>NC_142504.1:29186079-31686079 GCF_057876585.1 Rhinolophus sinicus
AAGGAAAAACTGGATAACCCAATCTAGGAGGCTAAGGAACACTAAAATAAGGCAGAAGTCCTCTGGAAGTCAAATGATTAGGTTAAAGCTAAATACCTTCTAAAGGCCCTAAGCAACCAAAACGGCATACCCACTCAATGAGGGAAGAAAATACAGGTGGTTAGACATTTCTTTTTCATTACCCTGCCGCCACACTGCACTCACCTGTAACATGCAGTAACTTGCTGTTTGGACATCTCCAGTCCTATCGACATAACTCTCCATTAAGTCCACTCCATCTTTAGTAAGGCCTGTAAGTAATATCCCTTCCAAATTTCCAGCCTCTTTCATTTCATTGGTCAATTTTTCGATGTATCTATTTAACTGGAAAATTCAAAGTGATTTTTCTGAAGCAATCCATTTCCTATATCTTTAAAACTTCTACATTTGGAACAATGTTATTCTTAATAGATAACATTTTAAAACAAAGGCCCTTGCAAAAATCTAGATATGTGAACTCTAGAAATCTGCATCTATTATAAATTATAATGTAGCATCCATGATCATTTAAAATATATATTTTTTAAAAGACAAGACATGTACTATGTTTTCATAATTATTCTATAAAAGAACCATAGAGGTTTTACTATTTTAAATGTAAAGAAAATTGTTCTCTTATTTTGCAAAGTTCTTGCTACTATAGTAGGATACAATACAATCAAAGAATTGAAAGGAATTCAAGATTATCAAAAATAACCATCTCTTGTAAGGTCTTCCCTGACTTCATTCCACCCCAAACTCTAGGCAAGATTTTTCTGTATTCCCCTAGCACTTTCTCATTACTATAGTACTTAGCACATTTTATCACTATATATAATGATATATATATATATATAATATATATAAAATCACATGTATTCAGTACCTGTATATTGTATTAGAAAACAAAGGAATCCTTTTATAGCATCCCTAAGAGGTGAGTTTAACATCTTTATCTATTGACCAATCTCACTGCCAAAAGCAGAAATAAACTAAAACATTAAGTCATCATTCTTAAAAAAGTAAATTTAATTATGATACACATTTACAATATCTTGACCTAACAGAGATTATTTACTTTTTAGAAGAATTTTATATACATCTCACATATACATATTTATATGTAAGGATAAGTTTCTTAATTCAGTAACAGCAAATATGAATCACTTCAAATATGAAATTAAATCAGTTCTTACCTGACTGTCACTAAGGAATTTACAAGCAAATGCCACTCTGTCACGTACAGCAACTTTGCTTTCATACTGAAGAGAAGAGAAAAAGCAAGGAGTTACTTGTAGGTGCTATGAGTTTTAAATTTCTGAAGACTAAATATTTTATATATACAGTATGTAATTTTATTTTCAAAGGCATTAATAAGTTATTGTGTATAATACTGGCAGAACCATTAATCCCCTAAGATGCCTTCTTAATGTAACTCTCAGGAAACTCACTGCTAAGGTTATTCTTCTTACAAAGTAAAAATTTACCTCTTATATACTGACCAAATCAGTTATGAAAAATTCCAGTTCCATCTTATATATAACTCCAAAAGAAAATATATGCAATGAATGTACAGTTTATCAAATTTAAGATGCCATGTAACCCTCCCATTATAGAAACTAATTTTGGGGAAACAGAAAATCTTTCTTTTGCTAAGTTAACAAGTCAGGAAATCGGTGAATTACTACTTGAATATACCAGTTTTAATATACCAGCACTGAATTTAGAAAGAAATTCAATACATGTTGCTAAAACAAAGTGATAAATTTAAAAATACACCCTTATAAATGAATAAGCACAATTTTGTGGCTACAGTAAAATACTATTCAATAGGTGGTTTGTGGCAAAATTTTCAGAGACATTAAGATAAATACTTAAATTTCTGTATACTTGTCAACGTTATAAAACACTATTTTGAAAAATGTTTATGAATGTACAAAGGTACAATTAATTTTGTGATAAGTGAAACATAGTTTAAAGGTGGAAAAAATTCTATTTCTATGGAAGTCATTCTATAAAATATAGTTTTCCTCTTTTAAACATACGACTACTTCAGCTGATACCTATCCTAGTGTGTTTTCACAAATATAAAATATGGTTCTGCCATAAAGAAGGAACATGTTTGATACAAACTGTACTTAACTTTTAGATTCAGTTGCAGGTGTTAAAATTTTTGATCTGGGAAGAGTTATAAATAATTATCTGTCCTATTTTATAGCTGAGAAAACTAAAATCCCCAAAAGTTAACTGACTAGCTAAGGTAACTGTGACAGAGAAAAAACTCAGGCCTTTATGTTCTGATTTTCACTAGATTATTGCAACTCAACAATTTTTTAAAAGAACAATATTAATAATTATTTACACATAAAGTGTAATTAAGTACACTCTTAAAATAGTTTGGAAATATGAACTTCATACTCAAGATTAGCTACCCCTTACCTAGTAACCAAAATTTAGGTATAGGAAGAGGATTTATAATAGATCATCTAATTTAAAATACAGAATTTAATAGAGAATGTACTTCTCTACCAATTTAAAATGTGAACAATCCACGTCTTTTTCTAGTCTTCTTTCTCTAGCATATCCTGAAAATATCGATTTCTTCAAGATGCAACATTTAAGGTCTTCTATTTAACAAAAAGTACTAATAGTAAAAACAAAAATAACCCCAACATACTCTTGGATGTTAATTTGAAGTTGTTAGAAAAGTTCAATAGTAATTTATTAATATTAATGGACAAAATATATAAACTAAGAAATTTCCAAATAAACACTAACATTTATTAAAATTTTCACTAAAATACCTCAACAAAATACATGTTTTAAAAAAATTCTTAGGGACTGACATTTAAATTAATTATTAGATTATTAAAACAATTATAAAAAATGCTATAATGACAAACATAAAAATAACTTTCATGTTAGAAAGCTCTTCTCAGTGCTAGAAAGAAGCTCAACAGTGCAAAGAAAGTTGCGGTACTAAAATGAAGCTTAAAACAGTAACAAAAACTGATAAGCAAATCTCACTTTATTCTTTCTTTCCCAACTCTGTGATAAGGAACTTATTTAGTAATTGTGGTCATAGGTGATTAAAGCACACAAGGAAAAAGTAGCAATAAAAAGACTAAATAATGACAAAAATGAAATAGTCCACCATAAGTAGTGTGATCATACAATTTATCTTCCAAACTAGAGCATGTCTGAGACTGACAAATACTCAGACAAGATATATATGGTCATCCTGACCATAACTGATCATGTGTTGGTTTACTTAACAAAAACAAGAAACATATTTTTAAAATTTTATTTCAATATAAAATTTATATTTATATAGCTATTAAATTCTAGAGCTCAGTTTTTAAGTGAACAGGTAAAATCATATTCCTTCTGTGTCTGTAAATTACACTACTAAAACTATTTTAAAAATCAAGTTCAGTTTGCTGTCAACTAACTAGTTGTAGTTTGAGAATCACATTCAAGAAGAGTTGGTCAAAAAATGTTTTGGATACTTTATTTTAAATAACAGAAAATGCATCCAAACTAACAATATTTTATGCAAAGAGACATTTGAAAATTTTAACAAAGTTAAATAAAGACACCTATCTTAAAAGGAGAGCCTTACAAAACAGAAATTAGCTTACCAATACTCCATCATAAGACCCTGTTTCACTTGTCAGAAATGCAAACATGACACAGAGATACGGGTTGTTTAACTGTAATCGTAGAGTGCTGCACATTTCTCTCCAAAGGGAGTTCTTCTCGTCTGTATAACCTGATAAAGCCATTGCTACCACATTGAGATTCAGATCACCTGCATATTAAAAACAGCCAGCTAATCAAAGTGATCAAAAGCTTAGTATCTCTTTCAGTTCTTAAACTATAAACAAATAAAGATCAGAGAGGGTGGCTTTTACCCAGAGAAAAATTAAGACCTCCAGAATAAGTTTCAATTCAGACTGGAATTTTGGAAAGGACCATAAGCAAAAATTTCCATTCTTACAAAACTTTTGCCCATATTACAAACCCTGTGCAGGACAAGCACATCTTTAATTTTCAAGTCCTCATTCCAGGCAGGTTCTTACATAGCATGCTATTGCTCAGGGCCTAAATGAAGCAAAGCCATCCTACCAGAATCATTGCCAACTTTATCAATAAGATAATTTATGTTAGTTGAGGTATTTCAAAGTGTTGACAACAAATATAAATGTATCTCAGAACTGCAATTTTCAAAATCATTTTGTCTTCTGATTCCTAAATATATAACGCACATATTTACGTATATGTTTCAACTAGAAGGTGCTGAAAGCCAGTATTTCAGCATTCTTATTATACTTTTAATTTCTAGGATAAAACTAACAGAATTACCACAGAATTGTATTTAGACACATTCGCAACAAAACATTTGTTACCAATAGTTTTTTAAACATTTGTTCTCAGAAGTTCATATTGCTGCTGCTAAGCTGTTAACCTGGTGTCAGCCCCATGGCTTTCTAGCCTTACAAGTTTAGCTTCAAAAGAAAACTAAATTCACCTTTAACTTTTACTCTTAAGTAGTTTCCGCATTTATTTAGCAGCTTTCTTATTGCTTCCTGATCCTAATCATTGTCTTTCTTTTCCAAATAAAACAGCATTTCCCACCTTATGTTTTAATAGCCTTGTTCTTCATTTATATAAACACTTTCCCCAATTTACTTTGTGCTTGCTCTCTCTGCCTACTCTGTTAAAGTCTTTAATGATTGAAACAAAAATAAAGGACTATCTTCTTTGAATCTGCTTAGAACAATTTATTTCCACATGGAAAGGAATATTCGACTCAGGGAAACCTTTTCTTCAGACCTTAACCAAATTATTAAAATCAGTGGAAAGATACTTTTCCCCTACTGTTAGTAGCGATGTTCAAATCTAACACAAATATTCCAGGTACACATGACAGGTTGTAGCAAAATTATAATTAAGAAATGGCTTCAAATAGCAATTCTTTTTTCCATCACCATATGTCTTCTATTGCAATCTCAAATGCAGAAGCCTTACTTACATTTAAATTATAGCAAAAGTGAAGGAAAAGAGGCCAATCTGGGCAAGACATATTTTTCTCTATAACAGAACTGTAAAGGTTTCAAAATGGACCAGCAAATAAGAATTAAGTATTTTGAATACTCAGAAATAATTTGCTAGGTGTATTAAAAATCGATAGCTATATACATCTTAAGTATTTCCAAGCGAAATATTCCAGGTAAGAAAAAAACTGAATTTCTGGAATAAGACTTATTCTGAGAGTATTCTGCAAAATGTTAAAGTAAAAACTTTATTACATCTGTTTCTTCCTTCTTAGAAAATATTAAATGGAAACTACGTTTAAATCACCAGACTCACATAGAAGCATTTTGCAGATCAAAATATCATTTTTATAAGAATCTCTATCAGTCTAACTAAAAGTTATACAGTTTCCTAAACGTCAATCAAAAATTAGCCAAAAGATAAAGTATAAAATGTGCTCAAATGTTCGCCATAAAAATGCTTGCAAACTAAAGTAGTTCTAATTTCCAAGACAATACATTTTTAAAATGTATGTGAGGTATCTTTAAAAGAAAAAACTTTGAAAATGGACACAAGTATTCCTCACATTATTAAAATGACAATTATAACATACTTTCATTTTTATAGACTTAAACCGAGGCATAAACTAAAGAGATGGGCTAAAATTTACTTTTATACAGTTCCATGTTAATTTTTTTCAAAAAATTTACATAAATATATTGAGTAGATTTTTGAAAATTATCAGTATCTTTTCTTTAAAGGATTCTATGAACTGCCAAGTATCTTAGAATATAACCTAATACCTTTTTCTGAAGATGCCCCTTCATTCAAGATTTGGATTGCTCGTCGAATATCCAAGTTGAACAATGCCACAGCAGCAGCTCTCTCCCATTCCCCTTCTTGAACAAGGGAGTTCAAAAATGGCCCAACATCTACATCTGTTCCTTTCTTTATCCACCCGCAAAGCTGTAAAGCTAAGATTCTCTCTTCATTTAAATTCTGCATATCAGTTTGCTTATCCAACCCACTCCAATTATGTCTGGTGCTTTCCACCATTCCTAAAACGAGAAACATTTTTATGTTAATTGCTTTATTATTTATTATTTTTGAAATATATTTAGAAAATTTCAGTTTTACAGAGAAATATTTCAACAGATTTTGAATATTCGACTTCTCAGTTATAACGTTATGACAGCATAAATATAAAATACACTACAAGCAAAACATATTTTACACGTTGCTAAATATGACAGTGTCTTGAACTATCAGAAAGAGCTACTGGAATAAGTCAAAGCTCAATGGGCTAAGCTGAGTCACTGCATCAGAGATGCCTCCCTGACCAACTAATCTAAAATAGGGTGCCACCTGCTATTATCTAACTTACCATTGTTTCCTCTATTTCCTTTAGCACTAACATAAGCTCCCACATTTTATTAAACCATTTTTCAGTCTCATCTCTCCTAGTAGAACATGAGCTCCAAAGGGGCAGGCATCTTGTCTGTTTTATTTGAAAGGTATATCCACAGTGCTTGAGATCCATCCGGTAGATGCTCTCTTTCTCCCTCTCCTACTTTCTGTCTGATTTTCTTTCTATGTATATATATACATACCTACCTACCTACATACATATATATAAATTAGATCATAAACATCAAAGTACTTTGAAAGTTTAAGGTAAGTACTAAAACTAAAATACAACAGGAGTGATTTAAAGTCCCCCCCCTTTACTAAATCAGGAGACTTTATAGTCTCATTCACGTTTCATAAGAAATCTAAATAATTCTTGTAGGATTATTTAGATTGCAATCAAGGCAGCTGTTCTTAACAGCAGTATAATCTCACTTAGGATGACACTTGGGGACAAATAAAAGTGAAGCAAATAAAGATAAAACTTAAGGACTCTATTAAATTGCAACTCAAATTCTTAAATGTTCTAGAAAGTTTTATCATTGAAATGGTCATTAATGTAATTATCTGTTGTTATTTTAACAAAAAAGAGTTTTCAGAGTAAACTGAATTAGATAGTTGGCAGCAAGGATGTCCAACATTACAAATGTCTTTTATTAATTGACATTTGTAATTTACAGTAATTCTACATTTATATAATTACATATAATACAGTAATTTCATATTTGTAAATAACTAGATCAATAACAAAAAACAGGTTTTAAGAAATAACTCGACTTGTCTGTGGTAGAGAATTGTAAGACAGGCTCCAAGACTCCTGGCCCTGGTAACCATGCACTTGTATAAACCCCTTCCACTTGAGTACAAGTGGAATCTGTGACTTGCTTCTAAATAACAGAATATAGTACAAGTGAAAGCATTTTGCGGATGTACTTAAGGTTGTTACTCAGTTGTTTCTGAGTTAATAAGAGAGAGATTATCCTGGGTGGGCCTGACTTAACCAGATGAATCCTTTAAAAAAGAGAGACTAGAGATAACGAGAGAGATTCTCCTGCTGGACTGGAAGTAAAAACTGCCATGTTGCAAGAGGGTCTGTAAGAAGGCCATGTGGCAAGGAAGTGTGAGCAGCCTCTAGGAGCTGAGGGCAGGCCCTGGCCAACAGCCAGCAAGCCTCAGTTCTACAACCTTAAGGAACCAATTCTGCCAACCATATGAGCTTGGAAGAGTGCTCCAAACTCCAGGAAGGAACAAAGCCTGACCAACACCTTCATTTTAGCCTTGTGAGACCCTAAACAGAGGCCCCAATTAAGCTGGACCCATGGAAATAATGCAATAATATATGCAAATTGTAGAAAACAAATATACTGTCCAAAATTGACTTCCAGCTCATATACTCAGTCTGATCAAGGCATTAAAGAGATGAACACAATCAAAAATGAGAAAATGTTAAAAATTAAATCGTCTTTGCAAGTCAAATATATCTTTTATATATATATATATGTATGTGTGTATATATATATATATATATATATATATATATATATATATATAAATATAGAATGCAAAGCATTATTTATAGAAATTCGTTTAATCTAAATACTTGGAAAAAGTAAAATTAGTACACAGCAAAAGCCCCAATTCTCCATCATATCTAATTCAACTTTTAAAATAACTTGTTTCATTACATGATATTTGATTGTGGTAAAAGTCTACATTATTCATGTTAGGACATATTTTAAACTATATACCATTGCTTTATGAAAACGTTTCAAGGTGAGTTATTTGTAAAATTTTGGAAATTAAAAATAAATAATTACACTTAAAATTATTTATTTTTAACCTTACTATTGGAAACTGTTGCCAATGCAGGTTAAGGACTTAGGTGGAGACTTCTGAAAAGAAGTTTTCTTTAAAAGAACCCCCCAGCTGAGCAAAACAAAGACAAATGCTGCTCTATTTGCAACCATGAGGAAAGTCAGTGGAGACAAAAATCACTTTTAGCTTCTGAAGGTGAAATTTTAAGAACTATGAGAAAACTTTGAATAATTAAATGACAAAGTTAATGAAACACATTAAAAATTAAACAAAACATTACTTTTCTGAATAATGAATTTAATTTGTTTAGATAGAATGCAGTCATTAAATTTCAGGCAGAACAAGCTGCAGATGTACTGTAAGGTATTTATTTTCGTATCTCCTCTATAAATTTTGGATTCAATGCTGACATTTAATTAATGGTAATAATAAAAACTTTAAACAGGTGGACAAAAAGCAGCAATTTATTTTTCACATAATTCCTCACAGTTTAATAATATTTCAGCTTAAGAGTTTTTACTTTATAGAAATTGTATCATGAAATACAACAGAGATCAATATATATAAATCCAAAGAGTTCATTGCTATGAGGTGGAAAATTTGAGCTGCTCAGAGACCTTCTTCCTGCTTTATAACTAGGCAGGTAATCAGGGTTATCAAATAAGCAATGCGATATTATTGTGGGTCTTTAAGTGTATAGTCATATTATGATTTTTAACATGTATGAATTTTTTTAATATTCAGTAATCAAATATGAACCCTATTTTATTACTGAAGGAAATAAACCTGTATTTGAACTTTTAAAAATAAATTATTAAATATGATTTTAATAAATCTCTGAAAAAATTTAAAATCCACTTACGCATGTGATGCAATAAATACTAAAATGACAAAACTGTATCCCCTACATTTGACACTGCCCTATAAATAAATAATGGGATCAACATCTTACTGATGGTTGCAAGAGAAACAAGTTCACTTAAACATTTAAAAATTTTTTAAATTTTGTTTTATACTATACCAAGCAATAAGACACTATGCTATTTGTAGATATTAATTTTTTGCATTTTTACATCTATGTAATAACAAAGCAGTAAAATTATCCAGTGTTTATAAGAACATTTTGTTAAAAACACTAAATCCTAACTATTTTGCTCCTTAAAGTAATTATGAACAGCCAAGTTCTCTAGATCAAAGTTTACCATTTAAGTATGAAAAATATTTTCCTCATGTTGGATAGAAATCTGACCAAAATCTATTATACAAATTTCTGCCATTTTAAAGGAAGAGATAATACCTATTGACAGCTGTGTGAAAACTACTCTACAAGACGGTACAAGACATACCCTAAGAGTGTGCATTCTCCTTATCCTGGTGATTTCAACACTTAGTCCCCTCAATAAACTAGCCTCCTCACGAACAGGATAAATGAACAAACAAAACAGAAATAAGCTCATAGATACAGAGAGCATTTAGATGGTTGCCGGACTGGGGAGTGGACTCGGGGGAGGGGATTAAAAGGTACAAATTTGTAGTTAAAAATAATCATGGGAATGTAGAGTTTAGCATGGGGAATATAGTCAGGAGCATTGTAATAACTATGTACGACGTCAGATGGGTACTGCATTTACCGGGATGATCACTTCATAAGTTACATAAATTTCTAATATAAATGTCTTATATAAATCACTGTGTTGTACACCTGAAATTAATATATTAGTTTGCCAACTGTAATTGAAAAATAAAAAAATATTTAAAAACAAAATAAAATAAACTAGCCTCTTCATTCTTTTGCTTCTTTATCTCCAGTGGTCAACACCTCCAAGACTTTACCCACTCAGCTTTCATAAACACATGCAAAATTGTTCCTCCTCCAAAAAAGCCACTTTCTAACATGACCTCTAAAGCCTTCCAGAAATCTCACTTCTATATTCTTCAACCTCACAATCTCTTGCCCACTAATATTTTTACTTACCAGTCTTCTCCTGTCATTTTCCTCCTTATCCAAGTTAGATCCCAAGGACCAACAAATGAATCATTCTCTTGCCCCATTGTCCTTTATTCTTTCGTCTGGTAAAACAACATTGCCCCACAATCTTCCCAAGTTTTTCAAGACAATTTTCTCTCTTCTTCTCCGTATCTTCTCTCCACAACCTCCCTGCTCTTTCTCAACAAGCAAACCTACTACATTGAGAAAATAGAAGTCATCAGGTGGAAAACACCTCAGCCTCTGGTCATTAAACCATAAACAACCCCTCTGGCTAATAGAGAAGGTGTATTTCCTCCTATTTAAAGCTCTGGATCCCATTCCCCACCATTCTTAAGAATTTTGCTCTCCATTCCTTTTTCTCTGCATCTTCAACCTTTCTATGGGGTTCCTCATATCAGTATTTAAACATGCTTCAATCAATCCCATGCTAAAAACAAAACAAAGCAACACAAAAGCCCTCCCTTGATCCCAGATTCACCTGCTGCTATTACTAGTATCTTTTTATCCCCCTACATGTAGCCAAACTTCTTTGGAAGAATTATTTAAAATGGATGACTTCACTGCTTTAACCTACTCGAAATTTCTTTCCCACTAGACATCTCCATCTAGCTGTCTCAAATTCAACTTACTCCAAAATAAACTCTTTTTCTCTTCTCAAATGTACTCTTCCTACTTGTATGTTATTCCTATCTAATTAACTGATGCCAGTATTAATCCAGTTTCCTAGGCTAAATATATGTACACTTTCACTTTTCCTTCTCCTCAATCCCCCTTATCCGATTAATCATTAAATTTTGTCTCAATCTCTAATTTATCCACCTTTCTCTAGTTCCTCTGCCACTAAGTTTGGTAAGAACACTACCATATTTTGCCTGATTACTGTGGCTTCTATCTGACCTCCCTGCTATCAGTCTAGGTCTTTTTCAATTCATTCCTCACAGAGTGACAGTTCTAAAACACAAATCAAATTGTCACTATTCTTCAACATCTTTCCTTGGATTTCCCATGGTACAGGATAAAAGATTAAAACCTAGAAGTGTCATTTTGACAGTCTTTGTTCAACTTATTGCTTTCAGGTTGTAGAAACAAAAATACTGGGGTGCCAAAAACATGCATACGAGTGGACACTTTGGTCAATGGTGCTCAAGCAGTAGTTTGCCATAATCAGAACTGTCTGGACGCTGATGGTAACCACTTTGAGCACTGCTTGTAATTGCAGAAGTCAAACGTGACTTGTATTCATCTTTTGTTATTGGTATATATTATTAGAATTTTAAAAGTTTTCCTTTCTTAAAATGTGTATACATATTTTTGGCACCCTCTGTATATAAACCAAACCCAACAAAAGCTGAAAGTCTAGCAATGAGGAAATCTTTCCAACAGTAGTCTTTTTTAGTCTGGGTGAAGACTACTTTTGACTCAGTTTGTCTCTACTGCACCAGAAACACATAGATATTCCATTTTCCCCTTGCTCTTCCTCAAGGCAATTTGTTGGCTTTTCCTTAAAATACATCAAAATATAACAAAACAATAATTAACCTCAGAATAATAGAGAATGCAATGTGGCCTGACCTACTAGATAGCTAAAATACCAAAAATTCTATAAACTTGGTGTTTAATTCTTTTTCTTTGCAGCAGCAGCAGTGGTTCTAAAATCATGAACCATGGCATTCAGGTTTATTTACAAGAGTAATACAGTCTATCTGCCCTTTTACTTACATTAACAAAAAATTAGTTTCTAATTGAACGCATTCATTTTATTATTTATAATAAAAGTTACTTTTTTGGTGGAGAGCTAATGAGAGAACACCAAAATGAAATAGTCTACTGCATCTTCAGCCATGTGAACGAAAGTAATTTGAAAGTCCTTGGTATTATTTGTATAGTATTTATGAAAGTTGTATTAAAAACCAAGTTGAATTCACTACTTCTATCACCACTCTTTGACTAAGTAATGTGAACTACTTTTCCAGTAGCTTGATATAGGCCCAAATTTGATTGCTATCAAAAACTAGATACCAAATCCTAGGTTGGGAAGGTGATTATAACATAATCCACAATCTCATTCCAATAAGAATAACTGGTTTAAAAAGGAAGTGAAAAAAATAGTAAGTTTAGCTCTTTTGTCATCTTTATTTTATTCTTGAATAGTTTATCAATTTCAGTCCTACATTAATTCACACATTCATTCCACCATCAAGGACTATTCGGGTAATAAGGCTCCTTTAGGTAAGATCAAACTTCACATCATAGTTATGTAGACTTTGCCATTAGATAGCTGAGTGAAAGCAGGCAGCAAAATAAAAAGGGATCTCCTTCAATTAGAAATCTTTTTATTTAGTTTTTATAGACGCAAAATACTTTGATACAAACAACCAGGATCCTATAAATCATCTAATGTAATACCTCTCAAAGTACTCGTAGGTCTTTAAAAAAAATAACATTAAATAAATGAATGGATTTAGAAAGTTAGTATCACTTCAAAGGACTAAGATTCACTCCAAAAAGGATTTTGGATATAAAATCTAAAACAATTACGCATTTAACTCAATTTAACTCAATTCATTAAAATATCTAATCAGAAAGCAAAAAAAAAAAGAAAAAGAAAAAAGACTATGTACACTATCCTGAAATAACTAAATAATGGGGAAAAAATAAGAGTACAAAAATTATAAACATATTTCAGAAAATGAAATTTTCTTACCCAAAGATGATTTTACAATCGATTTAATTCCTGCATAAACCAATGATCCTTTGTTTCCTGGAGATTTCTGATCCATATCTTCTGTATACTGCTTCATAAGTATTTAAATGCATAGGAAATACTAGTGATGATGCATAATAAAATTATTTCAAAGCTAAACTTATTTTTTATTTGGAGCCAATTCATAATAGGCGTCAGTGCAAATAAGGTGGTTCTATTCTATAATATTGTAGAGATACTCTCTTCCTCCTACACAATCTGCAAAGCAGTATTTCAAGTTCAGCAGTTTTAAACAATTCTGTTTTATAATTTTAGTGTTATGTAACTTGTATTTGCATATAAAAAATACAGCATAAACTGACCTGTCAGCAAACATCAAGAACATTTCTACCCGATTCATCTCAAATTCACAACACAAAGGATATAGTGCAGAGTATACCAAAGTGACTTGAGCTGTGGATCTTCATTTCCAGCTAAAATATGGTTTCTCCACACCTGTTCTGTATCAAGTCCGTACCTTGATAAAGCCCGAAGGCGCATCTTGGTTGCTATATCTTTTTCTAAAGAATTATCATTTTCTTCTTCTGCGCATTCATACAAATGACGACCACAAGCCCACATTAAAGATGTAATTGGGCTCCAGGCAAGAGATATCCTTTCAAAAACAGTGAAGTCAGACATTGTCCGGTTGGGAGTTACAACTATCATTCGATTTTGACTTGTTGGATGCCAAGCAAAGGAAGCAATGTAATTGTCACAAGGTTGCACGCTTCTTTCAATTATTGTGGGTTCAGTTTCATCCCCAATGGGAGTTGGTGTGTGCTGCATATCATATAATCTAATAATATTACTATCTCTTGTTAAAGTGGCAAGTAGACCAGTCCTAGTTGGACACCACGCTACTTTTGTTAACGGCTTTGGTTGCTCAGTCAAAGTCAAAACCGGCTTCTCAAATTTCCTAAGATCCCAGATTGCCACCTGACCTTCATAGAAGGAAGCAACACGATCATGGAAGTATGGGTCTACTGTTACCCCCTGAACAGCTTTTGTATTTACAAACATCTTTTGGCTTGTATTCCGAAGATCAAATATGGCTAGGTTACGATGCATACCAGCAAGGAGAAGCTTCTGGTCCCGTGGAAGCCAACAAAGAGAGAGACAAGCATCATTCTGTCCTAATTCATAAAGTGGTTTTGTTACTAATGTTGTTTCAGTTTCACCGGCTGAAAGTCTCACTTTCTCCATGGGGACTATATCAGGAGTATATTTGCTGCAGATGTCCCAAATCAGCACTGAAAAATCAGCTCTATGTTTATCTAGACCAGCAGCAAGCCAGTTACTATCCAATGGATTCCATGCAAGAGTATTGCATTGCCGTGCATGTTTTGGAACAAATTCTTTTCCAATCAAATCTTTGAACTTTGAGTTATGATCTTGACCAAGACTGGTAAGTACAACTCGACCGTTTGCTTGTCCAACTGCTAGGAGACATTCAGGATCATAATTGAGATACCAGGCAACACATTTCATATAGGGTGTATCTGAATTTATTGATAGTAATGTAGCGGCAGAGTCTTCAGATAAACGTAAAGATCCAGCTTTGAGTTCTGAATTCACAGTAGATTCCACATGATAGAGGCTGAGTTCTGAGTCACATACAACAAATCTATCAACTTGGTGTGGTGCCCACAATATATCAGGTTTGGTACCACTCATGTTTATTGATGTGTTTAAAGTGTCCACGCAGGTCCATTCATTGAATATCTGTTTAAAAATAAAAAGTTTACAATGTTAACAAAATATAATTCTCGGTTGAATAAACTATTCAGAAAGTCAGGAAATTCTTTATACAGGTCCTGTTTTGCATTTTATCAATATACCAGCGGTACAATTTATACACATTTTAAGATAACACCTCTTAAAATGTGTATATACTCTGGATTTATATCGCTTCTCTTTCTACTGTGAATTCAATATAATATTTATTGATAAAAAGAGGAAAATAAGGACCTCCTCCAATAAGATAAGCTGGTAGGAATCTGAGAACTCCATTCTGGCTTTACTTCCCATGATCAATTATTTTCATTGCACTGTTACTAGTGCCTTCAATTTAACCTTAGGGTGAAAATAATTTCAGTATGGTGATCAAATTAACGCGTATCATCCCTTCAAAGAGGGTAAAATTTTAAAGACTTACGAATCATGTTCCTAAGCAATAGTTTAGATCAGTACTATCCACTAGAAATTTCTGCAATGACAGAAATGTTCTACATATGTACTGTCGAATATGGTAGCTACTAGTCACATGTGAGTCAGTGAGCAATGAAAATATGGCTAAGACAAATCTTAAATTTAATTTTAATATAAATAGCCACATATGGCCACCATAATGGACAATGAAGATTTAAAGTACAATGCCACTAGTAAGACAGAGGTCTCTTCCTCAACTTTCAACAATATGAAGCAGTCCTATGGTACAATATATTATACACTAAAATGTGTTGAGCTCTATTCTTAGCTCTGACATATATTAGCTACATGACTTGGAAAGGCATTTGTGTTTGGGATTCCTTTTGTTTTCTCACCTATACAACATAAGAGCTGGTTTAGATAGTGTTCTCAAGCTTCAGTCATTCATGTACCACCTGTGCGGTTATTTAATATTTTTCTTTAAATTGGCTCATTCTTAAAATCTGAAAATCACTTTTAACCTCCTCATAAAGTCCATGAATCATAGGTATGACATGCTAAGTACATATTTTTCTAATATACATTAAAATAAGTATATAACTATTAAAAACGCTTGATTGTTTTATCTAAAATCATCCTTTTTATGACCAGTGGAAGAGAACTCTTACCAGAACTGGACCATGCTGATACCCTGATTTCAGACTGCCAGCCTCCAGAACTGTGAGAAATTAACTTCTGTTGTTTAAGCCACTTGGTCTATGGTATTTTGTTATGGCAGCCTAAGCAGACCAATATACTGGTCTAACAAAGTCTGCATTCCACTGTTGAAGTTACATCCAATCTTAAAGAGAACTTAAAAATTTAAGAATGAGAAGGAAGAGAGGCATCTCATGTAATAGGAAGTAGCTAAGACAACAAAAAGATAAAATATACTGTCAAGGGTTCATACTCATGTCCTCATAGAGGAAACCTATAAATTGGAGGTATCCTGAGATCTGGCCCATCTTCCTATCTCACTGAAAGATAAATGCTTAAGTGAGCACACTTTTTATTGAAGTTTCCATCCCACAACCATATATTTCACATGAATGATATACGGTAAGAAAACTTAGTGCCACATAGAAAAATCCATCTTACACAACAGAAAGTGTTGCTG
The DNA here is from genome assembly GCF_057876585.1 of Rhinolophus sinicus. Taxonomy (NCBI): domain Eukaryota; kingdom Metazoa; phylum Chordata; class Mammalia; order Chiroptera; family Rhinolophidae; genus Rhinolophus; species Rhinolophus sinicus. Next base: position 29,202,397 of record NC_142504.1, read on the forward strand.
TGATTTTAAAAACTATTCTATATTCTATTTACATGACTCTCAATGGAGAATCATCAGCATTTCTTATAGTACGCACATAAAATACTGATATTACCATCAGCAAAATCTGGTTATAGTAACTCATACAGAATCACAGAACCTGAGTTAGAAAGTGACTAGCAAATCCTTCTCATTTCACACAGGAGTAAAGTGAAGACCAGATGTTTTGGTTCTTGTCCAACACTTTCCAACTCCTGTCCTAGATTAATACATAGAGAAAAGATCCGTTATATCATTTGCAAGGCCTGGCCAAAAATGAAAATACACGGCCCCCCTTTTTTAAAAAGTAAACCAGCAGAGCATTAAACCAAGTGCCAGTCCTTCTAAATGATGGGCCTTGTATGACTGCACAGGTTATAGACCATGAAGCTGGCCCTGAATAGAGAGGTACATCCATAAGCATCCTGTGAAGAAACGTATTTCTGTACAACACACAATATAGATGGATCCTGGCTCATGAACATCGATCACTAGGAATATAGTGGAGAGCAAAGAAAACTGAACTTGGAGTCAAAAGACTTCAAGCCACTCATTAGTTAGACCCTAATAAGTCCCTTAATACTCCAAAACTGTAATACAGAGATAGAAGCTGGCTATCTCCATCTCGCTAAGTCGTGACAATCAAATGAGTTCTTCATATCACACAGACATAACACTATGATTCCCTTAAACATACCTGAAATTTAATGTTTTAAAATGTTGGAGACATTGAAAAATTGGGGAAGGAGTAGGACCTGCAACAATTATAGCTTATATTGAGATCCTCACCTTCAGTTTAACAATTGCTCAATGGTTTCTGAGCAAAAAAAAAAAAAAGCCATGTTGACTGTGTTCCTCACCAGAGATCTATAATAGTATTGTCCAACTGATATACTGTACGTCAGTGAGTCACATGATGTAAAACTTTCTAGTAGCTACATTGAAAAATTAGAAATTGATGGAATTAAATTTAACAATGTTTTATTTCACCTGCCACATCAAAAAATGTTACCCTTTTCAACATTCAATCAATGTAAAAATTATTGAGTTTTACTTTTGACTTTGTTTTTGGTACCAGGTCTTGCAAATCAAATGTGTATTTTACACTTATAGCATGTGGACTGTGAAGGTCTCTAATGCTAAGTATACAAGGTCCAATGACTCTTTCACATCTTTTTTTTTTTTTTGTCGTTGTTTTCTACTTTTCTTATCATGACAAGTAACAGTAGGTTTCAATAAATTTCACCATCACCATCTTCAAGGAGATGCACTGATAATCCAAATTTCCCTTAAAGCTATACAGAAGACCTGCAAAGGCAACTTAGCAGTCAGTGCTCGTGGCACACGTGACAGGCTTTATTCATCCTCTTGTGGAATTTTCGTTACTCCTACATGCAGAGAACACAGCTAACCGGGTGACAGGCCCTTTAAGAAATATTCGATCGAGTACAACCAGAAGAGGGCATGTTGCTATTCCGGGTAAACTAGGAATCTGAGGACGACTCCCAAGCTCCAGACACCTGGCTGAGCCTCTAGTCCACGGCGAGGACGCAGTTCCGCACAAATCCGCCGCGAGAGGCCACAGCGCAGCCCCAGAGCCTCCGAGGAGGTCCCCGCGGGCCCTCCGGCCGCCCGCAGCTCCGAGGCTCCCTTCGAGGCCCGCCGCGGTTATCCCGCAGCGTGGGACGCGACTCCCCGCGCGTGCCTCCGACGAGGCCCCCGGGTCCGCCCCCGCCCGGGCCTTTCCACTGGGCTTTCCCGTGCCCCTCAAGGGGGCCTCAGCGCTCCTGAGCCCTCGACTCGGGCCTTCCTTTCGGGAGAGCGGAGACTCGGCCCGGGCCGCACTCACCGACCTGAGGAGGCAGCGTGGCCGCCGCACAGCCGCTTCCGGCCCGGTCGCCGCGGGAGTCCGGACGCAGGCAAGATGGCGGCCGCGGCGGCGCGGCCAGGAGCTTGGGCCCACCTTTTGGGGGTCCACGACCCCACCGCCGCGCCTCGGGGATGTGCGGCAGCGCCTCGGGCTCGAAAGGGGAAATTCCTCGCCCGCGAGCCCCGCCCCTTCGCGAGCCTGGGAGTCGCACCGCCCCGGGGCGGAGTCACTGCCCAGTAAGCCCCGCCTCCCGCCCGAACGCCCGGGTCTATTCCCGCAGGCCCCGCCCCGGGTCCCACGGACGGGATCCTGGGCACGCGGACCTGGGCGGTTTCTCGGAGCCGAGTTACCGTGTTCAAGCACGTCACACGCTTTAGCTCATTTGATCAGTTTAAATTTTCATTAAAAATTTATTGCGGGCCATCAGTGTAGTAGAAAGTCCAGGGTGTTTAGTGCACGATCTATTCGTTCACTCGTTCCACAAAGAAGTCTTAAGCGGCATGTTGTGTACTTGGCACCGTTCTGGAATGCTGGGGACACTGGAGTGAACAAAAAAGACGTGGTTCCGGCAGGAAGCAGGCAGTTAGAGGGATGCCTCGTTGAGGCTAGTATCGTGCTCCACAGAAGGGCCCACCTTAGTGTTTCGAGGTCAGGAACACCGCCTTGAGGACCTCTAGGTTGAGACAATAAGGATGCGTGTGGAGTTAGCTGGTAAAGGGAACAGGACAGAGCGTTGGAACAGAGCCTTCGAGGGTGGAGGAAGAGAGCAAGTGCAGGGTCAGTAGGGAGGGCACAGCGGTGGGGAAGCAGTGGAGTACAGATGAGTGAGCAGAGAAAGTGGGAAAACTTTAAGATGCTGTTATCAGAAAGGCATTTCGAAACCAGGTCAGTGAATTTAGATGGACTTTTTCCTAAAGGCATTGGTGGAGTCGTTGAAGGTTTTTAACTGGATGAGTGGTGTGATCAGTTTTTCAGGAGAAGGGAGGGATAGAATAAGTATTTGAATGAGAGATGCTGGTAACCCAAACTGCCAGTAGTGTGGAGAGTGAGGATGGAGAGAAGTGTGTGGCTCTGGGAATATTTAGAAGGTGGGGTAAACAGAGCTTGATGATTGACTAAGGGAGGGAAAAAGACGATTCTAGATTTCTGGCTCCCATAATTGAGTGAGTAGTCCTGCCACAGATGTTACAAAGTTCACACAGGCTTTCTTCAGATGTCTGGCAAGCTTTGCTTGTCTGTTCATGCTTAAAAGTGGATGATGTTGAGCTTAGTCCTGATGATCTTCAAGGCAGATAGTTTTGGTAAGAGGATAAATTTAGGGAGAGTTTGGCCTGTGGAGGTCTGAGGCTCCTTTTCACTCCTGCCATTGGAAAAGTGGAGGCTGAAGAAAATGCTTGTACTGCTGAGGGGAGATACCACAGAATTCATCACTTGAAACACTATCTCGCCAATCTTCTCAATAATTTTGGCCCAAGCGCCAAATCCCCACATGCAACCTCAGATCAATACAAGTCTCTTCCTTTTCCGCTCCTGCTATACACAGCTGAGGAAAACACCTCCCATCACGTTCAGGAGATGACTTTGCTTCTTACTTCAAAAAAAAAAATTAAAATTATTAGGTTGGAATTCCCACAACCCTCTACTATTTTCTCTTTCTTCCCCCAACATCTACATTCACACTCATTCTTACCTTCTTCTAGCTGACATAGTGGGAGAGGACACTATGTGTTCCTCCTCTTCTGGGCCCTTGCACCATCAATTTTCTCCTCGTCCATGTATTGCCAACCTCTCCATTTCTACTGGTTTTTTACCTTCAACATATGCTTAAGTCATTCTCATTTTTCTCCTAGAGAGAGAACTGTTCTTATTCTCTCTAATCCCACATCCTCCTAGCTTCCGCTAATTTCACTCCACGTAGGCCTTCATGCCCACCACTCCACCAAAACTGCATCTTTACTTACCTACAGTTGTCTTCTTTTTCTAGAATATATGCTCCACATCACCAGTTTTCATTGTTACACCTCCACCTCCAAGGATTAGAGTATTCAACTAGGTGGGGCTATATAAAAAAGTTGTGACCAGTGAGCTGTGAATATAACTGGACCATGTCTCTTAAAAGAGAAGCTGCTTGCCATCCACTTCTTCTCCACTCTGGCTGTCTGGAAAATGGCAAAAAGAAACATAGACTAGAAATGGAAGTATGTATTAAGGAAAGCAAAACTGTCCCATTAGTCTAAGTCCCAACCTGATTCAGCAAGCTGCAGTACCTCCTTGGATCAACCGCAGACTTCTGGACCATTGCACAAGAGAAAATAAACTGTATCCTCTTAAAAATTACTATTTGTTTGGACCTGTTTGTCATAGTGGTTTAGCTTATTCCCTGATGAATACACAGGAGCTCTGTCTGCTTTATTCTTTGATTAATCTCCACAACCTGAAAAACAGTACAGAATATGTGCTCAATAAAAACTTGTAACCTGAATCCTAAGATAATATTTTTCTTCTATACTTCCCTCCAGCTAATATCTTTTTCTCTCTTTCCTATTCTATCTAAGCTTTTGTGAAAGTGTATTCTTCTCCTGTTGCTGCCACTCCCTTGCATTCTGAAGTCCGTATAGCAATAAGTGGCACTTTTCTCATTCTACTTGGAAATTGATTCCCTGTCTCCACTAAACTGTGTCCCTTGTGAGTAGAACTGGATCATGTCCCTTAAAAGAGTAACTGCCATCCTTTCCTGCTGTCTGGAAAATGGCAGACAGACAGCATTTTCCTTAAGGGTAGTGAACTTTTAGTATGGAATTTTGGATTCCCTGTAGTGCCTGCTGCATAACATGTATTCAGGAATATTTACTGAGTAGGAGAATGCATTGCATTTGTTGGAAGATTAAACTGCATCAGAGAGTTTAACAGGCTGGTCTGAGGTTACACTAGTTGTCTTTATCAAACATGCATTTTGTAATGGATGCCATGGTTGCTACAGTTCAGTCTCAGTGTGTTCTTGTTGACTTGTTTTTAATTTAAACTTTTGGGTCACTAAAAGAATGTTGTTCTCTTTAGTCTCCTTCATTTATGTTGTGGTGATCCAGGACAGGATTTTTTGTTGTGGTTTTAAACCAGTAAAGGGTAGCAGTTGAAGAATTGCTCACTTCCTTCCTAACACTGCTGCCCTCAGCAGTAATTCTGTTACTACTGGAATGTTCTGTGGAGTCTGTGACTGGCTAATCCCAACTCCCTTTACTTCCACATGCACAAAATCAGTCTGTACCTGAGAGCAAGTTTTATCCTTAGGCATCAAGAGGAAATTTTGGCACTGTAAACATGTGACATGGATTAGGTAATCTTTTTTGCAAAGTTTGAGGATGAGAAGGTCTGAGATATCTTAAAATGGTGGTTTACAAAAGGATTCTAGCATACTCCCAAATAAATTTTGTAAATCAATGAATTTATTCACACATTTTTGGGGTTTCATCTAACATTGTCATAATAAGCTTACATAGCTGCCAAGGATATGATTTTTAATACGTTTTTAATATTTAAATTGTAATTAAACTGTTGTATCACACTAACTACAGCCAACAATATTTAAATACCTTAATGAGAATGTCTTACTATCATTTATTTAAAAACTCTGAGCTATTCTTTTAATATAGGAAAATTCTATATTATTCTATTTTTTCTTTTATTTCCATTCTACTTTCTCCCACTGGATTATTTGTTTGTTTGATGACAAACAATTACATAGCATAAACTATGTGCCAGATACTTTACAAGATAGGCTCATTTAACACTCTGTCTCAGGTTGGGTGCCCTGAGAACCACGTTCTACGATGGAGGTGAAGATACAGTATACTTACTAGGGAATGTTCTTGGCCTCAACATTTGTGGAAGGGAGGAGAATGATGCAACACTGGGCAGAGGGAAAAGCTGAGTTGTGATTCAGTACAAAGAACTCAGCCAACCCACAGGAAACTTTAGAACCGGACTGGTCCCTCAGAGATGTCTTGAGTTTCGACGAGGGAACAGGCCTTAATACTACCCCACTGATATGGATGTGTTATTGAGCTATCCCTTGAAGGAAGCCTGACTTTGAATGAGGCAGTTTTCTCAGGCATGACAGTCCCCGAAGAAGGCTGACAGCTAAGGGCCATCTGCTGGCAACACTGCCAACAGCTGAAAGGATAAATCATTCATTACTGAAGGGGGACACCCCGGAGATGCACTACGGAATCCACCACAGCTTCATCACAATTTGATGAGGCTGATTCTGTTATTTTTCCCATTTTACAGATGAGAAAACTGAGGCACAGCGAGGTTAAATACCTCTTAGGTGGTGAAGCTAGTATGTGAACCCAGATAATCTGTCTCCAGAATTGTGCATCTAACTACTGGCCCATGCACTGTCAAATGAAACAGCTAGTTGATCCAATTCTAAGTGCCATTAAAATGATCTTTTAAAACAGACATTGGCAAACTTTATTTGTAAAGGACCCGATAGTAAGTATTTTCAGCTTTGCAGGCTATGCCATCTTTCACAACTACTCAATCCGGCTGTTTTACAAAAGCAGCCAGACGGTCCATGAGCCAAGGGTGTGGCTCTTTTCCAGGAAAACTTTATTTACAGAAACAGGTGGCAGGCTGGATTAGTATGCTGACCCTTGTTTTAGAAAAATACGTAAAGATAGAGAAAACACTCATGGTTTATTGTTATAGGAGTAAAATAATACCGAATAAAATAAACATGATTCTAAGCTTATTCTTTAAAGATGGAAGGGAATTTTGCCAACAGCAGATTTCTCTGTGTGGTAGGTTTAAATGTGATCATTATTTTCTTTATTATACATTTTTTGTTTTCTGAAAATGTAGAACTTTTTTAATGAGGAAAAAACCCAATGGATATTATTTTAAGGAGTACAGTTGGAGGGATTCCGATGCTAAATTCCATAATGATAGACACATCATAATCCTATACACACAGAGTTAAGGTAGAAATAATAAGGTTCAACCCATGTGCTAAGTGTTTTATCAATTGGGGCAGTTTCAGGATGATAATTGTAATATGGGTGATGCTAACAATTCTTTATTGTGTCTGCTCATATCTTCTTCACAGGGTTTGTTTCATTTGTGGGTAACTTGGTGTTATAGACCAAACATTTGTACACGCCCCAACCCCCCATATGTTGAAATCTCAACACCTAGTGTGATAATATTAGGAGGTGGGGTTTTTGTGAAGTTATTAGGTCACGAGGGCGGAGCCCTCCAGAATGGGAGTAGTGCCCTTATCAAAGGGACCCCAGAGAGCTCTCTCAACCTTTTTCTGCCATGTGAGGACTTGATGAGAAGTTGGCATTATGAATCATGGAAGAGGGCCCTCGCCAGAACCCAACCATGCTGGCACCCTGATCTCAGACTTCCAGCCTCCAAAACTATGAGGAATAAATTTCTGTTGTTTCTAAGGCCCCCAGTCTATGGTCATTCGTTACAGCAGCACGAACTGACTAAGCATTAAAGCAGCAGCCATCAAAATTACTATCAAATTGGTACTCTTAAGCCTAATGAAACCATAGCCATCTCACTGCTTGGTCTCTTCCCCTCATTGGACAGGATTTGAGTAAATCACATTTGGGCTTTTGAAATAGATAATGAAGCTACACTCTGCTAATCTCTGTCTGTTCCCATAGCCATTACCCTAGTTTAGGTCTTAATTACTGCTCACCGAGACGGTAGTCTCCCAACTAGCCTCTGGTTCCCCTGTTCCTACCCTTTTACTCTAAACCATCTCCTCTGTGTGGCCAGCTTGGTCTTCCTGAAGCACATCTCAAGTGACCCTTTTAGAATCCTTTATCAGCTCGTGTTCCCTACAGACCAACATCCAAACACCTCAGCCTGTTGTTAAGATGTCAATATTGTAAGTTTTAACAGTTGATGAGAAAGAAAATTTGTATATTCAATGGATCAAATTAATTTGAGAATTATCTAAATCAGACCAAGCCCAAAGCTGTTGTAAAAGCAGGCTTCTCTTGATAGTAAAATGAGAAAAATATTCCCTAAGCCAACACTGAAAGTTAGACGTATATCTAACTATAAAGATAATGCGTTCAGACCAGTGTCATTTTGAGGAAAAGACCAGGTCACAGAAAAATCAAAGCATATCTGATTGGCCTGAATCAACAATTTGTACAATATGTGACTATAAAACATTCAAATGAATAATGGACTTGATTCTAATATTCAAAATCTTGGACCATCAGCAGCTTACTTGAGAAACTAAGCCTGACTTTCTTAGGTGAGTATAACTGTAACTTAGGAAGAAATGGAAGAGGTAAGAAAGCAAAAGCATAAAAAGAATCAGAATTAGAATCAAGACATAAATGATGAGGAAATAAATTTACTTCCTAAATTTTAGTTCTTTTGTAACTTATATATCAGTCAGTTTTATAATCATTGCACTGTTGAGTGTATTTATCTTCTTTTGAAAAACATTTAAAGGAGTCTGCTAGTCTGAACTTGAACAGAGAGCTTCAGTTTGCAACAAACATTGTAATAGTCTGAGCATTTGTTTAATGCATATGCCATGCGTGAATGCTGCTCATGATATACAATATCATTCCCTCTACAGTATCATACATGTAACATACAGGGTCATACCACATATTAGAAAAGTGCTCCTTCATCATGATTTTTGCTGCCTGATGACTGTAAAATAACCACAATGCAAATGGCCCTCCTAGAGGTGTTTAACGCGCAACCTGCAGATCTGTAGACCTCGGCCCTGTGTAACATCACACTGTTTATGCAATTAACACCTTAGTGTAGAGTGGCAAAATTTTCTGAATATTTATTATTATATTTTACAATTTGTATTAATTTATTAAAGACTCGAAATTTTAGTTGCATAAAATGTTTTGTTCATTTTGACTCCTGTTGAATGTTACCAATCGATTGAAAGAGCAGGACTCTATAAGGTGCTCGTAAGATATTTTTTTCCCCTCCACTGTCCTTTTATATCTACTTTGAGGGCAGGATTCCCTTGCCCCTTCAGTGAAATCACAGGCAAGTGTCATGAGTCTTTAAGTCAATCAGATTACTTCTTCCACGTTTAGTCATAAAAACTATCTCATTCCAATAATTAAATTGTCTATTCCCACGTAGTAGTTCAAACTCTGAGCGTGAAGTCTCTCCTCTCCCCAGGTGGGGCTTGCTTCAGGCTGGAAGCCAGCAGTGGGAAAGGGGGCATGGCCACCTTTTCCATTTCCCCACTTTGTGCCACTCTGCCTTCCCCACACTCATGAAGAGCAATTGCTGACTGTTCCTGGTGGAAGGACAGGAACAATCTATTTGACTGGTTACTGCCTTGCTCTGGTTTTAGAAGGTTATTCAAGTGATCTCTTTCTCCACTGTGGGCTCTCATGCGTTCTTTGGGTACTCTCCCTCACTGGGGATCTCTCATCCAAAGTTCTCTTAAAGCCAGCAAGCTCTCTTCTCCCTCAGGTGTCACATGCAATTCCCCCTCACACAAGCCTGTTCCCAATGGAACACCTCCAGTGTTTCTTAGTGAGGTCGTCCCATTCCCTCCAGAAAAAACCCATTCATTGACTGCTCTAGGCTGCCTCGCTTGCCCTTCTTGTGGCTCACCTCCAGTCCACAGGGCACACTCATGCATCGTCTGTCCTGACAAACTCTAGGAGTATAAGTTGTTCCCAACAGACGAACCTCTCACCTTTCAACCTTCAGAACAACTAGCTGGCTTGTAGAGATTTCAGGCATGCCTCAGACAGCAATCCACCATGTTCCCCACCCCCATCCCTGTTCCAAGTTGCACAGATCAAGCTCTCCGGGGAGAGAACAGCACCCCCAGACCTCTCCTAAGGGATTAGGCGGGAAACTCCCTGAAAATGAATTTCTCCAAAGAAATTTCTCCCAGACTCCTCAGTTCTGAGCCTTTAATATCCTTCGGGAGGATTTGGGTCTTCAGCTTACAAACCCTTTTCCAGCAGTGCATAGGTGGTAGGTAGCATCTCATTTTGGAGTGAGGGCATTCATCACCAATTGCTCTGTTCTGGTCTAGTGGGGCTTTAGCCAGAACTACAGATGAAAAATCCTATTTTTAGCACAAATAAATATGCTGTATGAGCATGGCTAAATCCCGAAACTGTTTGGAGAAATCTAATGTATTGATATTATTTTGTGACAATGGATGTTTATATATTGGGTTAAAAATAATCTGCTCTCCAGAAAGCAGCTTAGTTTTTTTTATTAATGGGGGTGGGGGGGAGAAGCAACCCTATAATTGCTTTTTAATGGTTTAAAAGTTAAAAATTACAGTTTTTATTTGTTTTTTAACATGCCAGCGAAGGTAATACACATCTGTCATATTTGCTTATTCATAAGTACGCCAAAAATAAGTGTGTTGAGTATAAATGAAACAGCCCCAAACTGAATTTAACTAGAGGAAACTTTTAAATAGAAAGACAATGATTATGTTCTGTGAGCAAGATTAAGCCTTTTTTGTTTTAATTATCCTGTTCTATTATCAGGAACTGTGTCCCCTAATACATGTCAGTGCTACCTCTCTGACTGAAGACGTAAACTATTCTCTATTTTCGTAAAAATAATTCCCTATATTAATGCCTGCAAATTATATTTATTAAATACATGTCACATTGCTTAAGAGTTTTTCTTTCTGGTAATTTTAATATAATTATCTGGGAAATCAGATTGCCATTTAATAGACTATAAAGGCTGCTTATTTATCAACAGCTACTTTGACATGATTGGATGCAAGTAAGCTTTACCCTGATTATTAAATGTAATTGGGTCCAAAAAATGAACACTTCCAAACTCATTTTTTGAGGCTAGCATTACCCTGATACCAAAACCAGACAAGGACATCACAAGAAAAGAAAATTACAGGCTAATATCCCTAATGAACACAGATGCAAAAATCCTCAACAAAATATTAGCAAACCAAATTCAGAAATACATTAAAGAGATCATATATCATGATCAAGTGATAAAAGGATCATATGTCAACAGCAAGTGGGATTTATTTCTGGGATGCAAGGCTGGTTCACAAACCAATCAATGTGATATGCCACATAAGCAAAATGAAGGATAAAAATCATATGATCATATCAATAGATGCAGAAAAAGCATTTGATAAAATCCAGCATCCATTTATGATAAAAACTCTCAGCAAAGTGGGGATATAGGGAACATACCTCAACATATTAAAGGCCATATATGACAAACTCACAGCTAACATCATACTCTCAACATCTAAAAGTACTTTCCTTAAGATCAGGAACAAGACAAGGATGCCCACTTTCACCACTTTTATTCAACACAGTATTGGAAGTCCTAGCCACAGCAATCAGACAAGAAAAAGAAATAAAAGGCATCCAAATTGGAAAAAAAGAAGTAAAACTGTCATTATTTGCAGATGACATGATACTATACAGAGGGTGCCAAAAAATATATATACACATTTTAAGAAAGGAAAACACTATATTAAAATTACGCTGATGGTAACCACTTTGAGCACCTCTTGCAATTTCAGAAGTCAAACGTGACTTGTATTCATCTTTTGTTATCAGTATATATTGAATATTATAATTTTAATACAGTTTTTTCCTTTCTTAAAATGTGTATACAGTTTTTGGCACACTCTGTATATAGGGAACTCCAAATATTCCACTGATAAATAAATTCAGTAAAGTAGCAGGTTACAAAATTAATATTCAGAAATTGGTTGTGTTTCTATACACCATTAACAAATTATCAGAAAGAGAATTTAAGAATACAATCCCATTTACAATTACGTCAAAAAAAATACTTAGGAATAAATTTAACCAAAGAGGTAAAAGACTTGTACTTGGAAAAGTATAAGACATTAAAGAAAGAAATTGAAGAAGATACAAATAAATAGAATCATATACTGTGTTCATGGATAGGAAGAATAACATCATTAAAATGTTCATACTACACAGAGCAATCTATAGATTCAGTGCAATATCTATCAAAATACCAATGGCATTTTTCACAGAAGTAGAACAAATAATCACAAAATTTCAATATTAGACACAGCAATCTTGAGAAAAAGAAGAACAAAGTTGGAGGTATCACAATACCTGATATCAAAGAAGAATACAAGGTTATAGTAATTAAAACAGCATGGTACTGGCATAATAATAGACACATTGATCTATGGAACAGAATAGAGAGCTCAGAAATAAACCCATGACTATATGGTCAATTAATCTATGACAAAGGAGACAAGACTATATAATGGAGTAAAGACAGTCTATTCAATACATGGTGTTGGGGAAAACTGGACAGAGACATGCAAAAGATGAAACTAACTCGCCTTCTTACACCATATACAAGAATAAACTCAAAATGAAGACCTAATCTATTCTCTATTTACGTAAAAATAATTCCCCATATTAACCAATGGAATTACATCAACCTAAAAAGGTTTTGCACAGCAAAGGAAATCATCAACAAAATGGAAAGACAACCTACTGAATGAGAGAAGATATTTGCCAATGATATATCTGCTAAGGGGTTAAGTCCAAAAGTATAAAGAACTCACACAACTTAACACCAAAAAACCCCTAACAATCCAATTTTAAAAATGGGCAGAGGACTTGAATAGACATTTCTCCAAAGGGGACATACAGATGGCCAATAGACATATGAAAAGATGTTCAATGTCACTAATCGTTAGAGAAATGCAGATTAAAACCACAATGAGATATCACCTCACACCTGTCAGAGTGGCCATCATTGATAAATCAACAAACAACAAGTGTTGGTGAGGATTCAGAGAAAAGGGTACCCTCCTACACTCTTGGTGGGATTGCAGATTGGTGCACCCACTATGGAAAACAGTATGGAGGTTCCTCAAAAAATTAAAAATAGAACTACTTTATAACCCAGCAATTCCATTTCTGGGTATTTAATCCAAAGAAATCCAAAACATTAATTTGAAAAGATATATAAACCCATATGTTCACTGCAGTGCTATTTACAGTAGCCAAGATATGGAAACAACATAAGTACCCATCAGTAGGTGATTGGATAAGGAAATGGTACATATATATATATAATGGAATATTACTCAGCCATAAAAAATAATGAAATCTTATCATTTACAATAACATGGATAAACCTGGAAGGTATTAATGCTAAGTGAAATAAGTCAGACAGAGAAAGACAAACACCATATGATCTCACTTATATACGGAATCTAAAGAACAAAATAAATGAACAAACAAAACAGAAACAGGCTCACAGATGCAGGGAACAAGCTGATGGTTGCCAGAGGGAAGGGAGGTTGCGGAGCTGGATGAAAAAGGTGAAGGGGTTAAGAAATACAAACTGATAGTTACAAAATAGTCACAGGTATGTAAAGTAAATCATAGGGAATATAGTCAATATTATGGTAATAAGTATGTATAGTGCCGGGTGGGTACTGGACTAGTCAGGGGGATCACTTTGTAAATTATATAAATGTCTAACTACTATGCTGTACACCTGAAATTAATGTAAAATAATACTGAATGTCAACTGTAACTACAAATTTTTAAAAGGGGAGACAAGGTGAAGGGGAATAAGAGGTCCAAATTTCTAGGTATAAAACAAAATAAGTCATGGGGATGTAATGTACAGCATGGGGATTATAGTCAATAATATTGTGATAGCATAGTATGGTGTCAGATGGCTGTTGGATCTATTATGGTGGTTACTTCTTTAGGTATATAAATGTTGAATAGCTATGGTGTACACCTGAAACTAATATAATATTGTAAGTTAGCTATATTTTAATAAAAATATTTAAAAAAAATAAAAAGAAATGGATAAGATTATTCATTCTAATCAATGCATTAACTCCATTAGTTTTTCTTGTGGTTGAAATGAACACTGGTGTTCACAGCACCTCTTTGCAATTTTAGGTTTCTGAAAATCATTCCTTTTAACCTGAAATTTTCTTTCCTTCACATTTATTTTACAAAGTAGAGGTTGGGGAATGAAGATGATATAAACAATTAAATAAAATGTAGTCACTTTTAACCATGCTCACATATATACACAGGGAGATGAGGGTTAAAGGTGATAATTATTTATACATCCTTCCTCTGGGTTTGGAGTTGATTGAGAAATATATACAGCAGACAGAGACATGGAGATTAAAAAAAACACACAAAAAAAAAACAGCATTATTACCAATAAAGCTGATTGTGACCTGGACCTGGAACCCCAAACAAGCTTCCTGGTACTTGCACCCACGTCTATACTTTGGGCTTTCTCAGCAAACAGTCTTCCAGCTGCAAAGGGCATCACTCACTACCTCCTACCCCTGAATCCCAAATAGTAGGTATGGAGACGATGAAGTTACACATGCATAGGACTCTTAACACATTAAATCTACCTGTTCAGGAAAAATGGACCAATGGATATTAGACTATCACCCCCATCATTCAGGAGAAATCTAACTCCTCCTGTGGGGAGGAGTGAATAAGAGAATGAAGAGATACCAAAAGTAATACATTAACTGAAGTATCACCTTAACATGTATGAAAGTATGGGCATCATACTTGTTAAAGAAAATGGACATATCAAGCAACATCCCTGTTGGAACTATGGTCATTCATCAGTTGGAACCAGAGGTTTGCTAAGGGTAGAATTTGGTGAAAATCAATGAAAGCATTCCATGAGAATCAATTTTCTATATGGAATTTACAATAGAAAATATTATATATTTTGTTTATTTGTAAATTGTGTACTCCACACCCTTTATGTTAGTGACATTTATAAAAAACATATATGTATATGTATATGTATATGTATATGTATATGTATATGTATATGTATATGTATATGTATATGCATGCATATATACTGGGGGTGTCAAAAAATGAATACACATTTTAAAAGAGACGTTATCTATGCTCAAGCAGTAGTGCGCCATAATCAGAAGTGTCTGGACGCTGATGGTAACCATTTTGAGCACCTCTTGTAATTGCAGAAGTCAAAAGTGACTTGTATTCATCTTTTGCTATTGGTATATATTGAGTATTACAATTAATAACAGTTTTTTCCTTAAAATGTATATACATTCCCCCCCCTCCATATATATATATATATATATATATACTTTCTGTTTTCAGACAGCCAATCGTTAAATACTTTTCAACAAACCACTGGGTATCATCCTTTTCCTTCGTTTCCCTCCCAACGAGCTAGGTACTAAGCTTGTTGATTTTGCTTCCTAAATATTTCTCGGAATTGTTTTCTTCTTTCCATTCCCACTGCTGGGACTTGAGAGCCTTCTGACTCATTGGCATTTTAGTAAGGTTCCCAATAGATGCCTCAGTCTCCAGGCTCGCTTCCCTACAGTTAATTCTTCACACAGTCACCAGAATGATTTTCCTAAAATGAAAATGTGATCTTGTCACTCCTCTGCTTAAAATCGTTTAGTGGCTGCTCATTGCTTTTGAGATAAATTCTAAACCCTTTAACATGGCATAAAAGAAACCCCTACTTATCCTCTGCTGCCTTTACTTCCAACCTCTGTGTCATAGTCTGGGCTGGGTACCCTCTTTGCAGGTCTCTTTTATAGATATCATACTGTATTGCCATTGCCTTTTTTGCCTAATATTTCATTATGAAAAATTTCAAACATATGGAAAAGTTGATAGAATGAGGCAGCAAACCCACTACCCACCACCTAAATTTCACAATTAACATTTATTTGATATGTATTTAACATACTTGTTTTATTATATATCTGTCCATATGCCCATCCTTCTATCCATTTTTATATATTTATTTTTACACGATGCATTGCAGTGCAAGGGAAGTTGCAGACACCAGTACAATTTGCTTCCAGATACTTCCTCATGGTATCAATAACCAGAGTTTCATATTTGATTACTTAAAAAAATTTTTTGGTAAAATTTGTCATTGTTTTTTACTTTCCTATCTCCTCCACTGGGCTGAAGTGCCTGGGTCTTATTTGTTTTCTGTCCAATGTCTTTCTGTATTTAGTAGGACATAAGTTAAGTTTGTTAAATGAATGCATTACAGATTTCATCAGATGTTACTTAGTTTTTTTATTCATATATGAAAGTAATTTTGTCACCCCTTTGATTCATCCCATTATTCCCCTACCCTGAAAATTTGCAGAAAGCAATTTACATTCTACTTGTTCAGCACCATAGGCAATTAAGGATTTTAATCTGCTAATGATTGTAAACAAATGATTCTCACACTGTCTTTCTACAAAGCCCCACAAGGTGGTGCCCAAATATCTTTTTTCAAGCAATAGTCTCTCAATAACCACCTTCAGTCCTCACTAATTTGTGTTAACTTCCCGCATTTCTGAATTTGATCAATTAGCATAATATAAAATATATACTTAAATAAATGTTGTTTACATTAAATAAAATTATAATGTGTAATTTCAGAATCCATAGTTCTGGATATAAATAATGAACAATAATTATAATAGGTAGCTTATATTTGTGTAGAGTTTTATATTGTTAAAAGTTTTTTTCATATCCCCAAATAGTAAAAATATTAATTCACCTCAAATCTTTTTCACTGTAAATTTTGTCCATGAGTAATTTATCCTTAGCACAGAATTTAAAAGGATAGAAGAAAAAACAAACTATTGTATAGGAGAAACTATATAATTTAGATGTAACTGAAAAACAAATGACTCTATTACCTTAACTAGGGACAACATTGTGTAAATCAGAGTTGTGAATCATTGACATAATGTAGGGTAATATATTATTTAATGTTCTTAAAACACTTTTATTCCAGAAATTTGATCGAGTTATTTTTTTAAAAACTTTTTTTGTTGGATATTCTTATTAAATCCCAAATGGACCAGAAAACTCAAATGGGTATTGGGGTTCTAAAACTTGTTCGTTATGATAGCTACCTATATTATTGGCTATGTTTTGATCAGGTACCAATAACATGCACCACAGGTCACTGAAATCAGTGTAACAATACCCAGCTACTCAGGCCAACTTTTCCAAACCTGGAGGAAAAAGGTCTTCAACTCAGGGTTCTAAGAAGTGGTGCTTATTGCCTTTGATGGCCCAGGCATTAAGATTTACACAGTGAGATGTGAGACTCACAGTGCATGCTGGAATTTGACCAAAGATAATTGGTCCTGAGCCATTTGCCACTAAAGTAAAATCCATAGTTTTCAAACATAAATTATTGGCCATAGACTAGCTTCCTTTTTCTCCTGCTCTGGCGCTAGTTTGGGTGGTGCAAAGGCTTAGAAACTTCCCAAGGTAGTTAGGGATAAAGAAAGATGGTCGACAGAAGCCCAAAGATCTGAACTTTATTCCCTCACTGATCCATGATATGACCTTTGGGTGGTTCACAATATCAGCCCTCTATAAATGGAAGAATCAAATAATAGTGGTTTCTAAGTTTCCCTCCAGTTCTGAGATCTGATGCTATTATTTGTCCTCAATACCAAAAAAGTTTAAATGCCATCTAGTGGAGAATCAAAGAATTCACTAAGATATAGTACAACACTTTCTAATACCTGAAAGTAAAATCAATGAAATGAAAATTTTCTCCCATTAAAAGTAGAATTTGTCGGGCCGGTGGCTCAGGCAGTTGGAGCTCCACGCTCATAACTCTGAAGGCTGACGGTTCAATTCCCACATGGGCCAGAGGGCTCTCAACCACAAGGTTGCCCGTTCAACTCCTCGAGTCCTGCAAGGGATGGTGGGCTCTGCCCCCTGTAACTAAGATTAAACACGGCACCTTGAGCTGAGCTGCCGCTGAGCTCCCAGATGATTCAGTTGGTTGGAGCGTGTCCTCTTAACCACAAGGTTGCCGGTTGGACTCTTGCAAGGGATGGTGGGCTGCGGCCCCTGCAACTAGCAACAGCAACTGGACCTGGAATGCAGCTGCGCCCTCCACATCTAAGACTGAAAGGATAACAACTTGAAGCTGAAGGGCACCCTGCACAACTAAGATTGAAAGGACAACAACTTGACTTGGAAAAAAGTCCTTGGAAGTACACACTGTTCCCCAATAAAGTCCTGTTCCCCTTCCCCAATAAAAATCTTAAAAAAAAAATAAAAAAGTAGAATTTGTCAAAACTTAAATAGATCTAATCTTTCTCTTTTGTTAGACTGTGCATGAAAAAGTTAAGACTGCCCTATCCACTGACTGAAAAGAATAACTTTTAAAACATCAAACATTCAAACCTGTGATAGGGCAAGACCTATCCACTTTCAGATATTTCTTAGAAACGAAAATTGTAAATTTTTCAACAAAGCACTTTGTTATTAGGTATGAAATAATTTGCTCTTAGTAAAGAATAAATAAAACAGAAAGAGAAAAACATCAAAATTGAAGAAAAATTGTAAAAACATATTTTAATAGTCCTAAGATTGGTACAGTGGGAATTTTCGCTGTCACTGTGTCTAAGGCACTATGTGTTTCATATGTGACACAATTATTCAAGCTGGAGACCAAATGACAAATAATGAAGCAAGATATATCAGGGAGTAAACAATACAACAAACAATTAAGTAAAGGGGATGCAGAAGAGTCAACTCAATCAGAATTTGGGGAGGGAAGGGGCACTAACACCACACTGCTCAGATTTAAGCGATGCCACACTTCCTACATTTTATTTCCAATGATAATTCCCACTTCCGTGTTGTCTTTGAATACTTTTAATCCTTCCCTAAGTTGATAAATAAAATCAATACCATTTTAGTGTGCCTTTAATTTCCTGATGAATGACATGAGAGACTGCCCAAGTTATGAACTCTTGAAGCCAAGGGTGATAATGAATCCCAGAAACTTCAGAGCTTTGGGGCAAATGTTAGAAATTCTACATCAAGATTTTATACTAAAAGGAGAAGGAGGAGAAGGAGAAGGAGGAGGAGAAGGAGAAGGAGAAGAAGGAGAAAAAATAAAACGAAAAAAGAAGGGGAACTCTAACAACAAATTTCTCCAAACTGGGTAAGAAGGTCATTGATTTCTCCCTTCTCTGTTGACAATGTTCTTTTCTACTATGTGGGAAGTAGGTGAAATTGGAAGATTGTGAAACATTTCACTACACCTTGATCTTGGTCCAGGTGTATAACTGTGATATAGGTTTGAGGTGATATGTTATTAGCCTTTTTTTGTGCTCCTATAACATCATGCAGATCAATCCTTCTGACATATACAAGTCATCCCAGAATTTGATCCCTTTTAAATAATCCTAGGGTCCCCAAAATACCATCACTTCTGAGAGGGATATCTTGGCACTGGTACAAAAACAAATAAAACCAACATAGATTCTGGTATGGTAGAGTATTAAAAATTTTTGAAAAAGTTGAAAAAAATTTGCTGTCTAGCAGTGCCCTGGAGAGCAATCTATTTTTATCATGGTTCTCCAGTGACTGATGAACACTAAAAATTATTTATAAAAATCATTCATTCAACAAATATTTATTGAGTGCTTACGCTAGTCCATCAACAGAAATCATAGTAAACATAGTGTACTATCTTTCTTCTATAAAGCTTTGGCTACAGACCAACTGTCAGAAGAACATGGACTCCAAATTGACTTTTTCTAGTCATTATTATCATCCATGATCTCTTATTTGGCCTTTGTACTCTCAATTGCAAGATCTTAATTCAAGATCATCTGTTAAGATTAAGATTGTGGTTTTCGGCCATAGCACATTGTTTCTCTGGGTGTGAAGCTAATTGACTGATATAAATGGACAGAACAAGATTTTGTTTTAAGTCATCGGCCCAATGAACTTAGTGCTAATTGCTACACTTGGGACAGAGGTGTGGCAAACCTTGGGTTTAGGCTATCTTATTTGACTTGGAGAATTCCAGGGGAAATGATGAGCAGGCAGAATGCCAACCTCTCAAAAACTTCAGTCAGAACAGTTAAAAAGCAAGAGGGCTATAGTCCATTTCTCCCCTCTGGGAGTCACCTGTTTATTTCTTTTTTTTTTTTTTAATTTATTTTTTAAATTTATTGGGGTGACAATTGTTAGTAAAATTACATAGATTTCAGGTGTTCAATTCTGTATTACATCATCTATAAATCCCACTGTGTGTTCACCACCCAGAGTCAGTTCTCCTTCCATCACCATATATTTGATCCCCCTTACCCTCTTCTCCCACCCCCACCCCCTCTTACCCTCTGGTAACCACTAAACCTGTTTATTTCTTAAGAGGTATTATTATTCTGCAAGTTGTTCATCTACCTCAGGAAAAAAAAAAGAGTTGATTTTCTGAAAAATGCCACTTCCTTATCCCATGCTACTCATCTCACAAAGTGAAAAGTGTCACTAGCATCCACAGGCTATTTAAAATACATATGTGGGGGCGGACGGGTGGCTCAGTTGGTTAAAGCGGGAGCTCTGGACAATGGGGCTGCCAGTTCGATTCCTACATGGGCCAACGAGCTGCGCCCTTCACAACTAGAATGAAGTCAATGAGCTGCCACTCAGCTCCCAGGTGGCCAGATGGCTCAGTTGTTGGTTGGAGCGCGGGCTCTCAACCACAAGGTTGCCAGTTCAATTCCTTGACTCCCGCAAGGGATGGTGGGCTCCACCCCCTGCAACTAAGATTGAACACGGCACCTTGAGCTGAGCTGCCGCTGAGCTCCCAGATGGGTCAGTAGGTTGGAGCGCGTCCTCTCAACCACAAGGTTGCCGGTTGGACTCCCACAAGGGATGCTGGGCTGCGCCCCCTGCAACTAACAACGGCAACTGGACCTGGAGCTGAGTTGCACCCTCCACAACTAAGGTTGAAAGGACAACTTGACTTGGAAAAGTCCCGGAAGTACACACTGTTCCCCAATAAAGTCCTGTTCCCCTTCCCCAATAAAAAATCTTTAAAAATAAAATAAAACATACATGTGGTTGCTTACTGGGAAATTCCATTGCTACTTCTGTGGTACACCCACTATTTCTTCTTTCTATTACCAAAGCTCCACAAAACTTCCTTGGTTCCTCAGGAAGTGCTTTGTGGTGAGGAGAGAATGAAAACGGACATTCACATGGCTGCTTAATTTAATGAAGCAATAATGTTCTAAGTGAGGCTCAGGGGTCAGAAAGACCTGAGTGAAGACCCCATTCTGGCACTTTTGCATTAATGCGATAAGGGGCAAGTGATCGGACTCCTCTCTGCCTCTACGTCCTCATCTGCAAAACATGAATTCTTACAGTACTTATTATAGATCGGTGGTTGTGCTTTCAGAGGGCTAATGCCATTAACGTGTGTGAAGCACTTAGCAGCACAGGGCCTAGCCTGGTTAAGACTTCATAAAATGGAAACTATTCTTATAATAAACAGATGCATAAATGCTAAGTCTTCCTAAGAAAGCTGATTTTAGAACAGTTATAACATGAAGATTTCTATTGCTTTCTCTGGTCATCTTGCTATTCTCTATCTCTGAGGCAGTAACAGAGAACACTCCCTGTTGGTTGTCTAGGGGTCATGTGGCCTCTTGGCATCATGTTTTATACTGATAACCACTGACTTGATATAGGCTGTGATCACAAAGTATAAAACAGGAAAAAAGAGAATGGAACCACGCCAGTGACCACTGTTCCTGGACAGAGACCTCAGAATATTGACCATTGTAAACCTATGTTACACGGGGCAGCCTGCAGGGTCTCTAGTCCCGCTCCCCACATAAGAACGCAGGATATGGTGAGGCCAAAAAGGAACACCCACAGAGCCATAGACAGGGGAGTCATACCACTATAGTCTCACTGGCAGCTGGGTTGGAGACACAGGAGGCAGGAGCCACACGATCCGCAACCCGTTGTCCACTTGTCTCTGCCAACCAACCTCACTTGCTAGCTGCAATCCGCCTCTCTGCAATCCGTAATCCACACTCCACCACGCCACCAGCTACACCACCACTACACCACCCTTTGCTGGCATAGCCGCGGCAGTTATATCAGTGGCTAATGGCTAACCAGTAACAGCTGATGGCCAACTAGTCACAGTTGATGACCATCTACTACCTGAGCCAGCACCGTTCCATGTGAGGCCGAGAGCCTGGAAACTGCTCTCTGGGACTCTGTCCCTGCAACCTACCTCCATGTTACAGTTTGAAAGGATTTTGATAAATAATTAAATCCATTGTCTCATTTCATAAGTGGGAAACTGAGGTTCTCATGTTAGGGACAGTACTAAGGACTAAATTTAGATCATTCTTTCTCTAGATATTACCGTGTTTCCCCAAAAATAAGACCTAGGCAGACGATCAGCTTTAATGCGTCTTTTGGAGCAAAAATTAATATAAGACCTGGTCTTATGTTAGGTAAGACCCAATCTTATATTATAGTAAAATAAGACCGAGTCTTACATTATTTTTTCTCCAAAAGATGCTTTAGAGCTGATTGTCCTGTTAAGTCTTATTTTCAGGGAAATAGGGTATGAAAACTTTTAAAAATCACTGAGGTAGAAAGACTAGAATAATGAGCTTCTAAATACTCATGATCCAGCTTTAATAATTGTCAACCCACTGCCTTTCTTGAAAAAAACAGTTTTGCATCTGAGTTTGGTGTCATTTATACGCCTTCACAGAGCTGTTTAAAACCAGTATCCAACAGAATGCGTACTCCAGGCAAAGAGATGTAGGAATAGAAAGAGAAGGACATAGCATGAGAAACAAAGGCAGAATATCAATAAATGCCTAAAACGTAGAAAATTTGCTCAAGCTGCTTTCACAACAGTCTGGAAAACACAGATTGCTCCAGAAGGACACTGTTCCTTTAAATCACTTACTCATCCCACCCAGATCTTGCACCCTGGCCAAATGCCTGACCACTCTTGCTTTAACTTAGTCTAATAAACATGAATAAAAGATTGCAAAAGATCCAAAGCAAAGACAATTTTTATTTCACACAGGGCAGAGCAATATCAAATGGTCAGCTCCTTCTCCAATAATGGTCCTTGCTGTTGCCATTTCCTTAACCTCTCTTTAATTCCTGTCTGACAGACTTTATAAGGTAAGACATCACTGCTTGGTTTTAATCACTTGGAATCGGATAGGACCATTGAGGAAGTGTGGAGACGAAATGGTTTACATACTTGCTATGTGACGAAAGCTGATCAAAATGTTTAATCCTCTGTTATTACTTTAAATGAATTAGAAAACTATGAGTAATTGTTAAAATGTAGAAATTTAAAATTTATTTTTAAGTTATTTTAAAATTTATTTTTAACTTACAGTCTACAGCATAGCATTATAGTGATGTTTATGTCTTTGGGGGCATCTTTTTCTTAATTTAGTGCAAGTTTTTGTAATTCAGTATTAATTGCAGGATACTTTAAAACTTGGACAGTTTGACAACTTGAGTAAAGTATTTATTCACCATTTTATCTTCAGATAGAAACAAATGAGATGCACACACTATGACTAAAATTGGTAAACTCTGGTGATAATTTTATTTATGAGAACGAGAACTCATAAAATATAAAGTCTCTTGGAGTTATTGATCCTGATATTTGCCCAAAATAAAATTTAAGCTGAAAAAAGGGCAAAAATAAGACATTTTGTTAAAGATAGTAATTGTTTCTGGATTTATAAAATTTAACCAATTATATTTCTTTCATTTAAGTAATGGAATTTTCCCCCTGAAACCTATTTTACTTATAGGTGACTTCCAAATGAGAGAAAGGTGGGAATTATTAAAATGGAGGCAAAATAAAACATGGCAAAAGTGATTAGAAATGGGTGGGCTCTTCAGATGCCAAACTAATAATAAAGAAGAGATTTCAGAAAAGCAGTAAAACTAAAAAACTAGAGAAAGAAAAGTAGAAAGTTGTAAGTTTGTCCTCTGACTAATATCAGAAAACAGAAAGGAGTACCAAACTGGTTGGGAGAGCTAGATAAAACATGTCAGAGCAAATAGTAATAAAATATGAGACAGTGTGAGGAATGCTAATGAATAAGTTATGGCGGTGAACATTGTAGATACAGGGGTTCAGGAAGGGATTCATGATTACCAGCGAATAAAACTGTATGAGCAGGTGCTTAGTTTTGGAGAAAGATAAGTCTTTATTTAAAGCAGAATTTCCAAAGAGCAAATGAGGCCTACAAATGAGAAGAAAGTGGGTTTCTTCTCATGCTCCTAGTTATCACTGTCTTTAGGTTTCTGAAGAGTCCTCTTGATCAGGTAGCTTGTAAAATCCCTCTTGGTCTCAATGAAATTAAATTCTCAGTCTCTTATTTACAGCACTTCTAAGAAGTTCTTTATTGTATAGGTTCAACAAAAGAGAAAAGACATGTAATACCAAGGACATGGTATTATTTCTTTTCTCTTCTCTGAAAGTGCAATAGCAGCTGTGTTTTGCTACATAGCCTTATCTTCACACTAATCTTCAGAATTAAACTCAAACATCCTTTTGTATCCATCTCACTGGTTAGCAAGGGGATTACATCCAGAGGGACCTGGATGTCCTCTGTGTAATCCATTTCCTTAGCACAACTCTTGTTCTTTCCTTCCTTCCTTCCTTCCTTCCTTCCTTCCTTCCTTCCTTCCTTCCTTCCTTCCTTCCTTCCTTCCTTCCAACGCTTACCTGTCTTCACATCTTAGCATACCTGAAGAGCAGCTGACATATGGTCAATTGCACTTGGTGCAGAGATGCTTGGCCACACTGATACAAAGTCAGCTTAATAGATTTCCTGCTAGATGATGCTATTTGAGGAGGAGACTATGGCATGGAGCCATCCATTGGTTCATCCCTAGCCCAACAGCTTTGCTTCTCTTTGGGGTTTCTCCATCTGGCATGTATGAAAGAACTCAGTCACCCATCCCATTCTTCACTTTTTTTGCTTATATTTCCATCTTCTACTCACAGCCTGGAAAAATCATGCTCATGATTTCCCAGTTCCCATTCCCTGAAGGCAAGGTGCCAAAGAAGGAAAATGTGATTCCTTTTCCAGAACTTCTGAATTTAATATATTTTAAGCATGAAAGCATTTCCCAACCATGCAGAACATTGGCTCAAAATAAGCTTTCTTCTTCCCATTCTCTGATATGCTGAGATAGCCACATATGAGTCTTTTCTTACCAGAGAAAGGTGGGAAATTAAAAGTTATTTGGTGTATAGCTGGGCATATTGAGTAATAAAGACAGCTGAAGATTTTAATACAGGATTAGACTTTCAATTATTAATCTACGCAGAAAAATAGTTTCACAGAGCTGTTCAGAAGGGGTGCTTCCTGATTTCAAGTCCTATTTCTGTTTTTTCCAGCTAACAGTAGAAGAACAGTGTTGCTTGCAAATCTGTGATTTTTGCTCTCAGGTTCTTTTGATTCATTGCATATGCAGCTGTGGTCTAACCTGGAACTCTGGTGGAGATACAGTTTCCAAAACAGGAGTAGAAAAGAGAAATGAGGTTCTATGGAAACAGAAGGGCAACTTAAGTTTTGATTTGACCTCTGAACTCACTGAAGTTATACCTGTAAATAGTGAGACTGAAATGGTGGTGGTTCTCTACAACCCTGTAAAAATATTGGGATCGTCAGGAGTTAGTTATAATGAAAATGAATGAAACAATCATGTAATCATAAGAATTCACCCTGAAGAATGTGGAAATGTCAAAGCAGACCCTGTGATTGAACCATAATCACAATATAGAATGGGACTGAAATGTTTAAATGGTTCTCCCAACTCCCTGCTTCCTATAAAAAAATGGGAAATTCAGACTACTTAGATGTAATTCTTTGATTTATAGAAACATTCACTAATAAATGTTTAGTTGTAGTGCCATGATTTATTTGGGTTAGAAACTTTTAAAATTTCAATGTGGATATTTATCTATAAAACAAATGAAAACTCTTTTCACCAGTCACATGCCAGTTTTGAATTCTGCTGGCTTAAAATTAAAAATAGCAAACATTATATTTTATTAAAGTACTTATAACTGATTTTTCTATTAAAGGTGCTCCAGGCAGATGATTTTTCACCATCTACCATAATGTGGAACAGATATTTTATCTTTCATCTGCTGCTTTTGCCAGCTTTTATGAGTCAAACAATATATGGACAAAGAAAGAAAGGATCAAAGCCCAATTTACTTACAAGGAAAAATGATCTCCAGGGTAAAAAAAAAAAATGTTTTGATTTTGTTTTTAATGATTAGTTTTAGCCTGTTAAAACACTAGTAATACGAGCTTTTCCAAATAAGCCTTTGATGTAAATAGCAAACATACATATATATGTATATATGTGACATTCTACTTTAATGTGATTATATAATAATAATACTATACCTTAGATACTTATAGAGCACACTTATAAAAACATCAGTTTTAGAAGCATGTGTACATTTATTTCATTTAAGCTTCATAGTAACCTTATAAAATAGGCATGACAGAGTGTCACTTTCATATTATAGATAAAGAAATTGAGACCCAGAGAGGTGGGGAGCACATTCAAGACCACAGGCAATTAACCAGTAAAATATAGACCTAAGATTCAATCTTAAGTTCTCTGCTTTTACGTTTCTTTCTCCCTCACTGTTTCTACAAAATGATGTGTATAGATATTTTCTCCCTTAATTTCACAAAGTTAAAAAGAACACAAAACACCAAAACAAGATGGGGCCTCACCAATAGGCCACAAACCTGAGAAATAGATAGAGTATTATTTACTTCTAGACAACCTTGCCCAATATTTGTTTAATTTTAAAACTATGATGTACTCTCTTCCTCCCATGTTAAGCAGGTTTTACTTTGGGAAGATGCTCAGAATATGTGGTATTTTTGTTAATTATTGCTTTTGATTTGCATGATTTTACAAGGGGAAGAGAATTTACAGACTTTGAACGAGATTTAGTTCTTTCCCCCTTAACCCACTATCTACAAGGTGCCTCTCTTTTTCACTTCCCTCTCCTCTCAAAAACAAATAGTACACAGCAAGTCATCTCAGGGCTTTTCTTACGCGAAATTGTTTCACTACGTAGTAGAGACAAGTATTTTGCCTAACCAATTTGTTCTATTTCAGACTCCACTTGCTTCATAGATATTGTCTTCATCGTGGACAGCTCTGAAAGTTCTAAAATTATTCTCTTTGATAAACAGAAAGATTTTGTGGATAGCTTGAGTGACAAGGTTTTCCAATTGACCCCAGTTCGCTCCTTGAAATATGACATCAAACTGGCAGCCCTTCAGTTTAGCAGCTCTGTCCAAATCGATCCACCTTTTTCTTCTTGGAAGGATCTACAGACTTTTAAACGGAGGGTCAAGGCTATGAATTTCATTGGGCAAGGTACTTTCTCCTATTATGCCATCTCCAATGCCACAAGGCTACTTAAGAGAGAAGGGCGTAAAGATGGTGTGAAAGTGGCTTTGCTGATGACTGATGGCATTGACCATCCAAAGAATCCAGACGTTCAAAGTATTTCTGAAGATGCAAGAACTGCAGGAATATTATTTATTACCATTGGACTTTCTACTGTAGTCAATGAAGCCAAACTTCATTTGATATCTGGGGATTCATCCAGTGAACCCATTCCACTGTTGAGTGATCCAGACCTTGTAGATAAGATTCGGGATCGCCTGGTAGGTATCTAATGGGTTGTTTTTATACGTATATTTGTCATTATAATATTGATATCTTGGTTACAAATTTTGTAAGGGTAGACACTGGGTCCAAAAGATGAAAGAGAAAAAAATCTACCTTGGAAATAGAAAGAAACTTCCTGAACGAAGTCAATTCACTTCCTTGATAGTTTACACTTGATAAAAAATTGGGGAAATACCAGGTTCATTCTCTGGAATTGCATTCCTAACTTTATTGCTAGTCAATGCTAAAGATTTGGGAAGGATTAATTTCCAATAACACTCCTTAGACTCCTGTTTATACATCCTAGGATCATTGAACACTACTAACTTACATTTAATTTGTGGTCAACTTGTGGTGTGCTATATTTGTGCTAAGTTGGTCTTTTTCCATTCCCCATGTGCAGAAATATTTTTTGACTTCGTCTCACCTATTGCTATATTATGCTCAAGCAGAGTTCATAGACTTCAAATTTTTTTAAAAAATTATCTCTTTTTTGGGGGGCATTAACAAGGCCACCCAATGTAAAATAACCTATAACACGCAGTCACCGAACCATTTCTCACATCAGATCAATGAGCCCCACTTGATTGGTCCAATTAACTGTGTCAATGCTTTTCTTTATTGGTTGCTTAGCTGTGTGTGAGAGCCTTTCCTTGCTGCTTGGGAAAACACAAGGCAAAGCAATGAAAATGAAATCCCTCTTCACAATATTTCTCAAGGAGAAAACTCCTGGGAGAAAAGATGGTTGATTTATTAAGTGTTAAAAAATTGATTTTCTTAAAAATATTGATTTTCTTTGGTTTCTCAAGAAGAGGGCAAGACAAATGTGTCCCTTCGGAACTGAACATTTCATATGGCTGTTTTCTGTGCGCTGAAAAAAACCCTCATGCTCCATTTCAGAGATTGTTTTGCCCCTTTTGCCCTTTCCTCAATCCTTCTCTCTAACATTACTCTTACTTTTCTTTTCTTTTTTTTTTTTTTTGCTCAGTTGTTTTCAGCATGAGACGCTGAGTTTTTCTGATCTAAAAAATAACCATGCCTTGAGTGCTTTCTGTATTAGGCATTGTTCTGAGCACTTTATATATTTTATATTATTTAATGTTGACAACAACCTTGTGATGTGGGTACTGCTATCATCATCATTTTACAGTTGAAAATTCAAGGCCAGGCAGAGACCCCAGAGTCCTGCGTGCCTAACCCTGTAAAGTCACATTGAGAGGGGAAATGGTAGCTTCTGGCGAGTGCTGTCTCTGAGCATCTCTTCTGCGTGGAAGGGAACCACGCAGGTGCTTGGTGCCTGTGCCGTAATTTGAGTCCTCACCACTGAACTGAAAACAGAAGGTTCCAGCATGTGTGGGACAGTACCCTGGGGATGTGATAAGGAGTTGCCTGTTGCTGACTGTAGAAGATGCAGGACAGGAAGCACCCTTGTTTGGCCAGATGTGGGGCTCAGGAAGTTCATTCTCTCCCTAGACACACCCTCACCCAGAGCTCCTGCCCAACTGAGAACACAGGCGCTTGGCAGCAGACTCCAAGCAAGGCTGTTTGTTTGTTTCTGGGGAAACCAAAAACTGACCAAGCGTCCTAATGACTCTGCTCTTCCTTAGCATCCTGTGGTTTCAGCTTGTTTGTTCAGATGGAAGCTCTGTGAATAGCCACTTCTTAGAAGGAGTTGCTGCTTTCCAAACACTTCCTGAATCCAAAGGGCTTATTAGGTTCTCCAAAGAAACATACACCAAGGTTTAATATTTCAGGTTGCCACCATCTAGAAGGCAGAACTTGACTTTTCATCAGACCATTGGAAAAATTCCTCATCTAATCTATGTCTATTACATCATAAGTCGAATTTTTTAGCTTTTTATTTTGAAAGAATTATGTAGTTGACTTTAAAAAAATAAGGTAATTAGGTATAACTCTAGTATGAAACTGCATCTACTTCAAGTACAGAATCCCATGAGTTTTGATAGGTGTATTTGCCCACGAAACTGCCAACACTAGTAACATCCAGAATGTCTCTAGTACCCCCAAAAGTGTCCTCATGCCTCTTTGCAATACATCCTCCCCTCACCCTTGAGCTTCCACTGATCTGACTCCTCACTCTAGTGCACACACTTCAGAATTTTACGTAAATAATCTCATACAGTGTGGACCCTTTTCGTGTCAGGCTTCTTATTCCCAGAATAACGATTTTAAAATTCATCTGGGTTGTTGTTTTGTATCAGCACTTTATTCCCTTTGATTGCAGAGTAGACTTTAGTTGAATTTATGGGCATGAGTGTCCACCATAACCAGGTCTTGCAGGAGCCAAGACAAATCAAGGAATCACTGCACGTTCCTTGGCACCTCTAGGAAGGAGTACCAGGGAAGAACCCCATGAAAACATTTCAGGTCTGAATCACCCAAGACAGACCTGATGATTCTTAATTGAAAAATATATTCTATTATTATTTACATAACGGAATTGAAACCTAAGGAACAGATTCAACCCAATCTCCTGGATCTATTACTTGGTCCTTTAGAAGAGAAAGAGAGAGCATGTGAAGATTAAAAAAAAATAATTATTTATCACCTTTGATATTAAATATTCTAAAAAGCCTTTATGGGAATAAAGCCTGTGACAAATTGGTCTCTTTCTCTGAAAATTACTAAGAAAAACATCAATTTAGTGTTTTCCTTTACATACCAAAAGGAATCAACTTGATAATTTCTATATCCGTTAGAATCCTATGCTTTATCAATTTTTTTAAGTATAGTCCACTTCCCAGTTATTCAAGGCTTCCTCTGTTTAGGAACTCATTTCTGTTTCTTGTTTAAGATTTTTTTTTTTAATTAAAGATTATTGGGGTGAGTATGGTTAGTAAAGTTACATAGGTTTCAGGTGTACGATTCTGTAAACATCATCCATATATCACATTGTGTGTTCACTACCCAGATTTTATAAAGGCTATTTTGCTACTATATTAAGCTGAAAATATATATATTTTTTTGTCATAGAGTTTGTAATCCTTGCCTAGAAAGTTCTTTATTCCCGTTCTGTTTTCTGTCATGTTATAACTTTGATACCTTCTTCACATTTCCTCTGTCCCCTCCTCATAGCATTGACTTAATCATAGTCATTCACAAAATTAGCAATTCCATGCTAGCCTTCTCCTTTCCCATATATGCCATCATAAAACTCTGACTCCATTAATAAAATGCACTTTCTTTCACTCTAGTGAAGGCCTTTCTCTATTTATCCTTTTCATTTAAAACACATTATCCACCTAGACCTTCACTGAACATGTCCTTCCCTCTGGTTTCGACCATGTTCTCCCAGTTCTTCTCCACACAGCTTGCCTCTCAGCCCAAGCGAAAGCTCTGTCTACTTCTGAAGTCCTCCAGCTCTTTCCACACAGGCTTTCCATCCATTCTTTGAAAATGTCCCTCCTCACTGTTTCCTTTGTCTCATTGCCCACACAAGTCTTTATGCCTTTTTTCCTCATAAACTTTGACATATAGAACAGCATTCCATCAATGAGTTGGTCCTTTGCATTCCTCTCTTCAAAATTATCCAGAAAACCCACCTATTCCAAGAAATGATCTTGTTGTGCCCCCCCCCCCCCCCCCCCCCCCGTCCCAATCTAGGATCTCCTTCCCACGCTGCTTACTGTGAGCTGTCTGTTTTCTGTCACTGGGGCTTATAGACTATAAGAGCCCTTAGGGATGAAGCTTTGTTCATTGTTTAAAACAGTCTTATCTATTGTGCAGTTTGGGGTCCTCTTTTATTTCCATGGAAATATAAATTCCAACAAACACAAAATCAAATTAGCTCCAAAAATAATTAGTTAGTTGTGTTGTTACAGTTTTAATCCTCGTGGCATATATTTTAAAGGAATTATTTACGGCAAAGCGGAAATTGAATTTTCAAAAAGCGAAAAAAGTGTAAAATTACATCAGGCACAGTAGCAGCTGAATTCATGAGTTTAAAATTGATAAGGCTATTATGTATTATAAAAAAGATTATAAAGTGACAAAAACTTTGCATTTTTCTTTGTTTCAGTAGTTGTTCTCAAATATTACAATTTGACTTGTATTATTAGTCATGTTATTGTCTCTCTTGCACTCCTTTCAAATTCCTTTTCTTCTCTCCTTCCCAGAAGAAACCAAACTTCTAACATGTATTTTAAATATTTTTATAATTCAGATCACATTGCTTTTTCACTCAATGTTTTTGGAAAATTTTCTATGTTGAAATATGCATATCCAATGTACTCACTTTAGCTGCTAAATAGTATTTCCATTCCACTATTGATGGATATTGTAATTATTTCCAATTTTTACTATTAAAAACAACGAATGCTGAAATGTACAAGAATTTCTCTAGGGTGTGTCTGGAAGGGTTGCCAGGATAACAGGTAGAAACAAGAACATATCCTGGGCAGCCTAGAGACAAAGCATGCTCATCTTCAGCTTTCTAAGCACAGCCAAATGTTCTGGAGAAGGGTAGTGCCATTTTACACTGAGACTGTCAGTGTACGCGTATCTGAGTTCCTCTTTCTCCACTTGACCTACTAATTCTTAAAGAAACAAGTATCTCACCTTCTTTCAGCCTAGATTTATACTGGCTAGTAATAAAAATCATCGGGGTGGGAAGGGGTGGAGGAAAAGGGAAAGAGGACCACAGGTGAAACCCTGAATTTTGTAGAAAGAGTCTGTGAACAGAGTTTTACAGCTCCCAAGACTCTGTGATCAAACTTTCTCATTTTATATATGTGGAGAATGACCTGGAAGGATTATATGACTTGCCCAAGGCAACACGAGTAATTAATAGTGGAAACAGAATGAAAACCCTGGATGACAATTCCCAGCCTCATTTTCCCTCCCATTAAATTGAGTCACTTAAAACGTTTTGCTGTACCTTCCCTCTATGTTGTTAGCTTGTATGGATGTACAAATAAAGTAAAAACAAAACTAAAAGAATGCAGAATCCTCCATAAAGGTACAACTCTGACTTTAACGTCCTCATTTCATCCTTCATTTTTAATATCTTGCAACAAATATTCTAGTGCTTTTTTATGTCAGTTTCCCATTTTATTCTGTGTAAGTTACCCCTTCAGATTCAGTCATAGGCATTCCGTTGACACATAATATCTACCTGAAGAAAGCAATAGTTCTATCTGTAAACCTAGGTTACTTTTTCCCCCCACTGTTTGACTTTAGACAGGGGCTTCAGTGCACTTATCAAATAATATGCACTGAACTGCAGTGGGGTAGCGAGGCCTAAATATTGGACAAAAACCAGATTGTGGATTTCTCTAAAATTAGGAATTTAAAGTAGTTTTGACAAATATTCTTGCTAATTCATTTCTGTGTGGATAAGTATGAAGTAGCACTGAACTTGGTCAGGCAGCTCAGCCCAAGTGTGTGACCTTGGACAAGTCATAACTCTTTGAACCTAAGTTTCCTTAGTACAAAATATCGACCTGGTTGACTTCTAAGTCTCATTACCATTGATGAAGTTATGACCACAAAATTAATGTTTTAATGCGCCCCCAAAATACATATATGTATAAAGATGGAAAAATAAAAGATGAGAAAATACACAATTATATATTCTGCCTAAGTTTTTGCAAGTAAAAGTAAGAAATTTCTCATTATGACTGATTCAAGCGTATAGCCAAATTATGGAGATTATAGAACTGATAAAAGAAATAAAATATAAGCATAGGATGCAATAGGATAAAGTTTCTCGACAACAGAATAATTCTAATGTTAGTGTCCTTAGTGTCTCCTATTGTTTTGTGGCTCAGAGTATGCCTTGGCTGGTTGGCTTTATTGCTTTCACAAGGTTAAAAAGGCTGACTTGCTATTCTTCTTGGAAACTGCATATCCCATGGGGAATAATTAAGATTAATAAGAAGTTGGAAGCAGAGCCATGAATTCAGTTAATGTTTCATTCTTTTTTCCCTCCTAGGATATCTTATTTGAAAAAAAGGTAAGTACCACATGCCTTGATTACTATGAATTACTCTAAAAGCTTGCATTATCAAATCAGCATTAGAAGATAAGGTATGACTAAATAAAAAGGCTTAGCTATTTTTCAAAAGATCCACTTTATTTCTAGTTAGCCATCTGATTTCTCCTTTTAGGCCACCATATCCACTGCAGGTTGGAAAAATTAGAAAAATGTCATGTGATTTCAGACACTGATTTTAGAAATTATTAATAACCAAATGGCATAGTTTTTGCTTGCTGTGATGTGACTTCCTTTATTCTAAGGATGTGTCTGACACCAGGAACTGGTGGTGGGCGGGTGTGGGGATGGGGTCCTCCACTTTGGGACGTGTGCCTGGTGTTGGCCAATTAGGCAGCATCACCGCTAAAAGGCAGAATTCAGAGTCACCCCCTGCTGCCTGCCCATTGACTTTAAGCTCATTCTTTCCGATGGTTGGTGGAAAGCGAACCAAGTGGGCAAGGAGCTGGCCAACGTGGGTGGGATTGGATACTACTTAGCACAATAGATGACCACCAGCTTACTGAAGATTCCTATACTGAATACGTATTTCTTAGCACAAGGAGTTTGGAACATCTGAACTTAGTTGGATAAACTGCTTATTTAACATCAGAAAATTTACAAGTATTATAGCATTCTATAAAATAATAGAAGCCAATCAAAACTTGTACAGCACAACATTTCATTGACTTATACAAGGTCAGATACACTATTATTTTATGTGGCATTAGAGCAGAAAAAACTCTGCCGATTAAACTATGACGCTGTGCCTTCTTATCAATTACAAATTTTCATTTTATACTTACGTAAAGAGCCATTTTAGATTTATTTAGAAATAGAATTTTAGATCCTGTATCGCTTTGGAACATGCATATCAGAGAAAAACATAAGCAAACTGAATTGGTTATTTCTCAAACTTCTTCACATGCAGAGTCTAAATCTTCTGAAGCACTTTTTGTCTCAGTCCTTGATGTACTTGCTTTTCCATAAAATACTGGCCTCTGTGCCATCAACAGTATTGGTGATGCAGCATTTCTTAAGAGTGTGCCAGGAGTGTCTCTGGGGATTGCTTCCATTTCATTCTGTAAATTTTAAAGTGCATGTGCAGAACTCAGCAGCTTCACCCTGACTGGGCTCACTCTGATGTCAGAGGTGTTAAAATAAGGAAAAATGTGTGTGTGAGAATGGATGAAATATGTTATAAGGCAAATGCTGTCCTTTGCTGAGAAAAGGAATGTTTGATATCTGTGTATTATTGAGCTTTGATACATTGTATAAAAGAGAAACAGCAGAAATTCTAAGAGTCCACTGAAAATGTTTATTTTCCCCTTAGAAACTAGATGATGATATATAGTCTGTTTTATTTAATCATGGCAACATTTAATAACACTTCATTAGCTGGCTCTCACTAGATCTGAGTTTTCCTAGAAGAATTTAGTAGGGAGAGCAAATCTCTATAAACTTGCAAGGTAAAATACCTTCAAGGGAATGTTCCATTCAGTACTGTACTGAGTAAGATTTGAAATGTTGTCTTTCACTATGTGTTAAAGTTGTATTTCATTATTGATTCAGTGTGAACGCAAGATTTGTGAATGCGAGAAGGGGGATCCCGGCAATCCAGGGCTTCCTGTGAGTATATTTCTCTTCTGAACTTAGGGTCAAGTTCAGGAAATCCTAGCAATGATCACACTACTCACACTTGAAAACTGCAGGGCTATTTCGTGCCGTCAAAAAGCAGTTGTATGCCAATAGCCCCAAAAAGAAGGAAATGCTCTTTCTCTCTTTTATTCCTAAAGGGATACATTCTGTCTTTAGAAATAAGCCTGGGATTTTACTGACCTGAACTACGGACAGACTTGGTTTAAAATGATGTTATTCCCCAAAGGATATTTTAGCATCACTTCTTATGTGACAACTGAGGCCAGAATTTCTCAGTACTGAAGTGAAAATACAGAAAGAGGTCATCCAAATCCTCAGTGCTTTAGGCAAAGCTTTATTCACTTCACCTAGAAGTATGTAACACAGATCTCTCTGGAAGGTAATTGTGTCTTTACATGTACCCAAGGGCAACACTGTGTGGTCTTGTGTGGAGAAAGCTCTGGTCAGAAAGCTTTGGGGATTAGAGGGAATTCCGTGACATGGAAGTAACCACTTGGCAACCAAAGGGAAATGGCAGGATTTACTCTGATAATTCAATACTTAATAAAATAATCCCAATAGGAGTGGTTTCTTTACATTCTAGCCTAATATCTGGTAGGTGCCATGTCTGTTTTGGGAGGGCATTTGAAGTGACATCATAATTACTGGAGAAGCTGGACATTTCTCTAACACCAGATCATCAGAAAGCATCCATTGGCTCATTCAATACTTCATTTATTTATGTGATTCCAAATCTTAAAGTTCAGAAGCCCAGTGGAGATATTTCACAAAAATGCATGGATAAATTTTAAGAACTAATACTTGTATTTGGGAGGTAGAGAGGAAAATGGGTTTTCTGAACTTCTTAGACTGTGACACGTTTTACTTTGAGACTGGAGTCTGAAGCATGTACTTTTCCAAATCTTTCTACCTATCAAGGCAGTAGAAAGTGAGGATGTGTGTTTGTCTTTTTCCTTCAAAATACAAAGTTAGATACATTACATGACAGTGTGGCAACCAGTAGAAGCTGACTTTAGCCAAAGCAAAGTTTCCCCTCTTATAAAGTCTTAGTTTATAATTATTATACTA
Organism: Rhinolophus sinicus; assembly: GCF_057876585.1. NCBI lineage: Eukaryota > Metazoa > Chordata > Mammalia > Chiroptera > Rhinolophidae > Rhinolophus > Rhinolophus sinicus. Next base: position 29,238,596 of record NC_142504.1, read on the forward strand.
ATGAATTACCAGTGGAAGATTTACTCGTGATATTCAATTATGTTTTCGAATGAAAGTAAGAAAACTTGCAATTGCTGAGATACTCTAACAAGGTCAGTCAATCAATACTCTTAGAGGAGATTGTACCATGTTTTAATAAGGATAGCCATAGAACTCTGTTATTTAACATTTATTGGGTGCCCTCAAAAGCAGTTCTCAGAAAAGTGAGCTTTTTGGTGGTTTGAGAATAGGAAAATAGAGCACCTTTCTGGAACAGGACTTGGAGAACTCTCTTCTTCCATCTTTTGAGATTGTCCCTTGGATATCAGGGAGAGAGGACATCATTCTCTTTTGAGCAAATCTAGAGAAACTGCCTATTCAACACAGTGCACCCTTCCTGGTGTGTAGTGAGGCAGAGAATAGACTCGACTCTCTGCTTGGTAGGTACATTTTTTTTTACAATCTTACCTCACTTTATGGTATGAAGCTGAACAGAAATTATTATAAGAAGTAGTAAATTAATAGAATGGCTGCTCAATATAATCTTTTTTCCCTTTGTCTTCAGGGTACCCATGGAAACCCAGGTATCAAAGGTGAGCGAGGACCAAAAGGAAATCCGGTAAATGAACAAACAGCTTTTCTTTAAACCAGTGTATTGTCTTCTAGATTTATTTAAAGAACAAAAATTAAGAAAGAAAAAGAGCTTTGTAGTATATGTGAATGCCAAAAATCTGATGATTTCTGCAAAGAATACAGGATGTTCCTCCATTATCCATCTGGTTTGTGTTAGCTTGCATTTACAAATTCTGAGTAACCTATGACCATTTTAGTCTATACCTTTTGGAAACTTTGGGACCCAATAACTAGAAACTTGTAATTAAATAATGGTGTCCCAAGTTAATTAGCACAATATTCCATGAATTATTAGGACATGTTCCATATTAAATTGACAAAGGCAATTTATGGATCTAGTGTGTGGATAACTGACCTACAATAATAATATTAGGTTGGTGCAAAAGTAATTGCAGTTTAAAAAGTTAAAAATAATTGCAAAAACCGCAATTACTTTTGCACCAACCTAATAGAAAAAAAATAACCCAAACAGGTTGTCTTTCACTCCCAGACTATCTTCAGGCATTTCCCCACTTCTTTTCTGTGTGTAGCTGTCAAAATAATTCTAGGCTAATTTTGTAAATTATGTGTTCAGATTGATGTTGGGAGGATGGTGTGTGTCAAATTCAAGTGTGACTGCAGGAGTCACAGGACAGAGATTAGCAGATATAACTATGTGGAAATTTAAGGCAAAATTCCATATAATGAAAAATCATTACAAGAGGAAAATATACAGGGAAATGTTCAAGTCAAATATAATCGGCATTAGGTTAATTTCTATAGTTTGTAACGACTTAATAAAATGGATGAGAAAATATCAAGCCTCTAATAATTAAATGGTCAAAGGACACAAACAGTTTTCAAGAGAGGAAATAAAACCAGTAAATAAAGAAATAGAAAAATATTTAATTTCACTAGATAATGAATGAAATTTAAATAGAGATAATGACCGTACCTTTTAATACTAACTATTCACACTGTAGAAACTTTGGAGTCTAGGTTGTTAGGTTGTTGTTTTTTTGGGGGGAAGGGCAAGAGCAACTTTATAGTTCACCTAGTCTTTTTTTTTCTGTAATTCAAATTTTTAAAAACGTTTCTTTTTTATATTAGTTAACACAGCAATATTAAAATAATAATAACTAATGACAACAATATGGTGAAACTGCTCTTCATTGCAAAGGTAACTTGGCATAAACATTTTGGAAAGCAATTAGGTACTATATAAGAGACTTCAAAAATTCAAAATTTGGACCCAAGAGTTCATTTCTGAGAATATATTTAGGGAAATAATTAAAAACATAATAAGTTAGATTCATGGAGGTGTTTTTGCCAGTTGCCTGCTTGTCAAAGAAAGTGAATGTAAAGTATCCTTGGGTGGCTTTACAACACACACACACACACACACACACACACACACACACACACACACACACACACACCCCTCTATCCTCACTCACTTTATGTTAGGCCAAATTCATGCCATCATGTCTTCTTTTTGTTTTGTTGAATACCTGTTATAAGTTGATGTTCACATTTCATTTATTTGGCTTGCAATTTTGTGCCACATAATATATTTTCCTAAGTCTTGCTGAAATCAAGCAATCACTCTTCGGGACATTTTGGAAAACATTCCAAAACCCCCTGGAGGAAAGCCAGAGTGGCTGCTTCCCAGTGGGTACAACGCTATATCTGAGAACAACGACCGTGTTGTTAACCTGCCATGCAAGACGGGCCCAAGCTGTGAAATGTACCTGGGTCCTGCACCCTCTATGTCTGGCTTTACTCCAAATGGCCACGTCTATCTGAGCTGCTGTTTTTCTCCCTTGACTGCACGGTGAAAATGCCAGTGAGAAAGGCCAAAGAGCCTTCCCCATTGGGTTAATTCATTAATCTGGGAATTCTGAAGAATGCATTTGATGGAGCAATCAGTCCCTCATCAGGGCTGTGGAATCTGACTTGAGTTTTTTGTTTGTCACAGGGTGATGCTCAAAAAGGGGAACCTGGAGAAAAAGGCCCAGGGGTATGTACACAACTGGAATGCCTTCCTAAGAAAGTAATCTAAGATGCTAAGTTTCTGTAATGTATCATTTTGACCCCTGTAGTACAAGTGCAAAAATGATTTCTATCTGCATGTGTTTGTGATGGCTTAGGCAATCAAACAGATGTGATCTTAGTAGTAGAAATTAAGGAGAAAATACTCTGCTCAACAGGACAAGTGGTCAACCACATGACATTCCCTGACACTGAATTTGAGACTTGTGAAAGGCTCAACGAAGAAAAATATTTTATTTCAGTTCTTGTGGGTTTTTTTTTTCCCCAGTAAAGAGTAAATTAAAATTCTGGAAGCATAAAATTACATAATCTAAATGATGCTTTGTAAATCCAATTCTACAGACCAAAAGAAAGAGATCATTCTTGTTGATTTATTATCTCTAAAATTAGAATATGTCTGAGATTTCCTAAGAAATAATTACAGAAATTTTTTTCTTTTGCATTTTTCTGGGGAATTGCAGTAGTGTAGTGCATAGCAGAGAAGTGGACAGGAAATAAAAAGGAGGCCATGTTACAGTTCTCCTCTGTTGGTCCCCTTAGATGAAAGCCCAGGACTCAGACCCAAAGGTTTTTAAAACTTTCCTTTTGGTGTTTGTAGTCAATTTCATGAAAAAGTCTGATACAAAGTTTGATCATTTCAATGAAAATTCATTCAGAAATCTGTATTATTCATTCAGGAAACATTTCTTAGATATCTTCCACATATAAAGCATCCTGTTAGGTGCAAAGGAAACTAAGACAAAGCATTTACCTTTTTGAAAAGTTTATCTCATAGGGGAGAGAAGATATTTAGAATAGCTATGATATGAAGCAGAGTGTCAGAACATTGTAAAAACTGTATGCACAAAATATTCTGGGTGTTCAGAGATTAGAGTTGCCAGGGTAGGTTGTACGGGATGGCCCCTGGAGAGTGTAGGATTGTGACAGGAAAGGACAGCACAGGAAGACGGAAGGGACCAGGCACTCCAGGTGCAGGGTGCCATGAGCAGCAACCTGGGGACAGCACTGCAGGGGAAAGGTGAGACAGGGTGCTGGGGAAGAGTGCCGTCAGACACAGCCCGAAGGTCATAATGGGTACTGAATGTGGGCTGTGAGGTCTGGGCTTTGCTAGGTGATGGGCAGAGCCCCCACCCCACAGATATTAGATGCTGCCGATGACCCAAGGGCTGGGTATTGGGAGATTAATCTGATGTGGCTCTAAAAGAGGATCTGAAGTGGGAACAAGCAAAAGGAAAGAGCATTTAGAAGGTTTGCTGCTATAGCCTATGTGAGAGATAACGGACATGGGCTAGAGCCACTCTGGCCAATATGAAAGCCTTGAGCCATATATGCTTACCGAGCAGCTGCAACACGGCTAGGCTGAATTGAGGGGTGCTGTAGCAATGAAATAGCACACTAGAGTTGGATGACTTAGTGTCCGAAAAAAAAAAAATAGATGTAACCTATCTCACTGATAATGTTTTATATTGATTACATGTCGAAATGATAGTATTTTGGACCTATTCAGATTAATACAATATATTATTAAAACTTAATTTCACGTGTGCATCATTGGTTTCTAATATGGATGTTAGGGAATTTAAAATTACACTCGTGGCTCGCATTTGAGGCTCACGTTATACTGAACAGAATTGGGCTGTACTGATGACATGATAGAAAGGAGAACACTGTGAGAACCATGAAAGGGTAGAAAAGATAGGATGTGATGACTAACTCTAACTCATATATTCAACAAATATTTATTGAGCACTTTCACTGTTGGGCCCTGGGATCCAGGAGTGAGCAAGGCAGATGGTCCCTCTTTTATAAAGTGTTCTTGCAGGGGGAGGCAATACATAGGCAAACCAATGAATACGATTCGCAGTAAATGAGAAGTGTTATGAAAATATAAATCAAGTTCACGAGGGTGTTCTAGGCAGAAAGAGCAGCAGGGACAAATGCTTTGAGGTGGAAACAAGCATGGCAGGCTCAGGAAGTGGAAAGAAAGTCAGAACTGGAGGAAGAACCGTGGGAGACGAGACTACAGAGGTAGGCAGGGGCTGGATCCCATAGGGCTTGGTTGGTTAGGGTAAGGAGAGTAAATTTAAAACTAAGTGCAGTGGAAGCTGTTGGAGAATTTTAATTCGTTGAGTTAAAGGAATATAAGGGGCAAGTGGAGAGAAAAGATGATTATAAACTTTTGATCCTGAGTGATTTGAAATACCATTGGTACCATTAATGAAAGTAGGAAAATCAGAAATAAATTTGGCAGAGACAGACGAGTGCAGTTTTGGGTATTTTAAATTTGAATATTTAAAAATTAATAATTAATATGCCATGAAAGGAAGAAGGAAGGGAGCAAGGGAGGGAGGGAGGGAGGAAAGAAGGTAGGGAGCTGATAGCAACCAAATAAATTTACCAGAGATTTCAGAAAAGAAAGCAGGAAAAAAAGAGAACAGAATACTATAAAAAGTAATAAACTTGTAAACTGTATTGGTTCCTTCCTAAATACAATGTTAACTCTTAACATAAAGTAATGACAGAATTTTAAATGTTGTGTGTTGTAAGCGGTGGATCGTACCCCAAGTTTCCTGAGATTGGAAGTCTAGCATCCTTAGCACTGCTCACATGACTTGTTTTAATAGAGAACCCTAATTTTACTATTTATAATGTTGTCCTTAATTTTAAGCATGATACTAAAATTTAAACCATTTATGTGAATAAATGTTTCAAAAAATGGGTTAAACTGTAGCAATATTGTCTTGGACTAGTTCTATTTTTATCTTCTATGTCTCAGCGACCACCCATTTGGAAAGAAGTGTTATTTCCTCCCTGAAGTTTTCCTTTTTACCTTTTGTAAAAAAGTCACATACAGAACAAAATTTTGTAGTCTGACTCACGTCACTGCAAGAATAGCTTGTTTATTCCACTGCTTTCTCCAGCCCACTTAAAACATGTCTTACAATTCTATTTTCATACTTGAAAACTACAGTTGTATGAAATCCTATTTGAAAAAGAGTGCTGTTGCTTAAAGTTGGTAAATTCCCAGTCCATTTAATATTCAGTATTGTATTATTTAAAGTGCTTATGAGCAGCGACACAATGATGAGGGCTGTGCAGCATTCCCCAGAGTGACGCAGAAGAGGAACAGAAGGAACAGAAGCACCGGCCCCTTATTTAGCATGAGATAAAATATAGTAACTTAAAGGTCACTGGCTCATTAGGGTTGATAAAGGAACCATTCATATCCTTGATGTTTATATTCTAGACCAAATTTGAAAGGAGGATCGTAATGGATATAAATATTTGTGTACATCTTAAAGGCCATTATCTTAGCTCATTTTCCAAGCCAGTTTCTCTACCAGTCTCTCTGAAACCTTCTCAGCTATGATAGCGCATCATTTAAAAGTCCATACAACAATTTTGAAAGGAACACGATAGGTCTTCACTTCTACAATGAGTTTCAGTGTATAGTCTCTCCTTCAGCTTCAGGCCAAGGGGCAAGAAAGTGGGTTTGAAAAAAAATACCCGGAAATGAGAATAGAATGTCATAAAGTGAAAAACAGGTTCTAGTAAATACACATTCTCTAAGCTCAAAGCACAGTGAATTAGTTCACATATATGGTCTTATTTTCCAACACTGTACAGATATGTTTTTGTTATATGTTATAAGTGAAAAACATCACATGCTTCCCCCAACTATGCCTTCTAATGTCATATTTTACTTTTCTTTTTTCCATTAGGGAATTCCTGGTTACAAGGGTGAGAAGGTAAGTTTGTAATAACAAATAGACCAGCATTCCAGAAAGAAAAATAGAAACATGACTGCATTTATATACTGAATAAAAGTTATTTTCCTTTATTTTTGTGAGTTTAGAGTCCCTAAATTCTAAATATACTCTTCCCTCTAACATATGGGTGTGTGTTTTAAGGGGTGGAAGGTGCGCTGAGATTATTGAGAGTAAGCATACCCAGCCTCAGCTCGGCAAATGTGAGTAGAGAACCCCAGTTTCACAGCTGTGCAGCACAGGTACCCAGACTAAAAGTTTCTGTATACAAACTGATGCAGAAGTACTGCAATTAGTTTGCTGCTTCGGTTTTCACTTCCTATACAACCGGAACACCGAGCCCTCTCCCTGGGGGAAGAGGATTATGCTGGTTACACAGTGTAGAACAACTGGCTTCATTCAGTTGTGCATCTGTCTGGGTGGAGATTGCAGGGGGATGTAAATTTGACAAACAAACAAAAGGAAGAGGTTGGTAGACTATTTGCAAATTATAAATTAGGGAACTGATCAAACTACTTCAAAAGAAATTAACAGACTGATTCAAAAGAAGTCAACGAGTTGGCCAGGGGCTCAGGAACCTTGGAGAGTGTTCAGTGGTTTATAAATAAAACTATGCCACAGTTCTAGTATCAGATTTTCTGTCTGAAATCAGCACATGTCCCTGTCATCCATTCTGTCCTACAAGTGGTACCAGCCTCAGACCTGGGCAAGAGGCTTGCACTTGACAGGGTCCTCTGAGTTTCTTCTGCCCCTGCCCTCCCCCACTCCATGGAGCCAGGATTTGCAGGGCAAAAGGCCTGTGCCCCTTTGGTCTAGATCATGCTTTGGGTAACCAAGACCCCGGGAGTCCCTGCAAAATGGTGTAAGCCTGCTTTGAAGCCATACACAAACCTCTTTCCCAATTCCATCTTCTTCCCAGGCCTGAAGGGAAGCCAAACTTTAGCTGTGAGGGCGGGAGTGGGCCTTGGAGGGAGCTTTGTTGTGCTACCTGAGGCACCTTCACGTAAACACACTCAGAGCGCCTCTTGTGGAAGGAGCTGGAGGTGGGAAGTGAAGTGAGGGCTGGGCTCTAGGCTGTGGGCACGGGGCTGTACTTCCACGTGGACCTCTCAGGAATCCCAAAACTCTTTGATTTTTTCCAAATTCCTTTTGAAGGTATATTTATCAAGAAAGGAAGCTAGAACATGACTAGTTCATTAACTTGATTCATAACTTTCAACTATTTGGATACATGGTATGTGGGCCACTGTTTGCACTCTTCCCTGGCCCTGCAAATATTAGGGGTGAACTTTCATACAGGCAAACACATATAGCCCCCAATCACTGGAAATGTTAGGCCTAGAAGACAATGAGTGTGAGAAATGCCATGATTCTGCCCTCCGCCATAAGAACCTGGTCAACTCAACTTCTTGGAGTGTCTATTTCATCACGCATATAAAACTGGATTAATACAGGCCTCCCTAACTTACAGGGTGGAGGGAGAATCAAATGGAATAATGGATGTGACAATATATTGTAAACTGTTTGCTGGTCTGTAAAGGTAAGGTGCTATGAGGAAGAGACGGGGAATAAATGACAATTATGGGAAAGTATAAAAAGTTCCATAACTGTAAAATTGTCCTATATATAATCAAGATAAGTTATGGATGCCTCCCTACACTATCTTGATTTATACAATGAGCTAATTATGAACACCAGGAAGCTCCATATATACTACTATATATTTTGGAAAAGATTCATTTAACCTTCTGGAGAATTACAGGTTCACTAGAAGAGTTCTCATTTGGAACATACAAGGTTGACAGAGCAAAGTGACCCTGAACCACTGACATTCAAACCAGAGTTTTGCTAGGAGTAGCAGCATCAGAAGTCAGAGTCTGGGAACAGAGCTAATCTGTTCATAGCTTTCTGAAGCACTTGCTCTCTGGAACTGTGTAATTGTGACTATGCCACAGGGATTAATGAACCCACCAAAAAAGAAAATGCCTTTGCAGAAGCAAATAACATGAGTACAATATTTTCTTTGATGGAAATCTGTCCTCTCACCCCCCCAACCCCCAAACAAGTGCTGTTCCTCAGGACTCTATAGCTAACAAATCTGTCTGGACAAATGGAATGTGAATTCTAGCCAAAATAATTTTGAGTGCATTTATGGTACTTTTCTGTTGTGTATTTTAGTGGCTGACTCATTTTATTCCTACCCAACCTTTTTAAATTAATTGCTTTCTAATTGATTCTTCAAGAGTCATTTTCCGTTTGCATTCAGAAATAAATGTTCAATTTGTTCTAAGTGAAAACTCAGTTTTTCCTGGGTCATTTTGACTCACAATATAATGTGGAGAGAGAACAGATTGCTTTTGAACAGAGGCATAGCTGCATCTAAGAATTACACCTCCCTCTTTCCTGCTCTGAAGCCAGCCATACACCATGCAGCAACCTAGGCAAAAGTGTCAAGTTAGTGGAAAGTGACTTGCAAACCGTAACCATGGGCCTTGTTCAGCTCTGGGTGGCTAATGGAGGACATGGACATGAGAGTCTAACAGACTCAAGCTTGTGGTCATGGGCAAGTTACTTAATCTCTCTGAGCCTGAGCCTGATTTTCCTTATGTCTGAATGGAGATATAGATATAGATATAGATATAGATATAGATATAGATATAGATATAGATATAGATATAGATATAGATATAGATATAGATATAGATATAGATATATATACCTTGCAAGGCTGAGGTAGGGATTAGCAATAATGTAAAGACTTTGGCATATACCTTGCATCCATAGTTGGTGGTTTCAATTGTGATTTCCCTTCTTAGAGCAGGGCCATTCAAAGTGTGGTCTGCAGGCTGGCTGTCAATCTGTGAACTGTTTGTTGCTACTTAGTTATGAGATAAAACTTGCACCAGAATATAAATCCACTATATCACTAAGTATGCTGTTTAGTTCAGCTGACATTTATTTTCATAGTGAGACTTCCTTGATGAAGGAAGCAGGACACGGATGTATATTTTAGTGTAAGTTCCTTATGTAGTTGGGGCGTGGCACTTCAAGTAGCATGTGTTAGAGCAGCACAGAGAAAATAAAACAGTGGCAGAGAAAATAAAACAGCGGCAGACGCAGAAACTAGTAGTGAGGGCACTGGACGAGGAGTTACAGGCTAGCATATAATTTAAGTGAATCACTTAACCTCTCCCGTTGAGTTGCCTTATCTTAAAAATATGAACTGCTTTGAGGCTCAGCATAAATATATGTATGAAAGCACTTTGAAATGCTAACTTTAGCTGTTATTCTAGTTGACTTCGTTACATTTTAGTTTAATGATTAAAAGTCTTAGCAGTCTGATTTAATGGATTAGTATTTAGAAGTCCCAATTCTCATTCTATCTCAGCAAGTTACTTAACCTTTTTGAATCACAAATTTGCAGTCTGTAAACTTGAGCTAATACTATCTACCTAGATAGCTAATGCCAGATTAACTGAGATAATGTCTGTAAAATAACATTACTAATAAATTGGGAAACATAATTTAAGTGTTAGTTTTTTCATTAATATTCCAGGAAAGGCAGGATAGTGGAGAATGATGACGGAAAATACCACTCTCTCTCTGACAGTAGACCATGCTCATGCATCATGGGTCCCTTTCCTACCAAGTCATGACATGGCCTCAGGACCTCTCTCCTACACTTTTCTAGGCACACACTACTACTTGATCCAAGTTGGTACTCGGGCTGGAGCATGGTGTCGTGGAAACAACAGGGACTCTGAGTCTGAGTTGATCTGGGTTCAGACCTCACTGGAGGGAAGTTATCTTGCTGAGCTTAAGGTTTCTCATCGATAAAACGAGAATTGTAAAACTGATCTCACTGGGCTGTAACGTGGATTCAATTAAATCACATATGCAAAGGGCATATAATATGTGGTAGATGCTCAGTAAACCTTAGCTTGTTGCCTTTTCATTTTCATCCATCTCTCAAAAATGTTAAGCCTTATTAGGTGGCATCACTGATTTGACTCTGTCAAGTTAAGGATGACTCATTGATAACATTTTTCAGAGTTCAATGCCCAAACAACCCACAGACTTGAGGATAAAACTGGATGTAATCCATCATAGTGCTTATATGTCACAAAATTCTACTGGGATCTTTAAAAGAAAATCATAACACTGAATGACTGCAAATGTTGTCTTATTTACTTATTTTTTAGGGTGAACTCGGAGAATGTGGTAAACCAGGAATAAAAGGTGACAAAGTAAGGGACATGTTTTTAAAATGCTATAAAGTTGTAATACTTTGGGGCTGAGTTTCCTTAAGAGAAAATTCCTGGGATGCATTATATTGATCTCACTACTGGACTTGGAGAGTCATTGGCTCAATTTTCACATCACTTAAACATAAAGCAGAAAATAAAGCCACACATACCTAACTTTAGTTAATAGCATCCTCAAATGCCTTTCTTATGGACCATTAAGACTTTGCTTTGTGGCACCCTAAACTTTGAGTCTAGGCCTATTGAATGTTATGGTGAAAAGAATAATTTAACCAGCAAATTCAATTCAAGTTCCAATTGGGTCAAAGTAAAATTGTTTTCCAGATGTAAACACTGAGAACAAGCAGTTTGCAAAGTAGAGTGAAGACCTCTGTGACATAAGTTAATGAAATAGTTATAAATAATGTGGCAGAACTAGACATAGAAAGGGGTTTGAAATTTTGAAACTGCAGCAAGTCACAGACGGTTGGGTAGGTATTTACCTTGCATTAAAAAATAAATATGAGTAAAGCATTTAAACTGGAGATAATATTAAATAGGTTGAGGAGTTCCTTAACGGGCGAGAAATACATAGAGAGCACATTTGAAGCATAACAATAAAGGTCAAAAAGGTACACTGTAAAAGTGAATAGTTTTCTTTGTAGTTAAGAACTATTAACAGCTTGCCACTAAGATACCAAACTCTTTCAATACGTCTATTTTAATTATAGGAGAGAGTCAAGGGGAGAAAATGAGGCAGGAGGTGAAAAGAAGAGGATAAGATAATGACAGTGGCTCATGTAACTAAACACTTTAAATAGTTTGAGATTTTCTGAAAGATTTTAAACTACTGTGCAGTTAAAAGTCAGGTGGATCTGAAAAAATGTAGGCTTGGTAATTATCTCTGGGAAAATGAAAAGTGTGAGAATGAATGGATTCTTCCTGGAGGATCTTTGAAAATGGGAGATGGACTTGGACTTGAAAATACAGAAGAAGGGACAAAGTAGAATAGAACAAAAATGAAAGTCAAACAATAACTGGGAAAACTATTTGAAACAAAAATGGCTGACAAAAAGTTAATATCATATTTCAATGACTTAGATGCCAAGGATTGTTAAATGCCCTATTATATTCTATGCCAAAAAGAAAGAAAAAATGCTGCCAATTATAAAGATACAATTGATTGTCAGAGATGTATCTCAATGTCAGAGATGTAAAAATCTGAAAAATGCATGTCTAGAGTCAGTGAAATATCGCGTCCTTGACATGAAGAGTTCATGCAAGTTCATAAGTAAAACATACCAAGAACATAAAGACACAAAAAAGGAAATATAAATGGCTAATGAATGAAAAAAATATCCAAATACATTAGCAATCAGATAAGTGAAATTAAAAAATTAAACCATTATTTCACCTATCAAATTAGAAAACAGTGAAATAATATATAATACCACCGTGTTTCCCCCAAAATAAGACCTACCCGGACAATCAGCTCTAATGTGTCTTTTGGAGTAAAATTTAATATAAGACCTGGTCTTATTTTACTGTAATATAAGACTGGGTATAATATGATATGATATGATACGATATATAATAATATTGGGTTTTATATTAATTTTTGCTCCAAAAGACGCATTAGAGCTGTTTGTCTGACTAGGTCTTATTTTCGGGGAAACACGGTACGTGATGAGGGGGATTCTATAAGATGAAGATGTGTTCTCTCTACTCAGGTAGTGAGAATGGAAATCTGAACAAACTTCATGGAAGAAAGTTTCGTGTTTTCTTTACATACATGGTGTGAGAGACAAAAGAGAATGAAAGAGAATCTTAAATGTGCTTTTTGCTTGTCTGTGCATCAGTCATTCTCTTCTAGGAAATTATCTATCAGAATGAATCAGATGTTGGACAAACATTTATACACAAAGTTATTCATTATAATATTATTTAAAATAGTAATCATCAGAAACAATGTAAATGTCCAAAATAGGCAAATGAGTAAGTAAATCATGATAGATTTATATTCTTGAATATTATTCAGTTTACTGAGAGTCATTGATGACATAAAAAAATATTTTTGATACAATGGAAGACCAAATAGGTGGGACACAAAATTGTGCATACACTTTGGTCAAATTATTTGAAGAAAAATCTATTGGAAATAAAATTGGATGAAAATATACTAACAGGAGTTGCCTCTGTGTGAAGGGACACATATAGAATAGAACAAAAGCAGGGAAAAAAAGTGGAAATCTGAGAAAAGAGAGACTAGACTATATTATACTGTCATAAAAGTAGACTTTAAAGCATTTCCTAGCCATGGAACATGCTGAAATATTGTCTACTAGAAGAGTGTTGAGTACAAATAGAGTTTTGCCAAGTCCCGTGCCTTGAAGATGGGTGAAACGGTGATTTAGACATTGGGAAACTCACTAAATTGTTAATTTAACTGACATTACCTTGTTGGAAGAAAGCAGTATCCCATCAAGTTTACTGCTTTCAAAGGAATCTTAAGAAATCCTTTACTCTAATCAAAATGTCAGTATATAGGCCAAGAACATACTTGTAAAATTGTGTTTTCATGGAGTTTATTTGTTAAAGGAAAGTTTGACCCCCATGTGGCTTGTTAATTAGAATTATTTCATTAACCATGAATCCACTGGCATTGGTATTTGGATAACTTGGGAAGACATCATTACTGAGAACATATTACCTCCTCTTTCACCTAAAATCATTGCACCTTGACGATGGATATTTCTAGTGACTTACCATTAATATTATTCCACAGGGATCCCCAGGACCATATGGACCAAAGGGACCCAGAGGCCTTCAGGTAAGGAGGCTAAAACCAAATCTAAGTCTGGACTAGAATCACCTAGGGAGCTTTAAAAAAATCCCTTTGCCCACTTGCCGAGTCCCTAAAAGCTCCAACGTTCAGTTATATATGCTTTAGATATATGTATTTTTAAAAGCTGTTTATTAGAAATCGTTCAAAACGGGGGTCCAGTACAGGAATACAGTCGGAAACACAGGTTTAGAAAACAAACGTCTCATTAATAAATATTTGCTCTCAGCTTAAGTACTATTCTAGATGCTATGTATTTGACACGAGGAATTTTATCTCATTCCATTTCTCAATCCCATGTTACCACTACTAAACTGAGTTATATACGTAGTCTGACTTCTAACTCCAGGATCTCTAGGGACCCTAATGAAGGATTCATTCCTGGTGGGCCTTTTGTACACAGAACTAATTCTTGGTTTTCGTCTTGGAGCAGGGCATGAGTGGACCTCCAGGGGATCCAGGCCCGAAAGGACTTCAAGGCAATAAGGTAATCATATCTTTGGGTTAAAGACAGGCAAAGTGCCTTTCCTCTAGTGAGCTTCGGTAATGTGTGTTTTTATTAAGTAGAAGTCAATGGACTCTTTGAGGAAGTGTCTTTGTAAATACATAGTAACCTGCAGGTATATACATAGAATCATGCTCAAGTACATGCAGGAAGTCAGCGGTATAGCTTTATCATTTATTATTCTATTATTCAAAGAAGCATTATTAAATATAAGCCATCATCAGAACCTTTGCAGTGTTTCCTTCTTACTTCTGCCCTTTAGTTATTATATGGTTCACTAGAAACTGATAAGTAGTAACAAGTAACTCAATTCAAATGACTCTATTTCCTACATGTCATGTCAACTCAATATACAGTTTATAAGGGAAGAGAATTTATAACTCTCATACCAATAGACATCAAGCTTTAAAAAAACCAAAAACAAAACAGGGGTATAATCTCAATAATCAGTAACACGCTTGTAATGTCATTCCACAGATAACCAAGTAAGACAGAGAGGGGCTGAACAAGAGCCAAACAGAACCAAATGATGCTAAAAGAGGGATCTTTAGAAGATCCTTTGTAGGCTTTGTTTTCCAATGAGAGTGACCATTAATTTGCTGAAAACAAGCCTTTCAGTTCCTTTTTAATTCTTCTCAATGCTTAATACATTTCACAGATATAGTAAATACCAAGTAAATGGAGCTGAGTTAGTGACTAGAGGTCTGTAGAATTTATGGCAGTAATAACAGCAAAAGGTGCTGTCCCCAATAGACTCTAGATAAAGCCAATATTTTTAAAGTGTTATTCAATTTAAGTTGTGGGGCATAGTTGGGCTACTTGAGTGTTCTTTTACCAGAGGAAAGGGAGTGATAAGTATAGTATTTTTAATGAGATACTGACAATGTGTGATTTCCCAGGCCACTTTTAATTGGCAAATTAAAACAGAATGAGGTTCTCAGCGGGAGTGTGCTTAAGCTTCATCTGGGGAAACTGTCTTTTCCAGTCCTTACCTATGATTAATTCTCTCTGGGGAAGAAATGGGCCTTTTGAATACTGAGTAGAATGTTTCATAGAATTGCTTTGGCTGTAGGTAAAATCCTGCAGCAAGGGAAAAAAAACTATAATATGGTGACGGTCCATTTTTATTTCTAGGAGTCTCTGTTTACCTAAGATGATAATTTTCACATGTTTGTGAAAAAAGAGGCTTAAAATCAGGGATCCGGGTTGGAGTTGTTGGAGACACAGAGGATATTAGAAATCATACTGGCCCAAAGTTTTCATTTTGGACAATGAGAAATGAAATCTGGATGCAATGGCTTGCGTGAGACAGAGGCAGAGCCAGCATCCTCAGCTCGGAGGGGATGTGAGGAAGTGCTGGGCTGGGAGCAGGGCTGCTGTGCTTGGGAGATGGTGGGTGGCGGTCCATAAAAAGAGGCCATCATTTGATCACTTTGCTTTCTGTCTTAGAAAATTACTACTTAGGTTTTCCTTTTTAAATAAGTTTATTTCAACAAAATTTAGCTTTTAATTCCAACAATGCATTGGTTCTTAGAAAGAATAAATAACCAATCAAGTGCGTTGGGGAGTTTGTAGTTTTCTGACGTACGTAAGAGCATTTCACGCTTGACTTTTTATGTCATAAAAGGAGTCATTGTTCACAAAATATTTGATGGCTTCATCAATTTTCCAAGGGCCTTTCTTAATTTTTTTTTAATTGTGGTAAAAGATACATAACAAAATAACTACTTGTATGTGAATCACAAAATTCACTGCCAGGTAAACACACGAAATTCCTGCTGTTGAAAAGCTGTCAATCAACGTCTAGAGCATGTTTGAAATTGTTGGGAGTGAGTGAGGTGGGAGTGAGCCTCTCTTTTTCCTTCTAGTTATAGTTCTGGTTTAAGGTCACCAATTTCATGGTCTCTTGACTCCTACTTCGAGGCTATTATTAATTTCTACTTCTCTGTGGATCTGTCAGTCAGAGGTGCATGTCACATGGGTCCTTATTATTATTATTATTATTATTATTATTATTATTATTATTTTTAAAGATTTTATTGGGGAAGGGGAACAGGACTTTATTGGGGAACAGTGTGTACTTCCAGGACTTTTTTCCAAGACAAGTTGTTGTCCTTTCAATCTTAGTTGTGCAGGGTGCTGTTCAGCTTCAAGTTGTCCTTTTCAGTCTTAGTTGTGGAGGGCACAGCTCAGCTCCAGGTCCAGTTGCCGTTGCTAGTTGCAGGGGGTGTAGGCCACCATCCCCCACAGGAGTCCAACTGGCAACCTTGTGGTTTAGAGGATGCCCTCCAACCAACTGAGCCATCTGGGAGCTCAGCGGCAGCTCAGCTCAAGATGCCAAGCTCAATCTTAGTTGCAGGGGGCCAAGCCCACCATCCCTTGCGGGATTCGGAGGAGTTGAACCGGCAACCTTGTGGTTGAGAGCCCACTGGCCCATGTGGGAATCGAACCAGCAGCCTTCAGAGTTAGGAGCATGGAGCTCCAACCACCTGAGCCACCGGGTCGGCCCCCCATTATTATTTTTTTAATTTTATACATTAATTAGTGTATTATCTTAAAAATCAGGTTTCAGGGAATGATTTCATTTTGCATCCCACAATGTACTCTAAATCTTAAAGACTTAATAAACAGTATTTTCCTCAATCTGGAAAAAAATGTTATGTTGTATAGTGATATTGACTTTCATCACTATCATTTTATTACAAAATGTTTTTAAAAAATGCTATTGCAATTTGTATGCAAACAATCTAAAATCCAGTAATTCTGTATTTTATAATGGGCACAGGGAGGATTATTTATTTTAAAATTTATATAATAATAGATAACACCTACTTCTTATATATTTACTATGTACAGATACAGTTCTAAATACTCCTTTAACACAATACCACCTTTTGAGGTACAGATTAGGCTACTGAGGCACAGAGAGTCTAAGCAATGGGTCCAGGTCTACACAGCTAGCTAGCAAGGGACAGAGCCAGGATTCATACCCAGCAAGCCTGCTTTTAACCACCATATTATATTCATCTCCTGAGGAAAATTGCTCCATTTCCTGGATAGTCAACCAGAGATAAATGCACTTCTTTTGAACATTTGTCTCCACTTGTAGTGTCCTCTGGCTGGAATCAACAGCCTGTTGAGAGGTGCTTTTTTACTTGGTTATAACATTCATCTGGAGATGCAGGAAAAGAAGGAAGGGACTCTCATGGGGAAAAAGAAATCAGTAATGGGCAAATGTTCTACAAGACTTTAAAATACAAACCTTTAGACTTGTAACATTTGTGAAGATTCCCTGAGTTTCTAGATGGGGCCTGCCTCTGTCTTTAAATTTATGAATGTTCTATCTCTCTCGGGAACTACAATCTGGTTTTATTATTCCAGTGGTTGGATTTTCTTCATCAAAGGGTGTGCAGTAAAGGTGGCCAAAGAACAAAAGGGAAAAAATAGCATGTGATAAATGAAGGAAAAATGTGATTCTGGCCCTGTTTCACAAATCATTCTGTCATTAATATTTTCCATATGTAAAGTAGCTCCTGTTTTGCTCTGAACGCCCTGTTGCCTTAGAAACAAAATATAGATGTTCCTCACCATGAAGCCTTGGCTGCCAGGGCCCCTCAGCCTCTCCCGCGCACGAGAGTCATGCAGCAGCCGTCATGGGAACGTCCCATCAGTCTCTCACCCCATTTAGAATTACAATCATGAAAGTGCCCAAGAAGCCTTATCTCTAGGACTGAACTGAAAGTGTAACTCAGGCGAGAGCACTGTGCTCCTTCTCAGGAAAACTGAGTCTAAGAACCCTGCTCCAACTTCCAAGGGCTGCAGGGGTGGTTCGGGTTGCAATCACATCTGGACGTAGAACGGGCCCTCTAATCACTAGGAAGAATGGCTCAAGATTGGCAGGCCTTTCAAATCACAGAGAACAAATGACCAAAATTAGCTTTGAACAAATAAACACCGAATGCTGGGTGTGCAAGCCCCCATTAGGTAATTTTTTCCATTTCTTGATGTTTTCTGGAGGTTATTTCTGAAGGGTATTTCCTTCTCAAGTCTCATGCAAGTCTGCTCTTTGCAAGACCGTCTTTGTGCTCCTGGAAGAAGGGACTGTTCATTGTGGCCTGACCAGGAAACAACCTGTGACACGCTGAAGTCTCCTAGGGCTAAAGCTAAAGAACTAGGGCCACTGGAAACAGCCCTGAAGTGTTTTCCCAAGGCAGAGTACCACATGTTAATCACCAAACAATGAAAAATACCATGATATTATATTACATATTAATTTATGTTAATAGGTGAATTGCTTCCCTTCTTCGGACCTCCTCTATTATTTCACTCTGGCACGTTCATACATTTCCTGCAGGTTTCCTGCCCCACCCCAAGGGTTTTCTTCTTGGGCTATACTCAACTGTAAGAAACGCAACATCCTTTTACATATGAGACTTGGTCTTACCTTACATGCAGTTTAGTTTCTGAGATGTTAAGATAATCCACAGAGAAATGGCATCGGTCCGGTCCAGCTTAATAAATTGGATATGGCCAGGGTAAATAATCTCCAGGGAATCAAACATCCATCATCCCTTGAAAATGAACAAAGGACCTAGTTTTAATGATAAAACAGAACCCATGTTTCAAGAGGAGTAGTGAGGGCAAATTAGGTACTGAGACCAGGCCAGAGTTCTACCCCCTGCCATGATTCTTAGACACCCTACTGCTCTTATCCAACTCTGTCCACCTTCCATTTTTTTCCATCTATATTTTGAGGTTCCCCAGCACAGTAGATATTTTTCATATTCTTATGAAAATGTTAAGTAAGAGCTAAATACACAGATCTTAAATTAAGACCATAAGCCTAGTAAACATCCCTATGAAACATCCTGTTTCCTTCCAAATTCTCTATGAAAAGAGTTCAGTTTTGAAAACAGGGCTGGCTGTCAACCTTTGAGATAGCCACTACGAATGCATATGCAGCTAATTTTGGTAGCTGGCAGTGTGCTAATAAACCTTCCTTTTAGCTTCTGTATGTTATGCCTTTACACACTACTAGCCTTCTGTCAGATATGAGCCATTGGCTGGAGAATTGGACAGATATGGGCCGGTCCATCACTGTTTAAAAAAAAAAAATCTAAAGCAGGAGATCCAGTGACAATGGCTCAGGAGCACCACATTCACATTTGAGAGATTAAAAAAAAAATGATCATATGTACATTCACACACATTCAGATGAGCAAAAAATAACTGTTTGTTGACTGACTGGATGAGTGACTGAATGACTGAATGAGTGGAACGTATTCACTGGGATGAGCTGTCAACAGTAACACACTGCAGACATGTCAAACATGCAGGAGTCTAAGGAGTCAGTTGGTCAATTTTGAGGTTATTGCAAACCTTTGAGACGGCTGTTTCAATAGAGAGATTGGGGAGATGACAATGGCTTGTGGGAGGAAGCAGACAGAAGGGTGCAGTAGCCAGGAATTTTGACCATTTTTCTGAGCTATTTGGATAAAAAAGAGAAATAGGACAGTGTTGACATAACCCATGAAAAGCTTCTTGTGCATTAAATAATCTAATATAGTATTTATATTTTCACTTTCTTCTCAGAATGGCATGGAGACTTGGGATCTAATTTTTTTTTTCATTTCTATCTATATACAACTTAGAGTCTCATGTTTTTTTATAATGCCAGTATTTTCACTAGAACAGAAAAATCATTAATGAAGATTTAGTAGTTGAAAAAATACATTCTTCTTTTATTCAGCATTTAAATAATGGATTTTACTCAAAGTTAGCTTAGTCACTTTAGTAGGTCAATCTACTAAACATATTTAATATTTCAATTGTGGTTTGGAAGTAGTTCCATACCACAAATATGAACAACTGTGAAGAATTTTAAACTTTCTCCTTATTTCAGTTCTCATACAACTCTAAAACCGAACAATTTCTTAATACCATGATGTTGCTTTCAACCACTAAGAAAATCCTAATTTGTAATAGGATACAATTCCTTACGACTCGATGGGAAGTAAATCAAGTGAAACATACATGGACATCAGCAATTCCTAGTGCAGAATAATTAATCAGACAGAAAACCTTTTTTAAGTTCACAGCTCTCTTAAGAGAATGACTATATTTTTGGCTTCATAAACAGTATTTTAAGTACAGAGTACTGGAACACATCAGCTTTTCCAGTTGTCCAAAAACAGTAATGGACCTTGTCGTTCTGGCAGGCTAACAGCTTCGGACAAGGTGGTGACTGCTCAGTGAGCAGTGCGACAGCAAGAATCCCTGTACAATTGTAATTATAAATATCCGTTTAATAAAGAATCAGAGACAAGCTGTCAAGCTATGTGAATGTTTTTCCTTCAGAGATGTCAAAGTCTAAATGCTACTTCTGTTCTGGGCCTAATTAAAGGGAAAGAATCATTAGTAATCCAGCGATTCTTATTGTGGAAAGGGCTCTGACCTACATGCACATCTGCCCACCAGGACTCTAAATGAGCTTATTAACTCACTTCACTTGAAACAACTGACAGTGACAACTTGAAGTGGCTTCCAGAACATATGGGATGTCAGCCAATGGCTTCAAGGTAGATGATTTTCATTCCCAAATCTCTGGCGCAAGTGGTTCTTAGCAGTTGGCATATACTGTGTGTGAGTGTGTGTACAGGTGTGTGTGCAGAGACTGCCAAAGTCAAAACTTTAATGGATCAAGAAACCCAAAATATTGCCAACATTTCCCACAAAGGTGCTGAGTCTAACCTATGTGCCCAGTCAATTTTCAACATGGAAAATTAAGCTTATTCCAAGGGTAAAGTAAAACGTAAAATATAGTGTTGATCATTTTAACCATTTGTCAGCGCACAATTCAGTTACATTGAATACACTAACAATGTTGCGTTACCATCACCACTATCTATTCCCCCCAATTTTTCATCACCCCAAGATAAACATTGTAACTTTTATACACTAACTCTCCTCATTTTCTCCTGCTCCCAGTCTCCGAGATAAGTTTATAAGAAACACATCACACTGTCACATGACCCCATCTTCTCTCATAAGTCAATGTTTTTGTTCTTAGATTTATGGAGACAGTTCACCCTGAATGTTTTCCAGCAACTTATTTTGTGCTGGAGGAGTCCAAACAGTGTCCACCAGACTGTGATTCTTAAAAGCTCTCTTGATGGGCTGTTGACCAATCCTTTCTTTTAGAGAAAATGACACACAATTCCTTAGATTTTATTATATATGATGTAGTACGACTTTCCAATTAGATCGAACCATGTGAGCTGCAATTTTTGTAGGTCAAACATGGTTAAATATTGTCAATTTCATGTGGTTTAACCTAATAGCATTAAAGAAATTGAGTTAATAGTTACTAAAATCTGGTACAATGCAATAACTTTCATTACATTCTTCAGCAACTCTTTATTATTATAGAGTTTTTTCTTCTTTGGAAAGAATAAGTAGGTGGAATATGTATATTCAAAAAATGTTGTAATTGGAGATTTAAAATAATGGTGGTTCTGAACTCAGTGTAGTTGGTTAATAACTGGTTTATATGTAGAATTACATTGTGTGATCGTAGCTCACAGTGCCAATTATAATTTACATTACCTTTACCACTAATTCAGTAGCAACTCTGATCCAAGCAAACTTTATGTTCCTGAAATGGCATGTGAGTCAGCTTGTATAAAATATATTTCCTCTGGGGTATATTTTATTTTAGAGAGTCTTGGTCTTCATATGATGAATCTTTAACTACAGGTAGATTGTAACTATCTGACTTTTGTGTTTTTCATCTTATAACAAAGATATTAATTTAGTTTGCAATCAGGTGATTTTTGAAATACTTTAAGAGTAAAAAAAAAAAATACAAGCAAAAAGAATTGAAAAGTCCCAAGAAGAAGTCTGCATGGTGATTAGAGCCCTGGCTCTAAAACCAGACTGCTGGGATTTAAACCGGTCCCTCTGTTATATTAGCTCTGTGGCTTGGGCAAGTTACTTTTCTTCCCCATGCCTCAGTTTCCTCATCCATGTAGTGGGTTAATAACAACATCTGCTTCTTAAAGTTCTTTTGAGGATTATGTGTGTTAATATGTAAAGCATTAATAAAGCATTTAGAATAGCACCTGTTACATAGTAAGTGCCGTATGTATTGGCAATAATTATTAAGCAGTTAAGGATTTCGACAACCCTCTTTTTATTAATATAGACCAAGTCTAGACTGATATGTTTTCTAAAAATAAACCTCTTATTACGTAACACTTTGTCTGAAACAAGAGAAATTAGGGATTGAAAATATAGCTTGATTTAGCAAATATCTGATAAATATTAGTATTCTCCCTTTTCCTTCTTTCCAAAAGAAAGGGGCCTTTCTTGACTTTTCTCCCAAGACTATATACAGTCATCACTTCCCTGAGTGATGTATTACTCCAGCTAGGAATGTATCTAGGCCATCCTTGAACCATTTTGCACCTACAAAATGCTTATCCATCATTTTCTTCTATGTGGAAACTATGAGAATATTTGTCACAAGACATAAAATATTAAAGTTGGTGCTCCACATATCTTGGAAATAAAAAAAAGAAGTTGCTGAAACATTCTTATAATGTTAGGAAGAGCCCAAGGTAAGATTAAATTGCTCAAATTTTATTATTCAAGAAGTGGTAAAGTTCTGTTCTCAAAAATTTCCAAGTCTTGGACAGCCATTCATTATTTAGTATCTTAGGGAAAGGAAAGATGCTGACTTGGGTTAGGGCCAGTGCCAGAAAATGGGAGTGTTGATTTTCTCCAGCTGAACTTTCTATCCAGTGTAACCTTAGGCCACCGATTAGAATTTCGTTACTCCTTTAACTGAAAGAAAAAAGAAAAAAGAAAAAAAAAGATGATTAATTGTATCCAGATAAGTTTGTAAGAGAAACTGTGTAATAAGCACTTGATATCACTGTGCAATTTACATACAGTTGCTATTGGTTGAAAAACCTAAGTAAACCAGGCTGAACTCCAGAGAAGCCTTTCCAGACTCCCTACTCCCATAGGCCAGACCAGGTTTCCTGTTTTGTTCACCTCCAGCAACTGGCACAGCACCTGCTCCCTAGTTACTCAGTAAATGGTTGAGTGAATGATATCAACTAGCTAAACACTGAGAATACAAAGCTGAGCAAAATCACATGACGTCCTCCCCATGGTCTAGGGAGAGATGTATTAACAAAACGCAAAGTTGTAATTGTAACGAATGCTCAGAAAAAGAAGAAAATGGTGCTATCGGTGCCTTTAGAATAGGGATTTCACCTGACCAGAGACGCCCTCCCTGAAACCATACTGCTTAAAACAAGATCTCAAGGATGAGTGAGGATTGACTAAGAAAATAGGGAGGTAAGAACATCCCAGATGGATAGAATAGCACGTGTAAAGATCCTGTTGCAGACGGAACATGGCAAACACAAAGAACTGAACAAAGACCAATGCTGCTAGGGTGGCATGTGAGGAGGCAACTGATGGCAGATGGGCCTGGAAAGGGGCTCATAAGCCCTGTGCAAGGGATCATAAGCCTTGTAAGAAGCTCTGTCTTTATTCTAAGAGCAGAAGGAAAGGCTTTGAAGACTTTTACTCAGATTAAAATTAAAATTTAAAAATTGCTCTGGCAGCGATGGGGGGAGTCAATTGGAGTGTGCTAGAATGGATGCATGTAGAATGGATGCACTAAGGACTTTGTTGAAGTCTGAGCAAGAGATGACCTTAGTTTGGCATAGACTGTGGAGGCAGAGCAGAGGATCAGAGAGGTGGATGAATTGAAGAACTATTTCGGAGGCATGTTGATAGGTGATGGTGATGCATTGCTTATGGTGGATAAGGGAGTGAGACATGTCAAGAATAACTCTTAGGTTCTGGCTTGACACATGGAGGAATTGTGGTGCCCTTCCCTGACACACAGAATGCTGGAAGATGATCAGGTCTGCAAGTGGAAGATGATGAGTTTGTCTTTGGAAATGATGAGCTCCTTTTAAAATTCTTTTCTTCCCAACTTCCTTTACATTATTTTTGTCAGCTGCCATTTCTTTTTCTCGGCCACTGTCTTCCCCAACTTCCCACAAGACGTCTGTGTTCTTCCACACCCCCTGCATTTGAATGTTGGTGCTCTCCATGGTTCTGACCTTGAGCCTCCAGTCTCTGTAACCACCCTTAACCTGGGCTGTCCAATATGGTTACTGAGCACTTGAACTGTGGTTCATCCAAATTAAGATGTGCTGTGTTAAATACACGTAGGATTTCAAAGCATAGCATTAAAAATAATGAGAAACAAAATCATGAATAAGATTTTCTATTGATTATGTGTTGAAATGGTAATACTTTGGATAGATTGGGCTCAGTAAAATATATTATTGTTTTCTTAATGTGGCTGCTAAATTTAAAATTGCATATCTGACTCACTGTATGTTTTCAGCGGATCGCATTGCTTCAGACAGTGACCCTATTATCACCTCATTTCCGTCTGCTTGAGCTCACAGAACTGCTTACTGTCCCCAGAACAGTTCAAATCATTTTATGCCTCATACGCATCTTTCCCCTGAACTTGTGTTCCTCATTTTTCCTACCAGATTAGATGTGATTCCTGAACTTCTTTGTGCAGAGCAAACATCTCCTTGACCATATGAAACTTTCTCAAATCTTTAAGACAGAATCAAATGTTTCTTCTTTGGAGTGTTACATGCTCTGTTAGTATCTTTATTATAGCTAATTCACAGGCTTGAATTTTATTTTATGTTCTTTTTTCTCTCCAGCCAGATTGTCAGTGTCTGAAAAGTGCAGGTGCAATCTGATTTATGTCTGTGATTATGTAAGTGGGTACATGGTATCAGGTTGGTGCTCAATGAAAGTCTGGTGAATAACAATTAAATTAAAGAGCTACCCTGTGATTGGGTATGACTTAGATGCTTCACAGACAATATCTTGAATCCTCTCAACAACCTGTGAGGTAGATAGAATGATCTTCATTTTGCGTGGGAGGATCTTGCAAAAGCTCAAACCATTAGTAACTTATAGAGCTAGGATTTAACTAGAGTGAGTGACTCCAAAGCTATGTGCTTTTTCTGTGATTTCATACATGCTAAAAAAAATGGATTAAAATGTGGAGATTATAGTCCTACATCATTAAATGAAAAAAAACACACACACCGTATTTCCTAAGATTGTTAGCAGATTAAATGAGATACTGAATATAAAGTGTCAGGGTAGTGGTTGGGAATAGTCGGTTTAATTAAACAAGGGCTTCCTTCAGTCTTGAAGCCCATAGCATAGAGGGCCTTCATTTCTGCAGAGGACCAAGGTGGTCTACATAATATAGGTGATGCCCGACACATGCTCACACACCTTCACACTCACACAGAGGTCCATGGAAACAGCCCTTCTGGAGCCATTTACCTTAATCCAGTCCTCTGCACATGCCTCTGGTGATTAAAGACAGTGAAGTAGACAAATAACAAGTAGTAACTGGGGGGCATTCAGTCTGCATGTGTGTGTATGTTTGCGTTTGTCGGTGAGGGTTGGAGCAGGAATAACAGTAGAAAAAGGAATCAAGCCTGGAGTCTTAACAGGGCTATGCTGCTTTGGCGAATTCCCAGAAAATCATTTTGAGCAGAGTGCTGAGTCTTCTGTTTCTGTTCTGTCATACCCAGTGATGGTATTTTACAATCAGGACCACTTTTTTTTTTTTTTTTTTTTTAACCACTGCAGGAATCTTGATAGGAAAGGGAAGGGGGAAGAACAAAAGAGTAAACATGAATTGTAGGCCAATACTAGTCTGTAGTTCCTATGTTGAGGTACTAGGCTCCTAAAAAATAAATTTAAGCAAGTGAAATGTGGAGATACATTGCCACAGGGCTGTGTTCAGGTAAGGGAAAATGATCCTTCTGTAATTCCCCTGAAAAAGCAATATTAAGAAATCTCTCAGTTGCTGGTGGTAATTGACCAAGGCTAAAGGGAGCTTATGGGCTCAAGAAGAAGACAGTGGCTTCTCCTGTTGATCCTCCTGGTTTATACATTTCAAGGTAACAACCAAACCAATGTCTTGTACATAATCAGAGAAAACTTTCTCACCAACCCTTTGTTTTAGATCAAACACCCAGGTTAAGTATGAAGTAAGGCAGAGATTACACCACTTAAAAGAACTCAAATTTTCCTCCAAATATATAATATGTACTATATATCTATATCTATATCTATATCTATATCTATATCTATATCTATATCTATATCTATATCTATATCTATATCTATATCTATATCTATATATAACATTTAAAAGCCTTCTGACCCATTAGAGAACCAAAGTACATATAAGAGGGACAGGGAATGAATATAAGGGAATTTAGGGCCTATTATTATTATTGCATGTTTCCTTCTCAGACTAGTCCTTTGAATTTAGGGATCAAGTCTTAAACTTCTCTGTATTTATTTCACTATCCTCCATATAGCAAGTATTTGATGTTCATTTGCTGAGTAATGGAAACAGTCACCCTTACGCAGTATAATTGACAAGATTCGAACTTGAGTGGAGAGCACAAGAAGTTGTAAGGAAAAGGTTCTTTGAAGGGAAAACTCAGACTCTTTAGGAAACTGAATATTCTCTAGCACTTACATCAAACTTTGAGGTTAAGAAAACAGCTTCAAATGTAGGGAGAACTTTTATGTCTGCTATTATATAGAGAGAAACTCCATGGCTAAGAACATGTAAAAAGTAATAGAAAAATAAGTACAACCTTGTATTTTAAAGGGAAAAAATTCAAGTTGCTTTACCTGTCAGATTGACTTATACTCAAAGGGATGAACAGAAGGTACTTTTAAATTCAATCCACATAAACGCCCAAGCTTTATAAACTCTCACACTCAACTGATTTTGAGGCCACCTCTCTGGGACTCGGGTTGCACACCTGTGAAATGCAGGAGTTTGAGTGCAATGCTTCCGTTCAGTTCTCTAATGCCTGAATTCTCTGATGGGTCTGCCACGTAACAGACAGCATTAACTGAAAATATGTCTGGCTTCTAGTGCAGATATCCTGACCAATAGTAACTTCAGTAATAAACTATTTTTGTTGAGTAAACAAAAATGTCTGAAGGTAGGTAGTCTTGGATGGGATCAGAAGCTCAGTGAGCTTGTCCAGGAACCAGGCTCTTTTAAATTTGTTCTGCATCATCCTCTTCAACTGTTGGCATTCATCTGAGGGATTGTTGCCTCATGGCTACAAGAAGGCTATCACAGCTCCAAGTAGGAAAGAGGAGGCAGATGCAAAAGTCTCTCTTTGCATCCAATGAATCCCACATCTCATTTGTCAGAACATAGCCAAAGGACCAACCTACACTAATCAGTGGCAAAGGGAGAGGAGATTCTAGACTTGAATCAGACCAATTGGCATTCATCCTATACCTCTGAGGGCAAAGAAAAGCTGCCATTGACCTGAACAAATCAGAGTTCTACAGCAGGGGAGGAAACGGGAGAGGATAGTCATTGGGTAGGAAACAAAATCTGTTTGCTAAAAGCACTTAATAAAAGATTTATTGAATGAATAAGTGGGGGCTGCCTTATGACTTTCATAATCTTAAAAATTTTCCCTCTGCAGGCCCTTAACTAATATATATATATATATATATATATATATATATATATATATATATTTAAAATAGTATTTTATAACTCAGTTGATATAAAGACAACTATGATCCAGACTGGAGTCATTGCTATGCATTCATTATTATTGTTTATTTTTTAGTTCTGAAAGTTAAAATTGAAACATTTGCATTAGCCCTAAATACTGTTGCTACGATGCCCAGTGGATAATTCCGCCCTGAGTCTATGTTGTGTTTCCGTTGGGTGTGTCAACACTTGAGGGCAGTGACTATGTACTAGGTTTCATTGTTGCCCTCACAGCCCCAACTGTGTACCTAATTGCTGCTCAATAAGTATTACTGAGTTGATCTAACATGTCACTGCTTCTTCCTCTAGGGTGAGCCAGGTCCTCCTGGTCCTTATGGCCCTCCGGGCGTCCCTGGTATTGGACAGCAGGGTATTAAGGTAAAGATACTTGTCTCTTTGCCCACTGATGAGTATTGAACTTATTGTAAGGGCTGGGGGGAGCTGTGATTTGAACTCCGTTCAGCTGTACCCTCCTAGTCACAAGGGGGCTGCCTGCAGAAGTTACTTATATTCTGGATGCTTGAAGTGCCCCAGCCAGGGGCAGTTACCACAAGAATAATCAATCCACTCTTTTATTTGGTTGGAATGAAAAATTTGCTTGTCTCCAAATACCCTCCCTCTTGCCAATGTACATGTGGTTCTGTTGAGTTTTCAAGGACTTTAAATGTTAACATGCAAAATGTTGTTGGGACATAAAACACGTTAACACATCAGCTATCACCGGTTCCCGTTAATTAAGCCTGCAGAGGCAGAAACCAGAAGAACCATGACACTGAAAAGTAAATGTTGACAGAAAGTTGGTAAGGAAGGCTAGAAAGGACGGGAACACCCAACAGTCTTGGGTGCTGTGCTTCCCGCAGGATGTGAGAGAGCAGAAGTGCTTCTTTGAAATGACTTTCCTATGTCGTTGGGACAATGAGGCTTTGATACCGGACTGAAACAGAGAGCAGTACAAACCAGTGCACTTCAAATGTAAGCAAGTGTCACCATGGACGGCATTTAGACAATAAGCACATTGAAACTTCCGGGGAAGGGGAATTTTGTATTGGTAGTTATTAGAGAAAGTTCTGAAGGAGATCAAGTATGAAACAGAACTGAAAGGAGAGGTGAAATGGAGCTGAGTGGGCCTGAGAAAAGGGTGACATTCCAGGATGCTGGTGGAAGGGCAGGGAGCAGCACGAGCAGTGTCAGCGTGGGCATCTCAGGAACCAGAATGAATCACACTCAGTCCATCCTGCCAATTATTACAAAAGGGTCTTTGAAAGCTGAAAGTGCCACATTGCCTTGAGACAACAGGGGTGAGGAACACTTTACGGTGATTTGTTCACTTAAGTGCAAGCCATTTCTACTCCTCCAGAATTTTTTATTATTTTTAGTTTTGAATGTATAAAGGTTGGCTGTCTTGCTATTTATCTTTGTTGAAACCTCCAGAATATTTTGTGGTATGTTTCTTTTTCGTTTGAAAGCTCAACCTTTCATTCGATTATTTCTTTCTCTTAGGGGGAAAGAGGCCAGGAAGGAAGAATTGGGGCTCCGGGCCCAATTGGCATTGGGGAGCCAGGCCAGCCAGTAAGTAGCAAGAAATTCCAGATGGAATAAAAAGAACAAATATAGTTCGTATGTGTTCATTTTTGTTAGAATAAATGGTTAAATTAATCCATCTTCTATCTTTTTGGACAACAAAAGATAATAAATATACAAGGACCAGAACCAAGTGTAATTTTTCGTAATACTTGAAATAAGGACACACACACACACACACACACACACACACACACACGATACGTACAACTGGCTCTCTCTTACCGTAACTTCTTACAATATTAATCAGCTTGTCTAAGAAGAAAAGAATTCTCGTGTGTCAAAGTTTCCTAGGAGATTGGAGACCTGGATTCAGGCCTAATGTCTGTATTTTGTAATTTACTTTCCTATAACCATGAGAAATTCACTGACTTTGCTCATTACCTAATCCATGAATATCCTCTAAAGCTAGTGTCGATGATAGTAGATAATAATACCTGTGTTATTTGCAGTTTCTACCTTACGTAGCTTTGAAATTTCCTATTGGAGAATATAAATAAATAAAAAATCTGTCAAAAGAGATATGGGGAGGAAATGAGTAAAACATGACTCTTGTAGTATAAGAAGCCTCTTAACTTTTCCAGTAATCATTCTCCTAGGAAAGAATAGTAGCTGACTCTCTGGGGTATAAATAAAAATATAGGTGGTCTCCCAATTTGATTTTGCATTTACATAGTTCCTCATATTTAAATAATAACAGAAACACGTGCATCCTTGCTGTGCTCTGTGAGTGAAATGGGAGCACGTTGTTTGAGGATGAGGCTTTTCACTAATGTCTGGATACACTCATTCAAAAGAAAGCACCACATGGAGAAAAGATGCACTAGACTAATTTTCTAGAGATCGGTGATCGAGCCCCAGTTTCCACTATTATAGATAGTGCCGTTAAAGGTAAACCACTGAGAGAGAAGAAAACATGCTCCCTTGCAGACACTGGAAAGGCTGGAAACCTAGAAAATGGAAGGGACATCAGCTAGAAAGACATAGGCCCAGATAGATGACCATGTACAGGGAGTAGAGCAGAGAATTTGGGAAGTTTTTAACAAGAATAAACAAGAATCTTTTCACAATGCTCTGAATAAGTGGGAATACAGGTGAGATAAATAGATTAGATAGATAGATAGATAGATAGATAGATAGATAGATAGATAGATAGATAGCTAAAAAAACACAGAGAAGGATTTAATAAACTTCCCCCAGGAAGACAAATCTTAACATTTTTCTACACTTGCTTTAGATGTTCTTGAAAAGACATGAAACATTATGGATACAATAAAGTACACATAATCTCTTCCAGAAAACAGAAGAGGAGAAAGCACTTCCCACCTTATTTTATGAGGCTAGTTTTTCCCTGATACCAAAAACAAGACAGTGACCATACCTAAGAAGAAAACTATAGAACAATATCCCTCATGAATATAGACACAAAAATTCTTAACACAATATTGGCAAACAGAATTTAGCAATACATAAAAAGAATTATGTAGCATGACCAAACGGAATTCATTCCATGGATGCAAGTTTAATTTAATAATCAAAAATCAGTCAATGTAATGCATCATATTAATAGCTTAAAAGAGAAAGATCACGTGATCATCTAAAAAGAATCAGAAAAGCATTCAACAAAATTCAAAACCCTCATAAGCCCTGATTTAAAAAAAAAAACTCTCAGGAATAAAGGGGAACTTCTTCAACTTTCACGAAAAAACAAACAAAAAACCAAACCGACAGCTAACATTATATTTAATGATGAAAGATTGGATACTTCCCTCTAAGATGAAAAACAAGATTCTGCTCTCATCAATTTTGTTTAATGTAGTATTAGAAGTCCTAGCCAGCACAGTAAGGCAAGAAAAGGAAATAAAAGACAAGAGATCAAAAGTAAGAAATAACGCTGTCCCTATTTGCAGATGGCATAACAGGCTTCATAGAAAACCCCAAGAAATCTATAAAAAGCCTCCTAGAACTAACAACTGACTTCTATAAGGTCATAGGAAACAAGCTCAACATGCAAAATCAATTTTATTTCTACATTCTAGTAACAAATACAGAAACTATCATCTTTAATTCTATGATTGCTACTAGTATTGTGCTGGTCTGATAGATGACTGATTCATGAAAAGTAAATTGGTTCAGACTCTCAGGGTAATCTTTTTGTTTTTTGTGCAAGGTTATTCAGACAGCTACCGTGTTTCCCCGAAAATAAGACCTAACTGGACAATCAGCTCTAATGTACCTTTTGAAGCAAAAATTAATGTAAGACCTGGTCTTATTTTACTATAATATAAGACTGGGTCTTTACTATAGTATAATATAATATAATATAATATAATATAATATAATATAATATAATATAATATAATATAATATAATATAATATAATATAATATAATATAATGTAATGTAATATAATAGTATAATATAATAATACAATACAATATAATATAATACCTGGTCTTACATTAATTTTTGCTCCAAAAGACACATTAGAGCTAGTTCTTATTTTCGGGGAAACAGGGTATCAGTCAAAAATACTCCCTAAAGTAGAACTGTAATTACTTTGAGGTTAAAAATAAAGTACATGGCACTGTTTGAATATTATGGACAATTTTTACTATTATTTAGTATTTTTATCTCTAATGCTTGCAATGTACATTAAAACCACTTTACTGATTACCCACACTATTTAGATTATTAAGGAAAGTAAGATAATGGATAACCATATTTTATCTTGTTAATGTCTCAAATAAAGTATTTCACTATGTTAACTGATCATTAGATTCCTTCATTATATCTTTTTTTATTAGAGGTGTTCATTAGACACCAAATGAGTATGTCATAATTGTAATTGGTTCTCATGGCCTTTGAAAAGGACACTGAGATTTTTACAGAAGCATTTTTCTCTTTAAAAAAATGATCCACTGGTAAAATGATCCTCAGTGTCTTAATAAATTAACAATATAGTTCATCTAACCCACGTAACTGCTCTTTCTCTTCTCTGGTTAATAATCATCTTCTATCCTGATGGCCCAGCCAGAAAACTTGAGAATATACTGATGGTGTGGAATATTACTCTGACAGTTGACAGTAACTAAACCTTTTTTCTCTATTTTATTAAATGCCCCTAAGTGACTGCTCATGAGCATTAACTGTTCTCAGCTTCTTGGAACGCATGGTGCCTGAAAGCCTAGATTATTTTCACTTTCACCTGAGCTGATGTATTCTAGAAATGCAGAGGCAGAAGGAAGTTTCAGTGCTTATGCTGTGTGGCATGCCTCTCTTCACATTGCTTCATATACACCACTCACTCTGAGACTACATTCTTTTAACAACTTCCATAAAAGGATATTCTTAGCAACTGCAGGACTCAAGTCGAATAATTTTGATAGGGATAGCAGATATTTATTGAGTGCTTACTATGTAAGAGCTTTGGATCTATCTGACTTAATCCTTACATTGGTACTTGAGGGTGAGGTAGGTATTATTGTCACCACCCTTCTGATGAGGATGCTGAGCTTTAGAGAGATGACATTATTTGTTTAAGGTCACACTGGTAATACTATGTAGCAGAGCTGGGACTTGAACTTCAGTCTAAATGGCACCTAAATCTGCTTTTAATTGTCATGCAAGAGTATGAACTCCACGAGACAGGAAGCAGGTCTGTCTGCTCTTCTTAGAACCTAGCACAGAGCCTTACATCTATTAGGCATTTGGTAAATATTTGTTGAATGAATGAAAGAAAAATTAAATATGCTGGAAAATGGACTTCTTTGCATTTAAGGTAAATTGTGTTCTATTTATTTGTCATATCATTGGAGAAGAAGATAATTTGTCAATATTTTATTTTGTTAGAGTGTGTGATGTTAGCTAGGTACCATGTGCATAGTTTGCAACCTAGTTTTCTTGTTCATGTTTATTTTTCCCTTGGTTAATTGCTCTAACATTAGCGTAAGCTGTCATGGATATTAATATTGATTAAGGTCTTGGATTATTAAAAACTAGGTTTCCCATAAACATAGCAAATTAAATTGAAGTAAATGTCAGCTTTTTCTTTTAATTAAAATCTTTACTAAATTGGCTATGCATAAATACTAAAGAAAATTGCTTTTTAAAATATATAATATTAGGGAGAAGCCAAAAAAATTAAACACTGAGATACAGTTCTTATAAGGTTTCTTGTCAGCTTTTTTCCTACAAATCTATAACTGTGTCAGTCACTGATTAGCATAGTGCTCCATCCTAGCTCTGCTACCAGGCTTGAGTAGAAAGCATGTCTGCAATTACCCTGAATTACTGCATATAGTGCCCCACCTTCACTCAGCGTGTCTGCAGTGTGCTGGCTTTGGAGCTTCTGGGCAACTTGGTAGATCCTGTTCTGTTACAGGTTTACTTACCTGGCAAGTGAGCCCTAACAGATCTTTTTAGGTCCTTTTGAGAAAAAGCTCCAGTCTGTGCTTCTAAGAGTCTTGTTGTCCATTCCTTTCCCACTTTTTGGCCTTCTGGGCAAGAAGCACATGAAGGACAATTTGTGGCCTTTTAAAATTCCAGGTGTTTATGTGAAAACATTGCTGCTGTCTTTTACTTTTCATTGCCTGCCACTCCATTTCAAAGCCTGACACGGTGTGGTTTTTCTTTCTTTATGTGAGAAGCTCTCACCTTTCCTAGCGCCTGTCTGAGCAATAGTTACATGGACTTCTTACTTTTAATCACTGAGAGGGAAGATCGTGCTTCTCATCGATGATTCGATCAAGATTTCTAGTTATGCTTAAACTTCCAGTGAATTCAACTAGTTCTTTTTTTAAATTGCATGCCCAGTTTTCATTTTTTGAATTTATTTTTTATCATCTTTCAAGTAAAGATGACATGCAATATTACATTTAAACTAGCTCTTGAAAGATTTCAAGTTTCAATCCAATTTTATCAGGAGAGAAATTAAAACACGTGTAAATAGAATTTAATGTTTTAAAATCACTGTCCAGTGATTTCTTCACAGGGCTCCCCTCCTAATTAAATCATTGAATCACTCTGTATCCTTCTCCAGGCCACACAGTCCTAGAGTTTAAGTCTTTCTTCATAGGTTTTATTTCCTAATCCTAATTTAGAGGCATCGCTTCATTTCCATGTTTCTCTAGTTTGAGGACGCCAGAATATAACATCCTATGCCAATCAAGTGGAGTGAGTATTTACTACAATGGGAATAGCATTCTTCACAGCTCGGTGATCCTCCTGAGCAGTAGGCAGCTTACTAGAAGGATTCTCACAAATAAATTAAATAGGACTGTATCACAGCCAGGCTTACGTGAACTGAAATATAACTGTTTCCTTTCTTCTCCTCCCCTCTCCAACCTTCCCTCTACCCTCCTCCCATTCTGCTTTCTCTCTCTGTTCTGCTCCTCATTTCCTCCAACCCTAACCAGGGTCTCCGTGGTCCTGAAGGAACGCCAGGCGAGAGGGGCTTACCCGGAGAAGGATTTCCAGGGCCAAAGGTAACAATACATTCTGTACTAGGAAAAAGGGCTTTGTCTCGCAGGGTCATGAATTACAGATTTTAAACAATGTGTCCTAGCCAATTATCAAAAGTCAAGTATTTTCCTACCTTCACCCTATTGAATGGAGGGATATGTAAATTTCCCCTTAACATGGAACTATAGTGAAATTTGCAATTATAAATAAGTCTTCTTGAAATACTTCTACTTTATATAATTAATGCATATGAAGTTAGAAAAATCTCTTAAATTAGTCTGTAGTCATTAAAGCCATAGTGATAGAGAGCATTTTTATGCCTAGAAGTTAAGTCACTAGTATTGAGCGTAGCTATGACAAAGCGTAACTCAGATGTGTTTTGTGAAACATTGATAAGAAACAGTCTAAGACACCGATTTGCAAGAGTATTGCCATTAGTATGATACAAAAGGAAATACGGATGGGAGGAAGGAACTGGAATTACCTTATTACCATAAGGAGTGAAATGTTATGAAAGGCCTACAGTTTACCTGGCAATTGAGAATTTCAAGGTTTCTTACTGCTTCCCACATATAATTCTTGGAGCTCGAGTTCCTCTAGACCAGGGATTGGCAAACTTCCTGTAAATGGCCAGACAGTAAATATTTCAGGCTTTGTGAACCATATGGCATCTGTTGCAACTACTTAACTCTGCTGTTGTAACATGAAAGCATCCATAAACAATGAGGGTGGCTGTGTTCCAATGAAGCTGTATTTACCAAAAAACAGGCAGTGGCCTTGATTTGGCCAGTGGGATGTAGTTTGCTGACTCCTAGTCTAGGCTATTTACCCACAATCTATGGCACATTTGCAAAGCCCACACAGGAAATGGTTTTCCAGGATACTTTGGACAGCATCAACAAAATTTCAAAGTAAGGATACATCTTGGAGTCCTTTGTCCTTCTTTTCTGAAGTTTTTCCCCCAGACACACATACATACACATACGCACTGCCCAGAGAAGTGTATGCTCTTTTCTAAGTGTCTAAGAACTTCCACTTCAGTCATTCAGTCAGGTCACTAGGGTCTGACCTTTTCAGTACGGCCTCATGCTCTAAAATTGCCTCTCATTCTCAGCCTCTTCCATCATGATCAATATTCAATGACCTATGAGAAACCTGAATCTCAACTAAAGGGAAACTAATTAGCTCAAACCAATCATTCATACTAAGTTGTGAGTGAATGCTGGGCTGAATTTTAAGAGAAGCCATTTTTAACTAACAAATTTTAATTTGACATAATAAATGAGAATAATATGTTGAATAAAGGGGACATTACTAATGCCTTGACTTACCAAAGTGTCACTGTCAGAAGACAGAGGCCAGCAATTTGGTACCACATTCCAAAAAATTTTATAGTACATAGTTTCCTGAATTTTTTTGGCAGGAAGCATATAGTAAATTCCTATTTATTTGTAGTCCAAACAACCTGGAACATTCAAATAGCCAGAATAATTTCTCTATATAATCCGTGTTTTTTGTTTGTTTGTTTGTTTGTTTGTTTTAAGGTAAATAAGTAACTGAGAAAAGAATAAGTGAAACACTATGAAGCATATTGCAGGGCATGTCTTAGTGATACACTCAACTGTATGATAACGATACATTCTTATTCATGATAAACCAAGGCACTGCTTTGCCCTCTATAGCATCAAGGAAAGACACAGTGTAGCCAGTGTTGTTTCA
The DNA here is from genome assembly GCF_057876585.1 of Rhinolophus sinicus. Lineage (NCBI taxonomy): Eukaryota > Metazoa > Chordata > Mammalia > Chiroptera > Rhinolophidae > Rhinolophus > Rhinolophus sinicus. The sequence goes on from NC_142504.1 coordinate 29,275,041, forward strand.
GGGTTGCTGTATACCATTACACACTGTAGGAATGATCAGAAGAAGCCATTAGTCAGAACACTCCCCAACCAGTGGGACCAATGGGAGTTTTCTATATGTGCTACTTGGGGCTATTTTGCAATGATGTCGGGCTTAAGTGAATATGCCATGAACACAGAGAGGCACAAAGATATATTTTCCTGTTTCCTAGATATATTATAAATGTCCTTTGATTTTATTCTTGATTTAAATAAATTCATGAAAGGAAGGCTATCTCTGATTGCTTATAGGCTTATTTTTCATACAAAAGCACAAAGTGGTACAACTTCATTGATACTACATTATGACCAGAGATATTCACACGAGTCATGTGACTATATCCAAGAAGATTTTACATTAATTCTTTTAAAACTAAATTTTCAATGAATGTTTATACATTCTAATATAAAACATTTAATAACTAGTTCAATCCTAGCAAATATTCGTTCATACACTAGTATAAGAGACAAATTTTCCCTGTGTGATGGATCCAGTTGCAGCAATGTTGAGGAAATGGAGGACTGATTCAGTTAGTTGTGCTATGTGATTGATTAGCCCCCCAATCCCCCCAACCCCCATTTTCAGATATTTCTGATTATATTGAGAATGGAGATCTTTTCCAACTTTAGTGATGCTGCATATGTATTCTGCGTGGACAGAGTTCTTCCTATTTGGTTGGTGCAAAGGTAATTGAGGTTTAAAAGCTTAAAAATAATTGCAAAAACCACAATTACTTTAGCACCAACTTAATGTTTAAGAATTTTAAGACTAATTTCTTTCTTTTTTTTTTGGGGGGGGGGCAAGTTACAAATCTTGGAGTCAGTTAGAATTACCCGTTTGCATTGAACAGTGAATTTGGTTGCTTTGAATGCTTCGAATGTTTTAAAATCCTGATTTTTATAGTGCACTGATATCTCTCTGATATACTTCCAGGGTGAAAAAGGGTCGGAAGGACCAATTGGCCCACAAGGATTACAAGGCCTGTCAATCAAAGGGGACAAGGTACCTCATATAGGAAAAATATAGGTATTATTATGTATAGATATATATATATAGAGAGAGAGAGAGATAAGTAGGTATCTATTATGTATAGATCTTTTTTGCACATATTAGAAGAGATGCCAATAAAATTATTTAAAACTTTTTTTTCTTTTTATGTGTACATTTATGAACTGTATACAACCTGACAACTATATCCCACAGGTTAATTATAATTCAATTATATGCAAGGTATATTATTATGTAGGATGAATTATGATCTGGAAAATCCCATTATGTGTATTTACAATAATGTCTCATTTATTTGGGTTCTGACTTCCAATAATGAAGTAGCTTTGAAGCTAAACATAAGCAAAAGAGACCTCTTCTTAGTAAAGAAAATAGCTGTTGAAAATATATAGAAACGTGTATCTAGCCTTAGGCTCTCACTCAAAAATATTACCTTAAAATGGGACTAAAGTAAGAAAACTCATTTCAGGAAACTAGCACTGATGCCCTCCAGTATGGACCAACAGGAATCCACCCATAGTTGAACAAATTGAGGGTTATTGACTCATTGTAGCAAGGGAAACCACATCCCACGCAGAACTACTCACAACTCAGCAAGAAGATGAAAGATTTTCTGTAGGATTTGGGCTTGTATTAGGTTGGTGCAAAAATAATTGAGGTTTAAAATGTTAAAAATAATTGTAAAAACCGCAATTACTTTTGCACCAACCTAATATTAGGTGATTTTAGGGAGTGTCTAAGAAAGTACAAATTGGCTCTGGATTGGATGCTATCAGGAAGTGGGGGTAATTTTAAGATTGGCTATTTTAATGAATCTTATCTAGGAGGTGGGGAAAAGGAGCTGGGCTTAGTTGTAATTGCATAAAGAAGTAGCACTTACTAATTTTAGCCAGTATACGGGATGTATGATCAGTTGGGGGCGTGGAGGAGGTTGAACACTGTGTTTGGGTTTTGTCTGTGCTCAGACTTGACCGTGTGAGGCCTTGCTTTTGTCTTGGTTCACCGTACAGAATGGCCATGTCCAACACTGGTGTTCTGTAAAATTGTTTATGTTCAATGCCACAGCCTACCTGCCACTGCTTTCTTCTTTCTCACTAGTTACTTGCTTTCTTTAAAATAACTGCAGATTATACCTGTATTAGAAGTGAGGGTGAGGCTGGTGATAGAAGCTATTGGAGGCTGATAAGGCCCTAAAGATCAGTGGGAAGGGAAAGCTGCCCAAGAGGGAGGGGATATAAGAAATGTGCAAAAAAAAGAGACTTTGTATCAAGTTGGAGTCATTTACATGTTAACATCTAAGCATATCATTATATTTATGTATATTAGAATAATAATTGATATTCCTGATTAGCTTAGGTGTTGTGTTTCAATCTTGAATGACTTATTCTTTTATTTACTGATAGCTGTCTCTTTTGGGAATCTGTATTTAAACAGCAGAGATAGTGGTAAATAGTGATTTATACACATTTTACACGTAATACAATTCTTGGTTCAAATAGCTCAGCTATGGTTGTAACTCCAGCTCCAAAATACTCTAAAAATATGTAATATACTGAAGAGTGAAAAATGAGTACAACAGAACCACTGTTTTATGAGTTCAGTAAATTAACTATTTTAGGTATTATTGACATGACACCGGGAGCTCATGTTAACAAAACACATTGAAATATCAGGACATTATCACATAGTAATTGCAAATCTTTCATCTGCTATTCACTTACCAAATCAATACCGTCTTCCTTTTTCCTTCATCCTTTCTTACTTTTCTATTCTTTTATATATTATATAATATTAGATTCAGAGACTTTGGTTTCTGTATTTAAATTGATAAAACAAAACCTTTATGACAAGGGCTCTCAAACATACGAGGTTGAGGTTGGACAATTAAGTTCATGAATGCATCCTAGAAAAAGTGCTACATGCCTCATTGCTGAATATCACTACAGTCACCTTCAAAGTACTACCCTTGGGAAGCTATGCACCGACGTCAGTTCCTAGTCCACCCTTCAAAGCAATATTGGAACTCTTTTTCTGGAATGGCCATAAGGGCTGTTGTCGTATTATACTTGAAGTCCTGCATGTCATCAAAATGTCTTCCTTTCAATATTTCCTTTATATTCGAGTAAAGAAAGAAGTCATTGGGGGCCAGTTCAGCTGAGTAGGGAGGGTGTTCCAATACAGTTATTTATTTACTGGCGGAAAACTCCCTCACAGAAAGTGCTGTGTGAGCTGGTGCATTGTCGTGATGCAAGAGCCATTAATTGTTGGCAAAAATTTCAGGTCGTTTAACTTTTTCACACAGCCTTTTCAGCACTTCCAAATAGTAAACTTGGTTAACTTTTGTCCAGTTGGTAGAAATTCATAATGAATAATCCCTCTGATATCAAAAAAGATTAGCAACAACATTGCAACAAGTTTGAGAGCTTAATTGTCAGACCTCGTATATAACTGGTACAAAACAAGGAAGTAATTTTGATGTAGATATTTAAATGTCAGTAACAATGCATAAAAGAGGATCTTGCTTGTGTGTTTATTGACTATTTGCAGAATAGTGAGTGATTATGATTTGGGTTCTGGACTCAGAGATAATGGGCTTGAATTTTGCCTCCGCCATCTAAGAGTTGTGTGACTGGGGCGTTATTTAACCTCATCTAGAAAATGGGGGTGACTACTTTCAGGGGGTTGTTGTGAGGATTAAATGAGTTAAAATATAAAAAGCATGTAGCACAGTGACCGCGACATGATAAGCAATCAAGTTCTGAATCACGCCACATGACAAACAATCAAGTTCTGAATCAGAATAATCTAGCTCTGAATTAGAACTTGACTCCGTTACATTTTCCTTCCATGATGTTTATTTAGACTGAAAATTGATACAAAGTGAAACCCTAAGAAGCATATTCTAGGGCATGTCTTAGTGACAGGTTCAACATACTTTTTAGTATTATATAAAGTATGATCTGATGATACACTTTGGTTCATAAATACATATTTATTTAACCCAGGCATTGGCAAACTATGGGATTGGCTGACTGTTTCTGTAAATAAAATGTTGTTAGAACACATGTACACCTGTAAATTTAAGTATTGTCTATGGCTGCTTTCACACTACCAAAGTAGCACTAATTAGTTATGAAAGAGACCTTATTATGCCCTCGAGCATAAAAGATTTCTTGAAAGACACAAAGATGGATGAAGGATATTGTTCTCCATACTAATAGCATTCACTTTGATTCCTGCATTTATTTCATGGAAAGGAAAGGTAACGTTCTTTCATTTTGTTGCATTTACCTTAGATAATTTCTTAATTTTCAAAATATTTTTAATAAGATTTGGAGGGGAAAGGTACTTAAAAAATTTAAGGAAGTTTTCTTCCATTTCTTTCTCATATCCAGGTTTTCTTGTACCCTGTGAATTTTACGCTTTTAAATATATCTGTTATGATCCTATCAGGAAGTGTTTGTGTCATAATAGTAACCATTCAGGAGTTTTTTGGTTCTTGTGAGAAAATGGTGGATAAATATAAGATGATACAAATTCTTACTAATTTAAATTAAATAGTAAAAACATCATTCACTATTTTGGCAAATTTGAACTACATATTGTTTAAAAAGGAATTGAGTTTGCTAACTTTCCATGTTGAACCTTTTTATGATATAAAGATAGATTTTAATCCAGTATAGTTTCTGATTAGCAAAGTATGAAAGAATGAGGTTTTGTTTTATTGTTATATTTCTGGCTTATTTTCTCTACAGGGGGATTTGGGACCTGTGGGACCCCAAGGACCAATGGGCATCCCTGGAGTTGGGAGTCAAGGGGAACAGGTAATCAATGCTTCCTCCCTTACTCTTTGGTAAAGAATATCTGGCCCAACCCTGGTGGCCATTGAAGGCCAGTTCTGCAAACACCTATGAGTGTATTTGATAGTCAAATTGCCGTGGAATTCACATCCAAAGTGAATGTAGGGAAGGATAAGATGGTCTCATAAGATCTTATTTTTAGAACTTCCAAGACTTAAAAAATAAATTATGTGTTTCTTGGTAACTTTAACATTAAAGCCTAATTAATACGACAAGAGTTAAAGGGTGATATTTTATATTTTTAGTATCCCTCGGGAGCAATAATTTATTGACCTGTTGGTGTGTCTGTGTGTGTGTGTTTCCCTCTTGCATTTTTGTGAAAGATTAAATCCCACTCTCTCCCAATGCCAGTGGAGTAGTACTTTCTACCCCCTAGCTATGTACCAATCTAAATAGTATTAAACTTAAAACAAAGTCCCAAATCAGAGGTAACTACTTAATTTAAGGGGCATTGTTCCTGAATAGATGCAAGCCACAAATAGAGTTTATAAATAACATTTGGCCCCTCTTAATCAGAAGAAAGAAAAAATCTCTGAGCTTGTCTAGACACTCATGGTTGAAACTGCTTCCAAAATTTTCTGACCAGAACTACTAGGAAAAACAGGGCAATCTTGTTAGATCTCAGTAATATGAAGATAATATAACAGTACTATCTACAGTTGTTGACCATATGCTTTTACCTACATAATCTCTTTTAATCAAGTGACCAACAAGTCTAATTTTATATTGACCATTCTCCTGTGTAGAAAACGGCAAATCAGCTTGATTAAAATTTATGATTAAAGTTTGAATTATTCTAGATAATGAGTTGCCTAGATAATGAACAGCACTTCCTTTATCTGGGATAGTGGGAGACAATGAAATAATTCCAAATCTTGTTGTTGACATTAACTCTGAGCTTATTTCTAACCATCTTCCAATTAATCAGTATAGTATTTTTATTGTTGTTAATCCAAGCCACAGCAAACTTGGAGTTACTCCTCTTTCCATTTCCTTTTTCTTGGTAGATGTCCTAGTGTAACAGATTAGGAAGATTTAGGTGCAAGAGAAGTCAAGATAAATTTGTAAATAAATATTTCGATAATACTTAAGAGCTGGTTATTTTGACTTCACAGGGCTCATGGTCTGACTGTGGGACCAGGCATGCTCAAGCTTTGTGGTTTCTTTGCTGATTCCAGCAGGGTTTACATTCTGCTCCTGGCAGTGGCTGGACAGGACTGTCACATCATGGGTCTTGTGTGTTGCTGGTACTGAGTCACCACTGGAAGGCTGACAATGAAGTTCAAAGAAAGCCAGTCTCTCCAGATGGCCTGGGAACGCTGGCCCTCCCACCTGCAGCTTCCTGTTGTCTTTAATGATGGTTCTTAGGGGAGGTTGTTTATAGCGTAAAAAAACAACAGCAACACCCAAACCTCCTTAACTTGTTTTGTTTTCTCATCCCCTTCTCTTCTTTTCCAAGAGAACAAAACTTTTAAGGTAGATGTGTCCATATGGAGCTGAGCCTTACTGGATTGGAGATTGTATGGAATGTACTATATGTAAACTGCTCTGAACAAGAAAATAATTTATCATTTTAAGGCAAATGATTTAAATTCTACTTAAAGTTAACTTTAATTCATGCAGTTATCCATTTTTCTTCTCGTTCTTAGTTAACATGTTTATCCATTGAATTCCTGTTGTTATTAGACCTTCCTATTTCTCTTATAGAAATTAATTTTTCCACTCATCTGTTTGAGAGAACTTCTGTTTCCATTTCCAGCAACAAGCTTATAATATCCATCAAGTGGCCTGTAGATTTTAATTAAATACTTGGAGACTTGGCCACCTCAAATCTTTCGTAAAATAAAATAGAATATAAATAACCACATATACATGTGTAGGCACATACCTTTGAATTTTCTTTTTTTTAATTTTTTTATTGGGGAACAGTGTGCCTCTCCAGGGCCCCTCAGCTCCAAGTCGTCATCCTTCAATCTAGTTGTGGAGGGTGCAGTTCAGCTCCAAGTCTAGTCGCCATTTTCAAACTTTGGTTGCAGGGAGTGTAGCCCACCATCCCAGTGGAGGGCGCAGCTCACTGGCCCATGTGGGAATCCAACTGGCAACTCTGTCGTTCAGAGCTCGTGCTCTAACCAACTGAGCCATTCGGCTGCTCCCCACCCCCTCTTTGAATTTTTTGTTTCCTTGTTCTATTGCATGCAACTTATGGACTACTGTAAAAGGAAGTACTCCTTCTTACAACCATTCAATACTTTGGATCTTGGCTTCCTTAAATTGTTTATACTGTTTCGTCTTTGTCAACCAGAAAAAGGGCAATACTATTTGTAATTTACAAATGAACAAGCAGTTGTATCATCTAGCTAGAGAAAGGGCATAACATTTGTAATAAAATTATCATGTCTCTGTAACCATTATTTGCACAGTCAGGACTTGTGGGGTGTAAGCAAAACAAAATCCTAGTTTTTTTCTCTCATCATCCCCTTAAATTTTTTTAATTGGGGGAAGGTTTTTTATTTTTCCTACCAAAGAAAGAAATGACCAGCAAGCTATAGAATTTTCTTATCACTTAGTCAATAGAAAGTTATAAGGTCACTCTAAGTTGCAAATCACAGTTTTAGTTGTACAATAAAATCTATCTGGTCAACTCTTTTTGACCTTTATTTAGCTGGTCCGAGCTGCATGGAGAGCCTGTGTTCCAGGGGAAGGAATGTGCTTTTCATCCCTCCCAGGCTGAGTCAAGGGTGGGAGAAGAGGGCACTGAAGTTGTTTCTTGGCCGGTCTATTGTCAGATGGCTTCGTGTCCTCCCTCTGGCCTTGGCAGATGTTTGATGATGACACTCTTCCTTGTGGGGTTCCTGCAGTGTCCCCTGTGTTCCCCTCCTAGGATATGGATGAAGGACTCTTTTCCTCCAGCTGTTTCCCCTCATCAGCTTCTGTTTTTCTGGGGGTTTACTGTATACTGACTCTCTTTGTTGGACTTTCATTACTCTCCCAGGTCCTTTTGGGCAGGATTCAAAATAGTTCCAGGCCTGCTCTGTCTCACACTTGGAATACATCTGGTCCCCAGAAAAAACTCGTGTGACCTTTGCACAGACAAACTCTGGATGCACAAGCCAGCCCTCTCCTGGCTGTTACAGCGCATTTTAGTATTCTCAGTCCTGAGTTAGAAATGTGTCCCTGTGTCTCCAAACCAAAAATCAAAGTCTCCAGGTGATTTCATTGCAGTTGCCTTTTTAGAATGGAGTAAAGAGAGAAACAAGTTAAATTGCTCTCATTGTATCCAAAGAAAAATTTTCATAAGACTGCTTTCTTCAAAGACTTCATAAATGCTGTCTTCTCCCCCTTTTTATACCCACAGTATGAGTGACAGTCAAGTGTTTAAACATTTGTCAGTTTGCTGTCTGCTGGCTATCACTTCTTACAGCTGAGGTCAAACCTTCATTTTAACAACTCTTGATATATGGGGTGTGATCAAACAATATGATGAATATTTAAATTTAAAAAAATTTATTACAGGGCCAGCCCCGTGGCTCAGGCGGTTAGAGCTCCGTGCTCCTAACTCTGAAGGCTGCCGGTTCGATTCCCACATGGGCCAGTGGGCTCTCAACCACAAGGTTGCCAGTTCAATTCCTCGACTCCCGCAAGGGATGGTGGGCTCCGCCCCCTGCAACTAAGATTGAACACGGCATCTTGAGCTGAGCTGCCACTGAGCTCCCAGATGGCTCAGTTGGTTGGAGCGCATCCTCTCAACCACAAGGTTGCCAGTTCGACTCCCACAAGGGATTGTGGGCTGTTCCTCTTGCAACTAGAAACGGCAACTGGACCTGGAGCTGAGCTGCACCCTCCACAACTAAGACTGAAAGGACAACAACTTGACTTGGAAAAAGAAAAAAAGGCCTGGAAGTACACAATGTTCCCCAATAAAGTCCTGTTCCCCTTCCCCAATAAAATCTTAAAAAAAAAAAAAGTGACAATAACAGTTTAAAAAAATTTTTATTACAGCAACAGATACCTTGCCATTAATCCCCCTCAAAATAGTCCCCCTTGCTTCAAACACACTTATCCCATCATTCTTGACACTTTCTGAAGCAGTTCTGGAAGTCTTCTTCCATGAGTGTCTTTGGTTGTGCTGTCATGGCTGCGTTGATGTCCTGAATCGATTCAAAACGTTTACCTTTCATGGTCATTTTGACTTTGGGGAAGAGTCAGAAGTGTCAGATCTGGTGAATAAGGTGGATGAGGACACACTGTAATGTTTTTATTTGACAGAAATTGTTGTACCAGAAGTCATGTTTGACTCGGAGCCTTTCTGTTATGATCACAAAATACAGTGAATGCTGTTGCTGAGTGCCATCCAACAGAAAGGCAGGGGTCTTCAATACGGGAAATGGTGCATGGAACCTTAGTAACGGTGTCTGACAAGTTTCATCTTATTCGGTGCAGTCAGTCGGATGTGAGCTACGATTGAGAGAAGGTGTGTTTTAAAGTGTGCTATAAATCGTCCTCCATCATGACAACATTGTCACATATCGCTTCTGGTATATGGCAATTTCTGTCAAATAAAAACATTATGGTGTGTCCTCATCCACCTTATTCACCAGATCTGGCACCATTTAACTTCTGGCTCTTCCCCAAAGTCAAAATGATTCAGGACATCGAGGCAGCCATGGCAGCGCAACTAAAGACACTCACGAAAGAGGACTTTCAGAACTGCTTCAGAAAATGGCAAGAACAATGGGAGAAGTGTGTTCAAAGTGAGGGGGAATATTTTGAGGGGGATTGATGGCAACATGTCTTTTACTGTAATATATATATATTTTTTAATTTAAACATTCACCATATTTTTCGATCACACTTCATATGTCAATTGGTACAGCTAGGACATAGGTGTGCTTGAATGTGACTGAGATGTGAAATAGGTTAACAAGATGAAATTTTATTTCTCTTATTTAAAATTCCAACTTGGTATGGTGGCTTTGCTCATCGGGGTCATCAAGGGTTCTGGCTTCTTCATTATTGTTAGTCTGACATTCTGAGGGTGCTTTCTTCATCCACATGATCCAGCATAACCACCATGTCTTCATTTCATTCACTGGAGAAGGGGTGTAGGGAAGGAGGAGGCACACATCTTCCTTTAGCATGAACCGGAAATTACGTACATCACTTCCATTCATGTTCCATTGGCCAGAATCCAGTCCACATGGCAACACTTGGCTGCAAGGGACTGGGAAACAAGGTCTTCATTACAGGCAGCCATGTGGGCCAGCTGAAATTTCATTTACCATGGGAGAAGGGGAAAATGCATTTTATGGTTCAACTAGCAGCCTCTGCCATCCCATTCAACAAATACTGAGTATGAATAATCCATTATGGGAAATGAACTCACTCTAGAGGATTTGAAACCACTCTTATCCCTATTTCTTCTTCATCTCACTAATATTGCTTTTAAAATTTTTATTTTAAAGGGAATCCAAGGTCCTGTTGGTCCACCTGGTCCTCAAGGACCCCCAGGACTAGGCTCACCTGGTTCTAAGGTAACTTTCTCAATGAGAGAGGAGTTTAATATATTTATAGTCTAATTGCTATTTTCTGGTCAGTAGCCAGTGCATTTGGAAGGCAGCAGATGAAATGAACTGAAAAATCAGAGGTCTATACTTAATGTAAAGTGTTACTGATGTTCCTAATGGTTTAGAAAATGTTATACATATTCTTTATGCTCTCAGAAGCTTTCATGTACACAATATCCATTTATTGTTTTCTTTATTGCTTTTACCTAGGAGACCCTGTTCTAGCAACTCAAGCAGTAATATCAGTAGAGACTACCTGTGGTTACATGCCTCTCTGGATGGGCTTATTTTCATTCTCACCAGCATTCCCACAGTAGATCCAACTACTAAAACATTTAGCTAAAGATATGGAGTCAGAAATGACCCAATAAAGAAACCTTTCCTATGAACTTAGGAATCAAATTATTGCCTAAATTAGAACAATTATTTATCCCTTGGGGAGAGGCATGGCACCTATTCTTTAATTAGCTGTCCTTAATGTCGCTTCAAAGAATCACTAATCATTGTTAAATAAATAAAATAATTCTCTGAGAGGTCTCACATTCAAGCACACTCCTTAGTGATGCCCATGTGAGAAGCAGCTCAATAAATACTGTCACTGCCCTTGAGATTTTTGCTTTGGGGCACATCATCAAAAGCTCAGGTTGTTCTCTCTGGTTATGATTGTGTTGTAGATCGCCAGTCGTCTTGACTTCTAATGTGTGAATTTTAGTTGTTCTGGAATATAACTGCCTATTATTTCCTGGTACCCTTTATGGGAAGGGCTCTTTAAAATTACTTCTGATTATGTTCCATAGCCTGTATTTTAAGCCAGACCATTATATATTCCAAATCTGGTGAAAATATATACATATACTCATATATACGTGTGTGTGTGCGCGTGTGTGTATGTGTGAACTGAGCACATGTAGCTCAGTTTTCTCTCTCTCTTTTTTTTTTTTTTTTATATAAAACAGAGCGTAGGAGATCCAAGACAGGAATACATTATTTTTATTTTGCTGCCTTAGTCAAATACTCTTCAAATACTCTTTCCTTACTAGGGAGAAGTAGGTCAGATAGGACCTACAGGCCCTAGAGGACCAGTGGGGATTGGAGTACAAGGTCCAAAGGTGAGTAGACTATGCTGCTATGTACTATAAGGCAAAGTTTCATTTATATTCAAATGAAACACAGACGACGCATGTATCAATGAACTGTTACTTTACTCAAAGTAGAGTATTTATTCAGAAAAGGGTCTCATGCTCAGTATAACTCTTATTGTCTAAGAAGAATCAAAATCTTGGTTTGTTTTAACGACTATGCTATTTGTTCTTTCAATTAATTTATTTATTAGCATCAGATGTCCTCTTTTAGCACAGAGTGATTCTTTAAGAACGTTATTGCTTGGCATATTATAAAACAAAGCCCCTACTATAGCAGAATTTAAGTAAAACTTACTTCCCTTCTTTTGTTTTGTGGCTTTCTAAGGAATTTCTTCCCTAAATGTAAAGTAGGTCCACACTACTTCTGTTACACGGTAATGTTATTTATTTTTAGATTTTTAAAAAATTTTCAATTACAGTTGACATTCAATACTATTTTATATTAGTTTCAGGTGTATAGCATAGTGGTTAGACATTTATATAATTTATGCAGTGATCCCCCCAATTAGTCTAGTACCCACCTGGCACTATACATAGTTATTACCCTATTATTGACTATACTCCCTATGCTGTACTTTACATTTCCTTGGCTATTTCATGACTACAAATTTGTACTTTTTAATCCCTTCACCTTTTTTCAACTATCCCCGCAATCCCCTTCCATTCCAGCAACCACCAGTTTGTTCTCTATATCTATGAGTCTGTTCGTTTACTTTGTTCTTTAGATTGTACATATAAGTGAGATCATATGGTATTTGTCTTTCTGTGCTTGACTTATTTCACTTTAAATAATACCTTCTAGTTTCATCCATGTTATCACAAATATGTTACTTAGTAATTTTATATCTCAGCATGCCGTTTGTTTCCCTCGCTTTTACCACTTCTCTCAACTTGCATTTAATTTGTATGTTTTTTTTTAATTACAGTTGACCCTTGAACAACATGATGTGTAGGGGTGCTGACCCCGCCCCAGTCGAAAAATCCACATATAACTTGAATCCCCCAAAACCAGTCATCCTTCTGTATCTGTGGGGCTATTGGTTTCAGGAACCCCGTAGATACCAAATTCTTGGATGCTCAAGTCGCAGAATGGTGTATAGAGTCAGCTCTCCACATCCACGGATTCCCCACTGCAGATCAAATACGGTTTCAATCTGTGGTGGTTGACCAGGGATACAGAGAGGTGACTTTATTGAAAATCATCTGCGTGTCAGTGGACCCGTGTATTTCAAACCTGTGTTGTTGAAGGGTTAACTGTACTTTTCATCTTACTCTCTGGAAGTGCACTGTCTCATATTGTAGCCACCAGCCACATGTGGTTATTGAATGTTCGAAATGTGGCTGGTAGGAACTGGGATGTGCCACAAGTGTCAGACACACACTGGATTACAAGGCTTGGTACAAAAAGAATGTAAAACATATCACTAATACTCTGTACATTGATAACATATTGAAATAATAACATTTCAGAAATACTAGAGTAAATGAAATATATTCCTAGAATTATTTGCACTTGTTTCTCTTAACTTTATAAATATGGCTGCTAGAGAAGTTATAATTACATATGTGGCTTGCTTTATATTTCTATGGACAGTGCTGTTCCATTGGGGCATGGATCTGTTTCCTTCTTTTTCTTCTTTACTATTGAATCCCCAATTTGGGCAACATGATAGGTACTAAATAAATCCTGATCAATAAATGAATGAATCCTTACTTTAGCTTTCACAATTCCTATACCTCATCCTGAAGGCATATAGGGTCTGGTGAGCCACGCTAAGCATTAAACTTCACTATTATTCTGCTGTCATTGTCACCATTATTACACATATTTGGTTATGAGAAAAAATGTAACATATGGGCCTAAGAAGAGCATATGTATTACATATACATATTACATATGTAATAAACATGTAATTACAGGGGATAAAAAATGTACTAATGTAGTAATAATTGCTGCCATGTGTTAAGTGGTTTTGATGTGCCACACAATGTGCTAAATATGAAATATGTCTATACATATGTGTAGTGTGTATATTTATCTATCTACATGTATTATATCACATCTATTCCAATTTCAGAGAGGTGATGATAGAGAGTAGGAAGGCTCAGCAGTTAGACAACCTAAGTTCAAATCCCAGTTTTGCCACCAATAAGATGTGTCATCTTCAGCATCTCTCACTTTAAAAACTAAAATATTTCAAACATACTACCATGAATATAAGGAACACCCATGTATACTATAACTCATATGGAATGCAGTCATAATAATTGTTTTAATGTCCTTAGCTACTAATTCTATCACCTGTGTCATTTTCTGGATCAGTTTCAATTGACTGATTTTTCTCTGCACAAAGGGCTATATTTTCCAGCTTCTTTGAATGCCTGATAATTTTTGATTAGACGCCAACCATTGTGAATTTTATCTTTTTGGGATACTGGATATTTTTGTATTCCTATAAATATTTCTTAGCTTTGTTTTTGGAGTTTGAAGTTGCTTGAAAACAGTTTGAACCTTTTGGTCTTGCTTTTCAGCTTTACGAGGTAGGAAAAGAGGAGCATTTAGTCGAGGGTTAGTTTTCCCCCATGACTGAGGCAAGACCCTTTTTAGAACTCTAAGCCATCAGAATTGTGAGGTTGTCTTATTGCCTTTAGGAGGAGGCACTATTTCTGGTCTCTTGTCAGTCTCTAATCCTTAAAGGTGGTTCTTTTTCTGGGCTTGGGTAGTTTTTTCACACTCAAGAGTCACCTGAACACAAGGGGGTGCTCATCACATCTTCGTAGCTCTCTCCAGGTAACTCCTTCTTCTCTGGTGTGCTATTCTGTTCCTTTTTGATACCTTGGCTCCTATGTTTGTGAACACCTTTGACACCAGGCTCCTACCTTTCTCTCCTAAAATTAGAGAGATTTCTGAACTTTCCCTGGGCATTCTCCCCCTGCACCACGGCCTGGTAACTCTCCAGGCAGTAAACTGGGGAAATTAATCTAATTTGCTAACCCTCACGTAGGGATTATTTCCCTTCATTATTGGATGTCTAATATCTTGAGGTACATTGTTTCATATATTTTGTCTGTTTTTTTTAGTTGTGTCAGGCAGGAAATTAAATCTAGTCCCTATACTTCCATTTTGACTGGAACTTTAATTTGTATCTATTGTCACAGGTAGACTGGTCTATAATCTCGTTTTCTTGTCTTATTGTATTGATGTTTTTAAATCAAGATTTTATTAGCCTCATACAATAAATTGTGTAGACTTCTTTTTTTATTTTTTAGAACTATTTGTATAAGATAGGAAATATCTGTCCCTCAAAGGTTTAGCAATTTGGGAAGGCTGACTATAAAACCAACAAAGCCTGTGATCTTGGAAGGAGAGGAAGTGAGAGACCTTCAATTACTGATTCAATTTATTCAATGCTATTTGTTTATATAGCTTTTCCATTCCTTCTTATGCCATTTATATTTTTCTTGAAGATTATTTATTAATAATCTTGTGTTCCAACATATTGTTTTGAAAATGTTACAGAATTTTCTATGATTTAAACAAAATATTTTCTGTGTATATCCCTCTTTAATTCCTAATACTGCTTATTTGTGCCTTTCCTTTTTAAATATTACTCATTCCTGCTACAGGCTTATTTATTAGTTTTGTTAAGTATTACCTTTTAATTTTGTTACTCTTCTTACTTTTTGTTTTCAAGTTTATTATTTTTTGCTCTCATCTTTATCATATCCTTCTACTTACTTTTAGCTTCACTATGCTTTTTTCAGTAGCTTTTCAAAGTTTGCTTTAGCTGAAATAACTTTCAATTATCTTTGATATGTTTTGCTCTTAGTAAGTGCAATAAGGATAATTTTATACTGTTTGGTGATAGCATGTGTTTTCTCTGAACATAGTAAAGAATGTATTCTTAATCATAAATTAACTTGAAAGCAAATAGAATTGAGAATTAAAACTGGAAGTGATGCTAGTTTGCAAGTTTTTTTCATGTCACTTTTACATTAGTTTCTTAGGATTGCTGCAACAAAGTACCATAAACTGAGTGGCTTAATATAATAGGAACTTATTGTCTCACAGTTCTGGAATTTAGAAACAGATAATCAAGGTGTGTGCAGGGCCATGCTTCCTCTAAAACCTGTAGGGGGAAAAAATCCTTCCCTTTTCTTAGCTTGTCCTGGTGGCTAATCCTTGGCATCCCTTGGCTTGCAGCTACATCACTCTAATCTTCACCTCTGCTGTCACTATGTGTCTGTCTTCATATAGTGGTTTCCTCACTTTTTAAGGACACCAGTCATATTGGATTAGGGCTCACTCTAGTGACTTCATCTTAATTTGATTATATCTGCAAAGACCCTATTTCCAAAAACGGTCACATTCATAGTACCAAGAAGGGTTAGGACATCAACGTATCTTTTTTGGAGTCACAGCTCAACTCATAACAAACAACCTAATGCAAAACTAAGACCCAGAGAGGTTAAGTAACTTGGCCAAGGTCAAATAGTTTAGTTAACATTGTTACTATTCAGGTTTCTCCGCTCAGAGGCTTATCTCAGACACTGTAAGATGTATCTACTTGTAAGTACCTCAAAACGGAGGGTGCATGATAAACATGAACTTTGAAAAATAAAATTTTTGCTCATCCACCAGGGGGCGCCAGGCTCAATAGGGCTCCCAGGACAGCCAGGAGTACCAGGAGAAGATGGCGCCGCAGGGAAGAAGGTAACTACGTTTTCCATACTACTGGAGTAAAACTATTGAACCACACTGATATCTTGGTCCTTCCGGAGCTCAAATTAAACTATCCTGGGCAAACTTAGTCTCTGGAAAAAAAAAAGTCCCACAACTCTAAATGTCCTTTCACTTACTTCAGAGAGAAAGAGCATCAATTGAAAGGCTGAGTAGTGTTTCACACTCTGCCTTCTCTCTGGTGTTTGGCCATGGCATTCTCCAGGGACCTAGTCTCTTTGGGATTCCTAGAAAGCACTTTAATTTGAACTCGGAGAAAAACACTTTCCTCCCCCCCCACCCCCCCAAAAGGAGAGTCTGTAAGTGCATTTAGAAAGTAAGGCATTATAAAGATTTCCTGAAGCATTTTGAGCCAAACATTTGAAATACTCATTTTTTAATGTAAGTAGTGAAAAACAGCAGATGGAAAGGCTGAAGGTCTTTCTTGTTTTTTTTTTTTTTTTTTTTAAAACAAACCATCAAATGTGAAGGACGAGCCAAAGGAAAGTGAGCTTATTGCTTTGGAAGTTGGCTGAGAAATTGGAGTTTTTCATGATATTTCAGCTGCTTTGAGCTAAACTGGAGTTTAACATTAATGTATTCAAGTTGGTAAACTTCCAAATTAATTTTGAGAGTAGAGTGAAGGTCTGGTCTGATTTGGAGGGTCTCAGCAGAGAGTCCACTGGCCATAAGAAGAGACAGGTAGGATTAGACATACTGCCTATGAGGGGTCCACTATGACATCAGTGTCATTTCTTCTAGGGAGAAGCAGGGCTTCCCGGGACAAGAGGCCCGGAAGGACCTCCTGGAAGGGGACAACCTGGCTCCAAGGTATGGAACTGACAGAATGTTGGGGGAAGCAGGCTGCCTGTGTTCTGGTCCTGATACTAAGGAGCCACCTTAGGAGAAATTTGATTGTGATTCTTGCTATGTCAAATATGTTTACTTCCGGATTAAAAGTATGGATACTAGTTTGGGAGCTGTTGGAAGGCTGCAAGTATGTATTATTCATTTTTATTTCCTAAGATCTATTATAAGACCCAGCTTATAGGAAGAGTTCAACACATGCGTTTCTCAATAAATAGCCAGACTGACATTTAAAAAAACAGATAGGAAGGGAAAAGAAGCCTTGAGATGCATCCTTGAGACTTGAAAATGCATAAATTTTCTTCCAATACATAGGAATTTCATATAGTAATAAGAAGCATCACCTTAGTAAGTGGCAATTTCTCTTTCACAACTTGGCATACATTTATTTTATAGATTGTAGAAATGCTAGTTGAATAACATTTTTATATGTCAAGATGAGAATGTCAAAATTCATCAGTAAAGACCACTAGTGACATAACCTACAGCCTATACAGTGCCAGATGTTCCTGTACTTTTTATGTACAGTTGTCAAAGCCCATATAAAGATTCTGAAGACTTCTATATGAGTACAGTAAAAATAAAAACTGTATGCTTATTAGTATTTTATTTATAATTGCATTAAAATAATATTTGATAGCTTAATAGTAGTTGATATCTTAAAAAAAACATTGGCTAAAATTGAGTCCCTAACCTTAAACATAAAAATTTGAAATTTAGGTATATTAGTAGAACTTAAATTTTGTTTATTGACTTACCACACTCTGAGATCCTTTTTTTTGTGGGGGAGGGGGTAATGTAGACAGAGAATACCTTTTTAACACCATGCAAAAATACTTACTGAAATGCTCGCCTATCAACATTCAGGAGAACTAATGTATTCTAGAATATACTTTTGGAAAATAGATGCTTGAGTTAATAACTGAAGCTTTAAGAATGAATGATATCTCTGAGAAAGAGAGCTGGGGTTTGAATTTCTTGTGATACAGTACCTGGAGAAAGAACATTTAGGAGAGCTCAAAGATAAGCAGAATAGTTACCATGTTAGAGAAATTAAGGAGAAAGGGTTTCAAGAGGAAAGCAATGGGTGGTGTCACATGCCACCAACAGAGCAAGGAGAATGTGCATTGAAAAGCGAGGGCAGTGGACTTGCGGCTGTGAGGAGATTTGTGGGTTATGGAAGGCTCTAGGAGAAGAGTGATGGGAATATGTCATGTAGCCCAGCGTCCTTCTACGGTTCAATGTTGGCTCTTGATTACATTTAGTTGGGTTCCTGCTGTTGTCTTCTCGGGTGATTTAGGTCAATAAGTTAAATTTGGTACTTAATGGAAGAAAATAAATAGTTCTGGGTAGATGTTGTCTCTATTGGCAAATTATAATGATACAGTAAGTGATATTTTGACATTCATCTGTTACTTTTTTATTACCTGTGCCAATGCGCTCCATTAGTATGGACTTTGAGGAGTTGTTTACATCTCTGTCAGTCCTACATGAGGTTGCCTCTTCTTAGTGGAGTGTCCGCATTGCTAATGACCTTGGCATAGTCCAGTGGTTCTCAAGGAGTGGTCCCTGGACCAGCACCATCAACATCACCTGGGAATGTGTCAGCAAGATGAATTTTTGGGTCCTAATGCAGACCTATGAAATCAGAAACACTGGGTGTAGGGCCCAGCAATCTATGGCTAACAAGCCCTCTAGGTGATTTCTGATACATGCTCAGGTTTGAAAACCATCGTATAGTCATTTATGTCATAAATGTTTAAATGGCCTCAGCTGCAAATCCCAAGGGGTTATTCCTTTGTTGAACTGGGCACACACCTGGATATGATGCCTTGAAGTTGAGTCCTAGTTTAAGGATAGTTTTGTAATGCTCAGAGGCTTCTGATTGAAGGTGACACAATTCTTTGGGGGGAGAACTTGTGTACCCAACCAGAGAACAGCCAGTAGGCAGTTTCTAGCTCTGCCCTAGGTTAATTCATGCTCCAATTCAAACAACAGAATATCAGTCTCCTTTGGGAGAAAGAATTGGACACCCCATTAACGAAGAAATGGAGCTGGATTTGAAAAATATTTCATTTTATGCTTTAAAACTCAAATAGCATTGAAAGCTAAGAAACAGCATGGAAAAACATAGATAGGTCTCTTTTCTGAAACTGTGATCACCTCGGAACCATCTGTTAATAGACCAATGGTGCAAAAGAACTATAAATTCAAGTAAAAGTCCCCAAAGAAAGATACTGAACTTAGATTTAAAAAAAATTAAACAATATTGAAGAAATGGTGAAGACCGAGCAATTCTGAAGTATTCAGTCTGCTCAAGAACATGGACAAACCCAAGATGGGCTTGGGGCACATGCCTCTAAAATTGGTATTAGTTAAGAATCTGGCCCCGATATGGTTGCTATAAGATTGAGGAGGGTTTATTAATACTACAATTATATTTTTATAATTATTTTGTCAGGGTGATGAAGGAAAGAAAGGGAGCAAAGGAAATCAAGGACAGAGGGGATTTCCGGGGCCTGAAGGGCCAAAGGTATGTTTCTGACATTCTCATGAACGCTTTGGGGAGACTGTAATTGTGTCTGGTTTTAATGGAATATTGGATTTCTACTGCAAATTTGATTTTCCATTTCCTTCTCAATACATACGAAACAAAAACCCCACATGAAAAAGGCTTCAGAAAACATAGTATTCCAGACCATAACAGACTGGAATAAAGAGATTGCATGAAACATGTAATCTTCCTTGGAATATTTACGCTTCTAAGAGAGAACATGTATGTCAGTCTTCTCTACTAACAATCAAAGATTCAGAAGGTGGGATAAAGTTAGGAGCAGGGGAGGTACCAGTTTTCCATCATCTTGTTTTGCTGCACAACAAAATGCCCTAGGCTGAGAGACCATGCAGTGGTGACCAGGAGCAGAGCTGGGGAAGGCAGGAGAGCGGTTAGTGTCCTCGTCCTGCTCCATCCACCCTGGAACCTTTTGGGGCCAGTCACTTCAATCACAGAAAGAAAGTCATAACCGTATCTATTTCACAGGGTTGTTATGAAGGCTGACACAGGTATTCAAACACTTAGCACAGTTCCTAGCACATAGTAAGTGTTCAATACATGGAGTTCTTCAGGGAGCAAAAGAAGATCAATTACTACTGTGTTTCCCCGAAAATAAGACCTAGCCAGACAATCAGCTCTAATGCGTCTCCTGGAGCAAAAATTAATGTAAGACCTGGTCTTATTTTACTATAATATAAGACCGGGTCTTTAATATAATATAATTAATATAATATAATATAATATAATATAATATAATATAATATAATATAATATAATATAATATAATATACCAGGTCTTATATAATATAAGACTGGGTCTTATATTAATTTTTGCTCCAAAAGACACATTAGAGCTGATTGTCCGGCTAGGTCTTATTTTCGGGGAAACACGGTATGAAATGGAAAGTAGGGGATATGTGTCCTAATTGACAGAGCATTGAGGAAGAAGGAGAGGAAATTGTGAGGCAAGGAATTAAGTACATGACTTGACTTAGCAGGAGAGAATATTGAGGTCATTTGGGTGTGTCAGGAAACAGAAATTGCAAACCTAAGAGAGTTCAGACCTCTAGGAAGACGCTAATTATAAGAAGAAACAAGGAGTTTCTTCTTCCAAATAAGTCAAGGGCCAGACTATTAAAGAACAACTTTAAAAAATGGTACTGGCAATATAAGAGCAGGTATAATACAAAATATCTGCTGCAGAGCGGTGATTGTTAAACGTCAGTGTCCCTCAGTGTCCCCTGGGGAGCTTGTGACAAATCCATATTTCTTGACATCATGCCCAGAGATCCAAATTTTAGTAGGTGAGTGGGTCCCAGGAATCTGATTTTCTTAAATAAGTGCCCTCTGCTACAGATAGTTCAAGGAGCACATGATGAGAAATGCTATTTTATAAGAAATGCGATTTATTAGTACTAATAACAGTGATTATTCTTTGTCTTAGCTACTCTTATTCAAAGTGCGTATTCTTCTGTATTTTGAAATAAAGCTTTTTTTTTGGATGAAGAATTGCTATAGTTTAAAGCACAATCACACCTTAATACACGATCACACCTTCATACAAGGTCTTTAAAAGAATCGTGTACTCCCTATATAGATAACTTTGTAGTTTCAAAGTACTGGAATTGGCCTCTTTTTAAAAAGTAGAATAGGTTAAGTCTAAAAGCATAATTTTGCTTCCCCTGGTCTTGGTGAAACATTCACAGGTTAATGGTGGATTCCTTTGCCAGAGGACTGAATCAGGTGGTCATTTGTTGCCAGAATCCTGATATGCCACGTGCCATTGCCTGATAGGTTTGCAATTAAGGATTGGCACATGCACATGTTGGCACGACCTGGGCCACAGTAGGGTGTGTGCTCAGCCTGTTCTTCATGTGGGGGGTGGGGATTCAGCACTGCAGGAGGCCTGAGCTGTAAGGATGAGCGTGGCTCAGGGCAGGGATGCTTATCAGTGGGTCTGATTTACTGAGTCCCTCCTCCCTGAGGCAGGACATCCAGTGGGCACCTCGCACTATTGAGAACAGTTCATTCTCTAAGGCAAAGGGAGGCAAGGTTTTGGGGAAAGGTACAAGTAGTGAATATCTTAGGCTTTGCAGGCCAAGAGGCAAAATTGAGGATATTATGTAGGCTCTTACATGACAATCATTTAAAACCGTGAAAATCATTTTTGGGCCCTGGCTCTATAAAACCAGATGGTAGGTGAGATTTGTGCCCACAGTTCGCACTTGTTCTAAATCAGTAGTTTCCAAACTTTTTGATTACAAACCTCTACTAATAAAAAAGTTTTGACCGCACTCCAGTATAGGTTTGTCTATTTATTTTTAATTGTTATTTTTATTCATAAGCTACCATACTAATATGTTATGAGATTTATGTGAATAATTGAAATTTTAAAAGATGAGATAAAATATATATAATATAGCCCTAATGTTTTCGTCTATCCAAATGGGTCGTGGGGTGTGTGCATCCTCTTCTAATGGCAGTTACTTTGCATAGTGTTTTTAAGTGTGGCAATAGTGCCTATAATATTGGAATCACCAGAGGTGCCTCATAAAATTCATATTCCTGGGCCCAGCCCCTAGATGTATTGAATTAAAACATCTGAGACTGAAACCCTGGAGTCTGTATTTTACCAAATTCATCTGATTATTACTCCCTAAAATGTGAGAATGATTTGTCTAGAACTAGACAGGACAGAGATATTACTTGCTATTCCAGACTGAGTCTTTACTGAGACTGAATATTAAGACACCAAAAAAAAAAAAAATTGAGCGATGTTTTAATTTGCCTATTCAAAAATTTATTTATTTTGACTACAAACTCTTTTCTTCTAAAAACGGATATGAGAAAGCTTCCAATGGAAGACTGATATACCATGGGCCACAAAGTACAATAACAAAGGAAAAAGTTATAAACAAAAAGAAACATTATTTCTCTACCAAGTATGCCCAAAAGTGTATGCTGATGATAATTGTTATAATTGAACACATATTTCCCTCTAAGCTTCCTGTCATACAACAAAAGGGAAGTACCATGAACTGCATAATTTTATTAGCTAATAAAAGGATGCACAAGAGATAACATTTTCCTAAGACTCAGGAATTAATTGAATGCATTTATTAAATGCATGAAATCTTAATCATCAATACTTTAGTAGTGGTTTAGCAAACATGTTAAAATATTTATATGTTGGTCTGTAAAACAGACGGTACAATATTTAAAAATGCTGGAAACACATTTCTATGTTTTTCCTAGTATAATGTCTGTATATAGTTTTTGGTTTGCTTGAAATGCAATGAGTATTTTGCTCTTTTTTTAGGGTGATCCAGGAGTTATGGGCCCTTTTGGGATGCCTGGAGCATCAGTTCCTGGACCACCTGGGCCAAAGGTATGCATGCATTCTTGGGAATATTTTTTCCTTTTACTTGGACCTTTGGTGTTGGAGGTGGCAGGGGGAGGGGAATTCATGATACCAGTGAATGAGAATTTTAGTTTGGAAGAATCATAAGATATTTAGTTCAACCTTGATTACAACAATTAAGCAACCCAAAGGCTAGCAGCAAGTGTAAGATTAGAAACCTGATTTCTTGGTCCTGCTCTGAAACTTGTCTTTTCACCTTGAATGATATCTTTCAAATCCTAGACCTTAATAAGGTAAAAATTTCCTGCAAAGAATCTGCTAGGAATTTTATTCAGAAAGTCTGACAGAAAAGAAATCCACTCAGATTTGAGAAGATTCACAGATATTTTTATTGTCTAAATATTTGAGTCTAGATAGCCACCTATTATTTCTGTGGCCTTTCTCTAAACAGTTTAATAGTCTTTACTGACAGGTTTTATTTGCTTAGGATTTGAAATTCCCCTCAAACACATTAGAAGATTGTACCCTCAAGATCTGAGCGTGATAGATTAATCCCTTTACAAATTGGCCGATGGCTTTTTTGCCCTGTGTCATTACGGTTTCTCATGCAACCTAGTCTGAAACTGTGAACATTATCTGAAATGTACAGGGAGACAGAGGGGGACCTGGGGTACCTGGATTTAAAGGAGAACCTGGAATTGCTATTCGAGGACCAAAGGTATGCTTCACTCGGGCTCTTTTTATTTTCATTTTTTTTCTGTATGTGAGAGAGTGAAAGTAAATTTAATGCATAATCAATTGATGATTGAGATGGGTGTACTTGCTGTGTCTACATTGATGAACTACGTTGAGTGTAAGAATATGCTTTTCCCCTTTTGAAAAATCAAGCCATCAGGATCGTTTATTTTTGTATAAATGTAGGGATGACAACTCCTATGGTTAAATTTTTGCTGACTAAACAGTTGTTTGAAAATGCTCTTTTTGTAATGTCTGTGATATAAGAGATTATATGGCCTCTAGCCTTTTTTATTTATATATGAATGGTCATTGTCTCTCTTCTGCAAAACATTGTTCCAAAAGTTCATGTTCGGAAGCTTTATCGAATCAAATTTCTCTGTTCTGCTATCCATCTTTCAGAGTTTTTTTAAATGGAAATGCAAATAATTATAGGAGAAAACAGCTTTAAGTAGTCATGTCTATTTTTCCATGGCAACAAAGCACATTTCCCTCCTCACACAACACCCAGAATCCCAGCAATATTTAACATTCTAAATGTCAACAAGCCCATCTCTGTGAATAAAAACAGGCTTCAGGCTTCATAATCAGTACTTATTACATTAGTAGCATGTTGTTATGTAGCTTTGAAGCTGGCTTTAGTTCTATCAAATGGTCTCTTCTAGATAAAAGGGTTCAAGTACTAAAATCAGTAATTTTCAAAATTCGAGAAAAAAAAAAATGCACCTTAGAACCATCTTTGAAATACAATGCTGACATATACTGATATAAGTCAGAGGGGTTCTTTTGGAAGGTTGAGAAAGGGTCCTGACCTTCACTGTTCTTAATCACTTGAACGGTCATTCTTGCTAGAGTGACAATCTTCTGGTTTATTGGGGACAGAGGAGGTTCCCAGGATGTGCAACTTTCAAGCTGAAATAGAGAAAGTCCTGGGAAAACCAGAACAGGATGGCCTCCTGACTCCCCAGACCCGGAGGCTCATGGGAACCCAAGTTGTATATGACTCAACGAGAAAATTCCAAATTTCCTAATGCTAAAACTACAGCTAATGGCCTTGGTCATGAACATTTAGTGGACAGTTTTCACACTGTTTGATAACTTCCTGAATCTCTGCATTCCTAGTTCCATGATTTAAGTTCCACTTCTTTCTACTTACACTATTCTTTACAATAGAAAGAAAATACAATTAAACATGCAGCTAGGGTTTATAAGTCCGGCCTGTTTTCTATTCATCTTTCTTGGGCATGGTTGGTGAGGGTATTCAAAGTCATTTGCCTCTTCACTTCAAGCATTCTTTCAACCCCTTGGCTTCTAAAGATGCTCTTTCTGTAATTCTTCCCTACTTCATTGGTTTTACAGCATCTTGGGGGTTGAATGTTGATGGTAGCGTTGGCACATTAATTAAGTTTTGTGTACTACTTCAGGGAGCCCCCAGGTCTCCCTAAAGCCCATTTCACAATAGCAGATTAAGATTTCTGCCCTAATTTCTTTTGAAAGAGAGACGCACTTCCAAGCGAATCACTCTGTTGGACATTTTCTTGAATCCAGTGCAAAAAAGGCGAAGTGGCAAAATTCCATCTGAAAACATATTGTGAGGAGTCTGAAATAAAAATCTTTATCCCCATCCCCTGATATTTCCTATTAACATTAGAAGTAATAAGCTAACTGAAATTTTTGCAGGAGAAAGGACAAAGTTCTCTAGGAAAAAAATGTTTGTAAACTATTAATGCTTTAATGCCCCCCTCCCCACCCCACTCCTGCCAGTGTGGGTACCAGAGGATAAACAATAACAGCTGCTGATAATTTGTTAGAGGCTTGGAACTTATAAATACAAACTGAAAGTGAATTTTTATTCCAATTTTCTTTTCCTTTTGCCTTAACCAGGGAGCAGTTACTGCTTTGTTTTGTGGTTGGCCTGCTCCTTGTATAAGCATAGAGTGGAATGGCCATCTTATGTTGGGACATATCCCATATGGAATGTTTAGCCTTAAACATAGTTGGAATAGCATAATAAATTGCTTCTGAGGAGTGACTGGTTTCCTGTAGTTGGAGATATACCAAAATTGACCTCTCCAGAAGACCTTGTGTTTGCTCTCTGTCATAAAACTTTATGAGACCATCTGGGATTTTTGGTGGTGATAAATAGTACATTAAGTTTTTATAGGCAGCCACATGTGTTCTGAAGATGATCATTCTTAAGGAGGTTAACTATATAAAACCAATCTCTTAGATTTAATAGGAAAAAAAAACCAGTTGTGACAGTCATGGTTTTCAAAACAAGTTAAACTTTCTTATTGCTTAAAGGGTTTGCAGATTCCACCAACAGCCTTCCCCCCACCCTATCCCAATCAATCATTCTTTCAGAGGAGTGCAATTAGGAACAGTTTTGGGAAGTTGGATTTTGGGCAACATTTTGGCTTGGATTAATAGCAGTTTGATTTATGTGTTTGCTTACATATATGAAAAGTAGGGACGAGTCCTGCTACTTTTTCCAATCTTGGAAAACAAAGGTCTATTAGTAGAGTTTCCGCCTGCTGTAAAAAGCCATAACTATTTTAAAATATGAACAGCTCTTTACCAAAATAATCGATGTGTGTTGACAAGGGCCATTGTAGGAGTTATCATAGTAACAGAATGGGATGTGGTATAAAAAGAAAAATTACAAGTTTTAAGTGTAGGTGTAATAGATATATTTAACAAATCTTCTAAAGGAGTCTTCCTCATTTTTTTCTTTTTCTGTCCATTTTACTTTAGCCAAAATTTCCTTTGATTTCCATTTTTGGAGATTACACATCTCAGAAAATTCTGTTGTTTGAAAGGCAATAATTAATTACCCACCCCTGTCCTCTATATAGGTACTTTCTACTAAAAGTTTTTGATACCTAAGGTTGTCACTGTAAAGCAATATTTATCATTTTTTCCCTAGGTCTCAAGCTTTGAGTCACAAACTCTGTGTCCTACCCTTTGTCCTATAACTTGTTTTTTAAAAAAATAATCTGTTTTTAATTTTTATTTGGGCTTATTTATTCCCCATGTAACTTGGGCCCAATTGAGGAAGATGGTAAATATAATAGGTAATATATAGTTATCTTACTTTACACTTAAAATTTTGCTATGTATTCTTTTCTACTCTTTTTCTCACACAATACTTACGAAAATTTTCTCATTTTTATGCTTATCCTTGATTTATAATGCACTGAAAATTTGTAATTTTAAAAATTAAAATATTAGCAACAGGTCATATTCTAATTCCTATGGGGTTTCCTATAGAGCACTTTGTAATGGTTCAGGTATATTCCCTACATGCATTCCATGCTCCCCACCTAACACAAATGGATGAGACATGAAGAGGTAACAAGTTGCCATGTGTGGTAGGATTTCCTTCTAAATTTTTTCAAATCATTCCTTTGTACTTTTCAAATTCACCTTTGGCATATTGAGTTGGTATTGTGCTTGTTTTGCCAGGTGTTTCATAGTTTAGTCTTATATCACCTGCTGTTGAATTTACCCAGGGTGCCCAAGGCCCTCGGGGACCAGTGGGCGTTCCGGGACTGAAAGGCGATGGCTATCCTGGTGTGGCTGTAAGTGTGGACATCCCTTTCTCCTTCCTTTCCTTATTCCCTCCCTCCCTTCATTTGTCCCTTCCTTCCTCCCTTCTTTCCTCCCTTCCTCCATCCCTCCCTCCCTCCCTTCCTTTCTCTCTCTCTCTCTCTCTCTCTCTCTCTCTCTCTCTCTCTCTCTCTCTTTCTTCATTCTTGAATACTGCGAACAACAAGGTTGCTCACTCTCTCTTATTACATCATCTCAGGGACCTCGAGGATTACCAGGACCCCCTGGACCAATGGGTTTACGTGGACTGGGGGACACGGGAGCAAAGGTAAGATTTTAAAATAGGTGAATAGTATCTTCTAAAAATGTACCTATAGGTAAGGGAATTTGGAAAAGGTAAAAATTTTTATTAGGCATGATAGAACAGTAGAGGCATCTAGGGCGGCCGGATGGCTCAGTTGGTTAGAGCATAAGCTCTCAACAACAGGGTTGCCGGTTCGATTCCCACATGGGCCAGTGAGCTGTGCCCTCCATGACTAGATTGAAGACAACGAGCTGCCGCTGAGCTTCTGGAGGGGTGGTCAGATGGCTCAGCTGGTTAGAGCACGAGCTCTCAACAACAAGGTTGCCGGTTCAATTCCCGAATGGGATGGTGGGCTGCGCCCCCTGCAACTAAAGATTGAAAATGACAACTGGGCTTGGAGCTGAGCTGCGCCCTCCACAACTAGATTAAAGGACAACGACTTGGAGCTGATGGGCCCTGGAGAAACACATTGTCCCCCAATATTCCCCAATAAAATTTATATAAAAGAAAAAGAAAAAGAAGAAGAACAGTAGAGGTATCTAAAGAATTGATAAAATGATTTACCCTCATCTATGGACTTCCTGGGGACTTTGCGCTAATTTGATCATGTAGATTCACTTTATGTCTTTTCTCCTACTTCCCTGTGGCAACTCTCACATTCCTTGCTGCTTTGTCTTCCTGTACAAAGATCAGAGTTTGGAATAGAGCCCTCCTTTCTGTAGCCACGCTGTTTTCTAGGTCCTCTAGTCCAGTCCCATAGCTTTAACCACTATCCACATGCTGATGGCTTCCAAATTTCTACTCGTATTCTCTCCACTAAGCCCTGGTCTCACCCATTTCATTTCATAACACACAGCTCCTCTTAGATTTCTCACAGACATCTCTAACCTAACATCCAAAGCAGAACCTTTGATTTTCGCCCCATATGCCTGTAAGTGGCACTACCGTGGGTACCCCATGCTCGTGCCATGCCCTGCGTCATTCTTAGTCCCTTCCTTTCCCTCTCCTCCCTCCATATCTAGCCCAATGGTAAATCCTGTCAGTTCTACCTTCAAAATACACGTATATATCGACTCTCACTGCTTTCTCCTGCTGCTTCCACCAGGGCAGACCACCATCCTCTCTTGCCTGGGCTGTTAAAGTAACCTCTTCACCGGTCTTTCCCCTTCCACCTCTGACTTTCTATTACCTTGTAGGCAGAGGAGTCTTTTAAAACCATAAATCAGATCATATCTCTTTTTCTCAAAAAACAAAACAAAACAAAACCAAAAACAAGAAAAATGGAAAAAAAAAACAAAAAACACTCTGGCAGCTTCTTTTGTGCCAAGACCAAGCTCCAACCACATTCCATGGTCTGTGAGGCCCCTTCATGAACTGACTGCAGCTCCTGCCCCTTCCCCCCTTGCTGCCGACCTCCAGCCACACTGGCCTGCACTACACACTCCTTCAGCTCACCCCTGCGTCCAGGCTGTGGCTCTGTCGGGATGGCCCATTTTTAAGGCCTTGCCTCAAATATCGCCTCCCTGACCACCCCTACAAAAGCAGTCCTCGTCTCTCTCTTTCCCTCCATCACTGTCGCATGCCCCTTGTGTATTTCCTACATAGCATGTATTACTTCTGGAATAATCTTGCTCGTTTACTGCCTTGCATGTTCCACAGGGGTGTATATTTTTCTGAAGGTAGGCTCTCGGTCTTGTTCCCCGCTCAATTCCTGGCACCAGAACTAGGTGTGCCACCCAGTAGGGGCTCTATAACATGCTGAATGCAAGGAAAGAAAATGAATGAGTGATTAACATTATCCAAAAGGGGGAATTTTTCCTTAGAAATATATCTCAGCTTTTCAAATGCTTCCAGGTCATAGAAAGAGATGTCGTAAGTGCTCAATGTCAACTTTTTGTCTTGATTTTTTTGTCTCTGCCCCGTCACTTAGGAGTGATGACACTACGATAAGGGCTTCTGTACAACGGGGCAGGTGCCCTTTTGTCCTCTCCCAGGTAGAATGAAAGATCTGAGACCCAGGACACTACATATCATCTCTGAAGGCGATCTTGATTCCTGCCTGGTCTCTGTCAGGGCAATCATAAGAGTTCAGCGAAAGGCTGTGTCTGAATCGCTGAGGAAACTGTACAGAAGAGACGTAGCTGAGGTGCTTTTACCAAGGTTCTGGCGTGGTCTGACTCAGGACCAAATGCAATCCTCTAATATACCTCCATAGTGTCAGTAGCCATACTGAACTTGGGTATCGTAGTGTTCTTTTATTCTTTAAGGCAAAGTATCTCTCAAAATGTTAAAATTTAAAAATAGAAAAAACAATTTCAATATGTGTAAATCTTGTTGTTTTCTGCTCTGAGTGAAACATTGGTGAAAAAAAAACATCTTTTGTCATACTAAATATTCCTTTAGTTAGGGAAATAGAAGTGTATTCCTATTTAAAATAAAGCAGGAAATAAAATGTGTTAAATATATACTGGAATGCATCTGTATTCCAATGGCAACATATGATCATTTACATTTCAACAGAGTAGATCATTGTATTTTATATAAGTAAACACTGTATTATATTAATTATACGATTAGGTGACTGCCTTACAGTGAACAACAATAAAGAGACATACTTAGGCACAGAAAGAGAACATTTAAAAATTTGATTCTTTTGAATATTCACTATGTCAGATTATTTAACATGCAGACTAAAATATTTATGAAATGACTTCTATACCATTTCTCTCTAAAAGTCACTTGTATTTGTTTTCATATACACTTTAAGAGGAAAAGTCAAGGGAAAAACGTGTTCTTTCAAAATTTTGTCCTGCCTTTTTTTGGGGCCCTGGGGGCAGTGGTAACAGTCAACATGTTGCTAGAAGATGTATCTTAAGTGAAACATACTATCTCTGTTAGCTTCCACAGGAGGCTGAGTGGAAGCAATAGCCCCCAGCTCATTTCTGAGGGAAGAGAACATTAGCTAATAATGCCTCTCTCTGCCAAGATTACTCTCAGCTGCCTTTTCCGTCTCTTTGTTGCCTCTTGCTGTGGATGTTGGGAAAGTGTGTTATCCTGGCTATCTTTAGCCCTGGATGGAGATGTTAGGAATGTGAGCTAGTAGTAGAATCAAAGAACTTGGATCATAAACTTGAAAATAAAGGAAATTCTAAAAGCAAGTACCAGACTTTAAAAAACTTTCAAAATTATCTCTCTTTTATAGAGGCCTTAAAGTGTCTATTGTAGCTTTTTTATTTCCCTAAAGAAAACTTAGACACACACACACACACACACACACACACACACACACACAAATAGAAGCTGGTAAAGAAAGGAAAATATTTGGAAAAGTATAATTCCCACTTAACTTTGTCCTTCTGGTTTGGTAAAGTGGAGGTGAAACTCTCAAAACACCTAAGGTTCTCAATGGTAGCAAAAGCACAAGACTTAAATGTGTGCAAAATCCCTCTCCTCCCATTTTGACTTAAAATGGCAGAGAAATGATAGAACGTGCAAATGTGCGTGTGTGTGTGTGTAATATAATATATCTGATATGTTTTTCATTTAAACTCTGTGTAGTCACCTTAAAATATTGGCCTTAGGGCATTAACTTACAAAACAAATGTGTTTTGAAATAAGGAAACCATTAAGGTTGAGGATTAATTTACGGTGGGTTTTGGTGATATTTAGTTAAGGTCACATGTGTTTAGCATATGACACAGACATTTGAATCAAAGCTTCTATGTTTCAAACCATATAAAAAGCAGTCCCTGACATCTTGCACCCTTGTGGTGCCCCCTGGCTTTTTTCCAAATGGAAGAATTCCATATGACATCAGTGGTTATAGTACATCCATATACATTACCTTGAATTTAATCCAAATTTTGACAAAGGCTTTTGAGAGATTTTTAAATTCTTGTAAAAATTACAATGCTCAAGGAAATAGTAGATACGGTTTTAAAATCCACTTTGGAAACATGCCAGGAAGAAGAAAGGACAACTTGATTTCTTGCTAAGTGGGAAGTACTCACCCAGTGCCCTGACCTCTAGACCCCAACTCCCTGCCCCTTAATGGGGAAGGGAAGCTCCAAGATCCTATCTAACGCTGCCTGCATTTATTATTATCATTATTATTATTATTATTATTATTATTGTTATTATTTTCAGGTGTACAAAACAATGTAATAGACATTTACACCCCTCACAAAATGATAACCCCTCTCCCCCAATCTACTACCCCTCTGACATCGTATAAACCTGTCACAGTTCCACTGACTCTATTCCCTATGCTGTACTCCGCATCCCGTGACTATACAAGTAGGTACAGAGGGTGCCAAAAAAAATTATACACATTTTAAGAAAGGGAAAAAACTATTAAAATTACACTGATGGTAACCACTTTGAGCACCTCTTGTAATTGCAGAAGTCAAATATGACTTGTATTTGTCTTTTATTGTCGGTATATATTATCACAATTTTAATACAGTCTTTTCCTTTTTAAAAATGTGTATACATTTTTTTGGCACCCTCTGTATATATATTTGATTATAGTCGACACTTGATATTATTCAGCTTCAGCTTCAGGTGTACAGTGCAGTGGTCAGGCATCTACACCGTCCGTGAAGTGGTCTCCTTCTTCCCATCTGCCTGCATTCTTTACTGGACCCCTAGAGACTAGAAGGATGCTTTGTGATTTAGGGACAATCATTATATAAATTGTATGTCTTTTTGAGAAGCCCAGAGAACTCTTTGTTCCTGTATTTTCACCCCAAAGTCTCAGGAGGTACATGTTGCACTGGGGCTGATTCACTGACATCTCTGAAGGTAGGAGTTTGTCCTTCACCTCTCATGAGAGGAATACAAGGAGTGGCTCTCCTGAGCTCTGGAAGGGCTGGTACGTCCTGCCATGCACCTCTCTCAGCTCTCTCAGCCTCCTTCATTGTGCTAGTTCATCAAGGAGAAAGCCATGGCCTTCCCCAAAGCTTTGGGGCAGTTGAGTTTAGGCCGATCCTTGCACAGAGGAGATCAAACCTGGCTTTTGGGGCCGTTCAGGGACCTCTTAACCATCAAGTTGTTGGAATAAGGTCTGGGCAAAAAAGACTTGTCGGGTTGTTGTTATTACTATTGTATATTACCTAAATATTTTATATTATTATCTAAGTATTTTCAGAGTATTGTGACTTGCTTTTTGTTTAAAACAACTCCCTTATTTTATAGATAAGGAAATCAAGAACCAGAAAGGTTGAATAGCTTGGCCCTTCATAATATAAACAGTTTTGATACTATATTGTGTTTTTGTGTGAGAGGGAGACTATGAATATGGATGAATGAATGAAATACTACGTGCGTGAATAAAACAGAGGAGAAAGAATGACTTGGTCTGATCTACAGATGCCCAGTCTCCAGTGCTGTCCATCTTCTAACTATCTCGGCACCGTTTCGTATGCAGTTGGGTTGTTTCTCTTGCCATTCTAGCTTTTCCATTGCCAAGGCTTAAATTATGTAAACATTCATGAGAGGCATACACTTAAACCCCAAAGAGTTAAACATTTTTCAAAAGCTTTAAATGTTTGAATATTATAAATACATGCTTTATTTGACAAAAGTGATCCATAGTCATAAATTGAAATGCAAGGCTATGTGAAATTCCACTGAGTGTCATTATTCTAAAAAATGTTCCCAGCATCTGAATTGCCCCTCTGTTCTCTGCAACGGCTCACATGTGTGCATACCACCAGGCAGCAGCCGAACAGAGGAGCGATTCACACAGAGATGCATGAGGAATTTGTAGATTCCATCGGCAGACGCGGACTGGACAAGGGACTCCATTTTGAACAGAGTCTGACAAGGAGGGCTGACCTGGGATGCAGACTTAATGATAGTGAAGTGAAGGGTCCAGGATTCCAAATTGGAGTTGAAGGAACCCACCTCCCATAATATGACTGCAAAATTGCTATGGGCAGGATAATCAACTCAAAAAGAGGACTAATTAAAGCCAGAGCCATATCAAATTTAAATGCCAGACAATTTGACCTTTCGATTTCAGTAAAGGTCACATTCAAACCAGGAAAACTTGACTAGGTGACTTTTCAAGGTTACTCCCCAATTTAGTTCTATGCATGAGCTCTCAAACTGTATTCCAAGTCTATCTTAATGATTTTCGGTATTGCTTTTATCAATCCTTGCTGTTTTCCTAGCTCTGCATTTCTCTCCCCAGGAGTATACACATATCTTCTCTTCAGCCCTGGAGACGCACACTAAATCCTCTTAACATTCACCACCCACACTACCATCAACACATTTTTGTTTTTAATCATGCAGACTGGAGGAACTTCCCCCCAGTGGAAAATTATATTGAATATCAGTACAAGAGAGCCTTCTCTTCTCCCTGTCATTGGGGGCGGTGTCAATGTTTCTAATTCAGCTAAATAAGACTCTCTCTCTCCAATGAGATTCTTGGCACAGGGCAATCATTTGCTCATCTTTGATGAGTTTACTTTGAGAAAAGGAAAAAAACAACAACAAATCCACCCAAATCCTAAAGCAAGTTTTTAAAATTATCACCGACATTGAGATACTGCTGCTTTGGGGTGAGTATTAAAGTTCTAGAAGAGAAATGGATTTGAAGAATTGAACTTATTTTAAATATTTTGAAATTTAAATCTGGGAAAATACACTAAAGGAAATGTCATAGTGATTTGAGTGCTTGTTTTCTAACTTCTTCATTATTTTCTCATACCCCTGATAATTGTGCTGATAATTGTTACTGGCTCTCTTTTTATATTAAAGGAGGTCAGTGAGAAGTGACTGAGTGACACGACAATGGCCAGTCAATAATCAATTCACATTATCAATATTAGAAGGACTCTAAAACTTCCAGTGACATCCTAGCAACACAAGTGAGGTACTCAAGAGTTACTAAACCATTACATATACTCATTACATAATTCATTCCAGAGTGGCGCTTATGTTTGTGGTAGCCGGAGCCTCTGTAGTTATACCTTAATTTTATTTAAAAGCCAGAAAGAAAGAAACATTAAGCAGCTGCTAATCATCACTTTGACTTCTGCCTTATTTTAAAATTCAATCATTCCTTGGTTTCATCATTTAGTAGAATCTTCAGCATACCTTTCCTTGGAAAGTTCTTAAAAGGCTATTGCTTTCACAGTTTGCTTTTTATTTTCCCAAAGTGAAAAAGCAGGAAATCACTTTCAGAACAACTGAAACTTATTTCCACGGTCATCTCAAAGACTGATTGACACAAAGGGAGACATAGCGATTAAAGCCTCATTAATAGGTGTGGGGGAGGGGAGGCAGAGATAGTCTAATGGGCTGGTTTGTCTCTAAGAACACTATCTTCTCAAATATTGTATTTAAATCTTATTAAATATAGAAGGTATAACAGATTGTTTCCTTATCACTACTCTGCGTGAAACCTCTGCCACTTATTAGCTGTGTGATCTCAGCAAGTCATTTAATCTCCCTGAGACTTAGCCTCCTTATCTGAGATTTGGGGTAGATAACAATGCCTACTTCACAGGGTTATTCTGAGAAATTGATGGAAGAATGCCTATAAAACATTTTTTGAATTCTAGCATAATAAAGTATTGGTAGTGGTAGGGATAATGTGCATGGCTCTGCCAAATCAAGTCTATCACAGTAGAGATAGAAAGAGAGAATAAGAATCTGTGTAGGCAGGACATCTGGAATGAGACCAATTAAAACATTGGGGTAAACCACAAAACTGAGGAATGACAACGGAGGGAAACTGGAGAGGGAAGCGTTAGACAGCTGGGTTCTTGTGCAGATTGCGTGGGCCTCTTAGGAATCTCATAATCAGGGTATTTTCTTTCTTCTCCTTGAGAGAGTATAATTGACTCAATGTAGGGAAATAACTTTCACAGCCACATAGCCATGTCTTTGCATTAGGTGGCAGCTAAAAGAAAGCCATTGGAGAAGGTAGCATCTTTCATCTAGCCCAACCAACGCCAAGGTAAGAGACAAACTCTGGAGTCACACCTTGGTTGGAACTGCTTCTGGCTGCATGGTTTTTGACAAATCATGTTGCCTCTCTAGTCTCAATTTCCTTATCAGTAAAATTGAGTAAGTTGATATTAATAGGATCAGATAAGATAATGAATGAAAAGTACTTGCCATGTAACATACTTAATAAATTTTAATTATTATTTGTTTGATTATTAATTTTAATAGTTCTAATCTGCACCAAAGCAAAGATTTACCAAGGAGAAAATGAATAAACGTGATAGTGTTTTTGCTTTTTTTTTCCTTCCTTTTTCTTTTAAAAAGTGAAAGGCTCAATGAATGATTGCTAGGACCATTATAAGATTATGTATAATTGTAAAGGGGGTGAATTAACCACTCTGAAAGTTTATAGTCTAGGTAAAACCTTCACCAAATCATTTGTTAAGTTCACATGTACAAGTAACTGCAGATAGTCCTAAACTTGGCCACTTCCTGTGAAAATGAGACAAGTATCTCCCATTTAGAATCCCTTTGGAGGGCCAAGAGGAAGCTGTAGGCAATCTAAATAGTTATTCTTTTTTGAGAGAATGGAGGGGCTTAGGCTATGGTCTTATGTAATTGATGGATCTATAGCTACAAATGGCCAACTCCACAATTTGCTGTGTGGTTTGTTCTTTGTCTCCTGATGCAAGAGCTCCCTCTGCAGGCTCCAAAACCTCAGATTATGCACGGGAAGTTAAATCCAGTTTTGCAAGTGCCTGCTGTAATACTTTTTATTCGTGAATGTCACTCTACCCACTGGCAATAAAACCGAAAATATCGTGGTAAACACACTTCTTAGGTACAACTGGTACTGCACTGTGGCAGAATCGGAGCTATCAAATGGCGAAGTGTGTCCTGACCACAGCCCGCTTACACACATTCACGTGATGGCTCCCGGAACAAAAGGCAATACATTTTTAAGATTCCACCATAGTAAAAAGACACTATCTCTATGGACTCACACAGCTCATTAAATGCCTGATATTCCCATCTATTGAAAAGTATGGTACATATACACCAAGAAACAACCCTAATACCGTCTTACCGACCAATTCTAACCTCTGCAGAATATGTTAAAACTTGATTTAAAATCTATCAGATTCATAAAAGCATGTATCAGATTATATTCGCAGAGCTCAAAAGATATAAAAGAATATTTTGATAGACACAACATAGCTATATGTCAACAAGTATATAAATAAAAATGGACAACTTGTTTGAGGTAAACATTGCAGTACCAGATACTTATAATTTATAAAATGGGTTCCTGCCCTTATAAAAACTCCGTAGCCGAACTTCAAATATACAAAGGTCAATATAAGGTGTCCACAGGGCCAGCTATCGTATTGCATTTAGCCTTTGACATTTTTAAATGGGGAAGGTTACGAGGACTTGGATAAGAGAGAAAATAAATTGCAATAATAAACATTGATGAGGGTGGTCTACAGTAAACTCACAACTTATTTCAACTATTTTTCCCACTTGCTTTCCCGTCTAGGGTGTGTGTGTGTGTGTGTGTGTGTGTGTGTGTGTGTCTGTGTGATTAATACTAATTGAGGAGGTTTTAACTAAAATTGTCTCAAGAAAACTATCATGAATTAGTGTCAAATTAAAAGAAATACTAGTTTATGAAAAAAATCTCCATCTGCCTTCTCACCATGTCCCTAACTAAGAAAATTATATAACATGTTGTACATACCAAGAATCCATGAAACACATGTAAATTCTACTAATGCTATTGAATCGCTCCTCCTCTTATCTCAAACTTGTAGTTTTAAAATCTCACATTCTTCTCCTTATTAAAGGTGAATGTCACAGCAACCTTTCCTCACCCTCACTGGTAAGGTTTTTATTGGGTATTGTTCATGGATTTAAAAAAAATATATTAAAAACATTATGAAAATGATTCAGCATATACAAAAAAAAGACTTGTAAACTCCCGTTTACCCACAACACCCCTTCAAGAATTCGCAATATGTGATCAGTCTTTATCTGTACACCCCATTCCTCAATTCCCCTCCTCCAACTGCATTATTCTGAAGCAAATCCCAGACATCACTCCTATAAGGCTTTAGCAGTTGTCTCTCTAATATAAGAGCTATTTTAAAAAATATAACTGCAGGATCATTAGCCAATCTAAAAAATATTAACAATTCCTTAGTGTCATCAAGTTTCCAACATCCACATTTCCCAGTTTGTCTTATAAATGTGTTCCAGTTGGTTTGTTTGAATTGGGATCCAAATGATACCCACACATGGCATTTTGCTGATGGTATCCTTATGGTGGTGGTCAATATATTTCTCCATCCTTTGTTTTTTCTTTTTTTAATTGGTAGTTAGATCTAGACACATGTTCAGATACAGGTCCAGTTTTTCTTAGCTAGAATACTTCATAGGTGAGGCCATTTAGTCCCCCCATATCATATCAGGTGTCTAACCTCACCATGGAAGGGCAGAGGTGAACAAACACAAGAGAGGAATCTGTTGTATCTGGGTGGGGTTGAGGGTGACCAGGCTAAGGAGACAACTATTTTTGACAAAATAGGTAATGGTTCTGGATAAAACCTATTTAACTCTGTTTACCTATGTTCTGTTTTGTTGGAGGGACTCAAAATGTGGCAAGTGTGTAAATCAGTCAGGTGTTGTTGGAGACCCTTACTCGGTGAACTTACAGATAGTCCCTTTAAAGGCACTTCAGAGGTACTCCAGAAAAAAGAGAGAATAGCAATGTATATGTTACAGGACAAGTTCGTGTTCTGTGCTGGTGAACATGAGATCATTTAAGCTCGGAGAAACTTGGAGTCACTCAAAGTTGGGAGTCAGAAGGAGAGAGGTGTTAAAGAGATAATTAGTACCTGTGGTCTCAAAAACAGTTAAGTAGTAAGAGGAAGAAATGGGGACTGGAGACAAAAATCATAAAAGTCGCCTGTAAGCAAAAGGGGAATTTGTAATTCTGAAAATAGCGATGAAAAGAATCGTCAGGAATAAAATATAGTTAAAAAGTTTTCCTCATTCTTTTAAGGCTTTGTTTTCTCTAGAAGCATTTTAGGATTTGTAAGTAGAAAGTAAAATTAAAAAAAAAATAGAATGCACTGTTTTTCTAGATAAACAATTTCATCATTTGTTATAATTCATGATTTTTGTACTGTTGAAAGCTATAACCTATTTAGCTCGTAACGCGACATCTAGGACAAAGGGAGTGGGAGATCTGGGTTCAAAACCTGGCTCTGGTTCTTGTTTTTCTTTTTTCTTTTAACTTTATTGAGGCATATTTAATGTGTTAACCCATTTCAAGTGTACAAGGCAATGACTTTTTAGTAAATTTATGAAGCTGTACACCCATTGCCGTAAATCTGCTTTTGAACATTTTCTTCCCCTGACAAAGATCCCTTTTCCTGCCTGTTTACAGCTAATC
The DNA here is from genome assembly GCF_057876585.1 of Rhinolophus sinicus. Classification (NCBI taxonomy): domain Eukaryota; kingdom Metazoa; phylum Chordata; class Mammalia; order Chiroptera; family Rhinolophidae; genus Rhinolophus; species Rhinolophus sinicus. The sequence continues at coordinate 29,314,142 of NC_142504.1, forward strand.
CTCCTCGAGTCCCTATTCCTGATTCCAGGCGACCACTGATTTACTGTTTACTTTCCGTCTCTATAGACTTACCTTTCCTGGACATTTCATATAAATGGACTCAGACAATATGTGGTCTCATACATCTGGCTTCTTTCTTGAAAATAATGTGTTTGGGGTTCATCCATATTGAAGCATGTCTCCACAGGTCATTCTTCTATATTGCTGACTGTGCCACATTTTGTCTATCCATTTACCAGTGGATGGCCATTTAGGTTGTTTCCAGTTTTGGGTCATTATGAATAAGACTGCTAAGAGTATTCGTATGTAAGTCTTCGTGTGGACTTACGTTTTCCTTTTTTAAAGTGTATACATAGGAGTGAAATGACTAGATAACAGATAAATTTTTACCTATGAGCTTTTTAAAATACTGACTGCCCTACTGTTTTCCAAAGTGGCTGCACCGGCAACATATGAGAGTTTCTATTTCTCCACGTCCTCCCAGCCCTGCTTCTTAGTTGTACAGCGCTGGGCCAACTGTAGTTTCCTCTTAAGTAAGACAGGTGGGGTGAGGAGTTAACATTTCCCAGGTGCCTGCTGTGTGTTAGACACTGTGATAGGAGCATCGCTTTCTTTGTCTCACTTCCCCCCTGTCTTCCCCATGGCATGATTTTCTATGTACCTGATGAATTTACCGAGGTCGAGGTGTTCGGTAAATTAGTCATCAGTGTAATACTGGATGGTTGTAAATACTACATTGTATCAAATGACATATATGAACATGCCTAGTTCAGGGTTGGGCACATTGAAGGTGGCTAATGAAGAGAAGTTTATTGCTCTGCTTCTTCCCATCATGCACATCTCACATAGTTCTAACCACAGGGCCTGACTTACCCTAATCAGGTCCCCCCACTTTTCTGGTGATTGTTGGCTATTATGACTGTCACACTTTGGAGAACCTGAAAAGCCTTTATAGCATTGACCCTGCGGTTCCAACTGCTCTAGTGGCGGAAGTACCACCCAGCCAATCCCTAACTCAAGCAACATAATCTTTGCTGCACAAAATAGTAAGAGCAACTAACTCAGAATGAGGTTCTGTCTTTTCATGGTTAATTTTTATTCACATCTCTTTTCAAAATGGCAGTAATTACTTTTTCAAACTCCAGTGAAGGGAGTTCTGCAAAAAGTATATATAATGTGTTTCCCTGAAAATAAGACCTAGCTGGACAATCAGCTCTAATGCGTCTTTTGGAGCAAAAATTAATATAAGACTCAGTTTTATTTTACTCTAAGACTGGGTCTATAATATAATACAATATATATAATATAATAATAATAAATATAATATAATATAATATGATACCAGGTCTTATATTAAGTTTTGCTCAAAAAGATGCATTAGAGCTGATGGTCTGGCTAGGTCTTATTTTTGGGGAAACACGGTATATATAAGTTACTTGACTTGATTACTTTTTTGAAATGGACCCTATCAGTTGACTTGCAGAGTACATAACCGGCAATAAGAAATGAAAACAAAGGGATCTAACACTCCCTTTGTCAAGTTTAGGAAAGTGATCTAGGAGAAAAAGGCTCAATTAATAGTTTAGTCAAATTCAAGGATTTGGGATTTAAATTTTTTTTAATATGAAAATTTATATATTTTTAATATGAAATTGTCTATGAAATATACAACGCAAAGTTTTGTTTTGTTTTTGGTTTTGAATCACTCACTTGTTATTCACTGTGTCTTTTCAGGGAGAGCCTGGCGTCAGAGGCCCTCCAGGCCCCTCTGGGCCGCGGGGAATAGGAACCCAGGGGCCAAAGGTGAGTCCACAGGTCTGCACTGTGTGTGAAGATCAGGGACCAGCAGTGACAACCCAGAGACATGAACTTCATGGTGTTCGTTTTGGTGTTGACTTATTTGGTCTTGATTACTGCTGAAAAGCCTTCTTTTCTCACATCATATGAACGTTGAGTAAATAGAACGTTTAAGTTTATAAAGCCATCTCTTCCTCAAAAGAAATTAGAAAGCTAGTGTCGCCGAAGGCAGTGGCTGCACAGCGCTCAAAATATTTCTAGGTTCCTTAGAGGCATCATTAAGAAGTGCATCTTAACTTTGGCCAGAGGGGCTTCAGATGGCATTTTAACAGTTCACCAGCTAATGTACCTCTTGTGTCAGATGTGTGTAGTACACTTTCAGGGGCCTCAGGGTGATGGTCCCGATTTATTGTCTCCACGGAAGGTAAGAGAAACTCCCTTTGGCTCCCTGTGCTCTCATTTCTATTTCTCTTCCTTTTGTCACCTCCAATTCGGTGATTATTCATCTTTTTATTCTTTTAATCTAGTGTTTCTCAATGAGGCAGATTTTGTCCTCCACTCTCCATCCACTGCAGGGGGACATTTGGCAATGTCTGGAATCATTTCTGGGTGTCCCAGCTGGGGAAGGAGTGCCACTGGCCATGCATAGTGCTAAACATCCTACAATGCGCACGGCAGGCTCCCATAATAAAGAATTATCCAGCGCAAAATGTCAATAGTGCTGAGGCTGAGAAGCCCTGATTTAACTGTTCATTCACTTGCTCAACAAATATTTCTTTGATTTGTTCAAAAAGTAAGGTACAGGAGTATCAGGCATGTTCATAGAGAAAACAGGCATCGATGAGCTACCCATCACAAATTCAAATTTCAAGTAGGCGTATTCACGCCCAAAATGCACAGAAGTGAATTAAAACCTTGTTATCAGAGAGGAAAGGGAAAAGTCTTTATGAGTCAAAGATTTTACTAAGGATCTCAGAATTACTAACATGGTGTGTGCGTGTGTGTGTGTGTGTGTGTGTGTGTGTGTGTGTGTATCCTTCAACTCCATTTAGGCAATGGACTAATTTTTAACCTTATAGATCATTTTATGTGGATGAAGATTCCCCCAAGAAGTTAGTAGTTGTTATCATTGGATGATGGGAAGATACGTCTATTTTTTTCTTCTGCAGTGTCATCTTCATTTCTGTTTGTTTGTTTGTTTGTTTGTTTTGTTTTTGCAATGAGCAGGTATTCCTCTTACAATTAGAAAAAAAAAAAAGCTTTTTTTCCATACAGGAACGAAAAGGTCTGACTTATAAAGTAACTTATATTAACCTAACATTTCTTCAAAGCTTGTTCTATCAAATGTTAATTTGGGAACTTCTGGGATAGTTAAACTAATCGATTGTGGGACTTCTTAGAGGATTTACTATTTTAATATGAGCCAGGGATCTCTAAGGAGAGGCACATACCATGATGTAGAATATTTTGCAATCTCATTTGACCACAGAAGTTTTTCCTCAAGAAATATGGGGTCCACTTATGGTGTAAGGAACACACACTGGGAAAGGATGTACTTTTTGCTTCATTTACATATTTCCTTAAAAATTCAACAGTAATCCACACCAATATCTCCTGAATCTTCAACTGCAGCCCTGGAGAGTTAGCACGCCACAGTGAAATGGAGGAAGGTAGTAAAGGGGACTGAGCATTGTGTGTGAGGGGGCTGCACACGCCCCTGGGGTTAGAGGGGTTGGTGGTAGGGCAGCCAGAGGATCCCAAGCAGACAAGGCTACAAGGCCACCCTTTTGCTTACGCCAATAAGCTCGGCCTCACTCTTATTGATATTTGGATTAAGTGCGAGATTTTTTGCAAAGGATTCTGAGGCTTCAACGTTTTGGAACACCACTGCTTTCTATAAAATGTGATATAGTTTATGGGCAATGTGGATGAAGGTCCTGAATAGAATGAAGTAGTAAGAACAAAGCTAGGAGCTGTAATACATTGTTTCTCCCTAAATCTTCTTACATTTGTCTGATTTCTCTCCTTCTTCCCCCAGGGTGATATTGGGCAGAAAGGCTTGCCTGGCGCTCCTGGCGCCCCCGGCTATGGATTACAAGGAATTAAAGTAAGTGAACATGACTGTGGTAGAGTCACCTCTCAGTTCACTAGGGTAATGGACGAAAGAGGTTGTAGATAATGTATGACTACTAGGAAATGAATTTAGTATACGCTTAGCTGTTAGAATTATATCCAGAAGGTATAAGTGCATTAGTTTCATGAACGCTAAACATCACATAAATTGCTGAATGAAAAATGTAACTTTTGCAGTGATTTGTTGTGTTGCTGCCGTGGCAGCCCTGGACCTGGGAAACCCTGAAACCATGATGGGTGGTGGCCCAGCTGTCCCTGCAGGAATCCCAGCTCCTTCAGGGCCCTCTGTGCCTTTTCTCACCATAAATATCTACTGGTCGTATGGATGACTATGGGACTGTGGCTCTTTGGTCCCAAAGTGGCCTTGGTCCTTCAGGCTCATGGCACAAGCCAGGAGGTTATATGCGGCCACCACCTTGTCCCACTGTGAGCCAAGCCTCCAACACGGACCATTCTCCTAGACTCTAAATATGCCAGTGATTCCCCAGGCCAAGGCAGGAGGGAGAAGGGGTGGGGCTGGGTCTTGAGGGATTCCTTGATGTCAACTAGGCCTTAAGGGGCCAGCCCCTACAGGGGCCGGGAGGATTGTAACGAGAGGGTGGGCCATTCAGGTTAAAAAGCCAAGAGTGGGGACCGACACAAATGGCTTTTGTGCATTCATCATTTCCACACAGGAGTCCTGCCAGTTTCCCTCTCTCTATCTTTGCTCAAGTCTGTTACAGCATCGTGATCAGCCCTGACATTCCCGTAGCATTTCTTCTCAGAGGATTAGGCGGTCCTCATAAAAATAAGATTCCTGGTGGCCCTGCATGACTTTAGGATTCTGAGGTAGATTTGTGGACTGGGACTACAACTCCTGCTAGGCAGAAACCCTTTAATCATAAAAAGAAGGAGTTTCCACGCCACTGGTTCTCAGTCTTTGTTTAGGCCTGAACATGGCTGCTCCAGTCCTGACTGAGGGAACTGTGGCAAAGGATGGCTTCACTAGTGTTTCAGGCCTAGCCAGTTTATTATCAGTGTGAAAGAATAGTCTCAATGACATGCTGGCGGAATAAAGTCAACACGAGCTGACAGAAATTCCAATGTCTCCAAAGCTGACAAATAATGATGACTGCAGTAGTCCCATGGTCACGGGACTGACCTCTCCCTTCTATCTATATTCTGACCTCGATGCTGTGATGGAACAAGAATGAGCTTTAGTGCCACTCAGACCTTTGCCTGAATCTTTCTAAGCTTGGACAAATCATTTATCATTGTTGAACCTCAGCTTACTCATCTTTAAAATGTAAAGCTTATTTTACAAGGTGTTGTGAAGATGAAATTGTACAAAGTGCCTAGAACACAGTAGCGGGTACTCAACTAGAACTTGGGCTGTGAAGTCAGAAGATTTGAAACATGGCTTCCTGGGCCCTACATCTCTGCCTCAGTTTCCACTTCTGAGTAATGGGGATAATAATAGTACTATTTCCTAAAGTTGTTCAGAGGAATAAATGTAATTAAATGAGACAGTATGCATAATAATTTAACATAAGGCTCGGTACATGGTTACGTATGCAGTAAATGTTTGCAGTTACTCACATTATTATTCCTTCCTGCTTCTCTTCCCTTTCTGCTAGTCCTTCTTTTTTCCAAGATGACGGTGCATAATCTGACATTCAATGCTGTAAAACATAAAATATTGGTTGCATTAATTAGTATGGCATGGCTTCAGTACCCAAAGACCCCAAAATGTACAATGGCTCAAACACAATAGAGGTTTCTGTCCACATAAAAGGCCAGTGTGGGTGTACCTGGTTCGTGGGTAATGTTCTCCCACCTAGAATTTCAGAGAACCTCATCTTTCATTTACGGTTCCTCTACCTGCTGGACCTCTTTTATACCCAGCAAGCAGAAAGGGAGAGTGTGGAAGAGGCACACCTGCTTCTTAAAAGTCATGGCCAAGAGGTGACACACATCACCTCTGACCACATATTATTGGTGAGAACTCATCTCATGGGAAGCTAGTCTAGCTGTGTGGCCAGGAAGAAGGGAACCAGAGGTTTGGTGAAGAGCTGACATTTACGACCACATATAATTTAACCTATTTCTAGGAAAGATGAAAATTGTAAAGTTATTTATTGTTCTGAGGTATGTTGGTGGTTCTGGAAGAGAACAGGAAACAAGACTGGTCTCCATGGCAACTGCCAGAATGACTAGTCCCTCTGCTGATACTGTGGGGCCTTACCTGGGCCCACAAACACTGGGTTCAGCCCTATCGTTTGCTTTATCTTATCTTGAAAAGAAAACCTTAGAGCCTTGATATCTTCTTACTTATTTCAGCAGCATCAGGAGCATCAGTGAATAATTTAGAAATTGTCTTAAGCAGATAAGCTGAGTACCAGATAAAGAGCTAGACGTGGCTAGAGGTTCAGTGGGACCAGGGAAGGAACAGGAAATGTTTATTTCTGTCTATGACAAAGTCAGGGCCAGTGAATAAAGGACACCTGCAACCTGGTGGGAGAGCTGTGGGTTCAAAAGCTGGGGAGAGATGGGCATGGCAGCCAAGGAGGGAGGCAGGGCTAGCATGAAGAGCCCAGTGTCAGGAGATAAACAAGACCCCAGTGGGAATAAGGGAGGGCTGGAATCCTAGGGGATTACTTGGGGTGCCATTAGCATTTGAGACCAGCAAGGGGGTGGTGGTCAGTGGGTCAGCCCAGCTTGCAAGGCCTGGGATAGGACAGACAGAAAGAAAATGGATTCTCCCACCAAAGTGCTATGCTTAGAAATTCAGGGTAGAACCTTGAAGATTCTTGGCTCAATGTTAAAGGTTAAGGTCATAGATAAATTTTCTGTTTGTTTCAGCTGTGTTGTAGTAACTGTGGTTCTGTAAACTCCAAGCGCTCTTTTAACTGCTTCAGGTAGTGTCTTTGCCACCTTCTGGTGTCCCTTCACTAGAAAGGCTAAAACTTGAAAGAATGTCAGCTTACGGTAGTGGCACTCTCACACGAAGCCTGCCATCCTTCCGTTTGGCTCCTACCTGTCATCTGATTCATTGGAAAGTGTTTTCAGAATCTGTTTGACTCGAGTTTTGGTTAGAGTGGACCTATTACAGCATGGAAAACTGGCCCCCTTAAAGGCCAAGTCGAAATGATTAACTCATTGAAATGAAATTGACCTAAGGGGAAAAAGTCCCAATTATAAAGTCATGGGTAGGTTCGGTATATACTAAGTTGCAAACACTTACAGAAAGATTAAGAGGTACTGACAATGGGAAGTTTTTCTAGTTTTCTTAACTTATAACCATGACTGTGATGTTGTTAGTATCACAAAGGGAACAATACACACATGTTTTAATGACTTTCTGTTCTTTCAATTTAAAGTTCTCCTTCCCCCTCCTGACAACAAACAAACTAATAGCATCAAAAACAGAAAACAAAACCAACCATGGTAATAGTACCATCACTGCATTCAACCTGAACACACCTTTGAAATTAAATGGAAACAGTAAGGAATATAGTGAACAGCACGACATAGGTTGTATATGTGCTTACACCAGAGACCATCTTTGAATTAACTTCTAATACTTTTCTTGTATTGTAGTTTTCTAGTTCCCACAATGATTTCTCTACATAGAAAGGAGTTGTTGGAACCATGTGGGCAGTTTACACTTTAAAATAGTTTGGTGTTTTGAGATTACACCTGCCAAAATACATGTGGCAGGGGATGGCTGTGGCTAAAAGTTAATTCTGGTCATTAAAATCCACAATCCTAGTTTCAGACATTGAGGGCATCCACATACCTTTACACTCTATTATTTTTAAAACCAAATTAAAAACAACGATATGGGTTACAAACCAAAGTCAAAGCACTGAGTCCACAGTATTTTATATATAGGTTGTATAGGTTAGGGAGAGTGTGCATTAATTAACTGGGGCTGGCTCTACGGCCATTTGTATTTTTCTCTTACTGGTTCACACTTTTCATTTTCCTCCTGGGACAAATCACTTTCATTCCTTCCAGCCAATTAGGAAAAAGGGTGTTCTTTTGTGTGTGTGTTTTTGTGTGTGTGTGTGTTTTTTTGTTTGTTTGTTTTTTGTTTGTTTGTTTGTTTTGCTGGTTGGTTTTTTAAATTTCTGCAGCTGAATCTGAGGATATGGTAGGGTATTTTCCTTTTTCAATCTCTTTATTAAATTTCCCCTTTTTTAATAGCCACGTCTCCAAATCAGAATTGGAATGGCAACTTTAGGCTCTCAGTTTCGTGGGGCTTGACTCATCATTACCAGCTGATGTGTATTGTTTGTTAACCATGAACAAGGTCTGTGCGACGGCTAGTGACGATCACAGAAGTCGGCCTGACTTCTAGCACGCTCCACACACTGCCAGGAACGTAAAAGGAAAAACGAATTCCTAAATCGTTTTTTATCCAAAGTAAATAATGGCTCATGCCCCCACGGTTTACTATTGTTTCCTCAATTTCAAAAGAAATGTGTAAAGGATTAAACACTTGGTAACAAATACAGTATCCCAGGCCAAGTGCTGATGATGAATATTTAAAAAAAGAAAAAAAAAAACATTTCAATTATCACCAAAAGATAGAAAATTATATGAAACATTTCATTTGAGCAGTTATACACTAAAAGTACTCATCATGCTATAATAGTACGTAATTTATAATGATGGTAAGCAGGCTGACGTTTTAAATTGTTTTGACTTTTTCTCTCCCCTTCCTTCCTTCGTGGCTCCCTCCCTTCCTGCCTACTACTCACCCCCTCATATCTACCTAATATGTGAAGACATAAATACTATCTATTTATTCCTGCTCATTCTTGTAACAGATATTGTCCATATGAAATCAAGTTGAGTGAAGGACATAGATAAATTCCTCTTAGATGCTGCTGCCATCTTTATGGTATGTCCCATGAATTTACTAGTATATATTTTCCCCCTTCTCCTTTCATCAAGGGAAGAGGTACTTTTACTACGCAGAGGACTGAGCTTGAGGAGAGAAGCAGGGCCGTAATGCATTCTCTAAATTCCATGCACTATCTTATTCAAGCCTGACCAGCCTAGGAGGTAGGCTGTAGGAAACGAAGGCACAGAGATGTTAGGTATCCACGGTCACTCCGCTGCTTCTGTATGCAGCCTCCCTGAGGGTAGTAATCAGGGTAGATGTCAGAGAGAGGAAAGTGATCAGTTTGAGACTTTCAAAAGGAAATGCCACTTAAATTTTTTTTTTCATGTTGAAATGAAAAGTTGGCCCTTTGAGATGTGCGATATATGCAGTGAGGTCTTTTTTCCTGATAATCTAAATTTTTTAAAAGAAAGTAGTAGGAAAGATCACCTCCTTTTCCCTGAGTGCAGCTCTGTCAGAAGGCAGGGGTTGGACTTAGTGACCTTTTGAAAACAATTGGCAAGTGTTAAGACTCGAAATTACAGCTGGATCTGGGCTGGCATGTGTAGCTCCCCTGGGTGAGGCTGTAACCACTATGCTCGTCACACATTCAAAGCCTTATCGAGTCCTTTGTAGTTTGGCACATTGAAGGACATACGTACTCGTCTGTACTGCAAACCTCTGTGACAAGTCAATGAGTAGCCAACTGCTCTGTCATCTAGGCTGTTTTATTGCTCTTACAAGTAAGTACCTTAAGAACTTTACAAATGTTGGCTTTTTATTATCAGTACCTTTGCTTACAGAGATTTCTCATTTTAAATATAAGAAGTGAAGGGAAGTGAGGTAAGTTGCCTGTTCAAGGTCACTCAGACAATCCCTAACAAAGAATATGGAGTTTTCTGGGTATTGGTGGCTCAAACCGACAAACTACGATAAAGCTAGGCCCAGATAATCTTTCTAGCATCCTGTGAAAAATTCTTCAATCATTAGTTCTTCAGAGATACTTCTCACATTATCAGGGTGGGAATTACAGGCCCAGTTGGTGTGCACTCTGCCCTAGGAGAGCCAAAGTGAATGAGAAGAGCATAGAATATTGAAATGGAGAGAAGCAGTGTGGTGACAGAGCCCGGAGTGCCGTTTCCAGGCTCTCGGCCTCACGTGGAAAGGTGCTGGCTCAGGTAGTAAATGGCCATCAACTGTGATTGGATGGCCATCAGCTGTAACCAGTGAGCCATTGGCCACTAATATAACTGCTGTGGCTACCTTAGCAGCAAATGGGGGCTAGCAAGAAGATGGTGGCTGAGCTAGCAAGGGTGGATTGCCGAGAGGCAGATGCCACTAGCGAGACTATAGCGGTACAACTCCCTCATCTATGGCTCTGTGGGTGTTCCTTTTTGGCCTAGCCACATCCTGCGTTCTTATGTTGGGAGCGGGAGCAGAGGCCCCGCAGGCCGCCCTGCATGACAATCAGGCAGAAAAATTATCCACTTGTGAGACAGAGAGGATGATTTAGGAGGAAAGATGAAAAAGTGAAATAAAAAAAGAGAACAGGAAGCTGGTTCTGATGACATTTTTAGGACACTGGTCAGTAGAGCTTTTGACATTAAAGTTTTCTATTACCTGAAATTAATGTAGCTACTGTCTTTTGGTTAAATGTTATTGGTGATCTACTTTCATCCTTTCACTTCTGCCTTTTTGTATCCTTTTATTTTATACTTTTCCCTTAGACAACATGTATTTGGATTTTTAAAACTCTAGTCTGACAATTTTGTCCTCTGCCAGGAGCATTTGGTAATTTACATTTACTGTAATTAGTAGATTTTGTAAATGTATTTACCATTCAATTTTGGGCAATTTGTCCCATTTATTCTGTTTCTTTTAAAAAATCTTTTCTTACCCTTTTAAAGATTTATTAATTTTTTAACCATTGCATTTTTCCCTTTACTAGTTTGGAATTTACATATTATTTTACCTCTTTTTTCAATATTTACTCTTAAGATTATTCACATTTACCTTATGAAATACCAATATCAACTTTCTGGTTACTACAATAACTCAGTTTAATTCAATTTACCCCACCCTAATGTTATTATATTTTAATTAAATTTCATATTGTTGTTTTATATTTCATGTTGTTTTATATTTTAATTAAATTTCAATCCCTAAAGCCTTTTTTTTTATACATTCACTGTCTATTTAGACTTATCCACACTCTTATTTACTCTTCCTCTCTAATCTGTCTTTCATCTCAGACTGTAACTACTTACTCTCCTTCTGCCTAACTTGGTTTCTTCAGAATTTCCTTTTGTGCAGATTTACTAACGTAACCTCTCTCCATTTTTGTTTGCCTGAAGCTATATTTATGCCTCCTTAATACCTTCTTAAAATATATTTTTTTGAGTATAGAATTCTAGGTGCAGTTTTTCTTCTCCGTGCATGGAAGATTTTCCTGTCATTTGGCCTCCATTATTGCTTTGGAGAAGTTACCTATCAGTCTAACTTTTCCTTTGGTGATAATTTGTTTTCTCTGTGGCTTTTAAGACTTTCTCTTTTTATTTGGTGTTATGCAGTTTCACTATGATGTATTTAGATGTAGATTTCATTTTATTTATCCTGCTTAAGATTGTTGGAATTCCTGATTCTGTGGACTAGTTTTTGTTTGTTTGTTTGTTTTGTTTTGTTTTTAAATCATTCCTGTGCAATTCTGTGCCTTACCTTTTCAGTAAGTAAGCTGAAGCAATTTGATCCAGTCTTCCCCACCCCATACCCTCTCTGTCTTTCTGGCACTGCAATTAGTTAAACCCTTTTATTCTTTCCTCCTATTCATATTTTCAATATTGTCTTTCTGAGCTACATTATGGCATATATTTTTCTAGTCTGTTTTCCAGTTTGCTAAATCTTTCTTTAGCTGTGTTGAATTTGTTGCTTAACCAGTCAATTGAATTTTTAACTTCAGTTATATATTTTTTTATTTCTAGATGTTCTGAGTTTTTAAAATTGATATAGTCATTATATAAAGTATTCTTTTAGAGAAAAATATCAGACCATATGCTTCCATGCTTCAAAAGCCTCTAAAGTCTTCCTATAATATATTAAAAATTAAAGAAAGAAAGGGAAAAAAAGAAAAGGAGAGAAAAGGAAAGAAAGAGAAAGGAAAGGAATGGAAAGGAAAAAAAGAAAAAAGAAAAACCTCTACAAGGCTGTATGTGGTCTGAATGCTGCCCCCCCCCCCGACTTTATTGTGCATCTTTATTTCAGTACAATCAAGGCATATTGGTTTTCTTTCTGTTTTTCAAAAAGAAAGTTCATTTCCTTCTGTAGGACCTTTGCACTATTGTTTCTCCTATTTTAGCATTTGACATGGCTAGCTCCTTATCTTCATATAAATCTTAGCTCAGATGTTATCTCCTTAGAGAGACCACACCTAACCACACCATTCCATCTCTACCCCATCCTTAATGATTGTATCAGATTGTCTTGTTTTATTACTTTCATAGAACTATCATCATATGAGAATATTGCTTTGGTTACTTGTTTATTATCTATCTTCTTCTGGTAAAAAGAAGCTCTTTGAGAGCAGAGACTTTGTTTCTTTTATCCATCTCTAATTTCCTAGCATCTAGCAGAGTGTTTGATAAATAGTTGGCACTTAATAAATATTTGTTTAATGAATGAACAAAGTAATGAGTAATTAAATGAATGTATGGAGGTTCTATAGGGGATGATGGTAAAGTTGTTTGTATATTATTTAATTCAATAAAGATTTATTGAATTTCATCATTACGAGAACTCTAAACATGTAAAATTATATATATATATATATATATATATATATATATATACACACACATATATATACATTATATATATACATTAAATATATACATACCCCCCCCCCCCCAAATCCTCATGTTTAATAGTGGAAGTACCTTACTTACATTGGTACTTGGTTGACCTAACAGGTAGAAGTGTACCTGGAAGTGCTGCATTTGGCTTTCTTGAAAGTATATCTTTGTGATCAAATTATCTATGGCCACAATACAACAGGATCACAATGAATGCTACAAAAGGAAATGTACTTGTTTGATACCAATAAGCCAAAGGGTATTGTATCTCATGTTTCTTTTATATGTTCAGTAGATAATCAGAGTATGAAAACGATAAATCCTTGATTTGTATAATCTAGATCTTACTTTTAAAGACTTATAGATCAAAGAACTAAGGGGAAGGAAACGTAACCTACCATTGCTTGTCACCAGACCAGGCAATCATTATGCAATGTTGTTACTTGTTCCATGGTCCCTTTAAGTTAATGACTAAATTAGAAATAAATGAGACCAAGTGCTATCCAGTTATTAGATTTTCACAACTTTGTAGTGTTTACCAGGAAGTTTAAGCCTTGGAAATGGACAGATTTTCCTGTAAGTTCCTATTGTTAGAGATGATATTTAAAGAGTAGTACTAACACATTCATTATCAATTCCTACTCATTGGTGTAAGGACGGTGAGCTTTTATAAGTTTTTTTGGCATATGCAGTTATGCCTTTAAATAGTGTCTTTTAAATTTCAAAGGAGAAAATAGATTTTTAATCCATTAGAATACTAGTCTTCTGAAAGTTCTCCAACTGGCTTCTGTTGGTTTTAAAATAACATCTGATGAGTCAATAGTTCCCATTGTGATTATTATGCTAGTTTTAGAAAGAAATAAATCTTCCCCAGACCTCAATCTGTCCTTCCTTCTTTAATTACCTTACTGTGGTGATTTCATAAAGTAAACATTTGCTGTATTTTCTTGCTATGTATATACTTAAAAAATAGTGCACACAGACTCTTCGCCAGGACTGAGATGAGTAATGCTAATGTGCCCTTCAAAATAGAATCTGTTTTTGTTCTGCCTATAAGAAAAATAAGTTTATGTACAATTTTTTTTTTTTTTTAAATCAGATCTTCTTTCTGCTCAAAATTAAGGATACTGACACCAATATTCCATCCTGGCTAACTGTATAAAATTTTATTTTGGCAGTTCATTCCGTAAGTATTGATGGAGCATATGTAAATAATGCCAGGCTGTGTTCTAGGTGCATGGGATGTATCATGAGCAAGAGACACAGGTTCCTGCCTTTATGGAAATTGCATTCTGTTGGCAATAAATATAATAAAGTTATAGTGTATGTTTGTAGATGAAAACTGCTATGGCACAAAAAAGGAAAGTAGGGTAAGGGGGAGGTGTCGTGTCCAGCGCAACACGGGCAGTGAGAGAACGATAAAGGGCGGCAAAGGGTTAAGACAGAAACAGAAGGCAAGAGATTTATGCACTAGGGGCCAAGGGTCTCCCAGCCTCAAAGGGCTGAGAGCCCCGAATCAGGCCACCCTGTGGCTTTTATTGATGTACACACAAGGAAGTAGCATTGCTTTCTCCACGGTCTGTGAGTCTCATACATCATACCAGAAAACTGATTCAAACCAATGACCCTTGCTGCAAGCAAGGCCGGTACCGAAAGTACCATGATGTATTAGTAATTGTTGTATGCACCTCTCCAAGGGACAAAACCTTTATACTGAAACTTACTGATAAGACTACATGGAGAACTGATGTTATCACATCATTGAATCACTTCCAAGCAGGTTGTGGGAAGGAATATAGCCACAGAAGCAGAAGCTCTCCTTAGACGGGGGAAGGTGCAGATCTATGCCCACCTCTATCAACCCTGTGAGTTCTCCTGATGGCCCCTATGCGACTGTGCCTATCTTAGGTTGTTCCTCCCTTGAGGAATCTCACCTGTCATTGGCTGACCAGCCATCCTTTGGGGCCAAACAGGGAGACATAAGGTGCAAGCACAAAGGTGAAGCAAAGTCCCTGAAAGGATCTGTCTCACAGACTCTTCTTTCTTTAGGGATAGGCACGAGGGGACAGATGGGTAGGCTGCTGTGTGACAACAGGGAGGGAGGGTTGTGATGAAGTTTTAAGTGGAATGGCTTCATGATGGCATTTGAGAAGCGACCTGAAGGAGGTAAGGGAGGGAACCTTGTGGGTTTCTGAGGGAAGAGCAGCAGCCAGGTAGAGAGAGAAGCTTGTGCAAAGGCTGTGTCATGGTGGAAGGTTCCTGGTACTTTCAAAGAAGAGCAAAAAGACCTGTGTGGCTGCAGAAGAGGTCAGGGAGGTAACACCAGTGAGGTGGGAGAAGAACCAGCTCCCATAGGCCCTTATCATGACTGGCTTCTCTTCAGAGTGAAGTGGGGAACTCTTTTCTGGGTTTTGACTAATAGCATGGCATAGTCTCACTTACTTTTTAAAAGAATCACTGTGACTGCTGGACTGAAGATAGACTGTAGCAGGACCAGGGTTGAACTAGGGAGGCTATTCAGGAATCCAGGAAATTACAAATGGCATTTAAAAATCTAAGTTCTATAATCTAGTTCACATAAATTTAACTCCCTAGGAAGGATTTCTATCTAATGGCCTGTGTCCAAAAGCAGAAACAGCTAGTAGAAAACATTCTGACAAAATTGATGCCAGATATACAAATCTGATTGCAAATCTACCAACTGAATCTTAAGTCTTGAACCATACTGAACGGTTCTTTATCTTTATATCTTGACTGTGGCACAAAAGTGAAAAAATCTTAACCCTAGATACAGTTTCCATTATGCATTTAGAGAGAACAAAGGTAGAATTTTCCTCTTTTTTTTGCCTTTTTCCCTTTCCTCCCTATTTCTCCTCAATCTATGATCATTATATATGGAGACATTATAGGTGAAATTATGTGGTTCAGGACATATATATATATATATGACAGAAGTACCACTTGTTGTAACCTGACTTCCCTGCCAAAGTCCAGTAAAAGAGGTGTCTGCCTTCTATTGGCCATTAGAAAACTTTCTGGAGTGTACTTCTTAATAAACTAAACCTTCATCCAGAGTATGATGTAAATGTGAATAAATTTCCCCAAATCTATTTTATAATTTAAAAAACCTTTATATATTTTTATATCAAGAACATACATCTAAAGAGTCTTTAACATGTACCCAAAGAGATCAGCTTCAAAAATTAGCATGACTCCATATGATCTGGGCACCCAATCTCAAGTCGTCTTCCCTCTCAGCTCTCAAAGATCTCGTCCTCCTGAAGGCTTTTCAGTTTCTGGTGAAAGCCATGTGCCCTGACCCCAGTGTTTTAGCATGTACTGTTCCCTCTTCTTGGAGAAATCCCTTTCACCGCCCACTTCCACAGGCTCACTCTTACTCTTGTATGTCAGGGCTCATACGAGGTAGCACTTACTCCAGAAGCCTTCCCTGTATTAAACCTGCATTCCTTTGTGTTTCCATGGCACACTGCCTAATAATCCCCCTCATAGAACTTCTCATTTTATATTGTATTTGTTTTCCTATCTAAACAGCAGATCTGTGAACTATGTGAGATTAGCAGATATTCTGTGTTTATTTTTTTTGGTTTTGTTTTTTTTGTATCCCGTGGATCTAACATATACCTGGCCCACATTAGGTAGCTAATAAAAAAATGAATGACTCCTGTCTGTATCATTCTCAATATTTATTATCTTGCCTATCTTCCAGAGCATTCATTTAACAAATATTAACAACTACCATGTGCCAGGCATTGGGGATAGAAGTGACTGTGATGGCTAAAGGACCTGTACCTGGAGACTGGATTCTATAGAGTTTTTATCTGCATTCCCTTATATCCATTTAGAAAAAAAAATCACAACATACGGTGGAGAAGAAAATAGGAACCTATGGATTGACTGACTCTATTAGCTCTTTACCTTATAAAGAATAAGCTGGCTTTTAAAAATATTTTGACTTGATATTTATTTCACTAACAGTAAAAACTACAAGTCTACGTAGTCTGAGTCTATAAGCATCTTTATAAAGCAGTTTTCTTTCAATCTGAGACATCTGCTACACACATTCTCTCATATGCCATCTGAGTAGTGCAATGCGTTTGTGTTGAGACTATTAGAAAAAGAGCGGAATATGTGATGGCACTGGGAAGTAATAAGACTAAATCCATATATCAGACACCAAAATGAGCCCATTTCTTCTGAGCCACAGAATACGTGTATTTATAATTTACCACTTCTCATTGCATAAGATATTAATGTTACTGCAACCAGCCTTGATAAGAAGCAAAATGTCCTCAAGTTTAACCTTGGTTACTTTGCTGATGAAACCATGGACTGGAGCTAAATTCTAATAACATCAGCCAATGTGGAAAACAAACAGTTTCCTAGAGTCACCAGCTATATTGATGGTAGATTCTAAAGTATGAATTAAGGAACGAAAGACTCAGGGCAACACTTCTCCCATTGGGAGAATCCCTTCACCACCTGCTCTTGCTTATTTTGTCAGAGACAATCCCTTATTGGCCGTGTTCTTTGTCCTCCTTCACTCTGCATTCCTAGCCCTTACATTCCATCCTTGATGTGTATCTTCCATACTTTCAACTATAATACATGCGTAAACATACACTTGTTTAGTACAACAGCCTGTAAAATTATTCTATACATAATTTCCCCAACTTCTCCCTGTGCCCAGTTAATAGAGCATGAATGGTCTTCACAATCAATAAAGATTTACTATATTTTTAACAGCTATACAGTAATCCATTACATGGATGTAACATAATTTTATGTTAAAAAGTGGAGTAGAAGTTTGGGGAGTGGGTAGGAGGAATTGGGGCCAGTGGTTAATTAGGAATTTGGGCTATGACCCTGGGGCTAGTGTACTGGAGGGACATCAATGACAGGAAGGCCGGGGTGCAGTGAATCATGAGGTGAGATGAGAAGCCATTAAAGGGCTTTGCACAGAGAGGTAGCCCGACATAAATCATGTTTAAAAGGATGGTTCTGGCAGCGTGTAGCAAATAGACTATGAGGATACAAAGACAAAAAGTTGCGATAGGAAGATATTGCCAAACTACAGGTGACAGATGGTGGTGGTTTAGCCCAGGGTGGTAATGGTGGTTGGAGTCTGGATTGGCTGTGAGGTGTAAAATAAAGGAGTTAAAGATGGCTAAGACTTTTGGCCTGAACAACTGGAAGGATACCATTTTCTGAGGTGGAAGAGATATAGGAAAATGGGGATGGGTAGGTGTAAGAAATCAGTTCTCATAATCTGAAATTTAGATATGGACATGTAAAGCTAAACCTCCAGTGAAGCTATTAAGTAGGTATTTGGGGATAGAAATCTAGACTTTGGAGGGGAGATCAAAACTAGAAATATAAATCTGATTTAATAATATAGAGATAGTATTTAAAGTCTTGAGAGTGGAAGAGAACAGGTGGGGGGTGAGTGTAGAGAAGATGAGAGATCCAAGGACTGCGCTCTGGGCCCTCCTGCACGTTGCATGATGAAGAGGACATAGCAACGGAGACTGAGAAGTGGTCGCGAGTGGGGTAGAAAACCAAGAGGAAGTTGTTCCCAGAAGCAAGAGAGGAAGCGTTTCAATGAGGAGGGTGTGGTCAGCTCTTTCATTGCTCATTGGGTGAGAACTGAAAATAGATCATCGGATTTGACAACATGGAAGTCATTGGTGACCTTGACAAGAGCAGTGTGTACACACACACACACACACACACACGCACACAGAGAGAGAGAGACAGAGAGAGAGAGAGAGGGAGAGAGAGAAGCATATGGAAAAGTCTTAACAATTGATGAATTTGGGTGAAACAAATATGGGAAATATTTGTATTATTATTGTAATTTTCTGTGTTTGAAATTATTTAAAAATAAAAAGTTTTAAAAAAAGATAATGGTGAGACAAAAAGGGAAGACAGAGCATATAGGCAACATGTTTGAAAAGGGGAACACAGAAATGGAGTAAAGGAGTAATACGTGTGAGATGAAGGAAGTTTTTATTTAAGATGGTATATTGTGTGCTGATGGGAAAGACCTAGTGAACAACGGAATATTCATGATGCCAAAGAAAAAGTTGTTGTTAGAGGCTGCCCTTGGGCTTTTGAATTAGAAGGGGCTTCTATTAACCCCCTTCCCATTCAACATAAGGGTCTGTTCTATGACATTCTAATGGGCACCTGGCCATCCAGGCTCTGCTTGGACAGGGAATGGAAGTATTTTTTCCTTGTTTGTTTTCCAATGACTTATTACAAATTAAAGAAGCTTTGTTACTTTTTAAAATGAAAATAATGCGTACTTGCATCAAATCCAGATACTTTATAATCATGCAAAGTTGTGAAAATCTCCTCTTTCCCCTTCAGTCCTACCCTATAGAGGTTGTCACTGTTTGCAGTTTGGTGTGTAGCTTCCATATTTTCAACTACATGTGTAACCATACACATATATAGCAAAACAGCCTTTAAAATCATTCTATACATAATTTCCCCAACCTCACCCCCTCCCCAGTTAATAGACCACGAATGGCCTTCCAAATCAATACATAAAGATTTACTGTATTTTTTTAACAGCTACATACTAATCCATTATATGGATGTAACATAATTTATATATTTCTCTACATTAAATCATGCTGCAGAGAACATTCTTATACTTTCCCATACTTGTCTTAGTATTTCCATTTCATTGTGTTTTGAAAGGCTTATCCCATTACTATAATTGGTAGGCTTTACTTTCCTTCTTTACACTGAACTGAAATCTGCCTACCTGTGAATTTTTCTGCTGTTGCTAATCCTTTGATGTGGTTCTCTACTTCACTTTGAGCATGAGTCCAGGCTTATAAAAATTTGTGAATATAATTTCATTATACATACAGTTGTGTCTTTTACTGCTAAACTTCAACTCGGGTGTTTCCTTGTTTGACACAGCATAATGCAATTAAACCAGAGTTAACATTGTTAATAACTGGATTTCTTGAAAGGTGTGTTTTTATAGGAGACTGAAACTTTGTGGATCTTTCCACATTACTGCATTCTGCTTCTTGGCCTCAGATATGCCAACCACATTTGGGTGTTCTGTGGTCTATCAAGGCGAACTCTTAAGTTATCATTGAACAGCTTATGACGACAGTCTAGAAGAGTTCTGCAGGGGAAATCAAGAGAAAAGTTTCCATAGATGAGGACGTTCTGCCCCTCTGAAAGTGGCATTTGAATTGTCAGGAATAGTTCCTATCGTGTTAAGCTGGAACCACACAGGTCACCAGCTCCCGCTGTCCTCACACCCTTGACAATGGCTGAAGTGGCCTGTGCAACCTTCAGTGAATCAGCAGTTTTTTAACATGAGGTAAACCCCTTAACTGCTTTGTTCACCTATACCCGAGGCCAGTGCCATAGTAGCTACTACTAAAGTGGACCTGGATTCAGCTCCAGACTCCAGGTCAGAGGACCTTCTTATAAACACCACCTTCCGTTGACCCACATCATGAAATTGCAGCTGGCGCTTTTCCCTGCATCTCTATGTTGTTATCTCTTTTCCACATCAATCCCCAAATAGGTATCATAAAATTTGCCTCATATTCACCAGAGAAGCACCCAGGTACCTGTGGGGGTTTGTGAGGCTAAATAAGACAGTGTTTAGGGAGCAAGGTCTCTAGGCAACCTCTACCAAAAAAGATAGCCCACCTCCATATCCACTCTCTCTAGCTCAGTACAACATGCAGGAACCTGAAATAGGTACCTGGGAAGATAGAAAGGTAAATAAGATGAAGTGCCTCTACTTTGGGAGTTTAAGATACATAGGACAGAAAGGCTGTGAGCATCCAAACCTTTTAGGAGACATGGGCGTGGGTTGGTATGGGGTATTACTCTTGGCTGGGGGAGGGCGGGTCAGGGGAGACTCCTTGGATGTGTTTGGTGGCTCAGACTTGCCCACGAATGCAATGAGGGTATTCAGGGAGCACAGACAAGGTCAGAACACAAAGGAAAATCCTACACCTGGAAGACTGAGTGGTGAGTGAAAGAGGGAAAGCCAGGAAGAGAAATATGGCTGAGTGGAATTTCTGTATTTGATAGATTTGTTTCTGAAATGGCTAAAAAGTGGAAGGTCTAGCAAGCAGATATCAGTGAGGCCTGGAGCTTAGATACTGGTGTAAGACTGGGGATTAGACGGTTGGACATACACAAAAGTAAAAGTAAGGGACCAAGACAGACATCTACCTTGAGGGCACAGACAGCACCGAGAGAGAGAGAGAGAGAGAGAGAGAGAGAGAGAGAGAGAGAGAGAGAGGGAGGGAGGGAGGGAGGGAGGGAGGGAGGGAGGGAGGGAGGGAGGGAGGGAGGGAGGGAGGGAGGGAGGGAGGGAGATCAGAGTTTTGAAAAACAAACTGACAATGAAACAAACAAACCACTCAACACGCAGGAGGAAAACCAGGAGACTGCTCTGTGCAGGTGGCAGCAAAAGGAGCATTCCCGAGTTCCCGGGTTCCCGGTCTCTAGCAGAGGCAACTGCCATAAAGCCAACCTTGTCATTTTGTATCTGTCATTTGTAGTGCAAGTATATTCAAGTTCCATGCAAGATATTCATGAAATGTGGCAGGTTTTACAGAAGGCTCTTAGGCAGAGTGGCAGCACAAGTCCATTTATGTGACTGAATCCAGCTGGTAAAACCCCTTGAAGCCATGATGCGCTTTGCACTATGACCTGTCAATGTATTTAATTCTAGCACTTGTACTAAGAACCATGTTGTGATCTGAAAATGGGACTCAATTCTGTGAGTGGTTTAGAAAATCCTAACAGTGAGCATGTGTCCACAGAGCATTCCAATAGTCCAGATAAGTGGCGTGACTGTGGCTGAGGTCATTTGCAAACAGGCATGCTACTTGTTCAATCAGTTTATCCTCTGCCAGTAGATATAAACAGAAAAATGGAGGGGACTTAATGGACTTAAAGCTTAGGACGAATGACTGAGGGCAGATATGCCCACACTGAGCACTTTTGGCTATGACTGTTGTGAGCTGAGCGAGGCCAATTTGGACACTTAAATTTGTCAGATTCCGTACGATGACTCTCAGTAGCCTCTGAAGGGTAAATTCGGTGGGAGTTACCTGCCTCCTCCTAGGCAACCTTGCTATTAGGTGGCATGTTTTTATTAAAGCATGGGTCAGACAGAATTCTAGCCTAGGTTCAGCTACTTATTAACAAATATGCACAAAAACATACACTGAATGCTGGTCCAAGTCCCAATTCTCTCTGTTTAAGTGCTTGAATAAGCATTTCACATAAAATGGTCACTCTGCGGCAAATATAACAATATTCTCATGATGGGACCAGTTAACTTTTTAGTAATTCTTCATTACATAGGAAGCAGCTATTCTGAATGAGTTGTAGAATTAGGGTGCTCTGCCAAGAGTATTCGACTGGGGGGCTCATCTGGCTCTTATACCCCTGCAAGGGGTAAGGTACCTGTAGGGTACAACATTTTTAGCCATCCATGTCTTGAACACACCTTATTTCCCCAAGGGTATATTTTTTCTATCATGTCTCTGGAGCAAATTCACATAGTAATAGTTGAAACACATGTCTTTGAAGTGTGGACCACTAATCATGGCATTTCAAATGTTAACTCAGCACCCCTAAAGTGCCAATTAAATTAATGTGCACGTGCACGTACCCACACTACTGTCTAAATGGGAAGTATATTAAGGTAAATGACACAAAATCTAACAATTATGTCACTGTTCGCATGAATAGATAAAAAGCTACTGGGGGTTGGCTGAACAGTGTTCCCCAAAGATGCCCATGTCCTAATCCCCAGATTAAACTGCTGTATCAGACACATGTTAGGCTATCTTAGTCTCCATTAGAGAATGTTAACATATCAAAATAAGACATCAAATTAGAAGAATTCAATTCCACGAAGGAAAGGGTTTGAAAAAACGGGAAGCTCTTGAGTGATTTTCAGGTTAGAGATGAGGAAAATTCCCTGGGTTCTACTTTATGCCGAGTCTAACCGAGAAATGAAAATCAGCGAAGTCTTTGGAGGTCAGCTTTGCAGTCGGAAGACAGAATTACTGTTCAAAGCATTGCCGTGAAATCAGATACAATCCAAGATGATGTGGAAGAAATGCAAAAGCCTTGGTTTTATCATTTATATGCTTGCTCCCAAGGTTATAGAGATTAAATAAGAATATGTCTTGCTCTGTGATGACCTAGCTCGGTCCTTCCCCCATAGGCACACGATACGTGGTAGTTGCTAGTTACAACTTGCAGATTGTTACGATCAGAACTTCAGGAGGAGATAAATGCCAGAACATTCGGTTGTTCCAGGAATCCCTGGATAAGTGCCTTCTGTGTGTACAATTATATGTACTCTGTAGGCCACTTGGAAAATACCACTTTCCTTCTAAAGTGTATGAGTTATGCCCATGAAGCATAGGAAAAAATCCCTTTCAGTACAGGGTGTTCCCTGCATTCCTGCCAAATCCCGGATGACTATTCAAGGCAGGTCACTGCGACTTGCTACCTCTACCATTTATCCACTAAACCAACATCTTCCTACAATATTGGCTTCTTTTGTCAAGTTGGCAGAAGGCCACCTGAATAAGCTTTTACTCTCCACTTTGAAAATGTATAATTCCCCTGGTTCCTAATTAGCAATACTCGAATCACCATCAGAAAGGAAGAAAGTCAAACAAGGAGAGAGGCAGAGGAAAAAAGGATAACTTAATTTATTCTAAGATGTTTTGGGGGCCAGTACAAAATGATTGGATTGGGTTTAGACTTTTACTGTGGTGGCAGGATTGCATCCTGCAAAAAAAATTTGGTACAAAAGTAAAATGCTTCCTATTCTCATAGCTTCTATAGCAAGTGCTCTCCACCTATAATGTTCCCGTTAAACGACCACTGGAGATTAGCAAGAAGTTTCCTTTGTTTTCAGTATGTAACCAGGCCTCTGCAATTTCTCAAATGGGACAGCAAATCTTAATGGAGGAGAAACCCAAGCTTCTGGTTGAGCTGGAAATACTGGGGATATCTTTTATAGTTTTGACTTTAGCCCTTTTTCTTTTAGCAAGAAAGGAAAGTGATAAGGAAGAAAGCAGCTCAACAGTAAAAGGAAAACAATAAAAGGCGTAAAGATAAAAAGGGTTTAAAGAAAAAATATGTGTTTCACTAAAGTGAACCTGGGGTGGGGCCAAAAATCCCATTTAGGTGTCATCGTTGGGTTTTTTCTCTTACCTTCCACATTTCAGTCTGAGGCAATGGGCAAGTACTGAAATTCTAGAATAATTAAAAAATAATAATAATTCCCCCAATAGTGGACTTCCTAGTATTCTTTTGTAAATGGGAAATAAGTATCTCTATGTTCTACATAATTTTCTCTATTATTACCTGTGAGATAATAGAGGAAACGTTAGAGGCATTAACTTGAACAGGAAGGGAAAAGGGTAGCTGAGGGCTCCCTTGCTTGCTGTGCATTTATGTCACCTGTTAGCATTTACATCACCCCTGCACAAAGTCACAGCATGGTGGGAGATAACCAATATCAGGCTTATAAACTGGCTATGTCCAAGTAGGACAATGCTCCTGCTGGTTTAAAAGGTTGAGCTGAAGTTGGTATGAGTATAAATCCTGGGGCAACAGGCTGCTCATAGCCTTGTAGGCCTCCTGAATTCAAAGAGCAGAAGTTGTCTCTGGGAGGATAGAAACACACAGCTGTGGCTTTGCGTTAGGTCTCTTGGTATTCCTTTAGCCTATGGGTTTTCAGTCTTTAGGTAGGTAAAGTACCTGTATGCTCATACGCTTCAGCTTCTCTAGCACTGACAGATTATATCTTTTGGCAACCATTCGGTGCATGCATTCATTCATTCATTTTATATATTATTTTAATTTTAACACGTTGCGTACGGCAGTGTTTAAATCCCTCGTGAAGATTCTCGTGATCCGTACGCAACGTGTTAACGTTTATTTTGAAATAATTTCAGCCTTACAAAAATGTTGCAAAGATAGTGCAAAGAATTAATTACCATATACCCTTGAACCAGATTTCTGAAATGTTAACATTACCATATTTGCTTTATCAAACTCTGTGTGTGTGTCTGTGTATACACACCATTATTATTTTTCTGAAACACCTGAGAATAAGTTGCAGATACAATATCCCTTTGCCCCCAAAGTAAAAATACTTTAGTATTTTTCATACAAACAAGCACATTCTCTTACATAACACAGTAAAATTATGAAGAGCAGAAAATTGTTACAAGCACGTGTTGTTTAACGATGGAGATATGTTCTGAGAAATGCATCTTTAGGCGATTTCAGCACTGTACAGTCACCACAGAGTGCATTTACACAGATTGTATAGCCTACGCCTCACCTACGCGCTATGGTCCAGCCTATTGCTCCTGGGCTCCAAGCATGTACCACTTGTTACTACTGAGCACTAGGCAACTGTAATGCAATGGTAAGTATTTGTGTCACTAAACATATCTAACCATAGAAAAGGTCCAGTCAAAATATGGTAGAAGAGATTAAAAATGGTGCGCCTGTATAGGGCCCTTACCAGGCATGGAGCTTGCAGGACTGGAAGGTCCTCTGGCTGAGTCAGTGAGGGAGTGTGAGTGTAAGGGCCTCGGACATGACTGTCACTACTGTAGATTTTATAAACACTGTCCCACAGCCCTCGCCCTGCCTCCTTCTGAGACGGTCTGAAATAGAACACTGAAGCTGCCAGTGCTGCTCCAGGAACAGGGATGTGGGCTGGACTGATGGGAAATATCGAGGGGAAACTGACTGGGTAAGATACAGATCGCCATAATAGTGACCGTCAGGAGGGCGTGAAAGGCAGCTCGAGGATCCGTAGGAATAAGAAATCAAGATGAGATAAAGGAACATAGGGGATGGTCATGCCAATGTGGTTTTGGCTATGGGATGTTAGAGCAGTGGTCAGATTAAGTAAATTTGTGGTGTTCATAATAAGGAGAGTGTTTAACTTAGAGAGAGTGAGAACTGAGGATGTAATATTTTGACTTTGGAAGTTTGTTTTTGGTTCCATTGACCCTGTCAGGCACAGAGGGCTCTTTCTGACATTGAATCGATGGAAGAAATAAAACGTATCTATGCTTTATATCATGACAACCCCAAAATATTTCCAAAGTACAGGGACAGGCTGGCTCCACACAACCACAGAAAGCTTTTGCTAAAGCGACAGTGGCACTTCTTGTTAAAAAACTGCTCCTCTGGGCCCGTGTCCTGTACGGGAGCTTATGTTCTCAAGAAAGACTTACAGCAATGTACTCTGAAGGCCATGCTAGACCTGGGAGGGCTGTAGCGCCCTCTGAATAAGTTGTGCTTGGGGTACAGACTCCTCTGTACTGAAACAGGTCAGTGTCTGACTGATGGAGATGGAATCCGTGCCCTCAAAATGAAGGTGCTGTGAGTGAGAGGGAATCTGTTGCCAAGCCCCACAGGTATTGCTCCCATCAGAGAAGGAAACATTCCTCCTGAACCACATATCCTTCCATTTCTTACAGGAAATTCAGCTCCACTATAATCTTATGGGACCACCATAGTGTATGTATGTGGTCCGCCCTTGACTGAAATGTTATATGGCATATGACTGCTGATATACTACTAGTTAACCTATAGACCTTATTCAGTTTGCCAAGTGTGCCATTCATTCTTTTTCTTTTTAAAAGAAAAATTTTCATTTTTTTTAGTAAAGGATTGGATTATATACAGAAAAACTCACCTTTCTAAGTATATACAGTTCTACGAGAGCCAGCAAACACACAGGAGGCCTCTAGTGGTCTGGGCTGACTGCTTTCCTGACCTTCCCCAAGCTGGGGGGCATCTCTCAAGTTCTGGGCCCAGGATACGGTCCTGCAGGTTTTATTCTATTTCCTTCTCCCAGCTGCCATGGGTTGTCATCTGTGCCCTAAAAGTGACACTGTTTGCTACACGTCCCCCAGCACCTAAAGGTTTTTGTCCCATAGAGGGCTCTGTGCCTTTCCCTGGGGGACTGCTGTTGCACCCCCCAAGACCTGTATCACTAGGGAGCTTTGGGACTTGCCCGTCTCCATTCTCTTGAGCTCTGGTGAGGTCCCCAGAGAAAAGCCTGTGAGTAGGTGTGAATTTCCCCTGTGCCTGAAGCTCCCAGGGGTTCTATCCCCTCATACCAGTGACACTTAGCTTTTAGCAATTTGTTAAAAATGTTAGCCGAATTCTTCTCACCAGCTTGGATGACATCTGGCGTCTCCAGCAGGGAAGTGCGTGCCAGTGTCCTATCTCTCCTCGGAGGAGCCTGTGTTTCCTTATATTTTGAGTTAGCTGGTTGCCCTTCAACCACAGCTCCGTGATGTGTTCGAGAAAAGTTGTGATTTCATAGATTAGTTAGCATTTTGTTGTTGTTTTAGGAATGAAAGCAGCCTTTACTAGTTTTCTACATCTTAAGCAGAAGCGAGACATCCATTTTATATTTTTTGATCATCTATACTTTGACCTTACTGAGAAAACAGTTGGAAAGAAACACTGTTGTTTCCTGACATATCAATAAGGAAAAATAAAATCTATTAAAATATTCAAGTAGTTGTGCATTTTTCTTAAAATTTCTCTCCCAGAGAATAAGCAATCATCTGAAAAACTAAAACAATCACGTCTTTAACAGAACAGAGCCAAGAATGGGCTATAGTGGTTAAGAATCTGCGTTTGACATTTGGATTTAATTATACCTTCAGACAGACCGGTTCTTTCCTGCAGGTGCTTTTGACCCATGCTGAAATCATTGGCTATCATTTTCCTGACACTTGTAAGGGGGGCAAAAAAACCTGATTGGATAGCATTCACCTCTGCCAAGCTACGGCACGGACTTACTTGCTAAAGGCTTTTAGCAAGAGAGTCTGCTCTGAAAGTTATAGAAAGCCTTCAAGTATTTTGAAGGGAAACTGGTGGTTCGAAAGGAAAAAAAAGAAAGCCTTTATTATAGGGAAACCCAGCTGCCTGGAATAGCTACAGTGTTAACAATTATATATAAAATATCTATATTATAAATAATGAAAAATAAATTCCTGCACATGGAGCTGATTCTATCATGATAATTGGCTACTCTGAGGTTTTGCCTTCGGGCATATAGTAGCAGTGAAGCCACAGTAGCTTTTACCTTTGTTAGGAAATTATGTCATTTCTTAAAGGCACTTAGTCAAAAACATCTATTGAACATTTTCTATATTAGCTGCTATAGGAATCTGAAAGGTTTTTAAAAGCAATAATTATTCTGAATAATTGTCAGGAAGATATTGAGTCCTCTCTAGACCCACTTCGTCTAAATGTATAATCCCCAGTGATAATTCACCATCACACCACCATCCCAGCTCCTCTGTCCTTTGGGGTTGGGACTGAAAAAGAAATCACAGATTTCTTTGTAGTATTCTACCATGAACCTTTAATCTCCCTTACACCTGGCTAGGAACCCTCTTGACACCTCACCCAGCAGCCTCATTCATCTCCTCGACAACCCAGAACTACCTTTAACCAGGCTCATAGTTGAATGAAGATGTCCTCATTCACCTCCACAAAAAAACAAACAAAAACTTGAGAAATCTAGTTTATGCCAAGTGTCTAGTTTTTGCCAAAGTGTCATTTATTGATACATTTTTCTTAAAAGGATACCATTCTTATACTTTTTGTGTTGTTTTTTTTAAAATTTTCTTTAATTAGAATAGAGAATAGGAGACCTCAGGCAGGTTATCTTCCCACTGTCCTTCACATCACTTTGGGGACTAGCCACCTAGTCTGCATGTAGGGAGTCCCTTCTATCCCTCAAACTCAAGATGAGGCTGCAGAGCTACACCTCGTTAAGCATGTTTTTCATTAAGTGTCGTGAGACTTGTCTGTTATCCACACATCTCGCCTATTCCTTTTCATTACACCTGTGTTAGCAGTGCAATCTTTGGAAACAACAGATTTTTCTCCTCTCATTTCTCCTGCTTGGATCTCCAGCTTGGAATCTGAGTGTGGGTTTACTGTTTTTGGCTTATTTAACTGGCACCAATCCCTATCCAGGGTTCTGGGGCTGCTAACACCACCAAAAGACCTTTCCTGGTGGGAAAAGACTCTTCTCTCTTGACTCTAAACTGAATAAAGAAGACCAAGTACCCCTGCTTGTCTCCTCTAACCAACTATGAGAGGGGGCACTCCTTCTTGAGTGGTGAGTCTCCTCAGATAGGCCTGGGACATCCATGCACAACACCCCCTAAACACTCGCTGTGGGTCCTCTACGCTATGGCATTGCGCTTGGCACAAGGGTTATCATGGTGAACAGACACTCAGTGAATGAGTTCTCTGCGATCTGGCCCTAGTAAGGAACCTGTTTTATGTCCTCTAGGATTGAATTGAGGAGGCAACACTGTAACCCTATACTTGACGTTCATTTAGAAATACAACATGGCAGAGATGAAAAGGGCCTAAGAGTTCAGCCAAGCCAACTTGCTGTGGGGGGCTAGGGATGGGTGCAAGAAAAACTGAACACTTCACTTCAGCAAGAGAATCTCCACTTGTATTCATTTTATTTTGCACTCTTCTGTATAAGATATGGTTTAATGAAAGAATTTCCTCCTAGGGATGTGTGCAAGTGTGCAAAGATATGTAAAACAGTATTCATTGAAGCATTATTTACAATAGGGAAATATTGGAAACAACCTAAGTGTCTATGACCAGGATGATAGACAAATTGTAGTCTAGTTATTTAATGGAATACTGTATAGCAGAGAAAATTAACACACTAGAACGACACATATGTTCACAGATTTCAAATAGACAATGCTGAGATTTGAAATACAAATTGGATGCATAAATAGCACTTATTTGACATTTAAAATACTAAAAATAATATTGTACATTGTTTTAGAATATACACATGTGTAGCTAAAGCATGAAAACATGGATATGAGTGATGCATATCAACTTCAGAGAGGTTTCCTCTCTCCTTTGGGGGACGGGATTGGCTATACTGGGGTTTCAGTGGTATCTGCAGTATTTCATTTTTTTAAAATGGTGGGGTATAGGTGAATGTTTGTCTTTTTCCATATAAATTTTGTGTGTCTGAAATATTTCATGATAACACTTTTAAAAAGAAAGGGTTCTGTTAATTTGAAAAAGCTTGAAAGCTCACGAGCTAGGACGGGGCTGAGGAGTACAATACTCAAAGTTACAGTGGTCTCCAAGTACGCCTCTGTGGCTCCTCCCAGGAGTAACCATCTAAAGCCCACACCACTTTCTGGGGTGGTAGCTTTCAAACCTTAGCAAGCCTGTGGCAAAATGCGTATTTTACTCCCACCCCCATCTTTGATTCTCATTTAGTTGTTCTTCTTATTAAGCATACCAATGATTCTAGTGGGCATGGTCAGGATACCTTTGAGAAAGATGCTGAAGGTAAGCAAATCAGATCCCAGGAGCCCATGATCCTTCCAACCTTGGCCACAGACACATTGCCAACAATGATCTAGAGTTAAGTAGGGGTTGCGTATAGGATCCAAGTGGCATCAGTACTATGACTTTGTGTACTCATGAGTGATTATTCCTGTTTCACGCTCAACATTATGAAAACACTTGAAACCTGTGTGGTTTGGGGGGCAGGGGTATGGGGTTAGGAGATAATATTAGAATATGGTGGGGGAAATTAAAAGCAAGTCCTGAAATGAAAACATTTTTATTTTTTTAATTAAGGGGGTACTCAATTTAGATAAATAGATTCGTGTTGCTACAAATTGTCAAGGATGGAACTCACAGTATGTGGTGAATTATATAAACAATTCTTTGGCATTAATTGGGGAGAGGTGCTATTATATCCTCTTTCTTTCCATTATTACGATAATACATCTAACATATCAAAACATTTAGAAGATTATAAAAATCACTATTACTATCACAACTATTAATTAACAGCTGTTTGTTATTTGTGACCTGATTGCTATTTACCTTCATAGTTTGAAATCAGCCATGTGGGAATATTTACACCACAAAAATAGGCAAATTCTATAAAGCACTGCCTTACTTCTACTCCACACTCGGAGGTTAAACTTTTACTAAAAAAGCATTGAGCCCATCTAGATAGATAGATAGATAGATAGATAGATAGATAGATAGATAGATAGATATAATACATATATACATATATAATTTGTAATTATATATAATTTAGTTTAAAGTTTTTATTTAATAATTTAATTTAAAATTATATATATATTTATTTATTTATTTTATGTGTGTGTGTTTGTATATATATATATATATATATATATATATATATATATGTATATATATATTTCCCCCAAATTTAGATAATGTTATAATGCAGTTTTAAAACTGGAAGTACATATCTGATTCAAAGAATATTCTGAGTTGTCTTGGAAAACTAACAGGAACGTCCCTTTCTTATACTGTATGTAGGGGGAGCAAGGACCTCAAGGCTTTCCAGGGCCAAAGGGCACAACAGGCCGTGGCTTCCCTGGCCAGAAGGTAAGTATTTCAGGACCTTAAAGAAATGCTTGGGTTTAGGATCTCAATAGCTTAACTTGAACTTTGGAACAGCTCTCATATACTTGTCACTCCTTATAACTCTCAGAGGAAAAAATCCATTGGAAAGGGAATCCTTTTGCTTTTCCTTTCCTAACTACGCACGTGCTTACTTTATAAACTCTCATTTTCATCATTCTCAAACACCAGCTGATAAAGGAATAAATTCTTACAACATAACATGTTGAAGATACCAGGTAACTCAGGTATAAAATTATGTAATATTTGAATTTCATGAAGGCAGTGAGCTGATCCAATAGAATCTGAAAGTCTCTTCACTTTGAGATCTCTGGTTCATCAAGAATTGGATTATGGTACGTGGGGGGAATGTAAATAATATGCTCCCAGTTGTGTTTTGTTTTGTTTTTGTTTTTTCCTATCATACATTTGCATCAACAAGAACCACAGGTCTTCAAGAAATACCAGTTAAAAATAAACCAAATTTTAGAGTTTTTCTTATTTGGCTTTAAAATTCACATTCTAAATTTATCTTTTCATTATATTATAAAGGGGGAGCACGGAGAACGGGGCGATGTGGGAAAGAAAGGCAATAAAGGGGAAATTGGAGAGCCCGGATCTCCAGGAATACAGGCAAGAGTGATTTTTAAAGTCTTCCTGTAATGTTTACACATTAACTAGCTCCAACCGATACTGACTGTTGCTCTCCTTCCACTACGCAGGGGTTACAAGGATCAAAAGGAGACCAAGGACTTACAGTGAGTAGCAACCCTAGAAGCTAACTGAGGGTTTGTGCTTGCAAAATTATTACATTCGTGTTTTAGCTTTAGAAGTGCGCTATTTAAATGACAGCACTGCTGCAAGCCCAGGGGACACTGAAATGCACGAGGTAATGAGGTAACTGAACCGGAATGTGAGGGAGAAATAACGTCGGGCAGCCTCATGGTGGAGACACATGACAACTCCCCTCTGATCCCTGGTAGAAATGGTGACAAGGAGGGGAGCTGGTTACACAAAGCCACATTGACCAAATGACTTTTTATTTTACTTGAGCCTTCACATCTCAGAAAGGGGGCTCTTTCTTCCTCAACCAGTTCTTTTAGGAACTGCTCTGAGGAGAACAGCAATCACAAAATCGGGGTTACGTTTATGTACTGATTCCCTTATTCAAAGATTTATGAAGTATCTACAAACTTTCCCCTATTCTCCTCCCTACACCATTGCAAACAAAAGCCAACTCTTTAAAGTTCCACAGGGTACAAAAGCTCTAGAATTTCTATAGCAAAGTCTAATTCTTCCTTTCTGACTTGAGGGCACTATATCTCCTGGAATGCAGAAGAAAGAGGGACCTTCTCTTTTTTCCCTTCTGATTGTTCGGTGGGTCATGGTCTGGGGATGCTGGTATTAGGTTCTATGCTGGGCAAATCCGGGTGTTAGGGTGGTGTGAGTCCACATAGTAGAAGTGACAGATGAGAGCTGGGCATGCGTCAAACAAAACCGAACACTGTTTTTGTGTGTGGCCCTTCTGTCTTTTTCTCTTTGTTCATTTGCACCACAAGTCAGACACCCCTGCCCCGATGTCTATGGTGTATGAAGCAGTTACAATACAACAATTCTTCCCCAAAAATATCAGGGGAGAGTACATGTAAAATGCCCAGAGGAACATTTCCTGTAGGCTTATATCCTCCCTTGTATTCCAACATGAGGAAGGGAACTGGTTTCCTTTATCCATCCATGTGTTCATTCATTTCACCAACATTTATCGGGTGCATACTCTGGGTCAGGCTGTGAGATAGATACCAGCGAGTGCAGATAGTAACGAATAAGAGACTGTGTCTCTGGACTCAAGGAGCTTGCAGCTCTGTAGAGAGAAAGACAAGCAAAGGATGTTCACCTATAGTTTGACAAATGCGATGATAGAAGTAGATACGTGGGTCCAGAGAAGACAAAGTGATGTATGATGATGTTTAGGGGCAGATAGGCTTTTATGTCTTAAGCTGAAGGTTTTTAACAAAGAGGCGGAGAGCTTAGAAATAGGGATGTCATCCTTGGCTTTCTAGATTCTAGAAAAAAGGGACTCTCAGGAAGCCAAGAATTAAGGAAAAGAGAATTTGCATTCAATGAGACTCCAGTATGTGATGCACCGTGTTAGACTCTTTCACGTCAGTACCACCGTAATCTGTACTGCAGGATGTCTGCAAGGGGGCCCATGCTTGGGGGAACCCACTCTGGATCTCTAGTCCTTCCCCAGCTGCACCCCTTCCCCCAGGTGAAGAGTCCTCGTGGGGGACTAGGGGGCAGCCATTCTGAGCACATGCCTCCTCTGTACCACACTCTGGATACACAGGATCCCAGAGTTGCTGGCCGAAATGCCTTTAGAGAGCTGACTGTACTGGCCTGTATGTGTGGGGCCCCCCAGGAAATGGCCTGGGCAGCTGTTTCCGGGGGCCTTGGACAGAGCTTGGAAGTGAGGACTGTGCTCAGCCCCTGAATGCTGGCCAAGGCCCCGTGCAGTGCTGGACTAGCAGGGATGGGGTATGATAAGCAGGGGACAGGCGGTGGCCACAGGCTGTCTTACTCAAGACCCCACAGTAATCCACACGACAGCTCCATGAGGTAGGTAGTATTATCTGCACTTCAATGAAGACATGCAAAGAAAGTTTGAGCAATATGCCCAAAGTCACTTGCTAGCAAGTAGCAGAGTCCTCACAGCCAGAGTTGGCTTGTCTGAGGCCACCTCCAGGCTGCTGCCCTACGAATGCTGTTCATGGCAGGCTCTTTCCTCTCCCCACCCCCATTCTATCCTCATCAATTACATTCGCAAACAGCTATCAGTTGCTGATTCGTTGCAGACTAACAAATTTCTCTTTTACGAGGCAAATACCATTGATGGAGTTCAATATTTTAATAATTCACACCAAATTGCTTTTTAAAAAGATGGTTTCTCTACCTGTCCCTTAAATGTTAGCATTCCCCAGTGTCTGCCCTCAGTCTTCTCTTTCCTATCTCTAAACTGTCAGGGAGGGACAGCCATTAAAGACAGGGGGTTGTAGAGTTTGAAAAGGCTAATTTAATATCATAGTAAAGTTGTATGGAGAATTTTTAAAATATTGTTTTTATATTATAAACATAGGAAAGAATATGTGTAACAAATGGGGAGGGGGTGGCACACTGGTAAAAAAAAAGGGTTGAGAAGCCCTGCTCCATACAACCATGTTTCCCCGAAAATAAGACCTAGCCGGACCATCAGCTCTAATGCATCTTTTGGAGCAAAAATTAATATAACACTCAGTATTATATGATATATGATATGATATTAATTATATTACATTGTATTATATTATATAAGACCCGGTATTATATATTATATTATGTTATATTATACCTGGTATTATATTATTATATTATTATATTATATTATTATATTATACCTGGTCTTATATTATAGTAAAATAAGGCTGGGTCTTATATTAATTATTGCTCCAAAAGACGCCTTAGAGCTGATGTTCCAGCTAGGTCTTATTTTCAGAGAAACACGGAATCTCATCTGCCATCCCAGTTTCACTGGCATTTCTTATATCTGCCTTCAGCTTGAACTGCTCTTCTGAGCACCACACCTTACATCCTCTGCCTCCTGGGCATCTACAGCTGGATGTCCCATCCATGCGTCACACTAGGCCGGGCCTAAGCCTAGACCAGTGTTCTTCATTCACTCTGCCCCTGCCCTTATTGCACTCTCCCCTGTCTCAGACAGCACACCGTAAGCATTTGGCTCCTCCTAGATTCCATCTTCCTCCTCAGCCTTTCTTCCAATTACTCACCTATCCCCTTCATTTTCACTCTGAAATGTCCCTGTAGGCCAGTCCTTCCCATCCATTGATACCACCACTGCTTTCTGGTGTCATTTCCTTTGCCTGAGCTATTTAGGAACCTCAAACCCATCTACTGGTTGCCAGGATCATCTTTCTTAAGTGAAAGTGTGATCAGATCTCTTCTTTGTTTAAGGCCATGTGTCTTCTC
Source organism: Rhinolophus sinicus (assembly GCF_057876585.1). Classification (NCBI taxonomy): domain Eukaryota; kingdom Metazoa; phylum Chordata; class Mammalia; order Chiroptera; family Rhinolophidae; genus Rhinolophus; species Rhinolophus sinicus. Next base: position 29,349,356 of record NC_142504.1, read on the forward strand.
ACCACCCAGGAAAAAGTCCACACTCTTCAATGTGACACAAAGAGTTCATCTGTCTTCCACATTTCCTGTTATTCTTTCTGCCATATACCTTGAGTCATAAGTTTACTCAAGTACAGTCCAATGCATTGTGCTTTGTCCTCTGCCTAGAATGCTCCTCCCCCTTCCCCCACCTCATCCTGTTCAGGGTCTACGTACCTGAACCACAGCCCCACCCCACTCTCCAACCCTTGGAGTTCCACGTAGACCAACATGGTTCCTTGGCTCCAATCCAACAGCACAGCACTTACAAAAGTATGTTTTTATTTGTCTTTTTCTTACTAGACTATGAATCTTTTGCGAGGTATAAATTCGATGCCTTCACTATTGGCAACACATAACCAAAGTAGTCATTCAGCAATTTTAGTGGAAAGAATGAAACTATTTCAGGCACTTAAAAGTAAAGAATATGAGAAAAAGATTCATATACATATATGACTACATGAAGCATTTTAGACCTGGTTTTCCCATCAAAGCACATTGAAAAGAATTAAAGTGCAACTTTGATATATAAATTAGTCTTACAAGTCAATAAAAGACAAACAGCCTAATAGTCAAATGGACAAAGGACATACAAAGACTATGTACAAGTGAATACAACTTGGAAACATGTATATGAAATAAAATTTAGCCTCCTTAATAATCAAATAAGTACAATTTAAAACAATGACGTGTTTTTCTTTATCAAATGGCAAAGATTTATATAATAATAATAAGCAGTATGGTGTGTCTAAAATCAAACAGGGTTGCTTGTATACTGCTGGCAGAGGAGTCACTACTACAACTTTTCTGCAGGGCAGTTTGGCAGTATGCATCAAGAGTCTTAAAATAAGGTGTCAGAGGGGGACTGCACTTATTGGGGGGGTCACTTCATAGATTATATAAATGCCTAAACACTGCACTATACACCTGAAACTAATATAAAGTAATATTGAATGCCAACTATAATTATATATATATATATAATATATCGTCATAGGATGTAGAGTACAGCGTAGGGAACATAGTCAATCATACTGTAACAGCTATGTACGATGTCAGAGGGGTAGTAGACTTGGGGGGGTATCTCTTTGTAAGAATTGTAAATGTCTAATCACTATGTTGTTTTGTACACCTGAAACTAATAAAGTAAACAAAAGAGAGTCTTAAAATAGCCATGCATTTGACGTCAGTAATCAAGTTTTTCAGAATACTAAATAATGTGGGGAATTAACTGATACAACATTAAGTGAAAAACGATAACCATAAAACTTGATATATAGTATTCACTTGTAAAAATAACTAAACATAAATATATAAATATATGCATTTCCCCTTTCTAAATATACAATATAAATATATAAATATATGCATTTTCCTTTTCTTGAAACATTCTAGTTCCAAATTTATTAAATGCCTCTCTGTGACAAAACATGATTAAGCCTGAAAAACAAAAAAAACAAACAAAACTGTTGACTCTCTCTTTTTATATAATTTTATTAATTTCATACTGAGAATTCTTTTTGAAAGTTCTTAGAATTATTGGCTTCTACTTAATTTACAGTAAAAAATTAAATTAAAATGTCCTGAATAGTCCCTATATATCATCTTCACCCTAATTCTGTCATTATAGATTTTTTTCTTTAAAACTTTACTTATGCAACTGTTAAATTTTCTTTTCTTAAATTAGGTCTACTGCTCCTTCCTGTTAAGATTTTCTGGGCTTCTGTTGCTTTCATATCTTCGGTTAATTATCCCTGTCACCTTCCTGTCTTCTGCAAATGTAGAATCCTGCCTTCTATAGTTTCATCCCAGTTACTTGGAAGCATACTACTGAGGACAAAGCATTGGCAGACTTACTTCTGGTACCCAGCTCCTCTTGGGCCCTCCTGATGGAGCTGATGGGCAGTGGGGCCAGGAAGGAGCATTCAGAACATGGGCACACTTCATGAAAGAGCCAAAGTGAGAGTATTAGGAAACTCAAGAAATTGGGGAGTGGTACAGAAAAAGAGGAGGGGATACAGTATAGAATATACTTTTTACAGTATATTCTATACTGTAGAATATACTATACTGTATATAGAATATACAGTATATACATACTATACTGTATATTACAAGAATATACAGTATAGTATATACTTTTTGCCCTGGTGCTTGTCTTGGTTGCTGAGTACATCACGTATGAGGTGTGATCGAACAATATGGTGAATGTTTAAATAAAAAAAATGTATTACAATAAAAGACACATTGCCATCAATCCCCCTCAAAATATTCCCCTTCGCTTTGAACACACTTATCCCATTATTCTTGCCACTTTCTGAAGCAGTTCTGGAAGTCCTCTTTCTTTCGTCTTTCATCATGACAATGCTCCATGTCACACATCATTTCTGGTACGGCAATTTCTGTCAAATAGAACCATTACGGTGTGTCCTTATCCACCTGATTCACCAAATCTGGCACCATAGGTTCTGGCTTTCCCCCAAAGTCAAAAGACCGTGAAAGGTAAATGTTTTGAATCGATTCAGGACACCAAGGCAGCCATGACAGCACAAGTAAAGATACTAACAGAAGAAGACTTCCAGAAATGCTTCAGAAAGTGGCAAGAACAATGGGATAAGTGTGTTCAAAGTGAGGGGGAGTTATTTTGAGGGGAACTAATAGCGATGTGTCTTTTATTGTAATACATTTTTTATTAAACACTCACTGTATTTTGTGATCATACCTCATAAGTGAATACATGCATGCATTGCCCACGCCATTGTACCTAGTACAGTAGCCCCCCCTTATCTGCAGGGAATATGTTCCAAGACCCCCAATGGATGACTGAAACCATAAATAGTACCAAACCCTACATATACTATGTTTTTTCCTACATATACATACCTATGATATAGTTGAATTTATAAATTAGGCAGAGATTAAGTAAGAGATTAAGAACAATAAGTATTATAATAATAAAATACAACAATTATAATATACTATAGTAAAAGTTATATAAATGTGGGCTCTCTCTCTCTCTCTCAAAATATCTTGTTTCACAGATAGAAAATTCACTCTTAGCATGGATCTTAGCAATGTCAGCATACAATTTTTTCTTTCTTTAAAAAGTCAAGACCCTGCACTTTTCAATTCAAGGAAGCACTTTATGGCTTCTCTTTGGCATGTCTGAACTGCCAGCATCACTACTCTTGTGCGTTGGGCCATTATTAAGTAAAATAAGGGCTTCCTGAACACAAACACTGGGATATCATGACAGTCAACCTGATAACCGAGACTAAGTAACCCAGGCTACTAAGTGACTAACAGTTGGGGAGCATACACAGCGTGGATATCCTGGGCAAAGGGATGATTCACATGCCGGGCAGGATGGAATGGGATGCCAGGAGCTTTCATCTCAATACTCAGAATGGCACACATTGTAAAACTTATGACTTGTTTATTTCTGGACTTTTCCATTTGATATTTTCAAATTGCGGTTGACCACAGGTTACTGAAACCATGGAAGGCAAAACCACAGATTGGGGAGCAGGGGACTACTATACTTTGTGGGGCGAGACTCTGTGCTAAGAGCTCTGTGTGCTTTAGCTCGTTTAATCCACACCACAGCCCTAAGATACAGATATTGTTAGGTCACTTAATGCTCAAGGTCACACAGCTGATATGTGGTCAAAATGCTGGAGCCACAATTTGAACTCAAAAGTCTGAGCTGTTACATTTCGCAACTCAAACACATTTCAGTTGTGATATATCATAGCCAACTTTTAAGCTCTGTGCTATTTATTTTATTTTCTGTAGTGAAAGAATTAAATCAAATGATGCAATGCTGACTGTAATAAGACAGATATTTTATGACTATAGGAAAAAAATATTGTGGTCATACAACTAATACATTTTCCTTTTTTTCCTCCAGAAAGAAGAAATTATCAAACTTATTGTTGAAATATGTGGTAAGATTTGCCTATCAAGAAAAAAAACAACAACACATCACTTTAACGTACCAACCCTGCTATGTTCTGTGTATATAGCTCATAAGAAAGTTAGAAGTGCATTTGAAAAGTCAATGGGAAAATGAAAGAAAGCAGTGAGAGGAGCTGTGGGAATTCTGATTTAAGAAGAGAAAATCTTCTTTCTGGGGTGGGTAAGAAGTGTGAAGATACATGCCTAGAGTCTATGTGCAGCCAGACTTTCTCTAAGCACCGCACTCATTTATACTCAGTGCCATTTACCTGAGCTTGGGAAGAAAAAACAACAAAGGAAATAAGACTTCAGGAGCCTAACTGGTATTTGAATATAGCCTAGCTGGTGACTATCATGTCTGTTTTTCCTGAAGCAAGAAGTCTTTCTGAATTTAGTTTTGAGCACTGTTTCTAGAGTGCATTCCACTTGAAAGGCAGGAAGACAGAGTCAGGAAGTCATTTTACTTCACAACTATACCTAAATGCTTCGGGGCTAAATATATTAGACTTAGTATAGAGTTACCAGAAAGAGGAAGTAAAGAAAAGAGATTAGCCAAAAGGCGAGAGATGAATGGAATAATGAAGACAACCTTCTGTGTTGAAATTGGACAGAGACAGGAATATCATTGTTCTTCGATACAGAGAACCGCAGAACTGGCTTGTCACCCAGAAGCCTTCTGGACTTTAAGAACAAACCTGTGACTGTGTGTGGTGACGGGCCAATTTAGACATGGTTTCTGAGTTCTAGAAGCCCTGTAAAAATGGCACCAATTTCCACATGACTTTCTGTGGTAGGGTTGTGGGGCAACATGAGGATATGGATAAACCAATGGAACCCTGATAATTCTTTTGGCCTGGTGACTCTGGCAACTGCTTTGAATGATAAGCCCTAAATAAAAGTTGTTTATTAACCAGCATTCTCATTACAAATGATTTTATAGTATGAATGGATTGCTGGCCTCTTTGATAAGAACCACCATAGTTGACATTGTGGGTGATTGGGGACATAGAGTAACTAGGGGCAGCTGTTTGTGTGCAGGGAAAAGCCCTAATCTTTCCACCACAATTAAAATTTTTCATTCCATTACTTTACCCATTGGCTATGTCAATGAGCAAATCTCCCTTTTCATATAAGGATATGGTTGAAGACTGAAACATGAGCTTCCAGATTCAGGTTAAATACAAAAGATGGAATGACAAATTTAGGATAGTGCTTATTTCTTAGGGAGAGAGAGGGGAGTGTAATCAGAAAGGCATACACGGGGATGTTGACTCTTAAAAATATTTTAGTTTTTAATCTAAGAAATTGGCACATAGTGTTTTTTATTTTGTTACTACACAGTGTTTTGGTTTTTTGTAGGGTTTTTTATATACTAAATTATTTTTGAAAAAGAGTCAGGTATAGAAACCAGAAGGCAGACAGTTTTCAGCTTTGTTCACAGGTGCAGAAAAGGAAGGTAACATCTAGGTCTCCGATTTATCCTTGCCTGTCTCTCTCCTCCCCGCACCCATCTGACACCCATCAATGATGTTTTGATTTTCATTCCTGCAATGTTTCCATCTCAACTTTCATCCTTTAGGTTGTGGGCCCAAATGCAAAGAGACTCCACTAGAGCTGCTGTTTGTGATTGACAGCTCAGAAAGTGTGGGGCCAGACAACTTCCAGATCATCAAGAATTTTGTGAAGACTCTAACTGACCAGGTTGCTCTGGACCTTGCCACAGCCCACATAGGCATAATCAACTACAGCCATAAGGTGGAGAAGGTGGCAGATTTGGCGCAGTTCTCCAGCAAGGACAGCTTCAAGCTGGCGGTGGACAACATGCAGTACCTGGGGGAAGGCACCTACACGGCCACAGCTCTCCATGCAGCCAACCACATGTTTAAAGCCGCAAGGCCAGGTGTAAAGAAAGTGGCCTTGGTCATCACTGATGGGCAGACAGATAGCCGCGATGAGAGGAACCTGACAGAGGTGGTGAAGAACGCCAGGGACACCAATGTGGAAATATTTGTGATCGGGGTGGTGAAGAAAAATGACCCCAACTTCGAAATGTTCCACAAAGAAATGAATCTAATTGCTAGCGACCCAGATAGTGAGCATGTTTATCAATTTGATGACTTCATGACACTGCAAGGTAAGACTCAGCTTCAGGGGAAAGGAATTTATGTGGTTCTTCCAAGTTCCACATCACGGGCTTACCCTGAGCAAAAATGGAAATCAGGAGGCTAATGAGGCTTATGCTGACATTAAATCGTAGCACATAAACTGCAGGAGGTAAAAACATTTAGTATCATCCAGTTTAAAGAGAACAACTCTTGTTTTTATTCATTCGTAGTAAGTGCTGAGCTGGTGTTGGAATTGTTTAACTGGGGGTATCTATGGTCGAAGGATATGAATGAAAAGAAAGAAGAGAATTTGGGGGTATTGCTAAGATTAATGTCCAGAAAGTTACCTAACTTGAATAAGACGTGGAGTGAGCCAGCAGTAAGGCAGAAAATAACCATAGAATCAAAATGAATTGAGAAGTGTGTGATACCTGAAGAAAAGTTACGGTAATCTAAAGAGAGGAGAGACATAAGTAACTGGGATTCTATTCTATTCCCTGTTCTATTTCTCAATTCTTATAAAAACAGATAGTGTTTTATTCTCTGTTTTTATGAAAACAAATAATGAGTCAATAGGTTGATGTCAGGAGTTTATCTTAGCATTTTGAATATTGGTCATGCAGTCAGTGTTAATCAGATGGGTTTCCCTATGCTACTTTACCCTTTCACATGAACTGATATTTCCTAATGAGGCCTTCTGAGATACCCACTCACCTATGACTGGAGTATGACCAGGACTGCTTTACCATGAAACATGTTCCAATTCTTTGGAAACCAATAACTCATTCTGGCAGGGCCCACACCTGGCAAGCTTGTGAAATAAGTAAAATGTACGCTTAATGTGTTTGTAGGCTTCCATTTGGCTCCATCCTTCTTTCTTCACCCACCTGGGAGTGGGACCTGACATGGCCTGGCACAGACCCCTCCCCCCCCCACCCCATGCTGCTCCCGACCTACTCTGGGTACCAGCACAGCTGGTCCTGACGATAGCATACCCTACTCAGAATCTTCCCACTTTCTAGTTCCCCCTTTCTCCAGATCTTTCTAACCTGGGGTCCCATTTCCTGCTGGGTGACTAATGGGTTTATCTTAGATATTCAATCTTACTGGGCTGTTAACCTGTTAGAATGACCAGAAGTATACATTTCAAAGACAAATTATATTTTAATAATTAAAGAGCTTTATTATCTTAACCAAAGGAGTTAGTAATTTGTTCCCACCAGTGAGGGATACAGTTTTGGACTGGGTGGCCTTTTGCTGTCCCTAAAACCAGAGGTAACGGCCTAGTAAATGTATTATGGGTGAGACTTGCCCCTTCTACAGAGTAGTTCACAGTTAACTGATGCTTTAGATAAGCAAGCATTTAAGTCATTGGTTTGCCTATTTGGGTCCTTGTATATTATTAAATAAAATAAAATTATTTTAGGTGGCCTCTTACAGATGATGTATAAATGCTTTAAAACTTCGTTCACCTAGCAGTTGACTTCAAGTGATGGGAAAGTGTCTGTTTATTTTAAGGAGAGCGTAGATAATCTCTTTAAAACAGGTTTTGAGTAATGTCTCGTTGTTCCTACTATCTCCCTTTTCTGTTTCTCCTTTAAAAGACACCCTGAAGCAAAGATTGTTTAAAAAACATTGTGAGGATTTTGATTCCTACCTCATTCAAGTCTTGGGTTCACCACCACTTCAGCCTGGCTTGGGGATGTCGGGGGAAGAACTCCGCCAGTCCACTCCACAGCCTCAGGAAGAAATGTCTGAGTCAGTAAGTAACTGCCTTGCTTAATTTGTGAGCTTACCATGGTGTTTTCTGTCTGTTTTACATCAAAGACCATCTTGTCTTGCACTGCCAAGTACCCGATGAGGTATATGTCCTTTCAGGTCCTTGGCTCTAAATACTATTAGCACTTTGTCCCCAGATTTCTAGTTCAGAAATAGTTCTGGGGCTTGTGAGCATGAATATGAGATTTTAAAGTTCTCTATATTTTATAACTAATTATTTATGAAATGTTGCAAGTAATATTTTTATGGTATACCGCTGCTACCACCACTAGGACAGATAAACACTATACTATTTACATTGCCCACTTACCATGCTTTGTAGATCCTTTCATACCAGGTTCCAGCTCTCCTTCATCCTGCTGTGTATCCACCTCCCACTTTGTAACCTCTCAGGTTCGTTCCTTCAAAGTATACACATGCTTAATCTGCCACTCTCCCATACTCCAAGGCACATGCTTGCTCATTTAGCTTCCACCTCCTGTGCCCAGAGTGCGAACTGACTGGGAGGGACCTATTCACGCATATGGTGCAAGGAGGATGCTCTGTTTCCAAGCTCCCCAATCACATGTGCATGAAAGAACTACCTCCTGAATGTGCTCAGACAAATGTGACTGTCCTCCTAGAAAGCTCTGGGACTGATCTCAGCCAGTCAGGTCATGAGCAACTATTAGGCTCTTTTAGGTGACAACAGGAGAGCCTCCCATGATTACCGGTGAGTACTCTAGTCTCTTCCCCACCAAGTTACAACTAAAGTAGGTCCCGACTCCTGTCTACTACACAGGGATGTCCTCTAGGAAGCAGGCACACACCAGTCATAACCCTGTTCTGTAAGCTCAATGAAGGCCCTGTCCTGTCCTTTTACGAAGGCTTCATGGATATGAAATATATGAGTGAGTGCAACAATTTTCTAGCCTCGGGATTCAGCTGTGTAGTTGAACTAAAGCCCCAAGAAACCTCCAGATCAGTTGTTGGGCCCGGGGTCATTCAGGAATCCGGCCCAGGATACGATTGCTAAGGGGACAGACAATAGATAGGACTCACTAGGGTTTTATACCATATGTTCAAAACAGGGCACAACGGCCTCTAACATATTTCTGTTTGATTAAACACTAACCAATTGTGAGACAGGTAATTTAGATTAAGGCAACAGAATGTCTCTGGATTGTAGGTTGAAATTAACACGCACATTTATTACATATGGCTTATATCGGGTCAGCAAACTTCCTGTAAAGGACCGTATAGTCAATTGTTTGTTTTGCAGGCCATTTGATCTCTGCTGCAATTACTCAGCTCTGCCTTTGAAATGCAAAGGCAGCCACAGCCAATACTTAAATGAATGAACATGGCTGTATTTGGATAAAACTTATTTCCAAAAACAGATGAAGACTCAGATTTGACCTAAAGGGTTTGCTGACCCTGGTCTTTACTGAGCATTTTGAAGTGAATTATAGACAATAATGTACAGTCTCTCTTCTCCTGAGCATGGAATGCTCCTGGGACCTTCCCTGCTTGTATCACATATCACTCTGTCCCTCCCCTGGTCAATCCACGTTCGGCTTCCTAAACAAGAGAAGACTCGGGTTTCACTCAGCAAGTGGTCCTTAAACTGAGCTCTCCTCATAATCAGTGAATTCCAGTAGAATGTATTGATCATTTACTGATGTACTAGGTGATAGGTCTTAAGACACAGTTCCTGCCCCGGAGGAGTCCACAGTCCATCAGGGAATAAATAAGCATAAGAAGTATTAAGAACTTTAGCAGAGCTGTAGATGAAGCACAAGAGATGGTGCAATTAAATTCAGGGCAGAGTAACGGAAGGCTTTGCAGAGGAGGTGGCACTGAGCTGAGTTTGAAGAAAAAATAGGAGTGTTTCAAGTCAAGAGTAGAGGGAAGGGTATTTCCAGCAGAAGGAACATGTGGGCATAGAGGGATTCCCAAGGGCATCGCATTTCAATAAATTAGGACAAGTTCAGGCTATCTGGAGCCCAAGGGGTGTGGGGCAGAATGGTGAGAGTTAAAGCTGGATAAATAATTGGAGGACCAGTTGTCAATGGCTTCACGTGTCAAGCTAAGGAGCTTGAATTTCATCGAAAGGTCAGGCAGCCAGGAGAAAGCAGAGATGTTTTTACAGCAAGGGTTTTATGGTCATATTTGGTTCACAGGAAGAATAACCCCGGTTGCAGTGGGAAAGATAAATAGGAGAAGGAGGACAGGCGGCTGGGATATGAGGAGTGACAGAGAGTCCAGGTGAGAGAGAACGAGACCTCAACTAAGGCAGGAGCATTGGAATAAAAGAAGGCCTGGATTGGAAAGCCATGTCTGGGGTAGAATGAACAGGATTTAGTGATTGGATGGATTGGAGGTTAGGAACAGGGAGGGTTTGGGGGATGACAGCTGTGTTTCTAGCTTAGAGATCAGGTGATATGAAACACCATCTACTAAAATGGAGAATATAGGAAGCAGGGTGGGGTTTTTTTTTTGGTTTGTTTTTGTTTTTTGAAGAAAAAATAATAAGCTTAGTTTGCACCAGGCAAAATGGAGGTGACTGAGGGACATCCAAGGCAATTATGACAGAGAATGAGGAAGAGCAAGACCCTATGCCTCGTATCATGACCCAGGAACATGATCAGAGACACATGATGTTAATTGATTATGACAGATGAAAAATATACTAGTAGCTGGAAAGGGAGGACAACGAAAAGTACATCTAAAATAGCCAGGATTTATAACACCAAGAGCTGCATAGAGGGAAGCTGAGCATCAGCTAGGTCTCCCTAGGGTACCTCTGACCATGACAGTGGGAACTTGCAGTGAACTTGAGCTTCTTGGATAGTCCCTTTTTTCTTTAGACCTTCTCACCCTTGCTCTTTGCAGAAGCACCAAGGCAAGACTGAGTTTTTAAACCACAAATGTTCCTAATAGATATTTAGTCTGAGGAAACATATATGCATTTATCTCTCTGTCATATATATATATCATATATACATATCACAGATGTAAGTACAAAAAAGTTAAGTACCAAAACATGTATATATCTGTACATGCACAACCACCTTTATCTAAAAGTATAATTACAGGATCCTAACATCTATAACAAAGTGAATCTGTCAAAACCTTTTGATTCTCAGACTGTTCCCAATCCTATCTCAGGCAACACTGCAAGACAAATAAATGGTCTCAGAAGTTCCTTTTGTGTCTCTATTCCCTTACTTTGCTGTCTCTTCTAACACTTAAGACACCTATTGCCGTCTTTCTTTCCTCTTCTTCTATCAAAATCTGTTCTCAGGGAAAAATCTGATATCAGGTATTTACACTTTTGTGTGAAATCTAATGGATTTCCACCTCCAAGAAGGACTTACATATTAAGCATTTTATCTAATTGTGGAGTTAACTTGATATACACTAAACATCTGGGAACAGGTGTGTTGGGAAGTAAAGAAAGCAGAAGACTTTCCCATGTTCCTCTAAATTCATAGCCCTTCAGTGGCACCCTGCTCTGTTGCTCTTTCAAGCCAGTCCTGGGAAGTTAAACATGTACATCCATTCTACTCTGTTCCTCTCCTGAAATGTCAGGATAATTTATACTTTCTTCTGGAATTTATCACATTTTATATTGTTAATAATTATTTGTATGTGTACCTTAACTCTCCTGATGGATTTACATTCCTTGAGGACATGGTCTGTGTCTAATTAAACTTGTGTCCCACTCACAACCTAAACTTGTGCCTCATCTTGCATACAGTAGATGCTCAATAAACCCCTATGGACCAAATGAATGCTATACCAACTGTTGGACTAAAAAAGAAATCTGAAGATTTTCTTCAATGAAAGGCATTGATTACACTGTTATAAAAAAGATAGTATACATAAAAAATCCGTATTTTTTTATGGGACTAATAATGTTGGCACTTCATGTTTCTTTATCCTTTCTGGGTTTGGACAGTGGGTTAAGATTGCCAGCATATAAATGAGAGTGGGGCAATAAAATCAATTAAGCATCATTTACTCAGACCAACTGGCTATAACCAGTAATGGACCATTAAGCAAACAAGCATATTAGTATCCTGCACAAAGTCACTTTTCATCATTCTAAATGCATTAGTAGATAATGTCAATATTAGTGAAAGAAATTGACAATGACACAAATAAATGGAAAGATATATACCATGCTTGTGGATTGGAAGAATATCATTAAAATGTCCATACTACCCAAAGCAATCTACAGATTCCACGCAATGCCCATCAAAATACCAATGACATTTCTCACAGAACTAGAACAAAGAAATTTGTCCAGAACCACAAGAAACTCAGAATAGCTAAAGCAATCTTAAGAAAGAAAAATAAAGCTGGAGGTCTCAAACGCCCTGATTTTAAACTATACTGCAAAGTTATAGTAACTTTGGTTACTATAACTAATGGTATGGTACTGGCATGAAAGAAGACACATAGACCAATGGAATAGAACTGAGAGTCCACAAATAAATCCATGCATATATATGGTCAATTAATCTATGACAAAGGACACAAGAATATGCAATTGGAAAAAGTCATTCTCTTCAGTAAGTGAAGTGAATTTGTCAGAACCTTTTGATTCCCAGATTGTAGGGAAAACTGGACAGCTATATGCAAAATAATGAAACCAGATCACTATCTCATATCATATACACAAATAAATTTATAATCAATTAAAGACTTCAATATAAGACCTGAAATCATAAAAGTCTAGAAGAAAATGTAGACAGTAAGCTCTTTGACATCAGTCTTTGCAGTATTTTTTTGACCATTCTCCTTAGGCAAGGGCAACAAAAATAAAAATAAGCAAATGGGATTACACCAAACTTTTAAAAAGCTTTTGTACAACAGAGCAAACCATCAATTCAATGAAAAGGCAACCTATCAAATGGGAGAAGATATTTGCAAATCATATATCTGATAAGGGGTTAATATCTAAACTATATAAAGAACGTATACAACTTAATATCAAAAACAAATAACCTGATTAAAAAATGGGCAGAGGACTTGAATAGACATTTTTCCAAAGAAGACAGACAGATGGCCAACAGGCACATGAAAAGATGCTCAACCTCACTAATCATCAGGGAAACGCAAATGGAAACCACAATGAGACAATCACTTCAAACCTGTCAGAATGACTATTATTTAAAAGACAAAAAAATAACAAGTGTTGGTGAGGACGTGTAGAAAAGGGAACCCTTATACAGTGTTGGTGGGACTGTAAAATGGTCCAGCCACTATGGAAAACAGTATAGAGGTTCCTCAAAACAATTAAACTAGACAGCCATGTGATGCAGCAATTCCACTGCTGGGTATTTATCCAAAGAAAACAAAAACACTCTTCAAAGAGATATATGCACCCCTGTGTTCACTGCAGCATTCTTTACAATAGATATGGAAACAACCAAAATGCCCATCAATAGATGAATGGACAAAGAAGAGGTGGTGCATATATATATATAATGGAATATTACTTGGCCATAAAAAGAACGAAATCTTGTCATTTGCAACAACATGGGTGGACCTAGAGGGTATTATGCTGAGTGAAACAAGTCAGAGAAAGACAAATATCGTATGATTTCATTTACAAATGGAATCTAAAAGAACAAAAGAAATACACAAACAAAATGGAAAAATAGGTACAGGAAATAAAGTCATGGTTATCAGAGAGAGGAGGGGTGGGGGGGCAGGTGAAATAGGTGAGGGGGATTAAGAGGTACAAAATTTTAAAAAATAAATAAAAGGTACAAACTTCCAGTTATAAAATAAGTCATGGGGATATAATGTACAGTATAGAGAATATAGTCAATAATATTTTAATAACTTTTTATGGTGACAGATGGTAACTAGACTTATTGTGGGGATCATTTCATAATATACATAAATATTGAATCACTGTGATGTACACCTGAAACTAGGTATTAGGTTGATGCAAAAATAATTGCGGTTTAACAGGTTACAAATAATTGCAAAAAACACAATTACTTTTGCACCAATCTAATACAAATAGGATATTTTATGTCAATTGTATGCCTATGAAAATTTTAAAAAAGTAATGTCAACATACAGGATCTTTATTCACTAGAGCAGGTTTTGTAACAGTATTCTAGTTTTTTTTTAAAGAATAGAAATGAAAGAAGCCCTGTCTACCCCTTCCATAAAGCCTTTTTTTTCTTTGTATTACAAAAAAAATTGTTCCCTGATTGCAAATAAATAAGTAGCAGCAGAGATTTCTTCTGCTCTGTAGAAAGGAGGCTGTGGGATTCCTATGAAGAGTGATTCCATAGCAGACCAGTGATGGAGATAATCAAGCTAGTGTGGGGGGAGTCCCTCTGGGTAGCTGCTGCACCGATGGAGAGGTGAGGTGGAGGAAAGTGGGGAGCTATGAATCTCTTTCTTCCCTCTGATCCTGTCCTGATGTTGTATATAATCCAATGCTAGCCTTAAGTTCAGGATGCAGGCTCCTCATTTCTAGAGAGGAAATGTATATTCTGTATCGATGTAAATTATGGAAAGCTAACACAGCAGGCTGACCTGGCTACATGACCCACCCTCTCTTTGTCAATCCTCTCTTTTAGTGAGACCCTACCCCAGGTCCCCATACCACTTGCCTCATGTCTCCCCTCTCATCAGTATCATGAAACTGCTCAAAGATCTCCATCTCAATTTTCACTCTTGCTGTTTGCCCCATCTCTTCCTCTCCTTTCCCCACAAATCTCACTCGTTCTTGACACTGGAGCTCCACTGGCAATTTTTTTTCAAAAAATGGAGCCCTGGGCAGGTTCTAACTTGTTGTTGGAATGAATATGTTCCTTCATCCTAAAGCCTGACCCTGAGCTCTATCCTCAACTTTGATGGGACAACTTTTAGTCCCCTCCTTGTTCTCTGAGGCCCATTGCCTTCTGCTTCTTCCAAGACCAGGACCTCATTTCACTGGGGTGCTGTTTCCTGCCCTATAGTCAGTAAATAGGCTTCAGACTCTCCCATCTGAAAATTTCCCTAACCCTCTCCTACTTCACATGTCCCTCTTTCTATTATCCTATCTCTTTTTATAATAAAATTATTCCACAGGCCAGCCTCTGCGCGCGCGCTCTCTCTCTCTCTCTCTCTCTCTCTCTCTCTCTCTCTCTCTCTCACTCACTCACACACACACACACACACTCACACTCACAACCTCACTGTCTTTCTCTCTCCCTCTCAACTTCCTCACTTCTGTTCACTTGCAAACCCTCTGAAGTCAGGCTACTGCCTCCAATATGACACTGAAACAGCTGCAAAAGCCACTAGCAACCTCCTAATTGCAAAATCCTTATATTGCCACATTCTTTTCTCTCTCACATGTAAGAGAATGCCATGCTTTTCTTTGATTTTGAGAGTTCTCTCTCTTGTTCTCCTTTCACCCTTCTGAGCATTCTTTCTCCATTGTTTGGGAGTTTTTCTTTCTCTCTTTACCCCTTAGATTTTAAACTCTTAATTTTTCTGAGATCTGTTTTTAGCCTGTTTCTCTTGTGCCATGTTCTCTGAGTTCCAAAGCTAACAACTCTCAAATCTGCTTCCCCAATCCAGTCCTTTCTCCTGGGCCCCAGATTGACATTTTTGATGGTCTATGCATATTTTATTCTGGGTGTCCCCCCAGGCATTCAACCTGGAATACGTTCACAATTCTGTTCCTCCGGATTTCCTTCCTAGGGATTTATTCCCACCAACCAGCCAGGCACCTGACAAGAAACCTGGAACACATCTATATCTCTATCGTTGCTTTATCTTCCACACTTGTTGGTACTGTCTTCTTTGTCTGAACATCTCTATCCCTCCTATCAACTCCTTTCTCCTCATCCATACCTTTCCTGTCTTAGATCAGGGCCTCATTACTTATCTATATTAATAATATGGCTTCAAGACTCTGGTCCTGTCTCTCTTTTCTGTATCCTCTCCAGTTTATCCATTACTTATTGACAGTATAATTTTATTTATTTTTTCACTCATAAAAATAACATCACTGAATTATTTCTCTTACATATAATTCTATTTTGGCTGAATTTTCTTAAAAACCTATCTATAATAACATGGCACATATTTTAATTTGGTACTAAGCCTCCATAACAATAGAGTAGGAAAAATAATATTTCTGTACACCTATATTTTCTTGTAATGTCCTATTCAAGTAAAATGTTGTAGGCCGTTCACTCACATTATATTCACTATTAAATGATGGAGCTTATTCAAGGACCATAATCAATACTTTTAAAAGACATGGACTTTTCAAACTTTAAAAAGACCTGGGGCTGAGCCTAGTGTTCATTTAGTTCCTCTACTGACAGGAAAATTAAGTTGATTTCCTGAAATTTGACCTAATTATTTGTAAATAGCCTTGACGAAGCCACATATACAGAGATGGTTATATTGGTCAATATTATAATTTATTTGTTTATAAAATATAATTAATACTCTCTCACTGTAGCCAAAATAACAAATTCTTCTTGATAAAATCCTGCTTAACAACTAATTCTTAGCATTGCTATGTGAAGCTGCTGTGTAAGCATCATATATTGCTAATAACAGACTTATTACATGTACACTATAAGATGCTCCTATCCTATTGAGGAGAGAAAAAAAACAAACATATTGCAAACTGATCTAGAAGAAATATCACAGACCTGGAAGCCAAGAAACTTGGTAGTCTCAATGCTAAAGCTAAATACTTTATTTCCTTAGCTCTAAAGTTTATATTTTTCCTATTTTACTATTTTAGAGATTGGGATGATTCTAGTTAGTGTGTTGTGGTCTCGTTTTAGAGGCTTTCAAAATGTGTAGTGTATCTCACAATGAATGACGTCTTAGAAATGAAATCTGATCGCTGCCTGACATTGGGTGAATCACCTGTTTCTCAAGGTTTTGGTTTTCTCAATTCCAAAATAAGGGATTATTACCAGAATATTTTTCCTTTTGTATAAGTACATGGTTAGAACAGTGAGAAGCATTCACCAGGCAATGCCAGAATGGAGGGCATTATATTAATGAGAGAGAGGGTGTACGCAGAATAAAATCCTGCAGTTCATCCTCTAGGAAAGCCACAGGTAACCAAGGGAAGTCCCAGCACAAACTCAAGCTGTCCCTGCCAGTCCTCAAGAACCTTAAATGCAAATAAAGAGCATCCAATATATGCACTTAAGTGCTGAAAGACCTACCAAAAAAAGTACTGTCGTCTAGGAAGAGTCAACCAAGGTCAGACGCCTGAGAAGCAAGCACCTTGACAGCACTAGCTGCTGAGCCAGCTGGCAAGGGCAGATTCCCCACAGCCAACTGGAAGAAACCTGGACCTACAACTGCTAGGAACAGCTAAGTCTGAACACAAGGGCTGAGGCAGGTGATCGAGCATTCATCCAGAGAAGACAGGAGCTCAGAGCTGAAGAGCTTGTCGGTAGTAGACGAAGATTCTGGGTAATGAAGTACACGGGAAATGTCTGGAAATCAGAAACCAAACGACCTGTGGGAATTGTGTGGCTCCTGGTTGGTAATCCCCCTTTAGCTCATGCATTCATGTTCCTGGGAGCCTGCTCGAAACCTGCTTTCCTCCCTTTAAAGATCTACTCTAAGACTGAAAAGGACTGACGACAACACATCTGCTTGTCCAGCTGCAGGGAGCAGCCCCGGCCTCTACGTGTTGACTAGTTGCATCTGTGTCTTTTTACGGTGGTGAGGTCCTGCTTGGAGCTGGGACCATTTGTCTCCTCCAAGGCAAGCCAGTGCGGTGGGAGCAGAAATGTGCAGAGCTGGTAGTTAGGCTTTTGTTTTTAGGGTTAGGATTTATAAAAAGAACAGAAAATACACATAACAAACATCTGAGTGCCTACCACCCAGACATAACCAGTGTTTCCATTTGTTTGTTTTCCTTCAGAGTCTCTTTCACTTCCTCCCCTCTCCAGGGGGAACCACTATCATGAATTTGGAGTGTATTCTACCAGTAAAGTTTGGGGCTGCTTAAATCCTACTTTTAGAACTAGAAGGTATATTAAGGTCTAATTTTTTATTATTTAAGAATGATAATATTAAAGCTTAGAGGATTGAATAATCCAAAGTCCCCTCTCTCTCCTTCTCCCTCTCTGTCTCTCTCTGTCTCTCTGTCTCTGTCTCTGTCTCTCTGTCTCTCTCTGTCTCTCTCTGTCTCTCTCTGTCTCTCTCTCTCTCTCTCTCTCTCTCTCTCTCTCTCTCATCCATTCTGAATCTGTTGAGTAGCTACTATTTGCTGTTCTATGCTATAAAGATATAAAAGAAGACGAAGAAGAAGGAAGGAAGAAAAAAAGAAAGTAAAGAGAATTGTGGCATGGTTTAATCTCTCTTATCAGGAAAGTGATTTCACACATGGGAGAAAGGAAATGATGCAAATGATAGTTACACATATACGAGCATAGGATTAAAGATTAGCTTCTATATGACAAGGGCCAAGTACAGAAGCATTAGAAGGTACCATGCTCCATCTGAAAGATGAGCATTAGTACTGACTGGGTTATTGGGAAGGGTTTTGCGGATGGGGATCTTGGTGAGAAATTCACTTTCAGCCTGAGGCAGAATGAAGAAGAAGGAATGAAAGGTCATAGCAGGATGTGCTGGGAGTAGTGGAAGGCAAACTTGGAAAAGTGTGGAGGAGACAGACGGTGGCAGGGCCATGTAGATCAGTTGAAGAATTTTTTACCTATCAAATTGGTAATTATCTCTTTTTTCAATCCTAATACCTAGTAAATGGTGATAGCTTAAGAAAAGACACTCAGTATTGAGAGAGCAAGTTCACAAAACTTTTTGGAAGAGGACTTTGTCTCAGAAGCTCAAATATGTGTGTTCTTTGACCCAGCAATCAGCCATGTGGTTTCTAACAGAAAAACACACAAAACAAATAAATGTTTAAAAAAGGCCATTGTAGTTAAGTATATTCTATATTTAGAATGCTGGTATAGAGTCACAGTAAAATATGGAACCATGATATATTAAATTAAAAATAACAGAAAACCAAACATACACTTTTTTGTGTGTGAAAATAATATATGCACATAGGAGAAAATACACCTGAATATCAACAATGATTGTTTCTGGGAAATAGAATGAATCCCTTGTGATTTCTGTTTTCTTCTTTGGCTTGACAGATTTTCTAAATTCTCTCCAATAAACATGTTTGCTTTTGTAATAAGGAAGAAAATTATAAAAATGGCAAACCATAACAATTACACATTTGATTAACGTGAAATCTCATGGAGCCAAACGATCAATTATTCTCATCCATGAAAAAAAATTTCACTCGTTCTAAGAACCTGAGGTGTAATGCTCTCATAGTCAAAATTCCCAAATGATGTGATTGAGAAAGAAAATGCACACTCCTGAACATATAAGAGGTAAAGAATAACTTATAAGGCCTTTAGAGTTGAACAAGGTAATAATTTAAAGGCTGAGTTCATTCCTTTGAGAAAACCACGTTGTCCAGAACAGTTCTTCAAAGGAATGTTCTTACCTAACAGACAGTATATCTGAAGCCTAATATTCATTGGCTTTTTTATGTTTGATAAACTACACCACAGGCTGCCTTTTCCTTTATTTTTTGCTTAAAATAAATAAGCGCAAGCCAAAAAAACAAACAGACAAACAAACAAAACAGTATTTCTTTCCTGAAACTGGCATTTCTCAGATTTTGCCATGAGCTTAATCATTTGGGGGAAGTTCTGTGGTCATTTGGAGCTTTAGATGCCACAACAGAAAATAAAGTACCGAGAAAGCTTTTCTCTAGCCTTCAAATTCCCTAGTTCTATGATTATAACAAAAGCTCACATTCAAATTGTCATATGTAGACACAAGATCATTCTGAGAGAAAATGCCAACTGACCCACCGTTTTACCTCCAGGGGTACCAAAAGTTGGGGCAAGTAAAAACTCATTGTTTTAATTGAGTGCCCTTTATATAGGGCTCATGAGCAGACCAGCCCCAGTGGAAATATTTGCTCTGATTTATCTGGTAGTACTTTAATCATTGTAAAAATATACATACACAAGTAATATAATTGATTAGCCCTTCTGCCGTGTGTGTGTGTGTGTGTGTGTGTGTGTGTGTGTGTGTACAGACTCAAAAGGAGAGAACAACTTAGATGGCAGAGAGCAGCTAGTCATGATGACAGCTGGCTCTGGTCATAGGATGACAGGAACCACAGGTAAGAAAGCATGAAAAATGAGTTTTACCTAGTTCACAGGTTTGCCTATTTAAATAAATAAATATAAAAAGCAAACAAAAAGACAAACAACAGAGGGCCTTGTGAGGATAAGGGAGCATATTGTGCCAGGACTGAGGTGAATGATCCACTCCATGTAGCTGGGCTCCAAGGGAAACAAAAGAAATAAAGAACTTCTTTAGCCTCTTAAAAGATTGACCTGGCTCCTGGCAACTGTAGTCAAGAATAACATGATTCTTATTTTTTTAAAAAGCAAAACACCTTTTCTTCCTGGTTTCGTAACATATCATAAATTTGGATGAACTTTGAGTCCACAGTACTTGCTTTTGAAATTTGAATTCTTTGTTCCTTAGCTAGCAAACATTTCTCAGAACTTTGTAGAAGCTAAACGTCCTGGAGCATTTGACATTTCCTGGGGGCTGGATAAGAGGATGAGATGAAAAGTGATTGCTATTGTTTTTATTCTAGTGTATTATTGTCCTCTGGCACCCCACTTTCCAATCTCAAAATTGGGTGAGTTTGTGGTAGATATTTTGGAATACATTGCTAAATATTCTAGTGTTAGGGAATGGAGAGGACAGGGCCGTGAAAAAAATGCTTAAAGAAATGAGTGGTTACTTTCTCTCCTCACACCAGTGACTAAGAAAAGAATGAAGATACATTCCTCTCAACCTCACAACTTCCATGCCCTGCACGTGGATTTGTCTGGAAGGCCCAGTACAAAAGTGTCTGTGCGTGGCCGTGGGAAGTGTGCACACTCACACAAAGTGGTGGGAAAACCCAAACGTGTATTCAGATACGCATGACATAGAGGAGGGGCATCATTTCCTGAGCTTTTATTGAAATAATTAATTTTAGAGAGTTGGGGAGAAGCAGCAATGCTGAACTTTTCCTTCAATGTTCCCAAAAGCAAACTAGCTTTTTTGACTTGATATCACTCAAAACAAAAATGTAAATTTAAAAGCATTTTATGAATTTGACTCCAAAGGCAATGGAAGTAAAAGCTAAAATAAACGGACAGGACTATATGAAACTTAAAAGCTTCTGCACAGCCAAAGAAACCATCGACAAAATAAAGAGGCCACCAACTGAATGGGAGAAGATTTTTGCAAACAGTGCCTCCGATAAGGGGCTAATATCCAGAATATACAAGGAACTTGTGCAACTCAACAACAAAAAAACAAACCCAGTTGAAAAATGGGCAGAGGACCTGAAGAGACATTTCTCCAAAGAGGACATACAAATGGCAAATAGACATATGAAAAAATACTCAACATCACTAATCATCAGAGAAATGCAAATCAAAACCACAATGAGATATCACCTCACCCTAGTCAGAATGGCTATCATCAACAAGACAAATAATAACAAGTGTTGGAGAGGCTGTGGAGAAAAAGGAACCCTCACACACTGTTGGTGGGAATGCAGACTGGTGCAGCCGTTATGGAAGGCAGTGTGGAGGTTCCTCAAAAAATTACGAATAGAATTACCATATGACCCAGCAATCCCTCTCCTGGGTATCTACCCAAAGAATCTGAAAACATTTATACATAAAGACACATGTGCTCCAATGTTCACTGCAGCTCTGTTTACGGTGGCCAAGACATGGAAACAACCAAATTGTCCTTCGATAGATGAATGGATAAAGAAGTTGTGGTATATATACACAATGGAATACTATTCGGCGGTAAGAAAAGATGATATAGGAACATTTGTGACAACATGGATGGATCTTGAGAGTGTAATGCTGAGCGAAATAAGTCAGACAGCAAAAGCAGAGAACCATGTGATTTCACTGATATGTGGTATATAAACCAAAAACAACAAAAGAACAAGACAAAAAAATGAGAAACAGAAACTCATAGACACAGACAATAGTTTAGTGATTACCAGAGGGTTAGGGGGGTGGGGGGTGGGAGATGAGTGTAAGGGGGATCAAATATATGGTGATGGAAGGAGAACTGACTCTGGGTGGTGAACGCACAATGGGATTTTATAGATAATGTAATACAGAATTGTACACCTGAAATCTATGTAATTTTACTAATAATTGTCACCCCAATAAATTAAAAAAAAAAATTGTAAATGTTTTATGTAGGTCAATGTCTCCGGAGCCCAGGACAAAGAGAATGAGCATCCAGAGCCTACCTGGGCTGGCAGCCTGGCCCCCACTCTTTCATCTGAGGCTGCCACCACTCAGGAGCCATTGCGCAGCCCCCCTAAGGAGGGGACAGAGGGTCTGGGAATCAGAACTCCAAGGCCCATTTTGAACGTAAGGCCAGAAAAGTGGGTGCACAAAGGTAAGAGATACCTGCCAATCAGCTACTGCATTTACAATGTGAAGAAGGCCTAGGAAAGATGGCCTCTAAAATCTCATGCAGAGAGAACAGGCTTTGACCCTACACAGGGAGGACAAAAGACACTTTTCATTTTGTTACATACAGAATTAGAAAACTGGCTGGAATAGAAGTGGTCAATAAAAAATTTTCAAGTTCTTATAGTGTTTAGTAGTATTATTTTAAATGTGAACACCTCTCGAGTGCATTGCACTCCCATGTTTGCCACAGTCCCTACCATGCCCTATTGTCTTAAATGTGGCCTTCATACATATAGACATGGGAGGTTTTGATCCCTAGATTATAGAAGAGAAAAAAGCTAGAATCTAGATTCACCAACATATTTTCGATGGAGTTAATATCTATAGAAATTAATAAGTAGATACATAGTTTCTGAAGAACATGCCAGAGAGACACCCTTGCCCAAGAAGAAGCATAGATTGACTTGAAAACAAGTTACACAAAAAGACATTATTTAGTTATTGTTTTTAAGAGCAAAGGCAGTGAAAATCTGCACTGTTCCTTTCCATTTGGTTTAAGGAGTGTTCATTTAGTTTTAGAAAGTATGTGAATTGAGACACACTCCAAAATCTGAGGAAATGAATATGGGAGATGGCGAAAGAAATGAACCTTATAACATATAAACCACCTCGCAGAACACAGAAAACAGATAGCCAAGTACCTATTTGGTCTTTTTTGTGATTTCTCTAGCCTTGGGATCACTTCCACAGGTAGGAAATACAAATCAAGACACTAAAGAGTACCGTGAAATAAAAAGGGCTTTAACAAAGGGCTTTACTGTTGTAGCTTTTCTTTGCTTTTTTACAGTGGATGAGTTTCTGAAATTTATTTGTAAACTGACATAGAAGGTCATGTTTTTATTATCCTTCAAGAGCTGCTCTTTCTAAAAGAAAATTATAAAAATAGTCCCCCCCCCCCCTTTTAACCTTTCTTTGTAGTAGAAAGGGATTTCCTTTTTGAATAGCACAATGACATGTGATTTTAGAGGTGCTTTCTATGAACAAACAGGAAGGGAATGTGTACAGAAGGCTGGAATCATCTTCATTCTAAATGTTAATTTGATTTTAAATCAAATCCAAAGTAAACTAAGAAACCCTATTGTTCTCTTGTCAACTAATCCCCACAGGAGTGTAGCCAATGAAGGCTCACACTGTTATGCTTTCACAGAAATAGGCATTTTTAATGAGGTTTCATAAAGATTGAAACTTTTACGTTTTCAAAGGAATGCATATCTAATGGTGGGATTTCAGGTGGTGGAGGAAATGTTTCCGATGTTAGGAAACCCTTCTTTAACTTATAACAATATTTTTTTAGTTAGTGTGTTAGTGTGCATGGAGAATAAACTTTACAGAGCTTTTAATTTCTATCTTTTCAGTAAAAGAAAAACATATAATAACACATTATCTTTTTTTCAACCTAGATCCTAGATGCTTAGAAGACCTCAAACCTGGAAACTGTAGTGAATATGTGGTTCGATGGTATTATGACAAACAGGTCAATTCTTGTGCCCGTTTTTGGTTCAGTGGCTGTAATGGCTCAGGAAATAGATTCCACAGTGAAAAGGAATGTCAAGAAATCTGCATTCATGGATAAGTAAGTAAATCAACCTGTAATGAGTCAAATCTGTATCTCTATTAACAAGCCAAGAAAGAAACTATAATTTCAACATATTCACCCAAAACAAATAAAGCACCATGTTGGATTGTATACTGAGTATTTACAACTTATAAGCATAATCAAATCCTTACAGCCACACTAGGATGTAGCTATTATTAACTATTTTCACAGACGAAGAAGCTGAGGCTCTGAGAAATGTAGCAATTTGTCAATTGTCACCCAACTAAAAATTGGCAGAGCGGGGGATGTGACTCAGTTCCATGCAACCTCAATACATAGGCTTAGTATCGACTTAGACCTGCATTGTGGTTCTGATTCCTGTTCATTCCTATTCTATGTATTATATCAGATTAAACTTCTTCTCAGCCCAGCCCCCCATTCCTCCCTTGTCCCTTGTCCTTTGTCCCCACTTCCTCTCACAGCCCTGCCAGTAGCAAAAGGGAGGTGGTAGGGAAGGATTTGGATTTGGGAATTAGAAATGATGGGAGTATGTGCATAGGAGGTGGTGAGATAAGAAAAAAGATCCTGCTTGGGGGAAACACAGCCAGATGGAATGGTTGAGAGGAGAGGCACTGGAATAGGAGTTGGGATGCTGAGTGAGGTTGGATTTTTGCCTTACTTGCCCTGAAAGTGAGTAAGAAACCAATCTGAATTCAAATGACTTAAATTGAGTACCAGGAGGCGTAATTTCAGGAGTGTGTCATTCCTCACTCCTCCAACATGTCTGCTAACAAACATTTATTGTGTGTGTAAACTATATATTGAAAACAAAAAACTGTAATTTAAGTGAAGGAACTTTTCCCACCCTTCCTTTAAAATTTGTAAATGTGACTTTCAATTTTAGGGGGATAGAATGAGGAAGCACTTGACAGCCAAGAACTACTTAAAGCCCACATCCACCCTTGAGCAAGGTATTTTGAAGATAGGTCTAACACTGAAAGATGAGCCACCAAATTGAAATATGACCAAACAGAGTAATAGAGAATTGGCTCTGTCATTTTATAATAGTTTTGCGACACCCAGTCTGGAAAGATCATCAGTTCTGAGCTGAGCTCAGATAGCTTTTGTATATATCATTTCACAGCACATTTTCTTCTTCTTTCAGGCCTGTGATCCTCATTCAAGGTCAGAGGTATAAAAAACAGAGCTTTCAGTGATGGAGGTGCTAGAAGAACAGCCATCTTAGCAAAAATAATTTTGTATAGTTTGATTAAATTTTGATCATGTAACATTTGATATTACAAAAGAATATATGTAATATACTTGTTAAGCTAAAAGATATGATAATGAGATGAACACCAGTGAACACAGCACACAGAGAATGAACTAAACATAACCAATCCTGTTGAAGCTTCCTACGTGCCCCTCTACCATCCCAGCCCTGTTTCCTGTCAGGGATATCCCATCTGAATTTTGTTTACCATTTCACTTTGCTCTCGGATTTATATGTAATTTTACATGTAAAAAACCACATATATTTCTATGTATTTCTAAACAGTACATAGTCTCGCTTATTTTAGAGCTTTATAAAAATGGTGTCATACTCCAGTCTTTTGCAATCTGCTAGTTTCATTTAATATTAGAATTAACCCATATGTCTTACCATATGTAGTCCTAAAGACATTTAAAGGTATTCCTAAGTAATTTATTATTTAGGTTTTTTTTTGAGCTTTAGAAAATTTGTTTCATAATATGAAATTCTTTGCAACTTGGTACATTACATTATAATTCATACACATCCATTTACTTTCACAGTTGTATAATATTTGTGTGAATATATCATAAGGTATTTAACCATTGTCTTGTCTATGATCAATTAAATTGTTCCTGTTTGTTTATTTTTCTTACTATTCCATCAGCTTTGCTATGAATGCTTTGATGCATGGCTTTGGGTGCACATGCACCAGTGTTTTGCTAGGACACATGCCCAAAAAATGGAATTGCTGGGTTGCAGGATATATAAGCATTCAAAAATAGTATATCATATCAAATCAAATTTTTTCCCAAAGAGTTTGAACTAATTCATTAAAACTTTCACCAGTTGTATACAAGAGTTTCCACTGCTTGATAGATAGTCTTATCAACACAGAATTATCAGACTTCTTCAGTTTGCTAATACTGGGTATAAAATGATATCTTGTTTTAATTTGCCTTTCTCTGGTGACATTTTACCATATTTATTCACCATCTGTGCTGCTACTGCTTTGTAAAATGTCTGTTTATAATTGGGGATTTTTTTTCTATTGGATTGTTTGTTTTTTCCTTGAATTTCTGGAGTTCTTTATATATCCTTAAATCAAATTATTTGTTCATTATTTGTGTTGCTAATGTATTTGTATCTTGTCTTTTTACTTTACTCTTTCCTTTTTTTTTTTATGAACAGAAGTTCTCAATTTTAATGCAGTCCAATTTACCAATTTTTTCTTGTGTGGCTAGCACGGTTTGTTCTTTGTTTATGTTGATTAGCCTCTCGGCCACCTTTCTTGGGTGGGACACTCCCCCAGGGAAAAAAAACTACTCTGGGTGCTGGGTGTACCTCTCTGGATTCTCACCTTCGTGCCTGGTAATTCCTTATGATCCTGTGAGAGTCTTGGTAATTTCTAGGTGACCGTTTTTTGTTTCATCTTTTTTAGTTGTCCTCAGCATGAAAGTGGGTCTGAGCTGCATCGATGGCCATTGCTACATTTTGTTGTTGTTGTTGTGGGAAGGAAGACTTTGGATATTTTCTTATTCTTTGAAGCCCAGCAATGCATTAAAAAGCATGTATTAGTCACCATATGGTCGTTGGAAAGTACCAAGACCCTTCAAAGAATCTAGCCGGCTACTTTGCCAGAAGCAGTACTTATATTCCTTTTCCAAGCTTTTCACAACTTTGCCCACATAGAAAATTGACATGTTGTAATGTTGACTAGGGTGTCCATCCCTTTGTCTAAAACATCCTTGTCTCCTTCTGGGATGAGCAAATCCTAATGTTGCGCGGACAACTTGCAGGCCTCCCCTCCTCCTTTGTGGTGCTTCCTTATCAGCTGAGCCACGCTCAACCCTGAGAGCCCAAAGCCCTCAGCTGAGGCCTCCATTCTACCTGAGTCTGAACTGCCTTTCACTTCTTGGAGATTCTCTGCAATGGTTTCCTTTTGCTGCTCTAACAAATTACCACAATTTGGCCACTTAAACAACACAAATGTATTATTATCTTACAGTTCTGTAGGTCAGAAGTCTGATGCTGCTCTCATTGGGCTAAAATCTAGGTGTCAGTGGGGTTGTGTTGCTTCTGGAGGACCTAGGGAAGAATTTGTTTCCTTACCTTTCCAACTCCTAGACGCTGCCCACATTCCTTGGCTTGTGGCCTCTTCCTGTACCGTCATCGCCAGCAACAGCAGGCTGAATTTTTCTCATGCTGCCGTTGCTCTGATTCTCTGACTACAGCTGGGGAAGGTTCTCTGCTTTTAAGGACTTGTGTGATTAGATCCCACTCACCTGGATAATCCAGGCTACCCTCCCCATCTCCAGGTTCTTAACCTTAATCACATCTACGAAGTCCCTTTTGCCATGTGTGAGGAACTATTGACAGGTTCTGGGAATTAGGAAACAGACATTGTTGGGACACCATGCCCTCAACCATAGCATTTGTGTCCTGTGCATGCTCCCTGAGCTTACGAGCAAAGACAGGCCTGTTTATCTCTGTGTCCCTAGTTCCTGGCATGTAGTTAAGAAGTCAATACATTAAAAAATACCTCAGCACTCAGAACTCACTTTTTATTACAGAAAAATTAACTGCTTGGAAGAGGGGACTAGAATAAGATCAGAAAAAAATCATACTCCTTTAAAAGGAGAATAAGAGAAAAGTGATGTCAGTGAGTAAAAACCAGTACTCTCTCATCCTATTTGAGATTCAGAACGACCTCCTCTTGTCTTCCCCCACTATGATTAGCAAAACAAAGGAAAAAGTCAGAGGGAGTATTGTCTAGATCAGGGGTGTCCAAACTTCGGCCCGCGGGGCCAACTGCGGCCTGCGATCCATTGTTAATTGGCCCGCAGCAAATTCCAAAAAATATATTTAGTTTACTTAAATAAACTAGGTGAGGCAATACGTACTTCACCTCGAGTGAGTGGCCCAGCTGTTTGTGTATTTTACTGCATATGACCCTTGGTAAAAAACGTTGAAAAAAGTTTGGAAACCCCTGGTCTAGATAAAGAATCAAAGAAACTGAATTGAACAATCTGAGAATTAATTATGGAAAAGAGAATGATGATTTATGTTTTCATCTTAAGCTGGTTAAAAAGCCAACAGAGATGGGGGAAACATATGACATTTTGTTCTCCATTCTCAAATTAAAAAGAACAAACTACGTACAAAATGTGCTAGAAACAAGGATGCATGTCTAAATAAGTTTCCATTTTAAATTAAGACACGAAGACATTTTTAGTATTTTATCAAGTACTAATGATGTTCAAGAATTTAACAATGAAAAAACTCCATTGAAACTTGAAAATATCTTACATGATCAATTCTATCGTTTTCATTTAGTTGAAACCTCAGCTTTGCTGACTGCAAGAAATGCTCTAGTCAGGTGTTGGAAAACCACACTAACGTTATAAAATGATAATTAAGCTTGGTGATTTTAATCTTGATGTTTATCCAAACATGACAAAAAGTAAACGAGAGAATGAGAGAAAAATATTTGCATGTGACATGTAACAGAATGGTTTCATATCGCTAATAGAGATCTTATAAATCCAAAGGAGTAAAAAGGAAAAGGTAGGCAATTCAAAGAAGATGGCCAATAAACACAGGAAGAGATGCTCAGCTTCACTGCCCGAGAAATGCTTGCTGAGTGGATCAGGGATGAGACTGGAAACCTGCAGGAGAGTCTGCTGAGCACCCTGGCTGAGAACCAGCTAGGAGACCTCTGAATTGTGCTAACCTGAGGAGAGGGTTTACTATTTGACTCTTTGACTTGGAATTTTAGGTGTTCAACTACTTATGCCCTTTTTCTCTACAAATCTATCATTCAGTGTCTTTCATGAATAGCAGTGCAAAGATGGATTAATGCTGTTGAAGTGTCCAAGATTTACCCCCCTTCTAATAATAACTTTTACTATAATTTCACTAAAATAAAACATGTTTTAGAGTGTGTGTGTGTTTATTTAAATAAATCCTTTTTTCAAAGATACTAATCTATGTAAAATGATAAATAATTAATGCTTTAAAAAATCAAACTAGTTCAAAACAAGAATGGTTCCAAATCATATTTCACAGATATATTTATGGCATTTTAGTTTTTTTTTAAAAAGTTGAACTAGTTTGATTTTTTAAAGCATTAATTATTTATCATTTTACATAGATTAATATCTTTGAAAAAAGGATTTATTTAAATAAACTCATTTAAAGTCACTCCAGGCTCTAAATGTTAGGAATTTTTGAACCCTGCTTTAATTGGGTTAAGGAAATAAGAGTTTTTAGAATCTCTAAGATTCCTTAGAATCTTCTAGTCTTTTGTCTCCTCTATTACTTATATCCCTTAGACAAATACCCTAAGTGACTGGGCAATCTTGGAGTGAACATTTCTGGTAGGACAATTATCTCATGGCAGCCCATTCTTTAGACAATACCAATTTCCACGGCTGCACTTTAAACTGATGTCTCCCTTGCTTTCCACCCTGACAAACTCCTAGTCTAACCTGTGGCGCCTGTGGCGCAGAATGATGGTGTTGTGATTTTAAGACTGTCGCTACGTCACCTTTCATTTGGGCTGCTTCAGCGGTGTCTCCGATCTCCATGGTCATTTCCCATTCTATCCTTTAATTCAGAGCATGCCCTCCAGGACGTGAGTGACTGGAGTAGGGGAGAGAAGCAAACTCGCATGTCCTTTGTTCTAAATATTTTATTCTATGGAATATGGAAAACCTCAGATGACTGCTACATTGAGAAAAGACCTGGGAAAATTGTCCTCTATCTTGGAAGCAAAAAGAAACAGAAGAATTACATAGTAGGAATTCTAAATAGTAAATTAGGCTTGTGGATTGCAAAGACAGCAAAGATTTCTCTCTAAAATTGACTGGAGACTTCAATTTTATTTTTGCCATCCTTCAAATTTGCCCTGAAATGCCACACTCATGCTTTCTTAACATTATTTTTCAGCACTAACAGAATTCTCCAGTTATTGCTTCCGTAGCATATTCGTGTTATCTTAAATTTATTATTTGGCTTTTTTCCTCCCCTGCATCTTAATGAGTGCTACGGTGCTGCCAGTATCTGCAAATTGGGATTTTTCTCAAATTGATTTTATTATGAATAAATCACTGCTCAGACTTGCTTTCAGCTGTTTAAAACAAAACAAAACAGAACACGTCCCTGATGGGGAAAAAAAACAACAACCCCACAAAAACCCAACAACCCTCACCTTTATGCAATTGTCTCATCTCCAGTCTTCCAAGAAATAAATATTGGAATTTGTAGACTTTCCCTGTGGTGCATTACATACTTTGTTATTAGAAAAATATCGACAAACACAGTCAAATGGACTAAAATTGTGCCTCTTTAAAATTTAGAATGTTACTTGAGCTTTTCCGATACTAAAAGTCCAAGGCCAAGTCTACTAAATGTGCTTTGTGTCACTCTCCACCTTCGCCACACACCAGCAGTCCCTCTGCTTTCCGCTTCTCCGTGAATGACGCAGTCAGTCAGCCAGTGACCTCATCTGGCCTCTGAGAAACAGCCCAGACTCTTTCCTTTCTCACACTCCTCATATCAGATTGCGCAGTGCAACTGGCCCATCTTATTGCTTCCTGTTCCTCTACACCCTCAGTCTGTCATTGTTTCCAAACTGGTTTCAACTCCATCTTATCCCTCACCTCTAACCTTTATCCACCTAGTGCTGTGGAGTTATAGTAGATCTGACCCAATCGTTTTCCTCTGTAAAATGCTTTAGGGGCTCTCCATCTTCTCCAAGATACAGAGCAACCTTTGTAACACAGTATTCTAGGTCCTTCAGGACTTCATTGCTGCTTCATTTCTAGTTTATCTCCCTTCAGGTCCTTATACACGTTTTTCAATTCAGCTGTGCTCAATCGTTTGCTCCTGGTTGAGAGCACCATTCATTTCCTTTTGGAATTTACCCTCCCTTCGTCCTTCTCTCTCTTCCTTATTTCTTCACTTAGCATTACGGAATTCATTTTTTTATCAGTAAATAAAGAGCTACCTGAGTCTTTTTAAGAGTTTCACAGGTGTTCAATTTAATCCATGCATCTTTGTTGGGGCCTTAAATGTTTCTAATTTTGTATTATTATGATCAAAACTTCATTGAATATCCTTATACACATTAGTCTTTGTGTAGATGTATCTACAGGAGATAGTCTAAAGGAAAATTGGAAGGACAAAGATAATGTACTTCTGATAGGCATGACAAAGTGCCCTCTTTAAAGATTATACGAATTTATATTCCCCCAATTTATGAGCGTGCCTGCTTTTTCATTTCCTTACCATCACTGATTATTGCCAATTATTTGATCTTTGCTTAGCTGATGGTTGAAAATGGAATCTCACTTGAGTTTTAATTTGTATTTCTCTCATCTTTTTCATTTCTTTATATTGTGAAATATTTTATACATACAAAATGTCTGTTATATATAAGCAGGTTTTGAAAGTAAATAATCATATAAAAGCCTGTGTACCTACCCCCTAGCTGAAGAAATAGATTATTTACCAATATCACTGAAGCCCCCTCTAAATTTGCCCTCAAAGAGACAGAACGAACACCAACTTGAAAATAAATGTTCAGGGTGATTTGGAGTGCCCAAGGATATGCTGTATGATTTCCCAGAGATTACCATTGCCAACAATGCGCTATGTGGGTCCAAAGGTTATTATGCCCAAAGATAGGGTTATGTGGATTCCAGAGGTTACTGTGTCCAAGGATATGCCATGAATCCCTAGAGGTCACTCACGGATGCAGTTCAAAACAGGGTAATCTGGAGCAGCCAATCCAGAACAAACTCCAAATACTTGAACAAACAGGCCAAACATTCAGCACTAGAACTCTGTGGGAGCCTACCCCAGCTCTGTGGCTCACAGGGATACAATGTCAAGTGCTAAACACCCCGAGGAACATTGATCTATTCCCCTGGTGGTCTGCTTCTCTGCTGCCACCTAGTATGCCAAACATTAAACTGGCTGTGGTTCTGAAAGGTATTCATTTGGAATCATGCCAAGAACCCAGAAATGCCTGAGTGTTGCTCCAAACCCCAGCTCCCTCTGTCTATAAGAATATGTACAGAGAACAGCAAAGGAAAGCAAACCTTCACGTCATTTTCTATACGTGAGTCAAGGGCCAGGCTCAGCTCTCTGGGAAGCATGGCTAGACGATGGTGCATCTTTTGATCCTAGGTAAGCAGTTTCTAACCAAATGCCATCTAGCACATTCCTTAGTGCTTTGGGAAAGTAAGCAGAGAAAGACATTCGTTCATTCATTCATTCATTCATTCATTTATTCATTCATACAACAGTTATTTACTGCCGACTACATGCCAGATGCCATCTCTGCATTTATGAAGCTTATTTTCTGCTGGAGGAAACAGAAAAGAGTCACTTAAAAGAGTAAACAAGAGAATGAGAATTAAATGTCAAATTGAAATTAATCTGAGAAATATTATGACGTGCTCAGTACTATGACAAAGGTCTGTTGTGCTAACAGAGCACATAGTAGAGACAACACCGCAGGAGAGAGCAAGTCTTCAAAGCTGCAGAAGATTATAATTGTTCATAATTATTCTTTCTTTCTCTACCCTTGCCATGCTCCCTGTGGGGAGGGTGTACTTTCCCATACAGCCGACTTTGGGCTTGGCTATTGTCTGGCTTTGGCCAATGGAATGCACACAGATGTGAGGTATGTCATGACTGAGCAGAGGCTTTAAATGTTTGTGTGTTTTGGGCTTGTGCCTTTTCCACTGGGCCTTCACCAAGAAAATAGCAGGACTCTACCTTTGGTTCTGGAATAAAAAGGTATACAGAGCTGAGCCCCAGTAAGACCAATGACTCAAGCCAAGCTAGCTGAGCCCAGCAGAGCTGGAACTAATTCAGCCCTTATGTCATATGAGCAATAAATAAATAAATGTTTCCTTTCATCAGTCACTTCGATTTGGGATTCTTTGTTACCACTGTGAAAGCTGACGAATACAAATTCCTACACTCAGGCTTGCCTTGCCTATGCATGGGAGGCTGTAGCCTCTGGCCTGGCTGACGTGAGAGAGGAGTGAGGCTGTAGGAGACGGCTGGGTCTCTTCCCATGTAGGAAAAGGCTCTGCCATGACTACTGTTGCAGCTTCTTGGAAGAAAGAGAAAGATGGACAGTTTTGCTTCTAACCAAGATGAAGTAACAGGAGCTAGATCTATCCTCATTCCTGAAACAACCAAAACCAGACAAAATATAGGGAATGGCAGCCTGCAAAACACTGTAGATCAACCAAAGGAAGACCAGTGATCTCCAATAAGCAGGAAAGAATATGAAGGGAGCCCTACAGTTGCCCCAGGCTACTGATTTGTGAGCATTTCCTGTCTAATGTACATGTAGGGGGAAGTAAGGCAGAGCCTGGCAGACTCCCTGGATTGAGGCAAAAGAGCTGAGAGTCCAGGAAGACAAAGGTGGCTAGAATTCTTAGGATGAGGACAGAGTATTGGAAAGGAGAGATGTTTACAGAGCAAGGACTTGGGAGATCTACAGAGGGTTCCACTTGAGTTTTCAGCTAAACACTGATGAATGAATGCATATAAGCAAAGTACCCAAAGCGAGGAATGGAACCAACTGAATGGATTAGAGATAGCAGTGCCAGGTGATTACACGGGGCTACGAATGATGCCTATCACACCAGCCAGACTGGAAAACCTCGAGATTCACAGAGTAATGGGTAGAGTGTATGTTCTGGGCCGTAAAATACGTGCCATAATTTTAAAACAATTCAAATCATACCAAGTATGTTATTTTATTTTAATTATGTCTTTAAATTTTAACTCAAGCCAACTCTTGGAGTTTAGATGGAAAAATTATCAAAGCATATGTTCTTATAGTTGAAGATTTGGTATCAATACAAAGTACCTTAAATTTTTGAATTGACTATAACACTGACAGTTTTGTCATGGCCTCTTCTTTATATCTTTAGCTGTAAAAGTTCCATTCAGCTAGTTTTCAGGTGGTTTTCCAGGTTCTACCATCATTTAGTTGTAATTTTGATGTGGTCCTGGGAGGAGGCGAGCACACTTACCTACGCCACCATCCTGACCAGAACCGAGCCCAAGTATGTTCTCTTATCACAATGAAATTAAATAATAAGCCAATAACAAAATTATAGTTGGAAAAAATCACAAATATTTCCAAACTCTATAAAACACTTCTAGGTTCATAGGTCAAAAAAAGGAATCAAAGAGAGAATTAGAAAGTGTTTTGAATGAAATGAAAATACATATGCAATGTGTCACACTTTGTGACAACCTACTTATCACTAAATGCAGTACTTAGGGGGAAATTTGTAGCCCTAAATGACTATGAGGAAAGAAGAAAGGTCTCAAATCAATGATTTAAGCAACCACCTTTAAGAAACTAGAAAAGAAAATTAACTAGAAGAAAGGAAATAAAGGCCAAAGAAAAAATTAATGAAGTAGAAAGCAAAAAACAAATGGGTATATATATATACTTCAAACCTTATCAAACTGTGTTCTTTAAACAGATGCAGTTTATTATATGTCAATTATGCCTCAATAAAGCTGTTAAACATTTTTAAAAGCATCTTGTAGGAAGGGGAGAGAGAAAGAGAGAGAGAACTCTCCAGAAACTAGACATCCCTTAGGTGCTTAGCATTTTAATATTTTGGTACTACGCCCCTGTCTAGAGGTAAATGTGACTACTTTGGTGACCTGAGTGTGCTCAATCAAATCAGCATCCCTTATTCTTATGGAGAGGCATGGTGGGTTTGAGAGGAGGGTGCAGGTATTATCCTCTTCGTACAATACTTAACCCATAAATGAGCTGGGATAGTTCCAACAAGGACTCCAGGTCCTTCTGAACCCCAGCTTTACTCCTGTTGTCATTGTTCCCATCTCAGTTCATGGCCTCACCCTTAGCCGACCTTCCAAGCCTACCTTCAGCTCTGACCTTCCTTTCACACTCCGTAAGTCACTGAGTCCTACCAACTGGACCACAGAAATCCCTCTCAAATCTATCCCTTCCTCTATGTGCTAACTTCCGTTATCTTTACATGTTCTCCTTAGTTTTATTAGTTGCCGTACCAATTAATATGTCAAAGAATCATCAGGAATGTTCTTTGTAAGATACAAATCGGATTATTTTCAAAGCGTTACTCCCCATTGCCTAAATAATGAGGTCTAAGCTTCTCAGCAGGGCTTATAATCCTTTTCACAATCCAGTTTTCATCCTGCTTCATCATTCCCTTTCCACTTCATGCTACAGCCATTCTGCTTACTAATCCCAAATGTACTAAGTTGGGTTTGTTTGGGGTATATATATATATATTTTTTGCCTTTGTGTCTTCATGCCTGCTGTATATCTCTTTTCTGCATGGCAGACTCCTACATATTCTATAAGACTTAGTTTAAATATTACATTTCTTGATGAAGCCTTCTCCACCGTTCCAGAAAAATGGTCCCTTTTTGTTTGACCCCCAAATAGTATTGCCTTCCTGGTATTTACTAACAGCACAAATAAGATGATAACTAATTGTAACCTGGGTCAGTGAACTTGGACATCTACAATGGTTTGGGCTGGCAGATGTCTCAGAAATGCTAATTTAGAAAGGAAGTGGCAGGAAGAGAGAGCGACTGCTTAGGTCAGATGCCGCACTACCACCTTTCTTGGAGCCACTGAGAGACTAAGGACATTTTTAGAAATACAGCAGTAAAATATGAAGAATATCCATATTTATTAGAATAAACATTAGAAAAAGAAGGAGCTGTGTTCTGGGTTTTGAGAAGCTTGCTATTATTAAGTCCACCCACCTAGGAAAGAAAGAATTTGCTTACTGACAGAGGGACTTGGGTCATTCCAATGGAGACTATCACCGGGCATTTTATTAGGGGGAATCATACACCAGGGACAAGAAAGAGACTGGTCATTTTCTTCCACTGGCCAGTGTGGCAAAATGCTAGTTATAAGCCCATGTACATTCTTTTTTGTTAGTGTGGACATTACAATTCATTTTAATGAACATCCATCACTGTGAGAAAAAAAACCTGGTGTAAGAAATAGAAATCAGGAGAGAGACAAGTTTCTTAATTCCGTTCTGCCAAAAATATTTGCAACTCATTTATCTGATGTGTTTGATAACAAAAACAAAAACAAAACAAAACAATTTTAAATATCCTAAGATAACAAAACTTTTAAACTTAACTCTATAGATAATATTTATATTTCCAGTATCAAAGGGCTCTGGCAAATAATTTTGAAGTGAAGTTTTGGCACAAAGAGGTGAAAATTTTTCACCATGATATATTTGTTATCTATACTTTCCTAGAATTCTTAGTTTCAAATTAATGGATCTCTCTCTTAAACCACTTTTCCCAGTACAAATCCTGCCCTTCTTCCGGTCATTTTGCTTTACATAAAGCTTAAGTGTGCTTCTTAAATGAATGAATTTTCCCATGATTTTATTTTGAGAAAAAGCTTCTCAAATTAATTACTGTAAGATACTGGGTGGTATCATTTAATTTTCTGAACAATCAAATATAAAATAGTCATGAACATGTTAAAAGGCTTGAGTAGGTTTCTGGTACTTGGCTGTATGTTTTCTTTAGTACCCACTTCCACAATGGAAAAATCTTTGTTTTCTGTCCAATTCAAACATCACTGTATAGCCTTTCACAGGAAGAACTTTTCTATTCTTTAGATTCTCATTTTAGAAAAAAAAAAAAGTGCATTTTCTGGAAAAGTTGTTTAGTAAATGTATTTATTTAAAAATTTTAAAAATAACCTATTTAAAGACTTTTGTTCCTGGTAATAGGCTGGGCTACTTTGGTTGGGCAAATTCTCCTGCTAGAAACAATGAAATTCTTGAAAAAAATTAGAAGGAAATTCTTTAAAGTATCAAACTCCTAATGAGATATTGAAGAATAACAACGCTAAAATCTAAGGGGAAACAGGAAATTAAGGACATTTGTAGAACACTGGAGCTGCTTTTGCCACACAGCACTTGTCATTTCAGAATGTCTTACACGTTAGCTTTGGTGGTTTCTGAGGATGAAAGGGACAAAATTTAAAACTCTGGACCACAGAGTTGGGGAGTTTAATAGAAAAGAGATAATGATCGCAAAGGGATATGAAGGAGCTTTATGGGTGATAAAAATATTCTATATTTGAAGACATAGTGGTAATCTCAAATTCGGTGAAAAAAAATTTAACTTACAGATCCAAGAAGCTAATGAACCCAAAGCAGATAAATACAAAGAGAAACACACCTAGCCACAACACATTCAAACTACTGAAAGCCAAAAATGAAAAGAAACTCTTGAAAGCAACAAAGGAAAAATATCACATTACATACAGGGGAACAACAATATGATGAACAATGGACATTTAAGCAAAAACAATGGAAGTTAGAAGACACTGTCACAACATGTTCAAAGAGCTGAAAGAAAATATCTATCAATACAGCTACAATAGAAATAATACACAAGATTACAAATGTACCTAATTTCAGCAAGCCAAGAAAATTTTAATTTGTTTATATTTTTGTATTTAACATATATTACTTCTTAACTACCCATAAAGTGGTTAAATTTGGTAAACCAAATAGCATGGTAATTTGTATGTGGTCATTAAATAATGTACCTTTTTTCTTTTTTTTTAATAGAAATCAAATCATAAAACAAACAGCAGTTTTATGAAACAAAATGAGTATATGAGCTCTCCCAGGAAGGATTATAAAGTGGGAAGGGCAGAGTCCTAGGACATGTTTTCCAAGTGACGATAATGTTAGAGAGCTGGAAATCAGAGAAATCTGCCAAGGATCCCCAGAGGGAGAGGCCTGAGAGTCCTAAGTGTGAGAGCAAAGCACAAAAGCCAAAGCAGGAGAGTCAATGATGTTATTAATAAATGCTACTAAGAAATTTGGGAAGATTTATATCAAAAGTGTCCACTGAATTTAACAGCAGGATGATTGTGGATATTTTGGCAAAAACACTCCCAGAAGAGTGAATGTTAGGGCTAGAGCTGAGATCGAGGAGAAAATGGGAAGGTAAAGGAGAGAATGGTAAGTGACGAAGTGAAGACAACAAACATAGATAGCGTGGTCTTTCAAATAGGTAGGAATTAAGAGGAAAAAGATGAGATGGTAGCTGAGAGGGGATATAGGTGTTATCAGTACGAACAACCTTAAAACGCAGTGTCTTAAAACAACAAGCATTTATTATCACTCATGTAACTATGGGGGAATTGAGTGGTTCTTCTGATCTGGGTCTGGCTGTGCTCATTTATCTGGGGTCAGTTGAGGGCTGGCTGATCTAGGATGGTCTTACAGTTTTGAAAGTTGGTTTTATGTTAGATGGGATGATGGAGGTGAGTAGACCATGTTTCTCTTAATCACCAGCATGCTAGTTCACATGGAGACAACAGAAGTCTGCAAGATTTCTTGAGGCCTAGTCATGAATTGGTACACCATTATGCCACATCCTACTATCCAAAGTTAATCACAGAGTCAGCCAAGATTCAAGGTATAATAAAAGAAATTTACCTCTTGATAAGAAGAATTGCAAAATCTCTTCACAAAGCACACTGGTAGGGGTGAAGAATTGGGGCCATTTTTTCTGCAATCAATCTACCACATGACATAAAGTCTGGTTTTTATATTTGTTTATTTTTAATGGAACAGACTTGATTATATTTCAATGATGTTGGAAAGGAGTTATATAGAAGGAGAAGGTGAAGATGTGAGAAAGAAGAGATAATTGAAAGAAGTTCCGGAAGTGGAGGGAGAGCATATGATCTACAGCACAAGTAGAAGATTAGCCAGAGATACCAGTTCCATTGCAACATGTGCGAAGGAGGAAAATGTGGGTGCAGACAGCAATGTGTTGATTTGGTGGTAGGAAGTTGAGTGAATTGTTGTCTGATGGTTCCTTTTCACTGAGAAGGAGGCAAAATAATTTGTCAAGAGTGAGAAGACAGGTGGACACCTTGCATCTGTGGGTATGGAAAACAAACAAATAAACAAACATAACAACTAGAGGAATAGTAAGCCTGGTTGAGATTTGAGACCATGACTTTAAAGTTCCACGAGTTAGCAAGGTGTTGTGATTTTCTCCAACTACATTAAGGAGCTGTCAGCACTCAGGGCAGGTCACCCCAAAATGTCCCACAATGGCATATTCATTCCTTTGAATTAAAGTTATTTCAAAAGCAGCCAGTACAAGAAGGGTATATTGACGTCTCTTGTCTCCTTGAGTGTAGGAAATAAATCTCCCATGCAAAAGGTGCCCTTCCGGCCCCTCCCCATTCCAGGAGGGCTGAGTCACTAGAACTATCACTAGAACTAAGAGATCCAGGGCTGAAGAGCCTATATAAACAAACCTTGTTGCCTCTTTATTATTAATTCACTACCCAAGCCCAAACTTTGTTTAAAATCCTCGCTAATGAATACCCAAACATTGCTTAGATTCCTTTCTAGTGAGAACATTTTTTTTTTTGTCCTGTCAATTCTTCAAATTTATTGTTTCTTTGTCTAAAAAAGTATAAAACACGGGCTGGTTCATCATTTCTCTGAGCATCAATTATAATTCTCTCATGCACACATATCAGGTTGGTTTTTATCCTGTTAATCTAATCTTCTGTCAATTGTATTATTAATCCAGCTGTAAGAATTTAAGAATGCAGCTGGTAGGGGGTAGAGTGGATTTTTCCCTTTCCCCAACAGCACCTCGGTACAGGAATGGATGAGACAGACTGTTAAGTTCATTAATTCATGCACTAGAAGGACAGTGAAACAGGATGTGGAAAGAGAGTGGTGGATGGCTCATGAAATACAAATCAGACTGAGAGAGAGGCAAATATGAAAAGTGATTGTATTAGCTTGCTGTCATAACAATACTACGATCTAGGTGACTTAACCAATAGAAATTATTTCCTCATCGTTCTGAAAGCTAGAAGTTCAAGATCAAGTTGCCAGATTTGGTTTCTTCTGAGATGTCTCTCTTTGGCTTGCACATGGCCATCCAGATAACCTCATGTTACCTTAATTTGCCTTATCTCCAAATACAGCCACATTCTGGGGCAGTGGGGATTAGGACTTAAAAATACAAATTTTGGAGGAACATAGTTTAGCTGAAAACAGTGGTGATAGTTGGGAAGTGAAGGGATTCAGTGACTAGTGACTTTGTTGAAATCAAAGAACCAATATCATTGGGGATGGATAAAAAAAGAATGGAAAGAAGACAATTTTGTTGTTAAAGAGATGAATGACTAAATTTATTACTTTAGAGGCGTTCCTCAAGATATGACAACGTTTAAGACAAGCCCATGCAAATGGGAAGCCAAAGAGGAAAGAATGGTCATGAACTCAAGAGGCCAGGATTCTGAAGGGGTTTTCCGTATAAAAACGGAAGTCACTTAGGTTGAGGCAGGACTTGGGTGGAGGGGACTGATAACAGGGGTGTGGGTTCTGAAGACTGCAAGACTGTAAGCAAATGTAGTGGCTGTGGGACACAGAGGCTTTCCTTCCAGAGCACCTGAGGAAAGGTCAAATATAAAGCAGACAGGGAACTCTGGTCTTTCTGGAGCTTCCGACTGGATTGAGTATGAGGATTCAGGGGAAAGGCCCTGAGCTCAGGAGTCCTGGGTGAGAAGCTCTCTGGGGCTTGGAGGTGCTCCAGGAATGAGGTCTGTGAGACAGTTTTTGCCTGTGGAAGGGATGGTGGTGGAATAGACTCGAGGCCCCCTTTATGCTGAGTTTAGATTGTAACATTTCTCCTTACTTTACACCTTTCCTATCAGCATATAGCAGTAGGGGGGTAAAAGTGAATAAATACCGAAATATTAGGAAAACAGATGCTATTTCCATGTTGTTGAATCATACATTTTGAACTCTAGTACACGGATTTAACTTTCTAGTGCCTTAGTGCCATGGTTACCATAGTAACCAGAGTAAAGCTACATATAATCATATACATAGGTAGGTATATGAGATATGTAGGCTGGCTACAGGACAGAAATTCAAAACAGGAGAGTTCTGGACCTTTGTTCAATTAGTAATGATAATTAGCATATACTAGTATGAAATGGATATATATTTTGTGCCAAATCCTGTTCTAAACCTATATTTATTTATTTAATCTTCATAACAATCTGCCTTTTAAATTGACTTGCAGTTGCTCTATAGTTTGAATTTGAGTCAGTGCCATATTGCACAACATTCTCTTCATCTGTTCTGGGGATCGGCTGTTCCCTCTCTTGAGAGAGGGCCTTTCATGTTCTTACTCTTATCTTACAGTCCTATTTACCAGTTCTCTTCTTGTTTGGAGCACTTCCTGTTCTGTTTAAGCGATCGTTGCTTATTTTTAAGTAATGAAGATGTGCTCCTATTATTATTCTAGAAATGTCATTGCTTGACATTTGATATTGAATTCTTAGATCCATCTGGAATTGACTTTCGGGTCTGATGTACAGTGGAGATCAAGGTTTTTCCCCATATTTCTATCTAATTACCTGAGTCCCATTTATTGAAGTGGCCATCCTTTCCCTACTGCACTGCAGGGTCCCTTTTGTCATAAATTAGATGAGCAGACCTGGGTGACACGTTTCTGGATTCTCTATTCTGTCCCATTGCTTTATTTGTTGTTGTGAGGGTATCATTATTAACCCAATGTTACAAAGGAGGAGACGTAAGCACAGGAAGGTTAAGGAATCTTAGGCCCTAAGTTGCATCACTAGTAAGTCTACACGGTTAATCATGTAATACATGTATCATAAGAGCAAATTTATCAGAAGTTACTATGTAGAGGAAGTCCCTGAATTGATTCTTCAAAGAATACTCCCCACATTGGGAACTGGTATTAGGAATTAATGGAAGGAGCTTCAAGTCAAAGATACATGGATTTGAATCCCCATTCTATTCACTAACAGTAAAAATATAGACAATTAAGCTCTCTGAAATGTTTGTTTATAAAAGGAGAAAAATAATATCTATCTAGCAAGTTTAGACCACACCAGACCATGTACACCTAGCCTAACACACTGCTGAATAATGGTATTTGTTTCTTAATCCCTTGACAAAAGTGCTTAAACCTGAAGAAATGTATGGATAAATTTTCTAGCATATTATGTTCTGAGCAACTTTGGTATGTCTAGTTGGTTATTGCTTGGTTTGCTTTGCGAGTTGCCTCTCATTGGGATCTCACTAAGAAAAGTAAATAGATGGATGTCGATACCTAATGGCAAAGAGAAAAGGAGAAGGAAGGACAGAGCTGAGAAAACAAACAAACAAACAAACAAACAAAACAACCAGGAGTTTGGGCTGGATTCCCTGGCTAGTCATGTCTCTACTTTCATTCTACTTTGCAAGTATTAGTTATCTCGTGATGATGGATGAAAACTACACAAAAAGGTTGCCACTTGCCACAGGCATAATTGTGAGATCAACCTAGGATTAGGATATATGGCTTCCTCCTCCGCTCAAACACTCATGCAGCCTAAATTGCTCTGACGAAACTATGGTCACTGAGTTAGTTTTCAGAGGCAACTTATACCTCCAACAAAACAGGTCATCTTAAAAAACAAACAAAAGCAAAACAAAACAAAAAATGCTTGTCTTCTCTTTCCTGCGTCTCACCTTGTTACTTCTAATTCTATTTTTTCCCATCTCAATTTTTCGCACTTCCTGTTGTCTTCTTCCTGTGGTTTAGACCTATATGCATATGATGCCCTGTGGCGTTTCCCTCCAGCCTAAGGAAACACTAGTACACCCACGTCAAGCAGCATCCTGGAAATGAACCAGTATGAAGTACTTGTGCAGCAGTGATGATTCCTACTCACTGTGTCTTTGCAAAATTATCTCGATTCAAGAGACGGTTCACAATTCTCAAGGTGTTTGCGAAACAAAATTATTTTACATTTATCTTAAAACTGCATGTGGTGGCATCCATCCTGTCCTGGCAGAGGAGGTAGGGGCAGCCCAGCCTGTAGCCCCTTCTGGTGCCCAGATTCAGCCCTGCTGTAGACAGATGCATCAGGCTGTCACAGTGGAATGCTGGCAGACATGTGCACCATCCCCCCAAGTCCCCTTGCTCTGATTCAAGGCTCCTGAGCAGCCTTCAAATTACGATTCCCATGAGATGTGCCTATGGAGAGAGATAGAATTGATCATGCATTTCTCATTTGCCTAGTATAGAATAAGAGGGACTGAAATTTCTTTATTTCAGTAATTTTTTAAAAGACTGCAGCTAATGTAATTCCTCTGAGGAATTGGGAGCACAAAATGTAGGAAAAGAAGCACAAAGCGTTTGCCCTAGAGTCACATTTCAAACTGATGGTTGATGTGCAGAAGTCATCTAAATGCAATAAAACATTTAACTTCAGAATATAGAAAGAGTGTGTGAAGACCATTTTAAAAAGCCAGAACATAAGTCTTATACTACCATTTTCTTTCCTACTTGCAGAAGCTGAGGCTGTTTGGTAGCTTTATTAAATCGTATATGCCTCAGGCTCTGGTTTTTAATAATTCCATTTCCCCTGGAGTTTTCACTCCAAACCATTCTAGGATCTAATGGTACACTGGAATTTTAAGCAGATGAGGAGGATAACTGAAAATTTAGGTTCTGTGTGCCTCCCCCAGTATTTAAGAAAGCAATTACAGTCATGTCTGGCACCACCTAAAACCCAGAGCCCTCCACACTTTGAGCAGAATGCAGGATTTCTCAACCTTTGTGTCCTTGCCAAAGGCAACGAATGGGGCTTAGGCCTCGGAGAAAATAAAAATGTGCAAAGAAGTGGTGGGAGGCTTTTGATGTGGAATAGGGCAGGACTCTCAGATCTAGAAGGTGTGAAGCTAATGATTCCTTTCTTGACTCCCTTGGCAGGGTCTAGAGAACAAAACGTGCCGTCTGTTGTCTAGAACTGGACATTTCAGAAAGTTCCAGGTCTCTGTCCATGAGCCCATCTGTCTGTCCCCCAACTCTCTGTCCCTTCCCTAGCACTGGTGTCAATTAATGCAGGGAAGGAACTCCTGCCAGAACCACTGTCAACCGCTCATCCTTCCAGGAGGTATGTTTGCTGGCGTGCCAGTTCCTAGAATTCACGTCGTGTTGGCAGTGGCTTCTCAGCAGTGTCTGGAGAAGAAAGGCTCAGCTAAAAGTCTGGCTTTGAGAAGCCCGTGCCAGAGCTGCATGGTCAAACCTCAATGCCACTGTGGGGAAGGAGGTGTGGTCTTGGCCTCAGTGACACAGGCCCACGCCATCTTCACTCCATCACTACACACAGCTCTGTCAACTACAGATGTAGCTATAAAGTCTGCTTAAAAGTCTGGAGCTTAATTCCAGACACAAA
Source organism: Rhinolophus sinicus (assembly GCF_057876585.1). Classification (NCBI taxonomy): domain Eukaryota; kingdom Metazoa; phylum Chordata; class Mammalia; order Chiroptera; family Rhinolophidae; genus Rhinolophus; species Rhinolophus sinicus. Next base: position 29,393,946 of record NC_142504.1, read on the forward strand.
AAGACAAATACTATATGATTCCACTGATAGGATGTACTTAAAGTGGTCAAAAATCATAAAGACAGGAAGCATGATGGTGCCTGCCAGTGTCTGGGGAAAGGGGAGACTGGGGAGTTATTGTTTCATAGCTGTAGAGTTTCAGATTTACACGAGGAGAAGAGATATGGGGATGGAGGGTGGTGATGGCTGCACAACCATTTAAATGGATGTAAGACCACTGAATTGTACACTGAAAAAATGGTTAAGATGGTAAATTTTATGTTTTGTGTGTTTTCACACAATAAATAAGAAAAAAATCTGGAGCTTAATTCACATAAAGTTGTAAGTGAAAGGTAAAGCTGCAAGCAAAAGTGAAAAGAAATCACTGTCAAGGGAATTTTGTCTCCCTGAGCAACAAGTTTTACTGGAAGACTAAATCTATTTAGCTGAGCATATGCTGGGGAAATGGGGATGGATGATGAATTCCATCTTTTTAGGTCACGTGACCTCGGCCTCAGCTCCAGGGGAAAACAAATTTCTAACTGCTATGCAAAGAGGACCTGTGTAATAGACAGGAAACAAGTGGGACCAGCACACGCAAGCACCACCAATAGGCTAATGTACTTATTAATCGTTTGCTTCTTCCATGTCCTTGTACAACTCAGAAAAGGAAGCCCACAGCCTGGCAACAGTGTGTGCACTATTCTCTTCTCAGACTGGAGCTTCTTGAGAGTTGGAAACCATGCTTGTTTTTCTGTGTCTCCTGAGCACCGATGAAGTTATGAACGAAATGGACACAATTTGAAGTAGGAGTCAGTGGGGGGAGGCAATGAAAGACCAGAAAAAATGTTTTCTTTCTAAAATTAGGAAAACCGTCAACATAACAAGTATTTGTGAGTGTAGAATATGTTAAATAATGAAAGAAATCAGAGAACTTTCAGAAGATAAATGCAGTGGGTCAAAATACATTTTTTCTTTGCTATGTGTGATGGTTAATTTTATGTGTCAACTTGGCTTGGCTTTGATGCCCAGATGTTTTGTCAGACACTAGTTTAGATGTTGTTGTGAAGATTTTTTTTAGGTGTGATTAATATTTAAATCAATAGACTTTGAGTAAAGCAGATTACACTACATAACGTGGGTGGGCCTCACCCAATCAGTTGAAGACCTTAAGCTAAAAGACTGAGGTTCCCGAGAAAGAAAGGATTTGCCTCCAGACTGCCTTCAGACTTGAGCTGCAACATTAACTCTTCCCTGGGTTGGTCAGCCTACCTGCCCTGCCAATTTTGGGTTTACCAGTCCCCACAATCAGTGAGCCAATTCCTTAAAATAAATCCTTGTCTCTATGTATATGCATGTTATCGGTTCTGTTTCTCTGAAGGAACCTAACTAATACAATATGTAACAGTGACTTTTGAGAACATAATTGGGAATTGACAATGAATGTATTGGTGCTGTTCTTGAAATGTTGGGAATGTAAGAACAAGTTCTAAGGGGAAAGGTGAGAAGCACCTGGACATTTAATCTCACATAAAAATCCTTCTAATATGATCACATTGTATCTCGTTTTCAGCCACTGACCATCTTTTAGGGGGGAGCTCAAATGTGCACTGTGCTTACTTTACTGACTGATTAGCGAGGAAGGCAAAAGTGGAATTTAATCAGAGGAGCATGTCCAAACAAGGAGCAAAGTCCATCAACTCCTCCACCACACACACACACAGCCTAGATTCAGTCAATAATTAAATTGTCATTGAATGCTGACTATATTAGAGTATTGAATTTGGTGTTGTTGGGACTGAGAAAGAAGTAAAAGACGTTGTATCCCCACTGAGCCTACTTACTAAAGGAGTAAGTTTAAGTCTACATGTAGACAGCAAGTCACTTATAATAATATTCCATAAAATTGATCATTGTTAGGGAATGTCAGTATTAACCAAATGAACCTTTCTTACAATGTAAACATTTTCATCCAATATTGAAATTTTACCTTAACTTAAAAAAAGGGGAAGTTTTTATGAAGTGTGTATATTACCCATTATTTAGAAAATCCCAGAACATTGCTAAACCAGTTAAGTGTCTTTATTTATAACTCCCTGTTTGACTTAATTGACTCATTTGGGAAATACCTGAGGGAGTTCTAGATGAGTCAGACCGAGGCTTTTCTTCTTGAGATGTATATCCTAACTTACATAAAGTTCATGTTTCTTATTAATCTTAATAGAAGTTTATCATTTACTAGTCATTACTGAGTCCAAGGCCTTTGTTTTACAAGTGCCAGAACTCAGTTGCTGGATGTGGAATGATTTGCTCACAGTCATTTAACTAGTTACTTCAGCTAGTTAATTTGGCCAGTCCCACAGCTAGTTATATAGTAAAGTTACTACTCAAAACCAGTTCTTCTAAATTTAATGTGTTGCTATCACTTTACCTGCCCCAGGTTGTTGCGCAGGGTACATAGAAATGGGGAACCTGACTTGCGAGGAGTCCGTCACACACAGTCCACTCCCCAAACTGGTCCAGTTCTGGTCCAGCCTCAGGGTGCTGTCCATTCTGTGGTTTAAGACCTCAGAATCTGATAGTGAAGAAACAGTAATTCCAGGCTTTCTGGCTTTGGGTCATTCCTGGGTTCCAGGTATCCAGAAAGGTGGATCAGCTATGAGTCAGGCCTGTGGGTTTGGTTGACTCTGGGAAGCCCTATGACTATAACAAACTCAGCTTCTTTTCTGCATGGGACATATAGAAAATACATTAGAAATATGAGGCAGGCGGTAGTAGCTACCTGCAAAACTGTGGGCTATTAACAGAGTGTCTCCTAAAGCTTAGTTGAAACTGAAGAGCTGTTCAAGGAGTTCTCCACCCAAGTGTATTCAGATTTTAAACTTTCACTTAACCAAACGTCTACCTCTCTTCCCCACAATCTCAAGACTCAAATAGGCCCTCCCCAGTCCTCTGTGCTCTGGAGGCAGATTGCAATTTACGAGGGAGCCAGGGCAAGTTTCTTTAGGATTTATACCCATTTCTATGCACGATGCTGTAAGTACTGTTTTACAATTACCCTGCCTGTTATTTATTAAATACCAACTCCTCTTTACATCAATACTGAATGTCATCTGCAATTTTCACAATACAATTTCTTCTAATTCAGCAGTAGCTCCAGAACCCATAAGAATTAGCCTAGGGGTCTGCACTCCTTGCTAGTGAGGGAAATCGATACATCTCAGAAGTGAACCCATAGACCTTAGTAGGTATTAACATAGTTGGTGAGAGCGGGCAAGCGTGGCTCATGTTATCCTCAAATTGGAAAGTCAAAGTGAGAGGCAATAAGCATTTATTTGAGACTGAAAGGAATAGCTATATAGGAAACAATGATTCAGACAGAAACCTAAAGAGTATTCTTATTAGGGGGTGAAGGTAAGGCACATTTATGAGAAAGGAAAGGGGAATAATTACATGCATAAAAGGAAAGAATTTCTGTTGGTGTTCCTAAGTCAAGGAAGCAATTTCCACAGGTGCAGATAAACTAAGGTGTCCTTTAAACTTAATACAAGGTGGTGCTAAGTCTAAAGAAAGTCTTTACTTTGCAGCCCAGTTGGGTAGTCAGCAGGTGTGCTTTCCTGTTAGCTCTGCAAACAGTTCTTTGAAATACAATGCGGCTCAGGCGCAGTCCAAAGGTCTGGCCCAGTTCAAACAGTCCAAAGCTTTGAGGAGTGAGACCGGCAAGGTAGTACCTCAGGAACAGCTGCCCTGGCTCTATTTTAAAATGGCTCCACTTAGGTCAACTTTGCATCCCCACTATGTCTTTCACATCTTCCACCAGGCTAGAGTGAGGGGTCAAACGCTTGCTTTGTGTGAGGGTAGATTGTGTGTTCCCTAAGAGGGCATGTCCTGTAATGCCAGAGACCTGGGGTTACCATGGAACAGCCCAGGTGTATCCCCTGTGTATCACAAACTCATTCCCAGTGTTTGTCTCTGGAGTGGGGCTGGTCTTCAGTGACTCCAGCACTAACTGGGTTGATTCACTCACTGCTCAGGGCATTGCCCAGACCCCGGGGATTCCACCAGGGAGGCCCCTTGCTCAGAGGTTGCACAGGCCTTTTGCCCTCTCAGGACACAGAATCTAGGTCTCCTCACTTCCACCCAGTGCCCTTTCCACACGGCCTGTAAGCACCATGCTGCCATTCATGGACAGTTACCTCAGGGACCGAAGTGAGAAGAGAATAAAATGAGTCATAACACATTCAAACATTTGTTCAACAACATCATACGTAGGCAGGACACCGAAACACTTATGAGACCCACTCTCTCATAGCAAAAGAACATGCGTGCTTTTTTGATGGATTTTGGATTTTTAAAAATGTTATCCACGTTCCTTTCTATTTGCAATTCCCTCACATCTCCTCCTATTATAAGAGCATAAACTTACATTTTCTTCAAACTTTCTCAGAAAAACAAAACAAAACAAAAAACAAAAACCAAGAAGTATAAGCTTGGAATCCCCACTTCCTCTTGCATCCCATAGGAAAGAACTAATCTTTGAGTCATAATTTCCCTTCTGTCCCTATATACAGGGAAGTGATCTATCAACCATTTGGTGGCTTGGTTCCTAGCTTTGTAAAGAGCAAGACAGTTATGCTTGCTTCTGCTGAATCTGTTCCTTCCTTCCTTCCTTCCTTCCTTCCTTCCTTCCTTCCTTCCTTCCTTCCTTCCTTTCTTTCTTTTAATTTTGATTGGGAAACATTGGGGGAACAGTGTGTTCTTCCAGGACCCATCGGCGCCAAGCCAAGTTGTTGTTCCCAGTATAGCTGTGAAGGGCGCAGCTCACTGTCCCATGAAGGAATCGAACCGGCAACCCTGGTGCCATGAGCACCGTTCTCCAACCAACAGAGCCAACAGGCTGTCCCCGAATCTGTTTCTTTTTAGTCCTATTATTAGACACTTTCAGGAAGAAGCTCACAGGTATAATTCAGACAATGGTATCCACAGGAAGGACAGATACTGAGGAAGCCGTCTCTCAGCCCAGGGTCTATTCCAGCACTTCTGAGACCAGGACATCCAGAGAACCAGTGGGAGAACAGAAACCTTGTCATTCAAGATACAGATGTTGTGCTGGTGTTGCAGATGTGGTACCATCTACTCATCTATTTCAATAGCTGTTATGCTTGGTGTTCAAGTTGAAAGCATAAAGCTATTAGTGGTATTTGCAAAGTGATTGTGATGAAATGGGGCTGCTTTTGCAAGTCATGGGTCATCACACATTCTTTTTACATGCGTGAAATGAATGTCACAGCTTAGATCTAATGTTCATGCCTGCCTTGTGAATTCTAGGATATCAGGGTCAGTTGTCTGAGGACATACTCAGACTCCTGGGAGAAAAGGCAAAAGCGACTTCAGATCTGATGGTCAGACTCCTGGGGGTGGGGTGACTCAGCTGGGCAGGGGATGCATCCAAGGCAGTCCCCAAGTCTTTCTCACAGGGAATCAGGGGTCAGTTAAACAGCTGGATGGGGCTACGTGTCAGTACCACAGTAGCAGAAATGGGGAAGGACAAAACAGGTCAGAGGTCTCCAGAAAAAGCTGAAGGTCAAAAGACAGAAACACCATCCACAAATGGTCATTCTCGAGGATAACAGGTCCACAGAGTCTAGGGTTAGAATCACACTGGATCATATTAGGAGCAGGATGGAAATAAGTGAGGGGAACATGATAGTTGCTGAGGTAACTGCAGCGTGTTGGTTATTAGCAGGAAACTAGAAGATGGCTTGGTTGGGGCAATCCAAAAAACAGAGGCAGGAGAGCCCAACAACAGAACACTGAAAGATATGTTCTATGAGGCTTCTGGTAATGACCTTCAAATGCCCTCTGGCCAGGATTCTAGGACATTCTTGCCAAGTGAAGTTTCTCTAATCATGAGGCAAAATCCCCAGCACCCCCTTTCCCCAGGTAGACTGCAGCAGCTGGACAGCAAGTGGCAGCAGCGTGAGGAGAAATAGGAGTGCAGAGATGGCAGCTGGTGTTGCGAAGGGGACAACAATATGGCCACACACCCACAGCAGAAAAGACACCATGGCCACTAAGGATAATCAAGCACCTTTGGGAACTGGGAAACGAGTTCTGGGTGGAGATGAAAATGACGCATGCTTCCCCAAGCACCGATGCGCCCCTCAGCCCCACAGAAGAAGCTGGGAGAGGAATTCTGCAGTTCTCCCCACAATCATTCTCCACTCTCTCCCCTCCAGCCCCAACTTGCCATACATTCTCCCATGGTGGCCACTGTGGTCTTTGTTCATATCCGTAAATTATACCAAGCGCTCTCCTACCAGGCCTCACTCAGTGGGTTCTCAGCCTACTCAGCAGGGCCCAGCAGGTTCACGTTCCCACCTGCCCACCTTAGACTTTCGTGTCTCTTCCTCGTCGCTTCCCATGTGCTCCAGCCATCCTTTCTGTCCCTGCACAGACAAGGTTCATTCCCACCACAGAGCATCTGTTCTTGCTGTTCCCTCAACCATAAGGTCCTCCCTGCAGCCAGCTCTCTGCCTGGCTGGTTCAGCCTCCATCTCCCAGGTTTCAGCTCCAGTGGTCTTCCCCGACTTCCCTATCTAGTCACCTTCCCCCAGTGACTCCGTCACACTCACCAACTGCCTCACAGTGTTTGTTTACTTTCTATTTCTTCTTCTGAGGGCAGGTGGCTTCCTGGCATGCCTTGCTTACTGCAGATCTAGCATAGTGTCTTGTGCATCACAGGCACTCCAGTAAACCTGTAGAAGTTGAATGAAAGAAAGAAAGAATTCTTAGTTAGGAGGTGAGGGCTAGGGTGGGAGGAGGAACCGGGTCTGTGCTTTGTGGAAGGGATGCTGAACGCTTGCCACTTTATTCTTCATCCCCGGGGCCATCCCCACGCTTCCCTCCTGTTGGCTCTAGGCCCTTTTCCTATGATCTCAGCCCATTGAGGTACCAGAAGAGGCAGCAGCAGCCAGCGCAGGCTTCGTGCATAGACGGAGCAGATTATAAGCTGCTGTGATAGGAAGGAATTGGCAAGTGTTCTCTAACCCGAAAATATCTATCTAGTCCATCTAAACGCCACGTTGTGTGTGTGTTTTAATTGAAATGTAACTGATACCACTTTGTCTGAAATCCTCCCATTAGCATAGTCATGACTTTCAGCTAAGACTTTGGCTCCTGGGTCCTCCTTTTTCCAAATGTAAACAGCTCTGGGCAGGGTAACACAAAAAGTTGTCATCAGCTCCCTGCCATAACTTCACAGAGCACTCTCTAGAGCTGCCCTGTCCCAGGGCACAAGATCCTGCCTGACTCTGCAACAGAACGAGGTGGCTTCCCGTCGCCAGACACCGGAAGTCCAAGAGGCTACCCTACCCAACAACAAGAACAAAACTGATGATGATGATGACGTATCAAATCATTGTTTATGAACAAAAACATCTGAATGGAATCCAACTGACGCCCAGCACTAGCTCAACAGCAGATCAGACTGACTGGGCCCCCGAGCCCCCACCCACCAAGCTGTCAGCCAGATTTAAGAGTTTCGCTTCATCTCTCTTCTCCCGGAGGCCGCCTCTTTCTCAGTGTAGGAACTGCAGGATCAGATCAGATAGTAGCCCCTGATCCTGCCCAGCCCGCTTCGAGGTAATTATGAAGATAAAGGCTGCCTGTCTGTCATGTGTTCTGAGTTATGCAGATAAAAGCATTGACATTGACTTAAGCAGTTCTGTCGCCTTCCTCTGCCTCTCAAATTACTTTGAAAAGTTTCCAACAGGAAGAAAAACAGGATGGACGGATGGGCACCACTCTTTGAACCAGCACACGGTACTCTGGCATTTTGGGCATCAATGTTTGTAGAGGACACTTTGAAAATCATTGTTTTTGAGAGGTAGCCCTTTTCCCCTCCCGTTCTCAGGCTTCTCATTTCTCCTTTTCCACCCGCCTCTCCTCATCTCTTGCACTGGTTCCTAAATCAGCCCCACTGACCTGAAGAAGCATCCGTAGGGTCAAATCACTGAAAGACACTATGCTTTCTATTCCGGTAGCTAAATCTCTGTACGAGTTTAAATGTTATTATTGCCCGTGGATTCTTTACCATGTCATTGATCTAATCCAGGCCCCAGAGATGTGCTGCATTCACATGTACTTCAAGCAAGATAACCAGAACAGCTCTCTGAGAGGTAAGAAAAAATTCTGAAAAAAAAAAAAAGTTCAAAAAAGAAGAGCGGGGATTGGCTCTTTTAACACACCCATTTTACAGATAAGGAAAGGGAAGTTTGAAAAGAGTCCAAATGATTTGACCAAAGGCACACAACTACATATGACTAGAAGAGATGGTCCTAGAACATGGCCTGTGCCCCTGGCCCCACATTATTTCCACTGTGTAGGATGACAGGGGCTGCTTTGGCAGGGAGACCCAAGGTGAAGGCTGCACAATGAATGTGACACTTAGGATTAGGTTCAGTTGTCAAGTAACGGAAAATACATGCAAGACAGTTAAACAAATGAGATGTATATTTTTTCCCACAAAAAAGAAGTCAATAGGCAAATAGCCCAAGCATTCAGCGATCTGGGCTTCCTCCAGCTTCCCTCCCCACCTTCTTTAGGGGGTGTCCACAGCCCTTTTGCTGCCAGGATGGCTACCAGATTTCCAGCCATCATGTCCAGCCTTCAGACAGGAAGAAAGGGATGAACTAAGGAACACAGACACCCAAGCCAGCTGAGTTAGTCCATTTTAAAGATCTTTCCAAAAATCCTCACTCTGTGGCTTCTGTTTGTCCTTCATGGACTAGACCTGTGTGCCCTGTGACTATTTCTAGCTTCAGAAGAGGTGGACACGTTACTACCCTGGATAAAATTGGGGTTCTGTGAGTATGAAAGAGAAAAACATCTTCCATAGGCAACTAGCAGTGTCCCTTAACTGGGAGGGTGGGTTCTCGATGCCTCCAGGGGTCGATCCTAGCCCATCGGATGGCAGAAACAGGAAGTAAGGAGCCAAACCGGGAGGAAAACCTTCAGGCTTCATTTACCTCATTTCTTGGCTGCCTTTCAAACACTGAATCACTCCCTCCTTGTTAAGCCCCTGTTTTTCCTTCGGCTTCCAGGGAATCATATCCTGGTTTCCTCCTCCGACACTGACACTGGCCTTGACCTCTACTACTGGAGACACCCCGGGCTCAGGCCTCAGATGACTTTGCAGTCTAGTCCTCTCCCTGGAGGTCTTGCCCGGCCCCTGACTTTACACCCTCTTTCTATGCCGAGGACTCCCCAGTGTTTATCGCTAGCGGTGTCCTCTCCTTCTAGTCTCATCCATCTGTCTGCCTGAACTCTCCACTTCGGTGTTTAATAGGCTTTTCAGGATGAACAGGCCCAAAGCCAAATTTTGTATTCAGTCCCCAAAACTGGTTTCTCCCCTCCTGTTCTCCTTCTCCATAATAACACCACCATTCACATGTTCATGCCAAAAGCCTCAGTGTCGCACTGGACTCCTCTCCTCCCAATGCCAGACCTTCAATCTGACCACCTCTCACCAAGTCCAGTGTTACATTCCTGGTCCGAGACATTATCAGAACATTTCTCGCCAGGTCTATGCAATCGCCTCTTTACTGGGCCCCTTGTGTGATGGTTAATTTTATGTATCCACTTGACCAGGCCACAGGATGCCCAGATATTTGGTTAAACATTTTCTGGGGGTGTCTGTGAGGGTATTTCTAAATGAGATTAACATTTGAACTGTTAGACTGAATAAAGCAGATTTCCCTCCCCAATATGGGTGGGTCTCATCCAATCCCCTGGAGGCCTGAATCGTACAAAAAAGACTGCGCAAGGGAGAATTCACTCTGTTGGCCTGTCTTCGAGCTGGGGCATTGGTCTGCTCCTGGCTTTGGACTCAGACTTAAGGTCTCCAGCTTGCAACTTCAGACCGTGGGACTTCGCAGCTTCTAATACTGTGTGAGCCAATTCCTTACCATTAACAAACAAATAAATACATACATTCTATTGGTTCTGTTTCTCTGAGGTACCCAGACTAATACACCTTGCTCTCCTTCCTTCTCGTCCATAGTCAATTCTTCAAAATACAGCTACAGTGAGCCTTTTAAAATATAAATCAGGTTATGCCCTTGTAATGCGGGGAGTCATACGGGGTCTCTGCTCCCGCTCCCCATACAAGAACGCAGGATATGGTGAGGCCAAAAAGGAACACCCACGGAGCCATAGGTAGGGGAGTCATACCACTATATTCTCTCTGGCGGCACTATACTCTCACTGGAGGCTGGATTCACACTGTCCGCAAACCGCCATCCACACTTGCCAGCCCAGCCACCATCTTCTTGCTGGCCCCCATTCTCTCTCCCTCTCTTCTCTCCTCTCTCCGCTAGCACAGCCACAGCAGTTATATTAGTGGCCAATGGCTCACTGGTTACAGCTGACGGCCAACTAGCCACAGCTGATGGCCATGCAATCACAGTTGGCCATTTACTACCTGAGCCAGCACCTGTCTATGTGAGGCCGAGAGCCTGGAAACTACTTTCTGGGGCTCTGCCCCCACAGCCCTTTTACTCAAAACTAGTCAGTGGCTTATACTATCTTCATTCAGCTCTCTCCCCATATCTCTATTCTTTCCTTCACTCATATGTCTCTAACTGAAGTAGATAAACGGCAGGACTTGTTGTGGAAGATGAAAGGCAGGGCTATAGCTGCAGAACAGGAAATCTCAGCCCTTTTTGAAACTTGTCCTTGAAACGTGTCAATAGATCCCAAGACAGGAAGGACGGTTAATAACCTGGGAGCTTCTAAGACCAGGTGTGACCAGCTAGAACCAACATGGTGAGGATTTCACCTGGCAGTGACCCTAAGCCTCATTATAAACTCATTACACACCCCTAAAAGACACACCCCTTGCCACCACTGTCAGAAACAAAAATGGAAAGACCATAAAAGAACACAAAATGGCCAACAGAGCCCTTCTGGGAAATCTCCGCCCTTTCCCAGAAAAATCCTGAATATTCCTCCTACAGATTTGAATATACAGCCCCTAATTAAAAGGACAGCCATCATAGGCTCAAACCCTGGCAGGAGCAGGACTGCTCTGTCTATGTGGTCGCCCACTTTTCCTTTTCCTTTGCTTGAACAAACGGATCCTTGCTTCGCTTTCGTTTAGGCTCCTGCTTGAATTACTTCCTGTGCACTGCCAAGAACCCACGGCTTGAGGCCCCTCTTACAGGCCTCCTGGGGTAGAGGTATCTGCCTCGCCTCCTGGCCAGCTTGCTGGTTCTTACACACACCAAGCATACTCCTGCTGCAAAGCCTTTGCACCTGCTGTTCCCTATTCCTGAAATGCTTTGCCCTCAGATGTCCACATCGCTCATTCCCCCAGTTGATTCAGGTCTCTGCTCTAATGCTGTCTCTTCAGAGAGGTCTTCCCTGCTGGCCCGATCCTTATCAGTCTCCATCCTCTTACTCTGCCTTACTCTGCCTTTCCATAGCACCTGTCACTACCTAATATTATGGTATATGTTGATTTACTTTTTTTTTCTTTGTCTGCTCCATGAGAATGTATACTCCACAAAAACAGGGATTTAGTTTTGCAACACTATTTTATCCCCAGTGCCTGGTTGTGTAGTAGGTTGCAATGAACTGAATCTCTGTGTCTTCCTGACCCCCCACATTCCTATGGGGAAGCCCTGATGCCCAATGTACTGGTATTAGAAAGCGAGGCCTTTGAGAGATAATTAGGTCATGAGGGTAAAGCTTTCATGAATGAGATTAGTGTCCCTATAAAAGGGACATCAGAGAGCTCTCTCACCCTCTTTCTACCATACGAGGAGACAGGAAGATGGCTGGCTGTGAACCTGTAAGCAGGTTCTCACAGAGGCCAACCAAGCTGGCACCCTGAGCTTACACTACTGGCCGCCAGAACTATGAGAAATAAATACTTGTTGTTTAAGCCACCCAGTCTGTGGTCATTTGTTACAGCAGCCCAAACTAAGATACAGGCGCTCAGCAAAGATTTGTTGAGTGAATTAGTGAATGAAAATTAGGGAAAAACAACAAACTTCTTTATGAGATAATACTCATAATAGGGCTTTTGAGTCTTTCTTAGGGAGGCTTATGTGAGACTTTAGAACACTATTCTTCAGCCTACACACAGACAGGTGGATCAAGTTGGCAACCGCCTAATAAGAATCCTCTGATGAAAGACATCATGTGTCCTATTTATGTTAATGCTAATTCCTTCCATCTTGAAGTAAGTGCTGCTGACTTCCAACAACATAATCCATAGCCAGCAGGTGATGGAAATTCTGGAAAGTGGAATGTAAAGGTGTTGCTTTATCTTCCAAACGGCATTGGAAATGTAACCCAAGAATAAGCCCAAGAAACATGAGAGAAGGTTATATTCTAATCCGTTGGGGTTGCTGCTGATCTCAAATTTTAGGCACTGACTGAGTTCCTAACATCAAACCCCCTCTAGCAGAAGGGGTAAGGATACCGTGGGCTTTCTGACCAGGCTGCTCCTTGAACAGAGATCAGGGTGCTGGTAAGAAGGGTACATACGGTATATAGAGTGGGAATCAGCGTGTGCGGGTGGCAGAGTGAGAAATAACAGCAATTAGCCTAACGGTCAAGGCTCCAGAAAGGTCAGTGATCCATAGCAAGTCAGGACCTAAGCATGAGTGGAAAAGTGCTGGAAGAAAACATTACAAAAGATTCATCATTGGTAAAGCAACAGGGGGTGCCCTCTCTTAAAAGCTAGTTCATATGTCTCAAGATGGCATTTATAAACATGAAAAGAAAGTACTAGAAGCAATCACGAATGATTTTTTTTTAACTATTTATTATTTGAGGGTGAAGAATGCTCTCCTTAGCAAGATACAAACATCAGAAACCAGAAAGGAAAATAAAACCAAATTAATTATGTAAAAAAAATACTACAGGAAAAAAATTCATTAAAAAGTATAGCACACTGGGGCCAGCACGGTGGCTCAGGTAGTTAGAGCTCCGTGCTAACTCCGAAGGCTGCCAGTTCAATTCCCACATGGGCCAGTGGGCTCTCAACCACAAGGTTGCCTGTTCAACTCCTCGAGTCCCGCAAGGGATGGTGGGCTCTGCCCCCTGCAACTAAGATTGAACACAGCACCTTGAGCTGAGCTGCCTCCCGGATGGCTCAGTTGGTTGGAGCGCCGGCTCTCAACCACAAGTTTGCCAATTCGATTCCTTGAGTCCCGCAAGGGATGGTGGGCTGCGCCCCCTGCAACCAGCAACTGGCAACTGGACCTGGAGCTGAGCTGCGCCCTCCACAACTAAGACTGAAAGGACAACAACTTGAAGCTGAACGGTACCCTCCACAATTAAGATTGAAAGGACAACAACTTGACTTGGAAAAAAGGCCTGGAAGTACATCCTGTTCCCCAATAAAGTCCTGTTCCTCTTCCCCAATAAAATCTTAAAAAAAAAAAAAAAAAAAAAAGTATAGCACAAATAACAAACTGGGAAAAAGTTATTTTTCCAACCTATGACCAAGTGTGAATTTCCTTAGTATATAAAAGCCCTTAATTAATCAATGAATAAAGAGAACAGCCCAATGGAAAAATAGACTAAAGACAAAAAAGTAATTAAACTGCTTATACACATAATTATTTTGAACGAGCAAGCTCAATTCACTGGTATGTAAACAAAACATAACTTCTATTTTTCCCAAATCTACCATGAACTGTACTGTGTTGAATCAGCTTCCCTTTTCCTTGTCCCCCATCCATACCTATTAATAAGTCAGCATAACTTAGCAATATCTCAACCTAACTTCCACCCATTCTTTATGATTCTAATTCTTATGTTTTGGTCATGTCCGTTTATAAAATCTCAATCTCCTATGCAACGAAAATCCTAATTTATAAAATGTAATATCATAGTCAATCTACTCCTTCCTCCTCCAAGATAGGCTGAGTGGTGGCCGGGAATGGAGGAGGGCAGGACCTGCTCTCACACACCCGGCTCGGTGACTGGTGAGGATGCAGAAAGGAATGCTTCTACCCAGGGCAAGGTCGTCCCTTTCTCTTGGTTGCTGCCACGTCTTTCTCGAACACTGACTGGCCTTAGTTTCTATAGATGAGGCTGGCATTCCCGGGGGTGGACCACTTGGCATTTTTAAGGAGACTCCTGTCAGGGAATTCCTCTACAGAGTCACGGCTCTGAAAGGTGGGGTTAAGGCCTGACCTCTTCCCACCCCCCCTATGCTCACATCGGCCTCAGGGATAGCAGGTCCCACCTCAGTGGCCCTTCCTAATGGGAATTCCTACTTCTGCGTCCTCCTCCTCCCATTCCCAGGGAACTTGCTCTCAATGAGATGGGAGGTTAGAAAATCCTGCCCACTATGGTGAAGATCTTTTAAATGATTGGTAGTTTTGAAACTTAGGTCTTGACAACTTAAAATCAAAAACAAAATGTACTAACTATTTATTAGCAGTCAGAAGGTGATAGATGTATATTCTGGAGAAAAGGCTCTCTCCCGTACATCCTTCTAGCCACAGCAGCTGGGTCACTACCTACTCCGAAGGTAGGAAAACCTTAAAATGACACTCCACTTTTAGTTGACTGGTCAGTAGCCTTGAAAGGAATTCTCTGACTGCCTCTGTCAAAATGTTTTCTAGTGACAAACCTACTATCTGCCCCAAGCCGTAAGCTTTCAGGGTGTATTCAGAGAGGCCTATACCCATACATCGATATAAACCTCAGTTCACAAAGATAAGTATGTGAGAAATCTCATCTCTGCTTTTCTAAATAGATGAATTTAGTGTTTATTCTGAGTCCCTACGAAGCTAACCTGGCAGTAAATTCAGGCCTGGTCCTTCTCAGATTCATTTCCATTCTACTCTTAGACCACAGAAATCTTCCTGGTGATACAGCTTGGATCCCAGAGACCAGACTTCTTCCACAGCCATGTTCCAGTGGCCTTATAACCTCCTTACTACACCTCCCTGAAGCAGAACCATGACCGGATCATCCAAGACCATCCGTCTCAGCTCTCCTCGAGACACAGCACAGCACTTCTCAGTCTCTCTCCCACCACAGCCTTGCCCCTTCCCCTCAAGACCTAATCTCCTCAGCTGATAAAAGCTTCCAGGAAAAGAAATCCAAGGAGTCTCCAAGCTTCCACAGACTTCTGCTTTCCACCCCTCTACACGTCCCCTTGGAGATAATGGAACACAGAACCTGTTACGAGCAGGGATGGGGTAGAGAAAGGAAGTGAGAAAAGAAAATTATGGAGAGAATAAGAATTAAACAATTGACTCATCAAAATATTTCCAACCAAGTCTTGTTCTGCTCTGATTTCTCAGTGTTTCAATCACCCTCACCTGGAGAATGTCCCCTTAGAAAGTGACAGCAAGACACATTCCCAGGAAGCATGATATGCTGGCATGTGATTTCATACAAAGTGGTCAGTCTCAGAGGGAGTAAGGCTCCAAGCAGGATGGTAAGAAGTAAGAAAGCCCCATTTCCAATAATCTCTCTTTACTCCTGATGTCGGGTGAATTAATCTACTAATCTATCGACTTTGAAGCTTTCTGTTTAGTTGGATACATAAGCATTTAATGACAAAATAATTGGACATGAGTCGATTGTCTAAGTGGGGCTTAAATGCTCCTTTTACATTCTCTCTTAGGCTTGCCTGACGGGCTCCTATTCTTGGTTGGGACTTTTTTGTGAATAGGCACGTGATAGCGTCATCTATTTGTGTGATCTAAGGAGTTCAAAAGTTTCACCCCAAAGAACATTTTTCTCTGTCGACCTGTCATTGCTCTCTGAAATTCTACTAGTTAACCATTTATTCTTTGTAATAAACAATGTCTCTGGGCTAGCCATTGAGTCCTTTTGTTTGTTTGTTTTAAATGCAAATACTAATCTTGCAAAAGAGAACACTTTATTTTTCTATGTGCTGTGATTTTATCTGACTGCTTTTAATTTGAAAAGAGCTGCTAGTAAGTCTGACTCCACTGGTGGCCCTGGGTAACACAGACAATTGTTACTGAGAAAATGGTATGCAACTAATATTTCTCCAGTCTTGACATGCCTGAGGGCATTTTTTAAGTACCCACAATTCAAAGACATAGAATCTTCATCCCTTATATTCCAGAAATTTTTATTTATTTATTTATTTATTTATTTATTTATTTATTTATTTATTTATTTTACTGAGTTCACCTTCCCAAAATAATCTGGAAATCATTGAGGAATGTTTACATGTATGATCAATATTAATAACCAATTATATCGGAGAACAAAGGAGCAAAAGAAGAAAAGAGACTATAAGTGAAAACACTAGCTAAAATATAATTGCAGAGGAAATGAGTATTAAACCAAATATCAGCAACCTTTCAGAGGCGGTGGATTTAGGAACTCAGGAATAGGGAGGAGGAAAACATATCCAAAACAACCATTAATATAGGAAAGTGCGTAGTAGCATTTTTTGGTGAAAATGGAAAGATGCAAGTAGTAAGGTATGGATGGGGCTTAATGGTAGATATGGTTTTCAGTTTGTTTAACTTCAATAACCATAAGTACCTCAGGGAAGAAATGACTTGGGCAGGTAAAAACACATACCAAAAGTTCATAATAGGGGTCATAGCTGACTTACTTATGAATAATTGGGGAAAAAAAACACACATGAAGAGAGCCTAAAGAGGGAAAGGGGGGAAAAGGGGCAAAACAGGTATAGAACCTAGATTGCAAGAAATTAATGCAGGTGGGTGAAGAGGTTGTGAATTGTCCTTTCAAAAAGTATCATGATGAAAAGAAAGTGCACTGGTGCGGTGGGTCTCTGGGATAGAAATGTCAAAGAGAGGATATGCTAGGAAAAGAAGAACTTGACTGTGTATTTAGTAGAGAAAAAGAAGTGATAGAGAGGGAGAGACGAAGCATACAAAAATGACGAAGAATGACTAAAGGGATAATATGAGATTTAGGTCATAGACCAAAGAATTACTCTTGCAGAGTAGCTGTTTGACCTCTTTCTCCCAAGAAAGATGAGTGAAGATAGGGTAAAGATAGGCTGTGTAAGGTCCTGGGCAAACATTTTCTGCAGGATCCCTGTCAATATAAACAATTTGATTTAAAAATGTATTTTTTAAAAAATGTATTACAAAATTCATAGACCCATGTAAGATATCATTATTCATCTATCAATGAATATTTAGAGTAATGGTAGAGAAGAAGTATTTATGTATTTGTTTGATTCAATCAGCACACATGAAGACCCTTTGTAATATCTCTCCCTGTTCAGATCTCTCTACTGTCAAATGTACCATTTCTGGCCAATTTCTTACAATGCTATGGCTCTTCAGAACCTGTTAGCATTGAAACAACATAGATATTCTTGCCTTGGTAGTTCCCTGTAACCACCGATTTAGTGATATTTGTTGCATCATTACTCATGATATGGTATCATCCACCATGCTGCCCATGAATACTGTCTTCCAACAGCTCTCTCAGAGTTTGTTACCGTTTGCTGATGATGACTACAAATGCAGGTCTCACCCAGAATACATAAGAAAATGTGAATGATAACTCCGTTTCTGGTTACGTTAAATTTATCACTTGGAATTTTATAGCATAAATGTAGAATAAACGATATGTCTTCCAACCATGCCTTCTCTTGAACTCTTTAGGCTATAATCACTGCTTTTCTAGAATATGATCTCTTTCAATGTTAACTGCACCATTTCCTTCCATATCCCACCACTAACAAGGAGGGCAGGAGAAGGACGTGTGGACAAAGCTAGACAGGAAATCCCATTCACTCCAGGAATATTATTCAATCCATAAGAGTATGGTGTCACCACACCAATGGAAAGCAAGGGAAGACCTTGAGCAGAAGAACCCATCTGCATTGTGGGAAAATGGACTCAGAAGTCCTTGGAAAGGACCGTTGCAGCCATCCCTAGAATTGAATGACAAAGGGTGCCAAGTCTGTGGAGGGTACAAGGTGACCATCCTGGGTGCAGTGGTGGAAGGTTCACAGGAAAAGAACACCTGCCACCACCTCCCACCCTCAGGTGCTGTAGACTAAAGGCAGAAGCACAGTCAGAACACTGAAGGGTGGGAACCTAGATGTGGGCTAATACAAGTGGCTGAAGGCCAAGGCCTGGCAATGAACTTTCATAACCCCAAGTGCCACACGTGCCCTTCAGCCATAGCCATGTCCCTGTGGGTGTACATTACATGGGAGGTATATATTGGAGTAAAAATGATCAACCCTTCTTATCACCTTCCTCAGAGCCATAATAATACAAATCTCTCACCTCATATGAGAAACTGTATAGACAATTTTTTTCCTATCTTTAAATGAAAACATTAAAAAGAAGCAAGGACTATTTCTGAACAAAGAGGGACTTCTGACAGGAAATTTGCAGACATGACATCTCCTGTCTTTTGTAGGAATGTAGTTACCTCTAAGAGGCAGTACACTCATCTTGTACCTTGCTTAAGAACAATAGACAATAAATCAGTCAGCTAATGCCATCTACTTCCCAGAGAGAAGGAACAACGCTGACAATGGGGGTCAAGGAGCCCCCAACTTCATATGGGGATCTTTCTGAAGGTTTTTCATAAGATGCATGCACAGGCAATGTAAGACATTCCTGTTAAGTTGACAGATTTTGCAAAGAGTTATCTTAATAGAGGAAGCAGGGTGAGTAAACAGTTTCCTTGGAGGGGCTGACAGTGCTAAGGTTTGAGCAAAGCTAGAGTTTCAGGCAGTGGAATGAAAAAACAATGCACTAACAGGGACAGATCTTAAGCAGAGATCTGACTCAAAGAATCATTTCTGGGACACCATTGGCATAAAAATGTTTTAAGACAAGTTTCTATCCTAAATCTCTACAGTAAATAGGTATGTTTACATTCATGAAAACAAGTTATTTAAAACACACAAGCAAGCAGATTATGTCAAGATTAGCAGCAAAGGTAAACCCTAGCCAACACTATCAGAAACTTACAGTCTCTAATTTTGTTCTTAAATTAAGAATCAGTGTTTTGAACAAATATTCAGGGCCACCATCATAAATATATAGTTCTAATATATCAAAATGATTTGTTCATTAAGATAAAACTTAATTCCACAAAAATTTTTTTTATTTTTTTTTCTCGCGAGTTTTAGGCTGTCTACTGTGTTAAAATACCATCTCCACCCTGGAAGCACACACTGTTTGGGCAGCAAAGAGAAAATCCTGCACACACTCATCATTCATGGTCTTGGTTTTAAACTGCTTTCTTTCTCATTCTTGTCACCACGGCCCATCAAGTTTTCAATCCCTTAGGTCATGGACATTGGTGACTTCTTTTTTTTTTTTCTATATTTCACTTGACATGACTGTAGATTTATTCAATTTTCTGGGTAAGATCATCAGTTTTCCTTAAAAATGGTAATTGCCTCTGGCTGCGCCAGGTAAACACGCGTTCAAGATTGGCCCAGGACCATTCTGCCTCGGTGCCAGCCAGCGTGGGTGCATTGCCACCGGGCTCCCCTGTGAACAAGAGCAGTTGTGGACAGAAACCAACATACCTGTTGTTGGAAGAAACCCTCCCTCAGGAATTGAAGATGGGAAACTAATTTATACTAAGAATACTGTCTCGGCAAAACAAAAACAAAAAAACATAACAAAAATATTCCTTGGACTAAAATACAGCCAGAGATGGCATGCAATCCTGGGCAGCATGCACCGTGGGAAAAGAAAATTAATTTAAAAGTCACCTACGTTGTAATGGAGAGGTCACAGCAGCAAATACCTAGCTACACTCATGCCTCCTTCTACAGGAAATTGCTGTGGCTACATCTTTGCTGTCTAAGTGGCCACGACTGAATGGCATTGCCCTCTTAGCCATGGCTGACTAGGCAAAGAGTGAATGAATAGTCCCCCTGAGGTGGCCACATTCATAGGTTGGCTTGGCCCTCAAAGATAAGCTGAGTGTATTAGTCTTCTAGGACTGCCATGGCAAATTACCACAAACTTAGTGGCTAAAAAAAAAAAAAAAAAGAAAACCCAGAAATTTATTCTGTACAATTCTGAGGCTAAAGGTCTGAAATCAAGCCCCAACAGCTCTAGAGAAGAGATTCCTTCCTCTTGCAGTTTCTGGTGGTTGCCAATAATCCTGTTTGTTCCATGACTGCTGGTGCATCACTCCAATCTCTGCCTCTGTTGTCGCATGGCTTTCTCCCTGTGCATCATTTTTTCTGCGGCCAAATTTGACCTCTTCGTTTAAGGACACCAGTCATATTGGATTTAGAGCCACTCTAATTCAGTATGACCTCATCTTATCTTGATTACATCTGCAAAGACTCTGTTTCCAAATAAGATCACATCCATAGGTACTGGGAATGAAGGCTTGAATATATCCTTTTGGGGGTACACAATTCAACCCCCAAACACTGGGTCAATTGGTTTTTCTAAGAGACATATAGGACTAACCAGTTGGTAATAGACTTCAAAGTAAAACGACCGAGCTTGAATCAGGGCCATGGCAGCCGAAAGCTATGTGCAAACAGGAGGAGTTATTTGGAGCAGAACAGATGCAGGGTGGGAGCCAAGGCAGCTGGGAGGAGAGGGTGGGGACCGGAGCAACCACAAACACGGAAGTGGGGCTCCCAGGATGAACAGGATGGATCCTGAATGAAGCTGCCCTGCATGCCCTTGCCTTTTACCTCCAGTGCCCCCCAGTGTTATATTAACCCTTGCCTTCTTAAAACAGCTACTTTAACAATTTGTTCCTTGAAACAACATGAGCTAAGAGAAAAGAGTCCAAGGAGAGTCGTTTTAGAGGTGAGGGATCAGAGGCCCTAAGAGGAGTGGTGACTCCAAGACAGCGTTCTGCCCTTCGCTGTGGCCTTCTGCCAGGGTTGGTTCCTCTCCATGCTCTGGATTCCCAGGGCACCTCTCAGAAAGAGTAATAATTATCCACAGGCCAACAGGAACATGTCATTAGTCTTTAAGGGGACCAGGGAAGCACAATACTGGCACAACAGCCGCCTTTTTATTTTTATCCTGGATTCTATATTCCAAGCCAGTTCCTGCGTGGATATGCAGCTAGGCTGATGGCTATTTAACTTCTCCATCAACCTCATAAACGTGTCAAAGGGAAGCTGGCACAGGAGCTGGAACAGCCCAGAATAACTTGGTCAAGAGTGGCCCTTAGCACTTCCAACCTGCGATGCCACTGACCCAGTCTTTCCCCCAGCTGGCACAGAACAGATCACTCCATAATTTCCTAACAGTAGCAGAAATCCAATTATCACAGCCCTTGAAAAGAAGAGGGAGAAGAGAGATGGGAGGAGAGGAGAGCAGAGGAGAGGAGAGGAAAGGATGGGAGGGGAGGAGAGGGAAGGAGAAAAGAAAGGAGGGGAAGGGAGGAGAGAGGAGGGGAGGGGAAAAGAAGGGAGGAAGGATTTAGTCTGGGATTATATCACACACCACCTCCACTTGTTCCCCACTTTCTGCCACCCCCAATAAGAAAGTTTTGTGTAAGTGTAAAATAATTTGTCACTCTGGGGATAATACAATGGATGCTTACTAAGAACTTCCTTATAAAGCTTTCAACTGGGAATGTCTGAATGAATGGTAAATTCCTTTTATTTTAGATTTAAATACCAGCTAAGAGGGAAAATCCACTTTGGAAGTCAGAGAAGTGGCTTGTGGTTCTGTCACTCTGCTAAGCCTTGGAGCTCTGAGCAAGGTTTTGATCTGACAAATGAGATTGTGGACATAGGAGGTCCCTTGTTGAGTTGCTGACCCACGGCTCCCCTGGGACTGACCTGGCTATCATCTTAAATGCAGAGCTTAAAGAGAAGGGAAGAAAATTTCCCCAATTTGAGTGCCGACCATCTGTAGGAATGTGTAGGAATTTACGGAGGATTAGCTCATTTAATCCTCAGAGCCACATTAAAAATAGGTTTAACAAATGAGGAGCTAGAGAATCGGAGAGATTCAGATTTCCAGTACTTGAATTTCTGGTTGAGCAGGAAATGGTGGGAGATCACTATCCCTCTGAACTTTTTATTTTCATCATCCTTTTTCCTTTAGAAGGAACCAGGAAGTTAAGGGGGGAAAAAAAGTAGTGCAGATTTAAGATACAAAAAGTTAAATAACAGCCACTAAATGTTTACCAAGAGTTTATAATAATGTAGGAAAATGTTTAGGTTATGACATTATATGAAAAAAGTTATGTTAAGACATTACCAAAAAAAAAAAAAAAAAAAGCCAGATGCAAAATTACAAGTAGAGTATCATCTTTGTTTTACAGTCCTCCCTAAAGCAACAAACAGAAATAGAATTACCTTTCCAACTCTGGAAATAAATACACCAAAATGTTAAGCAGTGGGGGGGATATGAGTAGACTTCCATTCTGAAGGTTCTACAAAACCACTGAAGGGTTTAAACCAGAGGGACATTAAGGTCAAGTTTAGGAAGATCCTTCCTAAACTGACCTTCCTTTTTAGGAAGATCACTGCAGGACAATGTACTGAACGAACAGGAGACCAGGAAAGGAGGGAGGAGGTGGCTTTGTGGCAGTTCTCAAGGCTCACAGGGCGCATGTTTCCCCTTGGTCACGGAGGCCAGCTTTCTCTTCATGTCACCACCACATCGTGTGGCCAAGAGCCTTACCTCCAACCCAGCGTCACTGTATAGAAGTTTGTGTGGGATGTGTATGAGCATGTGAAGGGTATGTGCTGTGTGTGTATAGTATGTGTGTGGTGTGTGACCATGTGATGTGTAATGTGCGTAGTGTGTAATGTGTGTGTGGTACGTGAAGTGTGTGCTGTGTAATGTGTGTGCTGTGTACTGTGCGTGTGTGTAGTGTATAGTGCGTGTGTGGTGTGTGACCATGTGGTGCGTGTGTGTATGTATGGAGTATGGTGTGTGGTATGTGATGTGCGTGGTGTGTGTGTGTGTGCTGTGTAATGTGTGTAGTGTGTGTGGGGAGTGCTGTGTGCTGGGCGGGGGTACCGGGCATGGATTAGTACTAACCTACACAGGCTGCTTACTGAGGCCGCTGCTTGCTGATGGCTGTCGCTCGCCCTGAGACGGCCTCTGCACCAGCTCCCTCCTCCCGCCACGCTCTCCAATCCCCATTCTGATGTACTTAGTCTATGTAAGGAGAAACAGTTTATGTCAGTGTGTATCTGAGTCCTTCAGAAGCATGCTCGTCCTTTCTGTTTGCAGGCCAGATAGTGAGTGCTGAGTAGACGAGAAGGAGGCTGTGTGGCAGAAGCCCTTTGTGATGGTAGTGACTGAATGGTATCCCCACAAAAAGAGATGTTCAAGTCCCCACCCCGTACCTGCGGATGTGTCCGTACATGGAAATAGGGTCTTTGCAGATGTAATTAAGTTAAGGATCTCAAGATGAGATTGTTTGGGTGGGTCTAAGGCCAATGGCGGATGCCCTTATAAGAGAAAGGAGATGGGAGACACGGACATAGAGGAGAAGGCCATTGGAAGATGGAGACAGAAGTTGGGATGATGTCTACAAGCTAAGGAATGCCAAAGATGGCCAGGGCCAGCCAAGGCGAGGAGAGAGGCACAGGATGGTTTCTTCCTCAGAGCCTCTGGAAGGAACCAACTCTCTGACACTCTGATTTTGAACTTCTGGCCTCCAGAACCGTGAGACAACGAGGTTCTGTTGTTTTAAGCCACCAAGTTTGCAGTCATTTGTTGCAACGGCCCTAGGAAATGAATACAGTGATATATTAGAGACAATTTGATGAGAGCAGAGGAAGGGATAAATTTCCGATATCTCAGATTAGTAATTAGAGAGATTAGCCCCAACCTGGGCAAGATATAATGAGGTTTAAAGCCAAATCAGATCAGGGCAGTCTGGATGGAGAGAAGTACAGAGATGGAAGAAATCTGGGTCCTGCATTTAAGGGCTGACTCTTCCCCTTAGACTCATATCCTGAGCTGGAGGTACATCATCTCCTTGTCAAACATACACTGCTGCTTCTCTCTATCACTTACAAACTCCTTACACATAGATGGTAACAATGCCACCAAAGAACTGAGAACATAAAGTGTAACAAGTATCTTGAAACTTCAGCAGAGGCCCCTTAATTTCGAGGACAGAACAGTAAGTGCCAAGCCCTCCTTCATTCCAAAGCAAAGTAGTGGATTGCCTATGTAGAGCACATGAAGAGAATGTGAAATGGTTTTGTCAGCATTGGCCCATCACTCACCTCCAGACTATAAAAGAGAAGGTGAAGAATCATTGGGAGGTTGAAGAGCCTCCTGTGTGGGTTTCGTTGCAGAGAGGTATTGGTGTGTTCCTCAAAACAGGGTTGCAGAGAGGGGTGTTTCCTCCTTACTTTAAGCTAATGAGAAGAGCTTAGAGAAAACCACATTTGTAGTGCTTGAACGTGTTCTCTTGAAGTTTGATAGTCATTGGAACCGTCGCTTGCCTCCTGCCTGGGAAGCTAAAGCCAGGAGGCTGTGGTGGGAGCTGGCCCCGCCTGGTGCAGCAGCTGGAGGAGAGATGATTGTGTAGGAACAGCCTGTGTTTTCACCGTATGGCAGGAGAGGAATGACTCAGGGTGTCCTGTGGGCTGGGGACCACGAAATAGTAGCTGGATCGGGTTATTTTAAGAGGAACCCCCATCCAAATAGGCAACCTGGTGGGACCCTGGGGGTTGGAGAGTGATTCCAACCATTGAATGAACCTGGAGCTGAGTGGGAACTCACAAGCAGACACCTGGAAAAGGTATCACTTGCTTCCAGAAATTGTCAGGTGAGAGACTCCTCAGTGACTGGGGAATCTCCAAAGAACACACAGGAGTGCCAGCTGGCTCTGGCTTTTATCATCTGAGCCCCAGGGACACGGTTAATGATTACAGCAGCACTGTTCAAGTTAAACATTTTGTGCCTTTCCTCTAATCTCCAATCTTCTGGTGCCCTATCCAGAGAGGGGCCCGAAACAGTATCTAAATGGTGGGAAGGAGATAGAACAAACACTAAAGAAATAGCCTAAAACTAAATTGTCCTCTCTGTTGCACATTTCTCAGCATGAACGAGGCTGGACCCAGGAAAGGGCAAGTTATAAATTAAAAGGGACTTTTGAATTTCACTATTACTCTGGATTGGACATTTTTTTTCTTGCACAGTGGTTAGTTGTGTCTTTATTCAACTTAGTTTATTAAAAATGTACTTGTTTTAAAAATCCTATAAATAAAATGACCACCACCTTATGTAGGATATAGGTCATCCTTCTCTGAATGGCAATTTTTTGTCTTAAGCAGTAATTCTTTAAAAGATAGGAATCTTACTGATTACACAGTAGTTAGAAGAATGTCAGATATAATGATATATGCAATCTAAATAAAACAGGCTGATTAAGAATTTCTACGATGTGAAAAATATACATATTAAACGTTAGCCATGTGGACAGATGCATAGAGTAGGGGACAGGAAGCTGGGGGTCCCTTTTTGATCGGGCAAGCGCCCACACACAGTGAAATGGCACTTTTCCCTCCATTATAGTGAATAATTTTCATTAACATATACAGGCATTCTACACACACCTAAATACACAAGGATGAGTTCTGACCTGCTACATATACAATCTCACGTGACGGTACTGTGAATTTTCTATGAGACTCCCATGAAAATAATTGAGTAAACAAACCCCATGTGAGTAGCAGGAAGCATGCAGTCGTTTATTCTATGTTGAATTTAGAAGCCACTTAACTCTTGACGTTAATATTTCTAAAGAGCATATGTCTCCTTTGCTACATCTACTTCACAACTGATAGGTACTCAGAATGGGGGAATTTGATGGTTGTTTCGCCTACCGTGATAACTGAAATACCCTTAAGAATGCGAGGAAATTTTAATAACATTATTCGTCACTCATAACGTACAACGTCAAATTGCAAGGGAGAAAGGAGTGTCTCTGAGTTGCAATGCTTTTAGTTTTTGTAATCTACGGTTTCCACCCATAATGAAACCGATACAAAGGTTTGTTTATTTACCAAATCACGCACCAGTCTGAGTTCTTAGAGAAAATCCCCAAACAGAAGAAATGCTACTCCTTTTTTCTCTGGGGTCTTTTTAGAAGCTAGACAAAAATTGTAAATGTATCCAGGTTCCTATTAAGCAGTGCTATTTTTTTTTTTTCTCTCTCTGTGTGTAATCGTAAGAGATCGAACCAAATTAGAACATGTTAACACTGCAAGAAAGTGAATTTTAGGAAGATTTCCCATCAGGAATCAGGAAACTTGATCAGCCAGAGTCAGGATTTTCTTTTTTTTAAAGTACACCCCTATGTATCCTGCTTCGTGCCAACTACTCTGGCAAATGAGTTTGGGGGGGTTATGCTTGACAAGTTGTTTAAACAGCCTCTTATGGAGACTTCTCTAGTTGAATAGAAACCTTTCTACAAAGAGCCAGCAGTGTCTCTCTGAATGCTTTTAATTTACTGCTTGGATTCAAAGTTCCTGCTGGGGGAAAGAAAAGCATTAAAGTAACTCCAAGGTCTATTTTATTGGCAACTTAAGAGGCATAAAGTATTTTAGGTTAAATAATGTAATTTTTCCAAAGTTGAATGTGCTCATGTGAAGCTCAGATTTTCTGCTTGAAATACCACAGCAAATTCCTAAAACTCCTAGGTGGGAACACCCCTGCTTCCATGACCTGTGACGAGCTGAACCGATTTGATTGCAGTTGGTACGTCCCTGTTATCCTTGGTAAGTGTTTAAAACATTGTAGAGTGGATGGATTGTCCTAGTCTTACGTGGGCACTTTCATTCTGAATGTGTCCCGAGGGGCATATACCACACACAGGAATCCATCTTCCTCCTCCTTACTTTCTACACTTCGGAAATTACCATGGAAGCGCTCACCATTCATTCATTGTCCTTTCACCAACAGGGAGAAGGCTTTATGAGTATTCAGCTGTCTGCCCTTTGAAGTATTCTTATCAGTTACTCACATTGACATGATCTGATCTAAGGAGCCTGGTTTTATCCAGGACAGGGCACAGCTTCTCACCCTTGTATCTTTCTTTTATCCCTGGGATTTCGGGAGGATGCTGCTCTGGGATCAGTCGGGCACTTGCTACTCTTTGTCGAAAGGTGTGGGGCTATTTGAGTTTTTTCCCACCGTGGGGAGAGAGAGAGTAGGGTGATAGGAGGGTGGGTGGAGGCAGCTGCTGTGACTCAGGCAACAGTGACTTCCAGTGTGTCCCTCCAGCCCCACAGTGGGTCGGCTGGGCTGGACTGGACTTTTCATTATGTGGCAGTGACCAGAAAGGTGACAGACAGACTTGCCTGAGATTTCTTCCAGGGCTGGCCTAGAATGAATCTGAGGGGGAGAGGTGAGAAGGAAAAATGTTGCACTCTGCTTGCATCTACAAGCCGAGCTCATTCAATAAAAAAGCTACTATAGGATCAGGAGGGTTTGGGGACTGATTGGTCACCTGTCACACAAGATGGTCTCTTGGTGGTCACCATTTATCTCACGTCAGGTTTCAGGACAAATTCTACCATGGCAGACAGCGTGGGTCAAGGAAGAAGCTTTATTGGGGGAGGGAAGAATTACCAGGCTTGGTTCTCAAGGGAAGAGAGAGCAGGAGGCTTCCGTTCTCCAAGCATCCCACAGAGAGGAGCTCGGGGCAGGGCTTCTGCTGGACATGCAATGTGGGCCTACATTCTGTTGGAGAAAACTGTGCCCCTGATATTGCAGGGGAGGAAAAAGATTTTCCTCAACCCTCTTCGGCTCCTTGGCTAGGTCTGAAAATTAAACTGACAAGGGCAGATTAACAGAACAGCACAGAAATTTATTCAATATAAGTTTTATGTGACATGGGAGCCTTCATAAGGAAACGAAGACTCAAAGAAACAGTTAGACCTGAGTATTTGTTTTGTAGGTTTGATGACCAGCTGTGGGGAACTCTAATAGGTTAAGGAGTGTGAGGTAAGTGTAGTAAACTGGGGGGAACTTAGCAAGGCCCGTGTGTTAGGATTCATCTTGATCTCACTTGGTCTTTGGAAGCAAGGATGATCCTTTCCTCCAGGGTTCAGGAGGGCACCGCTCCGTGAGGTTTTTATGATCTGTTTCAGGGGAGAAGGGGGTGGGGAGGTCAGAATGATCTCCCTTCTTCTGCTGTTTTCCCACATTCCTTTAGCTTTTTAAAAAATATTCAATATGCCAAGGTGCCATATTTTGGGGTAGTGTGTCTTGAACCCCATCAATATCCTTCCTATTTATAGGGCAGATGTGAGAAAGCTGCCTGATGTAGAGTGAGGGGGAGACACTGTGGGAAGCTGCTGTTTACAAAACTTGCCTGGGAACGCCAGTTGTCCACACAGACACCTCAGACCCAGGGGAAGTTACATGTTGGGAGGAAGGCGTGGGAGGAGGGCACTGTCCCCTTGAGCAGTTGGTGTGAGCATAGCCTCTTCTGCTGAGGAGCCTCCCATCCCCGTGGGCCCACCATCCTGGCAATCAAGAATGGGCATGTAGGGTTGCTTCCAGCTCCTCTGACCACTGCACCACAACTCAGAGGCGAGAGAGAGGGAGGAAGCAGGGAGGATCCCCAGCTTTCAAGTCAGGACAATTGGGCAACTAAAGGAGGAGGAGAAAGGGAGCAGGTAGAAAGAGAATGGAGAGGAAGGGGGACGTTTGAGGGAAAAGATATATACCAGGGGTGCCAAAAAAATGTATACAAGTGGACACTTTGGTCAGCATTGCTCAAGCAGTAGTTCGCTGTAATCGGAAGTGTCTGGACGCTGATGGTAACCTCTTTGAGCACCTCTTGTAATTGCAGAAGTCACACATGACTTGTATTCATCTTTTGTTATTGCTCTATATTGAGTATTACAATGTTAATACAGTTTTTCCCTGTCTTAAAAT
The DNA here is from genome assembly GCF_057876585.1 of Rhinolophus sinicus. NCBI lineage: Eukaryota > Metazoa > Chordata > Mammalia > Chiroptera > Rhinolophidae > Rhinolophus > Rhinolophus sinicus. The sequence goes on from NC_142504.1 coordinate 29,422,811, forward strand.
ATGTATATATTTTTTGGCACCCTCTGTATATATATCTCCACTATTTCCTTGATGCACAGACAAATGAGAATGTGTTGAATATCTGCCAAGCTTAAATGATTTCATCAGCTATTTTCTGATAAAGTAGGTTAGAAGATAGATACCTATGAATTTATTTAATAGAGTAAAAAAATTTTGCTCTTTTGCCCTCATCCCATTCCCAAAATTACAGACAAGGAAACCACTAGTTTCTGTATCCACTGGAATTTTAACTATGAGCCAGCCAACAGTTAGGCCATAATGCCCTCAGACTGACCCTTCAGCAAGTCAGGGAAGTGAGGGGTGGGAGGGCTACGGTGCTAAAAACTTGCATCTAGAAATGACATGTGAACAAGGTTATTCATTACAGCAATTTTTTAAAATCACAAAGGATTGAAAAATAACTGAAATGATTATGAAAAGAGTAGTCATTACATAAATTATATCACACAACTTACTGGAATATGATGTAGCTATAAAAATATTATTTTTTTATGTACCGATGCCTAATGACATCTACAATTCATTGTTAGGGTAAAATAAAAAGTAAGTGCCAAATAGCGTCTATTCTATGCTGTCATTTGTGTAAGAAAAAATGATGGTGGTGAGAATACATGTATATATGGTCCTCTACAAGCATAGAATATTTCTGGAAAGATATGCAAGAAACTAGTAATGTTGGTTGCCTTCAGGAAGAGGCAGTAGATGGCTGGGGATAAAGGTGAGAGAGAGAGAGATTTTACTGAAATATATTTCATGTCTTTTGAACCATTCTAAAAAAACAAAATGGTTTAAAAACAGCATATAAAACCTTAGGTTTACTATCTCTTTCAAAGTCTTTCTGCGTTTGTTCATGGCCTTTTGTCAAAATTTCTGTTATATCATTTTTTAAAAATTCTTTTCAAGGCAGTAAAGTGTACTTTTGTTCTTTTAAGTGTGTGGGTTTGGAGTCAGACAGGCAGAGTTGAGAGCTGGCTCCCCCACCACCTGACTGTAGGAATTTAGGCAAGCTGCTCTACTCAAGGATCAAATTCCTTGTTCCCAACGTGCTCAGAGTGTGGCAGCTAGCTTCCCCCAGAGTGAGTGATGCAAAAGATAGCAAGGAGTCAGTGACCTCCACCAAAGTCACACAGAATCACGTCCACCTTACTCTATTCCTTAGAAGCCAGTCACTTATCCTGCCTAAAGTCAAGGGGCAGGGAATTAGGTTTTACCTCTTGAAGGAAGGAAGATCAAACAATGTGTAGACATATTTTAAAACCACCACGCACACACAGAAAGTAACCATATAATTTACCATTTAAACACAAACACTTTAAGAGTGAAAGGTGGTGTTATTAATAATTAAGTCTGGACATATGGGTAAACTGAGACTTTCCTGGGCAAACCAGGCTGTATGGTCACTGAGCTATAGGTCTTTTCATAACTTTTCATGAAGATAAATCTCAGACCGAGACACATGTGCAACTATTACAAATTGACTCCCGAACACTCATACTTCCTGCTCTGCAAGTTCAGTGAAATTCTAGCTCCCCCGGCTCATCTAAGAACTCCAACAAGCGCTTTTCCTGAGAGGCTATTTCCCAGGAAAAATGAGAAAATGTCCTGACTGGAGATCAGCTAAGTTTCTAATTGGATCAGACAAAAGAGAATTCTCCACTAAGAGAGGGAATGCAAGACAGAAATATAAATCTAGGAGCCTTTCCCATGGTGTTAGGCTGCCAGGCTCCTCAGATGACAAATCATTCTTTTCACCACTGTAAAAGTCTTATACTATCCCTTAAAATCCCCTTAAGTGCAGATTCAGACAGCAATTTTTGAAGAGCCTGCAGAGTGTGTCATCTTTCACGTGCTGCCTACCTTTCAAGTGTAGACTTATGATAGAATACTTCAGGTCTTTACAAACATCTCCTTGGGTACAGATTAAAACTAATTTAAACAGACCCCTACCTATCACACTATCTGTGCAGAAGTACGTAGGGTAACTTTCAAACAGTAGGCAGGACTCAATAACTGGGTTCTTAGGCGACCTTCAGATTTCAATAATTCCGTTAAAGACTACCATTTCAGAGGGAAAATGGAAGTTACAGGCAGGAGAGACTCAGAGTAGTAGCAATCGATGTTTTTCCCACAGAAATTTCAACGAGAGAGGTGTTTTCTTTAACAGGGTATCGCTGCACAATCCAAACAAAGCAAATCCAGAGCTGGATTACCTCTAGTTTTTCTTGAGAGTTACTGCCTCTCCTTTTACTTTCCACGGGCGGCAGCACTATCATTAGTGCCTTTGTCATTGATTTGCATTAGGCACAAAACCTCAACCACCTACTCAAACAGAGCAGCTGTTTTCTAGCTCTTTTCCAACCATCGGTCCTAGTTCCCAATTACAACATCATCACAAGGGCAGCATGTCCCCTACCTGGCCTATGGTGTCATATCCACTTCACACGGCTCAAATCCAATGCCTTTCCAATGCTTTGTCTCATAGTCAAGGTGTGCCGTAATTGGGCCCAGCACAATCCTGTAGAAGAAGAATATTAGCCACATAAGTAACTTAAAATTTCTAGTAGTCACATACAAAAAGTAAAAAGAAATAGGTGGAGTTAATTTTAATAATATTGTGGGGACAGAGTCAGGAGTGCAGTTTCCAGGCTCTCGGCCTCACATAGAAAGGTGCTGGCTCAGGTAGTAAATGGCCATCAACTGTGATTGGATGGCCATCAGCTGGGGCTAGTTGGCCGTCAGCTGTAACCAGTGAGCCATTGGCCACTAATATAACTGCTGTGGCTACGCTAGCAGAAAAATGGGGGCTAGCAAGAAGATGGTGGCTGGCTGGCAAGCGCAGATTGTAGTTAGCAAGTGAGGTTGGATGCCAGAGAGAAGTGGACCGCAGGTTGTAGAAAGTGCGGCTCCTGCTTCCTGTGTCTCCAACCCAGCCACCAGAGAGAACATAGTGGTATGACTCCCCTACCTATGGCTCCGTGGGTGTTCCATTTTGGTCTCACCATGTCCTGTGTTCTTATGTGGGGAGTGGGACCAGCGACCCCGCATGACACCCTGCATGACAGTCCCTTCCCTTTGCCTTGTTACTTCTCCACGAATTTGTTGTTGTTTTTTATTAAGATGCACTATAAGCCCGAGTTCTAACAACCTCTTTGAGTTACTCATCACTGAGTATTCTCATGTTCAGGAGCGATGCATGCATTAATAAAATCGTGTTTGTTTTTCTCTTGTGAATCTGCCTTTTGTCAGTCTAACTTGCAGGGCCCAGCTAAGGAACCTAAGGTATGTAGAGAAAAAAGATTTATTTTTCTGCCCTACAATCTGAATATTATTGCAACATATAAGCAATATAAAACTATTAATATATTTTATTTTTTAATTAAGTGTTCAAAATCTGGTGTGTATTTTACATTTACAGCAAATTTCTATTAGGACTAGACACCTTTCAAATGACCAGTAGCCCCAGATGGCTAGTGGCTACAGGACTGGAGAACACAGACTATTTCCACCAGACCTGGACCCCTTCAATTCCTGTCAACCACAATATTTGTTCTTTCCTGAAAATACTCCAAGATTATTTGCCTGGTACCTTGATGGGTATTGTTCCCTTTTCTTGGAAATTCCTTCTTCTAGTTCAGTCTTACGAATCTCGCTTTGTCATCTCAAATGCAAGACAAAGCTTTTCCACCTGGACCAGATGTGCTCACTCACTTATCTTAGTCTATCATAGAGGATTGTAATGTATGCACACATATCAGTTTGTCTTTACCGTCTTCTTGAGAGAAAGTATTGAGACGTCCTTTTGTTTCTCTTCTCAGGTCTACCAGATTGCCTTGCATACGAGGTTGGACAAATAAGTTGCAAACTCATCCTAGAAAAAGTGCTACACATCTCATTGCTGGATATCACTACAGTCACCTTCGAAGTACTCCCCTTGGGAAGCTGTACACCGACTCCAGCGCGAGTTGACCCTTCAAAGCAGGGTGGGAACTCTTTTTCTGGAATGGCCATCAGAGCTGTCATTGTATTACACTTGATGTCCTGAATGTCGTCAAAATGACTTCCTTTCAGTATTTCCTTTTCTTCGGGTAAAGAAAGAAGTCATTGGGGGCCAGATCAGGTGAATAGGGAGGGTGTTCCAATACAGTTCTTTGTTTACTGGCTAAAAATTCCCTCACAGGCAGTGCCACGTGAGCTGGTGCATTGTCATGATGCAAGAGCCATGAATGGTTGGCGAAAAGTTCAGGTCGTCTAACTTTTTCACGCAGGCTTTTCAGTACTTCTAAATAGTTGGTTAACTATTTGTCTAGTTGGTACAAATTCATAATGAATAATCCCTCTGATATCAAAAAAAGGTTAGCAACATCGTTGCAACAAGTTCGTGAACTTAATTGCCAGACCTTGTATACTAGCTACTCAATAAGCATCTGTTGTTTTAAAATGGATTGCACTGAATTCACTGCAAAGGAAAGGAACTCATCTATTGAAAATCAAGCCACTGATGGCTCATGAAACATCCACATGGCAATATGTTTTCTACCTACAAGGAAAACAGAAGCCTGCTGACTTAGTCACTCTATATCCAAAGCAGCCATTAATCCTATGGAAATTGCTCACATAGCATGGTAATTAAAAAACTCTTCATCGTTAAGTTGATGACTCCATTTAATTTAGCTATTATCACTTTAAATCTATGCAGGGCTCCCCATCCACTTTTGGCATATTATCTATTAACTTAGCTAGCATATTCTTTGCCATTTCTTAGAAAACTGCCAGTTAATCTGCACGAGGCACTGAGCGTTACTGAAAGGAACTGGAAAGAAATGGTAACTGCTTTGACCAAATATTTATGAAGTGCTCACTCACATCTCCCTGGTCCCAGGGCATCCCAAACGAGAACTCTGTCCATGCTAGGAAACAGCACTAGCGCACTAGCTTTCCTCTGAGTTCTGTCTTTCCCCCTCTGCTTGTTACCCTCTGTGTGAGGCTGCAAAAAGCACCAACTGTCTGTCTTATAGAGGTCTCAGGGGTGAGGTTACTGGAGTTTCTTCCCCAAAGAATATGAAAGATTACTTCTGTGGGGACAGAGCCAGGAATGCAGTTTCCAGGCTCTCGGCCTCATGTGGAAAGGTGCTGGCTCAGGTAGTAAACGGCCATCAACTGTGATTGGATGGCCGTCAGCTGTAACCAGTGAGCCGTTGGCCACTAATATAACTGCTGTGGCTACACTAGCAGAAAAAATGGGGGCTAGCAAGAAGATGGCGGCTGAGCTAGCAAGAGTGGATTGCAGAGAGGCGGATGCCGCCAGCGAGAATATATTGGTATGACTCCCCCATCTATGGTTCCGTGGGTGTTCCCTTTTGGCCTCACCATATCCTGCGTTCTTATGTGGAGAGCAGGACTAGAGACCCCGCAGGCCGGCCCGCGTGACAACCTCATACTACCATAGTATCTGAAGTGTTCCTTTTTACAGGTGTTTGCGCTTTTCATAGGTATTTATTTGACAATAGAAATGAAGCTCTTATGGTCTCTAACCTACCCTGAGCCGCACCCTTCAGACTCTCCAATCTGTATAAAGACTGGCTTCTCATTCACCCATAATACTAGATTTGCCTTAAGTAAAATGAGATTATTCCATGTTAAGAATTTGGGCTTTGGCATGAAAACCCCTGGGTTAATCAATCAGACTATGAGATATTGGGCAAGTTAATAAACTTCTCTGAGCTTTCGTCATGGCTAATACTATTTAGCTCAAAAAATCATTGTGAGGCTTAGATGAGCTAAGGCACTGTACCTAAATGCCCAATAAATATGAGATGCTACTTACAAAAGAGTAAGTAACATGCTTTTTAATGCCTCCTGCATTCCAGACCCCACACTGGCTGTTCACATATGACCTTTTTTAGGTCATGACCCACATACAAAATCGTAATTGCTGCTGTACACTGGGGTAGACAGGTGAGGCTGCCCAAAGGTGAGCAGCCCAGTGGCTCAAGCCAATATCTTGACATCCTCAGAACGTATTTGTAAAAGGGAGCAGACTGTGGCACCCCAAACCATGCCTCTTTGGCATAAGATTATTTTGAGAAACTGTAAACACAGGAGAAGCTCTGAAAACAGAAGTTACACTTTTGTCAAAAAAGTTTACATTAGAAAGTGGGTCTGCAACGGGAAGAGACCCATTACCAGAGATAATTTTTCACCTGGGAGATGTATCTGCAGGGCAGCCTTTATTTACCAGACATTTCCTCTTCTCACCTTCTAGTAAATTCCCTCCCCCCTCGGAAGCCCCAGACCCCTCTCCCTTTCCTTAGGTCAGGATGATATATAAGCCTCAATCCTCTGGCTGCCTTTTGAGTCTGGTATCTTTGCAGGGCTCCAATAATTAATTCATTACATCAATTTTAGTATGAAATTTGAAATGTAAATGTAATTGATGGAATTAACTTAAGCATAATTAATTTTTTCTTCTGTTAACCTGTCTTTTATTACCCGGGGGTCTCAGCCACGCACCTGGAAGAGTAAAGGGAGAATCATTTTTCCTACCCTACAGTTGGCCTACCACGGTGCCTCAGAGCTTCAGTTGGAAGTTTTGCTATAAAATAGCAGTGCCCTACTTTATGTAGGAGGGAAACTGAAGCTTGGGAAAGTTAAGGCTACGTAGCTCTTAAGTACCTAATAAATAGTGCTGCTATTGCTAATCAAGAGTGCTGCTGGTATCTCATCGCTTGTATTTGCATTTCTCCAGGGATTAGTGACATTGAGCATTTTTTTCATATGTGTGTTGGCCATCTGTATGTCCTCGGTGGAGAAATGTCTCTTCATGTCCTGCCCATTTTTGAATCGGGTTGTTTGTTTTTTTGGTATTGAGTTGTATGAGTTTTCTTTGTTTTTTAGTAAATTTTGGATATTAACCCTTTATCAGATGTTTCCTTGGCAAATGTCTTCTCCCACGCAGTAGGATGCCTTTTTGTTTTATTGATGGTTTCCTTTGCTGTAAAACAACATTTTAATTTGATGTAGTCCCACATGGTTATTTTTTCTTTTGCTTCCCTTGTCTGAGGGGATATAGCTAAGATTTAGTCTTCAATAGTCCTGGAAATATTTCGTCAAACCAACATATATTTATTATAATATTTGTGTCAGTTATATTTTCATTAAACCTTTTATTTTGACGTAATCGTAGATTCATATGCTGTTGTAAGAAATAATACAGAAAGCAAGAGAGAGATCCCATGTACCCTTTACCCATTTCCCCTGCAATGGTAACATCTTCAAAACTGGCACAATATCACAGCCAGGATATTCATGATGTTGCAGCCAAGATACGAAACATTTCTGTCACCAGCATGGCCCTTCCTGTCGCCATTTTATAGCCACACCCACTTTCCTCCTGCCTCCACCCTTTCCTTAGCCCCATAACATACTCTCCATTTCTGTAATTTTGTCACTTCAGGAATATTATAGAAATGGAATCATAGGTTTCTTGTTGCTTCAGACTGTAGTAGATGGCAGCCAGGGCATACATGCTCTTTCAGTGAAACAGACATATGAGTGTAGGGTATATTAGAGCCATGAATTATAAAGCTAAAGAGGTGGACAAGGGCCAGATCATACAGGCCACATGAAATAATTTGGATATTATTCTGTAGTCCATGGGAGGCTGTTTAAGGATTTTAATTAGGAGATTAATGATTTGAGATGTGTGATTTAAAGAGCTCAGTCTGGCAGCCATGCACTGGATTAAGTCTGGGCTGAAAGCAGGACGAACAATCAGAACATAATGTCAGTAGTCCATGGAAGAGATTGTAAAGAGCTGAACTAAGCCGTGGCAGGAAGAGCAGGGGAAAACACAGAAAGATGGTATGAAAGAGAAAGCATGGAGGCGGAGGGTACAGGCCAGGACTCTGGCTTGGGTGACTGGTTGGGGGACCAGGGCCATTTACCAGGACAAAAGATCGGAGTTAAGAGGATGAGTTCACTTTTCAACTACTCATTTCAAGGTACTTGTGGGACATTGGTGGACAACGTTCAGGAGGATATGTGGGGCGAGAGCTCCAGAGAGGGCTCGTCTGAAGATAATGCTTTGTCAGTTTTCCACCCACATGTCAGAGTTCACGGAATCCACAGCGCAAGAAGAGGTCCCGCAGAGACTGTGGACACAAAGAGAATACAGAGCGTAACGCTAGTTCCTTCCCTTCTATGTTCTTACCTTCACATTGGGTATAATGATAACCAGCAAGCACACATCATATTTCCGGGGTGGGGAGAGGGAGTATGTAGGACAAGACTTAAAACATAGAATTTTATAAATTCAAGGTATTACTACTGCAATTAAGATAATCTTAAACCATAGAACTACAGTGAAATACTAGCAAGTTTTTAAGCTCTTCCTTTATTTCTTTTAGCACTAAGCACTTTTTTAACCTTTTCCAAACGTGTAAGTCATGTTCCTATTTTTTAAGAACTCAGAAAGGAAGGCATGCAATTACAGCAAAATTCTGAGGCGTTGTTTAGGCATAAACAGCAGCTTCAATGTCCAGAATCTTATAATTAGGGTAAGTCCTCAGCCACGCTTCAGAAAAAGTGGGATGGGACCAAGCAAAGATCAGATCCCCACTGAAAAAGTTTAAAAAAGCAACATCCAAATGTATCTTTTCTTCCTCTGGTACATTCATCTCTGGATTTTGCATTCCCGTATTGCTCTGAATACCTTCTGCCAACACAAAGTTGATACAAGTAGAGAAGAGACAGTCACACGCGAGAGAGCCCACTTGCAAATCAAAACACACCTAGTCATATTTAATAATCTCTCCTCCCCTCCATTTCTAGCCCCATGAGGGTCTTCTTTCCTTCACTTTCTTTATATCTTTTAAAATTTATTATTAATAGGGTTCGTGGATACGATAGTGAAAGCACAGAGAGAACTCCACATTGGTTAATAAAGAAAATGCAGAGAAGTACCGAACTGCAAAAAATTTGATGCTAAACCATAGTATACTCTATGTGTTGGAGAAATGAAATCACAGATTTCCAAATATTCAGGAGAATTCACAAATTCTATCAGGATGACACGTGAATTTATGAAGCTGTTTGCCTCTTATTAGACTAGAGGAAACAGGAATCCTTTATTCAAATTCTTCCTGTCACACTGCTTAGTGAATGCTTTCATTCCTCTGCCACTATCAATCTGGTGAGGACTGTGACCAAGCCACTGTCAGGCTCTGGATGAGACCTGGGGCTTGGGTAGAGAGGAATAGCTCAAAAAATTTACAGTCTAGTGGATACTAGTGATTGAACAGAATCTTGATTGCGATGTTTTCAAAATCTCTCCACATTTTTAAAGAATTCCACCTTATCTAAGGGACCGAAGGAAACCACAGGCACACATAACTGTGGACTCTCCATATTTGCTAATTCTTTTTTTTTTTTTTTTTTTTGGATAAAGCCATCTATAGTGAGTTATCTTATTTGTCACTGCCTAATTTCAAAGAAAGTATGAGGCAGCAGCTAAGGGTTGCAGTTATGAGCTGAATAAGAGACATGCCCAAGTACAGTAAAGAATCCTACATGGCCAGATGATGTGCCGCCACTACATCTCCTCGGAGAAAAAAGCTGAGTATTCCTGCAGAAGTCACTCTGTCATTCTGAACGTTTGCTGAATATACTTCAAGTTGTACTCCAAGCCAAGGCCTTAAATCAGTAAGGCTGGTTCATGGTTTAATCATGGATGAAATTCAAAACGATATAAAGGGTGCGCCAGGAAAGCCCCGTCCATCCCTGGCCCATGTCTATGCTTTCCATCTAGGCTTCCTCTGTGTTGGGAAGAATTACTCCCAGTTACCAGCAAACTTAGTGGAGCTGAGAAAAGCTCCCTGCATGGAGGAGCAGGGTGACACCCCACCATGTGGTACAACGAGGTTGGGGTGGGCTGGGAGGGGGAAATCATGTTGAGGGCTGGTGCTAGAAATCAGCAGGGACAGAAGAGACCTTTGGCTGGTCAGGGGGGAGAAGTAGTGTTGGGACCAGGGACAGGTAGAGAAGGGACAAAACATAAGAGTGCTTCTCTGTTTTTACTGGAATGCGTGGCTTCTTAGTGTTTCTACATCCAGAATGGGTTTTGGAGGCTGGCTGGCTCTTCATCCCTCCAATAATGAGAGTGAGGAATACCAGACAGTTTAAATAATCATGCATCCAACACATATTTGTTGTGTACCTGCTATGTGCCAGGTTGTTCCCGAGCTGGAGAGAGAGCAGTGAACAAGGAGCTCATATTCTGGGGTGGTTAGGGGTGGGGGATAAACATTCCAAAGAGTAAAACGCCAGTAAAAAGGCAGCACAGATCATCACAGCGCCCTTGACCCAAGTAGTCAGCATCTTACGTATCTGCACGTCCTTAGCCTCCCATCCGCATGCTCTGCCTACTTGGGACCGGTGGTGTGACAACCAGCCACTCCTTCTTGATTCCCCGTACACGCCGTCTCACCCATGCTGTTCTCCCTCTTCTTACTCATCCTCATGGTTTCACTTTCTGCCCCACTCACTCCTATGCATTGTCTGCAACAGACGCACAATGAGCAGGTTTTAGGATTGAACCACAACCGAAGGCCTGAGGCTCCACTCCCCACTTGCCATTTTGATGGACTTCCTGGCACAGCCACACCATCTGCTTAGCCCTTGGTGTGCTACATGCCCTCAGCTTTTGTATGTGCCCCTCCCCGTGTTCACTTGTGTATATACTCTTCTCTGCACCAGCTGTCAAAACCGACCAATCCATGACCGCCAGTACGCTCACCACTGGTGCGCACCACACGCGCCTGTGCGGAGGCAGCGGTGTCCGTCCTCCTTCCCGCGCAGGGCAGGCTGTATTACGCATACAGGCCCCGGCAGGGGTGAGGCCCACCCACCATGCTCAAGACACCTCTCAGCCCCACTGGAACTATTCTTGTGGACAACTGCCCTCTTTACAAACCAGAATAACCAGCTCTCTGAGACTCAGGCCTGTACACGCAAAGGAGGGTGGAGGAGTGGAAGTGAAAGCCCCCAGCTTCTGAACTTGAGCATGAACTTCCTGGTACAAGCTTGAGGTTGCACCCTGAGCTGGGACATTTGTGAAGCACTTCCCTGTCACACTTCTAACTTGGGATTACCACCTGAGGGTGTTGTTTAGGTGTCATATATCATTATAAGCATCATTACTGTTTGCATGCAAGATAATTTTGTCCCAAGGTAAAAGGAAGTGGTTGATGTTGGTTGGTGACCAGCTCTGTGCAGCGCTCTCTTCTCTAACATAGGGTAACACCTGAAGAGACAAAGGTTTCCTGTCTAGCACCCTCCCCCTCTTTGGAGACCGGTATTGTGACTTGTCTTGGGTCTCACTTCTTTCCGCTCCCTTCCTTCTCTTCTCCTCTCAGTAATGCAGGGCATTTGCTAGTCTGCAGGAGAGCTTGGGACAGAAACACTGTCCCAAAGAACCACACACTAAGTTCAGAGGCATGGCCTCTGGTGAGCTTCTCTGTGTCAAAGAGAATCAGACCCTCCAGGCTTGTTGATGTCCTGGGGAGATCATATATAGAGTCATGAAGTAGACAAAGGAGACATGTAAAGCAAAATAACTTAAAAAATGCAAATTAAAATCACAGGGCTACAAATCCTGGAGGGACTTGGAATGGAGGTACAACCTAGAGATGACAGTAAAAGAAGGCTTGCTGGAAATGGAGCCTCCCAGATAGGAAGTACAGCAGTCACCACCACAGCAGCCGCCAAATAGAAGGAAAATCAGCCAGGGATGCCAGGAAAAAATTCAGTGTCTGTGACAAGCTGTCTGACAGTCATTAGCACCCCCTGACCACAAAGGAGCTCAGATTTGAAGGTCTGGTGTGATCAAAAACACTTTCTGCATAATGAAGTGTGGAGTCAACCCTTGGAATAAAATCCTAAAGGTCTCCTTGGAACGACACTGTCACTTAGAACATGTCATGTTCCTAATCTGGCCTGTTTTCTTTCTTAAATTTCAACTATTAAAATGGGAGGAAAGGACTTATTTTAGTTAAGGTGTAACTGACATCTGATCCATGTTCTTTTTTCCAAACTGAGTAACAAAGGTGTTGGTACTTCGATTGTAATAAATAGTACTTAAGTTGACCTAATACATTTCTGAAAAAGAAACTAATATAATCCTCAAATAGTTTAAACAGAGCTGATAGTTTTTCCTTATGATAAATTTATTTTACCCACTTGTACATTGTGTATGTATTTTAAATGCATTTTCTTTATTTTCCCTCAATTGATGTACAAAAACATCAATTTTCAATTTGTTGTCCAAATTTGAGGTATATTCTTTTTATAAATATTAGTGTTAACAAATATATATACATTTTCTAAAGGAAGTCACATGGAAATGTGTTTGTTAATGTCCATACTCGTTGCATTATCAAAAATAAATGCTAAGTAAGGAATACAGTCAATAATATTTTAATAACTATGTATGGTGTCAGATGGGTACTAGATTTATTGGGGTGATAGATGAAGCATGGGTTTGAGGGCAGGGAGAAAAGGTGAAGGGATTAGGAAATACAAACTGGTAGTTACAAAATAATCATGGGCATGTAAAGCATAGGGACTATAATCAATAATATGATAATAACTATGTGTAGTGCCAGGTGGGTGCTAGACTAGTCAGGGGGATCACTTCTTAAATTATACTAATGTCTAACCACTATGCTGTACACCTGAAATTAATATAAAATAATATTGAGTCAACAATAATTGAAAAATTAAAAAGGGAGGGAAATAAAGGGGAATAAGAGGTTCAAAGTTCCAGGTATAAAATAAGTCTTAGGGGGGGAAAAAACAATTGATGGTTGCTAGATGGGAGGGGGGTGGGATGGGGGAGAAGATAAAAGGATTAGAAAGTACAAATTAGTAATTACAATATAGCCACAGGAATATGAAATACAGTTGGCGAATATAATCAGTAATGTTGTAAAGATTATGTAGGGTGCCAGATGGGCACTAGACTTATTAGGGAGACCACTTCCTAGACTGAGTAGATGCCTGACCGCTGTGCCATACACCGGCAGCTGCAGTTGAGTAATATGGAAAGTCAACTATAACTAAATGTGGAGTACAGCACAGGGAATATAGTCAAAGGGATTTTAACATATATAGGATGTCAGAGGGGTAGTAGATGGGGGGGTGGTCATCACTTTGTGAGGGGTCCAAATGTATAACTATTACATTGTTTTGTACACCTGAAACTAATACAAAAATAAGTAAAACAATGAAATGAAAATTGCACTTGGAAAATAAAAAACAAAAACAAATTAAGTCTTGAGGATTAATATACAGCATAGGGAATATCGTCAATAATATTGTGACAGCATGGGACAGTGTCAGATGGTCGCTGGACATATCATAGTGATCACTTCTTTAGCATGGGGAACATAATTAATAATATGGTAATAACTATGTACAGTACCACGTGGGTACTGAATAACTATGGTGTACACCTGAAACTAATATAATATTCTATATTAGCTATATTTTAATAAAAAGATTTTAAAAATAAATGCTAAGTTTATCTAAAGTAGGTTGATTCTATGAAATAGCATGATTCAGAACAACTGGGCTGCCATCCCATTCTTGCGTTCTCAGGAGTCTGTAATTAATTCTCCATAACTCACCTTGGGTGTATATCATTAGGATCTGTCTGGACAACAAAGAGTTTGAGGAACCCTCAGGGTGAAGAGCATTGTTGGAGGTGTTTGTTTCATATCCAGCTAATACTGAATGGTTACACCCAAACTCCAACAGCTGCAAGGCGAATGGAATCAGTGCCTCTAAGATTATGACTGCTGGCCTGTGTATATCCCTGGGCTCAAAGTCCTGAAGGATTATAACACAATAATTCTTCCCCATGCAGACTTAGGTTCTTCAAAAACACCCAAGGAAGTACTCTTTGAGGTGGAAGAACTTAAAACCTTATACAGAAAAAACAGGAAAACTTGGCAGACTCAATTTGTACGTACACTTAGGTTTACTAAAATACACCAACAAAGACTGAACTTGAAATAGCGATGCCATTCATATTATTTTGCTGATTTTACCTGAATAAATATGAGTCATGTACAGTTAATTTTATCACTCCTTGTTCATTGGAAATTTAACTGGCTATCCTTCTCTCACTGTTTCAGCAGTAGAGGTGTCCAATTAATTTTATTTTGTTATAGATAATATTAATTTCTTCTAAACGAGTATGTTTTTCATCTGGGTGGCTCTCTTCCCAAATGTACCTTACTCTATTTGTTAGACATGCACTCTGATTCAAAAAACAAAACAAAACAAAAAATGCAGCAGCTCAAGGCTTCCATCAGGGATCACAGACCTTCCACCTCTCAGCTCTTTCTGTCCTGTCATGTGAATTGCTTCCTCGTGGTTGCAAGGTGACTGTGGCATCTATAGTGTCAAGACCACTCACAAGGCAGGAAGGAGAAAGAGCTAAGGGGAACAGCAACATTCTTTTCTCCTGGAGGCTTTGTCGTTTATTAGCGGAGAAAAGGGATATTCAGAACATGGGAATATTCACCTACATCTCATGGGTGTCATATCACACTCTTAACTGAAAGGGAATCTAGGAAGGCAATAGTTTTTAAAAAAATAATTCAAAATTTTTTCAATTACAGTTGACATACAGTATATATAATATTAGTTTCAGGTATACAACACAGTGATTAGACATTTATACAACTTAACGAATGAACTGATCACCCTGATAAATCTAGTACCTACCTGAGACCATAGGTAGTTATTATTGACTGTATTCCTTATGCTGTACATTGCATCCCCATGACTGTTTTGTAACGACCAATTTGTACTTAATCTGGAAGGCAAAAATTTTTAACTGATATTCCTGCTCTAAACGAATAAACATTTTGTTAGTTTGGAAGGAGAAAATGGAATCCAGTTGACAGCTGCCTGCATTTGCTGCAAATACCGTTCTGGATTTGTAACTCTGGGGCTGTTAACTTCTACCTTCTACTTCCCATCTTCCCAGCACTTCGGTATCTCTCTCTTTACTCCACATTCCCTCAGACTTTGGTTCTTAGGCCCTAGGCTACTTTCAATTATCTTCTTTTATCTTTCCAGTATTTCAATGCAAACATCTCTCCTTTCCTGCCAACTTTCTCTGCCTTTTTTGTTTATGCCTATTACCTTGTTCCTTCCCCCTTTTTTTTTCTGAGTACCCCTAACAAAAGCTACTCCTGATCCACAATTCTCTTGTTACTCAAATCATACCCAGAAATAATTTAATGTATGTCTTCTTCTAAGTCTCTCACTAAATATCAGACATTAATCATATATTTTTAGATCTGTAAAATTTTACATCTATAAAATTAGCGTGAGCTTGCTGATAAGGAGGGGCAGCACTCAAGTAGGTCTTTGGTTATTGACTGAGGGGGCTGAGCTCAGGTGACTCCAGAATACATTACCTGGCCAAAGACTCAGAAACTTAGTCAAACCCAGGAAGGTCTAAGTGGAGAGTCTCAGACTCTGGCAGGAGCAAAGCAGTGATTGAAAAATGTTTGCCTTCACACCCTTTGCAAACATGTTGCAATAACTTGCTGATTTATTGATGAAATTGTGAAAAGAGAGTACACATATCCAGTACTGAATATTCTGTGAGCACTTGCTGGGTGGCTGAGATGCTCATGTGGGCAGCCAGACTCACCCAGAGACATACAGGAATGAAAACGTAAAGTCAGCAGGTAACCTATAACCACTGCTGGGGAAGTCTCAGAACACTCCAAACAACTTTGATCCCAAGAAGGCAGCTCACACACCCCAGGTGGACAGCTTGGGACCTGAGAAGGTGACTGTTTGCGACTACCTTCCTTCTTGGGAGACACAGACTGCTTTGGGGCTTCAAAACTGACTCTGAATCCAGACCATCTTTCTAACTGCACAACTCTAACCAATGTACACTTTAATAAAATGCTCTACATGTAAGAACTTTCCACACTACCTGCGACCTCTCATGGTAGAGACCTTGAAAATGGATCTGGTACCCTGCTGGAATGTAAGAAGATGTAGTAACTGGACAAGAGGGACAGTAAGGAGAGAGAGAGATGTGGGGTGTGGGTTCCATCATTCTCAAATAAACAAATTGCCACTGAAGAAGGGGCAAAAACTGTCCTTGGAAAATGGATGTACAAGGAGTGCCAACTGGAAAAATACTGGAGCGATGGTGAAATGACAATGAGCTAACATACTGGACACAGACACTTGAACCTTTGAGATCCAATAGCTCGTGATAAGAATGCCTACTTATGATTTTATATTCAACACGTACTCTTATAATTTTGAGTTATTACATTCATCTTATCACCATACACCTGTCAGTATAGCTGTCATCAATAAATAAAAAACAAGTGTTGGTGAGGATGTGGAGAAAAGAGAACTCTTGTGCCCCATGGGTGGGACTGCAAATTGGTGCAGCCACTATGGAAAACAGTTTGGACATTCCTCAAAAAATTAAAAATAGAACTACCTTATGACCCAGCAATTCCACTTCTGGGTATTTATCCAAAGAAATCCAAACACTAATTAGAAAAGCTGTATGTACCCCTAGGTTCACTAAAGTGCTATTTACAATAGACAAGATATGGAAACAATGTAAGTGCCCATCAATAGATGACTGAATAAAGAGGACGTACGTATATACAACGGAATATTACTTGGCCATAAAAAAGAATGAAATCTTACCATTTGTGACAACATGGATGGACCTAAAGGGTATTATACTAAATGAAATAAGTCAGAGACAGACAAATGCTATATGATCTCACTTATATGTGGAATCTAAAGAACAAAATAAATGAATAAACAGAACAGAAACAGAATCATAGATACAGAGAACTGATGGTTGCCAGATGGAAGGGGGATTAGGGGTCTGGGTGAAAAAGGTGGAGGGATTGAGAAGTACAAATTGGTAGTTACAAAATAGTTACAGGGATGCAAAGCATAGGAAATATAGTCAATAATATTGTAAAACTATGTATAGTGCCAGGTGGGTACTAGACTAGTCCGGGAATCACTTCATAAATTATATAAATGTCTAACAACTATGCTGTACACCTGAAAGTAATTTAAAATAATATTGAATGTCAACTGCAATTGGGAAAAAAAAAAAAGAGTATTTGGAAAACCTCTCAAGACAATTGCCTGACTTCGTAGTCTTTTTTTACCCTGTATAATCTTATTTCTAATGCCAGAAGCTGAACAACATGTTTTTTGCATTCCTTCTTACTATAAATTCCCATTTCTACCACAGCAGTGGGGGGGAATGCCTCCCCCAAGTTCCATTACATGGGCACCAGGCCAACGCGGTGAAGGTTAATCTCTTAGAGAGGCAAAAGAAAGAAGTACTTTACTAATTTTCACCATTTCACCATTACAAAATAAACGTGCCGCCGTGGGAAGTCACCTCATTTCTATATGGAAATGAATGATGTTCCAGCTACCAATTCCTCAACAGAAATTATGACAGAAGCAAAGATTTTGTTTTTATCTCTTGATGGTATATACATTTGTATATATATACATATAAATGTATATATATATATATTTTATATAAAGCACACCCTTCATTTTTGCAGACACCTTTCCTACCAAGTGCATGACAGTATATTATACAACTAGCTACTCCTTTCTGTATATAGGCAGCAAAGCTTGAAGTTTTACCAAGTATAGCGGGAGGTACATCAGTACAAACTGATCCACACACATGAAGTGTTAACTGATAGTTCAAACAGAACTCTTGGAGTTACTCAGTTAACTCGGTTAACTCAGAACTCAGTTAACTGTGACTCGTTTCTCAGTTAACTGAACGATGCAAAAGAAGTCATCTACACTCTCTCCCTTACTGTGTAACTACCAACAGCTGATTGCAGCCACTTCTATCATGGGACTTGTCCAACTACTATCTACTTTATGAGGGGTAGGTTTTGCACCCTCTATTACTTGCTTCCAGGTATCCTGGCTTTGCACATCCATTTTAAAGCAAATCTCGTTAGACAAAGGAACACGCTGAAGCTTCTTTAGTACATCTCCCTTCAATACACATTTTAAAAAACATTTCCATGCACAGAAACTTACCCATTACAGTTGCTTCTTCTTGGCCTATGAATTTCCCACTGAATAGGATGTTTGTATCCAAAGCATCTCAAGTCACACAGAGTTCCATGCCCTCAAGGTTTTGCTGTGATCAAATCACTCCCCTGTACATGCCTCATAACAAGGTGTACATTCTCACATTAAGAAAAGTGTGTTCAGACAGTTTCAATGTTTGAAATTAACAAAGTGCACAGAGTACGCTGCAGCGACTGCTGCTAAGTCCAGTTGGCCACCCATGGAGATAATATTAGGACAATAACAGCATTTGCCACATAGGATAGCTGTTAGAAATGGGTGCACATAAAGGGGACACTCAAGTCAGCACATACTAGGTGCACATAAGTTTGGTTCGCAGTCCATTCTCCTCTGTGGCCAGAATGGTTTTAAAGGCAGATTCTAGTTTTTTCCCATTGTTTTTTTAAATATTATTTTTAACTTTATTGAGGAGTGATTCGCAAACATAACTGTATACATTTAAAGTGTATAATGTGATGGGATAAACATCAGATAGTAGAATGATTTCCAAGATCAAGATCATCAACATATCTATTACCTCACATATTTAACAGAGTTCCTTTTTGTGTGTGGTGAGAAGGCTTAAGATCTGCTCTCAGTCACTTTTAAGTATACAACACCGTATTATTAACTACAGACACCATGTTCTACTTTAGATCCTCAGAACTTATTCTTAGAACTGGAAATTTGTACCCTTTGACCTCCATCACTCCATTTCCCCTTTCCCCCAAGCCCTGGCAACGACCATTCTATTCTGCTTCTATGAAATAGGCTTTTACAGCTCAATAGAAAATAAAGCAAATAATCTAATTTAAAAATGGGCAAAAGACCTGAATAGACATTCACATGAGCAACAGGTACGTGAAAAGGTGCTCAACATCACTAATCATCGGGAAAATGCAAATTATAACCACAATGAGATACCACGCAGCTGTTAGGATGGCTATTCTCAAAAGAGATAACAAATGTTGCAGAGGATGTAGAGAAAACGAAACTCTTATACATTGTCAGTGGGAATGTAAAATGGTACAGCCATTATGGAAAACAGTAGGGCAGTTCCTCAAAAACTTGAAAATTGAACTACCATGTGACCTATCAATTTCATTCCTGGGTATCTATCCGGACAAATTGAAATCACTATCTTGAAGACATATCTGCACCCAAAATTGATTCAGAAAATTCTTCTTTTGCAGCCAGAGTATGTTTTAGGAGTTCTCGGGCAAGTATTGTTTTAGCCTGATTTTTAATCTTTAAATTGGAGACATTTTAAAGTAGTGAAAATCAAAGTACAGAGTGGAGAGAAGGGGAAGGTCTGGATAATCTTGAAAAGCCAAAACAGAACAAAACAAAAACAAAACAATAAAGGCCTAAGGACAGAATCCATAGCCGAGCTTTTATGGCCATACTTTTACTGTGATTCCCTAGTGGACACCGAGGAGTGTGGTCCAGTCCCCGCTTCAAGTTTGGGGTACCCATTCCCCAGTGGCTGAGAGTGTGGGCAGCCGATGGGGAATTACACTCACCTACAGAGAGCTGCCGTGTCCAAGACCCTGCCCTCTACCTGGGCAATTCTCCTCCAGTGACAAGGAAACATTGGTGCAAAAGCCAGGCAGCCTTGTCCCAAGTAGGTCAAGACTGAAGGGCCATCCCAATTCGAGTTTTCAATGGACTGGCTCAGGACTTTGTTATGACTGCCTTACAATTCAACACCTCCTTCTGCACAAACGTGTGTCCTCCACTTTCTCTTAAGTGTGAGTCCCAACCAGCTTCCTGTGTGATCGTCTCCAGCTGGCAAGATTCTAACAAGTCCCATCAGCCCTGAGGACACACTGTCCACAACAGGCCTCCAAAGTGGATGCTGTATCTCTGTGCGTGTGGACAGGCACACGTGTGCAATCTTGTGTTTGAGAAAAAAGACTGGGCAAATGATTGAGCAGGTTAAAATCATGGGAAAATAAACTTATTGGACTTTAAATTCCATCATGAGCTTCAATTTTTCTTTTTAAAAGTCTCAATTTCATCTGCCAAAAAGAGTTCCACAAGCTAACAAAGGAAAGGTGAAAAATTCAGTGGCAATAAGGGCTTCAAATTCATTTCCTTCAATGATGCGCTAGACATATCATGATTCGGGCACGGTGACACGAAAGGCAGACTGCCAGCCATTGATAGATATCCCAGATACGGCATTTACAAGACAATGAAGACATTTTAAAGTTCAAATCAACATTTAAGAACGCTCTATCATCTTTTGAAAAATGACTCAAAGAAATTACTCCCCCGAAATTCATCTCAGTTCTTCTGCAGAGTGGTCAGCAGGGACAGGTGAGTACATGGCCTGAAGTGGCATCCCTGGTGGAAGTTCTATTCCTCGGGGTCTGGCTGAGTCCTTCTACAGAGAAGCAAGAGCCCTCACTCACGACCTCCAGACCTGATCTCAAAGGGTTAATTTGACTGACACTGACATGCTGATGCCAAGCTAGTATCTGAAAACTTCCAGGGAGAAAAACGGATAGTATCTAAGGATGTCAAGGGTAATAGGACAACAGCACTGATGGTCATTCCAGAAAAAAAGTTTCCAAATTGCTCTGAAGGGTGGACTAGGCGCTGGCGTCAGTGCATAGCTTCCCAAGGGGAGTAGTTTGAAGGTGACAGTAGTGATATTCAGCAATGAGGTTTATGTAGCACCTTTCTAGGATGAGTTTGTGAACTTGTCTGACCTCGTATGATCTTCCTCTCATCACTGAAAGATATCCGTTTATTCTCTGTGAGAATATTTAAAAAAAAAAAAAAAGAAAAGAAAAAGGAGATTTCACCAAAGTCCTGACTGGTGGTGATGGAGCAGGGGTCTGGTCTGTTTTCACTTCTCTACTAATGATAACATTTCTCCCATCTCACATGTTTAGCAGAGGGCTCACAGCTACCTTTTATCCAATGGGAAAGAAATTGTTTGGATCACAATACATAATTGAAGTAAAGTAACTCTTTAGTTATCTTGAGTCAAGACTAGAATACGAAAGCAGTAAAAAGAGGTGAGCCAAATTACTGACCTTTCCCTGTGTGCAGCGTATAAGGTAGAAAATGGGATCACTACTTGTGTTGCCTCAAGATATTATACATCTCCCTTCTCCATCCAATCTGTTGAATTAAATAAAGAGTGAGGTCCTTGGGGAATGAGTTTTGTTCCCTGCTTTGTTAATGGAGGGCCAGTATTCCTAAAAGACAGTTTAGAAATGTCAGGAACAGTCAAGATTTAATTTAACCACAATCATTCTTGGCTCAAGAAGCCAGATTGCTACTTGTCAAATTGTTTCTATCATTGTTTCTCATGTGAAAGAGGTTGTGAACTAACTGGTTTAGAATTAAGGTATTAGGAGATTTGATGTCTGTTACCACACCCCCGCCTCCTGGGTGTGATTTTGACTGACATAAAAGTTAACAAAATATTTGCTGACTTCGAGTGTACAGAATAGCCTGGGTTGAATCTTGGGTGGAATTAACCTCGGGGAGAGGTGAAAGAGGAAATAACAGTGACAACTCCTAAATTTAGGAGTTGGGTGAGGTTAATTTTTAATACTTAGGTGTGAGAAGTTTAATTACTATTTTAGAGAGGAAACCACTACCATTCTGTCATATAAGGTGGAGTCTGGAGAAAAATGGTATCAGTTCAAAGGAAACCAATTATTTTCTTTGTTATTTTAAAAAATAATCTCACTGATACTAATAACTGTGCTTTTGGGTAAAGTCACTGCTTCACATTCCATAGCATCTATTTCCCTTGCTCCACTTATTTCAGTTTCAGTAACAACAGGAAGTATGGATAATTACATATCAAAAGTTTTAAACGCAAAGAGGATAAAAGAAAACTCTTTAAAGGACATCCTGACAAGTGAGCTTCAAATAATTTTACTAGAGTTATCAAAGAGCAAATTTAGAAAATAAGCCATAAGTTTAGGATTTGTAGACTATTGAATTGGTAAGAGGCCAAATAAATTTCTACTGCTTAATATATAGCAAAAATTCTGTTAAAGCACTAATTTACAGTATTATGAAGGAATCAACTGCCCTAAATGAAGTCATTGTGATCTTAAACTAAAATATATGAGCACGCAGCTGTTTTTCATCTCTTTCCACCCTCTAAGTCAGTATCCTACAAAGAAGACTGGATCCTGCCGTGTTTTAAACTCCAGACTCAGGTTAAGTTTCACTGCTCAGTTCTGCTTCACTTATTCTGAGTCACTTGACCACTGAGCACAAGTTTTCCATTTGGTAAATTAGTTTGAGGATTTAGTAGTCTAAGAGGGTCTAAGGAAAATAAAACATGGAATGAAAGTCTAACCTGGTCAAGATTATGAGACTTGCAGATGGAAAAACACCCAATATCATGATTACTGAAGGATTTCAGAAATAGCTGGTCACATGTCTAATTTAGGATCGCTAAGAAAAGAGGTGATTATTTCCCGACTCTTTCTTTCTGCTTCTACTTTCAAAATTTGGTATTTTAGAGGATGAGGGAGGCCAGTGGGCTCAGTTGGTTAGAGCTCAGAGCTCAGTGCAGTGTCACCGGTTCGATTCCCACATGGGCTCGTGAGCTGCGCCCTCCACAACTAGAGTGGGAAAAAAAAGACGACTTGACTTGGAGCTAATGGGTCCTGAAAAAACACAGTTCCCCAATATTCCCCAATAAACAAACAAACAAACAAACAAATAGAGGATGAAGACTGATTTGAAAGTACCGTGTTTCCCTGAAAATAAGACCTAGCTGGACCATCAGCTCTAATGTGTCTTTTGCAGCAAAAATTAATATAAGACCCGGTCTTACATAAGACCCAGACTTATATTACATTATGTAAGACCCTATATTATATATTATACCTAGTCTTGTATTATATTAAAATAAGACCGGATCTTATATTTAATTTTTGCTCCTAAAGACGCATTAGAGCTGATGGTCCAGCTAGGTCTTATTTTCGGGGAAACACAGTAGCTAATTTTTAAGTGGAACATAATATAAATGAAATCATAAAGTCATTTAACATTGTTAAGTTTCATGGCTGACTAGTGTTATAGCGAGGTGACCATGACTCAAATTGGATCCTGAGAGATGTTTGAAACCCTTGATGCAAAATGGGAACAGGACTGAGCCTGGGATAGCCTCACTGGGTTTAGCTGTTGCTGCTCCATGTATGATTTTCTTAAGAACAAATAATTCAGACTTCATGAAGTATATTCATGTCAGATTATTGGGCGATTTTCTTATTGGGGCCACAAATCCAGATCACACTTCCCTGGAGAAAGGTGGGATATCCTCTGAAGAGTCAATGTTTTCACTGTCAGTTTCCCAGCGGAAGGGTCAGTGCTCCGGCAGGAAGTGAGGAGTGAGAGCTTCAGACAGGGGTGAAGGAAAATCTTCCTCGTTTTTCTTAGGGTAGATGTCAATTTGGCTCACACTTTAAAGATGTGTTGGTATCTAGAATGCTTCTAGTGGGGGTGGGTGGTTCAGCTACTTCTGGATCTTTGGAAACAGGTGGCAAAGAAAAAACAGCTTGGTGGGTGAGAATCCCACTGGGTCTGGCAACTCTTACACATTCTCCTATGGAATTTTCCTTCTGTTATTTGGAAACATTCACGAAGTCTGGTCTCTGTTGTGCTGTGGTAATAAGAGAGAAGACAATACCCACCGCAGGGCCAAACATGATGGTGGGAGGAAGTCAGAGCAGAAGATGGCAGTGCCCAGTGGGACACCCATGTCCCAGGAGGCAACAGTTTCAAATAAAGTAGAAATATACTTGTGATTCTGTTCCTAAGAATCTCTGCTGCATCAGTGCCATTGAAAACCTCATGCACCACTTTCACCAAACAAGATGACATCAATGGGGGGGGGGGGGTGTAAAAATAATAAGGCAGATACTTACTGGTTTTCAAGTATTTAAAAATGCACCCATATTTTAGCTGGGTAGGCTCTAAAAGGAAATATTTCCAAAGGGAAGAGAAAATTCTAGGATTATGTTGGCATGTATTCTCCAAGTCCTGTCTCTTCATTCTCCTTTCAGTTAATTCTAGGAAAGTTCCTTCAGCTGGTGAGAGGGAACTGAAATTCACAAGATTTGTGTGTTTTTTAAAGTCTTCAAAAACATGTGCTGATCGAAAATGGGAAGCAACAAAAAGTCTTAAGAAAGTAAAGAATTGCTGCCCATGAGAAGAAAGGTAAAAAGAAATACATGGAATGAGAAAATAGAGAACAGGGGAAGATTCAAAGAGGCAGAAATTCAAAGGCAAAAAGTAAGGGGAAATTCAAGTAAGTTTATAAAAATTACTTTTTATAAACAAATCATTTCTATGCCCAATTATTCTAAGCACATAGTAACTGTCACTTTATTAAATACAATTATTACATAAAACCTTATTAGTATGAAAAAGTTTTAATAATTTAAAGAAAAACCCAACTATTAAAATAACCATGCCCTTAGTACACCAGAGGAGTGTGAGGAGACAAGTGAAAGACCCAAAAAGAAGAAAAAGCAAAAGCTCCAAGAGGCCCCTCAGGAAAATGGAATGGAGGATCCACCTGTCTCTTTACCCAAACATAAAGGAAAAAAAGCTTTTTCCAAGAAGCAGTTGGTTAGTAGTGATCTTGAGGAAACAGGTGGCAGTGGAAGTCTTCCCAAGAGAAAGAAATCGTTCCCCAAAGAGGAATCAGTTATTGACCCTGAAGAGGCAGGAAACAGGAGTGTCCCCAGGAAAAAAAGGAAATTCTCTTCCAAAGAGGAGCCACTCAGCAGTGGGCCTGAAGAGGCTGCTAGCACCAAGAGCAGCAGCTCCAAGAAAAAGAAGAAGCTCCAAAAGCTGGCCCGGGAAGATTAGAATGGACAGTAGTACCCTGCGGGGTATAACCACCCAGTGACATTTCCCGACCCATTCCCTACAATAAAAACAAATTCACAGGACAACAACAAAAATAAAATAAAAAAACACATGCCTTTTTAGTCCTATCTGTCTCTGACACACACACACACACACACACAACCACTGAACAATACATATACATGAAGACAGACTCGTATAGAAAAGGAAAAGTTGAATCATTACTTCTCTTTCTAACTACTCCCTTCATAATCGAAAAACAAAATTAATGAAATGTGAAATTCAACCTAAGTGCTACCAGGAATGTAATTCCAGTGTTATAGGTATAGGAGGAGGAAAGACAAAGCAGTTTGGAGTAAGTTCTATGAAAAAAGATTTGAAGCTGACAAAAGGCAGAACTTGATTAAGACTAAGACACTATACTCAAATTAGTTATATGATGGCACATCAAGCAGTCCTACAAATGAGGAAGTACTGTCAATCTTCCATTAGATATTCAATAAAAAACCCAAATAGCTTAAGTCCTGGGATTGCATCTCAGAAAAAAAGACAGTGAGTGTTTCATTACTGCAAAGTAAGCAGCTATATTTAACTACACTATACAGAAACAATATGTAAAAGAGAGAGTATAAATGCCCCGGATAACTTCAGTCCTGGAAAAAAAAAGAAACATCAATAACAGAATATGAGAAACACTAGCACAACTGGTGGTTCTTTTGGCAGAAAAAATGATGTAACACATATTTTTAAGAACTTGTAACCTAAAAATAAAAAGCCAAAGTGAGAGGAAATGAGTGTTAATTTGAGATCAAAAAGAATAGCTATTTGGGAAGCACCAATTCAGGCAGACACCCAAAGAGTGTTTGGATTAAGGGGTGAAGGCAAGGCAAGGTTTTTGTTTTGTTTTGTTTTTTAGAAAGGAAAGGGAAATAATTACATGAGTAGAAGAAAAGAATTTCTATAGGTACAAATAAGCTAAGTTATTCTTCAGCTATACATGGTGGTGCTAATCTAAAGCATGTCTTTAATTTTCAGTCCTTAATCAGGATATCTGCTTTCCTGTTAGCATTGCAAACAGTTGTTTGAAATACAATGTTGGTTTGGCACAGTCCCAAGGTTATTTTTCCCAGTTCAAACATTTCAATGGTTTGAATAATAAAAAATGCATGGCAGTGCCTCTGGAATGGCTGCTCTAGCTCTATTTTAAAATGGCTCCACTTATATCAATTTTGCACAAACTACAGTCAAGTTCCAGGCAGTAATACTAAATTCACTTATTAGTAACAAATCAAACTCATGGCAAAACAAAGTTTACTTCGATGTTTTACTGATACTGACAGATTTATCTGGAGAATGTCAATGTTGCTGAATTTAATCAACTTTAGTTGCTAAATGTTCATTCAGTCTTCATTAAACAGTAAAGGCATTTCTATTTGGACAATCTATATTCTCAGCGTGTTTAGATCTGATATAAAATATGTTTGAGGTAGAGCCCTTCCCTTCAGGAAGAAGATAAATTCAGCAATAATCTTGTATCCTTCCCAGGAAAATACCTTTGAAAACTTAAAAATAGGTAGTAAATCTGTATGTATTTAAGTAAATAAATCTCTTCTCTAATGACTTAACAATTAGCAGTACAACTAAATACAACTAATTAGAAAACATGGGGCTATCTGAATAAATCTTAAAACTCTAGTACTAAAGCAATATGGAATAGCATTTCTCTCTTTAGCTTTTCTAAAGCTGTTTAATCGAAATGACAGCATGTGTGTATATATATGTATACATACATACATACATACATACATGTACATACACACTAGTAAGGAACATACTGGGTAGCAGGTTACTGAAAATTGAGGTAGACAGGCTAGACTCAAGGGCCTTATGAACATCTGTAATTATTTGCTTAGGCACAGGTGAGTTAATTTTTATTCATATCTTAAAACTCCCAGACTGATCTAATATTAATAGACCTGAGCTCTGGATGAAAGATGCCTGAAAACAGTTTTTGGCTTATAGATCACATCTCAGTGAGCCTTCACCTATACCCAAAGCTTGATTAAGCATTATTTTTTTTTAACACAGCAGGAGAAAAGAACTTCATAGATATAAATAACTTTTGAAGTATATAAAATGTCATTTAGGTCTCAGATCAAATATTACCTCCTTAGAGGTCTGCCTTGACACCCCATCCAGAAAATTGCTCTATCATAGCATTCCATTTTATTTTTCTAACACCATTCTCTGAAATATCTTGTTCATTCACCTATTTAACTTGTTTATCGTCTAGCTGTAGAATTAAGGCTCTGTAAGAACAGGAATCCTGTATGCTTTGTTCATCACTATATTTCTAGTCGATGCCGGGCACAATTATTTGAATAATTAGTTGAAGAAATGAATTTCTCAGTGTACATGATAGATCAAACTATTCTGAGAAATAGAAAAGCACTCTTTTGCTATATATTATACATACCTACACATACACACACGCGCGCGCACACACATCTAGACTACAGAGTAGGTGTTTTTAATTTAAGATACATTATTCAAAATCAGAGGTGGAATATTTTGTTGCTTTAAAGAGAAATAATACTGTATTACAGTAAAAATTACATAAGCTATTGAAAGTAAAGACCTTTGATAGGAAAACAATTTAAATTAGTATTTTTGATAAAATAACCCAAAGATTCCCCATAAAAGACAATGTTTCTCCCACAACTTTTACATTAGTTAAAAATAATCAGATAAACCAGCTTTAAACATGGTAATTTATTTTATGCAGTTGTTTAAATCCATTGTTCAAAAACGTTCAAAAGGCACTTTAAAAAACATATTTAAAAATACATTTTTCTGACTTATCAGTGATCACTTAAAATAAGCAAGTCACCAAACATTTTCAAATCATTCATGATACTATTACCTTACATAAATTTTAAATTCCAAAACACAAACATTCACTGTGTAATATAGCACACTGCTTAGCAGTAAGATTAGTTCCCCTCTAATAATATACTTTAGATGAATCATTAATTTGCAGGGCCCTGCAAAGTTATTTAAACTTAACTAATATAAACTGAAAACCAGAGAGGTAAAGGAATTGAAATAGAACACTAATTTTAGAATTGGCTCTCTATAGAGAATTTGTAAAATTTCTTGTTCTAATCTGTATTAAAATTTCTATTTCAACACCAGTATATAAACATGGCAATTTTTTATCAATAGAGGTTACATTTAGCATAAAATAAACCACAGGTTGTCCCGCAGACTTCTTTAGTATGATACTATCAGGCCTACTATAAAGAAATAGAGAAATGAGGCAAATGAGTTAATAATTTGTTTTTCAGGAAAGTAAGAGGAGGGGTGGTAGTGGTGGAATCCAAATAATTTTATTTAATTTAATAATTGGGTACCTATAATTAATTTAAAATTATAGACTTTTAAGTAGTGCAAGTATCCTGAGAGCCAGCAGACATTATTCTTGGACAGATTTTTTATTTCTAATCTCATAGGGAAACCTAAAGTTAATAGGTATTAACAGTGATACAAATTCTAATCACTAATAACAGCCAAATTAACCTTGTGAAGGCAGCACTAAGAGTAGTTAGAAAGTGGAAATTAGTTATAAAGGAAATAAAGAAGGCAACAAGTATAAAGAAGCAGAAATTGTCAAAGACAGAATACTCTAAATGAACTGAAAATTTAAATGGAGAATAAAAGATACACTTGATCTTATCAATAAAGGGATTTTTTTCAAGCCTCAATCTGGTAATAATATACTTTGATAGGCTCAAGGAAGTAAAAAATTAATACTCAAGAAACAATTATGAAAACAACCTGTTGGCAAATTTAATGCTCAAATCCAACTACCATATTTCAAAAAATATTAAAAACTGGTCAGTGATTTATTTTTGAATCTTCTTACAGTAGTAACAAAAATTCCTCTGAAATTTAAGATATTTGAAAACAAATACTGAACTCTGGCACAACAATCTGCTTTGTATCATCTATGAACTTCCCAACTGAAAATATAAGTATACTGTTATTAAAGAACATAGATAGCAAAAGCCTTATGTTTTGAGACCACAAAATCATTTGTCCAACGACAGAGATCTTAATTTAAAAGGTAAGTTATTATCATCATGAAATCTGATTTCTTGTACGCTATCAAACACTTGAATTTTTTTACTTTATTAGGTCATATAGGACAGTCAACTGATTTTTGAAAGTGATGAAATTTTGATAGTATGACTAGCAAAAAAATCTGCATATTATAAAATAGTGTTTTGCTACCTCTATCTAAAATTATTTACTAATAATTGTGGACATTGCTTATGACATTCATTTAGGTATGCTTTCAATGAATTAGTATGTACTTACTAGTACTTAATGACCCTTTCCTAGTCCAATGGGAAATTACAAAACTTGGAGAATTACAGATTTTACTGTGGGCCCTGGTATTAGTCACTCCGTAGAAGCTATAAAGAATTTTACCAAAATGAATGAGCCACTGAACCTTTAAACCACCTTTAAAGTCTTTTACATTTATTATAGTTAATCTTGGACTACACTTATTTAAAATATGCTTTACGTAAATCTTTGAAACATACCTTACTTATGGGGCAGTAATCCTCAGCATGTTTCAAGGCTCATCTGTATCAAAATCACCTAGATCTGAGGGCAAAGGTTTTCAACCTGGCATGAGTAAGACTCACTTGGAGGGCTAGTTTAAACACAAGTGCTAGCCTCCACCCTTAGAGTGTCTGATTTAGTAGGACTGGATGAGGCCCAGGAGAGACTGCATTTCCAACAAGTTCCCAAGAGATACTGATAATGCAGGTTGGGGCCACACTTTGACAACCACTGCCCAAAGGTGTCTGGTCAGAATGCATACTCCTGCGCCCCATGCTAGATTCAGAATTTTTAGGATTGAGGTCTTGAAATCTGCATTTGAAGAAGCTCCCAGGCAAGAGTATAAGAACCACAATTTGAGAAGCACTATGACACTTTGACTGGTTGATTTTACTATTACGGGTCAATGTATCAGATGTTATATGTCAATAAGCAAAAATGGAAATAATGCTAAATGACTAACCTCAAGGCTGACAGAGTACAAAGAACAGTCTTTGAGTATAAATCCTAGCTGGTACTGATTAGCTTTGTGACAGCGGAAAAGTTACGTTAATTCTCTAAGCCCCAGTTTTCTCATTTATCATATGGGAATAACACCCAATTTGTGAGGATTAACACTAATGTACACAGAGTACCTAAGCACAGTACTTGGCATACAGCAGGCATCAAATAAAAACTAGCTATTACTTGTAAGAAATGTACAAAATATTTCCTTCAATATCTGATTTGATTAAAGCAGATTTTTAACTTATTTAAAACAAATATTTATACTCCAATTTAACAGAATAATAAAATCTTATATTTACTACTCCATACTCTGGCCAGACAGTGTTCTAAAAGCCGTACATATATTCACTCATTTAATCCTCACAAGAATCCTGTGAGGTAGGCAGTATTATTGTCCCTAATTTACAAATGAGGAAATGGAGGCACAGAGAGATTAAGTAAATTGCTCAAGTTTACAAAACTAGTAAGTGATAGAGCAAGAATTTAAATCCAGGCAGCCTGACTCCAGACCGCGGGATTTATCACAATGTTAATTTCCTATGAGTAAATTTTAAGGTTTTTGGATGTTTATGACAAACCCTTTATTCTTCTAATACAGAAAAACAGCAAATATGGACTCAAATGCACATCCATATCAAGGTGAAGAACTGTTCACACACTAGAATAAATGTCTTGAAATTTGAGCAGATGACACAACCATGAAAACAATAAAAAACAATTTAATAGGTAAAAATTGGTGGGAGTTTTCACTATGTGGAAAGAGTATCCATAATTAGCCACTAAAATGAACATCCTCTCAAATATACCATTCAAAGAGGTCATAGTTTTGACATGTTTTGGCACAATAAATATAAACTATTTAGCTAAGCAGCAGAGTCAATGGTGTGACAGCCACGTAAAATTAACGTAACAATAAACATAAGAGAAATGTAAATCATTTGTAACATTTAAGATCTTATAGAAAGTCTGTAAAATATTCTGTTATGATACACTCAGATAATATTGCTCAAGAAAACAAAAATTTATACGTTCTTTTTCTTTCCAGAAACTCTTTAAATAGAGGGTTATTAAATTAGGAACAAAACATTTATGAATGTGTTTCTGATGAGTCTTGAATGGTTATTCTGCTCAATGGGAATGATCTACCCACTGGCAACACAATCATCCCAAAATATAAGTCAGCATGAAAATTCAGGCTGTTATTCACAAATTAAGTATTGGGTCTTTTAATATCTGACATATTTCAGCTTGTTTAAGCTTTCTGCATTTTCTGATGTTTTTAATTAACTCTGGTCAAAATCCTGCATTCAAATTATTTTGTCAGTGTAACTAATAGCCACTTCAGATCCTAAAAATGAATTTCAAAACTCTGCTTTAAACAAGTTATGAAAGGCACAAACAAGTTCTCATCTCTCAACAGGATGAGAATAAAAGGAACTGTAATTATGTAGTTAGAAAGAGTTTTAAATAATTCAAAATGTTGCTTAGTAATTCCTGAGAGTGGCACTGATACTAAGAAAAGCATTCTGAACTAGCATTAAATTTACTATTTATTAGTTACCCATAATTAACAATGGGTAAATATGGGAACAAAGTATTTAAAAGTCCATGTTTATCGAATGCTATTAATACTTTGAGTAAATAAATATTAACAGTTGAGAATGATATCCAAGAAGGTTAAACACATTTAGAAGAGACAATAGGACTCAGTATATGCAGACCTTAGAGGTATTGTGGGTTTGGTTCCAGATCACCGCAGTAAAGCGAGTCTCGTAATAAAGCAAGTCCTAATCTCTTTGCTTGTGGAAGGTCTTGACTTCAATTTGTTAAAAAAAGAAAAAAAAAAAAAAGCAACATCCGTGAAGTGCAATAAAACGAGGTATGTCTATAAAAGATTATTTATTAGAACCAAACATATATAAAATACAGTCAAGGCCCATAATTTCAAAATGCAGTTTTATTAATGCACTTTAGGACAAGTGCCATTCTTATTCTACCTTCTTCTGGAAGAAATACTGCCAATTATAAGTAGTCACAGCAAAATGTTGATTAGCCAA
This sequence comes from Rhinolophus sinicus, assembly GCF_057876585.1. NCBI lineage: Eukaryota > Metazoa > Chordata > Mammalia > Chiroptera > Rhinolophidae > Rhinolophus > Rhinolophus sinicus. The sequence continues at coordinate 29,455,075 of NC_142504.1, forward strand.
AAACTGCACACGGGTGTGTGTATGGGGGAGTTCATTTGTATCATACTACAAATATAAACGTATGTCTTGAGTTTATAACCAATACTGAGCAACAATATTTCCTTCTAAAATTTTCTTTAAGGCAGATCTGTTTAGCATCATGTGTGTATTACTAACATGGTACAGTGGTACAGTGTAGTTTTAGCAAATTTAACTGTTTTAGTTTCCCAGTGAAAATAATACATATGGTCAGGAATGGACAACAAAATCTTTCCTAGTTCTTTTACCTGGCCACGGTAAAGGAACTAGGAAAGATATATATATACACACACACACACACACATATATATATATATTCCATACATATACGTGTGTATATATATGTGTGTGTATATATATGTGTGTGTGTATATATATATATATATATATATATATATATATATATATATATATATCAAAACACATTTTAACAGACTTCACAGCTCATTAAAGCTTCAGTTTACAGTCATTCATATGAAAGATTTCTAATATGGAATGGTCACTTAGAATTCCTCACTGGTATTCCAGTGTCCTACATCAGAAATGCATTAGTTCTTCAGTGCAATGCTAGACATTTTACCTCTGTTCATTTATGGTTTTCTTTTAAAGTTTCCCAATTTTACTTTTGGATCTTCATTTTTGTATGCTCGACTTATTTCCTTTAGCATTTTCTCAGGTAAGGCAGGTTGATATCTGTATAAATATCCATATGGACGAAGATGATAAACGAGGTATTCTAACTCATACATAGTTGTAGAATCAACATAGTGAAAAGAAACCGCAAGATCAGAACAGCAACCAGGACCCTAAAAAAGAAGCGGGGACAGGCATTGTTAATAAGTAGCACATTGTCAACATACAATATTCATATACTGATAAATGAAACACTAATTTTAAAAGACTCCGATAATGAAAGCTAGCAAAGTTTAAAGAGGCACCTAATTTATTAGACCTGTGAAAGAATTAGAGTCCTAATGATTTAAAACTAAACATGACTTTGCTAAAGTATTTCTAACTGAAATAATATTCTCATACTCTACAGTGTTTTTAGCAGAAAAGTCTTGAGACTTCTTTCAATGAAAGGAGCAGCTAGCTTTACAAAGACTAAAGCTCTATTTCTTCAAGTTTTGCTTTCTCTTCATAATTTTCTCACTATAAATTTTTACTTGGCTCAGTCTCAGAAAGACATTTTTGGCACATTCAATGACTACAGAGTCTTGCCCATTATGTGTCTGCAACCTAATACTTCATCTACACATCAATCCAAACAGTATAGTATTTAAGTGAGAAAGCTCTCAGTCAAACCTAGATTTGAATCCAAATTTTGCCTACCAGTGCGTGACACTGGGCAAGTTACTGGATCTCTGTAAGCTTCAATTTCCCCATCTGCAAAAGATGGTTACTTAAAGGAGATAATGTGTGTAACGTGCTTGGGACTATGCTTTGCCTATAGTAAATATTCAATAAACATTAGCTATATTGACAGAATAATAAAATTTAGGTAGCCCTCAGTAAGTCAGTCAGAGTTAAACCTTTGTTCAATTTTATAATTCTCATACATTACTAATACAGTTGGTATGAGAACAGATTTAAAATAATAAAAATATAAGAGGAATGAAAAAACATGAAAATAAAGAAAACGGGAAAAAAACTGGTCACAGAATTAAAGTCACAAGGTTATTTTGGGATCAGAATTGGTATCTGGATAATGTTTCACCCAAGTGACTCCAACAAAATTTAAGACTCTAATGTCTTTGCAAGGGCCCAAGGAGAAAGATAGTCTGGCAAGTTCAAAGAGAGATTCATAGTGACTACTAAATCGAACATTTAATAATTCATGTTCGGAAGTATGTAGCTTACAATGCAGTAACAATCATCAAGAAATTGTCCATTATATTTTCTGTGGCCTTCTCTCTGAAGTTTTCCTTTGAAACAAACACTGGGTACGTGAGATTCTTGGACAACTATGTCGGCACTGAAAAATTATCTGGTGCCTACTTTTACACTTTTAGGGAATGTAATAAGAACAAATATGAAAAGGAAATATGTAAGTCAAGTTGTGATTATCTAAATCAACTCTGTCCAAGAGATATATATGAACCACATAATGCAGTTTAACATTTTCTAGTAGCCACATTTAAAAAGTAGAAAGAAACAAGTGAAACACCTTTGAAGGTAGCATATTATTTAACTGAGCAAATTCATATTATTTTTTTCAATATGCAATTAATATTTTAAAACTTATTAATCATTCTTTTCAGTTGTGCTAAGTCCTTGAAATCAGGTGTGAATTTTATACTTACAGCACATCTCAATTTAGACTAGCCACATTTCAAGCGCTCAATAGTTAATTTATGTAGTTAGTGGCTACTGGACAAGTGCATATTAAGCTAAAACACTAGAACAATAGCATTTAATTTTAAATTGACGATCCTCTGTGGGAGCAATTTTATATGACTCTGAAATATTGTAGTAATATTTTTGATAAGATTTACTGCATTAATTATGTTATACTCTATTGCATCTTTTTATCGGATGGCCAGAATACTGTTATTATTAAGCATTATAAGCAATAAAAGACAACTAAAAAAAGACAATTAAAAAGCCGCCACAATTATTAGAAATAAAACAGTTCTCTGCATACATTATGGTTATCTCCAAAAACTCAAGAGAATCAAATAAAAAATCTTCAGAAATAAAGAGTCCAAGGACAGAGCCAGATTTCAAAGATGCTTTAAGAAAACAAAAGCTTTCAGAAATACCAGTTAAGAAGTTCTAAGATAGGACCCAAGTATAACAGTAACAAAAATATTAAATACCTAGGGAAATACTTAAGAAGAAATAAAGATCTGAAGAAAACTATAAAACTTTACTAAGGGACCTAAAAGGTAACTTAAAAAATCCTGGACAAAGACGTCCACAGTCCCTAAATTAATGAATTTATACACAAGGATAAAGACATGAGAGTTTCCAAAACAATTTGAAAGAAAGAAATACACCCTCTTAGATTAATAACTTAAATATGTTGTAAAGTTACAAGTTTCAAAATAATATGGTGCTGAGCCAAAACCAAATAAAACAACGGAAAAGAACTGAAATTCCAGACACCGATCCTTCTATAAGTAATACTATAGTGTATGATAAAGGAAGTATTTTGAATCAATAATGAAATTAAGACTCGGTTTTTTAAAAAAGAAAGGTACTGGAAAAATCAGTTAACAATTTGGAAAAATCAGGCACTCTCTATCTCAACCATATCAAATGCCAGTGAGTTTCAGATGAATTAATGTAAATAAAACTGAAAAATTAATAAGTCATATTTTATCATTTCTGACCTATGAAAAAGGCAATCTCACATGTGGAAGGATATATTAGGTTGGTGCAAAAGTAATTGTGGTTTAAAACGTTAAAAATGGCAAAAAACGCAATTACTTTTGCACCAACCTAATGTATGTGTGTGTGTGTGTGTGTGTGTGTGTGTATAATACACACACACACACACATATACACACACACACAGAGGCATATTTATATACATATATATTTACACATCTATTTTAAATCCACTGTATTAAGACTGGAAATTCTCTGGCGAAAACTGTATTCCTAGGGAATAGACTCACTTATAAGGAAGTGAGAAGGTGGTATGAAAAGAGAACTGTATGAAAAGTTCTGAACAACCAACTTAAGAACATAACTCTTCGATCAACTAGAATATCTCACACCCTGACTTGCTAGATAAAACCTTTCTACACTGCATTTTTAGTGACTACTACAGAGAATGTATACATGAAATTTAGGATGGTTTTGAAAAATAGTAACTCTGGGAGGAGAAAATGTATTGAATGATTGATGAGTAATAACAGAAGTTTGATTTCACGTTGGGTTTATACAGAACCTCCTAAGAGACAAGAGGCAATGTTAGAAGACTGGGTCAATTTTGGTACTTCCAAGTCTATTTTAGTCTTAAATATAACTGAATAAATTTGTATAGAAAGAATGTAAATTTTGCCATCCATTTTTAAAACCATGATAATTTAAATAAAAGATGCACTACAGAAATACTAATTTTATTCATATAAAGCACATTGTTAGGTATACCCTAGTTGTAGGTGGGAATTGTTGGCAGTACTCTTAAAGAAGGATATTTTACTGGTTATAAGATAATAACAATTGTATGTAAACCCAGTATCAGATACACTTGATAAAATTGTATGTATTTAGGTGTATTTGTTACGTGCACTTATATTGTTCTTGAGTTTGGGTATATTTTTGCATGGGAAGGGGTGCAGAATTAAGAGAAAAGGTCAAATAATCTTGGAATGGTCAGAATATATTAAGAAAAGTTTCCACTAAAAAAGCATCTCACTAAAATAAAAAACAGACTTAAAAGGCACACATGGGAATACATCTGTTTTATAGTCTAGGAAATTGCTGCACCTACAATAGTAATAAAATGCTAGCATAAGGTTTCAAACAGCCTCATTATATAAAACTGAGCTTTAAAATGTTTATTTATTAAAGTGGAGTTTTATCCCAACAGAATATTTATTCTAACATATCCTCCCCCTCTGTTGGGCACATATCCCATTAATCACAGAGCAGAGCTCATGATGGAAATAGCAACAGCTTTTAGAATCAGAGGTGTTTGCAATACTGACTTACTTATCACCTGACTTTCGTGGGTCTCAGTGTTATCGCCTATTAAGTGCGGAATTACTATAAGGACAGCTCTCATGTCTGTATAAGTACCAAGAACACACTGGTGGGTGATAGCATAAGTGATTTGCTTCAGTTTCATTTTAAAGGTGATTACGTAAAGCTTGGGTCAGATGTTTTAGGTCAGGGTTTCTTAGCGTCAGTGCTACTGACATTTTGGGCTGAACAGTTCTTTGTTGTAGGGGCTATACTGTGCACTGCTTAGCATTTAGTGGGTTTCTACCCACTAGAACCCAATAGCAACCTGCCAGATGACAACCGAAAATGTCTCCAGATTTGCCAAATGCACTCTGGGAGGGGGAAAAAAAAAAAGCTCCCGGTTGACAATCACTATTCTAGATGATGATTTGAAAACGTTTGTGAAGAAGAGAATTATTTGTACCGTAGGGCCAGAGAAAAGGCAGAGTCCTGTAACTTGTCTAAAGGCCTTATTAATTAATAGAACTGAGTCTAAAAAGTAGGTTTCATGATTCCTGGTCTCCTTCGGTCATTCACTGCTGCAATGCTCATAATAGTGAAAAACAGGCAACTTACTAAATGTATATTAGCAGACTGGACAGATAAATCACAGTATATTGAGACATTAGATTATTACACAGCAATCTAAATTAATAAAACATACATATATTGCTGTTGATAAATGTACAAGGATAACATGGTACAAATCCATTTATTTAACAACCTGCAAAACAATACTACAGATTATTATGGATACATGTAGATACATGTAGATAAAAATATAAAAACATGCATGCAATCAGAAACATTAAATTCGAGATAATGATTAGCTGAGGAAGAACGCAGGAGAACTGGATTGGGGATGGTACACAGGTCTCACTATATCTATACCCTTTTCTTTAAAAAAATTCTGAAGCAAATGTAGTAGAAGACTAATATTTGGTAAAGCTGGTTGGTGGGTACAAGATATTATATGCTTCTCAAATATTTGTCTGTACGTCTGAAATACTGAATATTGTATTTTAGATAAAATTCTCAGGAATGTAAGCTAAGGCCTCAAATGAGGGGTAAGGCTTATTACTTCCTCACTCTGTGGTAGGCACTGTACTACAATACACTGCAATTACAGCTGGATGAGACAGGCAGATCCAGTCCATTTTACAAATGGGGAAACTGACGCCTGAAAGTTAGGCAAATTCTGTCCATCCACGGTCATTCAACTATTAAGTGGGAGAACAGGATTTGAACCTAGGTCTCTCTGAACCTCAAAGTCTTTTCATGTGTGTTCCTGAAGACTAAAAGACTCTTTACTCACATCTTCACACAGCCTGCTAAACCTCACTCAGGTTTCTATTCAAAAGTTCCCCCTTAGAAAGGCCTCCTTTAATCACCCAAACTAGGTAACTACCCACTCTGAGTCACTCTTCTTCCTCTTACCTGGCTTTATTTTTCTTCAGCACACTTACACCTACCTAAAATCACATTGTATCTTAACTAGTATATCTGTTTATTTTATGTGTCCTCATCCAGAATGTAAGGTTCATGAGAACTGGAACTTGGCAGTACTTACCTGCTACCTTCTCAGTGTCCGGCATATAGTAGTGCCGGTATTTGTTGAATGACTATTGTTGACACTCTTATTCTCATTTACTTTGTTCTACTGCCTCTGTACATAAAAAGACTAAGGGTGACTGATAATAAAGTGAAACTGGTATACTTTCCATTGGAAAAAAAAGACTAAGGGTATTCTTAGTGGTACTAAAGAAACTTTTACATATTAGCTATTTTTTTAAGTAAACAAAAGTCAGTCTCAGTATTTATACTGTAATAAAATTTCTAAACTTACCTCTATAACAGGATAAAAGTTATAATTCCAGTACCAAAAGGTTCTAGGTAGAAAACCCTTGATTAAGTGGTGTTCTGGTACAAAGGGATGAAAAGTTTCTCTCCCAAAGGAATCTCTGGAATCTCCCGCTTCTACATTTAAAACTTCCAAGCATTTTCCCAGTGCTAAATCTTCGATAGAAGAACTATGTGTACATTTTTCTGTTTTAAATGCATCAACAAATCTCTTCAAGGCTTCTTTGCTCAGTACATAGCCTGCTCCTCCACTCATGTAGCCCTGCTTTACAAAGGGCTTAAATCTTCTCCCGAAGTAAATGGGTTCTTCAGGGCTGTGTTTTGAGAGAAGCCATCTCAAATTGTCTACTATAACGTATGTATCATCATCTGCTTTCATAAACCAATCAGCATCTTCTAGATAATGATCATGAACATACTGAAAAGCTTTAATTGTTTTCCAGTATAGCTGGTCTCTGCCTTCTCTGGTTTTTAATCCCACAGTAGGGAACTCTTTATTTTCTTCTGAACTCATAAACAACACTTTATTACAACGCTGGGCCCATGTAGCTTTGACATGTTTAGCCTTTTTCTCTAGGTTTTGAGGCCCTGTCATAACCCAGCAAAGAATTTTAACCTTCTGGAAGAGGTTTTCAGCGATGTCTGTGTTCTCATCTATAAACAAAAATTTTAAAGTTATATTTACGTATACATAAAATCCAAATAAATTATGCTGAAGACATTTTCTTAAAGACCCCCTCCCCCCACTTCTAATAACCTATCTACAATTAACGATTTAGCTCAAAGAAAGCAAAATTCAACCTAATATGAATTGACATTCTGACTGATTGTTTTCATGTCAATCTTATCCAGGAGATCACAGGAGCTAACAACAGTCAACACTATGACATAAATTCTTACTATTTGAACTGTGGTTCATTGACCAAACAACATCAGCATCACCTGGGAGTTTGTAAGAAATACAGCATCTCAGGTCCCACCCCAGACCAACTGAATCAGAATCTGCATTTTAACAAGTTCTCTTGGTGATTCATAGGCATGCAAAGCACTGCCTTAGGTAGTCTTTGCTTTTCACTCCATTCTACAATGAAAGCTTCAGCAGGCTCTTAACAGAACTTTGAGAGGAATTTTTCTCTGTTCTGAAGGGCAGGAAAGACATGCTGCATTTTGAAGCTCACTGGAGTCCAATGTTATGAATTTCTACAAGTACCCTGAGGTGACTTTAAAAAGGCTTTCACAACTACCCCAGTTTGGGAAGAGGAATCAATGCAGAGTTGAAATTACTTCTGACAGTAACATACCTCATTACAAAATGTAAATCCACCAGTCAAAATAATAACAGATGAACAGGTAGAGGTAGTATTTCCAAGACTGTCTAAAGTATGTTTTTCAAGGTATCAGTTTGCAAAGAAGTATGTAAGGAGTTTATACCAGAATATAAAGCGACATATTAAGCTTTTCATTGAGGAAGTCTTGCTCCATGCACCACCCCTGCACCCCGACCCCAAAAGTCCTAAGCAGTGAGCTTAACTGTTTTATATCCTGGTGCAAGCTCCTTATCTGGGTGCAGATAGGTAACAAACAATTCACAGGCTGTGAGGGCAGGACCACATTTGAGTAACACTGGTGTAGAAGAAGAGTCCAACTGTAAGATTCTAGACCAGTGCTTGGTAAAGAACCAATTTTTATTTCCAATAGTTAGAGATCTATACTTTTATAAATATGCTAAAAATGAAATACCAAAAAATAAAATTTTAAAAGATATAAAATACAGCCCCAATAAGTCTTTATATTTAGATTTAAACAAAATTACTGTCAAATTACCATAAAAGTTTGTTTAATCACAATTTTAATATTTATTTAGCTGTAGACCAGCATAGGTCTGCAAAACCACACTTGCGTTGCAGTGCTGTAGGCAGAATCCTGAGAAAAACATATCCTGAAAGGTCAACCAGTGAGTTACAAAAGCTCAGTCCAATAAAAAATTAACAACCGGAGGCATAAATTTCTAGTTAACTGAGAGAAAACAGAAGGCAAGGTTGGGCAGGACATGAAAATATACTCATGCCCCTCTGAATATCAAGAATTCACAATTTAAAAAAAAAATTCACAATAAGAAAAACAGACAAAATCACCCTATGTTCAGTCAGAGAGCATTCAAGGTTCTTATACTTGAGGAGCCCAATATCCTAGCTATACAGATATACCACCAAATCCTGAATAGATAAGGAAATTGGTGGAGACAGGAATCCCCAATATGTTTCATCTAGAGAAAGACAAATTTCCCCCCCTGGGATCTGGTAGATATTGTCTCATTCTTTGAATTATTCACTCATTAATTACTTTGTAGTAAGCATGTGCTAGCACAGGAGATGAAAAGATGAGTAAGACACATGTGCAAACCAATACTTGCACATACTAAGAGATGCTGTAATAGAGGTATGTACAAAGGGTTCGACTGCGCCGAAGGAAAAGAAAGCAGTGGCTGATAAATCCTACAGAGCAGTGCAGTGGGAACTTGGCTAGAACGGAGAAGAAGGAGAGATAAAGCAATATCAGCGAAAACAAGCAATGATGCAGAAAATAGGTCTTTAAACAAGTAGGTGCTCACCAAAAGAAAGAACAAAGAGCATGGTGAAGTCTGGCTGAGTGCAGGTACATGAGAATAACTGAAGGCCTAAACTAAGGGAAATGCACTATGAATTGAGAGAAGAAATCTGAAAAGCGGTAAAGAAGGTAAATTCTTAGAATTAAGTGAGAAAAGGGATTGGTAAGCGAAGGAAAGCATCTACCATTACTTCATAACTTCTGGCTTAGGCAGAAAATAAAGAATACAGGAGATAGAGCGAGTTTTAGGCGCAGGAAGGAAAAGAAAAGGAGTCTCATTTGCACATGTTAAGTTTGAGAGGAACAGACTTTTAGCATACCCTACGTTTTGTGGGCTATCAAGGAGGACAAATAGGTACCTAATACATGTGCCTGCAGTAAGGCCAATGTAGTACAGCCTACTGGTAGCAGAGGAACCTCAATCCAACTCATCATTTCAAGACCACAGAGCAAGTGCACAGTGATCAAACTGTTTTACGATAAGAATACAGGGCACCTGCTTAGAGCTGAATCACTGTTATATAAACTTGCACAGAACAAAGATAGTTTAGTATATATGTACATGCTAGTTCATAAAACTCAACCAAGATTTGATACTTTGCCCTTCAACCTGTTTTGAGAGGTAGGAAAGAAGCAATTTCCAGCTAGAAAGAGAAGAGAAAAAAGGGACCCTCTGCACCCTAGAATTCCAATTGTTTTCAAGCTGCCTGTATTCTTTTCTGTCAAATAAACCACAAGAATTGCAGTGATCTTTGAATTGTGTTAATGTCTTCTTATAGTGTTTAGAGCTGGGTTGAAGATAAAGACAGCAAGGAATAGATGGAAATTAAAATGTAAGGGTTGATGACATAGGTAAAGAAAGAGTCCAAGTACAGAAACTTGGAGAAAACCAACAATTAATAGGCACATAGAGGACTCAATTGAGAAAATCTGGTCAGAGATATGAGACCAAGAGAAAGAGAAGTCATTATAACACATCTTTAGTTTCCTACTTTCCTAGTTCTTTAGGGAGAAAAGACTAGTGATATTAGCTACTTATAAAAATATGAACTAATACATATATAGACAGATAGATACGGATACATAGATATATGGATATATCTATCGATAGACCGATCGAGCTATTGATAGATGTATCTTGAGTTTCTCTAGGAAAACACGACTGAGTAAAAACTAAGACCAAAACAAGACAATAGCAGAAACCAAAGACACAGATATAAACCATAACAAAGTTAGACAAAATTTTCAGAAAATCTAGTCTGAAAGTTTTGCCTTTCCCCAAATTAGTTTCTGAACTGTTTCTACTGAAAAATACATTCAAAATTAATACTTTACTACCTAAATAAATCTGGATTTCAGCAATTTCTTTCTCCTAAGGCAAACTGAGAACTGTCATTTAATATGTGGAATTAAGCTCATTTTCATCAAAAGATATAGTGATATAACAAAATTCATATAAATAACTTTTCCCAATTCTCTCAACATTTACATACACTGAAAAATACTGTTTATGTTTACTCCTTAATAAAGTAAACCATACCTTTATGTTGGATAACATCTGCATTGAAGTTCATCTGTCCTCTTAGCTGATTCTGTCCATTGTCATCTGAATGTCTAGCATGAGGATCATTATGAAGAATATTAGGCTGGGTGTCATCCTGCTCTCCCAATAATACACTAAATAGCTGAGAACACAAGACAAATCCGATTGCTGATCCACAGAGGAAGGATAAGAAATTCAGCCAAGATTTAGAGGCCATTTCCCGAAAATGTATTTCTGAAAGAAAAAATTAGCAGGATGTTATAAATTATAAAGCAATATCCATATGAAGAGCAAAGAGTCTGGCAACTTTTTGCTATACTGGAAAGTTAATTTCTTCCATGTAAGAGACCATTTCTAAGGGTACTTAACTTTAATTTATGAGTTTATCCCTCTATTTGCTGCTAAAATGCACATTATAGACAAGTCAATAAAATGAGTAGAATAATCACTGTTGGGGTGGGGCATTGGTAAATATGGGCATGGATAAATATGATTTAGTAAGAATTTGAAGAGCATTTTAAAAATATAGATTTCTAGGTTCACCAACTAAGATTTCAGATGCAGAAAAGTGCTGGGATAAGTAAAATTTATATATTATTTAAGGGATACCTTTGTGATACTGATTGTTAAAAAAAACAAAAACCAGCAATAAAGCACTGAATGAAGAAGAAATCACCCCAAACCTCATCAACCAGATGTGAACATCATTACAAACACGAGTAACATCTTTATAAATAATAGAGATAGGAGAGATAAATATAGCTAACTTTTTTTTTTTAAATAATGTATATCATTTTTTTTTTTTTTTTTTATTGTGGGAAGGGGAACAGAACTTTATTGGGGAACAGTGTGTACTTCCAGGACTTTTTTCCAAGCCAAGTTGTTGTCCTTTCAGTCTTAGTTGTGGAGGGTGCAGCTCAGTTCCAGGTCCAGTTGCCGTTGCCAGTTGCAGGGGGGCGCTGCCCACCATCCCTTGCGGGAGTCGAAACCCGCAACCTTGTGGTTGAGAGGAGGCGCTCCAACCAACTGAGCCATCCGGGAGGCAGCTCAGCTCAAGATGCCCTGTTCAATCTTAGTTGCAGGGGGCGCTGCCCACCATCCCTTGTGGGAGTCGAGGAATTGAACCAGGCAACCTTGTAGTCCAACCAACTGAGCCATCCGGGAGGCAGCTCAGCTCAAGGTGCCGTGTTCAATCTTAGTTGCAGGGGGCAGAGCCCACCATCTCTTGTGGGACTGGAGGAATTAAACCGGCAACCTTGTGGTTGGGAGCCCACTGGCCCATGTGGGAATCGAACTGGCAGCCTTCGGAGTTAGGAGCACGGAGTTCCAACCATCTGAGCCACCGGGGGCCGGCCCAATATAGCTAACATTTGAGTGTTGTATTAAGAGCTTTACATGGTGTACCTTAAACCATAGACTAGGGACTATTAATTCCATTTCACGAAATCAGACAGAGAGAGGTTAGTGACTTTCCCAGGGTCACACTAGCAATCTGAATCAAGAATTTAGACCCTTAATCATTTTGCTACAGTCTTATAGAATTCAGATTATATTAGTCATGTTATTTTAAAGATTTAACATATTAAGCTAGATTTACTTAGATTTATAGAAAAAAAGGGAAATTAAATGAATCTTTGAATATCAGCTAAACATTTATAATATGACCTCCCTCCTCTAAATGATCCCTTTGAAGAAAGATTATTACAAGACAAAGTAACTGGAGGCATGTACAAAACTTGTATAAAAAAATACTATATAATGTTGATGGAAAAAATCAAATAACACTTACTAAATGGGGAGACAGACTGTGTTCATGGATTAGAATACTCACATAGTAGAGATGTCAATTCTCCCTAATCTGATACATAGGTTTAATGCAATTTCTATCAAAATCCCATCTAGATTTTTTGTAAATATAGACAAGATTATTCTAAAATTTTATGTGACGGCAAAGGAAATAGAATAGTTTTTCTAAAAAAGAATAACAAAATGGGAGGAACAGTCTGCCTGAGTTTAAAAACATCATATTACAACTGAAATGAAGGCTGTATAGTACTGGAGGAGGAACAGACTCATAAATCAATGGAACAGAATAGAGAATGCAGAAATAGACCTATATAAATATGCTCAACTGATCTTTGACAAAGACACAAAAGCATTTGAGTGGAGGAAAGACAAGCTTTTTCAATAAATGTTGTTGAACATCCCTAAGGGAAAAAAATATAAACAAATAAACCTTGACCTAAGTCTCATACTTTATACAAAAATTAACTCAAAAGGGATCCTGGACTTAAATGTAAAACATGCAGCTATAAAACTTCTAGGAAAACAAATTAAAAAAAAAAATCTTTGGGATCTAGAGCTAGGCAAAGAATTCTTAGACCTGACACCAAAAGTGCAATTCATAAAATGGAAAAATTGATATAGTGCACTTCATCAAAATTAAAAACTTTTGCTCTGTTAAAGGCCGTACTAAGAGACTGAAAAGACAAGCTACAAACTGTAAAAAAATACGTGCAAACCACACACCTAACAAAAGAACCAGTATTTAGAATATATCAAGAATTTTCAAAAGGAAAAGACACAAAAAAATCAAATTAGAAAATGAGCAAGACATCAACAGACAATTCACTAAAGAGGATGTACAGATGACAAACAAGCAAATGAGAAAATGTTCAATTGCATTTGCCATTAGGAAAATTCAAGTTAAAATTAAACTGAGATATCTCTACACACCCACAAGTATGCCTAAAATAAAAAATAGTGATACCAGTAAATGCTGGTAAGGCTGTGGAGAAACTGGATCACTATATATTGCTGGTGGGAATGTTAAATGGTGTCCAACCGCTATGGATCAAAAATAACTACGTGGACAAAAATATGTTCTGACTCATGAAACAAACCCAACTTTTTATCAAAGTAAACTACTCACCGTGACAAAATGGGAAAAATGACCAAGCAAATTTGAACGATATGCCCCCAACCTAGTGAAGGACCTCTTAACTACTAGAGGTTAAAAAATTAAAAAAAATCACAGGAAAAAGATCAGAGACAAATATCTACTTGCACCTGTGCAAGATCCAAGCTCCCCAATTTACCTTCCTCAGGTAGCTAAATGGCTACACGGAAACTACTACTAGCAGCACCAGCAGCAGCAGCAGCAGCAGCAGCAGCAGCACAAATCTCTAACTCAAAATTTCAAAGAAAAGATCCAAATGGTTCATAAAACAATTGTCTACATGTGGAAGGTAACAAAAAAGATTTCCATTTACACAATTTTAAAGCAAGACTAGCTAGAATTGATTCTATTTTTAAAATGAATAAAAAGAAATACATGAAACATATGTAAAAATCTTGCAGTGGGAAACACAGGGAGCAAAAGGTAGGGCAGAAGCACAGTTCTGAATACTTCATAAAAAAAAACACTTAAACTTTACAGGACAATTTTGTAGTCTTTGAAGTTGAAGAGATTAAGCAATTATTGAGAAAATGACAGATATGAAAGACAGGCAATAGAGAGTCAACAGACAGATAACTTATTTCCCCAAAGAGAACAGAACAAACAAAATGAGGAAAAAGTAAGGTATAGTAAAAGAAAATGCACTGAAATGGATGCCAGGCATTTAAATATTTAAAGATCACATATATACAACCCTAATAGAGATAGACCAGTATTGAGAGAGATCCTGAACTTCTTTAAAAAAAACACCTCTAATAATCTAGGGAAAAACAAGCATCGAAGGCAAAACATTAGGCAGAACTACAAAGGAAAAATTATTAAGTAACATTCTCTTCTTTATCATTACATGCAAAAAAAAAAAAAAAACCACCTTCAAAACACCAAATATTTGAGGGTAAAAAGATATGACAAAAGACTTAAGTAATCAGTAAGTTGTCATTCAAATTCAACATAACAGGAAAACATTTTCAAATATGCAACGATTCAATACCCACATACCCTTGGTATACTGTATACTTTAAAATATAATTCATCTGAGAGTTAAATTCAGTTTTAGAAAAAATCACAAATGAAGAAATAATTCAATGAAAAGTTTAGCATACAACATAAAAGGTTGTAATTCTTTCCAATACGAAACTGTGGAGTAACTGTGTGTGGTAATTATGAAGCAAAACAAAAATATTATCATCCTGGAAAGAAAAGCTACATAGAATAAAATGATAGTAGTAATTTAACTGTAAGATACTAAGACACAAAAGGCATATCAAAAATGAATAAAAATGGAGTGGGGGTGGGAGAGAATGTGCTATGCACTCTAATTTCATCAGAGGGGTAACTGAGAGGTTTTTTTAAAGTTTAATTATAAAAATCTTCAAATGCATGCAAAAATATAACTGTGAAACCCCATGTACCCATCACACAGATCAAATTATAATAAAAAATGTGCTATATTTACTTTAGTTATTATTTTGGTCAATTGACTATAAAATTTTAATACTTATCCCAGACATTAAGTCATTTCATCTCTACATACATCCATATACTTATCTGAAAATATGGACATTTTCTTACAAGTCACAATGCCATTATGAAATGCCTAACAAAAATTAACAATAATTCTTTGGACTCATCCAATCCACAGCCTAATCAAATTTCCCCAACTATCTTCTATAATCAAATTATATCAATTAGTTCACAAATGTCTTTTTTACATTTAGGTTTATTCAAATCAGGATTCAAACTATATCACATTCACAGATAAAATTAAAAAAAAAACACAAGAGAACATATAAAATAGCTATTAAACATGAAAACCTAAATGAAACACAAATTTCTCTAAAAACAAAACAAAACAAACAAAAATTACTAAAGCTGACTCAAGATATAAAACCTAAACGGACAAATAACCACAGAGGAAATAAAGAACAGTGACAAAGAGGCAGACTTCAAAAACATCCAGGCTTTTCCTGGATACTTCAATCTTCCAAAAAAACATAATTTTTAGGCTACATAAGTCATTCCAGAAAATTGAGAACTTAACCAGTTCTTCTTTTATGTAAAAGCTTGATAACTTCCTTTTATCTTGATATCTGACAAAGAGAGTTCAAAAAATATAATATTATAGCAAATCGCAGTGCTATCTCACTCCAAAATAAATTATCAAAGAAAATACAGCCCAAACATTAGTGGTCCTTTTAAATTGGATTCTGTGGAAGCAAATTCTGAAAGGAGACATTTGTTTGAAAGTGATTACAAAGTGTTCACTGGAAAAACTTGCAGGGAAGTTAGACAGGGAAGGGAAGGAAGCCAAGCAAGGGTAAGACACCAAGCACAGTCCCATCGAGGATAATTTTAGCTCAATCCTTCAGGGTAGTTCTGGAGAGAATGTAGGCTACACCTCAGAGTTGTACCCATAAAATCGACTGTCCTCAGGAAACAAATTTCCCAGATACTTCCATTGGCAGAAAATGCTCTGGCAGTGTGAGGGCAGCCCTGCAACAGAGAACCTTACCAAATAAGATACTGGGAATGAAAACACATCAGGAACCTGTGAACAGGAAGGAGATACAGGCCTGTGAACAGAGCCTTAGCATAATTTGCCACAGTGGCTTATGGATAAAGTTAAAATCTTATTGATTTGGATTTACACTATGCAATTCCCAAAAGGTTCAGGAATGAGTCATTCCTGTTGAATCATCCAACAGGGAAGACCACTAGTGATAAGCCCCAGGAATGTGTACAGAGATTTCAATTAGTTATTTAGCATTTACTGTAAAATATGAATAGCCAATTAAGAACCGCCAGATAGTTTAAGAAAAATCCTCTAATATGAAGGGGAAAAAAAAGGAAGAAAACACAAGACAGTCAAATTTAAAGCAACTTGGAAGAGATTATGCAATGAGAGGAAAACTTAAAAGAACTCATACAAATTAAAACTTAAGAAAATCAAAACCTCAAAATAGCTATAGGATAGGTTAAAGAAATTGCCCCCAAAGTGAGCAAAGCAGAGACAAGGTAATGAAAAATAAAGAGAGAAAATTAATGATAACTAAAGATCAGCTCAGAGGTGCAGAGAAAAGAGAAAGGAAGTCATCAACAATCAAGTATTTCAAGGAAATTTCCAGATTGAAAAGATCCAATGATACCCAGCACAGTGACTAGAAAGACCCATAAAAAAAATTACAAAATTTCAGAACACTTGGGTTAAAGAAACCATTCTGTAAGCTTTCAGAGAAAGGGGCAAAAGGTTACATACAAGAGATCAGGAATTAAATAGTTTTGGATTTTCACACAACAACACTGAAAGCTGGAAAGTAATGGAGAAATGCCTTCAAAATTCTGTGGAAAAGTGACTTCCAATCTAGAATTTTATACCCAGCCAAACTAAGCAACAATGAGGGACGAGTAAAAATATATTAAAGACATGACAGACTTTGGTCAGATCAATATTTACTATATTCTACTGTGCCTATTTTAAAGCACCAGTAGGGCACTGACACAGAAGTGTTGGACATGCAGGTCTGGAGCCTAGGAAAATATTCAGTTGGTCATCTGTATATTTGAATTACAGAATTAAAAATAACAGTCAAATCTAAAATACGACCAATCAAATAAAAATAGGTAACACTGAAAAATTAGTCAATGCAAAGAACATTCTTTGAAGTGCTTTGAATTAATTCACTTAATTGTTCCACAACACAATACAGGCTAAAAGAGTTGGGTAAATTCCTAGTACTTTTCAGTTTGCCATGTGGTCTGATATTACAAAAAACTCAAAAGACAAGGTTTTCTTTAGCAAATTCCCTTCTTTGCCTTAAAAATATATTTCAGTGACTCAACTCTTAAGCTAAGGAAATCATCTTAATAAAAAATAAAAAAAACATTTATGAACAGTGCCTGCACACAAGTCCTCAAGTATCTGCTAAATGAAAGAATAATTCATAGTCAAAAACTAGAAAAGGAGAATTATATAAGCTAAGGTATACTCATTAAATAGACTATTATACAATCACTAAAATTTTTTGAAAATTACATAACATGAAAACATGGTTAAAACACAAATTGAAAAAAATAGATGCAAAATTCTATACACAATGTCATTCCAACTATGTGCTTAAAAAAAAAAAAAAAAAAAAAAAAAAAAAAAAAAAGCTATCCTGAAAAAGACATTAGAAAAAACATACCGAAATGTTAACAATTTCTAATTTCAACCCTGATTTCTAATTTCAGTGATGGAATTAGGGGTAACTAAGATGATTTTTCTTTCCATATTTTTCCAAGTTGAGTTTAATGACTATACATTAAAATTATTAAAAATAATACTCTCAAAAATTTTAGTCTCAGGATTCCTTTATACTCTTAATTAGTGAGGGCCTCAAATAACATGTTTATAGCTATTAATTAGATTATTAGAAATTAAAACAAAAAAGTTTTAAACATTTGTTTATTCATAAATACTAAGGAAAAATCCACCATCTGTTAACATAAATGATATTTTCTGGAAATTAACTATAGGTATTTTCTTAAAATATTAATAAAAAAAAGTAGCATTGATTTAAATTTTTGTAAATCTCAGTATCTGGTTTAATAGAAGATAGCTGCTGGATCTGGAATTCCGTATCTCCTTCTGCATTCAATTTATTTTAATGTATTGTGTATCTTCTAAAAAAATCTCACTGTACACTTGTCAGAGAATGAATGAAAAACGTAAGACATGTCTCAATATTAGTATAAATAGTTTTGCCTTTAGGGACCTCCTGAAGGGGTCTAGGAGATCTCACTTTCCCTGGACCACTCTTTGAGAACTGCTGCATTATTTTGACTGAAAATTTTTTTCTCCAAAAGTATTGAATGGTGGCTGGTAGTTTGCTGGATCAAGAAATAAATAGAACAGAGGCTTGAGAGTTCTGATTTCTGGGTGAATAGAACCCAAAGTGGAACATTCTATATTCAGTCTCCCTTCTAGACACAGAGTAATGTTCAAAGTAGGGAAGCAGTTTTTCATTAGTTCAGTATTCTTTCCATTTGATTTAGATTCAATTCTCCTTTAAGTTACTGGTAGATACACCCAGGCTTGGAAATCCCAGTGTGAGTGTTAGCCAGTAAGGAGCACCTGTGAAAGAAAATCTGTATGACACTCTTGTCCCTCTCTTTCTTCATTTTGACATAAAGCAGTATAACATAGCACTAATGTTGGGTATTACAGAAACAATAAGGGACGCAAAAATTACTTGAGGACCATAGAACAGTAACAAAAAGGCATTCTCATCTTTTGATCTCTGAACCCAATACTGACGGGAGCCAAGAAAATAGAATTACAATTTGAGATTTATACAATTTGATTTTAACTTAATTATGAGGTTTTACGTAATCTTTGGAAGGTGCTACTGATTGAGTCTCTTTCAGTGTGTCAAATACTGTCCTAGGAGCTAAGAGCTAAGGATATAGTCATTGGTATATTTTCTCCTGTTTAGAGTGTAAACTCCCAGAAGGCAAAAGATAGTATCTTGCCTCTCAGAGTTGCTATGATGCTTTTCACAAGATAGTAGTGCAATAAACATTAACTGGCTTGAAATAAGAGAGCAAAGTCTCTCACTTTACTCATCTTCCAAATTGCCAATCTGATTATATCTCCTTATTTATTGTACCACTCTGTGATGACACTTTTCTCCTTTCATTCCTTGATCATTCTTCCCTGGACTCAGCTCTTGTATTTCTCTTCACTAACTACACAGAGGCTTCACATAGCAGTATTGTTTTTTTAAAAAAACATACTTTCTAATGCCACAAAATCAAGTCCATACTGTTTAGCTGGTACACAAGATCTGGCTTTAGTTTACCTATCTGCCCTCTTATTTCTGATACTTCCTATCTGTAAAGCCTATATGCACCCATCCTCCAAGTTTGCCATGGACTTTTGTGTGGATGACTTTAGCCATTCTATTCTTTCTGCCAGAAGTGCCTTCCTCAGTTTTCTCTACCGGATAGATGTGTTATTATCTTTCAAGGTTACTTTAGTTTCAATACTTTCCATGACCCTGCTTTCCCAACACCCATGGTCAAATTAACTGCTCTCCTATCATGTTTCCTTGTTCCTTCATTCACACCTTCTACTATGTACTTACCATACTGCATTATAATAAATATGTACGTATCTCTTTCCCATTAGATGACAGCTATGACTCTTATATTTCTATATCATCTCTGTATCTCTAGCACCAAACACATTGCCTGGCTTGTGAAACGAATTCACGCATTCAAATGTATGTTTGTTTGTTGCACGGGGGGTGGGGAGAGGGGTAATACAGTTGAAATGATTTTCCCAAATAGGTATCTATAGCTATACTGCTTAATTCACTAAATAAAACTGCTTCTGTTGTGTTTCAAATCATACCTAAATCTCTAAAGTCAAGTTTTTTCAAAGCTTTTTAACAAGTTTCTATCATATTAAACAAAAAGCAATAAAAACGAAATGCATTATAATTGCATAAAGGTATGCCCACATAATCAAGTATTTACCTACCACGAAATCATGATTCCATCAATTGAAACTTTTGCATTTCTATAACCCAAAGCCATAAACTAGTATATAATACGAACTACTACGTATGTTATTTCCTTTGATGTGTATTCAACTCACATGAATTATAATAGAAGTACATTATTAATTCAGAGAGAGACTAAAAATATTTATACTAATTTAAGAATACAGAAATAGAAAATATTAACAGAGCCTTCACCTAATAAGTCAGAAGTACTGTATTTTGCCATGTGCAATGTGCACTTTTTTGCCCCAATTTGTGAGGGAAAAGTAAGGATGTGCATTATACATGGGTAGTACTAATTCCGTATCAATATAAATGTTTTCAATTCCTTTATTTATGCTTATGAGTTAAAAGTGTAACTCTAGAAATCAATAACAATATCCATATGCAAAATAATACCGTGGAATATGATAATCGGTTTTGTTGAACTTGCAATGATGAAGAGTTATTGGCCTTCTATGATGTGTAAATATCGTAAATTTGTTACCAGTACATAAAATTTCTTGTACCTTGTATCTGTTCTTGTGTTTCGCAATTATTTGTTACATAAAATTTCTTGTACCATAATACATTAAAAGACAAATGCTAAAATTCCTTCATAATACAAAAAAAAAAAAAAACAAGTACTTAAATGTAAACAAATAAAAATTTGAATTAAAAAATCAGAATGAAAGATTTTATTCCCCTGAAAGTTCGGGCCAAAACGTGGGTGTGCATTATACACGGGAGTGCATTATATGTGGCAAAATATGGCATTTTATGGGCATTGCAATTTCATAATCTTGGCACTAGAATGGACCTTAGGATTTTATGAATCCAGACAAAATACATAAGGTTAAGAAAACAAATTGATAAACCTCCCAAAAATTACATAATACTTCACAATCAAATTAAAATCAAATTGTAGTGAGTCTCAAACTATAATTTTATTTTAAAAAATAGTTCCAAAATTTCAGATTCGGAAATCAAAAGTGAGAATACCTTTTTGTTACTGTTCCATCAGAACATAAACATTTTTTATATCCTCAATAGAAATTAATGACATAAATAAATGGAAATTCATCCCATGTTCATGGATTGGAAGAATAGTGTTAATTAAAGATGTCAATACTACCTAAAGTGATCTAAGATATATTGCAATCTCTATCAAAATCCGATAGTGCTTTTTACAGAAACAGAAATATCTACCATAAAATTCACATGGAATTTCAATGTACCGCAAAGAGCCAAAACAATCTTGAAAAAGAAGAATAAAGCTAGAGAACTCACATTTCCTGATTTCAAAACTTACAACAAAAGGTACAGTAATCAAACAGTGTGGCATTGGCATAAAGATAAACATACAGATCAGGGGAAAAGAATAGAGCACCCAAAAATAAGCCCTCAGATTCATGGTCAAAAGATTTTCAACAAATCCAAACAATGGGCAAAGGACACTCTTTTTAACAAAAGGTGCAGGGAAAACTGGGTATCCATATGCAAAAGAATGAAGCTGGACCCTTATTACCATACAGAAAAATTAACTCAAAATGGATTAAAAACCTAACTATAACTCTTAGAAGAAAACATAGGACAAACATTTCATGACATTGGAGGTGGCAGTAATTTTTTGGATATAACTTCAAAGGCATATGCATCAAGAACAAAAAAGTCAAATTGGACTTCATGAAAAATTTGTGCATCAAAAGACACTAACTATATCAAGAGAGTAAAATGGCCACCCACAGCATAGGAGAAAATACTTGCAAACCATATATCTGATAAAAGATTAATATCCAGCACATATAGAGAATTCCTGAAATTCAACAACAAAAAACACCCAAAACAAAAATGAGCAAAGGACTTGTACAGACACTTCTCCAAAGAAGGCATACAAATGGCCAATAAGCATAAGCGTGTTGAGAATAAAAAGATGCTCAACATAACTGATCATTAGGGAAATCCTAATCAAAACTACAATGAGACAGCACCTCACATCCATTAGCATAGTTACCATCAAAAAATAAAAAAATAACTAGTGTTGGTGAGGGTGTAGAAAGATGGAAACTTTTGTGTACTGCTGGTGGGAATTTAAAATGGTACAGCCACTGTGGAAAATAGTACGGCAGTTCCACAAAAATTTTTTTAAAAAATTACTGTACGACCCAGAAATTTCACTTCTGAGTATATGCCCAAAAGAACTGAAAGCAGGGTCTAAAAGAGTATTTATACACCCATGTTTATAGCAGCATTATTCACAATAGCTAAAATATGGAAGCAACCCAAGTTCCACCAATGGATGAATTGATAAGCAAAATGTGATATACAGTACATACATTGGAATATTATTCAGCCTTTAAAAGGAAATTTTGACATATGCTACAACATAGATTAACCCTGATTATGCTAAGTGAAATAAGGCAACCACAAAATGACAAACATTATATGATTCTACTCACATGAGACACTTAAAACCACAGAGATAGAAAGTAGAATGGTGATTGCCAGGACCTGGGGGAAGGAGGGAATGGGGAGTTACTGTTTAATGGGTATAGTTATTAGTTTGCTAGATGAAAAGAGTTCTGGCAACAGATAGTGGTGATGACTGCACAATATAAATGTATTTATTACCACTGAACTGTACAATTAAAAATAGTTAAGATGGCAAATTTTATGTGTATTTTACCAAGACAAAAAAAGTAATGATAAAGATGTTGATTTTCTTGAAATTGTGTGTGTGTGTGTGTGTGTGTGTGTGTGTGTGTGTGTAAAGCCATTCCAACTAAAACACAAGATTTTTTAGAAGTTTAAAGTATGGAAAAATAAACATGCGAACACGGGAAATTCTGGAAACGATCGTAGGTGTTGAGTGGACTAAGACCCACTTAAAATACAAGATATTGGGCCTACCAGATATTAAAATGTACTGCCTACAATAAACAATGGTATAGTAATAAAAATAATTTGATATTCAGGTTGAACAGGCATATCAATGTATCTGTGAATCTGTAAAAAATGTGTATTTTTTAATGCCTGTGTTTACTAAAGACATAATGCTAAGTAACTTTTTTCTCTACAACCAGACTGTCAGAAAGTCTATCAATGAGATTAGAACATTCCACTCTTGCATGGATGATGGATCATTCATGAAACAGAAACAGCCTCAATTTCTAACATAGAGTCAGACAAGGATTTCTCAGACACAACCTGCCACATTTATCTTAACTTTATAGTCTCCAAGTAAACAGGACTCTACGTCAGCTTCTTAGCCCAGGCTTGATGTTAATTAACCCCTGGACAAATAGTCCTGCTATGCTTTAAAGTTATCAAACATTACTTCATTTAACTTTTGTCTAAAATCCACCCTTCAAAATCCTGTAATAACCCTGTTCATTCTTTATTTAGGGAAATGCTGGTAGCTCCTCTAGCATTTGGTCTCCGTCACAGCAGCAAGTTTAATTAACCTAATTTTGTAAGCCCAAAGATATCCCTGGTTGTCTTTATCAGATCAAAATAAAGAACCTATTAAAAAACAAGTACATACGGAAATTTAATACATAATACACATAGCATTTCAAATCAAGAAAAATATGGCTTATTCAAGAAATGATACTGAAAAAAACAAAAAAAAGAAATGATACTGAATTAATCTTTTGGGAAAAAATAAAAAGAATCTGCTAGATCCCTACCTTTCTCTTTTAAATTCCAAATGTTTTAAAGGTTTCGATATTTAAAAAATAAAATTAAAACAAAACTAGAAGAAAACATTCTTTACATTTTTATGTCATGAATTGAGATCTTCCCCAAACTCAAAAGCTATGACTACTGTATGAGGTTATTTACTGGATAAACTTCTGGCTATGAAATTGTTGGTTCAAAGGTATCTTTCTGTATAAAATGTTCAAAAAAATGTGTAAGCAAAAAAGTATTGGAAAGTATCACAAAGAAAAATACAAAAGATAAACCTAACATAAAAACAGATAAAGAAAATAAAGGATTCACACACAAAAAAAAATACAATGGTCAAGGATTTTCAAATTTCACTCATATTGAAGAAAGGTAAATGAAATGAAAAGATACTGATTTTAATCTATCATATTGGAAAAAAATTCTAAATTTAGTAACACCCAGTATTGACATAAATATGAGAGAAAACTGACATTCACAGATTCTTTCTCACAATATATTTACTATCTTTTGCAAGGGCAATTTGGCAATGTCTTTTTGAATAAATATACCTAAGACCCATCATTCAATGACCAGAAATTTCTCTTACGGACACGACACACAACATAGAAGTCTGAAAGAAGTTCATGGCAGCCATAGCTATAAAATGTTTGTTGACAAGGATCTAGTTAAAATATATTATATCCATACCACAGAATACTCTGCAGCTATTAAAAATAATGATCTATATGTGCCAGTCAGAAAAATCTTTGCACTTCTGGAAAAGATCATGTTAGACAAACCCAAACTGAAATCATAGATAAATGTATATTTTTATATTTAGATTTATATATATGAAAATGTTTTTTTTTCCCATCCCTAGTCCTATTTCTCCCCAAAAGTAACTACTATTGTTTTTTGTATATTCTTGGGAAAAAAGTAAGGCTTATATCAGCATATATGTATGCGCATCCTTTAATTTACATCAAAGAAGTGATGATCTAGATCCATTAGTCTCCACTTTATTCTTTTCACCTATTTTCTCTTATAACACAACCTTACTCATTTTAACAACTGTGTAAGATAAAAGATTTACTTTTTAAGAGAAAACACTAGTCTACATAGTATGATTACTTTTGGCTTTTTTGTTTCTGCAGATATAAAAAATTCTGGAAAGATAGATACAGTAGTGCTCCCTTATCCTCAGTTTCACTTCCCATGGTTTCAGTTACTTGTGATCCAAAAATACTAAATGGAAAATTCCAGAATAAACAATTCACAAGTTTTAAAATGTGCACCATTCTGAATAGTATGATGAAAGATTG
The DNA here is from genome assembly GCF_057876585.1 of Rhinolophus sinicus. NCBI lineage: Eukaryota > Metazoa > Chordata > Mammalia > Chiroptera > Rhinolophidae > Rhinolophus > Rhinolophus sinicus. Next base: position 29,480,254 of record NC_142504.1, read on the forward strand.
CAATCCAGGTCTGTCCCACCCTGGACCTGAATCATCTCTTTGCCCAGCATCTAGGCTGTACATGCTCCCCTCCCATTCATTACTCATTTAGTAGTCAGGTTATCAGATCCACTGGTATTGGTATGAAAGTGCTTGTGTTCAAGTAATCCTTATTTTATCTTATAATGGCACCAAAGCATAAAAGTAGTGATGCTGGCAATTCAGATATGCCAAAAAGAAGTTGTGGAAGTGCTTCCTTTAAGTGAAAAGGTATGTATAGGAAAAAACAGTATATGAGGTGTGATCTACAAGTATGGTGAATGCCGCTGCCGAATGCCATCCAACGAAAGGCAGGGATCTTCAATAAGCAAAGCAGTGCATCGAACCTTAGTGACAGTGTGTGACAAGTTTCAGTTCAGTCAGTCAGGTGTGAGCTACAGTTGAGAGAAGCTGTGTTTTAAAGTGTGCGGTAAATCATGGATCACGAACAAGGCATTAACATGAAACAGGCAAATGGTTTCATGCTCCATCATGCTAACGCACTGTGCCACACATCGCTTCTGGTATGGCAATGTCTGTCCAATAAAAACATTAAAAGTTTGTCCTCATCCACCTTATTCACCAGACCTGGCACCATGCAACTTCTGGCTCTTCCCTAAAGGCAAAATGACCACGAAAGGTAAACGTTTTGAATCGAGTCAGGACATCGAGGAACCGCTACGGAGTCAACTCATAAAGACACTCACAAAAGAGGACTTCCAGAACAGCTTCAGAAGGCAACATCAAGGGGATAAGTGTGTTTGAAGGGGGGGAGGATTAATGGCAATGTGTCTTTTACTGTAATAATTTTTTTTAACATTCACCGTTTTTATCACACCTCGTACAGAGGCATACCTCATTTTATTGCTCTTTGCTTTATTATGTTTCACAGGTGTTATATTTTTTTTCAAATTGAAGGCAAAACCCTCCACCACCAAAAAAATTACAACTGGTTTTATTACAACGGTCTGGAACCAAACTTGCAGTATCTCTGACATATTGCTGTATAACAGGGTTTGGTACTATACAGTTTCAGGCATTCACTGGGGGTCTTGGACATACTCCCAGTGGATAAGCGGAAACTACTGTCTATAAGATATTTTAACAAGGACTAACTCTGGGAACCAAGATTGGGAGGCATGGGCAGGAAGGACAAAATTTATTTTCATTTTATAACCTTTTCATGTTTTAATCAAGTACACACCTATTACTTTTCTGACAAAAGATAAATAATGGTAGACAATTTTATCTAGAGAGTGAAATAATATAAGAGAAATCAAAGTGCACTAATTTCCCCACACTTGTTACACAAAAAGAGCTCTTGATCCTTTTCAGGCTTCTCCAAGTTTCAGACTCATATATATACACTAAACATTTCCACCTGGGCCACAGGAATCTCAAATTCAACATGTCCAAAAGTGACTTATTACATTCCTCCCTTAAGCCTGCTCATTTTACCTAAATTACTGACTGATGCATTCCAGTTTCACTAGGAGCCATTTGATTATCTAAACTAGAAATTAGGGAGACATTCTTAACACTCTCTTTACCCTTTCCCCACATCCAATTACCAAATCTTGCCAACTTTATTTCCTAAATGTTTTTCTAATCCAATCCTCTCCTCTCCATTTCTACTACTTGTCCTATTTCAGACCCACCCCTCTCCCCTAAGCTACTGTAATATCTAACCCATTTCCCTGACTCAAGTGCTTATCTCTCAACTCGTCCCATTCTGTCACCAGAATGACCTACCTAAAATGAAAAGTTGACCATGTCACTCCACGAATCCTTCATGGAACCCCACTGCCCAAAAGACAAAAATTAGCACATGACATATAAAAGCCCTCCTTGATCTAGACTCTATCTAGGTTTCCAGCCTCATACTTCAATACTCCATGCCTTATAATTTATGCTTCAGCAATCCTGAACTATGTACAGTTTGCTAAACATCCCAAGCAACCAGTTCCTCTATCCCTACTGTCTTCTCTGTCTATACAAACACCCTCATCCCTCCAACATCTATGCTCCAACTTTTGTTAAGTCCCATTAAGCCAGGGTTTCTTAACTTGGCACAATTGACCTCTTGAGCTGAATAATTCTCTGTTGTGGGGGACGTCCTGTTTACTGTAAGATGTTTAGCAGCATCCATGGCCTATACTCACTGGATGCGTGTAGCACTCCCCCAGTTGTGATGAGTTTTTTTCCCTCCAAAGGACTCTTCTTACTGTCACACGTTTACAGATTTTGGCATGTATTTTCCCCTTGGACATCTGAATTAGCTGCAAAGTTAAAATTTAACTACGCATTAGCTACAGATTTATATTTTAAGACATTATGTTATCTTCCGTTTTTATGGAACAAAGCTACCATTTTTTTCTTCCTTTTTTTAAAAAAATGACCTTTATCCCACTGAATTTGGGGCAAAACATTTTGCCATACTTTTCTTTCTACCTTGCTACAGCTTGTACACTAGCCTTTTTATGCAAATCTCAACAACAACTCTAAAAGTAACATGGTTATACTGGAAAGCTTAAAATTTTAAATGAATTGAACTTCAGCATGGTTATACATTTTCCATTTAATGTTTGTTTATACCTGCACTGTCACAAGAATTGTGATCAGTGATTTTACCACACAAAGACTATTTTAAATTACCATTGTTTATAAAGTTCATAAGCTGAATATAATGCAATCTTTACCTTAGTGAGTCTAAATCAATATACGTAAAAGGCATATGTCTAGTGATAAACCTTTGTATTTCTATAACTAGGGAAACATTAACTCATTATATGTATTCCTAAATAACTTTGTGATTAAACTCAAGAATTTCTGGATATTCAATTTACCCAGAAATATAATCTATTCCAAGAAAGTATATTTAAGAAAAACCATACCTTTAAATGGGTAGTAACCACAAAATACTTTTTAAATGCTGAAGTCTTAAAAAGATTCAGAAAAACATAAATTCCAGGCAAATTTAAGAGATATTTAATAGTTCTCCAGTAGTACTGAAACACCATATTCTTTTCCCATGAAAAACTTTAAATGAGTCATACTTTCCTTACTGAATCAGTTTTACTTAACATACACTAAAAAGAGTTAACTGTTTAGTAACTTGAAACTTAATATTCATAAAAATTGCACATCAATATAGCCTAAGGCTGACAGAAAATAAGTCTACTTTACTACGTACAATGCTTAGAACACACAGCATCATATGTATAAAGTTCATTTGACATTTATCCGGTAAGGGCGTGAAAAGTTGTCTAAATGCCTCCTAAAAACTCAAGATTCCCACTGTCTAAACTTATACCAAAATTAAACAACTTGAATTCAAGCAAAACACTTTTTCCTGGCACCCAGGCAGATCTATCTATGGTTCCATGCCCAACTTTTAGTAAGTGAACATATTTCTGTCCCTTACACATCGGCCTAATTATTCACTCTGATGCATTCAAGTTGTAACTTTATAATAATTAACTTTTCATTCCTAATGAAATCGAATCATGGTTAGCATAATACTTTTCAATCTGAAAAGCGTTAAAAGGATATACCACCATACCTATAAAGAATTTAGAGAACTAGATTACAGTCAAGTTTTCCAGAACGGTGTGGTGTTTTTTTGTCTGTTATTTTTAAAAAAATAATAAGGGGAGAGGGAAAGAGCTAGGGAAAAATAAATACCCACCCCTCAATTATGTTCATCTTTTACGAGTATATAATTTATTCAAATTTAAAGCTGTACGGCCAACTCTTCAGCACCTACTAATCATATCACACAGGGTGTGTGTGTGTCTGGTGGGCTCTTTCCCCTTTCTCCACACAAGTGCCCAAAGCACGCCTGGCTTGCTCATTCTGCCAGAGGCAGGGAAATTTGAAAAAATAAATTAATCAGACAAACCTGATGATCCAAAAAAGCCCGGAGGAAGTCCCCCAGCACTTGTGGAAGACGCCCACTCTCTGAGCGCTCAGGTGGCGCGGCAGCCCGATGGCTGTCGCAGAAGGTGCCCACACCTGAGCTACGTGTCCGGCTCGACCCACAGATCGGACGGGGGCGGGGAGCGCTCGGAGGAGCTGGACCGCTAAGTGGTCCCGCCGCGCCTCACAGTCGCCGCCCGACGGCAGACAGCGCGCGAAAAGGTGAGAGGCTCGAGAGGGCAAAAGAGAAGGATCCACGACGAAGTGAAGGCAAGATATCAACGAAATAGCGGCCCGGTGGGAAGGAGGACCCAATGGCAGCTCGCAGGGACTCCAGGAGCAGGAAGTGCCCCTCGCCGCCCGCAGGAGCCCGCACGTCCCTGCCCTGGCGGCAACTCCGGGACACCTGTTTGGCCGCGCCCGGGGTTTGGTTCCACCCTCCACGTTCCCCCACACACACTCCGAGGGGGGAGGGAGAAGGGAACCAAGACCTAGAACCCATAGCCTGAGGGCGCCTCCGCCGGCCGTACCTGACATCAGCCGCGGCTCCCTCTCGCCCCTCCTGGGGGGCAAAGAGGGGGACGACACGAGACCAGCGACCTTCGCTCTTCTCGGCAGCCGCAGAAGTGGCTCCTTGCCGCTAGCCGGGGCCGCCAGCTGCCGCCCAGATTATTCCCGGCAACCGCGGCGGCGGCGGCGGCTGCGGCGGCGGCGGCGGCAGAGGCGGGCCCAGCGCGCGCTCCCGCCCGCTCGCTCCGCCCCTCCCTGCAGCGCGTTCAGGCCGCGGCCCGCCGACGGCGCAGCCGCCACCCAGGGGTCTCCGAGCGCTGACGTCGCCGCCGCCGCACCAGCCTCGGGGAAGGGCGGGGCGAGAGGGGGCAGGGTGGGGCGGGGCTACGGCGACGTGCGGACATGGGGATTGGCCGCCGAGTGCACGCCCCGCCCTTCTGCGAAGGGGTCTGGGAAGTCGGGTCTTCTGTGAGCAATAGTCTCCTCGCTGGCCGCTTCCACCTTTTTTATCCTGCTGTAGGATCTTGCACTAGCTTCCGGACCTGAGAGGGACTAACGCGGTGAAACAGCTGGGTATGAGGCTGAGGATGTCTTATGGACCTTTGTCTGACGGACAGGGTCTAGCCCTGCAGGAGTCTTTTGACCTCTAGCCTGCTCTTACCCCGTTTTTTTCCCTTTCTCCCACCCCCACCTCCCTTTAGTCAGAATCTCTCTGGCCTTAATGAAAGGAAATACGGCAAGATGAGGTGTGCAAATGGGTACTGGCTAACCAGATGTGTGAACCAGGAAGTGCTGAAAATTCAGTTAGTGGTAATACCACAAAGCCTTCTGTAGGCACACGGGGTGTTTGGTTCTGTCATTACTCAAGTGCTGCCAGGCAATGGCAGGGGTGGCTTCCTCTGGGCTTTGGAAAACGTATCTCTCTTTTAGTTGACAAAAGGGCTTTGAAATCAGAACACTAGATTAAAGGGCGGAGCCTACTAACCATTGAGGCAACCCCAAAGCAGTCTGGAGGTGGAGGTAAGGTCTTGGCTTTATTGGTGTTCACCATCGTCTACAAGGCCTTACTAGAGGGCGAGGAAGCTATTTTGCTTCCTTTAAAGACTCTCATTAGGAAGTTCTTTAGTGACTTTTCTGCATAGATGTTAGGAGAGGGTAGACTCTGGGCTGGAATCTTGGTCTCTCCACCTATTAGCTGTGTAACCTTGGCGACTTATTTAGCAACATGCCTAGAAAAAAATAACGTTTGTAAGTTATTGTTGTTATTTTTCCTCTGATTTATTTAGATTCAGCTCTAGTGTAGTTTGCCAGGATATGCCACTAATAGATCCAAAAGAATCTAACGAGAGAATTTTAAAACACCTAATGATTCTTACCCGGACCTCTCATTTTTCTGGTGAGAAAACTGAGATCAGAAAGATAAACTGATAGGCCCAGGCTAGAAGAGAAGTGCAAATATCCTGACATCAAGGTTAGTGCTCTTTCCTTGGCTCATGCTTCCAGACTTCTCTCATACAGTCCTACCTCCATCCTCTTCTCTTCCCCAACCTGTGCATAGCTACAGCCAGCCTCATCCCCTTCCCTCCCACAGCCACTGTAAAACAAGGAAAGGAGAACGTTCAGCGGTCACAGTGTTCCAAATGGAAAGGAAAGCAAAGCAAAAAACCTCAGGATTCCATATCTCATTTTAATTTTATTAAAATTTATATTAAATAAGGGATAATATTTTTCCAGTGAGCAAGAAACACTTCCAAGGATAAGTTTGGCCACAGCATGTCTAAGAAAATTACTAGCAAGAAGGAATGTTGATATGAACAATACTGGATAAAATCAGCCCCTCCCACTCTCTTAGGTATTTTTGAAAATAGCTATTATTTTGATGAAAACAATACATACTATTCAAACAAATACAATTTTTTTCCAAAATCCTATAATCCAGAGAAAACCATTTTTAAAAGTTCATGTTACATTCTTCTAGGCGTCTCTAAGACTAAAATACACATAAAGACATATACATACAATACTTCATACATGGAATCTTATGTACACAGTTCTTTTCTCTCTGAACAATATGTCATGAACAACATCATTTTTAAAAGTTGCATAGTGTCCATTAAGTGGATATACCATCATTTATCTAACCAGCATTCTATTGATTGACTTTTAGGTTTTTCCCAAACTTTTACTATTGTAAGCAACTCATAAACTTTCTTATGTATGTCCCTTTGCACAACTGTACAGTTACAATCTTCTTGGACAAATTCCTAGAAGTGACATTTTTGTCAGCCAATTCTTATCAACTAGAAATGTTGATAATGTTAGCCAACATTATCAACCAGAAAAAAGAAATTTGTGGCCTCTTTGAAAAATATATTTTATATGTGGGACTCCAAATGACCAGATTTTCCCATTTGAAACACAGATAAACCTCAGTATTGTCTGTCTGGTGTGATATTTCAATAATGTGTGTCAGAGCTCCTTGAAGCAGGGTGCTAGACACTGCTAATTGTTTAAAACAATATGCTTTCTTTTTTACTAGCAGAACTCTGATTGTCACGTCCAGCATGACGGGAGCTGTGGGAAGCGAGAAGGGCGGCGCAGGGCTAAGAAAAGACAGTAACCAATATAAGAGTGCGAGCGGGGCCAAAGGTCTCAAGCCTCAAGGTCTGAGCCCCGAATCAGGCCAACGCGTAGTTTTTATTGGTAAACTTCTAAAGAGGTAAAAGATTGTTAATCTCAAGATCTGTGTGTTAGTAGCCTGCTGGCTGTCTTTCCGCAAGTTCCCATTGTGTTCCAGCTTGAACTTTGCCTTCACACACATGCACATCTCCAAGGAATCCATTGAAGGGGAGGGACCGATATGAATCCTTCGGGTCTCAGTTTGCTGAGACTTCCCCTCAAAGGAGCCTTTCCGATATCTCTCCATCGGGCCTCAGTTTGCTGAGGCACTCCCTTGTGAAATCCTGGGAAGAGCGTGGGGGAATAAATGGTTTGACAGCTGTAAGGCAACATCTGATTTTTTTCAGGGTGACAATGTGTCAGTTAAAAATCTTTACTTCCCGAGACTCTTGTAAGCCATGTTTGGCCATGTGACCAGTCAACAAAATTAAAGTGGTTGTTGCTTGCAGGGACTCAAAGCTTTATGGAAGAAATGTGTAGTTTGTCATTGGGACCTGTACCCATTCTTTTTCTTACCAGTGGCATGATACTGGAGGTGGAGCAGCCATATTTCAGCCATAATAACGAAACCCACACACACTATTAATAGTGTAGGAAATCAGAGGTGCCTGGTTCATGACTGCTTTGGAGGCCCAGCCTACCCACTCTGGACTGCCCATTTCTGGACGTTTTGTTATGTGACGGAAAATAAATCCCTCCCATTTAAGGTTTTGTTGTTTGGGTTTTCTGTTATAAGCACTGAATGCAATTCCTAATTGATGCCTTAAGACAAAAGAAGTCATCATTTATTTAGCACTATGTGTAGAATTTTTAATAGGGTAAGATGAAAATGGGGACACAAAATGGAAACAAACAAGCAATAACAAAAAAAAAAAAACACTCTCTAATATACTTAGTTTCCATTTAAATACCCAAATATTACAATTAGATTAACAAATCATTTGTAATTATTAGATTAAATTCTGTAAAGTAAATTATATTCACTGGTATAGTAGTTTTAAATTATGTCCACAAGTTCTTTGATACTAATTCCTTCAAAAGGTGGAGCTGAATTCCCCTCACCTTGAGTCTGGACTGTGCTTAGTGACTTGTTCTCATGAATAGAACGTTGTAGAAATGACATAGTGTAATTTTTTAGGGGAGGCCCACATTATAGTAATGAAGCCTTCCTGCCAACAGCTAATGAGGAACTTAGGACTCCTGACAATAGCAATGTGAGCGACCTTGGAAGCAGATTCTCCAGCCCTAATCAAGCCTTCAGATGACTGCATCCCCAGTCATCTTCACTGAACCTCAAGAAAGAACCTGAGCCAGACCACTCCACTAAACTACTCCTGAATTCCTGGCCTACAGAAACTGTGAGTTAATAAATGTTTGTTGTTTTAAGCCGTTACATTTTGGGATAATTTGTTATATGCAGTAAAGATAACTAACACATCTGGGTATAATAGAGTCTAGCACAATGCCTGGCACATATATCAGTGTTTATTTATGGTTTGAATGAATAAACAATTGAATGAAGTAGAATATATCTTTTTTACTTTAAAGGGTAACATACAATGCTGGTATTATCTTTGATCCCTGACACCTGTATTATAAAAGCATTTTCTGACATGATCATAGAGAAATCAGTTGTGAATATTACCGAGATATAAACATCTACAATCCTGGAAGAAACATACTGAATAGGGCAATAGAACCCTTGAGACTTGAATAATGCTTCCAGTTTTATCACTAATTAGCTGAATTGCTGATGGCAAGTCACCTAAGCCCTCTATATCTCAAGATCACTATCCATAAATAGGGGAAAATAACCCCAGCCTGCCTCAAAAGGTGGTCAGTGAGATTATATGTGACAATGTAATTGTAAACCCATTACTATTTGTTGAATTACATTAGGCTCATGAGGTCTATCCTATTGTATTTTAAACAATTAAGCATTAAATATTCTAGCAGTGTACACCACGAAGACTTTTCTTTCAAAAGGTGATAACTTACTGATTTTACTGTGTATCTTTGTAAAATATTAGCATCATTCATAATAAGCAGTTAGGATTTAAGAATATGGCAGGATAGTAGGTTATTATATGTCAGATCTCATTTTATTAGCCTGCTGACAATTTATTGCACTTTAAAAAGAATACATAATTATGACTGGCTTCTTTTTCTTTTCATGAATTAATTTGTAATTGTGGTTGGGTGTGTGTCCCTCTTTATGGTAAGAGTGGTAGTTAAATATACTTAGTAATAGATATACATTTAACCAATAATTTGGTCTGAGTCGAAGAGTTTATCCTAGAGCAAAATTGCACCCAGCAGCAAGAAAATAAATGGTAAAATACATGTCTTTCTCTTTCAGAGAGGAGGACTTGGGCACTCAGGGGAAGACTTAATACAATGAAACATCAGAGGTAGAGATTATGCAATTATTGACAACACACAATTTAATAGCATGGCTAACTCCAGAGGTAAATATGTGAGGAAGAGTAAGATAGAGCCTTAGTGTAGGAGTCAAGTCCTGATTATGTAGTGGATGAACTACTCAAACTCTCTGGTTTTGTTTTATATATTGTTCGTTCTTGCTTTCTGCTGTTCAGCTGTGACTCCAAATCGGTTGAAATTACTGGCTTAACTAGACATCAGATTATTTGTGGTTGTAGATGACCCCTGCTAACTACCATCTTTATTAACCTGAGTAGGAAGAACAACCCTAGAAAGAAAAGGACAGAGCTTCCTTCTTTGGCAATAATGTGCTTTTCAACAGAGCTTCTCATCTCAGATTGAAAAATACCTGCCAGGATAAAGTATTTTCACCCTATGGAACCTAAGAGAGCATTTTCCAAACAGTTTTTATTCCTTGCAGCTACTGCTTCACAAAATCTACCAAGATTTTGAGATAGTTGCAAAGGTTAGTGTTATTTTCTAAATTGACTGACATATGAAAGGGATAAAGGTGAAAGACAGAGCAGAGGAGGAGATAAAGAAAAAAAGAAAGTCTAGGAAATACTTTTAACCTCAAGGGAAGAGGATTCAGCATGACTCACAACTTATTAGCTTACAAGTGAGACTGCCACGTGTGTACTGAGGACTTGTGTCATCTAGAGAAATATTCTCAACTTACGAGGTTTGGCTCCCTGGGATTACTTGTTTTTCTAGTTCCCTGGAAGAAGAATCAGGATTTTCCTTAATTGTTTTCCCTAGTGGGGCAACAAAAGCACAGAACATTTGTTGTAAGTGGAATAAATGAAGCCGGCTTCAGTTAAAAGTCCTAAGCAGTAAATAATTTAAACATGCGTATGCTACCTCTATTGTAAATAACTGACTTAACAAATTTTAGCTGCATAACATGGCACTTTTTCTCTTCTTTCTTTTAAGTTGCATTTAAATGTGTTTAAATCTGAAAATGGATGGTGCTAGATACTTTTTTGGGTTTCTGTCCATCCTCCATAGAGCAGCACCCCTCTCTTCCTCATCCCTTTCTCCTGAAATTTCTTCATCAGGTTGGGTCCCCATAGCCATGTTTATATGAAAGGACCTTTCTCCCTTCCTGGCCGCAGCTGATTCAATAGGTTTTGATCCTTTAAGGAATCTGAATCAACCAGATTCTTGTGGGAATTTGGAATTGGGAAAGAGAGGCCTTACTCTCTGTTGAACACTGAAACTGTAACCCAAACATGGGCTTCTAACCCACACACGTAAACCCAAGATAAGGGGCACTCACTCTACAGGGAGAGATAGAAATGAAACAGACTATCTGAGAATAGTAACAACTCTAAGCTGAGTGCTCCCTGAGAGAGAAAGGGGAGTCACTTCCTAGTTTCCCACAGCCCCATCCCGTAAAAGGCCTGACTGCTCTTGAGTTCCCTGAATCTCTACACTGTATTCTTATATATGTAATTACACTTTTTGAAGTTAGTTTGAATGGATAATTTCCCCATTACTTAAAATATGTTTCGTTACTTCATTTAAGAGAGATCTAAATAGTTTTCATTTATAAGAGGTAAAAAGTATTTTGAAAGATTTTTGTCCAGTTTTATCCCCCCAAAATTACAAGGTATACAAAGAAACAAGAAAGTATGGCTCATTCAAAAGGGACAGAATAAATTGGTCAAAACTATCTCTGAGGAAGTTCAGACATGGGAATTACGAAACAAAGATTTTAAAACAACTGTTTCAAATATGCTCAAAGAACTAATGGAAAACATGAAGAATGAACTAAAGGACATGAGGAAAATAATGTATGAACAAAATGAGAGTATCAATAAAGAGATAGAAATAAAAAGGAACTAAACAGAAATTCTGGAGCTGAAGAGTATAATAGCCACAATTTGGGAACTGTTGGCTCTAAGACAGCTTTTTTTGTAGGAGACTCTGGGCCTGGTTCCCCAACAGGGGATGGTGTGCCTTAACTCAAATCATAAAATTTGTTACAGTTTAGTGGGAAGATCTTGGCCTTTTGAGTAAGATTGATGTGTTTCAATTACAGCTATAGATAAAAATAACAGTGACTAACATTACTAATTAAAGTAGAGAATGCTCTAAGAGGGAAGAACTCCAAGTCTAGGACTTCTTACTGACTTCTGCGGCTCACTTACTATATATTAGGCAGTGTGTTATAGTTAAGTCACTCTACTAATCACCTTATTTTAATCTTCACACCAACTCTCTGAAGTAGGTGTTATCAACCCTATTAACTGATAAAGAAACTAGTTTCAGAGATTAAGCACTAGGAAGTAGTATAACAGGGATTCCAACCCAATTTTTAAAAAATTGCTTCACTGAGATGTAATTAACATGCAATAACTATACGTACATAAGGTGTATAATATGATGTTTTGGCATATGTGTACACCCATGAAACCATCACCACAATCAAGATAATGAACATGTAACTATTGCCCCCCCAATTTTTCTCCAGCCACTCCCCACCCCAATCCCATCTCCAAGCAACCACTGACCTGCTTTCTGTAACTACAGATTAGTTTGCATTTTTTAAAGTTATATAAATGAGTCATACAATGTGTGCTCTTTTTTATTTGGCTTTTTCACTCAGTATAATTACTTTGAAATTAAACCATGTTGTTGAGTTTATCAAGAGTTCATTTTTATTGCTGAGTAATATTCCATTACAAGGATATACCATCATTTGTGTATCCATTCATCTGCTGATGGACATTTAATCTGTTTCTGACCCTAAATCTGTGCTACACTCTCTCCAGCTCCATAATTTACTGTGTGGTCATAGAAAACGGAATTATTCTCTTTAAGCTTTAGTTTCTCTCACTGTAAAATGGCAATAATATTTCTTTCCACAAGATGGTTATTAGTAAATGAGAGATAATATGTGAAATCACCTAGTACTGTGCTTGGTACTCAGTAGTTGTTCATAAATATTCGTTTATTTTTCCCCAAGAAAGAAATATCTCCAGGGAGGAACTGAGAAAAAATATAGCAGTACATGCCTTCCTGGACTTTTTCTTTCTGCATTTTCACCTCCTACTTGAAGATTTCTCACTTTAATTTCCCCTGCTTGCCTCTCATCTGTCACCTGTTTTCTTTCTAATACAAATATATACACAAACTCTTTTTTCTTATTCTTGTAGCATGGCTGAAGTAGAGTGCTATTTTCATAAAAATTAAGGGATAAATTAAAAGGTTTTGTAAAGGTTCTATGATTCCATAAAACCAAGCAGCATAAAAATAGTCAAGACACCTAGATGCATGCTTCTATCCCAAATAATTCCAGCAAAGTTAGTCTAAGATATGCATTTTTTTTCTTTTCAATTTTATTTTGACATAATTTCAGACTTTACGGGAAAGTTGCAAGAATAGTATAAAGAATCTCTGTACAGCTTTTTCTTTGGTTATTTTAAAATTTTAATGATTCACTTGAGCTATTCTCTTGCCTCCAAAATTTAAGCTAATAGTGGCTTTGACAGAAAATACTCAGTTAACTTAATGTGATAATAAATTTAACAACAATAACATTTCCAAAAATTGCTTACTGAATACTTGATAAGTGACAGACAACCGGCTCAATATTTAACTTAAACGATCACCTACTCTTAACAACCTTATAAGATTAGGTACTATTAATATTATTATACCCATTTAATAGATGAGGATATGGAGACCAAGAGAGCTTTAGGATCTTGCCCAAGGCCACACAGAAATCTTGTGGTGCTGAATGCAAATGAAACCAACTAGATTCCTGGATCTGCGTTTTTAATGCTAATCTTTTAAATCAAGTGTCAGCAAACTACAGCCTTTGGCTAAATCCAACCTATAAAAGAGCTTTATTTAGTCCCAGATCTGCTTTTCAAAGGATCACCATTCTCTGACACAGGTGGCTGGGCACAACCTGATCTGAGCTCCTTCCTAACCTGGCTTCTGTCTTTCAGTTATCTGGCCATTTCCTCTCACTGGCTGCTGTGATTTCTTGTTCTGCTCACAGAAAAACACCAGCCTGACCCGGTAAGTTCTAACTTCCTGACACAGGTCTTTACACTGAGGGTCTCAGGTCTAAAGGAAACACCTAAGTGCCCAGTAAAGTTGATATGCAGCATTAATCTTCACCAGGCTGGGGCATTTCTGGGGCATTTTATGATGACTCACCCCATACATCTTAAATAATACAAAATGATACTGTATATACGATCAAAGTTGGCAAACCTGGGGTAGGCACTGTGGTGCATTGTTCTGATCCCCTTTTAGGGCTGAAAGATTTATACCCCCAGCTACTGGAAGTGCTGCCAGCAGACAAACCTCAGCAGCCAGCCAGCCCTCTTGGGGAATTGCCTCAGGTGCAGATATAGCTGCCTCAGCCCAAGATGAGCCCCCGATAAGGGCATCCACATCCAATGACTGATCAACACAAGCCTGTAAAGACCCAGCCTCCCAACACTGACCTGTGACACTCTCTAGGACCGGTCCAACATCAGAGTTCCCCATCCAGTTGAGTAGAACCTTTTTTTTTTTTTTCAGAGAGAACACAGCTTTATTACGCCGGTGGGCTCAGCGGGATCCTTCCCAAAAGACTGAGCCCCTAGCAAGGTTTTGAGCAGGTTTTTATGTGTTGGGGACTTCAGTAAAACCTTTTTAAGACAACGTTATAGCCCAGTTTTTCCCTCTGTCCAGTCCTGCTTTCTTCTCTTCCCTTTCACAGATATTCATCTCCCTAATAAATTGTATGCATGTTGATCTGTGTTTCAGAATCTGTTTTCTGGGAAACATAGCCTATGACAAAACCTAAAACAAGAGGAGGGCTATATCTCAACCCCCTTAAAATTCAACCTTCTTTTTAAGTTTCTGTCAGTGAGTCATATCATTTTGAGTGACTCTGCCTACCTAGAGTTAGGTCTTCATACATTAAGATCAATGTTCCACATGAGAAATGAAGAGAAATAGACCCTGTGCAACCTGTCAGTCTTGTTCTCTGCCCACAAATGAGCCCGTAATCATACCACCAACTAGATTCATAATCATCAAACCAATTCAATGGTGATTTGGACAATTACTGAAGCTTTTGGATTTTTCACATTTAATCAGAGGTAGAATTTTGAAATACTTTCAGTATGCCATCCCTCTTTATGACCATCTTTGCTTTAGGGTAAACTTCAATAGACTGTACTTGCACATGTGTTTTAAGGATACTTGAAAGATCGCATACTAGAGAAAGGATGGAAAGTGTTCATGTTTTCCTATCTTTCTGATATCTTTTTTAAAAAATGTTTCCATGGTGATACAACCTAATAAAGTACTAGGTATTAGATAACATGTGTTCTCATCCTGGCTCTGTTACTTATTAGCTGCTTTCTGAGTCTCATTGTCCTCAACCATTAAAGGGAGATATGATGCCCGTATTTTAGAGTGATTATGTTGGTTAAATGAGAGGATATTTACAAAGGCCTACCATAGTACAAGTCCTCAGGAAATGGTAACTATTTTTATAAACAAGCATAATATTGATAATAAGTGCATTGACCAAAAATTTTAAAAGGAAAGATCTTTTCAACAAATATTTCAATTTGTTGCCACATTTTCCATCCCCTAGTAGCAAATACTAATTAGCAAACAAAGATATCCACTATATAGATTTCTATACCGAAATGTGCATAAATGATTTTCATCCAGGGGTCAATTACCTTTAAAGTAAAGGAGTTGGATTAAGTGATTTCTGTTTTTCCCCCAGTGTTTAAAGCCTCATGAGTCTACAGATTAGGATGACCTCCAAAAACAGAAGCAACTGTTATTTCTGGGAATTGAGTCTTTCTCTGTTGAGAGGGGCTGCATGTCAACAGAACTCTAGTTCTAAGTCCTCTTGACTAGTAGTCTACTTGAAAATAATTCAGACTCTCAATCTATTATACCATTGCTTATACAAAATACCTGTCATACAGAAGTAGTAATGATTAAATTATAAAAATGGAAGTTACTGTCCATTTTTTTGTCCTTGTCTCATAGTTGCTTAAACTCTATTTATATTGAATGCATGTTATGGCTCATTATTTTTCTCTCGATACTAATTACTTCTGCTGATTAGTGCTGTGTTTGTATATGGAGGCAGTTCTGTGCAAACACAAGTGAAGAGTTCAACTTTTCCTCTGTCATCTGGTAACATCGTTCTCAGGGACTGGTTTCTCTGATACAATTTCTACAGCTACATCACCTCTTTGGATATGTCCTCCCTAAGACGTGTGCCCTCTATTTCATCTTTGTCTCTAGAATGAGTTGCGTGTGTATGTTTATACTCTCGAACCAATTTAGAGTCAAACCTTACCTCTACTTTGAGCTGGACTTGCCTCCTTTTTTACTGAGTGGATCCATCCTAGCAGACACCCAGGACCATCTTTATTTTCCTCCCCTTCTCAATATCTGTCTCACATCCGTTTTTCTACTTCCTGCCTAAGGAGTCTGACCTCCTTTCTCAAAGGAAGCAGAGTAGTATTTTGTGTCTCTTAGTGCTCTACCTGGACCATTTAATACACATGTTAGAGCATTGTCAATCCAGATAACATTACCTATCCCCGTATATATTAGACTTTCATCAAGGATGTAAATGATGGGGGAAATGGCCAGGGCTAGTGGTTGAAGGTAGAAAGTGGAGGCTGATGAGCAGAGAGGTAACACTTTATAGTTGAAGCCTGAAAGCTCTGGATGGAAGGTGACGATGGTATACAGAAACAGAACAGAAAGAAACGTTCAGAGTTCAGAAGAACCAGCACCATTTCAATGAGGAGACTGGAATTTGTACCCAATATAAAATGTAGAGGCAAGAGGGACACGCATGGGGGGCAGGAAAGAGTTGCAGGCAGAAACAAGGATCAGGAAATTAAATTTAGCTTAGCTTCTCATGTGCAAATGGCTACTTATGGTTTGGCTGCCTTTTATCTTTGAGGTACAGCCACATCTCCCAATTTTTCAACACTGGTAACTACGAAGCTCTCAAGGAAGTGAAAAAGGGAATGAAAAGATACGCTGCACTCCCGTTTACCAAGCTCCCAGCTGATAACTCAAAGGCCAGTTCACTTTTCTTTCATTATACGTTAAATATGCTTTTAGGGACTGTTGTGATACTGTTTGAAACATTATTTCTATAGGAAAATACATTCTTTCTTCAAATTGGATCACCTTTAAACGTATTTTTGGGATACAGCTCATATGGAGACAGCGGACTTTTTCTAGTGTACTAACATTAACCATCTACATGTTTCAGATAAAGACAATTCAGGTGGTAAAACAGTGACTTGGCAAGGGCACTATGATGAAACTAAGCTAAAATTGGAATTTCATGCACCTTCATTCAGTCTGTAAAACTTCTTTTTCTATTGGACTTCTAAGGAGCCTTCTTTGCCATGAAAAGATTACCATGTTTCCCCCAAAATAAGCCCTAGCCAGACCATCAGCTCTAATGCGTCTTTTGGAGCAAAAATTAATATAAGACCCAGTGTTATGTTATATTATATTATATTATATTATATTATATTATATTATATTATATTATATTATACCTGGTCTTATAGTAAAATAAGAGTGGGTCTTATATTAATTTTTGTTCCAAAAGACACATTACAGTTGATGGTCTGGCTAGATCTTATTTTCAGGGAAACACGGTATTGGGGAAGGGAACAGGAGGAACAGAACAAACCTCTCTCTCATGCTCTCTTGCTCTCTCCCTCTCTTTCCCCCTCTCGTTTTCTCCCTCTTTCCCCCTCTCCGCTCTCCCCTTTTCCTTCTACCTCTTCCCTCTCTCATTCTCCCTCCCTCGCCCCCACATCCTTCCTGCTTTGCATTTCTATTTCTCTTCCAATCAATTTCTTTCCTTCTCCCCCTCCTCCTCTTCCAATGCCTCTCTCTCTCTCTCTCTCTCTCTCTCTCTCTCTCTCTCTCTCTCTCTCTCTCTCTCTCTCTCTCTCTCTCTCTCTCGGAAATGGGTGTGTATTTGGGGGGGAGGGGAGGTGGTTTGTTTGCTTTTCTCTTCTCTTTCTTTGCTTCCTGGTCTGTCACTGCTCTCAGTATTTGGCCTGCCTCCTTTCAGTCTCTTCCTTTTTGTTTTTCAGTTCTTGTTTTTATACCTGCCCCTCCTAGTAGAGAAAAGAATGTCATCATTACTTTAATTTTTTAAAAAAAATTTTAAGTCCTTAACTCTTTCTGGCTCTGTGCTATTATAAAAAGGAAGTTACATAGACAGTGTCTGACTTCCAAAAGTACGAAGCCTATTGTGAAACTCAGCTGTGATTTTATAACACCCTTGTGATTCCTGACTTTTTTGGTTTGTTTCTCAGTCCCATTAAAAATCTAGTGATAACAACGAATTGCTTCCTTCCAAAAAGGCCTGTCACAGACATGCCTGATTCACATACAATTTCAGAAGGTTCAAAGACTCCCTGAACCCCAAAGGAGTTTATGATCTCAGATTAAGAATGCTGCCTGTTGTCTCAATATATTTTACAAATGTCACACAATTTGAGATAGGAAGAATTTCTTGAAACATGATCAATTTTAATTCATTTCAGTAAGAAAAGCAGTAGGCCATTTTGTGTGGTTGGCGAGGTAAAAGGGAAAGAAATGTTATCACATTACAAGTAGATTGTAACATTATCCAAAAGGAACAAACATTTATTGAGCACCATCTACTACATACATACCTATATATAAAATTCCTACATGATACAGCTGTTGTAAAAATTACATATATGTATATGTGTATTTAATATATATATGTATATACACAGATATATACATTTGTGTACATATATTTGTATAGGTATACAAATATGTGTATATATAATATATTAAGTATATAAAATATAAAAAGCATATATATAAATATAATTTTCACAATAGCTGTATCATGTAGGAATTATACTCAGATATGAAAATTGAGATTCAGAGTGATCAAATAGCTAACTCAGTTCACCAACTAGTGAACAATAAATCTAAGCAATGATCCTAACCAACATCTAACTCTAATGCCCCCTCAGAGGATGACTTCTCATTTATCTTTTCTACTCAATACAAAACTTAGCATATAGAAGATACTCATAACAGGTTCAAATTTTGATTAAATTAAATCTAACTGTGGGGGGGGGTGTCAAGTACAGAGCCTTGCAGTAGATCACTGGAGGTTAGAGACCACTTTCTCCACTCCCACCCCCCATTTAATTTCTTATTTTTAGAGAAAAGAAGGGGGACATTAACAGTTCTGAAGAGTAGAGGGGACTCTATAAAATTGCATAGAAATATAATAATTTTACTTCACTCATCAGAGAACTCTGTCAGGTCTATCATTGTGAAGATAACAGGCTGGAGTATGCCAGTTTTCTTTAGAAAGGAATATATTGCAAAGTTAATGCAATATTAACTTGAGGAAACCATGTTTGATTAGTGAGCCCTCCGAACATTGAAGGAAGCATTTTGACTGAGGCTCCTGAAATATAAGGAACAATTTGAAACATGCCTTGGAGGAAAATACAGCAATTTTAACATAAGGAGTTTCTCAAATAAAGTCTGATTTTAAAGGAAAAAGAATCTCATTGATTGAAGAAATTGTTCAAAATGTGGATGCACATATTCTGAGGCAAGCTAATGAAGGAAGCTGTAATGTGAAGAGAGTTGGTGAGGAAAATGAAAGCAATATCAGAATGTGGGCAGCTCTCGGATAGAAGCTGGTTATACTTCAAAAGAATACCTTTAGGGAAGCTAAGAAATACTTAACTAAGTTTAACAGAAACTGTATTGGAAGTAATTATTATCTTAGAAGCCAGTTAAAGCAATGGAGTGATGCAGAATCTGACTTGTGTTGCCCTGATCACTAAGTTCATGATTTAAAAATAACCCCATCTTGACTTCAGGTCAGGGGGACATCACGATGCATAGTTTTTAAATTTCTCCAATCCCTCCTTAAAAACATACAAATAACTAGAATAGCAATAGAAAAATTCTACTCACTACATCCTCGAGAAAACCAACTGACAGAACATCCCCATGAACCTCAGAACGCCAGTGAGTTTTGCCCCCACCTGAACCACCAGCAAAGCAGGACCCATGCAGGACACGTGTAAGTTTAGCAGCTATGCAGAGGTAGTGGAGGGGAGAGAGAGAATTCTAATGGTTCTATAAGTACAGCAATACAGCAGTTGCCAACAAAAATTCAAGAAGAGAGGGTCCCTCCTTGAATGGAATTCTCAGCAAGTGAATATCACGAGAATAACAGTGAAAAGGAGAGGGTTCCAGGCTCCAACTGTGGATAGTGGAATAAAAAGAGCACAGCTACACACCATAGATCAAAGGTGCTGCGCTGGCTTAAATCCTCAAAGAACTGAAATAGCTAATAAAACTGTCCTGAGGAAAATGCGACTGTGAAGAGAATTCAAATTGAGCAGGATGGGAACTCTGAGGGCAAAGAGGAGAAAAGGATCCAACACTGCGGGGAATGCGGACTCCAGAGAATGCAGATCTCAGAAAGCAGGTGTGACTACAGAGAGGCTATTTTCATTTCTGTCTGTCTATCATCTGTCTGTCTATCTATCTATCTATCTATCTATCTATCTATCTATCTATCTATCTATCTACCTATCTATCTATCCATCTATCTATCAATCAATCATATATCTGTCTAATTTGTAATAACAATAGAGGAGAAAGCTCTTAAGCAGTGAAACTAGGAAAGCTATTACAGTGCATCCCAAGCCCCTCCAAGGGAGCCACTTCCTAAAAGCACAGGACACTCAAATTTGTTTATACATGAACAACAGAAAAGAACATTGTTGAACATTAAATACACTGTTATAAAAAAAAGGAAATGGACTGAATAATACAACAATGGATAATTACTGCATACCAGAAAATATGTAATCAAAAAGCCAGTGAAAACTAAATAATATAACAGAATTATCTAAAAGAATTTAAGAAAATAATAGAAACTATAAGAGAACAGCGTATATTAGAACTAGGAAACTCAGAAATGCGATGGCTAAACATCAGCTGGGGATTGCTATGATTCATACTGGACTTAAGTCACTGTGAAGGCTGGTCTATTTGCACTTTACCCTTACTCATAAAGTGTGTCCCTTTTTGGTCCTAATTGAAATGTATAGATCCCTTCTTCCGGGCATGGCTCTGAACTCCAGTTTTCCCCCAGCCCCCTGTATCTATCAAAAGTTTTGCTCAAATTCTCATCTTTTCAGCTGCTATTTTTCTAATAAGCAAACACCTCAAATCTAAAAGCAATGCCACGTGCCAGGCTCAGATACCTTCACATTGTTCTGAAACAACCTAGGCCTCCATTGTCATAAATAGAACTTGGGAAATACAGTTAACAAAGGAGGGAAGATAGATAGATAACAGATAGATAGATAGATAGATAGATAGATAGATAGATAGATAGATAGACAGATAGATAGGATTCAAGAGAAAAATGAGAGCTGTAGACAGGAAAGAAAGGTCCAACATAAGTGTAATTTATATTGGCAGAAGAAAATGAAACCAGTAGAACAAAGCAAATACAAAAATCCATAATGCAAGAAGATTTTCTTGAAATTAAAATAAATTGAACATTTATATTGAAAGAGCTCACCATTAACCTTGGAAAATGAACCTAACATTTTCACCACCAAGACATATTCTATTAAAACTGGCCAATAAAGAAAAAATGCTATGGACATCCAGGTAAAAAGACCAAGTCACTTAGAAAGGAAACATAAAGTCCTATTTTCATCAGACCGATCCACAGTTAAGACAATAGAGCAACACATTTTAAGATACTCAAGGAAAGAAAACATGACACAGTGATTTTTATATACACCCAAACTTGCTTTTAAGTTTAAAAGCTACAGAAAAATAAAGCAGCTGTGAACATGCAATAACTCCTGGCATATTTTTCCCTGAGAAATCTACCTAGAAAACAAACTTCAGACAACCAAGAAATCATAGGAGATGCTTTAGCTAAGTTCCAGGCACATAATAGCATGCCAATAAATGTTAGTTGAACAAATGGATAGATGTATGGATACATGGATTAAAGAATAAATTTATGAATTTCAGGGTATATCTGGTAGGGAAAAGGAAAGGGCCATCCATATTACTAGTTACCACAGAGCTAAGGATGTAAAGTCAAAGAATGTTCTGGGAAAATTTTTTTTAGATCAAAATGAATAAACTGTGTTCAGAGTGATTTGCCTACGATACACAGATGGCCCATGGGTGAGCCAGGAAACTGATCCAGAGTTTTCTTAGTGAAGTTCTCTTTAAAAACTCATTCAATGACAAAATATCACCTTTAAATAGCATTATTTATTTTCCCCCCAAATAAACTAATCCCATAGTAAAATATTTCTTGAAGACTGGGGCATAACTTTTTTTTTCATTAACTTTTAAAAGTTACAACAGCAATATATGTTTATTAGAGAAAGATTAGAAAAAAAATTTACTTATAATCCCGTCACCCAGACAAAACTTATGTTACAAACATTTTTTTCACCTTTTTAGACATTTTCATTCTTCAAGCAAATGTACACTAGTGTTTAAAACAAAACTAGAATCATGTCATATTGTTTTGTAGTCTTTTTCACTAAATATATCATGATCATCTTTCATTATCAATAAATATTGAACTAAATTGCATGAAAAAACTTTAAATAATCTTATATTAATGGAAATGTAAATTTGAATATTTATATTCTGTTTTCCTGAGCATTTCATGATTTCAATTCACTCAATGTTATCTGTATATAGTATCTCTTGTCTACCTTAACTTATATTCTCCCTTTATATATGATTGATTGTTCTGAATCTTAAACTTGCCAAGCTGATTAGTTACAGCTCCTTGGTACCTCCTGAAACCTGGAGGCAGTGTCATCTAATGGGATTTTTCCTTTGATGGGGAAAAGTGAGAGACAATGAGAGGGGGAAGGAACTGCTGTGTGCTGAGGGGAAAGGAACTTGGAGTGAGTAAACTAATGAACTGGGGGTAAATATGTTGGCCTTGTAGATCAAGCCTCTTATGGAGATGCCATAATCCTGTGTGGTTCTGGGGAAGAGAGAGGCTTCCTGTTTATAGTAGGGGACTAGAGAATTCTGGAGAAGCTACGAGAGCACCACAGGCCTGGCTGCTAGTTGGCTGGGTTAGAGGAACAGCATTCAGACCCTCTTCCTGTACTGGCTTCACCTCACATCATGTGAAACATACTAACAGGCAACCACTTCTCACCGAAGGTATTTCCATCTAACCAATGGAGTCTTTAGATGCAGATGACTACTTGACTTGATGTTACCTTTATAGATATTCAGTATTTATTAATTTCAGTTTTTTCAATATATATTTTTTGTATTGTGGGCCCAATAAGTTTTATGTTGCTTTTATTTCTTTTTCAGGCATCTGGCCATTTTGCAGGCTCTTGAAATACTTGTGGGCCTGGGCACTGTTCCTCTACTGCCCAATGCAATGCATGGGAAGGTCCTGCAACCAACTCGGGGTCTGCCCCACTACTGCATAGGCTTCCTGTCCCCATATCTCTAAGGCATTGCTATGGACGGGGCCCCTAGCTCTGTTGGACCATGGCAATGCCATGTGTGTGCTGCCAACACAAAAATCACAACGAGAAAGTCTAATGCTGCCAGAGCAGAGTTTCTGGTTTTCTTAGTTCAAGTATATACCCAATCCTGAGTAAACCTCTTGGGGAGGAAACAAAAACATTTTTGTTTTTGTGACAGATAAATGGGACCAGAGTTACTTAATTTGAATATTAATGTGTATTATGTACCTAGTTATTAGAGTGGTGCAAATGGATTAGTCTCAGCGAGTTTATAGAATTAACTCAAAAAATTTTACCCAATAGCAATAGGTTCTCGGGGTAAATTGTTTGGATTCTGTTCCCAGTTCTGCCACTAGAAACCGAGTCATTTAAGAAAATTAGTTCACCTCTCTAAGCCTCAGTTTTCTCACCTGAAATATGAAAATAGTAATAGTACCTACCTCATATAGAATTGTTGTGAGTATACCATGAGATAACGCATAAACATCACTTTAGTATAGAGCTTGGCATGTATTAATCCCTTTGTAAATGTTGGCTGTATTACTATTGATATCATATATTCAGATGGAGACTGCAGCCAAGAAATCAACAGAAGGCTGAAACTCGAAAGGGCAGCAGTGGAGGAAGTAGATCACCAAGAGCAAAGATGTATAATCAGAGACTTTAGTCTAAGGCTAAGATCATCCACACCCTCGTATTCCCAATTCCTATATACAGATGGAAAAGTTGGACAGTGAAGAAGACTGATAGGCTCACAGGTTAAGAATGGTTACTGCATTTTTAAATAGTTGGGGGTAAAAATAAAACGATATTTAGATGTAATAAATCTTAGCATGATAAGACTAGGATATTACTTATCAAGAAGTAGAGTAAAATTTATGTTAAAAGTTGAAATTTCCTGAGTGAGAACAGGGTATTTCTATAGGAAATTATAATCTATGATGTAGTGGTTAAGAGCCCTGGGGCCAAATTGCCCCACAAGCCTCAGTTTTCTTATATGTAAAATGAGAATATTAAGAGCACCCACCTTGGAGGGATGTTGTGATCAAATTACATAATGTATGTAAATTGCTTCACATATTTTTTGACAGGTCTCAACAAATATTTGCTGCTGTTGCTGCAACTGTTGTTGGCATTACTATTATTAGTAGTAGTAGTACGACTGTTATCTCATATGAGAGATATAAAGGCCCTGTTTTCCCCACCCTGGCTTTCTGTGGTTATTTGTATAATGGGTTTCACCACTGTCTAACCTTGCAGGTGATGGTGGCTTTTCTTTCTTTACCTTCCTACCCTTATGGGTGTTAAAGACCCCCTTTTTCAGGGTTTTTTGAAAGGAAGAGTTTTCAACAAGAGCCCAGTACATGTTGGAATGTCGGTTGGCATTCTTTTGGTAGATTTTGAACTGCTTTCTTGGCTCTTTATTCTGACTCAGTGTCTGATATATTGTTATTATTATTGGCGTTATTTTATATACTTGGCTCTTGGCCCTGCAGCCCAAAGTTCAATCCTCTTTCACTTCACACCTAGGTTTCCAGAAAGCTTACCTGAATCTCACTTATCAGGGTCCATTTAATTGGGATCATAAAAAACGTCTTGGAGTGGAATAAACAAGGCTTTTGGAATTCAGCAGACCTGGGTTCAAATTCCAGTACCACTACTTGCTGGTTTTATAACTTGGATCTGTCACAAGACCTCTATGTGAGACAATTTTAGTATATGTAAAACGGATAACTTAATGCCCATCTCAGTGTGTTTTCATGAGGATAAAATAAGATAATAGACATATATAAAGTAGATACCCTCCAAGTTAGTTTCCACCTATATTTTGTATTACTATATTTAAATTTGTATGAGTTTAGATTTATACTTGCTTCCTTCTTTCATGTTTGCTATTACAATTCAAAGGGTGCAACCAATATGCATAACAGTGATTTCAAATTTGTTTTACTGCCATATTTGAATAGCAGAGATGATCGTTTTTTTAGCTAATAAATACGTGTATATAGCTATCATGTAGGTGAAGCCCTGTTATATCTTTTATTCCTCCTGAGACAATTGCTTTTCTTGGAACCATTTCTTTCTATGTACTTGACCTTGACTCACTTTCTGAAATATATATTACTTATAATCATTAACTTGTTTGATTACCTTTAATTCAGTTGTATTGGTGCCTGAACATGAAATGCCCTTGTTTTTTCAGGTTGTTTTTTTTTTCAACCAAGTTCTATCTTTGCTAATTGTAACAATTCAGTCAACTCATTTTGCCCTTTATAATAAATGTGGTACTTCTGTCTCCAAATTTCTCTTAAAAGAAACGTCTATTAAAAGTATGTTTTAGTACAATGCGCATTTTAATAATAGTATCATTTTTTAAAATAGAAATGATTGATTCTTCAATTAGTAAAGAGTCCATTTATGTTGTAGCCTTCAATTAAAGTCAAAGTTCAAGAAACCAACATACTAGATTTGTCACTACAAACCTCTATCTAGATATATACACTCCTATGATGTAAGTATATAATTTATAATTGATTAAACATGGTCTCTCTGATCAGCCCTTTATACCCTTGGTCAAAAAATCAAATATTTTCTTGTTATTGTTTGTATTAAAAAACGTGATTCAATGATACCACTTTGACTTTCAATACCATTTCAGTTTCCCCCAGTGTTCCTATAACAGGATCAGCAAGGTGGTGGCCCATTGATGAAGGGAGAGGGAGGTGACTCTAGGAGAGGAATGGTAGGTATACAAGGCACACACACACACACACACACACCACAGTCAGTGTTGGGAGAGGATAAAAGGTCTTTGTCCTACGTTTCTAAATTCTAGGCCCTTTTACTCTCCCCCATCACCCCCCCCCCCCCCGAAGAAGGATAAATTAGCTTCTCTACGTTCTGGGCCCTTTCTCAAAAGTAGTATAATTCTGTTTTCAGAGAAATAGAGAATCCTTTGTGCCTAACAGCCTAAAGGAAAGGGGGGGAAGTGTCCTGGGGATTAGTTGAAGCCCAGGAAGTGTCCCGATTGGTGCACAATGAAAGGAACTGCTATGAGGACTGCTTCGTGCTCCACGTGCAGCCCGATGAGGAGGCCTGCCCAGTGTTGTGTTCCTGGGGTCACTTACGGCAGTAGAGGGATATCTTCATCAGGCAGGACCTCCGAAATTTTGTGTTTCCTTTGTAGTTTCTTTGATGCCACTTGTCCCTGTGACCTGTCACACTCCAGCATGCTCACCAGCAAACACCTTGGAGACTCATGCTCACCAGAGACCACTGACAGCTCTGGTAGTCATTCAGCAAAGATTTATTGAGTGCTTACTGTATGCCAGATTTTTGGTCTGGGGTTAGACCTTTGATAGGAGGAGGACAAAACATTAAGAGGTTCATAACCTCTCCCTTCCATTCTGTACCCTGATTTATCTCTCTCTTCATAGACCTCAATCACTATTTATATGTCTCTTTGTTTATTGTGTTTCACTCCATTGAATCCAAGGGCCAAGAGAGCAAGAACTCTGTCTTGTTTTCTGCTGTCTCCCCAGTGTCTAGAACAGTGTCTGGCATGGATTGTATGTTTCGCAAATATTTGCTGAATGAATGATTGAAAGGATCCCATTGTTTTAGTCAATGGAAGCCAAGTAGCCTTGTATGTTACTTGATCTTCTCTTTCTAAAGTTCTCTTATGTTTTTATACCTAAAATAAATATTGCCTTTTCTGCCTCTTTTCCTAGAGTGTTTATAATGCTGCATCATTTATAGTCTACAGAGCTACATAATGGACGGTGAGGTAAAAAACGGACACAGTGATCTTGTAAAGTCTCTAGTCTTTCAGACCCTTATAGAGCCAATTATTTTATGAAAGTCCTCTTCTGAAAGATTCATGCAGTTTTATAATCTACTTCAATTTGTATTTATAATTTGAAGCAAAAAAAATTGTCTAGTTTCTACATGAAAAACAAACCCTTTAGAAACAAGGAAGCAGTAGCCTCCGAAGCTTCCACCCACCACCTCCCTCCACCACTGTTGTCGCTCAGATTCTTCTCCTTTCCACTGCCCTCCCTCACCTGAGGGGGGGAGTAAGGGTGGGAAAAGAAGAAGGGCAAGCAAGCCACAGTAGGTTGAGGAAAAGATTACTGCAGGATTCTCTCGACTGTCATTTTTGCCAATGAAATTTAATAAGATGCATCATTTTCTATTTCTGCAGCAGTTGTTTGCCAATTTTCTAATAAAGACTTCATTGATGTGTCAAAAAAAAATACTTAGACAACCTCAAGTGACCATGCCTGTGACTTTTCTTCCATCGGATATCCATCACAGGCCTATTCAACTTTGCTGGCATGATCTTCTTTTAATAAAACCTGTGTCAATAAGTTTCAAACCTTTCATCACTTGGTGTTTACATATTGATTTTCTTTATAGTGTTCTTGAACCTTAATTTGAGAACTGATATTAGCTTTTTAGCATGCTGGAGTTTTCTTTCTTTTCCTTTCTTATAGAGATCAGTCGTTTTCTTTGTTTTGCTCTTTAGGTGGTTCTCTTGATTCTTGAGATTTATAATGCTCTACTGTTTTACCTACCCTTTTTTTTTTCTGCTTGTAGTAGCCCTTCAAAACCTTTTTGATATAATCTACCTCTTTCAAAAGGTCAACACAGCATTCTTGACAAAATGACATTTTTAATGCTCAAACTTCTCTTGACTTTTTAATGAAGAGTTTTAATTGTTTTTCCTTTTCCAACTTCCTAGGTTTCTTTGTATTGTGGGGAAGGAACAACCTTCCCTCTATTCTTAAGGTTCTTCTGGTTTAATAATCACATAGACATGAGAGAGATTATACTAGCAAGAGAAAATAACCAAATTTTATACATACACATATATGGGAACCCCACATGCATGAGAGGTTCAGAGATAGAAAAGGGGCTCTACGTATATAAGACCTTCTGAGCTAGCAATGAGATAATGCACCTCGGGGGCTTCAAAGGGTCTTTTCAGAATGATAAGAAGAACAGATGTTTAATAAGTTTGATATTGCTTGGCCATATAGGTGGGTTGAAAAGGGATCATTGCTGATAATCTCTTATTATGGGCAAGGCCCCTAATTTGAATTCTAGGTAGTTAAAGGGAGAGGAAGAAGTTTCTCTTGAACCTGAAACTAAAATTGCCCTTAGCTCAAAACAATCCACATACTGAAGAAGCACGTGACTTGTTCTGAACTCCCAGTTTAAAACTAGAAAAACAAGTAAAAAAAAAAACAAGTTTAAAAACAAGTAAAAGATTTAAGGGGGGGGGGGGGATTTTATAGTGTAGAGTGTACATGTACCTGCATCTGACTGTTAATTTTTTCTTTTAAGCATTGCCTTACCATTTCATGTCCCTAGTCCTTACCTGTGTGATTAATAGTGAATATTCACTGAGCCTTCATTATATATGAACACTGAGAAAAGGACTATCTCTTTTGAGCCTCCACGTAAAGAAGCTGAGGCTAGATTACTGAATGATGAGAGAGGGAGTGGAGGGAGAGAAACCCAGCCAATCTCCTGCATGTCAGTCACTCTAGCAGGGGCGTCCGTCATGTGAGGGAGCCTGGTACCCTTGATCAGTAGCTTTTGTTGAGCTGCCCCAGCCAATTCCTGTTAAATTGCCAATTCCTGCCCAAATTGCAGCATCATGAGCAAATAAATCAAATAAATGGTTGAGTTGTTTGGGGATGGTGTGTTTCATAGCAATAAATCCCTGGACCATAAGAGGGCTTGTAGCTTCCCTTTTCACTCTCTTGGAAGTCAGCCCACCATATATAAAACTTCGATTAGATAATGGGATAATGAGGGATAATGTGGGTAAAGTTAAGCCCTGGTCTTCCACTCATCTCTGCCAAGGCTTCGGATATGTGGGTGAAGCCACTACCTTAGACCTCCTAGCACAGCCTTTCTACCAATTGAATGCAGCCGTATGAAGGAGCCCCAGGTAAGTCCAGCAGAAGAGCCACCCAGACAACCCACACAGTCATATGAATGTTGGCCTACCAGTACATCTTGGGGTAATTTATTATAATATAACACCCACAATGTACCAGGGCTTCCCAGAAGTGAAGTCCTTGGCTTACACTGTGTCTGGGAAACAGTAGTTTGTACCATGAAGCAAGTTCTTTCTATGTGCCTGGTACTTTACATACTCTGTTTTGTTTAATCCTCATGGTAACTCTGGAAAACAGGTAGTTTGGCAAATGAAAAAGCTGAACTTCAGAGATGTTAACTAACTTGCTCAAAGCCTTGCGCTTGTCTCCAACTTTCTTCTCTCTTTAGCAATGGTCTTCTAACTCGTCTTGCCAACTTCAAGTCTCACATCCCTCCAGCAGTTCTCACTACTTAAGTCGATGTGGTCAGATATCTATAGGATCTTTGACTCACCCTTATTAAAACCCCACTGTTTATAAGATAAAGGCATTAGCATACAAAGCCTCTCTTCTTGTTTCCCCAGCTGCCGGTCTCAGCACCTCCTTTATTTATCTCTTTACCTTGTGGAGTCACTTGCACAGCACAGATTTGAAACCTCATTTTGTATCATCCCTCCGAGCTTATGCATAGATTGCTTTGCCAGGAGGGACCTCCTCCCTCCCCTACCTCCTGGTTTATCCATTTATCCTCCAGGATTTAGCTTATGCTTCACCTTGACTGTGAAGCCTTATCACCTGGTCTCCTCCAGGCGCAGTGGACCGCTCCTCACTCATGCCCCCACTGAAACTGTACACTTTCCTAGTAGAGTATTAGTAATACCTTGTTGTTTATAAGTCAGTTTTTATCAACTCGACTGTAAGCTTCTTAATTCTTTATTTATTCAGTGTCTCCCACACTTAGCCTGGACTGGTCCTTAATGAGAGAAGGGCTCCAGTAAAGAAGTGAGATCCAAAATGGATCACGTCAAATTGTCAAAGTGTCTGTCACTTGGATGTCCCCAAGTCCTCCCATTCTTCTAGGGCCATCCTTTCCTCTTATAGCTACATTTTCAAAGTGTCCAGCTCCCATTTCACATTATATGGAAAGCCCAACATCACCGACCTCTTCCTCGGGTCCTCCACCCAGATATCTCTAGACCTTCAAGGAATGAAGAGTTAAGTCAGTTCCCTTCATCACCTCTTGCTCCCATTTCCTTCTTGTGCTGACCGTGTCATTTTCCTGTGGCTACTGTTCACATCCTATACTGCTGCACTTTTGATAGCGTTTGCTTCAATTCTTTTGTTCTCCCAAAGCAGCTTTAACACAAGCCTATGGCAGTTGGAAGACTTCATCCCCCACACCAATTGCTTTTACAGTTTGGAGTAGATAACATAGTTATACGGTTTGCAAATCAAATAATATGAAAGGATGCATAGTGAAAATTCTCACTCCTACCCTTGCCATCCTGTCTGCCCTATTTCCCCCTTTTCCCCACCCAAAATAGCTATTTTTTCTTTTAGCTACTTTAGTATCTCTCTAGGATTTATTTATGCAAAAAATTACAATGAAAATATAGTTTTGTTTTGTTTTTCTGTTGAACATTTCTGGCAAAAGCTATGAAAATATGCTGCCTGGGCCCACTTTCAAACCTGTGCTGTCGCCTGCTATCTATGGGGCTTTCCCCACTGCCCAGAAAAATTATTTCTTTTCCACTTTCCTCCAAGGATGACTTCCATAATGACAATATTTTTTTTTGAAAAAAATATTGGGATACATGGTGTGAGAAGTGAATTTTTGTAAAATATGGGACCAGATAGTGGGTTTGCCCTAGAAAATATGGGACTGAGTTCCCTCCAGCTATTCCAATCCTTAATCCTGAAGGCCAGGCCTTTTCTCTGGGATAGCAGACTTTTAGTATCATTTAGGTAGACAGGACTACAGCTCAGTAAAGAATTGAAGATGATTTAAACTTAAGTATTGGATATCATTGTCCTGACATGGGGCATGCATCATTAACCACCCTTCTCTCCAAGGCTCCTGCCAGCTGCCATCTGGCTGGTCTTCCCTCCCTCTGTTGAGACTCTCTCCTCAATCTTTTTACTTCTCTTCCAAGTCCTGGCACTCTACTACAGTCTCCCCTTCCCGGGCTGCCCCTGAAAACTCCTACTTTTTTGTTTCATACGTGAAGCAATTTAGTTTGGTGGAAGGGGTCACATGTGGGGAACTCCTCTGGGAAATACCAGAAGTAATGGGGGGCTCTTGAGCAGCATTAAATTTTAGCAATCAGCCAGGCTGTAGTAATTTACATATAGATGGGAGGGCATCAGAGTGCCTCCTCGTTAACATTAATGAGATCAGATTCTCATTGGATTTATCATCTAACAAACATCTCACTTTTGCAATTAGTGCATTTTATACACTTATTTCCTGTATAGTTTTATGGCAGAGGTAATTAGCATCCCTCATACGTTCCAGGTGTTCTCCTACATTACCCAGCCTCACTTGCAGCTAGGTTGGGCCATTTAAGTTGTTCTGGCTGATGATCTGTGAGCACAAATGGTGTGTGTCTCTTCTGGACTGAGGCAATTAAGAGCCAGTGTGCCTTCTCTATCTCTCCCTTCCCCTCAGTGGAAGCCAGTCATTCCAGATGGTATAACTGCAGCCTGCAGAAGGGCCATCTGATCCACGCTGGACTGATGTGAGTGAAAAATAAACGTTTATTGTGATAAGCCACTGAGATTTTGAGATATTTTTATTAATAGTTAATTGCATATCTGTCCCATCCCGCACGACGAGGGTTGTGGGGAGCGAGGAGGGCGGCACAGGTTTAAGAAAAGACAATAGCCATGAATAGAGTTTAAGCGGGGCCAAGGGACCTACAGCCTCAAGGACTGGGCGCCTAATCGGGCCAACACATTAGCTTTTATTAGTTAGGTGGGGAAGTAAAGGAGATAAAGCTTGTCAATCTCAAGATCTGTGAATCCTACACACCATAATAGGAAACTGAGTCAAGCCAATCACCCTTGCCTGCAGGCAGCTGGACCATAAGTCTCAGGATGTCTGTACTTCCCCAAAGGGACAAAACCTATATGCATATAAATAGATGGAGAGCACACCACTGAGTCTGTTCCCTTGCAGGTTGTGGGGAGGAATGCAGCCACAGAGGCATTAGTAATCCTCTATTGTTAGAGAAGTAAAATTAATTTAGACGCTTTCTATTTAGCAGCCTGTCCAGAGGTTCCTAATGACTAACTCAATATTCTGTCCTAGAACCTGGACGAATACCAGGCCCCACTCTGCTGGCTGCAGCACTTTTTCTTCTCTTAGCAGCTCAGGTGTTCTCTCACACAGTGCTTATTTGATCTGGAATTTCAGTTCTACTTCCATAACTGTCACGTAGTTGTTGTATTAGTTTTCTAGGACTGCCAGAACCAAGTACCACAAACCAAATGGCTTAAAAAACAGGAATTTATTACCTCACAGCCTCGAGGCTCACAGTCCAAGATTAAGATGCCTGCAGGACCACGCGCCCCTTGAAGGCACCAGGGAAGGATCAGCTCCAGGCCTCTCTCCCAGCTTTTGGCAGTTCCTTGGCCTGCAGCAGCTGAGCTCCAGTCTTCACACGGCTTTCTCCCTGTATACAGGTCTGTGTTCAGATTTTCCCCTTTTTATAAGGACTCCTATCATATTGGAGTAGAGGCCTACCCTACTCAATAGGACTTCTTCTTGACTAATAGCATCTGCAACAACCCTATTTCCAAGTGAGGTCACATTCGGAGGTACTGGGGGTTAGGACTCCAGTGTGTGAATTTTGTGGGACATCAGTGACTCCATAGCATCAGTGTTTGTAGTGTCAAACATCTAATCATAATGGTGAACAGCAAAGGCCTTAGAGTCATACGCATATGTGTCAGAATCTCATTCTCTGCCATTTGGACTTCAGTTTGTCTCTAAAATGGGAGCATTAGTCATTACCTTATAGCGTTGTGATAATTAAATAACATTCTGTCTCAATCTTCGCCCCGAAGACCAAAATATCATGGCTTCAAGGACCACAAACAAAATAAATATCTGCAAAATACCTCCACATTCTAAAGAGAGTTGCTAAACCACATAGGTAAGACGTACTTATAGAGTATGAGTCTATTCGAGGTAGCGTACGCAATCACCTGTCTTCTATTGATAAAGGAGTCAGGGCTGATAAGGCCAAAAAGAGGAAATTTTTTTTTAGAGAGTTTTTCTCCTGCTCCTCAAAATGCTACAGGGGAGAAGAGTGCTTCCCCTTCACCTCAAATCAGGTGACAAGAACCCGTCAGAGAGTTTGAGGAAAGTAGGAATTGATGTTTGACTCACTCGTTGGAAGAGTAAATGTGGAAGGTTCTGGCTAACGTTGGCTGTCTGAGGGCTGCAGGGGCCCAAATGCTTTCCCTTGGACAGCAGCACAACACAGTGGGGAATTTTCCCATGTGGGCTGGTGGGATGGAGCTAACTGGGAATCATTTTGAAAAGACTGTCTGTCCAAAAGGCTTCCTGCCGAGCTGGACCTCAGCAAAAATAAACTGGGATATATACCATCGGATATGGAAACTGAGGAGGATTCATTACTGGGCAACCTCGATAGGAGCTGGTTGGAAGCTGGAAGGATGCAGTGGGGGTTCCTCTGAGGAAGCTATGTCAGCACCCAGAAGAGAAAAAATTGGTGATGGGAATCTGCCATACCCAGAGGGCTCCAGGGCCACATTATATCCAGACCAGTTTAGAGACTTTTTCAGAGATTAGTTTTACCTCTTCCCAACCTCATTCCAAACCCAGAGGATCGCCATCTAGTGAGGGAAGAGACACGGGAAGGAGAAGGGAAACGGAGAAACAAATATTTTACAGAGAAATGGAGCGGAAGCCAACCACGTCCTCTCCTCAAAAGGACAGGCTTTCCAGCCCAAAGAAAGCTCAAGCTAGGGGTGTAAATAGGTTTTAAAGTGGATGAGAGCATTGGGTTATGTGCTAATGAGCCCGGACTGGACAATTTAATGACTGAAATGAGACCATCTGGGGGACTGAAGTGAATTGGAGGACTTATTATGATCTGAGAGTGACTGAAAAAGTGAGGCGATGTGCCTCATCTCACTCCTGGAGCAGTGGACAGATGTACTCATAGAGCTTGAGTATGGTGAAGAAAAGAATACAGCTGCCCTCTGCATGGACCTCCTTGAGTCAATCCTGGCAGAAAGTCAGTACTCAGTAAAAGCTGTTGTTAACCTGATGGTGCTGGTAATTATTTTAGTTACTATTGTGACTGAAAACCCACACCATCTTTCATGGTGAGGTCAGTGTGTATATAGTCCCAGGGAAACAAATTATTCCAGCACTTAGAAAGGGGTTTAATACAAGTCATTATTAATAGATGCCTGCAGAATCATTGGGGAGTTGGAGGAGCAGTCGCTAAACGGAGCCTCCAGAAATAATTCCCAGGAGATAACTATCAAACTGATTTGCCTGGGAAGCCATTGCCCCTGCCATGGTCAGAAATGTGTCAAGTCAAGATTCTGCTGGGGAAACCTTTGAATTCTTGCATGCTCTGCCATAGTTGCGATGTGAGCATCACAAAGCCACGGTCATCCTTGCCGCCACTCACTCATAACACTCATGAAGCTGGACACTGGACAATGAAATGCTATTGCAGAAAAACCCAGTGCCTACCTGACCCTACCTGCAAGCAGCAACAAACCTCAGAGCAGGCAGGTGGCCCCGACGTCCCTCCTGCCTTTCAAGTCTCCTGGTTGTACTTAACTCACAATCTGCACACATTAGCTGTCAAGGAGTCAGAGAAATGTAATTTCTACCTTTTCAGCCTTTGCAATACAAGAAGGTAGCATAAAAGGTGGTGGGAATGGATGCTAACAGCTAGTGTTTCCTAAGCATTATAGTGGCCCGTGCATATGAGAAGACACATTACGCCAGTGGCCCAGCTTCTGTCTAGAGGACCCAACACTGGATTCAGTTGCGTTTTCAAACAATCAACTTTATTGAAGCATAATTTGCATATATTAAATGCACTGATTTGAAGTGGACAGTTCAATGAGTTTTGACAAATATAATCAATGCTGGAATCAAAATATAAAATCTTTCCATCGTTCCAAAAATATCCTTTGTGTCCCTTTGCAGTCAGTTCCCTCATTTCCCCCTCCCCGAGCAACCCTGCTCTGCTTTCTGTCCTGATGGACTAGTTTTCCCTATTCTAGAATTTAATATAAATGAAAGCATACAGTAGGATACAGCTGTTTTTAATATTTGCAAATAGGTTTTTTTCTTGCCAAGAAGCCAGCATGGCATAGTAGAAGTAGGATTTTTGAAGTTAGACAAACTCAGGGTTGGATTCCAAGCCTCCCACCTGACAGCTCTCTAGCTATTTCAAGTTGTACTTGCTGAGCCCAAATTTCTTCACTGTAAAATGGTATTTAAAACAAAAAAACTCCTGTGAAGATTTTAGCTAATAGATAAAAAGCACACAAATGGAACTCCATGAAGGTAACTATCATTCTTCTTGATCGTGGCCTGTTTTTTTCTGTTTATGCTGGTTTTCCAGTCAATTGCATCTAAACTATAGCATCTGTGGAGAGTTTTATTGCTGACTTTCACACGTGACTGCCAACAATTAGAAGCTATTCTCTGTGGATGGCTTAGGTTCACATCTGGGCTCTACCATGTGCTATGTGACCTCGCACAACGTCTGAATCTTTCTGTGCCTCAGTTGTCTCTTCTGTAAAACAGGAATACTAACCAGACCTAGGATTTTGGGGAGAATTAAATGAGAGAATATATATTACCATCGTAAGTAAATATTCAGTTGGTTAGCTATTATTATCATTGTTATATTGAAATTTCCCTGACATCTTCTAGCATGGATCCTTTCTCTATCCCTTCACCCACGTTTCTTCCCCCAATAGGGGTGCCTTTCTCTTTCTTTTCTGGCAAATGAAATGGTCCCATGTTAGCCTTCAGGAACCTCTCCCTCCTACAAAATACATTTGTACCCTCTCATTGGGCACTTAGCCCATGCTTTATATTATCATCGGACCATAGAATGTTTGAGATAAAAAATGGTCCACTTGAACCCTCTCATTTTAGAGCTGGTGTGATAGAGGTCCAATAAAGGAACATTATTTATCAAGGTCACATCATTAGAGCACAGACTAGGTTAGCACTTGGCCTCATAACTCTCAGTCTGTGTCTACAACATGATTTAAAGTGCTTAGCACATAATATTTAGAGTGCTTAGCACACACTCTTCAGTCGTTTACCGGCTTGTTGTGTGAATTCTTAAAATATATTGTGTTCAGTCGATTTCTAGAGCTAAATCCAAGGACGACTTTGCTTGTCACAGTGTGTAAGCTCTTGTCATTCTTTGAGATTAAATAAATGATATGCAGCCCTGTTAAAATATAATCACAAAGTTTATCAGGAAAACCATCTGAAAATAGGTCATGCTTGTGACCCAGTGGGGATGGACATGCTGCATAGCAGGATATGCTGTGTACGTTTTATGTGGAAGATGTAAGTGTCTGCTGGTGGTGTGGTGCCAGTTCTTCAGTGACTAGCCATACATTTATGAAGCCTTGCTATATAATTGCAAAGAAAATACCTTTTTATCAGCAGTTTAGTGTCTGGGTAAATACTTTAAAAAGAAATTTCAATGATATCTTCAGCCCAATGAGATAAAAGCTCTTACACTACACCCACACAAGGTAAACAGAATTGGATAAAAAATAAAATGCAGGCAACCACTGTTCTTTATATATGAGATAGCAGTTACACAGCTTCTCTTGGGCTGAAGAATTTAAAGGGTCATCTCCAGTAGTGTGTTCATGTCCAAATGCCACCTTGGACTTAGGTGGGGAGGAGGTTCAATATGCATATCCTGGGAAGAAGGGAGGAGAGAGAACTAGTATGAGAAAGTTATGAAAAGAGCGTTGAAGAGCTCTCCAATACATCTCTCACAATTTTCAAATGCTGTGTGTTTGGGGTCCCCAAGATCACCCCTCTCCCCCACCCCAGGTCCAGTGATTTGATAGAAGGTCTCAGAACTCAGCATCTATTTGTACTCTTGGCTAAGATTTATTACCATGAAAAGATACAAAGCAAAATGAGAAAAAGGAGAAGGCCATGGAGTGAAGGTCAGAGGAAAGCAACTGACAGCTTCCGAGAGTCCTCTCACAGTGGAGTGGCTTAATTCTTTCAGCAATAGGTTGTGACAACATATGCAAAGTGTTGTCTACTGGGACAGCTCATTAGTGACTTGGTGTCCAAGGTTTTTTATCGAGGGCTAGTCAAATAAACACCCTCTGCCTAGCACATACCCAAATTCTAGACTCCCAGAAGGAAAGCAAGTGTTCAGCATAAACCGTACTGTTTGCCCAAACAGT
The DNA here is from genome assembly GCF_057876585.1 of Rhinolophus sinicus. Lineage (NCBI taxonomy): Eukaryota > Metazoa > Chordata > Mammalia > Chiroptera > Rhinolophidae > Rhinolophus > Rhinolophus sinicus. The sequence continues at coordinate 29,517,764 of NC_142504.1, forward strand.
CTAGCCATAGTGAGCAAACCTTGTAATTTAGAGGAAGGTTTATATCAATGTAGGGAACTGTTCAGTAGCTACATTCTTTGATACCAGCCAGGGGTCAATCTTGCAAGTAGATCTTTCTCAGGATAGCAGTGATGGTCTTGCTATGCTAACTCTGTTCTGCACGCATGGTTTTCTTCATTTCCGCATGCTTAGAGACTTAAGAAAGCCAACTATCACAACCACATTCGAAATAAGTGATCTGTAACAAGGACAGTTTACATGGCTTGTCTAAAGGTGTATCTGGTTAGTTGGCTGGGACAACTTGACTGAGGCCATAGGTGTTCTGGATGTTAGTTGGGTTCTCAACTCTTCTCCACATTACATTTCCTGGGGCTGTCAAGACGCTGCCAGGACAGCTTCTTTACTTATGTTTTATTCCTGGGCTGGGACGGCTGGAACAGCCAGGCCTGATGCTTTACCTATGCAGATTCACCAGACAGGTATCTTGGGCGTCCTTACTGCAGGTGGTCCCAGATACGTGGATTCTTACACGGTGGGTGGCTGGCATCCCTCAGAGCAAGTGTTCGAAGAGACCTGGGCGGAAGTCCTAGAATATCACTGCTCTCACAGTGTTAGGTAAGCAAGTTACTAAGGCCAACCCAGATTCAAGGCAAAGGGAATTAGACTCAATAGCAGGAATAACAGAGAATTTTTTTTTTTAAGATATTGCAATAAATAACTTACCTGAATATCTTACCATAGGTCCATTTTTATTATAGTTATCTTTGCATGTTTTATCTTTCCCACTGGACCACAGATTCCTTTGAAGGGCAAGAACCTGGTCTGCGTCCGTTTTCAATTCGCTGCAATGTTAAGCAGTACTTTGCTTATAGCACTCATTGAATAATTGTTTGTTGGGTAAGTGAATGCTATTAACTGCTTACTACATGCCAATCACTATACTAAGCTCTTTACACTTATCATCCTGTTTAATCCTTACAACAACCTTATGTGGTAGGCATTGTTATTATTCCCATTTTTTTGATGAGGAAACTGAGGCACAGATTGGTGAAGTTATTTGCCTAATGGCACATAGTCAGGATTTGAACTCAGACTGACTCTATGCTAAATTATCCTCTTCTACTGCTTCCATCATGGACTGGACTTTGCATGAAGAGGAAATCTCCAGAGAATCCAAATTATGGTAGTGTTCTGTGTAAAAAGATAGAGTGGTCTTAGCTGCGTGAAACCCTTTATTTGGTTCTTTTTCCTGTTTTGTTGAAGTGGAAAGGGAAACGGGAAGAAAAGGACAAAGAATGGTGATAGAACTGAAAGGCATTCTAACTGGCAAAGCCATGTTATGTAATCTTGATTATTACGTAGTCTTGAGGCATTTGTAATCTTGAAACACTGATTTCAAAAAAAACTGTGAAATGAATGCAGAGTGTAAGAGAAAGAAAATAACTGAAAAATGGAAAGAAATCTTATATCATGTTATATGGGGTGTGGGTTATATTTGATCCTGATAATTGATCATTTTTAGTTTCAAAATCATGTATGTTAAGATGTAGAGTCTAAGGGTAAAATGCTTGACTTCTGATGTATCTGTTGTTGGAAATTAGTTAAGATGAAAAATTCTTTTCCTTGAAAAGTAAAGGTAAGTGATTCAGTCCCCACCGAGGTGGCAGTGTCATAGAAGAGCCTTCTCTGGAAGAGTGTATTTTTGGTTACTCTCAGAAGGGACTGACGGAGAGTGCAAAGTGGAAGGAGAAGGGTGGTGGAGAAGAGAATCCTAAATACAGAAGAGAGCACACATGAGGAAGGCGAGGGGAAATCATGGAAGCTGTGCATGGAACAGTTTTTCCTGGGAAGGTGACTGGGACACACAGGACAGTCAAGATAGGTTCTGCTGTGACAGCAGCTGACACAGCTTGGAAATCTTTCTCTTTGACATAAAAACACGTCTGGGGGAGAGAGGTTCAGCGCTGTGTGGGGGCTCTGTGGGCTTCAGGAAATTCAGCTCTTTCTACGCCTCTTGCTCTTTACTTTGAAAGGACACAGGACAGCTGGGTCCCACACCATTTGTAGGGCCTTTCTGGTAGAGAACCGTAGAACTGAAGTGCTTCCCCAACTTTGCGACCAGGTGATATGAAAAGCAGGTCTCAGAACAAATTCTGCCATAACCAGACATTTATTAACAAAATATTTATTTATCAGCAAGCTTAGCAGTAGTTTCTGTTTCCTATCCTTTCCATTCAATGAAGTCTCAATTCCAATGTCCTCCAATCTCCAGTTTCACCTGGAGTGAAAAGTTCAACCTAGGCAGGAATGACGGCATTCCAGGAGCAGGAATCTGTTGCCTGTGTAGTTGACATCAGTCAGCCTAAAACCAAAGGCTTGATGGAGGATCATTGGTTAGAGATGAAGCCTCCGGCCCCATTCCTAAAGTATAGGCTGCAGACATTACTGCATTCTTTTACTCTTATTCATGCCAGGGTGGGGCGTGTCGAAAAGATTTTAGCCAACCTTATCTCTTAAATATCTTTAAAGTTAACCAACGAGAGTCCCTTTCTAGCATGTGTTGCACTAGTTAGTGAACTGCTAATTTCACCCTGAAAACCCCATTTCTGAAATTCACTGAGAACATTAGCAAAAAGTCTGGTGTTGATCCAGATATTGGTGACCGAAATACAGAGTAGTCACTTCTGGGATATGGGTTTTTTTGATTGGAACTTTAGCAACAGTCTCTGGAGTATGCCCTTTCAACTGAAATTTCACCTGACATCACCTGGGTTGTAGCTTATCTGAATTTGGACAAATAAAATATCTTAATTTAATTGCCATCCTTAAAACATGGCTTGTGCATACTTCTGCCTAGAGTCCATTGACTGAAAATTGGAAACATGGCCAAATTTGGCTGCAAGGGAGGCTGGGAAATGTAACCTTTATTCTAGGAAACTTTGTGCCCAGATATCATAGACATTACTACCAAAGGAGAAGTGGTGAACTGATACTATGTGAATTCTATGCAAGACTTCCTGTACAGAAGAGAGGCTCGCTTCAGTTGCTCAATGTTTTCACTTTCGCATTGCAATAACAGGTCCTGACTCCACCCTCAGCCTGTGGGAAACTTTCTAGGTTTGAGAAATAGTCCCTTGTTTTCCAGAAATGAGTCAGGGATGTGGCAATGGCTTAATGGTAGATAGATACGTGAAAGCAAAAATTTCTTCCATTACTTCTCTTATGTTCCAGCAGCATCTTGCTACTAAGTATGTCCATGGACTAGCAACTTCTTATCACCTGGGGGCTTGTTAAAAATGCATACTCCGGCGGCCAGTTGGCTCAGTCGTTGGAGCACATTGCTCATAACACCAAGGTGGCCAGTTAGATTCCCATATGGGCCGGTGAGCTGCGCCCTCTACAACTAGATTGAAAACAACAACTTGACTTGGAGCTGATGGGTCCTGGAAAAACACACTGTTCCCCAATATTCCCCAATAAAAAAAAACAAAAAAAAACAAAAAACAAATGTATACCCTACATTTTTAACCAGATGGACAGATGATTCTGATGCACAATCAAGTTTGAGAAGCACTGTTTTGAATGTCTTCCTCAACATACACATACCTCCAGCATGACAACTTTGACCTAGTGTAGGAGAGTTCATGGACAAGTGGTACATTACAGTTTAGATCATACTCAGCATTTCATGCAGATTAGCTTATTAGCCTACACAAAAAGCAATTAGTATATATATGTATGTATTTGGTTTTTGAGAAGAAAGTCACTAGGAGACTATATTAAGACTGGATCTGTTTGGATGATGAAACTCTGGATAATTTATTTTTCCAACTTTGTCATACTTGTCAGAATTTTCTTTTATGAACATAAACTGATTTAAGTGGGAAAAATTGTTTGAAGATGAAATGAAATGTTTGTTTTAGCTTTAGCGATCAATTATCTCGCTGAGTAAGAAATAAATCTCTCACTGATCTGGAAGAGAACAGTAATGGCCTGGGATCATTGCGAGTCCACCCACACAAGCTTCTGCAGTTGCCAAAATAAACTGCTTATTCATGGGAGATGGGCAGTGCCTAGTTTGAAACATTTGTCTTAATTGCTGAGTTTTGCAACACAAAAATTTTAATGTCATTTTCTCACTTTGCTTTAAACATATTTTTTTATTTTGAAACTTGGCACAAAAGTTAATAAAATTTTCTCCTGGTAATTGAAATGGTTCCATTCAACTACATTGATTGGACAGCTGAAGGTTACATGGTCTGAGTCTATTTTTTTTTTTTTTCCTTTTTGGTGTAACTATGAAAGAGAATTCAAAGACATGGTCCCTACATTTGGGACCATGGGGTGTAAGTACATTTAAATAATTTTATTCCGGTTGGATATTCTTATAACTCTATACATTCTTTCCAAAACCAATGATATATCTGATCCGTTTGGTATAAAAACAAGAAGAAACTCTAGCTTAATAGGTCAAGATGCATGTGGAAAATAAACCTGAAGTAAGATGTAATTTCACAAGAGCAAATATAGAAACACGTTGAAAGCGTTGGGTCTTTCTCCTACTGCCATCTGGAGAAAGATAAAGAAGGGCAAATGAAGGGAGCAGAAAAGCCGTGGGTTTCCTTAGCCAGTTGTTTGCAGGAACTCCTATAAAAGAACTTACATTGGAAACTTCATACCTAATTCTTGGCATGAATTTCCCCAGCAGAAATTTTTATTCCAGTGTTGAGATTAGATTAAGCTGACAAAAACCAGCCAAGGATTAGTCATGAGGACTCCAGATTCTATCAGGATTTTTCAAAAAAAGAACAACGACTTCTAATTCTCTGACATTTTAATTTGAGTACTGATTGATACAGATGTTAATTTTTATTTTGTTAAAATAAAGAACTCTTTCTGTTTTAAGAAAAAAACAAAAACCAGGAAATTAAAATAATACAGCTAACGATTTTTATTTTTTGGTTGCAAGAAATAGATACCCACTCAAACTAGCTTTGTTATTAGAAAGGAATTGTTTCAATGTTAGAGATATTTCCCAGAATTCTGTATAATTGGGCCTCACACGAACTAGAGAGTGGTTCAGAACCAAGATAAATTCTTTCCTTCTCACTTAATTTCAGCTTCCTTTCCACATATATGTCGTTTCCATCTCTCTGAAGATCTGTTTCATTTGCTCGTTCATCATCTTGCAAATGGCTGCCTCAACCACTGAGCTGACGTGACTTTGCCACTCCACTGCCTGCCCCTGACTAGTAACAATCTCTGTATTTTATAGTTTGAATTCACAACGGAGGGAATCTGATCCAGACCAACTCTTTTAAGTCAAGCCACACCAATGAAAGGTCCCTGATCAACCCATGGATTGGCTGCCCATATGGGGCAGACACCTGGTCCCGTCAGTCATGGCTGGGAGAAGGAGAGGTGATGTTCTGGGCTGCCCTGTTTTTCTGGGCATAGTCTTACTTCAGATAAAATATAAAAAAAGAATAAATTGGGTTTGGCCTTAGCAAGCCCCACTCTATAAAGTGAAGCTATAATAGAAGACAATGCATGTGAAATAATTAAGAAATGAAACTTGACTAAGTGACCAAATAAACAGTATGACAAAATTACCAAAGGCTGAGATTGTAGTGACCTGAGAGAGCTCATGACAACATGAAATGTTGAAAAGCTGAAGGATTGACATAATGGAAAAAAAAAAATAAGTAGAAAAAGGATGTATTGCTCAATAAGTTACGGATTAAAATTAACATTAAATTGTTTAAAGAATTCTGGTTCAAGATGGCTCCGGAATAAAAACACATGAAGAATGAAAAACAACAACAACAACAAAAGGAACAGAAGGGGTCTTTGGTAGATAAGAGAGTTCAACCAATTTCTGGAAGATGCAAAACAGATTAATGAGTATTGACGGAGGGAGCAGAGTGGAGGAAACCATAGCTGAGACCACACCATGGAACTGACTGGCACAGCCCCAGACTTTGACAGCAGATGCAATAGGGGATGGGACTGAGGTATTGGACTGAAAGGATTTGCAGACAGCCATGTACTCTAGGCCAAAAATGGAAAGGTTTAAATAATCTCAAGAAACTGTCTAGGAACAACTAGGACAGATGGCTAGAGAAAACACTCCCAGGGTAAATGCTACCTTACTCTGGCATTTAAGGTTCCCAGAGTTACAGCTGGTTTCATGTCTGCATGAACTCTACTGGAGCCTGCCATTAGCCAGCCCATTTCCTTGTAGCTCCCAGAGAGCCTTTCTGTTGCCATATTCTTTTTTCTTTTAACTTTTTATTTTGGCTTAATTTTAGATTTACAGAAAAGTTGGGGGAATAGTATAAAGTATTCCACATGTGCTATACCCAGTTTCCTTCAATATTGACATTTTAACATATTTATTTTATTCCTTTCTCTCTCTCGGCACATAGGTAAGTGGATAGATATACATATACGTACATTTTATTTTTTTTTTGAACCATTTGAGAGTCAGTTGTAGACATGATGCCCCATTATACTTAAATACTTCAGTGTGTCTTTCTTGAAAACATTCTCTTACACAAGGACAGGAAATTAACACTGATATTAATATTAGTATTCAATTATAGATCTTACTCAGATTTTGCCAATTATTTTTAATGTTTTTTGTTGTTAACAAAAGAAATTTCCAGCTCATATTGCATTGAGTTGCCATGTCTCTTTCTATCTCTTAGTCTTTGTGTATCATGGTATGGACATCTAAGACTACCCTTCAGTTATCCTGTAGACTGTCATTCAGTTTGGGTTTGGGTAATGTTTCCTCATAATTAAATTCAGGCTATGCACTTTTGGCAGAATACCACAGAAATAGGTGTTTTTCTCAGTGCTTGCTATCAGGAGGCATAATCATATTAATTTGTCCCATTATTGCCTCATTCTTAATGTGAACAGCAACCAAGGATCAATAGATATCAGATGAAAGTCTTACAACATGAAAAAGAAAACCCAAGATAAACCAACAGAAAACAAGGCGGGCGGGGGTGGGGGGAGAGAAATAATTCAGGGAACAAAAGTATACTTCAAAATAGGAGAGACATTCTAATTGATATATAAATATATCTTGATACACGAGTATATCTCTTCTGAGATCTAAAAAGCTGTGATTTATATAAGACAAGAAACTGTGCTATGAAAAAGAAAGAACTCTTGGACAATAAAATTGTGATTCAAAAAATTTTTAAATAGGAAGTTTTAAATACAAAGTCAAGAAATTCACCTAGAAAATAGAACCGAGAGAGACGGGAAAGATAAGAAATGAAGGACAGAGTGCTTATCTCAGTGCTGGGATTTTATATTGGAATACAATTTGGCTGTATCAGACAACAGAAAATCATAAAAGAATCAGTGACTGAGGAGATAGAAGTTTCTCACTCACATAAAAGAAGTCAACCCTTCTGAGGTGGTTTGGTGACTTGACTGAGTCACCAGAACACCAGGCTGTGACCTTCTCACTCTACCATCTAGTACATGGCTTCCATTCTGAAGGCTGCCTCATGGTCTAAGACGGCTGCTGGAGCTGCAGCCATTATATCTGCATCCAGGCCAAAAAAAGGGGTAAAGCCAGAAGGACCAAAAGAGAGAGAGAGAGAGAGAGAGAGAGAGAGAGAGAGAGAGAGAGAGAGAGAGAGAGAGAGAGAGAGAGAGAGAGAGACAGAGACAGAGAGAGACAGAGAGAGAGAGAGAGGGAGAGAGAGAAAAAAAGAGAAGGGAAAGAAAAAAGCCTTTCAAGCTGTGGCTACGATCATTAAGCAGCTTTCCCATAATTCTGCTTGCATCTCTTTTGCCAAAAATAGCTGCCAGGGAATACAGGAAATGTCCTTTACTCTGGGCAGCAGTATGATCAGGTAAAGAACAGGATACTCTTACTAAGGAGGAGGATATTGATATTGAGATATTGAGTGAGGCAGCTAGTAGATTCTGCCACATGGTTTAATATGCAACATAGTTTCCAGAGCAGAAAGGCAGTAAAAATCATTAAATTAACCAGATACCATGTTTCCCTGAAAATAAGACCTAGCCAGACAATCAGCTCTAATGCATCTTTTGGAGTAAAAATTAATATATGACCCGGTCTTATTTTACTATATGACCTGGTCTTACATACTATAATATAAAAGAATAGAATAGAATAGAACAGAACAGAATACCGGATCTTATATAATAATATAATATAATATAATATAATATAATATAATATAATACCAGGTCTACAATATAACATAATATAATATAATATAATATAATATAATATAATATAATATAATATAATATAATATAATATAATACAATATATGATATAATATGATATGATATAAAAATATAATATAATACAATACCGGGTATTATATAATATTGGGTATTGCATTATTTAATACACTTTTATAGGCTCAAATTGCAAAATGCTTGATGAGAATGTATAAAGGCAAAAGAGAGTCATCTGGACATTTTCCAGAAATTTAGAAGGAAACAGGAAAACTCAAGGAATTCATATCTTGCACACCTAAGCCAAGACCATTAAGCATTAAATGCAGTCCTCTATAAATGCAAATATTGGCCAAGGTGACACATGCCAGGCAGTGGCAAATAAGAGGCACAAATATGTGTCGAGGAGAAAAATGCCAGGCCCCAACCCCGGTGAAGAGGAAGAATGGAAGCCAACTGATGCTCCTTGGAGCAGCAATGCACTGATTGAGAAGCCCAGGGTTTCCAAATGGAGTGGCAGGAAGGGAGTTGCTCATCCGGAACCCCTAAAACGAAGGTCTTTGCTGAAGATCGGTGCGTTAAAAGTTCAAAAATACTGACGCTCAGCCCCTATCCTTGGATTCAATTGGTTTAGTGAGGCTCCCAGGTATGGCGATTTTCCTGGTGATTCTAAGGTGTAGCAAAGTCTAAGAACTACTGAAAGAACAGGGAGGTAGGAGAATTACACTTGTGGGGTAAGTTCAGGTTGCAATACTTCCCTGCTGGGAATTCATTCTCTCTTACCTCACCCACCCACCCCTTCCCACTTCACCTCACCCACACTCACCCTACAACTAGTAGATAAGTTTTGATGTCCCAAGTCAGACCCTTGGAAGACTGTCTTTCCCCTCCCCAATCTCCAACCCTCACCCCAGCACAACTCTCTCAATCAATCAATTATATAATATTATATAATTATATAATATAATATTATATAAGACCCGGTCTTATATTAGTTTTTGCTCCGAGATGCATTAGAGCTGATTGTCCGACTAGGTCTTAATTTGGGGGAAACACGGTACCTTTAAGCCTGGTTACAACCTGTACATGGATGTATATACTAGCTTTGCATAGGAAAATGTCTGGAAGAATGTGTGCCACAATGTTAACAGTGATTGGGGTTAGAAATGGGATTTGAGTGGCTTTTTTGTGTGTTTATCTTTATTTTTCAAAATTTTCTAACATGATCATATATTTGTTCGTTATGCAATTTAGATAGTCAATCGACTAAAAACAGTGTAGAGACAACTGTGACAGCATTATGGGGGAAAAAAAACATGGGCTTTGGAGATAGAAGATGGCTTTAACTCCTGGCTTTAGTACTTAAGAGCCACCAGGGACAGTCACCACCCTATATTCCTTTAAGATCAAGCAGGGCCAGCTAAGAGGCCAAAAGCATTCGAAGGACCTTCCAATTTGCTGTGCCTTAATGTGCCAAGTACTGTGCCAGGCACAGGAAATGGAGGAACAAGATACTGTCCCTGTCTTGAAGATGTTTCGAGTCAGAGGAGCAGACCGGGAAAACCTCAGTCATATTACAGGGCTTCCTGTAAACATGGAGTGCCCTGTGGCCCCATGAAAGTGACAACCCCTCTTGAACTAGAGAGGGTCCAACGAGGCTTATCATGGAAGGTGACATGTGTTGTGAAAGATAAATGGAAATAAGCCAGATGGAAGACATGGGAAGGGCGTTCTAGGCAGGGCAATTGTGTATACAGTTGGAGGGTCATGGCGATCCTGCAGCCGAGAGGCCAGATGTGGTTAGAGCCCCAGAGTGTGTGATCCTGGTTTGGTGGGTGGGAGCAGGGTCAGAAAGAGTCTGTGAGCTCTCCTAAGGTGTCTGGGCTTCTCAGAAATCACAGCGCTGCTGCACAGGGGATGGCATGGAGGGGGATGGGACCACGATTCTTAATGAAGCTGAGAGTTTTGAAAGAAAGAACGTGACCCTCCTGCCCTCCCTATGGAATCAGATTCCCTCTACCTCCCTTTACTCTGTCCCCGCATTCTGCTGTTTCCTTCTCGGTACTTACATTTACAACCCTAAACTTATTTGTTCCCTGACTTGTTTATGGTCTTTCTCCCCCATTAGACCGGAAGCCTCTTAGGGTGGGGACTCTGTTTGATTAACCAATACAGTGTGTATATCTTCTACCTAAAGAGTGATAGATAGCACTCAATAAATATTTGTTGAGCAAACAAGTGCCCAGAATAAGGTAGCAACTATGGAGATGGGAAGGAGAAGGCAGATGTGAGAGTTAAGATGAGGAATAGACAGAACTTTGTGATTGATGGAGAGTTGTGCTGGAGTGAGGGTTGGGGATTTGGGAGGGGAAAGACAAAGTATTCCAGGTGTTTGACTTGGGAGACATTAAAACTCATGTAGTAGCTGTAGGGTGAGTGTGGGTGAGGTGAGGTGAGGTGAGGTGAGGTGGGAAGAGGTGGGTGGGTGAGGTAAGAGAGAATGAATTCCCAGCAGGGAAGTATTGCAACCTGAACTTACCCCACAAGTGTAATTCTCCTACCTCCCTGCTCTTTCAGTAGTTCTTAGACTTCGCTACACCTTAGAATCACCAGGAAAACCGCCATAGCTGGGAGCCTCCCTGGACCAATTGAATCCAAGGATAGGGGCTGAGTATCAGTATTTTTGAACTTTTAACGCACCGATCTTCAGCAAAGACCTTCGTTTTAGGGGTTCCGGATGAGCAACTCCCTTCCTGCCGCTTCATTTGGAAACCCTGGGCTTCTCAATCAGCACATTGCTGCTCCAAGAAGCATCAGTTGGCTTCCATTCTTCCTCTTCACGGGGGTTGGGGCCTGGCATTTTTCTCCTCGACACATATTTGTGCCTCTTGTTTGCCACTGCCTGGCATGTGTCACCTTGGCCAATATTTGCATTTATAGAGGACTGCATTTAATGCTTAATGGAGTTGGCTTAGGTGTGCAAGATATGAATTCCTTGAGTTTTCCTGTTTCCTTCTAAATTTCTGGAAAATGTCCAGATGACTCTCTTTTGCCTTTATACATTCTCATCAAGCATTTTGCAATTTGAGCCTATAAAAGTGTATTAAATAATGCAATACCCAATTTTCATCTCCTTTCCAATAACCAGGGAGCATCTTTCTAGTTGGTAGTGTGGCAAAAGGGAGGCACAGCAAACTGTGAACCAAAGCAGAATTGGGGATGGTTATCTTCTGGGGTGATCCCTGATGGGTTTTCATTATAGACACTGCTGCAAGTTTCTGTGGTTATCAAAACCTCAGTTAAACGACTGAAAATGGCTCAGGAATGCTACTGAATGAAGCATTGTTGTCTGTAAATTAATGTTAAAAATTACTCAGAAACTGCTGAATGAAGCATTGTTGTTTGTAAATCAATGTTAAAAAATAGACATTTTTTTCCCCTTCAGTTTGCAGGTAATTTGACCATAGAAACTGTTTACAGCTAATGTTTCTTATTCAGTTTATATACAACACTCTTTAGTCCTGAAGACAAGTTTTGGACTGGCAGACTTTGGGAGGGGACATGGCTCTTTTCCAGCGTAAGCCTTGTAAGGGAGCAGAGAAATGGTCTTCCAAGGCCACGAAGACCCAGGTGCCCAGCTGGGAGGGCTTGGTTTGGTTGAAGAACTGCAAATAATTGGATGACTGGTTTGTAGTGGGGTGGGATTAGGTGAAGGACGAGGTTGAAGAGGTGGGTATGCAGGGGCCACTTCACAGAGGGTCTTATACACTTGTACGCTACCCCCTCCCACACGGTAGTCTCTCCTTTCTCCACTGCATCCCACACATGGATCTTCCCAAAGTGTAGATACAATCATTTTGCTTCTCACTTAAAACAACAAATGAATAAAGAACAAATTCTTTAGACTCTCTCAGTCTAGTTTTGAGAACTTTCTTCTGTTTCTTTCTTATGCCAACTTTATTCTTTGGCCTATTTTATTATTTTTCAGAAGCTCCTTCCTGTCCAACCTCCATGATTTGCTTATAGCATTCCTTTTTTTATAGCATGCCCATTCTCCATCTCTACCTCGGAAGGCTTGCCCATCTTGGAGGGCCTAATTGTAATGTGATTTCCTTCCTCCAGTTCCATTGTCATTCCAGGTGGAAGTGACTTTTATCTATACTTGACTAGAGTTTAATTTTTTACAGCTTTAATTGAAGAATAATTTACACACACTTCCTTGCATACTTTCCTTAACGTAAGGGTGTAAGTTGATGAAGTTTGACAAACTGAGCACACTTTTTAACCAAGAAATCACTGCTCCTACCCAAGGATAACTACGATCCAGACCAGAGCATAGATTTATTTTGAACTTTATAAAAGTGGAATTATAATGTATGCATTCTTTTTTTATCTATCTTCTTTTTCTTCATATTATGTTTGTGAGATTCATACATATTGTTATACTTGTATGTCTCTGTGGATAATTCATGCTAGCGGCTGCCTAGTATTCCATTGTGTGAGCATTCCACAATCTACTTTTGCATTCTATTGTTGACAGGCCATTTGCTACTTTGACCATTTTAGTATATGTTTTTTTGGTGAAAGTATGTGTGTATTTTTGTTGCATATGTATGTAGAATTAGAGTTGTTGGGTCATAGGGTACACATATGTAGACACTGCCACACAGTTTTCCCAAGTGATTGTGTCTATTTTTACATCCACCGCTGTCGCACAAGAGTTCCTCCACACCCTCACTGTGACTTGTATCTTCCATCCCATCCATGGGTTGAGATACCTTCCCCAAAACTTCGACCACAGAGCTCTCACTCAAGGCTATGCAAAGACCTCAATCAAAGTACAAAGTAGGGCAAGCCCTCTCCTCCATTCTTCTGCCTCATGAGTTCTTGTTTTTGTTTCAAACATATAATACTATTTGAGAAATAAACTATTTTCACGATTTTCAAAGTTAAGAGACCACAGAGAACCTTCTGAGATGCTAGAAATGTTCTATATGTTAATCAGTGAGATGTTTACATGGATGCATATGCATGCATACATTTAAAAACATTTATTTCATAATGTATACAAATATCAAATCATGTTGTATGCCTAAAACTAACATTATATGTCTATTATATACCTCAATAAAAAAACATAACAAAAAAATTAAGAGAGCATCAACAAATCAGTATTCATGACTCCAGTCCTATCCTAGAAGTCAGCATGAAAAATAGACTTATATGAATACATATATATTCAAAGTAGATTCTTGCTGTGCTGAGGAGTAGATTAGTGAAAAGGATTCCTGGACACAGTTCCAAAGTAGGAGGCGGTGTGGAGGGGTGTTTCCCCCACACCAACAAACAATTTTCCAGCAGGGTGTCTAAAAATTCAACTCATTTCTGACACTATCTACCTGGAGATAGCATCACATTCCACAGGCGAAGTGTTCAATCCTGTAAGACCACCTGACTACCTTCGCCTTCAGACTCCAGAAGCAAGTCCAGGCTCTTATCTGTGTTTTCTGACCAATGGGCTATAGATTGAAGGTTCCAATGACCCCCTCCAACTCAGAATGCCAATTGCAAGTCCAGGCTGTTATCTATACTTCTGACCAACTGGCTATAATTCAGAGATTCCCACAAATCCTTTGGGTTTGATTAATTTGCTAAAATGGCTCACAGAACTCAAAGAAACATGTTACTTACTAGATTACTGATTTATTACAAAGGATATTAAGCTGCCAGATTTTAGATACATAGGGCAAGGTTTCAAACAAAGCAGCTCTGTCCTCATGGAACTTGTGGCCCGGCACCGTGGCATGTGGAAGTGTTCTGGTTCCCCAGATTGGAAGGTCTCCAAAAAACAGAAAGGGCCAATGGGCTGTCCTCCTGGGTTTTTATGGAGGCTACATTACATAGACACAATTGACTAAGTCATTGGCCATTGGCAATTGAACTAGATCTTCAACCCCTTTCCCCTCCAGGGAGGTGGGGAATGGGCTAGGCCAGAAGATTCCAAACCTCTAATCACTAAGTTGGTTCTCCGGACACCCAGAAGTGACCTTATTGACATAACAAAAGATACTCATCATTCTCAATACTTGGGAAATTCCTTGGGCTTTGGGAGCTGGAAGCCAGGAATTGTAGATGAAAACCAAATATCTTATTAATCACAATATTGCAAATAGTGACTTGAATGTAACCCAATCTGGAGGTTCTCAGCGATGCAGATTTATCCTTTGCAACATGGGGTTTCTTTTTCTGCCTTAATTATCATTCTAGGATTACCTGATGGGAAAACAGTCTGCTGGGGGAGAGACATCAGTGTGCATTTCTTCCAAAGGCAAGGCTCTGAGTGAAGTGGTGTTATTGGTGAGCCCTCTTCACTTTTCTTCAAATACCATCATCTTCTCTTGTTTATTCCACTGTTACTTGCACTGGACACTCTGAGGCGTAGAGCTTAAGTATGAAATGAAGATGAAAACAGATCTGGAAGTCTGTGAGATGCCCTTGTTATTATTTGTTCCTAAGCAATACTGACACCTATTGGTAGAAAAAGAGAACTTGCTCTCAATGTTTTATCTGCCAGTTGCAATGATGGGGCGTCCCAGGTACCATGGGTGAAAATAAAACTGTTAATTCAACGTTTTCACTCTGCCCCTCCCCTTCAACCTCCCCCTGGGGAATATAGCTCAGAGGATTCTTAAAACTATGCCACAAAAGGAAATGCCTGATAGGGCATGCAAGAACCCTGCAGAAAGCTGGAATCACTGCTTTCTACATTTGCTTGAAAGAAACTTTTCATTGGTTCATTATTTAGTATCATTCCACATAACAAGATTTTAAGATAAAGCAGCTAATTAGTCTGTCCTGTATGGTGCTAAATTCTCCTGGTAAATCTCACACTTATTAGAAGATGTGTTCTCACTATGTTTTGCTTAATGGTATATTTATTTGGCAAATCCTCCTCTGTTCATTGGCTTCCAATTATTACATTTCACTCTTCTTTTTATTGCTAGACATAATGAAGTTTTACTTTAGCATGACAAAAATCCTTTTTAAAATCACAATTAAGGGAAAATTACGTTTTTTTCTGATAAAATACTGAAATGTTATGTTAACAAGAATACTAGTTACATGCCAAAGATACCATAAAATAAAAATGACACTAATAAAAGTGTTGGGTAGACATAGAAAATTTGGCAATGTAATTTTTTAGTGCATCTTTCTCTTACTCATTTTTTTGTTTATGTATTGATTTGCCAAGCATTTATTAGCAACCTGCTACATGCCAGCACTCGGCTAGAATTTGGGAATACAGAGATTCATGAGACAGTCCCACTGAGGGACCACACTCTAGGGAAGTAAGACAGATAATCATAATAATTTGTACTATCGACGAAAAAACATCCAGCCTAAGAGAAAGTTTATAAGAGTTTATTTGAGCCAAACTGATGACAGCTGCCAGAAAGCAAAGTCTCAATGGATTGAGAAAATGCTCCAGAAAATGGCGTTTTTGCAACTTATTTTAAATGTTAGAAGCAAAGGAGGAGGGTTACATGAAATCCACTGGTTGTAGATTAAGGGGGTGGGAGAAAGCAAAGCGGGGAAATCTCTGGGATTGAATGCAAAGTAAAATGGAGAGACACACACTTCTTTTAACATTGGTGGACACAGGATAGTTAATAGCATTTATTTTTAAAGATTTTTATTGGGGAAGGGGAACAGGACTTTATTGGGGAACAGTGTGTACTTCCAGGCTTTTTTTCCAAGTCAAGTTGTTGTCCTTTCAATCTTAGTAGTGGAGGGCGCAACTCAGCTCCATGTCCAGTTGCCGTTGTTAGTCGCAGGGGGCACAGCCCACCATCCCTTGTGGGAGTCGAACTGGCAACCTATGGTTGAGAGGACACATTCCAACGAACTGAGCCATCCGGGAGCTCAGCTGCAGCTCAGCTCAAGGTGCTGTGTTCAATTTTAGTTGCAGGGGGCGCTGCCCACCATCCCTTGTGGGACTTGAGGAGTTGAACTAGCAACCTTGTGGTTGAGAGCCCACTGTGGTAATTGAACCAGCAGCCTTCGGAGTTAGGAGCATGGAGCTCTAACCGGCCAGTTAATAGCATTTTATAGCACAGAGGTGGTATTCAAAGAACAAGGTGACAATGAGGGATTGTGTAGTTTCCTGCTCTGGTATGGTGGGTTGTGCCCCTGGGGGGTCCAGAAAAGAGGGATTACTCTGACTTTCCAAGGGCATGTTATCTTAGATGCCAAAACAAGACAATGGGCAGGCTTACCTAAGGTCAAGATTGACCATTATCAAGAGCTACAGGCTAAGGAGGTGACTACAGGCCAAGACCTGCTTTTAGATAGGAATTTTCATGTTGAGACCATCTTATGTGGTTATTTTCAGTCTGCTGAGCTTGTCAGGTTTAACGTGTGGCCCCTTTTCCATCCTCAGTACAAAGTATAGTTACCAAAGTAGTATGAAGACACAGAGGGAAGCACCCCAGTCTTGATGGAAAGATGGAGAGTAGGACACCATGGGTGGAAGGAAATGGATTCTTAAGTTATGAGTAGGTGCTGGCTTGGCAAAGGGTAGCAGTTGAGAATGGTGGAGGGCAGATGTGAATTTTGAAGTGTCTGTGCGATTTCCACGTGGGGCACTGCAGCAGGTATTGGAAACGGGAGTCAGAAGCAGGAGCATAGGTTAGAGAGCGAAAGATAGATTTTGTATTTCACCGAGAGACTATTTAGTAAGAAAAGGCTAAGGATGAGCCATGGGTTGAGAATGAATACCTGAGAAGGCACAGGCAGGTTGGCTCACAGAGAACCTCCAGCAGCGAAAAGCAGAGATCTCCTAAAAGAACCAGCTAAGTTCAGTCATGGAACCCAGGGCACTTATCCAAAGCCTATAGGCCAGATTAACAACACGTTTCATTTTGTTTGACTTATCAGGGTTTGTAATAATTTTAAAATAATTGCCAGCATTTAAGAGTTGAGAGAAGTCATATAAAATCTGCATTCCTAGCTTCCCTTGAAACATTGGGAAATCTGGCTAGAGAGACCTGGAGCCACTCACAGTGCAGGGGCTGTCCTTTTGCAAGGGGACAGGCTCTCCAAGTCCCCACATGCTCATATCTTAATGTGGCCTTCTTCATTCATTGACATGGTTTGCCTGGCTCCTCTGGGCATTTGAATTTGCAATCTTTCCCTAGAATTTCAAGAAGGGTATATTTGACAAATGTCTACTGTGGCAGAGGAATGAATAAGGAATGAGAAAATCTCCCCTGCCTCTGAATTAGGAAATTATGAGTCACCTGAGTGGCCTGTAAGGGAAGATTAAGAAGGTGACAAGGCACAGAAGAAAGACAGCAATTACCCAAGTTGAAGAGTGGCCAGGAGGGGAGGAAGAGGGTGGTGATTAGGGAGGGGCAGGCATTTTTTTTCTACAAAGGGCCATAGAGCAGATGTTTTTGGCTCTGCAGGCCACATGATCTGTATCTCGACGACTCTGCTGTTGTAGTGTGAAAGCAGCCATATATATGAATATAAAGAAATGAGCCTGGCTGTATTCCTATCAAATTTGATTGACAAAAATGGGCTTCGGATGAGCCATAATTTGCCAAACCCCAGATGGGGCATGCTGGGTCAAGGGACAGAATATTAGGTTAGGAGAAATGTGAGCAGGTCTGTAAACATGAGGGGACGAGCCAGTCGAGAGGGAGATGTGGAAGGTAAAGAAAACCAGGAGGGAGATTAAGGGAGCCACTTCTAGAGTATTATTGCTGCTCGCTTGCGGGTTGCGAAAGGATTCATGAGGCCGGTAGAAATACAGAAGGAAGATTTATTAAAGAGGAGGGTCGGCTGGGCAGAGTCTGCTGGAAACTAATGTGTCGAGTTTTTGTTTCATCCACAGTTTTATATTTTCTAACCAGGATGTCAATTGCTTCGCCTGTATTGGAATTTTCTATTGAGTTTGACTTTGTCATTGGGGTGGGGGAAGGTGCAGTTAAACTGGTTATCACAACCTTCGCATAAATTATGTAGATTTAAGTTGGAGCCAGGAGTGGATCCCATAGGATGCAAAACCTCTCCCAAGTCACAGGGCCAGCACTGGGCCGACATAAACAGAACCACTGAAACTGCAGAGTAAATGTATAGTAAACAGTCATTAAGGTTTGGTGAAAAGGAAGCCAAGAAAAGAAAACTTTCAAAAAGTCCCAAGCTAAATTACACTTGTGTCGTGCAGGGAGGCCTGCGGGGTCTCTGGTCCCACTCCCCACACAAGAACACAGGACACGGTGAGGCCAAAAAGGAACACCCACGGAGCCATAAGTAGGGGAGTCATATCACTATATTCTCTATATTCTCTCTGGTGGCATCCGCCTCTCTGCAATCCACTCTTGCTTGCTTAGCCACCATCTTCTTGCTAGCCCCCCATTTTTCTTGCTAGCGTAGCCACAGCAGTTATATTAGTGGCCAATGGCTCACTGGTTACAGCTGATGGCCAACTAGCCACAGCTGATGGCCATGCAATCACAGTTGATGGCCATTTACTACCTGAGCCAGCACCTGTCTATGTGAGGCCGAGAGCCTGGAAACTACTTTCTGGGGCTTTGTCCCCACAACTTGTCAAATGCCAGAGGTCCAAATCTCAAAAGAGAAGATTTAGTGCCATCATTACAATCCCCCTGTCTCATCATAGAGGGAATGGGAGGGAGGTTGGACAAGGCCCGCGGTGGTGGTGAGGGGAGGAGGAAGACTGAAGACCTTGCCCACGGAGACTGGGGTGGGAGAACAGGTTTGTAGTGTGTAGAGTAAAATGAAGTAAGGTATTGATTGGGCTGCTGCTGATGCCAATTTTGTGGCTAAAATAGGAAGTGAAACCATCAACTGAGAATCATTGAGAAGATGGGATGAAGCAGCTGGTCAAAAACAAACAGAAATGTTCATAAACAGTGCTGAGGGCTCAGCTGAAGTTGGAAACCACAAAATGATTGGGTATCACTTTGTGCCGCGGTGCAGTTGCACAAGTGACACCAGAGTTTTTAGAATCAGAGAAGGTAGATTGTAGTATGGATCGTGGGTTTTGATTTTTTTCTGGTGAGATAGTAATTTAAAAAAAGGGGGCCTGGGCTGAGTAGTGGAAGAAGAGAGGCCAAGATGTTTCTGTTCGACCGTAATAAAAGAACAGCTCGAGGAATTAAGACACTTTTTGTGAACAGATGCTGTGGGCATGAAGGCAGAGAGAGCAGAAAGGATAGGAGGTGATCTGAGAACACCGTTGGCATTTAGAATTTCTGAGGACATTTCCAGCATATTAGGAACCAGGGTAGATTCCTTCAATTAGGGGACTGAAATGCAATGCAACAAAGGAAATTTAGGAATTGTGAAGTAAAATTGCTCACTGGCTATCTTCATAGAGGCTGAAATCTCTCAGGATTTGGAGTGGAGAGGATTTTACTTAATGATGGAGAATGACCTAAAGGCAGTAGATGACAGCAGTGAAGAGTGGAGGACGAGCTCTGGATGGCTGGCATGAAGGCAGCAGGACCAATAGCCCTCCTTCCTGCCTTGCAGATAGGAGGCCTGCCTGGTAGCAAGCTGAGCGAGCCTGCCGCCGTTGCTAAGGAGACCAGTTCATTGCTATCTCCCAGAACAAGGCAGGCTGGGGCCTGTCGTTCATTCAAGATAAGAAGAGTCTGCTGTTTATGCTTACCCTCTCCTTAATGCCCGGAAGCCCTGCTGTGAGCTTTCTCTTGCTCTTCCATGACTTAGTCCTGTTAATAGAGAATATGTCAGCCTTCTCTAACTGCCTGCTCCTTTTTGCTTGCCTCTGATTCTATTTAAGTGGTAGCTGCAGCCAATAATGGATGTCCTATCCCCTGTCTCTTCTACCAGCAAGTACACAAGCGATCGCAACACCTGTCCAAATGTGTCCAGACAAGAAACAGCAGTCTTCTTAAAGGACAGTGTCACACCCTGGAGAGGCTGGGCTGTCAGAGCTCGGCTATGGCAGGATGCATTTGGAATCTCATGTTAGGGATGGTGGATGTTGTGAACAGTTATAGTGACCAGCTCTGTCCTGTGTCAGGCCTCGGGCCAGGACTGTCCAGGTAGAGGATTCTGAGACATGTCCGAAAGAAGACAAACATACAATGAGTAGCTCATATAAACTGCACATAGTGTAGTTCTCACAGCTTTGTTAACCATTCTGTTCAACTTGATACATCCCCCTTTTCTCCAAGAAATTGAAGCTTTGCTTTTGGCACCAAGTATGAGCTGGCCCTTATGATCTAAAGAGAGGAACAGACAGGAGTGAAGAGTGAAGATGCCGTGCCTAGCTGGGCCATGCATGCCCTAATCTCTGGATCCTTAGAAACAGAAGCTGAGTCAGCACCAGTCCTAGGCTGTCACTTGGGGAGGGGCCTTGCCTGTCAGCTATTTAAAGAACAGCTGAGGAAGGAGGCCTGCTCGCCCCTGGGCTCCCTCAGCATGTCTTACCCATGAGTCAGACCCAAAGGCTGGCATTTGTTCCCTCAGTTAAGAGCTAAGACCCATATTTTTCCAGACAACCATCTCCAAAAACAGCCAATGCCGGGGCAGATGACCTGCAAGTGGGAGGGGCCAGTGGAAGAATGACAACCCACTTAATGCTGTGGGTTGGGGACCCACATCCTGAGAGGGTAGATCAGCTAAGATGGGAAGTGGGGAGAACATTACCCCTGCTTCTCCCTTTAGACAGAAGAATCAATCCTTGTTGCACTAACATTTAGGAATCTCTTGTTTGTTTTAACAAGTCTGAAACCTATCCACCCAGCATACCTCATTTTACTTGGCAGGATAATTTTTAACATGTTAGCTAAGCCCACCTACGTTCATTTAGTAATACTTATATAGACATTTTGGTATACTCAGACAAGAACGCAAAGCTAAGAAATAGTTTCATTTTCCCATAGTAATGTCTGTTCCTAAGTGCCAATATGGCAAAAGTAAATGGCACCAGTTTGGTTTTCAGTGAAAGCAGTGATTTGAAAACTTCGCATAAGAATCATCTAAAGCTTTAAAAAAGTTCTCATGCCCAGACCTCACTCCACACCAATCACATCAGAATCCATGGGGATGGAAACCAGGAGTCAATATTTCTAGATTTCCCCAGACAATTCCCATGAACAGCCAATACAGACCCCTGAAGAGTGTCCTTTACCCAAGTGATGACAGTTGTCTCTCTTAATTCAAATTACAGTGTTTTCATTGCCGTTTTCACTTAGCGCTCTCAGGATTGATTTTATTATCCTGAGGATATTTCTGGAGCCTGATAAAATCATAACCATTGGGGAGCAAGCAGGGACAAGAGCCAGATGGGAAGCAGAGTAGTTTGTGAACCAGAGGGGAAATTTTGTCCATAATCAAACCAGAAGGAGCCCAAAGCATCTACCAAATTCAGAGATACCGAGCCCTGAGTCTGGAGAGCCGCTGGGACACGGCACAGAAGTAGTTAGGTGTGGTGTACATGGGAAGTACACCAGGAAAACTTCGTGAAATAATTTTTCCCTGTAACTAGATCTTACAAACCAAATGTAGTAGGATCCATGGGTGGGCATGCTCGGCTTAGAGGGACCTGAACACAGTGAAAGACCCCCAAATTCTTTAAATCTCTAAGGTGATGATTTTTAGAATGAATTTTTTTTTCTCGCTGAGAGGTTCCTCAATTATCATTTTGTAAAGATAATCTTTATCAAATATGTGTCAAGTGTCTTTTCTATGCTAAGTATACCATCAGTTGCTAGGGATACAAAGATCAAATAGAACACAGCACATACCTGTGAGAAGCAATAACCTAGAGGGAGAAAGGGATGCATAAATAAAAACCTTTTAAATAAAATATGGCAAAAAAGCTGTGCTAGATTTAGACAAAGTTCTGTGAGTCTGGTGTTAATCCTAGTGACATCAACCCTCATTGATTTCAATTTCTTTCTCTAATTGCTATACTCCAGACTTTGTATTTTTGCATATAATGTAAATTAATACTCTATTGCTTTGTCCCGTTATTGTCATTTTGGAAATGTAGACAGTGAGCTATAGGGAAACTAGGAAGGGGCCTGAAACTCACACCATTATGATCAATTAGTGCATCTTCCAAAAGCCTTGTCCTGGATTTCTTAGTTGACTTGTCCGTTTACCTGTTATGTGATTGTTAAGCTACTTATATTCCTTTAGGGGACTCAGGTTTTCCTGTCAACCTGTAATAATGACAAAATGTGTGACTACATCCCTAAAAGATTCAGATCCTCTCTGGTATTTGAAAGTTATTTTTCCTGCATTTTTAAATCAAGGTCAACTGCTCTAAATTCTGTAGACTTAGTACTCTAACACGGCTCTTAGGCAATTTTTGCTAAATAAAGCACCCAGACTCCATGACTCTTCAAAGCCCTCTCTGATAGTGGGTGTCTACCTTTGCCAAATATTAACCCCCAGACATGACCCCAGCTTATTGACCCAGAGAGAAGAACAACCCACTCCCTAAGATGTGACTAGTAGATAAGAAAAGTTCTGTCATGTACTTGGTGCTTTGCTCAGCACATAGTAAACCCTCAGAAATGAGTTCGCATGATACAGTATTCTGAAGAGTTTATCTGCGAGAAGTCCGATTATGAACAAGTTTGAAGGTATGCCTGGAAGGTGGGTCGTGTTTGGAAACCATAAAGGGTGCAAGGAAGGAACGAGGAGGTTGATGTCTTAGCAGGGGGGGCCCGGCAGTGAGGGATCCAAACACAAGACCAGGGAGCGCTTTATCTGGAGCCTTAACGGGATGAAATGGTTTACAAAAGCTAACACAGGCTGAATTACTTCTGTACTGTAAGAAGTTGTTTCTTTTTAAGTCATTTCAAGGTTTCAGAGATGTTGCCTATTTCTACCATCCTAGAATTGGGTGGAAATGTCTGCTTTACCCACATCTCTGCTCCCAGTGGCGACTTGTAAATCTTGTTTTGTCACCTCTTCTTTGCTCAATAGTGACCCCTAACCTTTCAGATACCTTTGGCCTCGCCCCTCAGTAAATTCATTTGCACTCCCCGTGTGAACCCGTTGGGCTCGTCCCTTTTTCTCATTTCCCGACATCCTCTTGTCCACGTGCTTCTCATCTCTTTGCTGGTTTATTGCGCAGCTTCTCAGTGGGCCGTCCTCAGCTGCTGCTACGGAGGACTCACCTGAACCATAGCATGCTTATTAGAACAGTACTCTCTACAAGAAATTATCACTGGTGCTTTTATAATCATCCAGCAAGTCTGAAGCAGAGAGAAAAAGAGACTCTAACAAGGTGGATGAGTAGGGAATGATCTGGGTCGAAGGGAAAAGGTACTAAACATAAAGAGATAACAGATGCTGGAAACCAGAATGACAAAGAACACATTCCGGTAGGTCAGTGATATTTACCAGGCTGATTTAAGGCTTAAAGTGCTGGCAGGTTTACTAAGCAATTACACTGAGACCAGAGAAACCCAGGGAGCCAGAAAGCTAAATGAGATAATCAAACTTGAGACACCAAGTAAGCTGAGCTGCTCGTGTGTAGCATTCGTATCTGGAAAAAATAAGCTGCAAGAGTTATTCCTCCCAGGCACCCAGCCTAGGGGGAGAGTCAGGATACAATGAACACAACGGTTAAAACATAAACATTCTGGTTTACGCGAGGCAAAAAGGGAGAACGTTGCTTTATTTTTCGGATGGCTCTGCTGCCCAGTTCCTCCTGATCTTATCTATGGACAGTTCGTCAATGAAGCAGGGGACTTGATGTTCCTGGGCCACCTTCTGAAATATTATAATCACCTCGTAGCTCCCTCCTCCGTTAGGCAGACAGTCCATGCTGCTGCCTTCCCTCTCCCGTTTCTCCTTAGCACAAGCTCCAGTCCCGCCGCCCTGCAGTGCATGCTGTGTGGCTGCCAGTTATGCTTCCAGCCACCACACCTCATCACGGCGTCTCTGGCTTAACATCCTGCGCTGCCCTTGTTATCTCCAGAGTGAGGCATAGTGCCCTCAGCCCTGCTTCCTACGACCTCTGGAGTCAGACCCATTGCAGCTGCTTCCACCACTCATTTCCTCCAACCTGAGCCCTAGTACATGACTTTTTCCAGAACCCACTAGGACTTTCCATGCTGCATCATCATTGTCCAAGCCTGAAATGTCCCTCCCTGGTTCCATGTCTGACTAGAAAATTGGTACTCATTGAGTGGCAGTGCAGTGATTCCCTTGCATGAAAATTACCTGGGGGTTGCTTTAAACACACACACACACACACACACACACACACACACACACACACTTCAGATCCCTGGGCCATGCGGCAGAGCTGTGGGTTCCTAACATATAGAAGGATACCGGAGATCATTTCCAAGGCTGAGAACCACTGAAGTACACAGTATTTTCATTTGTAGGGTTTTGGTTTGAAGGTCCATTTTTTTTGCCTCACCTAAAGTTGATAAGCATTCATATTTTAAGTGACAAATGCTAGTAATAGTAAATATTTTTGAAAAATATGTATAAGCAGTTCTGTACGAATTTAAATCTTCCCCATCCCGCCCCAAGCGCTGTGAGGTTAGAATGCTGGCAGACATCTGAGGGAGAAGGAAACGTCTGTCCCTGGTCCTCACATCTGGAGAGCTGAGCTGGGCAGTCCCAGGTTGACCTGCCCTCAGCTGCAGAGTGCCGAATTACGTTTCTCAATTCATGGCACATTAGCGCGAGGTGGCCATGCAAAGCTCTTGTCCTGTTTTATTGATCTATTCCCTGTTTATGCCTAGTTTCCCCATATGTAATCATTCTAAAGTATTTTATGCCTGTCTTTTTGTATGCAGTCTTGTATAATGTGTATTATGTGTGTGGAAAAGTTTTGAGTTATGTAAATTTATGCAAATATTTTCTATTCATCTTGTTTCTTATGCCTGGTTTGCCATTTTGGAGGGAATGGGAAGTGGGAAGTTCTGGAGCCCTCCAGTGGACATTGTTCACATTTTTAATAAAGTGCCTACTATGTGTGACTCTAATAAGGAGGGAGGCAGTATGATGATGTGGCTAAGAGCTCTGGCTCTGGGTTCTGAATACTGGGGTTCAGATTCTAGCTCCTCCACTTACTAGCTTCATGGCCTCCGGGAGGTCACTTGACCTTTCTGCCTTTTGGTTTAATTACCTGTCAAGTGGGGATACTTCAGCACACATCTCAGAGGTTGTTATAAGAGATAAATGTCATAAACAGATCTGGGCTGCTCCTCTTCTTGGAGAAACATCACACTACAGCTTGTACCACAAACCATTTATGACTTCCACTCCCTCTGGGTCCTCAGGGATGCTCAGTGGGCCCCGTAGTTGTAGCTACTTAAAGCCTTTTCAGCAGTTCTTTGTGAGGTTTTGTTTATTTTCAAATCACTTTATTCCCAGCAAGCTCACATTTGGCAGTCAACCTTGCCTCTTTTTCTTTTTTTTTTTTTAAATAGAGATCATGAGGTATAATCTTTGATGCATCTTTCCTCCTTCCAAGAAAAGCACCTGTGCTCACTTCCTGCTCTCTTATTCAGAGAAGTAGAAAGTCTGCCTCTCCAAGCTAAGTCCTCCACCTACTCTAGAGAGTCATGGTCCCTCCCCTTGGGGAAATAACGTACCAAAGTGGGGATACAAGGCAATAAACAAATAAGCAATCCATACAGAAAACACTTTTACGTAGCCAGAAATGTTCTGAAGATAACACAACAGGGAGACTTTCATTTGGGTGGAAGGGGAAGGCCTTTCTGAGGAGGTGACATTGAAATGGACACAAGGCTGTCACGTGAAGATCAGTGGGCCACCACGTCCAGAGAGAACAATCTGTACAGAAGCCCTCAGGGGAGAAGGAGCTTGATGCGGGTAAGGAGCAGGTCAGCCGGTGACGCCGAAGCCCAGAAAGCCAGAGGAACATAGCCACAGGCCAGGCCCGAGCAGAGCTGTCCAGTAGAACCTTCTGTGAAGACAGACGTGTGCTACATCCGTGCTGTACGCTACGGTAACCACCAGCCACATGTGGCTGTTTACATTTAAGTTAATATAAATAAAATAAAGTTTAAAATTCAGCTTTTCAATCACATTAGCCACATATGGCTCCATGAGTATCAATATAAATATTTAAATTGGTAATACAGCTTTTCAAATGCTCAATAGCCAACGTGGCTAGTGGTTCCCATATTGGACAGTATGGGGTCAGAGAGGAAGCAAGAATAGCTCAGTGGTACTTAGTTCACCAGGGTAGTAGTTTGGATTATTTGCTAAATGTGGTGAGAAGTCACTGGAGGGTTTGCAGGAGGAGACTATGATTGATTTACATGGTAAGAGATCTGGGGCTGCTGGGAAGAGGGCAGGGGTGGGGGGCGATCTGGAGAAGCAAGAGAGGAAACGAGGAGACCAGTGACAGCCCTGGCAGTCGCCTGGGACACAGATGAGGGTAACTTGGGCTAGGGTGGCAGCAGAGAAGCAGAGAAGTGGATAGAGTTGGGAATTCTCTTGGCGATAGGTCCTACAGAGGTCATTGATGATTGAAATGGGAGATATAAAGGAAAGAAAGAAACCCACGATGATGCCTAGGTTTTTTATTTGAGCAAAATTATTTCATTGTATGTATTACTGTCGTTAATTAGACTCTTCTCATTTTTAAGGTGATTACCTTCCCTTTCTCTCTTTCAAATATGGATCCATTTTAATGTCTAAATTTATAGCAGTAGGTATTATAGTAGTTTGTGGCCCTACAAAGGGCCAGAGACGTGTGTGTATACACATATACCCATATATACATATATACATATATATGTAAAATTATTAACATTTCATAGGGGAGGGGGTGCAAATAGGGAAAATGTTGTCTGAGAATGCTCCTCAGTGAGAGGATAACAATTAAAAGGTTGAGAAACAGTGGCTTAGATGCAGATCAGAGACAGGATGGTACTGTGATTAGGTTTTAACCAGTTCCCCTGGTTCCCCTGAAGACCCAGTCCCCAGTGGGACGTGGCAGGGCTCAATTCTGCTGAATTTTACCTGGAAGAAAGCCTTAGTGTCCACAGGGAATAAATACTGTTTCTCATTCCAATAGTCTGGGCCCACTCATAGTGGGCATCATCATTATGTCACTCCTTTGTCCTGAAGGTCCTGTTGGGTAGTCCTGAGCTGACTGGCTGCAGTTATTAGTGGGTCCAGGAGGGTGGGAAACTGGAGGACTGGTCGAGCGTGAAACTATGTTTGCCAAGTATTATGAGCAAACATGGTCTGGGAAGAGGGGACCAGTGAGTTACCCTCCTAGGCTCTGGCTCTTCAGAATGTGGTCCTCAGAAAGCAGCATCAGCACTACCTGGGAGCTTGTCAGCACTGTGGCATCTCAGGCCCCACCCAGCCCTGCTGGGTCAGAAAGTGAAGTTTCCCAAGACTCCCAGGTGATTTGCATGCACAGTAGATTTTGAGAAGCACCGCTGTAGGCCAGGGGTTCTCAGGCTTGGCTACACATTAGAATCACCTGGAGAGGTTAAACACTCTTTAAGACCCTCAGGCTCTACCCAAGACTACTTAGATGAGGAGCTGGCTCCAGCAGGCCCTTGTTGGTGAGTGTTTTGTGCTGAGTGATCTGATTTGTATAGATCAACTCTGCTGCTGTGAAGGGTGCTCTGTGAGTTAGCGTGTGGCAGTGGGGCAGGACCAGAAATGGAAGAAGGGAAACAGGGAGACCTTCCGTCAAGCAGAGCAAAACTGGATCAGTGTTTTCATCCTCATATGTCTGAGCTTTTCTTCAAGGTAGGAAAACGACTCCAATTTCATCTCAGACACTATGACCCCCGACTCATCGGGACTCTGACACTCCGGGGTGTTGTGAGTAATCTATTTTAAGAAGACCCCTGGGCAGCCCCATGTCAAGGAACAAGGAGGAAGTAAAGAGGCTTCTGAAGTGACTTTCCAGGAGAGACAAGATTGTGGCTTCAAGGTGGTGGGGGTGGGGGGGATGGCTTAGCAGAAGACAGAGATGAGAAAAGTTGGATTTGGGATTGGTTTTTGGATCGCGGTTGTTGATGGGTTGGATTTGCTAAGTGAAAGCAAGAGGCTCACTTAACATTTAAACAAAATTTTCTTTTAGTTTTTTTAATATGTTCAATTATATATATATATATTATGTATATATAATTATATATATGTGTATATATATATACATTTTTTAACTTTTTTCCAGATAAGTGTCTTTCTCTTGCACTTATGTAATGTTTTGGACAATTAAACTTTCAGAGCCCTACGAGTGCCTGAACACTGTCCTCATATCAGCCTTCAATCTGTGTTGTGACTCTGATTAATTATAGACGTGAAATTCAAGCTTCATGTTTAGTCCTGGTCCTCCCAAATCATGCTGCCTTAAGTCTGGCCATTGTTTGAGGGTCCACCATTCTTTATTGCCAAGCCTGGTAGACTTCTTTTCACCACACTGCTTACACAAATCAAGGACACTAATGAATAGGGTGGTCGTCTATTTCCACTCGTAGGACACCATGCTCACCTGTCGAAGGTCAAAGGTTTTAATGGGTCAGACTCTTCTGATGCCTTTGAATTCTGCTACCCATTATGGTGACCACATGTTCCTTGTCTTTTGTGATTAAAATACCACCAGTTAACTCCCCAGGATCTCATCATCCCCGTTGAATTCAAAGACCCCAGTTTGATGGCAGCATATGCCCTTCTCATTTCTAGTCTTTAGACAGCCACCATGGAGCACTTTATGAATGTGGGGTTTTGGAGTAAAGCAGGCTTTCCACTCTTTCCAAGGTTATTTCTGAGCTGTAAAAATGATCTCCTCCTCTCCTACATGTTTTTGTAATTCCTGTATTCTAGCAGTCAAGCTTGGCTGTCGCAATCAGACAGACAGAAAGCGCACGGACATGTTTTCTTGCATCTGTAGTGGAAACTTGAACAGCAGACATTAATTATTATATGTGTGTCAAATAGATGCATCAATTTTGGTGGGTTTTTTTTTTTTTTTATCAATGTCAGTACTGACAGTTGTTCTCTCAGTTTTAATGCATATGACATTCTTTCTCTTGCAATTGTATAATGATTTTGGTAAGTAACATTTCATAGCACTAGAAATGCCTGAATCCTGCCCCCGTAGGTTGCCATTATCCTCATAGGCCATTGTCCTCAGGGCATTGTCTCTCCCTCAGGAATTCAGGATTAATGTTTTGTCCCATCTTCAGGAATCGGACCTTTTGCTTTCCAAAAATGATAAATTCCACTATCTCAGGATGGTGGCTTGCAATCTACATAATAGCACCTACTATTTCTTCTTTTAAAAAAAAAAAAAAAGTTTTTTTTTTTTTTTTTTTTTAAGGTTTTTTTATTGGGGAAAGGGAATAGGACTTTTATTGGGGAACAGTGTGTACTTCTGGGACTTTTTCCAAGTCAAGTTGTCCTTTCAATCTTAGTTGTGGAAGGCATAGCTCAGCCCCAGGTCCAGTTGCTGTTGTTAGTTGCAGGGGGCGCACGCAGCCCACCATCCCTTGTGGGAGTCAAGGGGTTGAATCAGCAACCTTGTGGTTGAGAGCCCGCGCTCCAACAAACTAAGCCATCTGGCCACACTCAGCTCACTGACTTCATTCTAGTTGCGGAGGGCGCAGCTCACTGACTTCATTCTAGTTGCGGAGGGCGCAGCTCGCTGGCCCATGTGGGAATCGAACCTGCAGCCTTGTTGCCCAGAGCTCGCGTTCTAACCAACTGAGCCACCCGTCTGCCCCAGCTCCTGCTATTTCTAAAGCAACTACCATATGCCATGTACTTTACTAATACACACACACACACACACACACACACACACACACACAGATTATATATGTATCATCTTTAATTAAAAGACTATAATCTTTGTAAAAAACCCATTGATGTGGGTATGAATTATCCCAGTTTTCAAATGAGGGAACTAAGGCTTGGTAAAGTTCAAGATTTTGCTTGAGCCAGTTAATAGATGGATTTGCACCAAGGCCTGTTTGACTCGTAAGCATTGTCATAACAACTATGGTTTACTGCTGACCAAAGATCCAGCTTAGAGCTCCTTGTTCTCAGACTTAAATGTCCGATGGCATGCTGAATGTACCCTATCATTTCAAACTTAATGCATATAAATCCATATCAATATTATTAGTCTTACCAACCATTCCACCACTCCAACCCAACCCAACCCACCCACAACATACCTCCGTTGCTATTCCTTATTCTTTTCAAGGTAACAATCTCCAAATTTTCTGAATCCAGAAACACCTTTGGACTCTCCATCCTCTGCGCTGTCCATATCTGGTTGCTCACCAAGTCATCTGATGTTGGGGTCAGAGGCATCTCTGAGCCACTGTGGTTCCTAATACCATCTCCTCCCTCCCTCCTGAACTCCTGTCACTGTGCTCTCCATTTCACAATTGACTCTCTACACTGCTACCAAAATTATCTTCGGGAGAAAAAAAAAAATCAATCTGGTCCTGTCAGTTTGCTTTAAAACCTCTCTTGACTTCATTTTGCCTACAGCATAAATTTCAATCTCTTTGGTATGCCACCCAAGGCCCTTGACAGTTGGCCCAGCCTTTCTTGTAGTCAGCTATTTTTCACACATATAAAAGATATAGATGCAGTAGAGATGCAGAAAATACAACATTTCAAAACTTGGCTGAGTCCATTGAGACTTTTTATCACATGTTTTCTCAATCGATGGGTACTAA
The DNA here is from genome assembly GCF_057876585.1 of Rhinolophus sinicus. Taxonomy (NCBI): domain Eukaryota; kingdom Metazoa; phylum Chordata; class Mammalia; order Chiroptera; family Rhinolophidae; genus Rhinolophus; species Rhinolophus sinicus. The sequence goes on from NC_142504.1 coordinate 29,548,729, forward strand.
GAAAAAGCACAAGTGTTGTCATGCGGAGTTGCAATTATATGTATGGCGGAGAGGGATTCTTATAATGTAAATATTGAGAACCAACTAGATTTTCATGAAATATTCTCATGAAATATTTATTTCAGATTTTAGAGTGTAATTATTTCAAGTAACTTTCTTAGCCAAAGCTGTTAGAAAGGTATGTACTGGGACTTAATAAATTTGGTTTTATGTGTAAATTTGGGGGAAGATTGCATGGTAGGTTGGTGGAAGGATACGAGCTTGAAGACCCATAAAAAGCAGAGAAAGATTTTGTTCTTTTTCAATAATTCAAATAAAATAATTTTTAAATGTTTTCAGATCTTTTAATAGACTCCAATAAGGAAATAAAGGCGGAGTTAGGAAAAAGACAGCATTTAGTCTTACTATAATGTCATGCTATGAAACTCTGTCTTCTATTATGACCTGTGATAAGGGGGAGAATGAAAACTATCTTCTATTCTAAAGAAGCCACTGGTCCTTGAGCAGTGTCCCCCTGGTCACCGTCTTGTATGGTCTGTCTCCCACTAGAGAAGCAGCATGTGGGAGTTAGAGACTCTGGCTGTGGGTTCAAACACATTTGGGTTCCAATCCTAAACATACTATCTGACTTTGAGCAATTCAAAGCTCAGAGACTATTTTTTGTCCTTCAAATGGGAATAAAATACACATTTCTAAGTTATAGTGAGGTTTATATGCAGTAAGGTTGATCTGCAGGTAATTTATATAAGTTCATTTGTTATGCTTCCAACTACCATCTGTGTCTTTAGTGCTTCAAACTCTGGCTGGAAGCATCCTTACAGCTGAGTTAGTCTATTTCTTTACCTATACGGAAACTCAAAGCGGTCTTAAAGGTTATCTGCAATTATTTCAGAAAGGAGTTGTATCACCAGGACCCTGTGTTTTTTCCCTTTCTAGCAATGATATCATTCCTGGTAATGAAGAAATCAGGCACCAGTCAAGTAATACGGAGATAAAAAATTGGCTTGCGTGTAGTAGCAAATATTCAAGAGCCTGCTCGATGCCAGTGTTGTGCCGGGAGCAGGTGGATAAACAGTCCCTTTGCCTGAGGTGCTCACAGCCTGGTGGAGATGCAGACTGAGCCCTGTAGGACAGGCTAGGCTGGAATGACTGCAAGCCAGGGGCCAAGTGCTGCAGACCCAGAGGAAGGAGGGATGTATTTGCCTGAGGACAAAACACAATGATGCCCAAAGTCCACAGCACTGTGTGTGGGGAGAACAGCCTACCCACTCACCATGCATTAATTCAACACAAGTCTGTGGGGCCACAAATCTGTGTCAGGTAACTACTGTCATGCTGCCACATCTGAGGATAGGAGAGGAAATAACCAAATAATCTACAGGCACAGAGTGGGGACAGGAATAAGATGCAGAGAAAAATACCAATGCCAGGCAATAATTTTCTCTAAAAGAGACGTGAACAAAAACAGAAGCAACATTATTTATAGTGCAGCAAACCAGGCCATCTCTGAAGAGCTGAGATGACCTCTTTGTCCTCTGTGGCAACCCCTCTGTGATTCGGTCATATTTCTTTTCTGACAGCCAGGGGCATGGATATAGCTCTACTCGTTGCCCGCTCCCTGCTCCTCTGTTCTTTCTTCCATTCCACACACAGCTGTCTCCTACCCATCCCTCTTTGTCTCTCAGGTTCTGGTCTGAGGCAGTGTCTGCCTAGCAGAGGCTCCACAGGACTTTGAAGTCTTGCTGGGACCCCACAGGACTGAGGTAATGCTCAGTCTGCACTAATGTGTTCAGACAAGCAAACATGGAGGAGGGGCACAGAGCAGGCTGAGAGCAGCTGAGGGTTGCCTGCCGTCCCCTGGTTTGAGCCTGCATCATAGAGATGGCACTTTTGGTGGGTGCTCAAGTCTGAGAATGTTTTATAAAACTGCACAGGTGTTTCTTATGATGTACAGTTAGAGTCGAGCATCACAGAAATTAATTCCATTTTTTATAGAGTTTTCATCAAAGTTGTTTTTATGAGCTACTGTGAGGGAAAGCTGACAAGCCAGCTCCTTTCACATATGGGAAAGTTAAGCTTAAAGATTTTAAATTGCCAAGAAAATTGCAATTTATATATATATATATATATATATATATATATATTTTTTTTTTTTTTATTTTTTTTTTACTTCTTGATATTTCCCTTAAGTCAGTGGGAAACTTATGGGAGTAGCTGGGAGGTCTGCTCAGGTGCCCCGGTCTAGAGGGGTGGGCAGGGTATCATGGCCCAGGTGTAAGATAATCTTTATAATTGTGGTGGTGTCTGGTGTCAAATATTAACTTTTGTCCAATAATGATAATAATGGCTGACATTTTGCAACTCCTACTGTGTGCCAAATGTTCTGCTAGATCTCACTAGTTCTCTGGTTACCTCTAAACCCCACAACAGTTCTGGAAGATTGTTATATGGCTTCTACTTGATGGGAGAAGGAACCAAGGCCTAATGTCACCCAGCTTATAAGTTGACAAAGCCAAGATTCCAAAATGGATATCTCTGATTCCAGAATCTCGAGATGAGAGTTTTTGAGAGCATGAAGCTGGTTGGAGAGGGCTGGTCAAATATTAGGTAAAAGCCAGGATGCATGAACATGTAGACCAAAGATATGGCTGGCAATAAGGAAGGTAGAACAAGGGGATGGGAGGTGGACTGGTTGATTGCCAAGACAACATGTGGTTGTGTTTGATCATTTACCTCCTTCCAGTTAAGACCTCCTTCCCTTGGTGGAGATGGTTTGCCTGGAAGTAAACCTTGGCCTGTGCTCCAATGAGTAAACTCGGGGGGGAGGAGTTAGCACTGACACTGTAGCATGCCTCTGAGATGCCAGTGGGCTACCACTTGGTAGGTGGATTTTCTGCTTTCCTTAGCCCACCAGGAGATTTCTCAGAAGTGCTCTCGGAGTTCCTGACCTTGCTAGCAGCCACCTTTTCTTCATTGTATTTTTCTTGAGCATCACCATAAGCCAGAAAGTTTGCTATGCATTGGATGGATTGTGTGAGTGGGCCCAGGAGGAATGGGGTCCTGGGAGACTGTAGATGGGAAAGTGGAGTTTGGGGGTAAAGGGTGTTCTGTATGAAGGAAGGTGGCAGTTGGCTCTAGGTATGCACCATGGCCCCTGGATAGGTATCCAAGCCATGTAGTCAGCTACCTGTCTAAAAAGTCTGTGCACAAGAGCACCTGGCTGCAGGCAGGCACCAGGCACATAGATAATCATGGGGATATACTTGGCAGCTGGAAGTAGAAGGCTAGGAGACTGGTTATGTCAAATTCAGTTAGGTTGAATGTGGCTGAGGAATTGACTAAAATGAAGGCCATACTCATGTTTTCCAGGGGCCTGTGAGACTGGGAATGGTGGATCACACCTGTGTCAGTCAGGGTTCTCCAGAAAAACAGAACCAATACAATAGGAGTTGTGTGTGTACGTGTGTGTGTGTATGTGTGTGTGTGCACATATACCATATACACATAAATACATACATATATGTATGTGTGTGTATATATATACACACACACATGCATATATATGTGTATATGTGTGTACACACAAACATATACACATATATATTAAGATTGATTTTAAGGAATTGGCTCATGTGATTATGTGGAGGCTGACAAGCCTGAAATTGGTAGGGCAGCTCAGCAGACTGGAAACTCAGGCAGGATTTCTATGTTACAGTCTTGATGCAGAATTCTTTCTTCTTCAGGAAACCTCAGTGTTTGCTTTGAAGGCCTCAGCTAATTGGATGAGGCCCATCCACATTGTCAGGGATAATTTGTATACTTAAAGCCAGGTGATTGTAGAAATTAAGCACATCTACAAAATTCCTTCACAACAATGTCTAAACTGGTGTTTGACAATTGGGCCCAAACATCTGGCCCCAGTGGCTTAGCCATGTTGACACATAAAATTTAACCATCACAACACCCTTAGACTGCCTGGTCCAAGGTAGGGGTCAAGAAGTGCTGTTGAGACAAGACTCACGATGGATGTGGTGTCACCAGCTATTCCTGTAGACTGAGTTTGGAGACATACATGAACAGCAGTGGTCTTTTCAGGGCGGTGGGAAAGACTAGTAGCCTGGTTTTGCTGGCCAGCTGTATACAACTTTATAAATTTCACTTAAAGTCGTCATAATATTGTACAATGTTATCTGTTATGCATGTTATAGATGAAGAAATTAAGGTTCACAGAAGTGACTTGTTGAAGGTCACAGAGTTACCAAGAGTATTCCCAGGATTTGAACCCAAATCCATTTGAATCCGGAGTCCACTTCCTCCAGTTATCACATTCTGATTCTATATTGGGAGACTGTCCAATACAAGCCGGTGTCGTGGTAATGCTGCCTGAAGAGCTAGTGGCTTCGGTAGGGTGGAAAAACTGTATCTTCCCTTTTTATGACAGGACATTTTGGAAGCCTAAATTTTACTGTAAATTGTACTACATTGTATGGAGATGCCTTTACTACAATTCCCTTACTAAAGGCTCCCAAAGGAGCCAGAGTTGTTTTTATTGAATTATTGAACATAAAGTATAACACCGTTATATAAGCCCTGGGCTAATCTCCTTTCCGCCACTCACTGTGATACACACTAATACAAAACCAAACTTATTTCTCAGCCCAGATATTCCATTGTTCTCAAAGTGTATATCCTTGGACTGACCCTGCATTAAAAAGTTACTTAGCATGAATAAGTGCTGCAAGTTAGAAAAGGACTTAAAATATGTATACGTGTGTGTGTATATATATATATATATATATATATATATATATATACATATATATATATATACATATACATATATATATATATAGTTGGCTCCCAACTTTGAAAGTATGAAAATCTCTTTTTTAACAAGAAGTTGCAACTCCACAAGATAGCTGTCCTTTTTTGTATTTCATTGATTGAAACATACATGAATAAAACCACTATGAATTCAATAAAGCTTTGAGATGAGTTTGTATTTTCTTCATCTCAACAGCATCTATATCCATCTGAAAAATAATCACTCAAGTATGTGTGAGAAATGGCTAACTTCTGGGGAGTCTGGGCCAATTGTTAAGTGCCTTGAGCGGCATACCAAGAAGACTGAAATTTATTCTGTAGGCAAACTGGACTGAGAGGTATTTTAAAGCAAATTGGCAGAATTTGATTGATTGTCTTTCCTGAAGAGGTAATTTTGGCAGAGCCAAATGGCATATGCAAAGAGCAGCAGCAGAAGGTCAGTTAGGAGACAGAAGCTGATATCAGGAGCCACAACAATACAGTGACACCTGAGGACCTGGTGACCAGCTGGGTGTGGGTCATACCAGACAGGGCATGGCTAAGAATGTTTCTACACACATACTCGTACACACACAAGATTGACGCATGTGCTGTAACCAGATCATGTCCATGAGGTAGCTCTACTCATGGGTCTAAACTGAGGCAATACGAGCTAGAGCTTCAGATAGTAGGAAACCATCTCCCTAAAGACACAAATAAAGACCTAGGGAAAATTTGGTTTATTCTCCGTGCAAGAGTTTATTCTGGACCCATCTGGTGGGGGGTGGGAGGAGAGCAAACTTACTTCTTGTCTGTACCCATCCTTTCTTCTTTAATTTATCTTTTCATGTTATTGTTCTTTTTTTAATGTCTATTTTTTTATGTTTCAGGTGTAGAAAACAACACAGTGATTAGACATTTATATACCTCACAAAGTGATATAACCCCATAAGTCTAGTACCCATCTGACACTGTACATAGTTGTTATAATGTTATTGACTATCTTCCCTATGCTATACTTGATATCCCCATAACTGTTTTTTTTATTATAGTTGACATTCAATATTATTTTATATCAGTTTCAGGGGTACAGCATATGACTGTACCCATCTTGACCCTTGTTGAAAGAGTTGATATTTCTGGGGATTTTTGTATGTTGTTCCAAGTACAACTCCCCCCCACTCCCAAGTGATGAGAGCTAAAGGGCTATGGAAAGGGTGATTTAGTTTGGATTCTCTTAGAAGCAGAGACTGAGACAGGATTCCAGCACACACAGGTTATTTGGGAATTTCAGGAAACACTGATATAAACTGGAGAAGTGAAATAGAGAAGGAAGAGCAACTAATAAAAGGTGATATTAAGTGAGTTACCACAGTGGGAGACTAGAGCTTAATCCCACCAGGACCTTCTTGGAAATGATACCCAGTACATGTCCAAGGGGTGAGGCAGCTAGGAGATTTATATGCCAACTCCCAAGAGTTATTGGTGGATGGTTACTCCTAGGGGTGTTCATTCCTCTGCACTTTCCACCTGTTGGAAGCTTTGGTAGAAAGGTCCGCTGTGTTTCCAAAAAAGTTCCCGGGGCAACAGGAGGCAGATGCTGGCAGTTGGAAGTCACCTGAAGCCCACCAACAGGTCTGAAGGACATGGGAGGGTGTTGAGTGTGTCTGCTACCCCAGTCCTGACGGAAAAGATCATATCCACAGGTAGCGGGAAGGCATCTGTAGACCTCTAAGAGCTTAATTATTAAAATCAGCAAGAAACAGACAATGCAATCTTAATTGAACAGGAAGGGACAATGTCACTATTGCCCAACTTATTGGGCCAATGTGTTTAAAGGAAGCTGGAATAGTCATCAGGGAAATACCAACCTGGAAAATATGCAAGATGTGTTAGAGCTGCATTGCTCTGGACCCTGAGTGCTCTTATTAGCAAAATCGGATATTCGGTGCCTTCTGTAATGTCAGTAGTTTCAATCAGGGGAGGGCAAACTTTCTGTAAAGAGCCATATAATATTTTAGACTTTATGAACTGTATGCTCTCTGCCACAACTGTTGAACTCTGCCGTTATTGTACAACATGGTATGGCTGTGTTTCAGTAAAACTTTTTTTATGGACACAAACTTGAATTTCATATAATTTTGATTTATAGTGAAATATTAATCTTCTTTTCTTTGTTTTTCAATGATGTAAAGATGTAAAAACCATTCTCAACTTGTAGGCTATAAAAAAAACATGTGATGGGTCAGATTTGGCTCATGGCTCATAGTTTGCTAACTCCCATTGTAGAAATGAAGGCAGATGAATGTTTCTATCTGTGATAACTTAAAGCCCTTGGTCATGTAAATATTCATCTCATTCAGTTGTCTGCTAGTGCTTGGCAAACAGTGTTCCTCACACACTGTGTGTCATCGAATCTCAGACACATTGATGATGGCATTTTATTCATCTTAACAGAAAGAGTTTTTGTTTTGTTTTTCCTATTTTTGACATAGGTTTTGTGACTTTTTTGTTGTTAAGCTCTTTTTATTATGATATAATTTACATATGATTCACTTATGCATATATCACATATGATATATACAATATAGTGGTTTTTCATGTATTTGCAATTTTGTGCCACTGTCGCCATATAATTCCAGAATATTTTCATCACCCAAGAAGAAATACCAATACCATTAGCAGTTACCTCCCATTTCCCCTTTTCCCCAACCTCTGGCAACCTCTAATGTATGTTTTCCATGTCGTTATGGATTTGCCTAGTTTGGACATTGCATATGAATGAGATCACAGAATATGTGGTCTTTCGTGTCTTGCTTTTTCATTTAGTGTAATGTTTTCAGTTTATATTGTAGCATGAATCTGTATTCCTTTTTGTTGCTGAATAATATCCATTATATGAATATACCACAATTTGTTTATCCATGTATTAGTTGATGGATATTTGATTGTTTTCACTTTTTTAGTAGTATGGATAATGCTGCTGTGAACATTCATGTATGAGTTATTATGTAGACATGTGTTTTCAATTCTTTTGTGTATATACCTACAAGTAGAATTGCTGGACCCAATGGCAACTCTATATTTAACTTTTTGAGGAACTGTCAAATCAACAAAAGATTTTAAATCTACGATATCATGACTTACACCTGGCTGATAGTGACTTATAATCAATTGTAAGAAGCATTCTGACTTTGGAGAGGTTAAATTTGGGGGGAAAGAGAGTGGGATTGATGTAAAAGGATATAAAAATTGACTTCTGCTGTCAAATGAGGAAAAAAGCAATAGTAAATCTTGCATTTTGGTGCACAATGCGGGTATGATTCCTTATTATAAATTAAGATATGGGAATTCTAGTTTACATATCAGAATTAGTTTGATCGCCATGAATCTACTTATGGATCATTTCAGCTTTAGTTATCGAAAGATATGATTTTTGGGTGCATAAGCGAAGGTCCAAATTTCAGATTGCGATGTCTTCAAGAAACGAAACTTTCCCTGAGGCCATGTTTGGGTGGCTAGTCAGCCTAACCTAGACCTCATCTCTCTACCTAGCTGTGCCCTTTGAACTGTCTTTTACCTTGAGACTAAAGAGGGAATCAATGAAGTGAAGACATGTATAGATTGTTCTTTCTAAAATTTTGGAGGTGAAGGCAAGTAGAAGCATAAATGATTTTGTCCCAAATTGGCTGGATGACAGTGAGTCCAGGAGGAATGGGGACCTGGGGGATAGGTAGAGTATGGATCAGATAGTCACCAGCATTGATGGAGGAGAGAGGTCTGGGTGGGAGAGAGCAATGTTTTCCTCTGAAGAGTCAATGGAGCCTCAATAACTGAACCAGTGGTATTTGATTTTGGAGTTATAGCAGTAGAGAATCTATCTGCACTGTTGTGTGTTTTGAGAAGACCATATCTGAACTGTCTTCCAAAACTGGAATAAACATGGAGGTTGAATAGTGGAGATTAAGTGGTTGGTTAGACTTAAGGCTAGAAAATATCCTTCATGCACAGCGTGGTGGTAATTAGTTCTGAAGGGAACAAAATGGGAGAATTCCAGAGTGAGTGTAGTTGGGTGATTGCTGAAATGAGGGTTGCTAGGTCCCAGTGACATTCAGGAGTCAAGGTTGGAGCAGCAGAACTTTGGATGTCTGGGAATATCTTTGTCTGCAATTTGGTTGCCTCAGATAATTATTTTAGAAAAACAATTCATAGAGGTATTGCAATAGGCTCTGCTTGGAGATAGGAATATTGTTCCAATTATCATGGCTATACAAGTATAATAAACCACCCGACATTTACTGGTTTCACATCTATTTTGCTCACAGTATGCAATGTTTGCAGTGCCGTGTCTGCTCTGTGTGGTGTCGGTGAGGGATGCTTGAAGACTGGAAGCTGAGATCATCTGAAGTGTCTCTTACTCACAGGTCTGACAGATGATGCTAGGAAGACTCAAATAGCGAGGGTGACTACTGTCTTTCCCCGAAAATAAGACCTAGCTGGACTATTAGCTCTACTGTGTCTTTTGGAGCAAAAATTAATATAAGACCCGGTCTTATTTTACTATAATATAAGACCGGTCTTATATAATATAATACAATACAATACAATACCAGGTCTTATATTAATTTTTGCTCCAAAAGACACATTAGAGCTGATTGTCCGGCTAGGTCTTATTTTCAGGGAAACATGGTATAGCTGGGGCTCCTGGGGCAGCTCTCTCTTTATGTGTCCTCTATATGAAATCTCTCCAACATTGGCAGTTTCAGAGTAGCCAGACTTCTTATATGTCAGCTGCCAAGGTATGTGTCCAAGAAAAGAGAGAGCCAAGTGGGAGCCAATCATCTTTTTTGGACTTAGCCTTAAAATACATGCTGTGTTACTTTGCCACATGTTCTTTGTCGAGTAGTTACAAAGATTTGGAAGAGTTTCAGTGTTGCGTTGTAAGAAGAGCATATAGGATAGATAGGACCATCTCCGGAAAATATGTCCACCCTTTGGCCATAATAATCATACCTCTCCCACATGAAAAGTATTCTTTCCCTCCCACAGGACCCTCAACTCTCAGCCCTGATGGCATCAGATGCAAGTCCAGGATCCTGTCATGTGAATCTGGTGTAGGTGAAGGTGAGGCTCCTTGGGTACAGTTCCTTGTGTACAGTTCTTTGAGTACAATTCTTCTTTATCTAAAAGACCTGTGAACTAAAAACACAAGTTCTCTCCTCCCTATACACCCAAAATGCAATAGGCTTAGGAGAACTGCTGTAAACTCCCCTTTTCCAAAAGGGAAAAAGGAGAAGCATATGAGAGTTGCCATTCCAAAACAATTTGGTAATCCAGCGAGTCACATGCTACTCACTTCTTGATTAGGATTCTATCCTACTGCCTGGGATTGATTTACTATGGATCTTAGCTCTGCCTGCTGTGTTCCTGGTTTTGCCGTTGGAGTCATTATTTCCTTGTTGTAATAAATTGCTCATATCTGCAGCAGAGTAATTTTCTTAGCCTACTTCCAGCACATAGTTATTTGGGGGTCCAAAGACCTTTTAAATTTTATATGTTCTTTTTCTCTTTTAGTTTAAGCTTGTATCTACCACTACAGTTCTCTTAGAAACTTTGTAGTTCTCCTCTGAATATTATTGTTTTCCTCCATTAGACAAAAGCCACAACAGCAAATTTCACTGAGCTAAGTTCTTCTACCTTGGGCTTTTTGTAAGACTGCTTTGGGACAATGCTCTTACAATTCGTAGAGTCACAATATTGTTTAAAAGAGAGGACTGGTGAGACACACCCTAAGATAAGATCCTTAGGGGAACTTTGGTCTTTTTATATACCACCTTAAATCTTTGTTAGGCCTTAAGAAAGGTTTTTACAGTCACTCCCTTGGTTTCATTTTTAGACTATATATTTTTGATATGGCCCTAAATTTGACCTCTGCTAGGAAGCCATTTCATAATTTTAGAATCATCTCTCATTTAGAGACCTGAGAATGATAAATATCTGCCACTGTATAATAAGTATCCTTTTCTCTAGCTTCCAATAATGTTTGCCTTACTCTTGTTCTTTTCTTTAAACCCTCACCAACAGCTTCCTCTCTCCCCCCACTTTTTCTCTCTCCCTTCTTCTCTCCCTCTTTCCCTCTTCCCTTCCCTCCCTTCCTCACTCCCCTGTCCCTCCTTCCTCCATCCCATGCTGCCTGAGGTTAAATATCCCAGTGCCTCTTTCTAGCTGTATGGACTTAGTTATAATCCCTTAACCTCATCGTGACTCATTTTCCTAATATATACAATCAGGACCGTCATGTTGTTAATCTCATGGAGTTGTGGTGAAGATTAAATGAAAAAGTGTTATATTCTTAGAAGAGTGCTTGGCACATATAAGCAACACAATTAAAGAACAAACTGATGTGATGGTGACAGGAAGCTGAGCAGACGTGGATCTAAGTTTAATGAGTCCTGAGCTTATGGTTTTCGGAGGAACATTTGAAAAAAACACACAAAATTTTTGTCAAGTATAAGAAACAAAAAAATGATTGTGGCTGAACTATAGAAAGCAAGGGACATGTGGGATGAGGGGAAGTCAGAGAGGTGGTCTAGGGTGGGGCCACGTTGGACCCTACTGACCCCGCGCAAACTCCTTGGTTTGGATTTCAGTCTAAGTACAATGGTGAGTCTCTGGAAAGTTTAAAAGAATGGGTTGATATGATTAGATGTTTTATTTAAAAGTATCAAAAATCAGCAGCTGTAAAGAGAATGGATTCTACAGGAGGAAGAGATAAAGAGGAGGATTGTTGAGGCACAGAGGACAAATGGGTGTCTTCAGTTAGGGTGGGAGCCACAGAGACATAGGACAGAAGTGGGTGAACTGGGGCTTGTTTTTGAAAACAGAATCATAAGGACGTTTTCATGGATTTAATTTTAAGGTAAGGGGAAAAAAAATCAAGAAGTTTTTCAGTTTGAGCCAAATTATGCGTTTGAATGTGCTAATACTTTAATTAGGCTCTTCCTAGTTTAATCCAGATGGCATTCTTTGTTAGGATTATGCATCTAGTTTTATGATTAAGCTTTCAGTCTTGAGTGCTAATTGCTATCCCTATGTACTTCCTCCATCCTCACAGAGCTCTTCAAACTGCCATTTTCCAGGTCACTTCCTCTTGCTAAATCCAAGGGTTACCTTTTATCCCGTCTTCTTCAGTGACGGAAAAGCGAATGCAGCTGGCCAGTCTCCTGCTTGTTGAAACACTTTCCCTTTCAGCCTCTAGCTCACTACCCGCCTGAGTCTCCCTGGCTGCATCTCTTTGCCTGCCGCTCTGCCCACTTCTGTGGTGTTAGAGTCCCTGGGCTCTTGTGTTTGACTCTCTTTAGCCTTCCAGCACCATTCCCTTGGCAATACCCACCGTCCATCTGTATTAGGATGACTTCCGTATCTATATGATAATACTAGCACCCGTCATTATTGCTGCCTGGCCCTTTACTCATTGCTGTAACCCATTCCTCAAACCCTGGGAGGAATATGTTTTTATCACTATTTTCAAATGAGGAAACTGACTCATAAGGTTAAAATTCTTGTCCGAGCTCTGTAGCTAATAAATGTTCAAACTGGAGCCTGAACCCAGTCCCGCCTCTGAGCTCCAGCTCAAATGGCCACATTTCTACAGGTGTACATGCAGCTGCCGCATGGATGCTTGTGTGCAGGCACTTCAAATTGATCTCCCCGACCTAGTCTTACAACAAAAAGTGAAATATAGTCCTTCGGGTTTTGCCTTATACCCAGTGTCCAAAGTTGCACATATTCTTGTCTCTTCCTCACACTCACTGAAAACCTGAGGACGACCTTGAGCATTTACCTCAGCTCTGTCTTTGCATCTCCACTGTTACTGAGTCATTTCTTAACTCCTAACTCATGTCCCACCACGGGTCTCTCTTCAAACCACTCTCTAATTTCAGAGTTATTTTTCGAAACAATAAATGCTACGATTATGCTTAAAAACCTTGCTAGAGTAGATCACTCAAGCTTCGTTGTCATTGTTCCTGCTGGTCCTTAGGCAAGATGTTTTGTCCATATGCATGTTATTTTTCAAGTACATGTAGAGGCTATTATGATGCAGGAAATTCAAGTTTATATAAAGAGTTACTTAAATCCTAGTGGCTTTTCATTGCCTATTTTCTCAATCAGTGGCTTACTGAAAGTATAATTTATGATGCTTGCAATCTTTTGATGTTATAAAAAGGAAGTCATAATTGAAATCTATATATCAACCAAATCAAAACTTTTAATAAAAACCCTCTTTTGGCTTCAGAGCTTAGTGAATTTCCTCAGCCACCATTATTTCTTGGCTATGGATCCTGAGGCCAAAGGCATTTTCTTTTGTATAATAATTTGGGTTTGTGTGGGAGTATGTGGGGCCACTATGTTGGGAAGGAGGTAATGCTCGCTTAGTAGGAACTGAGATCATTCTTTTTTTTAAAATTTAATTTAATTGTATTATTCATTTCAGGTGTACAAAACAACATAATGATTAGACATTTACCCCCCTCACAAAGTGATAACCCCACCAAATCTTCAATCTATCTGACATTGTACATCGTACATAGTTATAATACCATTGACTATATTTCCTATGCTGTACTTTACACCCCGTGACATATATATATATATATATATGTGTATATATATATATATATATATATATATATATATATATATACACACATATATATGTATATATATACACATATATATGTATATATATTTAATTATAGTTGGCAGTCAATATTATTTTATATTAGTTTATATTTTCTATTAGGTGTTCAGTGCAGTGGTTAGGCATTTATATTATCTATGAAATGCTTTCCCCCCATAAGTCCAGTACCCATCTGACACTCTACAGTCTTTAAAACATTGTTGATTATATTCCTCATACTGTATTTCACACCCTTGTGACTATTTTGTGACTACCAATTTGTACTTCTGAGTTCATTCTAATAGCACAATTCAAAGAATTTTTAATGTCTCTAGTACTTCATCAGTTTCAATAAGTGGATGGGGAGGAGTCAGGAAAAAATATTTAGTAATAATATCATAGTGATAATTCTGTACTGTTAATACATTACAATTTGTTCTTCTATGCCCTGTAATAAAAAGGGATGATGAAACTGGTTTCTATCTTAGGGAAGCCACCTATATTTCAGTCCCCTTCTACATGGACAATACATTGGACTTGGAATCAAATAGATTTGGGTTCAAATGCTGGATAAACACTGACCAACCCTTTGATCTTGGATGGGTTGTATCATTGAACCTCAAGTTTCTCACTAAAAATAATTTTAGAAAAGGAATAAAACACTTTAAAAATAGTATGAGTTTTTAAATGAAACAGGCTTGACCTTTTGAAGATTTACAAATAGTATTTTCCCTACTCAAAGGTGCCCTATTTTACTAACTCACATCTATTTAGTGCTTAAAATTCTAGGACTAAGGGAAATCTTAGAGGGTATTAATTACCACTGATAGTTTGACAGGTGTGGAAACCTCAGTGGGGAATTGCTTATGGTCACATCCTAAATCAACTATGTGCCTGGGGCTTGAGCCCAAGGTCTTACCTCAGATCCTCGCTGTAGTTTTTACTCTGTGGATGGAGAGATTATCTGGTAATTAAATAAAATGAAAAATCAACATTGACTTGAACTGAATAAATATTTGAGAGTCTCCTTAGTCCTGGTGATTGCAGCTGTAGTTCAATAGATTTCATTATCAGAAGAGACTCCCAATCTGGTGGAGAGAAAGACACCAACTCACCCGAACCTTGCTGCAGTTGGGCTAGGGTAGCAGCTTAAATGAAAGCTTCAGACTGCAGGAGGGAGGTATTCATTTTGCCTATTGACGCAAGGGAAAGCTTCACTAAATCCGTTTCATGCATAATGAAAGCAGTCTACTGTTTAGCCAGTCCTTTGAAGTCACCGATCATCAGTTCTACAAATATTTAAGGAACAAGTCCTTACCAGATATTGTGTTTAATGTAATCAGAGGAAAAGAAGGTAAATCATGTACCATACGGTTTACAACAAAGGGGAGGGGTGAGATCAGGAGAATAATTACTGCGATAAACGTTGATTTCCTCATTAGCATGTCAGCTCGAGTGGGCAAAGGTTTTTATCTGTGTTGTCCACTGTGTCCTCAGGGCCCACAACAGTTCTTGACGCATGGTAATGTCTGAGTAAATATTTATCGAATGAATGAATTTCTCTATAAGAGATATAAATGAATATAAAAGATCCTGGCATTTGCAGGTGAGGCCAGGCAATCACCAAATACTAGAAAAAGGCAGCCCCTCCTTATTCTCTGTGGAAAGGAGAAGCTACCATGTTTCTCCGAAAATAAGACCTAGCCGGACAATCAGCTCTAATGCATCTTTGGAGCAAAAATTAATATAAGACCCAGTATTATATTATATTATATTATATTATATTATATTATATTATATTATATTATATTATAGACCCAGTCTTATATTATAGTAAAATAAGACCAGGTCTTATATTAATTTTTGCTCCAAAAGATGCATTAGAGATGATTGTCCGGCTAGGTCTTATTTTCGGGGAAACACGGTAGCAGCAAAAACCTTCTCCATGATTCAGTGTTGCATGTCTTTTCTGACAGCCTGACTCACAAATCTAGCTTCCTGTGCCTGTTTCCATCCTTCCTTTCTTCCAATCTCTAGTTTAAGGTGAAATCTTTTGTCAGCAATAGATTTTCCGACTCCTTTAAAGCCCTGGTAGGGCCTTGCAGAAATAATGTAATCTCCAGTCTGAATGAAAAAACCCAGACATGGGAGGTTGAGAATAGCCGAGGGCAGACTGCAACCTCTGCTGCCTGCCAGAGGGTGTGTGTCCTGAGAGGGATGCTTGCCTATGATTTGCAGTTGGGATGAGACATAAGTGAATATAAAAGATCCTGGCGGTGGTCTAGAGAGTACCACGTGGGTAGTATTTGTTTTCTTACCTTATAGCCACCCCCTCATGTCCTTCTTCACAGGCTTCCAAGTGGATGTTTCTAGAAGCAAATGATTCAGACCCCACAAATACATGTAATGGATAATCGTTTTGCTTATTTTACAAATATTACAACAGTAATGGAACCCACCATCTTAACAAGTTAACAACTGCCATTTTTCTATGTGCTATCCTCCCCCTTGTCACATTTGCACGATTTTGAAATAAACCTCTTTGGAGAGGTCAGTGATTTTCTACCCTAGGTGGCCATCAGAATCATCAGGGGTTTTAGAAAGATGTAGCTACGCACCAGACCCACAGAACCATCATTTCTGGGTGAGGCCCAGGCATCTGTGTAGAACTTTTCAAAAGCTCCGCAGAGAGCTCTAATATGCAGGCAGGGTTGAGAACCCTTAGAGTCTATTCAGTTTTGTGTAGAATTTAGATGTGGAAATTCATTTCCTGTGGTGATATTGTCCACAACATCATTCATTGTCTTTAAGATGTTTTATGAGATAATGCTTACATAATGGGAATGACTAAGAAAAATATCTTTTTCCCCAAAAAAAAACAGTAGGTGTTTTGTCTTAGTTTTACACACAGCACTGTGAGGTAGAATTACAGGAAACCCTAGGTGGTAGGTGAGAATTGTGTTGATTCCTCTCCACAGGTCCAGAGATGGATTGAGCTCCTGGTCCCGCCAGGAGCTAGGCCTCTGATCTATAACTGATGTGAAGCCGGAGGGATAGGACCACATCAGGTCTCACATTAGTAATCAGAGATGCCTTTTTTTTCTTTCCAGCACCCTTTTGTACAAGGCACTATGGTAAGTTTCTCTAATGTTCTAGTGAGCTCTCATTTTTACAACCGGTGCTATAAAGTCATTTTTCTACTTCCAGTTGACAGGAGAAAGAACCAAAGCTCAATGAAGTAAAACAACTTGCTAATATCACACAACTTGTGTGTGATTTACCCAGGATTCTAGCACTCATCTGTTATCTGATTATAAAGCCAAATTCTCCCGCAGATTCATAACGTAAACATACATCCTGGGCTGCCCAAGGCAGTCCTGACTTATTCCTCTTGCTTTGTGGTTTTTAATAGCACTCCCTTTCATTCTCAGAAGTCCTGGGCTAGACAGCAAATTGTGTGATCATCCTACCAATATTTCAACAAGAGGGCTATACAAGCTGGCCTTTAAGCCACGTGCAGGCAGGATCAGTGGGTCTAGGACGGAGGGCAGGGGCAGGGGATGGATTAGAATGTCCTCTTAGGTGGTCCAGAGGTGAGGTTGATAAAGCAACCATGGATTTAAGATGAATGGATATCTGTGAGCTGACTGAAGGGCAAACAGTACATTGGAGAGAAGAAAGTGTTTTGTGTGGGGAGGTGGTGTGTGCAATAGACAATTCTGTGGGAGCAGGGTGGGCAGAGGAGCATGGTATCTGCAGCAAGTAAAGCAAATTAACACCTGGCTGGGTCTCCCACTTTGGCTACTGTTATGTTGAAAGGTAATTTTTAAGAAGGGTAAACTCATGATTCTTATTATAGGAATGAGATAAACATTTCCCCTTACACTCCTAGCTTTTCCAGCTGGGCCCTGCAAATTAGACTGACAAAAGATAGATTAGCTAGAGAAAAACAAACATTAGTTTATTAACACATGCAGGGTACAAACACCTGAGACAAAACTCGGTGACGAGTGATTCGAAGGGGTGGTTAGAACTTTGGCTTATGTAGCGTCTTAGCAAAGAACAGTAAATTGGTAGAGAAGTGACAAGGCGAAGGATGAGAGTTATAGGCTTCCAGGGATGGCAAACTGTGTAAATATGTGGGGAAACTAATGGGAGATAAGGGTTGTTTCAGTAAGGTTTGTTACTTAAATTTCTCTGGGTGCCATCTTGTCTCTGGTGATAAGGTTGTTATTCCCTCCCTGGTATGGGAAGTGAAGGGTGGGGAGGACAATTTCCCAGGGGAATTTATGTTCTGCTTTCAGGCAGATAGAGAGAGGGCGGAGAGCTCATCCTCTGTCTGCTTTTTCTGTCACCTTCAGCTCAAAATAATCCTTATGACAGAGTGGCATATTTTAGGGTGGCAGACTCTGAACCTCTTCATTATTATACAGGTATGAAAATGTAGACGGTTGTTGAACTCATGAGGGAATCAGGCAGATGTTATAAGCTGTGCAAAGGAAAAGTCAGAAAAAGCTGAGATGTAAACAGAGCAAAGGAATGTTGGATTGAACTTGCAAGTGGTGCGATTGCTTTTTTGCATAGGTTGGCAGGGAAGACAATTAAACCTCTATATGACAGGACATAATTTGCATGTCTCTTGGTTGCCTACAATTTACAGAGTTCAAGGACAATGGACAGGGCTAGACCCTGATAACTTGCAGGAATGTCCTCTACATAATGCATGGTTTTTCACTGAAACACAAATTCTTTCCTATGCCAGACACCTGGTGGGAGGGAAGATGATCACAATCATGGAGGCCTTTGAATGAAGTTGTCCATAGCAGGATCGCCCGTGGGTTGAAGCCAGAGAAAACTGAGTATAATAAGGACAGGACAGTTTAAGATTAGTGTGGCAGAGGTTGGGGACAGCACCTGAAATGGAGGCCAAAGTCAGGGGTCCAGTGTTGGGGGTGCGGTAGCAGACGTATATCCTGCCAAGCATGTCCTATTCCTGGTGGTCATGTCAGGTCACATGCTAAATAAGTCTCTTGCCGGTGGCACAACTACCTGAGAGCCATCTCTTTGAAATCAAGCAAGATAATGCTCTATCTCCCAGTTTCTTGAGGGGAGATGGGCCTAACTCCAGCTGTCACCTGATTCGAACTTGAAACCCTACGTCTAATCACAAAGATGTGATAAATTTCGGAATTTTGTCTTGAAAACATGAATGTAATGGATTGTATCCACTTAGCTACATAAAAGAGTAAGACTTCTTTCCATCTTTGCAGTCCCTTCAAGTGAGTTGCCTGTGATGTGCGTCACATTCTTGTTTAATGGTTATTCAATAATAACATTATTTTCTTTCCCTTCTGCCTTTGTGGAGAGGTGTTCTGCATTGGCAGGAGATTTTGTTTTTAATTGTATTTCCGCAACAGTAGACCCAAGGGTAAGATTGAAATGAAGAGGCTTTTTGAGTACGTCGTATCCCTGAAAGCCTTGCAGGCCATGTTCAGAGAGCTCTGTTGGGGGTGGGGGCGGGGGCTACCCTAGGCCGTGGGAGTAATGCACTGGCCCTGCTCAAGTCCTCAGCCCCATCCACCCTGAGGCTGCCCACTGCCTCCAGCCGCCCACCTTAGGTATCACCCAGCGTCTCCTGAGGAGAGATGGACCAGTGCTGCCTAGACTGTTGGCCTGTTTTATGGCTGCACTGCCTCAGACTGAAAGCTTTTCTGGAGGTGCAGCCTGTGTTCCAGCTTTGCAGTCAGGGTGGCTAACTGGCAATTCTGACCGTTGGGCACTTAGCACATGGTGACATTAAACCACATGAAGAAGGCTGGATTCAATAAATCGCGTCTGTTACTGTATTGTGATACCTGGATCTTAGTTGCCTGAGTTGGCCGTAGGCCAACATGGTGAGAACGGAAGCCATTTTACTTTCACTTTCACACTCAGCTTGGATGCTGAGAACCACATCTTCCTGTTTACACTAACGTGACTTTGCTCTTCCGGTCTTCATTACCATTGCTTTACTTTTCTGGAGTCTCCTGCCTAGGCACAGAGTTTGTTTGTTTATTATTAGAGATTCTCAGCAGGTAGAATAATCTCTCCCCAAAGATGTTTATGTCCTAATCTCTGAAACCTGTATCCTTATTAATACCAGTTAACTTGCATTTTTTTCAAGATAAAAATATGTTACCGTACATGGCAAAAGGGACTTTGCAGATGGGGTTACATTAAGGATCTTGAGATGGGGAGATTATCTGGGATTACTGGGTGGGCCCAATGTCATCACACGGATCCTTATAAGAGTAGAGTCAGAATCAGAGAGTGAGATGTGATGATGGAAGCAGAGGTCAGAGTGATCTTAGGAAGAGGCCATAAGCCCAGAAACACAGGCCCTCTCTAGAAGCTGGAAAATGCAATAAAGTGGTATGTATAGATTCTTCAGAAGAAATGTAGCCCTGCTGACACTGATTTTGGAACTTCTGACCCCCAGGACTATAAGATAATGACTTTGTATTGTTTTAAGACACTAAGTTTGTAGTAATTTGTTATACCAGCAACAGGAAACTAACACAGACCCAGCAACTCTTTAATGAAAAGTATCAACAGAGAGTTTGCACCTAAAATTTTTGTAATCCCTTGCTTCAAAATCATTGCCTTGCTGTTTTCACTAATCCTGAACTTATAACTGTGATCCTTTCCCAATCCTAATCAACCCCTCAAGTCAAACTTCTAATTCTGAATAACGTCTTACTTTGCCATCCATTCCTTGCAGCCCCCTCCCTGAGACACTGCCAAAGCTCTGTGAAGCTGGTGGTCTCTCACTGCAGTAAACAATAAACTCAGCTCGGTCTTATCCACAGGTTGTTTTGCTGATATTTGGGCAGCCAGCATTTGACGGTTGACTGAACAAAGCCATCACCACTGGCTGGTCTTCTTAAGGAACTGCTTCTGGGGCTTAACGGCAGCTTTAGCTAATAATAATTATTGTTTTCAGCTCCCAGGTGCACCAGTGGAGGTCACAGAGAAATATGCCAGCCTCTGTTGGGTTTGAAGTATATACCTCCGTCCCTTTCTTGGAGGATCAGAATTTGGGCAAAGGTGAATAGAGGCCTGGGCTCCCCGGGGGCTGCACTTTAGGCTGGGGTCCAGCTCTGGTGGAGCTCCCTGTCGGGGTACTTAGGACAGAGAAGTCAGGCTTGGATGGGTATCATTCAACAGGCCATAGAAATCACTGGATGTTTGCCTCACAGCACAGGGATAATAACCAGACTTCAGGAATTTGTAAACATCCTGGCCCAGAATTTCCTGGGGAGAGTGGTTTGAAATACTCCCACCACATAGCAGTCTGATTTGGGGAAGTTTTTGATTGAGTCACTGACAGACACCCTAGCATTGGTTCCGTCGATCCCCTGACGGGTATAATCCCTGTTTCCAGCATCATCTTCCATTCTCATACCCTTTCATTGCCTTATCACTCCCAATACCCGATTTATGTCTACGTCTTCTGTGCTTCCATATTCTCCTTCTCTGCAACGCTGTGGTTTCATATCCCTAACCTCCCAACCCCAAACCTAAATTCCATCACATCAATGAGTCTTTCACCAAAAGTCTTCCTTTCCTTGGCCTTTCACCCTTTTATCGTTGCTCCAATTTGGAGCAGACTAATGTGTATTAATCAGCCAATAGCTTCCTTCCCTTCTGACTGTGGCTGCCATGTAATTGCACCACCAGAAACGAATGGTTTCCAGCCTCATGTGACCTCTGTGACGTTCATGCTCCCTCTCATTTGTTCCTAGTCATCTCCTTTCTCATTTGCTTCCTTAGGTATTCCAAACTTTCACCAATCTCTGTAAGTCCTTCCTCCAACCCTGTCCCTCTTAAGCAAATTTCTCCGAGAAAATGGACTCCTTGAAGTGCAAACTCTTCCCACTTCTACTTTTCTCTGGGCTTACTTATAACTGCACCCATTTCTGCCCTTTCTCTCCGACTGGGAAAGAACAGAGGGTCCTCCTCTCAGAGATCAGCTCCTTCTCCTGGATATTGAATTACAGCTGCCACCTTCTTTTTTTGTCTTTGTTTTTGACTACCCTGTTTCCCCGAAAATAAGACCTAGCCGGACCATCAGCTCTAATGCGTCTTTTGGAGCAAAAATTAATGTAAGACCTGGTCTTATATAATATAATATAAAGCCAGGTCTTATATAATATAAGACCCGGTCTTATATTAATTTTTGCTCCAAAAGACGCATTAGAGCTGATGGTCCGGCTAGGTCTTATTTTCGGGGAACCACAGTAGTCTCGCTGCAGTTACTTCTTGCATCATCCCCTCGCCTCATGAGAACCTCTTGCTTTTTCTATGGTCCATCCTCTAAGCCTACTTTTGGCCATAATCTCAGAGCAAGCTGCCATCCCATGTTTTTCCTGTCCTTGTCCAATGAATTTTCAGAAAGAAAAGTCTTTGAATGCTGTTTTCTTTCTCAGCTTGTATCATTGCTATAACATATATGATCATCTTCGCCTATTTAAAGGGCACAGCAAAACAGAGGGGAGGTGACTTGGTAGGCAGACAGGCTGTCCACCAAATGATCTCATGGGATTGTGTCATTTCCTAAAGTCATCACAGTCTGGGTTTTGACCCTCAGCTTTTCCATCCACAAGTTAAATTTTCCAAGTGTCAGATCTAGGTAGATAGACTCATGGTGACCAAACTCCTAGTGGCCTGACATTAAACCAGAATGCAACATACTACTTTTAAAAGCAAGAATTCTTTCTACTCTTTGGACAAGAATTCATTCCCAGTAGTAAAAGCATACCAGAAATCAAATTACATAGAGCAAGTTGTTTGTGAGCCAGCATTTCAAGCAATGAGCTTGATGACTTAGGAGTTTGATACTTTAATGGTTCGTGGTTTCAACTGATCACACATGGATGTAACTGTTTTTGGACCAATGATATTTGGAGGGCTTGGATACCTGAGTTTGTAGCTCAAGTCCTTAGAGTCCCAGACTTGTGCTGTACAAATAAATTTTGGTTCTTCGAGCAGATTTGTGATTTCCCATGTGGACCATTTTATATTCCTATAAATACATTAGGACCATCCGTGAGCTAGAGTGAAGTCTTCTCTTACTTAGTTTTGACTATGCGGTGCTTGTTAGAATTACGTATTGATTTTACTAATGAGGCTTTCAGAGCACCAGAGATGTCCAGCCTCTACTCTAGCTACAGCAGGTCAGGTCAACAGTGACTTCCTCACTGCCAAATCTAGGGGCCAATCTTCACTCCCGATCCTCCTGACAGATAGATGTTAACCAGCTCCTTGGTTGTTCTGACATGTTGTTCCATTGGCTTCTCACTCTACCATCTTCTGATTTCTCTTCTTGCCTCTCTGATTTGTTGTCCTTAATGTTGAAGGGGATCAGACTATGCCACTTTGGCTTAAGGATTATTTTAGTTGAAGGCAATCGGGAAACAGCAGAAGCAGGAAAGCTCTCCACCTTTCCTCTGCCTAAAACAGGGCATAAATTTCCCTTTGAGACAGTGCCTCCCTCTCTCCTACCAGGAAGGGAAAAACAACCTTTATCACTGGAGGTGTAGATAGCACCAAGAAGAGTCTAAATAAACACAACTTCCATAAGTAACCCTTATTTTCCATTAGTTTCTCCCACGTATGTATCTTCCTATACTTTATGGCCCTTAGAAGCCCAAACCCCTTCCCTTTATCTAGTTTGGTCTCCACCATTTATCACCCTTGTTAAAATGCTATATAAGCCCCTGTGTCTGAACACCTCTTTGAGTCGTCACTCATTTTCTATGAAGACCTCGGTACACATGTAAAAATTAACATCAAATAAAATGTATATGCCTTTTCTCTTGTTAACCTATCCTTTGTCAGTTTAATTCATAGTTCCCATAAAAAGAACCTACGAGGATAGAGGAAAAGTCTTTGCTTATCTTCTTCCTACTTTTCAAATATTGGCTCTGTTTTAAATTAAACTCTCTCTTGCTCTTTCAGGGCAACTGATTTTGCTCCTGAAATGTTATGCTGCTGCTCAGACCTATATCATTTATTCTCTCTCCTAGTACTTGTTGAGTACCTACATTGGTCCTGGGCCCTCGGGACCAACTGTAATTAGAACAAATTCCCTGCATCCTTGGTGTTTACTTTCTAGAGATGTGAGTTATAAAATAAGGACATAAATGTATAACATATCATGTGGGGGTAAGTGAAATATAGAAACATAAAGCAGATTCAAAACTTATGAGAACAATAATCACGCCTACTGTTTACTAAAATATGATATGTGCCAAGAACTATCTAATCACATGTCTTCACCTAATTTAATCCTTAGAATTTAAGCAGCTAAATATTACTGGCCACATCTTGCAAAAGAGGCTCATCATTGTTCAAAGTCACCACTAATAAAAGGCAAAACGAGATTTAAACCCAGATTAATCAAACTTCAAAACTATTTTCTTTTTTTAAAATTATTAAAGTTTATTGGGGTGGCAATGGTTAGTAAAGTTACATAGATTTCAAGTGTACAATTCTGTAATACATCGTCTATATATCATGTTGTGTGTTCAACACCCAGAGTCAGTTCTCCTTTCATCACCATATATTTCATCCCATTTACCCTCATCTACCACCCTCTTCCCCTGAAAAAATTTTCTTAATCAGCTCTCTGTATTGCCAAATATTGCAATTGCATATTTTGAACCATTTGAGAAATTTTTTTTTTAAAGTACAGGTGTCTGTGTTTTGGTATAATAATACATTTCAATAAACATCTCAGTGGGTGGAGTTAGAACTGTGTAGTTTGGAAAAGCACCAGATAATGTAAACCCCTGTTCCTGACTGTCTCCTGAATGTCTGTCAAGAACCTCAGTTTAACATGTACAAACAGAACAAATTATTTTCCTTCCAAACTTCTTCCTCTCCTTCTTTTTCATCGCTATGAATAGCATCACCATGCTTATGAATTTAGTGTGGCCCAAGTGTATTAGTCTGGACCCAATTAGGAGAGAGAAACCACACAGTAATGGGTAAGTTTAATATAAACAATTATTAACTGTAAAAAGGGATAGAAATAACAGGAGATGGGCTAGGGAGAGGGGAAAGCACTAAAATGAATCCAGAAATAGTAGATACAAGGAGCAGCCACTGCCTCCCAGGCTGGGATGGAGTGCACCAGGAGGGGTCCCCACCCCCTTCTAGACTGAGACCCAGACCTTGCTGGAGGTGGCACAGCTATCTCACTGGGTGGCAGAAAAGTCACTGTGCAAGACTGGCAGAACTTGCCAGAAATCAGCTCTCTAGAGTACCAAGGAAAGCTATCCACAAGGAGGTGTCTCTGTGGCTGCATTCTGCTATAAAACCTTCCGCGGCAGGTGACTGGAGAAGCTGCTGGCCACTGCAGAAACTGCGTGTGACACAGGAGCAGGTGCTGGAGGAGGCAGACTTGCACACTTCAGCAGAACCAGGAAGCAAAAACCTTTCCTCCTGTGCCCTCTACTGACAAAGCTTAATATTGTGCCAGCTGGTAAAGGAAAAATTTTGACAGGGCCCCAGTTTACTTCACCAAGTAGGCTTTGGGTGACTCTGGAGCTGAGCAGCTATAAGCAGCTAACTGGTTCATGGGGGAACCATCCCAGGCTGCTCCCCAGCCCACCTCCCTGATCCAGGATGTGGCGGTACCATATCCGCCAGAGCTTGTCCTGGAAGCTCTGGGAATCCCACAGCTGCATCTTCATCTTTTGCATCCTTACCAGTCTCCTGCTTCTCAACAGTGCACATTCCAGCTCTCCTTCCCACTGCTTCCAGAGACATTTTTCTCAGCGTCGAAAATGCATCTATTGATGGACTATGTTGATAATTCTTCTATGAATTTATACAGGATGCACGTGAGACCAAGAGATATAGTACCAACTGGTCCAAAATAACAGGAAATGAGCATGGCAGTATACTACTTTATCTGGAAATTAGAAATTCTCTTCTTGGATTTTCCATCCTGCTTTTTAACTTGAATTATGGCTTCGGGGCCGTCAGTACACTTAAGGAATTGTGAGAGATGACCGATGAGGTAGGAAATTAAAGATCAGAAATCTGCTCTCTCAAACCTGCATTTCACACACTGAAAATGAAGTCATTTTAGACCCTGGATTGGAGAGATGCAAAAAATATGACTATTATTTTGGTTATTGACTAATAACCAACCTAATCAGGAGTGAGTACGTGCATATATACACTGCCCTGAATGTGCTTCCACCTGATCCAGGCTGGCTTCTCCATTAGGCCCAGTGTTGGGAACCCACAATGAAAATTTTTCATTTCTTTTAAAAAAAAGAATAAAAAAAAACACTTTTAGGTCAAAGAAAATATTTTAACATAATATTAATAAAAGGTTAGACAATTAAGTTTGTGAACTCATCCTAGAAAAAGTGCTACATACCTTGTTGCTGAATATCACTACAGTCACCTTCAAAGTACTTCCTGTGGGAAGCTATGCCCTGACACCAGTGCTTAGTCCATGCTTCAAAGTAATTTTGGAATTATTTTTCTGGAATGGCCAGCAGAGCTGTCGTCATATTATCCTTGATGTCCTGAATGTCATCAAAATGTCTTCCTTTCAATATTTCCTTTATCTTCAGGTAAAGAAAGAAGTCACTGGGGGCCAGATCAGGTGAGTAGGGAGAGTGTTCCAATACAGTTATTTGTTTACTGGCTAAAAACTCCCTCACAGACAGTGCCGTGTGAGCTGGTGCATTGTCGTAATGCAGGAGTCATGAATTGTTGGTGAAAAGTTCAGGTCGTCTAACTGTTTCACGCAGCCTTTTCAGCACTTCCAAATAGTAAGCTTGGTTAACTGTCCAGTTGGTACAAATTCATAATGAATAATCCCTCAGAAATCAAAAAAAGGTTAGCAACATCGTTGCAACAAGTTCGCGAACTCAATTGCCAGACCTCGTATATTTGTATGCCGACACAATTATAAAATAAAACTTTTAGTATTTTGTTATACAGGGAAGGATCCACAAAGGCAAACTGTTTAGGATCCATGAAAGTCATAATGTGGCCCCGTGACTAGGGATGCAAACCTGAGTTAAGCATCTAGTTCAGTGTTTTCTAATCTGTGTGCCATGGACTCACAGAGTTACTGCTTTTGTAGTATTGTTTGTGGACTGAATAATCATCTTGAAAAACAATTAGGTATGCTTTTGTGATGAATAAGATAGGAAGTCATTTTAAAGTGTTTCTAAAGTCATTCTTTCACACATACACACACACACACACACACACACACACACACACACACACACACACACAGGGTGCCAAAAAATATATGCACATTTTGAGAAAAGAAAACTATTAAAATTGTAATACTCAATATATACCGATAACAAAAGATGAATACAAGTCACGTTTGACTTCTGCAATTACAAGAGGTGCTCACAGTGGTTACCGTCAGCGTCCAGACACTTCTGATGATGGTGAACTAATGCTTGAGCAGCATTGACCGAAGTGTCACATTGAAGTTGTGAGGGTGGAGGAGGGGATGCTGGGGTTGGGAGTGAGGACACCTACTATGGGTCCAAGCCTGATCATTTGTATTTCCTGATAAAGCCCTCTTAGCTCTCCGTCCTGCTCAGGCTTCCATGAAGTCGCCCTGGATATCACCCAGATTCAGCCAAATGGGTAACCCTTTGCTGCCCGCTCTGGGGCCAGCTGGCTGTTTCTGGTGTAGAGAGCTTCATGGAGTGTGTTCCCTCTCTCCTTTTCCCAAAGGTTAGTTTCCTAGTCAGAGTGTCTGCTGGGTCATTTTTGGCTACTGAGAACTTAGCCGATGATAAAAGTGTATCTCTCTGTTGGATTTCTTATTTCTTTGATACTTCTATAATTAATCAATCTAGGCTATGTGCTGAAGTGTACTGGGAGGGTTCAGAACATTAACTCTGGAGTCAGACTGCCCAGTGTTTGAATCACAACTTCCCTACATTTCACTAATGTGGCTTTGAAAACTTTATTTAACCTCTTTCGGCCTCAATTTCTTCTTCTATAAGAGGAGTATGATAAAAAAAATAATAATAAAGAAGAAGAAGAAGCAGCAGCAGCTTCCCTCTCACTGGGTTGTTGCTGGGATTCAATAAATGAATTAGCACATGTTCCATGCTGAGATCAGTGCCTGGGAAAGGGTACGTCTTCAATAAGCACTGAGTGAAAATAAACAGGTTGAAGTGATATGACCTGATTGGGGTGAGGAGGTAGTTGATCACTTCTGAGTAGGTGGCCTTTGCTAAGGTGGTGACATTAGAGCTTTGAGCTCATGAGGCAAAGGAACTAGTCATGCTGATACCCGAGGGTGAGCGGTCCAGGTGGAGGAAAGAGCATGAGCAAATTCCTGAGATGTGAATAACCTTGAGAGGTAGAGAGTAGTCCAATGTGTCTAGAGCATGGTTAGCAAGGAACTGGTAAGAGATGATATCGGAGAGGAATGTAGGCAGGGACCAACTCACATAAAGCTTGTGGAGTTTGGGTTTAGTTCTGAGTGTGAGTGAAGCACCGTCAGGGGTTCGGAATGGGAAAGCATCAAGATCTGGTTTGTGTCCTTATAAAACCACCCTGGCTGCTGTGTGGAACTAAAGGGGAATCAGGGCGATCAGGTGACCCCTGCTTCATGAGCTCTACGTACTCATGGGATCAACCCAGGTTCACTGTTCTATCCTGCTTTCTGGAGACAATGCCACCCCTGAGTGTCCCACTGGAGGTATATGGCTTCCACTCTTGACTGGAGCCTCAGTCATGCATGGCAGTCCCTTTTATGGTCATTATTCTTCTCTCTAAGTCATCTGCAGCCCCAACAATCCTGCCGTGGAGGAAATAGAGGCCTTAGGGGCAAACCTTTTGAACCAAGTATCCCTCCTTTTTATGTTTCTCCATCACCTCTGCTTACCCTAACCTGTACAGAGGCTCTGTGTGGTGAGGGAGGAGATTGGATTCTGGAGTTGGACATATTTGGGTTAAAATTTGAATATAATGTCACCAAATATTACACCTCAGTTTCTGTGTCTTCAATATGGGAACAAAGCCTATTTTGTAAACTTCTGGGAGTTTAAACAAGGTACAGTTGAGCTTGAAAAGATTAATAAATATGATTTCTCTTTCTATGGTACCATGTATCCAAATACCTCACTTCCATTTAGTGCTTAAAACTCTAAGGCTGGAAGAACCATAATCCTTATTTAGTCTAGCCCCTTATTTCACAAATATGAAAATATCAACAGGCCATGCAAGATCTATTGGTCACGTCATAAAATTGTAATGTAATTGGGAATAGACTGAGGAGTCTGCTTCTAGCCTAGTATTATTCATCCCTACTGATGGAAAATTGATCTTTAATCAAATGCTAACGAGCTATTAAGTGGATTGAATGGAACAAACAAATGAGAGTCATCTGAATTCTGGACACTGGACTGGTGCTGCTGAGTATAATGATGAATGAAAATGTTTCCTTGATCTGAAGTGGCTCCTAGAAACATAACACTGGCTGAACACTATAATCACATGGAGAGGTCTTCACAATTATCCATGTCTGGACCTCACCCAGAATTTTTAATTCAGAGTTTTTTAATGCTCAGTTGGTCTGGGGTGCAAGCCAGGTATGAAACACCAACACAGCTAAATAAATATCCTTGAGGAGGGAATGATAACTGTGATGGAAGTGAGAGATACTTGGGAGCACAGACGGAGGAGGGGTTTGCCTGGACAGCGAAAGGAAGGCTTTGGGAAACCTGAAGAAGAGCAACGCCAGCTTGTTTCCCCACCATTAATTCAACAAATATACTTTTATCTGGAGCAAAACGTCTCTTCTAGATATTGTGTGTGACACATCTGAGAAAAGAGAAATGAGTCAAACAGTTTACAATTAAGGGATGGGGGGGAATAGGACTGCAGGTCAAATTATTTCCGGTCTTTGGAAATAAGATTCAGATCAGCCCTGGGTTTTTATTATTCTGATTAGCATTTGTGTTCTGACACTTTGACTCAAAGATACAGCTACAGGCTTTTCTGCCCTCCCCTTATCCTTCCTCCCAACTCTTGCTTCCTTCCCCAGACCTCTTTTCTTTTCATCCTATAGTTGAGGAAAGACTTGGCCTGACAGCTGCGACAGAGGCCCCACCCCATTTGGAGACCTAGTTTGTCCTTGCAACAATGAGATAATGTCCCCAACAGTAATGAAATATCAAAACATATGGGAGTGGGAGCAGCAGAGGGAAGGCTGAGAGCAGCTGAGGGTAGATGGAGGCCCCATTTTCCTCCCTTATCTCTATAGTTCACAGTAACCTAGTGAGTTGCCATATGCCAGATACGTTATAATTTTACATATAAAAATCTATACAAATTTGTATAAATCTCTCTAAGTCCATGATGATTATGATGTGACAAGAACCTTTTAACGTACTACCTCAGCTCAGCCAGCTAATCAAGACTACTTTGATTTCCACCCTTCCATTGTCTTTCTATCTACCAACGCGCTTACATTTCGTTTTCTTTCCTTTCCAGTTTAAGTCCACGGTTTATTACATGTACAATTGTAAGTGGAAGTCCTGGTCTTTGTGATACAACTGGATTTTGTGATATGGGGGGGGGGGGGTAGAAGGAGGATTGGTAGCGGGCAGAGCTTGGGGTCCAAAGTGGACAAACTTGAAGAAGACCGTTTAAAGGGAACGACCTACAATTCACAGAAGTTATGCTGTTTATCCAATAAAATATTTAAGATTTCAAAATAATTCACAGTATTTATCCAGGGGAGTAAAACATAAACACTTCCTGAAGGAGTCAGAGTGTTTGTTCCGGAGAGCAGTAGACTAAGGAAACCCTGATATTTTATCTGTTAGAATATATGACAGGAAGTTCTGTTTATCATGGAAGTTGCTTTTCTTCTACATCAACTTCCCCCCTTTGTCAACTGTAAGCCACACATATACACCTATTTACATATTTATGACTCTTTGTAGCTGTGACGACTGACTGTAACTTCCGGAGACGCTTGACCGAGAGGGGTGCGATTAGAAGCGGAGAAGGAGGATCCTTTCGCAGGGGCACTGGCTTGGTG
Source organism: Rhinolophus sinicus (assembly GCF_057876585.1). Taxonomy (NCBI): domain Eukaryota; kingdom Metazoa; phylum Chordata; class Mammalia; order Chiroptera; family Rhinolophidae; genus Rhinolophus; species Rhinolophus sinicus. Next base: position 29,579,310 of record NC_142504.1, read on the forward strand.
GTTACTGGTAGTACCCAAGTCCTGATGCTATTTGTTCCGAGTCTCCATGAGGAGCTTAGAGGTTTCCTTGAGGTCTTCAGTCAGTCTGATGGGGATGCCACCTGGTATATTCTGCCCTCTAAGCTAGAGATGCTACGTGTTTTGTTTGGGAGGGGGCAGGGTGGAGGGATTATTATGGTTACAGGAGCCAGAAAAGGAAAATATTTTCTTGTATTTTCACATAATCCCCAGTATTACAACTCTTTTTTTTTCTGATTATTTAAATATAACTATTAAAATATAATTCATATGCCATAAAATTCACCCATTTAAAGTATACAATTCAATAGTTTTTAATATATTCATAGAGTTGTATAACCATCACCATAGTCAATTTTAGACTATTTTCATCATCGCAAAAAGAAATGCCACACCCTTTAGGCACCACCTCCTAACCATCACTTCTCCCTCACCCCCCACCCCCAGTAACCCTCGCCCTGTGTAATCACTAATCCCCCTACTGTCACTTTTTGCCTGTTGTGGATATTATAGCTCCATTTAAAAGAAATTCTATAGACCAACAATACTTGAACTTCTTCTACTGCTTTTTTGTTTTTTAAAGCTTAGGACTCCTTTTTAAAAAAAGAAAAATCTTTGAGGACCCCAGAGAGCTTTTGTTTATGTGGGTTATATCTATCATTATTTACAATATAAGAAATTAGAACTGAGAAATTTATTTAATGTTTATTGATTAGTTCATTTTCAAATAACAATAAATCCTTTACATGTTAACATAAGTAATAATTTTATGAGAAATAATTACAATTTTCCCCAAAAAATTAATGATAAAATTGATATTGTTTACATTTCACTTCTGGCTTAGAAGGTAACTGGATTCTTATATCTGCTTCTCTTTTCAATCTGTTGTGATACGTTGTTTTGAATAAGTATATGAAGAGAATCTGCCCTCGTGCATTTGGAAAGGAAGGAGTATTTTAGTAGCCCTTTCAGATAATTGTGGATTTTCTTTTTTGAAACTACACCAAACTTGGCAAGTGGTAGTTCCTTTTTTTTTCAATCAAATGTCCTTTAATTTTGTAGACAATATGATACATATTGTATAAGAAGTGCGCAATAGCTTTGCAGTACAATTTCAAAGTGTATACTAATTGGAATACAGAGGTTAAACACTGGTGTACTGACAACATTTTTGAACTTTGAATAAACTGCATACAAAACTTAGAATTCAAATATTAGCCAATCTGGAAACTTTACTTTCCATAATATAAAAAGGATACTTTGAGATGCAAAATATTTTTTTTCACTAAACAAACTATATAAGCATTTAAAATAATCATTAAAAACTCAAGTTTAGAGTTTATAAAGATTAACTATAAAAATAAATTGGCAATCACCTTTATAAATGTACCATTTACTGCATTACAAAATAGTCTCTAACATAAAATGGCTTTAATAACTCTAATAGTTTAGAATCTGATAAACCTTACATTAAGTCGATTATAAAATCCTCTTGGAAAACTTTGGTATACATCTTCAGGAGGTTGTAAAAAAATACTCTAATATCACCTCAAGGGCCTATAAACATTCCATTCTATTAAAGCACAACAGAATAAGTAATGTATATTCAACTGCATACAGGATATATAATCAAAAAACAATTATATCTTTGTAGAGAATCACCATTCCCAGAATAACCAAAAAACAAACTATTTAAAAGTATCAAACTTTTAAACAGTTCTCTCTCCATTCTGATTGAAAAATGTTACAAAATCACCACACTCCATTCATGTACCTTAGAAGCCCTTTAGGACAAGGCCTCAAAAATAGTTTAAACCCAGTCTCAAAAAACTCTCTTGAGTCCAATAAACAAACTTAAAAACTCATTTAAAAAACATGGCAACAGAACAAGTATATGTGATCAGACACATAATTTATGTATTTGGTTATATATTAGCTCTTCTTTTATATTTGTAATTTAGAATTTATTCGCAGAAATAAAATACACACACACACACACACACACACACACACACAAAACTGAAAACAGTAAGTTTTGGGAAATAGTAAGAAATGCAAATAGGTAAATTGATTTATTTTTAAAAATTCAATTTACCAAATTGTATCCACCATTTTTGGATTATTGACAACGATTGTCATTTAGAAAATTCAAATTGGTGAAAGTTCATTTCCTACTTCTTGAGTATGATTAATTTTTAGAGCTTCAAGTTGTGCCAATAACTTCCTTGAGGTCATTTTCCACTTTACCCTGTCACCAGATCTCTTGCATCAGATTTTTATCTTTGAGTTGCAAAAGCCTAAAGAAAAGATTCATTTTTGACCTTTTAATTTATAAACCACTAAAAAGAAAAAATTCCATCTAATTTTTAGACAAGTCCATACAATATCTTCTGTAAGAATCCAACACTTTTATGGGACTATAGATCCTTAAAAGTTTTTAAATCTTCTATTAGAGTTTTATTTTGATTTCCAAGACTGCAACTTGCTTTTCGAGGCATTTCACCTATTCTTTCTTCTTTCTGCAACATTCTCAAGCAGCTTCCCTGTTTTTCATCAGCCTTATTTCTCTTTTGAATTGGGGGTCATCTGTCTTAGTTGTCTGAGATGTAAGAGTCATAGGAGAGGTCATCGCCACAGTTTTTGGCAGCGAAGTAACTGAAGGTGTGGTACAGGTCTGATATGTCTGCATATGTCCTGATGCAGCTACAAGATGGGTGCCGTGCTAAGGTCCCATGAGCTTTCTGCAAGGAGCCTATATGATCGTATGAGTCCCGAGACTCCTCACTTTCTGATAAAGATAATACCTGTTGAGCAATATGAGAAATATGCGCTCCCTGAACTGTTGAACCAGGTGGACGTGCTGTCTCTGAAGTATTATTCTTGTGAGAATCTTCCATAATCAACTGTGGCTCCCGCCTTTGACAAGTGGTAGTGTCTTAAAGGTTGGTTGTAATGTGGAATCTGAAATGATACCAATGAAATGTTTTATACTCTGTACATTCATGAAAGAATAAGAGTGAGTTGGATGACTTTTTACTATTATTATGAAAATAATTTTGACCTCACAGAACCACTGATAGAATCTCTTTGGAGATGATAGTTTGAGAATTGCTGCTATAAACCAAGGATAATTATGATTTAACCCCCCTTGTGGGGTCGGTCGGATACCCCTCTTAACACTTGGACTGAGGAAGACTGATAGAAAATTGAGCTAGAGAAAGCATCAATAAACAAGCCATCCATTTTTAAGGGACCATATAAGAAAGATGTAAGAAGCAGGAAGAGTAACTAGACAGATTCAGTTTTTAATCCTCCTCAGTAAACAAAGTCTTTTGGAGCAAAAACAACTCGAGGATAGAGCTTATCCATGACACTGCTGAGGGGCGGTGCAGAGGGGACTTAAGGAAGAAGGTAAAGTAAGGCATCCAGGCTCACACAGTCTGCCCTGTACGTCATCTCTGCCCTTCTCAACGTCTTTGTTGTTTCATATGCAAACACAATTACAAGTTGTTGTGGAAAATGAGACTCAGACTCAGGATTTGTAACAGGATTTTGGTGCTTATCAAAACTGCACCACAGAAAAGGAGGGAGCTCACGTCAATAAAAGTCTGAAGATCACCTTGGTCAATTCTTGATAGAAAATTGTAGTTGCTGTAAAAGCTTGAGTTGGATTATAATGAAAGCTATCATTAGGTCACACTGTACAAAAGGGCATAAAACAGTGTATCCAGCCTTGTCTATTAGTTTGATGAAGTCATGCTCTCTGTCCCTTTAGGTTCTCTGACCACCATTTTGCATGAAAGGTCCACTTGACACAAAAGCAACAATATTTCAAAGGCAAGATATGGTAGCCCTTGGAACAGACATAAATCAACTAGAAACTAAAACCAATGGCTGGTGATAAGACTAAAGGTCAACCATGGGTGCCATCCTTAAGGGTACAGGCAAGAAGGCTCACTAAATTTACAATTCTATTGAAATTGTTCATTCCCCAATGAACTCCTAATTTTCTAGTCTAAGGATACAGTTCTAGTTTTAGTCTTCCTTATTCCCTGTATTGATGCTATTGGACATGTCCCATGACTATTGAAACAATTTCCTCCATTGTTTCATTGTTTCAGCCTGCATGAATCTTCTCTGTCCTCTTGCCTATACTTTCATAGTGTATTTGCTTCATCATTCTCTCCTTATTCCTAAAAAGTTGGCATTTCCAAGGCCTGGCCTTCAAATCCCACCTCTTTTGCTCTTTTAATATGATTGTTTCCATTCTCCAAATACTCCTATGACTTCAAAATCTACCATTTTTTCAACAATTATTATGTGCTGGAAGCTGTGTTTATCTCTTTATATATTTTATCTCATTTAATTCTTACAACAACCTTGAAAGACTTTTATTAATATTCTTATGCTGCATGAGAGGTATGCAGAAAGTTGCATACCTTGTTGAAATAACAGTTTGAGAGATCTAACTCAAAATTATTGTTTTAAACTTACTTTATGCGACCCAATGTATTGCCAACCCCAATTTCTACCTTGTAACTGAGACCAGGGCTTCACATCTTTGGGGCACTTCAGAAATGTCATTAAAAATAATTTTAAATGGAGATGCCTTTGTCCCTCTTCATTCTTACTGAATAAAAATATTGGTGGATGGTTTTGATGCAGGCAATTGATGCATAACAGGTAATGGGAACTTGATCCTAAATAGACTTTCTACTGGATTATCATCTAGATGCCTCCCAGAAACTTTGACTTTGAAATGAACAAAACTGCTCCTGTGCTCTCTCAAATCTCCCCTTCTTGTACTTCTTATATTATTCAGACATCACCATCCACACAAAGAAAGACTTTTGGGAGTTATTGTACAATCTTTCTGCTCCCTCACTCTCTTTATCGTTTTGGCTCCAAATCCCGCAGACTTTACCCCAGAGATGTGTAGACATCCCTACTATTATTTCTATCACCTGCCACCTCCTAACTAGCTTCCTCACTTTTAGTCTCTCCATATTCCAATTCCATCCTACATCTTACTGACTTCAATTTTTCTAAGTGTTTTTTGGGGACCATGTTAATAGTACTTTTACTGTTTTGCACAAAGGGAAATGAGGTTTAATATCTAGTCAAAATATCACAAAGCAAAACATCATGGCAGTTTAATGATGTATTGGGTATTCTTAAATTTTATCTTTGCTATTTAACCTTTTGAACTGTATTTAGGATGTGAGGAGATGCAGGTGGTACCTCTAGGACATCATGAGAGAAGATGGATAGGGGCCTGGAGTGCTAAACATGAAAATTTCTGTTTTTCCCATTCTGAATTTCAATGCTTGAAAAAAGAATTCCTATAAGTAATGTATTAAATGAAGAGAAACAAGGAATCAGTCTTCTAGGCTGTGTGTCAACCTATATAAGGTTAAATAAAGGACTCTGCCTTGAAGGTATAAATATTTGAATGTGTATATAAATTAATTGGTAATCTAGTGTCTAGATCTTGAATAGTTTGGGAATTATATAGCAAAGAATTGGTGAATCTGGATGCTGCTGTCTCACGGTCTCTAGTTTGAAAATAATATAACTGACACATCTATAAAAATGATTTTCAAATGAATGAAGTATAAACTTACAGTGTCACTAAATTTATAGTAGGTGGTTTCGCTATAAATTTTGCTATCAATGGTACCGAGTTACAACTTCTCTCATGTGAATGGTTTGTTTAATTTTTTGATGTTAGGAAAGGGCTCCACATATTGAAAGGATTACCAAGCATTGATTTAGTTGATATGCATTTCAAAATTTTATAGTTTTTAAAAGAATTTCAAGTGGAAATGTTGAATGAAGATGGATATGTTATGAGTAAGGGTCCGCCGCCCAAGGCACATTGGAGCCAGTACTATGGCCCCAGCTTTCGAGAAAAGAAAAACCTTTTATTTCTAAGTCTACCTGCAAGGAGACAGGAAGCAAGGTTCCAATCTGTCTCCCCATTCTGGGGTCGAGACAGGTTGTAAGGGTTAGGGAGAACAGGTTGGTATGTGGTAGTGCTGGTAGGGCAGGTTTTGTTGGAGGGTTTTGGAACTTGGCCACTTATAGTATAGGGTTGAGGGACAAGAGAAAGCACAAAGGAATTCCAATCTGACAGAGCTCAGTCAGCTCTCTGTCCAAATTTGTCCATATTTGGCCTAGGCCCCTAATCTTCCTCATTGAAGGACATCTCACTCTGGAAAGAGCTCTGGTGGCCACGTTTCTGTTACTTGAGTTCTGTACACTGAAGATTGTTGGCCTGGGATCATCCTGAGGACAGGGATGGCACACGCACAGTGCTGTCTCTGTAAAATAACTCAAAAATGGCTTTAATCACCAGTCTTCTTTAAGGGAGCAGAACCAGGTTTCAGTTGGTCCATGTGATTTGTGTGCTGTTTCAGGTATAGTATTCTGGAATTTCTGAAAAGATCAGGCTTAAGATGTAAAGCTGGGAGTCACCAGCATTGACACTTTTTTTTTTAAGTCATGATATTGGGTTAGATTGTTGAGTGAGTGATGAGGATAGATTTTAAAATAATAATAAAAATAAGGAACTTCAGGGACTGAGCTGTAGGACTTGCAAATATTAAGAGATCAAGATGCTGATAAGGAACCAGCAAAGTAGAGTAGCTAGTGAAAAAGAAGAAAAATCAAGAGACTATGTGTCCTGAAAGCCAAGGGTTTAAAGGGAAGACAGTGATTCATTGTAAAATGTGGCTGATAAGGCAACCAAGGTGAGGACTTGGAAATGACCTTTGGATTTTGCAGTGTGAGGGTTACTGATAATTTTTGTGGAATGTGTGAGGGAAATCCTTTTGGAATTAGTTTAGAAGAAAATAGAAGAAATTTGGAAATGGGAGTTTAGATCAACTGCTAGAAGAGTTTTACTGTTGAAGGTAAAGAGAGAAATGGAGTAGTAGATGAAGGAAGAAGTAGAGACACAGAATCAAGAATTTGTTGTTGTTTTGTTCAGATAGGAGAAATAGTAGCAAGATCAGACACTATTTGAAAATGAATTAATCAATAAACATTAAATAAATTTCTCAGTTCTAATCTCTTATATTGTAAATAATGATAGATACAACCCACGTAAATAAAAGCTCTCTGGGGTCCTCAAAGATCTGCTTTAGCTGTGTTAATGCTATTAATTAGCCCCTTCCTGTTTTTAAGCTAGATTATATTCTGTCTCTTAGAATTATATATCCATTTCTAGGAATGCTGAATGCTGTCGTATGTAATGCTTCTACCCTTTTTTCTAACCATCCTTTGTTCTGGTCAACACAGACATCCTCATTAACACATCTAGTGGTGAACTCTCTGCTCCATAACTGCTTAATACATTGATTCTGATCCAGTCTCCTACTTGTTGCCAACTTTTCCATTGGCATCCAGGCCACCACCCTCTCCTGATTCTTCTGTTTCCTTTTTCTACTCCTTCTCAGTCTGTTTTGCCTGTTCCTGCTGTGCCTGCCCTTCTAGAGCTGGCATCCCCAAAGCCCTGCCATTAGTTATCCTCTCTCACGTACTTCTAGGGTTATCAGCTCCAATCCTCTGGCTAAAATTTCTACCTGTATTCATGGTTCAATTACCTATGTAATAAGAATGGCACATAACATTTACTGAGCAATGACTGTTGTGTGCCAGGCACTTTGCTAACTGATGTATCTGTCTTGTCTCACACCAAACACACATTTAAATATTACTGTCTTCATTTTTAAATAAGGAAGTTCATGCTCAGTAAAGCTCTGAATCTTATCTAATCCCATGGAGTTAGTAAATGGCAGAGCTTTGATTTAACCTATTGCCGACTTGACTCTAATGCTATTATTAAAACTACTGTGTTTTATTGTCCTCTGAAATTCTCAGATCTCTTTGGTGTTGATTGGTACACCCATCCAACCGCCTAATGGATGCAGCTTAGACATTTCATCTTAGTAGATACTAAACTAAACTCAGTATTACTTAGCTCTCATTCCAATCCTTCTCCTACTGTACAAATGTCCCTTTTTCAATATCCCCTCTCTGACAGTCCTTATTTCTTATCATGGTTTTTCCTTTATCCCATTCCCTAAATCTAGAACTTTCTGGATTTTTCCGTCTCCATCACCCTCATGTCCATTTGTCTCCAAGTCCCAGTGCTTCTGACATTCTCCTCTGTTTTTTGATGGTCTCCCTGTTGCAGTTGGTTCTCACCACAGCCATCAAGGTTAGCTTTAAGAAAAGTCAATCTGATCATTCCACTCCAGTTAAAAAGCACTTATGCTCATGTCACCTCCGCTGTCATTTCCATTCTCCTTATAATATAACTCTATAACTGGCCTTGCCCACCTTACCTATCAGAGACTTCCTGAACATTCGTGAAGAATTATATTTCAAGATATATGCGGATGATGTTATGCTGAAGAAAACAAAATTAGTTTCAAACTCTTTGCAACATTTTAAGTGGCTTATCACGTATTTTTCTCAATCAATGGAAAGCTAAATGTACAACTATTGTTATGTGAGCCACTCATCTTTTTGACATTAAAAAAGACATTCTTATTCATAACTACATACCTACTGGGTTATTTTCGTGTAGAAGCTCTTGTTTTAATTAATATTCTTAGCCAGAGCTGTTCTCTGGCTGTGGACCCGGCAGCTGGGGCATATTAATTTTACATAACAAACTTTGGTAACATATGAGTGACAGTAGGGATGGGTAAGTGAAGATGGGGGAAGGTGGGGGTATTGACACCAGAGTCTATTCAAAACAGGAATGGGATTCTACATTCTTAACACCTCAATTAAAATAATTTTAAAATGCCTCTGGTTCTTTTTTAGTTTCCAATTAAAAATTACAAATGAAACCTGGAAAAAGCTTCTACTTAGTAACATACTATATTTTAAGATAGCACCACCTGGACCTCAGTCGTGTCCTTTAATAAAAAAGATGGTCATCTTATATAAGTCAGTCTCCCAGACCATGTGGTGGTAGAGAATAGATTCTGGGTTCAGATCCATTTGGGTTCAAACCCTGGATACACTCCTGGATACCTGTGTGACCACGAGCAAGTTCTGTCCTATCTCTGATTCTGAATTATCTTTAAATGGGGGAATGTAAATGTGAGGGTTCCTGGGAGTAAAGATCAATAAGTGTCACATTTCTCATCCTGCCTTGGAATGCCCTCGATAGCTCACACTTAGTTTTAACAGTTAGAACTCTTGGAAGGGACTAGAAAGTTTATTTATTTCTGTCCCATTATTTTACAGATGTGGAAACAAAGATCATGTGAGTTGCCAAGAGATACATCATAAACTATTTGTATATCTGGGAGTAGACCCCAATATTTTAATCTCCTAACCTAATGGAGGAGAGCAGAGTCTGCCACCCCAAAATATGCATCAATGGGATATCGGTTATTTTAGGCTGCTTAATTTTAAGACAAAGCAGACTTGGGAGATGCTCTGAAAACCAAGTAGAAGTTACACTTTGTAACAGGGCATTTATGTAAGGGAAATCTCCATTTGTAAGGATGTCTCCCACACTATACCAGGTCTGCCTTCTCTGTCAATGGAGGATACTTTTTTCTCCCCAACACTAGCATCGTTAACATGTTTTGGTTGGGCTATTTGGAGCACAGCTTGGTAGGTGACTTATACCTCAACTCAATTACCAATATTATGAGTCCAGGACATCAGCTATAAGAGAAGTGGCATGAAGCCCCAAGACACAGGTGAGGTAGTACTCAAAAATACCTATCTCCTCTGGGGAATAGATTATATAGGAAAATCATCATTAGTCATGGTAGCTAAGGGAGTTGGGGTCATGGACCCTTCTGATTGGTCAGGGCTGGAGTAGGAGAGAGTTGATCATTGCATTAGGTCCTGATGTCAGCCGTGCTATCATCCTGTCTGGTTTTGTGAGGATGTGGTCTGTGGGGTCATGGGATTGGGGCTGAAACATACCTGAGGTCAAGATCTTATCATCATTTCACTGAAACTTTGTTCTAGTTTGGGGTCTGGTTATTCCATCCTTGTCATGGCCGATGGACATGAGGCTTTATTCTTAAGAGTTTGACGCTGATGAGAACCTAATGTCCTAAGGTCTTGATGATTAAGGTGTAAGGATTTGGTTGAAAGAAAGCAAGTAAATCATAGTTCTATTAGACTGAATTAAGGAAAAAGTCATACTAAAGAAATAAAGCTTTTTGTGTGGTTATATTTCCACCCTCAGTCTAGTGAGGTAGAATTGTAGAAACATCTGGGGATAGTTGGAAGTGACCTGTTCACCTTTCCAGCTCTGAAATGTTAGCCAGAACGTAAGGGCTGGGTTTGAATTTTTACCTGTTCACCTCAAAGACTCCTTTCTCCTTGGCAGGAAGGATTTGGGAGAGCTGCCCAGTTCTGTAAGGCCTCCTTTCTGCAACGAAGGGTATGAATATCAAGGTAAGTCCAATAATAACCATCACTGTCACATTTTGAACTTTTACTGTGTTGCACCTGCTCTGCCAGTTCTCTAATCCTGTCATCATTTCCTCCTGAATTCCCAACAAAACTGCCAAGTTCATGTCTTTCTGTCCATTTGGCAAGTGAAGGAACTGAAGATTGGAAGGGACTTGCTCAAGGTCACACAGATTGATGGTGATGTATGTGGGATTCTATATTTGACCTGTCTGAGTCCATTGCCCAGATTCTCTCTCCCAAAGCACAGCAGGAGAGCTTGTGAAGGTAACATTAGGTGGAGAAGCTGGTTGAATCATTACATAAGAGCTAGGTGTTCTGAGTATCTGAACCGAAGGTATGGAACCAGGGAGGCCAAAATGCGAGAAGAGAACAGAGGATCAGAATGCTAGCCGGAAGGTAGGGGCTTGTGCATTCATTTTTGCTTGTTCACCTCATAGGCTCCTGTCTCCTTGGCAGGAAGGATTTGCTGGAAGCAAGCTTTAATGCGCGCTTGTGTGCCCATTGGGAGGAAGCAGAGAGAGGTTCTATCTTCACTAGGAGACAGGCATCAAGGGTACGGTCAAGATAAAGAGAGTTGTCAAGTGTGTTAGGACAGTGGCAGCAATGCTGATGGGAAAGTCTTTAAAGCATTTCTGGATGCACTGGTGGGTTTCTAGAACATCTTTTCTGCTGTTCCAAAGCTGGCTAGACCCCCTTGTTCAATCAGCAAGTACCTATTGAATGCCTTCCTGTACCAGGCATTGTGCTTGGCTCTACATGTGTCAAGGGACTAGAGACCTGAGAAAAGGTAGAGGGAGAAATGATAATTTTTAGAAAAATGGCCATTCTGTTGGAGGAAGACAGCAGTTTGCTGTAGGACATTTCATGGAGACTGAGCAGGTAGAAGAACCGTGGTGCCTTTCGGGGGTGCCGCAGAATGGCACCGGCAGATTCACCTTGTCTGAGTGGGTTTGGGCACTGGACAGGAGGATGCTGTCATGGACAGTTTTTAATGGTGCCATAACAAGTAAGGGCATGTGTTGGAGTGGAAGGTTGGAGGCTAATTGGCTGATCATCCACGAAGATAAAGAATCTCTTTCATAATCAGCTACTTTATCCAACTTGGGCAGTTGTGGGTTGGGAGGAGGTTCACGTGGACACCTTAGTTTGAATGTGGTGGGAACACATCTAAAGTGAAGGCCATGATAATTGCAGAGGAATGTAGGACTCTGTTGCTGCCAGGGCCACGCCTTGCTTTGGAGGTGGACCTCAAGAGCAGGTTCAAGCTAAAGAGAGTCAAGTATATTTGTTTCCTAGGGCTGATGTGATAAATTACTACAATCTGGGTGCCTTAAAAAAACAGAAATTTATTCTCTCACGGTGCTGGAGGTCAGAAGCCTTACATGAAAGTGTCAGCATGACTGAACTCCCTCCGAAGTTTCCAGGGGAGACTCCTTCCTTGCCTCATCCTCTTTCTGGTGGCTCCAACTGTTCCTTGGCCCGTGGCTGAATGATTGCAATCTCTGACTCTGTCTTCACATGGCCTTCTCCTCCGTTTCTCTGTCTCCCCTCTGTGTGTCTTTTATAAAAACATGTCATTGGATTTAAGCACACCTGGATAATCCAGGATGATCTTGTCATATAAGGAGGTAAGGACCCTCCTTATATCTGCAAAGACCCTTTTCCCAAATAAGGTTGCATTCACAGGTTATGGGATTTGGACAGATATTTTGGGGGGCACCATGAAACCCACTACAACAAGTCCTTTGCATACTATGTTCAGAGACACAAATGGACAGAGCTGACCTCATTGGTGAGCCTGTATTTTAGGCTGTTATTGGCTTGCCCTGATAATTCCCTCTCAGCCTTCCTCACCTCTCTGCTTCCACCAGATCTCCTGGATCACAATCTGATGCCTGGGAAGGTGCATTTTTCTGCCTGTGCTGGAGCCTGATGGCTGAGATATGCTCAGTCGAAAGGATTTCCTGTGGGTGGAGCTGCCCTGGGAGTCCAGCTTCCGAGCCACGACATCTGTCTTGATACTTAGCAATTGGTGAAAATAAATCACCTGCAGAAGGCGAGCCCAAGTGCCCTCAGTAAGCAGTAGCTACTATTATTATTTCTAGATCTTCCACGGTTGGTCTGGGTAGTATAGCCTTTACCAGCTGCTAATTTCTTAAAGGTCCTACTTCCGGGCCACCGTGGCAGCCTTGATAGCTAATAATTTTTGCTCTAAGATTTCCAATGCAGAAATTCCTGCAGATACAGTAGTGAATGCCATTTGTACTTGTATCCTTCTAGGAAACACAGGTCTCCACTATAGTGTTAATAACCTCGCTTTGAGGTATTGGGCTGGGTCCTGTCATGGAGGCCAAAAGTGGAGAAAGGGTGAAATGAGTCTTCAACTGCTGCATAGCTCTGCTGATGGCTGGTATCCAGCAAACTCTTTCTCGTTCGGTGGGCATCATTTAGTTATGGCCTAGGTGTGTTGAAAGAACTGATCGTATCTGATAAGCCTCGGGCACTACTGAATGACTGACTCTCTTCTGAGGGCCTTTCACTAAGAGATGTGGACTCTGATGTAGTTTTATCTTGGAGCAATGCTCATCATATTTTACTAAATGTGAAAACCCAGTAGCAGACTAATGTTACAGGACAATATTATATATGCAATGACACAGCTGTGTCATGATGCTCTTCATCCTCTACTCTGTTTTTCTCCAGAGCACTTACTTATCCTTATCTATATTCTTAACTTTTATGTATCTTGTTGATTTTCCCTGTTCCTCTGCATCATGAATGTAAGCTCCATGTCCCAGAACACAGTAGAGTCTCAATATATATTGTTAGTTTAATGAAGAAATCAAACCATGATTTTCTGCTCTGACCACCTCATCATGCATAACTTCCACAAGAAGGAAAAGGGATTAATCTGGGTTAGAGCCAGAAGTCCAACTTTCGGCAGCTAAAATCCCTATTACCTCTGCCTGTTGTGTTTGAGAACAAGGAGACCAGTGTGTCTGGGGAAGAAAGCAGTAAGAGATGTGGGTGAACAAGAATGAGAGTGGATGTTAAGCTTCGGAACTTGCTACATGACTCGATTTTCTGGGGGCCTTTTATTCCAGGGCTGCTGATTCTTAGTCAAGTATATAAACATCTTGACTGGACTGGGCTTAGCCTGGAAATGAGTAGGGGAATTCTGTCTGGGGAGGAACTTTGTTTATTTAATGCCTGCTGTGTTCAGAGACCTGGGATAGGTAACCTTACAGTCAATGTTTTACTTAACACTTTAAAAGTATACATTCCTCTCCCATGAATATTCAGATCATTTACTTTTTCTATTCCTGTATTTCTGTAACCTACAACCACACCTCCTTCAGCTCCTGTTAGTCTTTCAACAAATTAACTCACTCTGTGCCTTAATTTCTTCCCATTCCAACTTAAAATATTCATGGTCTACTAGTCAGGTTCGAGGGTTACGCTGCAGTAATAAGTGACTCCCAAATCTCAAACACCAGCCACCAGACAGCTATATTTTGATCATGGGTAGACTGTGACCCCTCTCCACATGCATTTCTTTCTGGGTCCCCGTCTGATTGCCCCTCTTGGGAACACTGCCAGAATCATGGCAGAAGGAAAGGGTGGCGTGGCAAACCATACAATGGCTCTCAAAGTTTTTGCTCACCAGGGACACCTGCTACTTGCACTCACATTTCATTGGCAATAGTAAGTCATATGTCTAAACCCGATGTCAGTGAGCTAGGAATAGTATAATCCTCCCCATGGAGGGACACGTACTGCAGGCTATCTTTGTTCTGCACCTGCTCTGCCAAACCCAGAGCCTGAATCCATTCCCCTCCATGCTTGACACCAGCTCTTGGATTGCCCCTTGTGGTTGAAAAATATGAGGGTAAATGGGATCAAATATATGGTGATGGAAGGAGAACTGACTCTGGGTGGTGAACACATAACATGATATATAGATGATGTGTTACAGAATTGTACACTTGAAACTTATGTAACTTTACTAACCATTGTCACCCCCAATAAACTTTAATTTAAAAAAAAAGAGAGAGCGAGAAAAAGAAAAAAGAAAAATATGCCCTCCCCAACTGCCCCAGTCACATTCATGCTTATGTTTTCCTCCTTTCCTGAACCTGTACATTGCCCAACAATCTTTTTTCCCCCCTATCAAGCCCCTTTGACATTTGTCTGTTATTTCAGGGTTAATCCTCACTACATCCCAGAACTTTCAGTGCCTGATGATGATGTGCTTTCTATTTCTTAAATAACAGAGAGGACTATAAGTACAAATTCTTCTAAAAATTGTAAACCCCCTCCAATACATACTTTCCTCCCTCTGTTCTCTTTATAGTGTTTATTTATCATCATCGATATACTTAATTTATGTGTTTTATTTTCTCTCTGCTTTCTTTTTCTTCTAAGCTTACCTACACCATATCACCATTCCTTGCCCCCTCTCCTGTCCTAAAGTGAAAGTAATATTTTCTCTCCAAATGCATTGTGTTCTGTCCGTTTGGCTGTCCTTCCAACCCTATTCCATTTATTCTTCCTGCTCTCTTAAAAGGGAATGTCATCCGTTTTATGGCTGTTTCTTCTTGGCCTGTGTACTGTCTCCAGCTATCCTCAGGGACACACTGGGACCCTTCATGTCTCACTGCCATTTCTTGGTAGGGCTCCTGCTACCTGGTCTGTCTGCTGAGCAACTTCTAGGGTTGAGACCTGGGAGCTCTCAAGTCGCCGTGCATGGCTCTATCAGTTAATAGCTATCTGGTATTGAGTATATTAACTTATATTCTCGAACCACTTCAACTGTCAAAATGGAAGAATAGTTATTGTTTTCCATGGTTGGTATACAGAGTAGAAAAACCTTATACAAAATGCATTGCAGGCAGGAGGTACTCAATAAGTGGCTGCTAATATTATTATTCTAAATATCAGTCTCTATTTAGATATTCTCTGCTCTGTGGGGTCTACTCTGAATCATACTTAGTTATTTTCTATGCTCCTTACACTCTATTCTTACCTTCTTTAAAGCAATTGTTATTCTAATTCTAGTTAGTCGTCCTTCCTAGGAAGTTTTTAATCTTTTAGAGAAGAGACTCTACTTTTTCAGCTTTACCTGTGTTTTCTTATTCCTTTTATATCCACTAGACTGTTGTATTTAGGACTACCTAATCATTTTGTTGGAAGGGTAGATGGTTCCCAGTTTTATGAAATCTGTGGTTCTACAAAACACATATGTATACAACCCATGTTAATATTCCCCTTTTTGTTTTTCTGAGGCTAAGTAACGGATCCTAGAGTGTCAAATCAAATAGTGTCATGACAGACAAATTCTTCTGGAAATTTCAACTTTTGGAATTTTTCATATTATTGCTTAACCTGCTGATTGATTTATTTTATTTTATTTTTTAATAATAATAGATAATATTTATTCAGTGTTTATTATATGGCAGGCACCAACTATTCCACATAGATTACATCATGTAATACTCACATCAATCCTACAAAGTAAGTACTATTTTTTCTATTGTGGTAGGGATCTATCCGTGATCTATCCTCTTAACATATTTTTAAGTGTACAATACAGTACTATTAACTGTAGGCTTAATGTTGAACAGCAAATCTATAGAACAATAACCAAAAAAAATAATAATAATTGGATCAAAAAATGGGCAAAGGACCCTAACAAAGACTTCTCCAAAAAAGACACGCCAAATGATCAAGACATACATGAAATGACGTTCAGCATCACCAATCATCAGGAAACTACTAACCAAAAACACAATGAGACATTACCTCATCCTGCCAAGATGACAATCCCCCAAAAAGCAAAAGATAACAAATGATGGTGGGGATATAGAAAAATTGGAACCCTCACACACTGCTGGTAGGATGCAAAATGGTACAGCCACCATGGAAAACAGTATGGAGCCCTCCCCCCACAAAAAAAATTAAATATTGAACCACCACATGATCCAGCCATTCCACTCCTAGGAATCCATTCAAAATAATTGAAATCAGGATCTTAAAGAGAGATTTGCACCCCCATGCTCACCGAAGCACCATCCACAATGGCCAAGACAAGGAAACAACCCAAATGTCCATCAGCGGAGAAGTAGACAAAGAAAATGTGGCACAATGGAATACTTTTCAGCCGCAAAAAGAAAAGAAAATCCCGCCATCTGAGACAACATGGACGAACCCCAAGTTCATACCATACTAAGGGAAATAAGCTAGTCACAGAAGGAAAAGCACTGCATGATTCCACCCACGTGAAGTATACAAAATATTCAAACTCAAAGAAGCAAAGAACAGAACTGTGACTGCTGAGCAAGGGCAAATGGAGAGTTGCTGTTCAAGGAGTAAACTTTCCGTTATGTTATTTTTTATCTCATTTTACAAATGTGAAAACTGAGGGACAGAGTGACTAAGTGAATTGCCCAAGGTTACAAGGCTAGTCAAGAGGAGCTTCAGGGTGGAAACCAGGCAGTCCCACTTTAGACCCTTACTCTTGAAGCCACTTAAAACTTTGGGCTGATGAACTATACAGGGTTGCAGATTGAAAGAGGCCAGACACAATTAATACTGAGAACAGAATATCTAAATACATACTAGCGAAAACATTTTATATTAACAATAGAGAATTTTACAAAAAAGGCAGAAAGAAAAAAATACCTAAAATTAAGAAAAGTAATATAGCTTCATACTTCTACAATGTTAAATACCAGAAAATCGTGGAAAAGCATATGTATAGTTTTAAAGGGCAAAAGTTTGAACCCAAGAATCTAATAATCTGTGAAGCTGTATATTATATGTATAAACAAAAGAAAATTTCACGAGTTCATACAAGAACTCACAAGGTATATATCCTTCTAAAAATATGAAAGACATACATAAATAAACCAAGAGATGCAACACAATGAAGAACTTAAAAATGTATGGGTCAGAAATTAAAAGGAATGACATAAATTATATATAGGCTTAAATGCAGAAATAAGTATAAGCAGTTGTAAATATGTCCAGGAAATAAAATTAAAATGTTACCATGTTTCCCCAAAAATACAACCTGCTGGACAATCAGCTCTAATGCATCTTTTGGAGCAAAAATTAATATAAGACCAGGTCTTATTTTACTATAAGACGGGTATAATATAGTATAATATAATATAATACCTGGTCTTATATTAATTTTTGCTCCAAAAGAGGCATTAGAGTTGATTGTTCAGCTAGGTCTTATTTTCGGGAAAACACAGTATAAATAATTTTTATACAGCGTGTGCATAAGTCATTTTTCAAAGAAAATGTAATAAAAATAAACTGATAGGGTCAAAAACAAAAATTGACCTACGTATAAAAATCGCACCCCAAAATAACTCAGGCACATGAAAAATAAAAGGGCAAGCAAGCTGCAGGGGAACAGAGGCCAATTTAACACGAAAGGTGCCCATGAGTTTTTAATCAACAGAACCATGGTCTTTTCCTTAGCTTGATTTCATTCTTCCTGCTATGTCTGCAAAAATTTTAAAAGAAAATCCTTTACCATTTAATTTCCTTTTCTTTATTGAATTTTTTTTTTTTTTTTTTTCCATCTGAACCGCCTTACTAGCAAACTTCTGTTCTATTTTCTCTGTCTTTCTCTGGTTCTTTCCACTCTCTAGCTCCTGGCTCATCCTTGAAAGGGCATGACTGAAAGTTTTATTTCCAAGTTTCTTTTTCATCAAATGTATTTTCTCTCTTGAAAAAATGTATTTACGTTCATAGCTTCACCTTCTATTCAGGTGGCTCCCATTCCACACTTTTCTCCTGCACTTTTACTCCCATCTTTTCTGCTTGATCCATCCCTGACCGCCTCAATGCAGCTGGATCATCGGGGCATCAGGTCAAAGCAGCTGTGGCCACCCAATACCGGCCTCAGGTCTTCCTTATGGCATTGCTGACCTGTGCAAGGGAATCTTGTCCCCATCCTTCCATCTGCCTCCAGACTCCTTTCAGCATCAAGTGTTATATATTCCTTAGTTTGATGAACCTATAACTTTGGGCAAGAGATAAGTTTCTGGCCTTAACCTGCTGACTTAAACATAGGCACAGGGAATTTCTATGAAATTAGAAGAGAAATAGGGGACATAGAACTATTTCAAGAAGTCCTATTTCAGAAGTCCTATTTCAAATCGCATTTCAACACCTGATTAAAAAAAAAAAAAAAAAAAGCATCATTAAAAATTAAACAGCCGGGAAACAGAATCATAAGCTGCTGGGAAGTCCTGCCGCTAACATTTGTGGGACAGGGCTAGAGTTCAAATGGAGGCTCCAGCTCCATTTTGTCCTACTCTGACTCTATCCTGTACCTTGAGAGCTCACCCATACAGATGATATCCTGAATTCCACCCTAAAAAGGCAAGTTCATGGCCAGTGGAAAGCTCAAGTGTGGTCCCAGGTCAAGAGCTCTGGCTACTGTGATCCAAAGGTGGCTCTACTGCTGGAAACCCATTTAGTGTTTAGAACGTGCTAACCGTGTGGCCTGCTCTAGAAGCATTTTTTATTTGGGGGGGTAAGATGAGGTACGCTTATAAACTAGTTGAAGCTCTAATTCAGTGTTATCTAATGTGCAGGTCCTGGGCTCCGGGTAGATTTGGAGTTATTGACAGGCATTGGCAAATCTGAATCGTTTTTATAGCATTTTCTATAAACTTTATAAATATGTCTTACTCGTCAACAAATGTTAAGTTTACCAGAGTATATTGGGTTGAATAAAATGCAACTTTAAGTTGTTATTAACACCTGTGAAGCTTTTTATTATGTACATCTTTTTAATTAGTGAATACCAAAGGATAGCTACCATCATATAGTCTAATTACTATATATTTTTTAATTCTAGAAAATGGATCTACCTAACCAAAAAAAATGCATTGAGAAAAACCAATTTAGTTGATATTTAAAAGAACTTTAAAGTTATTTTCTTTCTTTCTTTCTTTCTTTTTTGAAGTTATTTTATTTGACTTTATTTTAATTAATGCTCTCAGGGCTGAACAAGTGCAATCTTGTGTTGTCAATTACAAGATGGCCTAAAGGTTTTACTTGGCAGAGGATTTTATGCTGAATCCTCAGTGACTCAGGTCAAAGAATTTTAAGTGTTCCAAGGCTGCTTTCAGAGTGAGGTTTTAATGTGGGATTGGGATAAGATGTGGGAAAACAGGCCAACATAATTTAGTTTTCATGTGTGTCTAATAATTATGAGAGGCCCTGAATAATCTTTCACTGTAGTTAAATCTACCGCATCCTCAGTTGTATCCTAGATCAATGTATTGGCGGGTAGGATTCTGATGCGATGCAGATGGCATATTCCTGGAGGGACTAATTACAGAAGCATGGGCAGGATTTACGTAAAGCAAAGAGTTTAGTACCCAAGGGCTAGGACTGTAGGGGCAGAGGAGAAAGCAGCTTCTAGAATCTGAAAGAAAGGAGAGGGCCAGGTGACAGGAGCTGTGGACTTGGGAATTTTGTGGTAAGGGAATCAGGGGAAGAAATACCCTGAAATTTCTCCCTCCTACCCTCTGCGTCTCCTCGAAATGACTCCCTTTGGGCATTTCCACTGGAAGAGGAGGGCAAAAGCGCCAGGGAACAAAGTGAGGTGGAGAAGGCTGGGGAATGACTCTAGAAAGACACGTGGAAGATATCCAGCACAACGAACCACATTAGGAAACATCTCAAGTATCTGTCTTCCAGTACATAGAGGTAAAGGAAATGAATCATACAGATTATGATTCAGTTCTTTATGATGTGATTCAAACGGTGTATGTTTGGCTAAATCCCTTAACTTCTCTGAGTCTTACCTTTACATTTGTAAAATGTGGATAGAAGACTTACTTTTCAAGGTTCTCAGGTTTAAAAGATATACGCAGATGAGCATGTAGTAAAGTCGGCTTGATGCTGAAAACTTTACGTCAATAAAGAACCTCAAAACATAGTCATCTATCATCTTTGTTCTTGCCTGTCAACTACTAAGTGCTCACTGCATGCTCTGCGGAATTTATATTCTTGGCAATTTTTGAACTAGTTAGGAATATACTGTACAGGGATATCAAACCTGTATTCTACAAGCATTGACTGTAGTCTGATCTTAGTGTGTCTTGCACGTGTAATTTTACTATTTCTCAATTTATTTTGGTGCTGAGGTGACAAAATACAAATCTATATAAGTGTTATAAAGTCATAGTACTTTTTTTTTAAATCATGGTGGTATACTTTCTCTATCTTCAGAGGGGATACTGCAATCAATTTGGTGATGATTTCCCTGAGAACAAAGTACAGAAGACCCCCCAATTGTCCGAACTGCAGATAAGCTAACCATTGGTGTCAATGCAGCATTTGGCCTGACTTCTGGGGCTATTCTTCAGCAAGAGCCCTAACGCTTTAACCAGCTGGAAGCAGAGCAGATCCTCCTTGCTCCACCTTCTCCCTCGCTTCCCGCCCTGTCCCACCCCGTCCCGCTGGGCCACTCCACGCCCCTGCGCCCGCTGGTTGGTCCTCGTCTGCATGATGAAACTTCCCGCACGCATTACAGGAGCTAGGCGGGTATAAAATGAGAGGAGGCGCCCCGCGCGCCCCGCCCTCCTGCAGTCCAGCCCGGCTCCGCGCCACCCGCTCCCGGCTCACCCGATCCGCTCGTGCCCAGGTAAACCGGGCCGCGGCTCCTAGCGGAGCGCCCTCTCCGCGTGCTTCGGGGCTGCCCCGGGAGGGGGAGGAGGGTGCGCTGCCCACTGTGGGGCAGATGCGGATCCCCGCTCTTGCAGATGCTGTGGCTCCTGCCGGGGTAAGGGGCGGGGCCAATTGTCGTGCATCAGGGAGCCAGCTTGAGAAGACCTCAGTGCGGTCCCGGGAGGGAGGGATCGGGAACCGAAGAGGCCGCTTCGGAGAAAAGGCGGCGGTGGCCTACGTTGGCCCCTGTAAATTGTATTACTTTTTATTATGTTGTGTCGAAGCCTGTGGAAATTTTCGCTATCCCGAGGCCTTGCGTTGGACGGGCAGGAGGGTGCACGTGGCCAGGGTGCAGGTGGGATTCCTGGGGCGACTCAGTAGCTTGGTCTTGGTCCAGGAGGGAGGGTCTCCCGGGTTGTGGGTCTCAGCCTCAGGGTCGGTACTTACTCCCTCACCTCTGGTTTCCCCCTTCCCCACCTTTAGCTAGACACCCCCACCCCCACCTTCCTTTATAGATAGCAAGACTAGTGACTTGCTGAGCAAACTCTGTCAAAAGAGGTATGTTGAGGGCGACAGGCGGTGTGGACAGAAAAAGTCAAAAGAACTGGGACACCATTTCTCAGTGGATATTTGTTCTACAGGGCTCGCTTCAGATTAGTGTTACTGTTTTGAATAAAGCTCCAGTTTTCGGCCCCTGGGGCCTACATTATTTCTTTACTGTCTGTTGCCCTGGGTGCTTGATTAATAATTTTAAAGCACCAAGAACTTTTTTTTCATTGATTGATCGCATTGCAGTAAGGTTAATTAGAAGTAACTTGAGTCTTGAACCAGACTGTTGCTGAGATATTAATGTAAAAATAAAGTGATATGAAGTTTAACTAGTTGGTAAGTAGAATAGAAACTAAACGCACTGAAACAACACTGTCCAATTCTGTAGTGGCTAGCCACATGTGACTATTGAGAACTTGACATGCTGGCTAGTATGATGTGAGATGTGCTATAAGTGTAAAATATACCACATGTTGATGATTTAATAGAGAAAAGCAATGTAAAATATTTTGTCAATAATTTTTCAGACTGATCACATGTTGAAATGATACTGTTTTTGGTACATTGTGCTAAAATATATTTTACATTAATTTCACCTTTTTTCTCTTTTTTAATGGGGCTAGTATATTAAAATTAAAAATGTGGCTCACATGTCTCTTGGACAGCCCTGCTCTAGACATTTATGAGGAAATAGGGGAAATTACTGGGAACAAGTAGCAGCAGTAGGAAAAAAATCATTGCAAGTAGGACCTTTGCCTTCCGATAAGACTAACTCCAATAAAAATCCTAGGTGATGGTTTTAATTTGCTATTTTGTGCCAGAGAAATTAAGTGTGCTTCACAAACTATTTTCCTCCACTCCCTCTCCACTGTAGTGGTTAATGTTATCTTTAGTGTGCTTAATGGGATTCACTAAGTAACACCAGGAAGACAGGTAAATGGTTCGCTAATGGCCTCAGGAGGTTTTCAAAGCACTTACCCAGCCTGATTTTATTTAGTATGTAAGTTTCAGGTATGCATTGGAATTTGACATCGATATACACTACAAAGTGATCATCCCCAAAGTCTAGTTACTATCCATCCCCATATAATTGACCCCCTTCACCCCTTCCCCTCTGGTAACCACTGAGCTGTTCTCTATATCTGTGAGTTTGTTTTTGTTTTATTTCATTTGTTCATTTTTTTAAAATTCTTGTTTTGGTTTTTAGATTCCACATGTAAGTGAAATCATATAGTATTTGTCTTCCTCCTTCTGACTTACTTTACTTGGCATTGTACCCTCAAGGTCCACCTATGTTGTTGCAAATGGCAAGATTTCATTCTTTTCTATGGCTGAGTAGTATTCCATTATACTATATAGAGTCAACGGTAGATAGATGGTTTATCAATAGTTATCTCACTTAAATCTTAGTGAACTTTCCCACTAAAACTTAAAGTAAATATCTCATAGATTATTTGGCCAAGTGTATGGAAGGGACTGCATAGGACATGTGATAATTTATTCCCAAGTTGCTTGAGTTAATACTTTTTTTTAATACAATTTTCTGTTAATTTGATCTGGTCTCATTGAAAGGCCAAATAAAGCTTTGGTTCATTTAGATACAAATGAAATGCCCTCAGAGGATTTGCTCAAAGTAATTGATACAATTTTTATATATATTTTTTCTTTATAGTTTTTGTCCCAAATTATCTAGGCATTTGCTGCAAATTTTCATTTTTAAAAAAACCAAAATCATTTCCAAATTAACAGATATTTTGGTGAAATAACTGTTTTGAGCTTGCAGCATCCAAATAAAATAACCCTTTAGTTCACATTGAAATTTTGAAATTGCGAAGTAGTTAACATTTGTAGGAATTATTTGTCTGCTTCTTCGCCTGAAAGGTTGAACCCAGTAGTTTTTCAGAGATGTTGTCACTGTCTCTGTCCCACTTACTTTGCTTTCTTATTGACCAAGGAAGCTTTGAAACAAAAATATTTGAGAACATTTTTATTCTTCGGACGTTTTTGATGATAGTCATTTTGTATCTCTGTCAATGTAATTTTTGTTGTTGTTGTTATAAAGCCAGGATATCTGCTTTCTTTTTCTCCAGAATTTATTTTATCACATTTGAATAAATCACTTGGGTAAGCTAGAAGTCGTGAAATGCTTAGAAGAGCTGTATATCTTAATATTATACTTCAGCAGTATGTATGATCTTTTATTCTACCCACTGTATTCTATGGGCAGTTTGTACAGGTAAACGGAGGACATTAATTGTCAGGGACACTTAAGAGGAAACTGTAGTAATCTGGAAAGTATCTTGGATTTTTGAGGGTTTTTGAGATTCTGGGTGGGAGAAGGTGGGGCTGCAGTCTCACATGGTTGGAGCCAGCCTACATGTGTATATGTATCTTGGAAGTAAATCTAGGATGCACAACAGAATGTGGCCTGAACACTGTCAGCTCTAGCTGACCAAATCCTAAAGTGACCTAGGTGAGACAGATGCAGATGCAGGCTTTGGATGCTAAACTCCTATAGCTGGCTGCATGTAAAGGTCATCCCTCTTTTCTGAATACTTGGGAGTCAATTGAATTATTCTTAACCCGTGTGCCTGCCAACCTAATGGGAAATTGCTATAGATAAGATAATTTGTATTTCAGTCTTTGAAGTGGTTTATGCAAGTTTTTGGAACCAAGATTTAATACAGACTTGGATTGGATGCTGAATATTTATTTGGTCTGCTTTTCTCTCTCTAGAAAGGCCGTAGTTCCGCTGAACCATGTGTGGCATTTGGGCCCTCTTTGGCAGTGACGACTGTCTTTCTGTTCAGTGTCTGAGTGCTATGAAGATTGCACACAGGGGTCCAGATGCGTTCCGTTTTGAGAATGTCAATGGATACACCAACTGCTGCTTTGGATTCCACCGGTTGGCGGTGGTGGACCCACTGTTTGGAATGCAGCCAATTCGAGTGAAGAAATATCCTTATTTGTGGCTCTGTTACAATGGTGAAATCTACAACCACCAAAAGGTAAAGAAAATGCAATCAGAAGATATCTGATGTGATTAAACCTCACAGCTCATTGATTATAATAATTTTGTATAGTTTATATAATGCTTTTTACGTTTCAAAAAGCACTTTCCGTGTTCATTATCTCATTTGTTCTAGTTATATAGATAAGGCACTGATGCGCAAAGAGGTGAAGTGACTTGGTCACAAAAAAAACCAAGTAAATGGGGATGGCAATTCAGG
The DNA here is from genome assembly GCF_057876585.1 of Rhinolophus sinicus. NCBI lineage: Eukaryota > Metazoa > Chordata > Mammalia > Chiroptera > Rhinolophidae > Rhinolophus > Rhinolophus sinicus. The sequence continues at coordinate 29,604,269 of NC_142504.1, forward strand.
TTCTTTAATGCTTAAGAATGTTTTCTTTTTTCTTATTATGAATTTGAATATTAATTAGGACTTGTGTTAGGCTCTGTGTTAGGTTCTGGGGATATAATAGTAAATATGAAGGTAGGTCTGCACTCTAAAGGAGCTCATTCTATTAGGGAGCAGACCAAAACTAAAACATTGTATGTGTAATAGGCATTCTGAAAACACGACTATGGAACTGATGGATATGGGCGATCCAGTTTTAGGAAAGGTGGTTCAGAGAAGGCTGCTTGAGAAATTGACACTTGAGCTAAGATGCAGTGGACGAGGGTCAGCTAGCAGGGCTGGGAAGGGCATTTCATGTAGAGGGAATAGGAAGTGGTACATGTGAATCATTAACCAATAAATTATCTGCAAGGTTTAGGCCAGAGTGACAATGACGTGGTGGTGGAAGATCGATTTGGGAAGCTGTTGCTTGCTTTGGATGCTTTAGGGTCATTTATCCTTCAGGTACTTCAATGCCCAGAAGGGTCAGCAGAAGACTGTTTCCAAATTCTACCTGCTACTGACAGATCATCCCTGATAGTCTCTCAGAGTAGGTAGCAGCAACCAGGAGGCAGGTGGCTTTATAGTCACGGGAGGCAGCCACAGCCCATTTTTGGACAGTTCTGTGAGTGCATATAGACAGAAAGTTTACAGATTTATAAAAGTGAGTGAGATTGTGGAGCATGTTTCATAGGTCATACATGTACAAACACATAGACTTTTTGAAACTTAAAAACATGTTTTAAAATGTTTAAACTTATCTAGGGCGTCCACCTGGTTTTGTTTATGTGAACCTCTACTCTATCTGTTGTCAGCCAAAAGTCATAAGTACAAACAAAGAGAAGCACAGCGAGGACTTTTCATCTCAGTTTGCCAATGGTGAGGGAGAGCCCGAGTTCAGGCATAACTTAATCAAACCCTTTCATTATGCAAGCGGTGATAGTGATGGACTCTTTGCTGTTTCTTTTTTTATTTTATTTTTATTTATTTATTTTAATTAAAATTTTTTTGGGTGACAATAGTTAGTAAAATTACATAGGTTTCAGATGTACAATTCTGTAATAACATCATCTATAGCTCATATTGTGTGTTCACCACCCAGAGTCAGTTCTCCTTCCATCACCATATATTTGACCCCCTTTACCTTCTTCTACTATCCCCCACCCCCTTACCCTCTGGTAACCACTAAACTATTGTCTGTGTCTATGAGTTTTTGTTTCTTCATTTGTTTGTCTTGTTCCTTTGTTATTTTCAGTTTTATATCCCACAAATCAGTGAAATCTTATGGTCCTCGACTTTTTCTGTTTATTTCTCTTAGCATAATAATCTCAAGATCCATCTATGTTGTTGCAAATGGCACTGTTTCATCTTTTCTTATGGCAAAGTAGTATCCCTTTGTGTATATGTACCACATCTTTATCCAATCATCTACTGGAGGATACTTTGGTTGTTTCCATGTCTTGGCCACCATAAATAAAGCTGCAGTGAACATTGGAGCACATATATCTTTATGGATAAACGTTTTCAGTTTTTTGGGGGTACATACCCAGGAGACAGATTGCTGGGTCATATGGTAATTGTAGTTTTAATTTTTTGAGGAACCTCCATGCTGCCTTCCATAGCCGTTGCACCAATCTACATTCCCACCAACAGTGTATAAGGGTTCCTTTTTCTCCACAGCCTCTCCAAAACTTATTATTACCGTATCTCCCTGAAAATAAGTCACAGCTGGGCGATCAGCTCTAATGCGTCTTTTGGAGCAAAAATTAATGTGAGGCTTGGTCTGATATTATATAAGACCTGGTCTTGAATTAAAATAAGACTGGGTCTTATATTAATTTTTGCTTCAAAAGACGCATTAGAGCTGATGGTCTAGTTACGTCTTATTTTTGGGGAAACACGGTATTATTAGTCTTGTTAATAGTAGCCATTCTAACCAGGTGAGGTGATGTCTCATTGTGGTTTTTATTTGCATTTCTCTGATGATTAGTGATGTTGAGCATCTTTTCATATGTCTATTGGCCATTTGTATGTCCTCTTTGGAGAAATGTCTATTCAGGTCCTCTGCCCATTTTTTAATTGGGTTTTTTTTTTTTTTTTTTTTTTGTAGTTGAGTTGTATGAATTCCTTATATATTTTTGATATTAGCCCTTTATTGGAGGCGTTGTTTGCAAAAATCTTCTCCCATTTAGTTGGTTGCCTCTTTATTTTGTCAATGGTTTCTTTTGCTATGCAGAAGCTTTTTAGTTTGTTTGCTCTTTGCTGTTTCTTTGGGGTATGTGGACTAACCTCCACTGTCATTTTGTCTGTCAGTGAGAAGTAGCTTTAATTCCACTGCAGTGGTGGAAGGACTCGATGTTGTCGTCCTCCCTAGGACCAGCAGCTTTGTTTTGGACCATGTGTTTCTGTTATTGTGATGGAGTTATTTATTTGTCAGGGAATAATGCCAAAGATGTTTGTCATTTTGCTTTCTGTTTTCTTAAGTAGATCTTTGAGGCTGAACTGGAAGAACTTCAGCTGATACTACTATTTTCCCAAACCAAAATTTCACAGTAGCGGAAAACACATTTTTAGTATCATGGCAACTACGCAACCTATTTGTTTAACTTACATATACCTGGGGGGGAAATGTATACACATTTTTTAAGAGCTGTTATCTCTTAAATGTGTATACATTTTTTTGGCACCCTCTGGGTATGTAAATATATTTGTATTACATACACGGTATGTATATAACATGCATTCACATCCCTCCACACGTTGCTGCTCTGGTACATTGTCTCTGCATTCTGTTTATCAGAATGCAAGTAAAATTTTCACAGGTTTAGCCTTTTTGTTTTAAATAATTTGTAGGATTATGAGTTCAAACAAGCTATATTTTTATAATGCTGTGATTTGTCTAAATCACTAAAATGCATGAAATGATAACTGAGGACAGAAATATAGACGTCACTTTGCAATAAAAAATTATTGGGGAATGCACAAGGGCTCTAAAGTGTTTGTTTGTTTTTTGTTATTGCTTCCTTAAGCTGCGAAGCCATTTTGAATTTGAATATCAGACCAAAGTGGATGGTGAGATAATCCTTCATCTCTATGACAAAGGAGGAATTGAGCAAACAGTTTGTATGTTGGATGGGGTATTTGCATTTATTTTACTGGATACAGCCAATAAGAAAGTATTCCTGGGCAGAGATACCTATGGAGTCAGACCTTTGTTTAAAGCTATGACAGAAGATGGATTTTTGGCCGTGTGTTCAGAAGCTAAAGGTAATGTTAGAACTTTTCTATAGATTTCCGTTATTATCCTGCTTTCTCTTATTATTATTGTCCTGATTTTGTGTTTTCTTCTAGGTCAAATCCCATAGGGGGCAATCCAAAATTTTACAATTGACTATGTAAGTCATGGACCCGCTGAGCTTTGTGTTTTTTTAAACCAAGGAGTTAGACTCTCCTTTTTAGCACTTAAATTCTGTAATCCTTGAAGGATAAATCTATAGTAAACTCATTTATTTTTTGTTGTGTTGATATGTTTTGCATCTGGGTTGATCTCGTACGAATTGGCAAGTTTTCCTATGTCATATTGTAATGTTAGGGTTGGCCTTGCAGTTATTGCTCTGTGGTACCATGCCATAGCTATAGCAAATACTTATTTAGCATTTTAAAAACAGCTTTATTGATACATAATTCACATACTATAATTCATCCATTTAAAGTATACAATTCAGTGGTTTTTAGTATGTTCACATATCTGCAACCAAAGCTTTTGCCAATTTTAGAAAGTTTTTTATCACCTCAAAAAGAAACCCTATACCCTTTAGCTATCACTCCTAATCCCTCTATATCCATCAACCATTAAACCTCTATGTGGATTTTCCTATTCAGGACATTTCCTATGAATAGAATCATATATGTGGTCTTTTGTGACTGGCTTCTTTCACTTGGCATGCTTTCAAGGTTTGTCTATCCTGTAGCATGTATCATTACTTACTTTGTTTTCACTTTTTATGGCCGAAAGATACTCCATTATATGGATATACCCCATTTTGTTTATCCATTTGTCAGTTGATGGACATTTGGGTTGTTTCTCCCTTTTGGCTATTGTGAATAGTGCTGCTATAAACATTTACACACAAGTTTTTGTGTGGGCATATGTTTTCATTTCTCTTGGGCGTATACCTCAGGGTGGACTTGCTGGGTCATATGGTAACTCTGTTTAATTGTTTGAGAAACTGCCAGGCTGTTTTCCAAAGTGGCTGCACCATTTTATATTCCTACCAGCAGTATATGACAGTTTTGGTTTCTCCACATCCTCACAAATATTATTTGTCTGATTGTTTTGTTCTAGCCTTCCTAGTATTATACATGTGAAGCAGTATTTCATTGTACTTCTGATTTGCATTTCCCTGTGGATAATGATGTCAAACATCGTTTCTTATGTGTGTGCCATTAGTACATTTTCCTGGGAGAAATGTCTATTTAGTTCCTTTGCCCTTTTTTTTCCCCTGCTGAGGATCATTTAATTCTTTAATATTTTTTAAAAATGAATGGACTGCATTTAGAGCAGTTTTAGGTTTCAGAAAAACTGAACAGAAAGTACAGAGTTCCCATATGTTCCTTTCATTATATTCAACCAGGTTGTAGAATACATGATCAATATGCAAAAATCAATTGTATTTGGTTAATACACTTGCAGTGAACACTATACATCTAAAAATGAAATTAAGAAAGCAATTTCATTCACAATAGCATCAGAAAGAAAAAATACTTAGAAATAAGTTTAGCAAAAGAAGTGCAGAACTTGTACTGTGATACTATAAAACATTGTTGCAAGAAATGAGAGAAGATTTAAATAAATAGAAAAACATCACATGATCATGAATTGAAAACGTAACATTATTAAGATGACAGTATTCCCCAAATTGATCTTCACATTAATGTGACCTCTATCAGAATCCCAAATGACCTCGTTGTAGAAATTGACAAACTGACATGTGGAAGTACAGGGACCCAGGATAGCCAAAACAATCTTGGAAAAAAAAGAACAACGAAGGAAGACTCACACTTCCTGACTTCAAGATTTACTATAAAACAAGGGTGAGCAGGACTGTATAATAGTGGCACAAGGATAGACATACAGACCAGTAGAATAGAATTGAGGGTTCAGAAAGGAACCCATACATCTGGAGTCAGTTGATTTTCAACAAGTACCAAGACCATTCAATGGGGAAAGAATAACCTATTCAACAAGTCATGCTGGGACAACTGGACATACACATTCAAATAAATGAAGTTGGCCCTTTTCCTCACAAAAATCAAAATTGATCAAAGACCCAAATATAAGGACTAAAACTGTAAAATTCTTAAATGAAAACATAGAGGTAAATCTTCATGATATTGGATTTAACAAAGATTTCTTAAGTATTACACCAAAACCACATGCAACAACAAAAACACATAAATTGGACTTCATCCAAATTAAACTTTTTTGTACATCAAAGGACACCATCAACAAAATGCAAACACAGTCCACAGAATGGAAAGAAAATACTTAAACTAATCATATTCAGCACTTTTTCACAGTAAACTTGAGGAAGACATTCATCTTTTATCTTCCCTAGACAGCAATAACATTCTAAAATCTGGTCTAACTGCCTACTTCATTTTGCTTTAGTCCTTAAATCCTTTCTCACTTAGTTTTTAAGATGTAACATTGGCTGAAGCAAGGATAATGAGATCAATAAAAGGGTCCTTAGGACACTAGTGGGGACTAAGAGATATCTGAATTGGTCTATTTTCAGGCATTTCTAGTGTGGTCAAATGGCATGGAACAGGTATGTATGTTTAGTATGATTAGGGAAGCCCAGCAAAGAGAACACAAGGGAAAAGCAGACTCCTTACTTCCACTGTCTCCCTTAGGCCTGATAACTTAATACGGAATTCTAATGTTACATTCAATTTACCCTTTGAAATGTCTTGACTTATTTTTTACATCCTCTTAACACTGTCCTTTTCCAGACTGAATGATCTCATCTAGAGAATTGTAACAGGTTTTTGTTTTTGTTTTTTAAGAAAAAAACATGAGATATAACTCACATACCACACAGTTACCCTTTTCAAGTATACAGGTCAGTGGTTTTAGTATATTCACAAATTTGTGTGACCATCACCACTTTTATTTTCAGAACATTTCCATCACCCCCAAAAGAAATCTCACATCTATCATTCCTCTTGCCACCCACCACCTCAGCCCCTAGCAACTGCTAATTTCCTTTTTGTCTCTGGAGTTTTATATTCTGGACATTTCAAGTTCATGTTCAAGTTTATCCATGTTGTAGCATGTATCAGTACTTCTTAATTTCTTATAACAGGATAATATTCCATTGTATGGATGTATCCCATTTTGTTTATCATTCATCAGTTGGCCATTTGGGTTGTTTCCATTTTTTGGCTGTGAGTTACTGTGAATACTCATGCACAAGCTTTGTATGAAATACATGCTTTCAGTTTTGTGGCATATGTGAGTATACCCCAGAAACAGACTTGCTGGATCATACGGGAACTCTATGTGACTTTTGGGGAATTGTCAAACTGTTTTTCCAGTGCCTGCACTATTTGACATTTCTACCAGCAATTTATGAAGGTTCCAGTTTCTGTCAACACTTGTGATTTTCTGTCTTTTATTATTACTATTATGTTGGCCATTCTGGTGGTTGAGAAGTGGTACCGCATTGTGGTTGTGATTTGTATTTCCTGCTTTTAGAATAACCTATCGAAAACTCATCTGATCATACTATTCTCTGCTTAAAACCTTTTAATTCCTCTTTATCCCCTACAGGAGTTGTGTGGCTCTCTTAAGCTCTGCTAGCTAGTGATGGGATTTGGTCTTATCTAGTCTTTGAAGTCAGTGCTACACAGTAGACTCCTGGGTTAACAAACTCAAATTATAAATCATATTATTCTGTGTAGAGAAGCTGTTCCTGTTTATTTCCAAGATCTTAGTGATGTCAGATTGGCTACTCCCTGTGAGAACTTGCTGAAGAAATTTAGGTTATACTGTTTAACTCACACACCATGTATAATAATTTGTTAAGGGATAAATGCCTAACTTCTTAATATCTGACTTTAAAGTGCCAAGTAGTAAATCATTTTGCTTGTGAAAGGGCTGGGAGCCACGGCTGTTTCCTTAAAATACCTTAGTGATGACGAAGCAATGACTGCCAGCAGATCATAAAATTAACAGTTCAAGTCCATCTCTTTGGTTAATAAACGTATCTTGTTTTTCTTTTTGTAGCTGGTTTTATTATAGAAAATAGATTTTCTTGATCAGAAATTCCAACTAGGAAGAAGAAATTGAACACTGGAGATTTTCCTATCACTTTGTATTACTAGAAATCTATACTTTTGCTGTATATTATTACCTCTGTAGTAAGTAAATAGTAGGGTTAAGTGATTAATTTTTCCCCCATTTTGCTGATATGATGGACATGTATTAAAAAGAGACAATAAATAGGAATTTAAAGAATATTAACTAATCAGGAAAGGTTACTGTGAAGTGCTATCCTAATTTGAATGCTCGTAAAGTTATTTTTTTGGATTTGTAGGTCTTATTAACTTGAAGCACTCCACAGCTCCTTTTTTAAAAGTGGAGCCCTTTCTCCCTGGACACTATGAAGTTTTGGATTTAAAGCCAAACGGCAAAGTTGCATCGGTGGAAATGGTTAAATATCATCACTGCAGAGACGAGCCTCTGCATGCCACCTATGACAGTGTGGAGAAACTGTTTCCAGGTGAGAAAGCAAATGCCCACCCACCTACTCCCCACCTGTTTCTCCCAAAGGAAAATTATACTCTCTCATCACTGGAAGAAGGTAAGTATGAAGATCTAGTACCTATTGAATTTGGAGGTCACACATTGGGATCTGGCAAGCGCCACTGTTGAACAAATGCCATTATGACAGACATAGGTGACTGTGGACCTCATTTCAATAAATAACTCAGTCGAGCTTTTCTGGAGCTGTTTCATTTACTTTATATGTTAATAGGTTTTGAGCTAGAAACTGTGAAGAGCAACCTCCGGATGCTTTTTGACAATGCCATTAAGAAACGTTTGATGACAGACAGAAGGATTGGCTGCCTTTTATCAGGTGAAGTCTGTTACAAAGCCTAATTCTATTTAGTTCGTATTTGTTTAAGTTCAATGATGTGTAGCTATCCCTGAGGTTTTGACTATAAAGTATGTACTCTGTGATTTAATCTTTCTTCAGTTACTGGATGAAAAAGTTTTCTGTAAGCTGCATTTAGTATTTACGGTAATGTAGCAATGTAAAGTTACACTGTAATTATATTATTGGTTTGAGTGAGTTAGGAAACATTCTTTAGAATTATGTTTAAGAGATTTTTAACCAATTCAAATACTGTTACCATTATCACAGGTTATATGTTAGATTTTTCTCTTTATTGAAGTTGATTTTCAGTTTATAAAACTTGGGGATTTTAAATGGTAAAATTCTAATCTTGGTGCTATGTAATAGGAATGTAAGTCATCTGTCCCCCTCTTACGCAAGGCACGTGACCAGTGTACTTCATGTCTTGCTCGCAGGGGGCTTGGATTCCAGTTTGGTTGCTGCCACCCTGATGAAGCAGCTCAAAGAGGCCCAAGTGCAGTACCCTTTCCAGACATTTGCGATTGGCATGGAAGACAGTCCTGATTTACTGGCTGCTAGAAAGGTAAGACGCTGTCTCTGCCCATAGTTAAGACAGACTTACTGTTAGAATGAAAATCAAGTCAATAATTGAAGATTCTGCTCTTCTGCTGCTGTATTGATTCAAGTAATTATTTTAAATTAAAGATATTAAAATAGAATAAAATGCCTGCTGAATATCAACTATGTTGTACACTGTATTCTGAGTGCTTTTATCCACCGTGGCCCATGCAATTCTCACAAAAGCCCTATGATAATTCTGTCCTTTTGAAAGTCAGAGCCTGGTATAGTGGTTAAGACAGCAGGCTTTGGAGCCTGACTACTGCTGTCAAATCCTAGTTCCATAATGCAATTCCTCACTTATGTAATGGGAGGAATAGTATTTACTATGCAATAGTTTTGAGGTAAAAAAATGTATAATTCATGTACAATGCATAATCTAGAACCCAGCATATAGTAAATATTTAGTGACTGTTAGCTGTTACTGCTTTTATAAAATAAAGCACTATGTCTAGGACTGGGCATAGGGGACCTGGTACATACTCACTACGCAGGATACTTTGTTCTTACTCTGGAAAAACTTACATAGAAGGGATGAGAAAGAGCTAGAGAGCAGTCCCAAAATAAGTTGATTAATGCTGAAAGAATCCAAAATAACCAAAGAAAATGGGGGTGAAGAGCACTTCATTTAGGAATAGCATCCTGGATATAAAATTAGGCATTGCCAAAGAAAAGCAGGGTTAGAGCAGGACCAGGTTGGACTAGAGAGACGAGGCGTATTAGGTCAAATAGGTGTGTGTTTGGGGGGGCGGGGGGGGGGCGGGGCGTGGCATGCTAATTGGAAGCCTCGTGATAGGTTGGAGTGGACGGGGCTGATGGGAGTCCTACCCCTTGGTGGCTGAGTGGAGAGTAGAGACGGGGAGGCCAGGGAACCTGACTAGGTGGGGCTTGTATGTGGTGTCCTGGAGAACCATTTCCCCTTATTTTGCCTTGTTTTTCACTGTTGTTAATTCATAATGCATTGGAACTACTGTCATGTTTCATTTTCAAGGGCAGTACTTTTCTTTAAATAACAAGTGTGTGGGTATTTCTTTATATAATCAGGTGGCAAATCATATTGGAAGTGAACACCATGAAGTTCTCTTTAACTCTGAGGAGGGGATTCAGGTTCTGGATGAAGTCATATTTTCCTTGGAAACTTACGACATTACAACAGTGCGTGCGTCTGTAGGTAAGGTATTTTATGATATCAAAAAATATTTGTAATACTGAAAAAGTGTAAGGTTTAAAAAAATATTACCTCAAGCAACAGTTTAAAAAACAATACTCAAGAGTGAGTTCAAATAAAATTCCTGTGTCAGCAATTGTTTAAGACAAGACCATTTAAGAATTCCCTGAATCTCTTTTGAAATGAGAGGAACGATAAATACATAGTTAAACTTCTATTTTTTGGTATCACAATTTGTATTTCTCCAGAAAGTGTATGTATGTATGTATGTATGTATGTATGTGTGTGTGTGTGTATGTATAAATATTTATATATATATATATATATATATATATATATATATATATATATTTTTTTTTTGTTTTGTTTTGTTTTGTTTTTTGTTTTTTGTTTTTTTTCTGTATCCCTTCCCCCAATTTCTCTATATAAGGTTTCTTGGGCTGTATAGGAAAATAGTCTATGTTGTAACTAATTTTCTGTAAAGAATACTCATTTTAGATACATGTTGATAAATATTTCATGGTATAAAATCAGTAGTGTTTATCAATCAGTAATGTTTATTGCCCAGCAAGCAATACTAGTTTTTACCCCGTGGATACATACTGAGATCAGAAGCGTACTCTAAATCAGACTGATCCAATGTTGTTGAGCCTCTAATATGCTACTGGCTTAGAGGCGCCTCTCTTAAGAGACTCAGAATCTGATAGGACTCCATTGCAGGGGTGACAATCACCTCCAAGGGATCAAAAATTGGGGGCAAAAAAATTTTAGGTGTTACAATAGTTTATAGCCCTTCAAAGAGCCACAATACATAAAGAGATATATAGCATATCTGATATTAATATTTCATCAGGGGAGCAATTATGAAAAATATCTAGAAAGTCTCCCTAGGGAGGCAGTAATGAAAAAATGGCTAAGAACCAATACTGGTTCACAGGAATACAAAGCAGGAATCAATGGTCATCTTCTAATAACTTATATAGTATCTTAACTATATGTGGAATTTGGTGGATAAGGGAGTACTAGGAAAAAAGATGAACACAAAACTACCAAAACCCCAGCTCTTATTATTTTTGTATAGTGATACTGGTGTGAAAGGTATGACATTTTTTTAGATATTTGAGTTATTGTTCGGTTTAGCAAAATTTTAACGTGGATGTTCTTGGTCTAAAAGCATTACAATTTTCAAACCTATATATAAAATTGTGGAATGGTTTTGGACTATTTCATTACAAAAGTGTGACTTTTAGATTATGTGTGTGTATACATGGCATTTAGAAAAAAATGTCATTATTTTGTAAACTATATCAATACGGAGTATAGTCTAAGAACAAAATTTGTAGTTGTTTCCAAAAGCCAAATAAAAGCGTTTTTGGTAGAGAGTTATGTTGACCTTAACAATAATTTCTGTCTCGTTTTTAAGGTATGTACTTAATTTCCAAGTACATTCGGAAGAACACAGATAGCGTGGTGATCTTCTCTGGAGAAGGTTCAGATGAACTAACTCAGGGATACATATATTTTCATAAGGTAAGTATTCTCAAATGGAGGGATATTGGTGCTGGGTTAAGAAAAGTATGAATTATTTAACTGTTTTCTGTCACCTGTCTTTTCAGTATAGCAGTTAACATTTTTGAGTATCTTGTGAAGTATATGAAGAAACCTGATAGTGTCAGCTTTGTGTTTCTTCTGAGGAGAAAGAAGTTTTAGTGTCAGATAATCTGTCTTCTTTAAAACTAGTTGAGCAAGAGACTCGTGTTCCTCATGTTTCTTAATCCCCTGTGATATTATGGTTATTGCACAGTGTATCCATTTTTTTTGTTCTTTAGTGTGAGGGAAGACATGTTTTATACAGCATTTACTCCATTCCCTAAACTTTGCTTAGCTTTTTGTCTTACCCACCTTTATCGTTGGAATATGTGTAAGAGTAAGAAATAAAAACTGTTTGATGTATCCAAAGCAAATCTGTGGGTGTATTTGTAACTTTCAGCTATTTGTTTATAAAATAGGCTCCTTCTCCTGAAAAAGCCGGGGAAGAGAGTGAGAGGCTTCTGAAGGAACTCTATTTGTTTGATGTTCTCCGAGCAGATCGAACTACTGCTGCCCATGGGTAACTCAGTGTTTTAAAAAGCGACCATAAAAACAACCTCAAAAAACAAAAAGCTCGAGGGCCAATTTTCTTTTTCTCTTTCCCATCGGCTATATGTTGCAAGATACAACTTTTATAGAGAAAATGAAGCTTGCCTCTTAACTTAGCCCCAAAGGAATCAGGCTAAATTCAAAGTGCTGTTGAGGGAATGGTGAGAAGACTTCTACAGGTTATTTTAGACCAAGTTTCCATCTTTAAAGCATAACGACATACTGCTCACATCTGAGCAACCGAGAGGGAAGCCAGTTACAGCTCTTTTTAATAAGTCTTTTTAAGAGAAGTAACGATTACACACCTCCGTGTAACAAATGTTGACAGCCTGCTATGCCTGTTTGATGCGATTATAAAAACCAGGTTTCCTTGATATCATTTCTGGTTGGCTAAAGATTTTACATTTCAGCGGGTTGTATTGGAGAATTGAAGACTTTTCCTGTACAAGATAAACAATCAACATTAAATGTTTCAGTTGCTTCTGCCAACTCACACTTAAATTGGAAAATAATAAAATACTGGTTGGGGAATGAACTGAATCTGTGATTATGTTCCTTTCTGCTTGTCCTAATCAGACTCACCAGGATTTAGGAAACATGATGTGTCCTGTGATGAGACACTGTGGAACATTGGTTTATACTGAATCTTGAATGTGAATTAGTAATCAGTTGAGTAAAACTTTTTGAATTATTAGTACAGCTTTTAATAGGATGAAATGGTCTCGCCTAGAAAAAACTTTGAGTCGTAAAGGTCAAGGGTAAGGAGAGGATATTCTTAGTGATCAGGTAACTCATGATTCTCTCTCCACTTTTTGATAGGCATTTAGTTGTTCACAGAAGGGAAAGTAAAAATAATTATCCTCAGACGGTTTGTTTCACTCCCTAGATAATGCATATATTGAAGGAAGGTTTTTGTATTCATGCATTAGCATAGGGCACTCAGTTAGGAGGACTGTAAAAATGACAAAATTGTAACATTAGTTAGAGGCTGGTTGAATTGCTAGGAAATGAAGTCAGAATCTAAACTCACAGGCACTAAATACCCATTTTGATTTTCTTTTCCCCTTTAAGCCTGGAATTGAGGGTCCCATTTCTAGATCATCGATTTTGTTCCTATTTCTTGTCTCTGCCACCAGACCTGAGAATTCCCAAGGTAGGTAAATCAACTGAAGATAAAAAAACTTGTCCGTTGGTTATATTTGGAACTTTTACTGATGCTCCTTTTGTTTTCCTGTCAGAATGGGATAGAAAAACATCTCCTGAGAGAGACATTTGAAGACTCCAATCTGTTACCTAAAGAGATTCTCTGGCGACCCAAAGAAGCCTTCAGTGATGGCATAACCTCAGTTAAGAATTCCTGGTTTAGGATATTACAGGACTATATTGAACATCAGGTATAATGTCTTTAAAAACATTTTCTAGAATAGGACAATTTGGATGCAGAGTTATAAATAATCACTGTTCCATTTTGTACTTAGTTTAAATGTTTTGTGTCTGTAGGAGAGCTTTCCTTTTTTATAAGAACTTTATAAGAATTAAGTAGCTTACAGGATAACAAAGTAGCATCTAGTGTTAAAAGAGAGACGACACTTAACCAATCATCGCTGACCTTCATTTAATGCACTTTTGGCACATGCTGGGTGCCAGACATTATTAGGCATAAATGAATAAAACACTCAGAGCCTCCCTGGATTAGAAATGGGCATATGAATGTTCTTTAAAAGTCACTGCAGCTATGTATATTATGGCATTTTAATATATTCTAAGTGATGGGTGATTCAGAGGGTCTCTGGCACAATTTAGAGTCAAGACTTTTCACATCGTTTTGTTTTGTTTTGTGAAGCCAGATTAAATACAAGTATTTCCACGCCTCTTAAAAAACCATTTTGCTTTTATACTCTTTGTTTTTACAGGTTAGTGATGCAATGATGGCGACTGCAGCCGAAAAATTTCCCTTCAATACACCTAAAACTAAAGAAGGCTATTACTACCGTCAAATCTTTGAACGCCATTACCCAGGCCGAGCGGACTGGCTGACCCATTACTGGATGCCCAGGTGGATCAATGCCACCGACCCCTCTGCCCGCACTCTGACTCATTACAAGTCAGCCGCCAAAGCATAGGCACTCTGTAAGCTGTAGAGTGAAAGTAAATGTTTCTTCTTATTGTAAATGGTAGGGGCCTTGGGGGCAGGAAGGGGAGCGTCAAATCTCAACCATGCAGGCTTGCTTGGAGGAGAAAAGAAATAAAAGTCTTAAATCTGAAACATTGATATCACTGTATATATTCATACAGCCCCTTCATTAGAGGGGACTAGAAAACTGAGCAGCTTTTACTATGTCCCAGTAAGGTAGAAAGTGAGGTAGGAAAGTGGGAAATAGTCTGAGTGCGAGAAGTCACAGCACTCTCCTGGCAGGGCAGCTTTAGAGGACTTAGGTCTCAAGCCAGCATGGACTCCTCCCAGTCTTGCCCTCAGCAGAGTGGGCCTTTCCTGCCTTCCCTCTCTCAGTTCCTTCTGTATTCCTAACGCCTGGCTAGGCACACTCTGGAGAAGTTAGTCCTTCGTAAGGTTTCATGACAGCTCTATTTTGCAAGAGAGTAATTGGTATTTCTTTTTCTGTGGAGCCTCTCTGTCTTTGGGAACTATTGTTCTAGGTTGGATCAGCAAACTGTTTCTGCAAAGGGCCAGACAGTAAATATGTTCAGCTTTGCAGACTCTGTCGGAACTGTTCAACTCTGCCATTGGAGTGCAGAAGCAGCCAGCGACGATGTGCAAACAAATGGGCAGGGCCGTGTTCTGTTAACACTGTATAGAAACGGCGGTGGGCTGGATCTGGCCCAGGGGCCATCGTTGGTTGCTTCGTTCTGTTCCAGAGGAACAACCCAAGCCAAGCATTGCTGATAAAAGGATAAAGCATGCTGAGCCTAGTTGGAGAACGAGAAAGTGTTGCCCGAAAATGGGTTCTTGGTGTCACCGCAGGAGAGAATTCGAGGATGCACCGAATACGCCAAACGAGGTGAATTTATTGAAAGAGGATAGTACACTGCCAAGGTGGTGGGAGCAGGCAGACTCGGAATAGAGAAACTACCTTGAAGAACTAAGAGGCTTAGGAATTTATTATTTCTAAAATGAGGATGTGAAATATTCAAGACTTAAGGGTGGTGTTAGTTATATTCCCAGGCGGCTCCTCACTGACCACTCCTTCCCATCCGAAGGAGGGATTTTTGTCATTTGGCTCTTGTAACTCATGATGGCACAGGAGGTGGAGATTCTCCCTGCTCGAAATGCTAATAATATTCTAACCTATTATAATTCGCTAAAGTTCACCTTGAAGGGAAGATGCCGTCCTGGATCTGCTCTTGGCCACCGAAATCTAGTTCTTGTCTGGTGGCTGCTGTTTCTTAAGGATGATCTCATCTCTCCTTTGCCTCCTGCACTTCCTCCTTCTTTCCCCCCCGCCCCCACTGTCCTATTCTTTCTGCCTAAGTTAACAAAAGTATAACAAGGAAACATATGTTGGGGAAGAAAAATTATCCTCTACCCTCATGTTTTTCTGGCTGAACTAATAATTAGATTAACACAAGACAGAAAAACAAAGTTTAATAGCATGTATCCCTCCTATGAAGAAAAACTGAGTAACTTTGCCATAATGGCAGAAGTCATTATTTTAAATAACATTCTCAACTAAAGATATTGGGGGCCGAGAGTCAGTTTTGGGTGGCTACCAGGAAAAGCATAGCAAACAAGAGGAAAATTGTAATGCAGACTTAAATCCTATGTCACTCCATTGATAGTGAAGGCAGGCCTGGTACAGTGAGGGAGACACCCTTACAAATAGAGCTTTCCCTTACAAATGTAAATGCCCTGTTACAAAGGGTAACTTCTTGGTTTTCAGAGCTTCTCCCATGTCTGCTGTTGCTTAAAATTAACCAGCCTAAAATAATGTCTCCGAAGAGACATCTTTTGGGGTAGCAAACTTTGTTCCCCTTCACATTCAAAGGACAGGTAGAAGATTCTCATTTGAATGCTCATTGGTTATTTAGGGACAATATTTTGAAACAAAGATGAATTTAGTCACTAGAAACTTTGGAGGAGATAACTGCTAGCACACAGGTCAATATAAATGCTTGATGGCCATGAAAAAAAAAATGCTTAATGGGAAGAGCGAGTAAGCCAGGAATTTTAGCTGGTAAATTAGAAGGTGAGGACTATTTGAGGATCGCTATAGGTCTTCACCTATAATTTTAAAACGTCTTTTAGAAAGCTGAAGAACTATCATTAATTGATATTGGATGACTCTTAATGATAATCTTGTATTTGCAGATGCTTAAATTGCTTAAACTTAGCATGACTTGGTTTCAGGCATATCTATTCATGGTACAACCTTACCCAGCCAAGCTAAGTGACACCAAAAATGCTTGGGAAACTTGGCTGATAGTGATTTGACAGTGTACAGTTGACCCTTGAACAATGCAGTCAAAAATCTGCCTATTGATGGGGAAACTGACCTTAAAATGGTTCCTTGCCACGTGGAACCGACCTAAAATGGTGGCCCAAGTGGAGAGAGGGGTCCCCAGCCTAAGCCCCAGCCACTTCCGCATAACCCCCTCCAAACCACACCCCGAGCCAATCACCAGACGACACCTACCCCTTCCCCAACTCAAGGAAGTCCCCAACACATAAAAACCTGCTCAAAACCTTGCTAGGGGCTCAGTCTTTTGGGAAGGATCCCCCTGAACCCGCCGGTGTAATAAAGCTGACTCTCCTAACTCTCTGAGTGCCGCTTGGGTTCTTTCCGGTCTTGGATTCTGCAACACTATAACTTTCAACTCCCCAAAATTTAACTACTAATACCCTACTGTTGACTGGAAACCTTACTGATAAACAATTGGTCAACACGTATTTTGTATTTTATATGTATTATATACTGTATTCTTACAATAAAGTAAATTAGAGAAAAGAAAATGTTAGGAAAATCGTAAGAGAAAAATACATTTACAGTCTTTATCGTTGTGGACCCACACAGTTCAAACCCGTGTTCAAGAGTCAACTGTGCTTTGCAAAATGAAGGTATGCCATAAACCACAAGCTGCCAGTTTTTCGAGGGTGTGTTTGGCTCCAGATTTTTACCTTTAATGACTATGAGATCTGGCACCTTTAGATACCACCCACAAGTTTGACAGTAGAGATACTCAGTTCAGCCAATTTCCTACCAGTGAACTCAGTCCGACCATTTTCTGGGTCAACCATCACGGCAGCCGCTCTGTGGACTTCAAACTGCACGTGAGGTCTACATTCAATTTTTGGCACATGGGGTGAAGCTAGTCTTGTCTTCTGCAACTGAAATAGGAGAAGGCTTGAAGAAATGAGCCACTAGGGCATGGACAGAGGATTCAGCTTTGCTGGGGCCACGCCTGTTTCCCAGACCACTCTGATATTGGTGACTCTGCTGAAGATGGATGTGATTTCTAATCCACGCAGCACTGTTAACAGATAATTCAGTCCCCTCAGCATAAACTAAAAGATTATTAGTTTATATCATCCCACCGTTTCAGCCTCATCCCAGCACTCTTGTGAATGAAGTGCCCCTTAAGAGGTTTATTTCACTTTGCCTTAATACTGACTTAAAAAAGGTACTTTATAGTTTTTGACGGAGTGATATACTTCCAACAGTATGGGGATTCCTCAAAAACTAAATACAGAGCTGCCATATGATCCAGCAATTCTACTTTTGGGTATGTATTCAAGGAAAACAGAAACGCTAATTTGAAAAGATAGATGCACCCCTATGTTCATTGCAGCATTACTAGTAATAGTCAAGATACGGAAGCAACCTAGATGTCCATTGATAGATAAATGGATAAAGAAGATGTGGCATATATAAATATACATATATACATACAATGGAGTATTGTTCAGCAATAAAAAAGAATGAAATCTTGCCATTTGTGGCAACAAGGATAGACCTAGAGGGCATTATGCAAAGTGAAATCAGAGAGACAAATATCATATGGTCTCACTTATATGTGGAATCTTAAAACAAAAATGAATAAAAATAAGTAGACCAATAGATAAAGAGAACAAGCTGAACAAGTTGTCAAAGGGGAGGTGGGTGAGGGATGGGACTCTTTAAAAATGCTCAAGGAGTTTGTTGGAAAAAAAGAAAAAAATCCACCTCCACCGTACCGTTGCTTTAAACAGTCTTGACATTTTCTTCCAGATTTCTTACTATAAAGGCACAGTGGTACATATGCAAGTATATGACCTGGGTTAAATAAGGCCTCAAAGCTATTACTACTTAAACTCTTTCCAAGGAAAATATAAAAAGAACTGATCCTAAGCCTGCTGTCAGACTGTTGTGTGAATATCGTGTTGAAGCTGCAGTCAGAGCGAGCCCCTTAATGCCTCCTGTCTTGGGGTTGCCAGAGTTTGGAGTCGGAAATAACAGATCCTTGCTGTGGGTCCTCAAGGAGGCAGAGTGGCAGCTGGGTAGAGAGGCAGTTCCATGTGGTTCTAAACCAGACACATCAGTAATGCCAAGCACATACCTATCCACTGTTCTAAGTACTTTCTTGTGTTTACTTATTTAGTGAGTTAACCCGCACTCTGAGGAAGTATGGCAGATTTTATTTTCTAAAAGTGGCCACAGCAGTATTTCTGGTCCCACAGACTCTTCCAGAGCCTTGCTACTCTTCTGAAGAGGCAGTCAATTTCCCTTCTCCTGGAGTCTGGGCAGGATTTTACGATTGCCTTGATTAGTGGAACCCAGTAGAAGTGACACTGTGACTTCTGAGGCCAGGCCACAGAAGGTGATTTGGCCTCTGCTTTCTCCCTCTTGATACATGTGGTAAGGAAGCCCTGGCCACATGGAGAGGCCATGTATAAGAACAGTCAGGGCTGACAGCCCCAGCCAAGGTCTCGGTCAACAGCCAACATCAATCCCCGGGCACGTGAGTGATGACCCTCCAGATGAGTCCAGCTCCTACTCTGACTCTTCTAGCTGAGGTCCCAGTCATGAGGAACAGAGATAAGCCATCCCTGCTGTGCTCTGTCCAAACTCCTGACTCATAAATCCCTGAGCGTAATAAATGATTGATACCATTGGGCTTTGGCATGATTTCTTACAGACATTGTAACTGGAACCGGTAAGCGTTATTACCCCAATTTTATACAAGTCACCTGCCCAGAGTTATTCAGCTAATTACTAAGTGGTGGAGCTCCATGTTACCTAGAGAGAGTGGCTCCAGAGCCTTTGTGTTTTGCTCTCTCCTGACTGCCCTCCCATGGTCAGCATGAGACTATAGCCTAGGTCTGTCTCTGCTTTGAGTTAGGAGACTCAGGGAAACAGCCTCCCCAGGGCATGAGATGTGGGTGGAGATGTGGGTGGGGATGGGGAGAGCCGGGTTACCTCCCAGGGAATCACAGTGGCCTTAATCCTTTTCTATAACAGGATAGGTTAGATAATAAGAAAATCATTTCAAATTTGTAGTGCATTACACAACAAGTGTTATTTCTTGCTCAAACTGTATGTGTATTTCGATCTCTGGAGTTTTGCTCACTGTTGAGTGATTATAGTCACCCTGGGACCCAGGCCGATGGAGGCACAAACTTGACACATACTTCTGAAACAGGAGAGTTCGCATGTCCCTAGGTAGACAGGGAGGTCCCTGGTGGAATAAACAAAAGACAGCCATATCCTAAAACTTCAGGTTTTGAAATCACTCCTTTGCTCCAGGACATAATGTAACAAGGCCTTGAGGTTAATCATAAAATTCATTTTGGCCTGACAAATGGAGCAGATCTGATAGATAAAGGGTGGGTTACTTTGCTAATTCCTTTAGGATGGGCAAGCAGAACAAACCTGGTAGATGAATTTCATTAGAAGGTGCCAGTTCCCTTCTTCAAACAAGTTCCCTTCTTCAAACAGCTCCCCTTCCCCAAGCAGGCAAGGGAAGGTATAAAAGAGCTTTTGCCTCAGTCACGGGAGCTGCAACCTCTTCTCCTGCTCTAATAAACTACCCTCTTTTTAAACTTTGCCTCTCCTGGTCTGTGTTTCCATTCTTTGGCTTCACGAGACACGATCCCGGCCCACACTCAGAAACTGCTGGCAGATCCAACATCACTTCCAGGACCTGCAAGGCAGGGGATGGAGAGAGGTGAATCCTGTACCAAAACTTAGAGCTTCCACCCTGAATCGACGCATCACGTTTTCTCATATTTTATGGGCCAAAGCAAGTCACATGGCCACTCCTAACTCACTCCTAACTTCAAGGGTGCATCTACCAGGAAGGAAAATGAAATATTTGGAGAACAGTACTAATAACTCCCCAAATCCACCCTTCAGTCACCTAATATTCAGTTCACTCTCTTTCCTACACAAAATACATTCATCCCCTTTTCAAGAGTGACAGAATTCTATTTTGCCGTGGTCATAAACCCAGAGTTTAGGATGTCTGGGTGATATACTGATATGGAAGTCTGTGTTTCAGGGCTGAAGGTGACACCTCTTCATGAACTGAGAAGGCAAGTTTCTTCTCCCTACCTGTTCAGTATATATTAGAATAATTGCAACAACAACAAAATCATATGTACTCCTATTCAAAAAGGATAGAGTAGGGAGACATACAGCAAACCCTAGCAGGTAGCAATTCAGACACTTTGCTCACCAGTCATTTTGAGGGCCCTCACCTTGGGTTTCCAGCAGAAAACTGCCTCTCAAAGGGTTACCAGTAGCCAAGACTTCAGAATGAGGCAGGAGTGAGAGCTGGGGGGAATAGCTTCCTATGCATGTGTGAGAAATGGGAATGCTTCGAACAGGCAAGTCTGATTTCTAACAATAAAGTTAATTTGATACATGCCATCATAATTTTGGTAACTCAGAAGAAGAGTTATCATTTATTGATCATCCTTCCCAAGTGCCAGAGATTGCTCTAAAAGCTATAATGAATTTTCACAACAGCCCTGTGAGGTATGTACTATTGAGCTCATCCACATTTAATGAGGAAAGTGGCACAGAGGTATTAGTTTGCATGCCCAAATTCATATAACTAATAAATAAACAGAGTAGGATATTTGATCCAAGACTACAGGGTTTTGGAGACTTTGTACTTAATCCTTACTCTGTGTTACCCTTCAAAGGATTAGAATATAGAATACAATTATATACATGGAAAAAACATAATCCTATAATTTTTCTCTAATTCTATATATTTTAAAGTTTTTTAATTAAAAATATAGTTAATATACAATATTATATTAGTTTCAGGTATACAAAATAGTTATTCAACACTTATATACCTAAAGAAGTGATCAGCATGATAAGTCCAGCCACCATCTCACACCGTACCACGCTATCACAATATTATTGATTATATTCTCTATGCTGTATATTACTAACCCATGACTTATTTGTTTTATACCTGAAACTTAGGACCACTTATTGCCCTTCACCTTTCCTCCCTTTTAATTTTTAAATTACAGTTGACATTTAATATTATTTTATATTAATTTCAGGAGTACAGCATATGGTTAGACATTCATATAATTTAAGATGTGATCTCCCTGACTAGTCTAGTACCCACCTGGCACTATATATAGTTATTACCATATTATTGACTATTTTTCCTTTACTTTACATCCTCAAATTATTTGTAACTACCAGTTTGTACTTCTTAATCCCTTTACCTTTTTCACTCTGCTCCACAACCCTCCTCCCATCTGTCAGCCACTGATAAAGCCTCTTACAGTCTGCAAGTTGGGTGAGGCAGGGTCTCAATGAGTCAGCAGGGTGAAGCAGCACAACTCAGCAGGCCAATCAGATTCAGGTTTGGCCGTGGTAGGGGTCGGCTCAACACAGGAAAGATGGCGCCCGCCTGCCAGCTGCTTGGGAGGAGGGCCCTACACAGAGAAAATGGGGACTGTTACTCCAGTCCTTGCCCTGAAGTTATGCAACTCAGTCTTTCCCTATGTGTCTCTGATGCCTCCAGAGTCACCATCCCTCCACCGGAGCCCAGGGTGAGTGCCTGCGTGGGCCCTTTTAAAGGATGTCTGGGTTTCCCACAGCCTTGTGAGCCACCAGACTGTCAGAATCTACACTGTTTTTCACAGTCAGAAGTTATGTTGGCTCCTTGTGGGGACAGAGCCCCAAAGAGCAGTTTCTAGGCTCTTGGCCTCACATAGAAAGGTGCTGGCTCAGGTAGTAAATGGCCATCATCTGTGATTGTATGGCCATCAGCTGTGGCTTGTTGCCCGTCAGCTGTAACCAGTGAGCTATTGGCCACTAATACAACTGCTGTGGCTACGCTAGCAAAAAAATGGGGGCTAGCAAGAAGATGGTGGCTGGCAAGGACGGATTGCTGTTAGGACGGTGGGTTGCAGATTGTGTGGATCCTGCTTCCTGTGTCTCTGGCCTAGCTGCCAGCGAGACTATAGGGGTATGACTCCCCTACCTATGGCTCCTTGGGTGTTCCTTTTTGGCCTCACCATGTCCTGCGTTGTTATGTGGGGAGCGGGAGACCCTGCATGCCACCCTGCATGACACTCCTCTTCCTGGCACTAGTACTCCAGGCTGAGAAGCCTGGTGCGGTGGGCTAGGGTTCCTTGCTCCTTCATGGCTTGCACTGTGGCTGAGATATCTCTCCCTATTTTCAACAACCATATGTGTGTGAGCAGCCCATTTCGCATCTCTGCCCCTCCTACTAGTCTCAAATTGGCTTCTTCTTTATATCCTTAATCATAAAACTTACGTTCAGCCAGACTTCCAGTAGTTCTTCAGGTGGATTGTTCTATAATTTAGTTGTAATTTTGATGTGTTCACGGGATGAGGTAAGCACAGTGTTTATCTACTTTGCCATCTTGGATGTCATCTCTAATTCTGTATTCTTAGTGGGAATATATTTGTATATATGGATAGTTCATAAATTATTTAGCACATCTACTAATTAGGCATGAGGATTCTTTTTTTGGTTTTTAAAATTTGTAGCAAACACACATAAGCACACATGTCTTCTATAATTTAGACCTTATGTGACTTGGAGCTTATGTGATTTAGATCCTATGTGAATATTTACCTGATTTCAGGCCCTAGCTAACCCGTAAATGGATGGCAAGAAATTAATTCATAGTCCTCTTTGCAACTTGGAGGAATTTTAATAATGCTAAAGGGGAAAAAAGCCATATTCAAGCTGTTGGTGTATTTTAGTAATTAATTGTTGCAGTACAAACTATTTAGTATCTGAGGGCTAATATAATACATACAACCACAAGGTGGCAGCCATGATACATGAGTTTCTCCACAGGCAATTTTATGCATTTCTCAAGTATAGTGGTTTGGACAGACTATTTTATGCCAAATTTGAGAGATGACTTGTTCATTTCATAGAATAAATCTCCGCATGGAATCTTTGTAGTTTGCTAGAGGTAATTAGTAAGCAGTTTTTACTTGTTAACAGCATATGACTGTTGTACGGGCCAATATATCATATATATATATATATATATTTACCCCTGAAATTTTTATTTCCCTCCTCTTTGACCCACCATCCTAAACATACCTATATAAAGTACGCCCTTAAAAGGCAAGATTGCTCATACTCTGAAAGGTAAGAAGGAAAGTGGACAACCCCAAATTTGTATCTATGCATAAACTGTCATTTTCATAATCACCCACTCTAGCTAGCCTTGACTCATCGTAGTTTATTCTAATCCAGCTAAGAGATAAAACTTTGTACTGAGCACTCTGTTTACACATAAAACCAGCTGACATATACTAATGACTTACTGTGTGTCTAACACTGATCTAGGACCATACTAGGTCTCCATAACAATCCTGAGAGGTACCCACTATTGTTGGCATCCTCCTTTGAGGGGTGAAGAAACAGAATGCATAAGCAGCCTAGATACTGAACGAGATGTTTAACTGGTGGCCAATGGAATTGTCTGTTGATTATATTGGATGCTACAGAATAAAGTTCTATATTAGTAAGGCAATTTTTATTTGCAGACAGATGACCCATAGAAACGTGGTGAGCCCCCACTACAATATACAAGAAATGTGTTCTTTTCTTCTTGCTAACAAAGTGGTAATTTCTTTTTTTTTTTTTTTAAGATTTTTTATTGGGGGAGGGGAACAGAACTTTATTGGGGAACAGAGTATACTTCCAGGACTTTTTTTTTTCCAAGTCAAGTTGTTGTCCTTTCAATCTTAGTTGTGGAGGGTGCCGTTCAGCTTCAAGTTGTTGTCCTTTCAGTCTTAGTTGTGGAGGGTGCAGCTCAGCTCCAGCTCCAGTTGCCGTTTTCTAGTTGCAGGGGGCGCAGCCCACCATCCCTTGCGGGAGTCGAGGAATTGAACTGGCAACCTTGTGGTTGAGAGCCCACTGGCCCATGTGGGAATCGAACCAGCAGCCTTCGGAGTTAGGAGCATAGAGCTCTGACCGCCTGAGCCACCAGGCCGGCCCCAAAGTGGTAATTTCTATCTATTAACTTTATGCTTCAGAGGTTGAGCTCACTAGTCAAGATTTTAGTGGGAATGCTAGAAGTTCTAGAGCAGAAGGTTTGAAAGTGGAGGGGCAGGGAAGAACCCTGGATATGTGTTGGTCTGTTTCAGGGAGTGAAAAGAAAACAGAGTTGCAGTGAATGATTCATTATTGGGTAAAATGGTAAGGTTTCTGGGGCTGCGCACAAGTTTTGATCAGATCAAATTTTAATGAAGTACTGTCTTAGGCGCTTTACTAAAATGCACTGAACACATTATTTCCATCCTATTACATTATCCCCTGATCAAGCCACATTCTGTTGTATTTGGTATCCTGATAGTCTGTGTGGTTCTCAAAGGACCACAAGGTGGGGCAAGATGATAGTCGAATATGTTCCACAGTCTCTTGAATTTCTCTGTCAGTTTTAACATCTAAATTGTGTGTGTGTGTGTGTGTGTGTGTGTGTGTGTGTGTCTCCAGCACTTTTCTGTGGACATAGATTAAAACCACAAAACTAGGTGATCGCCTTATGCACATCTGTTTAAAAACCCAACCAAAAATTATACACTCAGTAGTTGCCAGGCAGGTGTCAATGGTGAAGCCAGCCTGGGCAGCGAGTGGTCAATGACAAAGAAAGACCAGACGTTTGTATGGGGCACAGCTGCTCCTTAGATCCAGTCCTTCAATGCCATGAGCAACACTGGTGTTTTCTTTTGTGAGAGAATGCAAATATATTAGTTTTTTAAAAATCTTTGTTTTGGTGGTTCTGGTCCAAGACGGTGACAAAGAAGGCTCCTGAAGTCACCTTTTCCCACAGACACACCAAATCTACAGCTATACATGGAATAATTCCCTGAGAGAAATTCTGACACCAGCTGAGCAATTCCTACTTGTTAGACAATATTTGATTAGACATCAAAACAAACAGAAGAGGCTGAGACACAATTGTTACTGAAAAAAACCCAGGTCAGCTGCTCACGGCTGGAAAGCCAATACCCAAGAGAAAATGTTGGGTGGAAAGGAAAGTATGCTTCATTCAGGAACCTGGCAGCCTGGGAAGATGGAGGTCTAATGTCCAAAGCCCATCGCCAAAGTTCTAGTCCAAGCAGAGGAGTTTTAAAGGGGAGGAAGGGGAGGAGAAGTTCCAGGGCACTGAGAGAGGAGTCTGTGTTTCTTAGTCACAGATGATGCTTTTTCGCATCAGACTCATGGGTGCCAGCAGCTGGTCACAACTACCTTGGAGACATTCTTTCCTTCTGCAAAACAAACTCATAAATCCTCAAGATCCTGAAGTTATCTCCTCCCGTTTGACAAAGAAACAGCACATCAGCAACACAAAATTATACCGTGAGAACAAAAGGAGTTGAGCAAGAAAAACAGTTAACATGTGAACAAAGGCCTAATTAAGAATTAAATTATTCCGTTCTAGCTGTCAAAAATACTAGGGGCATTAAAATTACAAGGGGGCTCAGCTACACAATCTCGCCATAAACCCCAACCCCAACATGCCAAAATATAATTTGAAAGGAACTCCCAGCTTCTCCCTCAAGAGTAAAAGGTTTGGGCCCAACATCTAGCACGTCAACTTTTATGACTTTCACCTGAGGGATAGGTCCCCCAAAAACCTAGCTCTGAAAGTCAGTGGGACCTGTATCTGGCAGACCCACAAGACTAGAGTAAATAATGAAAAAGTTCTTTTTAATTAATTAATTAATTAAGTTCTTAATGGCCTCATAAGGACTATCTCCCCAGAGTTAAGCACAGAGGGCGCAGGCAAAAACAAAACAAAAAACAAAAAACAGACAAAAAAACCCGCCCATTTCCCAGTCTACCCATGAAAGAGGCCCATTTTCATATTTTATAAAAGCTGCAGCCTGAGGGTCCCGCTCCTTATTTAGCACACACTTAGGGGCTTATGACGGGTTGTGGGGCTGGCCATCTCCAAGTCCTCTTGCCCTGCTCCAGGTCGTTGGTGTCTCCATGAAAGGAGCTTATACACAAGTCTGGCAGCTTTTGTGGCTGCCACCCAGGGAACATACCCCTTGATGGTTAGCTCTGGTAGCCAGTCGGGCATTCACAGATCCCACAGGACTGTAGAGCACTAGTGCCCTAGGGACAACTTGGAAATATATGGGAGCATTTTTGATTGTCATGAGACTGGGAGATTCTACTGACACTGAGTGTATGAGGTCCAGGAATGCTAAACATCCTGCAATGCACAGAGTAGTGAGGACTTGTCCCTCCTGGATGCCAAGAGTAGCTGCCATTGAGAAACAACTGAGTTAGACTGTGATCCAATGACATCTTTTAAAAAAATACTATTTCTTTTAAAAAAAAATTTTTTTTATTAAAGTATAGTTGGCATGCAATATTACATTAGTTTTGGGTGTACAATATAGTGATTGGACATTTATTTACCTATGATGTGATCACCATGATAAGTCTAGTACCCACCTGTCACCATGCAGATTTTATGGCATTATGGACTATATTGCCTGTGCTGTGCATTACAACCCCATGACTTACTTATTTTATAACTGGAAGTTTGTACCTCTTATTCCCCTTTCACCTTTTTCACTCATCCCCCTAGCCCCTTCCTCTCTGGAAACCACCAGTTCTCTGTATCTATGAGTCTGTTTCTGTTTTGTTTTGTTTGTACATTTGTTTTGCTTTTTTAGATTCCACATATAAGTGAAATTGAAATCATTATATAAAAACACATTTCCCATTGATATATGGTAATATTTTCTCCACACTGTATTTACATTTGCAAACTCAATGAATTAGAGCACATCAATATCTTGCTCTAATAATAGATAACATACATTTGGGTTGAGTATGGATCCCAGACAGATATTCTGCATGTGACTGATTATCAATTTGGCTAAATAAATTGGCTTTGTCAACTGAGAGTAGTGATGCTCCAAAAGAATTCTATTTGGGGACACATCTATTCCCCATCTTATCTTGCCTTTCATTCTATATTCTCCAGTAAAGACTGTGACCTCAGTGTTGCCAATACAACTGCTTTTGCTCAATATTATTCTTCTGTTTGCTCTGGGTGCTGTTTGTTCTAATGCAAATGTGGAGGGCAGGAAATAGCCGAGTCTGTTTTTATCTGTGAGTGTATTGTTCCCTGGAAATATAATTATTTTTTCATTTGACATTGCCTTTGATCAAACAAGTTGGTATAAACCAGAGATTGTTTGTTGTTGCCTGCAGATGGCAGTGATTATTAACTTGTCATTCTAAATACAAGGTGTAGGTTTTACCCAAGAGTTCTAAAGTGTTATATCAATGGAAGGGTTTATAGTGTTCTAGCAAAAATGAGTAAGATTCATATGCTACCTTTGAAGAAGAGAGCTAAATTTATATGCTTAACATTATGTCGTGTAAAATATTAGGTAACTAGACATGGAACACAAGAGGCTTTTTAAATGAACACACTTCACCTGATTATGCAAAACATTGAATAGTGACAAAAGAGTTTGAGAGCAGTGTTTGATTATTGTGGCCAAACTCAAGTAATGCACCTTGGAACATTAGATTCCAAAATATACTTTAACTGTGATAAACGTTGTATTCTAAGTTTTAGCTCTGGAACAGGACATAGCAGTAATGGTTGATTGTTTCTCAAAAACTTTGGCAAGTTACATTCTGGAATGCAGACAACAATGCCGTCCAAATGGAAGGAATCACCAGAAAGGCAATGGAAATAAAACTGCAAACACCATCCTCCTCTTATATAAGCTGTTGGATAATATATGCAATTCTAAAGTCATGAGGAAGATACAACGGAGCTGCAGAAGTCTGAGAAGAGGCCACTAAAATGGTAAAGGGAAATGAGTAGGAATCACATGGAGGTCAACTCAAGAGGCAGGTTTTCATCACAACCATAAAGAAGGAGTGGAAACGTAATCAGAATTATTGTTCATAGTCGTTGGGCATTGCTTTACTTTGAAAGGGGTTAATGTAGGCATATAAAAAGAAGGACTGCTTTCACTTGTGTCCACCCCTGGAGTCTGCCTGTTAAAAGTGTGTAGATGGATAGAAACACAAACAGGTTCAAGGTGATGTAACCAAATGTGTTGTTCTCTAATAAGTTGCAAAGGGAAGAAGATGGAAGTTTGGGGGATACACCCCTGCTCTTCTGCGGCTGAAGTAACTGAGTGAAGACAGCTCTGCCTTTCTACAAACTACTCTTGGTGATGAAGACAGACCACTTCAGCTGGAAGGACTTCCGAGCCAATGCTCAAAGTCCTAATTTCATCAGATTTACAAATCAGTTTAGAAAGGTAAATGCAAAGCATTGCACTATCATGAATCTAGAAAATTCACACATATATTGGATCATCTTACTGAAGGTATTCAGAGGAGGTTAGACAAGATCTTGCTGGAAATGCCAGATACTGGTGTGTTAGATGTGACCAGGTTAGATTTGTAATTCTATGACTTGATCTTTTAAGACAGAGGAAAATTAGGATCAAGATTATGAGGGCATGAACCTGAACATGAAATGTTCTGATTTAACAGAACTATCTGGAAAATGGAGTTGCCAACTCTCCTCATATCCTTAGTTTCACTCTCTCCAAGCCGAAATTTTCTCATTATTTATTCAGAAGATATTTATCAAGCTCTTACTTGGAGCTGCCGTTACAGGCCAACAGCCATCTCTTGATACATGTTTGTTTAGTGGGTAAATTGTGACAGATAGTAAGATAAAGAAGATCAAATCATAGTTTCCATCCTTACATGGGCAGAAAGAAAATAATACAAGAGGAACAGAATTGAAGAGATGGGATATAGATCTACCAAAATATATATATATATATATATATATATATATATATATATATATATATATATATATATATATATATATATAATATAATGTGCTATAAATTTCCCTAAGTTCAGTCTCAATATCATCCCACAAATTTTGAAATGTGTTTTCATTCTGTTCAAAGTACTTCCTAATTTCCCTTTTGAGTTCTTCTTTGGCCTATGGGTTTATTAGAAAATATGCTAAGTGATTATCCAAATTCAGAACCCCATTCTATATAGTCATTCACAAAAAGAAAAAAGAAAAACCCTCAGTAATTTAAAAGGATGCTTTTTCTCTTCTCTCTGAGCGGGGTATTAAAACATAGAAAAGAAAGATACTTGATGTTGCTGTTTCAATGCTCCAGTAACCAAATCCTATAATAGAAGCCTCTCATTGGTCATTTCTCTCTAGATCTTAGGATCTGGCCTATTTACATGTATATGGAGGCCATTCTAAAGCCATCTTCCAATTTCTTCTCTCTCCTCCCAAAGCCAACTGACAACCTTCCAACCAACCAACCAACCAAACAACCATTTTTTCAGCTGCCAGAAGAATCAGCAAAATGCTCATTTTAAGAAAACTAAACCCATTAGCCAA
Organism: Rhinolophus sinicus; assembly: GCF_057876585.1. Classification (NCBI taxonomy): domain Eukaryota; kingdom Metazoa; phylum Chordata; class Mammalia; order Chiroptera; family Rhinolophidae; genus Rhinolophus; species Rhinolophus sinicus. The sequence continues at coordinate 29,634,249 of NC_142504.1, forward strand.
CCAATAAACAACAAAACCAATAGAAAATAGCTTCTCTGCCAAAGGGCAACATGTTTTTACCATATTATGCTGAATAAGTCCAACCTCTTCTAGACTCAACAAAGTAGGGTTTCCCCACACAAAGTAGGCATTTGTTCCACTTCATCCATCTAAAAGCCTTTAAATAATTTCCCTAAATAACAATTTTCTCCCTAAAGTCCTCCCTACTTTCTAGAAAAACTACTTTTTTTGTCCTTGCTTTATTTGTTTGTTTTTATTCACTCTCGCATTTTTTTCTCCTTACACCAGTGCTATAGGAACTTTAGGAAATTGTTAAAAAGTGAAAAGAAACCTGAGTTTTCAAAAAAAATCATTAAGAAAACAGCAGACAACTGTCTGCACATTCGAATTGCTTGGGGAGCATCTAAGACTCTTGCTCCTCAGACCACAGTCCAGAACAATTAGATTGGGAAGGGGGATGGGACGGGAGCCGGATATCAGTTTTGTTTGTTTTGTTTTTAAGTTCTTCATGTGATTCCAATATGCAGCAGAGATTGAAAGCTACAGGGTTACACAGAGATCCATTCTAAATTTCAAGGAGTTAACTTTTAGATGATGGTCAAATTGCAACAAGATATATGTGTTTACAAAATTAGAGAGCTGTGTGTACCTTTAGAGTCATTTCTCTTGGGAAATAGCCTACAATTCACTTGGATTATCACTGTTTGAAGATACTGACACTGGGATATGATGCATTGGCTTCTAGATGAAATTAGATTGCTGTTTTCTCTGAAAGCAATAACATCAACCATGGTCATCACTCAACTGTCAAATTTGTTCATTTCAAACCTGGGAATGACTCTCATTGCCAGTTGAATTTTATCCATGGGTAATTAAAACATTTTACGATAAATATAATTTAAAGAAATTTTATTAAATTTTCCATGGCTAAGATGATTAAACGCTGGTAAAGCTTTTAGAATCAGTGATGTGAAGGAAACAGAAGAATGATTAAATAACTTGACAGATATCTTAAACTCTCAGCCCATCAGTGTATAAACTCCCTGCAGTATTAATCAATTAATTTCATTATTAATATTCTGGGCCCAGAATTATCTTCTCAAAGAATGAAAATGGTCGAAATGTCCTGAACTCCACCCTTTCCACAATTCAATAAATGTTTATAAAGGAATTGGGGAATTTTGTACATGTATTTGTACAGAGTTTTAACTTCAAGATGTCTTTCTTACCCTACTTATTTCGAGCTCTTCCTAATCAGACTGAGTGGCTGCCTTCCTCATTAGGGGTTCTCTTTCATATTCCATCTCTGTCTGGAGTATCATTACATTATAGTCATCAAAATAAATGATTTCTCACTTTGGAATAGCTTTCAGATATTTTGCATCATCTACATTTCCACTGTTGCTTTTTGTAGATCAGAACTTTATAACTGAACTTCCTAGGTGGTGCCCCAGCTTTCATCACTCTTTGTCTTGGTAATTCATCCTGCTCTTTTTGAACTTGACCTTTTCGGTCACCACTTTTAGCAAAGCCATGGATCTGAAACTCCTTAGCCTGCTTCTCAAGGCCGTTTATAAACAGGATATTCTCTGACTTTCCAACCTACATTTTACTATTTCAACACCCCCATCTGCTGGTAGTTAGATTTCGGTAGGCAAGTCTTAAAAGAAATCTTTGAAAGGGTGGTGGTGCTTAAAGATAATTACTAGTTATCTTAAAAACTGCTTTCAATGAAACACAATTCCCCAAAGATGCAGTCTAGTGGATTTACCAAAATACAATTCATTTATTTCTCTGAATGGAATTGGGGCTTACAGACAAGTTTCTGAGTCAAAAAGATGTTATTGATATTTTTAAAATTGGATTGGAGCATGCAAGTTTGATCCAATTCAAACATCAGCTCCTCCCACCTTCAGGAAGCAGCACTAGAGATGCACCGTAATAGTCTGCTTCCCCCCTCAGCTGCCTCTATTCTACAGAAGTGCCTTAGTCTTCAACCCTCCCCACCCCTCCAAGGGGCAGGCCCAAGGGGTCAGGTTTGCTACATTTTAACTCACTCCTCCCAGCCCTTTGGACTCAGGGTGAGTGGAGAGTAAACCCAAGGACAGGTAGACCTTAGACCCAAACAGGTGGGCTACAGCTTGGCTGAGTCAATTGTATTTACTCTTCAGGGATCCTCCACCAAGTAACAAACACCAAGAGGCATCCAGTTAATGTAAATAAAGAATGTTAAAAAACAAAAAAAAGGGAAACATTTGTGTGATTTCATCAACATTTTGCACATTTTATTTCATTCATCTCTCACTTCCCTCTCTTACGTTTTTAAAGCAAATCCCAGACATATTATTTCACCTTGTTAAACTAATTAAACACGGAGGTCATGAGACTTATGTGGCTCTAATGCCCTGGCGGACTAATATGTAAGCAAGCCAAAAGCTAAGCATGCAAATTCTTCAAGGTTAAAAATTGGGACCTAAGGACAGCCAATCACAAACAGCTAACCAGGCTTTAAGCTATAGTCAGTCACTAACGTCCTTGCTTTGCTTCTGCCTTTTCTTTATAAAAAATTTCTCCCCAAGTTTGTGTTGGTAGAGTGCTACTAACCACTGCTGGTTTGGTGCTGCCAAATTCCAATCAGTTTTTGCTCAAATAAACTTTTAAAACTTAATATGCCTCAGTTTCTCTTTTAAGCATCTAAATATTTCTTTGTGAATCTTTAACAGATTTTCTATTTATTTATTTATGTTTTACATTTTAACAGAATTAATAGTGTAGGAAAAATAATTTTTCCTCTACCATTCCAAGTTCTTGGCTGAGACCCCTGTAATAAAACAAAACAAAACAAAAAAAAAACCAGTTCATTAACATGTGTTAACAAAATTTCCAAAAGAAATTAAAGGAGAGTTTTATTCATATATGATTTGCAAATCAGAGAGCATAGCCCTCCATATGAACCAAAAACATGTTCTGAGGTGGGGGGAGGGCAGAGAACAGGGTTTTTAAAAGGAGAAGTGTTGCTAGGGAAACTAGGTTATAAACCGACATCATTCATTTTCTGATTGATGGGGGCAACTGAACTTTCAATGGTAAGAACAATGAGTAACATATGATTAAGCATTTATCAATGTCCTAGTTTTGGTTCAGGCTCACAAAACAAAGGCTTGTGATTGAGCATTTCCAGTACAGGGGGTGCTGCTTGTCAACTGCCCAAGGGGGTACAATTTATCCAACAACACAATCAGCATGGGGGGAGCTGCTTACTCTACAGGTTTTATAGCCCAAAAGGGCAGAGTTTTGCCTTGTAAGCCCCTACAGAGCTCAAGCTGCAAAAATCCAAATGGGTCACAAGTTATTAAAGTTCTTATAAATCCTCACATGTGTATCTCATGTATACATGGGAGATCTCCAGGGAAAAGGGAGCAACTCTGCAGGTGGCTTAGAATTCTGACTTAAACACCAGCTTACTTGGGAAAGGAGAGATGGGATGTAGGCCTCTTAGGGGAGAGCAAACGGTTTTTAGGAAAGATGAATGGGCCTTTAGAAGAATAGATGGGATATATGATAGTTTGTGACAAAGTTTGTCTGGATGTGGTATCAACTTCTAATCTCCTGTCTTGTGTTAAGAGTCAATCTTCCCTTGTTGGTGAAACTCCCTACAGGGGATCTATGACATTTGAGTTCCTTTTGGAGGATTTGTCTTTAGGAAGATAAGGGAAGTTCAGAGAAAGCCTCTCCCTGCATTTGCTATTTTTCATGTGCCTTCAGTTCAAAATAATCAATATACCAAAGTGGTATATTTTGGGGTGGCATAATGTGCTACCTTTCAAAATCATCTAATACTCAGTCGAAGGGGAGCAGAATGTCCCACCCTAAAATGTGCCTTTTTGGCATAAGGATTATTTTGAGCTGATTCTTTTGAGAAACTTAGGCACAGGTGAAGCTCCAAAAACAAACTAGAAGTTACCTTTCTGTAAGGGAAATATACAATAGAAGTTGTAAGTGAAATTACAGGGAGGCTGTACCAGAAGAAACCTATTACCACAGATAACTTTGTCACTTGAGAGACTTGCCTACATGGCAGGGCAATCTTTGTTTACTAAACATTTCCTGTTCTTATCTTCCTCCCCCTCACCGACCCTCCCCCACCCCCAGTGAAGCTCCAGACCCCCTCCCTTTCCATAGTTCAGGATAATATATCAGTTTCAATTGTCTGGCTGCTTTTTTTTATTCATAAGATTTATTAGGGGAATATTGGGGAACAGTGTGTTTTTCCAGGGCCCATCAACTCCAAGTCATTGTCCTTCAATCTAGTTGTGGAGGGTGCAGCTCACTAGTCCATATGGGAATCGAACCGGCATCCCTGCTGTTCAGAGCTCGCGCTCTAATCAACTGAGCCATCCAGCCACCCCTCTGGCTGCTTTTTGAGTCTATCTTTGTGGGGTTCCTATATGTAGGTATATACATATATAATTAAAATAGATTTTTTCCCTGTTTATCTTTTATTGCAGGGGGGTCTCAGCTGAGAACCTAGGAAGGTAGAGGGAAAATTGTATTTCTTCCTCTACAGAGTCTACATTCAAATTTCTCCAACTGTCTCAAAGACTGGGTCTTATATTAATTTTTGCTCCAAAATACGCATTAGAGCTGATTATCTGGCTAGGTCTTATTTTCGGGGAAACACAGTACATATGTATATTTGTATATATTTATGTTTATATATAATTTTACCACTAAAGGTAAAATATCATAATTAGTATACTATGCATTGCTTTTTCACATTGCAATAGAACCTGGAGATCATTCCATATAGTATGTAGAGACTGTTCTCATTGTTTTTATGGCTACACAGTCCATGTGTAGATTATGACAGTCTATTCAATCAGTCCCGTTTTGAAGGAAGTTGGGAATTTGTTATGTTCAGCTTTGTGCCCATACAATGATGCTACAATAATAAGTCTTGTGTGAATATCATTTTGTATTGTTGCCAGCGTGCCTTTGAGGTAGATTTCTAGGAGTAAGGTTGATAAGTGAAAGGGTAATGCATAAACGTGGTAAGCAGAAATTGAGAGTAACAAAGGAAGTCTGTTGCTAGAGAGTTGAGAAGGCAGTAGAAGCCGTGAGGAAAGTGGAGACCCAGAGAGTATTACTAGGTGGACCTTCAGAGGGCCACAGTGAGAGTAGGCAGTTCTTAGAGCGACTTGAGCACCCATGAGTGTTGGACTCCATTTTCTTGAGGTAACTTGAGTGAGTCTCTTATCCTTGTGACTACTGAACCGAAAGTGTCTACCAAAAACAATAGGAGCGTGAAAGTATATTGACAAAGTACTGTTATTACTAGTTTTATAAATTTCATCCAATCGCCAACATTTTGTTACACTTTTTTTCAGAGAGAAAAATGGAAGAATAGAACAACTCTATAGCCACCATCCAAATTCAACAATTGTTAGTGTTTTCCACATATTTTTTTATAGAATAATTTGGAATTATCATGATATTCAGACATCATGATAGTTCAGCCCCTAAATAATTCAGTATGTATCTCCTAAGAATAAAGACAGTCCAGTCCGGTGGCTCAGGCGGTTAGAGCTCCATGCTCCTAACTCCAAAGGCTGCCAATTCGATTCCCACATGGGCCAGTGGGCTCTCAACCAAAAGGTTGCCGGTTTGACTCCCGCAAGGGATGGTGGGCTGTGCCCCTTGCAACTTGCAACTAGCAATGGACCTGGAGCTGAGCTGCGCCCTCCATAACTAAGACTGAAAGGACAACAACTTGACTTAGAAGCAAAAAAAAAAAGTCCTGGAAGTACACATTGTTCCCCAATAAAAAAGTCCTGTTCCCCTCCCTCAATAAAAAAAAAGAAAAGGAAGGCTTCCAAAAAAAAAAAAAAAAACAACCCAGTAAAAACATTCTCTTAAGTAACCACAGCACTATTATCAGAATTAAGATAATTAACAGGAGGAGGTCCAAGGCGGTGGATTAGGTAAATGCTATGCCTGCTGCCTCCCAGGATCATAACGAAATTATAAATAAATTATAGAACAATCAACCTTAAGAATCATCTGAAAACCGGCTGAACAAAACCCCTGAAGCTAAGGATCTAAAGAAGAGGTCACATTGAGATTGAAAAAAAAAACCAAAAACAAAACTACAAACATATCTCAGAGATATTGTGGGTCAGTTCGAGACCACTGCAATAAAGATTGGGGCTGCTAAGCAAGAGATACTGGATACACCAAAGCCAGCTGCTGCTTGTTTAGGTTTTGTGAACCTGTGAGACATTTTAGGAAAGTCTGCAGCATGAGCGAAGAGAGACTGTTTGTATGGAATAGCCACTGAAAGTGGCTTGGGTGGGCCCAAAAGTGGGATGAGGTGGGGTCTCAGGGAATCACCAGGGCAAGGAGAATGGTGTTGGCTAGATTGATGGAGACTCAGATTTGGTGGCTGCCTGTGTCTGCACACTGGGATGGGGGAGGGCTCAACAAAGGAACAATGGCTCCTGCCAGCACTTCCATCTTGCAGCCCTCAGCCTGCAGCCAGACAACTCAGTTCCTCCCTGTATGTCCCTGGTGACTTTCCAGCTGCTGCCCCAGTGCTGGAGCTCAGAGCAAATGAGTCCATCAGTGAGAAGTTTTGTGTGTTGGCCCTTTAAGAGAATCTTCTGGAACCCTAGCTGCCTTTGTCTCACTCAGCCACAATCTCTGCTGGTTTTCACAGCCAGAAGTTATGGGGATTTCTCTTCCTGGCACTGGAATCCTGGGTTGGGGAGCCTGGTCTGGGGTTGGGACACCTTGCTCCTTGGGGGGAGGGGTCTCTGCAGCTGAGATATCCCCCCAATTTTTAACAGTCACTCATGAGTGTTGGAGCAGCCTGTTCCACATCTCTGCCCCTCCTACCAGTGTCAAGGTGGCTTCTTCTGTATGTCCTTAGAGGTAGGACTTCAGTTCAGCTAGACTTCAGTCTATTCTCAATGATGGTTGTTTTGTAATTTAGTTGTAATTTTGATGTGGTCATGAGAGGAGGCAAGCGTAGCATTTACTTACTCCACCAGCTTGACTGGAAATCCCCTAATTAATTTTTATTATTTTATTTTATTGATATTTAATGTTACCAATTTTCCTCTGACTACTGCTTTAAATGAACCCCATAGATTCTGATATGTACTATTTTCATCAATATTTTTCAGAAGTCCTGCAGTTTCAATTTGTACTCTACTTTGACCTTACAATTGTATAATATTGAGTTTTTACAGTTTCAAGTAGGAGGATCTTTAAAATTTTATTATGAACTTATTGTTTATTGCATTTGATTAGATAATGTTTTTTATTATCTTTACTTGTTGAGGTTTGTTAAGGTTTTCTTTGTGAGTTAAAATATGGTCAATATTTATGAGTGTTCCATGTTCTCTTGGAAAACAATATGATATTGTCATTTTTCTATTTTTATTTTTGCTTCTCCTCATAGTTTCTGAGTTTTGAAGGTTGCTGTTATATTATTTAGGTACATAGATATATTATGGCTTTTGGTAAATTATGGCTTTTAGCATTAAACTTGTCCTTCTTTGTCTTGTTTCATGCTTTTTTCCATGAATTCTACATTGTCAGATATATAGATCTCAAGTTTTGGGTTATACTTTCCTAGTATATCTTTGTTTATCCCTTCACTTTCATGCTTTTGAAATAACTTTAATATGTTTTGGACTCTGCAGTTGTGTTTTGCTTTTTTTGTGAGTCACTCTGAACGTTTAAAAAGGCTTTTTCTGACTATAAAAGTAATATGTTCTTACTGTAAAACAACTGGGAACTATAGAAATATATAGAGCAAAAAAGCAAGCCCTTCTATCCTCTACTCCATGGACAACTGCTATTAGCATTGTGTTCTATTCCATTTCGTTGTGTTTCTGTTCTTTATAAAATATTTGTTACAAATCATTTCTATTTTATGTATTGCCTATTTTAAAAAGAGCATTATTCTTCAGGACATGAACTGCATTTCCCACTTGTGTGTAGAACCATCAAGAGCAATGTAGTTACCTTTCCTGTGCTCCCACAGTCAAGTAATCAGAATGCCCACTAATGTAGTTATAATGAAGTATATGTATTATTTTTTTAAACTGCCATAGGATTTCTCACTACAAATTTGAGTCCTGCAAATTTTGTCATTATGTGTATACACTCTCTGCTCTCTGGTCTGGTTAGCCTCTTCAATGGTGGGTCAAGATGAATAGTGACCATGTAAATTATCCTCCAGTCTGGGACTCTTTTGAAGGAAGAGTGGCACTATTAATATTTAGCTCAGGATAACAGGTGTAAACCAAGAGTGTCCAGGGCAAACTGGAATTTATAATCATCGCATAGATGAGAAACTCCACCCTGAGAATACTTCTAGACATTCCTCCTGGTAGGTTGCCTCCATTCTGGTTCAGTGGGAATGATGGGACTTCAGACCTTCATTATTTTGCCTGATGCACATATGCTTCCTTCTCAGCTATCTGATTCTTTTCTAGCTAATTGGCATTTTTATTGCACTAGTCAAGAATTGTCTGTCATCATTATCAATCTTGCCTTGAAGTTCTTCAACTTCCATGTTGGTCTTCATTGTGAATTCAAGGGTTTGAAGAAGCTCTTGGGGGAACAACTTGTCTCTTTGCTTCTTATCTTCAGCTTTATATTTTTCCACTTTCTGGACTGTCTGCTCAATATCTTTGCTCAAATGGCCTCTGTCATACTCTTGTCTTCCTTTTATGTATTCTTGTGTACAGAAGACTTATTGAGGATGCTGGAGACACCTATATCAAATGTTTCTTCAATCTGAGAAGTATTTGTGAGTTCAGACTTGGCTGGCATATTGTTATTCTTGGTGATTGCACACTCAGCTTCACAGACCTGAGTGAGTGCACCAAGCTGATCATTAAAGTAGGTAATGACAGTTTGTGCCTATTTGGCAGAATAATGGTATCAGTAGTTACAATACTAAGGAACTGGAGAAATCACACGAGCAGCATGGTCAGATTTTTCCAACTAAGATGGTTGTCTGGACATGTATTCCACAGGGAATGGTCTCATCAATGTTTATGGACCAATTTAAATTCTTACCACTGAGGAAGTCTTGAAGGAGCTTCTGAATCTTGGCAATATAGGCGGAGCCATCAACCAAATGGTTATAGACCTGTCATTTGTCTTCACTGACTTCATGAAAGACTTTCACCACATAGTCCAGCATGCCACAATACATGCCAGCATTCAGTTATTAAAGTGAACATGGATAAGATAGATGTAGATGTTAATCTAAATATTGTCCAGAGTGCTTAAAGAGTTTAAAGTGTTCACAGCATCAGAAGTATCAGATAGCTTTCTTGTTGTCACTAATGTCCTTACCATGTTACCCTTGACCTTGACATTGAAATGGTTGACCTTTGGCTAAAGGAAGTTTTCTCCACCCAAGCAGATGTCTCTAGTTCTGAGTTGAAGACTAGACATCAAGGATTCCATCTTCAAAAGGGAGAATTAATACATCAAAAACACTACTTCCTGTGTCAAAGATCAACACATTTCATTCGATAGCAACTTATGCTGACCAAGTCATAAGCCATGGCAGTGGCAGTTGGCTCATTGACAATACTGAGACCAATAATGTTTCTAGAAGTGTTTGTGCCGTGGCGCTGGGGTTCATTAAAGCTCTACTGTGATGATGTGACAGCTTTCCAAAGTAAGCCCCTACAATTTTGTTCATCTTCTTCAAACCAAACTTAGATAGAAGTTTTTAATCTCCTTATACTCCGCTTAGATTTTTGGCCTGCTTTTCTTACTGGAGACTTGAGTAATCAAATCTACATTCAATTGTATATTTGGCACCAAAAATCATGTTGTGGAGTTTGTTATAACTTGATTATTTGCAGTATCTGTGATCAATCATTTTTGGTCTGTAAAACTGACATAGCTTGGATGATATCTCAAGCTTCTCATCCCAGAAGACACTATCTTATGATTCTATGGTGTAGGATAGGGCCAATTGCATGTTTCTTCAACATGGCTTCTGGGGAGGATTTATGTGGTTCATTAGAGAATGGCATAGACTCCAGAGCTGCTTCTGCATTCACGAATTTATTTCAAAGTATAACAATATGAAAACATACAAAGAAATATATTATAAGCCTGACTTGGGAATTTGTCTTTTCATATATTTCTTTATGCTTTATGCCAAATGATTTTAAAGGTTTTTAAAGTTTATGTATATTGATATTGCTTTTTGTCTTCTTCAACTTGTATTTCTCACTCAGTGTGTTATCTGTAAGATCTGTCCGTGCTGGTATGTGAAGCTCCGATTCCTTCACTGTTGCATAGCATTGCATTGTTTGAATATGTCTCCATTTATTTATTGATTTTTTCCATTTTTCTGGTGATGCATTGTTAGGATGTTTCCATTTTTTCCATTATTACAAACAATGTTGCTGTGATTATGAAAGAAAGGATCAATGGATTCAATTATATTAAAAAAAAACCACTGCATCAACAACATTTTAAGGAAGTAGGAAAGACAACGCATTGCATTTATTTTCAGTGCATATCATCAACAGAAGGTTGATACTCAGGATGCATAACAACTCCTACAAATCAATAGGAAGAAGATAAAAATATTCAATTGAAAAATGGGAAAAATTATGAGACAATTTACAGAAGAGCAGAAGAATAAACTTGAGTTCAATAAAACACTGAAAGATGCTCCATCTCACTACAAATCAAGACAAATGCAAACAAAAACCACAATAACTACACCCACCACACTGTAAAATTTAAAAAATACAAAACAAAACATGATGAACCCAAGTGCTAGCAAAGATGTGGATCGATGAATACCCTTTCTACCTGGCTTGCGGAAGTTAGAATTGGTATAACCATTTGGAGAGCAACTTAGTAATATCTAGTAAAGTTTAAAATAAGAAATACCCCTGACCAAGCTACTCCAATGCTGAGAATGTATCCTAGAGAAATTGTTACCCAGGTATCCAGGGAGATGTATGCAAATGTTCTTTACAGTCATTTTCAATAAACATTGTTCTGTTAGCATAATTTACATCATGTAGGTAATACTACTTTTAAAATTAGAATACTTAGCTATCTCAATATTTAATCATCAGTGTATGTTAACATAAAATAAACTTTGATGGTCAACAAAAATACCTAATGGTTCTAATGTACTTGTTCATTTTCTGTTACATTTATTATGTGCATAGTATGTGCAAAAGGTATATTAGTGCTAGAGTGAATGAGACATAGTAGCTACTGGTTATTAATGTAAGTTTTAAAAAATTGTTCAAATACTCTTATCTCTGACCTTATAAACATTTCTGTCCCAGAAAGCAAGTTCCAGCTTTGCAGAGAGTATAACATTTTCTGGGTTAATCCACCCCCGTTTCTTGTTATCTATCTCTCGTCATGACCATAGACAATGCTTGCTCAGTAACCACTGGCTGGTGGTGAAAAGTGGTACAGTTTTGATTACCTATCTCCTGGGCTCTCATCTGAAAAGAGACATTAAAAATATCCATTTAGTCACTAGCAGGAAATGAATAACAGATACAGAATGGCTTGTGAAATTACATAGCACAGACAGGAATAATTCCCTTAAGCTCTGTCTTTCAGAGCTCTTCCACTCTCAATTTCTAAGATACAGAGGAAGTAAGAATAATAAAAACCGGATAAAGAAAGAAGAGAAGGGAAAACATTTCTTCAGTGCTCTTAGTCCACTACCTAATGCCTTGCTCCGAAAGCGTTTCAGAGTGAAAATGAAATGTGTTTTCTTTTTTCCAGAGAAGGATGTTGACAAGATTTATGTGTTTCTTATTTATCAAATGCAGTATCCTATATATTTCGGGATGACAAACTGATTTTCCTGTTCTGCATACTTACCAAATTGGTGAACACTAGTCTCTCGGTTGGCAAGTTGGGTTTTATTCTGATAAGCTTGATTTCAGGGCCTGCAGTGTGCATGTGATTAAACCTGCCAACAGGACGGGAATATTGCAGGCAAGCAATGTCCTACTTCTATTTAGAAATGAAAAATGTTGTCAGCTTTTGGGAAAACTAACTTCAGACGATAGGCAACATGAAAGAAGTTTCTGCTTTGACAAAATAATCCCTGCCTGTAGCATGTATTCCCACTATGCACTTCCGGCTGGGTTTCTCCTGTTTTGTGTAGCAACAGTGAGGAGCAGAGGTGTATGTATGTTGCTTCTCTTAGATTTTCCTCCAAGCAAACTGGCCAGACTCAAGGGGTGGCCATCAGCATCCAGAGCAAAAATGTGTTAATTTTATAGTAGCAGTTCATGTCAGAGAGCACAGACACACTCTGAGCAAGTCACATCTTCTCTTGTCTTACTGGCACACTTGGGGAGAATATCTGTGCCCCATAGTGGTTTTTCTCTGCCCTACTTCTGCAGAAGGGGTCTCCTCCTTGACACGGTGTCTCTTTTACTCCAATATACTAAGTATTGTTGTTACTCTGCAGAAGCAGAATAGACTCCCACATAGAATTTAGTTCTGATACCAAGATGGATGGTGCCCTGCACACACAGGGTAGGAGAGGTTTATTCCCTGTATGATGCGGCTCTCGGGACAGCAGGGCTTGAGAGAGCAAAGCCAGGAGACTAGCTTGGAGTTTTATAGTGGTTACAGGGTGGAGCCAGGGTGAGCATTTCCACACGCAGGCCGGAGGTTGTGGAGTTTAATTTTTCAGTCGAGACAAAGGGCCTACCCAGATGTTGGACACAGGGGAAGAGGCTTAGAAGTCATCAGCAAGCATCACAAAATGGAGCCAGGCTCTCTGTTATACTATGTGTGTCCTCTGCTTCCATCAGAGCAACACCTCTCCTGCCCCCGCCTCGCACTCCTTAGATAAGGGGAGATAAGGAACAAGTCACGGTTTTACAGACACTGACACTCAGAAATTCCATTCACTCCAGGCGGACAGAGCACATCAAATCATTGCTTCTTTAACGTGGACTCATTTTCTCTACTTACTGTTTATATCATGCACTGTATTAAACTTTCTCTAAATGCAACATTTACTTACATGTTTTTTTGATCGTTTGAATTCCTCAGCACTTAGTGTGTTCAAGCAGGGTGGTGCAAAAGTAATTGTGGTTCAAAAGGTTGCAAATAATTGCAAAAACCGCAATTACTTTTGCACCAGCCTAATAAAATAAAATACGTGTTTATTAACCCAATCTGATTAAGTTTTGAAATGAGCCCACAATTTTAGGCTAAGCAATAAATCTGGTTCCAAACAATACTATTCACAGAATATTTGAGGAGATAGAGGCTGCTGTCAACAGGAAGAAAGCAGAGAGGCTGTACTGCATTATATATCTTCTGTAGATTTGTAAGAGAACCCAAAATGGGTGGAAATTGCATGTGCAGAGAACACCTTTCTCTCCTCCTCTTGTCAAGGAGGAGGAAGGGTTTCTAGAGAGGATGGAGGAAATCATCCAAGAAGAAAACCAGAGAGACAAAGATCCTGGGATTTGTGGGGAGGTCAAGCCCAGTGACAAATATGGATGGAAAGTCAGCCTGCAGCCAGCAGGGCCAGGAAGGCAAGTCTGGAGTCTACAGGCAAAGGCTCTGCCTGGGGCAGGAGCAGGCTCTGGGAGAGGCGCTTCTTCCTGGGATGGTGCACAGCAGCCCCCACATTGTGGGGCGAGAACAAGGCTTCCGCACAAAGACCATGGAAAGCTGGCAAGGGCGTCTGTGAATTTCATGAGGCTCAGGAAGATTATGTTGGATAAGGGATTCACAGACAAATGCATTAAATAATATGAGGAGGTAGGTGAAAATGTTCTAGGAAAAAATATGAAATTGATACTGTGGAGTCACGTTTGGGATCAGGTAGCAGTAGATGTATAAAAATGATGAAGATACTTAGTAATTCTTGAGAGAAAAAGAGCAAAATAAATTGGGAACAAAATTCCAGATTATATTCATTTATATGTTCACGCATTCAATCATCAATGAATCTTTATTGATTGCTTATTATGTACCAGGTCCTTTTCTGGTGTGGGGAATAACAAGGAGGGGAAGACGAAGACTCTCCCTTCAAGGAGCTTGTGGTTTATTTAGTCCAGTGCTTGTTAGTTACCTTAAATCCCAACACTGACTGGTTCTGTTTGGTTGTTGAGCTTCATTCTGAATTATTTTTCTCCACTAACTGTTTTTTTTAAGTATTTAAATTTCTTTTCTTTCTTCCTTCTTTCCTTCTTTCCTTCTTTCCTTCTTTCCTTCCTTCCTTCCTTCCTTCCTTCCTTCCTTCCTTCCTTCCTTCCTTCCTTCCTTCCTTTCTTTCTTTTTTTTTTTGTAGTTTTGGGTTACTCCAACTTTGTGCACATTGAATGTGACAACATCACTTAGTTTGAGTAACTAAGACCAAAAATTTTCCTATAAAAGTCCTTGCCAATTTTCAGGGAATTCATACTTTCTCAAAAGCCTAAACATCCTTTGCCCGTAATGGAGGAGTGTTTTGCAGCAAAACACTTCTTAACGACGATATATTGTGTCATCATTTCACCAAATGCTAGTTCTGCTTTGGGTATGGTGCACAGAGAGTGTGGGAAAACAGTTCCAATGGTGGCAATAAAACTTGGAGCATTTTTGCACTTAGCTATTAAACATAGAGTTTTAGATATTTAAGCAGAATATCAAATGGGAAAGCCAGCTGTGTACATGAGCAAGGACTATTTCAAGAAAACCAGTCACTCTGCAGACACCATCTGAGGTTTAATAACGAGAACATTCAGTAAACGCCCGAACTGGGAGGAATGTTTTATTAAAGCTAAGTTACTGGTCGTTTCAAAAATACCTTTAAAAAATGGCTCCTTGAAACATTCCATGAAACTGAGATGTACCAGAGGACAGTGGGAATAGCTAGAAGAGGTTGTCTGGGGCCTCTCATGGCAGAGGCCAGGCAGGATGAGAAGGCACTGTAGGGTGGCAGTGGCTGAGTAGGGGCCAGGGGCATGGCACACTGGGAGGGATGGTATCTGCAGGCAAATTCAAGGAAGGAGGAGCAGGGTTCTAGGTCAAAGGGTCAAGGCTGCGGTGGAAGGCAGAAGCATGGTCACATCTGAAGGGTTCGATAGTTCGTGTCACGTATGCACTGGTAGGAGGGCGGGGACCTTATCTAGTTCTTTAAAGAAGACTCTTCTCATCAAAAGGCCTGCTCTGCTCATAGCACTCTATTTTAGATACTCTAAAAAACAAACAAAACAAAACAAAAAAACAGATTGTTAACTTTTAGTTAAATTAATTATGAAATATTTCAGACATACAGAAAGGGATTAAGAGGCTAATGACCACCTATATACGCATCACTCCGCTAAAGAAATAATATAATACGTTGACCCTTGAATAAGCCCGGGGTTAGGGCACTGAAACCTTGTGTAGTGGAAAATCCACATATACCTTCTGATTCTACAGTCAGCCCTTTGAATCCCGGGATGGAAAGTCACTGTTGAGAATCTGCAACTGACAATGTGAAAATACGGTTTTTGATCCAGGGTTGGTTGAGTCCCCAAACAGGAAACCTGCAGCTAGGAGGGCAGACTGTATTTATTGAAAAAAGAAAATCTGCATATAAGGTCAAACTCGTGTTGTTCAAGGGTCAACTGTACGCATACATACTGTGGAGGCCCATCACCAGACGTAAGCACTATCCTGAATTTCGTGTTTGTCATTTTTACTAAGGTTGTCCTTTTCTATGACATAGGCAGGGATTTATGGACAATACATAGCATTGTTTTGTATATTTTAAATTTTTTCATATGTCTATTGGCCATTTGTATGTCCTCTTTGGAGAAATGTCTCTTCACGGTCTCTGCCCATTTTCAATTGGATTGTTTGTTTTTTTGTTGTTGTTGAGTTGTATGAGTTCCTTATATATTTTGGATATTAGCGCATTATCAGAAGCTAAGTTGTTTGCAAAAATCTCCCCTTCGGTTGGTTGCCTCTTTATTTTGTCAACGGTTTCTTTTGCTGTGCAGAAGCTTTTTAGTTTGACATAGTCCCATTCATATATTTTAGCTTTTACTTCCTTTGCCT
Source organism: Rhinolophus sinicus (assembly GCF_057876585.1). Taxonomy (NCBI): domain Eukaryota; kingdom Metazoa; phylum Chordata; class Mammalia; order Chiroptera; family Rhinolophidae; genus Rhinolophus; species Rhinolophus sinicus. The sequence goes on from NC_142504.1 coordinate 29,650,335, forward strand.
TTGAAGTCAAATTCATAAAATCCTCTTTGAACCCAAGGTCCATAAGTTTAGTACCTGGGTTTTCTTCCATGCAGTTTATTGTTTCAGATCTTATGTTTAGCTCTTTGATCCATTTTGAGTTAATTTTGGTACACAGTGACAGATAGTAGTCTAGTTCCACTCTTCTGCATGTGGCTTTCCAATTCTCCCAGCACCATTCCTTTATTGACGAGGCTGTCTTTTCTCGATTGTATATTCTTGGTTTCTTTGTCGAAAATTATCTGTCCATATTTATGTGGGTTTATTTCTGGGTTCTCAATTCTGTTCCATTGGTCTGTGTGTCTGTTTTTCTGCCAGTACCATACTGTTTTGATTACTGTTGCCCTGTAGTACAAGCTGAAGTCAGGGAGTGTGGTACGTCCAGCATTGGGTGGTGAACACACAATGTGATATATAGGTGATGTATTACAGAATTCTACACCTGAAACCTATGTAACTTTACTAACAATTGTCACCCCAATAAATTTTAAAAAATAAAAAATTTTTTAATAAAAGCGCATGTACTTTCTCAACATTTTTTTCATTTTCAGTATTTTCTCAACATTGTATTTTTGAGATTTAACCATTTTAACTGTATAGTATTATGTTGAATAAAATATTCCACAATTCTTTATTCATCCTCCTGCTGATGAGTATGCATCAGTTTTTCTAGAGTAAATGCTTAAGAATGGAAATTCTAGACCATAAAATGTGTGCATTTAAAACTTTCCTAGATAATTGCTGGGGGTGAGTGATCATTCTTGTTAACTTATAGGAGTTATTTATTTATCCTAGAAGACATTAACCCTCTATAAGATATATGCATAGCAATCAGTGATTTGTCTTTTATTTTATGATGTCTGTCAATAAACAGACATTTTTAATGTAGTTGAACTTACCTATCCTTTTGAATTTTGTGGTTATTTTATTTTATTTTTTTACCTTTATCCTTCCCCTCAGGATCATAAATATATTCTTTTAAATTATCTTTTGATTTTCAAAGTTATATTTGGTCCTTAATCCAGTTGGAATTTGTTGCTGTGTATAATGTTAAGTACCAAGTCAACATTTTTATATGGATGACCAATTGTACCAACATAATTGTTAAAGAATCCATTCTTTCCCCACTAATCTGCAAAGGCAGCCTCTTTCTATATATGAAAGGTATATCCCCAGAATGCAAATTCTTTACTATTTATATACTAGTCTATCCAATGCCAATGTTACAATGCCTTAATTACCATAGCTTTATAATAAATCTTGATATCAGGGATATTTTTGACATCATATTAGATTAAGCTGGGTTGGATTACATTTAAACATGAGTGAAGAAGGCACCACCTGATACATTTTCCTCCAAAACTTTGTGGGTTTTTTTGATAAACTTATCTTGATTATTATTATTACTTACCTTTTGTTTTTTCATATAAATTTTATGAGAGAGTTTTAAAATTATTTCAAAAATCCTATGGTGAAGGGTTTGGCACAGCTTGTAGTCAGATGCCATTACTTCTTCTGAAACTAAAATGCTATTGGGTTTAAAACAACAAGAAACCACTACACACCTATTAGAATGGTGGAAATCCAAAACACTGACAACACCAAATGTTGGTGAGGATAAAGAGCAACAGGAACTTTCATTCACTGCTGATGGGAAAACAAACTAGTTCAGCTACTATGGAAGACAGTTGGCAGTTTCTTACAAAACTAAGTATACTCTTATAATATGATCCAGTAATCATGCTTGTTGGCATTTTCCCAAAGGAGTTGAATATTTATGTCCAAACAAAAACTTGCACACAATAGTTTATAGCAACTTTATTCATAATTGCCAAAACTTGGAAGCAACCAAGATGTCCTATAATGGGTGAATGGAGAAACAAACTGGTACGTCCAGATAATGAAATATTATTCAGCAAGAAATATAAATAAACTATCAAGCCACAAAAATTAAAAAAAACATGGAGGAACCCTAAATGCATATTGCTAAGTGAAAGAAGCCAATCTGCGAAGGCTACATACTGTGTGATTTTAACTATATGACGTTCTGTAAAAGGCAAAACTATGGGGACAGAAAAAAGATCATGGTTGCCAGAGGTTCTGGGGGATGAATGAATGAAGGAGAAAAAAAGTATTATTGGAGAACTTTCAGAATAAGGCAATGAGGTTGGACTAGATTGAGTTGGATGTCCCTGTTATTTGCTTTCATAGTACCTTGTTCTCACCTAGAATATGAGATTTATTTTATTGTGTTGCAATTGTCTGCTGCTCTTCATTAGGGTATAAGCTGTGTGTGTGTGTGCGTGTGTAAGCTTTTTGAGAGGAGTGCCAAGTTTTACTTAGTATTTTATTGTAAGTGGAAGCAGAGGACTTGACACTTGGTTCATGCTCAAAATATTTTGAATTAAGTGTGACTATAATGACACAATGTAATAAAAATTTTAAAAAGGAGATGGGGAAGATTAAGAAATTATAATATATAAAACTAATGCTCATTTGGCATGAACAAATGGAATAAAAATTAAATAATAAATCATTTTTTGGGGGGGATTTAAGAACCCAAACCTTAAATCACAGTGTGTTTGCCACTATCACATTTTATGTTTAGGCATGAGACTTTTGCTTTCATGGGGTTCACCTGCTCCCACAAAAATAAATTTGCAATCTGAATATGTGGCTATGAATTTTTGAAGGTACCTTCCAGAAAGTGTCTAAGGTAGAGGCAAACATGCTTTTCTTCCTTTAAAAAAACACAACCTAAAAAAGCTAACTTGAAAAATGTTAGTAAGCATTGCATTTAAAGGAAAGTAATGCAGATCAGATTTTTCTAGGAAAACACTTAGGTATTTTCTTCCTTCTTCACTTATATTTAAGTGCTGTGTGCTTCAGCTTATTCTAATCTTATGTCAGAAATTGACTGTATTCTCTATAATGACCTTTGTTCTAGCCTCTCTTAATTTTTTTTTTTTTTTTTTTTTTTGGTATTCCCCAGTGAACCACTGCCCACCCCCCACCTCTAAGCAACCAAGATTGTCTCTCACTTAGAAATATCAAAAGATACTATCAAGAGAAGGACAAGACAACCCACGAGGCAAAAATATTTTCAGAACGGTGGTTAATTAACAAGGGATTAGTATCCAGAGTATATAAAGAAGTTCTATGAATAAACAAGAAAAAGGCAGCAAATCCAATAGAGGAATGGGCACAAGATAGAATGGAAATACTATTTAATACTGCAGAGAGATTCCATCAAATAGGCAGAAGCTAGGAAAACCTGTAATACCAAACTTAGCCAAAGATATGTGAGTAGTGTTGTGGGAACTCTCATCTGCTGCTGACGAGAATGCATTGGTACAACCACTTTTGAAAAACAAATTGCATGACCTAGTAAAGTTGAATGTCACCATACCATATGACCCAGCCATTCTGCTGCCAAGTATACGCTCTTGGAAAACTTTGGCACATGTATACGAGGAGACAGGTACCCAAATATTTCCTGCAACATTGTGTGTAATAGGAAAAAAAAATAGAAAAATCTAAGTCTTCATAAACAGTAAGATGGATAAGTAAGTTTGGAATAGTTATATAGTAAAACAGTACGCTGCAGTGAAAATGAATCAACTCCAGTACTTATATCAACAGATGATCTCAAAGGCATGAACTTGAACAAAAGAAGCAAGTTATAGAAAAAGAGGCACGGTATTATTCCATTATAAATGCTTAAAAATAGGGACACATAGATTGCAGAGTCTTAAAGAGAAACTAGAGTATGATTATAATTTCAGAATAGTGGTTACCACTGAGAAGGGGAAACGGGACTCAATTAGGAGGGCACAGAGTGATTTGGGTGCATAGTATTCTATTTCTTGGCCTGGGTAGTGGGCATATGAGTGTTTATTATTGCTCTTTAAACTGTACAAATACTTTCTATACACACTGGCATGTAAATTATAATTTTTTTAAAAGGCACCTATAGGTGGGGCAGTAACTTCTCTCAGAATTAAGGTCAGCTTAAGTTAATCTTGACGCCATTAATTTTGTTCTTTGATTTCAGACATCCTCTTCCCACTCTGCAGCCTCCTGCTTTTTTATGTCTTTTCAGTTTTCTGTATTCTGCTGTCTCCTTTACTTTTTAATACTCTGCTCACATGCCACCAACCTGTGAACCTATCTGAATAGTGTCCATCCCGGGTCCTAAAGAGCAGTAAAATGCAGAAAAGAAATGGTTCAGACCTAGACAGGAGCAGAACTATATAACTTAATAAATTAATTAATTACCTAACTTCATTTTTATTAGATACCTTTTGTGTGCTGAGCTGTTTGTTAAGTGTTGGGGAAATAGCCTTTATCCCAGGCAGAGGACTCACAGCCTATTTCAGTCTGGCAGGCAGATATCCCCTGGCTTGCCAACGCTGATCGGTTGGTGGTGGCTGTTGCTGGCCGGGCTATTTGGGGAAGGATTTCCATGTCTGCTGTAGGAGAAGAAGTTGTATCTGTGTAATAGATTTGCTATCCTTGCTCCTAAAGCCCAAGCACATGACAGAAAAGATGACAAGTATCACTTCTACAGATGCTGTCTGAATGCATCTACACATACATGTATGTTAAAAATAAATAGACAGTTCAACACCACATAGAAGAAGAGAAAGTTTGCTCAACAAATCATTACAATGAGATCTTTATCCTGTGAGCTTCTGTGCTTTGTCTTCTATTTACTGGGCATTAGCCATGAACTGCCCCCCTTTTGTTTTCTTTGATATGTCTTTGCTTTGTGTGTTCAACCCAAGCATGAGTTCTGTAAGGGACAGAGAGCTTAGATGTATATCCCACATGGAAATTAATGGATAATCTTGCATTTTGTATGGCTAAATAAGTATTTATTGACTGATTTATCTAACACAGTTGAGCACCAGGATTGAACAAGCATCTAGTAGTATTTAAATATAACTGCCCATAGTGAACCAAATTCACATTGCTGGTTCATTTTACTAAGAGGGGTGGCTTATATTTCTTATAAAGAAAACAGCCTCAGACGTCAAGATTCTTTGTAAACTAATGATAAACTTAATAGCATATGGGGAAAATGACAAATACTTAGTACTTTGATTGTTTCTTCTTTTAAAAACCTTTTTTAAAAATTCAAAATAATGTAACATCATACATCGTGCAAAAAAGAAAAAACATTCTTTTTTTTTATTTTATTAAGATTTTATTGGGGAAGGGGAACAGGATTTTATTGGGGAACAGTGTGTACTTCCAGGACTTTTTTTTTCCCAAGTCAAGTTTTTGTCCTTTCAATCTTAGTTGTGGAGGGCGCAGCTCAGCTCCAGGTCCAGTTGCCGTTTTCTAGTTGCAGGGGGCACAGCCCACCATCCCTTGCGGGAGTCGAACTGGCCACCTTGTGGTTGAGAGGACGCACTCCAAACAACTGAGCCATCCGGGAGTTGAACCGACAACCTTGTGGTTGAGAGCATACTGGCCCATGTGGGAATCGAACCAGCAGCCTTCGGAGTTAGGAGCATGGAGCTCTAACCACCTGAGCCACTGGGCCGGCCGAAAAACATTCTTTTAAATCATCCCTCCTACACTATGTAATTTAAAAGAAGTGCTTTATAGCATATTTCAACTACAGGCTGTCATCTTAAATATATGTCCTTTATTTTGTTGCTAGAAGTTGCTAGGTGTTTGTGTACTGCAGAACAAACACCATAACATCTCTCTTCTGTTTCAATAACATGTTCTTTTGAACAGAAATATGTAAACAGTTGATAATAATGTAAACAGCTTTAGGGAAAACATTCGAGCCTAATGCAATTTAATTATGTTATGCAATGTTTCTGATTTTTGATGGAAGATTAAGATGTTGAGAAAGTCATGTATTTTAGAATCAAAGAGGAAGTGACAATCCATAAATAAAATAATGGGTTTGGAAACTTGAGCCACTGAAAATTTTAACCAAAGAAAAACATGAGGTTTTTGTTTGTTTCTTTTTTCTGTATTTTAAGAACAAGTTTGAGTTCAAAAGGCCAAGTTTATGAGGGCTAGTCTCCTATGTTGCACATATTTTATCATTCTCATGCTTTACAAAACCTTTCCCTATTTGTGGGTTGACATTATTGATATCTATGACAGTGGACAATCCATTCATTCTAGCTTTGGATTTGAGGTTTAAAGTGAAGTTGATTTAAATTCAAACTAAGGCCTCCATTACTGATACCACACCCTTAATTAAAACATTTTTTGGTAGATGAACAAGGGAGGAGTGTGTAGGAAAGATCATAGTAAGCATGAAAATCCAAACTGAAAGTGTATTTACGCGTATATAACGTGATTTCTTACAGTGTTTCCCCGAAAATAAGACCTAGCCGGACTATCAGCTCTAATGCGTCTTTTGGAGCAAAAATTAGTATAAAACCCGGTATTATATTATATTATATTATATTATATTATATTATATTATATTATATTATATTATATTATATTATATTATATTATATTGACCCAGTCTTATATTATATTAAAATAAGACTCGGTCTTATTTTAATATAAGACCGGGTCTTATGTAATATGATATAAGACCAGGTCTTATATTAATTTTTGCTACTAAAGACGCATTAGAGCTGATGGTCTGGCTAGGTCTTATTTTCGGGGAAATACAGTAACAAAATTCAAATGGCAGCTACTTCTCTTCTAAAATGTCAATGTCATAAGTAAAAATTTTAGTGTGTGCGCACGTGTGTGTATGTGTGTAATTTATCATGCCTAAAGTATGTAGAAAAGGCAATTTTGTTTTTGACACTGGCTACATCCTTAGTCCCCATTTGCTAGTGGATTCTTCATCACACTGCAATCTTGAGAAACATGTTAGACACTATGGGAATGTTTAATAGATGCCCTTTGAAAGAGACAGAACACAAGTCTCCTTCTGCATGCCTGTGCCATGGGGCAGAGGTAGAAAGCAACAGACAACTACTGCTTCTCTCTTGGAAGTGTTGGCTATACCAATTTTATTATAATGGTGTGTAAATATAGGAATTGGTAGCGTATAATTTTATCACTCTAATTACTATATTTATCATATGATTAGTATATGATATAGTTAGTATATGATACATGACGAATGGTTTGTTGTTACTTGTTAAATGGGCAGAATTGGTATAAGAATATTCCTTTAACACTGGTTAAATATTAAGAAATTTGAAAATAAAACTTGAACTTTCTGTGGCAGACAGAAAAACAACCTAACCTTTATCAAGCTTGTGGGAAGCCAGCCCTAGAATACATGTTCCAGACAAAATTCATTTGGTGGGTCAAGTGCAGTTTAACTGCATGTTGTGAACAGACATTTTTCTTGGTTATGTTCTGTAGGTTTCAAGAGAAATTTCTCAATATCATGTAAGCAACCATTTGGCCACAGGAATAAAAGGAAACAGTATTCAATTTTCTGCAGAGGGGAATTAAAGTTGGACATTAATGACATCCTGAGTATTAGGATTTGGAAAAGTGCATGAGTTAAAAACATCCTGACTACTGGGTTTGCCTGGAAGTCGCTACTCTTCTTAGTAAAAAGCTAAACAGGCTGCAAAATCAACTCTAAGTGTATAAACCTCGAACTGACTCCTTCGGAAAGGTCAGCAGTCATTTGGTGGATGAACCACAACTCAACAAATTTTCCCTGCTTTCTTGGGACTATGCTTGCTTTTACATTCATGGGTGATTTCTCAAGAGGTTGTGACAAGGCAGAGGGAGGTTTGGGACCATGCTGAGGCACCTGTGCTCATCTGGAAAAGAACAGAATTAGAGTGACCAATGTAAGACTCAGAAGCATGACCTTAGTTCTTGAAACCTGCCTTCTTTAATCTTCCCATTACCAGATCCTGCCATCATCGAAGCCTGGATTACATGCCACTTCTTCTTTTGTTTATTTACTCATTCATTCTTTCCCCCCACTCATTCAGCAAGTATAAGCATCTGGTATGAGACAGCACTATTCCAGGTGCAAGGAATTACCAGAGAGCCAGGGGGAAATGGTCTCTGCCATCACATGGCTAATCATATTTTATCTGTATTTCTCTTATGGCAATCACTATAGTTTAGTTATTTGGGCAAAGATAGTGAGTGTTTGATGTCACGGTCATTACCTAATTCACTTATCACAATGTTTTATAACTAAAGACAACTGACATGTGATGAATAAATGACTGGACAAGTGATTGAATAAATACATGAGTGAATGAATCAGTCTTTCTGATCTATTGTCCTGGAGTAATATAACATAATTTTTACCTTTCTGAAATTGTACAAAACAAACACAAACTCCATCATTATGGGTTGGAGTCACATAAAATACGTGGGCACCAAGGAAGCCATTGTAATGGAATTAAAAAGAAAAAACATCCAAAAGTATTTCTGTAGAATTATAGAATACATTATTATGGCCTACCATAATTGAATCATGATTGAAAAAAAGACTGCAAATGCAGCATGATGTAGTTACCTCATAGACTTAATACCTATTTAGAAGAGACCATTAATGGGTATTAGTGAAGAATACCATTTTATGAAATAGCAGTAGAGGAAGATTTTTAACTTCCCTAAATATTTCTTTATGCGAAATGATGACTCAATTATCTAATATTAGACAGCAAATATTAAAAAGCAAATATTAGAAATTAGTTCTATACTTTGGTTTATTTTAGAAAATAACTTTTTTATGTGTGTTTAAACTAGCTTTGAGGAAAGAGATTACACAGGTAGATATTTTAACGAATTGAGATTATTACACACGAAGTTTAGGAAACGGAAGAAAGGTAATATCTGCTGGAAATGTCCTCCATTGAGGTACATCCCTCCTATCTGAGCTGTCGATTTGATGTGGGTTGATTTCTCTGTTGCTTTAGCTTTTAATTTCATCCTATACTTTTTGCTCCAATAACTGTCTTATCTTTTCTTTCTTAGAAACCTGAATTATTTTGGTATGTTATTTTGGTTCATGAGTAGATTCACTTGAAAGGTTTCTACTATAAAGTATTTAATTTAATTCTTAACTTTGTAACATGTTTTTCAATTTCGAGGGCATGGGGCAAAGAAAGATTTTATTTCAATTCTATGAGTTTGTCTAGGAATTTGGACAGTCAGCCAACAGTATTACTGAACCAAAAGAGGTTTGTTTGCCTGAACGCATCAAAGTCAAAAGAGACATGAACAGGGGTTTGCAGCAAAGAAAGTGAAGGTTTATTTAAGGAAACGGCACCAAGACCAGAGACATGTGAGTTAGTGCTCAAGACCTGGCTCCCTGACGGCGTGTAGGTTACAGATTATACAGGGCAAAATCACAAGACACCGTGGGTTAGGGGTTTAGGATGTGTTGGGAGCTGATTGGTCAGAGGTGAAGTAAGGGAAATGAATCATTTCTTCAGGTCTGGACAATAGATCTGAGGTCTTTTCAGAGTCTCTCTCTCCGGTCTCATGGGAAAGTAGCCAGAGGGTCATTCCTCCTTAGGGCTCAGGAGCTGAAACATAACTGAGGTCAAGATGTTCTCTTGAGCCTCACAGAAGTCCAGACTGTGTGATCATTAGCCAGGTCTGGGCTACTGTCTTCTCTTGCCTTGGGGGTTGCTGATTATCCAGGAGAAAGGCTAGGTCTCTGAGGGGTACAAGAGACAGGGATATGATTTCTAGAGCTAGGATTTAAAACTGAATTTAATCAAAGTCATAAAGACCCTGGGTTCCAATGGTACAATGGACCTACATCTCCCCACATACTCACACACATTTGCTTCACTCTTCCTTTCAAAGAAGCAGGTAGATTGACGATTGCCAAAGGGGAAGGCATAGAGGGATGGGAATAAAAACAACAAAAAAGAAAAGAAAGGGTCAGGACATCCAACTTTCCATTCAGCAAATATGATTAGAGCACTTACTGTTCACTAAAAAAAAGAAAAAAAATCCTAGAAAAAAAAAAAAGAGCAGACAAATATTGGTCACTCTGCTGTCCATTTGCAAGACTGATGTCTGGAGGAAATGTTTCAGGTGATATAGCTATGAGAAGTTTTATTTGTTTGTTTTGTTTTTATTTTATTAGTTTCTGGTGTACAAAACAATGCAATAGTTTTTGTCTTGAATCCAGTAACTTAAAAATTGTGTGTGTGTGTGTGTGTGTGTGTGTGTGTGTGTGTGTGTAATGAGCATATGGCTTAAAGAATGATTATTTAAATATTCCCCAATGTATCCCTGACCTATATTAGGAAATAGAATATACCCAGGACTTTAGAAATGCCCCATGTAACCCTCTATTCTCTCCCCCAAAAAAAGGGAACCACTGTCTATGTGTTAATCATTTCCTTGTTTTTCATTATAGTTTTGCCACTTTCTTGTGTATCTCTAAATAATGTGTTGTTTAGTTTTAGTTTTCAGTTGTTCTTTTTTTTAAAAATATTTTTATTAAAATATAGCTAACATACAATAGTATATTAGTTTCAGGGGTACACAATAGTTATTCAACATTTATATACCTAACGAAGTGATCACCATAAGTCCAGAAACCATCTGACACTGTACCACGCTATCACAATATTATTGATTATATTCCCTATACTGTACATTACATCCCCATGACTTATTTGTTTTATACCTGGAAATTTAAACCTCTTATTCCCCTTCACCGTTTTCTACCCCTTTTTAAAATTTTTCAATTATATTTCACATTCAATATTATTTTATATTAATTTCAGGTGTATAGCATATTGGTTAGACATTTATATAATTTAAGAAGAGATCCCCCCTGACTACTCTAGTACCTACCTGGCACAATACATTTTTATTACCATATTATTGACTATATTCCCTATGCTTTCCTTTATATCCCTGTGACATTTTGTAATTACCAATTTGTATTCTTAATGCTTTCACCTTTTTCATCCTGTTCCCCAACCCCTCTTCAATAGATCACCCCAAATCTAGTACCATCTGACATCTTACATAATTACTACAATATTATTGACTATATTCTTTATGCTATACCCTATATCTCCATGACTACTGTGGAACAACCAATTTGCACTTTTTAATTTCTTGCCTTTTATCATTCATTTCCTATCCTCCTCCCATCTGACAAGCATCAAAGTGTTCTTTTTATCTATGAGTTTCTTTCTGTTTTGTTTGTTTATTTTGTTCTTTAGATTCCACATATAAGTGAAATTACATTGCATCTGTCTTTCTCTGTCCGACATTCTTCACTCAGCACAATACCCTTCAGGATCATTCATGCCACTGCAGATAGTGAGGACCCATTCCTTCCATGGCTGAGCAATATTCCCTTTTATATATGTACCACCTCCTCTTTATCCATTCATCCATTAAGCATACCTAAGCCGCCGCCACATCTTGGCCACTGTAAACAATGCTGTAATGAACATATGGATGCACATGTCCCCTGGAAGTAGCATTTTGGGTTTCTTCAGATAATTACCCAGAAGTAGGATTACTGGGTCCTTCTTTGTCACTTACAGCCTTTGTTTTAAAGTCTATTTTGTCTTGTATAAGTATTGCTACCACAGTTATTTTGTTTTTAATTTTCTTTTCCATTTTCATTAAATATCTTTTTCCATCCCTTTACTTTCAGTCTGTGTGTCCTTTGATCTGAAGTGAGTCTTTTGTAGGCAGCATATGTAAGGGTCTTGTTTTCTCATCCATTCAGCCAACCTATCTTTGGATTGGCACATTTAGTCCATTTACGATGAAAGTAATTATTGATAGATATGTAGTTATTGCCGTTTTATTATTCATATTTTTTTGTCTTAAAGAAGTCCATCTAACATTCCTTGTAATATGGTTTGGTATTGATGAACTCCTTTAGCTTTTCCCTGTCTGGGAATCTCCCTATATGACCTTCGATTCTAAATGACAGCCTTGCTCGGCAGAGTAATCTTGGTTGTAGGTCCTTGCTTTTCATCACTTTGAATATTTCCTGCCAAACCCTTCTGACCTGCAAATTTTCTGTTGAGAAATCAGCTGACAATCTTATGGGAGCTCTCTTGTAGGTAAACAATTGCTTTTCTCTTGCTGTTTTTAGGATTCTCTCTTTGTCTTTAACCTTTGGCATTTTAATTTTGATGTGTCTTGGTGTAGGCCTATTTGGGTTCATCTTGTTTTGGATTCTCTGTACTTCCTGGGCTTGTATATCTATTTTCTTCCCCAGGTTAGGGAAGTTTTTAGTCATTATTTCTTCAAATAGATTTTAAATTTCTTGCTTTCTCTCTCCTCCTTCTGGTACCCCTATGATGTGAATGTTGTTATGATTGATGTTGTCCCAGAGGCCCCTTAAACTCTCCTCATTTTGGGGGATCTTTTTTTCTGTTCTGATTGGGTGTTTTCTGCTACCATATCTTCTAAATTGCTGATTCGATCCTCTGCTTCATCTAATCTACTGTTGATTCCTCTAATCTATTCTTCATTTCCATTATTGTAGTCTTTATTTCTGACTGATTTTTTTTTTATGTTTTCTATCTCCATTTTTATGTTTCCTATCTCTTTGTTGAGTTCTCCCTGAGATCGTTGAACATCCTTATAACTAGTGTTTGGAACTCTGCATCTGGTAGATTGCTTGTCTCCATTTTGTTTAGTTCTTTTTCTGGAGCTTTGTTCTGTTCTTTTATCTGGGAAATGTTTCTTTGTCTCCACATTTGGCTGCCTCCCTGTTTTTGTTTCTGGATGGTTACTATGTCTCCTAGTCTTAATAGAGTGGCTTTATGTAGTAGGTGTCCTATGTGACCCAGTGGTGCAGTCTCCCTGGTCACCAGAGCCAGGTGCTCCAGCTGTGTCCCTTGTTGTATTGTGTGTGCCCTCATGTTTTAGTTGAGACTTGACTGCTGTTTGCACATCCGTGGTGGGGACTGACCCTCAGGCTGATTTGTTGCGAGGACTGGCTGTGACTATAGTGGAGGAGCTGCTGTGCAGGGGCTGAGCCTACAGAGCAGGGTTCCCTTTAGCAGGCTCTGATGCCTGCCCAGTGTGCCCTTTGGGTGTGTCATTTTTCGATTTGGCTGGATGATGCTCCAACCCAGTCTGAAGCTGGCCTGGGCCTGCCAGTCCTGTAGCCTCCTAAGAGGGGTCCTGCTGCAGGCCAAGTTCAGCAGCAGGCTGTGCCCTGCCTGGGTCCACCTGGTATGGGGCACAAAGCAATCCAGAGATTGCCACCACCTGTGCTGTGCGTGGAGGTTCCTTGAGAGGCTAAGCCATGAACCAAGGCCAGCTGTTGCTATTGCCAGGCGTAGGGCTGCTCAGCCAGAGGTATGGGACACACCAAAGCCAGATGCTGCTTGTTTGGGTTTTGTGAACCTTTGAGATTTTAGGAAAGTCTACAGCATGAATCAAGGCAGGCAGTTTTTACAGAAAAGCCACTAAAAGCAGCTTGGGTGTGCCTGAAAGTTGGGTGGGGTGTGGTCTCAGGGAATCACTTGGACAGTGTGGTTGAAAGGTGATAGCCAGCTGGATGGAGGCTCAGATATAGCATCAACGTGTGCCTGCATGCAGGGAGGGGGCACTCAACAAAAACAATGGCTTCCGCCAGCTCCTTCATCTGGGAGAAAGCTGCCCCACCAGCCTTCACCGTGAAGCCAGGAAACTCATTTCCTCCCTGTATGTTCCTGGCACGTTTCAAGCTGCTGGCCCAGCACTAGAGCTCAGAGCGAATGATTCCATCAGCGAGTAAGTCGGTGCACAATCCCATTAAGAGGAACACCTGGGAGTGCAGCCACCCTTCATCTCACTCAGCCACAATCTGCTGGTTTTCACAGCCAGAAGTAATGGGGACTTCTCTCCCTGGCACTGAAACCCTGGGCTTGGGAGGGGCTGGGACTCCTCACTCCTCAGAGGGGACCTCCACAACTGAGATCTCTCCCTATTTTTAATGGTCACATGTGGGTGTGGGACCAGCCTGCTCCTTATCTCTGCCCTGCCTACGAGTCTCAAGGTGGCTTTTTCTGTATGTCTGTAGTTGTAGGGCTGTTCAGCAAGACTTCAGGCGATTCTCAATGATGGTTGCTCTGCAGTTGTAATTGATGTGGTCCTGAGAGGAGGTGAGCACAGTATTTACCAGCTTAACTGCTCCTTTTTTTGTTTGCTTTTTAGATCAGTAGCAAGCACAAACCCAACCGTGTAAGAAAAAAGAGAATATTGCCACTATTTAATGAAAACTGTAAGAGAAGGTAAGCCAAACAATTTCTGGGCCATGGGATGATCTCAGCTTCCTTTGCAGTATACACGTGCCATTTCTAAGAAACCAGTAGGCAAAGCTATGAATTAGTCCAGGAAAAAGAAATTTGACAGAAATGTGGTATAGACCTGGAGTTGCCTACTAGGAAGAAGTATGGTCAGACGGAGTGGGCTCATCTTTATTTTCTGCTTTCTAGCTCACTGAGGCCCAAATCCAGGTCTCAGGAATATGTGGAAACAACCTTGTCTTTAGCTGATCTAGACATTGTGACTTTGAAGGGAAAGCAGTATCCTTATCCGCACGAGGGCAAGTTCTCCTGAATGTTCTGTCCTCAGGTTTAAAAGATGGAACAATAGTAGCCATGTCTTAGTGATGACAGCTTGTATGATATTCTGTATGCTGATTAACACTTCTCCAACCTAGACAGAAAGTTCTCTTTCTAGTGCATAGCTGTCATCCTGAGCCTATCTTTATTTTTTTGTGGGGGAAATTCCGGTTTTTTGTTTTTGTTTTTTTTGTTAATTCTTTCTGATGAGCATAGCCACTCAAAAATATTTGAAAGAGGGTCTGTGCAAGGTAATAAGGTTGTTGTTTTTTTCAAATGCATGAAAATATCTTTAATCTGTCACTAAATGTGAATGATGGTGTGGCTAGTGTTTTAGTCTGGGTTCCCTTGAAAATGGAAAACACAGTATCATGCCACCACAGCTTTGCTCCAAGGTTAACCTCTGGCTAACCCCCCCCTCATGTAAGCCTGTTTCTCCAGCCTCATCTCTCACCACTTGTTTTGGTCTGTAATCATGTTCAAATATTTGCGCTCCTTGGAACACATCCTGTTCTTTTATACCTCTTTGTTTCTGTTCATATTTTTTCCTTACTTTGGAGCACCCTTCTTTCCTGACTCCTGTGGCAAACTTCCCATCCTTCAAGACTTACCTTTTTCTCATACAGAAATGATTTCCTCAGTCTCCCAGATGGTGTGCTTTCTGCATTCCCATAATAACTTTTCACTTACCACTGGTATAGCCTTATTGCATTTTAATCATTTTTCACCTGTGTTTCTCCCCCACTAACTAGGAGCTTCTTGACACCCAGGGCTGTGATTTGTATGTTGCTTAACCATAAATGAATACAATGATCACATCTAAATATTAACAATAATTTCTCATTGTCATGAAATATCCATTGTCTATACTTCTCTAATTGTTTCATACTTTTTTTTTTTTAGATTATTTGTTTATATAGGAGTCAAAAGATGTCCATATACTACAATTGGTTAAGGTGTCTCTTAAATCTCTTTTCATCTATAAATACCTCTCTATTTTTTCTTTTAATATTTAAATGTATCTGTTGAAGAGCTTAGAATTTGTTTTTAGAAACTCCAACAGTCTGAATATTTGTGATTGTATCCCCATTGTCTTAGTCTATTCAGGCTGCTATAATATAACACCGTAGACTGGGTGGCTTACACAACAAAATTTTATTTCTCACAGTTCTGGAGGCTGGGTTGTCCAAAATTCCATATATATCTCACATCTCCTTTATCCCTTCATCTGTAAATGAGTGTTCAGGTTGTTACCACATCTTGGCTATTGTGAATACTGCTGCAATGAATCTGTGTAGATATCTCTTTGTCACCAGAGGCTCAAAGGGGTGTCAAAGAAAGGACTCAAGATGGAGCAGCTGTGACTGGGTTCTTTCCTGAGAGACTGAATAGCACCAAGGACATCCTGACCAGGGTACTTATACCTCCTGGGAGCAGGATTTGGTGACATCCCATTGACTTGCCTCATCAGTTTCCTCCCAGTGAGTGGGATCCTCCATTTCCTGCTCTTTCTTTCTTATTTGGCTCTTCCGGAACTGTCATGGTGTCAGATGCATGCTGGGACTTGTAGTAACAGCAGTGTAAATGAGATTATAATGACATTATAAGTAGCTAAAGGGTAGGTCCCAGTCAAAGGAATTAGCCTTGCTGGATAAAACTCATTCTTGTTCTTCTCTAGGTGTAGGTGCCAGATCAGTCACTTGTTACATGCGTAACCAGTGAGGGATCTCACATTGTACCCTGGAGGGAGTGGTCATCCCAGCACCATTTATTGAAGAGATTTTCCTTTCCCCATTGAACATTCTTGGCTTCCTTGTCGAATATTAGTTGATCGTATGAGTATATATGTGACTTTATTTCTGGGTTCTCAATTTCCTTCCATTGGTCTATGTGTCTGTTTTCGTGCCCATTCCATACTGTTTTGATTACTATCACTTGGTAATGTCGTTTGAAATCAGGAAGTGTGATGCCTCCAGCTTTGTTCTTTTACTATTCAGGGTATTTTATGGTGCCACACAAATTTTAGGATTGTTTTTCTAGTTCTGTGAAAAATGCATTGGGATTTTGTTAGGGATTTCATTGAATTTGTAGATCACTTTGGGTGGTATGGATATTTTAACAATATTAGTTCTAATCAATGAGCAGAGAACATCTTTCCATTTATTTGTGTCTTCTTTAATTTTTTTCATCAATGTCTTATAGTTTCCTGTGTGTATAACTATCACCTAGTTGGTTAAATTTATTCCTAAGTATTTTATTGTTTTTAGTGCTATTGTAAATGGGTTTGTTTCCTTTATTCCTTTTTCAGATAGTTTGTTGTTAGTGTACAGAAACACAACTGATTTTTGTATATTGATTTTGTATCTTGCAACTTTACTGAATTCTTTAAATTAGTTTTAAAAGTGTTTTGAGTGGAGTTTTTAGGGTTAAATTGGTTTTACAAATGAGTTGGTAACTTCTTTGAGGGTTAGACCAAACTCATTAATTGTGTTGAGTAGTTAACCTGTCCTTTTTTCCTAATTTTGGAACAGTTTGTAAACAGTAAAAAGTTTCGTTTCTTTATCCCTGGAGTTTTAGTTGGTATTCTCTATGAAATGGCTGGGCTACTATCTTTTGTGTGTCAGTGTAAAGAGGGGGAGTAGTTAATGAGTACAGCTATGAATTCTTTCATAGCTATTGGTTTATTTTAACTAACTTCAGTGTTTATAATTTCCAATATCCAAAAACTATCCTTTCACTGATATTTTCACATTCATTGGTGTAGCATTTTATATAATATTATTTTTAAAAATTTCAAACTCCACTGTATCTGGAGATATTTTCCTGTTAATATCAAGTTTTACCTTCTGTCTCTTTTTTCTTAATTATAGATTTTCAAAGTTTTATCTTTTAAAAAATTATTTCTTTTGAAGAACTAGTGTTTATGTTATTGACCAAGTCTATTTGCATGTGATTGTTCTTACAGTTTTTGTTGTACTAATAACTGAGTTGTATCTTAATTCCTTTTTTCTGCTTTCATTGATTTATTTTATTGTTCTTTTCAGTGTCCTTTGGTGAAATCTTGTTCATTAAATTTCAAGCCTTTTTATTTTTTGAGCAATTCATTTATGGCTGTAAATTTCCACCTGAGCACTGCTCTGGTTCCAAACCTAGGTTTTGATATACAGGCTTACATTTTGTGCAGAAACCAGTTCACATTGCAGGACTGAGACTACTATCCTTTAAAGACCTGCTTGCAAGCCTGGCCCTTGGCTGGTGTCTGAAAACATGACCAGAAAACTCATTCATTCACTGATATAAAAACTTTCCCTTACAATAACGGTAGCTCACTGTATCTGAAGGGTCTGTATAAACAAGATGCTTTTTGCTAAACACCTGCTTTCCTTTCAGGAGTCTAGAATTTTGGAATGTGCTAAGCAAAGGGTACCTATGTGACCAGCCCCCAGTGAAAACCTCGGGTGCTGAGTCTCTAATGGGCTTCTCTGAGCAGAAACATCCCACATGTATTGTTGCATTTTTGTTGCTGGGAAATCATGTGCTCTGTGTTACTGTCACAGGAGAGACAGGGCACAAGGAAGCTTGCAAAGTGGGTTCCCCCAGACTCTGTTTGTGTCTTTTTCTTGTTATGACCTGGCAACATGTTGATTTTTTATTCTATTGGAATGTCATATGTGATTACGGCTTACATGAGATAATTTTTTTGAAATCTTCTAAAGACTTGCTGTGTCCAAGTGCTCAATTGTCTAAGCGTTCTACATACATATTTTAAAAGTATGTCTGTTTGATGAAGATTCTTAATTATGTATGTCTGCTTGTCTAAATTCTGTGTATATCTATTCGAGGAGGATTCTTAAGTATGTTATTCAATTCCTTTTATTCTTGCTTGTTTTTTTTACTAATCTGTTGTTTACCAAAAAAGTGTGATATCTCTCAAAATCATTAAAGATGGGTACATTTTAATACCTTTTAGTATTTCTATTGGCTTGCACTTTATATAATTTGAATATACTTCATATTCATAAAGGATGCTACTGTTATATCATTTTTTGTGGATTACTCCTTTTACCAATATTAAATATTCTTTTTGAGCTCTGGAATTGTCTGATAGTCATATTGCTATAAAATCATTATGTTAGTAGTTTGGCAGGCATATTTTAAAAAACATTTCTTTGTTTTCAACAACTCTATATTACTTTTTTTCAGATTTGTCTCTGATAAATAGTAATAGCTGGATTTTCTTTGTTACCTGCCTGACAGTCCTCTGTCTTTTAATAGGTCTGATAAAACTGCTCACATTTATCAAAAATGTCGATAGGTTTTGATTTATTCTTACCATAGTCTTTTCTGGGTTTTTTTGCCAACAATTTTTTAAGGCTTTCTTGCCTTTTGTTGGTTAGATTGTGTTTTGCAACATTTTCACCCTTCTGCTTTGATAGTTATATATTCATCTATTCCGTTCGCGTTCAGCTTGGTTAGCAGGCATTTATGCTCTTCCTCCTTTTCTCCCAACCATCTCCCATGTTGACATCTTATGGAATTTTATTTCCAGATTGTTTATTTAACACCCGCAGACTAGTAAACACACACAACTGATTTCTATTTTGTGGTATTTTTTAAATGACTGCTTTGTTACCATGTTTCTTGCTCATTACTTCCTCCCAGATTTATTTTTCTTCTTGCTGAAATATATCCCCTAGCAATTCTTTCAAACTAAATTGATGGTAAACTTCCTGAGGTCTTATATGTTTGAAAATACCCTTAATTTGTCAAAGAAGCTGAATGGCTGAATTTATTCCGCTGGTGGCAAGACCTGGGCTCCACCACTACCTCCTCACCACTCCTACTAAATCCAAGCTGACTGACTCACAGCTGCTAAAACCTTAGCTCCAGTCCTACAGTCCCCAAATCCTGCCCCATGGCGAATGCCGCCTAAGTTCCCCATACCTTCCGAGAATTTGAACGGAGAATTTGAACGGTGAACATTTCAGGATATAGTGGAACTTTGACCTTCATCAATTTAACATATAAATTCTTTAGGTTATCTGCCCCCCAAAGAACAACTATCTTGAGCTATTCTCCTGTTGCGATGGTTTTAGTAAAGGCTTAAGCTAACAGCTTTTAGTTGGTTTTCCTTTCACAAATTCATCCTCATTGTTAAAAGCTAGTTTGGCTAAATATTACTTTCCTTAGTAATTTTTAGATTTTGTTTTCTTATCTCCTGGCACCCAGTGTTTCTGATGAGAATGACGGTTCCGTAGCCATCATTTCCTTACCCTGGGGTTCGCTCCTTCTTCTGAGACCCCCCCCCCACCCTGCCCCCCAATGTTTCCTGCCAGGTCCATAGCTTACTGCGGTGGATTCTGGTGTGCTTTCTTATTTAGGAATCCACGTAGTTTCTGGTCCACCCAAAGTGCTTACTCTGTTTTTTATAAATCCCAATGTACGTATTAATTTCTCTTACACTATAATTTTAAAAAAACTATACAAAGACTTGGCATTAAAGGCGAGATTTCAGCATGTGCTCAAATTATTCTTTTTGTTTGTTGAATGGGTTCATATGAAGCTATATCCCTGGGGAATAGCTTTGGGTGTCCAGGGGATGGCTCTTATTTTTACTTTATACATTTTTTTAATTGTAATTTTTGCTCATTCCTTTCCTTTTGATTCAAAATAATGGAGTACATAGTGTATTGAGCATCTTTTGTTTCCACCTCCAAATGCACCCACCAGCTTTCCCCACCTGCTCTGGGGCCCTTCTGTGCTGCTTACCAATATGGGCAGCACCCACATTGCTTACCAAGGACTCCGAGCCCTCTGTTTTCCCGGTGAGTTTGCCCAATGGGAGGCACCTACAGGAAATCAGACAGCGGGAGGAGAGCGAGTTGGCATGTTTATTCCTTGGCATCCCCACTCTCACCCCCCACACATACCTGATTACCTTGTGTTAGTTCTGTCTTCCTATTGAAGACGACAGTTGCCAGGTGGCCCTTATTTCCTCATCTTCAAAAATGTTTAAAAAAAATTTTTAAGTATATTTTTCAATTACATTTGACATGCAATACTACATTAATTTACAGTGTACATCACAGTGATTAGACATTTCTGTGCCTCACACCTGACTTCCTCATCTCGATCCTTCACATAGGGGTAGGTGTGGCTCCTGTGGGTGGTAGCTCAGAAAACCACATTCCCCTGCTGGCTTCTCTACCCCACACATACACCTTTGTAATTCATCTCTTTATTAAATCTTCTGCAAATCACTCAGTCTGAGTGTCATTTGCTTTTGCCCTGGGCCCTGACCAAAACCAAAACCCCAAAGCAATAAAGTATTCAGGTACCTTAATGATATAGATTGATCTGTTTGCTGTTTCATACCAGAATAAAATGTTGAGGATAGAATATAAGTGAAGAAAATGTATTTTAGGTAAAGGAAGTAGGCCACAGAGTGAAAAGAAGAGTAAAGATTTCGTGAGTACAAACTTAACGCTGAAGTCTTTCTCCCTTTCCTTCCTCATGCTGTTGCTGGGTTTCTGGGCCCGGAGGGAAGCAGGCACGAAAGAGGTTTCATTGATGCAGGCTTTATAGCACTGTGGGATCCTGCTGCAGAGATGTATGAGTCGTACAGAGGGAAGGGGCCGTGGGGACTACCTAGTGCACAGATGAACAGCACAAAGTGCTGCCCAATTTGTAATGAAGCCCTAGATTTAATCTGTGTGGCAACAATTTGAAAACCACCCCCAGGCTGCTGCTTCTTCAATGGGCCTGTTAGAAAACATTTTAGTGGCTAACACATAGAGCTGATTTTCTCAGTGGCATTTTGGAGTGTAGCTAACAATGGCGACAGGTAACATTCACTAAACACTTGCTGTACTCAAAGCTTTATAGGCGTCATGTCCCACAACCCTCAGCTGAGTTTCACACTGGATACTCCCCACTGTGTTCAGTAGTATGTGATAATCGTGGATACGGTCACTGTCCGAGTTTACTGATGAGGAAAACAAGGCAGAAGGAAGTTAGGGACTCACCCACCATCACACCATTAAGTGACGGAACCGGGATTTAAACCCGAGCAGTCTGACTCTGAACCCCGCACTCTCATCCATTACATTGTTCTTTCTTGTTATAACATCTGTGCAGAAATATCCATGCATGTATAATGCAGAAATGTTGCTTTGTGTCCAACATACCACATGTGTTGTTCCAATGCACTAAATACACCATGTCATTTTAAATGCCGGCATGATATTCCATTGTTATCAATATGCCAGTTTCCTTAATCAATCTCAGTGTTAGATATTAATTCGCTCTGCCATTTCCCTCGAACTTTTTTTCTAATCTTGATTCCTCTCATATTATAATCTATGACCCCAACATTTCCTTGAGCTTCACATGCTCATCTGTAAAATGATAGTGATGATGATAATACTTCTTCCCTCACTGAGTGATTAAATATTACATAGTCATGTGCCGCGTAACGATGGGGATTCTGAGAAATGTTTCATTAGGCAGCTTTGTGGTTGTGCGAACACTGTAGAACTGTAGAGTGCACTTACACAAACCTAGATGGTCTAGCCTACTACAGACCTATGCTATATGGTAGAACCTAAGCTATTTGGTAGAACCCAGGCTACAAGCCTGTACAGCATTTACTGTACAAAACAGCATGAGATTAAATCAAGCACAAGAGAAAATGGTGCCATCAAGAGATGTGGTGAGCGTGAGCTGTATGAGGCTGCTGTGGCATAACAGGGCAGACTGTTTTACAGCAAACTTATTTTTTTACAAGTAGAAAAAAGACACTCTAAAATAAGGATAAAAAGTATAGTGTAGTAAATAAACCAGTCATGTACTTGTTTATTATCCTCAAGTATTGTGCACTGTACATAATAGTATGTGCTATAATTTTACACGATGAGCATCACAGGTTTGTTTACACCAGTATCACCACAAACACGGGAGTAAGGCAGTGCAGTACGAGATTATGATGGCTGTGATGTCACTAGGAGATAGAAATTTTTAGCTTCATTATAATTTTATGGGACCACCATGGTTTATGCAGACTGTCGTTGCCCTAAGTGTTGTTATGTGGTGCGTGCCTGTATAATGATAACTATTATTAGGAGGATCATTATATATTACAATTATTGTTATTGTTAAATAGAATGTTTAACAATGCTGTTGGGGAGTGGGGCTCTAGATGAATCTTATTTTCTCCATTTTACTTATCACAATACAATTTGTAGTATTTAAATTTATTGTGTAATAATAAAAATGAGCTTGTTGGAGTTTTTGAAAAACAGATTATTCATTTAAAGATAGAAAGGTTAAAATATGTTTTAGCTCTCCTGTCCCTCAAATGGTTTTAATATTGATCAAGTCCAGTCCAGGCTAAACTCATGGAGCTTTATTTTACCGAACAATACTTGTCATAAGTTGTTTCACTACTTGTCAATATTTCACACTGTCTATGCAATCAGAAAACGGCTCCAATGACATTCATCAATCTTTTCCCTTAAATAAATATATTTAAGAGCCTCCTCTGATTGCTCTGTATTTATTTACGGTGCACATGTTTCTGCTGGACAGTGTTATGGGTGTTATCAGTACACAGGCACTCCTTAGAAATGCTGGAAAGGGGCTCTTGTCTTTGTTATGGGGGTGATGTCATATTATCAGTCCCCCCCCCCCATTTTTCTGTATCATCTTCTGATGACCTTTGTGAGAGTTTGGCTTGCTGTCTTAATTCTAGTGAGACTCACAGACTGTGCATTTATACCTGAGCTCCAAGCAGGGCTGAAATGTTAGTGTGCTGGTGTTTTGCCCAACAAGGAAATAACGACTGAAATGCATCTTTAAGGTAGATTATTATCCTATTTATAAAAGGGAATCATAGGCATGTATAAACAGAACTTAGTCTTGAACTCTTTGGATTCTAAAATGTGATTGTTTTCTCCATGAATGATCTTATGCCAAATGACTGAGACCCAAAAAAAAAAAAAAAGTGTGCATGTGAGATTACATTTTAGTCATTTTACTTAAGGAAGAGAAATTTAATAACTTTATGTTTCATTACTTAGCAGCCAAAACAGCTTTCAATGTATTTCATCTACTAAAAGAAATGTTGCTGATTTGACATAAATGTTAATGAAAGAATAAGACCCAATTCTCAAGATATTTTTTCTTTTATTTAAAATGTCAACTATCACAACACATTATACAATGAAATGAAGACCTTAAAATCACATTAAAACTTTTTAAAACATCTCTATATAGTCACAGAACATAAAACATGCTGCAGGGATACAAATACAGTTTGATACCAAATCTCAGTACATTTTCACCATGAAAACAAATGGAGATGCAAACGCCTGTCTGTGAGCTGCCTTTCCTTCAGCAGGAGCTGACGTGACCTACTTCCAAGAAACAAAAATGATTTCTTTCTTCAGAGACTATATTATTGACAGGTTTTTACAATTTCATTGAACACTGTGCTTTGTTGAGAAATTATCACTGAGTTCTACTTCTGAGGGAGTCATCATATTAGAATTATAACACACTTTTACAACACTTATTGGCACAATATGAAAAATAAACACTTTTTGAGTTTTCAACTCAAAACAACAATTATTATTAAATAAATAATTATTTCTCAGAGTGCATTTCTCATTTTTACCTTTCATTGGCCATTGACACAAATGCAGGTCAGTAAATAACACACTAGGGAGTTTATTTACGTCTTCTTTCATAATTCTGCATTGCATTTCTTTCATAAGCCACTGAGAACAAAGAGAAGAGAAAGGATTTTTAAAGAGGATTCACTGAGGGAATTAAACAAATAAAGTTCAAGGCATACGGTAATTCAATTTAAACTCATCATGACCTTTATCCCTCCATTGAAATATTTCTAAGAATTTTATTTTCCCGTCTTCCAATTGTCTCAGTCTGTATCCTGATTGGGAGTGACCTAACCACAGAATTCTTGGTAACTTCGGTCATCCGTCATCTACTTGGTGTTTCCACAATACATTGCAATGTTGATTCTCAGCAGCTTTCTCAAGCAGTGGCAGACTATGGCTACTTTATTTGTCTAAGGCTACGTTAGCATTAAAATGGCAGATTTGAGTAGTTGTTACAGAGACTGTATGGCTCACAAACCTGGAATATTTACTATGTGGCTCTTTACAGAGAAAGTTTGCTGATTCATGTTATAGGAGTACCTAATTATGTAAGGGTCTCTTCCTGTCTCGTGGATGCCTCCCAATGATGGATTGTGCCTGAGACTAAGAACAACCTGATTGTAGGTTGGGCAGTTGTGCCATCGAGATACAACAGTTTGACTTACCTCCTAGCACCCTAATGTCCTATGAAAAGTTAATTACTGCTTCCAAAGGTACTTAACATATAGCTAGCAAATAATTTAAGTACTTTGACTATCTGGACCAAAGAAAAACAAGAGCCAAAATTATATTATATTATATTAATTACATATAATTGCAAAGGGGTCTCTAACCACAATAGGGTAAGGATCAGACTGATGTGATCAAAATACTAAGTATGCTTTTCATCATTTTAATTAATACTTTATACACTTAGATATACATTATGGTGAAATTACTGTGCTTTTAAAAATCCAGTATGCCCGTGTAAAATATTAAATTAAAATAGAAATAGCGGAAAAGACAGTGAAAGACATGTAGAAACCGCAGGTGCTCTTCTAAACACTTTTCTCAGTGAGAAAGATTTGTTGAGAAAGAAGATGGGTCAAGTTTTCATCGCCATCACTTCCCTTTCAATACGGAGCAGATGATCTTTCACATCCAACTATCCCTTAAGTGAGGTTAACAATAAGCTGAATGTCTTATGTCAATCAAGTGTGCACTTCTGAGGTAGAGCAGTCTGAGCCCCAAACAGGGCAGTTCTGATGGAAGGAAACAGTTCCTCTCTAGCCCTGGTTTGTTTATATTAGGAGATGACTAGCATAAGAGCAGTTTCTGACCGGTGCTGGGGAACGTGATTCTATTCTTCAGAGAAGTGAGGTGAAACCTGACGTAAACTAACCAAAGACCAATTAGTGATTTATCTGGTACTTAATGTCCTCTTAACTGGAGCAGAGTTTCTTACTGCGTCCTTGAACCCTCTGAAACCCTCTGTCAACTTTCGTGTGTATGAGCTGAGGAGGGTTTCTCTGGGAAGAAGGTTTCTAGATTTTTCAGATTGTCTAAGAGGTCTATGAGCACCAAAAGGTAAGGATCAGACGGCTGTAAAAGAAGACAGTGACAACTTTGCCTCAACTGAATATATAAAAAAGACCTCTGACTGAGAATGGATTCCATTTTTGCCCATTTTTTTCCTTTTACATTTTCTTAACCAAAATGGAGGAGCAAAGATTTAATCATAAATTGATTCTGATTCATTATAGTGATTCTATTTATTATTTATTATTTATTACTTTAAGGACATTTAAGAGCATTTAATCTGTTCTAAATTGCACAGTATTACACAGTATTTGTAAAGTTAAGCATGATTTGAAACTCGTATCAATTCTGGAAATGGAGAATTGATGACTAATAGGATTATCAAGAAAACCCCAGCTATTATTTAAGGGCTAGTGCATACTTTTGATACAAATAAAGCCAGTATCATTTAAATTTCTATTCCATTTCCAAAAACTACGAGATAATATATATTAATAAAACAATTTTAAGCTTTTTATTAGGCAGACTGGTAATGTATTTATGATTTAATCTTAAGCAACCCCAAAATTACTGATGAAGAAATACAAATGTAGTGTCTAAATTTGGAAGGTAGAGAACCAATATAAATACTAGGATACATCATTTTGCATTACTTTTCCATATAATTAAGAATTATGAGAGCACATCTAGTTACAGATTTTCTAGAAATTTGCGTTATTCTAAATGGATAAGACAGCTGCTAATTACTCTCTAATTAATTATATGATTAGTATTTTCATTCTATTTTCACTGAATGTAAAATAAAGAGAATTTGAATAGCTTTCCTAAGGAACCTAAACTAACGACTATAAATCCTGAATATGCTTAAAAAATCAGTCTTGATGAAAATGATATAGGGGTTATATAACTTTGAAAATAGTGTGATGAATGAGTTTTCAGATATAGGTGTGTGGCATTTACATAGGAAATAGAAACAAAAGAGAAGAAAGGAAACATTCAGCCTTTATATCAAGGGAAAGAGTTGTTCAGAATCAAAATGGGTTCTGAGAATTGTGGCTCCTTCTAAGGGTTTTGTAGCCAGGACTGATTATATATAATCCTCTAGGATGATTTCATTATGTTCCTTTTTGAAGGCACTGGAATAGACTATATTACTCTCATATTGTCAAACATCCATCGGGTTTTAGAATTTGAGCTTTTATAACTTCATGAAGAGCAAGCAATTTGTATAAATGAATTTATTTTGTTTATATTATTTCTTTATTTTTGTGTTGGAAGACTGCCAGATGTAAGATCTTGTAAAACTTTCAAATGACCTTGGTATCAAGTGAAATTCGGTCTTATTTCCCACATCCCCCTACCTCCTCAGTTCAGTAAGGTTACATGTGGCTTAGTTAGCAGCTATAAGGGAAAGAGTATTAAGCTAGCCCAAAGGTTCAGGTTAGTTAATGATTAAATGGGGCAGACACTGGTAAGGCTGGCAGTTTGAAAAAGAGAAATTGATGCTTGATAATATTAGCTTAATCAGGTATAAATCTATTCTTGGATTTACTTACAGCAATTAGATTTCTTTTCACCATAAATATTCATTTTACATTTATTATTCCTTTTTTAATACTTTGATAACTATGCCTTATAAAGAAAATATACATGTATATTTAAGATACTGTTTATTTTGAGTCATGATTTTATACATACCAGAATTTAAAGCTCTTTTGCCCATTAGTCCAACAAAGGAATCTGTTTTATGCCCTGGAAAAATACATTTAGGGGTATTTTAATATGTATATCTTTGAGGAAATAAACTGTTATAAGTAGTACAAAAAAAAAAAAAAGCAAGCTTCCAAATATGTGCCCATATAATAAATTGATGTCTATTTCATGTTTTGGTGAGCCCAAAGAAACGAAGATTCATTCCTAATAAATCTTGCAAATGACACTAAAACAATACAAGGAAAGCACTTCTCTCAATTCTATACCTAAATATTAGCAAGTACCCTTTATTCATATTATATTTTATCTGTTTATATATAAAGTTTTAAAAATTATTGCTATTTAAGCTAGCTTTGATTTTTTAGGGAGTCAATTTCACATTTGTGTGACAGAGAAATATCCAAGCCTATTTTCTCATGTTACTGAGAATGTTGTATTTCTCAGGAACGAAACCTTAGTTAAATTAGATCCCTACATCTGATAATTATAAACTTCTGAAAGGTCATGATTTCTATTTTATTGGACTTTAAATACTACTCCTTTTGGAAAAGTATGTTAGTTTTGACATTAATAGAGTGCATTTATTTTTCATTACATAGGATTTTGCTATATATAATTCCCTTGAAAGTCAAATCCTTAGAAAGCAAATATGATTGATTTATTTTCAAGGTTGAAGCCTTTGGAAAAGGTTATATTTTAACTCCAGTGGGAGAATGTGTCTTGGTTTACACTGTATTAGTTGACAATAGGGCTGCTATCTTACTGTGGCCTACTCTGCCACCCAGTGAACCAAAAATCTAAGTCAGGGTAAGTAAGTCGACAATACAGTTAGGATGGAGCTCTGAGACTTTCTGTCAACTTGGTTCCATTAACTGGGAAACTGGGATCTAACGACCATCAAATGTCACAATTTTGCCATCTTCACTACCCTAAGAAATGCTTCACTGTGCTTTGATAGATTGAGGTTTCCCATTCAGTTATGGAATCGAAAAACTGCATTTCTATCTATCTTTACTTTTAATAAGGATTCTCTACTGAGACATTCACTGGAGACTCTTAATTGGCTGCTGAATTACCCTAATAAGTCACGTCATCATGGCATCCAGCATACTCAAATGAGTTAGAAGATTCATATATGTTATTGTTTTTTTGCAGTGGAACTGGTGGTTGTCACGGGTGGGGAAAATGTGTGGTAGATTTATACTCCTAGGATTGAAATTCTTCTCTAAACTAGCAATTTATAGGGGTTAAAGGATTTTTTTATAGCAGCTTAAAACAATAACAAATATTTATTATCTCATAGTTTCTGTGAGTCAGAAATTCAGCAGCAGTTTACCTGAGAGTTAAAAGATTTTTAACATAATGTATTATTTTGTTAAGTACAATATGTCTAAATAACAAAGCTTTAAACAATCATGTTCTGGATGTAAATATAATATGAGTTCCTCCATTCTTATATTGTCTTAATTAAAAATATTAAGTCCCAAGTTAAAGCAGGAAATAAGATCAGGTATTATATAAAGTGGAATTCAATCTTTTACATTTGTGTTTGATAAATGTCCAAATAATTTTGAACTTACTTTTATGAGAGATCTGGCCATGTCCTAGAAGAAAGAAAGATAAAATGAGCAAAGCAATAGATTTGTTTTAAAGAGGGGACATTATGTCTTTTAAAGAGAAATATGAAATAAGTTGATTTTTAAAATATGGAACATCGCCCATTCTTGTACTATCCCGAGAAATATAACAGAGCCATACATGTTCACCAAATTATTGAAAATAAAGCAAAATATTTTAACAAACAACACAATATTTTTAAGTGCTTTCTATAGGTCACAGATTCAAATCCAAGACTATGAGTCTCCTGAGGCCTGCTAACAACTGTTAGGCCATACCTCCCCTGTTTTCCTATAAGCACATCTTCAAGGATGGCTATGAATTAGACACTCAGGAGAGAGAGGGAGAGATACCCAAATCCATCTCTTAGTTAAACAAACATAGTCAAGAATCTGTATTTCAGCCTATAAAAGACTTTTTCACTTTCCCACATGTGTATTCACAATAGTAAAATAAAGATTTATAGAAATGTTTACCATAAAGAGCCTTTAACAGGGCCACTTGTTTTTCAATTGAGGAATCTGACAAGAGACAATTGACATTAACTTCACAGGTCCCGCTGACAGTACGTGAATTCAAAGAAAGTGACTATTTCTATCACTAGACAAGGGGCAGCTAAGTCTCTTCTAACCCCAATCGTCTATAATCAGCTTCCACATGCACTTAGACTGATCAGAATACTACTCCCCGGAGGCTCCTGCTTGGTCAGTTTGGACCTTTAGTCCAGGGAGCTAAGGTTGGTTCCTGTTCTTGGTGGTTTGGTTACAACACTGTGAGGCATATGAAACAGATGTCTCCCTCCCTCCGTGGGCATGTGCGTGTGACAGTGAGGTGAGGGCAAGAGTCGCCCCAGGGGTGGATGGGGAGGGGGGTTTCACCCCTTTTAAGCTAGAAATCTCTAGTCAAAGAGCAAGAGAGACTGAGTGCCCTGAGAATGTGTGGGCAGACCCGGCGGATTGCCAGGAGAGATAAAGAGAGGGATGGCTGCCCATCTCACCAGCATCCCGTTTGCCCATTAATCCGAAGAACTGTTGAGGCTTGGGTCTCCGGGCGATTCTCTGAAGAAGATGCTCAAAGGGCTCAGGCAGCTCCTCCTGGGGGACAGACGTGCGAACAAACGGGCGTGTAGGCAACCAGCACGAGGCTCCCGGAAACCTGAGTCATTCCGGTGGTGCGCTCCAGCCCTGGGCGAACCTCGGCGGCCCGCAGTGGGGTCCCGTGGGGCCAGGACAGGGAAGCTGGCTCCACAGGGAGGCGAGAGGAGACCTCCTGGCTTACCCACGCTGGGCCGAGTGGGGTCCATGACAGTGCGCCCCCT
Source organism: Rhinolophus sinicus (assembly GCF_057876585.1). Classification (NCBI taxonomy): domain Eukaryota; kingdom Metazoa; phylum Chordata; class Mammalia; order Chiroptera; family Rhinolophidae; genus Rhinolophus; species Rhinolophus sinicus. The sequence goes on from NC_142504.1 coordinate 29,680,736, forward strand.
GCCTCCACCCCTCCCAGCGGAACTCCTATCCAGCTCGCTGCCTCCCCTAAGCCCTTGCGAGTTTGCAGGAGGCTCGGTGTCGTTGAGCCCTGCACACTTTCCACTCTTTCTTCCCAGCCCGGGTCCCCTCACTCATCTGCAGCGCAGCCACCTGACTTTGTCTTGCTCTGGCGCCGGCTTTGGAGACGCCTCACCACCCTAAATGCACACAGGTGTGGTGTGTCTGTCGGGGATGCGTGGGAAAGGGTGACAAAGCTTTAAAAGCGACCAGCACAGAGCGACATTCCAGCGAGGCGCGCTCCCTTGTACCAAGAGCTTGCGAGCCACGTAAAGAAAAACTTGCAGCTACGTCTTCAGGTCCGTAAAGTAAATGCCACGGCAGCATGTTAGCTTCCCACCCACCTCTGTTCATTTAAGTCCCCAGCAGCTCGCCCCTCGTCCCCGCTTCTGCCTATGTCCGGGGTGCGTTCCTTTACCCAGGCTCAGCGTTTCCAAACGCCAGGTCCTTGCAGCTGGACTGGAGTTCCCCGAAATCCCTGTTACCTGAGGATGAAACCTTTTGAGGTTTCCAGCTTTGTGAGGACCCTGGGCTCATCAGGAAGGTCATCATTGCTTCAGTGAGTTCCGGAGACCCGACCCGCAGCCCTCGGGAAGAAACTTGGAAGGTGGGCACAAAATCTCGTGCGGGTCCCAGGGGGTGCCTTCCTTTACATCCCCCCCCCCGTGTGCCCCCACCGCATGTGGTCGCGGTGGTAGTGCCCACCAGGGTAATTAGGGTGTTATCGCGGGGTGGGGGGAAGTGACAGCTCCCAAGCCCAGGAAAAAGGACACGGGCCAGCTTGGGACCACGGCTCACCTTGATCTGGTCGCTGTCAGACCAGTCCGACCAATAATTAAGATCATCATTGGCTCCGATTTCTTCTGCAAACAGTTGAGTGGACACAAGAAAAACGACTGCCAAAGCCACAAGGGTTTTCATGTTGGATTTCTGGTCAGAGTGGGGAGAAGAGATCGAGGAGAGAAAAATACATGCATTGGGGGTGGCTATCCAAGAGTTGGAGCAGCAAAATTGTCGGTCCCACAACAGAACTAAGGGCAATTGAACCAAGATGAAAAGTCTAAGGGCTAAAGTCCCGCCTGTATCCTTTAGGAAAGATAACCATGCTCCAAAGCTTCTCGAATCCCCTTCTCCCTAGATCCCAACTCCCCCTGCCCCCGACCCACCAATCCACACCTTCAAGCCAGGAGGCTCCGCAGATGGAAGACAAAGAGGGACCTTGGCATTTGGAATACCTGTCTCCCTGCTGTACCCCCACTGTTTCTCGCCCCAGCTGGCCCATCCAGCTTTGTCAGCCGCCACTTCGGAGTGATGCGCGGCGCGGCGCGCCCCCCTGGCAGGGCTCCGGCACTTACTGCTGCGGACGAGCCGGCTGGGTTGCTCTGGCTGGTCTGAGCGCACGCGGGGCGCTCCACACTGGGTCGCTGTGGCGATGGAGGAGCAGGTCGCAGCGCGCTTTCTGCCGGCTTGGTGAAGTGCTGCATTTATCTGAGACTCCACGAGCTTCTAGACCCACGTGACTCGCTCCCCACGAGATTTTCTGCTCAATATTTAATTAGCCGCCTCCTTTCGCTTGCGTCTGATTGAGAGTTTCCGAGACGGTAACCGGTCGGTGCCCATAATATCTGGACCCAATTGGGTTCGAAATGACGCAATTTTAGGAAAATCGAGATCTCGCCATCCAATCCCCAGGGGCCAGTCTTCTTCCGTCTGCAGATCTGACGCCCCCTCCCCTCTCCTTCTTCCAAACAGTGTTCCTTGACACTTAAGATTACTCATCAAAATTGAGCAAAGTGACTCATTCCTCGGACTTCCGCAACTTTTCCGTCCCTTGAGACGTCAGGATAAGTTGCACTTCGAAGGATGGGCAAATAACTTCAGGTATTGAGATCTCGTCGTCGGAAATCGTGCTAAGAAAGTAGGAGCACTTCAAATGGGGGAGGAGGGGTGGAAGGCATTTTTTCCACCTTCTGTTTCCATCTGCAGACTGTCTTAAGTGTTTCTGAGATACAGCCTCCTTCCCTGGGCAGAACATCCTTCTCCCATATCAGCTGGAATACCTGAATATCTTCAGCATTATAAAAGGATTTTTAGTCACCAAAGTATTTCAGAGGATGGATGCAGGTTTATTTTACATCTTGGAGAAAGGGGAATTTAAACGTGATACTGCAGGTAGAACTTTTATTTCAGTGCCATTCTAGGATATCTTTTGTTCCAAAATAGCCAAGTCCTATTCCTTGCCACATCCAGAAGCAGGGGGCTAGAGGACGTTTAGCTTCTTCTCTCCTACCCTTTCTTGCTGAAGATTAAGAAACCGGCAAGATGGTACAAAATGCTTACGGGGTGTCGCTAAACGACTGTAAAGATCATTCATAGTTTTCTCCTATATCTGAAAACAAGTGTAGTGAAGATGCTAATTGCGTGGTCATTAACAATACGAAGCTATTAGCCTAACAATATCTGTACAGAAATCACAGCTTTCCATGAGCCCACGGTTTGCCTTGCAGACACATTTCTTTCATCTCTAAATGAATTAAATGATGTTTCTTGGTGGAGATGTTTTCTCCTCTTTACTCAGTAAGTACTATATTTTTCAGCTAACGCTGATGTGTTTAGTATAATGCATAAAATAAATAATTTTTGCAACTCATATAAACCAGTAATTTTTTCCTCTAATATATGTTCTTTCTTACATAACCCTGCATTTTGAAATTCCCAGGTGTCTCTCATTTCTTTAGGCCTAGCCTCACAACCAGAGGCATTCTATTTTTTGTTTTTATAAGTTTTTATATGGAAAATTATTATATTAAATATACAAAAGTAGAGAGAATCACCCACTTGAAACAATTTGCAAATTTTATCTAGAAATCCTTCCTCTTTCACTTCCACTCAGATTATTTTGAAGCAAATCTCAGACATTTCAACTGTACATATTTCAGCTTGCCTGTATATTTATATAATGGTAGAGATTTTAAAAATAAAAACAGAACCATGCCATTATTCCACCTAAAACAACATAAAGTATTCCTTACAATATTATATATCCAGTCAATGTTTAAATATTCCTATTGTTTCAGAAACCCCTACCCCATACAGTTTACTAGTTGAAATCATACCCTGCACTTGGTTCATATAGCTCTAAAATCTCCCAGAAGCCGTAGTTTATGGATAAAACTAATCAATAGAGTGTGCTACATTCTGGAGTTTACTGCTTGCCTCCTAATGGTTTCTTCTAACTTGTTCCTCTGTCCTGTTTCCTGTTAATTAGTAGTTGTATCTAGAAGCTTGATCCCCCGTAGGTTTGGTTTTTCTGACAAAGCTGCTTTACTCGTGTTGTTAGGAAACACATGATAACTGGTTGTTTCTTCTTTTGAAATGTTAGCAGCCTTTAATGATCATTTTCTAGATCTATTAGTTCATTAGTACCTTCAAAATAGTGTTATTCTGATTTTATCATTCATTCTTTATTTGTTAGCTGGACTATTTCTTCCATATAAAGAGAAACATTTTCTCTCAACAGCTATTTAATTACTCCAAGACATTATATATATAAGAAAGATGGAATAAGTGCTTGATTACTTCCTTTGACCAATGTTAAAAATGAGTTTGTAAATTAAAACGTTCAAGCATGGATGTTTTTTCCAAAACTTTTAGGATGATTATGACCTCATGGATTTAAACATGTGAAGTATTTCAATCCTTTAAAGAAGGATAGAGGCAGTCCTTCTTCTAATTGATGCTCAAATTATCCAATTTCTTGGACAGTGGGTGACATTTCACATTGGTTCCTGAGACTTCTGATATGTCTTGAATAGGCTTTAATGGCTTTCTTGGTTTTTTTTTGGTGAGACAAGATATGCCAGGTTTAAGTTGTGTATTTTCTTTCTCAGACCTGCCATTTGCATTTAAGGCACTCTCATTTCCTTTGTAGAAATGATAATTAGAGATTATAATCTGGGCGTTGTGGATGCATATTACTACTGAGTACTTCATTGTTTCAAGACCTTTTCAATGAATAGAACTGGAAATGTTTGTGTGTAAAATCATAACTGTATATTGACACTTCCTATGCAAATCAGGATACCATAGTCTCTTTCCTTAATCTCTTCTGTTTTGCATCTATTCTATCATGCCAAAAAAATTCCAGCTCCTAGTGACATCAACATAATTACTCATTAGCTTTATCCCAATGCATAATGCCAACATGATAAAAAATATGATTATTCAAAACAGATTAATAGTTTTTATTTGCATTTCTTTATCTGTAGGATATATCACACTAGGTATGTTCAGTCCATTTACTATATTTTAAAGTCACTTTAAAAGTTCTTCTCTGTATGGTTATGCCACCAACTCTTAAACGCATAGGTTCATTTGATCATTTTGATCTTGAGTTGCAGGGACTGCTTTTTAAATTGAGTTTAACTTGAACATTATGTAAAAAGACATAGTTCCAAACTCAAATATTCAAAACATAATGCATTCAGAGAAGTGTAGCTTTAATTGCTGTCCCTCCAACCTCTTCCTTCTAGTAGCATTTTTTTTCAGTTTTTGAGTTTATCCCTCTATTATTATTGTTATTGTGATTGTTGTTATTCTTATTTTGACATAAGCAAATATATATTCATATCCCTCTCCACACTCTAAAATTGCACACATAAAGTGGGGTATTTTAGATTAATTTTTTTTGTTGTTGTTTCTCAGTTGCTGATGTGGTTTATAAGGTAACAATAAAGATGGCCATTTCACAATTTCTTCCCTGTTAGCTCAATGTAACCAGGTGTATAATTCTATTCAGGTGCCATACGTTGCAAATATACCACAATACACAAAACAAAGGGTGTTTCATAGACTTGAGTAACAAACAATAATGAGATAAAATTGGTTAAAGAATACTTTTCTCACTTTTTCCATGTCATTCGTTAATTGCTAACTTAGTGCTCCTAGTATGATCATGCCTTTACTGACACGCTTTGTCCTTGAACATTGTGGGTTTGGGACATTTATATTCTTTATGGTTTTCTTTGGGATATTTATACTCTTTATTTGTATTTTATTTATTATTTGGGGTATTTATACTCTTTATTTGTCTTATTTCCCAGAACATCAAATTTATGACAAAAATATATTAATAAAATACATATGCATGAGAAGTAAAATGGTGAAAAAGTAAATAGTTAATAAATCATTTTTTATGTTTGTAAATTAAAAAAAAAACTGCAGAAAATTACAAAGAAAAAATTAATATCATCCATTTTCTCATAAGCCAGAATAAACCACTGTTAACATCTTGATATATTGCTTATAATTTTTAATGGGAAAATAGTCACCTGATTGGTTTTGTAAAATAAGATACAATCTTTATAGAAAAACAAAGCAATGCAGAAAAGTACAATAATGTATTTCTTTTTAATTACTGCAAATCCAGAAATTGCCATCCTTAACATTAAGAGACCATCATTGTGAATATCTTTCCATGCATATTATATGGTTAGAAGAATAGAACAGTAGACAAATAAGTAAATTATGAAAATAGGATGAGACCCTCAAAAATGTTTTTAATGAAAGAGATTTATATTTTGTTTGACTTTAGCAGTAGAAAAACAAACAAAAAAGTGAAAAATGTTTCTTCACCACGTGATATTTTTTCTTCAAAAGAACCCGTTAATGTTAAAAAGACAAGATTTAGAAATAAACATTAAGAGGCTATCATGTAACATTAAAAAATAGATATTTAGATAATATCTCTTTATTCCCTGTTTTGAAAGATGAGGACATTAGCACTCTTAAACTTTCTCCCATTTCCCCTTCTTCTATCTCCCCATTTTGATAGTTATATGATTATTTTAAAATTATTCAGGTTTATAATACTTACATTTAGTTTTGCTACCATACTTTTATTAGTGTTTGAAATGTCTACTATTCAGCCTATATTTAAACAGTTTCACAGTTCACCACCAGTTTTTTGTTTGTTTGTTTGTTTGATTGATTTTTAGTTTTAGGTGTACAAAACAATGTAATAGGTAGACACATTCCTGAGCTTTGCCATTCTCAAGTTTATTTTTAATCATCTCTTATTTGGCTGGATATCACTGTCAAGCAAATTTTTTTCCTCAGGAAGAAATGACACATATTGTGTTCCCTGAGTTCTCTCATGCTAGTGAATATCTGTCTGTGGCTTCTAAGCTCAAGGGACATCTAGATTAGTTGTAATATTTTAAAGTTAAATTTTATTTTTCACAGGACTTTATGGACGTTTCTCCATTGTCCTTGGAACTGAATGTTATGGAGAATTCTGAGATGCGACAATTTTTCCCCAAGCTTGTATGTAACTTGCTTTTTTGCCTGACTGTCTGAGGAATTCTTTCTTTAGTCTTGACATTTAATAGTTTAATTAGGATATGTCTTGTTGTTAGTCATCCTAAATCTGATTTTACTGGAGTTTCATGAACTGTTTTTGTTTTGCAAATTATTCTCTTTCTTCATTTAGGAAAATTCTATTGTATTAGGTCTTTAAATATATCTTTGAAGTGGAACTTTCATTTAAAGAATAGAATGCTATGGTCTTTTTCTTTGGATCATAATATATTTTATAACATATATAAATATTGTAATATGTTGATATCTCATGTCTATAATATTCTTCCAAATTGCTTTAATTTTTTGCCCCTTTCATCTGCATTCACTTAGATTACCTTAAGTCTTTCCTCTTTGGGTCAGTAATTCACCTTTGTTTATTCTGTACCTTGCTGTTTCTAATTTACTTATTATTTCCATAATCATGTTGCATATTCCCCTATTTGTTCTCATAGACTAGTATTTTCCTTTTTTGTCTCATTTAATTACTTTATTATTTTATTGGTATGCTCTTATTGCATTTATGTTCTTGTTAAGATGTTCTTAGTGTGAAGTAATTGAGGGAATTTCTTTCTGTTTCCTGAGTTATATTTTCTTCTGGTTTAGTGGTAAAATGCATGAGTTTTGAGCAAGCGCTACCAATTTTAATACTGGCGTAGCCACTTTCTAGTCATGTGGGCTTGGACAGGTTACTTAAGCACTCTGCCTCAATTTTCTAATCTGCCAAATAGTATAACAAATAGTACTTGCCTTATAACACTGCTGTGGCAATTAATTGAGTAAATACATGTGAAGTATAAAGAACAGTGCCTAGCACATGCAATGAATGTTTATTATTATTATTCTATGTGGCTGTGTGTGTGTGTGTGTGTGTGTGTGTGTGTGGGTGTGCGCGCGTTAATGGTTAATTTTATCTATCAGTTCAACTAGGCTTATGTTGCCCAGTTGTTTGGTCAAACACCACTGTAAATATAGCTGTGAAGGTATTTTTTAAGATGCGATTAATATTTAAATCCATAGACTCTGAGTAAAACCACTGCTTTCCATTATGTAGGTGGGCTTTATCTAATCAGTGGAAGGTTTTAAATGAAAAAGACTGAAGTCTCCCAAGGAAGCAAGAATTCTGCCTCCAGACTGCCTTTAGACTCAAGGCATCAACTTTTTGCTGAATTTCCAGATTTCCAGGCTGCCCTGCAAATTTCAGATTTGCCAGACCCCACAATTGTAAGACCTACTTCCTTAAACCCTTAATTGATTCCTTGAAATGAATCTCTCTCTCTTTGTACACACACAAGCACACACCACATACACACCTTATTGATTCTGCTTCTCCGGAGAATCCTAATACAGTGTGTAATATATTTGCATTGTTTCTGGGCTACTCTTTCCATCTTGAGATTGCTTGGGTGGCTCTGGGCAGACGGAATAGGAGTGACTATTTGACTCTGTTCCTACAATTTTGGAGATTTTATTTTCCCTCTGAGGGTTAGGTATTTTGTGTTCCATTCACTTTTCTTAGACTGAGGGAATGAAAGAGGGAAGGGAAACTTGGATGAGGTGCTGTGCAGTCTGGATACTTAGACTCTGCTCTTTCTTTGGAGATTTTATGCAGTGTCTTGTTTCACATCAGTTGCCTGGTTGGAGGGTCTGTTCCTTTCTTGTGAGGGACTCCCTTGGACTTTGATTTCTGCGTGGGCAGAGAGCCTCCCTCCATTCCCTCAACTCAGTCATTCTTTCTTGGTATCACCAGTTTCTCTCAGCCATTTGTTTTCCTTGCATTTTGGAAGAAAATGATAATGCCCACTAAATTTTCTTTTCTCCATGTGCAGCATCATTGAGAAGTTTCAGAATTTTGTCAACTTACCAATAAAACATTTGGAAGGTAATGGCGTGAACCGGGAAATAATGGGCCCTTCTGCTTTGCTGCACAATTTTCTGTTTCTTTCATTGGCTACAGGTTGTCAAAGACTTTTTATTAGATTGTAACTCTTGATTTGTTTGGTTGCTGACTGTAGATTTTAATTTTTTCCTGGAATTACCAATTTTTACTTTTTTTGTAGGTGTTTGAGAAGGCCTAGGATAGTACCATGTTCATGTTATCTGATTATTAAATGTTTATAGAATTGTTGGATAACATCTATACCAAGTGCATGTATCAATTTTTTACTGTTTTGTGGCCTCAGAATCCAGAACTTTAGAAAATCCTCTGGAACACAGCTGTTGTTGTAAATATTACCTTGGAAAACTATGTTGTCTGCAGGGCAAAGTCTCTTCTTTCCACCTTGACACATTGGCTTACTTTTTACATGTTATTTATCTGGGAAATCTTACTGCTATGATCGCTTCTTTTTTCTTGTTGTCTCATGGGAATTCTAACTTCTTTATTAATTGTAATCATATATTTTTATTTGAGCACACTCATATTAATCACTCTTTAAAATGTTTTCAGTCTACATTGTTACCAGGTCCTGGGTTATTAAGCATTTGGCACTGCGTGAGAAGAGACACCATCGTGGAGGCAAAGGCAGGATTACAAGGTTCTGCACCATCTGATGGGCTAGAGAGGATCTTAAGCAATTCTCAAAACCAGGTAATATAATCATGGTTTCATTAGAGAATACTAATCCCCTGTATCTGAATCTAATTACTGTCCTCTATGTTTCATGATGTTGCATCTTTAAGAGTTCAGTCTTTGTGTTTCTGTTCGTTTATCCAGAAGGCTACTTCTTATGGGAAACTCACTAATTCAAAAAGATATCTGCACCCTATGTTCACTGCAGCATTATTTACAATAGCCAAGACATGGAAACAACCTAAGTGTCCATTGATGGATGAATGGATAAAGATGTGGTATACATACACAATGGAATCCTACTCAACCATAAAAAGAATGAAATCTTATGTGATACTAATTTTAGTTCTTTGTATAGTCAGTCAGAAGTGGGCACATTACTGGAAAAAGGATACAATATTGCAACCCTCCAACCTTCTACACATGCCATAAGGAGAATTAATTCAATAAACATTTACTTAATGTTTGCTATTTGCCAAGCAAATATGATGCTGGGAATACAGAGTTGAATAACTCAGTTTTTGCACCAGCAGAAATCAAGAAGTCAGGGAAGCAGGACATATAACAGATGCTATAACAGAGTGAACATTGTATTATGGGAGCAAGAAATGAAATGTCTCTAAATGGGAGAGGGTAGGATAGAAGGCATTCCAGGGAGAGGGAACAGCTTAAGCAAAGACAGAGAGGTAAGGACATGCAATGGATATCCACTGGAGAAGCTAGAACCAAGATGGCTAATGTTGGAAGGGGCAGGAATTGGTAGGGGTAAAACAAGATGAAGTCAACTGACATCAACTCTTGCTTGAGTCTAAACATCAGCAAATTCTATTAACAAGCAAAGATAACTTGTTCTGGAAGGAAAGCAAAGCTCACAGCTGTTGTTTTTCACCTAGTGGTTCTTGAATCAAAAGATTAGGAATTTGGTGGGTTTTTCGAAACTACTTACATATAGTCAAGATAACAGCCTTTAAAAATATTTAATAAATGTGTTTTCCTTCCATTCCTCCTGGGTGTAATTAGAAATTCACATTGTATGTACTTGCCAAAAGACTGAAGGTAATCTTATTCAACATGACTCTGCAATCTTAAAATAATAAACCAGACTAATAAGTCCACTGAAAAATACTCCTAATCAGATATCAGTTCAGCTAAACTGGATCCTTAAAGGTCAAAAATTCAATTAAAATTAGGTGCAGCCAGCCCAATTGCCTTAGCAAAATAGCAAGTTGGTAACACGTCATAGAAGCACTAGTTAAAAATCGAGAAGAAAATCATTTTAGACTAGATTAATGATGAGTACGTTCACATTTAAATTCATCTGGTACCCTAAAATAGGGAAGTGTATTTTTCAAAATCAAACTGAGAAACCCAGCTATGGAGCCATGTCTTATTCATTTCTTTCTCTAGGCAGTAGTTTAATAGTTAATGTATCAGGCAATTGACTTTGAACTCTTTGCCAGCTGAAAACAGAGTCTACGCTGGAGACTTTCTTTCCTGATTACAGGAGTCCCATGAACAGTTTGCCATTTTGCATCAACAGCCCTTCTGCTGACACTGCTTCCATTAATGTCTCTAGCAAATGGGTTTTGAACTCAGACTGTCTGGTTCCAAAGTCCAATCCCTACCTTTTATCCATCATATTGTCTCTAGTGCTGTAGACTTGATGTTATTAATGTGCTGAGAGTTTGGTGGGGGATGTCTAAGGGAACCACTAACCATTTATTCCTATTTTCTAAGCTTTATTTCTGAATCAAATCAAGTCACTGCAAAATTTTTTATTTGGATTTCATTACTCCTACTTTCTGTAAAAATATCATCACCGTGATACGGTATAATGTCTTCAACTTTGAGTTTTTTATGTGAGAAACTGCTTATGAGGACTATATATATGTATTTTTATCAAATAGCTATTATGGTATAGTTTATTGTGGTCTTAATGTTCCTTATATAAGAGACTGTGAGATTTATTTCATTTATAATTCAATGTATCTCCCCTGGAAAACTGACATATCTCCTTATATCAGATGGGAGCTACATAATTCAACATTTCACCTCATTCCCCTAGTTTTTATTTTATTTATCTTGTCTGTCAGAGAATTGGAGCTAATTTTTACACTCAGTTGTACTAACTTTCTAGTCTAGTCTAGTCTAGTTTAGTCTAATTATTCAATATTTCCTTTTAAAATTTGGCTCTTATGTTTTAATGTTTAAAATTATTTTGTATTTATTGTAAACAGCCTCAAATTACATATATGTATGTCTCTCTCCAACCAAAAGACATATTGAGTTTACTTTTCTTAACCATTTCTAATACCAATAACCCTGGACCAACTCCTCATTATCTCTTTCTATATGATTTTAATAATTTATTAACAATGTTCTCTGACTCCTGACATATCTCTAACTTACCCAATACAACACAGTTTACAGCAGAACTCTGGCCACAGTGTGCTCTTCTTCAGAACTCGCCAGTAATTTCCTAATTTTCACTAAAACAAATACACTTTCCTTAGCTCATTACTTAAGATATTCTCTAACATGGATTCAACCCAACTCTTTAGGCTTTTCTCCCTCTAGTCTTCATGTTTTAAATTTATAATTTAGCCCAATTTGACGATCTATGGTCAATCTAATTGCTCTAGCCAGAAACCTGAGCATCAAAGTTACTTTTCCCCTCTCTTCATTCTTATGACCCCACCTCCTCCATCCAATGCATCAAGTAGGATCCTCACTTTAAAATGCATCTCAAATACATCCACTTCTTTCCATTTTCATTGCCACCATGTGAATGTAGGCCATGATGATATCTCCAGAACTATTCAATATTCTTCCAATCCATTTTCCACATAGGAATTATAATGAGTTTTAATAATACAAAAAACACCATGTTACTACCCTGCTTACAACTAGAAATGGCTTAAATAAAATCCAAAGTCCTTATCCTGGCCTTCAAAGTCATGAATGATCTGAGCCCTGGTTATGTCTTAGCTCATTTTATGCCCCTCTCCTCCTCCTTACTCTACTTTAGCCATACCGTGTTTGGTATGGTAATTGGCAAATTACAAATCATAGGCCAAATCTGGCCCACTGCCTGTTTTTGTTAATAAAGTTTTATTGAAGCACAACCATGCCCATTTGTTTAGGCATTGTCAATATCTGTTTTCATGCTCCAATGGAAGTGTTGAGTAGTTGCAAAAGAGAACAGATGGCTCACAAAACATGAAATATTTATTCGTTGTCTCTTTATAGAGTCTTTGCTGACCTCTGCACTAGAGTATTTATTCCCCTGCTCTTTGCATAACTGTGCTTTTCTCATTGCATGGTTCTCAAGTTAGATGTCTCTACATCAGAAAGGCTTTCCTGATCACCATAACTAAGCAGGTTATTTCCTAAATTTTCTATAATTGTACCAAGTTTGTGATTTCATTACATTCACCGCAAAGCTGTGTTTAAATATTATTTGCTTACCTGTGACTGTATCTTTTATTGGAATATAAATTTCTTAAGGGCAGGGAACATATCAGTTTTGTTCTTTACCTTATACTCATTTCTTAAAATAATACCTGATTATATAGTAGGTGATAAATGTTAATTGAATGAATGAACATTTCCTATTTTTCACCTCCATTTTTTATCATTACCTCTTTGATTGGTGAATATATTGAGATCTTTTAAGCAGCCTCTTTCCCAATTTATCTTTCACTGAGAATATCCTTCTTATATACTTCCCTTGTGGTTTAATTTAGTCTCATGGGTGGGATCAAACAATACCTCTTAAGTCTTTATTTTGCTTTGAGTTGTTATGATATTGCATTTACCTGAGGAGAACAAAGTGGAGGTACAGAGAAATACTTCCCTTATTGAATAGTTACATCAAAATTAAAATAGAGTAACTCTTAGAAAAAGGAATACTATGGTGAATCTTTAGTCAAAGCCATTTGATAAGATCAAACCATATTTGCTTCGAGGTAAGTTTCTTATTAAAAAATACAGAAACATCTGATCTTTAAAAGAATAAGAAATACATGTATAGATAAGTTTCCTGGCATGTTTATAAACTCCCTAATATAGTATGTCCTTAGTAACGAAATTTCTAAGCTTTTGAGCTTAGAAATTTCTTCTTGAGCTTCTACTCTGAGCATAGCATAAAGATAGAAGATAAAAGATAAAGATAGAAGAGGAAACAAACTTTACCATGAAGGATTATAAATTTGATCAGAGCAATTTCATAAGAAGACTCCAGAGATGTTTAATTGCTCTATAACCATATACCCATATTTATACCAATTGTTTTGATATGTTAAGAACTATGTATACAGCTAATTAATTAATTGGTGAGTTGTGAAATCTTACAGTCAAGTTCCATGAAGTTTTCAGTACATTTGTCTGAAGGGAACAATAAGCAAGGAATGCATAAAGAAAAGTATTTCAAGATACTCTGGTAAAATAACTGGTGAAAACTTCAGTAGAAAGGGGAATCAAGAGAGAGAGGGGGGCATGGTTAAAGTTATTAGTGAGAAGGAGTTTTGTCCAGGCCCTTAGCTAGAGGGGATCTGGTTCACAAGCCAGAAGAAAGCCTGGGAGACTACACTAAACTTTGAAATGACTTTCATATCCTATAACAGAATTTAAAAGAAATCAGAAGCTCTTGTCTGGGGAAATAGCTAGCACTATATATCCAACACTATCTAGTACTGTTGGTGATTATCTCTGAAGTTTAAGGGAAATCTGAAGCCACTAAGGCATAAACCATGGAAAAGTCTGATATTTCAGTCTAGATGTTTATTCTCTAAACAGAAAGTAAAAAGGTCTGCAGTCTTCCACCCTGCTTGTTTTATATAGGCCATGAGTTATTGTTAGTAATATATAAAAATCAGCCATAAAACTATCCCAGTCAGGAGTATCCTGAATGCAATTACCTGGAGTAACAATTATATATAAAATAATAAATATTATTTTACAGCTAGGTGAGCCACAAGAAGACTCAATAGAATTATGGGTAAATGAATTTTTAATTATAAGGAAGTAATTTGAGTAGCAGTTCAATGATTTCTTTTCTTCTCTTCTAGCCGACTAAATTCAGGAGATCAGGAATTGATTCTTCCAAAATTAGCAAATAGCATTACCAATAACTAGGAATTCAGAAAACATGTAAAAGTTCATGACCAGTCTCTTTTCCATTTACTTCATTTTGGATTCTTCTATTATCCTTCTCAGTTATCAGTAAAAAGAAGATTTCTGGAGGGAAAGGAAGTCCAGTTATTTCTGGTTTTCGAAATTTGTTCCAGTGGCAGATTTACTTCAACTTTGTTCTACCAACATTTCTTAAGTATGTGCTAAGCACACAAAAGAAAAAATCATTTCAATTACTCCATCCATACTACTTTAATGGGATTTGGCTACTGTAAGCCATACAATGCATAGGCATTTTAAAACTTTGAGATTCTTAAGTGGCTAACACACATACTTAGAATCAATTAGAGGTTGTAAGAATGTAGATAATGAAATGAAACGCAGGTGTTGCAGTAACATGGACTTGGTTTACAGTCTGATTTTTATCATATACTAGTTGTTTGATGTTGGGCATATAACTTAACATCTGATTCTCTCTCTCTCTCTCTCTCTCTCTCTCTCTCTCTCTCTCTCTCTCTGTGCTTAATATGCCTACACTGTAAGATTTTTGTGATGATAACATGAAATCATATTGTAAAACACCTACCGTGTTATTATAATAAAATAAGACCGGGTCTTACATTAATTTTTGCTCCAAAAGACTCATTAGAGCTGATGGTCCGGTTAGGTCTTATTTTCGGGGAAACACGGTAGTATATAGTGCCTGGAAAACAGTTGCCAGTAAATTGCAGTCGTGATTATATCATTAGTATTGACTCTAATATAGCATCAAGTGTTTTAAAGGAAATGGAATACTTCGCTGAGAGACTTGCCTTGGTATGTAGAATATTTCCAGGGAGTAGTTAGCTCTGTATTTGTAAATGAAATTAGTTTACTCAACACTCAATTTCTGTGAACCATATCTAATGTACCTTTACTTTTCTTATTACGTATGGAAGCTTGCAGTACATGCCTATAGTTTATGAATACAGGCTTCATGAGTTTAGATAGCATAGCTAAGGCATAGCTTACTTTAAACAAACTAGGATTTAAAGGACTACAGTAGCAACTGCCCGAAGAAGTTGGGCCGTATAAGAATATAAAGAATAGTGACAATGATGATAGTTATTTTTTTATTGCGAGCTTACCAAGTGCCAGGTTTGTGCTAAGGGCCTTATTTCATTTAATTATTGCAGTACCCCTACAATGTGAATCTGATTATTATCTGTGTCTTATTGATAAGGCAACTGAGGTTTCTAGAGATTAATTTGACCTGTGCTCACAAAGAGACTAGAAGAGGGAGATGGAATCCACTGAGGGTCATTTGATGCTCTACAAGTCACCACCTTCCCAGACACTGAAACTACAGCAAAACCTATAGTGTTGTATTGTCAGCTATGATTTATCTTTGTGTCAACATCAATTCTTGTCCCTAAGAAATGCTGAAGCATGAAGTAGTGAGGCATGGCTGAGAAGCCAGTTTGTTTGACTTGTTTTCCCCTTCATGTTTTAAAACTTTATTTGGATATTTAAACAAAAATGTGCATGCCAGTAATTAAAATCATTTAAACAACAACAATAAAATAGAATTCTGATTAAAATCGCATTTACAGTCTGCAGGACACCTTGGAGCAGCTTGGTTTTTGAAAATCACTGTGATCCCACGCAGCTGCTTTTTCGCCAACGTGAAAGTACTCTTCCTTCCCTACCAGTCAGACCTGCCTGGAGAAGTAAGTCTTCCCGTCAGTAGTTCTCGATTCTTTGATGTGAAAAGGAACACACAGCCATTTTAATTGAATCCAACCTCCTTGCATCTTAACAAAGTTAAATGGCTAAAAGAGGTCATAAGAAACCGATGCTTGTGGAGTGTATAGTGCCTATTGGCTGCATGCCTCCTTAGGATTCGCCAGTTTGCTTCTCCATTTCAGCCATTTTTTGGGGAGGCAGTGGACTTTTCCCTTGCATTTCAGCCTTTTTCAGTTCGGGTTTATCGAATTGCTCAATCTCAGCCAGATTGGGTTTGTCAGAGGTAGTTGCAGAGAAAGCAGGTGAGTAGAGTCCGGTTTGCGAGTCTCGTTTGACTTTTAAGCACCTACCGGTCAGCTGAAAAATTGGGGAGAACAGAAATTAACGATCTTTGGCAGTTTGAGATAATGAGCTGTATTTACTTCCTTCCTTACAAGTGAGACTGACTCTATATGTGGTACAGCATGTATGTGTAGTTGTGTAATCACCACAGTTTGTGGGTTTTTTTTTCATTTTCTTAACAATTGTGCATCTCTTCATCTTCAAATTCATAGTTGGGGTTTTAGCCCAACTGACACTTTTCAGCCACAAAATGAAGTGCATGTACTCTTGTTCTCATTATGGAACATGACTAATGGAAACACAGACAACAGGTCTTGCTCATACCAAGCCTCAGCAACCCACTTGATTTGTTCCCACGTGGACAGGAAGGAGAAATAGAGGGAAGGTTACCATGACGGCATTAAATTCTAACCTCCTGGGGTCTGGTGATGATTGAAAAGCAACACTCTAAAAAAGCAACATTCATAACAAGGAAGCCATTGTGCTGTACACTTTAAACTTAGTGCTGTGTGTCTGTTGTAAATAAAACTGAAAGAAAAAAAAAGCAACACTCTTTGCCAAAACTTTACGAAGTTGGTAACTTTTAAAACCAAAATAAACCTGTGAATGAATATTTCTTCCCGTGAAAGAAAAAGAAATTATTCTCAAGGTCATTGAAAATCTCACATACAAATATTTTTCATAAAAAGAGAGTAAGCGATAAGGCAATTATAGAATAAACCAAAAAAAAAAGAACAAGAAAAGAAATGTTATCTAACTGATGCTTCTGCATTGGAAAAATATGTATATAGTCATAATAATGTAAACGTTTTTTTTATTTTTAACTTCTAGAGCAATGTATTGACAGAACACAGGAGACCACATGATGGTTACAAAATGGCAAACATGATTTATCTATCTTGACAGTACAAAGTTAAGAGTAAGTATGATAGAAGTTAAGGGGAAAGGTGGAATGGAGAAGTGAGAAGACTAGGATAGCCAATAGCTTAACATACCAAGTGGCAAATTAAAAAATGCTATCTGTAGTGGGTAGACCAAGGAATCCAAGTAGTTAGTATCTAGTAGCCAACAAAGAAAAGAGAAAGCCATACAAATTGACACCATAAGAGAAAGGGAGGTGGGTGATTGTAAAGTGACATAAATTTTCATCTGTCATATCAGGAAGTTAATGGAAATTATCGAGAATTGATAAAAGAAAGAGCTCATGAAGCATATTGTTTAGAGAAATACCAGGAGAACCGGAACAAATTCTACGGGCTAAGTGTGATGTCAGAAAAAAATGGGGCTGGAGACTGCTACCTGCAACTAGCATGACTACATTTATGACTTTGACAAACAAATATTAAACATTGGTATTGAAAAAGAAATGTTACAGAAAATATTCCTTTAAGTCCCCTCGTACTTTGTGTGTGTGTGTGTGTGTGTGTGTGTGTAGAGGTGCATTGAGTTATTCAGCTTTTTTTTTTTACACATGTTTATATGGGTTTGGAAAGATGGTGTATGTCTAAGTGGTCATAAGAAGAGCAGGTTGTACTTTTTTTTATTATGATACAAAAATGACCAGGAAGGGCAAGCAACAACCCTGAGGGTCTCCGTACCTAGAGGTGTCGTGATGAGGAACAGCAGCGGATGAGAGTGCAGACAGCTCGGCCAGCCCAAGGTGAATGGGCGTCACCGGCAGGATGCACATGAGGGGAGTTATTCTTCAGACAATGTCAGTGAGGCCTGGTGACAACTGCAGGCAACCCTCCCAACCTCCGCGGCATAGATGCAATACCAGGAAGCAGTTTTTCCCTGATGGAGGCGGGAGAGAGCACTGAATGGATGGAGAAAACCTGGAATCAATTAAATGGCCGCTTCTGTCATTGGGTGGAATGAGGAGTTGAAATGGAGATTAAGCTGAGTTAAAGAAAATGGAATTTCTGATACATTCATGTGAGGCCAGATAGGGAAGTAGGAGTTGGGGCTAGCGTGGCTCCAGAGTACTGCTCTTAACCAAACAGACACTACTGCACTGGGGAGGACAGAGAAGGACTAAAGATCATTAACATGGATGGCAAAAAGAGGTAAGTACCAGAAAGCAGATAGGAAGGATTTGGAGTCTTACAAAAGGTATTGTGGATCATTTAGGATTGTGGGGATGGGAATACTTAATCTAGAAGAGGTACCAGCTGAGCTTGATCTTGAAAAAAGGATGGAATTTAAATCTATTCTAGGTTTGTAATATACAGAAGGTGCCAAAAAAATGTATACATATTTTAAGAAAGGAAAAACCTATTAAAATTGTAATGCTCGATATATACCAATAACAAAAGATGAATACAAGTCACATTTTACTTCTGTAATTACAAGAGGTGCTCAAAGTGGTTACCATCAGCATGCAGACACTTCTGATTACGGCAAACTACTGCTTGAGCAACGTTGATCAAAGCGTCCACTTGCATACATTTTTTTGGCATCCCGGATATATGTAATATAAGGACAGAAGCCCAGTTGATGTGTGCTTATGTATCCCATATTGGGATTAAATAGAGAAAACTTGATGTTTACGTGCAAGTAAGAATTCTTTTACAGGCATACTTCAGAGGTATTGCAGGTTCGGTTTCAGACCACCACAATAAAGTGAGTCAGAATCTTTTTACTGGTGAGGGTGTTGTCTTCAGTTTGTCAAAAAAGCAACACCTGTGAGGCACAATAAAGCAAAGCACAATTAAGTGAGGTATGGCCTGTCCTAAGATACTTCTTACCGAAATACTTAAAATTCATAAGTCAGAAATGTTCACAAAGTACACATACATTGGGAGCTTTTGTCGTTGGCAGCAAATCAGACAACACATTAATAAGTCTTTGAAACTTCGAGAGTCAAAACAACAAACTGGAAGTTTCTTTCGACTTCAGAGAATTCTTAAAATCGAATTCATGTTTTATGGTTCAGTTTGCATCCGTTGAAAAATTCATATTTGTTGAAACAGTCTATTTTTTAAAGAGAGAAGAAATGATTCTTTGTTTTTATTTTGGGGAGTAGTGTTGCTTTTATTCTACTGTTAAGAAAAAGTAAAGATGATACTTCTACATTCCATTTGGTGCGCTATCTTCCAATTCCCAAAACAGAGAAACGGGAAAGTTGATGGAGGCTTCAGAGTACAGGGTTTTCTATACTTCCTTTTGTCCTGGCTCTGCTTAAAGTCCTTGGGTAATTTTAACTAAGTTAGCAAAATTATGGGCTAACGAAGCCTTTCTTTTGTTAGTTCTGTCTTAGCCTGTAGTCTTAGTGTATCTAAAGTGATGTTTTCTCCGAGGGTGGAGAGAGGTTGGGTTCATCTGATATTAAAATTACCAGGTAAAAAGTTGCATTAGACCAAACTAGTGTGTTCTTCATCTTTCCAACCTCATTAGTTATTTGGATAAATTTAACTTTTTGAAGATGTACGCAAACATATTTTGGCAGCAGATGCAGCTGTGATTTTGCATGGTTAGTGATTTCATTCAAGAGATATTTTGAGCCCCTATAATGTACTAGGCACTAAGGATATTGCAAATGGACAGATATTGCCTTTATCTTGATGGGGCTTATCTGTTAGTGGGGAAACAGAAAACAAATAAGAAATAAGTAGATAAATTAATGAAACAAAATGATTACAGATTGTGATAAGTACTTATTAGGAAATAAAAAATGGGATAGTTCAGTGCTTAAGGAAGGTTTCTTTGAGGATATTTTGGCTGGCCTGTGAAAGAGCAAAAGCAGACTGTCATGTAAAGTGAGATGAGGAATGTTCTAGAAGGAGAGGACAGCAGGTGCAAAGTCTCTGTGGTCAGTGATCCATGGAGTAGTGGCAAAAGGTGTGGCTTGAATGGTTGACAAGGGCTAGACAATGTGGGTTGTTAGGCCATTGTGGGGATAGAGCCAGGAGTGCAGTTTCCAGGCTCGCGGCCTCACTTGGGTAGTAAATGGCCATCAACTGTGAATGGATGGCCATCAGCTGTGGCTAGTTGGCCGTCAGCTGAAACCGGTGAGCCATTGGCTACTAATATAACTGCCGTGGCTATGCTAGCAGCAAATGGGGGCTAGCAAGAAGATGGTGGCTGGCGAGCGAGGATTGCAGTTAGCACGGTGGAGTTTGTCGGTTGGCAGAAAAGCGGACAGCAAGTCGCACGTAGTGTGAATCCAGCCTCCAGTGAGACTATAGTGGTATGACTCCCCTACCTATGGCTCCGTGGATGTTCCTTTTTGGAGCCACATCCTGCGTTCTTATGTGGGGAGCGGGACCAGAGATCCCGCATGACACCCTGCATAACAGCCATGATATGGAGCTGGGCATGATTTTAGGCATTATGAAAGACATTGAGGGACCACTGTAGCAGACACGTTAGTGTCGTGTCCCCTTCACACACACCCCTGCCCCAGCTTCCATTTCTTCCTTGCAGTTGCTTTCCCTTTTAACACCCACCTTCTAACACTTAGTTGAGGGCAGGCTAATGGAGTAACTTTGCCCCAGTGCACAGAGAGCCAGGAGGAAGAGCCTGGAAATGTATGCCTTGTCTATCCCCCAGCTCTAGACCAATGACTGCCAAGGTGGGGATGGGGGTACACTAAAGCCCAGCTCCCTTGCTTTGGTTCTGATTAGGACTCCTCTGAGTTGAGGTACGGCTTATACTCCAGAGATCCCTTGTGGGATCAGACAGAAACTACAAGCTTTAGGACTTTGCCTGAGAACTCACCATTCTTTACTCCCTCCCCTTCTCCACTTGTTTCCCCCATAATCCCTTTATAGGTTCCTCTTGAGAACATTTCCCTAATAAATGTCATGTACATGAATCCTGGCGTTAGGGTCTGCTTCTGAGGAATTCAGCCTTAGACAGTCTGCTGTTTTTTAGAGGGTTTAAATCCCACTTCAGCCTCTTATCAGCTGTGTCCTTGGACAAATTTCTTTTCTTTTTTTTTATTAAATTAATCTATTTTTCTATTAGTTTCAGGTGTACATAACAATGTACTAGTTAGACATTTACACCTCTCACAAAGTGATAACCCCTCTCCCCCAATCTACTACCTCTCTGACATTGTATATAGCTGTTACAATTCCAATGACTCTATTCCCTATGGTGTACTCCACATCCTGTGACTATATACATATATATATATACATATATATGCATATATATATATATATATATATATACATATACACATTAAATTATAGTTGACATTCAATATTATTCAGCTTCTGCTCCAGGTGGACAAATTTCTTCATTCTCTATAACTCAGTTTCTTTGATTCAATACAATCATTCATTGAATATTTACTGAATGCCTACTGTATTGCAGGCATTGTACTAATGCTAAGAATTCAAGTCCTGGTGGAGTTTATCTTCCAGAGTGTGTGTATGTTGGGGGCGGGGAGGAACAATAAATAAAACCTAATAAAGAAACAAGCCCACAAACAAACAAAAACCTATAATGTCTAAGACAATGATAACTGTTAGAGAAATAAATAGAGTAGAATAAAGGGAACAGGGAATACTGTGGGGGCAGGGATGGGGATTGCAGTTTTCAAAAGGACGCCCTCTTGGGAAGATGTCACTGGAGCATATGATAAAGCTAGTGCAAGGACGTGGGTTGGGGTGGGGGTGCCTGCTATGACTGAAGGACAGCACGAGGACCAGGGTGGTTGGTGGGGAGCAGGGAAAGAAAGAGTAGTAGGAAGTGAAGTCAGAGAGACAATGGAAGATCAGATCCTGGAGGATCTTGTAGACCATTGTAAAGATGAGTTTGTATTCAGAGCCTGGGCACCACTGAGAGTTTTTGAATAGAGCAACGACATACTTGTAATCTGACTTAGGGTATTAAAAAATCCCTTTGACCACTGTGTTGTATGGAGCAAGGGTGGATAGGCATTAAAAGTAGAATCTACATGAAAGGGTTGAAAGTATTAAATGAGCTAATATATGCAAGTCTTCAAGTGGTCTTAGTTATTGTTTTTTCTTAATGATATTTTCAATAGCAAATGGGGTGATTTTATTGAAAACTCCTTCTGCCTGACATCACTCCAGTGGAGATCTGAACATTTACTCACTGTTATCCAGGAAAAGAAAAATGCTAAGTAACATGGAACCTGACAGAGAGAAGGGACTCTCCCCTGATCCTTGGCTCAGGACTGCATTCAGTAGAGTGGATTCGTTTATCTGATCTTGACAGCAGTTCTTTATTCTACTTGGAGAGTCCTGGGAAGAAAGAGTGACTTAGAGTCTAGGTTAAAAGGAAAGGTGAGATGCATTATGGGTAAACTTTGCTTATTTCATAATTTCCTAGGGCAAGTTTAGTTTAATTCAGTGACTAAGTTAGATCATACTTGGAATAAGGACAAATTACTTGGAACAAGGAAGGACAGAGGACCTTTTACCTTTTAGGTTCAATATTTCCTGTTGTGTTCTAGAGTCAGATTTTTAAAAAGGGGTGGTGGAGAAAAGTCAGGCATTTACTCTAAATATGAGGACTTTTACTTTCCTTCTAAAACCTAAGCATAAGTGTTGGGTCAAGTATTTCTGTGCTAAAATATTTCATTAATTAATTGAGACAGTTCTTCCTCTTCAAAGAATAGAGGCTGTCAATATTTGGCCAAGCATCCAAGTGTAGAGTGCAAATACAAATGCTAAAGGAACTCAAAGGTAATAGAGGAATCATTGTTAATCTGATTAAGCCCCAGACCTTGGGTCCATGAGCAATAGTAGTATTTGGGTTAGCCCTCAAAGGAAGAATGGGTTGTGAAATTGGATATGTGGAGAGTGAGGGATAGGTCACTCCAATTGCTGGAAGGAACATAGTAAAATATAGGAGGGAACAGGAAAAGCCTATGACAAGGCACCATGTTAGGGCTATGAAAAGTGGGGTTGGATACATCACCGGAAACCAGCTAAGACTAGGAGGGAAGGTGTTTATAGAGATACCATGTATGCTTTCACTGCTAAAATTTCATAATAAAGGTACAACAATGCGTACTTTCTCGCCTTGGATTTTAAGTTTCATTTAGTAGACAGACATGATCTGAGGGTTAAATACACTGAATTTTATGACAACAAATTCTCAACAAAGTTAAAGGAGGTAAATGAGATTTAAAATCGGTTTAAGAGGCAGAGTGCCTGGAACCTACTATATAAATGATGTCATGACTATTTGAATGGTTGTGGAACATATTTCTTATTTTTGCTTAAGATTTTAAAAAAGTTTCTCAGGTTTCCACTTATTTTGAAACTCAACATTTAAAATGTAAATCCTTAGAGACCAAGAACGAAGTTTGGTAATTCTTTGTTACCATTGACATTCGTGTGAGTGATCTGCTTGGGGCTGAATAGGAAATGAATCTCCTTTATAGGTCTTTAAGAAATTTTGTTTTCTAAAATTCTGTCTCTTTTTAACCTTTTCAGCTAAAGAATGCTTTCTGAAATATTTATGAGGGAGGCCAGTTATAATTTATGGCAGTATACTCTGTTAAAACATCAACTTATTTCATTCCTAGTTAGACTAAGTCCAGCTAACATCCCTGAGGGGTTCAGCAAGTGTCTGCTATCTTTTGCCATTTAATGAGAAGACCAAAATATATTATTTCTCCATAATATCTCTTGGAGCAAAAGCAAAAGTCTATTATCTAATGAAAAATGTATACTATGTGACTGTGTTTGCTTTATTCAGTACAGCATTTCCAAGACCAGGCATGTAGAGGGCTTTCAACAAGTACTTGTCGGATGCGTGAATAGGATACATGGATTTATGGATATGTGAATAAAAGGATGAATGAATGAATTCCTTGACAACTGGCTCTCCCCCACTGCCAGATAGATGGGTTATTTAGAATGTCGAGTTGTATTCATTGCCTTTCAACCACAGAGCTTTCCCAACGTCTTTTCTTTTTTTACACTTCCTATTTCTCAGTTTTCTGGAATGCTAGATTTCTGCGGACAGAGTGGTATCTTTTCAGTGTTTTTCTTGATGCACTTAGGAGCCAAGTAGGAAAGCTGACCCCTTTTTCCGCATTTTCAAAGCAGGAGGTTTGCCTTCACCAAAGGTACAGATTATATTTTAAAAGTTTGTAGCATTTTATAGGAAGAATTAAGTCAGTTCAAAATAATCATTAATATGATAGATGTGTATGTAAAACAAGAATTCTTGGGGGCGGCCGGTTAGCAAAGTTGGTTAGCGCGTGGGTGCTCTTAACAACAAGGTTGCCGGTTCGATCCCCACATGGGCCACTGTGAGCTGCGCCCTCCACAACTAGATTGAAACAACTACTTGACTTGGAGCTGATGGGTCCTGGAAAAACACACTTAAATAAAAAATAAATTAAAAAACAGAATTCTTGCTCCTGGAAATATTTTAAATGCTTTAAGTTTCTCTAGGGTCTTTCCTTCTCTCCTCCGCCTCTTTCTCCGCTTCCTTTCTTCTCCTTCCTCTCCCTTATTGTCTCCCTTCATCTTTGTCCAATTAACTACATATATCTTGTCACTGAATCTGGTAGCTTTAATTTTAGAATGGGAATATTTTCTCCAAAGACATATATCTCATTATTAAAATACACGTTTCTGAATGGAAAAAAAAACATATATCTTAAGAATGAGATTTTCTCAAAGTTAATCAATGTATCATATAGGTTCAGTAGTTCCTTCTGAATATTAACGTGGTACCGTGTGGCATACTGTTAGAATTTTGTGAATTTTATTTTCTCTAGTTAAGTGACTGACCAGCTCTGTGGAAGTCATTTCTTATCACATCATTTTTCACAACCAAGAAAATCATGATTCAATAGCCTCTAGAATGTGGTCTTGCTAACCAGCACGCGTGGTGAGCAATGATTTAATACTTTTTATAGCACTTGGTTTTCTACTTTTATGTCATTTTCAGTAGTTTCCTAGAAGTAGAAAAGTTGTAGCATATTGCTCATCTTCAGTCTCTTGTCTTCTTTTTCCTGAAAGCTTTTCTTACTGCTTCCTACACATCCTCTCTTCCTCACTGTTTCCCCCCATGTCACCCAACGTTGAATAGCATATCTGCTGGATGGAGAGGAGAAGCTTCACATCTGTAGATGTAAACATAGCTTATGGAGGAAAGAGAGAGGATAGGGAGTCCAACTGTCAATGCCACCCACTGCCTGATTTCAGAGTGTGTTTTATGCAAAGCTAGAATAGGGGCATTTTGTGGAGTGTGACCCAAGGAGCTCTGAAAAACCTGCATCCTCCATCAGGCTCTCTTCATTGTGTTGGTCCAACTCAAAGAAGTCAATGCTGGATGTTTCGGGGATATCAAGTCTGTTGTGGTTGTCCTCTTGTATCTTATAATCTAAGAGTGGACAATGACATGCTCATAAATGTTATAACATAAGATAGGAAAAGGTCACATGTAAGTGATATAATAGCGATAACAGATGAACAGAGTTTACCTCGGGGATTCAGGTAAGACCATATGGAGATTCAGACGTTCTTTTTCAGGATATAGCGGTCCCTCATTGATGTATTAGTGCTTAACTGTTCTAGAAGCACAGAGAGTAAACTCCTAAGGGCATGGCTCTAAAGTCAGAGAAGTTTTAATGGCGGGGGTGGGGTGAGGGAAGATTGTTGCTGGAAGAATTGGCAAGGGAGCAAGTGACTCAGGATCTCGGGTGGCACTGTGGAGGAAGGATACAAGGTATTGAGGGTGGAGTTGGGGAGAAGAAGGGAAGGTGGGAGATGGAAGAGAGTGGTGAAGAGTGGGTTGTAAAATGAACAGTTGGGGCAACCTGCCGAGGTCATCATTTCTACACTAGCAGTGTTGACTGAGTGGTGAAGTAGCTATGTACAGAGCTGCTTCTTCTGGGGGAAAAGCAAATGAATGCACCTCTTACCTCTTTATATAACCTCCTGAAATTATTTAAGCTGCTCCCTTACCATCCTACAGGAGGCAGACTACCTGCCATAAGCAGTGATTGAAACGTTTTCAGGGTGTTCAAATGTTTCTCAAGAATCACATGACGCTCTCAGTGACTTTGGAGTCATTTTTTAGTGTCTTGATAGTCTTTTGATTTTAAAATTAACTAATGGTATTTGAGTGGATGTGAAAAGATATTCCTGTAGATTATATTCTACTTGCTTTTTAATGTAAGATCTGTAAAATTCAATCTGGCAAATTGACTATTTCACAAAGGGAACTAACTATTCTGTCTCCCGTTGAGACAGAATACCGAGTTGGTTGAACTTTGGGTCTGATTCAGTAACGTACTTCATGAATCCTTACAATAAAATGTACATTTTCCTGGTTTTGGTTTCTCATATATTTACACACAAACACATCTAAGCATTTTAGTTCTTCTATTATTTCTGATGGAGTGTGATTTTTCTTGAATACTTGTCACCAATTGAAAAAATATCTTAAAACTTAAAATCATTTCCTATGTTGAATAACCTTAATTTGGGCCAGTTTTTAGTCATATGCATTTCAGGTGAATATGAGCATATCAATAGGAATGTAATATATTGTGCCCTGAGAAGTCATTTAAACCTATATTTAGACCTATATTTTAAAGGTGTGGAGGAGAGGGAATTACCAGGGGGAGGAGAGAGAACCATTTTTTTCTTTTTTAAAAGCATGTAGGTTGATGTATTATTTTTATATCCTTTCTTTTTTTAAAGTCAGTGACAGTGTAGGCTTGGTGAATATTAATGAAAGAAACAACACAGCACATATTCCTATGTGTTAGTGAAAATTATGGACAGAAGACTCATTTTGTGATGTTAGCATAAAGAAATTGTAGACTCATCCCAATACGATCTCCACACCATATAACAACACACATTCCCTGTTTAATACAATTACTGGCAATCATGTTACTGTTAATTTTTTTTTTTAAAGATTTTTTTATTGGGGAAGGGGAACAGGACTTTATTGGGGGAAGAGTTTCTACTTCCAGGACTTTTTTCCCAAGTCAAGTTGTCCTTTCAATCTTAGTTGCAGGGGGCGCTGCCCACCATCCCTTGCGGGACTTGAGGAGTTGAACTGGCAACCTTGTGGTTGGGAGCCCACTGGCCCATGTGGGAATCGAACCAGCAGCCTTTGGCATTAGGAGCATAGAGCTCCAACTACCTGAGCCACTGGGCCGGCCCCTGTTATTGCTAATATTTTGTGTGTATCTCTACATCCATGCAAGACACAGTGTTACGTGCTACATGGAAGGCATTTGACATTCTTTCTGGACATTCGTGCCCTCCTTATATTTGGTCAATTCCAGCTCCAATGAGCATCTTCTTCCCACCGTAGAAATGCAAATCTCTTTCCCATCTTTTATTTTATTAATGTGCAGGAATTTGACCATTTGACTTAGGCTGGCTCTACCAGTCAGAAGCTAGTGATGAAAGAAAAAGGTGCCAAACAAATCCATTCTGCTTGCACGGCAGTTGATATTGCTGCCTCTGCAATTTCCTGAGGAAGTGGTGGCAGAAGTTACAGTGGTATCGCCCAATGCCCAGTGGTGGTGGTGCTGTTTCTGTCTCTGCCTGATGGGGGTAGAAGTAGTGACATCACATTCAAGAGGCAGCATGATGTGGGGGTAAACAGTGTTAGACTTTGGATCCAAATGACTACCTGTAATTGAATCCCAACTGACCACCTACTAGCTGTGTTGATCCTGGGCCAGTTACTTAAGCTCTCTGTTCCTCAGTTTCATCATCTATAAATTAGGAATGTTAAGTAGCTACTACCTTGGGTTATGAAGATTAAATGAGTTAATCATTGTAGCATGTTTAGAACAGTGTCTGTATCATAGTAAATCCTCCATCAACAGGAGAATATTTCTCCAAATAAGTACATTTCAGAGTCAGTGAGAGAAAATAAGATTGATTTGTGTTTACACCGCTGAGACTCACCTATTCTATGTGGTAGTTATATCCATAGTTCCCAAACTGTGTAGCAATCATCCTGAGTCACAGGGGTGTGACAGGATATTTTAAATTCTCAAGGGAAACACAGTGATACTTAACTTCTGTTAGGCATCATGCGAACTATCAGCTCAAGGTAGTTCAAAGTTTCATGTATTGTGATAATGTTATATTTTTGTAAAGCTGGATATTTGGCAGTTCCTGTGATAAAACAGAACAAAACAAAATAAAACGAGTACGATGTGAAAAATTAATGTGGAACAGGAAAGTGGCATTTTCTAATCTGATTCCAAGATTTGAGAAGGTGTGCAGTGCTCTGTAGGTGCACACAACCATTAGCAAATGTTTTTGTCTATTCAAGAACAAGGAAAATACATTTTTTCTTTCAGTAACGCATACGGTTTTTTCCAACAGCTGCTAATTTGTTAGGACATCATTATTTATTAAGTTGTTTAAACTTAACTTCTTAAACAGAACTCTTAGGTATTTCTTTTGATCTAAAGACACTGTATCAAAATTACCATGACAACAAGGACACCACACTAAGAAAGTTTGGGAACTTCTCAGTTACGTTTTCAGCAACAGGCAGACTGAAACAGTCACTCAGATAAAGCTTTTATTTCTGATGTATATCTGGTTGAAGAAATGCAGCAGTGTGTTACCCATTCTAAGGCAGGCACCTGTCATATGTAGTATTTCTTTTTCTTTGATAGAATTTACACTGACCTGAGCTGGTGCATCCTTTAGTCCTGTGAACCAACAGAACCCTCAAACCTTAATCTTTTATTGAAGCATGAGTGAAAGGAATGCGTTTCTTCTCCCAGTTTTAGCCATCATCTCCAGGTAAATGACTCCTAGATTTGTATTCTTATCTTTGGTCTCTCCTGAGTTTCTTACCCTCACTTCTAACAAATAGAAGTGGTAGAGGGCTCTTACCTTCTTCAGGAAGCATAATAGTATCTGGAGGGAGTGTAGGTTCAATGTCTGGTGAGAGGGGAAGGAGGAACAGGAAGAAAGAATTACTCCTTTAACTTGCACAACTGTTAATCTGATCTCTTCTTTAACACTATTCGGATGCTCAGTGAATAGTTCCACATTGGGAGAGAATAAAGTGTTTGGGTGACAAATATGTAACCGAAGCACTCCTTTATTAAGAGCAAATTTGTGTATAAGAGAGGTCACCTCTGTGGCTGTGGATTGAAGGTCTGTAATCCTCCATTGTACTGAGGGATATGGTAGAGGATGGGAGGTTCCAAAAAGCTTTAAGGAATCAGTGTTGTACAAGGTACAAGATCCAGGAAGGCAGGCATGCAGGTGGAGCTCAACTGAATGTGCAGGGGATTGCTGAAAAGAAAGAAGGCATCCAAAGAATATGTCTGGTCACCTCAGAACTTGAGCCAATCAACACCTGCCCTTGTCATAACCATGAGTGTAAAAGACTTCAGTATGTTGAAGTCTGCTTTATTTTGGTTTATAGCAAAAAGTTGGTCATGTGCCTTTCTATAATCTACTAACTGCCTTGTCCCCTTGTCTTCTGTTACCATTATTTCTGCCACCACCATCACATTTCTTTTTCTGTTTATCCTCTCATGATCTTTGTCCTTTTATGTGACACCTATTTATGAAGATAAGCTTGTGATAGATCCCATGGTGGAAGGAGCTATAAATAGAGGTATAATGTGTGTACATCTTATTTAATTATATCATGTAAATACCAGGTATCCATTCATCTATTCATTCTCCTATTTGAACACCATCCTCCACACACTTCCCCAAGAAGTCTCTTGTACAAAGTATAGGAGAGCAGTATAGACTTTGAAGTATAGACTTTTCCAACGACAAAGAAACAGTTGATCGTAGCTGTGTACCATGGGTTATTTCTATGCCATTCAACACAACAGAAAGGCTTAAGTTGTGTGAGTATGTGTTTCTATATTGATAAACTTCAAATTATGTATTTTAATTGATCATTCATTACTGATGAACATGCATTGATGATCTTGATATTTCAAGTTGATTTATTTCAATTTGGAATAACCTCATATAACCACTTAAAAAAAGAAACTGGTTGCTAGTAAAGCTCTTGGCGGTTAAAATCAAGAGAGAGAAAAGCGTCACAAAAGGGCAAACAGTATGTGATTCCACTTAAATAAAGTATCCAAAGTAGTCAAATTCAGAAATACAAATAGAATGGTGACTACCATGGGCCGGGAAGGGGGAAAAGGGGAGCTGTTGTTTAATGGGTCAGAATTTCAGTTCTACATGATAAAAAAGTTCTGGAAATCTGTTTCACAACAATGTAAATATACTTAACACTACTGAACTGCATACTTAAATATGGTCAATATGGTCAATTTTATGATGTGTGCTTTTCACGGTGATAGAAAAAAATAATTAAAAGAAGTATTTTCCAGGATGCTAGAGAGGAAATGAAGCAGAGTATTTATGTTACACCTTCAGAGAAAAACTTGAATTCACCTTAGACATTCTCTTCCCTAAAACACTGTCTTCATTTGGACTCCCAATAATAACAGTGAGGGGTTGGTGGTGGAAATTTTTTGCTGTGATCCTTCTCCTAGGGGAAGTGTGAAGAGTTTGGCCTGGGATAGGCGTCAGAATCTTGAGGAGAGGGCGTAAGTTATCTATGGTATGACAATGAAAACAATAGGTATGGTCAATTTCAGAATATAATTCTAGAAATGAAAAGAATGGACAAATATATTTTAAATATATCATCAGCTGTAGAACAATTGATAATAACAATTGAACAGTAAGAACTAAGGGTCGTGAACTGTTGAGGTAACAGTTGAGGAAACTGAGACTTAAAGAGGGTTAGGTGAGGTAGCCAAGATCAGCTACAGAGCTACCAGGAGAAAGTAGTAACGTTGGCCCAAATAGCCAACTGTGCAAACCATGCTTTTAACTGTTGCACTGTAACTGTTTCTCTTTGAACATATGGAATGTTGTGTAGACAATTATACACGATTGTCCCCAGTTGGAGGAAGTTGGGCATGTTAGCTGTTCACTGTTTTTTGCCCCCTAACATTCTTGTAAGGTGCTGTACGATGCTGTGTATTTGCATTGCCCACTGAGTAAAAGTCTAATGGGATAGGAGGCGCTGCCATGAAGAGGACAGCACAGGGGTCCTCACTGCAGGGTGTTCCTCTCGTAAGTAAAGTACCAAGTTGAGCATCATGGGTAAGATCTCTCAGAGCAGAAGGGGCTTAAACTCTTAAACACATAGGGAGGGGGCCACTCATCAAATCCTCTCAACATTTTCAACCACTGTGATCAAGATGGGAATAAACTATGCCCTTATTGAATATTGTTTTCAGCCTGGCACCTGTTAAGACATATTTATTAAGCATGAATTTTATTACATGGCTATGCTGTTTCCATCAAGTGCCCATGTGTGGGTATTTGTAGAGAGTTGTCTACAGGAAACCACCAGAAGTTAATTCCAAAGAACCCAGTATCCTTAGCTTTAGAGACTAATTTGCAGGAAATTTGGAGCATAAAACATTTTAGAACTGTAGTCCTATATGTCAGAAGGTCTGAAAAGCCAAGAGATTACTATAAATAGCTTTCTTATTCAGATGCTATATGTATGGGAACATTTAGACAATGTATTCTGTAGCCGAAGAACTCTGTTTTCTCTCAATAATTTGAAACAAAGATGTTAAAAACACAAGATGCACCTAGAGGGAAAAAAGAATGATAGTTTATCGCTGCTGAATTCACGAATCTATTACAGAAACTCATTTTGATCTTCAGGTTGAATACGTCCTTTTTATCAAGAGTGAGACTTTTCTTTGTGTCTACCTTAGAAAAATGACACCAATTTAATTCTGTACTTTGCCAACCCCCGCTTGTCACATTTTTTGAATTATCACAGTTGCCCATCAATTATGTCAAGGAAGCATAGAAAATTGGGCTGTGAGTTGTGTCCTGTTAAGGATATACACAGATTCCTATAAAACTTTCATAAGGATATTTATATCATTCTTTTCTGCAGATGATGACTCTTTTTTTGTTTAGTTTTGTGGATTTTAACTTTTAGAACAATATAAACAGTTTTTTAGTCACGGAGATCTTCTAGAATGTTCTTACTTTCTGAGCTTTCATGATCTTGGAATGAGACACTTTTCCACCCACATTTTAGTTTGTATTTCTTGAACTGAACTAATTGTCCGAGGTCACAGGACTCTATTGAGGGTTTTGTATATACAAGTGGATATTCTGAATTCTGCCCAGAGTAATGGATCAAAATAGGCAGTTAATTCAAAGTTTAAAAAATTAATATAATCTGCAATTTTAGTGGTGCAGGGAAACTTAAAGGTCTCTTAGTTCAACATATTTATTTTGCAGATGAGAAAATAAAGGTCCAGAGAGCCCTTAGGTTTGGCCAAGGGTTACACAGCTGGTTAATGATAGAGCGAGTATCTTTTACCCTGCATTTCAAATCTTTTTTTTTTAAATTATAAAATATTAAGCCATAGTGAAAAGTCCAGAGAATTATGTGACTAACAGCTGTTGTATCCACCACTCAGCTTTGTCAAT
Organism: Rhinolophus sinicus; assembly: GCF_057876585.1. Taxonomy (NCBI): domain Eukaryota; kingdom Metazoa; phylum Chordata; class Mammalia; order Chiroptera; family Rhinolophidae; genus Rhinolophus; species Rhinolophus sinicus. Next base: position 29,713,374 of record NC_142504.1, read on the forward strand.
CTTGTCATTTTCTCATATATGTTTCTTATATTTTTTAAACAATTAAAACAGATTCAATAAAGCCCCTTGTATAATTTTTACTGATAATACTTCACATATGGCCTTCCAAATTTGCCATTGTTGTGTGAAGATGCAAAATCAGTAGCTATCTGTATACTGTATGGTATTGTTTTACATGTTTTAGAACAGTATATAAGTGAAATCATATTTTATGTATTCTTCTGAAACTTGCTTTTTATTGCTCACTATTGTTTCTTGAGATTTTTTAATGCTGAAGTGCATAGCTATGGTTCATTCATGTTTACTTTTTTCTATATTGTGAACATTTTACAATGTATTTATTAATTTTTCCCATTGATGAATACTTAGATTGTTTTTAAATTGATATTACAAACAATGCTGTAAAAATATTCTTTGTATATGTCTCCTTGTGCACAGGTGTAAGAATTTCTAGGCTACATACTTAGAAATTATAATACTTCAACATTATACATTATTGTCAGATTATTCTCCAAGGTGTTATACAGCAGTGTTACGTAATGCCAGTCCAATGAATAAAAAAAATGCTTCATCACTGTGGCTTCATCTATATTTCCCTAATTAATAGTAAAGTTGATTATCTGTTCATATGTATATCAGTTAGCTGTTACTGCAATAATCCCAACCACCTGAAAACATAGAGGAAATCATTTATTTTTATGGGTTTGCAGACCAACTGGTGTGGTTCTGCTTCAGGATGCAAGTCTATAGATCCACGTCTGTTCCATGTCTCTTATCTTCCCTGGGCCGATGGGTGAGCTAGTGGTTCTCTTCTTGCGACAAAGTCAAGAGCACAGCATTGCAGCCCCATTACTTTAGGACATGTCAAACCCCTGCTTGTAACACTTCTGCTTATGTCCCAAGGCACTTCCCTGAGTCCAACATCCATAAAGTAGGAAAGTAATCCACCCCTATGAGACTACGGCAGAGATGAAGGGATATGACTACTATACCTTCAAGGGAGGGAAGAAGTGTCACCAATTATTTAATCACCCACAACACATTTATTGGCTGTTTGCTTTCATCTTCTGTGAATTGCTAGTTCATACTCTTTGCTCATTTTGTATTGGGTTGATTGCATTTTGCTTAATGTTTTGTAGATATTCTTGATATAAGACAGATTCTGATTTTTATCAATTATAAGATCACAAAAATCTTCTTTTACTATGTGGCTTACCTTTTCACTTTGTTTATGATATTTTTGTTTTAAAGAAATTTACATTTTTACAGTAGTCTGAATATTTACCATTTCTTTTTTCCTTTATTATTTGTGCTCATTATGTTTTGTTCTAGAAAATTATCTCTATCCTGAGGTCATTAATATATTCTCCCATGTTATCTTCTAAAAGTATTAAAGTTTAATTTTTACATTTAGGTCCATGGTTTGCTCAGAACTTTTAAATTTTTTCTATATAAATAATCACATTTCTGAGTAATAAAATTTTGGCTCTTTTTTTCCCCCTCAATTTTAAAATCTTTTATTTATTTTTCTTATGATACTAAACCAGAAAAATACTGAATAGAAGTTGTGCTGCAAGTATCCTTCCCCTCCCGGATTTTAAAGGGAATATTTTTAATGTTTTACCACTGTAGTAAATTGATCACAAAAATAGCAATCAGAAAAATAAATGTCAAACTAAAATCTATATACAGCTAAAATTTTTATTATAGAATATAGGCTAAATAAATAAATTTCCAGACAAAACAAAACAGGGTTTATCAAGTGCATACCTTTACTAAAGTCAAAACTAAAGAAGAAGAAAATAAAATCCCTAGAAGAAGGATTAGTTTGCAAGAAGGAATGTTAAGGAAAAAAATTGGTATATCTGTGAGAAAAACAACCATTGACTAAATAAAACAGCAATAATAATAATGACTAATTATATGACTATCAAACAGGGTAGAAATAAACAGTAAACAATAATAATGTAACAGGCAAGGAGATGATCTAAGTTAAAGCTCTAAGGTCCTCATATATTTTTAAATGTCAGTAAAGATACTGATAAAACTTAGGCTCTAAGCAATTATACATGAGAAAATTTAAGAGTAATCACTAAAAAGTTAAAAATAGAATTTATAATATTAACCAGTAGAGAAGGACAGGAGAGAGAAAGATTTGATCAATCAAGAATTTTGGAAAGGTAAAAAAGTAAAGAAAAATTATGATAAGCAGAAATCAAACAAAAAAACTGTGGAAATGTCCCAGAATATAAGGACAAAGAGTTTTGTTTTTAAAGATAGAGAAATAATAAGCCAGGCACACATTAATCAGAAAAAGCTGATGTGGTTATATTAATGTCTGAAAAAATAAAAGCAAAAATAAAGATTTAATAAAGATAACGACAACAAAAAGGAAATTGAGAATAAAGTAAAAGTAAGAGATAACATAACCAAAATTTGATTCATTGAAGGAATAAATAATCATCAAAACTGGAAAAATTAAGATAAAATAAAAGAAGATTCATGTGAACATTATTAGGTGTGAAAAAGATAATCACAAATACAGCAGAGACCGAGAAATAATAAAAGAATGCTATGAAAAGCTTTATGCAAATAAATTTCAAATTTTAGTAAAAATGGACTTTTTCTGAGTAAAATCCACCATAACAAGACTAACCCTAAAAAAACAACACCTTATGAGACGTATAACCATTAAGAAATGAAAATAGGAGTTAAAAATATATATATCACCAAAGCAAAATCCAGTCTAAATAGTTTTATAGGTGATTTAATTCCTATCTTCTGCAATGGCTACAAAGAATAACAAAAGTGGGGTAACTCCCCATCTAATTTTATCAGGCTAGCACCTTATCGTTGAAACAGAAAAATAGTACAAGAAAAGAATATCATAGGTCAATCTCACTTATGAACACAATTGCAAAAATCCTAATCCACATATTAGCATATAGAAACCAGCAATGTATTTAAAAATGCATGATGATCAAGGAAGACAAAGGTGATTAATATTAGAATATCTATGAATGCAATTTCCCACATTAACAGATTAAAGTAGAAAAATCATATGGCCATCTCAACTGAAGAGAAAGCATTATTTGATACAATTCAGCATCATTCATAATAAAAACAATCACAAAGAAAACATTTTTGAAACTGGAAGGGATTTTACTTGATAAACATATCTACTAACAGTGTTGGGCAAATATCTCACTTAGAAGTGAGATACTAGGAACATTCTAAGAGAATATAATAAAGGAAACCAGGAAGGAATGGCCAGATAAGTAGGAGAAAAACCTGGAGTGTGAATCAGGAAACCCAAAAAGAGTGGTTACTAAGAATAGGGTGGTTAAAATGTTACATGTCACAAAGGGTACCTGACAAAGAGGAAAACTAAGGAGTATCTGTGGTGTTCCCAAAAATTATTGGGAGTTATTATACTGGAGTGGTAGCATCACAAGGAACACCTTTAATTTTGTTTAATACCTTTAAGATGTATTATGTGGAAAAAACAAGCTGTACCTCTACTTCACATAATACTCTAAACTAAATTTCAGTTTGATTAAAGAGTTCAACAACAGAAAAATAAAAATGGAAAACAAGAAAAATATAGGTGAAAACTGATTAGCTGTTAGGAAAATGGCTCTTCTAAGTATAGAATCTAAAAAGGATTTTATGAAGTTAAGGATTTATTAAGTTTATGCAATTTAACGTAGGGTATATTTTCTGTATTTTAATAGGACTGAGTAGTCATGGCAGGCTCTAAATCAATCTGACTATTATGTATGTTAATAAGCCACATCAACTAAATAAAAAGGCAAATAAATTATGAAAACTGTTTTTAGCATATAAGAAAAAACAAGATTCAATACACTTGATGTTTAATTATTATGATTCACTTAAAAAAAGAAATATGGATGACCCCTCACATTAGAAATGCAACACCAATGAATGAATGAATGAATGAATGAATGAATAAAGCAACTGAGACTTAATTAATTGCCTTTCCAATTGGCTAAGATTAAAATAATAAATTCCCGAGAAGAGTGTGGATAGTTGGGTACTTACATGCTGTAAATTGGGTACTTACATGCTGTAAATTACAGTTACTCTGAAGGATAATTTGACAATACAGTATGTATAAAAATGCTTAAGTCTCCATATCCTTTGACTAAGTGATTCAACATCTAGGAATTGAGATTAATGAAATTACTGGACAGCTGTACAAAGATTTATGTACAAGAAAGTTTAATATTATATTTGCTAATTAGTCTTTATTTGAGCACAACCAATGAAACACTGAGAAAATTGAATTAGACAAAGGAATGCCAACTTTCAGGAGTTTTTGCTCCATTTTAAAAAAACTTACTAGAGAAATTCTTTCCCAGTGTTTTGTGTCCAATGGAGAGCAGCTAACTCCATTTCCTAGAGGTTGATTTGTAGCTTTTGCAGGTGTCTTACTTATCTTTGATCTCTCCTTTCCATATTTGTCATTTGTGTTAATTATCGCTTTCTCCAGGGTGTGGGTTAGCAAATAAAAGGGATTGAAATTGAAATCTGTGTATGATGTTGATTTGTTAGATTGGCTAATGGGGGGAGAAGTGTTAAGTGGGAAGAGCTTAAAGCTATTGTACCTATCAACTTAAAAATCTATTTTAGATTTTAACCATACTTGCCTGAACTCTCTTCACATGTACAGAGTCATGATGGGCCTCACTACCTTTCCCTGTGAATATTGTATGGTTTCATTGAATTGTGAATAGTGTCTTCTAAGAGTTTTCCTGAAGTATGCTCAGTAGATGGAGCAGATGCTGTCAGAAGCCTGACATAATCTGAGTACTCACCTTTCCTGTGCATGCTGACCTTTGGCTTCTACTGGTAAGCATGAGCAACTCTGGCCTGGAGGTTTCTCCGACCTTTGGAGTGTGGTCAGCCCATGTGCAGGGAAGACCAGAAGTTCTGGGAGTATTTATCTCCCAGAGTTGGTCTTCAACCAATGACTACAGGGAATTAGTGGATAAATAATCCTAGCCCCTCAACTGGCATAACTCTGAGCTATATATTAAAGCCCTAAATTTCCCAGATCAAAAACCTGCTTGGTGATTGACTTTTCGTTGGCTCCCTTCCCTTCCTCTACCTCTCAAATAAACTATTCTTGTCTTGGGTTCATATTCTGGGGGCAATTCAGCCAAAAACAATCTACCATTTCCCCACAATAATTACCCTGTGAGGGTGAAAAATGTCCTGTAGGAAAATAAATTTGAGAAATTTATTATTTGCATTCTTCCCTTTTGCAGATTATGGATCTAAGAAATAGGATGGGATAAAAAAAACCTTACTGCTTTTTTATAACCCAGCATTATACAAGTTATACAATTACTAATGCTATTTTTATCCAGCACTTAAAATCTCTTTGAACTAGTTTTCTATAATACCACTTTGGGAAATAGAAAAGAGAACTAATATAAGAAACTACTATTGTTCATTCATTTGTCAGTTACTGGATACTTACAGGTAATAACAATACAAAGATAAATAAGGCAAAGTCTTTGCCTTTGAGATCCTGGCCATTTAGTGGAATTTAATTCCCATATTTTTTTCCCTACTAGATCTTGAACAGAAAACCTGTCACTTCAGGAAGTATTTGTATGAAAATTAAACAGCTTATATATGTGGCTTCTTAAGATTATTTTGTCTTATTTCTAATATGCATATTGACTTATAATCAATAACTTAGCTAATGAAAAGAATACACTTGACCATATATTTGAATGCTCTACTATTTACTAGAACAATTCCCAACCCTGAGAGAATACATTGCTTCATTAACCAAGATGGACTAATATATATTCTGTTTCTAAAAGGCAGTTCTTCAAAACACTGTCTTTCTGAGCAAGTACATAAAATTAGGAGAGTTCTAACAGCAAGTAATTCAATTAGAAATTATACTTTTTCAATATCCCCCAAATTCTATATTGAGTCCACGCAAATAGTTTTTATGTTAATTTGTACTATTAGAAAAAATTCCATTCACGGTCAATAACATGATTCGTATTATTGCTTTCACGGAAAAAATGAGTGACTATAAAATTTGTTTGATGATTAGCACTTCATGTCAAACCACTTAGAGTGAATATTTAAAAAGGATAAGCAGTAATTTACACTTTCACCTGCATTTATCAGGTTGGTTTTCTACCTCAGGTGGCCACATCTAGGCTTACTTCTTCCTGGTTGTAGCAGAAAAGAAGACAGTGGGATCACAAACCCTAGTGTTATGGCTGTGGGTCAGACTGCTTGAGAGCCTTCCATGAACATGAAGTTCTTCTAATAGAAAGGATACTGTAACGAAAGGGAAATGTTGGGAACAAAAGAAACAAAATTAAGATAAAGATGTTGGATTTCTTTTTTTTTTTTTTTTTTTTTTGGTACTATCTCATCACTTTTATTTTTATTTTTTAAATTTTTTTTATTTAATTTTTTTAATTTATTGGGGTGACAATTGTTAGTAAAATTACATAGATTTCAGGTGTACAATTCTGTATTACATCATCTATAAATCCCATTGCGTTTCTTAGTCTCCTTTCCTTGTCTCTTCATTCCTAAGATTATTCAGGTCCCAATCAAACTGAAATCACTCTCCTTCTCAATAAAAATCACACATAACTATTATGAATCTCATTCGTTTCTCTCTTCTCATATAATTATTTCATAGTTTTATACAAAATTTCTGCTTATCCAGGATTCTTGTAGAAGTATGTGCGTATATAACAGCCTAGCTAGACTGCAATCTCCATAAGGAAAGACAGCATCTATTTCATTTCAGTACTTTTCTCTGTAAAATGAGGCTTACAAGACTGAGTCTCTCCCATAACAAAAATGATGGTCAAAATTTACCGGACAGCTCATGGTTCCTTGTTTTTATCTGGTTCCTTGACATTTTCACCTCAATGATCTTTGACTTCCACTCTTCTTTAGTTCCCCACATCCACAAACACGTCCTGAAACTGATCAATACCAACCTTTGTCGACTTCAACAACCTTTAATTCCAGTGTAACACTCTCTAGCCAGCCGGCCTTCCTTCCAGTGCACTCACCCCTGCTCCCACCACACCTTCTTTGACTTCGGAGTGTCTCCTGGTCCTTTCGTCCTTCAGTTTTCTTCCAATCTATCAGTCTTCTTTTACTCTTACCAACCAATGCTTCTGGTTCAGTACTTCATCCACTAACCCTTTCCCCCCCCCCCCAAAAAAAAAAAACCCCAACCTTACACCTTCCTTACATTCTTCTCTTTCTATCCTCCAACCGAATAAAACCATCTATTATTTGTCTTCTTCACTCCCAAGTCTTGGCAACTGAATCAGCTGCTATCGAAAATCATACAGCCATGCATATTGGAGTTGCAATAACGTTGCAGTCTCCTAATTAGTCTTCTTCTGGTCTAACTCCCTTTTCAATCTTGTGTAACCTCAGAATGATGTCCAGTGTCCAGCACAACCTGGCAAATAGTATGTACTGTAGACTTACCTGATAATAAATGAAAATCTTCCACACAGCTATGAGAATAGTTTTTTTAGACAAGTATCTCACCATCTTGCTATCTTGCTTTAAAAAGTTAAAATCATGGCGTTAAATAACATTTAAATTCCTAAGCATAACATATAAGACCCTCAGTCCGCTGTTTCTTCAATCTCTTCTTCCAGCATTCCTCAACACTCAGATGATGCTTATGGAAAACAAAGCACCGTGGAGTTCTGTCCCACTGTGTTGTTTCACAGAGAAGGTACCTGTGGCATTTTGTCATCCAATGGACTCCATTTCAATGTTTGACTGAATGACCATGAGTTACTCCCTTAGCCGCTCTGAGCTCTGATTGTAGGTAAACAGTTCCTGTCTTGCAGGGAAGCTGGGAGGATTAGAGAAAACATATAAAGTGATGAGAACATGCTGTCAATTTATATCTTCTGTTCCTTCATATCTTTCTCATTTTACTTAAAAGTGATATTTGTACATTTAGCAGATAGTGGATTCCAATAATTATCATCATGCCATGCATTTGTTCCCACTGTTCAGAATGTCCTTTGAAATTTTATTTTCCTGGTTGACTTCTACCCTTCTTTCAAGATTCTGCTTAATATTTATTTAGTACTGAGAGCCTTCTCTTTATACCAGACTCAGTCAAATGTCTCTTCTATATTACTTCAAGGCACTTGGGCAATTTATTCACAGCATTTTTCCCACATTGTATTAAAATTATCCAGGTATAAGTCTGCTTCTATCACTTGCTGTAAGCTTCTCCAGCCTAATTTCTCTTTCTACGTTAGCACTAACATCACATCTGACACACAGCATGTACTCAAGACATTTACTGTACTGAGATGTAAAACTAAAAAGCAAACAATGACCCATTTTATTAAATGGTTAAGGATATTACACTTTAATATATAGGAAAAAAGGTAGAAATATAGTTAAATAGAGATTGCAGTCTTCAAATAATGATTTATAAGTTGTTTTTAAAGATTTAGGTTTGATGTGTTATGATGAAATGAAGATGGGAGACTTATTATAAGATAGTCCACACTTCCTTTATCTCAAGTTGACTTTTAAATAGAAGAAGGTCTACTGGCTGTTGTCTGGAGACACAATGGTGGAATAGAGCCAAAGATATGCAGGGGCTTACATTTTTTCAAAGATTCATTTATTGGGTGTTAGGGCTAAAGAAAACTGAAACAATAGTATTTTTTGGTTGATCTGGCATCTTATTATTTGAAGACCAAATCTTTTTTGGCTGTCTTCTTGTCTAAGACTTTCTTTTTGTATATATTCTGATATTATCCCAAGTTTCAAATAAAAAAGGAAAATGTTGAAGAGAGGCCGTGGATTATCTTCTTTTATGTTGATCTCTATGGTGTGATTTTATTTACTGATAGTTACACAGAGTATGGACGTGCAGTGGAAACATGTAGCTCTTCTATTTTTAATGCAGATTCCTTTATGACCTCATTCCACTTCCAGCACTGACATGTGCATGGAGCTTAATGATTGTTGAGTTATAATAGAATGGGTTGGGTTTATTAGGTTATAGGATTATTTACGCATCATATTCAAAAGTGACTGGATTGTTTACTTTTTGGTTTCCTAGTTGATAACCAATTATGTTAACCGAAATAGTAGTTAACCTCTATTTTTTTTTTATTTTTTTTTTTTTAGTTAACAGGAGACATAATTGTGAATGAGGGCTGCATCCTTAGGGAGTACTTTGCCTCCTATATTTGGTCATGGAATTGTACATTATGACTAGATGACACCATGGCTATGTTACTATGTAAACTTCACTGAGAACTTTCCTTCCTATTTTTTCTAAGTATTCTTGTCAAAAGTCAAGAGTACAATTCACTTGAAGTGGTCAATTTATATGAGTATACCTTATCTAAGTGTGTGCCTTACAGTAAGTATATAGCAACAAAATGACTTTCTTTAGCCAAGTACTTTTAGTTAGTGGCCAAAAACTTAAGATTATAGGATTAATGAATGTCTACAGCTTGTGACCTGTTTACCTTTAGAAGAACCCTTTTTTTCTTTTGTAACACTTGACCTTAGTCAAAGGATCAGTGGACACCGTCATATAGGGAAAAATGGTTGTATAACGGACCGTGCAACTCTGGATATTATGTGGGGATCCTGTTTGAATGTGGCCCTGAGGGAGAGGAGTTATATGTGTGTTAGTCTCTTCTAAAGGTTGTATCTGAGAGCTGGGCCATTGAGACATCACATGGAGAGGGCCTACAGGTTTAGATGGCAATACCACTTGGCAGTGAGAAGCCCAGAAAGCAAAATCAGTAGAGAGTATATGAGATACCAGCATTCTTCTCAGCTTTGGACATCCTAGCCAAACAAGGTTGTTTAGAAAACCAAGGAAATGGGAAACCCCATAAGAGAGATACTGTACTTCCTACTCATCTGACAATGGGAGTTTGAACTAGTTTTAATTTCATATGAAGGGGGAAATGTGACTATATTGGAATCCTGAGTATTTATAGAGAAATTTATTCTTAGTTACAATGTAAAGATTTGGCTTTCTCCATCTTTGTCTTTGTGTTCCAATTATCTACTCTTACATAACAAAGTATCTCAAAACACGGTGTCATCCAACAACCATTCATTAGGTTCATGGTTTCAGTGGGTCAGGAATTTTGGCAGGGCACTGCAGGGATGGTTCATCTTTGCTTTGCAATGCCTGCTGCCTCAGCTGGAAGACTCAAAGGCGATGGTGATTCATTAAACAGAGACGGGAATCATCTGATTTGTTAACACTTGCATGTCTGGTGGTTGATATTGGCTGTTGGCTGGGACTTCAGCCAGGATGCCTACATGTGGCTTCTCTTTGTAGGTTGGGCTTCTTCACAATACAGTGGCTAATTTCCAAGGATGAGAGTCTCAAGAGAGAACGCCAGGCAGAAGCTGTACCACCTTTTCTATGCTAGCCTTAGAAGTCATCCTTGTCTTTCCACAACATTCTATTTTCTGAGGAAATCCCAAAGGCTCAGTCAGGTTCAAGGTGATGAGAAAGAGGCTCTACTTCTTGATGCAGAAGTAACAAGATTAGGTAAGAGCCTGTGAAGCCAAAAATATTATTGAAACCATTTTTTGAAAATACAATCTGTCATGCTCTCTTTCATCCCCACCCTAAATCAGGCATCTTAACTAAAAATGAACTTCTTTTAATGATCTATAATTAAGTAAATAAAATGCTAAAATGTTTTAAGAACATAAAAAAATTTGACATATTCTGCCATTCTAGTTGCAGCATCTAATTTTGGAAACCAATATTTATAGAATAGTTGGTGATACAAAATAACAAATAAATCAACAAAACAGTTATTATTTTTGAATGCACAAATAGTTAAGGTAAAATATTACCAAGTCAGTAATTTTTATGGTAGGTAAAAAGCTAGTGTGCAACTGAATAAAAAAAGTTCTAATTGTTAATACAAAGTGGTTTTTTTTTTCCTTTGATTTCTTTTATTTGACATGGGAAAACTTGATTTTCTTCTTTCACTTCGTATCAATGCAAATTTAAAAGTCAAGTTTCTTCTGTGTAAAGTAACAGTATTTATACTATATTAAGTTTATTATTCAGACATGTTTTTCCGCTATTTATAAATTCCCATTTAAATTTTTATGGTTGGACAAGTCAGACAAGATTGCTGAAGACTTCCCAAAAGGATGAAAGAAAGCATTAAGTACTACCCTAATCTAACCAAAAAAGAATGAAAGAAAGCACATGCAGGGAAGAAAACTATATCAGTTCTGAAACTAAACAAAAGTCCAAGTACAGACACAAAATTTGAGGAAGTATTAGATACACCCCACTTTTGGCCCAATGTGAAGACATAAGGAGTCTTCACATAAGCATGGTAGGAGGGAAGTAGAAATATCACTGTAACGCTATGTCCTAAGTATAGGAGTGAGAGTGGGGAATGGATTATAGGAAGTATTGGGGATAATCAGTGGCTTAACAGATGTGTATCAAATGCTATACTTCAAAAACAAGACCTAGATCGTTTCATTCCTAAAAGAAGTAAAATATTGAAAAAAATTTAAATGTATTGATATGTTCACTAAGCTATTTTCTCTCCTTACATCTTCCCTAAGGAATAATTCCAGACATAACCAATAGATAGGGCATAAGGTCATTCACCAGAGTTAGTTAAAAGATAAAATGGACAGAATGTCAGTAAGAGATTAGTGATCTGTCTTGGTTTCTCTCGGAGTCACAATGAATTCCATGAGATGTGTATATTTATTGAAATGGAATGTTGTCCCTATTGTAGAATTAAATGACATTTATAAGGAAGTATGACCTAATTTTTATATATAATCACACTTTATATCCATTTACATTAAATATTTACAGTAACTAATATTAATGTTAACAGTTGTTTCTCTGAGAGGTAGGTGGTTTTATCTTTTCTTTCTACCATTTTGTCTTCTGCGAATCTTTTACAATAATCATATTTTACTTTTATAATTGGAAAGGAAGATATTTTTATTTAAAAATTTTTTCTTTGATTCTTTAGCTGATAAAAATCTGGGGACACTGATACAATTAGATTTTGTCAACCCACTGTGTAGATAATAGTTTGTTGGTAGTGCAATTAACTCCCCTCTTTCCTCACACCCCTATTCTCTCTCAGATTAGTGCATAAGACTTTATCTAACTTCAGTTTGTATGTAGCAAAAGGATTTACTCTGCCTTTTTTGGTACCTAGAGAATGCACAGGCTTGTTTTCTGTTACAGTTAAACCTTAATTTGCCCTAACCAAAATAACAGAAATGAAAACCAGAATAAGCAAATGCCTCCTGTGAAAGAGATATAATTAATAAATCAACTGTTGCAAGGCACTTATTTTAACATTTCTTTACAGCCTCCAGGATATATGATGCCAGCACACATCCAGCCCCACCTCCTAATTCTCTTTTATCTATGGCAACTGACCTGCGTCATGAAAACAGATGTTTCCAATAAAACATCTTTGGTCAGCAAAGGTTATTCTCCCCAGTGTGCTCTATTTATTACAGTAAGAAAATGCCCAGTACATAATATAAATTGAATTACGTAGAACAAATCACTTCATGAGTATCATGATTAACAGCTTCCTTTTTGCTTATTAGGATATATCATTCAGAAATATGAATGACTAACTCTTACTAATATATATATATATATATATATATATATATATATATATATCCCACGTACATCCCCAAAGTATTTCCAGCAGTTTACAGTGGGTGACAGACTTAGCATTTTAAAATAGGATATAATTATAAAGATCATTTTGCTGAACAATAACAGCAATATCTCGTCTAAGATCGTCTATGTAGCAATTTTCACTATCTAGAAAAAATTTAAAATAAAGCAACCATCCTTATAAGACCAATTGATGCCATAAAGTTCTGATACCACAAAAAGTTCACATTCCCGAAACTCTCGCTGCTTATGTACAGAAGAGTCCCTCAATTCCGAACACTAGTTTTATTCGTTTATACAGAATTATAACCAACTTGGTTGTGAGCCTCTTCCATCTGGCACAAATTAGAGGCTACAAGATATATATGTAGAGTGGAAAAAGGAAGCATTTTTAAAAACAAGAATTCTGAGAGGCATAAGATGGGTTGACTGGTAGGTTGACAGTAGAGCAGGAGACAGGGACACTGAAAAAAATCAGACTCAAGGCTGCAAACACATGCAACTCACTCACTTTTCCTGCCCCTTGGAGAATTACTGGGTTAGAGCTTGATATAGATTTTAGGTTTAAAAGGCAAGGTTTTAGTCATTAAGGGTAACTGCCAGCTTTCTGGGAAATCAACTAATTGCACAATAATGTTGGATAAACCAGTTATTACTGTTCTTTATTTGGCCACGACTCTATACCTGTGAAAATGTCAAAAGATCTTATTTTATTTTTCTGTTTTATTATTATTGTTGTTGTTGTTGTTGTTATTATTTATGTGGCTTTAAACGTTAATAATTTGGTTGCAATGGATATTTCCTAGAAAGAAGGAAAAAACAGGTGTATTTTAATATGGATTATTCTAGTCAGGCCTCTTTAAATTACAGGAAACAGACCTACGCTAAAATGATCTCAAGTTTAAAATAAGGGTTTTGGTTTTTTTGGAAGTGTCACAGAGTGAGCTGAAAATCCCTGAGCTTAACAGACCAATGTGAAGGGAGGAACCTAACATAGAGAAAAGTCTGGCAACATGGATTAAAAGAAAAGTGGAGAAATGTGTTATATAATTCAGGGCAGGAAAGAGGTGAATAGAATACACTTAGCAAATTAAGAGCAAGATTTTACTTTGCAAGAACTAGAGTCAAATATGTTAGTAGTGATAAGAGAAAAAATCTGAGATGTCCTAAATTAAATTATGGCAAGCCGAAGAGTGAGAGAGACAAGAATAATTAACCACTTAATAACTGTGGGCCAACTACAATAGACTACTCACATTCCTGACTGTATGTTGGAGCTTTGAATCAACTTCAAGGGGGCTATGTAAAAAGAAGTAGCCCATCGCCAGATGCCGCCGCATCCTGGCTGTGCATGAATCTGTGAGCCTGTTACCCACAACCAATCAAAAGTAAATATTTCTTCCTTACAGACTGTGCCCCTACCCTAGAACTACCTTTACCTTTTCCTGCCCCCCTTATCTGTAGCCAATGTTCCCCCAAACATAATATATAAAAGGGCCCATCAAGTCTAGGACGGCTGACATGTTGCCTTCTCCACCTGGCCCTGCTGCTGGTGGCTTAGACTTCCTGCCCCAGGACCTGGTCCTTTTTCTGACTAGCAATGGCTCCATAAACTCTTTCTTTTAGAAGAGTGTTTTCTGGGAAAGGAAAAACACACATTTCTCATGTACGCCATCTGGAGATAAGGGTGGGGGGGAATGAAACATCCTTCTGATGGTAAATCCTGTTTACACTGGTGCTCCTTCAGCATAAAATTAGCCCCAGGCTAGATGAAACACTCCCTTCCCCCCCCCCCCCCCCCCCAGCATCACACACAGGAGGCCAGCGTGCTCTCCTCCTTTCCACCTCCTTCTGGGGAGGGACAGGATGCCCGCCTTCTACCCTGCTTCAATTCTTACGACTGGACTAGTAACAAAATAATAAAATTGACACAAAACTGTATTTGCAGGAGAAATGATGGTTCAGGTAGAGAAACAATAAGGTGAGTCATCTTTCACCCCAACTCTTCTCTCTTTAGAGGGCAAAACTACCTGGAAGGGTAGTTTTCTTTACAACTGAAGGAATGGGGTTGTGACGTGGGGGGATATGAAGATATACACGCATCAGAGTATCTAAAATAACTGCAGTATGTGTGCAATCGGTGAACTAGGCTTTTATCTCTCTGATCTCAATGTAGAGTTAGGAGTCCAGAGGATAATGGAAAAATGGGATTTTTTTTTTTTTACTAATTAAGGCAAGACACCCCACCAGCAAAAAGATTAGGACTTACTTTATGGTGATACTTGCTTTATTTGGGCAATCTGGAACCAAACCTGCAATATATCTAAGGCGTTCCTGTACTCTGTATATTTACATCAAGTAAAGTAATTAAAGAGGTCCATGTCTCTAAAACGGGAAAATAACTACTAGGACCCAAAACAGAAATATGCTTTTCCTGAGCTGTTGTGACTCTTGTTAGAAGATTCTCCTTGGCATCCTGTTAGGCTATAAACTGGTGAAAAAAATCAGCAAAATTGACTCTCGTTCTGAACAGGTTTTTGGGTACTCTTATTCTAGGAAATAGGAAAACACTTTTAATTCTAAAACCTGATGTATATTAACTGGTTATATTACTGTAAGACATAATATTTAGTTCCTTTTTAAAAATATGGCATTAATTATTTTCCTTTGCAAAGGAAGATTAATTCATTAGTTAAGTCAGAATTTTAAATGGATTATTTGTGTGTGCAAGCAATAATCTTAAATTCTCCCCCAAGGGACGAGAATTTATAGCAGGAGGGTAGTAGAGAAAAACACATTACAGTAATGGATTTCAATAGCCTTCTTCAAAAGAGGGCATTTTAATGGTTCTGTGGACCATCACAGTGTTATTGTGAAAGTACAGTAATGGAAATACATGAGGCTGAAGGGCTGTGGTTAGATACATTAGGCTCCATGAAAAGGGCTGCTAGTTAGTATAAAAAGTGCCTCAATCAGAGTGTGCAACCTTCTGTGTTATGCCCCACAAATTAAATAAAATTGGTTTAAGACTTTGAAGCAGCAAAGTCTGTTGCACTTCAAACAAGGCTTTGTTTGGGGGAAATTGTTGGCTTGTTACTAACACATTCATACAGCATCTAGGAACTTTAAAGAACAGTAAAACCTAGATTTGGAGGGAAAAGGTCTCAGCATCACATGCTGGGTGCACTGGTGTCTGGGATCAGAATTATGCTCTTTAGAGCTGCTCTTACTTAGCTCAGAAACTGGAGATGATGAATTGGTGACATTTTAAGCAAATTTAATTTAATAATTTATGGATTCATGAACTTCAAGGGATTTTATCTGTGTAATTCCTTTGATTTGTAAGACCTCTGGACTGTAATTGTCCTTTACCCTGCATATTACTCATTATGAAAAGTGATTTGTGACTGTAGCAATAAAATGGACTAGACAATGAGAAGTGACATTTAGAAAATGATGCTTGGGTTAAATTTAACGTCCTCAAGTCCAGAAGCATCCTACCCATGGAAAGTGACATATGCCTGACGTTTTCTTCGAAATATGTGAGGGCAGTTCCGATTTGTACCCCCATCTTCTTCTTTACTTCCTTTGACTGGTCACATGACAAGTACCAGGAATGGAAGGATCGATGCCTATACTAGTTGTAAAACTGCAACTGAAATTTGGGTGTTTGGTGGCCAAGTTCCCTGCAAAGCTCCAAGATACTTTTTCCCTGTAACATAAAGTATACTCTCTACTTTTCCAACCTTTTAAAGTTGTAAGAAATATCTTCCAGTTTCGGGACCCTGTACCCCTCACTTTGGTTTGTGTATTTATCATCTCTCAGAGGAGCTCACAGAAAACAAACACCCTGATTTCATTTTTTATTTAGCAGAAAAACTATCAGTATTTTTAAAAGGCAAGTTTGTTCATCTCATTCCCTGTTTAACACCCTTCAGTGGCTTCCTGTTGGCATTAGGAGAATACGCAGGATTCTTAATGTTGTCTCTACCTGGATAGTATCTGGCACCCGCCAGTCTCTCTGGGCTCATCACCCACTGGACACACTGACCTTTTCCAGATCCAAGAGACCCAAAGTCTTTCTTACCTTGGGCCTTTCACATAACGCTATCTGTTGAGAGGTAGAGACCAGAAGGTCATCTGTCATGTTGGAAGGGGGGCAGTATAGGCTGTGCTCACTGAATTCAAAAGGCACACTGGAAGATGCTCTTTCCTTATGTGAGTGATATTATCATTAGGACAGCCATATGCAAATGAGGAAACCAGCAGTTGAACAGCAAACTTATGAGCCTGAAATTTAATTTCAACACTGTAGGATCTCTCACTTGTCTGATGGTAATCAATATGAATAAACCAGTTATTGGGGTAGCCATGTTACCTAGCTGGTTCTAATGGAGGCATGCTGGGAGGTGGTAATGTTAAGAATGGGAAATAGTAGAACTCGCTAGTCTGATATGGTAATTTTTGCTAACTAGTGTGGATGCTACCCTGTGACAAGTTTGTTGCTATCACTAACAGGGTTAGGATAGGTCGAAGGAGGGAAAACATGCCTTCTACCTGGTGTACTCTTTCTCTATGCTTCCCCTGGTCGACCCAAGTACTTTCTCCAGGCTGAAGTACCACTTTTTCTTTTTGCCATCAAATTGTTTCTCATTCACTCATTAGTCTTAGTAATGTCACTCAGGTCTTTACTTTTCTAGGACTTACCATAATTTATACTAACATGTTTACTGGGGTGTTTATTTGTCTCCTTCACTATATGAGCTGAATCCATCAGGACCGGGGCCAACCCTGTTCATCTATCACAGAACCCCTAGCATTTATCAGAGTGCCTGTCACACAGGAAATGTGTAATAAGAAATAAGCAGGTTCTGGTTGTATCAGTCAAAAATGCTTCATTAACAGGAGACAGAAAAACCCAACGCAAACTGGCTTAAGCAAAAAGGGAATTCAGTGGCTCCCATAACTGAAAAATTCAGAGGTGGTGCTGGCTGTGGGCACTATTGTACCCAAGAGATTCAGATGATATCACCAAGAGTCTATTTTATCTGTGTCTCTCTGCTCTGTTTTCCGTGGTCTTATTTTCATCCACCAGCTCCAAATGATTACCCTTGTGCTCTTCCAGGCTCTTACTTTAAGGGGGTTGGGGGTGGAGAGGCGGCCTCAGCAGCTTCAGATCACACATCCTTACACTTCATGGTCCAGGGGGCCTGGGGGACAAAAGAGGGCTTCTTTTACATGAAGTCTGTTTCTCAGAAGCCCCAGCATATAGATGTTTAACTCTCCTTTTGTTAAACACACATCTGTAAATCAATCAGTGAAACTAGGAGGATGAGATATAGTAATTGGATTAAACCAATCTGGGTTCATCCATGGAATTTAGAGTAAGGCTAATCCCACCCAAATTACAAGATTAAGAGAAATAGAGTCCCCAAAGCAAATTCTATGGGTGCGTGCTGGGAAGCCAAAAGAACGGATGTCTGCTGTCATGCGGGAGACCCTGCTCGCTGCGCCATTTGTCATGCGGGAGACCCTGCTCGCTGCGCCATCTTTCAGGCGGGGCGGCCTGCGGGGTCTCTGCTCCCGCTCTCCACACAAGAACGCAGGATATGGTGAGGCCGAAAAGGAACACCCACGGAGCCATTGGTAGGGGAGACATACCACCACGGTCTCACTGGAGGCTGGGCCCACCAGACGCGTGACCTGCTGTCCGCCTTTCCGCCAACCGACCGACCGACGACTCTCCTCTACTCTCTCCTCTGTTCCTCTCTCTCGGCTCTCCTCTTTCGCTCTCTTTGGCAATCCTTCGTAGCCGCAGCAGTTATACCAGCGGCCAATTGGCTAACCGGCCACAGCCGACGGCCATTCACCACCCGAGCCAGTACCCCTTCACGTGAGGCCGAGAGCCTGTAAACTACTCTCTGGGGCTCTGTCCCCACACTGCTATTACTGCTAATGCACAAAATTCACCAGTTTTGCATTGTTTTTACTTCTTTTTTTGGTACCTGTTCTTCCAACTGACAGTGTGATTCCTGGTGCACCATGTGACCGAGACATTTGGTGCCTATGTATTCCACTGCTGTTGACTGCTAGCCCCATTACAGACCCACAGCCTCTCCTAGATTCCAGACACAGGAAGTCACGGTCTTTCTGGCTCTTTGCTCCTGCTTGGCCTTGGGTTCCACGTTGGTCCTTTATTTTGTATCTCTTCTCTTTGAACCTTTTGTGGAGGCTAGAACTGGCCTAACTGCATGGTTATATTTCAAAGGGTGACATGTCTTACCTGAAGGAAGTGTGAGATAGGGCAGATGACAGGTCAAAGTCAGTGAATCAGGTCAAACCACAGACAACTAGAGGTCATGTTCAGTGTTGAAAATTAGATGTCAGACTGAGAATGTATCAGAAATAAAGCAAAAATATGAATGGAAAATAAGGAACCTAGGCAGTTGCATTCAGCGTCTGGGGATTGCCTTTGTGAGTTTTATGTCCATGGTTAATGGGTGTTCTGTACAGGTTTAAAGGAACAGGGTGCAGTGGGCATCTGTCTCAACTGGTCTTAATGACCTGAATTGTGTGCATGGGCTCATATGTGTGTGCATGGCATGTACACTTGATTTATTAAATAAAGTTTCATATTTCCTACCTTTGGTTAAAATGTTGAATGACAGTACTAGGATCTGCCTGATCCTGCTAAGATCAACCCCTTTCTAAATTTCTAACACTAGTCTGTTAAGTTTTAGCTTCACACTGTGGGTTCAGAATTAAATTCTTTTTATAGCCCTATTGTGACCTTTGGTTCTAGCTCTGTTGGGTGGACCTTTGCCTTTTTCTTGGGTTGTGGTTTTGTCTTTTATATCCCTGTTACGGTCACTGCATTTCATGTGTTGTCCCTGTGCTCAGTGTCTCATCTGGTTAAACTGTATGATTCTTTGGTCCTTTTAGAACGGGGTCCTGGCCTTGCTCTTGGGACTCTCCTGAAAAGCTGAGTGCATGCTACTAACTGACATAGAAATAGGATTCTGAGCCTCAAACGGAGGTTCAAACTTGATTGAAAACAAAGAAACAAGCAAACAAACCACTATAGGTCACAATAGTATTTGATGAAAAATCTTTGGAGAAAAGAACCTAGTCATTACCACTTTCAGTAGTAATGTATGACTTGTATATGTATCTCCCAGTGGCCTGTAAAGTACATCAACAAAGAGCATCTTAGGAGAGAGGTGGGCAAGGTCTTACTCAGCTTTAAGTCTATTCATGGTCTGTTTCTTGTTATCGTGAATTATTTCTTCTCTTTAATGTTGATTCATTGATGTTTAATCCCACAGGAAAGTAACCTTTAACCACAAGGCTTGTTATAAATACGAGTCTAGTAAACACTTTTGTTGTAATAAATTGTATATACTTGCACAATCTATGGACTAGGTATTATAGGTAAATACATTTTGTTTTTTCACTTAATAAATAAACCCCTACCTTGTAGTGATTATCCACGACTCCATTGAAGAACTCGCTTTCTTATGTACGTTGATTAGCCCACTGCTCAATAAGGATCATGCAGGTTAGCTTGTTAGGCAGAGCTTTTAAATGGTTTTGGTCAGGCCTTGAGGATGCTTGAGATCAAGGGCCCGTAGCAGATTTTCTTACAAATATGTGACACCACCCCCACCCCCATGCCTACCGCATGTTGACTCCCTGCCTATAATCTGTATGCATCTCCAAATAGTTTCCTGTCTCCAGATACCATTTTCTGTCACTGAGCTTTACTACCTATTGGGACCATAAGTCTTTCGGTATCACTTCCTATTGTTTTATATATTACCCCTTCCCGAAGGATTCTATGTCCTGCCTGCTGAACTGCACTTTCTTCCTGCCCTGCCACTGGATCTCCTCCTTTAGGTACGTGTCCGACCCCACGTGCCAGCCTCTCTCAGTCTTTCATCTCAACACTGTAATTAACAGGATCCGGTCTAATCATAACAGGACAAAGATGTTATATTTCTTTGTCTGAAAAACTCAAAACCTAAATTTAGCTGCCTTTTGCAGCTCTGTGGTTCTGAATCGATTTTCTTCTGATAGGTCAAAAGAAATTGAATTGAAAAGCTGTCCATTTGAAATAAAAATTTTATATCCCCTTCTGTAGAGACTGACAAGCTCTAGGTCACTTGCTGTCAAATTTCTGAGGGCTCGAGGATCACCTAAGAGTTTCTTAACATCCCATGCTCTCCCCACAGACAGCTGTAGGTCTTGGGCGGGATGTGAGGTCTTCGTTTTCTACATTTTATTGTGCTTCACAGGTATTGTGTTTTTTGCAAACTGAAAGCAAGACCTTCCGTCAGCAAAAAGATTAGCACTCACTGTATTGCAATATTCACTTTATTGTGGTTGTCTGGAACTGAGCCTGCAATATCTCTGCAGTATGCCTGTATCAACTTTCCTGTTATTTTGATGCAGGCATTCTGTACGCACATTGAGATAAATTATTATGACGAATTAGAGAAATCCACCAATGCTCTTTCTAGTGTTTAAGGCAGAAAGATAAGTGATTGAGACTGTCTCCATTTTTTGATTCATCAAAAAGCTAATTGAGAGAGGAGGAAAAGAACAGCTTCCCAGAGTGATGCCAGGTATTGTTTGGTGTTTCATGTGGACTGGTTTACAATGCAGACATTTAATTATTGAGTAAGGGAAATTCCAAGTGGTTTATCACCTGGTAGGATTCCCAAACTCATTGCCCTTAGCAGAAAACAAAGATTTTACTTTGCTGTTCACACCAATAATTTCGGTGGAACTCGGCTTGGTGCTTACTGAAAGGAAAGATTCTTCAGAAGAATGGTAATTTTTTTTAACTTTAGCAGCAGTATCAAATCACTATTTGAGGTTTTTAAAAATCTATTCCAACTTGTTGACTACAAAAATGGTTCTTAGGAACATAATACTTTTCATCTATCCATCCATTCATTCATCAAATATTTATTGAGCATCTACTTTTTGCCAAACAATGTACAAGACAAACATGGGAGAAATAGCCACGGACAAAAATGACTATGTAATTTTGATGACAGCAAGGAATAAAAAAAAAATAGAAGGTATTCCTAGAGTAGGATCTAACTTAGAAGGTGGGGATAGAGTGGAGAAATTAAGACTGAGAAGTATTTTTGAAGGATTCCCTGAAGAAGAGATATTTAAGCTTTGACCTTGAGGATGAATAAGAGTTAGGCTTACAGTGAGGGTAAAATAATTCCTTGAGTGCCTGATGTGAGAAGGAGCCAGGCCTGTCCAAAGACCAGGAAAGGCCCCCTGAGGGAATTGGGAGGGAGTCAAAAGGAGAGGCGAGGGTGGGGTGGGCGCTCTGCTCACCACAACCATGTGTTGTGCCAACACTCATGCTCAGTGTAACAGCACTGAACAGGTTTAAGGTGAGGAATAATAGGTGGTGTTTTCTTTTAAGAAGAAAAGATAAGCTGCTGTGTGGAGAATGGATTGGCAGGGGAAGGACAGCAAAAATGAATGCAGTTAGGAGGCCATTGCAATGTTCCTGGTGAGCAGTGGTGGTGGATGGATCTATGGTGACGATAACAGAATCAGAGTGAGCAGATCTAAGGCATAATTTGGAACTTGGTAATTTATTAGTCATGAAGGCAAGAGGCAGGGGAGTGTGACATCCTCTGGGTTACTGGCTTGAGCCACTGAATGGAGGGTGTGTATTTTACTAAGGGGGAGTCGTGTTCATGTCGGGAACTCACAAGTTTAGCTCCTGTTGAGAGAGGGTCACCCAAGTGGAGCTATCAAGTAAGTAATCTAGGACTCCAGAAAAGAGTTGTACATGGTGATACATATTTGCTGAAGTCATGGGACTAGATGGACTCACCTTGGAAGTGGGTGGAGGTGGGGAAGCCACTATTAGATATGTTGCTGAGAAGGGGGGAATCCAGAGAACACAGGACGGGACTGGCCTTGAGAAGGACATTTTTGCCAATATGAAAGAGGAAATAAGGGGAGGATAGGTACACACGAAGGTAGATTTAGAGGGATTCCTCTTTTTTGTAGGAAGTTAAGGCTATTTAATGGCTTCTATTTTCTCTGTGAAGTCAGAAGCAAAGTCGTCTGCTGAGAGTAAGAAAGATGGAAGTGAGATCAGAGGTTTGAGGGCAGGAGAGAGGATTGAAAGGTAGTGCTTTGCGGACACATGCCAACACTTCCATTTTGCCTTTTCCCGGTGGCTACCAGCTCCTCCTGGGGCCAGCCCAGCACTAAGACAGCTGATGTCTATAGCAACACTTTTACAGAAGGAATAGAAAGGTACTTGTTAATTTGGTCTGGTAGTCTCACATTTTCATAGGCTCCTATTTCTTTTTAAGAAACTCCAAATATCCTGTTGCTTCACTGTCTAGAATACTTTCACTGACACTTCAGGGTTATAAAGCACTGGATTTTATGCTGCTGAGAATTGTCCACTCAGAGTGTGCCATACATCTCTTTTCTTACCGGACACACCTGTCCTGAGAAAGTGGCCTTAGACTCCAGACCAAGCAGGAGGGATTCCCTGCCTTGAAGGCTTTGAGGTTGGCAATGAGCCAACCCATCTTTGCTTCCTGTAATGGCTGAATTCCATTTAAATAGAGGCCTGTGGAGGAGAAAAGAGTATTGATAATGAATATTTGTAAAATGAGTAAAAATTCATATGATAGAAGTAATTAATACTATAAAGAAAAAGATATAAATAGAGGCCTATGGAGAAACCTATAAAGGTATTCCCTCTAGCGTACTTTATACCAAAACCTGGTGCTGATAATACAAAAACACCCCTGTGGTGTGGTTCTCTCAGGGTCTTATCAAGCTGAAGAGTTTTATAGTGAAACCTTTGATGGTTATGCTTGACAGCTGCTCATAACTAGTCATGCTGTGACTTGATTTGACGCCAAACCCTATAAGTAGAATTAATGTCCATGTCTGCTATTCCATCCCGAGTGCATATTTAACCAAATTATCTTTTTCCCTCTTGATTTTATTTACTCATTAGCTGTGTTGTAATGAAGAATCCATGGTGATAATTCTTTGGGCTTGCAAGGAGGGTGAGATATGTCAGTGCTGGTGTGACGCTGTAGAGTGGCATGTCTTTCTCTTTCTCGAGCTGCCACTGGAGTGGTATAGAATCACAATCTGCCATTTGAACATGAGGAGCAGCCCTTTTAAGGTCTGTAGAGTGAAATTCCATGGAAGGGGTTATGGGGAGACTAACACTGGTCCTTCGGTACTGTGAGCTCTGCTGCAGTTCTGAGAGAAATAGCAGGACTTTATCTACTGATGGTGAACTCATGGAAAACTACTCAGGGATGGTGAATAAATCTGTTCTTTCCTACATAGCTATTTTTTTTTCCTTCCACTATGCACTTTTCTCCAAGCTAATATAAGAAGGAGAATCTTAGTTTTTGTATTATTTTTCATCTTCCAATATCATTTCCTTTGCTTTTCTTCATTGTGGAGTCCCAAAAGTTACCTCATGTCTGACTGTTTTCCAGAAAACTCCAGCATTTGCTTCCCTTAATATCTTTAGGCTTGTATTTTGTTATTATCTCTGGGCCCAGGTCACTTCTTCCTTCACTCATTCCTTTTTAACTCCTTTTATTGCTCACCCAGGTCTTGAAAACACTCCAACTTCTCCCCAGTATTTTCACCAAGGTCATGGTTCCTCCAAAGGAAGAAAAGCACCTTAGAACACCTGGATAGGAACAAACATAATATATTAAAATGTTAAGAGTACTTGCCTTTTTAAAGAGAACCACATTAAAAGGAACTCACAGCAATCAATATGGGTGAAATGTCATGTATTTTGGTCCTTGAATTTGTTTCATGGGCTCTTTCAGGACTCAATGCTCTGCCCACATTCAAAGTTAAACTGGGCTGCGTACATCCAGAGACTCACTTCCTGTTTTCTCAAACACTTGCTGGACAAACTACAGAAGTCTCTGTCCATGTTGTGTCCTCTCCCCCAGGGGCCACCCTTCTGACCTGTGCCTAAGGTGGAACTCCCACCAAGAGTAGAAAGAAGGAGCAGCGATCTGGGAGCCTGCCTAGTACCATTCACATCCTGACCCACCATGGCCACCATATGACATCCATCAGCCTAATCTTCCTTATCTTTGTAATGGAGATGATACTGCCTGCCCTTCGCACAGGCAGTTGTGGTACGCCCATGGTATTTCATACTCCTCTCTTTAACAGTGTTTAGCAAAATTTTTTAATGTGCTTATCTTAGGTCTTGACTAAAAGTTCAAGAACTATTATTTTCATCTTTTTATACACATTTTTTCAGTGCCTAGTACAATGCAAGCACATTGTAGGGACACAAAACATTCTTTTAAATAAGTAAATTCAACTCAACATCATCTATTGAGATCTACATGTAAAGTCTTTCTCTAGGTGCAATGGAAATAGCAAAATGAATAAGAACTTAAAACCTATTTTGAGCAGTAGGAAAACAACTATCTACACAGAGCAGAGTACAAAAGTGAGATCATGCTGATCTAAAGAGTCATTGGAGGAAAAGATTAATTTCAATGAGAAAAACCTGGGAGGTGTCCTTCAAGGAAATTCATCTCACTGGCCTTGAAGGGTGGGAAGCATTTGGGCCGGTGGAAGCTCACAGGTAGTGTTGTGAGCTGCATGAGCCAAACTCAGAGAAGGGAAAATGTCCCTGCCCACCAGCACGCAGAGGAGAGGATCAAGGGGAACTGGGCTGATTTGTAATAATACGCTTAGCAGAAATCATGAAGGTTTGCCATTCATAATTAATAGATAAATATCAGAAGTTTCATCAGATTTCAGAGTTCAAGGCAAGATCTAATAAAGAATTCATTATTCTTAAGTGTTATCTTCATCTGTAAGTTTTTTCTAAATTTTATAAACACATAATGAACTAATAACCATTACCTTCCTTTAAGCATTTTCATAAAAGAGATAAGGCAGGTTAGGATGATCTTTCTGCTTAGTGTAAGTGAAAAATGCACAGCTCAGTTCTTATAATTTGACTCATTATTTAAAAAAACAAAGAATGCCATATGGACATGAGCTGTCAAATTGCATCCCAGAAGCCCACATCCCTGGAACTTTTCCGTTCGTGATGGAATTATGGTTCTTGGCAGTGAGGGAAGAAGACTCATACCGGCTTCTGTCCTGTGTTCTCTCCTGGGCCTGAAGGAACTCGGGCCCTGAGCTAGGGCTCTGGGAGCCTGAATCATGCACAGAAGTCTCTGTGAGAGCTTCATGGAGCTCTCTGGATGGTTTCCAAACTCAGCACTACACAAGTTTGGTGGAACTGGCCCAAGGCCAGTTAGCAGACTATGAACATATCTCCAAGAATTAAATCTTCTCTCTCCATCCTTCCTCCAGTAAAACACCTAAAGAGCTTTCATCCTCAGGTTGCACAACTAGCCCTTCACCCTTGGATTAGGGAATGCCTTTGCTCGTGTCCTTTGATACAGGCTGGTCATAAAAATGCTTTATGCTCTACATGCTACAGGATCAGAGATGGTGCAATGTGGGAGAAAGACTTGGAGTTTAGAGACTGTCAAGTAGTAGATCTCAAAAGTGTGGGTCCTCAAAAGGATATTAGAAATAGGATATGGATCATAGGCCATGATGTAAGAAGGGAAACTTTCTGATCCAGGTGAAAATGACACCCTTTCTAGCATATACAGTGGTGCTCTGCCTAGATACCTTTGGATCCATCCTCCAGCTTCCGCATTTATAGGCACTAATAGCCCACTCCTGTGACCTTCAGAGGATTGCCCATGGAGCCAGAATGGAGAGATGGAGGAGCCCGGAAGAGTCCTTCCCCCTCTTTTCTGAGAAAACAAAAGCTCGCCTTTTTGGCCTCCAGGTAGAGAAACTGAGGTGTAATTTCTGCTCTCCAGCTCCCCTCAGTCTCAGGCTGGTCCTAGGACTTCCTCCCTGAAACACACCCTTGCCTGCCTTGGCCCCCTTTCCAATCCTGCTCCTTCTACCCCTCAGTGGTCTCTTCAGATCACACATTCTTAATAAATCGCTTATACCCAAATCCTTGGTTCAGGGTCTGTTCAAGGGAGAACCTGATTTAAACTATCAGTACCACATAAACTGGGAAGAACCACCTCCCCCACCCCCTTTGTCTGCAAGAATGAGAAAAAAGAGATGTTTCATTTGTTCGCAAGATGAGCTGTTATGCAAGTCAGAATTATAATTCTGCTTCTGTCTGCTACTCTGTGAAAATAAATCAAAAGAATAATAGCAATAGCACCAAGTGCACCTAAAAGATAGTATTGGTTGCAATGTTGTGGAAGCAGGATTTCAGAGAATAAATATGTCCTACTTCCCATCTTATTGATTAAGCACCATGTTAGTTTTTTTTGAGGTTACATTAAAGTTGAAAACACATGAGCTCAAAGATATTATTCAAAGATGGCTCTTCTCCTTGGTTGAATAACATAAATTTAACTTCTGTTGATTTTTGACAGGATAATCCATTTAAAACTGGTCTGTGTGGCTGCTGTTCTTGCCCACACAGCCAAGCCAGCAACCTTCATAGTAACTAAAGGTGCTTCCATTGCTTTCAGTGGCTTATGGAGTCATCGTGAATACTAGCCTAGGTAGGCTCTAGCTCACTCTCAGCAACAGGGAAGAGAAAAAAGTGATGCAGGAAGCCAAAATGTCATCATTGAGATTGAATTACATAAGGAATCAAGTCTAGATTGATCACCTAATAAGGGATTGGGGATACAAAAGAGGAATGCTCTCAATTTCAGGTCTTAATAAATTGGTTGGGTGGGGGAGGCTAAAATACACATGTCATCATTCTAGAAGATGTTATAATACCTCTTCTTACATGTAGGATTAATATGTAGTGTCGATTGGTATTTGTTTCTTTAATTTAAACGCTATGTTTCTGTCAGTTGTGGGTTGTTGTTGCTGTTGTGTTTCATTCTGTTCCGTCTGTCACATTGGCTAGAGGACTGTTTTCTTTTTCTTTCCAAATTCCCCACAGAATGCACTCCAGGAGTGTCTTGTTCACTCTTGTGAAACAGATGATTACTATAAAATCATGTTTACTTTACAGTTTATAATTTGAATTCCTTCTTGTTTGCTCTAGAGTATTTTGATATTTAAAGAAAGCTTGCAGTGAGTTTTATTTATAAAATATCTTATTGAATTATGCACGGTAGCTTCCAGGGGTTTTTGTGTATAGCAATTAGTCTTTTTTTGTACAGGCTGAATTTCATCAACCAGGGAACTTGATTTTAGATGTACCGCAAACAAATACTGATTTAATGCAAACTATGTATTATCTGAATCCTTTCCCCTTTACCTCTAGAGATTGAGAAATAACTGTCTGGGGTCCCAGCCACTTCTAGCGTGAAAGCTGGATGCCATATATCCATTCCAGTAACACATTCAGGGAGGATGAAAATGGCCACAGGGAATGGTTTTGATTCTGTGTGTCTGATTTGTAAGTTTTGGACTACCTGGTAACCTCAGCTACTTTCATTCTCCTCCATTTTCTCCTATAATTAAAGCAGTCCTTCTCATCCAATTGTGATTGTGTCAAATTAGGGTTATCTTTGGACCTTTATTTTAATATCCTTAATGTTTTAAGATATTAGCCTTTGTCCGAGACACATAGACTAAGCCTGGGGCCTTGGGTGTCATCTAATAGATCTGATATTATAATGGATTTAAAAAAAAAAAAAAAGAAAGAAAAGCACTGGATTCTTTTTTGTTCTCTGTAAGATGGTTTCTAATCCTTAGGGCAAGGAACCATTATTTAATGAAATAGGCATAAATTAAGGAGGGTTCTTTAAAGTGGTCCCTTGCTGTTTAGGTGCAATAATTCAAGGATACCTGACCTTGAAATTCTCTTTCTTGGCCTGTTTCCCAGGGCTTTTGAACAGGCTTGGTGCTCCTTAAGCTGAGAGCTTGCCAGAGTTTTGGCAGTGGCTTGTGAGAATTTACCACTTTCTGGTACAGTCTTTTGTTCTTAGTGACTTCACAATGCTCTGGATTTGAACTGGTATTTGAAAACTAATAATCGATTCATACTAAGCTACCGCTGCACAGATAGAGCTGGAAATTGGCTCCTTGGACTAATACTTAAGCACAGGCTGCTGGTTAAGCATGGCAGATTGACAAGGGCACTTATCTCCTCTGCCTCCTTAAATGTCTCTATTATGATTAAAATAGAGAGGAGAAAATAGCAAGTGAGAGAATTTGGGGAGATGGAAAGTGTGTAGAGAACCTCTCCCACCTTATACAGCCATAAAACTCCTCTTCTACTCTGAGAAGTTGAATCAAGAAGGATATATAGTCTCAAGTAACCTAGCACAGCTGAGGATGGAGTGGGGGCCACATCCAGAAAACCCATGATTGAGTGAAGTTCTGCATATAGAATGAGGAATTCCTTAATTTCTCTTTCCTGCTTAACAGCTCTAGATGCCACATTAATACTTCTTAAACAGAAGATGTGTGAAAGAAATGAGTCCCAGCGAAAGCTGTTCAGAGTCTTACTTGTAAATGACCCAGAGAAATGGTCAATTTCTTGCTTGGTCAGTCTGCAATAAAGCCTACAAATCAACAAACTCTGCCCCTGCCCAGGGAGCTTCCAATCATAATTCTTAAATATAAGTGGATCCATTAAGAATCACTAGACATATGAGGGAAGTCTCTAACCTGAAAAACACAGGCCAAAAGAAGCTGGGAGGAGTGAAAGAGAGGGAAATTCGTAGGAAATAGAAACATGCAAGTAGCATAAGCAAACACTGGGAGGGGGGTGGGGGGAATCTAATATTACCAAAGAGATAAGAAGAGATTGCATTTATGAAAGAGGAACAGGGTAAGGTGAAGAGGAGAACATTCAGAAAAGAAGAAAAATTGCTGGAAATTAAAACTGTGACAATACAATTGAGAACATCTATAAGAAAATAGAAACAATAGCATCACCAACAAGGTGATGAAAAATAGGAAAATTGATAGTCTCAGATTGTGTTGGGAGAAATTCATATCATTTGAAAGCGATGACTTTTATCTTTTTCGTTCCAGGAATTACTTCTCTTATTAGTTTTTCTTGTCTTATCCAATTGCTTTGGGCTCCAGTACAAAAGAAGAGTGATAGCAATAGCAGATATCCTTGTTTAGCTCCTGACTTGAATAGTAAATGCTCCTTACCTGGCTAAAGATGACTCTTTGTATTCCTGACTTTGTATTTTTAATCATGAGTGTTGAATTTAGCAAAATAGAGATTTGCAAATCTCCATTCATATGAAAATATGGTTTGTTTCCTTTAACCTGTTAAAATAGTATTGTATTCATCCAGGAGTAGATTAGGGGATTGAGAGTCAGCGTGGAATAAGTTGTAATATACATGTTTTACTCTAAAATGTTATTTAAGATAAAAATTTTAAATAAGTACAGTATTAATGATGCTACAATCACCACGATTTTAACTATTACTTGTTTTTAGCAACACTTGGGACTGAGCTAATTTGACAGGAGAGAAATAATTGTATTGAACCTAATTTGCTAATTTAGTAAAATTGTTTAAATCAGTGTGGTGATATTTTGGCAGTGTCAAAGCACAGTAAGACAAAATTACAAAAACTAGCATAGGGTACCAAAACATCAAATGCATCTTATATTCCACAGTGCAGATAAAGTAACTTACTGATTTTGTGTATATTTTTACTTGTGTGAACAGGCCGTGTATGGACACTAGTCCCCCACTGTGAGCTGGGAAACAGATCTTTCAATAGTGGAACACAAAAGGCTTATGCGGAGAACCACCTCGAGAAGAAAATGAAAAAGTGAATGGGATGTAAGTACTAGATTTGAAACAAAAGGTCTAATTGTAAGATCCCTGAAAAGAAATATATCTGAGAGGTAGGAACCCTGGACTCTGGAGCCAGACTGCTGAGTTTGAATCCCAACCCCACCCTTACTGGCAGTGTGACCTTAGGAATGTACTTGACCTTTCTGAGCTTTAGTTTCTTCCTCTCTTTTTTTTAATACTTTTTTTTTCAATCATTTTATTTTATTTTATTTTTTTAAAGAGGGCACAGCTCACAGTGCCCCATGGGGGATACGACCGGCAACCTTGGTGTTATTAGCACCACGCTCTAACCAACTGAGCTAACCGGCCACCCTAGTTTCCTCCTCTTTAAAAATGAAGTTATAATAGTACCTACCTCATAGGGATGCTGTAAGGATTGAATGAATTAATATATGTTTGGTCCCTTAAGTGTCTATTAATGTCAACTATTATCATTGACTGTTATTCTTAAGTTCAAACACAAGCCTCTCTTTATAGGTTACCAGCCAGACCCATATACAGTTTTCTCATTTCCACCTTAGGAATTAGTATATGTGAGCACTCATGTATGTATAGCACACTCCACGTTAGGCAGAACGACTCAATGAGTCATATTAGCAAAGGATGATTCTGACAGCCCCCTATGTAATAAAACCTGCAGAAATTGGATTAAGATGTCATTGAGTAGTTGCCCCTGTTTTCTTATGACAGCAAGTTTTCCACATGTTGGCAAACCTCCCAGTGTGTTTTGGAACAGAGCTCTATGCCAGAACCCCCTTGCTCTAAATTTACCTTCTATCCTGAGCTATTAGGCTTCAGGCTTGGGCTTTACTTTCATGGGGCATATTCAGGATTTTAGAAGGAAACTCAAAAACTGTTGCACAGAGCTTTTTAGCCTTTCTGGAAAACGGAATTTCATTAAGTCACACATTTATGAAAACGATATACCTTCTCTTGAGCCTAATAAAACTGCTGCATCCTTTCTTCAGCATTGGATAATCTTTAATCTTAGGTTCCCCGTTCATACATGATATTATAATTGTGCCCCTTTTTAATGAATTCTAATCTCAGAATTTAGTAACAATGGGAATTAAAAGTTCACAATTTAGATAGAAAGAATTTGAACAATGGGAACATTTTGAACTGTATGTCCTGTGTCTTCTCCTAAAAAGAGGAAGTGATCTGCTGTTAGAATGATTGTGAGTTAAGAACTTCCATCACTCCTTTTCTACATGACCTTGGGGCAGGGCTAGATTGGGAGGTAGTTCTTGTGCTGTTTTTGACACAGCTCCTCCTCTTTTTTTCTCTCT
Source organism: Rhinolophus sinicus (assembly GCF_057876585.1). Classification (NCBI taxonomy): domain Eukaryota; kingdom Metazoa; phylum Chordata; class Mammalia; order Chiroptera; family Rhinolophidae; genus Rhinolophus; species Rhinolophus sinicus. The sequence continues at coordinate 29,745,262 of NC_142504.1, forward strand.
CCAACTAGAGTCCAGCAGCCCACTGTGGCTTTGAACTCCACACTACTCTCTAACATAGTCTGCTCTCTGGAGCTTACAGATGGGAAATATAGCCTCATTGACCTGGATATGATGCTAATGTGTTGGTTGTCCAAGAGCATCTGCATTTTCAGGAGATAAAGAATTAGTCTCTGATAGTGGGATTTTGCAAACAGGAAATAGCGAGAGAGCCTTGAGCGGAGGCCTGCCTAGGCTCGCTGAAAGCGCTCCGTAAGTGACAACTGCTTACTGGCTGGTATAGGGCTTTATGCTTTATGAAGCACTTCAAATGGATGTAATTATTTTCTATATTTTATTTATTCTCTGTAACAATCCTGTGAGGTAAGCATCAATATCCCCACTTCATGGATGAGGAAACTGAGGCCCAGAAAATTTGAGTGGTTTGATCCAAGTTACAAAGCTAATGCTTCGCTGTGACCTCACAGAGGCTGTTCATCTTCCAATCAGGTGTTCTTACTGTTTCTCTGGGCAGATGGGAAAAGTGGACTTTCTGGGTATGTTATGCTCCCTCTCAGGACAAATACAATAATAAAGCAAGAGACTTACTTCTCCCTGTTGAAAACAAAGGAAGAGACTTCTCTCTCCTTTTGCTCAGAGCATTTATTTTAGAAATGCTTTAGAAAAACCTGTGATTGTACATACTCTCTTTAAATGTATATAAATCTTTTTGAAGAGTAATTAGGCCTTTTATCAGCTTTATGACCTAGGAATGTCTTTCTAAAGGAGCTGGGTGTCATTCTTTGAAATGTAAACATTAGAGGAGATAGCATCTCTAGCTCCCAGTTTCTGGGGAAGAACTTAGGAGCCTAACTTCGTGGGTCCCTTGCTCCAAGTTGCAAAACTACTTCCTGTCATAAATATATGGGTTTGTTCTTCTTCTGGAGAAAGCCAATAAGCTAACACAGATGGTCACCCCAATTACCAGGTAAAACTAGGATGGCCTGTGTGTGACAGATGGTGGTGTCAAGTCCTCTTACTAGAGGACTAGTTATTGTTTATCTTGAGAACATGTATGTGATGGGTTATATCTGCTTGGCTATATTCGTTTAGAAGGTGTGATCCCTTTGTGTTTTATCAATCTCTTAGCAATGCACATCACATTCTGGCTTAATGCTTATTTAATGATAAAAGTGTTTTATTTCTCTACTACCTCTACGGAGAGGTTTTCTGGGTTGGGAGAAGATTTTGTTTTTAATTATATTTTCCTATCATACCTATGTCAGTTACTTGCTAACTTCACCCTCATTTTATTAAAAATGAAAATCAGGTATTTCTCATATATCTGAAATTTAAGTTTACTCTGTGTGGGAGTGTAAGTATTGTATACAATTTTGACAGCTTATAGACTTAGAATGAGTAATGTTTTTACAGGTCAATGTGAATTGTCACGCATTTGGCCTTTTTAAAAAACCTTCTTTTTCAGATAGATGTACTCATATTTTTACATTTTTTTCTTATTCTTCAGTTTTTAATTAATTTGCCCTCTCAACCACACACAGAAATAGATAGATGTGGTGACTGCTTGAACACAAATGCCAAATTCAATTAACTCTCAGCAGGCAGCAGGAACCATAGAAGCATAGTCTAAGGTAGGCTTAGAGACCTAATATTACATTAAATTCTTCATATTCACCTTGATGTAATTTCCTGTTTTAACATTTTCAGCATGACTGGACATACATATATATCCAAATACGTCCAACTATGCTAAAAATGCAAAGCTTCTGTGGTCAGTGGACAGTCTTCTATTGCTTCTTTTAGGAACAATAAGAAAAGGCTGATTTTAGATGGCCAGAACAATTGTTCCCATCAAGTATTGTATGAGTTCTAGGCCAAAGTCCAAGGTGGGAACCAATACAGATCAGTGGAGAGAAGTTTATAATGGGGAAAGATATGCCTTGGGGAAGTGTTGTACTAATATATATTTATTAACTGAATTCTATCTGATGTTTAATCAGTCTTCAAAATAAGGAAGTAGATTAAAAGTCATTGTATGATAGATGATGAAAAGATTTTTCCATCTCAGACTCATTTTCTGCTTTGGAATTTTTGCAGGAAAGATAAGATCCACTTAGAAGCTAGTCTGTATACATTTGCACACTTTCTGTATTGGAAAGCTCCACCTTTATTTTATTTTATTTGTTTATTTTTTTCCACCTTTATTTTTATATAAACCTATTTTTATTCATGTTTAATTGTAATTTGAACAAAATGTATTTCTTGGGTACATTTCAGGGCCTGAAAATTTTCACTGCAAAGTTTTAAAATACACCGATAGATCAAATTACTATGCAAACTAAAATTGTGTGCACGAATGCGTGTGTGTATGTAATAATATGCAATATGTGATTTATGGATTATAATATAACTTCCCCCTATTTTATTTTTATTTCTGCATTGACTATAACTTCATAGAGATGATTTCAATCTGCTTTTAATGATTTTTTTCAGTATAATAAATACTCTACCATAGCATCACAATTGTGATAAGCATTAAAAATCCAATGTAGTGAAACAATTGTTTTTAATCAGATCTGGATTTAAATTTTGGTTGTATATTTATCGGCTGTGAGACTTTAATCTCTCTGAATCTCCAGTGACTCGTCAATAAATGGAAAAAAAACAATGATACATCTTTCTTTAAAGTTTTTGTGAAAATAATATTTATAAAGTATCTATTGTGCCCAGCATATAGTAACTGCTTTAAAAAAAAGTGAAATCAATTAATGTTGTTACAGAAATGGTTGGAAGGTAAGGCATTTATGATCCTATGTAAAGCAAATCACTCAATTTCAGGAGAACAAAATCTGTCATTAATGTCAGTAAAACAGGATTTGGCCAATGAGGTCTTAAAGATTTTAAGTCTTTGTCAGAACTTCTCAAAATTTATTGTGGCTGTGAATCACTTGGAGAGCTTGTTAGATGCTGATTCTGATTTAGTCGGTTTGCCTGGAGTCGGAGATTCCGCATTTCAAACAAGCTCCCTGAGATGATGATAATGTCCCTCCCCCATGGACCACACTTGCAGTAAAATGGTTCAGGTACTAAGCAAGTCTTGGGGTCATTGTTATCATGGAAAAGGTAGTTTCTTTTTAAATTGGTACAGGTACAACTGAACCTACTTTTCTTTAGTTATCTTCTACTGAAAAAAGAATCTTTTTATATCCATTCTTTATTTTAAACTCAATTTGTCACCCACAAATTGCAGTTACAGAAAAATTAAAATGGACAAATCCATATATCCTTGTCATTTGGTCTAAATTTTCTTTTTATGTTGGATTTATTTATTTATTTGTTTGTTTGTTTATTCATTCATTCATTCATTCAGCTTTATTGAGATATAATTGACCTATAGCATTGTATAAGTTTAAGATGTGCAATGTGTTGGTTTGATACACTTTATATTACAAAATGGTTACCACTGTAGAATTAGCTAACATCTTCATCATGTCACATAATTACCATTGCTTTTTTGTGGTCAGAACATCTAAAATTTATTCTCTTGGCCACCTACCTACAAGTATGTAATACAGGGTTGGGACCTTTAATCATCATGCTGTGCATTCATTAGATCCCCAGAATTTATTCATCTTATAACTGCGAGTTGGCACTTTTGACCAACAACTCCCCATTTTCTCCACCCATCAGTAGAATGGTAACCATCATTTTACTTTCTGTTTCTATGACTTTGGCTTTTTCAGATTCCACATATAAGCGAGATCATACAGTATTAGTTTTTCTCTGTCTTATTTTGCTTCACGTAATACTTTTAAAGTCCATTCACGTTGTTGCAAATGGCAGGATTTCCGTCTTTCTCATGGCTGAGTAGTATTCCATTGTGTATTTATGCCATATTTTCTTTATCTATTCATCTATCGACCATATCTTGTTTCCATATCTTGACTACTGTGAATGATGCTGCAAATGAACATGAGGGTACAAATATCTCTTTGAGATAGTGATTTCATTTCTTTTGGAATTGCTGGGTTATATATGATAGTTATATTTTTATTTTTTTGAGGAACCTCCACAGTTTTCCACAGAGGCTGTACCAATTACATTCCCACCAACAGTACACAGGGTTCTTTTCCTCCATATCCTTGCCAATACTTGTTATCTCTTGTCTTTTTGATGACAGCTATTCTAACAGCTGTGAGGTGATATCTCATTATGTTTTTGATTTGTATTTCCCTGATGATTAGTGATGTTGAGCATCTTTTTATGTATCTGTTGGCCATTTGTATGTTTTCCTACTCAGTTCCTTTACCCATTCCTAAATCTTTTAATCACTTCATATATGTATGGCTCACACCTAGCACAATATCTGGTACATAGTAGATGGTCAAGAATTGCATATTGATTATCCTGAGGGTTATAAGCAGTGTTAGGTGCAGTGGTCTTCTACCCTGGCTGCACAAGAATTACCTAGGGGTCTTTTAAAACATGTATATGCTTGGCCCCTCCCCACACCAATTAAATTAGTATCTCTGTCAGTGGATCTTGGTACATTTTTAAAGCTTCGCAGGTGATTGTAGTAGGCAGCCAGGACTGAACCACTAAAATGAATATGAACCAACATCAAGACGTTTTCTCTAAATATATGACCTGTGCGCTCCTCCACATCATTTACATGGTTTTCATTATCCTCTTCCCTGCCTGCATTCAGCACAAATGTTAATCAACTCCTAAGAATCCTCTATTGCAAACACTGAGCATAAAATGCCCCAGAGGTATTTTAAATTTTTAACTATCTCTTGCCATCCTGGGCTGTTTCTGTTGTCTCCCTCTCTCTCTCTGCTAAGTAGCTTTTAAAGAACATTTTAATTTATTTTCACTACAAAAGTAACATGAGGTCTGACAATTATGTTCATGAACTCATCCTAGAAAAAGTGCTACATACCTCATTGCTGAATATCAAAACAGTCACCTTCGAAGTACTCCCCTTGGGAAGCTATGCACTGGTACCAGCACCTAATCCACCCTTTAAAGCAATTTTGGAACTCTTTTTCTGGAATGGCCATCAGAGTTGTCATCGTATTACCCTTGATGTCCTGAATGTCATCGAAATGTCTTCCTTTCAATATTTCCTTTATCTTCAGCAAAGAAAGAAGTCATTGGGGGCCAGAGCAAGTGAATAGGGAGGGTGTTCCAATACAGTTATTTGTTTACTGGCTAAAAACTCCCTCACAGACAATGCTGTGTGAGCTGGTGCATTGTCGTGATGCAAGAGCCGTGAATTGTTGGTGAAAAGTTCAGGTCATTTAACTTTCTCACGCAGCCTTTTCAGCATTTCCAAATAGTAAAACTGGTTAACTATTTGTCTAGTTAGTACAAATTCATAATGAATAAACCCTCTGAATCAAATAAAGGTTAGTAACATCATTGTGACCAGTTTGTGAAATTAATTGTCAGATCTCATAAGTTCAACAAATTCAAGCAATACAAAAGGCTGAAGAAATTCAAGTAAAAAACCTTTCTCTCTGCATATCCTTCATTCCTACTCCGTTCCACAAAATCACTTCCATTACAAGTTTTGTATATGCCTCCAGCAATTTCCCATGCATATAACATCACATATGTTATTGTTACATAAACACATTATACCACAAACACACAAACTCAGTGATACTATATTATGCTGGCAGCTGGCTTTTTCATTTAACAACATATCTTGGAGATATTTTCATTATCATGTTCTACCTTATTCTTTTTAAAGGATACATATAATTCTTTCATATGGCTATATCATAATTTTTTAAACCAGATCCTTATTAAGACATACTATTTTCAGTTTGTAAGCACTGTTTTAAAATCAAAGCCACAATGATCATCCTTGCACATGTCTTTACAGAATTTTGGCACTATATCTGGTAAAAAGTGTTTTACTTATGTGTAACTGTCCAACTTCCACTTCACTGGCTTTTCTTGGCACCTTTGCCCATGCTGTTGCTTTTGTCTGGAAAGCTCTCCTTTCAGATCTTTATAGTGGACTGGCTTTTTCTTATCAGTTAGAGCTCAACTTCCCCAGAAAGGCCTTTTTTTTTTTTTTTTTTTTTAACATCCCCACCACATTGCTCTCTATTATTGGCTAAATCCAGAATAATAGAAGAAAATAGAATTGAAATGCAAATTCAAAAGGGATTTTAGATATCATGTAGTTAAAATATTCTCATTTTGAATAAACGAACCTTATTTTTAGAGAGGCAATATGAGTAATGAGAGTTCTCTGAGAGAATCCCAACTAGAATCGTAACTTCAGTCTCTAGAAAGCTCAAGTTGTATCACTGAAAGAACATCCAGCCTAAGAAAATGTCTTATTAGAGTTTATTTGAGCCAAACTGAGAATTACCAGGAAGCAAAATCTCAATGGATTGAGAAAACGCTCCGGAAAATGGCAGTTTTGCAGCTTATTTTACACAATAATGTCAAAGGAGGAGACATGAGGAGGGTTACATGAAATCCATTGGTGATAGACTAAAGGGGCAGAGAAATCTCTGGAATTAGATAAAATACAAAATGGAGAGACACAGACTTCTTTTACATTGGTAGGTACAGGATGGTTAACCTTCACAGTACATAAGATGGTAGAGATGGTATGTGGGCAAAAAGATAACAATGTGCTCTGGTGCCAACAGTTGTGCCTTTGAGGGATCTGGAAAAGAAAACCACCCTGACATTTCAAATGTGTGTTATCTTAGATGCACAAAGACAATAGACAATTTCAGAGGTTAAGATGGACCTTCGTCAAGGAAGCTACAAACCTAGGACATGTCTACATACCATGACTCACTTTTAGTTAAGAATTTTTATGTTCAGACCATCCAGAGGATCCCTCCAGCTTCATAGATCCCGCTGCATTTGCTAAAAGTTCCTGTTGACTACCAATGCGCACAGCACCTCAAAATGTCCTCACACTAGCACCTGCTGAGAGAGAGAAAGAGAGAGAGAGAGAGAGAGAGAGAGAGATCAAAGGGGAGTAGTATAATGATAGATGTTTAACATCCAGCTGTTTGTAGCATGCTCTGATTTCCATTGGGGTAAATACCACCATGGCCAATTTCAAGCTACCAGTGTGATATTACTGAACACAGATTTGGGAAGTGCTAAGGAGTAGCACACCAGTATATTGTGTTTCCAGCATACAAATGCAATAGGCATAAATAACCTCAGAAGCATAGTTAACAATAGACTATAAGAAGTACACAATAGTAAAATATGATTTGTTGAGAATTTATTACCTTCACTTAAATATTATTTATGTACAAGTATATAATTTAATTTTTAATAATGGCTGTATTTAACAAAAGTCTGGCAAAATTCCTAAAAATTTAGCAGTTGACTCTCAGCAGCCAATAGGAGGTTTATCTAGTACATCACTGGAAGTTGGTTAATAATCCCACATCCGCAGTTACAGCAGACTTCAGAGAAGGCTTTCAAGCAGTTATGCTATTGAAGGGGAGCAATTTTACCACCTCAAAAATATGTCTCTTTGGCATAAGGATTATTTTAGGCTGATTATTTTTAAGAAACTGCAGACAGAGGAAAAGCTCTGAAAACTGAGTAGAAGTTATCTTTTTATAAGAGACATTTAAATTATTTTGTTTTATTTACTTAGTTTTTATTAAAATTTATTGGAGTGACAATTGTTAGTAAAATTACATAGGTTTCTTATGTAAAATTACATAAGAAACCTATGTAATTTTGATGATGTATTAAGTACAATTTTGTACTACATCTCTATATCACATTGTGTGTTCCCCACTCAGAGTCAGTTCTCCTTCCATCAACATATATTTGACCCCCAAAAAGATGTGGTGTATATATATACACTCTGCCATAAGAAAAGATGAAATAGTGCCATTCGCGACAACATGGATGGATCTTGAGATTATCATGCTAAGGGAAAGAAGTCACACAGAAAAAGTCAAGAACCATATGACTGCACTGATATGTGGGATATACAACTGAAAGCAACAAAGGAACAAGACAATAAAATAAAGAAACAAAAACTCATAGCTGAAGACAATAGTTTAGTGGTTACCAGAGGGTAAGGGGGAGTGGGGGGGTAGATGAAACATTTACATTTATAAGAGAAATCTCCATTTGTAAGGGTGTCTCCCTCTCTGTACTGGGAAAAGGAGGATGACTCTAAATCTCTAGAAACTCTTATCAGTGGAGAAAGCCAGTGACTTATATCTGCATAACAACTTTGCTCTTGTTTATTGTGCTTTGCCTAACAACCTTTCATAACTATGTCTCCCCTACTCCCAACATCTTTTGTCTTTAGCTGGAAATGGTGTTTAAGGTGGTGTCTTGGGCCATTTCAGAGTTACCCAGTTTTCCCATGGATACAAAAAGTGTGTACATGTTATTAAACTTCTGTTTGTTTTTCTCCTGTTAATGTGTCTTTTATTATGGGGAGGGGGGAAATTTCAGCCAAGAACCTAGAGTGATAGAGGGAAAATTATTTTCCTCCCCAGCATCACAAATGTGACACAATTACACAGAGATATTGGTCTCATATATGGTATGATAGGGCCTGGGACATCTAGAGCCCTCAACCAGACACCTCTAGCTTCAAGCAGCCTCATACATTTATCCATGTCAACTGTGTAAATGGGACAATTTCCTACTGTGCCATGACACGACATGAAAAAGGCAGAGAAGCGCTGCTTTAGAACACCCACTTCCTCCTTTCAATCCCTCTATCTCTCTTGAGCCAGTGTCCATCCATATATTGATTGAAGTTTATCTCTTTCTACATTTTTTATGTATATAATAATCTAAAAGTGCAATCAGACAAATAACCAGCAAATATTAATCACGTGTTATTGACTCTGGGAACATTATAAAGAAGAATACAATAAAATTCTAGTCCTGAAGGAATCTGTAATCTAGTTACAGAGATACGCCTAACGCTCTAAACAATCACAAAAGCAATACAAGATAGTAGATGTGTGTAATAAAAGATAAAGTGATACGGCAACAAACCATAATCGTCCTTGAACTTCAGAAAAGTTGTTGAGAAAACAGAAAGAAAACCATATGATTTTACCCTCTCAGTTTACAAATACAGCTCTCCTAGCGATGATTAACCCAAGTGATTATTAACCTGTTGGGTGGAAGTGTTACCGGGAACGAAGATTTTCCTCGTTCTTGTCTTCTTGAAAGAATTCAATCAAGAGACAGAATCAAGCAAGTAATAGACAGCAAAGTTTCTTTGCAAAGCAGGTACATTCTGAGCGTGGAGTGGGCCGACCCGAGGGTGGGTAGAAGCCCAGCATCTCTGCGACCCTGGCCTTTTATCCTATACATGGGTTATTCTCCTCATTCTGCACATCTCATCCTGGTGTGTTTTGTTAGCCCAAATCTCTGTTCTGGCTCCTGGCTTCAGTGGGTCTGTAACAGGATATTGATGACGCCTTCTACTTCCTCCTCCTACTGTTCTTGCCTACCTTCCTACCTCCTCTATCAGAAGTGAGGCATGGACAGCTACCATAAATTCCAGGCCATCCACTCAGTGCATTCAATAACTGAGCACCTGTCACGCCCCGGGCACTGTTTTCAGGGTGACTTCTCCCTTAGGTTGTCCAGTGCCAAAGGCCCACAAACAAGCTTTAATGTCTTTTAATCAGAAGGAAAAAAAAACAAATTTTAGGTCAAAGAAAAGTTTTAATATATGATATTAATAGATTTGTCTTTATACCAATACAGTCTTAAAATATAATTGTAGTATAATTTTTTTAAATTATTTATTTATTATTATTTTTTTTTTTTTTATGGAGGAAAGGGCCAAAGAAGGCAAAAGTGCCTCTGGCTCACAGAAATCATAGTAAGGCGCTTACTCTTCTAGGCACTGGGAAAACATAAAAGGGTGAATAAGGCAAATAAAGCTCTGTTTTTGTGAAGCATCCATTCTTTCAGTGGGTGAGATCATAATAAGACAATAAACAAATCAATAAGCGAGATGATTTCAGACAGCACTAAAGGAAATACTGTAAGAAAATACAACTTGGCTAGATAAAAGAACAATGTGGTGGGGATGTTTCAAAAAAAGGCCTTTCTGAGGAAGTTGAACTCTGAATGATGAGAAAAAGCCAGTCTCAAGGAAGAGCTCTAAAGGAATCTAGTCTGAAGATCTGAAGGAAGGACTTTCCAGACAGAAGGAACAGCAGAGGTGCTGAGTCGGGAATGAGGTTGGTGGAGTGGAAGAGCCAAAAGTCTGGTCGGCTGGAGTGTAAAGGGAAAGGAGAGGAGGGGCAGAGGTTAAAGGGTAGGAGGGGCTAGTGCTTGGAGCCTTGAGGCCATTTAAGGGTATCAGTATTGAGTACAATGGGAAACTATTGGATGTTTAAACAGAGGAAGGACCGGATCTGACACACAATACAACAAAATCACTCTAGGTTCAGTGTGAAGAATGCCCTGGGAAGAGGGCAGGCTGGTTAGGAAGCCTGTGAGTGGTGCAGGTGAGTGATGATGATCCTAGGTGAGGGTCATAGCATTGGAGATGGAAACACAGGATGAATCTGGGATGTAATTTGGATGTGAACTAGCAGAAATGAATATTGGGAGTGTGGGAAAGAGCATATCCAGGATGGTTAGAAGCCCTAGGAATCTTCACGGAAGAGATGATTATGTAATCTGAAGAATGGATCATGTCATTAAGAAAATGAGACTTGGGGCAGCCAGATGGCTCAGTTGGTTAGAGCGCAAGCTCTCAGCAAGGTTGCCAGTTCAATTCCCGCATGGGATGGTGGGCTGCGTCCCCTGCAACTAATATCGAAAACGGCAACTGGACTTGGAGCTGAGCTCCTCCCTCCACAACTGGAATGAAGGACAACAACTTGACTTGAAGCTGATGGGCCCTGAAGAAACACACTGTTCCTCAATATTTCCAATTAAAAGAAGAAGAGGAGGAGGAGGAGGAGAAGTGCTCTTGAAAAAAAAGAAAAGAAAATCTATGTTTTTCACCAACTTGAAGAGAGCTTAATTTAGATTATTAAACTATAAAGATACACTAAAGTTTATTTGCCTCAGTTGTAGTTATTTGTGTAGTATTTTGGTATTAAAGCTATTAAAGAAGAAGTAAGTTTTTTAGGTTCACGTTGTTTATGAATCAGAAGATGCATTGCATCATAACTTAATTGTTCTGCAATATATTTTATCATAAATACATTGTAGTTAAATGAGCCATGGGAGAAAGCCCATTTTGAATATGAAGAGTACTCAAAAACAAATAAAAATGATATGTAAATAGAAACAAAAGACAGTTTTAACGAGTATTTCATGCAACATTGAAATAATTCCTCTGTGTTAAGCATTATAATTTGAATCCATTATGCAAAAATTAAGCAAAATGGAATGGATTAAAAAGTGTTTAAACTAATAGAATCTTGTATGTCACAGAACCATGAGAATCATCTGGGGGAGGCTGCAATGAACTTCAGAAATTATTTAACCTTTCCAAGCTCTTGATTCCTAAAAGGTAATAATGCTCAACTCGTAGGATAAGATTAAATAAAATGAAGTATGAAACAGATATCATAGTCTGCTATATAAATAGAAATATTACTTTTCAGAGATGTGGCCTAAAAAAGTTAAACAAACTAGTTATAAAGCCAATTTTAATCAAGTTAGTCTTTTAAATGAACTATAGGATAAACCGGATTGCAGGGTAAACATTTTGACTGTCTATGAAAGCAAACAACTTTCTTTTTCCAGCTTTATTGAGATGTAATTGACAAAATTGTGTATATGTAAAATGTACAATGTGATGATTTGATATGCATAGACTTTGTGAAATGATTACCATAATCGGGTTAGGGAACATATCTATCATTTCACATAGTTACCTTTGTGGGAGGGGCAGGGGGTGGAGGTGAGAATACTTATGATTTACTGTCTTAGCAAATTTCAAGTATTATTGACTATAGATGCCATTAGATCTCCAGAACTTAGTCATCTTATAACTGAAGGCTTGTACCCTTTGACCAGCATCTCTCCATTTCCCCCACCTCCCAACACCTGGTAACTATCATTCTATTCTCTGTTTCTATAAGTTTGACTTTTTTTTAAAGATCCCATATAGAAATGAAATCATATAGTATTTATCTTTCTCTTTCTGACTTATTGACTTAGCATAATGATCTCCAGTTTCATCCATGTGGCAGATGACAGGATTTCCTTCTTCCTCATGGCTGAATAATATTCGTGTGTGTGTGTGTGTGTGTGTGTGTGTGTGTGTGTGTGTGTGTGTGTGTATGTGACATATTATTTATCCACTCTTCCATAGATGGACATTTACGTTGTTTCTATGTCTTGGCTATTGCGAAAAACGCTGCAGTGAACACGGGAGTGCAGATATCTCTTCAAGATAGTGATTTCAATTCTTTCCCAGAAGTGGGATTGCTGGGTCAAATGGTAGCTCTATTTTTAATTTCTAGAGGAATCTCCATACTGTTTTCCACAGTGGCTGCACCAATTATATCCCCACCAACAGTACGCAGGATTCCTTTTTCCCACATCCTTGCCTATACTTGTTCTCGCTCATCATTTTGATAAAAGCCATTCTAACAGGTGTGAGGTGATATCTCACTGTAGTTTTAATTTGCATCTGCCTGATGATTAGTGATGTTGACCACCTTTCATGTACCTGTTGGCCATTTAACAAACTACTTTTAAGGAATGTTAGTACTACTTTAATAATGTTGAATTTTACATTAAAGTTAAAGTTATATCCTTATTACATTTAATATCTAGATATATAGACTTGTATACTCTGAGAATTCAGAGAAATTATAGGAGTCAGCCAGTCCAGTGGTTCCCAGATTTGGGGATTGTATAGACCAGTAAATTTTCAGAAAAAAAATAAATGAGACTAACATAGGACTGCCAACTTCTCATTTACTTATATTAGAAGATAAAACTACCAAATTACTATTCAATTGAGTTCTTAAAAACTTTTTATACCAAACTTTTATTTAAAAAAAAAACTTACTGCATTGTTCATATTTTTTCTATTTTTTTGTAGACTCTTGAATATTTCTCATGATCTAGTTGGCAACTGTTGATGTCAATGCCTATTGGGAGGTGAAAATGCATCCGACGTTCAAATTTTTCAAATTTCACCAAGGACAAATCACTGGGTGACTCATCAAGGTAAAATTAAAGACAACCAGAATAAGTTTGCTTAGTACAGTAAAATTTACCATAATATTTCTTATACAGTTTGTTTCTTTAATTCTTTTTGAAAACATGGATTCCATAAAATATGGATTCCATTGATATAACTTTTATTTACATACAACTATAATTATACCAAACACACATGTTTTTTCTGTTTAAAAAAATGGTTTCAGCAGGATCTCATACATCATGTGGATAACTTTACTAGAGGTACACTTAAAAAATCTGTGGATATTTTCATAGTTGAGATTAGTCTCCTTCTTCAGCATATTTTGTACTCAATTATTCTTTAAACAAGCATCAGTCCATGTTATTCCTTGTCTCCTGGGCTGCCCAAGACCAACATAACGAATCACTAGGGTAGGAGGAGATTTGAGTGGCAAGGAGAAGAGGCCCAGAGGGCTCAGAATCAGGGGAAGTAATGAGAGGGCAGCCTGTGCATCACAAAATAAAATAGGACGTGGCATTCTACCCAAATGCAAGACAGAAAGAACTGTGCTAACTTTCACAATGGTATTAATAGCAGAACTCTAGTGATAAAGGAGAAGAATCAGGCGATAATAAGGTCATGAGAGCAGAACCAACTGGGAGTGACTTTGAAGGGGGCCATTTAATTCCTTAACTGTCATAAGTTCATAACTGAACAGGAGATGGTGAGCTCTAGTTTTTCTCTCCTCTCATTCTTGATGCTTCAACTCCTCAGTCCAATTCAGCCAAGGAAAATGTAGTGGTCTCCTGATACAAACATGGGAACTGATGAGGGAGGTCTCAGAAACCATGATTGCTCTAAAGAATGTATGTGAAACCTTGGAAAATGATAGGCAATTAAAGTAAGAAATATACCAAAATTTCAAAATTTTTTATCTCTGGAAGAATTATAAACACTTTTTATTACTTTCTCTTGTTTTTCCTGTATTTTCCAAATGTCCTACAATAAGCATGTATTACTTTTATAATCACAAGAAAGATGTTGTATATGTGGGGAAAACAAAACAAAACCCTGCCAGTAGGGATTACTGATGCGATTGAGTATAGAAAATGTTGGCAGTGAAAGTAGAACAATTTCCCACAAAACGTTCATAATTTAAGCACTAATAAAATAACATGTTAAACTGGAGTAGAAGGGTGCTTGGTGTATTACCTAAGTAAAATATTTGTTTCATCAAAGAAAACCTGCAAAGTAATTATATTTAATATGCTTAATCCATGAACTATGCCTTCTTAGTGACATTGTATGTCTTAAACATGAGACACTATGAACCATGGTTTTAGGTATGCTTTGTAAAATTGATGGAGCTATTCCAAGGATAGTGATGTGGGAGAGCTTACGATATAACTACCTTTCCAGTGACTTCCTTGGAAAGTAGAAAGCTAGAATGTGTGGAATCGTATTAGGGGCATGAGGAGCCATCGGGTTTGGGGCAGTTGGTGTGGATGGAGACACCCCAGCACTGGTGATCACTTTTCAAGAACCCCTTCAGCCTGTGTGCGCTCCAGAATGTGGGCCAATGTGGATTATGTTGTGGCCATCTCCCACTGTAATTAGATTGCTGCCTGGGCTCTGTGGAGGACAGGATATCCTTGTCATTTGGAAATCATTGTAGAGACATTTGAACACAACCGAGATTGAACCATTATGCAGCTGATTTCCTCAGGCACTCTTTGGCCTATTTCTTTAAAGCTGTATTTTGTATTTTAGAGGAAAAATGTCTTTGCTGTTGAGTACTCAGGAAGACCCAATACTATATTTATATGCAATCTGAACCAGTATTAAATGGAGGTGGAATTTGGGTTACTAATATAATTATAAAAATTTCAAATGAAACTAGCATCAAAAATTATTTAATGTCTTATACCCTTTTATCCTAAAGCACATTTAAAGTCGATGATATGGAATGCCACCATTGAGAAATATATTTGTTGGTTGGTGTTTTTTTTAATACTTCTTTTTTAGCAAGAACATCGCATGCTTATATTAAGTATGCCTCCACATCTGTATGTGAGTCTGTGAAATGGTGACTAAGGCTTGACCCTTTTGTTTAGGGAAAAACACAACAATAACCCAATGATCTCAAATTTAAAGGCCAAAAAAAAAGATCACACATGGCAGGAATATAAATGATACTGCTGCACAGAAAAGATTGATATAACAACCAAATTCATAGGACTTCACCCCAGATGGGAAATCACACAGCCTCACTTCCACATGACAAGCAAATACTTCATCTGTAAGTGATGCTTACTCCTCTGTCATTCTAAGGATTGTGTTAGATGGGAATTTAAACATTTGAGTTTATTGCATCCTCAACTCTAAGACGTCAGAACTGGGACAACTGAGAGTCTTTAGAGAAACTCTAATACAACTTCCTTGTTTTAATTATTTTCTTTTTCTATTTCTTTTCAAAGCCAATTTGCTAATTGCATTAACAGTTACTTATACTGTTTAATTACTTTTATGACAGCCCTTAAAGGCTTATGTCTCTCCCTTCTTCTTCACTGAATCTGCTTTTTCTTTGAAGAGTACCATGATTAAAATACAGAGGTAATTACAGTGTACCCACAATGAAGTTTTAATTTACATTTTTCTTATTATAAATAAATTTGAGTATCTTCTCATGTGGTTAAAAGCTATTTATTTCTTTTTGTTTTGGTGCAATATCTGTTCATTTTTCTAGCTTATATTTTCATTATTTGTCCTTTTCTTCTCAATTTTAAAGAGCTCTTTATATTTTAAGGATATCAATTTTTTCTGTGATTGACATTACAGATGTTTTTCTCAGTTTGTCATTTGTTTTGGCATTTTATTTTATATTTTTAAATTTTTTAAATAAACTATAGTTGACATACAATATTACATTAGTTTCAGGTGTACGACATAGTGACTCTACGATTATAAACCTTACAATGTGATCACCATGATGTCTTGTAACCATCTGTCACCGTACAAAGTTTTTACGATATTTTTGACTATACTCCCTGTACTGAACACCATATCCCTATGACTTATTTATTTTATCCCCCTCCCATCTGGCAACCGTTAGTTTGTCCTCTGTATCTATAATCTGTTTCTATTTTGTTCATTTCTTTTGTTTTTTGTAGATTTCACGTATAAGTAAAATCATATGGTATTTGTCTTTCTCTGTCTGACTTATTTCACCTAACATAATACCCTCTAGATCCATTCATGTTGTTTCAAATGGCAGTATTTCATTCTTCTTTAATGCTGAATAATATCCATTTTATATATATATTTTATATATATGTATATATATATATACATATACATTTTATATATATGTATATATATATACATACATACATACATATACACTTTATCCAATGGTCTATCGATGAACCCTTAGGTTGCTTCCAATCTTGGCTGTTGTAAATAATGCTGCAATGAATATAGGGGTGCATATATCTTTTCAAATTAATGTTTTCATTTTCTTTGGATAAATGTACAGAAGTGGAATAGCTGTGTCATGTGATAGTTCTATTTTTAGTTTTTTGATGAAGCTCCATATTGTTTTCCACAGTGGCTGCACCAATTTGCAATCCCACCAATAGTGAGCCAAAGTTCCCATTTCTCTACATCCTCGCCAACACTTGTTAGTTGTTGACTTTTTGGGAATGGCCATTCTGACCTATATGAAGTGGTATCTCCTTGTGGTTTTGATTTGCATTTCTCCAAGGATTAGTGATGTTGAGAACCTTTTTATATGTCTGTTGGCCATCTGTATGTCATCTTTGGAATAATGTCTTCAGGTCCTCTTCCCTTTTTTCAATCTGATTGTTTTTTTGATGTTGAGTTTTATGAAGCCAATGTTTCCTTATTGATTTTCTGTCTGGATGATCTATCCATAGATGTAGTGGGATGTTAAAGTCCTTTATTATTATTGTATAGTATCAATTTCTCCCTTTATATCTCTAGTATTTGCTTAATGTATTCAGGTGCTCCTGTACTGGGTGTGTAAATATTTACAGATGTTATATCTTCTTTTTGGATTCACCCCTTTATCATTATGTGATGCCCTTGTCTCTTTTTATAGTCTGTTTTAGTGTCTATTTTGTCCGATGTGAGTATTGCTACCCCAGCTTTCTTTTCATTTTTATTTGCATAGGATATCTTTTTTTTTTATCCCTTTACTTTCACTGTGTGTCTTTAGATCTGAAGTGAGCCTCTTGAATTGCTCCATTATAACGAAATTCTGTTTTCTGACTAGACAGATCCACCTTGATCTTTCTGCAGTATGTGGTCCAAGAATCCCTATAGTTTTGTGTACTTATCATTTGCACTTTAATAAAATTTAGGCTACATAGTTTGACAAATACACTAATATTTTTATTTCTTTCAAAAAAGAGGTGGCACTGAACTTCCTTAAATGTGCTTATTAGGTATAAATCTGCCTTCTCTAGCTTGGTCACATTTCCGCAAGTCTTTCTTGCATAAATTTGCACTGCAAAGCCTCTTGTACTCAGTCAACAATTAATTTAGATATCGTTAAAACATTAAATTGCCCAATCACTATCTTTTCTCCTTCCTTTGCTGAATAACACAGTTATATGTTTGTTGTACTCTGTTAGCTCTGAACTAAACTTCAGAAGGAAGCAGTGCCAAGAACTGTGATTAGTGGTTCCAAGTGAAAAGGCTGCTAATGTCAAACATTTCTTCCTCAACTGGGAAAGATGGGAATTCAATTTTGTTTAATATGATCGCTCTAATGATAATAAAATAGTATATTGTTTTTTGGAATCAAAACATCTGCTAATATTAACAGGAGCCAGATATCTTTCTAGGTCCTAGGACTGAACCATGGAGCAACCTTGGTCCAGCAATATTATTACTTGTACAGTTGTTGACAACTCAGTCAAAGCTGTGCGGTGTTTATGAAAATCAAAATCAGTTGACTCCTGTATCAGGAGCCCATGAAGGTTTTACATCAATGGATCCTTTCTTTCAATTAGCTATAACGTTAGATCTGTGAATATGGGAAGTGATTAACGTTGTCCATGGAAGACAAATCTCTGTTGCAAAGGGACAGGAAAACTTTCCCCCTTTTGACTGTGTTCTATGAATTCTAATGGGAGCTATAATTCTTCAGTGGCTTGTAATTTTCCTAAAAGCTTCCAGATTGGAAAGCGCTGCTCAAACTGACAGCTTCTTTCTTTTGGTACTTGCATAGCAGGCAGCTGTAGAAGTGACAGAAATGTGTCTTGTTTCATTCCTTAAATTTTTTTGATGGCTATCATGCTGAAAATCATATCCCTTTATTGTACATCTGGAGGAAGGGCTTCTGTGCTGTCATGGTTACAATATGTCAGTGCTGGAATTTTAAATTGAGATACACTCTGGTTGATGAGAGCTTTTCTGCAAGCTCTAACGCTGTCCCTGTCATTGA
This sequence comes from Rhinolophus sinicus, assembly GCF_057876585.1. Classification (NCBI taxonomy): domain Eukaryota; kingdom Metazoa; phylum Chordata; class Mammalia; order Chiroptera; family Rhinolophidae; genus Rhinolophus; species Rhinolophus sinicus. The sequence goes on from NC_142504.1 coordinate 29,763,885, forward strand.
TAGCTCTGCAGAAGGAAATCTGTGTCTGTTTCAAAGTGTCTAATCTCATTTTCTTAAAGTTATTATGAAGTCATTGTATGATCGAGAGAGGTATAAAATTCAATAGTTTTGGAATGTAATTGTCTTCATTCGTTCTCTTCAGCAAGTACCATGTTATTCTTCAGAAATGTGTTATTCTTCAGAAAACATTAAATATTTCAGTAAATATTTTCTCAGGGAGCTAAATCAATACCAAATCATCATTATTTTATACCCTAATATTCTTTACAAAAATGTAGCATTCACTGAAATAGTGTATTCCAATTTATTCCCTCAGTTTTTACATAACAGTAATTTTTAGATAACAGGTGTTTTCCATACTTATCATCTAGAATTTAATGAAGTTTGTCTACATAGGGTATTTATTTAAAAAACAATCAATTTTGATGTGATTATTCCAATTATATTCCTGTTTGGGGGAAAACTTTTTATTGTTTTTATTAATTTCAGGTGTACAAAACAATGTACTAGTTAGACATTTACACCCTTCACAAAGTGATAACCCTTCTCCCCCAATCTACTACCTCTCTGGCATCATATAGAGCTCTTACAATTCCATTGACTCTATTCCCTGTGCTGCACTCCACATCCCATGACTATATATATATTTAATTATAATTGACATTCAATATTAATCAGCCTCAGCTTCAGGTGTGCAGTGCGGTGGTCAGGCGTCTACACGGTCAATGAAGTGGTCTCCCTATTAATTATTCTGAAAGCTTGTATTAAGCTAAAATTATATTGAAGTATTTCTGTAAAGTTATGCTTATTGTATCACTTAGGATTTAATACTCAGCATCTATAAACTGTTAAATAATCACAATATTACTTCTAAATTGAAGTGCTCCCCATGATGTTTCTTTGAAAATGATCACGTTAACCTAATCTTAGAAAGAGAGAAATGAATCAGAAAGATGTTAGAAAGTTGTAGGTTCAAGTATGTGTATTTTTCTGTTTATGTTTTTACTGTAATGCTTGTAGTATTTTATTTTGAAAAATGAAATTTCTGAGAGAAGAAAGTAATATAAACCCAGTTACAACAGTTGTTCCTTTGCAAATGGATTATATAGCTGTTTTATTATAAATATATTGCAACATTAAGAATTTATATTTTTGCTTGAGCCACATAAAAGATGGTTTAAAAACCAATATCATTTTGGTAGTTTGATAAAAATTTTTTTAACTTAAATGTAGATATGTATAATATCTCTTCTAAAACCAGTAAATACTTCAGGATAATCATTTATACTCCCATTTTTAATTGTTAAAGATGATGCTATATTCTCTTTTTCGAGTGCTTGAATACGTATTATTTGTATGAGAGATGTGTCCTGACCAACCTGGGCACTCACTACGTAATTCAAGGTGGTTTCAGGGATTCCCCTGCACACCTCGCTGCCAGCTAGCTCTCCCACTCTGTCTTACCGCCTGCCGGCCCAGGAAAACAAAGGCTGGTGGTCAGAGCCCCATTGCCCTGGATTTTATGTTTCTATGTGTACATGAGATAATGTGTCATGCCAGTCAGTCTTGACTGCTTTGGGGAACTTCCTTCTGTTTCTTATGCAGGCATGGGTAAAGTGTGAGTGGGGAAGAAGGCTTGTTATCAACAGACTTTATAAGCTTCAAAGTAAAACACTTCTGCTGTATCTCTGTAATAGATTAATTGCAAGGATAGCCAGTGAGCCAGGTTGTGACCTACAGATCAGAACAGATGTGTGTGTGTGTGTGTGTGTGTGTGTGTGTGTGTGTGTGTGTGTGTATTAAACCCCATAAGATATTATCATAACAGGATTATGTGGTTAGTATTCATTTAGTTTCCCCACCTATTTACAATTTTCATTATTTTTCACTCCATCCTTCATCTGCAAGGTTTATGTAGGATCATTTCCTTCTGCTTGGAGACCATTCTTTAGTATTTTCTTTAATGTAGTTTTATAGGTGATAAATTCTCTGACTTTTTTTTTTAGCCTGAAGATATCTTTAGTTTAATTCTGAAAGATATTTTCACTAGCACAGAAATTAATGTTTCTTTCAGCCCACTGAAGGTATTACTGTATTTTTTTTTTTTTTGAGGTCATCTCTTATTCTAATTATTACTCATTTGAAAATAATATCTCTTTTTCTCTAGCTGCTTTTAAGACTGTCTCTTTATATGTGGTTTCTGGAGTTTTGCTATGATATGTATAGGTGTAGATTTCTTTGTGTTTTTCATGCTTGGACTTCTTAAATCTGTGGATGACATCTTTTATCAGTTTGGGAAAATTCACAGTCATTATCTTTTTAAATATTGCTTCTGCCACTTTCTTCTGAGAAAGGCAATAAATACTCGTTTATGTTTGGCCTTTTCACTGTATTTTCCATGTTTCTTCTCCCCTCTTTGGTACATTACATTCATTTGTCCATTTTTTACTCTGCACAGTTTCTTACACCTCCCCAGGTAAACGATTATTTTTTTGAGCTGTGTCTAATTTGTTGTTATATTGATCCATTGAGTTCTCAATTTTAATTGTTAGAAATTTTAGCCCTAAAATTTCTATTTTGTTCTTTTTCAAATATGCTATGTGATTTTTTTTTGCATTCTGATTTTGTTTTCTGTTGAACATTTTCAATCACATTGTTATCTCCTTGAACATAACCAACATAATCATTTTAAAGTCTATTTAAAGTCTGTGTCTATTAGTTCAAATACTATATGGATCAGCCTCACTGGGTCTCATTAACTGTCTATTGCTTCTGCTGGTTCATATGCATATTTTCCTATCTCTTTGTGTTATCATTGATTGTGTTCCAGCGTTTATTTGAAAATTTGCTTGTAGAAATAATTTGAGGTCTAGGAAAAGTTATCTTCCTCTCAATAATATTTTTGTTTGCTTCTGCCATGCACCTGTGTGCACTATAATTTCCAGTCTGGTATTACCTTAATCCAATTTCACAATTTTATCAAACTTGATGAGTTGACATTGGGCCATAGTCCATGTAGGACACAGTTTACTTCTGGTTTATCCTTAACTTCTATGGATAAGCCATTTTGGGTCCCAACCCAAGCACGGGTGGTACCAGATTCCTCTCTTGTATGGGCAGTGCTTTATCTTCTGTCCTCCAAGCCCCAGAAGGTTGACAAAAGTGCTATTTGGTGACCAAGCAGTCTCTGTAGGTATCAACAGATGCCCCCGGGAAAGCAATTCCAAATACTTATATCCCTGCTTTTCCATCTTCTCCTGAATCTTGTCCTGGTAATTCTTCAGTATCTTCTTATACATATAATGCCAACAAGTTTTTTTTTCAATTCTGTTTGTCCTTTCTGGATGTCATCTGAGTGAGTGTTTGAATTATTTGGTTTTCTATTAGTGGAACTAAAAGTCTCATTATCTTTTTATTTTCCTCATGTAGATCTTACAGTTCAAATCATCTAATATAGATAATATATAATAAAGATCATATACAATTATTTTCTACACTTGTTTCACATTGGCAACTGTTATTTCCTCAATAAAACTAAGCTTTTGGCAAGCAGAGGCCATTTTATGTATTTTTGCGTACACACTGCTGTACCACTCACCCATCATCCAAAATTCTAATTCAGAGCTGAAATAGAAATAAACACAATTATATACTGGCCAGTTTGCTATTATAAATTCCAGAGCCAATCAACTTAGGAAGAAATTGGTTTTACTTGTATTTGAAATATAATGGTAAAAGCTAATTAGGTTTAAGAAAATAATACTCTTGTTGTTTATTACTGTTATTTTTATTATTGCTGTTCTTAGGTGTTTAGTACATTGTAATCACCTTCCTCTCCTGCCCGTTGTCCATACCACACCTTTCTTGCATCTTTACTTGATGAGTTGTTTATACAGGCTTACGTCGTTTTATCGTGCTTCACTTTATTATACTTCAGATACGTTGCACTTTTTACAAAGTGAAGGCAAAAATCCTCTACCATTAAAAATATTTACAATTTGCTTTATTGCAATTCTCATTTTAATATGGTTGTCTGCAACCAAATCTGTAATACCTTCTTTACTGGTTAATTTGCCTGTTCTGCCTGTTTCTGAGTTTACTCCTATGTATTCATCTGGCAGAGCTGGAAAGCCCAATTCCTGGCCAGTCCTAAGCAATGGTCATTGCTCATGGACCTGAGGACACCTAAGGACCCTTGAGCAAATTGGACCAGTAAGATGCTCTCTCCAGAGAGTTAGGAATTAGGTTCTAATCCATTTTGTTAAGCAATGGAATCTAAAAATGACATGAAAAACGTTGTAGCAGTCACGTCTATAATAGACATAAAAGGTCAATATGTGGAGAAAGAAAGAGTAAGGAAAATGGGACAGATACCATGACATAAGAAAAAAGGGAAGGCAATGTCACACTTGAGATGGAGCCTCCTGCTTGCTTTCAGAGCTTGTATTTAACTGTGATACCTAACTGCACAAGTCATTGTGAGATATTTTTTAATACTTCCATTAAATCTCCCCCCCCCCTACTTTTGACAAAGGCTAGTAGTATGAGTGGGTTCTGTTTCTTATAATTTAAATAAGATTTCATCAGGGTAAGACCATTTCATGAAATCACTTTTTGGTCACTTGCTTTATTTTTATCTCTATCTCCATGAATAACTGGCAGTTTATTACATCTTCTTTCTTAGTCCCCAGTTTTAATTTATTTGAGATTTAAGGTGCTTGGAATTACAGCACATGGAAAGCCATTTTATAAGTTCCCATAATACAGTAGGGTAGAGTACTTAATGAATACTCGCAAGTGAATACTTTGAACTAAGCGGAAAATAAAACAAAATGCTTGAGTCAACAACTCATTGGGTTTCAGAAAATTCTTTCCAGACGTAGGCTATTATGCTTTTTTTTTTTTCCTTAAGGTAAACTTCCAGATCCCAAATGTAACAATAAAATGCCTTTGAAAAATCCCAAGAAAAGAAGCATTATAAATTCTTCCAATGCTTGATTCATGCTACACTGTTTGTGATTAACCACGGAAAGAACTAAGTCACCCTGTCCATAATGGAATCATCTTCTTGAAAGAGCTCTTTTCAGAATGTTCCACTAAGGGGTTTTAGAGATTTCTCTAAAGCCAATTTTTCCTATGACTTGTGAAAATGTACTTTAAAAACGCTCATAATTGGGAGTTTTATTTTTGTTTTAAATGGGCACAGAATAAATCAGCTATACTTTTATAAACTTGCTTCTTGCAAATGATAGGATTAATGCAGCAATTTTTTTTTCCAATTACAGTTGACATTCAGTATTATTTTATATTAGTTTCTGGTGTACAGCATAGTGGTTAGACATTTATATAACTTACGAAGTGATCTCCCTGATGTGTTTAGTACCCATCTGGCACTATACATAGTTATTACAATATTATTGGCTATATTCTCTATGCTGTACTTTACATCCCTGTGTCTATTTTGTAACTACCAATTTGTATATCTTAATCCCTTCACCTTTTTCACTCAACCCCACAACCCGCCTGCTGTCTGGCAACCATCAGTTTGTCCTCTGTATCTATGAATCTGTTTATATTTTGTTTGTTCATTTATTTTGTTCTTTACATTCCACATATAAGTGAAATCATATGGTATTTTTATTTCTCTGACTAATTGTACTTAGCATAATTCCCTCTAAGTCCATCCATGTCATCGCAAGTGGCAAGATTTCATTCTTTGTTATGGCTGAGAAATATTCCATTGTATGTATGTACTATTTCTTCTTTATCCAATTATCTATTGATGGGCACTTAGGTTGCTTCCATATCTTGGCTATTGTAAGTAACACTGCTGTGAACATAGAGTCACATATACCTTTTACAAATTAGTGTTTTAGATTTCTTCAGATAAATACCCAGAAGTGGAATTATTGGGACATAAGGTACGTAGTTCTATTTTTAATGTTTTAAGGAACCTCCATACTATTTTCCATAGTGGTTGCACCAATTTGCAATCTCACCAACAGTGAATGAGGGTTCCCTTTTCTTCACATATTTGCCAACACTTGTTGTTTGTTGATTTATTGATGAGAGCCATTCTGACCAGTGTGAGGTGATATCTTATTGTGGTTTTCATTTGCATTTCTATGATGATTAGAGACATTGAGCATCTCTTCATATGTCTGTTGGCCATCTGTATGTCCTCTTTAGAGAAATGTCTATTCAGATCCTCTGCCTATTTTTTAATTAGACTGTTTGCTTTTTTGGTGTTAGGTTGTAGAGTTCTTTATATATTTTGGATATTAACCCCTTATCACACATATCATTGGTGAATATCTTCTCCGATTCAATAGGCTGTATTTTTGTTTTGTTGATGGTTTCCTTTGCTGTGCAAAAACTTTTTAGTTTGATGTAGTACCATTTGTTTATTATTTTTGTTTGTTTCCCTTGCCCTAGGAGATATAGCAGAAAAAATATATATTAATAAGACCAATGTCAAAGAGTTTACTGCCCATGTTTTCTTCTAGGAATTTTCTGGTTTGGGGTCTTACATTTAAGTCTTTAATCCATTTTGAGCTTATTCATATATAAGGAGTAAGAAGGTAGTCTAATTTAATTTTTTTGCATGTATCTGCCTAGTTTTCCCAACACCGTTTATTGAAGAGACTGTCTTTATGCCACTGTATATTCTTGCCTCCTGTGTCATAGACTAATTGACCATATAGGCATGGGTTTATTTCTGGGCTCTCTATTCTTTTCCATTGATCTACATGTCTGTTTTTATGCCAATACCATGCTGTTTTGATTACTATAGACTTGTATTATAGTTTGATATCAGGTATTGTGATACCTCCCAGTTTGTTCTCTTTCTCAAAATTGCTGTGGATATCTGGGGTCTTTTATTTCTCTTGCTCTTTTTGAATGCCATGATCAGCCTTAGATTTGGTGAACATGCCGAATCTTCCAAGTGAGTAAAATGATTTGGCAACTAGCTCTTCCTCCATGCTTACACAGGACTTGGTAATGAAGCCTTGGAAGATGCGAGGGGAAGAAGGGGTATTAAGATTCCTTTGCCAACTGCTTGGTTGGTCCATTGGTTCCTAACACCCACCACATTCAATGATCACTTATTTAGCTTTTTTCCCTGTAGAAAACTGCTCCCTACTCCTCTGAAATTCTGGTTAGGCTATTCTGGAATGGAGAGAAGAGATGACTATCAGTATTGTAACATACACTTCATAGGCAGTTCTCATGAGCAGCCAAAATTAAGACCTACATATTAGTTTTAGGGAAGCTGAGAAATACACATTCAAAACAGTGTTACTTTTTTGACAGACGCCTGTATTTGTCCTTGATTAGATCCTTCTTTTTTTTTACACTTTCCATTAAGGATTCATTCTAAACCTGGTAGATTTTGACCGCTTATATTTTTAGCACTTAAAAATGTTCCTCAAACATAGTAGTTACCCAGTAAATGTTTTAAGTGTTTGTTAAATGCATCTTTCAAATGGGATGTCAATGTGGACATGTGTTATTGCTTTCAATTTAAAGTTAGTAAATCTGAAAGTTTGAAATTCATTTAAATTGCTCAGAGAATTATCAGAAATAGCCTTCAATCTTGTGTTGAGGTGAATACTATAGTATTTCACAGGCAGTTTACTTAACTCAACTAATAGGCCCCTGTCAACCAAAAGAGTGATGACAATATCTGTCATCTCACACTCACAGGTTATTTAAAAGAAACTTAAACAGCCACCCCAAAACAAACTTTAATCTATGATTTGCCTTAGGCCAGCTCTAATGAAAGCCTCCAGAAGGGTACATCAAGTGTTTGCTGATTTTCTTCTCCCATCCTCTTTTTAAACATCACATCACAATCTACTAAGGCAGTTTAGTAGTTTTAAAACAAATAAATAAAATTCAAGCAGCTTTAATGGAATAAAAATAATCATGGACATGGTCCCATTTCCCCTCTATTCTCATGGTTTCTACATCAGCTTTGATTCTTTTTATAGTATTTCAACCTATTCCCTGGAAAATAACTAGATTGTCACTCTCTCCTGTCTCTGTGTGGAAAATATAATGAGAAAACTCAATACTTTTAATATGGATGTAATGTAATTAGGCTTGCAAGTCAGCACCTGGTATAGAGAAAATCCATGCTATGTTAATCTGCCTATAAGATAAAAATGATATAAAAAAATCTTCGGAAAGGTGATCCATATTCTGTGCTTTGAGGAGAACATAACCCTTACTGATGATGCCAGATTATCTTCAGTGTTAATTTCTTCTACGATGTTTGGTTTAATTATTCATGGTTATGCTAAATTGAATTTGGGTATACAAATTTGTAAGGTATTTGCTACTAAGGGTAGCTTTTATGTATTTGTACAAAATCAGTCATCAACGGGGAAATGTACAATTTGGGTACAATTCAGAATTTAGCATAGGACACAGTGTTCTGCCAGTATTTTTGAGATAAGGACATGTGCTTTGAAATGAACCAAACGGTGTATTTTGGCTGTTCACAATGGTCCCAGTTTGTGTTTTGTTTGTTTATAAATGTAGGTAGTCTTTACTAAGTAGAAGTAGATAATGGCTATAGGTCTCTTCTCCCACAATTTTCCTATTAGATGGCATGTTACAATCAAAGCAAGGTCTAGAACAAATTCTGTTATAGTACAAACGTGTTATCAGTGAGGCTAATAACTGGCTCCAGAGCAATTATCAATCTTTTCTGCGAGCTCTATGAATTTCTGTTCTGTATCCCCTTAAGTACTTCACTAAGCACTTTGACTGAGAGATTTACTCCAATGGGAAATGATGATGTTTTAAGAAGGCTCAAGTGAACTTTTGATTGGCTCAGGCAACAAAATACTCCATTAAGGGGTGGACATAAGACTGAATGGAATTCTAGACCTACAGAGTTACTCCTAAGGCAGAAGGTTGGTGGACTCCACCATTGCATGCTACCTTCACGCAGAGGTAAAAGCAGTACTATATTTTAAACCAACTGATATATCTTAAACACAGTCCATTTCATCAATGAAATACTAAATTTCACATTTATGTTGTTTTCGAAACTTGGCAGTAAGGACCCAGATATAGCAGTATCTGAAGCACTGATGGTTGTTGGTTTAGGACTTCTGATGAGGGCCTTTCGAAGGCTTGTTAAGCATCTCTGGTGTGTGCATTTATGATTAGAACACCGCAAAGGTTAAATAACTGTCCACAATTACATAATTTACTCATGCACAAATGCTGTCTATGCTGCAGTGGTTTTAAGCAAATTGCATCCACTATATCAGCATGGTAAGTTTTAGCAGGCAGGATTTAGAGTTGCTTGTAGATAAATATGTAGTTTTGGCATTTACCTCAAAATGTTCCCTCTTCTGTTGGAACCATGAACACTCATAATGTTGCACTCATGCCCAATGTGTTTATCCTGTTCTCTTTACCCAACAGAGGCTAAAGATTATCTTGCTACCCTTGGTCACTTTCTCATCTTAACTTGCCACGTGTTGTGGTCTGAATGTTTGCGTCCATTCTAAATTCATATGTTGAAATCCTAACACACACACACACCCCCCCACAAGGTGATGGTATTAGGAGGTGGAGGCCTTAGGAAGATGATTAAGTCATAAGGGCAGAGCCTTCTGAATGGAATTAACGCCCTTATAAGACAGGTGCCAGACAGTTTGCATGGCCGCTTCCACCATGTGCGATTACAATGAGAAGACAGCCGTCAGTGAGGAAGCAGCCCCTCACCAGACACTGAATCTGCTGGCACCTTGACCTTGGACTTCCCAGCCTCCAGAACTGTGAGAAATAAATTTCTATTGTTTATAAGCCACCCAATATCAGGTATTTTACTGTAGCAGCCGAAACGGATTAAGACATGATGACATACTGAAAAAAAGAACTTCACTTGGTGTTCTACCACCCAAAATATCATGGGTTTTGTGTTTTAAGATCAGCAATAAAACCTGGAAAGGAAGATTTCCTTTTACAACCAGGAACGCTGTCAGAAATTTGGTCTGGAATAAGATGTAGACTCTTTTTTCTTCACTTGTCAGAAGGTCTTTGGAGGCCCTGAACTAAAGTAGATCAATTCACTACCCGTCACTGGCAGCTAATCAGTCTTTTGAACACAAACATACGCTTCCTGGAATCAATCCAAATGCTTACCCCAATCTCTTGCCAAATTGTTCAAAACTACCTTATTGCTGTTTTCTTCTCAAACTGCAGCCTGCAAGGCAATTTTTCTTTTAGATGTAACAGCTTTTATTTTCTCTAAAATATTTACCAAAAACAATGAGCAAAGGCACGGAAGGCAGGGGGTGGAGAAACATTCTCATAACTGGGAAGGCATCCAGCTCCTATGCCCCACCTCCCCATGACTCTTCCTGGTTGCCTGGCTCCTCCTGGCCTCCACTGCTTCATCTGTAACCAGTACCTATCCTGGGTAAGAAGGTTTCCTTTCCTTAGCACCCTTTCTGCACACAACAGTGAAGAGTGCATCGGAACCTATAAAGTCATATCTAATTGGAAGGCCTTCTTTTACAGGAACAAGACATTTACTGAATTCAGAAAGTATTCTACAGAAATAAGATGTGGAACACACCCATCATATTTTAGCTAATTCGCCTGGATTCCCAAATGGAATTGCAATATAGGTGTGCATCGTGAATTCCTCAAAATATTACATAAAAACAATCTGTGCTTATAACCCAAGGAGTTTCTGCTTGCTAGTTTCTGTTTACGTTCTGTCAGAACATAATATGTTCCTTGGAAGAAATTACTTACTGTATCTCTCCATTTTTATTAATTATTTTCTTCCAATTTTTATTACAAATGCAATGAAGCACCATGGTATATGGATATAGTAGTCTATCTTTATGTTTTAAAAAGCAACTTTTAAAACTATTATTATTTATTTGCTTATTTTATGGTTATAAAGGAAGACATACTCTGAGTAGAGAACTTAGGAAATCTAGAGAAACATAGAGAAGAATATGAAAATTATCACATAATGGCTAACCTTTAGATGCACTTTCTGATAAACATTTTTCTGTGCATATCTATTTATTAAATTAGACTTGTAGTCTAATTTATTATTTATTTATTAAATTATTTATTAGAATCAAAGTCTATATCATGTAATAATTAATACACACATGTACTTAGGAGCATACACATGTGCTCATATTTATAAGAATAGTGGCTTAATATGTCAAGCATTATAATTTGATATGTTCTTTTTCATACTCTGTATTTATCCAGTGACATTTCTCTTTTTAGGGATTATCAACAAAAGAACAAAAGAACAAAAAGATTTTTTAACTGTTGAATACAGGGAGATTAGAAAAGTCATGGCAACGTTAGATGCTTTTTCTCCTTCTCAGGCCCCTATCTCCAGACTAGATGAAGATTCAAGGGTTGGGGAAGGGAAGGAGTGTGTAGATTTCAGTTTGCACTGTCTCACTGCTTCCCCCTATTCCCACCACCCAAACATGGTAGGCAGGGCAGAGCAGAGGGCATGTGGGATGGCAATACAACCCCCAAAATAAGCTTGGGATCCCCTTTTGGTGGTTCTCAGACTCATTGCCGTTTCTTGTGCCCCAGTGGCATGAGGGCTGCATTGTTGCAATGGTTGCAAGGGATGTGAGGACAGAGTGACATCCTGCAGTCCTTTGGTACCGCCAGAGGGAAGCAGAAGGGCAACCAGCCTTCCAGCCTGCCCCCAAAATTAGCTGCCCAGAAATTGACAGAGCTCGCCAAGAAGCAACTACATTAAATTTTTTACATGAGGCAGAAGACAGGTTTGAACCAAAAAGAAAGTCAGATAGAAACATTTAAAGAAATATACATATACAAATATAAATATAATTATATATAATTATAATATATGTGTAAGGTATGTCTATGAAATTGTATATATATAAAATTTAGGATACAAATTTAAGATATATCACAAATTATGTATGTATAGTTTCGTCATCCTGTAGACCATAAGCTCTGGTATGAAAGAGATAGAGATATGATATATATATATGTATAATTTATATTTATATGTATAATTTATAATCTACTGATATCAATATTCATGAATTGGACAGCATCAGTTAGAAAAAAATTGGCTTCAATAAGCTGAACATGGCACAAGATTTTTTTTAATTGTTATTTTTTATTACGTTTATTGGGGTGAGGTTGGTTAGTAAAATTACATAGGTTTCAAGTGTACAATTCTATAATACATCAGCCATATGTTGCACTGTGTGTTCACCACCCAGAGTCAGTTCTCCCTCTATCATTATATATTTGACCCCCTTTTCTGTCTTCTACCACCCCCCTCTTCCTCTTATGCTCTGGTGTTGTCTGTGTTTATGAGTTTTTGTTTGTTTGTTTGTTTGTTGCTTTGAGTTTTATATCCCACATATGAGTGAAGTCATATGGTTCTTGACTTTTTCTGTCTGACTTATTTTGCTTAGCATTATAATCTCAAGATCCATCCATGTTGTCACAAATGGCAATATGTCTTCTTTTCTTATTGCCAAGTAGTATTTCACTGTATATACTACGTACCATATGTTCTTTATCCAATCATCTATCGAAGGACACTTTGTTTATTTCCATGTCTTGGCCACCGTGAATAATGCTGCAATGAACATAGGGGTACATATATCTTTATGGATAAATGTTTTCAGATTTTTTGAGTAGATACCCAAGAGAGGGATTGCTGGGTCATACGGTAATTCTATTCTTTTGGAGGAAACTCCATACCGTTGTCCATAGTACAATTCCCAATTTACATTCCCACCAACAGTGTATGAGGGTTCCTTTTTCTCCACAGCCTCTCCAACACTTGTTATTATTTGTTTTGTTGATGATAGCCATTCTAACAGGTGTGAGGTGGTATCTCATTGTGGTTTTGATTTGCATTTCCCTAATAGCTAGTGAAGTTGAGCGTTTTCTCATATATCTGTTGGCCGTTTATATATGTTCTGTTCAGGTCCTCTACCAGTTTTTTAATTGGATTGTTTGGTTTCATTGTTGTTGAGTTGTATGAGTTCTTTATGTATTTTGGATATTAGCCTTTTATCCGAGGCATTGTTTGCAAATATTTTTTACCATTTGGTTGGCTGCCTCTTTGTTTTGTTGATGGTTTCTTTTGCTGTGCAGAAGCTTTTTAGTTTGATGTAGTCCCATTCATTAATTTTTGCTCTTATTTCCTTGGACTTTGAGGTCAAATTCATAAAAATCCTCTCTGAACCCAAGGTCTGTTAGTTTAGTACCTGTGCTTTCTTCTATGCAGTTTATTGTTTCAGGTCTTATGTTTAGGTCTTTGATCCATTCTGAGTTACTTTTGTTTTATGGTGACAGATAGCAGTCTAGTTTCATTCTTTTGCACATGGCTTTCCAATTTTCCCAGGACTGTTTATTGCAGAGGTTTTCTTTTCTCTGTTGTATGTTTTGGGCTCCTTTGTTGAAAATTATCTGTGGCACGAGATTTTAATACACCAAACTTAGCAGGAACAAGGTATTTGCTTGGCATTTGCTGATGGGTCAAAACAAAGTTACTTTTTTTATGGAGCAAAGAGAAATCTTAGAGCCAGTTAGGTAACTTGTGCTGGACATGCAAGGGCTGAGAGAGCCAAGCATAGAAACTTAAGTTTTGATTTGCCGATGTGAGGCTTAGCATCTTGGGCCTAATCTGGTTACTTTAACGTGATAAACATTTTCAAAACAAAAACAAACTTTCTTCTGGGAAGAGAGGATAAAATTCCTTGAGAGCCCTCTTTCTTATTAGGTTCTTGGTAGAGAAAGAAACTGTACCAGATATATTCATCTGGGACTAAGCAACAAAACATCCCTTATGACAAAGGTTCTTTGTGTTATTAAGAGTGAATGTATCTGTTAAAGATTTTTTGGTTCGGGAAAAATGCTATAATGACTATGCAAAAGTAGACTTATCTGGGATGGAAGCAGAAGCATTAGATAAGTCTGTAAAGGAAAATAATAAAAAACCTTAACTTTCCTCTGACAGGTATCAGAGAAAAGAAATTAGAAGTGTTACACTCAGAAGAAGATAGTTAAGGGTGAGGAGAGGGGTCTAGAGGTTGAAAACGAGCCCATCCCTTCAGGAGCAAAAACGTGTGAAAAATTCCTGGGTTAAGAGTGGCCAAGTGAACTTATTAATGGTGGTCGTGACATTATTTGTTTGACTGCTCAGCATCATTCTCTTTCCTATTTCCCTAAGGAAAACTTGAATTCTTGGGGGAAATTAGCTGTTCTTCATTGGGTACAGAATCTAAGACAGTTAATCAGATGCTTTATTCTGACTTAATCAAGAGGCAGGCTTGTGACCAAAGTTATTAGAGATGGGTTAGAATTGTGATTTGGATAGAGTTGTTGAGATGGTTGAAGTTTATTCATTCTGGCTGTTCAATTTATTCATTCATTCAGGTATCCAATCTAAATGTTCCCTGTAGTTTCCATTCCTTCGCGCTGTGGAGTCTGCCTGTCACTGAGCCTAGTTCTCCAGCTTTCTCATCAGTTTTACAAACTCCTGGCAATTTCAGTATGTTCCATTGGAAACCAGTATAGTATAAGGGATTAAAAGTATGGATATATTTGAGATTGAATCCCAATTCTAAAACTTTCCCATTTGTGTTTCTGTCTATAAAATGGCAATTATAATGTCTCTTACGTCATAAGATTGTTTGAGAATTAAATGGAGATGATACGTGAAAGGGCTTGGAACATTATCTGCGATATACTTTGTACAATCAAGTTTTCAATACATTTGAGCTAATAATATTAAGTTACTACAGTTAGTTTCTGTGGTTTACAGATGCATAACTCTATCACAATGACACAATAGTAATGCCTAATTTTTAAGTAAAAGTTGTTTTCTACATTGTGAGGGGCCACAACCTCTCAGCTATCTCTCAGGCCCTCAAAAAAATTCTGCTGTACCCAGCAACCCCATGAATAGTGTGTGGAGACTGCAGATGCAGCCCATCATAGGTGAAGCTGAGTAGAGAGAAGGCAGCAGCTACAAGAAACAAAATGAGTGCAGACGAACAATTCAGAAAGAACGGTGATGGTGAATGCAGGCAGCCTTCCTCCTCCCCACCACAAACTAGAATCCTCTAGAAGCTTGAGGGGGGCAGAGGACTTCCTCCCACATGGGAAACTGGAAGACTCAGGGAAAATTATACTTACATCAAGTTCTGTGTCTTTCTTTTCTCTCCATGGCATTCAATAGTCTTCAATAACATAATTTTAATGGCAATGAAAAGCTCATCTCCTCTTTCAGTTTGCACAGCAGAATTCCCTCACTCCAAGCATTGATGAATCTGTGGGATGTTACTGGAGATTTCTACAGGGGGTGGGGGTATAGTGGTGCTGATGTGAGGATCCTCAGGGAGGGTGAGGATCCCGGGGGGATCTGCGGAGGGAGGTGTTCTCAGAAGTGTGGGGTGAGGATCCTCAGGAGAGGTGACATCTCGCAGGACACAGCTTTCACCATCTCACCCGCACCCCGTCTCCTTCCTGTCATCATCACTGCCTGTCTTCTACACAGCAGAGAGGGATCCGTATGACTCTCTCTCTATTATAAAGAGCAGCTTATCCCTCCTCTGAAGACGTATAGGCAAACAGAGGAAGGGTTGAGAATATGCCTTTTACCTTGAGCCTTAATCAAAATGTTTTCGCTTGACTAAAACAGATAAATTCTGGGAGCATCTATAGAAGTGTACCACATTTGTACATGTGAAAGTGTGTCTCATTGTGTCCACGCGATCCAGGTAAGCCTAGGCCTCCTCAGACAGTGAGAACAAATGCAACCCACGTTAACACTTAGACTGGAAGCTCACCAGCTTCGCAACCTTCAACAGTATGACCTGAGACACATTTCAGGGCTCTTCTTTTCCATGACGGCTTCTCAAGGGACTTCAGATTGAGTCTGTCTGGGCTGCTGCTCCTCCTTTCTTTGTCATTCTGCTCTGGTCTCGTGTCACAGCCACAGAGGAGGGAACTGGCAAATGCTGACAGATGCACGTATGCACAGCACCTCCATGCCACAGCGTCTGGACTGCGGGTGTGAAGGCCCCACACACCTGCCTGAACAGGGACTGCTCTGCGGGGCCACAGTTGTCCTTAGCCCCACCTCTGTCACAAGCCCTCACTGGGTGTGTGTGTACATGTCTTCAGGTATAGATCAGGGGCATAACCCACCTCTGTCTCAAGCCCTTACCAGCATTCCCTGGGCTTCAGGTGTATATCAGGGGCATAGCTGTTGTGTTGTTCAGGGAATGAGTCATATCACTGAAGAGCTTGCAAGAGGAACTTCGTGAGTAATTTTTGCAGATGAAATTTTCCAAGGTTCAGGGGTTATATGTCAAATCCTTTTTAGGATGTTGATGGCAGATTTGAGATGAGATACAATCTGAGACCACGATTATTTTCTCATTTGTACTGTCCCTGTTCCTAGGGATTACTTTGAATGTTTCACTCCTATTCCTGCTGCCCCTCTTCCCCTGTCTCTCCCCCACAGACACTACACGCACACACACACACGCACACACGCACACACTGCTCTGGGCAGTTTTTGTGGGTTTTGTCACCTTTTTTTAAGAGTGCCCACAGAAAAAGGTTTCAGAAATTGGTATTTGCAACAGAATCACCTGGTATGCTTATTCAACATTTGGATTCCTGGTTTCTGCCCCAAACGTTAGCGTGGGCGTCAGAGAGACTTCTCACATTTTACAAGCACCTCCGTGCATTTTTTCTGCCCACTGAAGTTTACAGGAACTACAAGAGATTCTTGTGACAGCGCAGGCTGGTATCTGGGCCAGGATTTCAGATCAGAAGCCAGTTTCGATTGTAGATGATTGGAAGCTGGATTCTAATTGTAATTTTTTTCTGTAATTTTCATGACCTGGAGGGTTGTTAATTATAGGCATATTGTGACTTAGCAGAGTATGAAATAATTGCCTTCTAAATGGGTTTTCCTGATAGATAAAAGGGGCATGATCTCTCAACTGCTTATATAAATTTACTTGAGAAGATTGACATTTATAAGCTGAAGTGTCACAAAATGCAGATGGACAAGGTTTTTTGCAATGTTTTCAATATCATTAGATGCTTGAATTTATGCTTTGGGTTATGATATCTTTATAAACAGTATTATTAACCATATTGGCACAATGATTTTAATGCATCGGGTAATAGGTTTTTATCGACACCAGAGAGAAGACACTTAGGTCTATAAATCCTGGAAGAAATCAACCAGGCCAGCTGAATAATAATAAAAATAATAATAGTAGTAGTAGTAGTAATAGTAATAACAACATTAGTAATGAATCAACAATCCAATTAAGCTAATTTCCACAAACCACTGACATTTCTAGGCATGCTAAGCTATCATTTTGTATTTATTTCTAGGGACAATTAGATTCAGTCATATAAAGTAGAATTCTGGAAGTTTTTATTTTAATTTTCATTCCTCCTCTTCCTCCCCAATTTGTTTCTGTTTGCAAGGGAGAAAGAAAAGAATCTGGCTATCTTAAGAAGACAAAATGAGCTGTGAGGTAGGAAATATACTGGACAGTCACTAAGTAAGACACAGAATATGTGGAGAAGCTGAACAGCCAGGCACCGGGAAGGAAAGGGACCAGGACAGCTCTGGCGCTGTCAGTAGCAGGGGTTCCCAAGCTCGCTAAGGGCAAGGCCAAGGAATGCCTTGGGCTGCATCAGCTCTGACTCCAGCAGCAGCCGCAGTAAGCAGTTCCTGTGCCCCATGAGTCATCTCACCTCAGGAACGCACAGCCCCTCTTCTCTTTTATGCCTCATTGTTTCCTCTGGAGGCTCCCTCCGCCCACAGGTAGACATGGCATGGACATCCAGAAGATTAATATTTCTAGGAGCAACCTCAGCATCCCATCTTTCAGAGGGATGGTCCCTCAGAAGGTTACATAGCAGTAACTAGCTCCATCACACCCACTATGGGGCTTTCTGCCATCTCTGTCTCAGCCTTCTTGGCCCCTCATTGCTGTTCCCTGGTATTCCCCACTCCAAATATATATATATATATATATATATATATATATATATATATATATATATATATATATATATATACTCATTTCTATGCCTTAGGCTCTGCTCGTGCGGGAACCCAAACTTAGACATATGGGGACAAATGGAGATTAGTAACGTTCTAAAGTTTTGCACAGCTTAAGGTGATTTGAGCTTTCTTTAACTAAAAATCAAGACTCCCTCAAAAACGAAAAGCTACTGTTAGAGATCTAGGGAGTAGTTTCTCATTCGTGGAGCAGTCTGAGAAATTCTTAGAGTTGACTGATTGGGTTGAACCAGAAAATGATACTGAAGTCTTGAGGTTGTTGTTCGGTTGTATCAGTTGTTCAGTTGTAGGCAAGTCTTTCGGAATGGTCCTTAAAGAGATTTCTCTTCCTTGGAGCAAATAGTTGCATTTCAGGGATGGGTGACCCTTGTGTGTTTGTAGCCTTGTAGGTTATAGCCACAGTAAGGAGCTAAAAAATAATTTAGTAGCTAATTTTGCTTAAAGTTCTTGAATATTGGTAAAAGAGGCTGCAATATAGAACATAAGGTGAATATATTTGAGGTTGAACATAGAAAAAAGGATGAGTGATGAATGGTAAAGTTTGAATTCTGTAGAGAAACTGATACATGTGGGGTAAGCATTAACCATGACATTATAAACAAGAGTTTTACAAGACAGATTTGGAGATTTCTTCAGTCCTCTGGGCTAATCAACCATGCTTGGAACATTGTTCTGGTTTCTGGGTGCTTCTGGGATATATAAAGCCTCTAATATAGCAGTCACCCACAAAATGAGGAGACTTGAAATCAGACTTGATACAAAAATATCAAATAGGATTACATCAGCTACATATAATCCAAACCCTGCTCTCCCATCCTTGACGTGTGTCTTTGTTTCCTTGGCCATAAGATGGCTGCTCCATCTCTAAGCTTTGTGACTACATTTCAGGTAGTAAAAAGGTATGGGAGTGGTAAAGGGTAAATGGTCCTGAACAGCTCAATCTGTCCTTCTTTCAACAGGAAAAAATTTGCTTTTCTCTTAGGTTCCTCCCCTATAGGTATTTTCTTGAATCTCTAGGGCCAGAACTGAGAACCATAGGAAAGACTTGCCTGCAAGTTCTAAATCCACAACAAGAATTAAAACTCAAGACTTTACTGTTCGTTTTGGTTCAATCTGCAAGGAGGTGTGAGGGGGAGAAGAATTTTGTACAGGGCTCCTTGTTGCCCTGTACAAATTCCGAGTTCTGGTAAAAAGGAAAAGGGATAGAGGCCTTATTAGGCTGGCAAATTCCCATAAGCAATACAATGAAAACCAGTAAGAAACTGAGAATTGAACATAAAAAGAAAAGAACAAGGAAACATGCCATTTTAGAGTATGATGAACAATCCAGATGTATGTGGATAGTTTCTTTTCACTAACTTCCTCTTGCCTGTCTTTTGCTTCTATCCTACCCTTTATGCCCCAACTTCTCCCCCTAGTTCTAGACAGGAAAAACAGAACAAGATGGAAATGAAAGGAGAATCCATGTAAAAATAATTTTCTAAAAGATGCTTGACTAAGCCACAGAAATGTAACTATTTTCGGATCTCATTTGTTATTTATACTCTTGACCATTCGACAGTAAGCTTAGCTATAATTTGTGAGTATCTATTTATTATAAGACAGATATAACTGTTCCTGTTTTATAGATTAGGAAATTAAGATTAACAGAGAATAAATCCCTTGGTGACACAAGAGATAAATAGTGAGTCTGGGATTTGAACATCTGAACTATTTCAACCACTCCAGAGGTGCTCATATTAAACATCTCTTCCCCAGGCTCTGAGCTGGGCCCTTTAGACTGCTTGAAAGCTGTGATTTTTTTGTTGTGAGTATCCTGTGCCAAGAGAACATTGCTAGAAAAATCCTGTGCTCCTTAACCTGTGGTTCTCATACTTGTTTCTTTATTTAAAAAAAAAAAAGAAAGAAAGAAAGAAAACATGGAAACTTTATATTTACCTATGATAAGACAGCAGAGGTGAATAAATTATCGTGTTTCTTTCCTTTTGATATGAATTTCATTAGCTTTATCTATTAACACAGGTGCTGAACAGAAATGGCCTGCAATTATATGTCGTTGAACTCTAAACGGAGAATGAAACTATTGTTATCTAATGAATGCAATTTATTTAGTTGAGAAATAGTCTTTTGGAACTTGAGACTCCTGGGGAAAATGATAAAGATCATATGGGCAATAAAAAGTTTGGGTGCACTGTACCAACGAAACATGAAATTATATTGATATCTGAGTGGGTTTATCATCAGTGTATCATGAGGCAATGTGAGTCATTCAGGGGTTGAAGTTTATCTATCTCTGTTCCTTTCTTCCTTTTCTCGGCCTCTTTTCTGGTTCCCAGTTCTCTGCCCCCCAGCATCATCCCTCCCTGGCCTTTTGGAGCTGTGCCCCAACCACCTACCTCACAACAGGGATTTATTTGATTGCTAGAAGCAGCAGAATCAAAGCATTGGCCAGCCTTCTCTCACTCATTCCCTGCAGACACAGAGCATCTGCTGGATAGTACTATGAAATAATTTAGTATATTTTTAAAAGAAGTCAATAAAATAGAAGCCAGTCATGCTGATTGTGGGAAGAAGAGGCACTGCAGGTAGTAATGAAACAGTGTTTTTCTTCCATCTCACTTAACCCAGGTGGTTGTCATCCAACTGCAGTCTGAATGGAGACCATTTTGTTCTCATGATGAAAATCCAAGTCGGAAGTGATCCCATATATATGCACTGAGAAAGCATGTGGGTCTCAAGGGGTAGCTTAATGTATAAAAACCATAGTTTGATTTTGCCTTTCTTTTCAGAACTCATGTTTTAATTTTCAGTGCCCACAACTACGCTATTATCCTTTTGGCAGACAGTAATTTGGGAAAAGGGCTTGCTCTTTCCTGGTAGTCGAGTGGTGTAAGAGCAGACTGGGAGTCAAATACAAGTAGCAGAAATGGAGCTGATGCGGAACGGGTGTTAAAGGCTTAAGAATTTGATATTTTTCCACTTCTGTTGGAAATATAAAAGAAACAGATTGGAATTCTAGAATTTTGAAGTTGAAGGATCTCTTGAGATCTGTAAGCCTCCTTATGTTACAGCTGAATCACAGAGACCCAGAGAGAAGAAGGGGCCCAAGATCACAGAGCTAGTCAGCGGCTGCACCAGCTTCTGCCCAGTGCAGATCGCAGGTCATAGGTTACGCAGGGAATGGGAAGAACGAATCACGCCTCAGAGAAGATACAAGGTGTCCGCTTTAGGCATCACCAAAAGTGGGGGAAACTATTTGTGAAACTTGGAAAGATCCTAAGAGGTCATTTAGTTCCCTCAGAGGTTTATTGTTTTCTAGAATTGTTTAATTGAACTTTTTATTTTGAGATCATTACAGATTCATACGCAGTTACAAGAAATGATACAGAGAGATCCTGTGTATTCTTTACCTGATTTCCCCAATGGTAGCATCTTGCAAGATTGTAGAAGAGTATATTGACATTGACAGGATGTTGACATTGACACAGTGAAGATAATGAAGTCTCATCACCACAGGGGTCCCTCCTGTTGCCCTTTTAACAGCTGTATACCTACATACCTACCCCCACTCCATCTTTGCCACTAACCACTGGCAACCATTAATCTGTCCCTCATCTATACAACTTTGTCATTTCAAGAATCTTATGTAAACAGAATCACAAAGTATATAAATAGAATCATGAAATCCTAATCTTTTGGTATTCACTTTTTTTATTCAGTGTAATTCCCTCGAAATTTATCCAAGTTGTTGGGTGTATCAATAATTTCTTTTTATTGCTAAATACTATTGCAAAGTATGAACGTACCACAGTTGGTTTAACTGTTTACACATTGAAGGACGTCTGGGTTGTTGCCAGATTCTGGCTCTTGTGAATAAAGCTGCTATAAACATAGTGCACATGGTTCTGTGTGAACACATCTTCATTGCTTTCGGATAAATGTCCAGGAGTGCAGGTGCTGGGTCTGATGGTCGTTGCGTATTTAGCTTTATAAGGAATCGCCAAACTCTTTTCCAGAGAGACTGTACCATTATATATTCTCACCAGCAATGTGTGAATAATCCAGTTTCTCTGCATTTCCACCAGCATTTGATGTCACTAATTTTTATTTTAGTCATGTTACTAGGTGTATAGTGATATCCATCTTGCATTTTCCTAAGGCTAATGACATTGAACATCTTTTTTTTATATATAAAGTTTTTTATTGGGGAATATTGGGGAACAGTGTGTTTCTCCAGGGCCCATCAGCTCCAAGTTGTTGTCCTTCAATCTAGTTGTGGAGGGCGCAGCTCAGCTCCAAGTCCAGTTGCCATTTTCAATGTTTAGTTGCAGGAATTGAACCAGCAGCCGTGTTGAGAGCTCGTGCTCTAACCAATTGAGCCATCCGGCTGCCCATCCGGAAGCTCGGCAGCAGCTCATTGTCTTCAATCTAGTTGTGGAGGGTGCAGCTCACTGGCCCGCGTGGGAATCAAACTGGCAACCCTGTTGTTCAGAGCTCATGCTCTAACCAACTGAGTCACCCGGCCGCCCGTGAACATCTTTTTCACGTACTTATTTGCCATCTGTTTTGCCAGTTTTTTTGATGGTGTTGTGTTTGTTTTTTTTCTTTACTGTTGAGTTTTCAGAGTTCTTTATATGTTCTAGATACTAGTCCTTTGTCAGCTATATGGTTGGCAAATATTTTCTGCTGGTCTTTATAGCTTCCTCACAGAGTCTTTTGCAGAACAAAAGTTTTTAATTTTGATAAAGTCCAGTTTGTCCATTTTTCCATTAGTGGAGGCTGAAGAGCTCTTTCTTAGTCTAGTCCTGAGTCCCAAAGATATTTTTTCCTGTGTGTGGTTTTTTTATCTAAAATTTTTATAGTTTTCTATTTACATTTAAGATCATAATCTATTTTGAGTTGACTTTTGTATCAGGTGTGAGGGTTAGGGGTCAACGTTCTTTTTTTTTTTTTTTTTTTGCCTGTGGACATCCAATTGCTTTAGTATCATTTATGGAAAAGACTGTCCTTCATCTATTGAATTGCTTTTGCACCTTTGTCAAAAATCAGTGGGACATGTTTGTTGGATCTATCTCCAGGTTCTCCATTCTGTTCCATTGATCTATATGCCTATTACTCTGCCATCACCACACACTGTTGATTTCTGTAGCTAAATAATGAGTCTTGAAATCAAGTACAGTGATTCCTCTCACTTTATTCTTTTTTTCAAGAATGTTTTAACTATTATAGAGCCTGTGCCATCCAAATAAAATTTAGAATGGGCATGTATGTCTACAAAAAAATCTTGTGGGATTTTAATGGGAACCATTAAGCCTGTATATCAATTTAAGGAGAATAAACATCGTTACTATGCTGTGTCTTCTAATCCAGGAATATGGTATGTCTCTCCATTTATTTAGGTGTTCTTTGATTTTTTTTTTAATCAGTATTTTGTAATTTTCAGCACACAGATTTTGCACGTTTTAAGTTCATACCTATGTGAGTATTTCACTTTATTGGAAATGATTATAAATGAATGTGTATTGTTAATTTTCCTTCCCATATATTCTTTATTAGTATGCAGAAACGTTGTCGATTTTTGTGTGTTGATCTTGTATCCTGAGACTGAACTAATCTCACCTATTAATTCTAGGAGACTTTTAGTACATTCTTTGAGATTTTCTACATAGAAAGTCATGTTGTCTGCAAATAGGGACAGTTTTATTTCTTCCTTCCCAATGTACATGCCTTTTATTTCCCTTTCTTGCCTTATTTCAGTTTCCAGAATATCCAACATTCTGTTGAATAAGACTGAGAGTGGACATCCTTCCCATGTTCCTAATTTTAGAGTAGAAGAATTTAGCTGTTCACCATTAAGCATTAAGTTAGTTGTCAGATGCTTATAGTTGCTCAATATCAATTTGAGAGTTTCCCTTTATTTCCAGCTTGCTGTGACTTTTTTCTTATCACAGATGGGTGTTGGACTCTATGAAGTGCTTTTCTTGTGTCAATTGATATGGTCATGTTGTTTTCTTCTTTATCTGGTTGATATAATAGTTTGCATTAATTGGTTTTCAAATGTTGAACCAACCTTGAATAACTGGGATAAGTCCCACTTGGTTATGGTGTATAATTCTTCTTATACATTATTGGATTTAATTTTATGATATTGTTGAGGATTTGGGCTTCTAAGTTTATGAACGATATTGACTTATTTGTTTTCTTTTGGGGGGGGCAGTATTGTCTTTGTCTGGTTTTGGTATCAGTGTAATAATAACCTCATAAAATGAGTTGGAAAGTATTACCTCCTCTTCTATTTTCTGGAAGACATGGTGTAAAATTCATGTTAATCCTTTAAATGTTTGATAGCCTTTTCCAGTGAAACCAGTTAGACCTGGAGATTTCTTTTCACAAGATATTTAATACATGTTACATTTCTTTCATTCTTACGGGACTATTCAGGTTATCTATTGCATCCTGCTTGAACTTTGCTAGTTTATGTTTTTTAAGGAATTGTTCCATGTCTTCCAAGCTGTCAAATTTATGAACAGTAAGTTGTTCATAGTATTCCTTTTAATGGCTATAGGATCTGTAGTGATAGCCCTTGTTTTATTCTTGATATTAATGATTTGTGTCTTTTCTCTTTTAATATTTGTCAGCCTTGTTGGAAGCTTATCAACTGTATTCATTTTTCAGGGAAACAGCTTTTTTTTTCCTTCATTGATTTCACTCTATTGCTTTCTTATTTTCAAGTTCATTGGTATCTGCTCTAACCTTATTATTTCCTTCCTTCTGCTTGCTTTGGGTTTAATTTTTTTCTAGTTTTTTGAAGGAATAACAGATTATTGATTTTAGACCTTTCTTCTTTTCTAAATTAAATACTTCAGACTATAAATTTTCCTTCCAACATTGCTTTAAATACATCTCATATATTTTGATATGTTCATATTCATTCAATTATATGTTATTTTTATTTTCTTTGAGATTTCTCCTTTGACATAGGAATTAATTAGAAGTATTTTGTTTAAGATCTAAGTGTTTAGAGATCCTCCTATTGTTTTCCTGATATTGATTTCTAGTTTGATTTCACTTTTGTCAGAGAACATACATGTGCACTGCACAATTTCAATTATTTAAAATTTGTTGAGGTTTGTTTCATGACCCAGGATATGGTCTATCTTAATAAATAGTCCAAGGATGCTTGGGGGGAAAAAGTGTGTATTCTGCTGTTGTTTGGTGGAGGAGTAATATATATATCACACATATGTGTGTGTGTATATATATATATATATATATATATATATATATATATATATATATACCAAAAAAATGTACACAAGTAGACACTTTGGTCAACGTTGCTCAAGCAGTAGTTCACCATAATCAGACGCTGATGGTAACCACTTTGAGCACCTCTTGTAATTGCAGAAGTCAAACGTGACTTGTATTCATTTTTATTATCAGTATATATTGAGTATTACAATTTTAATATAGATTTTTCCTTTCTTAAAAAAAAAAAAATATATATATATATATATATATATATATATATATATATATAGAGAGAGAGAGAGAGAGAGAGAGAGAGAGAGAGAGAGAGAGATCAATTAGAGCTTGTTGGTTGATTATATTGTTCCGTTCTTCTATATCCTGTGGATTTTCTGGCTAGTAGTTTTATCAGTTTCTTAGGGTGGAGGGTTTTGTCTATTTGTCCTTTCCACTGTCTATCAGTTTTTGCTATATGTGTTCTGAGCCTCTGGTTTTTGTTGCATATACATTTAGGATAATTATGTTTCCTTGGTTGGTTGGTCCTTTTATCATTTTGTAATGCCCTTCTTTGCCTGATGTAATTTTCTTTCCTCTGAAGTTACTTCATTGATATTAATAGAGCCATTCTTGCTTTTGTTGTTGTTTAAATTAAAGTTTGCATGGCATATCTTTTCCTGTCCTTCTACTTTCAATTTACCTGTATCATTGAATTTGAAGTGACTTTCTTGTAAGCAATATATAGTTTAGTTGTACATTTTTATCCACTTTGTCAATATCCACCTTCTAATTTGCATATTTGAGGTGATTATTGATCTGTTAGGGCATTAATTCTGCCATTTTATTATTTATTTGTTTTCTGTTTGTTTCCTCTGTTACTTGTTCCTCTGTTTCTCTTTCCTTGCCTTCCTGTGAGTTGCTTGAACAATTTTAGGTTTTATCTTGATTTATTTCTAGTGTTATTGAGTATATTACTTAGCATAAATTTCTTAGTGGTTGATCTAGGTGTTGCAATATATGTATGTGACATCACATTTAACTGGTATCAACATTTTACTACTTCAAGTGAAGTGTGGAAACCTTACATCTGTTTAGGTTCCTTTACCCTCCACACTTTTAGATATCATTGTCTTGAGTATCAGATGGCTATAATTTTTGTTCTGATCATCACATGTCATTTAGAAGACTCATGAAGAGAAGGAAAGTTCATCGTATATTCCTATGTTTATGCGCTTTCTATTTGTTCTCCCTTCCTGATGTTCCAAATTTTTTTCTATCATCATTTCTTTTTATTTGAAAAACTTCAAACAGGGTAGTTCTACTAATGACAAATTGTTTTTAGTTTTTCTTCATCTGAGAATGTTTTTATTTCCCTTTAATCCTGAATGATAATTTTGGTGGATATTGAATTCATAGTTGACAGTTCTTTTCTTTTAGCAGTTGAAAAATATTATGACACTTTCATTTGGCCTTCATGTATTCAGATTATAAATCCACTGTCATTTGAATTTGTGTTTCTTATAGATAATGTGCCATTTCTCTATGGCCATTTTCAAGGCTTTTTCTTCATGTTTAGTTTTTTAAATTTTAAGTCTGATGTTAGTATAGATTTCTTTTAGTTTATCCTATCTGGGGTTTGTTCAGCGTTTTCAATTTGTGATTTTATGCCTTTGACCAAATTTGAAAAGTTTCATTCATTATTTTTTGAATATTCTTTCAGCCTACTTCTTTCCTCCTCTCCTTAAGACTCCAGTGACATGAATGTTGGGTTGTTTGTTATTGTCCCAGTGGTTTTTGAGGCTTGGTTCTTTTTTATTTTCAGTCTATTTTCTCTCCGTTGTTCAATTTGGATAAAAATCTATTGATCTGCATTCAAGGTCACTAATTCTGTCGTCTGTGATCTTTACTGTTCAGATTATCTAGAGAGGATTTTTAACATTTCTGTTATGGTATTTTTCTTGATTCTATAATGTGGTACTTTTTTATACTTTTCATTCCTTTTCTGAGATTTTCTGTATATTTATTTGAGTGAAGAGAATTTGTCATTGCTTTTTGAATCATTTTTATAATTGTTGCTTTAACATCCTTGTCAGATAATTCCAACACCAGATTCATGTCAGTGTTGGTGTCAGTTGACTGTATTTTCACATTCAGGTTTTGGTTTTTCTAGTTCTTTGTGTGACAGAAGATTTTTTTTTTTTTTAATATTATATCCAGGACATTTTATCTATTATGTTAGGAGACTCTGGACCCTATTAAAATTTTTTATTCAATCAGGCAATTACCCCGTTTAAGTTTAGCATGCACATTCTGGCCTACTTTTGTGGACTGTGGTTCAATCACACTCTGATTTTCAAAGGCTTTGCAGTGCCTTCATGGTTTATCTCATGCTGCGTGGGTTCTCATTGGTCCCTGCTGGTTTTCTTCAGTGGGTGGAAGGTACGTCCCCATTCCAGGCTGCCCTTGGTGGAATAAGGGAGTCTCCAGCCCACACGGATGAAGAGTGCTTCCCAGGCAGGCTAAGATTGTTGTCCTGGGATCGTCATCATTGGTGTCTTCAGCTCTGTGGTATCTCTGGGTGAGGGTGGGAAGGCCCAGGCCCAGCAGGGAAAGACAGCACTCCTCTGACGGGGGTTACCTGTGGTATGGTTCCCCTTGCAGTTAGCTCTTCTATTTATTTATTTACTTATTTATTTTCATTTTCAACTTAGGCAAATTTCTATTTTCTCTTTTGTACCCTTCAAATTTTATTACCAAAATCTCTCACTAGATTTGAGTTGTAGCATGAGATGTATAAAAATTAGTAATATAATAATGACTTAGTCATCGTAATTTAGACAACAGAAGGAATCTGAGTTTATTTTTCTTGTTGTCACAAGATTTTAAACCAGAGTAGAACATGCCTTTTTAGCAAAGAAAAGATCCAACACAAATCCTCACAAGAGAGGCATTATAAAATTTGCTGTAATTTTAGTGAGCATTTATTAATTTAAGAGTGAAAAACTCTTCCAGCAAGTCAGGTTTACTACTGATGTACAAATCAAAGATGTTTGTATTTCAAAGTGTCGGTGGACAAACTGGTTTCTGAGCATTACAGAAAGCAATTAACATTAGATAAATATTTATGATTTTTACTGATTGTAACAGTGTTGAGCCAGACCGAATAAGTTTGTTTAGGTTCTGCATGCATCCTTCCATCCTACTAAGCGCCTGAGCACTGATTCTATATTAGGCACTGTGTTTGGTTCTTTAGGGAATTCAGAAATGAATGAGATAACAGTCCCTTTACATTTCATAGCCAACCTTTCTACCTATATCTCCTGCCACTTCTGAAAATGTCTGTGCCTCAACCATACCTCACTCACTGCACACTGCTTCCCAATGTATACATTTTTTCACATCTACAGATTTTGATTCAGGCTTGTTTTCTTTTCAACAATATCTTTCCTTCCCCTTTTTTTCGCCTTAGCAAAATCCTTTACCCAACTCAAATGTCATTGCCTCTGAGAAGACCCTAATCCTTCTTAGGCAGATTTAATCACTGCCATGGAACTTTTTATATCTCCCCATTAGCAGGTGTAACATTTTATTGCAGTCTAATTGATTGGCCACTCTCTGCTAATTGGGGAGTACTTTAAATTGGGGGACAGTCATTCCTCTGTCTATCTTTAGTGCCTGGTACACGGGTGACAAATGGAAGGCTCTCACTATATTTCGTTCATTCATTCATTCAATAAATAATTTTCAGGACTACCAAGTTTGGTCACATAGGTTGAACATGACACAATTTTAGGGGATGTCATTCACATAAACTATAATGTACTTCAGTACTGTTGTAAAACCACATGATGAGCTCTGTTTATTGAGCACCTACAGTGTGCCAGGTTCTGTCCAGGAACAGAGCAGTGAACAAAACAAAAACACCAAATGTGTCTTGCGTGAATGCCTCAGCCATCGCTTTATCCCTGGGGCTTCAAAAGAACCCTTTTAATTTTTGTAATATTCTGAAGAGATAGTAGTTACTTGGTCATGATCTAAGTAAGCTATTAAAAGTTTTTGTTCTGGCTTGAAATTGTTCATTCAGTGTGAAAATATTATTTCACGTAGCTCAGGTATTTTTATCAAGTATATAATAATGACTTATGTTTCCCAGAATAAAAAGAGGATTAGTGATTTACTTTCTTTAGCTACTACATATAGGTCTTTTTATTTAGTATGTCTTAAAAGTCACTCACTCATTTAGAGATCTGAAGAGTAAACTGATAAAAATAACAAACATGGCTTATCAGAATGCACTGCCTATCTTTCCAGTGTGTATTTCAGGAACAGGCCAACTACATTTTAAATACATTGCCATTCATTATTTTGAATATGATATTAAAACTAATTATTGATTTCAAAACAGACCCATAAGTAATCACAAATATACATTTACCTATCTATGTCTAATCATGGATTGTGTTAAAAAAATTATCCTTTGCACTAAAAAATACACATACACACAAAACCTCTTGTGGTTCTGTTTCAAGAGCAGAAATTAGCTTCCAATTCAAACAGGAGTCTTAGAGTCTCCTTTTGATTTAATTTTATTAATTTCAATTTCTTCAACAGCAACACATTTGAAAGAAAAAAAGGCATCAATTTCTGTGCCATTTTTACCAGGCACAGAATGGGAAACAGTCTCAAATTATAACTGGAGAAATGAAAGTAAGCCTTGTAACTTGTGTCTTTACCTCCTATTTGGGGCAGACTTAGGCTTTGTGGGCCCGGAATCTGACACAATTTGAGGTATTGTGTTTATGGAAAATAATGTAAAATTAGATATAAGCACTATTATTTAAAATGAGAAATCAAAACAAAAGACATTTTTTAAAAAACTGACAAATATTTTAACAACTAAACCAACAGACCAAAAACTCCAAAATACTAACTTCTTGACATTTCTCTATAATGTCCCCACATTTTTTCATCACCTTGTTTTATAAAATGACCCTGTAATTTTTTTCAGAGAAAATAGAAATATAATTCAATCTTTCCATTATAGGGTTGATCAAAGTTTGTCTTTCAAATTATTGATAGTTAAGCTACAGAGACATGCAACTTTCCACACAGATATACTTAGTTTTTGCCCGTAAGTTTGTGCCTTAAAAACAAAGGAATTGTAATAAATTGTATATCCTATAATTTCCATTAAAAAAAATCTTGCATATTTATGCTACATTCCTGGGCATATTCTCTTTTTTAGTTACAATCACTATTTAATATTAGGCAATATAAGTTTTAAATCTTGCAATTTAATAAAGATATATTTTTTATTCCACATATTTTAATTAAATTTATTGGGGTGACATTGGTTAGTAAAATTACATAGGTTTCAAGTGTACAATTCTATAATACATCATCTATATGTTGCATTGTGTGTTCACCACCCAGAGTCAGTTCTCCTTCCATAACTGGGTATATATAGCTTCCCTTCTGACTAGGTGTCAAGAACACTCTGCTTACAGTTTTCCATATGTGATCATTGGAAGAAGTTTCCATAGGTTAACTTCTGACTCCAATGCTTTAAATCTTGTTTCTTCTCCCTACTATGTACTTCCAATAGTATGAGGTACATTATTATCCCCATATGACCTAAACTCTCACTTCTGTCACATGATGCCCAATAAGGAGGCAGGTAGAAGCATTCCTGAAAGCAATGACTTCTCTATGCATGGAAGTGATTGTAAACTATGTGAACATATCCCACCATAGGCAAACTAAATGTATCCCCAACTCAACTTCCCCATAGCTGGATCAAAAAAGTGCCAGAATGAAAAAAAAAAAAAGTGGCAAAATGAAAGTTTACCATTTGTAACAACATGGATGGACCTAGAGGATATCATGCTAAGTGAAATAAGTCAGACTGAGAAGGATAAATACCATATTATCTCATTTATATGTGGAATCTAGAGAACAGCATACATGAGCAAACAAAACAGAAATAGACTCATAAATATAAAGAAAAAATTGATGGTTGCTAGATGGGAGGGGGTTGGGGGATGGGGGAGAAGGTGAAAGAATTAGAAAGTGCCAATTGGTAGTCACAAAATACTCACGGGAGTGTGAAATACAATATGGGGAATATAATCAGTAATATTGTAAAGATTATGTGGGGTGTCAGTTGGGTACTGGACTTATTGGGATATCACTTCATAGATTATATAAATGTCTAAATACTGCACTGTACACCTGAAACTAACATAAAATAATATTGAATGTCAACTAAAATATATATTTATATAATTACGGATGTAAAGTACAGCATAGGGAATATAGTCAATGATATTATAACAGCTATGTATGGTGTCAGATGGGTACTAGATTTGGGGGGATTATCACTTAGTAAGGGGTGTCAATGTCTAATCATTATATTGTTTTGTACACACCTGAAACTAATAAAAAAATTTGCCCATGGCCATTGTAGGGAAGGGAAAAGTTTTCCTCAGCCTGCTTAGGACCTCTGGCTGGATCTGAAAATTACACTGACAAAGACAGGAGAAAGCTAAGAAAAGTTTTATATGACACAGGTGGCTTCATGAGAAAATGAAGAGCCAAAGAAACAGATAGACCTAAGTATGTTATGCTAGATTTGAAGAAGAATGGACAGTCATGGAAGAATATGATAGATTAAGGAGGTGACATAAGTCTAATAAACTGGGGAAAGCTTAGCAAAGCCCATTTGTTAGGGTCCTTCTCTATGTCCCGTTGTTTTCAGAGGTAAGGATGCTTTTTTCCCACAAGTATAGGGAGAGTACCTCTCCCATGAGTGTTTTATGACCTGTTTTAGGGAAGAAAAGTGAGGGGAAGTCAGAGTAACCTCTCTGCTTCTGCCCTTTGCTCAAACTCCTTCAGCTTAAAATATTCAATATGCCAAGGTACCATATTTTGGGACAGTGTATACTGAGTTCCATCATCACTTCAAAGTCACATGATACTAGAGGAGGTAGGTTGCAAAAATTAGTCAGAATGGAAAAGGACAGCAGTCTTAAGTAAATGCAGTTAAAATATCACCCTGTTGCAGAGTTTATAGAAATATGAGTGTGTAAACACATCGAGAGGACTTCTCCCAAAGTCCTGAAGATACCTGTGCAAATGTAGGGCCTAAATGTCAACTTCATTAGTTTCAGAGTAAAACTCTGTCGTTCTCATGACTTCCTTAAGGGAAATGATAACACACGACCATCATAAAAATCCAGACAAATGGCTTTACTGTGTGGTCCTAAAGTCCTTAGTTTATGAGCTCACTCTGTTCTTTTATGTCCAAATAAAATGACTTGAGTCCCTATTGCAAGTAATTGTAGTGTCCTGGATCTGCTTTCCAGGGATTCTGGGACTCCTAAGGAAGAGAGGATGCTTTCTGTCTTTTGGTGATTATCACGTCTGGCTACAAATTTCTCCTCGCTCAATATAATTATTTTTATCACTTTCTATCAACTTGACACTGCTCTGTGGCCCAGTTGTGGACACATCCTTATCCTCATTTCATTCCTTAACAATAACAACAACAAAAATCACTATTGCAACAGTGAAAGGATATAGGAACTTTCTTGTCTTGAAGTGAAGAATAAATTGGTAAAGGTTTTTTGGTTTTTTTTTTTTGGGGGGGGTTTAATGTAGAGAGGAAAACAACCCAAGTTTTCTAGAATCATTGAAAACATGCTAAGGTACTCCTCTGCATTGGGCCCAGCTCAAGTACAATCTTCAATTGTCTGAGGAGTACGTGGTTATCTGTATGGAAGCTCTAAAGAGCTAGCAATTGTTTAGGAGAACAACAGACATGTTACCTTGACATTTCCAACAGAATTATAAAAAACATGGAGACTTACCCTCCTTGACTTGGAAAGTCTCCCATGACTAATTTTCATACACTTTCAAAGATGATGCAGGGTTCGGAGGGATACGATAAAAAGGCGCTATTAGAATATAAATGAAATGAAGAAAATAATGATAGCAGTTGACAATGATTGTGTGTATGCTGTAAACCATGAGCTAAGCACTTGGCCTTCACTGTCTTATTTAATTCTAACAGTAACCCTTATTATAATTTTATGGAGAAGACACCTAAAGCACGAAAGTGTTAAGTGAATTGCCCAAACTGAAACAGCTAATAAGTGGTGGAACGAGGAATCAAGTATATAAGTTAGTTAGGACCCTCCCAATGGGAAGTGAAAGAAACAAACCTAAGCCCATTAAACAATAAAGGATACCGGGTCCACTAATGTAACCCATTGATGGAAATGAACTTGGACCTCAGGAAGGGACTCAGTCCTCACCTCTCGTCCTCATTTATTCTCCTTTCTGTGTGTCTGCTTTGTTGCTTCTGTCTTTTATCATTCTTGGCCCCTTGCCTTAGAATTGGCCAAGTAACAGCAGGGAATAGTGGTTAAACTCTTGATATGGGAGTCAGACGTGAGCTTTGCAATAATTTATCAAGTGGCCTTCAGAAGGTCACTGAGCCAGCAGATGGCTGGGTCTGTCTTAATATAAAAAGAGGATGTATCTCAGATAATTATTTCCATAATTACACAATCTTCATAATTTACCCCCTTCACATAATTCTTTCCTGCTTTATACATGAGGAAGACCTTCCAAGTTCATCTCCCAACATAATTCCTACGCTGCCCTGATGCTTCCTGGAAATGGATTGGATAAACACATTCACTTGACTGTGTAAAGATTTGGTGATTTATATATATTCCTTCTCCCAGGTTTTTATGCCTTATTTAAAAGGATAACTTGAGAATGTTTCCCCAAACATCTTCAGGATAAAATTTCAGACACCAAAGGAAAGGCTGAGACAAGGAAGACATTTGAGGACATCATTGAGCTGGCCAGCATTCTTCAAATTATTTTTTACTGATATTATCCGATTTGGGGTATTCCTGAAGATGTCATTCACTGGAATAGACAATATTGTTTAATTGAAATATCCAGATAATTGCCTTGCTATTACTCAGAATAGGCTGTGTAACAAACACCACCCCCAACACTAGTGGCTTGAAACAAAGGTTTATCTTTTGCTCATGTAACCTCTCTATCTCAGGACAGCAGAGACACTCTGCTCACTTTCATCATTCCAGTCCTCCAGGCTCCACCATATCAAACATTCCTGGCTGCCGTACCAGAGGGTGTGCTCTGGAGAATCTCATATTGCCATTTAAATACTGTAATTCATTTGACTAGTTTATTTTCTAGAGATTAGAAAAAAACATGGCCCTAACCAACCACAGGGATGATAGGGAGTGCCCTGTGCTAGAACAAAAGAGAATTTTATTTGATTAGAGCAGAAATTACCATCATGAATTGTAATAGTTTTCCTGTATAAGCACAATTTTAGAATATAATAAAAGTAGAGATTTCAGTGGTATTTGCTAAGAGTCAGATACTGTTTGAATCATTTTGTGTACATCATATCTCACTTAATACTCATAGCAACCCTTTTATTATTCCCATTATAAAGATGAGAAAACTGAAGCATAAGGGATTTGATGGTAACTTGTCCAGAATCCCACCAAAGCCTGGGATTTCAGCCCAGGCAGCAGAGTCCATGCTCTGAACCATGCTATATCTGGATTGTTTATAAATAATATGGTTCCTTGAGACGTAATTAATTAATGATGCTTTTGCTAGGGAAATTCTGAATTTATAGGTGTCAAATCTAAGTGTTGTTAGTATTTTATAAGTCTACAAAAAAAATAGAAGTAGCCCAATCTTAAGAGCATTTATTACAGGAGGTATTTTTCTATTTTGGTATGCTTTGAAATTTCAGTGTATAACTGGTAGTCTTGTGGCAACCTCTAATTTAGACTGGTATGTTTCGGAGAAATAAAGGATAGCTTATTTATAGAGCTCAACATACGATCTGACTTTAAAACATGTTTGCCTAAAAATTAATTAAGGTAGCATTATGACTGTTAATTTTAATGATGAGAAATAATGAAGATGCAAATTTAATGGAGAGAATCAAGTAGTGTTTGGGGGCGCTTTTTGTAGGTAATTTTGTAGCATCTCTCTATGAGACCATGAATTTTACACAAAACTTACAAAGTTATATAACAGAAGTTATAAAGACAGAGTGTATTAGTCTGCTCATGCTGTTATACCAAAATGTTACAGGCCAGGTGGCTTAAACAACATTTATTTCTCATAGTTCTGGAAGCTAGAAAGTCCAAGAGCAAGGGGTCAGTAAGTTTGGTTCCTGGTGAAAACTCTTCCTGGCGTGCAGACAGCTAGCTACCTTCCTACTGTGTCTTCATATGGAGAGAGAGCTTTGGTGCCTCTCACTCTTCTTATCAGGGCACTAGTCCCATCTTGAGATCTTAACAATTCTACATAATTTAATTATTTCTGCTTCAAATTCAGTTTCTTTGGGTAAATGCCCAGCTAAAAATCTGGATTTCCCTCCATCCTCACCTTCTTCTGGGGATGATCTAAGTTAATGGATGCAGTGAGGGAAGACAGGGAGTCTTATTAATCATTCAGGCATCATAAGTAAGTCAATCAGTGCTCTGCAGTTACTTACCCTGCTGACCTCTGCAAAGGTGTTTCTTATCTGATTCACACTGTTGAATGCTGGTGTTTATGGCTGATGCCCCCAAGCCCCTGTGACCCCATTTATCTGGTTTGTGAGTCCAAACTGCAAATTGTCTTCTGTCTACAGGCCTTCTTGCTGGCTTTTTGGACTCTCTTTTGCAGGGTTCTGGAACTCATGGATGTTTCCTTTCCATTATGCTGGGGTTTTTAAGACTCTTTGAGGCTTCTCTCAGTCCCATCCAGCCAGATACCATTTTTGACCATCACTTGTTTACTGCCCAGGATGCATGTTGGGAAAAGGACTTCCCTTTGGCTTTGCCATCTCCTAGATGTACTTTTGTTCTGAAACTCCATTCAATCTTATCTAGGTATTTCTTTCTTTGCCTCCTTCATTGGAGCCTACTACACAATGGTGAAAATGAGGATGCCAGGCTGTTTTAGGCCCACATCTTAAGCCTTATTCACATTTGAATTATCTTCCCCATCTTCTAATCAAGCTTTCTATTCTTCTTGGGTGACAAATACATCCCAGTCATCAAGCATTCATCTCCCTTCAGTAATTATAGCATAACCTCTATGTTCTAAGGCCTCCAAGCTCTGCCTGTAACAGGAAGAGCCAAGTTGTTGGAGTCTCCCAACATCTTTTCTCTCAATTGCAATTAGTGGTGGAAATTATCCCTCTTACCCCATTCCTTCATCTGGACGGAACCTAGATTTTCACCTTTCCTCCTCCACAGTCCAGGTGCCCCAGAGAAAACTGACCCCTACAACTGTAGGGATGGTCATGATTGGTCTCACAGTTGCTTGAGGCCTAATCCTTATAATAAATATTTTATTCCACATCACTCATCGTGGTTCTGCTCTTCTGATCAGACTCTGATACAGGGGCACTTGCCCTTTCTCATATAGTAACCTACTTTATGTACATTGGGATATAAATGGCTAACAACTTAAGATGTTAATCCTTCCAAAAGTACTGGTATTTTAACAATATGTTAAACATATAATTTAGAAAATTCATTGAATGAAGAATCTACATGCATATGAAGTTTTATGTAACCCTGATTCTGCCCAAGATTACAGAGACATATTGGTCAGAACTCAACCTGTTTGGACTTCGGACCTAGTTCTGTCATACACAAAATGAGAATAACAGTGTGTGTTGGAAAGAACACTGATTGGGAGATAGGAAACCTAATTCTAGTTTCAATTCTGCCACAGAGTAGTTGTGTAGTGCTGAGTGATTTAATTTCTATGAGCTTCTGGTTCATTATTTTTAAAATGTGGAAGTGGGCCTAGATTAGTGGTCATCAAATTGGTGTGTGCATTCCTCTGCAGGTATACAAAGACTTTTTAAAGGGTATATATTTGCTCATCCTCAACTCCCATTTGTATTCTTTTCCAGCGTTATGTGGATTGTAATTTTCTACCTCTATTGCACAATTGGATTTCTCTGTCTTTATATAACAAGGGATACTCTTCACCTATCATAAACCTTATTATCATATGTTGCCCTGGGATGTAAAGATAACCAGGCCCCCAAACAAAGGGTCACCTTGGAATATTGTTTTTTGGGAAAGCCTTCTTTATTGACTTCTAGATGTACCATAGTTGCCTCCTAGTTTTCATTATGGTGGGAAATGACTTTACAATTGGGGTATTTAGGTCTTTGTTGTTAGGTTCTGAAATCAAATATATTGTAGAACAAGAAGAGAGGGTACCAGCAAACTTATTTAATAACCCTACTTCTGTCATCCCCTGACCACTGTCAGAGAATGAAATGCTTTTGACATTATCTATCAGAGTAAATTAAGGAGAGTATTGGCAAGACATATTAAATTCTAGAAGTGAATTTTTTCTTATCTCATCTTATGTCTTGTATTTAAATATAAACTGAATATTTCAGCTTTTCTGTATATGCATGTTTTTTTTTATGGGCTGAAAAGAAGAGCAATTTCAAACAGCAGAAGTGGTCCAGGTTAATGATACTATTCCTTTAATTGCAACTGTAATGTTTAATGGATTATTAGATTTTTCAAGTTACACTGGCTAAAACCACAGATACAAATTATAGATGATTTATTTTAACCATAGTGTGAGTTATTCAATAAGATACATAAAAATTATATTATTGGGCTGGCCCAGTGGCTCAGGCGGTTAGAGCTCCATGCTCCTAACACCGAAGGCTGCCGGTTCGATTCCCACAAGGGCCAGTGGGCTCTCAGCCACAAGGTTGCCTGTTCAATTCCTCGAGTCCCGCAAGGGATGGTGGGCTCCACCCCCTGCAACTAAGATTGAACACAGCACCTTGAGCTGAGCTGCCACTGAGCTCCCGGATAGCTCAGTTGGTTGGAGTGCGTCCTCTCAACCACAAGGTTGCTGGTTCAACTCCTGCAAGGGATGGTGGGCTGCGCCCCCTGCAACTAGCAATGGCAACTGGACCTGGAGCTGAGCTGCGCCCTCCACAACTAAGACTGAAAGGACAACAGCTTGACGCTGAATGGCACCCTCCACAACTGACATTGAAAGGACAACAACTTGACTTGGAAAAAAGGCCTGGAAGTACACACTGTTCCCCAATAAAGTCCTGTTCCCCTTCCCCAATAAAATCTAAAAAAAAACCTATCTTATCAAACCATATCATGAAATAGTTATACCAATTACAGTCAGTCCTCTTCTATTACCTTATATAAACATATTTTATTTCCTGTTAACACAAACTATTTGTAGAACTGATTAGTTTTTAGTAATATGTATCCTGCTTTTTATTAAATATGTAACATTTTATCATTCATATCTAAAAAAAATAATAGAGTAATTTCTGAATTAGTTCCAAAAGCTGAACTCATGCAACACACATTAACTGAAGAAAAATTATGCTTTTATGCCTTTTGTCATACTCCTTGCTTCATAATAACTTATCATTGTAGCTGCACAGTATCTGCATTGAAATGAACAAAATGAAAAATTAAGGATATTATTTCGAGGATTTCCTGTTTCCAGTCCAACACATAAAGAGCTTAAAAGTTCTTATAATAAAAAAGCTGAACAAACTAAAAACTGACAACTCCTCTTAGATCTATTAAAGAACTGAGGTCCAGAACAAATGGCTGCCCCCAAAACTGAACAGACACACAGACACGTCGAATCACAGCTTCCAGGCAGGAGAAGCCCAGGGGGAGAAGCTCTCAACTGAAACCAATATTGGTAGGAACAGTTTAAACTGTTGGATGAATTGCTAGAGGCTCAGTGTAGACTAGCCTCAGAGGTAAAAACTCCAGCGGGGATCACTATTGGCTGGAGGGGGCACGCTTTTTTGAGTTTTACCTCCAGGAGCCCTACTAAGTTTTCATCGTGGAGATCCAGCAGGAAGAGGGGAAATACATTTTGAAAATACATCCAGAACTCTGTATTCCCCTTAACAAGGCCTGCCATCAAGGAAAACTATTTTACCAAAATGCAACTAACTGGGGTTTCACCAAAGCCTAACCAACCTGAGGGAAGGAAAACATCTAATTCAGGCTCATTAAAGGACAAGATCTAATCATAGAACTATACAGAATGCTTCCCCTCGCCCACACCTTACCAGCACATCAACAGGGCTTCTATGTACTAATAGAATATTACACCTAAAAGAATTCCACACCTCAGACTCTATTTAAGGGCACTCCAGGGAAACAAAGACACTAGAGGAGATTTTATTCTCTAACCCACCTCTGTAGCAAATAGTAAACACAGCCTGATTTCCTAGCCAGAGAAACATGAAACATCACGCTAAACATAAAACATCATAAACTCTCTACCTCAGTTTGCTTACTCAGTATATGATGTCCAGCTATCAAGAAAAAATTACAATAAGAAAAAAAAAGCAATTTTAAGAGACAGAGCAATCATCAGAAACATACCTGGAAGAGATGTTGGAA
This sequence comes from Rhinolophus sinicus, assembly GCF_057876585.1. Classification (NCBI taxonomy): domain Eukaryota; kingdom Metazoa; phylum Chordata; class Mammalia; order Chiroptera; family Rhinolophidae; genus Rhinolophus; species Rhinolophus sinicus. Next base: position 29,803,758 of record NC_142504.1, read on the forward strand.
TTATCAGATCAGGAATTTAAAACAATTATGATTAATATGCTAAGAGCTCTAATGGATAAAGTAGACAACATAAAGACAAGGATAGACGGAAATCCTAAGAAAAATTAAAAAGAAATGCTAGAGTTCAAAAACTCTATAACAGAAATGAAGAATGTCTTTGATGGGCTTATTAGTAGACTGGACACAGCTGAGCAAAGAATTTGTGAGCTTGAGGATATCTCAAAAGAAACTTCCAAAACTGAGAATCAAAGAAAAAACAGACATATAAAAACAGAACAGAATATCCAAGAAATGTGGGAGAACTATATAAGATGTACCGTACATGTAATATGAATACCAGAAGGAGGATGAAGAGAATGGAACAGAAGAAATATTTGAAGTAATAAAGGCTGAGAATTTTCTAAAATTAATGACAGACACAAACGACAGATACAGGAAGCTCAAAGAACAGCAAGCAAGGTAAGTAAAATAAAATAAAAATTAAATTAAATAACAAAATAAAATAAAACAATAACACTCTACCTGGGCACGTCTTATTCGAACTGCAGAAAATCAAAGACAAAGAGAAAATCTTGGCAGAAGCCAGAAGGGGAATAAACAACACCTTACCTATCGAGGAATAAGGATAAGAATTTCATCAGTCATCTCTTCAGAAACAATGTGAACAAAAAGTGAATGAAGTGAAATATTTAAAGTGTTAAAAGAATAGTATTTCTACATCATTTTAAACTTTCCTGACTATTTTTCCTATCTTAAAAGTTGCTGTGGTACACTGTTCCTTCGGTGGCCTCCAATAGGTTATGCTTCCCAGTATTCTCACTGTTTTATAGTCCCTTCCACATTGACTCTGGGCTTGGCCACTGGTTTTAGTGGTGGTTTTTAAGTGGTGTTTAGGTCTTCATAGCTAGTTCTAGCCAGTGAAACATAAGCATAACACAAGGCTTGATAAATGCTTGCACACTGGTGCTTATCTTCTTGAAGCTTCTTCTAGACATCACTTTGCTATGAGAAGGCCAAGCAGACACATGGAGAGGCCCACAGCAAGAACTGAAGCTCTTGGCCACCAGCCACATCTGAGCTCCCAGCCTGTGATCAGTACTAACTGCCAGTCGAGTGGGTGACGCCATTGGGACCTTTCAGCTCGCCCAGTGCCTTATGTGAAGCAAAAGAACCACCTGAATAACCCACAGAATCATGGACAATAATAAATTGTTATTTTAAGTCACTAAGTTTTAAGGTGTTTTGATATGCAGTAATAGACAACCAAATCAAGCTTTTATAATGTATTTCTTAGTAGATTTTATAATATTCCTGGAAATGTGTATTAAATGCAGACTTTTTTCCTGAGAGGGTTTAAGTCTGATTTGGCTAACTGCCTTGATCATGAAGACTGGGCACCTCTAAATTTTCTTTTAAATATATAGTTAATGATCATTTCATATGTCTTAGAAAAGACTTTTTGGTAATCTTCCCAGAAATTGATAAAATGAATGACTAAATTGATAAAATGGAATGTCTTTCCATTTATTTGTGTCTTTGATTTCTTTCAACAATGTTTTATAGTTTTCACTGTGCAAATCTTTTGCCTCCTTAGTTAGGTTATTTTGTTCAGGTTTTGAAAGTCAGGTGGCTCTTAATAGTTTGCTTTCAATAAAACTGAAAGATGATGGGATTAAATCATTTCTTACAGGCTGAATCACTGTGTGACTGTTAGCATTTAACTCAAAAAGAATGTACTAATTTGAATAGCATGGCTTTAACAAGACTTTTTCTAGAAAGAAAAGAACTCTTTCCATTCTCATCTACTAACAAATATGAACAAGATTTCTTAACTTATTTATAAAAACAAAAATAGAAATGGTTGGTGTTGAACTCTGTATCATTCTAGCAATAAGTCATATTTCTCCATGAACACGGGAGCTAAATGGAAAGAAAAGAATAACCTTATTTATCTAGTTAAAAACTTCATTTCTGAAAGATTTTACGTTGTTTTGATCTACTGTATAATAATAATAATTTTAGTGATAACTGAACCTGGAAGAAAAAATTCTTATTTAAGTTTATAGCTATATTTTGGAGAGCAATATGACAAATGGTCAATTAGATATTTTCAATCATAAAAGTATTCTTTAAGAAAAATTTCTGCTGGGAAATGAAACAGAAACACAAGTTTCAGAAGGAAAACAAGAATAACATACAATTTCCCAATCAAATGTAAAGATTATTCATGCATTTTTAATAAATTCTCCCAATTTCTTAATTTGTAAATTTTCAAATCTCTGAAAGGATTCGTTTTCATTTTTTAATCTAGCAGCCAATGCATTGTATTTATTGTTATTTTTTTTTAAGTCTCCTTCAATTTAGAAGTGTTGCGCCCCTCCCAGCCTGCCACCCCACCATCACTACTAATTTTTTTGTTTGGTTTTGTTATTTATATTAGGTTTTGTTTTATATATAATATATGTATATTATATATAAAATATATCATATATAATATATAATTTATAATATATAATAATATATAAGTAATATATTTATGTATATTAAATGGAAGGTGATAGGTATTAGAATGATGTAACATTTAGATTCCTAGATATAATTTAATAATTTTATTTTTAAATGTTAATATTTACACTGTCACAAAAGAATATATCTTTGTGACTAACTTGAAAGTTTAATTAGTTAAACTTGAAAAATGTTTGATGGCAACTTCAAATGAATGAGAGTACAGAATTTTAAAAAATTATTTTAGGTAATAGCAAGCATAGAAATATTTGAAATGAAAACCATTGGGTGAAATACTTTTTACATTATTTCCAACTCGAAAACTTGGGTACTGTAACTTATCTCACATAACTCACACAAAGCTGTGTGTGATTGTTACTAATCCATTTTATGATGGGGAATCCTGTGTCTCCTACAGGTTAGATCATTGACCCAAGTCTACACATTTGGAAAGTGACAGAGCCAAGACTTGAACTGGCTTTGCCTATCCCCAAGTTCCCCATTCTTTCCTCACTGCCACTCACTCCCTAGAAAGGCTAAAGTTCAAGACAGGGAAATTAGAAAGTAAAACAGCAAACCAAAATCAAAGCCCAGTCGTAAAAATGGGTTAATATGGAGAGGGGAGAAGCTTTTGTTCAAGAAGGTATGGTTGCCCTGGGATTCATCTGACATAAGTAAATTTTAGAAGACACTTGATTAAAGGGAGATGACTATTTATTTCATCAGGAAGTGTGATGCCTCCAGCTTTGTTCTTCTTTCTCAAGATTGTTTTGGCTATTTAATGTCCTTTGTGGTTCCATATGAATTTTAGGATTGTTTTATCTGTTTCTGTAAAAAATGCAATTGGGATTTTGATAGCGATTGCACTGAATCATTAGATAACTTTGAGCAGTGTGGACATTTTAACCCTATTAACTCTTCCAATTCATGAACATGGAATGTCTTTCCATTTATTTGTGTCTTTGATTTCTTTCAACAATGTTTTATAGCTTTCAGTGTGCAAATCTTTTGCCTCCTTGGTTAGGTTTATTCCTAAGCACTGTGTTCTTTTTGATGCTATTGTCAATAACACTGTTTTCTTAATTTCCTTCTAGGATTGTTTGTGGTTAGTGCATAGAAACACAGCTGCTTTTTGTATTTTGATTTTATATCCTGCATCTTGATACTGAATTCATTTGTTAGTTCTAACAATTTTTTAAATGGAATATTTAGAGTTTTCTACATTAAATTATGTGACCTGTGAGCAGAGATCATTGTATTTTTTCCTTTCCAATTTGGGTGCTTTTTATGTCTTTTTCTTGCCTAATTGCACTGGCTTGGATTTCCAGTACTTTCTATTCTGCCATCTTGCTGACATTACAATGTAGTCCTACTTCTTATCAAAATATTTGTGTGCTATTTAATGAGATGAGGGGACCTGTATGTGAGACCAATGGGGAAACATTTGGGACAAGCTAGAGCCCTCAAGCCATACTGTCAAGGCTACATCTTGTACAACTAGACTGACTCCATCTTTATAGCCCATGAGGACAGCCTATCGAGTATCTCAAAGTGACCCGGATTCTAAAATATTTATGGGGACGAATCAGAAATTGTATATGTGCATCTAAAACTTAAATTGAGCAATCCACAGACTAATTTACAATTTTTTAAAAAGCCATTACAATGGGTATCTTCTGAGAAGCATGCTAAGGGTATTCCAGTGATAGAGTAAAATATCTTTTACCAATGAAAGGAGGGAGATGTTCAAACTGAGAGTAATGCTGACATCTTATGATAGAGTCCTAACTATTTCAGAGTTGTAATAATTATGCACTCTTGGGAAAGCCATCTCCAGTGAGCCCAATAATATAATTCTTCATTCCAGTTAGCTGTTGGGAATGACATAATAAATTTCCACCCTGTACTTAACCTATATCCTTGGGTACACGGGGCTGTAAGAGGAATACTCTGGACTGTAGTTGTAGCAATACTTTATGATTTTAATTTCAGTAAGTTATAAACAGGGGCTGCCTGATTACACCCCGATGGCTGGTATAACATTTTCTCCTGTACGGCTGCAAATTCTAGCTCATTGATTGCTGTTTCCTTTGCATTAGTCCTGCTACCCTCTAATTTTACTCAAATTCAATATTCTTTTAACACATGCATGTTTTTGTGCATATTTGAATTAATCCCTTAGGACTGAATTTCCTATGTTCATATTTACTCTTTTTTTAAGTGTCTTCTTCACAGTAATCACTTTGAGAATAGTAATGCATCTGTCATCTCTCCTAACATCTGGCACAGTGCTGTGCAGAGGGTGGGAGTCATATAAATGTTTGCAAAATGGGATTACCCTCTTATTATGAACATAGCCATGTTGGCTCACCTGTCTCAGAGTTAAACAGAATAGCTTTACCACCTAGAAAAGACTCAGAATCCTGAGATGTGAGAGACCATGCCTGGTCTTTTTCTTCATCCAGGAAGCCATTACAGGTATGTACACACTGTACTGCATGATCTACAAAGCAAGAAATATAAATTTTATCAAAAGTCCAGCAACACAATTAAATGACAATTACACACAGCCAAGAATATAAAATAAAATAGAACCTGTAGTTTTAGGACTTGACTGCTTGAGCCACTGCTTACTAGCCAGCTGGGACAGCCGGCCAGAAATCCAGTAGACGAGGACAATTATTAACACTGGAGAACTATCCACACATGCTCGTACTCTGTCAGCTACCCAACAATCAATAAGAGTGGACTTCATTATAGGCTGCAAAAGTGAAACCAAGCTTTTAAAGATTCAATTGCTGTTGTTTTGCAGAGTTTCCAAGTCTCGAACACTTATTTACTTCATATCCTCCTGAAAATGTCTTCCATTCTTCCCTATTCTCAATGCCCGCAGCTGCCTCTATAGGAGAATATTACAGTAATCAATCAATATCTGATTAAAAGTGTGAAGCTCTTTCATTATCTCCAGTAGGTGATTGAATTCCTTCTGCCTGAGCAGAAAGATTCTCTTTTAAATGGCTGTAGCAGAAACTGGGACTGTGTGTGGATGCCAGGTTGCATTTGTCTGGTGTGAGTGAGCAAGTTCTCGATTTCCTTTGTATCAGAATGTGGAAAAGAGGCCGCTCAGCGTTTATTAGGAAGATGGTTACTCTGGAATAACTATTGGTCACTTGATTTCTAGGCTGAATGTTGGATGTCTTTTGAGCCCTCTATTCCAAACACATACGTGCAACCTGTTTGTTCTAGTACTTGATTTTATGGAATGTCACTCAAAAACTATTTCTGTACATTTGAGAGGAAGTTTTGTTTTCCAAACGTTTTCAAAAAACCATGCTGTTGGGTAAGCAGAATGAAAAGCTTATGCCTTATGTGGGCTAATAAATATCTGTCTTCAGACACAGTTGACTTCTAGTTATCAGTGTGGTAAAGGAAATGTGAATAACACGAAGAATTGAAAATGTCAAGCAATAGAACAGTTTCCCATTGAAAATCAGTAGATTATATTAATATATCTTCATCATCCAGCTTTTTAGCAGTATGAATAAGTAATCAATTTACCTCATTGGCCTTCTGTAGACCCTTTGATGGACAAGCTTATAATCAATTAATGAAGATAGACAGAATGTAATAGGCAGAGAAGACTGACAAAGGACATGGATAATTTGCCTCTGAATCATCATCAATTAACTAGAAATCAAAGCTTTTAACTTAAATGCAATGAAGACAATTGGCATTGTTGGCTCTTTCGTATAATGTAGAAAAAATAGAAATCATATACAAAGAAAAGATGTTTCCTATTCTATTTCTTGCAACCTGATGAATATCCTTAACTTTTGGAGGTCTGGGACAGTTTAAAAAGTTTGATGAGAACAATGGATCCTCTTCATAGAAAAAGGAAGACTCATAGATCCACTGCAAGAATAGCACACGAATATAATAATATAGGACTATAGGAATAGGAGTGACACGCCCCTGGAGTTGTGCAACGCTTACGTACACATAGTAGTATTTCCTATTCTAGGGACTCGAGATTAGGAAACCCTGCCATGCTTACTCTCCACTGGATCTTTGGCAGAACTGAGTTGGAAATCAAGTAAGCAAGATTCTACTCTTACTATTTAGGCTGGTATATGCGTATCCACTACTCCTGTGGAAAGGCTGTCACCGGAAGCCTGTTTAAATCAGTAGAGCAGTAGTATTTTCAGGTGGCGCTGATCCCAGGAGAAATTCAGTGGCGTTGCTCAGAATGTCACATTTACTTGAGGAAGGAAGAGTGAGGGACAAATCAGTTAGAAAATGCTGTTGCCATAAGTGACCATTTCAAGCAAAATAAATCTCTAGTGTCTTGATATAGCTTTGAGCTGACTTTCAGCCTTCTGCAGCTGGCTTTATTGAATGTTCTAAATTTTCCTGCACATGAAATATTTTGAAAATGTAATTCAATTGTCAGTAGCACAGGAATGAAAAGAAGCAAGAAAATGTCTCTTCACTGAGTTTTGGCTTTTTTCTGGATTAGATGAGCAGCTGTCGAGCAGTAAGTCTACCAAAACGGCAATCTGACTGAGCGCTCCCCCCACCCACCCACCCACCAAAAAAAAAAAACAAAAAACCTCAACTAAATAAGAGCATTAACTCCAGTCAGGCTTAAACTACTTAAGACAGTGTCAGGGACAAGGAGGACATCCTAAAGGTGTCATTACCTGTGAATGGATAATGTCTTATCCTCTCTCTTACTTCCCCATTTGCTATCCCATTTGCTCACACTTTTTACATCTTTGAAATGATTTATTCTATCCTTTCATGTATAAATGCAGGTAGTATTAAAAGGGATGATCTTTTTGAAGGTTCTTGATGTGGGGGGCAGGGGAGAGTAAACATATTCAGGTCAATCTTAATGTGTCCTTCCATCTTAAAAAGTATTTTTTGAAAGCCTACTAGATACCACACAGATACCTACGTTTGTGTCTGAATTCTCACTTTTTCTTTAGAGCCTCAGAACAACCTGTTTACAGTTCAGGAGGCTTAGCAAAGTGACTTATAAGTAGTGGAAAGATGGCTTTGGACACAAGGCTCTTTGTTCTCACTACGATGCATATTCCCATATGACATGAAGCCTCCTTCAAAGACTCAGGGATCTTTGTTGAGTAATAAATTATGATGCCTGGGATGATTTTGAAGGGAAGAAAATTTAATATTACTAAACTTGAGAAGGTGGCAGTTTCAAATTTATTTCTCACCAATGTAGCAAAAAATCTAGAGAGAATATATTTTTAACAGGATCCCAAAATTTTCCATCTCGGGGATCACAATAAGTCTGATGTCTGACTGTGATTTCTCATGATACCCATAAGCGTCCCCTTCCACCTTCCCACAATATCACGAAGGAAAAACAAAGCTATGCTGATAATGTCCTTTGTTTTATTTATCTTCTTGCAAAGAGTAATAATTTATTTATAGACCAGCTTTGCCAAAATGTTTTGGGGAAGCTAGGATTTCTTTAAAAGGGAACATGGGAATGGGAATTGGATTGTGGGCCATGTGTAATTAGTCCAAAACAGAGATCTATTTTTTTCTGTCGGTTATTCCATTGTGTCATACAATAATATCAGGTTTTTTTCTTTAAACTTAAACTCAGAAAATGCCTGAGTCATTAACTTTTTAGGATGCAAACATACTTTCATAAAGTAGCAACTCATTTGGTACAAGTGTCCAACCAATTAAACCTGTGGAGAGATATATATGATACACACACAGGGAGCATGGGAAGGGTAGGGCTGATATTTTGAAAGCAAGGGAGGATTGAGAAAATGAACTACAATAAGCCCAGGGCACTGTTTCCATTTTGTTGGTCTAAGGCTGTCCCCAGCCACTAGTGACCCAGGGTCTGTCCTATTTTCAGGGAACACCTGGTCATTTCATTGTTATGTTTGTGTTTGTTATAGTCACAGAGTATAAAAACATCAGTTGTTTTTACACTGATATTCAGAATAGACATGGCTTCTTCATTTTGTCTGTACTGAATTTTGTTTTCCTCACCAACTTCAGTCCACTGTGTAGAAGGCAGAAAACAAACACTTAGTCCTTGCTCCAGACTCTTCCACCAGCTTGTTCAAACTTCGTTTAACTTAGCGGTCTCTTTTTGCAAAGTGTTCACATAAGGGAGACTCACCCAGCTCTGATGTTGTGTGAATAATTGGTTCTTTGCATTTTTGAAGGAATAATTTAATTAGCCAGTCAAAGTATCCTTCAGTTAGAGCTCTATTTTGTCCTTGCAGGATACTGCATATTTCAGTCTTCTGGGTCAATGAGCATCCTGGTGGCCATCTTTTAAGTGAGTCTCCCTGCCTTGTTGCATTTTCACTTCTTATCAGCATCCTAGAGGGGAGAGCTGCTTTTGACAAAGTTCCAGTTGAAGTGCTACATTTCTACATTTGCCCTTCTTCTCAATTATTGCTTTACTAGCAAGTTCAACTTAGGACCCTGAGAAGATTTCTTAAGTCCACATATATTTGTACATGCAAAATTTCAGATGTTTAAATTACTATTATTTTGACGATTTACAATTGGAAGAATAAGAAATATTTGTTTAATCTTATATTTATTGCCTTCCATTAGATTGTTTAATTAAAGTTATTATTAAAGCTTTTTCCAGGTTTAGGATAAACTGAGAAAGTGAGATGAAAGCTTATTTTAAAATGCATATATTTTAATATGTAATTAGAATAGTTTTCATTTACCCATATGTTTGTGGTTAAGTTTTTTCCCCTGAAGATCAGTTTTCCATCAATGATCAAAATGATGTAAAGATACATATATATATATATATACATATATATATATATGTATATATATATATATATATATGTATATGTATATGTATATGTATATGTATATGTGTGTGTGTGTGTGTGTGTCTATATATACAGAAGGTGCCAAAAAAAGTACACATATCTTAAGAAACGAAAATACGATTAAAATTGTAATACTTAATATATACCAATAACAGAAGATAAATACAAGTCACTTTTGACTTCTGCAATTACAAGAGATGCTCAAAGTGGTTACCATCAGCATCCAGACACTTCTGATTATGGTGAATTACTGCTTGAGCAACATTGACCAAAGTGTCCACTTGTAGACAGTTTTTGGAACCCCAGTATATATATACTACATATATATGTATGTGTATGTGTATATACACACACACACATATATATGCCTATATATATGTATATACACACACACACACACACACACACATATGTAATATATATATATATGGAGAGAGAGAGAGATACTTCTAGGCACTAATTTGGGGTGGGGTTCCATCACATAGCAGTGACAGGAAATGCCATATAAAGATATGTGGAAAATGATACCTGATTGATGGATTTAGGGGGCAGGCTGATTGGTGCTGTAAAGGTAAGACTATTTTGTTCCTTGATGGGAGATTAGAACAGAAATAGATGTGTGAGTCAAACCTCAGCACAGTAATGATTTCCTGACAGGTACTCTCTCCAAACCCAAAGTACACTAAGTTTAGATGCAAAGAGCCATTACACTTTAAATATTTTTCTCCATTTTTCTATAAATTGGAAGAAAAAGGAATATGTATTTTAAGTAGAGACCACAGTAATTGGCTGGTATGTAAGATATTGCCCCCTGTAGACCATGATAGAAGCGAAATAATAAAGATGAGCCATTTGATTGGCTCAAAGCAAAGAGCTGCATGATTGACTCAGAAAACAACGCCTTGGGGCTGGCTGTGCATTAGCTTCCGAGTGAGATTGAGTGCTAATGCAATTTGGAAGAATTCCCAGCGCAAATAAAAAGAGATGTGCATCTGTCCCTTCAATGACTCAGGGAAACCAGAACCATCTTTCATACATTATATGTTTTCCCAACTTTGAATATTTTGTTTTTTATAAGTCTTGGAGAAAACACTTTTGTGACTGGAGAAAAAAAAAATCTTTTTTAACTTCAATAGCTACCAAGCTGTTGGAAGAGAATACAGTGAGCTGATTTCACGTATATAGTTAGTTACAGCCACAGATCCACAAGAACAATGTCAGCCGTGGCTTCGATATTGTCTAGCTGGCATCCGACTATGTAACTGAACCTCTTCTCCTAAGCAAAAGACAGGGGAATCATTAACTGAGTGCCCAATATGTGTAGAACAATGTTCTGGGCACTTTTATATCTGACTGAATCCCCATAATCTCACAGGCCCTGTAAGGTCTGATGCCCATTTAAAGATGTGGAAAGTGAAGTTTATGAAAGTTAAATAAATTATCCTCTGTCCCATAACTGAAAATTGAAAGACCCATTCCTTCAGCTCTTGTCTGCCAAGATTCAGCTTTTACTCTACCATGCTTCCTTTCTGAATGACTTTTCCAGAAACTTCTATACATCTACTTCTTAACAATGGGTTTTGTTAGCACTTGACAGACTCACTGCCTAATCCACCACTGTCTTAGTTTACTAGGGCTGCCGTAATAGACTGGGTGGCTTAAATAACCAAAATTTATTTCCTTACAGTTCTGGAGGTTAGAAGTACAAAATCAAGGTGTCGGCAGGTTTGGTTTCTTTTCAGGCCTTTCTCATTGGCTTGCAGATGGCTGCCTCCTTGCTGCATCCTCACGTGGTCTTTTCTTGGTGCAGTCGCATCCCTGGTGTGTCTTTGTGTGTCCAAATATTCTCTTTTTCTGAGGACACCAGTCAGATTGGATTAGGGTCTATCCTATTGACCTCATTTTAACTCACTCATCTCTTTATAAGTCCTGTCTCTAAATGTAGTCACATTCTGAAATACTGGGAGTTAGGACTTCCTCACATGAGTTGGGGGAAGGTGGGAGGCACAATGAAGCCTGTAACACCTGCTTAGATAGTAATCAAAAGCATTAAACCATCTTTTCCTGGGCTTTGCATGGTTCTGGCCTACACAACCCAGCAAAGAACCACAAGTGCTGCCACCAAGAATAAATGCAATGCTTACAGAGCTAGTTCTTGTTTGGGGTTTTATTTGTTACATACTCCTACAGCTCAGACCTGTGAATCATGCCGTCCTTACCCTCGCAGTGGGTGTTGTGCCTCCTATAAGTTGACTTGATACAAGCAGATTTAAATTTGTGTAAACACAATATTAAAATGGGAGCTTATTATTCCTGACTGAAGCTATACTGCCTACTTTTGTGTAAAAATGAGCATAGACCATCCATATGATGAGAAGAGGTCCAGAGCTCTAGTGATAGCTGGACAAAGTAGATCAGCGAGGGCCTTACTGAATCCAAGAGAGGAGATAAACTGGCTAGGACTTGGAAGGCTATCCTAGGAGCTTGGAAGAATGAGCACTAGGAGGGTAGTGGGCAACACAGGAAGAGAGAGGCAACTGGGAGAGGTCCAGGGGCATGTAGTTGACAGTCTGGAGTCAGCCATGAAGAAGGGTTTTTGGCACAGGACTCCTGGTATGAAAGGGACTGGTCATAACTAAAATAACAAAATAATAAGGAGGTAATGATTATACTAGCTCATGATTACTGCACATCTACTACGTGCCAGGCATAGAGGGCTGTATATACATGTCCTCTGAGGGTTTTACAAGGACTTGCATATCCTCTATGGTCTTTCTTCCATGGGATGTAGGTCTCATGACCAAAGGTTCCCCTTCACCACCCATTGCAAAGTCCTGTCTACCCTCTCTCATTTCAGTGTCCGCTGAGCATTCTAATTCTTCATACGCAAGGCTCAGACTTATCTGTTTTCTGGGAAGAGCATCTAAGGATCTTTATCTAGCTGATAGGTCAGGGATTTGTTCCAGTCTTGGTTTCTGCTTTGTCATGGCTGGAAGGAAGAAAATCAGCATTTGTGATACCACAAGAGAGGAAATGGGAAAGGAGGTAAACATACAGTATAAAAATTTTTAAATATAGAAACTTCAACATATAATTCAACAACAGATCCTTGATTATTGTCTGTCTCTTCCAACTAGAATGTAAATGTCATCAGAGGAGACACCTTTCCCAGGCTCACATCGAGCGCTAGCAGAGACAACCAATATATAATTGTTGAATGAGTAAATGAGGTATGTGAAAATTTGAGCAGATGAAGGAATGAAGATGAGAATTCTTTCTGGTGGTCATTTGCTGCAGCCTTGCTTAAGTTCCTGTGCTATTTTCGTGCATATTTTTGCTCAAAATCATAGACACAGAGGCCTTTAAGAACTCTTTGGCTTATATAATATTATTTCACAACAGGACCTCCTACACTTTTCCAAAGAAAAAAGAAGGAGGATGAAGGTAAGCCCCAAGAAATATCAGGCTTCCTATAATTAAAACTCTATTTCTTCAGACATGCGCTTGGAAACATGCAAGCGGAAGCCAAATAATGTTTTTTGAATAGAATTGAGGAAAGTTTTTGGAAAATAAATTCTATAGTTATTCTAGTTTTATTTTTCCAGAATACATTAAGATCAGCAGTAGATGTTAAGCTCTGTGGACTAGATCTTGTGCATTTTGTTTGTAAAATCAGAGCACAGATTCTGAATCCAGAGAGCTGAGTTGGATTTCTAGCTCCCTATTTGCTGTCTTATAGGGTCTTGGCAAGTTGTTAAACCTGTCTCATTGGGTTTCATCATGTATAAAACAGGAATCATAATAATGCCTGCCTCATCGTGTGCTTTGAGAATTAAATGAGCTACATATGCAAAGCACTTAGGAAAGAGTTTGGCACGCAGAAGAGCAATGCATGTGTCAGTTAATGTTAGGGTAATAGATTGGGGAGTTCTTTGCTTAGCATTCAATGAGAATATTCTTGTTAAAGAAACTGGTGTACTAAATGTCATATATTGTGGGAGGCACAGGACAAAGGATCTTAATAAAGACACATACCAATGCTAGACTAGGTGTTTTATATATATTATCTCATTTAATCTTCTCATATTCCCATTTACAAACCATGAGCAAACCCAAACCGGAGAAAAAAAAAAAAAGCAAACATTGGTTAAATACATGTAAATTACCACTCCTAGTAAATGACAAAGCCAGCTTTCAAATCTGGCTTTGTCAGACTCTAAAGCCATTATTATTATTTTTTTTAATGGTTTAAGTGCAGAACTAGTTAGAGAATACTGAAGTTTAGAAAATGTTCAGCTATAGGGTTCTTGTGCTAAAAATGTTAAAGTGGCTGTAGAATAAGTTGGTTTCCCAAAATAAGTAGATTATCTCTCTGGAGAAAAGAGTAATTTCCCTTGTAGGATATTGTGAAATCTTATCAATTTTTACTGAGGCCGATAGAGGCCTAAAATATGGATTTAGAAACACAATTTAGAAATACAATTTCAGTTTTAAAGAAATTTTTACAAGTGAAAGGAATACTGGTTGGGGGGTCTGGAAATCATTAATGGTGATTTAAATTCATATAGCTTACTGTTTTATTTGCACTTATAATTAAAACAAACAAACAAAAACAAGGAACCCTCCTTTAAGTCTTTGGTGGACATATACTGGAAAACAAGATCCCTGTCATATAATCTATGACCTCCTGTGGGTATTTCTTGACTCAACATGTCCTTGTCCCCATTTCCCTTTACTCATGTGAGAGTCTTGGATGTGTGTATTTTCATGTATAGGTATGTGTGTGTGTGGAGGGGGAGTTATTTTCTCTTGCCTTGTGTCTCAATCTCTATTTAATAATTTTACTACGTTTTACAATTTTCTGTGTTTACTTTCACTTTATTTCTCATTGCTCTCTCTTCTTTGACCACAATATAGACCTGGAGTCTGTTTTACTTATATATGATAAAGTTACATGTGTCCTCTGGTCTTACTTTAACGTAGGATAAGAATAGTTGCTATTTCTCTTTATTTAAAAGGCTGACCATGTACCCTTATATTGTTTTTCTTGATAGCATAAAAGGGTTTCCATCTCATTTTAAACAGCTTTTGAAAAAACCAGGCAGACCATATAAAATAGCAGCTTTGAAACTATGAATGAAATAGTGTACTCGTATCTACCTAGATAAGGTTATATTTTAAGAGATTAAAATGGAAAATTGCCCTTAAGGGAGTACAGACTATTTAAATATTCCAGAGTAGGTACTGAATTCATCCTTGGAGAAATCCTTCATTGTTGAGCACTTCTACTAGTCATGTAGACATAAAGAAGTACCTACCCAACATTCTTGGGAATTCACCTAAAAGTAGATGTTGGCATTCAGTATTCTGTTTAGTAATGAAATTGAGTTAATAGTAAAAATGAGCCCATATAGAATCAGAAATGGCCTGAGCCTGAAATGCATTGTAGAGCCTGAAATGCATTGTATGTTATTGGAACATGTGAATGATTTTTGTGCAAGTATTTTCTCCCAGGAGCTGAGACTCTACTCTAGCAGACAGGGTTGATAGTTCTTATCTTCTCTTCAACTTATGCCCCACAGAGCACTGGGAAAAAGAATGGGACTTGAGTTGGCATGGCATCACCTACTCTGGACTGTTGGTGACCCTTCTAATTTAAGGTTGAATAAGCCGCAATTTGGAATATGTGCTATGGGCCATGACACTTTGCCCTAGACATGGAACTACACTACACCTTATTCATGGGTTTGGAATATTTTTCCCTGAAAAGAATGGATATTCCCGGTGTCAATCATCCTAGGACAGGAAATAAGCTGAGTCTTAAGAACAAAGACTTTCTGCTTATCTCTGGATGGGAAACAGTTGGGCATAGATTCCCAGGTGTAGAAATGCCAAAAGACTCCTGCTGGTGAGAGTAGAGCTGACAGCCAGCCCCACCACACAGAGGCCAGGAAACCAGCAGGGAGGCTCATGGCCTCTTAGAATAAAGACTTCTAGCAGGAGTCTAGGTCATGTCACTTTGGTCTTCAAGCTTTTAGTAAACCCTTTAATAGTCTGGTCTAGTCTCAGTTGTATATGGAATCGGGGGAGTTGAAATGATCAGGGGTGTTATCAGAGGAAGAGAGATGGGCCTAGAAATGAGTTGATAACACTGAGGTCATCTGCCCCAGAGGAGGTGGCCTGACAGCAAGTGGAGAAACAAGAGCAGAGGAAAAATGAGAGGCTTTTAGGACATTGCTTTGGGAAACTTTTGGAAATTAGTGGGTGAGGAAATGACCATTTAAAGGAGGATAATTTCTATCAGCAAAACAATGAAGGTTCATGCCATAATGCTTTAAATATAGAAAGGAAGTTTAACCTCAAGTGGTCGTCATATGCTAGGAGGCCAGGATTTCAAATATATAGGATTATTTGAAATATTTAAAAACAGTGATTTAAAATGCATGCTAAGCCAACTACAAGCTTTGATAAATTTAAATTAACATAAATAACAAATTTCAGATCACTCAACAAAATGAGTTGTATTAACGTGTAACTTAATGAAAAGCAATGGATTATATCTGTTTGAGGGCTGTCACCCTTTTTTGACAAATTATTATTCTAACATTGTAATTCTTTGGTGTGATTAATGAGCCACTCAGCAAAGCAAATATTTTCCACCTAAATTATGTGTTGGAAGAATGATTATTTTTTTGCATATTTGATATGAGTCTATTTTACATTTTTTATGAATAAATTGATTAGAATCATGTTATCTTGACTCTGCATCAGCATTCTGCCCCTGAAACTCCTATTTTGTGCTGAAATGTTTGACAAGGTCTTTCGGAATGTAAGATAGGAAGGGAAAAAAGCCTTGAAAACCTAAACACTAGGTGAAATCCTAGTGTTTAGCAACGTAGCAGAAATACCATAAGAAAACACTGAAAGAGGATCTGTTTTTGAGTTCCTGACTCTGCCACTTGTGGACATTGATCAGTTAGTTGATTCCTCTGAGCCTCAGTTTCCCCATCTGTAACCCCACAGGATCCTTCGCAAAATGCAGTGACAAAATGTACATGGGAAATGCTATAAAGTTAAGGTAGTATATAAAACCTGTCTTGGTTTCTTCCAGTACTGGAATTCTGGTGGGAGGTGGGGGTTAAGGGGACATTGACAACTCTAATTAAAGCTCATAAAGTCAAGAGATCCAAGCAAAGCTCAGCCCAAAACGTTTGAGTTTTAAGATTCTTTTAAATCTTAGTGTTTGGGAGGCTTGTTGTTGAGCCAAAGTTCCCAAACCAGGCCATCATTCAGAATATTCTTATGAAAAATCCTGGACCCTGAGCCCCTCCTCTCACCCGAGGTGTTGACTTTAAATCACTGGAGTGGGTTTCCTTATCTCATTATTCAGTTTCCTCCCACCCCTGTTATAAAGCCTGATCATCTTGGAAACTTTGAGACTTCAGAGCTGATTGCTGGGCATTGCTGAGTAGATTTGACTGTGTCAGATCTTGCACAAAAACTTCTTTGGACCAATTTAGGGCAGTTTTATATCTTACGATCTTGGTGACAATTAAGGGTACACTGGAAGGTTTTGATTAACAAGATACACTAAAAGTTCCCGAGAGTCTATAAAAATTATGTAAATGACTTTCACGCTATAATACCCTGGATAGCATGAGCACTGTTTTATCTAAATGAGTATTTGGAGGGAAACAGTTCTGTTTCATAAAGTAGAAGAAAGGAACAAATGTTCATTGGCCAAGTGCTTTGAGCTAGATACTGTGCTAGACACTGGACTAGGTACTTACGTTCATTATCTCATTGGCTTCCCAACAGAATGCTAGGAAGAAGCCATTAATATTCCTATTTTATAGATGAAAAAACTAAGTGAGAGACATTCAACAACTGTTCTAAGGGCATACAGCCAATACACGGTGGAACAAGCACTTTAACTCAGATCTGTCTGGTTTTAAAGTTTATAATCTGTCCATCATACTACAGTGCCCTTCTTTGTCTTCCAGCACTTGGAGTAGAATAAGTGTTGGCTGCTGTAGGGACCGTCTGACGATGTTTATCATTCTGCTGATCTAGTCTTATGCTGTACGGAAGTTTTTTCTAGGCATAACCATTGCACTGAATTTCACTGACACTGACAATAGCAACAAATACATTTTGTGCCCGGCATCATATCTCCTCAGCCACCTTTGATATGGAGGTGAAGCTTGGTTGTGCCTATGTTCCTGCGCTCTCTCTGTCAGCCTCCTGCCGCTATGCTGCTCTACTGTTCAGCTCAGGGTTCTCTCCAAAGCTACAGCAGCTTGTCTAGCTTAAGGGCAAAGCAGCCCAGAAGTGTCAAGGCATTAGGTAATATTCCTGTGGACAACCCTCAACTAGAGGATGACTAGAGTCCTATCCTTCAGAGGGATGATTCTCAGGAGCTTCCATATGCTTCACTCAAATGTCCCCAATGGGAGGAGTCCCCCTGGTCCAGCTCAATAATGCACCTAATGTTGGCTTTTCCTCCTTCCCTGTCTCAGTGGCTCCCTCACTCTGCTTTCTGAAAATCTGACTCTTTTTCCAATTCTAATGGCATTGTCATATATTTATCATTTCTTTGAGTAACAGACTCTTTGGTCTAAATTTATATGCATCAGAGTTTCCTGTTTGGGTTGAGGGAGAAGAAAGAGAACAGGGTAATATGGACTGAGAACAGAGATCCAGTGAGCCAGAACTCCAGTGAGCATTTCTCCTTCTTGTCCCCTTTCCCCCAGTTCCACAGGACTCAGACCAGGCATCAGCAACAATGGACACTGACCAAGATTCTGAAGAGGAAGGCAGGACTGGAATTGTTTCTAAGTACATGAGAGAGACCGTCACTCTGTAAATATCCCAACATACTTGAAGAAGGGAAATTCTACAAGTGTCAGCACTTCCCAAATATCATAAGAGTTAGGTGGGGCCCTGAATGTATTGAAATGTGCATATTGATGTAAATGTCACCTCATATGCCAGTGGAATTTGGAAATTTTCTTTTGAAATAGTTCTCAATATTTTATTCGATTCACTTTCTCCATTGACTTGCACAATTGGCGTGAAATTAGGGAACTCATAGAAAAATATGGAGACTTTGGATTAGTAAAAAATTCTAACCAGAAAAACCCCACTGGATAAAATTATTTCCTTATCTAGAGTATAAGGGGAAAATGTTATCTTTTATGTGGTTTTGCCCAGAAATGAAGCAAATAAGAAATCATGAATCAAAGATGATATGATAGAAAAGCATTCTTGAGAAAGGATTAAAGTAGCTATTACTACTTACATAGGTTTTTGCTTATCTGTTAGTTTACCTGTACATTTACAGTATATGTACTCCATGTGCACAAAACTAGTATATACTAGAGTTTATACTATCAGAAGTGGGTAGAAATGGCGTGATTCTAGAAGGCTAGGTGAACTGATATGGATATGGATATAGATATGGCTTTTCACAAAGTACTTTCACAGAATTTCTTATCCCACTTTTACATACCTTATGAGATAAATATTTTTCCTATTTTTCAAGTGAAGTTCAAAATTAAATAAAAATTTCAAATTAACCCACCTAGTAAGTAACAGAGATGAGATTGAAATCCAGACCACTTCTATTGCAAAGTCCTGTGTTCTTTCTCTCTTAACCTACTGCCTTCTGTCAGTTCTTGGAGTCCACCTGGCCATATATCTGTACCTTGCCTCATTTCTCGGAGACCAGAGATTGGCAGCTAGGGTAAGAAAGAAAAACAAATGAGACCCTTGGTCACCACAGGTGTGTACTGACCTTTGGATATTTGGTAAATATTTCTTGCCCTATATTACATAGGAAATTCTGAAGACAGCAATGGAATCAAATGTAGATTTGACTAGTATTACTACAGACCAGTTTGTGGGTCAACACTACAAAACCTGATTACATTAAAAAATTTTATCTAGAGCTGCAGTCAAATAAGGCCTAGAAACTTTTATGAATGTGATCTGACATAGCTGTTATATTTCAAAAGACATAATGTTCATCCATCCATTATACACATGTATACAACCCCAGTTACATGTAAAAAGATAGATCTTTTTAAAGAGACACATTGAGTTCAGTTATAAATCATCAAACCTGGGCTCTCAAATTTCAGGATATAAATCTTTCTAAACAAAGACTGCATTGACCATTCTGGCTTTCAAATACATAAATATATATAGTCTATACATTATATATTATATACTATTATGTTATGTATATTATTGTATTACATATGTTATATATAGTATATATATACTATATATATTATATATTATATATGTTACATTATATATGTATATGTATATGTATATGTATATGTATATGGAAAACAGGAAAAGTCAATTCTTTCCTGCCATTTTGCTGTGAAAGGGAATGAAGAAACAAAGTGGATGCGGGTCAGAGAGGATTTTTTTTTTAAGATAGAATCTTTTATAACACACTTATTTTACTAATGGTAAAGGTCCAGATCCATTAAAGAAAAAAGATTCATGGTCATATTAAGAGCTAACACATACCTCTGGAGGATTCCAGCACAAATCTTGACCAACACTCCCCCTCATGGCCAACCGATCAAGAAATGTAGGCTTGTACCCCAACCTACCACCCCTCCCCAATTCTACTTCCCTTCTCACCTGTCGCGTGCAGCGCAACACGGGCCATGAGAGAACGAGAAGGGGCGGTGAAGTGTTAAGAAAGAAACAGAAATCAAGAAAGTTATGAAACGGGGCCAAGGGTCTCCCAGCTTCAAAGGACTGAGAGCCCCGAATCAGGCCACCTTTTGGCTTTTATTGATGAACACACAGGACGTAGCATTGTTTTCTCCATGGTCTGTGAGTCGCATACATCATACCAAAAAACTGATTCAAATCAATCACATTTGCATGCAAACAGCTGGAATAGAAAGTCCCATGATGTCTTAACAAGTATGATGTGTGCCTCCCCAGGAACAAATCCTTTATGCTAAAACTTATTGTTAAGAATGGAAGGAGAACTGATGTTATCACATCATTGACTCACTTCCCAAGCGGGTTGTGGGGAGGAATATAGCTACATAGGCAGAAGCTCTCCTTAGCCAGGGGAAGGTGGGGACTGTGCCCACCTCTATCGACCCCATGAGTTCTCCTGATGGTCCGCACATGGTTCCGCCTGGCTTGGGTTGTTCCTCCTGTGAGGACTCCTACCCGTCATTGGCTGACCAACCATCTTTCTGGGGCCAAACAGAGAGACATGAGGTGTAAGCACAAAGGTGAAGCAAAGTCTCTGAAAGGATCCATCTCACAGACTCTTCTTTCTTTAGGGATAGGCACGAGGGGACAAATGATTAGGCTGCTGCGTGACAACACTCACCCATATATAATTATCCAGGTAAGTACATATGGTAGGCACTAGAGATATCAAGGTGACTGTCTTAATAATCTCTGTATCAGTTTTAATAATCTCTATATCAGCTGTTTTAATCAGCTCTATATCAGTGATTTCCATTCAGAGAGGTACATTCAGTAGAATCAAATGGGGTTACTTTTATACAGTTCTCAAAGTGAGGTTTCTAGGCAGCAGCATTAGCATCACTTGGAAATTTGTTAGAAATGCAAATTGTCAGACCCCACCCCAGGCCTCATATGATGAGATGCATTAGGGATTGGTCTGTGTTTTACAAGCCCTCCAGGTGATTTTGATGCATGCTCAAGTTTGAGAAGCGCCAATTATACTGATTTCAAATAAGTATTTCAGGGAAACTTTAAGTTTTATCATACTTCTCATCACACTGTTCCTCTGCTTTTGAGCCAATTTTCTAATGTTTCAGTAAAAAACATTGACTAAGTAGTACTAAACCCATTTACTCAAGTTTATATTTTATACCAAACTCACTATAAGGGCAAAAGCAATTCGGGCTTTTGCAGTAAATTTATTTCTGTAAACTAACTGTCACTTTTTATTCTTTTAGCTTACCTGAGTCTAGGTTCTGGGGTAAAGAAAGTACAAGATGAACTTAGAAAAGTTAGTGCCAGGAAACAAGAAAATCTAATGTGGTTTTATGAAAAGGACACAGCAGCCAGCTTAAGGAACCACTCTGGTAAATTTGAGACAACTAAGCATCAGAAAGCATGATTACAATAATGGATTACAACATATTCAGGGGGGGAAATATATGTACATATATAGTGTTGTGGGGACAGAGTCCCAGGGAGCAGTTTTCAGACTCTCGGCCTCACATGGAAACGTGCTGACTTGGGTAGTAGATGGCCGTCAGCTGTGGCTAGTTGGCCGTCAGCTGTAACCAGTTAGCCAATTAGCCCCTGATATAACTGCCGTGGCTGCGCTGGTTGGAGAGTCGAGTCGGTTGGTTGGCAGGCAGAAAGCAGACAGCAGGTCGCACATCGAGTGGCTCCAGCCTCCAGTGAGACTATAGTGGTATGACTCCCCTACCTATGGCTCCATGGGTGTTCCTTTATGGCCTCGCCATATCCTGCGTTCTTATGTGGGGAGCGGTACAGGAGGCCCTGCAGGCCGCCCTGCACAACAAATGGCACAGCGAGCAGGGTCTCCCACATGACAAGTGTTAACCTAAAAATAAAGGCCAAAGTGAGAGGCAACAAGCCTTTATTTGAGATCCAAAAAAAATAGCTATTCAGGAAGCACTGATTCAGGCAGAAACCCAAATAATGTTTCAATTAGGAGGTAAAGGCAGCGGATATTTATGAGAAAGGGAAGGAGAACAATTACATGAATAAAAGGAAAGAATGTCTATGGGTGTTAATAAGCTAAGGAAGGAATTTCTGTAGGTACAGAGAAGCTAACATAGCGATGCTAATTCTAAAGAATGGCTTTAATTTTCAATCTGTAGTCATAATGTCTGCTTTCTTGCTCTCTTTTGCACATAGTTGTTGGGGATACAATGCTGCTTTAGGCCCAGTCCAAGGGTTATTTTGCTCAGTTTTAACATTCCAAAAGTTTGAGGATTAAAACATATAAGGCAGCTCCACTGATGGCAACTCTGCCTCCATTTTAAAGTGGCTCTGTTTATATTGTTTTTCACACTAATAATACTAAAAGAGGAGGCAGAGGAGGAAAAATTCTTCTTAACAAAAGAATACCAATTGATAAAAGAAAGGACAGAATTAAAATATTACAATTTTGCATTCAACAGTAAAATAATACATATAGGCAAGGATCATTAATGGCTTCCAAAACAATTGGGTCAAAGTTTGCTGGGGAAAGAATGTTCACAGGGTCTCAAGTTATTGTCATACAGAATATGGATTAATTACAAAAGTAGAAAAGTTCCTTTATAAAGGAGAGATCTGGTGGACACTACTTGTGTGGTCAAATCAATACTTGGAGGTGTGCCACTACTGACGAATTCTATTTTCTTAAGCAAATATTTACTGAATAGCTGATATAAGCCAAATACTCTTTAAGACACTGAGATACAAAGGGGAACACAGAAATGGTGAGAATTAATTTAGATTGGATGAAGGCCTTTTTGAGAAAGTGGCATTTTAAAGCAGAGAGCTGAAGGAGTCTTCCATGCAAAGGCTCAGGTGTCGGGTGAGTCCGGACAAGGTAGACCAGTTAGATGTAAGAGCATATGCAAAGGTCCTAAGGCTGGAGGATGATTCATCGGAAAAACTGAAAGGGAACCAGTGTGCCTAAAAGAGACGTGTAACAAATTTCCACAAACTTTGTGGCTTATATACAAATTTATTATCTTAGAGTTCTATAGGTCAGAAGTTCAGTACATGTTTCACCAGGCTAAAATCAGTTTGCCTAGGGCAGAGTTCCTTTCTGGAAACTCAAGGGGAGAATCTGTTACCTGCTCGTTGGAGTTACTTGCAGAATTTCCCTTCTTGCAGCTGTGGGACTCAGATCCCCATTTTCATGACAATCAGTTCAGCAAAGGGCTGTTCCAAGCTCTAGAGGCTACCATATTCCTTGGCTCATAGCCCAGCTTCCTCTGTTTTCAAAGCTAGCAACACAGGATTCAATAATCCTTCACAAGTCACATGTCTCTGATCCTTCTCAAATCATTTCTTTCTCTGAACACCACTAGGAAAACTGTTTCACTTTTAAGGACTCTTGTAATTAATTATATTGGGCTCACTCAGATAATCCAGACCTTATCTGAAGGTCTATAACCTTACTCACATCTGCAAATTCCTTTTTCCATGGAAGCTAACATATTCACAGTTTCTAGGGATTAGGGCATGGGCATCTTTGGGAGCCATTATTCTGCCTACTGTAAGAGGAGATGGAGAGACTAGCTCATGGTAGGATGCTTTCATCTCCCTGGTAGTTCCGGTCAGGTTGCTCTCTTTTTCAAACAGTCTTCAATAACTCACTATTACCTAAAGAATTACATTTAAACACACTTGCCATGTAGACTTTTCATTTTATAGGCAAAATGCTATTGTATATTCTTTATACACCTATTTTCGAACCACCTTAGACTATTTATTCCGAATTCTCTTTCAAAGTCCCATGTTTTCTTGCCTTCATCTTTTTTCAGGCTGCCCTTTCTCCCTGGCATGTCCTACTCTCCATCTTCATCTCATGATATGAAGATATCTTTCAGGCTCATCTCCTCCATACCTACATCGACACTCACCCCAGCATGTGTATACACACACACACACACACACACACACACACACACACACGTTCAGCCCTTTACAGTATTCTATGACACTTCACATTCTGGCTTGCATCACAGTTAGTGTGTGTGTTTTTCTTTCTATTATATTGCCAGCTTCATGAAGGTGGAGACCATGGCAGGGGTGGACATACTGGTGGTGTACTTCCATTCTAATCAGTGTGTGCTAGTGTCATACCAGTGCTTAAATATTTTTAATATCATTCTGGGAGGTGACTACTCATCTATCTTTGTATCCCCCATAGAGCACCAAAAAGTGTACCCCCGACCCCCACTACCCACATAACAAAGTGAAAGACTTCTTTTTGATAAATAGTATTTGTTGGTTTCCAGCTTGTCAAGATCTTTGTCAATTTCAACCCTGGCACATAACACATTAATTATGCCTCCCAGACCTGTTTTCTTATATAACCTTAATGGGATTTCAAATACTTGATTTTAGTTCTATTTTCTGTGAACATTGTGCTATATGCTACACACAGAACATATTTCTCCTTTGTGATTCTTCTTTCTCCAAATTAGAACACACACACACAACTTTAAAAAGCAAACAAAGTAATCATACTAATTTATGGTCTTAAGCATATGTGTTTATTACCATGACATGTTCACTCTTGGGACCAATTTTTCTAATACTAAAAAGTTTATGTGACTCTCCTTTTGTATTCCTCTGGCATACGCATTTCCTAAACCTGGATATGTGTGAGCTTTGAAAATATGGGCTCATCAGAAACCTATCCATTTTTTGCATTGTCTTTCTGTTGTATTCTTCCCTTTGTTTCTTCCTCTTCCTTCAGAGCTATTTGTGTAAAAAAGGAGCTTTGAAAAGGTCCAAGTTTGTGCTGTACAATTGAAAGTTATTGTTGTAATTAACTTTAATATGACTGGGGTTTCTTGTTTGTTTATTTCTTGGTTTTGAACTTTGGCCATGTAATGAGTCCGAGGGCAATAAGCTCTTATAGTTGCCCTTCTCGTTCAGTAAACCAGCTAAAGACAGCAAGAGATAAACCCAAGTCTACAGTGATTACTCATATGTGACTGTTGTCTTTGTTTTATTCATTAGACTTTTCACTGCAGAGCTCTGTAAAGCAATGAAACACCAATAACTATAATTTATCTTTTAAGTTTCTGAAATCTCTGGTTCTAAAGGAAGGATGACAATGTACTAAAGAAAGGATAAAGCAGCAATATGGCCAATTATAAAATAAGCTGTATCCGTGCTATAGCAAGCTGTTGACTAAAGAAATCCAATTAGCAAGAAGGCAGAATATGTACACATGTTTGTGTTGTGTGTATATATTTATGTGTGTATATTTATGTTTATCTTGTTGCATAATTTAAAATTATTTCTTAACACCTTTGCTATTTAAATATTCTAGTAGTAGATATTTTTATATATACTAGAAGGTGAGACAATTAAATCTGATTAGATATTCTGGGGCACAGGTAACAATCTCAAAATTGAAAATCAACATTGATGGCTATACACATAAATTTGTTTCATTTAGTTAGATGTATGCCACAGACCAAGTAATATGGTTATAAAAATAACCAGCTACTAGTCTGCACCCAAAGTAAAAAAGCAAAGAAATCATGAATTATTTTTGTATACACCAAAGCTTTGGTCCCTAAAACCTCATCTGGAAAATGGGGCTTAGTTTCACCTTTTCCAGAAAAAAAATGCACTAAAAGATACTACCAGCGATGTAACGAAAGATAGCTCAGAACATTTAATAGTCTTCTCAATAAAGCAAAACTGAAAAAGGAATGCTTTTTATCTGAAAGATAAATGTTGATTCTCAAGGAATATTTAAAGTTCCCACTCAAATGGAATGATAATTTCTTGCATTAAGCTTCAAATCCTGTAGGTTTATCACAGGGAGTTATAAGAGTAACACTGAGAGCTAGGAGAGTCCTGGTATGGCCTCCTGCCTCATGGAATGTGGGAGAAGGAACTACCATTTTCCAAAAGCTGGGAGTGCGAGGGAGAAGGGGAGAAATAATTCAGTTAGATCATTACTTCCTAAGACATGGTATATATAGCACTAGCCGCTCTGAGATGAATGTCTTTAAAGGATACAAGACAAATGGTTTCATATTAATTATATATTTATATTAATGTCTATATATGTAAATATTTACAACTTAGTATGTATGTAATTAATACCTCAAAGCTATTGCTCAGGAAAAAGCTAAAGAAATTGTACAACTTTTAAAGTAGATCGTTTTATTCATAACTGCCCCAACCTGGAAACAATCCAAATATCTATCCACTGATGAATGGATAAACAAACTATGGTATATCCGTACACTGGAATACTACTCAGTAATAAAAAGGAAGGAACTAGTGACACATAACAGGGATGAGTTTTAAAACATTATATTAGGTAAGAGAAGCCAGGTAGGAAAGACCACACACTGTGTGATTCCATTTGTGTGATATTACAGAAAAGGCAAAAATTACTTGGAAGGAAATCAGACCAGTGGTTGCTAGGAACTGGGGTTTAGAGTGGGGATTGACTGCAAAGGGGCATGAGCAAAGTTTGGGGGGTGATATAAAGACTCCATATTCTATACAAATATTCTATATTGTGGTAATAGTTACATAAATGTGTATACTTATCAAAACACTTAAACTCTACTTCTAAAAAAGAGGAATTTTACTATAGGTAAATGATAGCTCAAAAAAATCCTGATTATAAAAAAATCCTGATATTTATGAAAAAAGTGTAAGTTCATGTTCATGACTAAGATTCTACCCAGAGCTCTGAATCTTATTAAATATGACCAACAGACCAGGTGTTCTTATCCACCTGAGTGATTTGACCTTAGGGCTTTTTTATCCTATTTTTCTCTACTGGAGATTTAATGACCCTGTGCACATGTATAGCCCTGGACACCAAGCCTTACAGGGTCTCGGAGAGGCTGTCACAAACGCAAACAGTGCGCTATGTGGGAAGAAAGAGATCTCAGAGTGAAAGAAAAAAACAATTTTTTTCTCTTTGGCTCCCAACCTGAACTGTAAACCTTCTGCCCTTGGGTGAACACATAACTTTTTCTGGACACTGTTACATAATACAAAAACTCTCTGTCCCTTATAGTACAAAAAGCAATGCCAGTTCAATTATTAAAGGGACCGATACAGTTTAATTACCCAAACTCCCAACGTGCTTCAAAGGGAAAGCTTCTCCCTCTGCCATGTTGGTGCTGCTTCAGACTGAAAAGTCTGCAATGGGGTGGGTGCAAGGCTGACCTTCCTATTCTTTTGGCTCATTTCCTTCTTTTTGTCCACACCAGGCTGCCTTTGACTCCTCTCAGGTTTTGGGAGAAGGGAGTGGGGAGTGGAGGAGAGGAGTGGGGAGGAAAGGTTGTATCTGGCTGGCAGAAATAAAATCTGACAACAGCACCCTATGGGTTTGGCAGATTTCCAGTAAGAGCTGTTTTCTAGGGTTTCCCAAAAGTTCCCTCACAAAGGAAGATGTGGCTATAGCTTTCTTAATCAGGGAAAGGGCCCTTTTCCATCTGTCCCCCATTCTGAACCCCAGTTTGTGTTTTTAACAGCATATTTTCTCTTTCCACCTGTCTTTCCCATGGAAGCTAAAGAAGGGAACAGGAAAAAATGAAGTCTTGTTCTGTTTGCTTCAATCCATTTATACCCTTGAAGAGGGTGAGGACTAAGGATGAATGAACTAGTTTCAAAGATCCTATCACGTCTGAGGCAGCAACTTACTTTGAGATATAAGCTCTCAGCACCTATTGCTTTATTGCATTTGTTAAAATGGAACCCTTTCTATCTCAGCTCAAACTGGAAGTCTTATTTTAACACAAAGGGCATGTAGCTTTAGCCAAAATCATGGAGGTGAGATACAAATAACTAAAGATTGAGAAACACTTAATCAAGTTAAAGAGAAAGGGGAAACTTTCTAGGAAGGCTTTGCGGGTATGGAGAATTTGTTTCCCAAGCATTCAGTGGAAAGGGTTTGAAGGAGGTTAGCAATGAGATGCAGAATGGCAGAGCAGTGAGGGGCTGAGAGGTGAAGAGAAGATGGGTGGCCTGACTTGCCTGTGGTGCGGATCCTTTTTTGAAAGGAGGCAAGGCATTCTTGGGATGATGTGGGGAGAGAAGCACCAGAGACTGTAGGACTTCCATCTTGCCAGAGAACTGCCCAGGTTTGCCCTATCCTACAGGCAGTGCTTGACGTAAGCAGATATTTGCATTTTGGTCTAGTGACAGAGAGGGCATTGGAAGGGAGATGAGGGAGACGGGTCAGCACTGTAAAAACAATTGGCTCAAAATGATTTTCAAGCCAGACTTGTTTGAAGACTGTCAATTTTAGACAATGGTTTGCAAGTCTTGCTTAAAGCCCCCATTCTTTTCTGAAATCCGGTGAAGGAAACAGTACAGGATTACCTCAAGGGAAGATGTAGAACCCATCACTTAGGTGCCTTTAAGCTGGAGCGAGCAGAGCAGATGAGGCACCATCTTGGTGAGACCTCAGAGGGGCAGACCGACCCTAGAGGTCTCTTCCACTTATAATTCCTATGATTAACGTGCTCTTGCTCTCACCCTCTTGTATTTTCTAACAATTTTGAAAATCTCTGCTAGTGGAAAAACATTTTACAGGGAGATTGAAAGTAATTACGGTGTTTCTTTTTTTTTCCTTTTCTTTTTTTGCCTAGAATATATAATCAATTCCATTTATTTCCCAAGTAAAACATTCACTGCAGGTTCAGTCTTTGAAAGACAACTTGATTATCTGTTCCACCGAGCAAGTCAGGAGATATCATTCTCAGTTTTCAATCATAACTTCCTATTATGAAATGTTTATGCCATAATCATTTTTATATTGAACAGGGGTCTGAGGGACACATAACATTTAATGTATGTGTTTTTTGAAAAACAATCTGAATGGGCAGCATGTAATATCATTGAAAGTAGATTGCTATACTTAGCGCCTTTGCTTTAAAACTTTTTTTTTTCTTCTACAGCTACATAACGTCCTGAACATTTTAAATAAGCCTATTGTTCCACACTTCAACACCAAATTATAAATGCTCTTTGAAAGCAGATTAAATAACTTCCTACATATAGTTACTGTCATGGTACTCTCCAAAAAAAAGTGAGGGGGCCAAGGATGGGAAATAAAAATGTACGTTCCTATCTAGGAAGTCACCTTAAATTAACTTTACACTAAAAAAAAAAAAAGACAGAGTTTTGTACATATGAAAGTCCTTCAGTAAAAGTGTAAACACAGACTTCCAACTCAATTTAAATCAAATATATATGACCTACATTACCCCTGGCCTTCTCAGTCAGGGTTTACACTAGAGTAATAGTAACAGTAATCAAACCCCAAATCTCTACGGTAGGATTTGTTCTCTCCCTTCCAGCTGTAACACCAGCCCCTGGATTCCCTACTTTTCACTAAAAGCTGCCCATGAGAGGTCAGTGCCTTTATCCCATTCAGCATCTTTGGGCAAATTAGGAAAAGGCACCCCTTCCTCCAGGCACATGAATTCTAGCTTAAAGAGTAGAACCGAGGCTCGACTTAGCTCTGCTCCAGTTTCCTTGGCTGGATGTCCTTGTGCAGTAAATAACCAGCACAGCTGTATGTGGCAGCCCTGCTAACTTACCTGTTCTTTCTACCTGCTGTATCTCTCTTAGGCCTGTCTCCTTAATGTTGGATGACCCTCGATGGTGGCCTCCCCTGTGAAATCTATTCCTGCTGTCTCCCATTGTGGGGTCCTATTCAATGTCAATAATTTTCATGTTAAAAGTATGGAAAAACAAATCCCCCACAATTCATGTTATATGCTTTTTCAAGGATACACAGCAGAACTAACCTACATCCTAGATACCAAGTAGACTTCATTCCAAAGTGGCTGTACCATTTTGCTTTCCCACCAGCAATGAATGAGAGTTCCCGTTGCTCTACATCCTCGCTAGCATTTGGTGTAGTCAGTATTTTGGATTTTGGCAGTCCTAATAGGTATGTAGTGGTATTTCATTATTATTTTAATTTGCATTTCCCTAATGATGTATAATGTGGAGCTTCTTTTCCTATGTTTGTTTGCCATCTGTATGTCGTTTTTGTTGAGGTGTCTGTTAAAGACTTCGGTCCATTTTTAAATTGGGTTGTTGGTTTTTTTATTGTTGAATTCTAAGAGTTCTTTGTATATTTTGGATAACAGTCCTTTATCAGATGTGTCTTCTGAAAAAGGTTTTTACCCAGTCTGTGGCTTGTATTATCATTCTCTTAATCAGTGTATTTGTTATAGTTCCTTCTCCTTAAGAAACTGACATATATTGCCTAAGGCCAAATAAAGAGAAAATCTGAGTGAATACAGCTGTTTAACTCAACTTTATTCCCTTATCTACTGCACTTGGGAAGCTAATGGTTTCCCCCCAGCCCCAGAGTTGTTGAGTATATTAATCCTGGGAGTCAGGAATCTCCACTTGTCTGGTCCTTGTCTCTCCCAGGGAGTTCATGACGTCCTCAGGCAAAGGAAATCCTTTCCTCCCTTTCACACCAGTTGTCACAACATTCTCAAAGATGTTGAAATTCAAAGGAATATGAAATTTAGCCCTCTGCTCTAGGAGACTCACTATATACTTTCATAAGACTTTAGAGACAAAACAAAGAAAAAAAGACCTGTACAACATAAGAATATGCATTAACCAATTCTGAAGTTAAGGTCACCCTGGATTTGATAAGAAAAAGATAAAATTGCTTCAGTTCTCTAATTGCATGACTT
Source organism: Rhinolophus sinicus (assembly GCF_057876585.1). Classification (NCBI taxonomy): domain Eukaryota; kingdom Metazoa; phylum Chordata; class Mammalia; order Chiroptera; family Rhinolophidae; genus Rhinolophus; species Rhinolophus sinicus. The sequence goes on from NC_142504.1 coordinate 29,834,551, forward strand.
GAATTAATCCAATGTTATTGCCCAGTATTTTATTAATGGGGATTATGTTCTTGTGGACCCTCTGCCTGCCAATTCCTGAGTCTAGTGTGTTCTGTGTGCTGCATGTTTTGCTCCATTTCGACCTATGAAATCAGCTTTAGGCTGATTTAGATATGAAAATCAGCTTTAGGCCAATCAAGGCCAAAAATGAAACCACTCATAAAGATTTTCATTTTTGCTGCTACAGTTTTCATTTCCAAGCATCTTTTTCTCCAGATTTTCTCTTTTTTAAATAAACATTTTAATCACGGTCTTGGGATGAAACATGTTCTGTTATTGGTCAGGGAATATTAATGATCGTTATTTTTTGTTTGTTTTATAGCCTTGCCTCTGTTCTCATTTTTAGGGGTTAACACTTAGAAGCTAACCAAAAGGTATATGGTTATTTTTCCATGTGTCTCTCTAGAACCATTCTCTACCCTTTCAATGACCCAGACACTGATTGCTATGGACCACATCACCTGGGATCCCTAGCTTACCTGGCTTCCTGGTGAGTCCAACCAATAGAGATAGGGGCAAGAGATCAAAATATAGTAGGAGAGGGAGACCAGTTGTCTATCCTCACTCACTGCCCAGCCATTGTTCTGTCAGTGGCGGTGTTCCTCTATTACAGAGTTTCTTAGCCTCAGCACTGGTGACATTTGGGGCCATAGAGTTCTTTGTTGCAGGGTCTGTCCCATGCATTGTAGAATATTTAGTGACCTTCCTGGCCTGTATCTTTTAGATACCAGTAGTAATCCTCTCTCCCCCATGTCTTGACAACCAAAAATGTTTGCAGGCGTTGCCAATGTCCCCAGGGGATAAAATTGGCTGTGGCTGAGTGTTCTGGGCTGTGGCTGGGACACCCCCTCTTCCACAGTTCCAGCTCTGATTAGACTCTAGTAATATCATTCTCTCCACTTAAACTTTCATATCTTCCCACTCATGCTCATCCCTGGGCTGGTCATCATTCTTTTTCAATTCCTTTAAAAATCCCCACCCCCTAACAATTGTCACCCCAATAAATTAAAAAAAAAAAAAAAATCCCCACCCCTCTGTAAGGAATCCCTTTATTAAAATCTCTTCACTGAATCCTTTGAGCATGTGCCATCTGTTTTCAGCTGAGACCTTATTGGTCCAGAAGTTTCTGTGCAAAAGGCTGTGTTGTGTTGCACCTGATCCTCACTGGAGGGTAATCTGGATGAGCTGTTGCCTTGGGAACTCACATCTCAGTACCTTTAGGCACTTTTTGTGGGCTGGTCAGGGTCCTCAGAACACTTTTCTGATCTCCTGCTTAGGACATATATATTTGACTGCCAGTATTCTGGGAGTCTCATGGCAGAGGAGGAATACAAATCTCAATGTTCAGTATGGAAACTTTCACTTAATGTTTGTTTATAAACAATATCCTTGCTGAGAACTGTGCCTGGTGTGTTCAAGTCCAGAGACCCTCTGTTTTCACTCTGACTAGATGAACAATTATGATAAATCTGTTTTGAGACAATTTCATGTGGTTCGTAATTAATGGTAAATTAAGGTCTACATAGATTTTTTTTCCCCCTAAGAATTGCTGTCAATGAGATGATCAGGAGAGATTTGACAATTAGTGCCAGCAAAATGTTAGACAAGAAGTTTAAAAGCCAGGACTTTTTCAACCTAAGCCTTATTCCAGTTGACTTTTCTAGGTGGAAAGTAGAATTTTCAGCATTCAATCAATGCAACTGACTCTGAAAAGACAGCCTAGAAGGCTTTTACATAAGGTACCCCTAATGGACACCTTTTGTCACAGAGATTTTCCCCCATCCCCAGCCTAGGGGCTGAGGCCACATGTCACCTTCCAGACTGTGGACTTTTTAAAGCCATTAGAACTAACCATTTTTCAAATGACAGATTTTACCTTCTGCTCTGTAACTTTGGAAGTTCTGTGTGTAAGCCAATTTTAAACCCAACCACAATTATCACCTTTCCCCCCTCTGACCCCACACACGGTGATCCTATCCTTGTTGCAGGCAGGACCCAGGTTGTTCTTGTTTTTAGACGGAAGCCACTCCTGCCATGGTGGCCTCCCCCCACCTTTGCCAGCAACTCTGCTCGAGATGGTTGTGGCTCAGCCTCTTTGATGACATTTCTGTTCCTATACCTGTGGGGATATATGTCAAGATCTTCCAGGGAAAGGGCCAAGAGAAAATACCTTGTGTTCAAAATATAACCCTCTCAACCATGCCAGAAGGATTTCCAGGACAGATGGTCCATTCGTGAGCTATTTATCTTCCTGTTCTCACGGCCCCATTTGTGCCTCAGTCAAAAAGTCTGTCCTGAGTCGTCAGTGTGGTTTCTCCTCCTCAGCCTGCCTACGTATCTCATCTGACTCACTTGTGTGTCTTATCCTCCACACCAAGCTGCGACTGTACGCTTGCTGCCACTTGACAGAAATCACACAACACAGCCACTCTGTTTCCGGCTTGCAGCGTGAGCTCCAGTCACTTCTCCCTGTGCTCCGCCTCCTCCGCCTACCACAGGCTGACAGGACAAGAGCCCCTCAGACTGACCACTGACAACACCCGTTTTAAAGACATCAATCTCTTTGAAGGCATTGGTACGAATTTTATATAAAAAAAAAATAAGATACATAATTATCTTCCTCCATAGATTCTCTAAAAATTACAGCGAAAGAAAGAAAATGAAAGAACTTATTTTAGCTAAAAAGCACCAAAGCTACAAGAAATTCTTAAACAAAGCCTATTTCAAATGGCTCCAGGGCAGGGTGGCAAAGCAATCTGTCCAGAGCCAGAAAACTCCCACAGGTTATCAGGATTTAATGTATTTGCAAAAAGACTGGGTTTCACCACTTTGAATAGCAAAAAGTAAACCTGAAATTGTAAGAATGCAAATCAGGTACAAAGCTCATTTGCTGGTAATCCCTGCCAAACTCTCCACTTTTAGTACAAACATTTGCAAACTGGATAAAGAACTGAAGGTCGGTGTCCTCAGGATTTGCTAAAAGTGAGACTCTTTAATGGGCTACATACAACCAACTCCTCTAATCCCCAGAGTTTACTTCACACCAGGAACATGTAAGCACTGCTCTTCATGGATGCTCTGCTTAATAGACCTAACTCCGAAAGGCAGGATAAATCACCAAGGAGAAGACAAGAAATGTGCCCCCAGGAGAAGCAGGCAATTTAATTTTAGTCTTTTACCAGTGAAAATAGTAACATCTCAAATGAGAAACTTTTCACAACTCAAGTATAAATGTAAAAATAGACTAATTAAAAAAGGTGATGGAGTTTGTTAATCGTGCTGTTAATTTTCTTGCTCTTCCAAGTGTTCTTATGTCAAATGCCACCCCCACAGCCAAGAGAAAATAATGCCAGTTGCAGCCCATGAGATTACACGGAACCACCCCTTCTGAGCTGCAAGCCAAGGCACTGGGTCTCAATGAACAAGATAAGCGACCTCTTCCGGCCCTGAGTGAATGCTGGTAATCTTCAGAGAAGCCTGCCAATGAAAATCCTTGGAGCTTCCCTGAGCACAGTGCTGGGAAATGTGATTGATTGAGCCTCTCACCTGCGCCTGTTATCACAGACGACAGGTGTGGTTGTCATGTTTCATATCCTGTAAGAGGGAAAGTCCAGGGCAAGACTCACACTGGAAAACAGCATTGCACCCCCACCCCCCACCCCCGCCCTAGAAATAATATCATCCTCAGGAAAACCTGCACTTGAATTAAATAACAAGGAAGACATTTGTGTTTTTCATTCCCCCTTTGTTGTGTTTTCCTAGAAATCTTTGGTAGAGAATCAGGAAGCTCAACCCTTTGGGCCAATGTTATCTCTCTTAGAAGAAGAGATGGTTGGGAGGCAGCCGACGTTTAAAATCACCAGTGTTGTAGCCCAAATACTGCTGGAAAAATTTACAAGGAAAGGATTTATAGTCTGTTTGTTAGAATCCTCAGGTTATCTTTCCTCATCTGGAAAGCTTATGTACCTCTTATAAGTACCAAGAATTTTCACTGCTGGCATGTTTACATCATTAACTTCTGCTGCTATGACCATCTCTGTCCAAATGAGTAGGACGTGTGTGGCACTAGCGAGCCAGTGCAGCAGTGGTTGGGAGGGCAGGCTCTGGAGCCCCTCTCTGGGCTTAATCTCACTGAACTGCTCTCTATCTACTTGTGTGACTTTGAACAATCTCTTTAAGGTTCTAGTTTTTCATCCATAATCTAGAAAAAAGAATAGTGCCTATTATTCATAGAGTTGTTGTACAGATCAGTTTTTCCTCCAAAGATCCCTGGCCCCCACATTTGTCTCCATCTTAGTAATGGCACCCCATCCATTAAGTTGTCCAAGCTAGAAGCCGAGAAGTCATCCTTAATCATTCTACCATTCATGCTCCTTAGCCAACTTGTAATGAAGTGTGTCCATTCTCCCTCCATAACAAATCCAACCTCCCCCCACAGACTTGGATCTTACCAATGACACTTGCATTTTATCCGTCTAGATCCTCCCCTGCTCCTCTACCACAGCCCCAGTCTAGGCTGTTTCCTCGGGCCTGGTCTATGCAGGAGTCACTGTCACATGTCTCTGCTTCTGTTCTTGCTCCTCGTAAGCTGGTCAGCATGAAACAGCCCCAGTGAGCATTTGGAAATGGAAATCATGTCACTGCCCTGCTTAGAAACCGCCAGTGCTGCTACTGCACTGAAAATCCACGCTCTTCACCATGGCCCTTGCCTCTCCTCTAAGCTTATCTTGCTCACATCAGGCCTCCCCTGTTTCTAGAGCATGCAGGGTTTCTTCTCACGGCCTTCACACTGGTGTTTCCCTCTGCCTTGAACTTTGGTTCCTGTCTTTGTCCATTCAGGCTGCTATAACAAAAATACCATAGATTGGTGGCTTACAAACAACAGAAATTTATTGCTCACAGTCTGGAGACTGAAAAGTCCAAGAGCAAGGTGCTGGCAGATTCAGTGTCTAGTGAGGACCTGCTTCCTGGTTCTGTCTGTGTCCTCACACAGCGGAAGGGTTGAGGGAGTTCTTTACAGTCTCTTTTATAAGGGCATTAATCCCATTTATGAGGACTCCACCTTCATGATCTAATGACCTCTCAAAGGCCTCACCTCCAAAGACCATCACATTAGGGATTTAGGTTTCAACATATGGATTGTGGGGGGACATAAACATTCACTATGTAGCGGTCTCTCAGACTTGATATGTCACTGCATAATTTGGATCTCAGCTCAAATACTGTCTTCTAAGAGAAGCCTTCTCTGACTATACCATCTTAAGTAGAACATCACAGTTTCTTGTGCTCTATTTGATGCATGGTATTTATCGGAATCTAAGTTCATCTGGTTTACCTATTCCATTACTCATTATCTGGCCCCCCAGCAGAAGATGGTGTTCTGTGAGAATAGTGATCTAGTCAGTATTGTTCAGTAACCTCCCTTCCAGAGCCCAGAAGAGTGCCTGGAGGCCCTGAGTAAATATTTGTTGATGAGTGGATAGAAAGGAGTTTGTATACAAGAAGTAATTAACAATATGACTTGATTTTATGATGATTAAAAAGAAATACTTTGCCCTGATCATTTGTGTTGGCAAAAGTTAAATTTAAATCAATTTTGTATTTTTCTATTAATAATGATGTCAGTAGTTTGGAATGAGGAGGAAGCAAGAAGAAGCCCACAAAGAGAGGTGGAGCCTTTGTGGCAGGTCTCAAAGTTTCCAGTGTCACTGTTTTGCAAAGAGCACTTACAGCAGGACTTGTCACTTGAGAAACAGGGCTTGGGTCGGGGCAGCATGTACTAGTCTTGGGAGGCGTCTCTAGGCCGGGCTGACCTAAATCTTAGAAGCAATAACCAGCAGCATTATCATTTATGTCTGTCTATGTGGATGAGTGTTTCATCGGTGTGCATCTGTCCTCTTGGCTACCAACTCAAGATTTTCTCTAATTTTTCGCAGCTCAAGACACTTAAATGCCCCGTGTAGTTCTAGCCTACTCTTAGCTCTTGGGTCTTAGAAAGAAGCAATTTAAGGAGTTGTTGTTCAGGGTTGTTTACTAGGCAAGGACCATGCCAGCCTTGCTCCTGACCACCACATCAATTTCTCTGCTCTGGCTGGCGTTACAAGTCCCTCAGGGCATGGGTTTTTGCTCTTGAACTTCACTTTCTCAGTGGGGTGATCCCTAGTCCCATTATTGGACTCTCTCCCGTATTTGACCTGGTTGGCTTAGATGGATGTCTGAGATCTTGGACTCAGCGTGGCCCTTTGCTTAGTGGTGATTGCATTTTATCATCTATTCTATGCCTGGAGCAGCAGTGGTGTTCAATAATGGCTACCATCTGGGAAGTAAGTCTTATGCCAGGCACTATGCTATGTGCTTGATGTGTATCATTAGTCCTTGAAACATTACTCCAGGCTTTTTATTATCTGTCCCTTTGCTACAAAGGGTCTCATTCCTTCTTCCTCTTTCCTGACATTTGCTAACTTTCCTCAGTTCGCTCTCTGTAGATTTGGTCCTTGCCCTCCCTCTCAAAAAAGCATTGTACTTCATTCAAATCCTTACTTGGAGAACCTGGAAATTTAACCTTTTTTAAAATCCAGTAGGGTAGGAATCGTTAACTATTCTTCCCAGAAAAAAATGAAATGAGGCTTAATTCAGGCCAAATTCTTTAATTTGTAATTTGTATTTACTTTAAAAAAGCTTTATTATATCAAAATACCTTTTATTATAGAGATTAAAGACAATCAAATTGAACTCCTCATAAGTACTGTCATCATTTTTATTTATATCCTTCCAGACTTTTTCTTATACATATAAAATGGAGATTTTAATATTTCAATAGTATGGCTTGTTGTAATGGAACATAATTACACTGTTTAGGCCCTTCCATTTAAATTTTAAAATTTCAAAGGAGGTCACTCAGGAACAAGAGGAGGAAAAGGGGTTCAAACCTTTATCTTCTGCTTTCACAAGCCCTGATCTTTTCACAATATCATGCAATGACCAGGAAAGGCCAACAGGAGGCAGACTTTCTGGTGATGTACGGAATTGAGCGTTTGTGAACAAGTGCCTGATAGACCGCTATTATCTGGTAGTTGGTCCGTTTTTTACTTCAAGAGAAATTCTTCTTTTCTTAGCTACAAAACCCTTGTACATCACTTTTTAAAGTCATCTAAGCACCGGAGTACTCCTTAGGATAGATAAGTTACGGTCTTGGGAGAACCTGTGGTGTAAATGATGAGATTCTGCGTTTAGCTTCAGACTTATCTTCAAATCTTGGCTCTGTCATTTCCTAGCAGTGTTATCTTACATGAGTTACTGTCCTTTTCTGAGCCTCAGTTCCATCATGTGAAAATGGAGGTAACAGCCCCTATGATGAAAGTGGTTTATGGAGATTAAGTGAGATGTATAAATGAAGCCTCTAGCTGAGTGCTGAACCCACGGGAGGCCTCGAGTAAAAGGCAGGCATTATTTGTATACAATTCCATTTATTTCAAATTAAGGTAAAGAGCAAATCTAGTGTTAAGTGTTGTATTCAGCATGGTTCAATCATTCAGGCACTTAGTTCTAAATTCTGGATATATTCAAGTTAGATTCCTTGGATATAAAGAAAATCAGGATCAACTTCTTTACTTTCTCCAGTGTATGAGGCATCTTGTTTCTTACATGCGTTAGCCATGAAAATATCATTCCTGGGAGACTAGGGTTGGAACCAAGATTTCTTGGTGAGCAAAGCTGGTATTTGCATTAATAAGTTAATGTAAGCTTATCTGTACCTATAAAAATTCCTTCCTTAGCTCATTAACACCCATAGAAATTCCTTCCTTCTATTCATGAAATTATTCCCCTTCCCTTTCTCATAAATACCCCTTGCCTCATTAATAGAGGTTTCTCCATAAATTTTATTGAATCAAATATTATAGAACAAAGAATATAACCCTATTAATTGTTTTATATGTCAGAAACCTTTTCCTGACAGATTCTTTTGCATGACTGCTACATAAAGTTATGTCCATGGCACAAAACTTGTCTCCATATAGTTGAAAAGCTAGTGAACTAGCCAGTGATTCTATGTCAATGAAACCTTGCTGAAAAGGATTACAATTTACAGTATATATAATTCTTCCCTCTCTTCATAATCCAAGATCAAAATTCCCTAAGTGACTGGGAAGCCTATTGAGAGAATTGAACCATACCAATTCCATAGATAGAGCAATCCATCTTAAAAGAATTCTAAAGAAAGAGATTTAAAGTAGTTCTCAATACCTATAGTACTTGACTAGTCAATATGCTCATTCAACTAAAAAAACTATATGTGGTGCATGCATATAGACATAAATGTGTGTATATGTGCATATAATATATATTATTTTATATGTATTACATACATATTATTTGTGTATATATGTACATACAGGTAGTATATATGTATACACAAACACATATATACAAATAAGACATGTTCCTGTCATCAAAGAATTTACAAGCTATTGAGAGATGAATGCACAAACAAAACATTAGGGTAAAAATATTATTTGAAGTTAACCTGTATAACTTCCAGCAAAAGGGGAAGAGTAGACGTTAAAATTTGTCTCAGAAAAGGCTTCACAGAGAACAAAATATGAGCTGAGACTTGAATGACAGGTGGCAGGGCAGGGGCGGGGAAGATGATGGTGTCCAGAAACTGAGCAATATGTTTGTAGGAGGGTGACACTAAACAAAGTGGTAAACCAGCACACAAAGGATTTATACTATCTTCTAGGCAAGTAGGATCATTAAACTGAGAAGCAGTGATTTGAATAGATTTCCATTTAAGAACAGGGCTGCCCAATAAAACTTTCTGTAACGAGGAAAATCATTCTGTATCTGCACTGTTTAATATGGTGGCCACACAACTCAATGTGGCTGTTGAGTGCTTAAAATGTGACTAGTTAGACTGAGAAAATGATTTTTTTTTTAAATTTTCATTAAATGTGTATTTGCATAGCCATCTGTGCCTAGGGGATACCGTATGGGACAGTGCTGTTTTTGAAAGATCCACCTTGGCTATATTTGAGGATAGATTGCAGATATGACCTCCCTAGAGAACACCCTAAAGGAGGGTCTCTGATAAGGGCAGGAGGCTGGACTGTGGAAAGCTAGAGCAGGGTAGTGGCCTCTGAGAAGCTTTGAGAGATAGTCTTCCACCCCAGTTCCTGGCTCAATGACTACGGCTGACATAAGAAATTAATGTCGAATGGATTGCTTTGATAAAGGTAAAAAAATGCTCAAAATTAAATCTTTCCTGGCTGATTAATATCCCATTTTCTTCTCTTCAAAATATATAGGCAAGGGAAAGGAAACGGTCAAGTTACTCTCTAAAGTTTTACATACTTGGTCTCCAAAGGTTGAGAGAGGGAGAGAAGGGTACCCCACTGAAAGAAGAAAACAGTTGCCAGCTTCCTCTGTGAGTGTAAAGGGAGCTGGGATAGGGGTTATATGTGTCCCACAAGTAAAGCCCTTGGACCCTTTTCTTTCAAAGTGCTCTGTAGAGTAGCAGGGCTTCAGATGAGGAGATAATACACATGCCTCCTGAGGTGGGCATCAGGCCACAGTGCTTTCAGCTTCAGTAAAGACTCCTATTCCCAAGTTTGGCAAAAAATCCAAAATGGGTTGACAGGGATGCATTTTTTCTGGAAGTCCTAGGGGAGAATTTGTTTCCTCGCTTTTTGCAGCCTCTAGAGACCACCTACATTCCTTGGCTTGTAACCAGAAGTGTAACATCTCTCTCTCCCCTTCTTCTTCTCTCCCCTTCCCTCTTCTTCTCCCTCTCCCTCTCCCCTCTGCTACTATTGTCATATCTTCTCTTCTGATTTCACCCCTCTCACCTCCCTCAATTAGAACTCCTGAGATTACACTGGGCCCACAGTTAACTACCCAGGATAACCTCCCCACTCAAAATCCTTAACATTTGCAAAGTCCCTTTGTCTGTGTAAGGTTATATCCTCACAGATTCTGGTTTCAGGATGTAAACACCTTTAGGGGGCTATTATTCTATCTACCACACCAACCTACACAGGTAAAATTTTATTGTAATGTTCTCTAAGAAAGCCTGTAAATTTTGTATCGTATTAAAATTTAATTGTATCAATATGACTTGAAGTAAATAAACCATTTTCTAGGACTTAAATATTGTTTAAGAGCTAAGGTTTAGTTTCATCAATATTTATTATGTTGGGATTTAACTTCTAGTTTCCTACTATTTCTTTTCTCTTCATTTGTACATTAAGTGAAGTATGTGACCTTGAAGAGGTCAGACTCCTCAGAGCTTCTCTTTGCTCATGTATAAGATAAGGGAGTTGAATTGGCTGGTCTCTGAGGTCCCATTCAGCTAGAATATTACCTATACTGTTTTCTATTATTCTACTTTACATTCAGAATTTCATTTTAAAAACTGGTAGAAGTTTTGGTTTCTCCCCAGAGCAGCAAAAGCCAGACTATTTTTTATTTGGTTTTTGCTCTGTTCTATGTGCCTAAAGCAGCCTAGCACAGTTTTTCATTTGGGACTAGAAAAACAACGCATAACTCAATTTTACCATACAGGCTCATAAATAATTGGCACAACCTTTGTAACTAGTCTAATAAATAACAGCTCTCTCGGGCTGTTTTCATAGCAAATAATGTTACCCATATCAGCTACGGTGGATAACAAGAGATGCTATGTTTACATAAATCCTAAGGATATGAACCATCATGCAAAATGTTTTACTGCTTCCCTGTTTTCCATAATGTCATATTTTATTGAAAATATTGTTTCAAGTGACTGTTTAATATCTTACTTCCTGGAAATCGTTTAAAATGAAATGCTAAAGGAGGCAAACTTTTAAACTGTGGGGTGCTTTCATTTTGTTTTTTTATTGGTCAAGGAACTTAATTGGAGAAAAATACAATTATGGGGCACTTGTTATTTGAAATCTCAAGTTATTAGTCCAAAACCAGTAAGTAGACCTCAGAACTCATTACAGGCTCTACATTGATTCTTTTGGTTTTATTGTGAACTGTTCTTCACTTTCTTTATTTGGAACATGTCTAACATGATCTGGTAATATGATGTACGAGAAATCTGATCTTGAATTTAAAACATTGCCCTGGGCACTGGCCAGTGTGAAGATGTTGGTGCTCTATTGCACCTTCTTTTTTCTCATTTACATTACTACCTGTTGGCAGCCTTGGGCCATTATATATTGTGATTTATAATAAGAAGTATCTATTTGGTCTTGACCTACTTTTCCTGGCACAGAACTCTTAGCACCCTTAGAATTTCCTAATGGTAAGAGCCACAAAGATGTCTTTTTTTTTTTTTTTTAAGGCGGGCACAGCTCACAGTGGCCCATGCGGGTATCAAACTGGCAACCTTGGTGTTATTAACACCATGCTCTAACACCATGAACTAATGGGCCACCCCACCAAGATTTCTTTTGTTATGTTAATGAGGTATCTTTTGGAAGCACCTAAGGATGGGGGATGGTTGCCAGCACAACCAACCATGTGATTAGAGGGTTGTAACTTGCAGTGCCATCCTACTGATCTCCAGGGAAGGGAGGGGAGACTGGAGGTTGAATGAACAGGCAATGGCCAAGGATGTAATCAATGATGCTGATGTAATGAAGTCTCCATAAAAACCAAAAAGGGTGGGTTTCAGAGAGCTTCCAGTTGGTGAACCAGAATGCTTTCATGTGCCACTGTGTTGGGTCCCAAACTTCACCGGGGCAGAAGCTCCTTTGTTCAGGATTTCACCCTTTGCTTCTCTTTATCTAGCTATTGTTTTGTATCTTTTAATTTCCTTTGTAATAAACTGGTAATCTAGTGAGCACACGGCTTTCTGAGTTCTGTGAGCCGCTCTAGCAAAGTAATCGAACCCAAGGAGGGGGTTGTGGGAACTTCTGATTTATAGCCAGTCGGTCAGACGTGCAGGTAACAACGTGGACTTGCAATTGGGGTCTGAACTGGCGGGCCATTCTGTGGGACTGAGCCCTTAACGTGTGGTATGTGATGCTATCTCTGTGTAGATAGTGTCAGAACTGAGTTGAATTATGGGACACACAAGCTGGTGTTGGAGAAGTCCTTGGATGTATGGCAGTTTCCCCACACATGGGAATTAGTGACCAGAATCTTAGCCATTAACCTCTTTCTAAGAAAAGTTACAGTGTTCACTTAGAATTCACAATTTCGGCCACCAAACTGTGACAATTCTTTTCTCTCCCCAGCAAGATTCAATGCCAAATATCTTGTTTGCATTATCTTCCGTGATTGGGAAGGAAGGGGAGAGGAAAAAGAAAAAGGAGGGATACATGACTAAGTGATCATTGCTCAGCAAATCATTAAACAGTTCCCTCAGAGCAGTGTTTCATTATAATTTGTTTATATTGCTGTAATATTTAAACATTCTTAATATTCATTGCAAGTGATACCCTTCCTCTCAGATTCTCGTGATTCACTTAACAAATATTCATTGAATACCTACTTTGTGTCAGGTGCTGTGCTCAGCTCTGGGAACACAATGGCAGCCAAACTGGGTAGAGCTCTATTCTTGCAGTTCTTATATATTGATGGCAGAGACAGAGGTATTAATCCTGGAATTACACAATGGCATTTAAAATTGCATTATCGTGCTAAGAACAACATGTTAAAGCAAGACAACAATGAAAGAAACAGGATTTTTATAATACATCAATTCATATCAGTAATACGATGCAATTTATAAACATTAGGTCTTGTGTGGATTTGAGTATCCATGTGACTTCATTGAGAGTTTTTTCTCTAAATTATGTTGTTGCAAAGGGAATTTGACATAATGGGAAAAATTCAACAGCTTTAGAAGCAGCGTAGGAAAATAACAATTAGTAAAGACACCTTTGCCCAACATTGCAGATCCATTAAGTATTGATATACGTCACATTCTAATTAACATCCTGAATCTGAAACTTCTAATCAGGTATAATAGAACAGGAAATGTTAAATGCTGGCAGGTATTTTATTGTACACACAGAGCAATTATAGAAATGTCTCATTTTCCTACCTTGTTTTGTGCAAAGTGTTTATGTCTGTTACTTAAGAGGTCTTTGTCTAAATCTATTTGATTGGCTCCAGTAGGTGTGGTACATCATTTTGTTGAGACTGTTTCTCTTTCTCTCTGTATGTCACAAGATAAAAAGGCAAGGGAGTTGTTATTTGGGCAATGTCGAACTTATGCATGCAAGTTACTGGTTTGACCTCCTGCCCATTCTAGGAGAAAAGCAATTGTATTTGTGTCAAAGCCCAAACTAAATCATTAGGATGTCTCATATTAAAAAGAAGGAAGGAAGGAAGGAAGGAAGGAAGGAAGGAAGGAAGGAAGGAAGGAAGGAAGGAAGGAAGGAAGGGGAAAGAAAGAGGAAAGAAAAGGGAAAGAAAAGAAAGAAAAAAATCTGTGGTAGCAGGGAGTCTTCATTTTCATTAAGAAACCAATGTTGGTGTTTTCTTAGATTCCTAGAGACTCGAGGCCAAGTTCTTCTCTAGCCATAATTCCCAAGCCCCCATCTCCAACCATTAGTTAGCAGCACTTGCCATCTCACTGACAAGCACAAGCATCCTTATTGGCTTCTATTGAGAGAATAGGAGAGGAGGAAGCCCTGAAATTTTTACTAAAGTCTCTCAAAAAATTTTACTTCAAGCATACAGATCCTAATAGGTAGTTGAAAGATGCTATAGCACCTCTTTTCTGTAAACCCTCCCCTCTTTTAAAGCTCATCTCAAACTCTACTTCCTACAAGAAACATTTTCTCAACATCCCAACAAGTCCATTCACTTGTCTTCTGAATGACTGTATCATTCATTATTTACACCTCTTTTATAGGCCCACAGTATGTGCTGCCTATACTTTCTTTAAAAAAATAAAAGTAAAAATAAACTATAAATAAAGGCAAACACCCGTGATATATAGCCCAGCTAGAATATAAGCCCACTGAAATCAAGAGTCATATCTTTAAAATTTTTCCATCCCCAGCTAATAGAACATGGTGCAGGACACGGCAAATGTTCAGAAAGATGTTTGTGTTTATTAATTAGGAGGAAGAGGAGATGGGGGACGTAGATGGGAGGAGAAGAGGAAAAAGAAGAAAAGATAAAGGAGGAAAGAAACAAGAGCAAGCAAGATGCTGATATGTGGATAGACAGACATATAATCTACTCACGGAGAGCCCAGCTTAGGTCTCCACTACCACTGCTCATATGAGCCATAGTGTGTCAACTGTTCTCACTTAGCCTCCTTTCCTCTATCTGTAAATGGGGATAATGATACTATCTACACCACAGACTCCTGTAAGGATTAAATAAGTCATGAAATCACGGTGCCCATTGCATTCAACAAATGTTAAGGTTTTTAAATTATTTTAACTTTGTTCCTCATAAATGAACGGTATTGTTAGTCATAAAGCTAAACATGTCTATGTTTTAAGGATTTGGAGAAAAGATTTACCAAAAAACACAGGGCCAGAAGGAAGTTGATGAATGAGGGAAAAGGCTGAGGTAGAACATTAAACCGTTATCTCAAGAAGAGAGAAAATAATTTAAGCATAGGCAGCAGAATATTGCCAACTGACAGAGGTTGGTTTATTATTATTATTTATTTCTAGGTGGGCAGGAATCAGAGCTGGAATGGGGAGATTGCAGAGTGAGTCCCTTTTAGGGCTACTTAATTATTGCCTGTTACTATGGAAGCATGGAAACCAAACTAAGTAGATGAAATGGTTGTCAGTACCACAGAAACATGTGGTTATTAAATATGTTTCCACATGGGCTGTGGAAAGCCTCTCTAGGCACCACTGCTGACAAATGGGACAGGCAGAATGGAAGAGAATTTGCATGTTGTTTTGAGTGTTAGGTTCTCAACAGTAACCAAATGGCACAATCAAATTAGGAAAATCAGAGGAGGGTTTATTTACAAAGGAAAAAACTGTGTATTTAGAAGGTGTGAGCAAGCAGCTCTGGGCTATGGACAAGGGTGCACTTACCACCAACCATAGGCCTGAAGAAACTAGAAGAAATTGGAAGGAACTAGAAGGAAAGAGTCCTGTAGAAAGGCCACAAGGATAGAAACAGTTACTTTCATTTGAGGAGGCAGCCAGACCTAGGCAAACTTCAGAAAGGGAGCCAGGTAAAGAATGCCCTGGCCTCACTCTTCTTCCTCCCTCTGATCTTTGGCTCGGGCTCCACAATTGGCCGAATCCTTCAGAAACCAGATGTCGAAGGAGATCAGTTGATGTATTCTACATTGGCCAGACAGGCTTCCTCGTGCAAAGAACAGGGCAAAGAAGACTGGGGAGAAGACGATGGGAGATATCCAACATGTGGTGCTAGGACTGGTTCCTTCCTTCATCATATATGCATGTATATGAGTGCCCTCATGGATCTGGGCTGCAGTTATAGAGAGGAGAAAATGATATAGAACAAAGGCTCTGAAGTTGGATTGCCAAGTTTTGGAACCCATCTTTGGCCACTTCATAGCTAGATGACCTTGGGCAAGTTTCCTCATTAGGTTGGTGCAAAAGTAATTGCGGGTTAAAAGGTTAAAAATTATTGCAAAAACAGCAATTACTTTTTCACCAACCTAATATAAAATGGCGATAACAACAGTACCTACCTCACTTGGTTGCAAATAGAATAAAATTTAGGACTGGCCTGAAATAACTCAATAAACATCAGCTGCTATTACTACTACTACTCTACCACAGCTGCTACCACCATTAGCATCCCTTTTCCATTTATCAAAGTTTCATTATATCGTTACATTTGGTGAGAACTTTGAGGGCAGGGCCATCCACGCCTTATGCATCTTTGAACAGCATTGTGTGCTCTCCTTTTCCCTCCTCAATGCAGTCTTTTTCCTGAGAATTTCAGTCTGGTGGAGTTAATTCCCATCAACAGGGTGTTACCTTAAAAGAACATGCAATTACCATGAAAACCTACACCCGGCCCTGTTCTCATATCCCTTGGTTCCCACTCTGTTCATTTCTTAAAGTTATCACCTGAGGATGATGACAGTGCTGTGGACAGGGGTTTTCCATTCAGGTCACCAGGGGAGCTTTTTCAATGCTGATGCCCAAGCCTCACCCAGAAAGCCCCCCGGGTATTACATGCAGACAAAGTTGAGAACTACTGGTGGAAGAGGGCAGGGATATTTTAAACTGGAAAGATATTCTGGGTATATGTCTGCAAAAGACATGGAAGTAACCATAGTGACTCTTTGTAGTCACCACTCCTAGTGCCACATGAAGAAGGCCATGCTGTGATTTTTCTGCATCTGTCTGCCATTGCGCAGACACCTTTTACCTCCATTGGCAGCCACATCTCCCATGCCATGATGGGTTTTTTTCTTTATGGTGATTATTCCCTCAGTTTGTGCTTCTAATTCTTCCTGGAAACATCTCAAATATCAAAATTGTGTTCATTTTTTCAGGTGCAAAATTCTGATGCTGATTTATATAGAAACTCCATCCTCAAGGAGTTGGAGCATAACCCTCCACTCCTGAAGTGTGGACTGCCCCCAGTGATTTACTTCCAGAGAATATAGTACGGGAAGGAGGAAAAATGAATAACTTTATGGTGGAGAAACCTAACGAACCCTACTTCAGCCAGGGGAGCCAAGTTAACATAAGTCAGGTTGGTAGTTTGTACCATTGGTATATGATGAGAATGTTGCTGTGGTCTTCCTCCCGAAAACAATTACCCCAGTCTAATCATGAGAAGAACATCAGACAAATCCCAATTGAGGGACATTCTACAAATATTTAGCTGGTACCCTTCAACACAGTTAAGGCCATCAAAAACAAAGAAAGCCTGGGAAACTGTCACAGCCAAGAGGAATCCAAGGAGACATGAAGACTCAATGTTATGTGGTATCCAGATGGGGTCGTAGAACAGAAAAAGGACACTAGGCAAAATCTAAGAAAATATAAAGTATAGGCTGTAGTTAATGGATCATGTGTCAATATAGGTTCATTATTGTGACAACTGTATTACACTAATGCAAGATCTTAACAATAGGGGAAACTGGGGGTGAGGTGTATGAGAACTCTTCCATCTTGCAACAGTAAATATAAAACTGTTGTAAAATAAAAAGTTCACTGAAAAAAAAAAAATCTGGTGCTGTTTTGAAAGTCGTAGAATGGAACATTTTTCAGTGGCCAGTGTTTCTACTTCCGTTTTAATCCAACCTTGTTATCCCAGTAGTTTCAAACTTGAGAGGATATTACAATTACCTGGTGAGCTTGTTAAACAGATTGCTGGGCCCACCTTACACATAGGTCCCAACTCAGCAGGTCTGGGGGCGGGGCTTGAGGATTTGCATTTCTAACAAGTTGCTTATGGTGCTGGTTCGTGGGCCAAACCCACCTCCATATAAAGTCAGTCTCAGGCTCAAGCACCAGCTTTTGTTCGTTCCTCTCCCTCTTCGTGAGCAAACAAGGTAAATTGGCTTTATTTGAATATATTTCCTCCTATGGTACTCAGAGGAGGTGATGCTGTCGTAACTGGTGTGTAATAATTTTAGCGTAATTCCAATTGATTTTTGTTTTGTTTTCTTATCCTGTGCGCATTTTTGGTAATCAGCAAATGCAGTTGTTAGTATCTAGTTTGGTTTTTGGAATAGTTCTTTCCAACAGACAAGTGGGAATTTACAATTGAAGTACAGCTTTACCTGCAAGTCTTCAAGAATGCAGTAAAAAAACATAAAGAGAATTAAAAATTTGCCTGGGAATTTCTCACCTGAAGAGTGCATGGGAGGAAGTCCATGTTTGGATGTTTTTGCTTGCAATTTTTGTCTGTCAGGATAAATTCGGAAAGAGGAGTGTGGGAGGGCTTATCAGTTTGACAGATGGTGAAGGGTTCACAGTTATCACAGAAATCTTGCTGAGTTGATTTGTGTGGGGGTCAGGATGAGTACTTGCAAAAGAGCTTAAGAGAGCTAGCAGGAAGCTATGAGTGCTCTGATTTGAAGCCTCTTCCAGATCTATTTACTCAAAGATTAGCAGGGAATAACAACATCCAGATCCCTGTCTTTAAACAGATCGTGCAATTGTGGGGAGATCGTTTAAAAAGGGAATTTCAGGTTAAAATCAGAAAAAAATGGGCTTACCTCATTTCAAAAGAAACTGGATTTAGTGAGGATAGATGATTGAAAAACTTTGACAGGTATGTACGTTCTTTGTGTGCGCAGTATCATTCCGTTTTAGATCTTTACTAAAATGTGTTGAAGTTTAGTGAGTTTAGTAATTATAGAGTAGAATCTGCTGTGTCACTGTTTGTTATTACACTGATCTCAATCCTCTAAAAAAAAAAAGTTCCAGCGCTACAGGCAGGTGCTAGTCTTTGCTCTGAAAATCGTGGGTAGGAAAGAGCTTCACCCTGTTTGATTCTAGGGTTTGTTACCAGTGTCTGCAATAATGGTCTGCATTCGCACATCCTGTCACTTGAGACTGCAGCCTGCCATTACTACCTAGGCCAGGGAAAACTCTGACCCTGGCTTCTTCCAGCAGGACTTGTGGTTTCCTCCACCAGAGCTGGAGCAATTGCTTCCTGCGTGAGGAGGGAGCAGCCGCACTGTGGGGGTGGAACCACTCAGCTCATTCACCTCCAAGATGAGGGAGACGCTGGGAAGGAGCAAAATAGCAATAGGAAAAAATAGCACCAGTCGACAGAGAGACTGACAGCAAGGATTGTCAGAAGTCCTCCCCCAACCCTTCATACCCAAGTTCACTTAATAGTAATAATACAGAAAGCAATGGAGAAATATGCCCCATCTTTCAGGGGAGTTGCTCCTTCATACTGAATATTTTTGTTTTTTTTCCTGAGCTCTCAGGGTTCAACTCTCCCTTGTAGCCTCTTGCCCCTTTCTGCTTTAGTTTCCTATTTGGTGCCATACCCCCGTCAGACTATCAGGATTATATAATGGTAATCATTTAAGTGACTTATTTGCTTATACATTGTTGGTATATTAATGGTTTAATGTTTGTCAAGTGTTTATTTTTGGTCCCTTCTGTTTTCTATTGTCCTTTTAAACTTCATGTAAAATTGTGGGTGCCTACCACTCTTATTGGTGCTATCTGGCTCTCTATTGGTTTTCACTGACCTTAGTCACTAAAATATATCATCACATTCCTGTCCAGAGACTCTGGCTAACTGCCCCTTCCGCCCCCCCCCCCCCTTTTTTCCTACTGCTTGTGTTGCTGTTTCCTTTTTTTTTTTTTTTTTTATTATAGCATCAGTTACTGACTTCACACGGTAGAATGTAGTCAGATTTCCCACTTTTGTTTAACTTGAGCAACTAAATCCAGCTACTGCTTACTAGTGAAGAGCAGTTTTATACTCATTGTCCTAGGTAGTACTAATTGTCCTGGAAATAGGACTGTGGCACTGGTAAATGCCATCTCTCGGGAACCAGAAGCGGACACTTGAGAAATTTCTTTACAGACCTATTACGTAAGCAGCACGCAGGACAGAGGCATGTTGATATTAGAGGGGAAATTTGGGCTCAAAACTAGGAAAAAAATGTTTGTAATCCTGGCTTTTCTATTCAGTAGCCATGTAACATTAGGTGTATTTCCTAACCTTTTCGAAAATTCATGTGTTTTTTTCATTTGAAAAATGGAAATGAAGTTTGTCCTGCTTTCCTCCTGAGGTTGCCATGAGATTTTGTACATGAAAACAACTTGCAAACTGCAAATGCTTTTACCAGTGTAAACTGTACAGATGTGAATTTTATTCTTGTTTAGGCATTTAACTGTTGTGAGTGTTGTCAGCCTTTGTCATGATACCTGTTTTCTCCATGGCTGTGAGGCCAGGACACCCAGCTGGGTCTCTGTGGTTGCACACACTGGGGCTTCTCCCTTCCCAGGAGGAAAATCGGAGGTCGTTGAGCAGACTCCTCAGGGCCCACTGGCCTGTGTCTAAAGAATTGCACAGGCTTGGGGGGCAGACACACCTGGGCTTGACTCCCAACCTGCCAGAGCTGTGTGATCTCAGGCAAGTGCCCCAACTTCTCTAAATTCCAGTTCTCTCGCCTGTAAAATTGGGGCAGTTGTTCCTTTAGGGTTCTTGTGGGGACAGAGTCCCAGAGAGCAGTTTCCAGGCTCTCAGCCTCACGTGGAAAGGTGATGGCTCAGGTAGTAGATGGCCATCAGCTGTGACTAGGTGGTCATCATCTGTTACCAGTTAGCCATTAGCCACTGATATAACAGCTGTGGCTACTTTGGTGGGTTGGTGGGCAGAGAAGCGGATGGATGGCAGATTGCAGATCGTGTGGAGCCTACTTCCTGTGTCTGCAACCCAGTCGCCCCCGAGAATATAGTGGTATGATTCCCCTATCTATGGCTCCGTGGGTGTTCCTTTTTGGCCTCACCATATCCTGTGTTCTTGTGTGGGGAGCAGGAGCTGAGACCCTGAACGACAGTTCTTGAAAGACACTGTCCAACTCCTAACAAGTGTTCTATAGTCACAGCAGTGAACAGATAACAACAATGTTGCCTCGTTTTATACATGGCAACAACAAGGCAAATAATAGTGAGAAGAAGCGAGGCAAGGAAAAGGTTCAGAAGGCAGGCAGAAAGCCTTGCTTGCTGCAAACCTTGATCAACTAATAAGAAAATGTATCTGAAGCCCTAAAGTTTAGGTTTCTGATTGCTTTCTGTCTGGGGCTGACTGTTTATCATGGTTTTCGATCCTTCCTGTGACGGGTATTCCCAAACCTTAAGCTCAAGGTACCCCCTTGACGACAGTGGGAAGGATGTAACGTGTGGTATTGCAGTGAATTGTTCTGGGGTCATGAGCTGGGATTTTAAACTTCTTTCAATGCAGAGGCAACTCTGAAAGCTTAACTGGTGCCTACCACTGCGGTTACCATAGAGAACTCTAACCCCCCTTGGTAACAGAGGAGTCGAGATGTGCATTATTACTCAGTGAAACAAAGAGACGGTTTGAGGTGACAAATGATAAAGAGCAGCAGCACAGAGCACAGCTCTTCTTATACAACAGGGACGAAAGGCCAACTGACGGAAATCCTCATAGGGAGAGACTGACAATGCCAAATAAGACTTTGACAAGGCTTACTTTGTCAGTTTTAGGCACATTAGCAAGTTCAAATATGTGACAACTATTCCTGTCTTTCCAGCTGTGGTGATTCTGGGGCTCAGCGTGATACTTTTAGCTGCTTGCCTGATGAAAATGCCTAAAAGCCTCGTCCATTCCTCCAGAGTATCGTTTAAAAGGAATGGAAATATACCCACTGGGGCCTGCCAATCTTTCCCATCATTGGTTGTGTTTGACTGGCATGTGACATGCTCCTTCACTGTCTGTGGGAAGCCCAGAACTAGCTTCTGGTCCTTATAGGAGACATGAAGAGCCCAAGTCATTTTTTTTCAAAAGTCATTTTTTCTAAATGAGAGACTGTTGCTTGCTCTTCTCAATTCCTTTATGTTCCTGGAACACTCAGTGTCAGATATCTTCTGAAACTTTTGAGCTACTTTTGGGACAATAACAGCCTGTGTTTCCTGTTCCTTGGGTATCGCTGCGTTCGATACTACAGAGGGGTCGTACAGAGAATTAATTTCATTATTCGTACATTTCTTCATGTCAACCTTATCTCGTATTGCTGGTAACTTGATAGTTGATAAAGTTATTAGTTTATTCATTACCTCATCATTTCCTCTTTAGATTCCAGCCAATGTTTGACTATTTGTCTCATGAACACAGTGCTTGATTTTGTGTGGTAGAGACTGATGTGGGTTGTGGCATGAGACTGAGGAATAAAAACAGGAAGAAACCGTTCTTTTTTGGACTTTATGATAGTAATTTCTTGTAAGGACATTGAAATAAATCATGTCTTGATCTTCTTTGCATTTGGTCATACAACACATAGAAAAAAAATGTTTTAGAACTAGCCAAGTCCCAGATTAGTTGATGCTTTTGTAGACTTTCTCCACGCAGGTTCCAGAACTATTGATTGGCTCCATTAAGAGTTCAAATTGCTGCTCTGGGGATTTTCATCCCTAGCTGGCCCCATGATGACTGTTCTTAGATATCTCCTCCGTTTCCTTCTGTCCTCCATCTACATTTCTTAACAGATTCCCTAGCCTCCTACTTTACTGAAAAGTCAAAGAAAGCCTGTAATATTTTTTATCTCCATCAAATAATATCACAGTATGTTTATTCTTCCTTGCTGATCCTCTAACAGAAAAGGATCAGCAAATGATGGCCCATGGGCCAAACCATCTGGCCTGCCACCCATTTTTGTAAATAAAGTTTTGTTGGAACATGGTCATGGTTGTTCATGTATGTAACTGCCCGTTTCTGTTTTTGCAATACCAGGGTATAGTTGAAGAGTTGGGACAGAACATTTGCAGGCTTGCAAAGCCTGAAATATTTACCATCTGTTCCTTAGCAGAAAAAGTTTGTTAACCTCTGCTCTGAGGAAACAGTGATTGTCTTCCTGACAGGAACCTCCATCCCAGTCCATGGATCCCACTTCCTCCTGACTCCACTGTTATGTCTCCACCAATCCCTTCTCTTTTCACATCTTCGATGTCTTCTTTTCTGGTCATTCTTCTTCCAGTGTTCAATTGAGTTGCTCTAATTAAAGATGGTTCAATTCCCATCAGTGACATAAAAATTCCTAGGGGAACAGTGTCTGAAGAATAAAGAAGAACGAAAGCCTGTGTCTAAGAGCCAGTGCCCTGCAGGGCACCACCAATCCAGGTGTTCAGCCCTGGTGCTGAGGTGCCCTTGATGTTCCCACCCTCAAGCTCCCACCTTTATGGTTTCACGTGTGACAATCACCTGAATTAGCCTCTCCCCACTCGCTCGTTTGCTGTCCTAACCCTGTCTTTCAAAATAGAGCTGAAATAACACCTTTGTACACACAAAATATTTTCTTATCTCCTCACACTTAATCTCTTCTAATACAACTGCCACCAAGCATTTTGTTGGTCCCTCTTATGATATTTATCACATTCTACTTTGTACTTCAGTTATTCGTCCTTCTTGTCCCTTTCCTCACTGTACCAGTGGCAGAATCTTTTTTCTTATTTATCTTCGATTCTTTACAATACCTAGTGTAATTTGAATCTTACCTAGACCTGTTGTATTGGTTTAGAGTTCCCTTACCAGGAATGTGAAACCTCCGTGAATAAAGGATTTGGGGCTTCCTAAGTCATTTTCTCTGGAATAATATGTGTGGAAACCTAAAGAATAGATGCCATGCATACTTCAGGTTTTGCCCTTTCAATATTATGTCAGCTTGTATAAGTTTCAGTATCGCTTTATGGTATTTCAAGAAAAATATGATAGCCCTGCCTGGTTTTTCATAAATCAGTCCTCTTATTCTATAAATGTGTGTCTTACATGGAAATGCCAAGATGGTTTTATATACAAGTGAGGTTTGTGGGTTTTTTTTCGTTTTTTTTTACAACTGCAGAGCTTTAAACCTGAATTTGCATGATAATGTCTATGGAATTTCATTTATCCTTCCTGGTGAGTGCATCAGTTTTAAGTTTTGAATTGATAATGAACTCTGCCTCTTCAAGGGAATTAACTGGAGACAATATCAACATATGTCAGGATTGAGGGTTTTTTTCCCCCATCACTTCAGAATGATGGTTATATATGCCCTTTAGAGGTTATTATTGAAGGCCTATCTCGTATGATATTTAGCTTGTCAGCTTCAGTCTTTTCTTAGATCTGCCATCTCTGCTGTTGCTTTAAGTAATTTAGTTCCTCTTAATGATTGGGATTTAGCTTAACAGGTGGCAAACTGGTGCTCTAGAAGCAAAAGTCATGACTCCAGTTCTCCCAGGGGTCAGCATGCTGCCGTCATGGCCCCAGCCTGCAGCCCTAACCCTGACCAGCTGTCTGGAAACGTGGGCAGTCTGGAACTAGGTAAGCACTGTGGCTGGGTCTCTACAAATTAATTTTTTAAAGGAAAAAAAAAAACCCACTCGGGATATATGTATCACTATAAACATTTTTCAGGAAGATGAAGACAAAAATCCTGGTATCTTAAGAGAAATAATTTGTCAAATTCTACCTTCATGTCAGTTTAACATTTTGGGGGGTTTGTGAACTTCTAATTTGAGTCTACTATCATCTAAGTATGGTTAACTCAGTCTAGATAATCGAAATAAGAGGAGAATAGAGGCATAGGACCCAAAGTGACACTTCTTTTGTAAAACCATAATGTGCCCCTAATTAAAGAAGCCATGATGTAAGTGCTACGTGGCATCAAATCATACTTGTAAGCTAGAAGCAACCAAAAAGATCAACTCTCCTTATAAATCCAAAGGGGCGAGTTTCTTGATTTCAAGTCATAGAGCTGGCAGTGACCCAGGATTTAAACCTGGACCACTTTCCTCTCCGCCTGTGCTCTTCCTATTCTGCCATACAACTCTTCGCTCACCATTTGAGACTTTCTGTTTGTGTTCCATTAAAATGAGTTCGGATCCACAAATTGAAAGGGCGACCATGTTTCCCTGGAATCTTTCTTTAAATATCTTTTAAACACACCGGGGTCATCATCATGCTTGGGCATTTACACCCTTCATCCAAAATAGCTGACCTTCACTGCGTGCTGACTATGAGGCAGGAGGCCCTGCTCTAAGAGCTTATTCAGACGGACTCATTTAATCTTCACAAAAGCCAATGCCACGGGCACTGCTCTTGTATCTGTCTTATTAATAAAGAAAGTTTGGCAAACTGACACTCTGACCACAACCCATGCTCTCAACACTACATCTGTACTAGTACCTGTCACATCAAACTACAGCACATACACCTGCCTCATCAGGAACCCCACAGAATTGTGGGGGCTCAGCCTGCCCATTGTGTGGTCATGCACTGAGCCCTCACCTCTTTTCCAAGGCCCTTCAAAGTGTTTCTCTCAGCCTGTCACCTCTCACATGCACCCAGAAACTCAGATTGTCCCAAAGCACAGTTGCTAATGACCACCAGATTAGAACTCCTTCAGAACTAACTCTGGGTGGTGAACACACAATGTGAGATATAGATGATGGATTACAGAATTGTGCACCTGAAACCTATGTAACTTGACTAACAATTATCACTTTAATTAAAAAAAAAAAATTAGATAACCTTGCTGAATGTATAGGTATACATAAATAAACATATAAGTGATTTATAGACAAAAAAATTTTTTTAAAAAAAGAACTCCTTCCCCTCCAAAAGGGATCTCTTTGCCTATTGATTTAAAGTGACATGAATGTGTGGTCAGATGTTCCCCCAGATCCCTGTGCTGCTAAAAATGTGTCTAAAACAATTGGATTATTCCCAGCGCCTTTGTGTAAAAGCTTAAAGTTAAGTTGTACAAAAGTGTAAGAAGGCTCAAGAATCTGAAGAATGTTTTCCCAGTCTGTCATTCCCTGTCCTGAACTCCCTGCAGAACTTATCTGCTTCACAATTATTTCTATCCAGATTTCCTAGAGGCAAACGAATTTCTCCAAAGAATTCTCTGGTCACCTCAACTGGTGCCTCACTTGACATTAGGAAGGTGTTTTTGTTTTGTTTTCCACTTGTGATAGAATCTCAGGGCAGTAGAAGTAAATGGCTGTGTGGGTATTTGCTCAGGAAGGCTGAGTCTCTAGAAATGAAGGAGACCTGGAGGATGGGAGAAACATAAGTATACATGACAACAGCAGGCTATTGATGTCACCTGGATTGGGATAGAACTAATGGCCCCCTGTGAGTGAGTGGCTGTCAGTGTGACACTGGGACAGAAACCCCTAAGCTGGGAGGATATGATAGGTTGTGTTGTAGTTTAGGTTCACACAGCCCAAGTCCTGAGTTTCACAGAGGTTGATAAATGTTTTAATTTCCCCCCAAATCACATCTGTTTATTAATTCCTAAATCAAATTCTGATTGGTGTGCTTTGTTTCCAGGCTGAAAATGTATGTTTTGGGACCAATTCAAGTAAATTGTCCTCTACCACCTCCATTCCTGGAAAATTAATAGAATCTCATTTGGATGAATGTTTTGCCTCCTTCCATGTGGTCTTAAACCTGCTTATTGATATTCTTATGTGGCCAATTCATCACAGAAACTCCCTATCAGGCCATAGAATCTTCTTAAGTGCTT
This sequence comes from Rhinolophus sinicus, assembly GCF_057876585.1. Lineage (NCBI taxonomy): Eukaryota > Metazoa > Chordata > Mammalia > Chiroptera > Rhinolophidae > Rhinolophus > Rhinolophus sinicus. The sequence continues at coordinate 29,860,721 of NC_142504.1, forward strand.
TCTCTTCCTCATCCCACAAATCCCAAATTTTTCAGAGGAAAATTTAACAACTATAGCTAGTGTGGAGGGGACTGAAGACTCCAAAAAAGATGCTCTGTCAGAATTGGAAACAATTTCATTGATCACCTTCTGACATTAAAGCTTGTGAGGCTCTTCATGAAATGGTTTAGATTAGCGGTCAGTAGAATTAGCCCTGATGCTATTTACAATACTCAAATTTATCCATAGATTTAGAGTACCTTCCAAATCCTACCTACATACGCATATTAGAGGGTGGGGGAATGAACGAATGAATACATGAATATGGAAAATCTCTTAGCAGTTAGAATAGGACATGCCTTTCTAGAAAAGACCCACCCTTTTTTATTACAAGCTCATGTCTGTTGGAGCCTGAGCCCTCAAGGGGCCGGTAGAATGAGCTGGTGCTCAGATTAAGAGAGCCCAGGTGAGCTGCATTGCTTAAGAAGGCTGAAATAGATGAAAAGGTCTAGTCTGTATTCCCTGTGCCGTACTTGACATCCCCATGACTATTTTTATATCTGGCAATTTGTGCATTTTGTTCCCTTCCCTATTGCCCCCAAGCCCCCTCCCATCTGACAACCATCAATTTGTTCTCTGTATCTATGAGTTTGTTTTGTTTGTTCATTTATTTTGCTTTTTAGATTCCAAATACAAGTGAAATCATATGGCGTTTGTCTTTGTCTGACTTATTTCACTTAGAATAATAGTATCAAGTTCCATCCATATTGTTGCAAATGGCAAGGTTTACTTTTTTTTTCTTTTTATTAGTTTCAGGTGTACAAAACAATGTACTAGACATTTATCATTTATACCCCTCACAAAGTGATAACCCCCCCATCTACTACCCCTCTGACATCACATACAGCCGTTACATGTCCACCGTCTCTATTCCTTATGCTGTACTTCACTTCTTGTCGCATCTATATATAAAATTATAGTTGACATTCATTATTATTCAGCTTCAGCTTCAGGTGTACAATGCAGTGATCCTTTTTCATGGCTGAATAATATTCCATTGTATACATGGACCACATCTTCTTTATTCATCTGTCAATGGGCTTAAGCTGCTTCCATATCTTGGCTATTGTAAACAATGCTGCAGTGAATATAGGGGCGCATGTATCTTTAGAATTAGTGTTTTGGATTTCTTCAGATAAATAAATACCCAGAAGTGGAATTGCTATGTCAACTGTAATTGAAATTTAAAATCAAAACAGGGAGAGGCGAGAGTCTGTGAGGTGGGGCAATGGTGGAAGAAGGGAGAGAGGCAAAAGCCCTAGGGCAGTGCAGAGAGATGGACTTTGGCAAGGAGAGGTGTCTAAAGGGGATTCTATAGTTACTTTTGGTTAGGGAAATTTTCAGATATATGGGAGAGAACAGCTTAATGTACCCTCAGACAACATCACCTAGCTTCAACAATTATCAATACACGGCCAATCTAAATACCAACTGCCCCTGTTTCCCTCCTCCTTCACTTTTAAATAAAAAATCTCAAGCATCACATTTCATCCTTAAATATTTCAGTATGTTTTTCTAAAATAGAAGGCTTTTTTTGGGCAAAACCCCGGTATTATGATCAACAAAGAAAAGTCCCAGCAATTCCTTAGTATCATCAAATATAAATGTTCAGATTGACTCATAAATGTAAATATTTTATTGTATAACATAAAGCAAAATGCACAAGTCATAAGTTTACAGCATGATGAATTCTCACAAATGAACGTATCTATGTAACTAGGACCCAGATGATAAAGCAGAATTTCACCAGCACCCGACAAGTACCGCCTCCTTCAGTGACTGTCCTACCCAAAGGTAAGCACGATCCTGATTTTTGAATTTTATATAAGTGAAATCAGACAGTATTCACTCTCTGTGTTTGGCTCAAATTATGTGTATAAGATTCCATTGTTTAAGTGTATTTGAGAATGGTATGCACTTTGAGGAGAACATGTATTTGGTTTCTGATGGATGGAATGTTCTATACACGTCTGTTAGTTTCATTTGGTTTAATGTATGATTCAAGTCAATGGTTTACTTATTGATTTTCTGTCTGGATGATCTACCCATTGCTGCAAGTGGGATGTTGAAGTCCCCTAGGATTATTTATATTGTTACCCATTGCTCCTTTCATATCTGTTAGTATTTGCTAACACGTTTAGGTGTTTCAGTGTTGAGTGTGTATATATTTATGATTGTTATGTCTTCTTGATTAATTAGCCCCTTTATTATTATATAATGACGATCTTTGTCTCTTGCTACTGTTTCTGGCTTAAAATCTATTTTGTATAAGTAAAGCTAAATCTGAATGGAATATCATTTTCCAACCCTTCACTTCGAGCTCATGTGTGTCTCTAAAGCTGAAGTGAGTCTCTTGTAAGCAGCATATAGTTGGGTCCTGTTTATTTAGCCCTCCAGCTATTTTGTGCCTTTTTTGATTGGTGAATTTAATCCATTTACATTTAGAGTTATTATTGATATGTAAGGACTTACTAATGCCATCTTATTTTTTTCTGGTGGTTTTATATTTTCATTATTATTTTTTCTCTCTTTTTCTGCCTATTTTTGTACATTGATTTTCCACGATGGTTTGCCCTGATTCCCTTTTCTTTATATTTTGTGCATCTGCTCTAGGTTTTGTTTTGTAGTCACAATGAGGCTTATATAAAACATCTTAAAGTGTATTTGAAACAAAATCCATCATTGCACTTGGTTGACATACCTCTTAAATTGTTTTTCATTTGTTTCTCCTTTTTTAAATTTTACTTAAATTTGTCAGTTGTTGGTGAAACTGAGACATCTGTCTCATAGAAATTTTTATGTGCAGGAATTTGTTGATTCCTTCCCTGGTGTTGAACATGTTTCCCTAGATCTATATTTCATGCAAACCATGAGTTAGAACTGCAAAGTGCTGAAAGCCTAGAAGTTTTCTTCCAGAAGTTCAGTCTCTCTTTTATATTTCTTCACTGGAAGAGTCATGGGGGTTCAATTCAGAAGCCATCTGATGAAAGACACCATGTTTCCTATCTGGAAATATGTGCTGGCAGCATCTAAATTAATTGTCAGTACACCTTTTCCTAAACCAAAATCTTTGGACATAAATCTATAAACAAGAGGTCTTTGTTTCTGAAAACTTCTGTAAATAAGATATACTAGCTATGAATGTCAATAGTGCTTGACCTACTGGTCTAAGTAAGGAAGATTAAATAATTAATGCCTACATTTTTGTTCACTATGGGGTTTATGTTGTTGTTGCTTTCTCATAGGGAATCATTGTTTTGGAGATAGGTCTGGGTGTTCTGTAAGTAAGAGTCCTATGTATAATGGTATAACATAGAGGGTTGATGGATGGATATATACTAAAACCAATAGGCAAATTGTACAAAACTTTGTTTGCATGTATATTTTTCTGGAAAAAGCATAAATTTCCTCAGATTTTTCTAGGGGGTCCATGATCAAAATAGATTAAAAACATAGAAATTTTTGATGTTCTTAAGTCAGTGATATATAAAATAAGGTTTTGATGGTGGAGGGGTGGTAACCCTGGAAAATGTGGAGAGAATCAGTGTATGTATATTCACCCCAACTTGAGATCTGCGGACATTAGGTTTAGAGCTTATCTGAGAAGCTTTGCATGGAGAGGTAAACTTTGACTTGCCCTATAAGGCATCACTAATGGAAATTGAGTAAGTGAACTCGTGAACCTACATGAGCACTACCCCCAGATCCAGCTTTCCAGCTTTCTTCCCAAGCGGTCTCCTGATCCTACTGTCTTAAGTCTTTCATGGGCATTTTTGACTCATCTGCTTTTAGGAGAACAGTCTGCATTCCTCTCAGAAGAGACCATTCATTGCCTCCCAATTACAGGGAAGTATTAAATAAAAAGTAGATGAAAATGGCTCTACCAAAGGTAATGATTTTGTGATCAAGGTGAATTTTATTATATAATGAAGAAAAAATGGCTTTTGAACAAGAAGGCGGGATATCAAAGGTTTATTTAACTTTCTTCCCTTAGCCAGCATGTTTAGATTTAGGTTTCTGCAGTGCATGTTCATAACGTGGTTTAAAGCATTGTGAAATCCCTGGATGTCAGCCATATTCATATGGAGTCAAAGTCTAAAACATGCGCAAAATGACCAGCCTTGGACTGAGTCCAATCTGCAGGCTTGGGGAATGGTTCAGCATTGTGTTCATATTTAATAAAAAATTTGGAGATAGTACATAAATTCAGCTTCCCTTGAAAAATTGTAAGACATATCAGCACCGATATAGCAATGAACCATGGGACGTGGGGGACTCCAGTATGCCAAAATCTACTCCCATCCTGACTGCAGTTCTTATATTACCTGGGTTTTTAATTAAACACTTGGGACCAATTAGGAGTTTGTGTTCGAAACTTGGATATGGTTCTAGAGGCAATGGGGAGTTATGAAAAAATTTTATTTGGGGAAAGTGAAATCCACTTAATGAAGAATGTACTAGAAGGAAGTAAAACAAGAGGTAGAAAAACCAATTGACAAGATGACTGCAGTAATCCAGACAGGAAACCATGCGAACAGGAACTGAGGCACAGCCATTGGGGACTAACGAGAAGACACAAATGAGAGTTGTTAGTGAGGTAGAAGGAACAGGATTTAGTGACTAGATAGAGGATTAGAAATTCTGTCCAGGAAGATGGGAAGTGGGAAGGTAGGGCCATTCACTATTACAATAATACAAAAGGAAACCATTTAGAGACAATTACCCATTCTACCTTTTGAAATGACCAGAGGCTTCCAAATAAATGTAGCCAGAGTGTGTTGCATAAAGCCAAAGAGAAAGTCTATATATTGACTTGAATACACTTTTAATCCGGCTTCTAATCGCTGGCACTGATCTGCAGGATACTTCTCAGGCTCTGTGAGAGGCTGAACCAGTGGTTATTATTACCTTCCTTATCTTTCAAACTAAGAAGTATCATACTTTGGTGACTTAGAGCAATGGTTGTCCAGTAGAAGAGTGAATCAGACCGCTCAGGAGATTTTTTATAAATCAGAGATGCTCACACCCTCTGAACCACCGTCTCTAGGGAGGGCCTGGACACACATATACCCAAGAGCCCCCCAGGTGGGTATTGCTTGTGCACTTACTTCCAATAACCTTTTATCTGATCTGCCCTTTTGTTTATTGCTACCTGGTTATAATTACTGAGCATTGTTCAATGTCAACTTAGAATACCTTCTTCCTCCCTACCTGAAATATTTTCATTCCCATTGTCCTCTTACCTATTTACAAGAATTTTTTCTGTTTGTGGAATATCGTCTCCCCAAGAAAAGAATAAAATGTATGTTTTTCAACTTTTATTATTGTACAATTAATAATTTGATAAGCATTGCCAAAGAAAATCAGAATTGCAAGGGGGACAAACTCCATAGGTAAGATCAATTTGATACTGATCCACTGTGAATTATCTTGGTATAATTCTTTCCTGTGCTTCCCAAACTGGGAAGAAGAATATGTAATTAAAAAAAAGAAACATGACTTACTGTTGATGTGATTTAAAACAGGATGTGAAATGGGAAAAGGGAGCCCCTGTTTTATTTCAGTTCAGATACAGCTTCATGAATTCCTTTCTGCGGCTGTTGATCTTGTATTGTAGGTAGAGAGGCATCATGTGGTATTTTAATCCATCGTAATACTATGAACAAAAGCAGAAGGATGACAAAACTCTCTGTTCACACAACGTCCTGCTCCCAGGACAGCTAATGTTTGACACATCACGAATTCTTAGTGACTACATAGCTGGTTATATGATGAGTTTGCTTATGGGTCCAGCTTCTCCTGGTTAAAAAATTCTTTAGTTGATTAAAGAGTGTACTTAGCTATTTGTATTCATTAGAATCTCTTCAGACTTATTTGAAGCATTTGATCCTGAGATTTTTTTTTTTCACTACGTGAGGAGTGTTTACTGGGGAGAATTCTATGAAAACCTGAGCTAATCTATGACTCCCAGACTTCTAATGGCATCTCAAAACGCATTTACCTAAGATTGTTTGTTATGTGGAATACACAGATTCTTTCAGATCTTCTCACACACTAACTCCACCACTCCTCACTTCTCTCTAAAAAAAAAAAAAAAGTAAGTGATGTTCCCCTCTCTCTGGGCTCTACTTATTACCAGTAGCAGAGGGAAGATTTACAGTTCCGCCAACTACTTTCACTGTCTTTCCTCAGTGGGGTTTCATTTCTTAGTTCTGAAGCCTCTTAATTACTGAAGCAGCTGGTGGAGCACTGACTGATGATGGCATCTTGCTGTCTGAAGGAATGCTACTGCCTCTGGGAAGGGACAACGAAGGAGGAAACGACCTTCTGAGCTCAATCTGCGTGCCTCCAAGAAAGATGCCAAAGTTACTGACGATGGCTGGAATGCTACACATTACTTTCTTTTCTGGGGGAAAAAGAGGCTGTAGATGTGAAAGGGAATCTTGACTGTTCACTATTACCTGATGACCCATTGAGACTAGTGTAACTCTCTCCTGAATATCCCTTTGCAAGGATGAGTTCACCAGTGTCCGTGACCTAATCGAAATAGCATGTCACTCTGGGAGTGAGTATTTATATGGGGGACATTTTAAAATAAGAAGTGAATTTTGGATCATTCAATGCACTGTCTTATTTGCAATAAGAATGCTAGACTTTCCTCAGATTTTTAACTTTGAAAGTCTAAACAGATATCTGATAATCAGGTTGACTCTTAATGAGGCAAAAAGGAAAGTGATTTAAGACCCAGGCTCTGGAAGCAACCTCCTGGTTTCTAATCCTGGTTTCATTGCTTTCTACCTCTGTGGACTTGGGCAAGTTATTGAACATCTCTTTGCTTTTACTTTCTCATCAATAAAACAGGCATGATGTAAATACGAAGCATACAGAGCTGTCGTGAGCACCACATGGGGTAAAAAGCATGTAACTGGCGTATAGTGAATACTCAGTAAAATTTAGCTCATAATAGTTAGAATTCAGACAATCAAAAATGAGGGGTAGGAGCCATATATAAATCAGGAAGTGAGACCAAAAATGATTACTGTCACATAAAATCCTCAGAGTTATGGAACCCAAAATTAAATGATGTGACGTAAGATGTTTAGCAGATTGCTTCTGTCAGGCTCTTCAAAATCCTTTGCTACTGAGTGTAGGAAGGTTCCCAGAAATCATCTGTTCTACCCTAATTTTAGAGTGAAGGAAACAGGATGTCAAAAAGGTTAAATGACTTGGGTCCAATGACAGCACTAGCACCCAAGCCGTCCTATGCTTTACTCCTATGAAAAATGGGCTTTGGTCCTGGGTTGGTAAAGCTAAAGCTCTCTCTATTTCAGAAGCTAGGCTGAGTGTCACAGCCATATCCCTGGCCATAAATAGGAGTGGATTCACTGATTTTACTATGCAATTATGGTCCAATTATGTTCCATTACAGCAGGAACATTGCCAGTTTTAGTATCAGCAAATAAAACAACTAATGAGTGCACATTCTAAGAGCCTATATGTTTCCTGCTCCATGATCTAAGTTAGGGTTCAAGACTGAGGTAAAGAGAAAGAAAAATATGCTGTGTGCAAATTAACAATTAGGGTGTGTGTGTGTGATGAGGCTATTTATTCAAGCTGTGCCACAATCTAGACAGCAGTGAGGAGTTGAAAGAGTGCTGTACTTGGAGACAGAAAACATAGGTTCAAATCCCAGTTCTTCCATTTCCTAGCCATGTAATCTTAGGAAGCTTAACGATTTGGAACCCTGAGTGTCAATGGAAAGTGGTCATTTCCCTGGAGATTTGTTAGGAGAAAGATTAGTTCATGGATAAGAATGACCTTTACCAATTGTCTCAGAGCTCAACAAAATGTGACTCGTACAGCAGAATGGCTCACTGTGCTTCATTCCAACCTCTTTGTCATTTGCCTTATCGCATGCTATATATGACAACATTCCAGGCGACTTTCCCAGACTCTTACAGTTCTGGTTCTGCAGATGACCCAGTTTCTGCCCTGAACAGAAGCACCTGGACAGGATTAGGAAGGCAGAAAACAGAGGTTGAACTGCTGTTCCTTCTCTTTCTGCCACTAAGCACATCAGGAGGGCACATGCTTTTTTTGCATCAGCTGTAATAGCAATTTCAGCATCTAGACCTTAGTTTGATGGGTATGAAGGGCAGTGAAAAGATGACATTTTGCTGATGCAGATCACAGAAGAGCTCATCCCGGAGCCAGCCATGATAACAGATTCCCAGCTTCCCGATTGACGCAGAGGCATCAGTCCTTCATGGCACCTCTTTGGTGGTGGTGCAGGCACTTCGGAAAGCTCAGCTAAGAGTTTGCCCCTCTGATGCTCTCAGTGATTGTGTGAGCACTTCATGTTTGAATGAAATCGCATTCTGCCCACACGAGCCAGAGTAGTTTCTCTTTTCTGCAGCTAAACCCTGGTTAATATAAGACAGTGATGTTTTAAAGAAAAGGTTTTTCAGCTTTATGGAAGAATAATTCACAAACTATATGTATGTGAAGTGTACAGCATGATGATTTGATGTACACTTACATTATGAAATGATCACCACAACCCGTAATACACCTATGACCTCACAAAGTTAACACTTGTGAGTGGTAAGAAAGCATAAAATACGTCAGCAAATTCCAAATATCTAGTACTTATTATTATTATATAGTCAGCATGCTATACAGCAGATCCCTAGAGCTTACTCACCTTATAACTGAAAGTTGCTACCCTTTGACTTACATCTCCCTACTTCCTCTACCCCACAGCCCTTGGAAACTTCCATTCTACTCTGTTTTTATAAAACAGGCTTTTTTTTTTTTTTTTTTTTTTAAAGATTCCACATCTCGGTAATATCATACATTATTTGTCTCTCTCTGCTCTGTCTAGTTTATTTCACTTAGCACAATGTCCTCCAGGTTCATCCATGTTGTAGCAAATGACAGGATTTTCTTCTTTTTATGGCTCAACAATATTTCATTGTATATATGTACCAGGGATGCTAAAAAAATGTATGCACATGACTTGTATTCATCTTTTGTTATCAGCATATATTGAGTATTATGATTTTAATACAGTATTTTCCTTTCTTAAAATGTGTATACATTTTTTTGGCACCTTCTGTATATATGAAATATTTTCTTTATCCATTTATGAAAAGGAAACCCACAGAATGGGAGAAAATATTTAAAAAACCATATATGTGGTAAAGGGGTTAATATCTAAAATATATAAGGAACTCTTACAACTCAGTAGCAAAAAAGAAAACAAATATTCAAAAGTGGGCAGAGATTTGAAAAGACGTTTTTCCAAAGGCATGCAAATGGCCAACATGTACATGGAAGGTGCTCTACATCACTAATCATCAGGGAAATAAATGCACATCAAAACCACAATGGGATATGACCTCACAGCTGTTAAAAGGACTGTTAGCAAAAAGTCAGGAGGTTTAAAAAAAAGAAAAAAAAAAAGCCAGGAGGTAACAAGTGTTGGCGAGGATGTGGAGAAAGGGGAATCCTTGGGTACTGTTGGTGGGAATGTAAATTGGCACAGCCATTATAGAAAACAATATGGAGTTTCCCCCAAAAATTAAAAATAGAACCACCATATGATTCATCAATTCTACTTCTGGCTATATATCCGAAGGAAACTAAATTACCATCTCACAGAGATATCTGCACCCCCATGTTTGTTGCAGCATTATTCACAGTAGCCAAGATATGGAAACAAACCAAGTGCCTGTTGATGGATGAAAACAACTTCTAATGACAAGTATTAGAACCACCTTTTGCTGTAGGATATATAAGATTTGTTATTCATAAATTATAGTTCTATTTACCATGTTCAGTATTTTCTGTTGTCTACTCTGCATTTTTATATGATCCCACATTATGAATCTGTCTTTCCAAGGAAAACTTAAAACAAAATTTTCCCAGGACCCGTTGTAGTGAGGGTTGTGAGTATGCAACCTAAGTTCCAATAATTAGATGCACCTGCAGGAGGCTGGGATGCAGAAGAGAGGAACTTGAGGTGCTGAGCCCAAGAAGATCCATCATTTGGCAAGTGAAGAAAGGTCTGTTCTTCTGGGGCTTATGGTTCCATGTCCAAGCATGATGAGCATCTGGAAGCCAACAGCAGCTGTGGCGTTTCACTATAACCATATACATAGTTATTTCACTATAATCGTACATAACCATACATGCAGTATATATAGTTGGATGTTCTTTCTGCCTATGTGGTTCCCTGTCAGGTAGCTTCTATACCTGCTTTTCGGGCTCTCCTAGACATCCATCTAAATTCTATTGGGCTTTAGCTAGCCAGTATGAATTCTGTTGTTGGCAATCAAAATCCTGGTTGATACAAAGGGTAATCATGTGGTCTTTTTCTCTTGTGATTCTTACTCATCTTATCTCTGTAATGTTCTATAGTGTTTTTCCATGGCTCACAGAATTACAAAATGTTCAGCTAGAAATCTTAGAAAAACTACCCAGTAACCACCCCACTGCCTACTACTTTACATATGTGGAATCTTAAGTCCAGAAAAGTGAACTGGCTTGACAAATAGTAGGTCTGGATTCAGAGCCCAAACCCAGGTCTCATTAGTTCCAAATTGGTGTTCACCCCACTATGCAACTCTCTCTACCAAAGAAAATATGCTGAGCTGCAAAGGAAAGGATAACATACCAGAGAACTTGATGAGAGTATTAAGTGGTCTTTATTTAAGAATGCTGTCAATAAATCACCCTCATAAATAAATATAAATTATACTGTCTTGGTCCAGTGCCATCCCAACTTCAATATTTTAATAAGAACTTTAAAAGTATATTTTACCCCAGAATTCTCAAGATGTTAAATCAGAAACCTACCCCATTTAACAATGGCAAGTGACAGCTTATAAAGTAGCAACCTGCAATCATCTCTAAAATTATTCATGGTTTTCCAACTAAAACCCTGTGGTGCTTTTGTATTATGTTTAAAGGATATATTGTGATTGATAAATTTATGGTGGCAAATCTTAATTGCAGGTTCATTCCAAGTTAAGAGCTAAACTACTTAACTTAGTAATTTGCATTGTACATGTCTTGACATTCTTCTATTTACACTTAATAAATCCAGCGCCCTAATGGTATTTTTTTTTTTAATGTAACTGCTATGAGGAAAGAAATTTTTTTCCTGCTTTATTTTTTCCACAATGGAACCTTCAGGATCTGGAATGGTGCGTAGCAAATAGTAGGATTTCAAAAAATGTTTAGTGTTTAATGAATATAAAACAAGGTCCACTAAAGCCAACCTGATAAAATAACCACGGAACACAAAAACAGATAAAATAGTTATTCTTGGAATGCAAAAACAGCTATTTTTTAGAAAAATGATTCTTACTAAATTGAAGAAGATACAAATAAATGGAAGTATATGTTGTGCTCACAAATAGAAAGAATTAACATCGTTAAAATGTCCATACTACCCAAAGCAATCTATAGATTCAATGCAATCCCTATCAAAATACCAATGGCATTTTCACAGAACTAGAACAAATAACTTTAAAATTTATATGGAACCATAAAAGACTCCAAATAACCACAGCAATCTTGAGAAAGAAGCACAAAACTTCAGGTATCACAGTACCTGATATCAAACTATATTATAAGGCTATAGTAATCAAAACAGCATGGTACTAGCATAAAAAGACACATAGATTAATGGAACAGAATAGAGGTCCCAGAAATAAACCCATGCCTATATGGCCAATTAATCTATGACAAAGGAGTCACAGACATATAATGGGGTAAAGATAGTCTCTTCAATAAATGGTGTTGGGAAAACTGGACAGACATATGCAAAAAAAAAAAAAATGAAACTAGATCACCTTCTTACACCATATTCTCAAAATGGATTGAAGACTTAAATATAAGACCTAAAACCAGAAAACTACTAGAAAAAACATAGGCAGTAATCTCTCTAACATTGCTCTTAGTAATAGTTTTTCAGAAATGTCTCCTTGAGCAAGGGAAACAAAAGAAAAAATAAACAAATGGGACTACATCAAACTAAAAAGTTTTTGCACAGCAAAGGAAACCATCAACAAAACAGAAAGACAACCTACTGAATGGGAAAAGATATGTGTATTTGCCAATGATATATCCGAGAAAGGGTTAATAGCCAAAATTTATAAAGAACTCACACAACACCAAAAACAACTACCAATCCTATTAAAAAATTGGCAGAAGACTTGAATAGAAATTTCTCCAAAGAGGACATAGACTAATCATGAGAGAAATGCAAATTAAAACAACAGTAAGATATCACCTCATACCTGCCAGAATGGCCATCATCAATAAATCAACAAACTGTTGGCGACGTTGTGGAGAAAAGGGAACCTTTGTGCACTGTTGGTGGGATTGCAAATTGTTGCAGCCACTATAAAAACATATGGGGGTTCCTCAAAAAATTAAAAATAGAGCTACTTTGTGGCCCAGAAATTCCACTTCTGGGTATTTATATGAAGAATCCTAAGACACTAACTTAAAAAGATATATGTACCCCTGTGTTCTTTGCATTGTTATTTACAACAGCCAAGATATGGAAGAAACTCAAGTGCTCATCAACAGACGATGGGATAAAGAAAAGGTGGTATGTACATACAATGGAATATTACTCATCCATAAAAAAATAATGAAATCTTGCCATTTGCAACAACATGGGTGGACCTGGAAGATATTAAGCTAAGTGAAATAAGTCAGACTAAGAAAGACAAATACCATATAATCTCACTTATATGTGGAATATGAAAAACAAAATAAGCAAACAAAACAGAAACAGACTCATAGATTTAGGGAACAAGCTGATGGTTACCAGATGAGAGAGAAGTTGGGGAGTGGGGGTGGAAAAAGGGAAGGGATTAAGTACAAAAATGGCAGTTACAAAATAGTCATGAGGATGTAAAGTAAAGCATAGGGAATGTAGTCAATAATATGGTAATAACTATGTATAGTGCCAGGTCGGTACTAGACTAGTCGGGGGATCACTTCGTAAATTATGTAATTGTTTAACCACTATGCTCTACACCTGAAAGTAATTTAAAATAATACTGAATATCACCTGTAATTGAAAAATTTTTTAAAAGGGGAAAAGGTAAAGGGGAATAAGAAGTTCAAATTTCCAGTTATCAAACAGATAAGTCATGGGGATGTAATGTACAGCATAGGAAATATATTCAATAATATTGTGATAGCATGGTACAGTGTCAGATGGTTGCTGGACTTATCATGGTGATCACTTCTTTAGGTCTATAAATGTTGAATAACTATGGTGTACACCTGAAACGAATATAATATTGTATGTTAACTATATTTTAATAAGTTTTAAAAATAATAAAATAAAATTCAGACTTTTAATGGTTTAAAAATTCCTACTTGTGAAAAAAAATAGTTAAACATTATAATCCCCTCAAACAATTTTTTTTCTTGCTAAACATAATAGTTGAACTTTATAAAATTGATAATATTCAATTATTTTTAACGGACAAAACTTACAATTTTATATGGTTCAAATTCTTTCATATAATGCTTATATCCATTTGGTATTATATGAGACATGTTTTAAAATATATGTGTTCCATGACACTACACGTCTTGTATATCATCTCATATTCATACATATATCAATTACCTTATGTTTTTGAAGGCAGCATTATATTTGATTGTATAAACATGCCATAATTTATTCAGTGTTTCTATTGAGGGTCATGTAAGTGGTTTATAGTTTTTCACTATTAGAAATAATGGTGTAATAAAAATCTTTTACTGTGGGTATGTGTATGTGTGAGAGAACGTAAAGCACTTACCTAAGCTTTTTAGTTGCTTAAGAACAAATTTCTAGAGGTAAAATGGCCAGGCTAAAGTGACTTTACATTTTAAATTTTGATTGACACTAGACAATTACCCTCCAAAGAGTTTATAACAACATACAGTCTCAATGGCAATACTAGAGTTTTCTTGGCTCACACAAGCATACCAGCTGGCCTCCCTCTGCCTCTCCGTGTCCATATACACCCTGAAATAATGCCAACAATCAGGAAATCTGGAGGATTTTATACTCGTATTAGGGTATAAATGAGCAGGAAAAAAAAAAAGAAAAAATCCCTAGAGGTACCAGATGGTCAAAGCAGGTGGATCCAACAGGAAACAACAAATTCAGGTGCAGGGGCTCCATGTCCAGAAAGCATATTTTGAAGACGACCACTTTAAGACTAAAATGTCCAATACATACTTAAGCATCTCATTCCAATTGGGAGAACCAGTAGAAGGCAGCCAGGTATGTAAAATTTGATGGTATCTTACGTGCCGCCCTGCTGAATCCAGTTGACAATGGCAGATCAGATCTCACAGTGAAGCTTGGTTAAAAGTTAGGGCGCATGGGACAGATTCACTGGGTTTAAGATCTGGTTTTGATATGTAGCAGCTATTCATGACCTGGGAAAGTTACCTCCACTCTTTGCGTCTGTTTCCTCAGCTGTAAAATGAAGGTAATAACAGTACTTACCTCAGAGGGTTATTGTGGGAATTAAATGTGATCATACCTCTGAAGTGCTTAGAGCAGTGCCTAGTGCACTGGGGTCAGTAAATGTTATCTACTTTATTTAATGACGTGGTAGATTGCTTGGATTTGTAATACACCGTAATGCAGAACTTCATGTCCTTTACACATTGATGTACCAATTACACTCTTCTAATAAGGAGCACTGATCGTTTAAATGATAAGAGCAAGAGTATTTGAGCAAGCATTAAACACTGACAGGTGGACAGTAGGGTCCCCAACATACAATCGGCAGCCACATCCTCCCCATCCTCCCCCCTCTGTCCACCACTCATTTGTTTCTAAATCTGCAACTTTGCTAATTTGCCATTTGGGTGCTCATCATTTCTTACCTTTTGTACTCTTTCCAATGCAGATGTAAACAGATAGTATGTTGAGGGCAAGGGGGAGAGATGTTTTAGGAGCAAACACACACTAAATTGTGCTTCCTGTATGTAGCCCAAGCCTTCTTAGGGAAAGCTCATGTGCTAGACTTTATTTATTTGACGCTCACTTATTAATTGCCTACCATGTACCAAGTCCAGTCCTGGACACCTAGAAGGTACAGGAAGATTCCTGAGATTGAGTCCCTGCCCTCAGAGTAGCTCACAGTCTGGTGATAGAGAAAAACAACATGCATCAAGCAACATGATGCAATCTTACAGGGGGAGTTGGTTGTGAGGCGGAGGCTGAGCTTTGGTCTTCTCCTTGGGGGCGCCTGTCAGTCCGTCCATTGGGTGTGGTTAGTGATGATAGTCCTGCTCAGACTTGAAAATGGGAGAATAGGTCCAATAGAGAAGCTGCTTAAAAATCAATACTTACTTTTGCTTCTTTCATGATTACAGTAGAAAATTTAGAAAGAAACAAAATAGACAAGTAAAATTAACCATTAATGTCACTGCAGAGATAACAATCGTAGATCACACCTTAATGTATTATTCTCTAAATTTTTAATGTGTGCATATATACATTAAAAAAATTATCTTTAATCCCTTATGATGAACAGAAGCGGTAATTTTAGGGGTAACACAGTATATATGTATATTTCTAACTTAAAACTTTCCTTAACAAAATATCCTGAATATCTTACTATGTCATTTAAAGTTATAATTGTAATGGCTATACAAAATAGTCCACTGACTATATAAACCGTGATTTACATAATCCTCAATTATTGGAGATTCCAACGTCACCATTATCTCACAAAGAACACCCTTGTTTAGTATCCTGATTACTTAACAGCCTTGATTATGTGCTTAAGCTGAATTCTTAAAAGTAAACTCGCTGAGTCTACATTTTGCATATTTTAAAGTAAAAATTTGATTTGTTGTTAAAGAAGCCACTTTTTTCTCATTGTAGCAAGATACACATATCACAGTTTACCATTTTAATCATTTTAAGTTCAGTGGCATTTAGTATATTCACATTATTGTGCAACCATCACCACCATCCATCTCCAGAAATTTTTATCACAAAGGGAAAGTCTGCACCCATTAAACAATAACTCCCCATTCCCCACTCCCTTCAGTCCCTGGCAACCTCTAGCCCACTTATGTCTCTATACATTTGCCTATTCTAGGTATTTTATATAAGTGGAATCATACAACAGTATTTGTCCTTTTCTGTCTAGCTTATTTCGCTTAGCATGACATTTTCAAGCTTCATCCATCTTCTATCGGTAGCACATATTAGAGCTTCATTCCTTTCTAAGGCCAAATAATATTCCATTATATGTCTGTACCACATTTTGTTTATCCATTCATTTGTTGAAGGACATTTACATTGTTGAGCAAACACTTTTAAACCCACATGAACTTGCTGAACTGATAGACAAGGTCCACTTTTTTCAGTCTTATGTTTTGTCACAGCCTGCTTCAGATGTGTCTATAAAAGGGAAAAGAGCTGTCACTGTTTACCAGATACTTAAGCTTGTTTGGAGACAACCCAATTACTGCAGATTGGCACATGAAGTCATATTTTTTAAAACCACTTGATCCAAGTAAAACCACTTGACCCAAGTAAACTAAACTTTCTTTAATGTCTGATCAGGACAAAAATTATTGGTGATGTATGATTGAATAGAGGATCTTTACCAAAAGAATTATGGGTATTTTGGTATATTTCGAATATTGCATATTTCATAGATGTCTGCTAAAGCCTAGTCAATTTTGATAGGAACTAAAAATTTAGCTTGAATCAAAAGAATCCTCTCTAGAGTTAAACGTACTAGGAATATTTGGATATATAATAACCCTCTTCAAAAGCCTTCAATAGACCATGCTGGCAAAATGTTGATAGTTGTTGGTTGATGGATATATGGGGGTTCATTGTACTATTCTCTCCACTTTTGTGCATTTTTGAAATTTTCCATAATTAAATATTTTAAAGAATAAAATATATTTACATGGACTTGGGTAATACACCAATATCAACTTGATTGAGAAACAATGCAATGTGTTGATTTTTTGGAAAAATAGTGTGTTGCAGTGATGTTTTTACTGTGACAGAGAACTTTGCTATAATTCTGGCTTGGTATCCAAGCCTTTTCCTTTTCTGTGCCTGGGATTGGTACCGAAAGGCAAACAAACGAACAAACAAACAAAAAACAGCTGCCCCCCAGAGCCTTGACAGATGTGTTCAGCCCTGGCACACTATTGAACTGGAAGCTAAAACCAAACCTATTTCTAAAGCAGAACTGCCAGCAGAGTCCCAAGTAAACTATCTTTGTCAGATTGTGAGCCTAGAAAGCCTTTGTGAAAGTACACACGAACCAAATAAACACTACACAGCTGTTAAAAATAGAATTCAAGGGCATCCATTATGTATCATTTTAAAGCATACTTAGCTTTTAGGTGTTTAGCGGCTTGAAAGGTGGCAGGTTTGAAAACTGATGTTCTTCATCCCAGGGCAGGCAGAATAAAATGTTTTTGAGTAACTTTTTTTTCCTGTCACGCCCTCACCTTAAATTGTACTCTGTTACAGGATAGATGGAAGTGCTAATTTTAAAGACATACCAATGCAACTAAAATTATGAGTGAGTCTAGCTTCTGCTAATATTTAGAGCTCTTTGACGTATGTGGCATAATGGATGGGAATGATGGATGAAGAAAATGTCGACCTTGTATTCAGTGATGTAGTGGGCTTAAAATAGGTTGTCTAGTATTAATTGCTGAGAAGAGCCAAGAGGCAAAAGGTGTGCCTTGGCAGATTTGGGGCCACCAATGTGGAATGGCATTTTAAGTGGAAGATGATACGAAAACCAAGGCAGATGTTCAGAGATATCGGACCTCATTTTTGGAGAAATTTATCTAGACATTTATGTAGTGAGTATGTGGAGTTAGGAAACTAATAAACAATGATACCTTTGTATTGCCTGGAGGACTCACTTTATGTGGATCATTAGAGCATTGTACCAGGACTTCAGCATTGTGTCAAAGAAAGGGGCATAGTCTCTACCTTCAAATTAATCTGTAAGTAAAGAAATGAGTTCTGCAAGGATGAAAACCTTCAATTTGAAATAGACACACACACACACACACACACACACACACACACACACACACAGGGCTATCTTTGGACCCATGTAAATTATGGGATGATTTTCTTTAGGGTTGTGCTAGAACTCTAGATTTCAAGTGCTAGAAGAAACCCAACCTGTGCTACTAGCCTAGGTAGAAAACAGTTGGCAAATTCCTGAACACAGAAAAGGCAGGGGTGGAACAGACTTGAAGACAACTAACCAGCACTGGACTCTGTTAGATTGTTAATATTTCTCTCTGTCTCTTTCTCTCTCTCTTCCTCTCTCTCTCTCTCTCTCTCTCTCTCTCTCTCTCTCTCTCTCTCTCTCTCTCTCATCATCATCATCATTTTCTTTGGTACGGTAATATATACATAACATAAAATTTACCATTTTAAGCATACAATTCAGTGGCATTAAATACATGCATGTTGTTCAATCATAGCAGCTAAAACTTCCAGCCCCTTTTCATCATCTCAAATGGGAACCCTGTACCCATTAACAATAACTTTCCATTCCTCCTCTCCATACCACCCCTGGTAATCATTATATTTTCTGTCTCTATAAATGTGCCTATTCTAGGTACCTCATACAAGCAGAATTATAAAATATGTGTCCCTTTATGTCTGGCTTATTTAGCATAATGTCTTCAAGCTTCATCCATGTGGTAGAATGTGTCAGACCTTCATTCCTTATGGCTGAATAATACTCCATTGTGTGTATGTACAACATTGGTTTATCCAGTCATCTGCTGATGAACATTTGGGTTGTTTCCATCTTTTAGCTATTATGAATAATGCTGCTGTGAACTTTGTGTGCAAGTATCTGTTTGAGTCCCCATTTCCAGTTCTTTTGGGTGTATATCTAGGAGTGGAATTGCTGGATCATATGGTAATTCTGTTGAACTTCATAAGGGAATTTTTCTGTTTCACGTTTGCTTTATTCTCTCAGAATAACATTGCTACAAGGATGTAAACCATGGGTTCACACACTCACATACTCTGGCGTTGGGACCAGAGAGGAAATAACTATTTTCCTCTAATTCATAGGCCAAAAACCGGATATTGGTCTGTAGTTGTCTTTTGTTCTGTTGTCCTTACCAGGTTTTGGTATCAGGGTAAAGTGGGCCTCATAAAATGAGTTAGGGAGTACTATCTCTTCTTCAATTTTTTGGAAGAGTTTGAGCAGGATTAGTATTAGATCCTTTTTGAAGGTTTGGTAGAATTCACTAGTGAAGCCCTCTGGTCCAGGACTTTTGCTTTTGGGAAGGTTTTGGATGACTGATTCAATTTCATTACTGGTGATCGGTCTGTTTAGATTTTCCAGTTCTTCATGGTTCAGCCTTGGAAGGCTATATGTTTTTAAGAACTTGTCCATTTCTTCTAGGATTTTTAATTTGGTGGCATATAGTCCTTCATAGTATTCTTGGATGATCCTTTGTATTTCTGTGGTGTCCGTGATAACTTTCCCTTTTTCATTTCTGATTTTGTTAATTAGCGTCTTCTCTCTTTTTATCTTAGTGAGTCTAACCAATGGTTTGTCAATTTTGTTAATCTTCTCAAAGAACCAGCTCTTTGTCACATTAATTTTTTCTATTGTCTTTTTGTTCTCTATTTCATTTAGTTCTGCTCTGATTTTTGTTATTTCCTTTCTTCTGCTGACCTTGGGTTTTACTTGTTCTTTTTCTAGTTCTTTAAGGGGTAACATAAGGCTATTTATTTGGGATTTTTCTTGTTTCTTCAGATAGGCCTGTAATGATATAAATTTCCCTCTTAAAACTGCTTTCGCTGCATCTCAAAAATTTTGGTAGGATGTATTTTCATTGTCATTTGTTTCTATGTATCTTTTGATCTCTCCTCTAATTTCTTCTTTGACCCAGTCGTTCTTTAAAAGTACGTTGTTTAATCTCCATGTATTTGTGTTTTTTCCTGCTTTCTTTTTGCAGTTGATATCCAATTTCAAAGCCTTGTGATCAGAGAATATGCTTGGTATGATTTCAATCTTCTTAAATTTGCTGAGGCTGATTTTATGTCCCAATATATGGTCTATCCTTGAGAATGTTCCATGTACACTAGAAAAGAATGTATAGTCTGATGTTTTAGGATGAAGTGCTCTATATATGTTAATTATGTCTATTTCATCTAGTGTGTCATGTAGGGCTGCTATTTCGCTATTTATTTTTTGTTTATATGATCTATCCATAGCTGTCAATGATGTATTGAAGTCCCCTAGTATAATTGTGTTTTGGTCAATTTCTCCCTTTAGTTCTGTTAGTAGTTGCTTGGTATATTTTGGTGCTCCCTGATTGGGGATAGATATTGATGACTATTATGTCTTCTTGTTGTATAGTCCCCTTTACCATTATGAAATGTCCATTTTTGTCTCTTGTTATCTTTTTCACCCTGAAGTCTGTTTCATCTGACATCAGTATGACTACACCTGATTTTCTCTGGGTACCATTTGCTTGGAGTGTCAATTTCCACCCTTTCACTTTGAGTCTATGCTTGTCCTTGTAGCTGAGATGTGTCTCTTGGAGACAGCATATGGTTGGGTTTAGTTTTTTCATCCAATCTGCTACTCTGTGCCTTTTTATTGGTGAGTTCAGTCCATTTACATTTAGGGTGATTATTGATATGTGAGGATTTCCTGTCATTCTATCTTCAGTTTTCTGGTAAGGCTGTGTCTCCATTGTTTCTTTGCCTTTTTGTTGTTGTCTGTTATTTCTGTGTGGTGGTATTCTATGATATTTCCCTCTGTTTCTTCTTTTATTACAGTATATATTTCAGTTCTGGATTTTTTTTGAGTGGTTACCCTTAAGTTTATGTAAAAGAAAGTTTAATATTTAGAGTATTCAATTTTCTTCAGCACGCTTACTTTTTCCATTCCCATATTCTGGTTCAGGCCTTTACTCTCCCCGTTTTTATGTTTTGGTTGCCACAAATTGTCCCTGTTGATGGTGATCGAATAACCTCCTTTAGTATTTCTTGTAATGCAGGTCATGTATTAGAAAATTCCCTCAGCTTCTGTATGTCTGGAAACGTCTTTATTCCTCCTTCATGTCTAAAGGATATCTTTGCTGGATATGTTATTCTTGGCTCATAATTTCTCTCTTTCAATAGTTTGAATATTTGATTCTACTCCCTCCTGCTTGTAGAGTTTCTGCTGAAACGTCTGATGATAATCTAATGGGCTTTCCTTTATAGGTTACCATCTTCTTTTCCCTGGCTGCCTTGTGCATTCTTTCTTTGTCATTGATTTTAGACAGCTTCAATACAATGTGCCTTGGAGAAGGCCTGTTGGGATTGAGGTAATTAGGTGTTCTATTTGCTTCTTGGATTCGAGGGTCCAGTTCTGTCCACAAGTTTGGGAAGTTCTCATCAACAATTTGTTTGAATGTATTCTCTGTTCCCTTCTCTCTTTCTTCTCCTTCTGGTACGCCCATTATTCTTATACTGCTCTTTCTGATGGAGTCAGAAAGTTCTTGTAGAGTTCTTTCATTTCTTTTAAGTCTCAAGTCTCTTTCTTCTTCCGTCTGTGTAATTTCCAGGTTTCTTCGATGTCACTGATTCTTTCCTCCATCTGGTCAACTCTACTACCTAAACTGGTTATTTAATTCTTAATTTTGTCTATTGAGTTCTTAATCTCCAGAAATTCTATTTGGTTCCTTTTTTAAATTTCAATCTCCTTCCTAAAATGCTCATGTTGGTCTTTGATTGTGTTTCTGAGTTCATTAAACTGCCTTTCTGTGTTTTCTTCCATCTCATTGATTTTTTTCAGAACTGCAATCTTGAATTCCCTGTCATTTAAGTCACATATTTTTATATCTTTAAGTTCTTTTTCTGGAGACTTTTCACTTTCTTTCTGAGCTGTTTTGTTGCCTTGGTTATTCATGGCAATTACTGATTTATTATTTCTCTTCTAGACATCTACTGGAGTGGCTTCTGCAACAGGTTAATAGGAAAAGGTCTTTCTTTTGTTTTCCAGTGCTTGTTGGTAGAATGTTTTATTTTCTCTCCGACTGCAGCCTTTTATTTCTCTCTCACTCGGTAGTGCTATGTTTTCTCTGCACTATTCCAGCTTCTCACACAATGGGGGAATTCCCTGGGAGACGGGCTTCTCCTCTGTTAATAGTTCACCTGGGTCACAGGGCGCAGTATCCGTGTGGGTATGTGGAGAGCTTTTGAAGTTCCAAAGCTCTTCCTGCACCAGATTCACAGCCGTATGTTTTGGCAGTTCTATTTACTCCTGTAGGGATCTGCCCAGATAGGTGGGGCCAGGGGCAGAGTGAGTTGTGAGAGGTGGCCCAGAGCAATGGCGGTGACCACCACCACAGCTGGTCCTGCTTCCACAGCTCCCTCCCCTTTGCCAGAACTAGTTGGGCTGCGAATCTGTGTCTGTGGTCCACAGTTCTCAGAATAGCATATTCTGTTCTTTTGATCTGACACTGCTACTGTTCCGCTTCTAGCATCGGGCAGGTGGGGGTGGGGCGAGCTCTGGGAGGGTAGGGAGGGGGAGAATAATCTCAGTGCCTAAGGCTTCCGTTCTCTGCTTGGCAGTGAGGGCTTAAACCATCGTTTTCAGCCTTCTTTCCTCAGTCTTTTCTCCGAGGTCTCTGCCGTGAGCGTTGGGTTCAGACGTGTTATATGCTGCCCCCTCAGCCCTGTGGAGCCCTGGCGGAGCCCTGGCAGTCCGAGTTCTTCCCTCTCCCGCAGCTGCTGTAGTTCCGGGAAGCAGCAAGGTTGGAGCACTGAGCTAGGTCTGTGTCCTGCATTGGGGCGGCTCCGTCTCCGCACTTCTCCCTTCCCTCCTCCCTACTCGCGTGATTCGCCCACCTGTAGGTGAATTCAGTAGTGGGCCTCTTCGTCTTGCCTGTCTGCTGTGCAGGGAGTCCTTTGTGGAGTTTTTGTTGTTCGATTCGTTGTAAATTCCAGGGGAGCTTTACAGAGGCTCACCTCATGCCACCATTTTGATGACGTCCTCATTTTCACTTTCTTTCTTTTCAGCTTTTAAAGCTTTTTATTTAAAAAAAATTGTGCATTCCAATAATTAAAATCATTTTTACAACAACAACAACAAAACGGCACTCTGATGAAACTGCATTTTACAGCTGGGGGACTCCTTGGACCAGCTTGGTGTTTACTCTAGATTTCACTGTCATCCCACCCAGCTTCTGCCTTCACCAACACACAAGTTCTTTTCCTTCCCTACCAGCCAGCCAAGCATATAGGAGAGGCAGGCACGGCCTTTATTGTCAGTAGTTCTGATGTGAAAGAGGGTAGTATGGTCATTTTAAACTTGATGCAGTCTCTTTCCATGTTGCAAAGTTAAACGGCTGAAAGAAGTAAAATAAGAAGGCGATGCTTGTGGAATGTACAGTGGATATCGGCAGTGCATGCCTCATTACAATTTGCCTGCTTGCTTCTCATGTTCAGTCGTTTCTTTTGAAGACAGTGGATTTTTTTTCTTGAATTTCTGTCTTCTTCAATTTCGACTTATCAAATTTCCTCAATCTCAGCCATATCGGTTTTGTCAGACATGGTTGCAAAGGAAGCAGAGAGAGGCGCGGAACAAGGGGAGTTCAATCTGCTCAGTGGCGGTAGTGGAGTGCCTGGGTTTTTTGTTTGTTTGTTTGTTTGTTTTTTAAGAAGGGCGCAGCTCACAGTGGCCCATGTGGGGATCGAACCAGCAACCCTGGCATCACTGCACCATGCTCTAGCCAACTGAGCTAACCCGTCACCCCTGCTTTTTCATTTTTAAAAATGGGGGAAGTTAATACAGTTCAGGCAGGAAAGCAAAGAGACCCAAATTCATGACCATTTCCTTGTAAAAATAATGCTTGTCTAGTTATAAGTTGATTTATAGAATTAAATCAACATTTTATATATTATGGTCGCTCTCTCTCTTCCTCCATCTCTAATTCGTACCCTCCCCCATCTTCCTCCCCTCTTCCCCCACACAAAAACATGTATGTTTTCTAGAAAAAGAAAATCAGTTTTTTAAAGATGATTATCTAAGTCTCTTCAATTCAAAGAAGCATACCAAAGGAAAGGTTGATTGAGTCTGTCTTTTCTCCTTGGAGTTTTATCTGAAAAAGAGATGTGCTTTTTTTTGCCATAGATTTGGCTAGGGAATCACAAATTGCTGCTACCATCAGACTACCCCCAGCAATTTCCTGGTAGAATGCAAAGGCAGTCTTTGGAAAAAGGTACCCAGGGAAACAAAACGAGAGTTTCAAAGCCAAGAGGCATACAAAGGGAAAAGAGAAAGACTTTCAGAATTTTCAAGTACTTCCGCTAACTTTCTGTCTCAGTATCAAGAGATTTCTGCGTAGTTTTCTAAAGGAATCAATTGAATGTTAGTGACTAACTCCTATTGCTTCTCTTTCCCACTCTCCTCATATTTGTCCCTTTTTTATCCTTTGGGTAACCTCACTGATCCATTTTTCCCCCCACCAACTAATAATAATAATAATAATAATAAATTTTGAAATGTACATTCTAAGTTGGCATCATGACCTCTGTCTATTTTTCAATATAATATACTGCTTGTTATCCTTTTCAATGCAGAAGCTCTCATTGGGTTTTCTTTCTGATGGCTTTGCCTTTCCTGTGTTGAAGACAGACATGCTTCTTGCCACACAGTGAACTGAAAGTCCCCATAACCTTAGGACCACCCTAGTCAAGAAGAATCTCCTGGGAAAAACTAGAAAATAATTGTCCAAAGCCCTGTTCTTCATACACTTTGTGGAAGCTATGAACTTCAGACTTTTCTTGAGAATTTACTATAAGGCCTTTAACATTTTTAATGGGTTCCATTTCCCACTTTTTTAATTATTTCTGTTTCTTTCCTTTAAGCCTTCTCATTTTTCAAGATAAAGAGCTAAAGACAGACGCATCACATTAATAAGATTCTGGCCAGTGTGGATATAATGAGAAGGTTCCCACAACACTTAAGTGCTAATCTTTTCCTGTATTCTGTCATGAATGCTTTTTAAAATATTACAGAAAACCCAGATTGTGATTTCCAGTACTCCCACTCATATGATTCCTTCTGGATTCCCCAGACATCCACTTCCGGAGAAACTGTTGACCTTTGTATGCTCTCATGGTCTTTATTTCCTCAGCATTTCTTCAAAAAAGTGTTTCCTGTAGCTGAGCGTAGAGAACGAACAAGGCACTTCCCCCTTCCCTCCTCAGCCAGTTTGGAAAGAAACTCAAATTGTAATGCATCCACAGGCTTGGAAGGGTGGTAAAGAGGACTGTCTACATAATTTTCAGGGCCAAAAGCAAAATGAAAAGTCAGGGCCCCTTGTTCAAAAATTATTAAGAATTTCAAGATGGTGACAGCATAGAATTAAAGTAAGCATGGAGCCCTTCAAACACAGGTGACTGTACAGGTCATGTGCTCATAAAGCCAGCCCTTGTGCTGAGAAACCCTAGGGAGAGGATAGGGGTGTCATACTTTGTCTCTTCCTGGTTTTCTAGACACCACTCATTTGGACAGGATGAGTGAGCGACCACAATTTCCTAGTCATTAGGATATTAAAATGTATTCTCCCAATGTGTGAGGCATGTTTAGTATGTCCTTGCTAATTCATTTCAGTGTGTAGTTCTCATTCTCCTTATCATAGCCAGTGAAGAAATTTTCCTTCATCCCAGTAGACTGACAAGAATTTACTTTCACTGAATTTTTTTCTTATGAAATATTATTCTTTCTGAAAATTGCACAAAGGGATTACATGGAATACATGTGAATTGTCTATTAAAACAAGGCTTTTTTGGATGAGAACATGTATAAACTACAGCCCTTTCCCTCAGTAGCTTCCTGTTGTAGGAGACAAGGCAAGAATAAATGAAGACTTCACGTTACTTTAAAATCCCTTATAGAAGACACTCTGGTGTTTAGAAGCAATGATGTTGCAATGACTTTGTCCAGTTCTGAGACCAGCCCTTTCCCAAGCACTACTTTGTGTGTCGTGGCCCTTTGTTCTGAAGTTAAATAGTAAATAACTTCTAGATCAGTCATTACATTCACTCAATAACTCCACCTGTCCTATCATAGTGCAGAGCTAAAACAAAGGTGGTGTCATAGAACAGAAAGGCCAATAGGTTAGGCATCTAAAGATGTCGTTAAGTCACCAGCTAGTGGAGCTTAGCACACATCTCTTTTCACCCTCTCCAAGCCTTAGTTTCTTCATCTGCTAAAGTAAGGTTAGTAACACCTTCCTGGCCGAGTTAGCAAATTTACTATGAGTAGCAAATAAAATTAATTTAGTATGCATGTTGAGGGGTTTTCCTTGCATAAGTGATACAATCTGAGATGCAGACATTCCCAGACAGAGTCTCTGCTCCCAAGGATCTTATAATCCATAAAAAATTGAAATAAATACAGGAAAGTATAAAAGAAGCAGGAAGTAAATCCCGTAAGAGTTCAGCCGCCTTACAAATTCAGAGTAGGGAAGGCATTACAAAAGAGGAGCATTGGAGCCGAACCTTGGGTAGGCTTTGTCAGAACGGCAGAAGGTCAAGAAAACATATTCTCAGTAACGGAAAGAATATTAGCAGGGATATGGGAGAGTCTACAACATTTGAAGAACCCAAAAGACGATGATTTTGACCAGAACCTAAGGATTGTGAGGGAGAGAGAAACTTAGAGTTAGGTCATAGAGGGCCTTGACCATCTGATGGCAAAGTTAGAACTTTTTCAGCATAGAGTGTAGAGACTTTGGAAGGCTTTAGAACGAGAAATATTATCAGATCAAGTGAGATGTAGTGAAAGCAGTGCTGAAACAAGTGAGGTTATGGTATAGTAGGCATTCAATTAATTCCTACATCTTTTCTGATGGATTACGTGTCCACTCACAGTATTGACATACTAGTTGGCAGTACCAATCTGATATCCCCTGAGGTAGTGCCTATTCCTGTCAAATAGTGTAGCATTTAATTCTGCCTTCCAAGGGACTAGAGAAAAATCAATCTCACTTGTTATTTCAGTGTCTAGAACAATGGAAATAACCCATGTGTACAAAGGTCTTATAAGTGCCAGAACCTTGAGAACTTGGAAATAATTTTATAATGACATTGGCAAAGATGGTTAAAAGTTGTCAGTGAGAGTATAATGATTAATAATAAAAATATAACAGGAACAGCAACTCCTTCTCTGGTTCACTTCCTATTTGCCAGGAACTGTATTGTTGCCTTAATGACATTATTAAATTTAGTCCTCACAATACTCCTCTCATATAGATTTTATTCTCTTTATAGGTGAGGAAACTGATATTTAGAGGTATTAACTTGACCAAGACCACACAGCTATAAGGCATTGGCGCTGATTTTCCAGCCTAAAGTGTTTTAAAATCCAGAGCCTGAGCTCTTAACAACCTTGCTATTTGTTTTCATTTTTATTCTGTTTCCTAGCTTTTCTACAATGAATATATATTATTCATGGACTTAAATAATAAACTCATTCCATTTTTTTTAATCACCTTAAAAAACAAGATTTGCCGCCAATCTGATTCTGATTATGGCTTCTATGTACACATTTTAGGGTTACATTTTATCAAAACGGAAGGATCTTTTCATCTTCATAATCATGCCTTCCCAGACCATATTTTGAATCTATCCTAATGAAACACTTCTAAGCTATTTTACTTCTCTGTGAATCTAACTCCAAGTCTAAAGCGCAATATTTAAAAAATCTTTCATCTTTACTTTTGTGGAAGTGTGAGATAAGCCCCATTGCAGTGGAGATGTAGGTCTGGTGGTGATAGTGAGCGAGGCACTGACCCGCAGGGGTCCATCATCTGAGTGTAGAGAAAGGGGGAGGGACTGCCTCCTGCCTTTCCCTCTCAACATAGTTCACATTTGTCAGGTCTTCCTGCCCCTTCCATTGCCTTGAGGCCTCAGGAGGAGGAGGCACAGCAACACTTAGAAGCCTTCCTCAGTAGGGCTCACTGAATGATGGATGTAGATGCAACTGCAGGGATGGTCTCATCCAGTTATTGCCATTACAGATAAGGAAGCAAAGTGACTTGATTAAGAGCTCCCAGTGAGTTAATGAAAGTTTCAATAAGATGCTTTCAGGAGTAAATACAACAAACTTAGACAAGTGTGCATACATGATGAGGGACAGAAAAGTGAAAGAGTCAAGAGTCAAGAAAAGTGAAAATGGATCACTGCACTGTACACCTGAAGCTGAAACTGAATAATAATGAATGTCAACTACAATTTTATATAAATATATAGTTACAAGAAGCAGAGTACAGCATTAGGAATAGAGACAGTGGAAATGTAATGGCTGTGCGTGATGTCAGAGGGATAGTGGATGGAGGGAGGGGGGTTGATACTGTGTGAGGGATATAAATGATAAATGTCTATTACATTGTTTTGTACACCTGAAAAAAAAAAGTAAAAATGACCTCAGAACTATTTGATGTTTTATTCAATTTGTGTGTTTGTTTTATAGAATCATATATATATTTTTAAGTTAAAGACTTCAATTTCCAGGCATATGCCAAGGCTAGTGTTGGTGTATTCAACTAGGATGCAAGATATTTTTAACCCTCAAACTTTAAATTTTAAAAAGAAGCCTTTAAATCACCTGAATACGCTTGTTTGCTTCTGCTCAGAGTCAGTATCTTTGTTCACCTGTCTCATTTGGTGGGCAAGCTGTCTTCAGAATCTTCCTCCTCACCAACTGTCTCGTTGATTGTCATTTGAGTCTGTTAGTCATAGTCCTTGGGTGAATGGTGGGTGGCAATTACCAGCCTCTCTTCAGGGTATAGCCTGGTGCATGTGGCCTCCTTGTCACTTTACTAGGAAAAATGGCTAGATAACAATTGTCACCTCCCTGTGATCTGCCTTTCTAAAGGTAAGATTGGCATCTCGTTTCTAATTATGTTCATTAAAAGTTGTGTTGTCAGCTTACCTGGGAGAAGCAGCACTCTCATTAGGCATGTGATTTGTCTCTGTAAATTATTAAAATCTCGTTTCAGTTGGAGAAAGTAGTAACTTTTCTAATGGGCATACCCGGGAAACAGATGTGGAATCTGTAGGTAGCAGCTGTTGGAAAAGGAGAAAATAAATGTTGGCAGCATCCAACCAACAGAATGCTTGAAGCCTGAAAATACTTTGGAATTCAGACTGGTTCCTAACTTATTGTTGGCATTATTTGATCCTAGAGAATGATCAAGTACTAGACATTAGCAAATAATTTTCAAATTCATATGAAAAACATGTTTCTGAAGTTAAAGTGTTAGGTACCTATAATTCTTTGATTTTGACTGAGCTATTCCCACTGGTATCAGGAACAACATAAGATGTCTAGGGTGCTATGATCAGAGCTACTCACTACTTAGAGTATCTA
Organism: Rhinolophus sinicus; assembly: GCF_057876585.1. NCBI lineage: Eukaryota > Metazoa > Chordata > Mammalia > Chiroptera > Rhinolophidae > Rhinolophus > Rhinolophus sinicus. The sequence goes on from NC_142504.1 coordinate 29,890,210, forward strand.
TCTTATACCACATCCATCAGTGCTCAAGAATCATAACAGTCCCCTAAATTCTGGTCCTAGGGAAGTGTGTGGGGAGAAATTGATCTGCCCTTCTTCCCTCCTTTCAATTTGCTTCCTTTTCTGAGGATTTAAGGCAGAGATTTAAAAAGTCTGGATCATCCCCACCAATCAACCCCTGCCGTATACTTCCATGGTTAGAATGATTACACTGTAATTTGGTATTTAAAGAAATACAGATATCTGCCAGTTGACTGGACCTCGAAAGACATTACGGAGTGGCCATATGGTTTTGTACAACATGGGCTAATTCCTTGTACCTTTGTCCTATTATTTCCACAACATAGTTCCTTATATTCTTTATTTTACTGCTCAGTGGTTGATGAGAATACAAGTTGATCCTATTTTGTGTTAGAGAGCAGCCTAAAAATTTTGTATTGATGCATCAAATCATATTTCTAATTTATGACATTAAAATTCTGAGCTCAGTTCACAAAGATGAAAATAACCCAAATGACTTAAAATCCCAAAAGCAGAAACATTCTGCTTTTGTGTAATCTGTAAAATGGCAAGTCAACTTTTATTATAATGTCATATTCATTTAAAGCTTCAGACACACCAAAATACAGATTATAGTACATATATGCTGCCTGTTTGGAGATAGGGTATATCCCTGAACGTGAGAAGTCATGGCTTTGTGTAGAAATAATACAAGATTTTTTCAGTAAAGAAAATATAAATTAATGCATGAAATTAGGAGAGAATATGGAATTCAAAGCTCATTTGTGCACAGTGGTGCTCATTCAATTTTTTATGGCTCAGAAAGCAGTGTAATTCAAACAGGAACAAAATATTTCACTTTGTTTGATCACCTGTATGTCTCTAAGTATTGGTGATGTAATCAGTGTACCCATGAAAGCAGACCACAGGAAAGCCCAACAGCTTCTAGGACCAAATCTAAGTTGTTACTATTATCTTTCTTCACTACAAATATTTTTTTAATTCACTACGAATGTTTTTAATGCTGCCATTAAATGACCTGAAGAGGTTTTTCTCTGTATTCCACTTCACTTAGTACATACTTATTTTCATGATGACAGGGATACCTTGTACATCTTTAACCTGGAAGAGAAACTAGTTTCCTAAATTGAAAATATGAAGACAGTGTCATTACTACTTATGCATTCATCTGAGGCACTCAAATGACATTGTTACTAAATTTTAAATCAAAACAAGAAGAACTTAAGACATACTCCGATTACAATATTTATATCATTCATAATTGTGCCACTCTCGCTGGGTAGGTTTCTTAATGGGAGAGACCATATTCGACATTTCTGTACCATTAGTTTCCTATTTGGACTTTTGAAGACCTTTCCATGGTAATAGGAAACAAGAACTTAAATGATTATACAAGCTGATAATATTGAGACATACTGGTTTCATTTCACACTGTCCTAGAACATCCCCCCCCGCCCCCCGCCCTCCGCCACCCATTTCAGCCATGTTACTATCTTACTACATATCACTGATTCTTCTTTAAAGAGGAAACTTTCGTATTAAATCTTTCAGAGAATGGAAAGTGACTGCTGGGAAAATCTGCCTGCTCTGATTGTTACAGTTATATAGTTGATCCTTGAACAATACGGGTTTGAACCACTCGGGTTCACTTATGTGTGGATATTTTTCAATAAACACTGTAAATGTATTTTCTCTTCCTTATGATTATCTTAACTTATTCTTTTCTTTAGCTTACTTGATTGTAAGAATACAGTATATAACACATATAACATACAAAATGTGTGTCAATCAACTGTTTGTTATCAGTAAGGTTTCCAGTCAACAGTAGGCTGTTAGTAGTTAAGTTTTGAAGGAATCAAAAATTATACGTGAATTTTGATTGTGTGGGGGGTCGGCACCCCTGACTTCTATGTTGTTCAAGGGTCAACTGTATATCAAAGCCTTATGGGAGCCTTACAAAATCCTGAATGGGGCTGTCACTGTGAAGTATTTTCTTCTAGCTGGTTTGTGTGTAGGGGGATAGCACTGGGGTTGGGTGGGGGGTACTGACAGCTGTGAGGCCTGAGGGAGCAGATTCCACTCCGGGATGGAGTGACACTATTATCCCAACTCAGGATTCATCTGGCTGTGGTTTTGCAAGACTGTAGTTGCCTTTTCTCTTTGTCTAAGCTCTTTTACAAAGCTGGAAAAGCACTTTTTAAACACAAGGGCCCTCTATCAATACTACATCCTTGTACATTGAAGAGGATATATAGTTATCTTATGTAGGATTGAAAAATCACTGGATGGTTCACCAACAGAATTTAAAGAAGCAACATACTTTTTAACTTTACCAACTTTCCCTCATTTTATCTTCTCTGCAACTTAACTGCTATTGGTATTCCTCAGAGTGAGCGTGCCTTAACTCAAAGCAGGCATGCACTGAATAATACATGAGTCTGTGGCAAGATGAGGTAGACGTACACTGAAAAAACAGCACCAGTCACAAAGAATTTTAAATCTTAGATTAAAGCACAAAAGAATTTTATATAAGGATTAGGTGAGACTTACAGAAAAATCTTTACTTTGTTTAGTAAATTATTTTTATGATTTTTTTTTTTTTTTTAGATTTTATTGGGGAAGGGGAACAGGACTTTATTGGGGAACAGTGTGCACTTCCAGGACTTTTTTCCACGTCAAGTTGTTGTCCTTTCAATCTTAGTTGTGGAGGGTTCTGTTCAGCTTCAAGTTGTTGTTCTTTCAGTCTTAGTTGTGGAGGGCACAGCTCAGCTCCAGGTCCAGTTGCCGTTGCTAGTTGCAGGGGGCACAGCCCACCATCCTTTGTGGGAGTCGAACCAACCCTTGTGGTTGAGAGGACACGCTCCAACCAACTGAGCCATCCGGGAGCTCAGTGGCAGCTCAGCTCAAGGTGCCATGTTCAATTTTAGTTGCAGGGGGCGCTGCCCACCATCCCTTGCGGGACTTGATGAATTGAACTTGCAACCTTGTGGTTGAAAGCCCGCGCTCCAACCAACAACTGAGCCATCCGGGAGGCAGCTCAGCTCAAGGTGCTGTGTTCAATCTTAGTTGCAGGGGGCAGAGCCCACCATCCCTTGCGGGACTTGATGAATTGAACTGGCAACCTTGTGGTTGAGAACCCACTGGCCCATGTGGGAATCGAACTGGCAGCCTTCGGAGTTAGGAGCACGGAGCTCTAACCGCCTGAGCCACCGGGCCGGCCCTATGATTTTTTTTCTATGTTTTTAGCCATGATCTTACCCTCATGGGATTTTTATTTTTCTTAGCTATGCAGGTTTGGAATTATGGAAGAGATCACTCCACCCCATTATCGGGACTCGGACCATAATTTCTGTTTCTTGTTGAGACAGATGAAATCAGTTTCAAACATACTTGTTTGACTCTTTCATGTTGACCCAGTCTCCTGCTGACTTGCCCATGCAGAGATTTCATGTCATTGTCATTTATCACTACTTCTGCTCATAAACCGTTTGTTGAGGTGTCATAGAAGTTTTGCCAAATCTTTTTTTTTTTTTTCTCTTTAGTATGTTTCACAGAAACTGGGCAAAAGGAATAGACATTTTCTGTCAGGAGAACTAAATCATCACATGGCCTTATTTCTAGCAAAAACTGTACCCAGAGGCACCTCCCTTGGGATTCAAGGTGGTTAAAAAGTTAGAAGATGGTTTAATTTCTCTCTCTCTATTTTACATAGGTTAGTTCCCTTTTTGAAAGGTGGTCTGTCTTAAGAGAAAAGAACAAAGATCTTTTAAATCCATTTTATTCCTGTGAAAAGAGTACAATGATATAAAAGTTCAGTGAAGTTTACCTAGAACAATGCCTCTCCTTCCAACTCCCTATCTCATTTTCCCCCATTTCTCCCAAAAAGAAGAAAATACCACATCTAGGACACCCTTGTCGTGACAGATTAAGGAAGGATTCCTCTAAAGAAATAGACCACCGCAAACTAGAAGAGCCCTCCATTAAATAGCTTTTAATGTGGGATCCCTGGTTTTTACTAGAATGTGGAGGAGTGGCTGTCTATATGGTCTAGGCCCAATGTTGTTGCTTGCATGGTATTTCAGTTTGGGGAGAAAGGGAAAAGCATGTGTGTGTCATCTGAGATCCAGGGCTGCTCCCATCGATGAATGACTGACAAACGTTGGGAGCCCCAGTGATCTAATGTGTTCAACAGAAGAGTCAAGTGGTGGAGTGGGAAAGGGCACTGGTGTGAGAATCAGATGCACCTCGGTTCACATCCCAGCTCCCACCAGGTGTGTGACCTCGGACAAGCTACTTTGGCAAGCTCCGCTTTCTATATCTTTAAAATCAGAATCACATCAGCTTCATTCATAGGTGGGATGATCTTTATTTAGTATCTTTAGTTGCTAGTTCCCAGGGTCCCTGAGGTTGAAAGAATTTACTGAGCACCTCATTTGTGTGGTAATACCATGTTTCCCCGAAAATAAGACCTAGCCGGACCACTAGTTCTAATGCAACTTTTGGAGCAAAAATTAATATGAGACCTGGTATTATATTATATTGTATAAGTAATCTGACACTTCTGTATTTTGAAGACTGTGGAAAGTGATTAGGAATTCACAACTGTGATTTTTAGAAACCATGAAAGAATAGCTCATCTGACTGATTTTTCATTGCTGCTGACACTACAGTGAGTGCTCCATTTTTTTTGTGTACATACCTAGAATAATACATATAGGAACCTTAAAGCAGTCTCCCTGAGACTCTCCCTAAACCCCCCTAGAAAGGACAATCCAGAAGACAACAAAAAACTATGTAAATGTCAGATGGAATATGTGCAAGAGAATGACTCTTCAACCAGCCTCCTATTGTGGTCAACGCTCTCGGAGGGATATTTATATCCCAGATGGCACTCTAGGCAGATGTCCAGATTTTTACTACTAACTGGGGACTTTGTCCCAAATCCCAATGTGGTCAAACATATCTTCTGAGTAATATCTGCTTGAGGGGAAAACCTGAAGAAATAGTGACTATTTGAAAAACTGTGTAAAATTCTTTAGGGAACAAAGCATGACTAGAAATAGGAAGTGAGAAGGGAAGGAAAGACAGCAAGAGAGAGGCAAAAATGATTTGGACTAAATAAGAAAAAGCTAAAAGGGGATTTTATTTGCCCTAATCCTGTGAGGGAATATTGCAAGGATAGGCCGTAAGACCATTAATGGGACAAGAGATTGGGCAGGAAATTAGAAATTAGATTTGTGATCACAGGTGTGGGTTCTGACCAACTGTGTGACTACAAACATATGAATCAAAACTGTGAGATTGTTTCGTTCTAAAAATGTTGAGTTTGTGGTAGATGGTCCCTAAGTTCCCTTATAGCTCAAACATCCCAGATTCAGTCCCTGCTCTTATTACTAACCTCCAAAGAGACCACCCGTGTAAAATTTAGTGTCAATCCAGGCTGAGAAGAAAACAACATGAAACACCGGCACAGCATGTAATCTGTGAAATGGTAGAAACCAGCAATGAGGAAATAAAGTCCAAAACTGTGTACTGCATTGCTCTGAACATATTAATCATGTTCGTCTGCACGATTCACTCAACAGACATTCACTGAGTGCCTCCTGTGTTCCAAGCATTGTACCAGGCCTGGGGGGATACAGAGATAAGTAGCACAGGCTCCCTTGAAAGGTGCTCCCTGTCTATGGGGAATCTGGCTGTCACAAGGCACTGTGATAAGTCACAGGACAGTGTTAAGCATAATGTGGTGTGTGCAGGGAATGCTATGGGAGCACAGAGAGAATGGACTCATCAGAATAGAGGGAAGGAAGCCTTTGAAAATTCCCATATGAAGTGACAGGTCAATTGAGGTTTAAAGGGTGACTGGGAATTAGGCAGCTACAGAGCTTTATACTGGAAGTCCTGGCAGGGAGGCAGAGCATCCCCATCTGGGGCTGAGGTCCTCAAAGGCGAGTGGGTTGCAGACGCTGCTCAGGTTCCTTGAGCAGACTTTACCCCTAGAGATTCCCCTTCAACAAAACTTTTAGACCAAAGACGATAATTTCAAACAGTTCGTGGTTTAAAGGTGCTGGTTGCCAGAAATAGAAACCAATTCAGGCCAACTTAAAGGAGACAAAGTGTGCTTTAGAATATTGGGTAGCTCATAAAGTCAATGAAAAGATGTGAAAAGTCCTGGAAAACCAGTAGGAACCAAGAGAACTGAGTCATGGCCAAGACCACCCAACAAGACTAGTCTACTCTGAATACTAACTCTAATACCATCCCCACAGGACACTTGCAGCCATCGCCTGAACTCTGCTGCCCCTGGACAGACACTTGCACTGATGGCTGGACTCTCACTTCAGCCACATCAGTGGGAATAATCTCCATCTTTGTGTCTTGTTTCAGTCCCATGCCTGAGCCATTGTTTGCACAGAGCTGTGGGGAAACATCTGCCCTGAAGGGACTTGCCCTGTCTTTTATATGTTTACAGATATTGGACAGCCAAGAAAGCACATGCACGCACACACACAGCCACTAAATCTTGTCTTCTGCCTGGCTCACAGATGTTTTGAGCATTTATAATAAAAGTCATTAAATATACCGAAGCAAAGTGTTATGCAAGTATAAAGTATTATTAACATAAGCGATTAATTTTTGTCAGTAAAAATTATAAATCATCTCATTTATGCTCTTTATAACAAAGGAACAGTTGTCGTTTTTTTCTGAAATAATCAGAATTAGCTACATTTTGAAGTGAGGCTGAATGTCATTACAATATAATACATTAAATCTCTCCTTCAAAAGGAACATTTGTGCATTTTAATTTAAAAGAAGTCTGAATAGCCCTATTGTATCAATGTCCTACGTGATAACAGCATTATTATTGTATAACATGTCTTCTACTGTTTATAGACATTATGCTAAGTATTTTGAATAACATTTTAAAGATCATTTCAGCTTTTTATAAAATATCTGGAAATACCCATGAGGTTAGAAAGTATTGTAGTCATTGAACACCAACCACATTTACATAAATGCAAATATATATCAATGCAATATTTATCTATTTATATACATATTTGTATAAATGTGGTTGGTGTTCTGCTAGCTAGGTGCTTTTGATTTCAAGTTATTATGAGAGCCAAGATCCATTTGTATTAAAGTTAGGTCAGCTGTTGTAACTAGCCAAGAAAATCCCAGTGGCTGAAAATATTAAGGGAAAATTTCTTGCTCACATCACAATTCAACATGAGGCAACAGCAGTACCTTCTCCATGCAAACATCCAGAGAGACACAAAGTCATTCTACCTATTACTATAGTAGCCTGGCTTTACCCTAAGCCCTCCGCTATACACTCTGCATCCAGCCAGAAGACAGGGAAGAGAAAGAATATAAGGAATACAGGGGAGGTTTGAAATTTATTTATTTATTTTTTTTTTTAATTAAAGTTTAGTGGGATGACAATTGTTAGTACATTTATTTATTTAATCTTGAAAGCCAGCACAGAGTTTCTAGCTCAGAGATCAGACTTTCTATTGTTTACAGCAATAACAGCTGGGACCTCACGCCCCATTTCCTCCTGGGGAGTTATATGGTGAGGAAAGACAGACTCTGCAAATGAAAAAGGCATTGGTTTGTCTGTTTGCTTGTTTGCTGCCACGGGAGAGAATTATGAACCTGGGAGCTTATGAGTAGGAGCTAGACGTCTATAACCCACCCACCACCTCCCCCAAGATAGGGAAAGACATTTATCTTTCTAATGTAAACAAACCTCCTTTCCCCATAAAGGATTTGTTTACATTCGAAAGATAAGGTTTCTTTCTCTTGGAAGGAGGTTTCTTTAAGGATAAGTTTTCTTTATCTTGGCTTCCAGTGGCACACATCACTGCAACCCACACTCCCTTGGTCAGAACTCAGTCACGTGGCTATACTTAACTGCAAGACCACCTAGAAAATGCAGTATTCCTGTGTTCCCAAGAAGAAAATTATGTCAGGTTCAGTAAGCACATAGAAATTTTCCTGTTTGTGGGGAGCTCTAAGCTTGATGCTTGCTGCAATTCAGAAATACCAGTAAACTCCAAACTGGTATGCAGTTACCAGCTTCCGTAATTGCTAGACAGGAATTTAATGATGTGTGCTCCTGGAGAAAAAGGTAAGAGAGATGGTCCAAGTCAGGTCAGGTCTGGACCCCTACTTCCTAAGCAGGGAATCCACTGTAGCTTTCCCAATTCTGAATGTTTCTATTGAGGCATTCCTCAACACCTAGAGATAGCACATAGTAAGCTTCTAATAACTGAGGGGGTGCTCACTCTGGGAAGCCCATCATTTTCTTTCAAATGATTCTTCCCTAGAGAGAACAATGAAACAGATGTTTTCAATAAAATGTCTTGAGTCACTGGAAGTACCAGGGCCTGGCTTACACAGCTGTCACATGGGGCTAGCAATACTGAGCATGGAGGTGGCATCAGCAGAGGGAAGAAGGTCTGGATGGGTTTGGCAGGGCCTCCATAAGAGGCTGAGTGGTGTGTGCCATACACAGAAGTGCCCAGATAGGCAAGCAAGTGGGAGCCAAAATAGAGCCTGCATGTAGCTCACCAGGCCTGGCCCTCTGGTGTATGAACACACCTGCCTGGAAGTCGGGGAGCCTTTCGAGTTGCCAAAAAGGTGATCCATTTACAAAGGTGTACATTCATGTAGTGCCTCAGCCCAAAGGGGGGCCCTTTTCTTTGCCCTCCCAGAGGAAAAGCTATCTTTTCCTAATAGTCACAAAGGTACCATATAGGCTAGTGGGAGGCCCTGACACCTGAGCAGTAAATGAGAGCAGCCTGGTGGGCAGCGGCAGCAGCTTGGTAGACTACAGTACAGGCAGTGTCTGCCTGCAGAAGTCGTGAAAATGCGAAGAGGAGAAGAGATCAGCAAAACCTGAGAGCAGGAGAAAACAATTAATTCGTACAGGCGGAGTGGCAGTAACAAAGACACTCCAGCACATACAGTGGCTTGTAGAATAGCTTACCTTTCTCACATCATAGTCTTAGATGGGGCGTCCGGGGCTGAGGCAGCACATCGTTATCACACGTTGTTGTACAGGAGCTTTCAGTAGCTGAACCATTGGATGTTAAGCGACCATTGGATGGTCATCTGCAACCCAGTCAGAAGGAACGGGTAAGGTCATGGAAGACCACACATCGGAGGGTTTATGAGTCAGGAACTGGAAGGAACATAAATCACTTTTGTTAGTTAGAACCCTGTCACATGACCACATCTAACTTCAAAAGAGGCTGAGAAATGTAGCCTATCTGAGGACCAAGAAAGAAAAGGACAGATTTTGGTTAAGAGCTCATAGTCTCTGTCACATGGGCTTACATGGATTCTTAGCAACACCGTAGGAGAGAGTAAGTGCAGAGGAAGTTCTCTGCTGTATTTATTGACAAGGAAGGGGTAAGAAGAAAGGACAGTTGGTTGACCTCTGTGTGGGGCAGGGCTCGCTGACAAAGCTAACATCTCCATGCCTCAGTACTAAACCTGTGGTTTTGCTCCTCACTGTGAGTGGCTGATCAAAACCACGTTTGTTTTCAAACACTATTTAGGAACTGTGGTAAGCAGAATAATGGCTCCCCAAAATGTTCACATCCTAATTCCCAAACTTGTGAACATGTCATATTACATGGCAAAGGGGCACTAAGGTTATTGATCTGATGGCTTTAAAATTGGGAGATTATTCTGGATTATCCACGTGGGCCCAATGTAATCAATCACAAGGGTCCACGAGTATGAAAGAGGCAGGAGGTCAGAGCGATGCCATGTGAGAGGACTTGATCCACTTTTGCTGGCTTTGAAAATGGAAGAGTTATGATTCCATAATCAAAGGAATGTGGGTAGCCTCTGGAGGCTGGAAAGGGCAAAGAAATAGATTGGCCTCTAGAGCCTCCTGCGTGGTATAGAGCCCTGCTGACATCTTGATTTTATTCCTGTGAGATCCATGTCAGACTTCTGACCTAAAGAATTATGAGAGAACAATACATTTCTGTTGTTCTAAGCCACTAAATTTGTGGTCATTTGTTACAGCAGGAAATGTACTAGGTCATTCGTCCCATAAAACATGCAGAATGGGGGAGCCTATGAGATGCTGGTCACTAGAAGGTCTGGCTGCCCAGGCAGAGGTGACCGACCCCATAAGACTTGTTCATACAGGAGACAGTTCCTCCAGAGGTGCTAGCACTGCCTAAAAGTTTTCCCAGACTTGCTGAGGTATCGCTACAGCATCGTCTTATGCCTGAGATGCATTTTCATCCCCCTTTTAAACACAGAGCTCTGGAGGAGCCTGAGAAATAAAGTCCTCTAGGGTCCAACTAACAACTAATAGTAGGTGACATCAGAACACAACCTCAGCTAACCTGGAATCTTTCTGACCTGTGTATGTCAAAAATTAGGAGTTGAGAAAAGCCATCAAAGTAAAGTTGAAATCTAGTGTCAGCGAAATCTCTTTGTCCAAAACATGAACTCCAAACGAGTAAGTGCATCTATGCCTCCATGTCTAAAATCTCCTATTTCACTGCCCCCAGAAGAACAGCATGAGCAAGTCTTCCCTTTCTTCATGTTTTCCAGTTTCATTTCTTCTCCCTGTGGCCCATCTTAGTCCTTACTTCAAAATGTTCCGTGGTTTCTACCTGGGAGAAAGCTGTTAGCAGATTAACACAACTAGTGCTGAAAGCTTTAGCAATAGGGCTTTTAATCAGTGTTGAAATTTCAGAAGAAAAGTACTAAAGGCAGAGAACATATAAATGTATTCCAGTCTACTGACCCAAATAATGATAAACTTGAAATATTTCAATAGAATAAAAAGCTAAAACACTTTATTTAAAAATTTGTTATACTCTTTCTGGAAAGTTCATAAAAAGAAGCCTGAGCACTGGATTTCAAGTCTTTTGCAGTGCCATTCATTTCTCAAACTGACAGACTGTCTTAATTTTTCATAAAGTACCTTGATGTGACCACAGTTTGACTTGATTCCACCAAGAAATAATAAAGTGTGCAGTGAAGAGAAAAAACACTGCAGGCACTGTTGAGCCTGGTTTTTGTGTAACAGTTTTCACAACCAAGGAGCACACAAGAAGATAATTTGATTTCCTTTCATCATTATAAAGTATTTAGGTCCCAGGAAACTTGGTCTTGAGGCAGTGCCACCACATTCATAAAAAGTTCCAGCCCAATTAACTTCTGTCTGGTGTAAAGTGAGTGAGAATTGATTTTTATTTTTTCAGTGTAGTCCACTTAAATTGAGAGCTATTCATTCCAAAGCTTAAGATAAGTAATCAGTTTTAAAGTGAAATGTGAAGGGCACGCATATGAAAAACAAAATTCACGTAAAGAAAGAACGGTTATTAAAAACAATTTTGAAAATAATCATTTAACTTTTTCACTTTCGTGACACCTTTGTACAAGAATTTGATGTTCTTTAGAACATTGCAAAAAGGCTATCATCTACTCTTGCTAGATTTGCAAAAAAATAAGGCTGATGGAGTGTAACTACACAGAGTGAAGGGCCATTTACACTACTATTTTTGAAGCTTTAAATAAAAAATTAGAAGTCGTTTTCTTTATGTGCTTTGGAAATCTATCTCATTGTTTTATAACCACATTCCATTCATATGTATGAACTCCTTACCCCAATTTCCTCAGGACACATTTTCCTGAGAGGGAGGAAGAATAAATCACGTGACAACTATGATCATCTCATGCCTTATAGCCCTCATTCGGGAAATCCCAAAACCCCAGGCATACCAATCTTTCCTTTCCGGTACAGAAACCATAGGTCCTCTTCTAAACTGTTCAAGTCATTCTAGCCTTCCTTTGCCACCTTGGAGTAAGTGGCAGAGCCTGTAGTTCACATAACACAACCCCCTTGGCTGTCTCTATTATAGGTGATGGAGGAGCTAAATACTAAAGTTTCTCGTCTGCGTTTGAGCTGGTGTGGCTGTGTAACACAGTTCTGACCAATGATATCTAAGGAAGGGGAAGTCTCCTGGGGCCGCATTTCCCTTTCACCTTCTTCCTGTCTGGAACACAGCCAGGATGTCTTGAGGGGTAGCAGCCAGTTCGTGCCCAGGCTAGGTATGGCGGACAGGTTTTCAGGTGACTCCCATGATGCCCCACTTCCTGATGTTCATCCCCTTGTGGAATCCCCTCCCCGAGTGTGAGAGGGATTCTGTGACTGGCTTCTAACCAACAGAATACAGCAAAGGTGATGGGATGTCACTGGTGGTTATGTTACATAAGTTTGTAGCATCTTTCTGAGAGACACTCTTTTGCTAGTTATGATGAAACAAGTGGCCATGTTGGAGAGGTAGGTGTGACAGGGAAATAGAGGGAGGGAGTCTATGGCCAATAACCAGCTAAACACTGTAGTAGCTTCCAGCTAACTGCTAGCAAAAAACAGACTTCCGAACACTCCGCAAGGAATTAAATGCTGCCAACAACTCTGTGAGCTCAGAAGCAGTTCTTTCCCCGACGAACTTTCAGATGAGGACGTAGCCCTAACCAACTTCTTGACTGCAGTCCTGCAGAGAACCCAGCTGAACTATTCCAAGACACCTGACCCATAGAAACTATAAGATAATAAAGGTGATTGTTTTAAGCCGTTAAGTTTGTGGTAACATTGTTACCCAGCAATAAATAAGTAACACACCTGAGAAGAAGGAATAGATATATAGGGTCTTCGTTCCTTGAAAGCACTTAGAACTGGTTCTCCAACTCTGGACTGCCTATCCTGGATTTTTATTGATTGAGATAAATAAATCTCTATGTACATGTACTTAAGCTATTTCATTTATCAAATTGTCTGTGGCTTGGACTTAAAAGTAATCCTTACGGATACAAGTTGGCTTGTAGCCCAAGTTGCTTCCTGAACTCTGAGCACAAACTTCCTCTTGATTTTGACAACTCTGGTTTGAAAAGTTGTAATGGCTATTCCCATAACTGTCTCCAGACATGCCCCCAAATGATATAGTTCTAACTATTCTTGGGCTCCAATAATTAAGGTGAGTTGGGGGAAGGACTCCCCTTCATCCAATATTCAAAGAGGAAGACAAGGAAAGGGGAAGGGAAAGGGAGCACTAGAAAGAGGAAGGGAAGGGTAGTGTTTTTGAGCACCCAAACTATGGCTCTAGACCTTCTGAGTTTATTATGAATATATAAATGTGGTTACAACTTTTATCAGACTAAACAGTTTTAGTTATAATAGTTTTCGTTTCTCCAAACTTGACACAAACCCCCATTGACTATTCTTTTTTCACCCACCTACTTCCTATCACAAGTGCTTTTCTCTCTTAACATGATGTCTCTTCTAACCTTTGGGAGGTAGGGGCTCTACTTTTTCCTAGTGGTTTAAGTATTTAGTGCTGAAAGTTTCTCACCAGCCCTCCAATCCTGTGAGTTTTATCCCACTGACATGTGAACTAAAGGGCCCAGAGGGACCTCACTTCACATTTGGAATTCTGGCTACATAGGTGAGCCTTTTTCGTGAATTGTCCTATATGTAGTCAAATACTTATGTTGGCTCCATTATAGAGACGAGGAAACTGAGGCACAGAATTATACAATTGGAGCTTTAGAAGAGACTTTTAAGGGGATCCAATATTCTTATTGTACAATAGACATGTTTGAGAGTAAAATGAATTATGGATATAATTAGATTTCTTGTAACACCTCCAACATTTACAGCCCTGTGACCTTGTTAAATCTTTTACCCTCACTGAGAGCTTCTATCTGATGAGTGAAACATCTTGCCTACTCCTCTGTGCTGTGGTGCAGACTAAAAGGATTCATGAATATGAATGGCATTTGACAGCTCTAAGCACTGCAGACTACATCAACTGCAGGAACATCCGGACCAATGAATACACATTGTACTTTAAAGTTGTACACTAGTCTAAGTTTAATGAGCTTGCGTAAAAACACAAAATGCCAAAGTCTGTAATCTTCAAATGGGAGTTGTCCTATTTACAAATACAATTTTACAAACACCAATACTTTGAACATTTTTATTTTTCACTTTTTGGGTTTGTTTTTTTCAACTATCTTGATTTTGTAAATTTATTTGGTCTTCCAGAGATATTTTGTCTGTATATTGAAGTTTTGTTTTTGTTTTTTTTTTACTCCACCGTTATTGGATCTCTGCTTCACAAAGAAAGGGACTAATCTGTAACACTTCACAGCTCACTTTAGATACCACTTATTTAATTCTCAGGAACACTGGGCATAAATTATATTTACAAGCTCTCTTATTCAAAATATCTGTCATGAATATATGGCATTTCAGTAGTGGGGTAACTTCTCACATATTGAATATTTTTAAATAAAACAGACAATAGTTAAAAGAAGACAGCTCAAGCCTAGGATTTATGGATAATAAACAAGACAAAGACTTTTTAATGTTGATTTGTCCTCCTCTTGGGCTTTAGTTTAATCAAGGGATGTCACTTGGCAACTGATGTCTAAAGATATTCAACACAGGTTCTGACCCGTGATGATTTACTTTTCTTGGGGAATTTCCAGCAACATAGGCTAACATGAAGAAAAGCAGTCTAAACCATCCTTCAGGATTATTCCATGCCTGTCTTATAAAAAATGTTTAATTACTAAGATTTTGCTTTATATCAGTTATCATGGAGTATACCAAAAGATGAGTTTAGCTTTTTGTTGTTGTTGTTTAAGCAGGAGATAAGGGATGGTTAGGTTTCTTCCATTCAAGAGCTTAGCTCAAATAGCAAAGCAAATGTGAAGGCTTCTTAACTTGACTAGATTCTAAAATCAGCTTTCTCTTTCTATTTTAGTGATTGTTAAAGTCCCGATTTGGAATTTCTCTTTTCTTTTCTTTTCTTTTCTTTTCTTTTCTTTTCTTTTCTTTTCTTTTCTTTTCTTTTCTTTTCTTTTCTTTTCTTTTCTTTTCTTTTCTTTTCTTTAATTGCTTTAAAGTTGGAATGGGGCTGGGGGAGGTACTAAACAGTCTATGAAACTCTGTAATTTATGTCTCCTGGCTTCCCAGTCTTCCTGAGAATCCGTAAATCGACACCCCTACAGCTCTACAATGTTAACCAAGTCGTCATGAGGTGTCATGCCTCAGAAGGGAGCAATGCACACAACCCAGATGAATGTTTGCCCCCGTTTCTGCAACACTAGTAGCCCTTGCCGTGAGAACCTAGACGTTAGAGGCACAATGGGCTTGTTCTGGAGACCATCTCCCCCCAGGTGATGGCAGGCTGGGAGGTAAAGAGCTAGCCTAGGGCATGCTACATTCTGTCTGCCCCTTCCTACCTGCTTCACCTGCTTCCTTCTGCCCTGGGATGCTGCTTAATGGAATGTTGGATCAAAAGTATTGAAAATTAGAAAAACAAAGGTATCAGATACAAAAGATAAAGCACAGAAAGCAACAAGCCCAGCGCTGTGTACGTTTAGCACTCCATGAATATTAATTAGCTGTTCTGTTATTTTTAATGATGAGAGTAGCATGGGTCATTAACCCTTCTTGCTGTTTTACCTCCAGTTCTAAGTTGTTTGGCATGCAGGCCATGAAGCATTCATCCAAAATCCACAAATGTGGACATTTCACCTGCTGCTTGTTCAATTTGGTGCCTAGCACAAGTTCCTGCCACCTTTTTACAAATGAGAGGCTAAAAAAACGAAATCAATAACCATTTGAATGTCTATATTTAAAGAAATGCAAACTGTTAAAAGTAAAATGTAAATGCCATTCCTGAGTAGCAGTTTTCTCTGGGATCTAATTCATGGGATTGTGACATATAATTTAAGATGTAGCAGAGGATTTCTATTACTCTCACAAAATAGTGGGCATTTACACACACACACACACACACACATAGTGCAAAGAAAATGCCTCTAAAACGAATGCATTCTTTAGTAATTTGTAAGCAAAAGAACTAGCAGTTCTGTGTACTAGTGAATTATCATGTAGCTGTTTGAAGATGCCAATAATATTGGCAATAAAAAATATAGAGATGTTTATGAGAGCTGTCTGAAATCAGTGGTTGCAGTGAACGCTCTACTTCTGTGCTCATTTTTTATAACATTCAGAAAACAAGAAGGGAAGCACAATGTAGGTCGCTGGTGGCTGAATTTGTTAGGCAAGTCTGTTTGTTTTAGACTTTGCTTGGCCACCACTCTGAAAAGTGTTTGCTGTTGGTTTTCATTTATTTTTTGAACTTAGGTCTCATGTGATTTTCAGATCTTCAGAATCACTGTTGTGTTTCTAAGACTGATTCATACTCTCCTCTCCACCCTCTCTCTCTCTATTTTAAATATAATTCAAATGTCAACACTCTAGACTTTTGAAACAGATGATTGATAATTAGTATGTTCTTGTTGGGTTCCTTGCAGAAAAAAAATAAGAACTTACTATGAAATGAAATATGAGCTAAAATAGTTGAAAGTAGAATTAAAAAATAAAAATTGGCTTTGTACAGAGAAGACAGTTATTATTCATGTACTTATTCATGACAGAAGAAACAATTGCTAGAGAAAGCAGTGTTCTTGTGTTAGGGCAGAAAATGGCCCTGGAGAAAAGTGAGTTCCACTTCTCATTAATCTATAAGCCTCAGCTTTCATCACCATACTTTACCCTCACGTCCCAGGTGGGTCAATAGAGTCCCTGGAAGTTTCGATTTTATATCCTTGCTAAAGCTCCTATTCTAACGTTATTAAAAATATAAGATAATAAGATATATGATAATAAGAACTAAGCTTTTACAGAAGGAAGGTAGATTGTAAAAACTGTGCCTATAAAATGAAAAATACGAAGGTAGGCACTTCTGGTTGGAGACTACTGCCAAGGATGAAAATCAGGGTGTCTCTTTCCTGCAGGAGCTTGGAGTCCAGAGCAGAGGTTAGCATATTTTTTCTGTAAAGGGCCACTAGCAAATATTTTCAGCTTTGTGTGTTAGCGTTGTGGGTTATAGGACCTTTGTAGTCTTTGGAGCATGAATACTCAACACTGTAGTCATATTCAACATTACCTTTTATAGAACAAAAGCTGCCATAGACAATAAATAAACAAATCTGTGTGTCTGGGTCCGGATAACACTTTATTTTAGAGACCGAAATTTGACTATCATATCATTTCAACCTATCACAAAATATGATTCTTCTTTTGATTTTTTTCAACCATTTAAAAATGTAAAAAACCTTTCTTAGTTCACGGGTTGTGCAAAAATAGATGGTGGGTCCATTTGCCACTGCCTTGTTCTAGGTAGGTAGACAGAGAACTAATAAATTTCCTAGTCAGGTGTCAGGGCTAGAATTAGTGTTCCAAGGGTAATGCTTCTCTTCTTTAAGGGTGGGGAATAATGGTTTTCCCCTGATGACATTTGACAATTTGTCACTAAGGCTTTTGGTGTTGTCATTTGCAGGCATTTTATGTGATAAAATTTTCTTTATTTGGGTACTCAAGGTGATCAGATGTGGGAGAGTCAGAGGCAATGGCAGATGATTCCAGCTGAGAAAGGAACTAGAAGAGCTTTGCCTTCAGTTATCTCCATAAAAGAGTAGCTTCCCCTTGTGTAAGATGGACACAATTTGGCAGTAGCCAGAACGTTAAGGCCAAATGGTTAGCAGGCTTTATTCTTTTTTTTTCCCCAAGCCTAAGATGCCAGAGCTTAGAACAAGTCCTAAAAGGGTCTGACTCCAAGATAAATATTTCAAGTGTGTTAGAAAGGGATATGCCTGTCAAATCTTGTATTTAACTAGGGCTAATGTAAACAGTTATTAATAATAGTCAAAAAGTAGGAGAAAAGGGAACAACTTTTTATCCTAAGCCTTGTCTAAAAGCTTGCTATTAACATAAATTCTTTAACCTTAGTTCTGAAAATGGTATTAAATATAGATGTATCCATGAAGCACGATATTTTGACTTTAAAAAGGAAGAGCTGTTCCATCCTTCTCCCTCCCTTTCTCCCCTCCTGTCCTTCCTCCCTTTCTCTCCTTCCCTCTGTTTCCTTCCCCCATCCCCAACGTGAGCCATTGAAATCTGCTCGTTTATAAAGTAGGTTCTGAACTCAAATAACCAATAGTATCACCTAACAGCATCTTTTCAAAATATTAATTCCCTGGTTCCAAATCAACTGAATCCGAATCTGGAGGGTGGCATGGGACCATCTGTTGGTTTGGGGGCGGGGGGCGGGGGTGTTTTGTTGTTTTGTTTTATTGTTTTGTTTTGTTGTTTGGAATGGTTTTATTTATTTTACAAACTCTCCAGGTGATTCTCAAACATGAATGAACATCAGCATGAGCTAGAGAGCTTATTAAAACACAGATGCTGGGTACCACTCCTGTGGGTCTGGAGCGGGACTTAAGAATATACATTTCTAAACAAACTCCAGGTGCCCCTGCTGCTCCTGGTCTGAAGACCATACACTCGTTGAGAACTACTTTCAACCATATGACCCAGAATCCTACTCTCTCCAGTTGGCCTCTTATCCTCAGTGCAGGCTCAAGTTTTGAATGACTCTTTATGAGTTTCATCTGAGATCCTAAACAATAAGGGCTTGTAACCACACATCAAGCCCACCAAGTAGCGCCTGAGGATAAACACTGAAAGCTGGACCTTTGTTGCTTAAACATTCAGTTACCAGAAAATACACTTAGCCAAGCATTACGACAGTATGTAAATGACTTGGGGCCAGTCTGATCAGATTGCTCTGGAGTTTAAATGTGTCCATGGGCATTCGCTCTTGTTTGGGGACCCTGGAATTCTGTCACTTCCTAGAAAGGAACTTGGGGTTTCTCAGAGTCAAAGAGGGGTGGCAAATTAGACTTGATTTAATTTCTGTGTATATATAAGACCAAAATAACACAAAATCTTTCCATAATAGGATATGTCTCCGCATGGGTCATTATTTCTGTAATCTTTAATGATTCGGAGGGGTCATTACGATTCCCTGCCCCACCGTGCTTGAATTAAATGTTGAAAACCATCTCTAGAATTTGAAAAATGATGATGGCTACTTGTCTGTACCTGCTATTATTGGTGTCTCAAACATGGGAAATGTGTTGCCAGCTGGCGCTAGAGGATGGGACAGTGACATCTGAGTTACCTACTCTGTATCTCATCTGACACCCACAATAACCCTCTGAGGAAAGTGGTAAGGCTCAGAGACATTAACTCTCCCAAGGACACATCAGCAGTAAGTTCTGGATCAGGACTCATACACAGTTCTTTCTGGCTCTCCCAGGCCTTGCTGATACATAGACTCAGAGTTCTCCAACACACACAGAAGCTTTGGAAAGGAATAATAAGCCAAAATAAAGCTATGAAATGACACAGAATCTTCCTATCAGAACTTGCCTTGATTTTATTTGAATTACCTTGATTTTTAGGACCTGCACACATACATCAACATAATTGTTCTTATCAATATTTTATACATATATTCTGATTTTCAGTGAGTTGTTAGGACATGTAAAGTGCCCTGTGATGACAGTGAAGAAAATCAAGATCTGTAGAAACGTCATGGGACAGGCTGACTCCACTGAACTCTATTCACCAGGGCCAGACCCTTCTGTGAATGTCATAACCCTCTGCCAAAATGACAACCTTAGCCTCTGAATCCAGAAGTTTATGAAAATGAGAGAGGGTCCAAAGAGGCAAGGCACAGGGATGGGGGCGGGTAGGACAGAGGGAGGTAGAGAGAGCTGTGCTCTAGGAAGGCTGAAAGCAGTAAGCAGGGGAAGCGCACCTAACGTCAGTCACACAGTCTCCAAGGGTCTCCCAGAGAAGGAGCCACGGTCAGACTGATTCTCCTTGCTTGCCAGGAACCTCATGAAAGGCAGTAGCAGTGCAAGGATGTTGGCATCTCATGCTTTCTGCACATGATTACATGGGTGATTGGATATTAAAATACCTTATTTGAAACCGACAACTTCCAGAATTTGTAACCAAGCTCCATTTGCTAGAAACACAACTCAGGACACAACAGGTTTGTGTTGCTTGGAATAAGAATGCCACATTTCCGTATGATTATCTTTGAAGAGATCTATTTCTTGCTGTTTAATTTACTCACAAGCTTTTGCTTTAAAAAGTTATAAATTTTACTGAGTGCTTATTTTGTTCCAAGGATGCAGAGTGCTTCAAATGGGCCATTTCATTTAATCCTCACAACAACCCCCTGGATAAGTGCCCTTATCCTCCCCCATTTGACAAATGAGAACATGGGAGCTTAGTGTGGTTAAGTAACTTACCCAAGATCAAACAGGAAGTAGTAAAGCTGGGATTCAAACCCAGACAGTTAGAATCCAAGGCTTGGATCCCTAATTATATGATTCTGCTTCTCAGTATTTATGCAAACTTCCAGCAGTAGTTGTCAATCCTGGATGCACGTTAGCATCATCTGGTACATTGTATTTGGAGGAAAAAATCCGATGCTTGACTCCCACCTTAAGAGTTCTGATTTACCTGATGGAAAGTGGGACCAGTCACAAGTGTTTTCAAAAACTTTCCAAATGATTCTAACGTGCAGCTAACACTTGAGCTTCAAATGTATGGATGCCTGTGTGTCCCCCCACCCCATCTCCCCGAGGTTGTAATTTAATTCCACCTCTAGGATGTGACCTGGGCTTTGGGATTTTTAAAAGATCTCCAGCCCCACTCCCCAGCCCCAAGGTGATTCTAATACAAAGACAAGTTTAGGAACCTCTATGCTAGTGGTTCTCAACCTCTGGTCAGTATCAGAATCATCTGAGGAACTTGATAAAAATACGAAAAGCCCAGGCCCTATTCTATTTCACTGGGACCTGGTTTCTGTGGATCTCAAACTTTAATTCGTATCAAAATCATCTGGAGAATTTGTTTAAAAGACAGTTGCCTCAATACCACGCAGAGATTATGATTAGTTAGGTCAGGGCAGGGTCAAAATTTGCCTTTTTAATAAGTTCATGGATGATGTCATTGCTACTAGTACAGGGATCATAAGGGAATGGAATTTGCACCCCAGGGACATTTGTCAATGTGTGGAGGACTTTTCTGTTTTCCCAACGGGGATATAATGGAAGAGTACTATTGGTTTCTTGTGGGTAGAGGCCAGAGGTGCAGCTAAACACCCTAAAATGCACAGGAGAGTCCCTAAAATGACTATCCAGTCCAAAATGTCAGTAGAAACCCTGCTGTAGTCTGTACTTTAGAGAGACGTTTAGATCATTATAAACCAGAGAACTTGAATATAGATTCGGAGCAAAAATCTAGAACTCTTGAATTAGCTCGTCTTTAAAACTGAGGTACAGAACCAAGTGGCATTGTTTAACTATATGTATAAATTGTAGAACATTGTGATTTCTATTTCAAAACAGAAGACTAGCAGTCTTTTATGCATGTAAGGAATTTTGTTCTTGGACAAAATTTTTGTTCTAGCATGTATCACTATTATAGCATTTCATATCTTCCAGAGGGTTCCAAATCCTCTATGCATTTGCCTTACAACTCTGTATACAGAAATCTGAACTTACCCAAGGAACTGTTAGAGGATAATTATTCTTTTTATAAAAGTGTTAAACATAGGACCTCCTGAAAAAGCCAGTATTCATAATACATTTTATATGAAATCTGAATTACTTTGAAAAATATCTGTTTTTATTCTTTTAAATTAATTTTCCAATTACAGATGACATGCAATATTGTATTCATTTCACGTGAACATAGTGATTAGGCATTTTTATACCTTACAAAGTGATCACCCCAAAAAGTCTGGGGTGATCTGACACCATACATAGTTATTACAATATTATTGACTATATTCCCTATGCTGTACTTTACATGAAAAATATCTGTTTTGTAAATTGGAATCCGTGAGTACTTATCCAATATTGATTACGTTGTTTTATGTTCAAGAGATTTATTAGGTGATGAGGATATAGGAATTTTAAGAAAACAAAGACCTACCATCAATGGGGTTAAAGCTAAGATGTGTGTGTATGTCTCTGCGATGAGGCAGTGAGAAATGCCTTCAGGGTGGCAAATACATTCTGGAAATGTGAATGGTTTTAAGAGCATCACTGAGGGAGAGAATGCTTTGTGGGAAACGTGAAATCCAGACTAGTCCCAGATCAACATGAGCAAAATCTAGAACCTACATAACTGATCTGGAGGTAATGGATGTTTGAGGCAAAAACGAACAAACAAAACTGGGTGTTCCCAACAGGGGGCACATGATTCTGAGGTGAAGTATCTGCCCTATGTAGGAGGCACTTAGGAGATGGTGCCACCCCTTCTGCAGTGGAAAGGGGCAAGTGGGTGAGCGACTGTGCAGACTTCTGGGAGTGTGAGAAATTCTGACACTTTATTGTGAACTTTCTCCCAAGTCTTAGCCCAGACTCAGCGGCAGACCTCTAAGGAATGCCACCAAAGTAAAGGTGGGATCTGACATCTCTACTGGGCAGACCTGATCACCTTCACTTTAGAAATAAAACACAAGCTCAAAGACTGGGCTACAATTTCAGAACACGTTAAAATTAGGTAGAATGTTGATAGCCCTCTCCCACCATCCACTTAATGCATTTTCCTCTCTGACAAGTGTGCTATTTAAGGTTGTGTTCCATTGTTTGAGTGTCATAATTATCCATCTATTTTAGTGATAGCAAATAGCAAAGACTGATACTTCTCCACGGATTTTCTTCTTTGCCATCTCTCTATTGAGCTCTTTTCTAGTTCTCTGCAGTCTTTTAGATACTGTGTGGGTGAAGAAATATTAGTTCTAATAATCCCTGGTTCCCATTAAAATGAAATAGAAAGATGCAATTAGGTGAAATCTATTGACAAGTTTGTTTTTGTCCAGGGTGAGCAGGGAGCGTGTTCACCTCCTGCCCTTAGAAGCTGCATGATGGTCAGCATTTAAATAGTAGGTGGATGCATTTTGAGCATCTATTAATTACTTCAATTTGTAGGAATAAAGCCCTCTGTTCTTCCAATAAGGTTAGAAGACAATTTTTCTTTAGTATCAAGTTACTGCTTTACACTGGAATTGGCAGCTTAGTAGTCTCCTACGTGATGTTTATTGTTGTTTTCTCTGAGACTAAAAACTTAATAAATCTGCATTATTTGAAACTGCTGGCAGAGTTCTGACACTCATTTGAGTTATAGCATCTCAGAAGCATTTAGTTGTTTTAAAACCAACAAAAGACTTAAGCCAGTCACCTGGAAATTAATCAATACCTCTGTATTTCTCTATGATTCTCTATGAGAATTGGTCTTCCTATTAGTCACCCTCTTAGGATATACAGGCCCTTCTGCCTTGCTCTTTGGATTCAAGATGATCCACAAACAGAGATTTTCACTGTGATGGTGAATGAAGTGGAAATAGCATTTTACCCATCAGCCCTCTCTCTCGGCCTCCCTCCAGTACTTACTGGGCAAGACATGGCTCTGGACACTGGAGATGAAAAGGTGTATTAGATACTTCAAGGAGTTGAGCCTTCACTGGGAAATTAGACACGCCTGCTTAAGACATTTGACAAAATCCAGGTTGACTTCCTTCTCTGGAAGGCATGGGGTCCTTTGAAAATATGAGGGACAAAGTTCTAGAAACTGAGAGACAAAGACCGAAGGGTTTTTCTCCTGCCCCTTTATTCTCCATTCAAAATAACAGTGAACGACTTTTAGGTATCCCCATTTGGTTTTAGCTCTCTCTGTAGGGTTTTCTGTCAGACATGTTAACAACTCTTGACTTGGAGTTTGGGAATGGGAGGAAGGAAGAGGTACCATAATACTTTCCAGGGGTGGAAATTCAAGGAAGCCATGGAAACAGACCTCTGTAATAGCTCATTTAGCCGGGTTCACTGGGAAAGTATCCCACTATACACAGACACACAACGTAGTCTTAGAAGCAACTGTCCCAGGAATTTTGCCAGTATTACATGCCCATTTGTTGCATCATGCAAACATTTTCTTCTGGGAAAGGTGCCAAATACTTCCATGTGTGACTTTCTGAATAGATGATAGCCACAATTGCTAAACATGTGTTTTTCACAGGAGAGAAAAAAGAACTCATAAATGTTTAGTGAATGTCAGAAGGTATGTATAGGCCCTTTTTAGGGCCATAAAGGGATTTTCTGAACCAGTGCCCCAGGTAGCTCGTTTGTTTAAAACAAGTCGCTCTCCAACCTCTGCTTGTGTGCTACAAATCAGTAGCTAAATGTGTAAGGCTTAGGATAGTCACACAGCAAATCCCATGGACAGTATACCTCAGAAAAACGTTAAACTTTATCTGTTGAGACTTCTTTTTCAGTGTGTATACAATCCCAGTTGAAGGGTTTTTCCTAAAGACTCCCGTTGATACCAGCGTAATGTGGGCAGTTCTAAAAGAATCTGCATGTAAATTCTTGGAGCACATGGAATTCACGGGCACAGATTGTTTTTACATTCTTTCATGTGACTCTAGGGATTCATAGTGAACAAAAAGCAACTGATACAAAGGTTTGAATATGTGGAACAATAAACAAAACCGGTCTTATTTTTAAAAACTGAACAGTAAAGCTATGCATACATGTGTAGTTAAAATAGCTAGCTATTTAAATAACATATATTTAATTTTTGTGTGCATGATAAGCCTCTGTCAAAATAACCCAGAAAATCAGAGTTTAAAGTGATTAGAATTCCTATTAGCACAAGTTTTTACTAAACCCTTGTGAGTTAGTTGGAGTGTCTGGAAACGTGTGCAATTTAGAAATAGGGTGGTATTTGGTTATGTTTGATTGTTTTAGGGAATAGGACTTTTAATGTAGTAAAAATATTTACTAGAGTCATATGATCATAGTAGGAAGGTTTTTGCCTGGAGATAGTAAGTTGACATAAATCTGTCTGCTCTCCCGCAGACTACTGTGTCCCACCTCTTCTAGTTGGGCTGTATACTCATATGTCTTTGAGGCTTCATTTTCCTATAGGTAGAAAGTAAGATTCCCTTCCTTGTCCTCATACACCCTACTTGTAAGATACAAAATAAACTCCTTCATAATTAATTAGCTGCATGGGTCAAGCATGAGCTACGTGTCCAAAGGATGGAGGAATTATTTCCCCTACTTCCTGTTACCCACCCAAAACATGTTTGTGGATTTTGATATCTGTGATGACACTACAAGGCTATGATGAAGTGCATGTGTGTGTGTCCGTCTGTCCAGGTTTGTATCCCGTTTTGAATTTTTAGAATCAGCTAAGTCCGTTGGAATGATCGCTGTACAAAAACTGTTGCCTTACATTGTTTTCATACGACCTTCACCAAAAAGCATTCTTTTGTCTAAGAGTATTGGGAAGGTCAGGGTTTATGTACCGTATGAGTTACCCAAGCTTCAGTCAATTCCACGGAGTATTTACCATTGGGGAGGAAATGTTAAAGTTTTATCCTAGACTTGCAAAGTGAAAGAAATCATGATTATTAGGGAATATACACCATACGTAGGTCCCCAGTAGGAGGTTGTAAAGAAAGCTTATTCAATTTCTTGTTGAGAAAGAAATGGACATTCTGATTTTCTTTTTTCTCTCCAGACAACCCTAGTTGCAGCTCTCTCCATAAGCGTAATGCTCAATTTTATTTGGAAAACTAGAAGTGTATGTAAAGCCACTCTATCTTTAAAAAATATAAGTAACTTTTCCTGACAAGTTCAAAAATGTAAGACATATGGCAGAACAAATTCTTTAATTATATAGTTTCAGTTTCCATGAGTTGCAGTTGAATGGTTCCCCGTTGTTATTTCATACATCGGTTCTGTTGACACTTGCCACCAATTCTTTTTCTTAAGTGCCAGAGGTTTGGCTTTGAGGTTTTCCTAACTTAGTCTTCAGGTACTGCTCATGCTACATTATTAAAGAGAGTGAAAATAGTTCAGCTAATAAAGCATTCTTTAAAGATATCCATTCACATAATGTAAAACATAAAAAAACTAGTGTCCAGAATATGTAAAAACCTCATGTGTCAGGAGAAAAATACAAATAATATTTTTGTGGTATTGAATAGTCATGTCACATAGGTCACATGAATAGCCAATAAATATCAAAATATTATGTTATCTTGTTATAATCGGTGAGCATTTAAATAATGGTATACCACTTCACAGGCACCAGACTGGAAAAAATTCAAGTCTGACAAAACCAACTGATAAGAAGGACATAGAACTTTAGACTCTCTCAGATAGAACAGGTGAGAGTATAAACTGGTACAACCATCATGGGGAACAATTTATCTACAAGCTGAATGTGTATATGCCTCTTTCCAAAGCAATTCTACTCCCAATCTTTGCACAAGTGCGCCAGGAAACATGTAAGAATGTCCATAGTAGCATTGTTCATTACAGCGACAAACATTAAAAACAGCTCAATTGTCCACTGAAAGTAGAATGGATAAGTTGTAGCATAACCATGCAACAAAATACTGTGCTGCAGTAAAAGTGAAGCAGAGCTATATATGTGCACCAATATAAATGAATTAAAGAAATAATTTTGAGTTCAAAAAGCAACTTGCAGAAGAATACAGAGTGTAGCTCCATTCATATGAAGTTCAAATATAGGCAGATCTAAACAATATATTGTTCAGGGACATATGCATGTGATTAAAATATGAAGAAAGGGAATGGAAAGACAATCACAAAATTCAGGATAGAGATTGCCTCTGGGGGCACACAGTAGCCTTAAAAAATATTGGTAGTGTTCCATTTCTTAAGCTGGCTGGCGAGAATAAGGTTGTTCCTTTTATTTTTATGTTATTTTATACAGATATATACCTTTATTCTGTATGATATACTCGAATTAAAGTATTTTCTAAACTTAAATTTTAAACAATAATTTATTTTTATATTAGGTACTTGGTTTGGTTTCTCTAAATAAAACTAATGGATTAGTTTAATATTTTTCCTTGCTAGAGTCTAATAATTGCCATGGCTTCCTTGGGTGCAAAATTTTAAATTTTGAAACCCTCTCCAAAAAAGATCGAACTGTTTAATTTTTTACAAACATATGTATATTTACACATATATGAATGTTGAGATGATACATATGAAAGACTTTAAAGACGTGCATACCTATACAATTGCAAGGTAATATATGTATGGTGTATGTTTTAAAGGATAGATAGAATTACTGTTTTTAGAGTAAGTAGAATGTGGCTAAAGATCAAATTTAAAAGATTATCCTCCAAAATCTCAGGTAAACCTATTTATTTTTGGTTTTGTTTTGATACTACCAAGGCAAGATAGTTCAGAGGAGGAAAGATGTGACTAGAGCATCAACTATCTTTGCAGAATAAACTAGCATTTCCTGTTATGTTACATAAATGTTGAAGGAGAAGAGAAACAGGTTTTCACCAAAAGAAATAAGGTAATTAAAGTACATCTCACTAAGCTACAGAGTCAAAAGTTCACCCACCTTAACATGTGCTACCTCTCTATCCTAGCCAAAAATATGATTTATCAGGCTGGGTGTATAAGAGTTGGTGAGATTATTCCAGGAAGAAGCACCACCAAACTTTGGTAAATATTGATGCATTTAAGATGGTACGCAATATATGTTACAATTGGCTCAGTGCATGACCAGTCAGAGAGCCATGCTGGCCCTTAGGCTATTGGTGCATTCTAATATCAAGACTGGTGTTTCTCAACCTTTTATTTTGTGTTTTAGATGTTTTTGTTTTCTTGTTATCCGAGAACAGTGCCTTACACAGAGTAGTTGTTCAATAAATATTTGTTGAATGAATGAATGACACATTTAAAGTTTAAAAAGCAGAGAATAAAAACTAAAAGCTGTGTTTGAGAATACAGTAAATATTTATAAGGGCATTTCATGTAGACTGAGAATAACTCAGCTAATGAAAACACGGCAATTTGGTATACTGGGAAGCAGACTAGAACTACTGCCAGGTGCATGGGCTGTGGCATCTGAAAGATGTGAGTTCAAAACTCATCTCTAGATTTATAATCTCAACCAAATTACCAAGCTTATCTCTTTTATTTTTCTGTCTATTTTTAAGATTCTCTTTGATCTAGAGTAGTATCATATGATACAGATCTCTATCCTGCTTGGGACTCATATTTTCAGAATGTGAAGATTCTTGTCTTTCGTCAATTCTGAGCCATTATTTCTTTAAATATTAACTATTCTTTGTCTCTAAAGTTGATTTTCGACACATATTGAAACTCTTTGTCTCCTCCATGTCTCTTAAAATCTTTCATATTTTCCCTGTCTTTATCTTTCCTCCGCTCCATCTTTGATTTCAATGTTTCTGTTCAGACTAATTTACTGTTTGACTTTCCTACTGAGATTTAATTTCAACAATCATACATTTCAAATCTAAAAGTTCTATTTGTTATCTTAAGTCTCTTGGTTGTTTTTCTTCATGTATTTTGTTATTATGGTTTTTATTCATTTCATGATTAAATTCATTTCGGGATTTTGCCTAAGGGAATCTTTTCTGGTCTGGATTGAAGAGGCTTCCCTCTAAAAGTGTTTACTTTTTTTTTTTCTTTTTTTTTATTAAATTTATTGAGGTGACAATTGTTAGTAAAATTACATAGATTTCAGGTGTACAATTCTGTATTACATCATCTATAAATCCCATTGTGTGTTCATCACCCAGAGTCAGTTCTCCTTCCATCACCATATATTCGATCCCCCTTACCCTCATCTCCCACCCCCCACCCCCCACCCCCCTTACCCTCTGGCAACAAAGTGTTTACTTTTAACATATGAATCAGGCATATTGCCAGTCCAAATCCCTTTTGCAAAACTTTCTTAGCTGGAATTTCCCATTCTATGTGAGCAGCATAGATTTGAATCTAAAACTCTAGGAGAAAAATGCCCCCAGGGTAATGAATTCTCAGGAAAACCCTTCATGTTTCCTCCACCTGGAACAAGGGCCAAGAAAGACAAGCTTCTTTGTTGCCTGTCTATGCTGAAGGGCAGATTTTGTTTCATTTTTTTCTAAAATTTCCCTTTTACTGAGGGTATAGTTATTCAAAGTTCCCTGCTTTTTAGGAGTTTCAATTCCATTTCCTATGAACCTCTTTGTGCCCCAAGGCTTTATCCTTTGGTCTTTCATGGATGTTATACCTCTAACCCTCAGGGGTTTCTGGCTGATTTCATTTCTCAATTTGTACTTGTCTTCTGGGGATTCCCTTTCTTGCAAACTCAACTATGCAGTTCAGGGTGTTTGTAGAAGGAAGTTTCTCAGGATAACTATCCTTCCTTGATGCACAAAATAGAAATCTCTCACTTACCTAATATTAGGCCCAACCATAACTTGCTGATATTTGACCATTTTTAACTTATAAAATTTTATGTTTTATAATATCATGTTTCTTAAATATTTAAATTCAACACTGTCTAAACTTCACAATTCATAGGATTAAATAAGATAATGTATGTAAAGTTCTTATCAGTTTGGACATGTAGTAAGGAATAAATGGTATCTTACCATTATAAACACATACATATCCATAAATGCATGAAATATTATGGGAAGAATACATATCACAAATATGCATACTGTTGATAGGATTTGTCTCAAGGGAGGGGAACTGAATCGCTGGAAACAGGGAAGGGCAGATAATTGGTCCTATAAACCCTTTGGTAAATTTTGACTTTTGAACAATTTGCATGTATTTTTTTATTCAAAAATTATTTTAAAAACAAAAAATTATAAACCCATCAGACTGCCTAATGTACTATACATAAGGTAGAGTGTGAGATCTGGGCATGATGTTTTACTCTTATACTATATATTTCTGTGTTGTTTGAATTTTTTTCTAATACACATCTTCATATACTATGTTTATAATTTAAAAATTAAAGCTAAAAAATCATTTAGACATATATCCATATTGGTGTGATATTTTATTTTTACCTATTTGTATGACAGAACTAAGATTATCAGTACCTTAAAGACAATCAGTGGGCAGGCAAATCCATAGGGTTTGATGTAAAGAGCAACAATAAAAAATTCAAAACAAGGTAACTTCAAACGCTGAGTTTTAGAGATAGCAGAGGTATTTTATAGTTATAAATTGCATTCTGTGCTTTGAATATTTTAGAGAAGACATTTCGCCTCCGAGTAGAGGAAATGATTGTCAAAACATGGTAGATAAATGAGACGTTGTTTTGTTGTGGTGGCAGTTTCTCTTAAAGCAGCTACTGCTTTTTAAAACAGGCTCACACTATGGTTCCTCTCATGTGGTCGTGAAGACATTTACAATAAAGATGCTAATAGATTTTTTAAAGTGCACCTTCAGTTGGGATGTTTCCCTAAGAATTATGAGACCATTAAACGAAGTTTTCATAGCAGCCTAAGTGCCAACATCCTTCTAAGGAGTCACCCAATATGGCAGGGGAGAAAGCCCACCGTATGTCTGGACTATTGGAATTTACCTCAAATTTATTTTTCCTGAGGCATTTGAGGTAATGTGGCATTCTGTTGACTTCTTTCCCCCATTCTGTCTACATCTTCCCCCCTTTCAGTGTAAGATTTCTTAACCTCCTCACTGTTGACATTTCAGGACTGATAGTTGTTTGGGTGGGGGTGGGGGGCTGTCCTGTGCACAGAGGGTTATTACTCTGCTTATTGAGTGCAGTTTATGAGGCACTGTGCTTTTGACTGCCCTCCTTTTCTCCCTCTGTCAGTATGGTCATAGGCTGTTTAGCAAAAGTCACATGTCAGTTAGGTCCCTTAGGAAACTGATCCCTGATGATGTGTTTCCAAAAGGAATCCTGCTCACTTCCAATATGGAGGCTAGTTCTGAAGGATCAACAACGAGAAGGCCACAGCTCCCTGATACTGAGATCGCCACTCTTTCTGCTCCTTCCTCCTGTTAGCTCCTGGTGAGGCTGGTGGTTACAGCTTGCTAGTGGCAGTAACACTCCTCTCTGCCACTTGTACCATTTGATCAGGACAGCCCCAGAGGAGTACAGGAGCAGCAGACCCTTCATCTGCTGTGACCCACCCTTAGGGCTGCCCTGGGACACTTCCACCTACCTCCCTGATGGTGACAAAAATGTCAATTTCCTCATACGCTATCATGTCTCAGTTTCATTTTCTTCCCTGGTTTCTAGTTTATAGCTGTCTTCTCCTCTGTCAATCTGGAAATGTTAACTTCAGTGCAACTAACTGGAAATTTTTCATGTGTATATTTTTCATTGTACCTTAACTCCAACTAAGGAAACTTAATGACCCATTTCATCAAGAAATTTCAGCCTTTTGCCTTCCGGGAGAATCAGGTTCATAGTAATTTTTCCATCCTTTTGTCACACCATGTTATGGGCATTGTCTGATTATAGTTTTTCAGTAACCTGGAAATTTTCATTTTCTAAGAAAAGGTGGACACAAGGGAGGGAATAACAAGTTTCGAGATCAAAATGAAATTTCTGAGATTGAGCAGTTGTTAAGGAATGATTATGTCCCATCTATAACTTTAAAAGTTTGAGTTCTGAGTTTTTTCCACTAAGATTTTATTTTAGTGTAAGTCAGGTTTCATAAATATGTAATGAATTTCAGTTTACCATTAGTTCTCCCATTAAATAAAACATCATTATATCAGAAGAAAACTTCTCTTCTGACTCCCAGAGAAGTCTGTTAAACTAAGACTAAAGCTCAGGCAGGTTTTATTTCTGGTCACATTAGGCCTTTCTCACAGAAGGGATTGGGGGGAAGGCAGGGGAAAGCCCCCATCCTATATTTTCTATGACCTGTAACTCATCTAAGTGCAGGAAAGGAAAGTAGAAAAACTGCCTATTTCTGGTGCTTTTCAACTAAAAAATTAGATTGAGGGAGCAGAAAACATTTTGCTGTGCAGGATTAATTAAAATTCATTTTTATTGAATTTAAGAGTGGAGAAGGATAACTTGAAGACCTGTAAGGAATGACTTGATGAAAAAGAATATATTAAACTCAGAGGAAAGTATCCAGAGTTGGCCAGAGCAGTGACCGTTTCTAACGGGTGTGCAGGAATCCTGTAGCCACATCTATTCTGAGTAGACAAATAACAAATCTAAATACATAACTCCCAGCTCCTGGCCGTGCCAGAGAACTATTAAAGGTTACCTACCAACTCATAATGTGACAGGGACATGTGTTAACCACAGACTCCAGGGTAATTTCTCAGGGGAGAAAGAAGTAACGTGGAACCCAGACCTTTGGAGAAGACACTCATTTTGTAGTGGGATAACGTGAACCTCCTAGAAGACCCACTGAGCACCCACTCTTGGCATCCCACTCTCAGCTAACGGGTAATAGGGTGGGAAAGGAGGAGGGTTTGAAAGGGAAGTGGTCTTAGCTTCTTGGTTTCTCCCACCCCGAAAGACAATGGACTCCAGCATCCTAAACTGATCGGAAATGAGTCCATTAATCAGCAATTTTTCTTCAAAGATCTCAAAACAATGTACCACAGTTTTCGGGTAGTAATAATTGTATCATTTGTACAGCTGAAAAATGTTATCACCAGTGGTAATTACATTTTATAGCTGCCAAATGTTGAAACTTTTACTTAGGGAAACTTTGGCCTGGGTAAAATGAACAGGAAGATTCATAGTCTCCAAAGGACACAAAACTTCCAAGTTTACCATAGTAAGTGCAGAGGTATGTTTCTCATCTCCCTGTGTCCTTGTTGTCATTGTCAGGATGCCTAAAACGTGCTCCTTTGCCAAGAACTGGATCTGGTTATCAGGAAGGCCAAGATTTATAAGGTTCCAATAAGCACCTAGGACAGGTACATGAAAAGAACAGATGGGAGAGCTCTCTCTCTGGTGTTCTTTCCAACATGGGTCCTCCCTTCTTTCCTCCCGTGTCTCTCATCATTTCAACGTGGGTACTGTAAACCTATGTTACAGTTAGAAATTCTGAGGTATATAAAAAAATCGACTATTATATATTTAACACAGGTTATTTTCCTTTTCACAAGGGAATTTCACATTTGCTTTGAAATAAAAAGTTTTCAATGTAGGGAAGGAAAATGGCCAAATGATTCCCAATTCAGTGGGAGATGATGTCCAGAGCACCACTTTCGACATGACAAGGATATGACTGTGGGTCAACCACAACATAACTTGCCTGTACATCTGTTCAATGGGGTTTAGAGTTTTGTTCCATGTGCGTGATTCCAGAGAAATTGTTAGTTTTTCCCATTGCAGCAATACTTAATTAGCTGTGCCATGAGGATACTACCGGTTGTCTCTGTAAATTCATTGTAAATTATGTGGGCATTGTAATTAAGTGTAGTACTATGTGTGGGAAAGCCACAGCCCAGATGTCTGAGTTAATCTGTCAAAGTTGGATTTCAAGTTCTTGCTGCAGGCTCTCTCTGTGTAGCCAGACTCACCTTCTCTTCAGAAGAGCAACTGAACCAAAAATGGCAGGGCGGCTTAGTACACATCGTCAAGTTTACTTAGTTTTAAAGATATTTGCATTCATCCTCACTGGTCTCAGTGTAGATAGATTTCTTAGGTAACCAGATGAATAATATTTAACCTTTCTTCATAATATGGTTGTTCTGAATATATACAGAGCATAAGAATGGATAATGAGAAAAGCATAAACATGAAATTTTATCTAGTTTCTTAGAAACAAATAGTGTTTATATCAGTGTTATACCACAGCAACTATTTTTTTTCCCTAAAACGTAATGTAGACCATAAAATTATTCACAAAACAAATGCAGGCTATCATTTATCAGTCCTATCTGACATTGAAAATATTTATCTCACTTGCAGAATGTATCCGTTGGGAGGAAAAATTATACATTCCACTGTAATATTCAACATCATTTGTTTCCCAGCTGCCAAAAGTGAAAAAAGAGTTTACTTTTCACTGCAACAAATACATTGTAATCTCACTCCATTAAAGGCCAAACTTGAGGATTATGCATCTGAGAGAAGAAATTTAATTTGTTTGAAACGTGCTTTCAGTACATGGGAGTGGGCTGCCTGGGTAATGCTAATATTTCCACTGTTTTGTGAAATATGAACACTCATTGAGTGTACATCTAAAGAAGACCCACACGTTGAGTGTGCTAGCAGGGATGAATGCCAAAGTGAAAGAAGTAGCTATTAATGGAATGAGGGAGCTAGATGCGTGAAAAGAAACCCTAGAAGATATGTAGAAACTTTGAGCAAGATGCTCTGAGAGGTCTATTTTCTCTTTTCCTTTGGGCTGTGGCATCTTTGTTGTCTGAAACTTCAGCCCGGTTTGGTTAGGTGGAAGTCTTTTCTTGACGAGGAACAGGTTCCAGTAAGACCTCGCTCAGTGTAAGTGGCCAAATCTGCTCTTGTATTTGCACCCTAATTCAGCTGGTGATTCGGGTTCTGTTCCTATGTTTTCTGGCCATATTAGGAGAACATAAATGGGAAGGATACAGAGAGGGACAGATAGGTGAACCTTGGGGGAAAAGAGTAAAAATGTCTGAGGTGAACCTTTTGAAATTAAACTTCCTATCTTTCTTCAGATGATGTCACAAGTACTCCCCAGTCAGAAATACCCACTCCCTCCTATATGCTCCCATAGAATTTTGTTCATGCCTCAAGGGGAGCATATATTATACTCTGTTATTGCTTGTTCACCTGCCTGCCATTCCGAGCAACACTTAGGTTTCTCTCTGTAGTCAGATTGTCTCTCTGGCATCTGGAAAAGGATCTGCAAACAGTACCGTGTTTCCCCAAAAATAAGACCTAGCCAGACCATCAGCTCTAATGTGTCTTTTGGAGCAAAAATTAATATAAGACCCAGCATTATATTATATTATATTATATTATATTATATTATATTATATTATACCTGGTCTTATATTATAAGACCGAGTCTTATATTAAAATAAGACTGGGTCTTATATTAGTTTTTGCTCCAAAAGACTCATTAGAGCTGATGGTACGGCTAGGTCTTATTTTGGGGGAAACACAGTAGTTGCTTAACACTTGTACATACTGGGTGAATGAACAACCAAGTACACAAGTAAGTCTGACTATATCCAGAAGGTGAACTCGTCGCCTGTTCCCCCTCTATTCTCAGTACCTGGCATAATTCCTGATTAGCAGAGGGTCTTGTATAAACTAGTAGATAAGAAAGATCCAAGACTCTGGTGGCAAATAGACCTGAGTTTGAACCCCAGCTTTATCACCGATGAGCTACGTGAGTTGGGACAAATTACTTTAATCTCTGTGCTTTAGTTTTCTCACCTATAAAATAGGGTTAATGGTAGATTAACCTGGTAACATAGGCAATAAAGGCCAGGGCACAGTACCAGCCCAGGCATGAAGAAGGCTTCACTTAAAAATCAGCAAATCTTTGAGACTGACAGGTTATGAGATTCACATTAAGTGGTTCTTCACTCTGTATTTAGTTTGGATGTTTATTTAATTTTTAAGGTGCAAAATTTCATGAGAAAAAGGATAATGTGATAATAAAAAGCTTTGTATGTCTGGCGCGTTATCCATGAAACAGTTAGGTGAAATGGAATTACCCCCTAATTGAGGGGCTATAATTGACACAAATAAACATTTATTCATTCTAATTAACTCTAGATTAATTAGAGTTAGCTGGTCCTGATGTTTGCATGGTCACTGTATGTTTCCTACACCCCCAACTCACCCAATCTTTTCTGTGAGGTGACAGAGCAGTGAGCTGTTCTATCACAAGCTGAATTGTGTGCTGCTTTATATCCCAGGGGTCTCCTCGGAGTCTCCTACCCTGGAGCTTTAGTTTTACAACATTCTTGTGCCTGATGGAGAAAATATGGCTCTTGTGTTTTAGGACTGAGTTAAGTAATCTGGCCTAAGACAGCAGCTATTTTTGTAAGGAAATACCCAACCAGCAGTTGGACAATAATTACCAGGTGTACAATCCTAGCCTAGGATCTAAATTGACCTTAACTAACTGAGTATACTGGGGTTCATTTTTTAACTTCTCTGAGTTTCAGTGTCTTTACTTATAAAATGTGAGTAATAGTCTCTGCTCCTCTTAAATCACACAACTTTTGTGAAGATCAAATGATATTATATGCCTGAAACATTTTCGGAAAATATAAAGCAAATATTAAATAGTAAATCCTACCCCCTAAGTACCTCATATTTGTTGTTTCTCTCTTTAAATGAGTCTCTTTTGAAACACCGCCAGGACATAAACAAATGTTGCCCGGTTTGCTTTGGAGGAATCTTTTCTCAATCACATCAAAGATTAACCAGTTCTCTAAGTAATCTGGCATGATCATATTGACTTAACAAATGAGAAAACTGGAACACAGAAGTGCTCTAATTTGCCCTGATTTCGTACAGCAGGCTAGTATGGCGGCTTCCACATTAAGAAACTAAGCCTAATTGCTTTCTTGGTCACTGCACCAACCAGAGAATTAGGAGGCCTTTGTATTTTATATGTAAAGAAATAAACCCAGAAGTAATAGAGTGGCACAAATAGGTTACCTGTTTTTCCGCAACCGAATCTCTTGAATATTCAAATTGATAATTTAAAATGTAGGTAATTTACGTTTATTATAGGCAACATCAAAGATTTACAGCTTTTGTAACTGTTTCCTCCAAGGAAGACTCTCTAGAAAGCTTGTATTGAAATGTATACAATGTGACATATAGATGATATATTACAGAATTGTACACTTGAAACCTATGTAACTTTACTAACCATTGTCACCCCAATAAACTTAGAGAGAGAAAAAAGAAATGTATATACATATCTGGTGGGACCTTGTTTCCACTTCCCTTTTCCTACTGCAGAAGACTTCTGAGCCAGAATTGAGGCTATGACTGTAGTGGGACCTAAAAGGTCCTTTACTATCTGTCAAAGTGAAATAAAAGCAGCAGCAGTTGAGAGAACATGGGAGAAAACGCCAGCAGCTATCCTGGAGCTGTAGTCCTTAACAAGTGTCTCACTGCCTAGACAGAGTATTTTGGTATGCCACCCGCCGGCAGGCCTGTAAGCGTTTCTAGCTTAAACAGAGATTGGATTTTTCTCTTTGAATACCAGCAAGGACAAGCAATTAATTTATGGACTGATTAATGGTGTATTTCATCTCTGTTGTCAAAGATAATCATTCAGTCATGTTTAATGAGGTAATCTGCCTTCATTAAAGTCATTAGACTCGTTAATAAATAAATATGTGGTTAGATTTCACAGAACTTGTACTTCATAATAAAGAATAAGCTAAGTCAACATTTCCCTGAAACATTTAGAAAATGAGAAAAATGGAGTTATTCCAACAATCATTTTTCCCTAGATCAAAAATCACCAGCCTTCAAGAAGGATGTATAAGATGATCTTTTGGTATATAGGGAAAAGGTAATAGAATTTCCATATTTTCTTTTAATTTAAAAAAGAAAGAAATTACCCTGGACACATTAATGTCCCCACTGACACCAGTGCTCTTGCTCTGACCACGTGCCCCACGGTCGTTTGTCACAAGGTATGCTGAGGTTTTCTACGGTGCCACAGGTAGACAGTACCCTCATGCATTCAACAATTATTCACTGAGTGTCTCCTGTGTGCTGGATTCCGTGTCAAATATGGTAAGCTAAGGGATGGTGCCTGCCTTATTCCCTTATTCTGAATAATTTCATCTATGTATTTACGGATTGCTGACTCTCTCCAAACAAAATGCTTTTCATGTGT
Source organism: Rhinolophus sinicus (assembly GCF_057876585.1). Lineage (NCBI taxonomy): Eukaryota > Metazoa > Chordata > Mammalia > Chiroptera > Rhinolophidae > Rhinolophus > Rhinolophus sinicus. The sequence goes on from NC_142504.1 coordinate 29,927,841, forward strand.
TAATTATTCATTTGATATAGGTATATGTAAAGGAAATACAAACCATGGAATAAGGATTTATAACAGATAAAATAGGACGTAGTTCTTCATTTTACATGAGAATTGATGATAGCATTCTTTTAGGCAGTACCTTCCCTTATTCATTGTAATTATAGTATGTGTGATTTAAAAATATATGTTAAATCTTAGGCAATTGCAATAACCTTGCCCATGTTTTCTGAGGTGGAAGAATCTTTTATGTGCATCTCTTGGCCACGGAATTTTGTGGTGGTGGAAATGTGCAAGAGTAGAAACATAAAAGTGGGAAGTTGAGAGCGAACTATAGATACAAAAAAATGATCAGAGGGGAGCAGTGTGAGGGAGCATGAAGGAGAAACAATTTCCAAGGGAGAGAAAGAGAGAACAAGGTTTGGGGGAGAGACAAAGAAGAGAAAGAAAACAAATACATTTGCACAACTGCTGAAAAACTTTTGGTGAGTTGGATAAGAAAAGATTGGAAGCAATTTTTTTTTTAATTGCATGATGTTCTTAACCCTGTACCCTACTTTCTCGATGCATTTTTAATAAATATTTTATTATGCAATTATGTGTAGATTAGATTAAGAAGGTAGACTGAGCATATGTATTTACCAGTATTCCCATTATATATCCCATGAAGATAAAAACATAACTTCAACAACATGTGCTTCAAAATATTAATGGTAAACAGTTAAGAATAGACACAGGGTGTATAACTTCAAATGATCGGTGAGAAAGTAAATAGAACACTCCACAATTAAAATAACAACACGTCTTCATCCAACAAAACACAAGAAAGGAAAAGAAGCAAAACAAAGACAAAGCTTAGTGTGTGAAGGTTAAGTTTGGCTTTATATAACAGAAAACCTGAAATAACAATGAGTTAAAGATTTAAGAAATACATGAAAGAACAACAGAATAACAAAGGAGGTAGACAGTCTGAAACAGATCTGGGTGCTGCAAAACTCTCGTAAGCACAGGCTCCTCTACTCTCTCTGTAGAATCCTCCAGCCAGCCATGTGTCGTCTGTCTTTAAGGCTGGTCCGTGATAAAAGGTGGCTTCTGGAGCTCAAACATCATATCTGCGAGCATGTTGCAGATCCAATGAAGAAGAAAAGATAAAAGAATGAAAAAGTGTACACTTTTCAATCAAACTTCCTGTAAGCAGCTTTCCCAAAAGAAACAAGGGAAGGAAATGAAGGGAGTCAACACACACACACACACACACACACACACACACACACACACCCCTAGGCCACCATTACCTGGGCCACCAGGAGAATGAACTTTTTTCCCCCTAATCCTGGCGTGCTAACATCTAGTTTTTTATGAAACAATGATGTCAGGGTGGCTAGTCCTTACAACAAAGATATGCAACTAGCTGACATATGACTTAATGCCAACCCCAACCCAAGTTGGGGTCAGGGGCAGCAAGTCAACAGTGCTCAGAAGCTCGCTAGAGCAGGCAGGCCTGTGACCTGTGTCAGCGCTGTTAGAGTCATCGTGTCTTTTTCTCTCCTGTCCTCATTTTTCGTGTACGGCACAAATCCTACCAAACTCCTCCCTAGACCACCCACCAAAGTAAACCTACCCGGAGCCTGTAGTTAACCCCTGTTCCAATGACCGTTCCTACTTTTGTATGTGGTTCATCTCAGTAGAACACCATTGTCATAAACAGAGGATCCCACAGTTGGAGCAATGGAGAATGGATTATGCAGATTGCTGCTTTTCTCAGGAGTTTTAATTCTATCTAGTCAAATCCTTTCCTTGGTTTTGTCTGTGTTAACATTTGTAGTTAAAAAAATGCAAACTGTTGTGTACTTGGTTGTGTACTCCCCTTGTTTTAACTCTGTCTCTTTAAAGGTCTTGCTGCTTTTAGCTATACTAACTTGCCTTGATGCTGCAACCCTTCCATATAAAGAATACTCCCATAATTCCCCTCTGATTTCTCTCCCTGATTAAACATCCACCTAATGTAGATCTATGTAAAGGTAAAGAGAAACGTCTGGAAACAGTTGTTACCTCTGAAAAGTAAAAAGGGGAAATGGAGCACAGTGGTAAAGTACTTTCACTTTTTAGTCAATATACAGTTCTTCTGAGTTATCTTAATTTATTACAGTAAAAGTGTCTTTGGTGTTATATTTTTCAAGGAAGAAAATTTTAATTTTTTAAAATTCTGCATTACCCTTCAATGCTTTTGAGTTAGATTTTGTGAAAGGTTTTTTTTTTTTTGGGTGGGGCAGGGTTAGGGGGTGGAAGTTGGTGGTTTTCTTTTCTTTGTTTTCTTTGTTTAGGTAACTGGACAATTGCCTCAAGTCAGAGAGAGAGAGAGAGATAGAGAGGGAGGGAGAGAGCGAGAGAAGCCCAATGTTATTTTAGTTACATATTTAGAACAAATATCTGGGTTTGAAATCTGAAGTCCATAGAGAGAGTTAAAAAAAAAAAAAAAAATCCCCTTACCATGCCTGACAATACACCTGATTTATGGAGCAATAAAAAGAAATTCAAGCTGACACAAGCTATGATGCTCCTTGGAATACTGCCTCACAACCAGACAGAAATTGTGGAAATTACGATGAAAATTCAACCTGTCAGACAAATATACTTTTTGTGACTAGATGTTTCAGGCAGGCAGGTAGATATACACAAGGCTGTGTGAATTCAAATGGAAAAAAGACCAATAAACTTCCACACAGCAGTGTAGGCTAGAAGTTATTTTCCAAGTCAGTATACGTGGGCCTGCATTTCTTCAGAGAGACCTTCCTGAATGGAGAGATAGGCTGGTGTTCATTGGCTCTGAGTGGCTCTAAATCTTTGCTCTACTTTTCAGTCTGTAAAAGGACACCCCAGATAATCCCAACAGCAGGCGAGAAGGCCCTTTGATGTTACCCAGTACTTGTCCCTCTGCCTCCTCTTCTGCTCCAAGTCTATTCTTCCCACGCACTCTGAACTTGGTGTGGTGCTCTCGTTGCGTTGCAAGGCTGGTCAGGAGGGAGGTCATTCCGTGTTTCCCTGAAAATAAGACCTAGTCGGACCATCAGCTCTCATGCGTCTTTTGAAGCAAAAATTAATATAAGACCTGGTATTATATTATATTATGCCCAGTATTATATTATACGCTGTTTATATTATATTATATATTATATTATATTATACCCAGTATTATATTATATTATACCCGGTATTATATTATATTATATTATATTATATTATATTATATTATATTATATTATATTATATTATATTATACCTCGTATTATATTATATAAGACCCGGTCTTATATTACATTAAAATAAAACCGGGTCTTATATTAATTTTTGCTCCGAAAAATGCATGAGAGCTGATGGTCCGGCTAGGTCTTATTTTCGGGGGGAAACGGTTGCCACCTGCATAGGAAAGAAAGGATGGGATCCATAGTCCCTCACAGGGGCCGCTTTTCCACAGTGCTGAGATTTTCATTGATTATTTTCTTGTGTCCTTAATGGGTAATTGCAGATCTTTTATTGAATAAGTTAATTACTAAATTAATACTTTAGATCCTTAATAATAGATTTTAATTCTGGGTTGCAGTATGGTAAAGAGTACACATATACATACACACCGTGATTTTCATGATTCTTTTATTGTGTCCTTAATGGGTAATTGAGGATCTTTTAAGTGTGGAGACTAGACGAGGGCAAGTGGGAGAACAAGTACCATTCTCATGGCATAGGTAACTTGGTTGGCTTTAGAGGCAACTGGAAGCAACATTGAGAAAAGAAGATACATTCTATTTTCTGTTTGTTTTCATGCTTCGGGTCTATCAATGTAGGTTACCTTCATCTATAAGGAAAATACTGACTCAACTGCTTTAAAAACAAGGATGTTCATTTTTTTATCTTAACAACAAATGCAGAAATAAGATGGTTCTTTCATCGTTGGCTAGTTCAATGATTCCATGCCCTCATCAGAAATGTGTTTGTCCTCGGAAGTAGCTCCTCTCATGGTCAGAAGATGTTACCACAATTCCAAACTTTACATCTGGACACAACATCCAATGTATGAAAGGTCTTTTTGTCCCATGTGTCTCTTTTAAAAAGCAATGAAATCTGCCCATGTCTTGGCAGACTTCTCTCATGTTTCAGTGGCCAGATCGTGTCTCCTTGTCTTGCGTAACACAGTAGCTGGCAGGGAGGATAAGATTATTAGAATTGTCTGTCAGGAGTTAGCCTGAGCTGGGGAGAGGGCACCCCTCCCTGAGGTATAGACACCCTATACAAAATTGGAGCTCATTTAAATATAAAAAGAGGATAATGGATATTGGCGAGGCAAACATAAATTTTTGCTATGGTTGATAGTATGGAAATAAATAACCTCAACACATAGTGTTTATTAAATATGTACTATGTACTTGGCAGAGCTACCAAAGCACTTTCTATGAAATATCTCAAGAACAAACTTATGAGATAATGGTAATATCAGGTCCAATTTATAGGTGAGGAAATAAGCTTAGAGAATGTAAATAACATGTCCAAAAAAATAGAGGTGGAAAAGGACAGAATCTGTGCTCTTAACTACTCCACATTGTACACTTATTCACAAGTTCTAAAATAGTCTTGTAATTTTTATCCTTTGTGTATTTGCTTTAAAAATGCTTGCTTTTTAAAATTTATTGCAGTCAAGGCTGGAGAAGTTGCATATTATTCTCTATTGCCTGGATATGTTAAGTATTTCTGAAGGGCGCTTATAGGGGACGTGATAATGAAGAACCATTTCTATTGTATTCTCTTTCAAGACCTCAGTGCTATTTCCTCTACCACTTTGTCATTCCACTCTCATTTTCCTCACTTCTCATAATTCCAGTGAAAAGAGCTAGAAATACCAGCATCTATATTTTAATTATTATTCCCCTAGATTCTCCCCTTTCATCACCAGATCCATATTTTGAGCCGATTTGTCGCTTAATTGTCACAACACAACATATCCTTTCACAGCACAGTACTGGGCTAGCAAAACCCAAGGTCTTAATGGGGCGACTACCAGTGACTTAACAAGCATTCTTCTGTTGGCAGAATCTTCTTCTAGGCCCCTGTGCATGTGGAGTTGTGGGGGATCAGAAAACACTACTCTAGGAAAGGGATAATGAGGAAGTATGATTTTATTAGGTTTGACATTTTATCATCTGAGCCTTGCCACAGATTATTAATACCTAGCAATGGACTGCAAAAAATAGGATTTTTCAAGCACAAAATTTATTTCTTATTTGAAGCTGTAATTTTTTAAAAAGTTTTTGTTTGTTTGTGTTGCTCACTCTTTAGACATGTTTAAGCTTCTGAGATGGTAGGAGTAAACCTTGGAGGTGATTCATCAAAACTTCTGGTTTCAAATCTGATAAATGGGGGGCTAAGTGTTGTATTGAATTTGGATATATCAGAGCAAGCTTCAGAGTCAGTAATGAATCATCTGAACATAAACTATTTAATTTAGGATTTCTTTGGAATTTAAAATGTTACGTGTGTGTGTGTGTGTGTGTGTGTGTGTGTGTGTGTGTTTAACACTGGGTGAGAACAAACACTGGATTTTTTTTTTTTTTTAAGTATGCCGTTTGATGAAGTATGTCATTTTAAAGTTACAGCAAGTCGTCTGCCTCCTTAGAAGCAAAAGCTTAAATTACTTCTAAGGAAGTCTCTTGTTGGATAATGGGAAAAGTTGGTCTGCTCCAAAATGCTTGGTTTGTCAGTAAGAAAGCAATTAAAGCGGCTTCTCCAAGCTCACACTGGTAATTAGTATCAGAAGCGAAGCAGGGCCCTAGATTTCTACGTTTAAGACCAAGGTACTTTCCCTTCAACCACATTACCACCCATTACTTCCTGGCTCAGAAGGACCTTGTACTTGGGACTTAATTTAAGCTTTATAGTCACCATATTGAAATTCTTCATATTTTTATCTCTGAATTGGTAACTGAGGTCCAATGGCATAATCCCTAAACAAGTTCAACTTGGTTTTCTGACCCTTGCAACTAAAAGAGATTTGACATATTTTACAGACCTTTCCAGGTCTATGAAATTTTCACATAGGAAGAGAAAGGATGCTTGCTAGGTACACAAGCACTACTCCCATCACATGTCAGAATTTGACTTCAAGACTGTGATATCTGTGAGATTTATTTGCATCAAATTTCAAATCTTAGGATGGCTTCCCTTCATTCTGACATGTAAGCTACTTTATCTTAATATATGAGAATATATGGATGGCAATCTTTTGGAGACAGAAAGTACCAGAACCAAAACGTCATGATTTATTCAGAGCAGAAACAATTGAATTATATGTCTAAGAGAGATGGGTATTTGTCCTAAATTCCAACATTAGGAATAATGCAATTAAAAGGAAAGTAGCTTTCTAGAATACATTGTGACACATACCATCCTGTTCATCCAAAGGAGATGAATAGTACATTACGATGAAGAAAACAAAGTCTGAAAAATAAAAATGTTGGGTGTTTTTCTGCAAAGAAAGAACACACATTTTTTGGAGGCAAAATAATGAAGTTTTCTTCAGTGAAATAAAGACTTGGTGGCAGGCTAGCAAGTTTGTCAGATTTCCAAATCCATCATGCTGTAATCTGTGCTGGCATTTTGTTCATGGACCCTCAGGCCCTGCCTGGCTCAGTGAGATCCTTTGTTTTGCTGTAGATCTTGTTAAGCAGTGTTTGGGGAAATCCCAGCCTGGGACTTCAAACAGCCTCTGGTATTATATTATATTATTATATTATATTATATTATATTATGTTATATTATATTATATTATATTATATTATATTATATTATATTATATTATATTATATTATATTATATTATATTATTATACTATACCCGGTATTATATTATATTATATTATATTATATTATATTATATTATACCCTGTCTTTTAGTAAAATAAGATGGGGTCTTACATTAAGTTTTGCTCCAAAAGATGTATTAGAGCTGATTGTCCAGCTAGGTCTTATTTTCGGGGATACACGGTATATAAGCTTAATAAAGCTACATTCAGCATTCCCCTCAGAAAGCAAAGGGCTGCCGCTCTCCGGAGTTCAGCACAAGATTTGCCACCTGCACCCGTACTAACTTTCAGTTTTTTTCCCTTAAGTATGGGCGGGCTGTTGTTTTTTTCCCCACTACCTCCAAATTGAAAAGATATTTTTACCATTTGAGAAAGAAAAAGAAAAATGACTTTTACCTCATCTACCATAGTTCAGTGCCATCTGCAAGCACTTGTTAAATTTTCTCCCAAGCTAATGGAACTGTTAACTTTTTAAATGTCAAGAAGGCATAAGGAAAGACTAGCTTTCCATCCGGGAATTTCCAAAAGCCTTTATGGCACATAATCATAAGTCAGCACAGCCTTTTTGTTCAATCTGTGAAGCCCAAGTGGGTTAGTGTCAGGAGGACTCAATCAGTGTTGTTTGTTTAAAAAGACAACTAAAGCTTTTGATATATCCAGTCTCACCAAACATTTAGTCACTAGCACATTGTTTGCCAAATCCTTCTTGTCCAACTAAAGCAAATTCTGTCTCTTCTGGACATAATAGAATTTTTGTAATATTCCTGCCCGAGAGCAAGTGTGTGAATGGTGGGGACGGGAGGTCATGTTTACATGGTATGTTTGGCTAATGTCCATGTTTCATGCTCAAGGAAAATCAAACCACAAGCACACTTCCTTCTGTATTCCTCACTACTCACAAGCTGTATCAATTGTCAGAGAAAGACTTACAAGATCGAAGATTCCTTATACTGTGCCTGTGAGTTTCAGAGATCAGATGTGTTCCGATGTAAAAAAAAAACAGCTTTCCATGTTATGCAAACCTGGCTCCGGGAGAAAAGCCAGCCCTAGACCTTGAGAGGAAGTTTGCAGAACTATTGACTTGATAAATAATGATTCTAGCCTGACTTACTTAGTATTCAAATTAGATTAAAATGGCATTGTGAATCAGTCAACAAATATGTATTACGTATTTATAGGAAAGTGCATTCCCCTTGGCACTGTGCACTGGAGATCTGACACAGGTCACAGCAGGCTCTTCTCTGTTATAATTTTGATGGGGAGGAGAATCAAGTCATAAAAAAGAATACTTGCATTGCCAGATCACCCAGGAAAGCATGTATGTGTCCAGAAGTCATACAAATTTGGCCCTGGGATTAATTCTAAAGAGCCCCAGAATTCCCCAGCCAATTACATGTGCTTAACAAATTGCAGGAGAGGCTTTCTCTAAGCATCTCAGTTCTAATTCCAGTCTGCGAGGTCAGAGGCCACATGGTCCATCATCTTCACCTCTTCTGAAGGTCCCGAGTACCCGAATCATCATGCAACAGAGCCAGTCATGGGTACAACAGTGAAGGAAGCAAAGATGATCTCTGATGTTGTCCCCTCCTCTGTTCACCAGCATCCTTCCAGGCCTGTCCCACCGCTTCCTACCCTCTACCCTATCCCCTCACCTTAGGGAAATAACTATATCTCTCCATGAAGAACTATGCTAATATGTCCATTTTAATCAGGACCACCCACAGAATGTCGCGGTAGGATTTCTGGTACCATTTCTGGAAGTATAAAATAAGTAAAAATAGAGACACAGATAGGAGTCAGAGAAACCTGGGTTCAGATTCAATTCTATGCTTTGTACTTGAGTGATTTCAGGCAAGATGCCTACATTGTCAGAGTCTATCTTCTTCTAGTAAATGGGAAATAATAATATCAATATATTTCATTTAATACACTTTATGCAGGAGGGTTTTTTTTAATTTTTAATTTTGAGATTATAGATTTACATGCAAATGTAAAATGTAATACAGGAGGAATTATATCTTACATCTGTATGTAAATCTACATATCTGTTATGTACCCTTCACCCAGTTTTCCCCAATGGTAATATCTTGAATAGCCATAAAATAATATCACAGCCAGGAAATTGACATTTATATAATCTACCAACTTTATTCAGATTTCACCAGGTTTTCATGCATTTATGTGTGTCTTTAATTCCATGCAGTTAATCCCACGTGTAGAGCTGTGTGGCTGCTCCCACAGTCAATATACAGAACAGTTCCACCACAAGGCTCCTTCATGCTACCCTTTTATAGCCATAGCTACCTACCTCCTTCCTGCCCCACCCCTGGCAACCACTAATCTCTCCATTTTTATGAGTTTGCAATTTCAAGAATGATATATAAACAAAATCTTATAGTATGTAACTTTTGGAGAGTGACTTTTTTCATTTAGTATAATTCCCTTGCAATCTATCCAACTTGTTGCATAGATTAATAGTTCCTCTTTATTGCAGAGTAGTATTCGATGGAATGAATGTACTAGAGTTTGTTTAACCATTCGCTCATTGAAGGACATTTGAATTATTTCTAGTGTTTGACTATTATGAATAAAGCTGCTATAAATATTCATGTATGGGTTTTTGTATATACATTAGTTTTCATTTCCATGGGATAAATGCCCCAAAGAATAATTGCTGGGTCATATGTTAAGCCCATATTTAGTCTTGGAAGAAACCACCATACTTTTTTCTAAAGTGACTGTATCGTTTTACATTTCCACTAGCCATGTATGAGTGCTCTAGTTTTTCCATATCTTCACCAGCACTTGGTGTTATGACTATTTTTTATTTTAGCCATGCTGATAATTGTGTAATAGTTCATGATGGCTTTAACTTGCGTTTTCCTAGTAGTTAATGATGTCGAACAACTTTTCATGTACTTATTTGCCATCTGTATATCCTCATTAGTTAATTGTCTTCTCATGTCTTTTATCCATTTTCTAATTGAAGTGTTTGGGTTTCCTGCCATTGATTTTGAGTCCTTTGTATTTCTGTATATTAGTCCTTTGTCAAATATGTGGTTTGAGAATATTTTTACCCAGTCTCTAGTTTGTCTTTTCGTCATCTTCATGGGGTCTTTCACAGAGCAAAAGGTTTTAATTTTGATAGAGTTTAAATTTTTTTATTTTATGAATTTTGCATTGTGTGTCAAATCTAAGAACTTTTTGCCTATCTCAGGTCTTGAATATTTTCTGCTGTTATAAGAGCATTTTTTTTTTTTTAAAACAAAAGAGAGCTGTCCAGGTTTCAGGTATCACATCTCCTCAACAGTTCTTTTTGTTTGTGTAGTTTAGTTTTCGTCAATATTGTTCTATCCTTCCCAGAGGCTCTCTGAGGGCAGAGGTACTTTTTTCAGGAAAGCTCTAAAGCAGTTCCACTCTGGTCTTGGGTGTTGGAAAAGCCAGAAGGAACCAGCGTGTGTTCTAAAGCCACAAACTGTAAAGTTAATGTGCTATTATTTTACGTCATTCTAACAAATGCTTACTGAGTTTCTACTATGCGTTAACTAATTTCTAGACTCAGGGAAACAAAGGTGAATAAGACCACAGCCCTGTTCTCAAGGAGCTCAAAACCAAGCCAAAGAGATGGTGCCAAAACAGCATGAAAACTCACCCATATGACACTTAACCATAAAATGACAGTTTCCTTACATTCAACAAACACATATTGAGCACCAGTGTGTACCAGCCATTATAGCTGGAAATGCAAAGATGAACCATACTTAAGGCCTGCCCTGAGAAGCTTATTGTCAGTGGAAGAGAGAGAAACATGTAAGAAATAACCACATCATGAGAACGCGATGGTGCAGTGGGGAAAACATAGAATTTGAAGTCAGAAAAATCCCAGCTCTGACACTAGTTGTCTGAACTTGGGCAAGTTACTTAATATCTGTGAACCTAAGAGACATCCTTTACAAAATGGAGATGCCAGTATACACACACACACACATCAGAGAAATAACTTTGGTCGTTTTGCTTATTTATTTAATTTTTGGGGGGACACAGCTGGTCAGGGGGAAGATCAAAGGAAGGCGTAGAAGAATATGGAGGCTCCATATTGATGCCTGTGCAGCCTCTAGGAGGAGATGCCTGACGGATAGTTGAAAAAACTATCTGAGCTCAGGTTAAAAGTCTAACCTGAAAATAAATAGTCATTAGCAAGTAGTTACCTATCTTGGTAACATACATTATGGCATTCCAGAATGCCCTTTGTTTGTATGAGCAGGCAGCTAGAAATTTCATTTGTCCAGTTCTGGCAACCTGATCGCTCAGGCTTCCATCTGGAGTTGTTAAAAAATGTATTTTTAATTCAACCACAATTTATTTTTGTCCTATTTTAAGTGACTTTAAAAATATGAAGGGCACATCTAAATATATATAGAGTAGTCCATTAACATTTTTTCACTTATGGATCATGCATTTCTGGAATTCAACTACAACCTGTAGGATTCCTTATCTTTAGATGGCACTCGACAGTTTGCAAAACCCTCCCCTATAACTTGTGTTAAGGGCTGCCCTATATATCAAGTCATTTGATTCTTATGAAAATTCTTTCAAAGGAAGGAAATTCATGCTCAAATTGCTGAGGTGACTTGACTAAAGTGACCCTGTTAGTAAGTGGGAGATCTGAGACTCCAGTTCACCTCTCCTGGCTCCTAAGACAGCACGCTGCACCGAGTGGTACCTGGGCTTTGGCACATCCACCCTGTCACCACATCGGACTCCCAGACTTTGTGGTCTCATTGTTTCAATGTTCTGCCTGGTAGAATCTCTGCCTAAATGGTGGGCTGTTCGGGAAAATGGAACCTCCCAGGAATTTAGATGAATGTTCAGTAGTAGAGTGGGCTAACCTTCTGGCTACAGGCCCAAGGATGACAGCATGACAGTAAGAAATTCTTTCATCTCTTCATGATTTAATTTGTATATTTTGATCAATATTTTGTCCCATGTATGAGAAAAACAATGCCTAAGGCAATTCTTTCAGCTATCAAGGATATTCATTTTCATTCATTTGTTCTCTCTCTTTGCTAAAGGTCAGAGTTAATCAAAGAATGTGGTATGAATGATCAATCTGAAATTATTAAAGACCTGAGAGATATGCTGCTATGATCTCTGAACTGAAAAGGCCTGCCTTGTTCTCCAGGAACAAAGAAAAGATGAGTTAATTGACACTGTCTATAGCTTCAGTTGTTTTTGTGGAGAACTATTTATTATTATCTCTTGTCTCAGGCAGCTGTCATCTGCCAGGGGATTTGATGAATAGAGTATGTGAAAGTGTGGGCATCAGTGAATTAGCCAGTGATTCAGATCTATTGGAAGGTCACATCTCATTTTTCATGCCTAATTGAAAATCTGAAGTGTTAACGTGTAGGATACCCAAAACAGCCTTTAGTCCTTGACACAAACTACATTTTGATCAGTAATTTAATACTAAATTTATTCAACAACACAATAAATATACTCAAAACTTAAAACCTGGTTGTGTCTTAAGATTTTTAAGTTCCTTACAAACTTTATTACATTATAAACATGGCAAAATTTAGAAATAATTTTAAAAGTTGCTTGATTAATGATTGGTCCCAACTGCAAACTAATCTAACTAGATCCTTTAGATATTTTAACTTGCATTTATAAATTTAACATTTTTTTTAGTATTTTACATACAATACTTTCACTCATATCCTATAGGCCATCCCCAGTGCAAGGAAGCCTAGGAAATGCAGTCTGTATGTAAGTGACTGTGTGTCCAACTAAAAACGTGAGTAGATTCTATTTTGAAAAGAGAAAACTGGACACTAAGGAGACATTAGCTATCTCTGCCACATCCATGTTGCCTTTGATGAGTTAGGCCAACCGCTGGTCCTCCCAACCTTTTTTTCCCATCAGCCCCTTGGGTTCCAGCACCTCTTCCATAATTACTATGGGAGACTCAAGCACATACATCCTCAGGTTATGGCCCTGATCTCAGTACAAATTTCCTAGGTGATTGCATCTTTTTGGATGAATTATTATGTAGAACTTGGAACTCCACAAAAGTACAGCTAAAGGATAAAATTTCATTAGGTATATCAACTTGGTGTAATGTTCACAGTGATTTCTTCAGAGATATCGCTGAAGGATTATTAAACTTGTCCCTCTGTGATCCTCTGCATTCAGAACCTTGGTTTGGGAGATGGAGCTAAGGAGTGAAAAATTAGAAAATCAATGTGAGGTCAAAATTCTGCACTTAAAAAATAAAACGAAACTTCACCAAAGCATTTTTGATAAAGGCTAATTCTGCCTGCTTGACTCAAGCTATGTAGGGAATGTTTACACAGACTTTGGTTGAGTTAGATTTGTGGCTATATACATTTAACAACAAATCAGATTTGAACCAAAACAATCAGCTTATTTTCTTAAAGGTCATCGATGTTTTTTAAAAGATCATATTTCCAAACTATTTTGCTTGAGGGATTTTTTTTTCTCCTACAAATTTTGCTTGGCATGTGAAAAAAATATTCAATTTTGAAAGCTTAATAAATCTGTAGTCTTTTCTGTATTAATAACCTAAGCTCAAATGTAGAAAGGAAAAGCAAAGATGATTGAGAAAAGCAAGAAGCAATAACTTCAGGGTGAATGATAATAGAAAAACCAACTTTCCTCTCCTTTATCGCAAATAAGTCTTTATTTCTAAAATACAAATCATTTTGCGCTGCCTTCCATTATCCCTATAAATTCCCGAATCTATCTACCATGTGAGAAGTTATTTCAAACAAAAGCTTTCTGTCACCATCAGAATAGGTATTTTATATTAGATCATTCTTAGAGGTTGTACTACTATGTTAGAATTTGAAATATCATAATAATTAAATTTTTCAACTTTCTCTGTAAAAATAAATAAATAAATGAATCACTTATTTCTACATCAAGCAAGAGATAGGGAACCATTACTTTTTATGTCTTACTTGGTTTCATTTCTGAGTGGTTGAGCGTGAGAACTATGTTTCCTGAGTTCCTTTACTTGCTTTCAGGAGGTTTCTCTTTCATTTGCTTGGTTTGAGGAGGAGAGCTAGTCAGTACTAGGAAAGAGGTAAATTTAGATTTTTACCCCGGGTGGGTGTCAGAGAGTCTGGAAATTGCTCATGGCATTCTGTCTGTGAACCTATTTCAGTTTTCTGAGAAGAGGCTCCAAAAGTTTTTATTAGATTCTCAAAGGTATCTGTGACCCAAAATAAGTTTAAAACAGTGGTCTCTACTCCTCTAAATTCTTGAGGGCATCACCACACCTCTCAGAAAGTGGAGCCTTTGTTACACATCTCCTTTCTCCACCTGTGGGACATGTGGTGGAGGCTGGGAGAAAGTCCATGTTAGGAACACTGGCTGTGGATAGAAAGGGGTATCATGGTGGAAGGAGTAAGTGCCGTCCCACCTCAGGGCCATCTGCCTTTCTGATCAGGCTGGCCCCGCCATGACATTACTCAGCACTTCAGGTTCTCCATTTATAAAGTTTGTTTGGGGCAGGACAACACCACCTAGCCCTGATTTCATCAAGACCTATATTTTAGATAGCAATTTACATATAGGAATATACTGACCTCTTAGCTTCCTGAGGGTAGGAGCCATTTTTCCTCCTTTCAGGTGGTCCTCTGCCTTGCAGTGTTCCGTACATATAGTAAGTATGTCATAAAGGTTTATTGAATTGAATTAAACATAAGAATTAGATATATTTTCTACTGTGTGTTTATCAGGTCACTAGGGATTTATATAAAATCCTGTTTCTCTGATTTATTAAACAAGGGAAATTTCCCTTGGACTTCAAGCACTGTACAAAGTAACAAATTCAATTAAATCTAACAGCAAAATTCCCCATAGACAAAAAAAAGCACATTCATACCCACCAGGGAAATCTTTTCATCTAACACAAGAATTAACCCTATATAAGCTAGCTCTCCCTCCCTTCAATTCTTCTATAAACCAAGGCATGTGAACATGCCCACAAGAAACAGAATAATGAAGGGATATTTATATTATTTTATTACTGGTTGTAGTTGATGTTTAACATGATACCTCTACCTAAGGCTACATATTTAATTGGCTTTTGTTCCTGTAGCTTCTTGTCTCCTAAGAGTGCAAAGACTTCGAATAATTTTAAATTAAATATCCTAATCCTGAATAATTGATAAGGAGAACGAAAACAACAAACAGAAGGAAATTAAAAGGTGAAAGAAGTACATGTAGTCCAAGTGCTTTATCTTATCTCCTGCCTTTTTTTATTCTGTTTGTTGTTACCTCAAATATTTGCTGAGCACGTACAGCAAGCTCTGTGCCAGGCATGAGAAGTACAACGATGAATAAGACAGGGTCATGCCCTCAACCACGGGGTGAACCAGTAACTAAGAACATCAAACTTATGGAAGCAGAGAGTAGAGTGGTGGTTGCCAGCACCTGAGGGGTGGAGGAAATAGCGAGATGTTGGTCAAAGGATACAAACTTCCGGGTAAAAAGTGAGTAAGTTCTGGGGATTATACTTGAATGTTGCTATGAGAGTAGAGCTTTAATGTCTTCACCAAAACAACAACAACATGGTAAGTTTATGAGGTGATGGCTGTGTTAATTAACTTTATTGTGGTAAACATTTTGCAATGTATACACATATGGAATCATCACATTGTACACCATACATGTGTTGTATATCAATTATATCTCAATAAAGCTGAGGGAAAAAAGAATAGGATTTATCCAACTCACCTTCAACCTCAGCATGTTAATTCTGTTCTCAATAATTCATATTCACTACCAACTAACCCCATCCCAGTTGCCAAAGAAGCACATGCCTTTGAATCCATGTACTCATAACCTCACCTTCTAAATATTTCAGGAATTCAGATTTAATTCTATGACTAACTGCAAATGAGAACCATCCTCATTCCCCACCCCATCCAATCACCCCATTTTTACCATCTCCCTCCTGAAACTATTAAGGAAGCCCTCTTCAATTTGCAAGATAGCCAAGAAAGGGTTCTGTCTTCAGGCAATCACCAAGAGACATTTTGAATGTTTAGTGGATTTAAGGCCTTAAGAAGAAGAAACTAAAACTTTGTTTAAAAATGCATATGCCGTTTTTCATTCCTATTAAAAATTAAAGAAAAATTTTACAGTGCATTCAAAATTGGGAAGAACTTTTCCTGCAGTCGACTCAAATACCAGTAATCTTGAAAAAAATCATTGCTTTTGACTCTCACATTTGACTCTGAAAAAAAAATGGAGTGACTGTTGGTTGAGGTAGAAAAGAGTCAAATTACAAAATATCTTTTCCTCTTTCTTTGGGCAAATTCATCAACCTGCAGAGAATTCTCTACTTATTCCCCAGTGTGTCCCCTTTCCCTGTCACTCACTATCTACAATTGGAAGAGGGATAGCAACCCCTTAAGAACTTACTAATGTTGTTGGCCCATCCATCCCTTAAGGGCCCGATTTCCACCTGTACCTCCTTAGTCTCAGACCCCACAGGGAACAGTCTCTTTTGGTTCAGAGATAAAGAGCTATATCTTCAGGAGAAAACAATAAAATTCACACACATACACACACACACACACACATATATATATACACACACATACATACACACACACACACCACACACACACACACACACACACACACACACACAGAAGTCTTTGGGGGTTACATGTACCTCTTAGAGGTAAACAGCTATTATGCAAGGCAAACCTTCTGAGTACCATGAACTGCTTTAATTCCACCTTCCTACTTGACTGAGAGCTGCCTTTTCCTCTTCACTTTCAGGACCTTCCTGTAAACTGACACATCTTCCTAAAGATTCATCCCATGGATTGCAGAATATGCACATGCCTTTGTTCCATTGCTCCCAATACAGAGATTAAGGTTTAAAGACATGTCCCAAAGCAAAATTTGACAAAAGGGTAAAAAGGGTATTTACTTATCAGAAAATGATTCCAGCAGAAAGGGCCTACCTTCCTAGTAGAGCATTTTGGATTACATGTATGCCGATGACCTAACATGAGGTACAGAAATACCTCTTTGGGAGTTAAGTTTTCTTATCATATGATGTCAAGATGATTTTCTTCCCGATTGTTTCAGCTGCCTCCTATTTTTCCTTTCCTCCTTCTAGGCACTTAGCCAATGATCAATTTCTGCAATTTTCCTAAAAGCTCGCTGTTAAGGATGGAAATTTCCCATAAATTATTAGTTTATATATTTGCTCTGGGAAAAAGAGCGTCTTAAGAAAATACTCTTAACAACAACAACACCACCAACAACAAAAATCTCCAGGTCTATCTAATAGCATTAGATTCCTAATTGTGGAATTCTAGGTGCTTTGAAAGTTGAGATGGAAGGAATATATTTTGAGCAAGAGGTTTTCTTGTACTCCCTCAAAGCATTCCTCTCTGGAAGCTTCTGGATCTGCCAGAAAGCCAGGGCTCTGCTCCAGACTTGGCATCAGAAGTGCCTTGATCTGTTTTTCCAGGGGTGGGAATGAGTGTGAGTTGACCCAGTCCTGTCTTGGTGGTCCAGCTTGTAATCAACTGTGGTCATCTGTAAGACCAAAAGTGTGCACCTAGTTCCATCTCCGTGAGGGATTCTAGATGCTCCCACATTTTCCAAGGCCACTCCAACATTGTCTCCCTGAGAAGTATAGTTTTCCCATAACTTTGACTTAATCACAATGTAAACTGTATCTTTGGCCAAAGGAGTTGGGCACCTTGGACCAATGTTGGTACAACCACATTCATTGTTAGAAAAACTGTCCTATTACAGACCTTACACATCACCCAACATAAAATCAACCAGACTATAGGAAGCCCAGTAACCTCCGCTAAGGAAAAAGCTGAGATTTGTATTTTTTTCATTTATCCATTAAACAAATATTTATTGAGAGCCTACTGTGTGTCAGAAATTATTCTAGGTGCTAGAAATTCAGCAGCATAGGGCATGGGCTGGTGAGAAAAATATCCCTGTTTTAATAGCATTCCCATCTAATGAGGGGAAACACATGACAACAAAATAAACAAGCAAAATATGTATAGATTATTTGGTGATAATTGCTATGGAAAAAAAAAAGCAGTGAAGGAGAATAAAAAGATTCACATATTAGAGGAAAGGAAGGTATCACATTTTAAATACAACTGCCAGGGCAAGGTCACACTGAGAAGGTGACCTTTGAGTGAAGACCTGAAGAGGGGTGGAAGGAAGCTGTGTAAGTATCTGGGCAAGGAACATTCCACGAAGCAAGAACAGAAGTGCAAGAGCCCTGAGATAGGAATATTCCTATTTTGTCTGAAGAACAACAGGGAGGCCAGCCAGAGTGGCTATAATGGAGTGAGCAAGTGGAGAGAAGTCGAAGGGGAGATTAGAGAGGTCAGGGACAGGGTCACCCTGGTGATGCAGGGATTTAGATTTTGCTCTGAGAGATGTGGGAAGCCAGTGAGAGAGTCAGGGCAGATTTATTTTAACAGTGTAACTCTGGGCTCTGTATTGAATATAGACTACAGAAGGCAAGAGCAGAAGCACAGAGAGTAGATAGAATATTTTTGCAAAAATCCAGACCAAAGATGGTGGTGAATTGGGCCAGGATGGCAACAGTGGAAATGGTAGAAGTTTTAAAGCTACTCAACTAAACCTACCATTTATTTGTAATCATACCATAACTACACAGAGAAGAAAATGGGTGTTTGTTCCCTGCCCTTATGCCCAACTCCAAGAGAATCTGAAAAGCTTTTTATATAGGTTGAATTAAGTATAACATGATCAATAAAGTAATAGTCAAAACATTAACTACTAGGTCAGTGAGTAAATTTAAATATCATTTCCCATAACAAACACACAAGGAGTAACTATAATTTCCCACATCCATTAAGTAAACAACATCATACACTCAATGTTCAGGGCTGTGTGACAACAAACCATTGTAGTTAAGAGTCTCACAGGAAATTTTTTGTACATAAACTAGCCAGCACTCATTTTATGATGGCAAGATACAGAAAAGACATAAATCTGACAGGAACACATCTTCATTCTAACCTGCCCAGTGTTTGTATTCTGAGTGTCTTTAAGGTGGTTGATTTATAGACTCCAGACTTCTCCCCCAACTTCAAAGGAGATGCAAAGGCTAGCTCTATGAGAATGCAGAACAGCCAAGCCTAGTATCTCTCTATTCTTTCAAGGTGCTTCATACTACAGCTGATTGATACTTGTTGCCTTTGTCACCAACTCTAACACTATCCGAGGCTGAATCAAAGAATCTGGGGCTCAATTCCTAGTTTTATGCCTACGCTACATCCAGCCATGAGAAACTCTCCCCAAACAGAGCTAATGATCAATAGACAAATTGGACTTTCTCTTTGGGGATTCAAACTGGGGAAAATCAGAAAGATTTGAACAATTAGCAACTATAGAAGTAGAGGAAAGGAAAGATCAGTGGAATTACATAAATGGGAGGGGGCAGAAGTATGTGCAACTGTTGTGAATCCTGACCAGCCCCCAGGGCCAGTCTCTCAGAGGCTGGCACATTTCAGTCTCTTTTCAGATTTCTTTCCTATTGCCTTAGGAATCGTTACTTGAGGTACCTTGAATGAGTTGGCTCCTTGCCACCAAAAGTGCTTCCATAGAGGCTGAGAAAAAGAACCAACTAAGACCTACTTCTGGTTTATGATGACGGTAAGATACTTCAAGAAAAAAATGTTTTATCTTACCTCACTACCCAGTGAACTGCATATCAGGAATGATTTTTCTAGGGAAGGTGTGGGCTTGCTCTCAGACCTCAATTCTCATTCACACAGCGCCTGTCCTGATGTCTGGCCAGAAAAAAGAAGTCTGTGGCCATCATGGGACAGAAAGAAAGACAACCCACTCTTTTTTGTCCTCATGAGCACTCTGAGCAATTTAACTACACTCTATAAGTTGTCTTTTTCATGAAACACATGGCCTTCTCAGTCAAATTATTTACTGATGGCCCATTCATAAACATGATATAAATAATGAGTTTATTAGCTACTATTTCCCCGTGCTTAGTATGTGTCAGGCCCTGTGTTATGAGATGTATGCAGATTATTGTAATTCTCACAACAAACTTAGAAGGCCATTTTTGTTCCCTTTTACAGAGAGAGCCACAGCTTAGAGAAATCACACAGCTAGTGAGTAACTGCCAGGATTTGAACCTACCAACATCAAATATCTAGAGGAACATTGATGGTGGTTGTGTGGGAAGGCAGGGTCTGGGTTAGAGGAACAGGAATGAGCAGTTGCCTGGAATGGTAACTTTCTGTGGGTACAGAGCTAGTGAGGAGCTAGGACCCACTTCTATCGTGTTTCCCCAAAAATAAGACCTAACCAGAAAATAAGCCCTAGCATGATTTTTCAGGATGACATCCCCTGAACATAAGCCCTACTGCATCCTTTGGAGCAAAAATTAATATAAGACCCGGTCTTATTTTGGGGGAAACACGGAACCAGGTGCCAGCCAATATTTAGTCTCAAGATACCTGAATGCCTCATGATGACCAGGCAGAGAAAGAAGGAAGTTAGGAAAAAAGGGCACCAACCTGGTTAGGGCCAGGAAGACTCTTCAGATCATACTGGTCAGATGTCACAGTGGTTTATGTGGACAAGTAAGAAAGTAAGACTCATCCATATGACTGTCCTTTAACTGAAGGGATTAGTTTCTCTTCTGACTGCAAAATCTTTCAAAAGGCAAAACATCCCATACATGCAAAAGCCAACATGGAGTATCATAAAATATGGCTAAAGGTGTTTATTCCTCAGGGAAATCATCTTGCATGATTATGCTTTTATGAAAATAGCAAGAATGACCCAAAAACTCCTTGGTCCGGGTGGCTAATTAGTAGCCCAGAGTCAGTAGTTCTCAGATAACATTCCAAGATGCTAAATTATTCACAAATAGCTTCCCCAGATTCAAAAGCTGAGTGCAAGCCCCAAATGAAAAGTTGTTCACTATGCATTTGGCTTAATTAACTGAGAAAATGCATTCTACATTGCCTCAGAAAAGGTGTTTTGTGAGGCAAAAGTTCAGTAGGTAACATAATTCACAGCCCCTACTAACTGTTCTGTCACCCACCACCTTCCCACAACTACTACCTCCTCACACATACAGGGCAGGCTATTCACGCCAGGAGTAAACTGGATGCTGGAAAAACAAAACAAAAAGTAAATAAACTGTGGTTTATGCATCTTTACAAATAGAAATGATGCACCTGAGATGCTGGGACTGAAAGGAAGCCAGCATTTGTGTGATGACACAGAAGGCCACAACTGGGCAAAGTCCATCTAAGCGGCAGAACCACCCCCTTTTCCACGGTGATGTCTCCTCCCACCCCAGCTCCTTCGTGGTGAGCCTCAGAGTTAGCAAAAGAGGACCATGACTTTTCATAGAGAAGGTTGTCAGGTCCTTTGGGTTTAAACAGTCTTCCTGAATATTTCTCATCCCAACAGCCATTTCCATGACCTGTTTCACTTCCACCCCAAATGGGTTTACTAAAATTCAGTGCTGACACTACCCAGCATTCAACTCCACAGGTTGAAAGGCAGAGTCCTCCACAAGACTGCCCTTACTTCAAATGCTAGTCACAAGTGCCAGGAATCCCCAGGCCACCCACACTTCTGAATGACTTGGCTGCAAATTTGAGAGTTCCCATGACTCCCCTCAGTTTTAACAATTTGCTAGAATACCTCTCAACTCAAGGAAGCACTATTCTTAAACTCGTCTGATACATATAGGGCCCGTTCTGGAAGGGTCCTGGATACAGAGCTTCCATGCCCTCTCCCCAGGGAGTCTTAACACATCACCCTCCCAGCACATCAGTTTGTTCACCAACCAGAAAGCTCCACCAAGCCTTGGTATCCAGAGTTTTTATTGGGGCTTTTACTAGTTTTCTTTATGTACGCATGATTGATTAAATCATCGGCTATGTGATTGAAATGCAATCTCCAGCCAGCTTCCCTTCGTTGGAGGTGGGGCTGGCCCAAAGTTCAAGCTCTCTAATCATAGGTTGACCTTCCTGGTGACCAGCCTCCATCCTAAAGCTACATTGAGACTCACCATGAATCACCTTGTTAGCATAACAAGACACTCCTATCACTTAGGGAATCCCAAGGCCCTGAGGGATTGTACCTCTGATGGATCAATCTTCTCACTCCTGGCCTGGCTAATAACTAGTAACTCCTCTCTGACAGTGACAAAAGAAATAAAATTACAAAGCGTTTGTAAGTGAAACACCAAAACCTTCCCTTCTTCTTGTACGAGGGAGAATAACCATACCCAATTCATACACACACACACACACACACACACACATCTTCTAAGGGGGAGACTCTTTTACTAGGTCCATCCTTTGCCCTCCCTTTGTTGTGGTAACCAGTCAGGGTAATGGGTCAGTTCATAATGGGGAAAAAAAAAAAAAAAGCCAAAGACACTAAATTTTGCTGTACTTTAAAAGGCCTAACCTATAGAAGGTGGGGAAAAGGAATCAGGAAAACCAGGGGCCTAAATCTGGGGAATACTTTTTTGGGTGCTTTACCTATAGAAGATAGAGGGAGATAAGAAATGAACAGAAAAGAAAGTTTTAAGAGATGTTTCTAAGTGATAATACAACATAGTGGTTAAGAGACAGAGTATTAGAGTTTACATCCAATTTCCATTACTTACTAGCTGTGTGACCTTACTCAGTCATTTAATTTCATGGTGGCTCAGTGTCCTTATCTATAAAGCAGGGAGGGGCACTAATGGTTTCTATTCCTGAGGGTACTATACTTCAACAATAGTGTGTGCTTAGTAAATGTTAGTCAGATGTTCTGTGAGAAATCCCTCTTTGGCATTTTGTCAAGAAATTTTCAATGATTTTTAGAAGTCAGACTGCTATTTCTGCAAATGTAACACCATGATAAGACATGATGTGAGCCTTCAAATTGCATCTCAAAAATGTCCTGGGCAGATCCCCCCCATTACAGAATCTCACCTCCTTCCCCAAAGTCTTGGCAACACTCATCTCACATGAAATTTCTCTGTTGGGTGGGTGATCCCCACTAGAACATAAACTCCACAAAGGCAAGAACTATGTCTCTGTTTTTCGTCATTGCATCCCCAGTGGGTAGCAGAGTGCCTAGAACCTAGTAGGTGTTCAATATACGTTTCTGAATGAATGAGTGAATGAATGAATAAATGAATGAATGAATAAAGGAAAGAATGAATGAAGGAATCAACCTGTAGCCAAAGGCAGGACAGGAGATATGAAGCACGGGTAGGTGCAGTCTCCCAAAAACAAAAGTGAGGTTCGTGGCTAAAGTGATAGTACACTGTGAACACTGGATCTGGAGTGAGAAAACAGAGGGGTTTTTTTGCCAGTTTTGTGGGCAAGCCATTCACTTAAATACTCTGAGCCTGTTTTCTCACTTGTTAATCATTATCAGCCATGAAGGGTGAGACACAGCTAAATTAGTGTTTTAGATGTTACCGCGCAGTCTGTCAGAATACAGTCTCTAATAACCGATGGTGAGGAATATTGATTGACAGGCTAGGAGGCACACTTTGTCAAATTGTAACTATGTATTCAGTTAGTATAGTAAGAGATGAAAATCTGGCCCATCTTTGTTAATATTGTTAATTAATTTTCAGGTTTCTATTCACCCTTGTATGGGCTTTCAGGTTCCTTGGGATGTGGTCATACTGTTTATCGAGCGCCTGTTCAAGGCAGTCTTGGTTACCTTTGTAGAGGAGAAAATCACTTTCCCCTCCTCCCATTTTACCAGCCCTGCCTTCAGGCAGCTCACCTCAGCCCTGCGATCTGCTCTACTCTAGGGAAGGCTGCAAAAGGAAAGGAAAGGACTCTCCTGAATCTCTCCTTCAGAATTTTCAGGGTAGCGCAGGGCTGTAATAGTGGAACAAAGAATGTGTGTTCTGCACTGTTGGCAGCATGAGCTACCAGAGAAGGTGATGGAAATCTGTGCTCCTCCCAGGGTGCACTTGGGCTTCGCGTGACGTTCACCCTGGACACCTAGCTCTGGGGACCCAGGGCTGCTGCTCCACAGGAGAGACAGTGCTACCAACATAAGTTACCACTCTGGGGGCCCTATCTATGTGCCAGGCACTAGGCAATCACATTTTGTCACATTTCCTAGTCCCAGCAACCCTATGAGGGAGGTACTACTATTATGTGTACTTTACACATGCTTATGTTAGAGTCTATGTAATGTGCCCGAGAATCACAGCAACTCTTAGACTCCAGATTCTCTGCTTTTAATCACTATACTATATTGAGGTTCCACTTAACACTAAGTATAAAAGTGAAAATAAATCCCTACATGCTAAGTCATTCATTCCTTTAACACGTTTTGAGCATGTCCTCTGTGTCCCTCTCCTGTGTGTGGGATCCCATCTCCTCTCACCACTTATGGTTGTCACTCCAGCAATTCTCTCCTCTCTCTTCTGCATCATTGACTTTTCCCTTTCTACTAGGTCATTCCCATCAACAAATATGGTGCTATTTTTTCAAACTTCAAAGAGTCATTTCTTGACTCCACCTCCCCCTCCCCCTGCTACCCCATTTCTCTGTTCCCCTTAGAGCAAAACTCACCACATGAATTATATTTTCTCACTGGCATTCAGTAATCCAGTGGCTTTGTAGTCCTCCTATATTTCTACTAGAATCTGAGGCTCAAAATTATGGAGACACCTTCAACGACTTTTACCTTGGGCTATTTCTTTGAACAGATTGAGCATTCTGTTGTAATTTTCATTTCAAATGTGCCTGAGTTTTATTACAGTAAATAAGAACTAAGCATTAAGAGGAATGAATTCGGCCTTGAAAGGGGCAGTAGAATTCTGTCGATTTCTTGGCCACCCTCTGCCATTTTCCCAATGTTGCCTGGTACCAGAGTAGGGCGTATGGAATGATCGGTAGGAATCCATGACCACAGCTGACAGAAATCACTTAAATAACATTTTTTCCTAGTGATGTCTGCAAAGTTCTTTTTCTACAGATGGAGCCTATCTGATGCAATATTTTGCTATAAAGTTTATACATAAATCATTTTCTGTAAATAAAATTATGTTTCAAGCATAGTTGAGGAGTTTGCTATGTAAAAAGACAGATGAAACAAAATGAGCAAAAAGAACATAGAGGCATGAAAGAGTATTATGTGAATTATTGTGGATCCCTTTGTAATCCAGAGCACACTTTTGTAAGGAAAGCATTTATCTTTTGTGCAGCTCCAAATATTCATGTATCACGTGTGCTTTACCAAGCACACCTGCGTAGGAAGGGCAGCATTATTTGTTACTTCATATTTTATAGATGTTCTTTTTGTATTACGATTCATTTGAAATTCTATAATGAGCATATATGTGGAAGCTTCTCTCTCTCAAATGAATTTTAAAAACAGTTTCTCTCAAATGCTTCTCGTGAAATATAGTATTCAGTAAGCAACATCATAAGGTAATTCTAAAATTGTTATTTACATAAACTTGACTGCCAGTTGTTTCTCAAAAAAGAAGTTGATGTCTGTCAACTGGAGAACAAACTCTCTAAAAGAAACTCCACATAAAGTTTTTACATAAATGTAAATTGTTGTGGGAAGGAAGGAAGAAAGTGGGAATGAAAGAAGGAAGAGAAGGAGGGATGAGGAAAGGAGGAAGAGGTGAGGTAGGGGTGAGAAAGCAAGGGAATGAGGGAGGGAAGGAAGAAAGCTCTTTTGTAGAATAACTGTTATACCTTGTCATCACTGAATACAGGAGCACCATATCTGTAAAAGAGGCAAATCTGGGACTAATCTGCTAAATACTAAGCAGCTGCTTTTTCAACAATTAATAAAGTATTAAATACTATCCTTAACTTTGGATATGAAGAAGCTCTACTTGGCTAATTACATATTGATTTTTAAATCCTTGCAAAATAGACTGATGGGATGCATTTTCAAAATTCTTACGAATCAATAAGAAAAAGATATTCAAATTGAAAATAGGCAAAAAGCTTAAACGGCCACTTCACAAAGGTTGATAATTCAAATGGCCAATAAATAATGGTATTCAACATCATTACTTATGAAGGAAGTGCAAATTAAAACCACCATGAAATGCCAAAACATACCCACCAGAATGAAAAGGAATGAGAACACCATTATGCACCAACTCAAACTCTGGTGGGAGTTTAACTTGGAGGATTATTTGGCATTATCTGCTAAAGCTGAACATATGCATAGCCTACGGTCCAGCAATTCCACTACTCAATATATACCAAACAAAATGCATATTTATAGGCACCAAAACATTTGTACAGAAATGTCCATAGAAGCATAATTCATAGTAGCCAAAACTAGAAACAACCCAAATGTCCATCAGCAGCAGGACAGATAAATAAATCATGGCTTATTTATAAATATGTCATGATATAGATGAAGCAATTGAATTAAGCAATAGGCACAAATGAATTACAGCTACATAAAACAGCATGGATGAATCTCAGAAACAAAAGATTGAGTAACAGAAGCCAGACATTAAAAAAAAGAATAAATATGTATGATTCGCTTTATATAAAGTTCAAAAACAGAAAAAAATAATCAATAGTGAGAAAAGTCAGGATGGTGATACCTTTGAGGAGGAGAATAAACGAGTAAATGATTGGGAAGAGGTGCTAGGTTTAAATCCTACCCTGATTCTTTGGACTTGTGTGACCTCAGACAGGGGATTTAAACTAAGCCCTCAGTGTTCTCATCTGTAAATCAGGATTAATACCCCAAAGGTTTGTTTTAAGACTTAGGTGTCTGAATTCCGGTCAGCACATGGGGCAATGCCTGGTGTTATTATTATTGGAGCCATGGGCAGGGTTTAGATCCTGCAGGGCTATTCAGGCCTTGGTGAGAGTCTGGTTTTATTCAGCGTATATGGCAAGAACTGTGGGAATACGTGCAGAGTGAGAGGTCTACACAAGGAAGAAAGCACAGTTAATGACTGTTAACTGTGCCTTCCCTGTAATTAGGATTCAGGAAATAGGGAGGAATTCCAGCGCTTTGATAGGGAAGAGCTTTGAAAGACCTTCACTGATGCCATCTACTGGCACCACACCGCTTGCTAAAGTCAGGATAATATACAGCTTCAGTCCCACCTGAGGTACTGCCAGTTATCAAGCATCCCCCAAACTTTCCCATCCTCATCCTCTTGCCTCAGATTTGACCATTATTTTTCTAGTGGTGACCTTTCATTTAAAAAAAACAAAAGCCCATAGAAAGGGTGACTGTATGGAGAGCAGGGAAGAGGCAAGAGAGGCACTAGATGCCAAGAATGGAGAGAAAGTCAATGAGAAGTACAAAGATGTTAAAGACAATTAAGACTTTCACACGTGCAAATCTTGCTTTTCAAGGAAGCTGCTGGTGTAGTCCATAGTACGTATACACTAGCATAGTGTGGAGAACTCAAAATGTACTGAGTAAATACTTGTGAATCAAATCTCCACACACATCTAATAATTGTCAAATATGTAAACGTAGATTTTCCAGGACTCCTAACGGGAGGCACAGTGAATGTAAGACGAACCCAGCTTCGAAGTTATCCATCTATTTCTGCAAAGTCAGACAGGCTACATATCCTGTCCAAAACTATCCCTCTACTTCTGCTGTTATCCGTCTACTTTAACTTCAAAGCCCACACTTTATCCCTTGCGTCTCACTTTATAATTTGAAATCATTACTAATGATCCACTTCATTAGAGGTATAATTTGAATTTAATTGAAAAGCCTAACTTGGAATGTAAACAATCATTTTCTTAATTTGTTATCCTACTATATTATTATTTAAAAAATTACAAGAACCCTTCAAATGGCACAGCAGAGGGAAACTTGCTTAATTATGTTTTCATTAATTTTGCTAAGCTGGTCTGTTGCCAACGACTGCATAATTTGGTCCCAGAAGCAACATAACTTGGAATGCTCAGAAAAAGATGGCTTTCATCTAATGAGAGCAAGGCAGTTCCCTGGTAATAATCATATTATTTTATTTGACATCAGGAGACCAGTAACCTCAGAGTGATGATTTATTGCCACGACGGACACCTGTAGAAGGCAAAGCTGTGGAATCAGTGATACCAAATCCTTAGTGTTCAAGAACTGAAGTAAAATCCCAGGACACTGATTTCTCAACTCTGGCTGCGTGTTAGTTACATTTTAAATGTCTGGGACTCATCCCAGACCAATGTCATCAGAATCTGGAGATGGGACCTGGACATTGGTATTTTTTACTGATCACTTAGGTGATTGTTCACCCAAGACCAACTCCCATCAAAAAGGGCTTGTTTTCTTCTTCTTTCACATTGTCACACTGTACTGCTGTGACAACAGTTAGATCTCCCTCCTTATCAACTCAGGTATGGAATATCTAGCCAGCCACACCCTGCATTCCAGGTACTTTCTAACCCAATAGTGTATGCTCTGGCGCCCCCTGCCAGCAGACTAGATCATCTTCCACAGAGCTCAGAACTGGACAGAAGAGTCCCTCGCCTACCTTCCTTCCACATCTACAATAAGCAAATTGCAATGCGTGTGTTAATTAAAACCTCATTTATTCTCACTCACTTAAGATCAATTACTTGCCTTTACATCCCCCATTCATTCATTCATTCATTTCTCTCTTCCATCAGCAGTGAAAGGATACATGTTTTCAGTCAGATAGTTTCCAGTCCTACATCTCTTTCTGCCTCTGCCCTTTAGTAGCTGTGTGACTATGGGCCAGCACTTGAGTTTCCAAACCTCAGTATACTTTTCCGAAATATGTACATAACAAAGCCTAACTATACTAGATTTACAAAAACTAAGATGTTAAATACAAAGTACCTAGCATGGTGTCTGGCACAGGATTTATACTCATTGATAAAGTGACAATGTCATCAATTGATTTTTTAAACAAATGTTTTGAACACCACCTATGGGCATAGCATTACATGATGGAATACCAACACCAACAACAACAACAGCAAAAAAAAACAGCAGAAAGATGAATATGCTAAGGACTCATCCTCAAAAAGTCTGGGATCTAACAAGGAAGACAAGCTGAAACCATGAATTACAATAAAATAGGAAGTATACATTTCCATAAAAGAGGCATAGAGACAAGGAAAGACGTTATGATTTTTATAGCGAATAGAATGGAGAAGTAAGAACTTTTACTTAATGATTCAGATCTGCAGATATAAGCTCCCAGAACTAAGGTTGTATCCAAGAAGCATTTATTGAACATGGGCATTTCCAGTCTTCTCAGTACACCCAACCATGACCTCTGTACCTTAGGCCAATCTCTCCTCATTAAACCTTCTCACATGGCCCATTCCCACCTCCGGGCCCTGGCTCATGACATTTTTATAATGTGAAAGACTCACCTCTTTTTCCAAACATAAAAGCCCATATCATGCTTTATGACCCATCCTACATGTTCCCTGAAATCTTCCCAGACAGATATGGGGTGTAAAATCTCCTTTACTGAGTACTTGATTATAAGCTCCAATTGTGGTATTCCTCAAAATGAGTTACCTGGAGCATTTCCTAAAATGCCTATTTCCAGGCCTTAAACCAAATGTATTGAATCAATTCTTTTGTGGTAGAAGCCTAGGAATCTGCATTTTATATACATGATACATATTTATATGTACGCTAATATTTACGAACCACTTACCAGTATATTTTTTCATTTGTTTAAGTTATGGCCTCAGCAAGGATGCAGATTTTTGAATCACAAGAGAGTAGGTCATTTGTAGCCTTCAGCCCCACAACAATTTATTTCCAACACCAACACCTATCATTATGCTAAGTGTATATATATATAAAAGGATACACACACACACACACACACACACACACACACACACACACACGTGCATTAGGTTACCCATAGGGAATTGAAGAAACCCAGGAACTTTACTTGGGAACCATCGTTGAGTGTAAAATTTCTCCAATTTTAGAGAAATGATTTATGGAATGAAAATGTCATCCCATTTGTCAAATGTAATTAATGTAAATAGGATTTTAGAATTATGATGGCATTATCCTTTGCTTTTAATAATTCGTTGAGATGAATTTCTGAAAGAAATGGAGGCAAGATGTGTTTTAAAAAGTGTTTTGATCTTGTAATTTTTCAGAGCTTTTGTCATTCAGGCTTATTGCTACCTTAGCGTTTTGACTTGCAGCTTCATTAACCTGTGTGTTCCCTCCCCACCCAGGAAGGAGTTTCTTTAAACAATTTTTAAATGTACCTTTTTCTCCAGTGGTGACAGATACCTGTAAGCCTAACACAGAACTTTAGTGTGGAGCCTCTTAAAAGGAGAAACTTGACATAGGGATTTGAGAAGACACATCAGGCAGTTATTGCATTGTTAGATAAGAAAAAGATAGAAATGTACATACCAACTGCCATAAACATTAAGTAAAATTTGAGTTTCTGTTTTAAACTGTTTTCTTAGAAAAACAAAGGGCTTCTCTGCAATATTAAAAGTTGTAATATTTTCAAAGACTGTCAACTTCTAATTTTAAAGTTAAGAACATTGATCATAGGAAAGTTGGTTAAGATATTATTGTAAAAGAAGTATGTTCACTTAAAATTAACCTTACCCACCAACTTTGTCAAGATTACCATTAACCCCTTAGAGATCTAGCTCTAATAAACTCAACCATACTAAAAAAGAGGTGTAGAATTCCTTAAAATTAGGAACATAGCTAAGGCATTCCTCTTTAAAAAAAAAGAAAAAAAAGAAAAAAAATCTTTAAAACCTAGTGCAGAAACTCATTTTACATTTCAAACTCCTTGTTAGAAGAAACATCTTTCTGTGA
This sequence comes from Rhinolophus sinicus, assembly GCF_057876585.1. Lineage (NCBI taxonomy): Eukaryota > Metazoa > Chordata > Mammalia > Chiroptera > Rhinolophidae > Rhinolophus > Rhinolophus sinicus. The sequence goes on from NC_142504.1 coordinate 29,958,553, forward strand.
AATGCCAGTCAGAATGGGTAGAATGTTTAGAAAAACAAAACAAAAATAAATTCAGTATAGATTTCTGCTTCTGGCAACAAGGTAGACTAAAAATCACTAAGCATTCTGCCTGCAAAACATATAAAAATGCAAGGGGAAAAAAAACACTCTTTTAAATCAGTGGAAGACAGTTTTTAAAAACCCCTGAGGGCAGAAACCAACAAGGAAGGACATCCTGTCAACCTCTTGGAGCACAGAGCCTGGGGGCAACAACAGGGACAGCGGTGGTGCTGGGAACCAGTCTTTGAACACACATTGATAAAGTGTTGGACCAAAGACCACACTGTAATAACCTAGGAATCAAGAAAGGCTATAAATTGAAGGAAATGCTCAGCAGAGGCAGAAAGCAAGAAGAAAACCTATAATCTGGAGAAAGATACTCAACACACCTATAGTTGACTCAGGATTAGGATAAGGAACACACAAATAACTGCTAAAAAGAAAAGACAAACAACTAAATAAAATAGGCAAAAGGCATGAACAGGCAGCTCACAGATGAGAAAACATATGGTCAGTAAATACAAGAATACACTCTCATTTGGAATTAGAGAAGTGTCATTTGGGGAGTACTTCACTTAAAAACAAGTAGACTGTTCACATGTGCGTGAATGCTAAGAAGCCCATGGTGCTTCCACCACTGTGTTCCCAGAACCCTGAAAGCCAGTTTTTAACTAAGCAAGCAGAAGGCTGAAAGAGATTTATCTAAGGAAACTGATCAGCCCAGAGGAATGACTTAACCTTTGGCATCAGGTGTTCCTTTCAGATGGCCTAAAGAGATTGCCCAACAGTTAAGCCAGAGTCAACAAGCCCTACCCACGTGTTCAGAGCTTCCAATAAGCTCTTTATTCTCCTGTCCTTAATTGTGGGTATACAGCCATGGGAAGGTTCCCAACATGGAAGAAAGAAACCACAAATAGCACATAATAATAAAATGAAAATCAACCAGCTTGGAGGAAACAAAAACTATGCAGGGAAAAGAAAGCCTCTCATCTTCATAAGGACAAAAGATTTTAAACCTGTGAAATAAGAATCTGATGCAGTTGTTGGGGGGGTGGGGGAGGAGAGACATTCAGATTAGCCTGAATCAGCTAAGGGAATGTTGACAGTTTTCTCTAGGTCGCTCATGTTTCTGCACATTTTCCCAGCAAGATACTTACTGTTCTTTGTTCTAGACTATCTGTATATTAAAGGAGGTTTCTATAGCAAAAAGCCTTGAAACATAAAGATAGTTATCTCCCCCTGGAGCAAAGGGCAGACATGCTTATTGTCCATCAATAAATATTCAGGTCCCCTAACCTCAGGGTTCTTCTCCTGTAACACAACTCTATGTGGAGCTTCCCTCAGTCCCTCTTTACATCCCTTCATAGAATTGAATTTCTGGAAACCAGCGCGCGCGCGCACACACACATACACGGTGATAGCTGATGGGGACTGTTACTGCTACGAGTAATGAACTATCCTTTTTCTCTGACCCAGGAGTCGCACGTCTTCTGCCAGCATCCATGAAATTGCATCAGACTAACTTGTTCGCTTACAAGTAGGGTAAAATCTCAGACCCTTCACAATTCTTGACAGGGAACTCATCCCTTCTGTTTTGATCCTCCCTTGAGAGTCAAAGTGACCTGTGCTGAGTTTAGAAGCAGAAAATACAGAGACATTTCTAGGTTATTTTGTTTTGGAAAACTGAGTAGTAAGTTCAAACCTAGTTGGGAAAGGAAAAGGAACTGTTGACTTTATTAGATGAAGGCTCTCAGGAAAAGAGAGCCAGGGTTTATCACGATCTAGCTTCAGCTTTCCTGAGAGTTTGCAGGAGCCCTTCATAAAATTGTGGGCAAAGTCATAAGTGAGTTCTGGGAAACCATACGGCTGGGGTATCTGGCTGCACAATAAGTCACACGATGTGGAGGAATTTTGCATATTTTTCTCTATTTGCTGCATTTCATGATAGAGTTACTGGATTCAAGATAAAGCATTCCCTTCAGATAATAGTCTGGCAAATTAACAGCTAAGTGGTGTCTGTGACCTGATAATTGTCTTCTTCTAACATAAAGACCTCAATTCCAGAAAGAAAGAATGAGGTACTTAACTATGTGAGGAGGTGTGTATCTGTTTTACAGATAACGGGTTGATATAGCCCTGAAATTCTAGACAATGGTAGAACTGTAATAATGCCTCTTTTCCTGGCCTCATCCCTTAAAAACTGAGTAACACTGGGCAAAATTCAGAGTTCAATGAAATACCCCTTACAGGAAACCAGTTAAGTATGCCTCCTGAGGGGCTTAAAGTTTATTTTCAAAATCTCACTTGTGATACCTTAATGAAAATAACTTATACAAAAATAATATACTTTTGGATAAAAAATAAAATGAAAATACAGTTATTGGGTAAGATATATGGGGGGGGGGAGAGAAAGCTAAAGAGACAGCAATGAACTTTCCTAAATTAATAACTACAGAATGTAGCTGGGCAGAAGATAATATCAGCAAATTCTATATTTTTCCTTAGTGCCCTAAGTTGGAGAATATAAGTTTTAATTCTTCAGAATATCTACCATTGGATATTATTTCTATAAAAGATTAACAAGCTTTATAAAATAAATCAAAGTAAGGAATAATTTCAAAGCTTTCCCTCATATAGGCATTATCAATCATAAAGATATATTTAGAGCATTTTTTAAACTTTCTCTATAGCAGTATTATAAAATGATATTCTTTCCTAGTGCATGATAATGTATTCTAGATAGATATGAAAACTTTTGGATAAATACATCATTCTGTACTTATAATCTTTTCTCACAAACATGATTTAGTAATATTAAGCCATAAAATGTATTTTATAATTCCAAGGAAATAAATTTAAGGCTGATTTTTGTATTGTCATTCAATTTTAATGGTTTCTTTGGCACCAACTTCTTAATATGACTTCAAGACATAATAATTACTTTTGCTTCTACCAATTTAGTAGGAGAGAAGCTTGTTGCATTACTCCACCAAAGCATTCTGGGAAAAGTCATTCATTGATTTAACATACATGGATTGACCATTTGTAGCTTGTTAAGCACTGAGATCAGTGTCATAGGGAAACACTGATAAATTGTAAAATGGGGCTGTATCAAACAACTCACTGTCTAAGAGGAGAATGAAACGTTCACAAATGACAAAAACGTAGTGAGTGCCATCAGAGAAATGCAGATAAAGGACACTAAGTTCTGTGAGGATAGAGACAACTTATATCCCATTTTCTGTTGAATCTTCTACACCAGAAATATACCATTGCACTTAATAGGTGTTTCCTGAAAAATAAGCATATAAGCAAACAGGTAGCATTTGACCTGGGCTTGGAAGATGTAATGATATATGCAAGAGAAGATAAAGAAAGCACATTTATAAAAGTTATAATTACATCTGTGGGTCTTATTTTACTAATTCAGATATTTTCCAGCTTGTGATAAATGACAGTGTGGTTCCAAACCTCTCTCTCCACAATTTCCTATCATTGCAACTCAGGAAGTCATTAATAGGCTTTGCAGTGTGTTACAGGCCCAGGAGGAAGGAAGTGCACTGAATCGGGGTTCATCCATCCAATGAGTGTTATACCTTCAGAATCTGCATCAGTTGCTTGTAAACATCTTCGACACTCTCAATGTTCACAAAGTGTCAGAAATCAAAATGGCCTCAGACTTTTCAATAAGCAAGAAAGGAAAATTAAATGACAAGAGAACAAAGCCTGCACATTTCTGAAGGAATTGTATTATGGGACATGCCTACTGTCTGCATTAGAGACTTCTGAGTCTCTTTAATCTTTTACAGAGATTGTGTAATATAATATATTAGTATTTGGAAGGTTAAAACAAAGATTGGGGGAAAAAATCCCTGTCTTCATCCACCCCAAATCACTATTAGTGTGACAGAAAATTTCAGCACAATTTCTATCTCTGCCTTTGATAAAAAGACACTCTGCCTTGTTGTTGCATCTTTTTTTGTTTTGTTTTTTTAACTTTTTTATTGAGATATAATTGACATATAATACTGTCTAAGTTTTAAGGTGTACAACGTGTTCATTTGATACAATTATGTATTGCAATATGATTACCACCATGGCGTCCGCTAACACCTCTATCACGTCATATAGTCACCATTTCTTTTTTGTGGTGGGAACAATTAAGTTCTAATCTCTTACAAGTTTATAATATTTTAAGTTTATCATAAAGTATTGCTGCCTGTAATCACTGTGCTGTGCATGAGATCTCCAGGACTTATTTCTCTATCAAGTTTGTACCCTTCACAGCGTCTCCCAAGTTCCCCCACGCCAGCCCCTGGTCACCACCATTCTGCTCTTGGGTTTTTACCAGTTTGGCTTTTTTTGATTCCACATACGAGGTGAGATTATACAGTATTTGTCTTTCTTTGTCTGACTTATTTCACTTAGAATAATGCGCTCAAGGTCCATCCATGTTATCACAAATGGCAGAATTTCCTTCTTTCTCAAGACTGAATAATATTCCAGTGTGTGTATGTATATATGTGTGTGTATATGTACACGCACGTATCTTCTTTAACCACTTATCCATTGACAGACATTTAGGTTGTTTACAGATCTAGGCTATTGTGAATAATAGTGAACTTGGGAGTGCAAACATCTCTCCGATATCCCGTTTTCATTTTCCTTTAGATAGATACCAAGAAGTAGAATGGTTAGATCATATGATAGTCCTATTTTTAATTATTTTTTAACTCCATACTGTTTTCCATTGTGGCTATACAAATTTACATTCCAACCACTAGAGTACAATGTTTCCTTTTCTCCACATCCTCCAGACCACTTGCTATCTCTTGTCTTGTTGAGGGTAGCCATTCTGACAGATGGGAGTTATCTCATTATGGTTTTGATTTGTATTTCCCTGATGATTAGCAATGTTGAGCATCTTTTTATGTGCCTGTCGGCCATTTGAAATTAGGGACACACTTCTCCATGAATAATGTAGTAAAATGTATTTAAAATTTAACTATTTATGTTCTGTTTTCCTTGAAGAGTGGTTTTCATTCTGAAATCCCAGTCAGTGCCCTGTGTTTCAGGCACTGTGGCAGCAGAAGTGTCTAAGCCCAGGTAACTGCTAGGGAACAAGAGGTCAAGAAAGGTGTTCACTCAGAGATGGTCGCAGAGTGGGGAATGTTAGACAGGTGACTTCAGATATGGAGAATTAGGAGGTTCTAGCAGGCTTTAGAAACACTATGGGAAGTCTACCTGCCTGGGGATGGGAAGATTGGGTCAGGCCGTCATCCCACAGATGATAATACACAATGGAAAGAGCCCTGCCCATTTTTTAAACTTCCACCAAGTTTATCATTAGGATATTGTAGACTTTGCACCTTGTGGACTGCCATTAGGTTTTCCGCCAAAGCCTTGAAGGACATGCTTCTATGTTTTAGCTGAAATATTATATTGGGAAGGTTGTGAGTTCCAAATAGAGAATTCACGTATGGGAGAATATGAAGGTAGCAGGATAATTCCTTTGTCTCACTTGCCACATTTAAATTGCTCCTTTTAATCATCCTTGAAGATTTCAATAATGTTCTTTTTGCATAATGTGTGTGGTATAAATGATTCAGTATCCATGAACAAAGCTTTCTTTAGTATCAAGATGAAAGCATACCAGAGTGATATATTTAACATGCAAATTGGGTCATGTGACTCATCTGCTTAAATCCTTTCAATGGCCTCCCTTTGCTTTACTCTACCTCAAAGGGCATGAGGAAGGGAGATTTGCTCGCCTTTATTTCTTTTGACCTTGGCTTTATAAACCTGAATGAATTTTCCTGCCCACTCTGTGGCAATGTAGCTTATTACAAAGATCCAGGAAATATAGTTCAATTTAGTTAAGTAATAGTCATTAAGTACCTATCATGTGCGAAGTGCATGGTAAAGGGTGGGTGTATAAATTATATAAAACTTGGACTATCATGCAGTCTGATGGGGGAAGCATATGTAAATCAGTAGTTACCGAACAATGAGATATACGCAAAAGAAAAAAATGCATTCAAGATATGGTAGTGGAACAAAGTGGGGAATAACTGTTGGGAGGTAGACAGCCAGGGAATTTTGCATGGAAGATTAGGTGACTAAATTGGGCTCTGAAGGATGAAGTCAATAAAGCAGGAACAACAGTCTAGGAGGAGGCACCAGCATGTTATAAGGCCTGGGAGCATGAAACAACACTGTAAGGATTTTGTCATGTTGGGCCATAATCCACATGAGGGACAGGCCATAGAGATGGATGACCCAGCAGGGGATCGATCACCAGGGATTTGAATATCCCTGGTGTTTGGTTGCTAGTCTTCAAGTCAGTGGTTTTCAATGATTTTTGAGTCTGCCATAGGGATCTGAATGGAAAATAACATGGCAACACATCAGGTTTAAAAAAATATATGAAGATATATAATATTGTATGTGCAGTTATATATATATTTATGTATATACATATACACACACATACATTAATAGTGAATATTTATATTCTAATAATAAGATCGAGTACCATAATTCAAAACCGTAATTGTATGTTAATTTACACTTTATATAGAGGAGTGTTGAGCCTATTTATCCCTGACAGGTTGGCCCCATCCCCTCAGGCCATTCAGGAAGTCATCTTCAGACAGTTCCCTCATACCCTAATGTCTTCCTTCTGTTTCTCCAACTGAGGGCTTTTTCTGGTGGCTTTTTCAGCCTGTCCAGGTGACAGGCCTCAAGTGCTTAGAAAGAGCCTGAGATGCCCTTCAAGCCATGAAAGAAGGGTGTTGGTGAGAAAATACTCCTGGTTCCTCAACCCTCAGAAAGAGGACTCTCAGGTTTGGGTTTTCTCTACACCTTCTTTTAGAAGCCCCCAGCAGGCAAAGTCCAGTTGCACGCAGCAGTAACCCCTCATCCATGTGCCCGTGACTGGCTCTCTTCCCTTCCCCATCTCCCTTTTCCACCCCCTCACTGTACTTCCTCTGATTACCTCCTAAATAAATCTTTGTCTCAGAGTCTAGGATTTCATCTATTTGATGTATTTTAGAGATATTATGAGAAAAAAATGATAAACTTCATTTTATGGTCAAGAGACCTCAATTTTTCCCTTTTTCACACGTTAGAAGATTATCAGAGTTAAGAATCCCAGTTTTCAGAAATTTGGACAGAAGCCTATCGTACAATGACCAGAGGAAGCTTTGGTCACCCATCAGCGCTGTGTAGATTTTGGGTAGAATTGTTCACCTCTCACTCCTGAGACAAGAGTACTGTAATTCCTGGAAACATGAACTTTCTTTTGTCCTGGCTTGATGTTAGAGTCACAGCAAGCTCTATCCCAGTCTGCACTGCATTACGTGACCCTCTCAGCTCCATAATGCTTCTGACAGAACTCCTCAGGCAGCTTGTGAATTTTAAAAGTTCTTCCCCCTGACTTCTGATACTACAGGGAGTTCCTCTGAGGTATCCACTTGTTTGATAGGAACAAATGGCTCTGTCATCAAACAAAATCATCTGGAATACACCTTTGAAAACACTGTTTTCAAATGTAGATTTTATTATTCAGGTATACAGGTGAGGCCAACAGGTCAGGGGGTGAATGCCACAGAATACATAGTCTGTTACATTTCCCAAGAGGAGAAGGCATACCACACCACGGGGCCGCCTGGGGACGCACAAGTCTTGGTCAGGAGGGTGAGGGAGCAGGAGAAAAACATGGACAAAGAGTTCCTTGTGGTTTCTGTGGTAAGGAACAGGAAAGGCAAGGGAAGCAGGCTTAGGATTGGCTAATTTGAATAATTTCAGTAGTCTCTTGAGTGTAGGGCACTGTTCCTGCAGTGTTTACCTGAAAACAAGACCTAGGCAGACCATCAGCTCTTCTGCGTCTTTTGGAGCAAAAATTAATATAAGACCCGGTCTTATTTTAATATAATATAAGACCGGGTCTTATATAATACGATACGATACGATACGATACGATACGATACGATACGATACGATACGATACGATACGATACAATATAATATAAGTAATACCAGGTCTTGTATTACTGTTTGCTCCAAGAGATGCATTAAAGCTGATGGTCCAGCTAGGTCTTATTTTCAGGGTAGTTGTCTAGTACCTGGCCCCAGGGTGATTAGAGCAGGTAGATAGTGGTCCGGAGTATGAGAGCCAGATAAAGGAGATAAGAGTGTGTGTTGAGGATGGAGGGGGAGGGCTCTGGATTGGTTAGTTTGCATGTGAAAGGCACACTCCTGGGGTACTGTTTACTGTCTATAGAATTGGCTACCCTGGGAAGGACAGACTTTCAGGGTCAGTAAGGCCTCAAAGATGTCAAAGCATCAGAAATACAGAAAATGGCAAGATTAATACAAACACCTTTCTAATAATTGAGTCCAGGACAGATAAGTTTCAATTCTTAAACTGCCCACCTTAAAAGAAATTATTTTAGCATGCAGTGTCTTCTGAAAATAGCAGCATCCAAAACAGACACTGGTGCCAGGGAACAAGTCCCAGTGCTGAGACATACTGGGACTTTTACTGCTAATAGAACCAGAAGCAGACCCCTGTGTTTCTTCTGTGTGACAGTCAGAGTGAGTAGCTAACAAATCATTCGGACTAAATGAGAGCTAAATGAGTTCACTTAGGTGGTGTCAGCCTGTCGCAGATTGATTCATTTGGTTTTTATGCACAGCTCTCAGAGAACATGCCAATTATTTCCATAAATAGAAAGGAATAACCCAGCTATCTGAGGAGTGACTGGAGCATGCTTATTCCTTTAATGAATAGGACCTTTCTTCTTTCTTTTCCATATTTCCCTCCTTCCTTCCTTCCTTCCTTCCTTCCTTCCTTCCTTCCTTCCTTCCTTCCTTCCTTCCTTCCTTCCTTCCTTCCTTCCTGTCTTCCTACCTTCCTTCTTTCTTTCCTTAAGAAAAAGAAAATCTTTGGAGTTAAAAAGGCAAGACTCTAACATAAGAAGTTCAAATTCTTCCTAGGTGTTTGCTACCACTGACGTTAGGGATATCAATTCTTAACATTTATCGACTAATTCCTACTTGCCAAGTACCAGACTGAGAGCTTTACAAGCATTGGACCCTCCTATAACCCTCGGAGATAGGTATTCTTACTCTCATTGTGTTGGAAATAAGAAAACTGAGGCTTAAAGATGTTGGGTATCTTGCACACAGGAGTCCAATTAGAAGAAAGACTATGACAGATAGAACTCAAAACCAAGTCCATATGATGTCATAACCCGTATTTCTAACTGCTATATTAGTGCTTCTTAAACTTAACATGCATGGAAACTACTCAAGGATCTGGTTAAAATACAGATTCTGATTCAACACACTTCAGTACGGGCCTGTGATTCTGCATTTCTAAGCAGCCCCAGGTGATGCTGCTCAAGGGAACACCTTGTGCATAGCGAGGCTAGGCCACTTGCTGGCATTATAATCTGTTCTTTCAGGAAAGCAAGAATCCCATTTTTCCAAAAGCTGAAAGTCAAAATAAATGGTGAAATTACCTGTCCACCTTAAAATGTTTAGATAGTATCTATGCTTACCTGAAATTTGAAAACAAAAAAAAGTGAATTTAAAGTTTCCTTAGCAGCAAAATTCATTTTTAAAAATTGATACACTTTACATTTTAGAACAGTTCCAGTTTACAGGAAAATTTCCCAGACAGTACAGACAGTTCCCATATATAGCCTCTCCCACATACATAGTTTTCCCCATTATTAATATCTGGTATTAATGTGGGACATTTGTCACAACTGAGCCACTATTGATACATTATTATTAACTGAAGACCATTGTTTACATTAGGGTTCACTCTTTGTCTTGTGCATTCTGTGGGCTTTGACCCTGCCCCCTCTGACAGGGCCCACATGCTGGAGCACCCCATCGTCCTCACCATATCCTTCTGTCTCCCCAACAGCTGCCATGTACCATCAGGCATGCTCTGTTTTTCTTATGAATGATTAACATTTTTCGGTACTCATGTCTCTATCAAAAATGAGAACATGAAAGATAGACCAGGAAAAGCTTCATGTTTCCAGAAAAGTGAATGAGAACAATCACTTAGCTTCACATACATTTGTTAACTGCCCAGCCCCAATTATTTTCTGAGTTTGAGATGCTTCATACAGAACACCTTCCTCCTGCAGCTTTGTTCCCTATAGGATAGCTACCACGCAGGAGGACAGGGCACTCAGGATGGCGGGGAACCTAGCATTTTCTAAGGGCACCTAATTCTGCCTCCTCCTCTTGCCCCTTTTCCGCTGCTGCTCCCCTCTCTGCCAAAATTAGTACCACAGTCTCAGGTTCTGACTGCTCAGTCCTGTCCCACCTCCATGCTCTCCTAGGGACTGTCTTGGGTTTCTTTGGTATACAAGACAGGATACCCAGTGAAATTTCAATTGATTCACTTAGTATGTCCACTGAAATGGACTAATGATACTAACACACACACACACACAGAATTTTTTTTGTTTATTTGAAATTCAAATTTCACTGAGTGTCCTATCTTTGTTGTTGTATTATATGTTTTTTTGTTATTGTTTATTTTGTTTTTTTGTTTATTGTTATTGTTGTTGTTTGTGTTACGAAATCTGGTATCTCTGACTCTAAGATGCCTTCCCAGCTGCTCAAACATCACCCCAGAGACCAAGTATTTCATCTTACACTGTGACCTGTCCAGTGTTCCTTCCCACATGAATCCACTATCTTGAGTTAATATCCCTATTTTCACTCGAACTCCATAGATGACAAATGAGATGTCCTGTCATTTTTTTTCTGGCATAGTAGTAACAATAGACCTCTCTGCTAATTTTCACCCCTTTCTGTCTTTCTCTTGTCACCAAGGCAAACATCAGGACAATTCTTAAGCAGAAATAAATTGGTAAAGGAATGTTCTTCCATGAATCCTTCCTCAGCACCATCACCTTTCCAGGCAGAGTCTCTTAACTTTAGGCTGAACTTTAAAGTCTTTTCCTAGCTTTATTTATTTTGCCACTTTTATTTGCTGCTACTCACCCGACTTTTTATTTTATGCAATCTAGAAACAACCCCTTTCGGTCCTCCCGTTTATTTATTAGAGACAAGACATTAGACAATTACAAAGTGGCCATCTTTTATACATTAGGATCGTTTTCATGATAATAACAGTTTTAGAGCCAGAGTCATAAAATGTGAACTATTTGCTCAGCTCCAGACCTGAGGAAGCCATCACAAAGGGATGTCTGAGGATTTTCTGAGTGTAAAAGGAATAGACCTGTGGAACTCAGGAAGTTTGGTGATTTGTTTTTATGTCAACGGAAGTCAACAAATGAAAGGACTCATTTTGTAATTATTTTCCCCAGAGTTTGTTAAGTTTTCGAATAGCTCTTCTGACCTTCAGGTCCTCAGGCCTGCCCACACTCTCTCCATTCCCCAGTCAATACAGGCTCTCAGAATTGGAGGTCATTGTGAGGAGTAAATAATTCAAGACTTGTTATTAGTTTCAAAGCTGAGAGGGTGGCAAATTGGGGTGGCACATGAAGAACAGTAAAGCAAAAATCAGAACCCAAAATTCTCAGCCTACAAGTTTTATCAATCACGTGTCCAACTCAACAGAACAGGTTTTAACTGCACAAGAAATCAATCTATCATTAACATTTTTAATAATAAGAATGTGTACTATCGCATTAATCATTCACTGTATTAGCTACACTTGACTGTTTTCTGAAATCAGTCTCATCCTCAAAGGCAAAAAGATAAACTGCCCTTGAGAACTATTCAAAAGATTTTGCTGAAGTATGTTTAGGTTTTTAATCTCTTCTTAGTTATCCCTGTAATTTGGATTAAATAATTTGACACAGTTGTTTCCATCCATTAAGTTTGTAAAAATATGCTTGACCAGGTTGGGTTGGGAGTTTTTTTGTTTGTTTGTTTTTTGGTTTTTTTGTTGTTGTTGTTTGGTTGGTTTTTTGGTGACCATTGCAGTGAGGTGAAGATCACTCGTCAATGGGAAGATTTTTGAATTTTTAATTAATTGAATCAAAGCATCAAGAAGCACATTTGTGAGGAAAGCTAAGCCAGATAAAAGATCCCAAGGAAGTGAATAAATGATTACATGAGAACATTATTGGTATTCAACCATTGATTTTTTTGTTTGTATACCAAAGTTCCTTTAGGGATTTTGACTTAGAAGATAATAATCTGACACTTCTGTTTGAGAGGCCTTTTGGTCCCGATGAGATCCCAGTTTCAGTTTTGCCTCAAAAGTTGATGAATGCCACCTGATACAATATTTTTTTTTGGATGTAGTGCTATTTTCTTTATCAAAGTTTTTATTCTTCCAGAAATGAAATGTCAAAAATAAGTTAAAATATGATTAGATATTTTAAGCTTGTAAAATTGAAAATTATGAATGTGAATAAAAGTCAAGTGACTTTTATACAAGTCCCATTAGCACAAGAGCAGGAAAATTATTTCACAAATCTGAAAATAGCACAAAGATGCATAAGAGCTAAGTTCTGACGTGGGATGAATTTTTAACTTAAAAGCATCAATTACATACAGCCTATTTATGTGTCCGCCGTGGTGCTAAAGCTCAGTGAATTTGGAATAGATTTGCCCCAAATTATGGAATTATGTAATGGCACAGCTAGACTAATTGCTAAAGCAATGCAGTCCAAATTTATCTTGTGGCAGATAGAAAGCTGAAAACCAAAGTGACTGTATGATTTGTCCAAAGTGACAACTTAGGGTAGGTGGTTTTAGAGGCCCATTGCCTGACTTTCTTTACACAGTTAGACAGTGTTATAATACTGTGTTCTAGTCCACACAGCATCTGTTCCAACCTTCTTCTTGTTTGGATTCCTGAACCATAGGTGCTGGAGTGGCTAAAAGCTGCATTTCCCAAGCTCTCTTTCAGCCACAATTCCATACGTGACCAGGTGAAAGAAAGAACAGCTGGACTGTAAATCCTACTCCAGCCTCAGGGATGCTTGAGCAGAGTTTGGTTTTTAGTCACAATTTTTGAAATACCCATTGGGGTTAAATGAGGTGTCTACACATGTTCCCAAGTATGCTGTACCTACTGTGTTTCCCCGAAAATAAGTCCTAGCCGGAAAATCAGCTCTAATGCATCCTTTGGAGCAAAAATTAATATAAGACCCGGGTATAATATAATATAATATAATATAATATAATATAATATAATATACTTGGTATAATATAATATAATACCGGGTCTTATATTAATTTTTGCTCCAAAAGACGTATTAGAGCTGATTGTCCTGCTAGGTTTTATTTTTGGGGAAACACAGTACTTGTTGAGATTGTTTGTTTTGTAACCTGTAATTTATAAACTATAGCTGCAGTAAAGAGTGGGGACTCGGGACATGACCTTTGGGGCACTAGGTGATTAGCAAAGTGTTTAGGTTCAGGTATTCTAAACCCTGTGGCTTCCCTATGCTGACATGGCCCGCATTCCCTTCAGCTTCTCTTCATTTCCTGTGAGTAAAACATACCCAATGCATGTGATTGGGGACATGAGAAGCTGCCTCTACAGCCTCTGTAATGCTGTTGTTCTGGATGCTCTCTCTTCCGGATCCTCTCTTAAGGCCAAGTAAACATTGTGCTGGCTAAACCTATTGAGCCTTGAACATCTGAATGACAAGCCAAACTCGAGACCCACTCTGAGGTTCTGCCAAGAAGAGCCACCTGTGTGTGACTTGGGGGCAGAAGTCAGCACGAGGTGATGTGGCCACATGCAAAGCCATCAAAGCTTCTACTAGGCACAGTGGCAGAAGTATCTGGTCTTTCTGGAGAATGCGGTGTCTTTCTACTGTCCAGACTCCAGCATCGCGGGTGTGAGTAGCAAGCTATAGCAGCAGAGACTTTTCCGTTATAACTAACTTGGGTGTGATGGGATACGTTTCCTGACTCTTTGCTCCTGGCTGTGTAGATTCTGTGGGCACACCAAACCCTGTAACATGCGTCTTTTTACCAGGTAGAGCGGATTATTTTTCGCCATGAAGAATGCTGATTGATAGGGTTAGGGCTTTTTTTCTCTTTTGCATTGAAGGGATTGTGCTGGGCATTTTACTTCAGTTTGGCTTTAACTTCTGTGTAAAACCCTGATCTGAGTTAAAGCCATCCCACCTACAGATGCGAAGAGGCAAGATTTATTTCTGCAGGCTTTTGCCTAGAATTCAGAAGCCCCACAATACTGCCTATTCCTTGAGCATCCTACTTAAGTCTTCAGGTCAATGAGTCAGACAGACAACTACTTGAAGAGGAAGGGAAACGACCCACAGTTGACTCTGTTTGGGGGTCACCACTGCCATATAAGTTTAAGATAATTTGGGAGGCCTCTTTGGCCTCATGAATATTCAAACAAATAGCCAATTAAGCTTTGGAACAAGATGCTTCCCTGAAAGCCTGCTTTGCTCACACAACAGAGGAGGCAGGAAAACTGGTGCGATGGGGCGGTCCCCTTCCACCTCACCAGGAAAAAAATGCTTCACTCTCACTCTTGTCCACCACCACCCATTGCAACAGCAAGGCCCGGCTTCAATAGTCAATGGAACAATTGGCCCACAGTATGTTCACCGGCCATCTAATAGGTATTAAAACATTGTGAAAGCTGCAAAGAGGAAAAAAAATGAGATAGGTATGATTCTTGCTCACAGGGATCTTATGTAGAGGAAGAAAAGTCCGTCTTTTTTGATGCATTTAGGCAGTGTTAGAGGAATTCCCGGAAGGGAGATAAAGATTGGTGTGGAGTCAGAGAGAGGGGAATAGGTTGGTCCCAGGAAGGTAGAGACCCTGAAGCTGCAGGTCTCTAAAACTGAAGGGGCATCATTTGAGAGAAGAGGAGGAAGGGAGAAGACTTTCTAAGCCAGGAAGAAATGGGCTGAACAAAGTAAAAAGGAAACAGGAACAGAGAAAACTGCCACTGAATGGACTTACTTGCTTCAAGGGAAATGATTATAGTGGTACCTCAGTTTTCTAACATCTTCGTTGACGGACATTGCTGTTTACGAACGCCGTAAATTTTATGGATCTATGGTATCATTAGATAGTAAAATTCATGCTAAATTTGCAGTTTTAGAGGTCAATTTTAAAGGTCTGGAATAGATTAATCCATTTTGCATTACTTTCTATAGGGAAACCACACCTCGATTTCGAACGTTTAAGAACTCGAACGGTCTTCCGGAACAGATTACTTTCGAAAACTGAGGTACCACTGTACGTGGATAAAGCAGAAAAAAAATAAGTTCCTTTGGAACATAAAAGAAAGGGGCTTGAGCAGAGTCCTAAATCTTAAGTTCCACCATTCCTCTGCCTCCAACGGAGAAAGGCAACAAAGCAGCCAGTTTCAGTCTCCTTCTCAGAAGACTTAAGGCTACTGCCTCCTGTGTGTCTGAACACAGGACTCACACTGAGTGGCTACAGATATATAAGCATAGTCTATAAGCTCTCAAATGAAGAAAGTGAATACTGGCTATTTCAAATTCTGCCACTTGTGTGTATAAGAATGTTTCCATCCATTTGTTCCTTTATTCAATAAGCCCTAAGTACCCAGTAATAGCTCATCATTAATTACAACTGAACACTGACATACGTCTGGTTGTATGCATCCATGTTGGTGGCAGACACAGATAATTGCCTACCATTTTCCTCACTAACAGAATCCTTTTTGTACTGGGGGTGACAATGGGTCCAGCTGAAAGGCTGTATTTCCCAGCCTCCTTTGCAGATGCGGGAGCAGACACAGTTCTGGCCAGGAGTAGTTGGATATGGGACTTTGGGGAAAGCTCCTTCTAGGAAGGATGTAGACTCAGCCCTTGGCCCTTCTCTTTTCTGCTGCCTGAAACATGAGCATTTTAGTGGAGCCTGTCCTGAGTTATGCTGTCATGAGGATAAAATTCAAGCCCAATTGATGGAACAGGAAGATGCAGGAAGCCTGGGCCTCTGATGACAATTCCAAGGAGCCATGTGAGGACTTTACTGCTTTCCTCTCTTCTTGTTATACAAGATACACATAAGTGCCTACTTATTTTGTTTAAGCTAATCTCAATCCCTCACACAACATATTACTTCATTTAGTCCTCACCACCAGAGGCCCTTAACATATATTAGAGCAGAAAGAATAATTTACAACAAATAAGCAAACAACAAACCTTACTACCTGAGAGTGCTCATTCACAGTGTCCAAGGAGGAAGGAAAAACAGTTTCTACTTGTCTCCCTTAGTCACTTATCAGCACATACTCGCTTGCTTCTATGAAGAACATAAATCCCACCTTTTTCTTATCTCCTTCACTGGGGTCCTCTCCATCTTTTAATCTCTTGTCTCTTCCGACCCCTCACATCTCCACCTCTGAGTTCCACTTCCTCTTTTCTGGCTCTGTCCCGGGTGGGCAGACATCTGTGTTCTCTGCTTTGTCTCGGGGCAGAGCTGGAATGGAGTGAGAGGAGGAAGTAGGGCCACGGTCTGGGGGCAAAATGGGAGCCGGCTTCTATGCAGGGGAGAAATGGGCTAAATAAAGTACAGAGGAAATAGGAATGGAGAGGGAACTGTGAGGGAACAGAGCTGTTTGCTTAGAGGGAAAGATTAACATGGAAGAAGCAGGAAACGATCTGAAAATAAAGGGAAAGGGCTGGAGCAGCATTCCGAGATTCTGAATATAGGAGGATCAGACTGAAGGAAGAAATCAGTCCTTCACTGATCAGACTGAGGGTCAGTCTGAGGAGAAAACATTTCAAGATAAATTCTTTGGTGATCCCCTTTTAGTATAATCGATAGCATTCTTTGGCTAACAGAACACTAGTCCTTTTCTCTGTGCTATTACCACACGTGCTCTTTTATTTGCCTGCATGGGCCAGGCCCAGGAGGAGTGTGGGTGTACACGCCACCTAAGGAAGACGAGATGTTCACTGCTTTGAGATAGTTACCATTGTCATATGATAAAATGGAGACCCAGGAATTTAAATAATCTGCCAGAGATCGCAAAGCTGGTCAAAGGGAGAACTCAAACATGGATATGCCTTACTGCTCCTATAATGTCTGCTACCAGGTGAAGAACAGGCAGCACGAGACTGAAAAAGAGTCCTTGCCTTAGGTGAATTCCAGTCGATCTGTGCCCCTGACATAAAACCAATACAAATAGACAATGCTGAGGGAGCACAGAGGGAGAAACAATTTAATAGGTAGCCATTTGTAGAAAAGTCTCTTGTGGTCTGTGAGGCAAAATCTCAGTAAAATCACTCTCCACACCTCTTTCTTGATCCATTCCTTAGGGTTTAATTGAAAACTGGTACTTTCTGACAAGTTTTAACTTTCTTAGCTTATTTACTGCCAACACTTCAACAACTAGTCATTGAATACTTCTTTGTGCAAAAAGTACTGTATTCCATACTTCTCCAGCGAGTTGACAAATGGATGAAGAATAGTCCTGGCCTTCACAAAGCTTATAATTTGGGAAGACTATATATATGATAATAAGAGAGTAAAAATCATAGCTTAACAAATTTTATAGGAGTGAATCAAAGGTGAAAGACAGTAGGAATACTAATCTATGATGTTTGATCTCCTTTGCAGGTTGTATCATTCATTCACTCACTCACTTATTACAAAATACAGAGGGTGCAAAAAAAATGTTTGCACATTTCAAGAAAGGAAAAGACTATTAAAACTATAATAATATATACCAATAACAAAAGATGAATACAAGTCACGTTTGACTTCTGCAATTACAAGAGGTGCTCAAAGTGGTTACCATCAGTGTCCAGACACTTCTGATTACGGCGAACTACTGCTTGAGCAACGTTCACCAAATTACCCACTTGTATACAATTTTTGTGGGCACCCTGGGTATTTATTGAGTCTATACTACAGACCAAGTATCATGTTAGGCTCCAGTAATTCAACAAAGAACAAGACACAGCTTTTTGCCTATAGACCAGGCATTCTTAAGAGAGAAGATGGGGGAGGGGGAGGTGATAGCACCCACAATGGGGTGAAAATTAGTTCTTGAGAGGGTGAAAAAAAAACTTACTGTTGAAAACATATAAGGCACAGATATACATGCTGCACACAAACAGAAACGCAGTATAGATGTGGTATATTAAAATTTCATGGTGGGCAATGGTAATTAGGAACAAAATGTCTAGAAAGGTTCCTTGGGGGGGGGTGATAATAAAAAATGGTTGACAAACACTGACATAGACAATTTAACAAGCTATTTCAACACAATATGGTAAATGCTGTGACACGATAAGCCAAATGGACTGTGAGAGCACCAACAGGGGACACCTAACCCGGGCCACAGGGAGACAGGAAGACCACCCAGAAAGCGACACCTCAGCTAAGGCCACAAAGGCAAACAGGGGCCAGAGAAAGGCTAGCAGGGCAATCCGGAGATGGAGCATTACTTGTCAAGTCCTAGGGTGGAGAAAGCAAGCATGCAACAGCAATGCCTCATAATCCCCACATGAGGTTCACAAACTTCACCCAAAAGTTCAAGTTTGAAAAGAGAAAGGGTAAGGTGAGGTTTCTCCTCTTGCCTGTTGGCAAGTAACCCATATGGCAACCATTTTTGAGTGGGGTCCAAAGCAACAAAAGGCTCAGCAGCAAGTCACGACTGCAGTACGAGCTGCTCTTCCACTGGGCACATCCAATGAGACCCAAACAGTCTGTGACAAATAGGTGTGATGTATGAGCCTCTGGTAAGCAACGTAAGGAAAAGGACAGCACAGAGCTCAAGGGTTTTGAAGCAAATTCACACCCTCTTCTGCAGAACACTGTCCTCTTGAGAAACAGTCCTTGGCTTGCTGGGAGGACTGATAAAGATTAAATGCCCAACCTTGAGACATCAGGTGACCATACAACTGAGCCCCCCATACAAGCTTGGTGCTAAGTGACTCTCTAAGCCATAAGTCGAGTGTATATAACAACAATCAATGAACAGGTTCTATAACTAGATGGCCCAGACCTCTTTCACACCTACTTTGGTTGGCCCCATGGGAGTTCCTATGATCAGTTGATTGAGGAGGAAAACACTCAGTCCTGGTTTACAGATGTTTCCACACAATATGATGGCATCATCCAGCAGTGGATGGCTGCAGTGTGTCAGTCCTCAGGGCTGGCAAGGAAGGGCAGCAGGAAGGGGAATTTATTCCCAGGGGCAGAACTTCAAGCAGCGTATTTGACCATTCACTTTGTACCAGGACATGGACACACGTATATATCTATATTGATTTATGGGCAGTTGTTAACAATAGGGCTGGGTGATCAGGGACTTATGGAATTGCATGTGGTTCTGTTCACTATTAATCCACATGCAGAATTTTTCCTCCCTATCCATACAACTTGGAGCTTTGCCAGTTTAGAAGGTTGAAATGTTTCCATCAGGGGTCACAACAATCTTCTGTTGAATTAGAAATTGAGACTACCACCTGGCCATTTGGAGCTCCTCATGTTACTGACCCAGTAGGCAAAAAGGGGCTTAATCTGCTGGCTGAAATGATTTACCCTGGGTACCAAAAGGAAATTGGGTTGCTGCTGTACACTAGAGCAGGGTGGACTATGTTTGGAATCTAGAAGTTTCTCTGCCTAAAACAGGCAGGTCCACTGAAGATTCAGAGCCTTCGGGAATGTAGGTTTCCAATATCCCACCAGGTAAAACACCTTGACCTGCTGAACTTATGGCTGAGAGCAAAGGGAACATGGGATGGGTGGTGGAAGAAGGAAATGATAAACTACGGACGGCCCTGTGACTATTTATAGAAATAATGACTAAATGGCTATATGTTTTTCCTTCTTTGCTTGTTGTATAAATGGGTATATGTTTGTGCATTTGTAAATACCAATTTACTTTTTTCTCACATCCTTCCCCTTATTTATTTTATACAAGATTTGTTGGCAGTTGAGTTACAGTTTAGTCTTTAGGTGACAAAATATTCAGATGGAACTATGACTGAATATGGGGAATAATTAGAATAGCCCAGAGATAAATAGTATGACTGTTAATAAAGGCAGATGCATTTATTGTTGGGACTTTGGGCTCCTCATTTTGAAAAAAGGATGAGAACATCGTCATTTATACAAAGCATAATTGTATTTCTGGGTAAAAACAAAGACTTGTTTTGCCATTGTTAGGAAGACAAATAGGAATGAAAAGGATGCATACGTATGCTAAGTGGCCAAAGGGATGAGTTTTGCCAGTTATTAAATTTTTGTCTCTTAGCTTCAAACCTACCCTTCTATACTCTGTTTTGTGATGCTGGGGCCGGGACTCTACAAAGCATTCTGAACAAAGCTTTAGCAGGTGGCTTTGTTAGGCTCTGCCAATGGAGGATGCTAAAAGAAAACTACTGGGTGGGCAGAGGAAGAAGAGACTTGCTCCTTCCTGTGACTGTTTGCTTCTTATTTGCTGTCTGTTTCTATCAGTGCTCTACCCCAGCCTCACTTCTTCACTCTAGAAGTGGCAGCCCATTCTCCGACATTTACATACTAGCCTCATCATACACCATCTCAGAGACACCACCATCAGCTGTCCACTGCCCTCTCCGTAGAGGTCTGAGGTTCAGCTGCTCAGGGTGCCACCTCTAAGCTTCTGAAGTTTGATCATTTCAACCTCTTCCCTTACTCTCCCAGCCCTAGAATTGATAGCTGCTTCCTGCAATTTCTGCCTCTGCAATATCTTAGTGTTCGCTTTTTGCTTTATCAAGTCTTCAATAACTAGTTAACGATTCTTTAAATTCTCTCAATGAAAATGACCAGTGTGGTTTCTGTCCCTTGACTGGCCTCTAACTGATACAAAAAATAAGCACAGGCTGGATCATAAAGCATCTTACAATACCCGTTAAGAATTTGGACTTATCCTCAATAAGAGGGCATTGAAAGGTTTTTAAATCTGACAAAATCAGGTTTGGATTCGATAAAAGTTACCTTGGCTGCACTCTGGAGAATAGGCCGAAGGGGTCAATACTAGAGGCAGTTAGGAAGGTGTTGCAGAAATCCAGAGGAGATGGCGGCTTGAATTGAAGAAGTGAAAGTGTTGGTAGAAAAAAAGGGAATGAATGTTAAGAGCTAGTAACTAGTTAAATTCACCAAGCCTTGGTGAAGGAATGCATGAAGCTGGGGTGGTAGAGAAAGGAATTTATTTCAAGTGGAGGTGCAATATTGTGATTTATAAGAAATATATATTTGGTTATTCAGATGACCGAGATATATTTTTCATATATATTTGGTCTGAGTCCACACTTCCTGGCTCTCAGCTCCCAAAACTCTTGAATATCCTTAGGGTTGAGAGCGAAAAAAAGTATTGTTTGCTATGCAAATGAGGTGACTTTTGGAAGCACCTAAGGATGGGGTTTCAGAGAACTTCCAGTTTGGTGAGCACGTCGAGATGGGGGACGGTGTTGTGCCTGGAGAAGGCATGGAAGTTCCATGTCCCTTACATACACCTTGCCCCATGCATCTCTTCCATCAGGCTATTCCTGAGTGATAACCTTTGTAATACATCTGTAATCTAGTGAGTAAACAGGTTTTCCTGAGTTCTGTGAGCCGTTTTCATAAATTAATGGACCCCAAGAAGGGAGCTGTTGAAACCTCGCCGTCTATAACTGGTTGGTCAGAGCACACATGAAAGGCTGGGTTTGTGGCCGGACAGCTGAAGTGTGTATGGTGGGCTGTGAGGGGGGCGGGGGGAAGCGGACAGTCTTGTAGGACTGAACTCTTAACATGTGGAATCTAATGCTATTTAAGGATAGAGAGCATCAGAATTGAGTTGAAATTTTGGACACCCTGCTAGTATCTGAGAATTGTGTGGCACACACGCACAGGAAGTGGATCCATGAAACCCAATTTAGGAGGTGAGAAAAAGGAAGCCATCACAGATGATACTCAGTCTCTGGTAATAATAGCTGGGTGGCTGAAATCATAAAAAAAATGCCCAAACACTGAAGGGTAATCAGGTTTAGGGCAATCAAATGAATCCAGTTTTGAACTGTGGTCTTTAGTTTTTAAGACACATAGGGGTGGTTGGATTCGGAGAGATGGGGTTCAAGAGGAAGAGGTTGGAGCTGGAGGTAGAGATTTGGGAATCATCAAAATACATGGTACAGAGAGTCAAAGGAGGTGATGGAGCACCCAGGTGGAGAATGGGCTGAGAAGAGGCCTAAGGCCCCAATCCTAAGAACAAAATGTGAGGATGTTTGGTGTGGTTCATAAACAGCTATATTTCTCTCTGGTCCTGAGCTTGAAAGGTACCATCAGTTCTTTTCAGATGTAGGGCCCATTTGTGTGACCTCGGGGCCTCAGGAAATTTGCTCCAGTTTCCTCCTTTAGGGAGAGTTGCTATTTTGCAGTGTGTACTGCCATACCTGCGGTGTCTCCCTGCATAGGGGACACTAGTGCATACGGCCCTGTTGTTGGCATGACTGCTGAGTGACCAGAGGCAGCGCTCAGCTCTGAGGAACTGGTGCTGAGGCTCCAAAAGGCATGCTGAGAACCCTGTGAGCAACGTGAGACCCTCTGACAGAGGAAGACCAGGGGAAAGCAGGTGTCTGAAGGGCCACTTGATGGGGAAACGTGACCAGTAGGTGCTGACTCAACACGGGAGGCCTCGATCACTTTTCCCAACTCAGTTACATTTTCCTTGGAGAAGAAGTGTGATGGTGTAGTGGTTAAGACATAGGTGCCGGGCAGAGTAAGCTCATCCCACCTCTTGGGCTTATCAGCGATCCGACGTCTAGCAAGTTGTTTCATGCTTCTACGTTTCAGATTATACATCTATAAAATGGAGAAAATAGCGATCCAAATCATAGGGAAGTTGAGGCTTAAAGGAGAGATTCCATGGAAAGCCCGGTGCCTGGCATATAAGAAGCATTCTCTGTTGGCTATCGGTGCGAGATATCGAGATATCGGTGTATCGCCTCTCCACGCTAAAGCCATCCTGCACGACCAGCTGCATGATAATGGAGATTTAAATTGCTCCCCTTTGCAGTCAGCATGGTCCTAAGCTTTATCTGTGGAGGGTTGCTACAGGAGGAAGGATTTATCAGCCTGAGTCCAATGTGCTGTTATGTTTGCGTCTTGCTCCTGCGGCGTGGCTGTCAGCAGCACGTGTTGGGATGCCCTGTGGTTCCGTCTCCACAGCACGCCCAGGATGTGTTGTCTCTTGTCAAGTTTGTAGCCTGGCCTGGACTGGCGGTCACTTTGCATGGCCCTCCCAACAGGGACACTGAGGGTCCCAGACCCCGTGACACTGCCCACAGGCAGTTTCCAATGCCCTGACTCACTCTATGCGCCTGCCACCAGCCCCCGCCTGCCTGCATTCCCTAAGTTGTATCCCAAAGCCCTGCAGACCTGCACACGGCGCACACTGCCCTGCGCATGAGCAGGATCCCCAGCGTCCAACTTCCTCTGCAAGGCTGCCCGCCAGCCTCGGCACAGCCGCCAGAGGGTAGTTTCCTGCTTGTCCCGCAAATGCAGACTAGCTATAGCCTGGGCAACACCCAGGCATCTGCGCTCTCCCGTGGGCTGCAACCACACCTTCTCCAGTGAGCTCTGAATGTCAGCCTTGCAGACGGCCTCTTAGTCCAAGTTTGTCTTTCCTGGGGTACTGTCCCTCAGCCCTATGGTATCCTTCACAGTTCTGTTTACATCTCCAGTTACTTCCCTAATATATTCAACACGTTTTTTTATGTTAAATTTCCATATTCAAATGAATGGAAATGAATGTCCAGAGTGGACCCTGATGCACTAGTTTACATATTATTATTTTATTCAATAAATATTTACTGAGTTCTTGCAATGTGGCTGGCACTGTTGTAAGTAGTAAAGAAACAGCAGTGAACGAGACAAAATTCCTGTCCTTATAGAACTCGCTTTCTCTATAGGAAGGCTGATTGGGGCAACAGAGTAAATGATGTAAGATGTCTCTTTGACACTAGAAGTCAGAAGGTGCCCCTTACATGTTTCATAAAGCTAAGCTTTGAGATAAAACTCACATCTCCTCCCTACTTTACAAAAGCTGGTTTAAAATATCAAGTAATGCAAATCCAGTTTATTCAAATGTTGTTACCATTGTCTTTTTGTTTAAACATATTTTGAAATCAAATTGCTTTTGAGTGAACTTGTCTTACAAGTTCTTTATGATATACATTTTAAATTTAAAATTTTACTATTCTTGTATCCTGGTGCTTGGTTCTCTTTTCAGTCATCTAATGTGAGTGGCAGTATTCACTAGATATGTCATTACTATGCAGATAATTATTCTTTTAAAGTTGCTTAGCAACAATTACTCAACATTCCACTCTTATCAACTTTTGCCCTGAGATGATTTGAAACCCTGAAAAGGGTGTACTATTTCAGGTATCTAGCATTGAACTCTGTTATTTCTTTGCTAAAACAGCACAAGTTCATCTTACAACTTGTATAACAATAATACATTTATTTAAGCCCATAATAACTGTCAACTGAGCCCAGCATTTCTGCATGTCTCTGTCAGACTTAGAGATATCCAGAACACAAAACTAGTTGGAATAAGTGCATTTGTGTTTCAAATTTACTAATCCTGAGAGTCAAGATGCATTTCTTGATCAAATAAATTCTGAAAATGAAAGGATAAAAAATGTGGTTAGACTAGCTCAATTTACCAGCCTCTTCAAATTAAATAATTTTATATGAATCTAGTTGACACAACAAAGGACCTCTAGTCTTTCCTCTGTCAGGTCTCTTACCAAAAGAATAAATTAGAAGCCAAAGAGAAAATGCAAAAAACCCTCAAGTGTTGTTCACTGCAAAACCAAGTTTTTTTTTAAACATATCATCAAAGAATGGTGCCAAGAACTAGAAAGCAGAGGGTTATGTGCTGTTATAAAAAATAAAGCAACAAGTACAAACACAAAAGTAACCATTATTTTTATTTTCCCTCTCTGACAAGTGTGTTCTTATATTACATATTGAGCAAGTTCATGAAATTTTATGAATAAATTGAAATTGTGGAGAACTGGATTGTGCTAAAAGTGGGGAGCTAATTATGCCAAATGAAAGAAAACCTGTGGTTGATCCTTAATTGAAATAAAATAATTATTTTCCTACCTTATTGGATCTTTAGGGTGGGTACCGAATAATTTGTATTTTTAAAAATCCAACATCAGACTCAATAGTGAAATGTTCTTTAACAAGGCCCAATATGTCGTGAGGGATAGTAGACAAGAATAATAATAACCATTCACATAAACATCACCCAGTCAAAATATAAAGCATTGCCACCCAGGACCCCAGAAGACCCCCATGTGTCCATTCCCAGTCAACCAAATTCACTCCCCTGGATGTAAGCATCCTCCTAATTTTTGTGACTGTTATTTCTTTGCTTTTCTTTATAGTATTACCACTAATGTCTGTATTCCTTACAATATTGTTTCATTTTGCCTGTTTTTGAACTTTGTACAAATGGATTCATACTATATATATTTGACTTCTTTCTTTCGGTCATTATTATAGCTATAAGAAGCTGTCGTTCATTCAGTCCCACTGCTATGGGACTATACCATAACTTTGTATCCATTCTACGGTTGAGGAAAAGTAGGATTGTTTCTGCTTTGCAACTGCTAAAATACTTATATGAACATTATTTTATTGTATCCTAATAGTCTGCAAGATTAGTGTACATATGTAGGAGAAATTTTGTGGGTTGTAATGTAGTAACAATAGCAATAAAAATGATAGCAAACACTTTATATTGTTTATTATGTTCCAGGTAATGTTCTGAGCATTTCATATAGATTAACTTGTTTACTTCTCACAAAAATCCTGTGAGGGCAAAAATTGGTTCTTGGGAGGGAGAGGTAGATTAAATCTTACTTTTTTATGTATAAAGTTACATGGTCAAGGTCATAAAACTAGGAAGATGGGATTCAAACCCATGTAGAGCAGGTCCTTGAATAACCTCGTTTCATTCAACATTGTTTCATTATAACGATTAGGTGCCAGTAGGAACTTAACTCATGTTTATATGAGTTAGCCTGTGTTAAATTGGTTTTATTATATGTTGTTTTACTTAAAGTCACAGAACCTATCCAAGAGATTAAGTGAGGACCAAGGAATGACTGTACTATTTCTTCGGCCATTATATGTGGTGCTACTATCCCTTCATACTCAGAGGCTTGTGTTTGCACACTTTACTGCTTTTGATGGAAAAAGAGCATGTTAATGTATTCAGATTTATTCACTTTTTCCCTATGAAGTTAGAGCTGCTTGTGTCTTTAAAAATCCTCTCCTATCACTTATTTTGAAGACATTCTTTATACTATATTCTTCTATGTCGTGTTGTCATTTTCCCTTCAACATTTCAATCTTTAACCTACAACCAATTCTAAGCACCAAAGTTTCTTTCCACAAAACAACAACAACAACAACAAAAAACATTGTCCTAGTAACATTTATTGAAAAGGAGTCCTTTCTCCACTGCAGGGCAGTACCACTGTTCCATAAACCAGCCTCCATATAATAAAATGCTACACTATCTTAGTACCTAAGTTATATTTTTATATCTGGCAGGCAGGGTAAGTCCTATTACATTATTCTTCTTAGAGAGTGCCTTGGCTATTCTTGGTCCTTTGAACTTCCATATAAATTTTAAAATATGCTTGTCAATTACAAAAACCATTTAGAATTTTGATGAAGATTGCATTGAAATTACAAACCATTTGGGGATAATGAAGATATTTACAATGTTAAATCTTCCAATTTTTGAGCATGGAATACCACTTTATTTAAGTCATCTTTAGTTTCTTTAAGTAAAATTTCACAGTATTCTCTAAAGAGTTTTGAACATCTTTTGTGAAGCTACTTTCTAAATATTTAATATTTGTTGATATATTTTAATGATAGTTTTATACATTTTCATGTTGTTTGTTGCTGCTATATAGAAATGCAGTTGATCTTTGTATAGCAATTTTTGCACCTAACAGACTCGTTCAATTCTCTTCTTCATCCTAAGAATTGATAGATTCTTTTAGATTTTCTATGTAGACAATATTATCTGAGGCTAACAGTTTGGACTTGAAATGCAGTGATGGCAGACATCCTTGTTTTTTCCCTAGTTTCAAAGAGAAAGCTCTCAAGGATTCATCAAAATGTTTGCTGATGTTCTGTAGAAACCCTTTAATTAGTTTGATAAAGTGCCCTTTTTACCTAGTTTGTTAAGAGCATTTTCATAATGAATGGATATTGAATGTTTAGCAAATGCTTTTTTCTACATCTAATGAGTTGGTTATGATGAAATCTCCTTTAATTTGATTATGTGATGGATCAGTTTTTCTAATGTAAAAACAACTTGGGATTCCTGGCATAAACCTGACCAGGTCACGATGAATCATCCTTTGCTGGATTTGTCTTATTAATTACTCAGCTTATGATTTTGCATCTATGTTCCTAAAGTGAAATTGGCCTGTAATTTTCCTCTCATACCATTATTTGATATCAGGTATTTGCTGGTGTCATAAAATGAGTTAGGGAGTAGCCCTCTTTTTCGATTCACTAGAAGGGCTGAAGTTTGGAATATTTCTTGAATATTTGGCAGGACTCACAAAAGAAGTTGTTTACTTCTGGAATTTTCTTTCTAGGAATATTGAATCAATTCATTTGATGGCTATAGAATTATTCTGTTTTCTATTTTGGTAAGCTCTATATTTTTTAAAATGTGCCCATTCTTCTAAATGTTACAAATTTACTGGCTTTAAGTTGTTCATAATATCGTATCTATTTAACGTCACAACAGAAATAGTTACGTTCTCTTTTTCACTCCTGATGTGGTTATGTATACCTGATCTCTTTTTCTTAATTAACTTTGCCAGAGGTTTGTCACAATTTTTAAGTCCTTTTCCAAGAATAAACTTTTGATTTTTTTATTGCTTTCTGCTCTTTATTTCCTTCTATTTCTTTTGAGATTTTTTCTCAAAATATATTAAAATAGATGCTCTTATTAATATTCAGCCTTTCTTTCTTTCTGCTAGACACATTTAAGGCCATCAATTTCTCCCAGCTACTGTTTTAACTACAACCCATTAATTTTATTAAGTATTTCACTAGTGTTCAGTTCCCCTTATATTCTAGGATCCGTCAGGGTTTGATTGATGCATGGGTTATTTGCAACTGTTAACTTCCTACGATATGGGGCTGCTGTATCACTTACTTCCACACTACTAATCCTCCTAGTGAATTGACCCTTTCATTGTATGAAGTTGCTTTCTTTATCTCTAGCAATGTTTCTGCCATAACAACATTTCCCCAGATATTAATATATCAATATCATCTGACTTTTGGTTGGTAAAACTTTTGGCATCATTTTACTTTCAAACTTTCAGTATTTTATACGTAGGTATGGTCTCTTACAACAGCATAAAACTGCTTTTATTTTTCAACCAGTTTAATTATCTGCCTTTAACTGGATAACTTAGTTCATTTACATTAAATGTGATTATTGACATATATGGGTTACATCCATTATCTCAGTTTTTTTCTATTTATCCTTCCCCTTCTATGTTTCTTTTTACGTTCCTTATAACATTTTTTTTTTCCTATTTCGTTTTTCCCTTCTACTAGCTTGGAAAGTATATACTCACTAATATATAACAACCATTTTAGTGGTTTTTATATAGAAATGAGTTATACACTAGAAATCACATTTATACTTAATCAGTATCTTTATTCTCTTCTCAGACAATCCACATTTAGAGCACTTACTCCAATCACTACTTTATCAACTTATGTATGATTATTCTTGTGTATTGTAAAATCCGTCATTTGTTTAACTCCATGAAACATTGTTCCATATGGTAAATGTTCCTTTGAATTAATATTTACAAGCACCTTAGTCCTTTATTCCTTCTTTCAGCACCTTCCCACTATATCGAGCACATCCTTTAGACTAGTCTCCTTTAGCAAGAAACTGCAGGGGACAACGTTGCACATGTTTTGTTGCCTGAAACTGTCTTTATTCCACCATCATTCTTGAAATATATTTGGTGAGAAAAGTTATTTGGTGAGGAAGTTATTCTCACACACATTAGATATAGCCATCCAACTGGTTTCTGGCTTCCATTATTGCTGTTGAGAAGTCAGCTAAAGAAAAGTCTAGCTGATATTGCTTTGAAGGTTATCTGTGACTTTTGTTTTGGCTGCTTTTACAAGTTGTGTTTAGCATCCTACTGTTTCAATATGGTTTATCTAAGTGAGGATTTCATATTTATCCTGCTTGGGATAAATCTGTAGGTTTGTATTTTTTATTGGTCTGAAAAATTCTCAGTAGTTCTCTCTTCACATATTGCTTCTGCCCCATTATCTATTTGAAACTATTATTGATACATTACTCTTCGCTTTATCTTCCACTCTTTCATAGTTTCAAGCTCCTTTTCTGTGCTACATACATTCTGGATAATTTCTTCTAATTTGCAGTTGTTAATTTGCTTTTCAGGCCCATCTAATCTTCTATTAAACCTGCCCACTGATTTATTTTTAATTTTAGTTATTCTATTTTCCATTCCTAGAACTTCTATTTGGTTCTTTCTCAAATATGCTAGGTCAGTTTTCATAATGCCTTGTTTCCTGTATTTTCAAACTTGACATTTTTTAAAACTACAAACATAGATGTTTTATATTATGCATGTGCTAATTCCAAAGTTGCTTTCTGGTAGCAACAACAAAGTTCTTTGCTACCTTTCATTCATGGTGCTAGTTTTCCCTGTAGTTTATTTAAACTTGAGGCATTCACTTCCTAGGAAAATTATTTGTGACCTCCTCCAAACACTTGTTTACATCTGCCAGGCACTCATTCTGGGGCCAATACATTCAGAAGTTTTAGCACCCAGATGACTTGCATTTGGGGTGGCCGACAACTTTGCACAAATACTGGAGGTTTGCTTCTGGCTCACTCTTACCTTAGCAGTGCAATCCTGAGGGGCTGGCTCTCTCCACTTCCTGTGCGCTCTGTGCTTTGTCTTCTGCCCACTGTATTCCAAAGGACCTTCAAAACCAAAGCTGAAATTCACCCTCAGGACAAAAGAAGCTTCAGCAGTTTCTCTTAGATATTGGCCTTGTATATGGGGACAGAGTCCCAGAGAGCAGTTTCCAGGCTCTCAGCCTCACGTGGAAAGGTGCTGGCTCGGGTAGTAGATGGCCGTCAGCTGTGACTGGTTGGCCATCAGCCATGGCTACGTTGGTGGGTTGGTGGGCAGAGAAGCAGATGGCAGATTGCGGATCGTGTGGCTCCTGCATCCTGTGTCTCCAACCCAGCTGCCAGAGGGACTATAGTGGTATGACTCCCCTATGGCTCCGTGGGTGTTCCTTTTTGGCCTCACCATATCCTACATTCTTGTGTGGGGAGCAGGAGCTGAGAGCCCCGCATGACACCTTGCAATTAATCTCTTAGGATATTGCCAACTCCTAGATGCTTCTCAAAAATACTTTTATAGTCTACGTAAAAGTTTAGTTTTCAGCAACAGAACTGCTCAGGTTAACATAGTCTGCCACATTACTGAGAAGGAAATCTAACATCTTTGTGGAAATGTTATTCTGTAGCATCCTTTTTTCATTTATGTCAGAAAATTTTCCATGTCATTAAAAATTTGTAAATCTAAATTTAAATTGTTTAATTATACATGTTATCACAACTCACTTAACCTTTCTGACATTTGGGAGAATTCTGTTCTCAAATTTCTACTCTTAAAAACTAATTCTGATAACATGTTTATATGAAAAACTTTGTCCACATTTCTGAATCTTTTTCCTTAGGAAGGAATTTGAGAAATAGAATCAATGAGCCCAAAAGGTTCTGATAATATTTCAAGTTAATACATATTGCCAATTGATTTCCATCAGTTGTCAGAGTCCCCTCTGACACTCCCCACTATTGGTAAGGTGCTAACTGTGCTAGCGCTCAGTACCACCGAGTATAATCCAAACACATCCATCATTCCAAATTTCCAGCAGGAAAATGATATGATCAGACTGCATATCCGTAAGGTGTTGTTTGCAGCCACATGGAGAATAAACACTAAGGGGTGTGTAGAAGACAAGGAAGCCACAGATAGGTGACTACAGAAAAAAAAATTTAAGTCTAAAATATCAGACTGATGAACAGAGAAAAAGGAATGAGTTTTAGAGTAGAGTGTATCGGCTTTAACTGTGTAACAAACCACCATGAAACATAGATATTTAAAAGATCTACCATTTATTTAGATTATGATTGGCAATTTCAGCTGGGTTCAGCAGGGCAGGTGTTCTGGTCTTGTCTGGGCTCATTCATGCATCTGCAGATGGCTGCGGGCTGGCTGGTCTCGGGTGGCTGCAGCTGGGGTGGTTCACTTCTGTCCCCACGCTCTCTCATCCTCTGACTAGCCAGCCCGAGCTTGTTCACATGGCAGCTGGGGAGGTTTCCAATAGGGCAGGTGAAAGGATGCAAGGCTCTGAGGCTTAGACCCCAAATTTGCTGTCAC
Source organism: Rhinolophus sinicus (assembly GCF_057876585.1). Taxonomy (NCBI): domain Eukaryota; kingdom Metazoa; phylum Chordata; class Mammalia; order Chiroptera; family Rhinolophidae; genus Rhinolophus; species Rhinolophus sinicus. Next base: position 29,990,094 of record NC_142504.1, read on the forward strand.
TGCCCACATTCTTTTGAGCAAATCAAGCAGCAAGGCTAGTCCAGGTTTGAAGAATTGGAAGAGATGGAATTCTTGATGGGAAGACCTGCAAAGTCACATGGAAAAGGGCATGGGTACCAGCAGCAGTAAACTATGCCCATTTGCAGTCCACCACATGGAGTTGTCAGAATTGCTGAATAATGAGAAAAAGGCTCTAGGGAAATGGTGATATCTAGGCTGAATTCTAGAATTCTGAACTGGTGAACTGGGTGTATGTTAATATCAGACACTCAGTGAAAAGGGAAGAGGAGTAAGTTTGATTTTAAATGAGTCAGAAATGAGATTTAGGTTAGACTTAAGAATTTAGCTAATATTTGAAGCAATGGATCTGTAAAGAGTCTTAAAAATGAAATCCCAGAGAACATCATTTTAAAAAAAAAAAAAAAAAGAAATATGATAACCTAAAGGAAAGTTAGGCAGTATACAAACCAAGTAGGAAAGGTTTAAAAGCAGTAAAGAACAGTTAATACTATGGAGACTCACAGGAGCATATATGAATCAGTTTTGAAAGAGCTGACATATCGTGCTGTATGCCTTCAGCTTCTACAGTGATATGTGTGAATTATTCCTCAATAAAACCGAAGGAAAAAAAGACCTAATAGTAATGCAATTGCATCTAAAAAATGATCATTTCAAAACATCCACAACCAGAAATACAAGCCATTTTAGTTTGTAATATTTTTTTAACTTCATAAACATTTTAGGATGTGAATGGGATTACCGTTTGATTTTTTTTTCACTTTATAAATCAATTTAAGTGTAAGAAAAGTTTATGAAAGTGTTTTTATCTCCCCAACCATTAGGCAATAAATGATATTCTCAAGATAACTACAAATTATTCAATTTAAGGAGTTATCTTTTATTAACACTATAGAAATGTATTACATGTTGCATAATAGATTATACAAATGATAGTATAATACTGAATCTTAAAGCTTCCTTTTAACCATTCATTGTAAATAAGCAATGACTCAGGGAGAAAGGACATTTAAAAGAATAACCATCTATTATTAATAATACTTAATCATTATGTATTAAAGTAGAAATGATGAAACTTTCAGGATGACAATGTATTTAAATTATAACCTTGTTGAAATTCCACATCTATCATCATGATATAGTTATCTGAGGAAGCTAAAACCATGAGGCTAATGCTTGGACAAGGATAGCATTAAAAATAAATTTATATATAAAAAACGTTTTGGCAAAATCCACAAGATTGTCCATTCTAAACGAGCCGTTCTTTGTTTAGTCCAAATATCAAATCCCCTCCCGCGAGTACAGTTACCTCAACACTGTACAGTCCGCCTCCCAGTGGGTCCGTATCTGTATGTTGCAAAGAGCATTCATAATAACCCCAAATTAAGTGTGTATATATGTGTTTGTGTTTGTGTGTGTGTGTGTTTATGTGTGTATATATATATTTCATTAACATCAGGCATTCTAAAAGCTGAAGAAATAAACTTTAAAAACCAATGATAGTTAAAATAAGGGGTCTGCACTTTTAATGCTTTGTTAAGCCTTACTGTATAGACTAAGATTTTGGTTTCCTGGACTCAGTAATACTAAATTGCCTGTTGGGTTTGGTGGCTTCTTGCATCAGCTCCTGCAACTGTCCGATCTGTTCATCACGAAAGTCATTAAGTTTTTCTTCTGGTAGGGCAGTTCCAAAACATGCTTTTTCAGTTGAATTTTGTCTGTTTTCATTAGCTTGTTGCCAGAGCACCGCTGCATATGCCTAGTAAAAAGAGACAAATGAAGGTTATAGATTATAAAATTAAAATGAGATCTGTATTCACTCATTTAATGTTGGAGGACTCAAAGAATTCTAATTCCACGTCACCCATTTTTCTCCATCACTGAGTCTTCTGCCTTTGGAGAAAATGATACAAACAATACTATAGCTGTGTCTTTACTATTCAGTGATAACATAAAATATCTTATTTTTAGTATTTTTAGAGATTTAATAGACTTTTAGCAAAGTTCTTAACCTGGAAAGCTGGGGAGTTTGGTGGGGGAGTGGGAGTGGTGGTGGTGAGTGGCCCGTGGATGGGCTTTAAGAACATATAAACCACCCAAAAATCATATGCAAAATTGTATGGCTTGTATGTATACAAGCACGCACACTGGGGCCACAGCTGTCATTAGCTTTTCCAGGAGTAGCCATGGGTCTTTTAGTGGGTCTCCACGTTCATTAAGTTCATCCCCGTCTTCAATTTAAAAACTAATTTAGATCACACTAGAGAAAAACACTTTTAAAACGTTTAAGCCTTCAATATTTAACAACCATCTTTGTCAGCAAAAAACATTCTACACTTTTCATGCTGTAATTTTTCTCTCATTCAGTCAGCATCTTCAACCTAATAGTCCAACGACCACTGCTGTGCACAAGTGACACTTTTTTGAAGCAGACTCTCACTCTAAAATCTATCTTTTCATCAGACAGGAAATACCATTGTATTTCAGTTCATGAAGTTAGAAGATTATACGCACCCTCTGGGTAAGTGAATGAATCCGTTAACTCTACATAATGCAGTTACTCTATATCTGGTTTAAGACAATTAAATTGCTTGTAACTGGATTGCCAACATCACCAAAGAAACTTTAATTCCAGACCTTCCAAACCTTTCCTTGTATTAGAAATAAAATTTTCTTTATGTTTTACAGAAATCCATTTCATAAGTAACCAAAAAATAAAACCAAAAACCCACAAAACTGTACACACCCTAAGCTTCATCAGTCCCGCTTCTAAGTAAATGCCCAAGAGCAGGGCCTCTCACCCCGCCACTAGTAACAAATTGGACAGTTTGGATAACACTTTGTAGTGGGGTGGGTGGGAGTCTGTTCTTGCGTTGTAGGGTGCTTAGCGGCATCTCTGGTCTCTGTCCACTAGCTGCATGAACCCCGATAATTACACACGGAGAACGGTGTGTCACCTCGGCAAGGTTCTTCCCAACAATGTCCAACCTCAATCTAATCATAAGAAAACCCCAGACAAATCTCATTAAGGGACACTCTACAAAATAACTGAGTAGTAGTCTTCAAATATTTTCATATCATGAAAGCTGAGGAAAGACTAAAGAGCTGTTGCCAATTAGAGGAAACTAAGACAGCATGACAATCACATGCAATGTAGAATACTGAATTAAGTCCTAGAACAGAAAAAGAACATTGGTGTAAAAACTGGTAAAACTGAATATAGTAAAGTAGTTAATACTGCACCAATGTTAATTTCTTAGTTCTGATAATTGTACTATAATTATGTAATATGTTAACATGTAGGGAAGCTGTATTATTTTTGCAACTCTTCTGTAAATCTGAAATTAACTCAAAATAAAATGCTAAAAAGGTTTATATTCAAAAAGAGATTCAACAGATAACTAATTACAATGTATCAATTCATTCTTATTCAAACAAAAATGCTATTAACAGAAAGAAATGAGGAAATCTTAAAAACTGATTGGATGTTTGATGATCTTGGAGATGTAATGTTGGTATTATGGCCATGATTTTAAAGAGTCTCTTTTAGAGATAAATATTGAAATATGTGTGAATAAAAGTATATGCTTGTGATATGGTTTAAAATAATTTGTAGGTGGGAGTACACATGAAACAAGACTGGCCATGAATTGATAAAGGTTGAAGCGGAGTGATGGGTACATGGTGGTTCATTATAGTCTCCTTACGTTTGTTTATGTTTCAAATTTTTTCCATAAACTAAAATGTGTGTGTGTGTGTGTGTGTGTGTGTGTGTGTGTGTGTGTGTGTGTATGTATACATGTATATACACATGCATATGTCTTGGCATAGAATTAACCCCTGGTGGTTTGCAGAATGTGAAAGCATTTACAAGATTCTCCGAGAGCACGCAAAGATTTACTGAAGGTCAGAGAGAGAGAGAGAGAGAGAGAGAGAGAGAGAGAGATTTACTGAAGGTCAGAGAGAGAGAGAGAGAGAGAGAGAGAGAGAGAGAGAGAGAGAGAGAGAAAACACGTTACTTCTGTTTGGAACTGGCAGAAGTTTGCCAGGGCAGTCTGATGGAGACAGCTGCAGAGACAGAGGGGTAAGAGAGAGATATTGGCAAATGGAGTTGTGCCAGGACAGAGTCCTACGGGGGTCAGCTGCCCCGATAAGAAGGAGTGCTGGGGTTTTATATTTTTCCATGCAGGATGTAAGGTGCTTGTCAGCTTGCAGGGGGGCTACTGTTACAATTGTCTTCTCCTGGGAACTGTCCTGTTCCCATCTATGATGGATGTCAGCTTGTAGGGGGTTTCTGTTGCGACTGGGAACCATTCTGTTCCTACTATGATGGACGTAAGGTGCTTGTCAGTCTGCAGGTGCAGTGCTGGCCAGGAGAGTCAGAGCCAAGCAATTATTAATGTTTAGCTCATTCAACTAAAACTATTTCAATCACTTCTAAATTTCAACTTTGAATTTTGAATTTAATTTATCTACAAAGCTTCCCAGGCAGTGCAAAACTACCCGTGGCCTGCTCTAACCACAAGCCTGTCACTCCAGACAGTCCTCTCAGATTGATTTAACTTCTCAAATGGAAAATCATAGCTCTCAATTTTTTGTTTCAATGACTGAGGGATATCAAGTGTCTTCAATGCTAAATTTAACTTTTGTGAGCAAGCAAAGAAAAAAAGCAAACTCTTATTCAGGTTCAAATATTATCTGTTCTTTGTCATCTCAACTTCTAAAATATCATCCACATTTTTTTTCCTGTGGATTCCTCAGGCTTCAAAGAAGAAAATTAGCTTTCAGGGCATCTTTTCTCAGTCCTGAGACCTTGATCTCCAATAAGGTCATAATGACTACATGGGTGACAAAGGTTTGTCCTCTTTAGTTCTTGATGTTAATTTAATTAAATCTTGTTTGATCCTCATTCTCTCCTGCTGCCTGTTAACTATCTCTTTTAAGTTTCTCCTTCCTCTTTAGAAGGTGTTCATTAGAGAACACACTAAGGGTCTTTAATGAAAAAAGACGACATTTACCAGCAATTTTTCTTCTTTCTGTTTCTGGAAATATTTCTTAAATACCTTAGCATTATTATAAGTTTTTAAGACATACACATTTTAAAAATCTAAGTAAAACACACCAAAATTATTTTTAAATAGGTTTTTAAATAGGTTTCACAATTTCCCCAGCAAAAGATAGGATTTTAAATTGATACTTTAGTACATGCTTAGGAACGCTGCAAAAATTCACTTCCTGTACCATCAAATTACCATTTGTATAGAGTGAATCCCTGAGTTTGAGCTACCCACCCCACAGGCTAACATCAAAGTGGAATAAATTACTCATACACTTGGCATACAAAAAGTTGAGACTGATTGGTTCTTATGAACAAATCTGAGCCACAATTTTTTAAGACAGCTATAAGGAACAGAGTTGGCAAAAGGAGAAGAAACTGGGATTTGAAAGTGAGATAGTGAAAGAATCACAGAAAGCCAAGAGTCAAGAAAACAGACTTTCGAGAGTTGAGATCATAAAAGTGAGTAATAGGAGGTGGCATTCATCTTCTACCGGGTATCATGGCTTCCCTCAGGCCACTCGTGAAGCCCAAGATCGTCAAAAAGAGGACCAAAAAGAGGATCCGGCTCCAGTCAGACCCATATGTCAAAATTAAGCGTAACTGGCGGAAACCCAGAGGCATTGACAACAGGGTGCGCAGAAGATTCAAGGGCCATATCTTGATGCCCAACATTGGTGATGGGAGTAACAAGAAAACAAAGCACGTGCAGCCCAGTGGCTTTCGGGAGTTCCTGGCCCACAACGTCAAGGAGCTTGAAGTGCTGCTGACGTGCAACACATCTTACTGTGCTGAGATTGTCACATCTCCTCAAAGAACCGCAAAGCCACTGTGGAAAGAGCCACCCAGCTGGCCATCAGAGTCACCAATCCCAATGCCCGGCTGCGCCGTGAAGAAAATGAATAGACCGCTTGTGTGCAAACTGTTAAATAAATGTGAGTAATGGGAAGATCAGGGCAGAAAAGGTATTGGACCCATTCACATCTTAAAGAAATACATGTACATAGAAAGAAAAGAATTGGTCAAATTAACTATGGTACACCTACACTATAAAATTGTATGCAACAGTAAAAAGAAAAAAGTCAAACATATAATCACATAAAGAGCTCCCCAAGTGAAAAAGCAACTTGCAGAATATTATATAAATACAATGCTACTTGCACATGTTTTGCAAATATGCACAAATTTATATATGTAATCGAATGTTTACACATTTATATGTATACGTAGAGAAGCTAAAAGGATAACCACAAAAGTTTGGGGGCAGGCGATCACATTTTGTTTTGAATATCTCACCTCTGTACTATTTTGATCCCATAATAAGTATTTAAATAATTAATATTTAAGTAATTAAATGGGAGAGAAGAAAGCAAGGAGTAGATAACTTATAGGAGAAATTTTGGAATGGAGAAAGTTATAGGTCTGGATTTCCATGATTTGTCCTAACAGCAGTGACCAAATCAACTTGCCTATTGTAATTAATTTGACCATAAAGATTAACAAAAGAAAATGCAAATTCTCACTACTTTGTTTAATCACATATCTACTATTTGCCCTTCTTTGTTCTTTAAAACAAAATTGCAACTAAATAACCCAAAAGTACAGCCAGAAACATTTTTGATTCTGTAAGAAATCATGACATATAAAAATCCAAACTGTCAAACTCTATAAATAAAAAGGTAATTAATTGCTGCACAAAAGGATATTCATATTTAGATAAGCATTTATCATAGGCCCTCCTTTAACAGTGAAACCAAATGGTTTAAGTTCTTTTTCTTTTTTTTAAATTTTATTTTATTAAATTTATTGGGGTGACAATTGTTAGTAAAATTACATAGATTTCAGGTGTACAATTCTGTATTACATCATCTATAAATCCCATTGTGTGTTCATCACCCAGAGTCAGTTCTCCTTCCATCACCATATATTCTATCCCCCTTACCCTCATCTCCTACCCCTATCCCCCCTTACCCTCTGGCGACCACTAAACTATTGTCTGTGTCTATGAGTTTCTGTTTCTCATTTGTTTGTCTTGTTCTTTTGTAAGTTCTTTTTTTTGAAGTACATAAATCATATTATAAATTCCTTTACAAGACAGGCGTATAGGACTGTCACGCCCATAATTTCCTGGAAAACTAAAATGACAGTAACTTTTAAAGAGGTTTGGCAACTTAAATTATTTGTATTCCTTCAATACAAACTTCCCCAGAGAGAAGGACGACTAGTAGAAAGAAAAATTTACCCTTCTCCCCAAATTATTCAAGGATTTTTATTAGTATAGGATTATTGTAGGATTTTTATTAGTAACCTTGAACCAACAAACTTAAGTTTGGAGCATTTAGTCAAGTTTTCCCTAGAGAACTGATTAAAAATGCCACGGCTCCTTGAGGAGCAAAACCAACAACATCCCCCTCCATAAAAAACCTGAAAGTTACCTAAATTACAATAACTAAATTCAAAGACACATTAGGGATTTGAACCACAGCTGCCCAAGTCATTAATACAGAGAAAAGAATCTATGTTGGCAATGATCATACATTTGATTACTTGGCTCTTTGACCAGGCTTTATGATTTTCAAGTCACTGATGATAGATTATCCATTTTTTACCGCACACAAAACACATCAAATAATAACCTATGCTATTTCTTAGCCCACTTATAATGCATCGTCACATTGAGTCACAGAAAAACAAAGAATAGAAAGTAGCACTAGTGTCACCATAAGTGTATTTCTCAGGTGGCCCTGCAGCGTGGCCTCTCTGGAATCACGTTCCCCAGGTCCCTCTGCCCAGCGCAGTAACCAGACTCAGGACTCCAGGGATAAGCAAAACAAGGTGTCAGTTGCTATTATATTTACAACAGCGCAAAAAAAGTGTCTGAAAACAAGAACATGGAAGGTCCTTGGTTAGGGAAGTAGTAAGGAAACGTGGAGACCTGGTTCACAAATGCTTTCCACAGTTGTGTTTACTCTCCTGTTTCCCCAAAAATAACACCTAGCCGGACAATCAGCTCTAATGAGTCTTTTGGAGCAAAAATTAATGTAAGACCCAGTATTATATTATATTATATTATATTATATTATATTATATTATATTATATTATTATATTATAAGACCCAGTCTTATATTATAGTAAAATAATAGCGGGTCTTATATTAATGTTTGCTCCAAAAGACGCATTACAGCTGATTGTCCGGCTAGGTCTTATTTTCGGGGAAACACGGTATGTTTTAAAAGTTATTTTGTGCTTTTAAGTATTATTCTAATGAATCAAATGAGAGTGTACAATATTACATGAGTTATTAAAGGAGACTATATGATTAAGCATATAAAAAATGAACTTAGAATATTTACTCATAGGTTTAAAAGGAGAAATAATGGGAAGAGAGAACAAAAATTAATTCATAGAGCCAACATGATAAAAGAAAGTAAAAGGCGTGAGGACAACATGAAGCCGCAGTATAAATCCTTCCTCAACACATTTCTCTTTACCTGCCTCCTTGCATGAAAAAAGGCACTGAATGTTGTAAAATGTTACCAAGTATTTTCAAGTGACGGAGTGCCTAGATAAGTTAAAAGAATTTTTTGATCCCCTGAGCTTCACTTGATAGTAGAGAAAGGTATATCACTACAAAAGTTTAGTCATAAAAGCCCTTACACCTCGCTCTGAGTATGCCTAAGAAATAACTTTCAGACATGCATTTAGTTCTTCAAACTGCAAGAACGGTGTCTATGATTTCTACTGTTTCACACGATTCTTCGTCCTCTGGCCCTTGCTTATGTCACCAGCCTCATTATAAACTACCTGTAAGTTGCCAAATATATATTCTACTCTCGTTCGTGCAACAATAACAGGCCTATATTCCTTCTGTTGGAAATGTCTTTATTCACTTCATGGCATAAGACCAAGACTCAGCTCAAATGTCACTTTTCACTCCATGATACCTGCACCCCTGCCCCCAGTTTCCCTCTGGTGCTCTCCCGGGACTGTACACATTCCTTATAGTAGCATCTTATAGCACACATCTTATGGCAGGTTATTTATGTTCTGTGATTTATGTTAGACTTTGAAGGCAAAGACCTACAGACAAAGGAACATGCCCAGACACTCACATGCCTGCAGAGTCTGGCATTACCTAGCTTTAATATATATATTTATTGAAGAGGCAAGGAGGGGAAAGGGAGTCAAGTGTGTAACGTACAATGTGCGGGCCAGCCAAAACCCATGTTCTCTGTTCACATGACAAATTGTGTATCACAAGGGAAATTGCCAATTTAGCATTACAGTCTGTATATTACCTCTTACATTTCAGAAAAATACACAGAACTTGACAAATTTGAATGGATGAGATTATAATCTAAACATCAGAATACAGACCCTGATGTATTTCCATAAAATGAGGATATTCCGTGAGGATTAATACAAACATGATTGTTTGAGGGTGGTTTTTATATTTCTCCTTCAGTTTTACAAACTCTCCCAAGGTTATTTTAATTTTGTAATAAAAAAATATTGAAAAGGCAGCAAAATCTCCTTAATCCCATATTTGAAAGTCAAATATTAATTGTCAAATAAAATACTTTAAAAAACACTAATGGAATACTAAACAGTAACCAAAATGAAAACTAAATAAATAAGCAACAAAACAAACAAAAGCAGGAAAATTTCTTTCAGATATCGTCATGTAAAGTTAAGAAATTTATTTTGCCACTATACAAACAGAATCTTAATCTGGTCTCTTAAATATTCAACCTAAATGCATTTCTTCCTTTTACCCTTCTGCATACATGTAAAACCTGCATCACTAAAAATAATAGTCTTTGTAGTAATAATGTATCACATCAATTTCCTTTAACTTTTTTAAATTTTTGTTTAAAGGATAAAATGTAGCTATTTTGTACATGTGTAAACTTTCTCAAATGATGGTAAATCTAAAGGCTGCTTAACAAAAACCATAGTTTACAGAGGATGATTCTCATGGAGATACTTTCTCTTTACTTTTTATCCAGCTACAGTTTAATCTTTTAAAGAGTTAACTTCGTCAATGATCAAAGAACTCCAAGCTATTGTTTTCCCTTAGTTTCCTCATAGCCGTGATACATCCATCATTTTAAACTATGTTCACTAATATATTTATTTTGCCATCTTTCCTAGAGTTTAAGTTCGCTATATAATTGTTTATGCGATAAAATGTTGTTTCAGTATGTAGCAAATTATGAGAAATTATGTTCGTCTGTCCTCCCTCCATCCCCAAATTGGTAGACTGTTTTCATTCCTAAACTTCACCCCCTAGTTATTCACTGTCAACAACTCAAACAAATCATTGAGATGACTAGTAGCATAACTGTCATAGCTTTGTAAAAAAACCAGGAATCAACACGCCTTTAGTTTAGTTTGCAGATAATTATTACCCTGCTATAATACATTCAGAAACAATGACATTATCAGTCAGTCATTCTCTTATGTTAGAAACCACAACGGTATCTTATTTCCCACAGGATCAAATTTAAATTCTATCAACCAACCTCAGGTAGTCTAAAATTATTTTCAATTTAAATTTAATAGGTATTCCCTGCCCCACATAAACAACCAACTTTACTCTGGCATATATCAGTTTTATTAAATATATATCTCACATCCACTAGACCTAAAGCTCCTGCTTGGCAAGGAAGATGTTTTATTCAAATAGACGTGAACAATCAATGACTGAAGACAGTGAGTAAATACCAAATCACCTTTCTCATTAGATCTATCTCTGTATCTGCTTTGTCCTGCCTCTTCTACTCCAGCTATTCTCTCCATCCCAAACACCCTTTTTTCTTGTTTATCAATCTAAAACCTTATAAGGAAAATAGCAAGACTAAGATTGAAATTGCAGCTATAGAAAGCCTTTATATTTTGAGATTCACATTTTTAAAAAACAATCCTAGACAGCAAATTGAGGAAGGTTAATATCGATGATATTTTACAAGTAGTAAATCAAAATAATTTATTCAATTCTACTTGTTTGCACTTAGAAATTTTTATGCTTTCCTTTTTCTGTACTTCAGATGCTTACAAGTTTATTTTGCTTTGAGAGATACTATGCAGATACTATTACAAATATGCAGAGACTATTATAAAAACGCATTTGTGGGGAGGGGTGTGAAAGAGACAGAGCTCTATCAGCTGAACATCTGATCGTGTGACTTAAGAATTAAAAGCGCCTCTGGGAAGCAAAAATGCAGGAATGGGGAGGGATGGGATAGGGCCATGAGGTTTTTTGTTACAAATGTTTTAATATTAGCTGACTTTCAAAGCTATGTAAACGTAAAACTTTGGGAAAAAAATTGAAAGAATGTTTGATGATTATGTGTTTCTGGCAAACAGAGCAGGGGTTCCTGAACTAGACCCTACTCCCTAATTGCTTCTTATATTTCCAATCTGCCTTCATTTCTTAAAAGTAAAGTCTTCCTTCAGATTTTCCTGTTAGTCTGATCTCTGTAATGAGACTCTTAAACAGAAAATAGCCAGCATCAGCATCATCTGAGAACTTGTTAAATGTGCAAATTCTCGGGTTCATCCCAGATCTACAGACTCAGAAACTTCAAGTGGGATCCAGTAATCTGTATTTTAAGAAGCCGTCCAGATGGTCTTATGTACCCTAAAGACTGAGAAGCACTACTATAATGGTTCAACATTCTCTTTTCCTGACTCCTTCCTTCACAAAGGTTGCATCCTGTCAATTTCCAGACAAACATACATGCAGAACATAGTACCTGGGAGAAGGGGTAATTTTCATAAACACTCTGCCTGCTAACAACCAGGAACTGACAGGTGTTTAATAATAAATTTGAAATGTTTTAAATGTTTAATGAAAAGAAATAGTGTGGAAGAGATGCCCTGGAGACCTTTTCACCAACTAAAAGTATCTTCCTTAACTGTAAGTTACAACAAAAGCAACTACTGTAGCACTAAAACACTGAGTACGGACAATATGACACACTTCTGACTGCTTTGATTCATCCTCTCAATTCTTACAACCAAATAAAGCCACAGAACATGCTCTGTAGCACATGTCCATAAATGCTAATAAACCAAAGCAAAGCTTCTAAGGATTATTTTTAAATTAAAGTTTATATAACTTTATAATAGGCCAGGAAGACAGCTTATGATTTAATAAAGGATTCAAATAGAAATACTAATATTTTTAATGTCCTATCATATGTAAATATTTTACACCAGTAAATATTTGGAAAAAATCATTCCCATTCTAAAGATAAAAAGCTAACACAGACCCTGGAACATTACTGGAATCAACTGGATGTCTGTTGAAGAAAGTAAGATAGTTTAATGGAGCTGAGCTTAGTACCAAAGTAAATTTCAATAGAGGTAATCATAATTTGTAGATACCTTTAGTTTAATTCCTAAAAAATTGTAAGTATTAAATTAAAGTGACTATAAAGATCAGTGTCTGTGGGGACAGAGTCCCAGAGAGCAGTTTCCAGGCTCTCGGCCCCACGTGGGGAGGTGCTGGCTCGGGTAGTGAATGACCATCAACTGTGATTGGTTGGCCATCAGCTGTAACTGGTTAGCCAATTGGCTACTGATGTTAATGGCAGACTGCGGATCGTGTGGTTACTACTGCGTGTGTCTTGCCCGGCTGCCAGAGAGAATATAGTGGTATGACTCCCCTATCTATGGCTCCATGGGTGTTCCTTTTTGGCCTCACCATATCCTGCGTTCTCATGTGTGGAGCGGGACCAGAGGCCCCGCAGGCCGCCCCACACAACAAATGGCGCAGCGAGCAGGGTCCCCCGCATGACAGTGTCTTAGCAGAATTTTATGTAATTTTATTCTACTTTGGTATATCTTAAATTCCAAAAACATTTAAACAAACAAAAATATTAACATATTCAGATGGTATAAAGGGTTTGGAGGAGGGTTACTTTCTTCAATAAAATCTTTACTCATTATGTGAAAATGGAAATTTAATGTATTATGATCTCAGAATGAAAATAAAAGACCTATAATTCATTAACTTAAGAAAAATATTCTATAATATACAGGTTTACATATATCATATTTAGCATAGTTAAATTTCTGGGAAATTTATGGACATAAATACATGAGCCTAAACTTATTAGAAATAGAGGTGCGTGTTATGTTACATATAGCAAATAATTTTACATTAAATAAAAATTCTAGACTTTAATCAAAATGCAGAAAAATTGTTCACATTTCCGTGATGGCCCATCCCTAAAACGACTCAAAACGAAAACTATGAAATATAATTTCTGATCATTTATAATGCAGCTGCCTACATAGCAGGTCTCAAGCCCAACTGTAAGCTCTGGCTTATGTCTCATAAATGCTATACCATACTGTAGTACGATCAGCTTAAGAAAAACAATTCTCTTTTTTAAAACAGATTTGCTACTTCATATACAGTCTTCTCCCTTCTTTCTATATAAAATAACTTCTCAACCAGAATTAGGAACTTATTTTTATAGGGCTCATAAATATGATTTCACTACAAAAATCTCAATAAATTATGGAAGTTATTAATTTCCATAACAAAATATTCTCAATTATCATAATAAGGAAAGACATACAGGTCACACGTGGTTAAATTTGACATATACTCCACTCAGCTAAACTGGAACTAGGATCTTTTTCCAAAGGTAATCTGACCAGCTAGACTACAGTTTTAAACAAACAGATCAGAACCACTGTTGCTACTAAAAATCGGTCACTAATGGTTCCAAGAAGAATGACACAGTGACGACACAGGCTGGAGCTGTCTCCCATGCCACCTACTGAGTAAAGAGGAACCCTGCCAGCCTGCTCCAAGTCTCACCTTGCTCGTTTCCCACTTTTGAAAGGTCATATTAAGACAAGGGACTGCAGAGAAGTGGAGATTCAGCAGTCCCCAGGCATCACGCTCCTTTAGCCTTTAACATGTTGCCCCATTTCACTGAGCCAAGCCCTGGCCTTGTAATGAGACCAACTTCCAAGGTGTGTACATAATCTCCATTGCATATAGACAGTATAGGTTTTTATATTATATCTTCATACAACAGGACAAGAATGTTTTAAAGAATACATGTTCACAAAGCCGAATATTCAACTCTAAACAGAATTTCCTTAAACTCTCTATACTTCATTAGTAGATATACAAGTTATTGACATTATCTAAACAAATATGCTAGAGGAAATGCTTTCAGTGTTTCTACTTTCAATAACACAGTCTATAATATAGTGCCCTCCCTTTCCAATTACAAAAAAAAAATGTTATTAGTTTGGTAAAATACACTTTGGGAGCAATTAAAACTTTCATGATCCTATCCTTTCTTTTCTAGTCTAATTAGGGATTGATTTTTTTCAAAGGCAAATAACTTACAAGTCACTAGAGAAAAATTATTTTGAAATTCCCAAGAGGTTATGATTCAGTCTATATTTACAAACTACGCTTTTGAAATTTAATAGGTTTTTTGGTTTTTTTGTGTTGTTTTTGTTTTTTTGGCAGTTCCAAAATAATTATAGCGTCTGGTATTCCATCCTGGAAATTGGCAAAGTACTTTGGAATTTCTGATAAATTTCATCTCATTGCCTTTTCATAAATGCCTGCAGGCCTGTAAAAAACAGTGTTAAATATGAGAGAATTCTCATAAAGACTGACAGGAAAAGGAGAATGAGAATTTGTTGTTCAAGTCGATTCAGCAGAGATTAAAAAGCTCTGGTATTAACAGAAACTAGAAATAAGCTACCTGAGTTTGGGTAGAGGAAAGAAATTAGCAAAGTGGGAAAGAAAAAGGTAACAGGAAATAAAGAAGACACTGAGTATTCTGGTCTTATTATTTTTAGTACACGTTAGTGATTCTCCGATAAAAACTTAGCAGAGAAATATTGCGATTATAATCATTTCTTCTTCCCATCCAGGCAATAGCAGCTAACTGTGAAATAGTCCAACAGACTACACACTATTTTTTAAAAGCTGACAAATAAATTGGCACAAGTAGATGTGTTACCAAATTCCAAAAATAATTTTCCCATTTGAAAAAGTCCTCCTGCACCAATTTCACAGGTTTCGTTTTACACAATGACTGTAGACTATTTTCCAAACCTAAGGCCTCAGCAAGCCCTTTGCTATTCTTGATACAAATTCACTTCCAAATTCCAAAGACTCATCATTACCAAATCTAAAGCCTAATCGATCTCAAACCCTGCTCGCTGCCTTCACTATAGCCCCATATTTTCAGCTGCCGACAGTGCATCTCCATTTGGATACTCTTCCAGGAGTATCTAATGGGTAACATGGTCTTGTCATTATCATCTCTTCTTTCCCAATGTCTTCAGGATAAAATCATTCTCAAACATTAAAAATCATAGAACCAGATGTCAGCAAAAATGAGGGAGTAGGGAACTCCAATGGTTCATCTGTATACAAAAACAACAAATACACTGGCAAAACCCATCGAAACCAACTTTTTCAGAACTCTGGAAACCAGGTGGAAAGCTTGCAGCAACCAGATAAACATTTAGTCAAGAAAAAATAGCTGATCTCAGACAGAGAGCTCTATGGTAACGCTCTCTGGTCCTGTACCATGCTCTCCAGATGGGCAGTGGTTTTGAAGACACTAGCTTACGTCCCCAGTACAGGTACCCAGTATCATAGGGAAGGCAACAGATTTTATTCTAAAATAATTGGGATTGTGTTATGTGACTTGTATAGTGATGTACTGGAGAAGTAGCTCAAAGGGTTTGCCTTTATCTCATCCTTTATCTCAGCAGATTAGGAATTCTCCCAGTGCTGGGGGAACCATCCAGGGACATTTGTCAAAAATATGTGAAGCAAATGTACTAGTCACGGATGCCTGGGACAAGGGATAATAGTTGAGGCAAACAACAGACTAACCAAAAAAACTTGGAATGAAAGGCCGATAAATGAGATGCTTTGGGGAGTAAAGATTTTGAGAAGCACGCATGTTATTTCTAGGCATTTAAAATGCCACACACATGGCCATGTGGCTAAAATGTTGAAAGAGTTTAAGATTCCAGTGTCACTGCTTAGAGGAGATCCCTTCAGGAAAGCTGCCTGAACAGGAATATCTACATACACTTCTCAAGAGCAAGACACACATTTTTATATTAAGCCACGGAGACTTTGGAATTGTTTGTTACAGAAGTTGCCATTAATTCTATGAATACTATAGACCTAGAATTTAAGGAACCTAGAAGATATACATGCTGTTTTACTATAACATTAAGAAGAACTTGTTTAAAGAGTGACTTCTTTATACTACCGTGTTTTCCCGAAAATAAGACCTAGCTGGACAATCAACTCTAATGCGTCTTTTGGTGCAAAAATTAATAAAAGACTCGGTCTTATTTTACATTTTACTATAAGACTATTATATAATATAATCTTTTATGAGACCCGGTCTTATATTATCTTGTATAAGACTGGGTCATATACTAATTTTTGCTCCAAAAGATGCATTAGAGCTGATTGTCTGGCTAGGTCTTATTTTTCAGGGAAACATGGTATGTTCTGTTCAACTAGGCTCTCAGCCAATATATTTCCTTTATATTATTGAGTCACTAACAGAAACATTAAAAATACAAACACAAAAATAGCCTGTTTACATATGTGTATATAGATATTTTTCAATAAGCTATTTAGAGCAGTACATGTTGTCCACTCCCACTACATCTTAAATTTCATACAATATAAATCATTAGGTAAATGGAATTACGTATATTCAAATTTAACTTTGCTAGAATACATCTATCTTATAAGGATAGTTTCACCTGAGTCAAACAGTTTCAGCATTAACATTTGGTACCAGTAACTGTGAAAATAATAACTATGGACTATCTTCAAGCTAAAAATGAAGAGTAATAGTCAATACAAATGTATTCAAATTGTATTCAAATCTATGCAATTATTCTCCTGAATTACAATGCTTCAGATGAGGCATATATGACAAGAGAATAGATCTGAATAATAAAAAGAGAATCATTTGAAACAATGGAAAGGCAAAGTAGCAACTGGAAAAACATGCAACTGTTAAGTTTACCTTGAATAACCAAAGCCCTAAACCTACATCCATCTTGCATACATACTTTTAAACAAAAAAAAATTGACAAGTTTTACAAATGCTCTAAAACATATACAGAAAAAAAAAAAGAATTCAAGAAGCAGCATCTCAAAAAATGTGAACCAGACATATATTTAACTTCCTTGAGCATGTTGTCATATGCCATATTTAAAAGTATTATGAATTTCTTGTACTTACAGTAGCAGCAAAATGCCTGTTACTAAATTTTGCAATTTACCACTCTTAGAGATTTAGCATTTAGTATTATTTAATGTACATCCAATTTTCTGATTAATATATAGTTCATACTGAAATAAGTAAAAGTAACAAAGAAGTTCTATATTACATAAATATAATACGTATATAACATATATAATATTGCATAAAGTAAAATAGAATATAGCCTAAATGCATAAGATACATGTTTTCCTTAAAAATATTATAGATACCCTCTCAAACCCCTCCAACGACAAAAAAAAAAAAAAATGCATCATTAACTATTATATTTTGGAAGTATAATAATATATGATAGCATAGATTGTCCAAGTATTGCTTTATACAGAATCTATTCACTGGACTCTCTTAACAATAGAAACCTGTCAAAAATGCCTAAAGGTATATGCTTCACTTTATAACAAACAATACTGAAAAAGTTGCATGAATCAAATTTTCATAAATTGAACTATATTAAATGAACTACAGAATCAAAGGGTTTATTCCTAAAAAAAATTGTTAATGTTTAAAAAATCCCTTTGGAAATAAAATAATCAATACTAATTAATCACAGTTTAGATTCATATTCTGTACACTGGGCTTCCTTAAAATGACCCTGGTCTACATGATTTTCTAATTATCTTTTTCCAGTGTTACAGTGCATGTATCTTCCCATTTCAAAGAATTACTCATAAATATAGGGAAAGTAGGAAGGTGTTTAGAAGATGAAAAGAAATAGATTTTTTTTTAAAGGCAAAAGAGTGAAAACATTCAAATTCTAAATGCCAACAAAATATATAAATATCATCCTCCTAGAAGTACTCTCCTAACTAACCATGCCCTCAAAAGAAAAAAATAAATAAAAGCCATCTACCAATGGCTGGGATTTCTATATGGATTCCCAGGTTCTAACTAACTGGTATGTAGGAACCAGTACACATCCAGTCTGCTTATCAGGAACTAGAAGGGAACCATCATAACAGTGATACCACGCACAAAGGAATAACTTGAAAAAGTCTGCAGACTATATACAAGAATCAATTTAGGGAGGCAGTAAATGATCTTTGAAATTCTTTCAGTTCTCTAGACCTGAGGTGCGAGCACCTCAGGGATATAGGGATTACAGTGAGGCAATCCATTGGAACAAGGGAGGAAAATATCAGACTGTCTGCTTTTTTATTTAAAAAATAAGGGAAATTTTGTTTTATAGATTTAAATTACAGGTTGTCTCTGGCATCCTCATAACTGTGTGACACCAAGTCATGCAGGATCCAGGCAATAAGTACTATCAGGTTAGTTCTCCAGTTCCCCATGCCACTGGACTGACAGAGACCTCTCCCTCAACCCCAATCTGCTACTGGTGGATGGAGTTTGGATATGCTATAGTTTGACAGGTCAAACAGGTTAAATGCATTTACAATTTATATCATCTAGTCTAATTAAACTAACTTTTATAAAATGGACAGGTGCTTTAAAAGATGCCTATAAAGAATCTTTTGGTTGAAAACCATGTTAATGCAAGCACAAGCAAAGAAGATAACAGAATAGATACTTTTTAAACTACTAGTGCATCATCAGACACATTAATGAGGTAAAAACAAAGGCAATAATGCAGCCTTGATGTGAGGTGATGAGAATGATATTTATTCTGTGGTCTTCCTTCCCAAAACCCATAACCCGTTATTCATCAGAAAACATGAGACAAATCCCAACTGGACGACATTTTAGAAAATATCTGACGTTTGCTCCTCAAAACTGTTAAGGTTATAACAAACAGGAAAAATCTAAGAAACTATCACAATCTAGAGGAAGCTAAGGAGACAGGACAATAAACATAACATGGTCTCCTTGATGGGATCCCGGAACAGAAAAAGGTCATTAGGTAAAAACTGAGCAAATATGAATCAAAAATGGACTTCAGTTAGTAATAGTGTATCAGTATTGGTTCATTAGTTATGACAAAGGTACCATACCTAAAAAAATCTTAGCAATATAACCAGGTCTAAAAAACTCAACCCCAAATTTTCAAAGTATCAAGACTACCTGAAATAAATGTACATCCCGGTGTTAATGATGAACACTCCACCCTAAGTCTATATGGTTCAGATATTCGCTAATGATAATATACATTCAGAATTTATAAGGTAATATATATACACTCATGGGTGAGACACGCACCAAAAGCTTGGATACCACAATTCTACTAGAAAATGGTAAGTACACTAAGTAGATGTACTACTACTGTTTGTACATCACCAATTATTCATTGAGGATACGCTAAATGTCAAGCGCTAGAGATCCATGGATAATTACACACTTTCTGATTCAAAGTAGCTTATAATTTAGTGATAAAGCAGACAAGTAAAAAGGTAATTAGCACACAATGTAATACTGAAGAGGAATGAGTGCATAACTGGCACAAGTAGAAATGAACAGAGTTCCACGGGTGCCCTTGGGCTGAGAAATGAGACATGAGGCAGAGGAGGTTTCTAGGACAAGGTGCCATCTAAGCGGAGTCTAAAACGATAAGAAGCTGATTTGTCCCCCTGAAGCTGAAGTAGAATAATACTGAATGTCAACTATAATTAAATGTGTGTGTGTGCGCACGCGCGTGTACATATATACATATAGTCACAGGATGTGGAGTACCACATAGGGTAGAGAGTCAAGGGTACTGTAACAGCTACGTACGGTGTCAGAGGGGTAGTGGACCTGAGGGGGGGTTATCACTCTGTGAGGGGTGTAAATGTCTAATCTTTATGTTGTTTTGTACACCTGAAACTAATATAGAAAAGTACAATTGTAAAAAAAAGGCTAAGAAGTTGGTCAAGCCAAACAGGAGGAAGGTGTGGCAGACACAGGGACCAGTACATACAGCAGCCTGGAGCTCCACTGTCCAACAGAGTAGCCACAGCCAACGTGACTACTGAGCACTTGAAATGTAATTAATAAGAAACTGAATTCATAATTTTGTTTCATTTAAATTTAAAAACAGAAGCGGTTCAGCATAGTAAAGATGTCATTTCTCCTGAAATTGATCCCCCCAGTTTCAGAAGAATCTTCCTGATGTTAGGGCTTATGACATAGTGACAGTACACAGGACAGGGTGGAACTATAGACACATGGGTCAATGGAACGAGAACAGAGAACCCAGAAACAGACTCATGCAAACATGTTGACCTGATTTTTTCATAACGTGCAAAAGCAATACAATAGAAGACAAACAGCCTTTTCAACAAACGGTGCTGAAGAAACTGGACATCCACAGGCCGAAAAAAAAAGAAAGAAACTTAAGCTAAACCCCACATCATATGCAAAAGTTAATTCAAAATAGATCATGGACTTAAATGTAAAATATAAAACTATAAAGCTTTCAGAAAAAAAAAAAAAAAAAACATAAGAGAAAATCTTCAGGACCTAGGTGAAGAGTTCTTAGATTTAATACCAAAGCATGATCCATAAAATGAAAAAATAATAAATTGGGCTTCATCAAAATTTAAAATGTTTGCTGTGAAAAAGATTCTGTTAGAAGAATGAAAAACAAACTACACACTAGGATAAATATGTGCAAACCACATATCTGACAAAAGACTAGTATCTAGAACACATACAGGACTCTCACAACTCAATAGAAAAATAGTCCAGTTAGAAAATGGGCAAAAGGCATGAACAGACATTTCACCAAATACAGCATACAGATGGCAAAGTACATGAAAAGATGTTCACACCGTTAGTCATTAGGAAAATACAAATCAAAACAATGAGGTATCACTACACACCAATCCAAATGGCTAAAATAAAAAAATAGTGACAATAAATGCTGGTGAGGATGCATAGAAACTGGATCAATCATACATTACACGTAGGTATATAAAATGGTACAGTGACTCTAAAACATAGTTTGGCAATTCCTTTCAAATGGGCTTACCAAACATGCCAGCAATTGCACTGTTGGGGATTTATCCTAGAAAAATGAAGACATTTTCATATAGAAGCTTGTATGCAAATGTTCATAATTTTATTCATAATAGCCAAAACCTACAAACTACCTAAATGTCCTTTAACGGATAATGGTTTAACAATGGTTAAACTACCTGCTGTACATCTATACCATGCAATACTACTCAGCAATAAAAGGGAACAAACCGCTGATACACAAAGAAATTTGGATGACCTCAAGGGAATTATACTAAGTGAAACAGCAAATGTCAAAAAGTTCCATACTGTATCATTGTTTATAATGATATAAACTCCGAATACTGGAGAATGGATTACTGGCCGCCAGGGGTCAGGCATGGGAGGCATGCGGTGGGTGTGGCTACAAAGGGAGAGCCCAGGAGAGCCTGTGGTGATGGTCCAGGTCTGTATCTTCAGTGTGGTGGTGCTTACACAAGCTACACGTGTACTGCATAGATCTATGCGCGCGCACACACGAGTACATTTATAACTAGTGAAATATGAGTCAGCTCTGTGGATCGTAAACAATGCCAGTTACTTGGTTTTGCTATTGTGCTGTAGTTATACAAGATGCTAACACTGGACAGAGCTGCATGAAGACCCCCCCACCTTGGATATTTCTTTGCAACCTCCTATGAATCTATAATGAATTCAAAATAAAGGTGTGTTGTTTTTTTAAGAAACTGAACTAGCATAAAACATTTCCCCAGTAAACACTTTGTTCTGATAAGAAACATTTCACTTTAATACCTGTGTTGTGCAAGGCACTGTCATCGTATTGTACCGGGGGAGGGAAGTGCGAGCATTACTTCTAGCATCACACACGCACGGTACCAATCAAGTTCGTGTCGACAACTGATTCAGCTCAAGGAATGTTTTTCTAAGCACCGATGTGATGTGTATGAGAATACTTTATGCAAGACAGCACAGCATCACTTACGTTGGTCCCTATTAATTGGTAATGAGATCGAAGAACTTACTTTTAAATGATAATTAAATTTGTTTTTTAAACTTAAAAATATAAGTATGGACAACTTCCTAATTTTAAAAGGAAAGACATATTATTGATGCAGAATGGAGTAGATGCAAAAATCAGCACTGCGACCAAAACATTAACAGACCAGAAGGAGGTCTGTTACGATGAATAATTGCAGCCAGAGCACAGTGAGAAGGCTGTCGGTTTGTGTTGGTTATTAATGCATAGCCACTCAGCTCCAAATTTACCCAAAGCCTGCTCTGTGAAATGGACCTGGGCCCAGTAAATATTTTTCCTTGCCAGCTGGCACAACATTAAGCTTTGTCAGTAGAGAGCGCAGGAGAGACACTGCAGCCCAAAAGAGCTTTGCCTCCCCTTTCTGGTGTGCTCAGGTGTGCACAGCTTTCTCCAGCACCTGCTCCTGTAGCACTCACAGCTCCTGCAATGGCCAGCAGCCAGCAGCCCCTGGTCACCCTCTCAGATGTCCCCAGGGAGACCTCTCTCTGTGAACAGCTTTCTTCAGCACCCTTGTGTGATTATTTCTGAGTTCCAAATGGCAGATTTCTAGCAAATTCTGCCAACATGGCACCACCGCAATTTCTCTGCCATCCAGTGAGCTATGGTTGTGCCCTCTCCAGCAAGGTCTGGATTTCAGCTGAGGAGAGACGTCCTTGTGTGCTCTACCTCAGCCCTGGGGGTGGTGGGTGCGCCTCATCTGTTATTCCTTTCCATTAGAGTTCTCTTCACTTCCTCGTAGCCCATGTCTTGTTATTCCAATCTCCTGTAGTTACTAATTCTTTATATTAAACTTCCCTGTTCAAATTACTGTGAGGTTGTCCTCTCCTTATTGTCCTCTCCCTAGTCATGTAAAAAGTACTTTAAAGATATTAATAATAAAGTAGACAATTATATGTCCACTAAAAAAAGTTTTAAACAACTTTTAACAGGATCTGAGCTATTAATTTGGCCAGCTACGAAACAGCTTGGATTCTTGCACCAAAAAACCATTTCAGATGCAGAGGTGTTAAAATACATTATGTCAGTTATGGAAATTTTGTTGTAAAAGTATGAGGAAAAAGATATTTTACAAAAAGTGAAAGTTTTTCAATTAAGTCACCCAACAGTCACCCATAAAATATAAGACTTTTCAAACAATACCATATTTTTCAACATGTCACTCTGACACTTCCGTTTTCAAATCTTAATTTTCCTTATGTGGTGATGCTCCTAATACTCAACAAATACAAGTGCCTTGCATCAGTGCTAGTTTTCTTCTTCTTCTTCTTCTTCTTCTTCTACACGCTAATGTTTCTGACGGCCTCCGATCATATAGGAAACAAAGCCATGAACCTAACAGGTACATAATAAATACTTGTTAAAGGATACATCATCAATTTTATTAAAATCTATAAAATCTGTGTTTGATTTAAATACGTCAGCTATAAACCATTATACAAAGGAGACGACAGCACGACAAGATGACTTATCTCCCACGTAAATACATACATACATACTCATTTCTTAAAAGGATCGACACAAATCATTATTACAGATTGAGCATCTGAAAAGACAACAGAAAAGCAGCAAATGGACTAGCATGCATTTTAAAAACATTGACATGTTAAGGTATCTTTAATTATCACTAGAACACTTCAGAAATTAGGCGAACTGAAAAAAAATTCTGCAAACTGAAAGTATAATAAAATGCAGAAAGCGGTTGGAATAGTGTAACTAGAAGCTAGTAAGACCATCACAAGAAACCAAAATTAAAAGTATTACAATACGGTACTCCTAACATGGTAGAAAACTTATACAAGTCTGTGTACCCTAAGGAAACCGTGGGCTGTAGCTACGTCTTCCCATCCCTTCCACTTTCTCCCGTTTGTACTTCATAGTGATTTTAGTTTCAATTAGCAAAGAAAAGTTACCACGGGGAAAAAAAACAACCCTATATGAACCAGGTTAATTTGCCATCCTAAAAACAAGATAGCTATACCTGAATTTAACCAAAAACTTTTATTGTTCAAGGTGTGAAGCTAACCTTATGTGCATGATCCAATCTATTACTGGGATTATTATGGAAGAATGCCAGCCTCAGAAACACAGAACGCCTTCAAGAAAACTAATGTTAGAGCAAAGTGTTAAAAAAATTATTCATGACACTTGTTAAAATGGTAAGGCAGGCTTTATTCGGGACTATTGTAATAGGTATTGGCACCCCTGCAGTAGGGTTTTGCAGTAGGGGAGAGAGACAAGGCTCAATTTTGAATACAACAAAGAAACATGGAAATTTATAGGTCAGGAGCATGGTTGGGGGTCAACAGATAGAATTACTAATAGGGTAGTGTAATTTTTTGCTATAGTGACCTAACAGGATTCTTTTTTTTCTTTTTAATCAGTTTCAGTTGTACAAAACAGCATAATGATTAGACATTTATACCTCTCACAGAGTGATAACCCCCCAAGTCTACTACCCCTCTGACATAGGATGTAGCTATTACAATACCATTGACTATATTCCTTATGCTGTACTTTACATCCCAGGAGATCTATATCTATACATATCTATATCTACATATGTATATGTGTGTATATATATGTATATATATAATATTTGATATTCAATATTATTCTACTTGAGATTCAGGTGTCCAATGCAGTGGTCAGGCATCTATACAATTTATGAAATGATCCCCCTAATAAGTCCAGCACCCATCTGACACCCTACATGATCTTTACAACATTACTGATTATGTTTCCCATACTGTATTTCACATCCCTGTAACTATTTTGTGACTACCCATTTGTACTTTCTAATCCCTTCATCTTCTCCCCTATCCCAACACCCCTCCCATCTAGCAACCATCAGTTTTTTCTCTGTATCTGTGAGTCTATTTCTATTTTGTTCGCTCGTTTATTCTATTCTTTAGATTCCACATATAAGTGGGATCATATGGTATTTGTTTTTCTCAGTCTGACTTATTTCACTTAGCATAATATCTTCTAGGCCCATCCATGGTGTTGCAAATGGTAAGATTTCATTCTTTTTTATGGCAGAGTAATACTCCATTGTATAAATGTACCATAATTTCTTTATCCAATTGTCTCTTGATGGGCACTTCGGTTGTTTCCATGTTTTGGCTATTGTGAATAGTGCTGCAGTAAACATTGGGGTGCGTATGTTGTTTTTTTTCAAATTAGTGTTTTGGATTTCTCTGGATAAATACCCAGAAGTGGAATTGCTAGGTCATAAGGTAGTTCCATTTTAATTTTTTGAGGAACCTCCATACTGTTTTCCATAGTGGCTGTACCAATTTGCAGTGCCTAAGAGGATTCTTGCTAAAGGCCGGCTGGGGTGATTAGATATTACTTGGAGGATGGTGGATAGGAACCTGTTCAGATATCAAAGGCGACCAGGTATGGAGGGTGAAGGATTCTGGCTAACCAACTTGACAGGATTCTTGGCTAAAACTGGGCTCTAGGAAGATACGCCCAAGGATGAGGTCTACTCAGGCTCAAGGGAGATTTACTCAAGTTTGGTGAAGGAGAGAATCTTTGTCAAAGGCCAAGTTGAACTTCCTTAGACCTTTAAACATTGAAGGGAGGAGGAGCACGGGGAACTCATTTTGTGGAAGACTGGCCTACAAAAACTACAGGCTATACAGATCCAGTCTCCTATGAGTCTGTACCCTGGCACAGATCTGAACTTTGAGATTTAGCGACAGGTATAAATGGGGCATCCCAGCGTGCAACAGCCTTCACAAACGCACTTGTGTTCCTAAACTCAGTTGGTATTTCTTGGGAGTGCTATGTTGGCAGCCCTAACTTTTCACCTTATAGGGCCAATAATTCGTTTAGGTTTAAATTTATTTCTATAAGATCCAAATGTCTTTCCAGGTCTAATTTGTTCATGAAATACTTTCTACCAAATAGCTCTGAAGCAAATGTTCTTTTTATTTAAAAAATGGAGAAATTAAGGAGCAAATAAACTATGAAACATGACAAAGGTGATACAGCAAATCAGTGGACAGTCAAATGCTAAAAAATTGTGATTAAATTCAATATTTTATCCATAAAATTAAAATATACCACTTCTCTACCAACAGTATTGCTATCAGATAAACCTAAAGTGGCTAAAAGTATAACAACCATATATCCTAGTTGGTATAAAATTGATTTGCCCTGGTTTATGATTTGTCCTGGTTTATGACTATTGTTATAACACTTCTTTCAGTTTAAAATTTATCCTGATTTTTGTTTACCTTTTACCAAAGTATTAAGCTGCATTAAGATATTGGGGATGGTTCCAGCATACCTCCATTTTGTACTTCCAGCTCCAGCCATAGTCTAGTCAAGTAGACTGATGCAACAAAGATAAGCTCTCAATTTAATAAGCAGTTAAATCTGAAAGATGACTGTTAATATCCCACGTCTCTTTCCTGACCCTCTTCTGGTGCGGAATAACTAACACATTCCTTTCATGGACGGCACACAAGTCCTGACTGACAAAGCAAGTACACACAGGGGCTCCAGATACATAACTATAGAGTAAAACACTCAAAATAAGTATTTGACTCTACTTCCCTGACAGCTAGCTAGTCTACCAGGCAGCTGTGCTCTGGTCTTTGCTTCAGCCAAACACACAAAGCCGCCATTCAGCCGTCTCAGCAGGAAACAGGAAATTATAAGTTAAAGTGAAAATACATAAGGGAAACAGAGTAAATAGGGATAAACACAGCATACAGAGTTTGATCCTACCAGAGTGGTTTGTCATTAACATGGTACGAATCTATAACTATTTATTTGGTAATACTTTTTTATTTTGCAACAAACTCTTTTGCCACCAGCAAACTACAAAAAAAAAAAAAAGCATCTTGAATGAAAATAAGTTCAGTACACCTGAAACTAATATAATGTTGAATATCAACTATCATAAAAAAATAATAAATACCTGAAACTAATAAAAATAAAAATGGTCAAGATTTCAAAATGAAAAAAAGGAAAAATTAACTACAGAATTGCCATTTTAAAAAAATTTGATAATGAACATGAAACAACATGGACACAATTGCAGTATCAATGACCACATGAATAGCAGAAGACACAAATTCACTAATTAAGCAGCAGCATTTACTTTAACAGTTGTTTTGAATTAAGTTAAGGAGACTGTACATGGAGACAACATATATAGATAACTACAGATACTATGTTTATACATTACGCTGAGAAGCATTTTTCTGTTAGATCAAATCACTGTGTCTAAACTAATTATGTACACTAATTTTAATTTACTCCAGATTATCTTATGCACACATAAAAAGCAATAGTTGTTAAACTGTTAGCAAAAAAACAACTTTGCAAAAAGTTAAATGATATTAGCTTTATATCAGTGATCCCGGATGCTTCAAATAGAAAACCAGTTAAATTAAATCAAATAATAGCTTGATCTCTTTATCCAATTCATGGAATCAAAGTAAAACTACTAGAAATTCCCTCTCTTAAAGGTGAAATATCTGGCATTATTGTGAGTGCTACAGTAAATCCTTTTTTTTTAAAGTTCAGCATTAAAGATAAAATTTTTACAGTGATAATATGAATATATCGTAAATTTTGGTGGAGCAGAGTGCCAAAGTAAGAAACAAAGTTATTAAATTTAGAGACCCTTAGAGAAGGAATGTACTTAGAATTGGTTATGGTGCATACATAATTTATTACTGTGCTCAAACTGTGATATTTTACCAATCAAAACAGAATCTACTAAAATTGACACTTTAAAAAAATCTATAGTTTACACAGTATGAGTTATCTATAAAATTTTTATAAATATCTGACATGTAATGAAACACTTCAGCATGGTGGCTGGATGAACTTTCTTAGTGCCACCTCTCATCTACAGATTTCAGAAATATTGGAGCTCTTAAAAAACTAATTTGTAAATCAACCGAAATGTCCTACAATGGCACTGAACTTTCTGTAAATGACTCCCTTAAATTTTGGTTCCATTTTTCTAAATCAGTAGGAATTCTTAATGAAAGTATGAGACAAAGAGACAAAAGTTTAAGCTTTTATCTAATTTATTTCACTTAGCACAATAATCTCAAGATCCCTCCATGTTGTCACAAATAGCAGTATTTCATCTTTTCTTATGGCTGAGTAATATTCCATTGTATATACCATGTCTCCCTGAAAATAAGACCTAGCCAGACAATCTTATATACTATAAGACCGGGTCTTATATTAATTTTTGCTCCAAAAGATGCATTAGAGCTGATTGTCCGGCTAGGTCTTATTTTCTGGGAAACACGGTATGTACCACATCTTCTTTGTCCAATCAACTATGGAAGGATAAGTCAAACAGAAAAAGTCGAGAACCATATGATTTCACTCATATATAGGATATAAAACTGACAGCAACAAACGAACAAGACAAAAACTCATAGACACAGACAACAGTTTAGTGGTTACCAGAGGGGAGGGTGGTAGGAGAAGGTAAAGGGGGTCAAATACATGGCGAAGGAAAGAGAATTGACTATGGGTGGTGAACACAATGCAATATATAGATGATGTATTACACTTGAAACCTACATAATTTACTAACCAAGGTCACCCCAACAAATTTAATAAAAACTTTTTTAAAAAGAAAAAATAGCATTAAAAAGCTTAAGCTTTTAACTCTTTTAACGAATGGCATTTTTTAAAAACAGCTTGTAAACAGAAAGACTGAAATAGCTAATAAAACAAGAAAGAAACAGTAAATTAAATTTTAGAAACACAAATGGTACACAAGATTTAATTCTGAAATTCTATCATTGTATATCTATCTCGATTTCTGGAACAATCTCTTGAAGGAGCTCCTATATATAATTAGATGTATTTATTATCATACTAAAATGGATGAAAATTGAAAAGTCCTATAATGTTGGAACATCTGAATTTGGCAAAATAGTCAAAATAATCAGAAATAAAGACAATTTTTTCTGACAAATTTGTCTTATAAAAATATTTGGCAAAAAAAGCTGTTCTAAATGAAGACCAAAAGATAGTACCTTTTAAAATATCTGGACTTTAATATTTACATATTGCAATACAAAAAGTATTGATTTGAGAATAGAGTTCTCCATTGAAGAGAATTTGCCCTGAGCTCCTTTAATTTCTAAACACCTATAGAAAGATGGTTTTCTCAATTAAAGAAGTCAGCAATTCAAAACTATTAATCATAAAATGTAACGTTGGGAAAAATTACAGGCAATCTTAGGAAATAAATTTAAATAACAAAACCATATTGTAAAAACTAAATTGTTCAGAACAAACGTAATAGCATTACAGACAGAAACAGCTGAAAAGAAAGTACATTAGTACATCCCAAGAGTAATTATTCTGTTTTTATTTCTGTAATGTTCATATAATCATTTAAAGGGTTTTTGGTTTTTTTGCCTTAAAGTAACACATATATGTAATTTTTATATTTTGAAAACTTATTTTTGAGGACAGTTTTCATAAAGAATTATTTTATAGCTCTATCATAGAAAATCAAACTTGTAAGTCAGTAAATATACATTTTGGATATATATGTGCACTCGTACATGTGTTGTATTTTAATGCTTCTTTTACTCTCAAGGTCCCAGTTTTGACAACAAATTATACAATCAAACTAATAATATGTAAGAAAAAATCTGCACATTGAAAAAGGCCAGAATGTCACCAGCTAAAAGTAAAAAATATCATGTTATCAGAAGAAGGTTTGGCTTTGGGGGGTGAACACACAAGTGCAATATACAAGTGATATATTATAAAACTACACACATAAAACATATATAATCTTATTAACCAATGTCATCCCAATAAATTCAATAATTTTTTAAAAAGCTTTAAAACAATATCATCTTATTCTTTAAACCAGATAATCTAACATCTAGTGTTCCAAAACAAAACAAAACAAAAAAAAAAACCTAGCTATTTAAGTTTTCAAATTTCTAAATCTTCAGGTCATCGTTCATAAAATGTAATACTTTCACAGTCTACTGCATTTATGTAAAAGTTGCACACTCCTTAAAATTATGAAAAGTATATTGTTTCAATAAGAACCACAAACATTAACTCAAACACAATAATGTATTTGGTAGCTTCCTAACTACCAAGATTGTGAATTCTGGAAAACAAAAATTATATCTGGTGAATTTATTTTACCACTATGAATTATCATTGTCTAGGACAGTATTTGAAACATGGTAAGCATTTAATATTTACAGAATGAATGAATTTCTTAAATTAAGACAGGAAAATTTTCAGAGAGGACCTGACAGTGACAGAGAAAGAAGGCAAGAAACTAGTAAAGAGACCATGAAATGACCGTTCAAAATTCTAAGTACATTAATACAAAAGAATGTATGTTGAATCGATTCCTTAATTTCTAAAATAAAATCAAATGGAAGTCCACACATCTATTGGATTGCATACATTTATCTATGAATAGTAAGTAACTGGATTAAATTTCCCTTAAAATGACTTATTAAGAAAAAATACATTTACCAAAACAATTATTTAAAACACTATTCAGGGGAAATCCATGAAACCTTCAAAAATGGGTTAAAATTGTATACAAAAAAAACAGAAAAAGATTTCATTCCATTTTAAAATTAATACAAAAATTTTAAATATTTAAAATGGCAACAACATATCTATATCAGACAATACAAACGTGAAAATTACTAGTTGAAAATATGAAAAGATGTTTTTTCATGTCATTCGTCTTTCCAGATACAAGGATCTTCTGCCATCATGTGGAAATTTTTGAAATTACACTTACACAAAAATTCCTGTATCTGACAAGAATATTAGTTTCTCAATATTAGAAAAGATGAATCCAATCGTAAACGGTAAATATTCTTAGAAGAATTTAGTGAAAATAATCATGCACAGTTTGTCCTAGCTTCTCTGTTCTTCCTGAGAGAAAATGGTGTTCGTTGTAGCTTAAGGAAACTGCACGACACTCAATTTCTTTGTTTTCAAGACTCTTTGCAGTTACAGCTATTCTAGGTCTCTCCCAGTTCATGATCTTAAATGCCTTAAAAACTCTCTCCTTATCCCTCCCCCACTTAGACACTTAAAAGAGACTTTATTAAATAGGTAAAGAAGCAAAAATATTAAGCTACAAACTTGTCCTGAATAATTTGGAACCACAAATGCCTGCTATAAGTTTTATAAAGACCAAAAGTTTAATAACAGCTACATAGCAAAATAATAATTTTAAAATGAACCAGCTATTCATTCATTCATTCACTCATTCATATACCTATTGATTTGACATTATATCTAGATAAAAACAGTGTATCTAGATGAATTAAAATGCTTGGAATAAGCCTAGTACCTTATTAAATTTAATACTAAATACCCATGTTTATGAACTGCAATTTAAGAATTCCCATGATTGGGATAAAGGCTTTTGCTTAAGCTATTAATCTTTATAAAGACTACAATTCACACATTTGATTGGTTAACTTTTTATCCAGCTGTGGACATTAGCATGTTTGGTCTTCATCTGAAAAATAATCATACGTTTTTCTTTTAGAAAAAAAACAAAAAAAGATTTACTAAGCATCTATTATGAGCAAAATACTGTCCTAGGATCTTTAAAGTAGACAAAAATGGGTAAATAGTTTTTGTCCTCAAGGAACTTACCATCTACTAGTACCAAAAAAGGATGTACACAAATAACGTAATACAATGTAGAAAGCATTAAGTACAGAAATAAAAACACAAAAACTAATGTTTTAGGAAATTAGAAGACACAGAGTTCTGCTTTTTACTGAAGAATTAATCAACAAAGAGTTGATAGCAAAAAATTAGATCTATTTAGAAAGACATTTTAGGATTTGGCCATACAGAAAAAAACAGGAATACATTTAGGCCAAACAAAGAGAGCCAAAACAACTTCAGGCCACATTCAGAGAACATGACTAGAACATAGAATACGTGACAGAGAATATTGAGATGTAAGGTAGAAAAAAATATATTCAAGTCAGATTTTGCACAATTTTGAACTCCAGTTTTAAAGACATGTCAATAGGAAAACAATGATGGTTTTTGACAAGGACAACAATATAATCAAAGTTGTGTTTTGTAAGATAGCAGTTAAGAGAGACTAAAGGCATTATTTATGAAATTACTACAAACATCCGAAGGTAATGACAATAAGAATGGAGACGACAGGCCAAAGTTCTGATAATGGCAAAGGGAAACAATCAACAGGATCTGGCAACTATTGGGATATGGAAGTAAAGAATAATCAAATTACAAAATTTGTTTTCAGCACCCTCTAAGCTCTTTCCTAGAAATCTTGCTTCCTTTCTATCAATCTCCTTCCTATACCACACTAGAGTAAAATAGCTAACATTTATTGAGAATTTCCTATGTGCAAGGCAATTATTATGCATGTATTATCTTATTTAATCCTTAACCTTAGAGATAAGTACTGGTGGTATTCATTCCCATTTTAGTGATGAGGAAACTGAGGCTTGGAGTGGTTAATCAAATTACCTGAGGTCACACAGTAAGTGGCTAGATGCTAATCAATGTCAGAGAGTCATTCAAGTGCTAACTGGTAAGAGTTTAAAATGGAATCTCTCATAGGGATAATTATAATTTTAAAAAGAAACTGAAAAAGATCCTCAAAAGGAATGGCAAATGACAGGGTAGATATGTGAGGTAGAGAACTGCCTAATCATAAACTCAATGGCTAGGGACAGAGAAGTTTTCCTCCTGTACTCCCACTACTCATCATGTGCCCCACTGCCAAAAGACCACCATTCTCAACTACTCTTCTTTAGGGCACAATGAGTCTCATTCTATCTTATACAGACTTGTAGCCAATTTATGAACTCCTTAATGAGCTGGCCATGTGTTCATCTCTGTATGCCCTGAAAAACAGTAGGCACTGAATGAATGACTAAGCAAACTCCGATGGGCTGCTTCCGTCTAGTCCTCCCTGGACAGTGTGACCAGCGTCCTCACATAGGTCAAGGCCTGCATTTGGAATATTATCGCCATGTCCCACCTTGAACTTGTTGCTGAAACCTCTGCTCCTGATTATTTACTTCCTTTCCAGCTTTTGACCTTAATAATGTTCTCTGGATTATTCCTGACATTTAACTTGTGAAAGCCATACACAAACAAATGGCGGGCCTTATTTATATTAGAAGAGATGTTTCTCCTAGATTCTAGTACATTTCCAAGGGTTCCATAACCCTCAGTTATCTTCCTCAATTATCAAGGAAAGACTTTAGTTTCCATGGAATCTAATAGTACCCATGTTAAATCCTAAGGGGATTCTCCTCTGACTATCCAGTAGGTTATGCAGAGGGTCTGAGAGATGGGGCCAATTCCCCAATGTTGTCAGCTTTAATTTGTTTACTTTACCAGAGAAACAATATAACAAACAGTTTTAGCTCCCAGATAGCCCTGCAGAAAAAAGCCTATTTAACCACAGTGCAGTTAAAATATACAATGGCAGTTATATCATATTTTTTCATTATAAATCTATCATATTTATGCTATATTGTGGACTAAATAGCTGTTTATGATTAATTCTAGTTAACAACATTTCAACATCCAAACTAAAAGGAGGATGAATTATTACTAGCATCTTTCCAGTATTAAATAGCTTAATAAACTGCTGGGTATCATCAAAGTACAGTAAGAAGCTAACAAACATAATTAAAGACAACATATACGTGTACTTCTAAAACTACAGACTAAGATAAAGCACAATTTTTAAAGAAAGACAAACCATTAAGATTTGTTTTATGGGATTCCAGTTATGTTTTTAAGAAAGAAAAGATAAAACTACTGAATAACTTTTTAAACTTTATATAACTTCACACTAGCCCTGTTACTATTTAAGAGAATATAGTTTAAAAATATACTGTAGCTCAATCTTAACATATGAACTCTTGCCACCCCTTACTTTAAGGTGTAGAACATATTTTGATAGCATTTAGTTGAAAAGAATAGAACTAAAATAATCTGGCATGTCTCACCTATCAAAAGTGCCAAATCTGAATCTGTTCTTCACATCAAACAGAAATTAAATTTTCTTCTTTTCAGATACATGCATCGACATTTCTAGATAAACCCTATTTAAAACAAATTTGATGTTTGAAAATGCAGGTTTACCCAAAGAAACAAATTATGGGCTGATTATTCACTTTATAAAAGGATTCACTAATGAATTCCTTTAAATAGTAAGTTTGCCAGTATATTTGAAATATAATTTTTTTTTCCCAGAGTACCTTAGCAGTGCCACTTTATTTCTGACTTTTACATTTTAAAGCATCCAAATCAGATGGTTCGGTAACTTTCAAATAAAATTTTCTGGTAAACATTAAAAAAATAAGAAACCTTTCTTTTTTTTTAATTAAAGTTTACTGGGGTGACGATTATTAGTAAAGTTACATAGATTTCAGGTGTACAATTCTGTAATACATTATCTATATCTCACATTGTGTGTTCACCACCCAGAGTCAGTTCTCTTTCCAGCACCATATATCAGACCCCGTTTACCCTCTTCTAGAATCTCCCCTCCCCCCTCAGACTCTGGTAACCCCTAAACTATTGTCTGTGTCTATTAGTGTTTCTTCCTTCATTTGTTTGTCGTTCTTTTGTTTTTTTCAGCTTTATATACCACATATCAGTGAAATCATATAGTTCTCAACTTTTTCTGTTGGACTTATTTTGCTTAGCATTGTAATCTCAAGATCCATCCATGTTGTCACAAATGGTACTATTACATCTTTTCTTACTGCCAAATAGTATTCCACCGTGTAGATATACCACAACTTCTTTATCCACTCATCTACTGAAGGACGTTTTGGTTGTTTCTATGTCTTGGTCAATAAAGCTAAAATGAACATTGGAGCCAACATGTCTTTATGGATAAATGTTTTCAGATTTTTTTGGGTAGATACCCAGGAGAGGAATTGCTGGATCATATGGTAATTCTATTCTTAATTTTTTTGAGGAACCTCCACACTGCCTTCCATAGCAGCTGTACCAATTCCCACCAACAGTGTATGAGGGTCCCTTTTTCTCCACAGCCTCTCCAACACTTGTAACTATTTGTCTTGTTGATGACAGCCATTCTAACTGGGGTGAGGTGATATCTCATTGTAGTTTTTATTTTCATTTCTCTGATGATTAGTGATGTTGGGCATTTTTTGGCAAATATGCCTATTTGCCATTTTTATGTCCTCTTTGGAGAAAATCTCTTCAGGTCCTCTGCCCATTTTTCAATTGGGTTTAGTTTTTTGTTGTTGAGTCGTATGAGTTCCTTGTATATTTTGGATATTAGCCCTTTATCAGAGGCACTGTTTGCAAAAATCTTCTCCCATTCAGTTGGTTGCCTCTTTATTTTGTGGATGGTTTCTCTTGCTGTGCAGAAGCTTTTAAGTTTGATATAGTTCCATTCGCTTATTTTAGCTTTTACTTCCCTTGTCTTTGGAGTCAAATTCATAAAATGCTCTTTGAACCCAAGGTCCGTAAGTTTAGTACCTATGTTTTCTTCTATGCAGTTTATTGTTTTAGGTCTTATGCTTAGGTCTTTGATTCATTTTGAATTAATTTTGGTACATGGTGAGAGCTAGCACTCCAGTTTCATTTTTTTGCACATGGCTTTCCAATTCTGCCAGCACCATTTACTGAAGATGCTGTCTTTTCTCCATTGTATGTTTTTAGCTTCTTTGTCAAAAATTATCTGTCCATATTTATGTGGGTTTATTTCTGGGTTCTCAATTCTATTTCATTGGTCTATGTGTCTGTTTTTCTGCCAATACCATGCTGTTTTGATTACTGTTGCCCTGTAGTACAAGCTAAAGTCAGGGTGTGATACCTCCAGCATTGTTCTTTTTTCTTAAGATTGCTTTAGCTATTTGGGGTCTTTTGTGGTTCCATACAAATCTGATGAGTTTTTTGTCCTATTTCTTTAAAAAAATGCCGTTGGGATTTTGATGGGGATTGCATTAAATCTGTATATTGCTTTGGGTAATACGACCATTTTAACTATGTTGATTCTTCCAATCCATGAGCATGGAATGTCTTTCCATTTCTTTGTCTTCTTCAATTTCTTTTAAAAATGTCTTATAGTTTTCAGTATAAAGGTCTTTCACATCCTTGGTTAAGTTTATTCCTAGGTATTTTATTCTTTTTCTTGCAATTATAAAAGGAATTGTTTTTTAAATTTCTTTTTTTTTGAGATTTCATTGTTAGTATATGGGAATGCAATGGATTTTTGCATGCTGATTTTGTAGCCGACAACTTTACTATATTCATTTATTATTTTGAATAGCTTTTTGGTGGAGTATTTAGGGTTTTCTATATATAGCATCATGCCATCTGCAAAGAGTGACAATTTAACTTCTTCATTCCCAATGATGCCTTTTATTCTTTCTCTTCCCTGATTGCTCTGGCAAGGACTTCCAACACTATATTGAAAAGCAGAGGTAATAGAGGACAGCCCTGTCGTGTTTCTGAACGTAGAGCAAAGGGCTTCAGTTTTTCACTGTTAATTATGATGTTGTCTGAGGGTTTCTCATACATGTCCTTTATTATGTTAAGGTATTTTCCTTTTATACCTATTTTATTCAGTGTTTTAATCATAAATGGATGTTGTATCTTGTCAAATGCTTTTTCTGCATCAATTGATATAATCATATGATTTTTGTCCTTTATTTTGTTTATGTGATGTATCACATTGATGGATTTGCGTAATTTGAACCATCCTTTTGGCCCTGGGATGAACCCCACTTAATCGTGATGAATAATCTTTTTAATGCATTGTTGCATTCACTTTGCTAGAATTTTGTTTAGGAGTTTTGCATCTGTATTCATCAGAGATATTGGTCTGTAGTTTTCTTTATTTGTGTTATCCTTACCAGGTTTTGGTATCAGGGTAATGTTGGCCTCATAAAATGAGTTAGGGAGGACTGTCTTTTCTTCAATTTTTTTGGAAGCATTTGAGTAGGACAGGTATTAGATCCTCTTTGAAGGTTTGATAGAATTCACTAGTGAAGCCATCAGGTCCAGGACTTTTGGTTTTGGGAAGGTTTCGGATGACTGATTCAATTTCCTTACTATTTAGATTTTCCATTTCTTCGTGATTCAGTCTAGGAAGGCTGTATGTTTCTAAGAACTTCTCCATTTCTGCCAGGTTATTGAATTTGATAGCATATAGTCTTTCATAGTATTCTTGGATGATCCTTTGTATTTCTGTGGTATCTGTGATAACGTCCCCTCTTTGATTTCTGATTTTGTTTATTAGTGTCTTTTCTCTTTTTATCTTAGTGAGTCTAGCCAAGGGTTTGTCAATTTTAATCTTTTCAAAGAATCAGCGCTGTCACATTAATTTTTTCTATTGTCTTTTTGTTCTCTATTTCATTTAGTTCTGCTCTGATTTCTGTTATTTCCTTTCTTCTGCTGACCTTGAGTTTCATTTGTTCTTCTTTTTCTAATTCTTTAAGGTGTAACATGAAGTTATTTATCTGGGATTTTTCTTGTTTCTTGAGATAGGCCTGTAATGATATAAATTTCCCTCTTAACACTGCTTTCGCTGCATCCCAAAAATTTTGGTAGGATGTATTTTCATTCTCATTTGTTTCTGTGTATCTTTTGATCTCTCTTATTTCTTCTTTGACCCAGTCATTCCTTAAAAGTATATTGTTTAATCTCCACATATTTGTGGTTTTTCCTGCTTTCTTTTTGCATTTGATATCCAATTTCAAAGCCTTGTGATCAGAGAATATGCTTGGTATGATTTCAGTCTTCTTAAATTTGCTGAGGCTGATTTTATGTCCCAATATATGGTCTATCCTTGAGAATGTTCCATGTACACTAGAAAAGAATGTATAGTCTGATGTTTCAGGATGAAGTGCTCCATAAATGTCAATTATGTCCATTTCATCTAATGTGTCATTTAGGGCTGCTATTTCTTTATTTTCTGTTTGGATGATCTATCCATAGCTGTCAATGATGTATTTAGGTCCCCTACTGTAATTGTATTTTGGTCAATTTCTCCCTTTACTTCTGTTAGTAGTTGCTTAGTATATTTCGGTGCTCCCTGACTGGGGGCATAAATATTGATAATGTCTTCTTGTTGCATAGTCCCCTTTACCATTATGAAATGTCCATCTTTGCTCTTGTTACCTTTTTTATCCTGAAATCTGTTTCATCTGATATCAGTATGACTACACCTGATTTTCTCTGGATACCATTTGCTTGCAGTGTCAATTTCCACCCTTTCACTTTGAGTCTGTGTTTGTCCTTGTAACTGAGATGTGTCTCTTGGAGGCAGCATATGGTTGGGTTGGGTTTTTTTGTTTTGTTTTTTTTATACAATCTGCTACTCTGTGCCTTTTTATTGGTGAGTTCAGTCCATTTACATTTAGGGTGATTATTGATATGTGAGGAATTTCTATCATTCTATCTTTAGTTTTCTGGTAAGGCTGTATCTCCATTGTTTCTTTGCCTTTTTGTTGTTGTCTATTATTTCTGTGTGGTGGTATTCTATGATTGTCCCCTCTGTTTCTTCTTTTATTATATATTTCAGTTCTGGATTTTTTTTTTTGAGTAGTTACCAGTAAGTTTATGTAAAAGAAAGTTTGATATTTAGAGTATTCCATTTTTTTCAGCATGCTTAATTTCTCCGTTCCCATATTCCAGTTCAGGCCTTTATTCTCCTCCCTTTTATGTTTTGGTTGTCTCAAATTATCCCTATTTATGCTAGCTGAATAGCCTCCTTCAGTATTTTTTTGTAGTGTACGTCATGTGTTAGAAAATTCCCTCAGCTTCTGTATGTCTGGAAAGGTCTTTATTCCTCCTTCATATCTAAAGGATATCTTTGCTGGATATATTATTCTTGGCTCATAATTTCTTTCTTTCAATAGTTTGAATATTTGATTCCAATCCCTTCTGGCTGGTAGAGTTTTTGCTGAAAAATCTGATAATAATCTAATGGGCTTTCCTTTGTAGGTTACCATCTTCTTTTCCCTGACTGCCTTGAGGATTCTTTCTTTGTCTTTAATTTTTGACAGCTTCAATACAACGTGCCTTGGAGAAGGCCTGTTGATTTGAGGTATTTAGGTATTCTATTTCCTTCTTGGATTGAGAATCCAGTTCTTTCCACAAGTTTGGGATGTTCTTGTCAACTATTTGTTTGAATATACTCTCTGTTCCCTTCTCTCTTTCTTCTTCTTCTGGTATGCCCATTTTTCTTATTGGTCTTTCTGATGGAATCAGAAAGTTCTTATATAGAGTTCTTTCATTTCTTGTAAGTCTCAAGTCTCTTTCTTCTTCCATCTGTGTCATTTCCAGATTTCTATCTTCAATGTCCCTGATTCTTTCCTCCATCTGGTCAACTCTACTACCTAAGCTGGCTATGTCATTCTTCATTTCTTTTACTGCATTCTTAATTTCCAAAAATTCTATTTGGTTCTTTTTTAAAGTTTCAATCCCTTTGGTAAAATATTCATTTTGTTCTTTCATTGTGTTTCTGAGATCATTTAACTGCCTGTCTGTTTTTTGCATCTCATTGAGTTTTTTAAGAACTGCAATCTTGAATTCTGTCATTTAAGTCACATATTTCCATGTCTTTAAGTTCATTTCCTTTTCATTTTCTTCTTGAGCTTTCTTGTTATCTTGGCTATTCATGGCAATTAATGACTTATTAATTCTCTTCCTAGACATCTACAGGAGTGGGTTCTGCAACAAGTTGATAGAAAGAGGTCTTTATTTTGTTTTCCAGTAGGTATTGGTAGAATGTTTTATTTTCTCTCCGACCGCAGCATTTTATTCTCACTCACACTGTAGTGCTATGTTTTCTCTGCACTATTCTGGCTTCTCACACAATGGGAGGATTCCCTGGAAGGCAGGCTTCTCTTCTGTGCACAGTTTGCCTTGGTCATAGGGCACCACCTCCATGGGGGATGTGGAGAGCTTTGGAAGTGACAAAGCTCTTCCTGCACCTGATTCAGAGCCCGTGTGTTTCAGCAGCTCTGTTTATTCCTGCAGGGATCCGCCCAGATAGGTGGGGACAGGGATGGGGTGGGTTGTGAGAGGTGGCCCAGAGCAATGGCGACGACCACCACCACAGCCAGTCCTGCTTCCATGGCTCCCTCCCCTTTGCCGGAACTAGTTAGGCTGTGAGACTGTGTCTGTGGACCACAGTTCTCAGAACTGCAAATATTCTATTGTTTTGCTCTGACACTGCTACTGTTCCACTTCTAGCACTTCGAAGATGGTGGTGGCGCATGCTCTGGAAGGGTAGGGAGGGGTGGCTAGTCTCAGTGCCTATGGCTTCCGTTCTCTGCTCAGCAGTGAGGGCTTAAACCACCATTTTCAGCCTTCTTCCCTCAGTCTTTGCTCCAAGGTCTCTGCCGTGAGCATTGGGTTCAGCCGTGCCATATGCTGACCCCTCAGCCGTGGGCCAGAAGCGGAGCCCTAGCAGTCCGAGTTTTTCCCTCTTCCGCAGCTGCAGTAGTTCCGGGATGCAGCGAGCTCGGAGCACTGAGATAGGTCTGCGTCCTGCGCCTGTGCGGCTCCGTCTCCGCACTTCTCCCTTCCCTCCTCCCCTGCCCATGCAATTTGCCCACCTTTAGATGATTTCAGTAGTGCGCCTCTTAGTCTTGCCTGTCTGCTGCACAGGGAGTCCTTTGTGGAGTTATAGTATAGTGGAGTTATTTGTTGTAAATTCCAGGGGAGATTTCAAGAGGCTCACCTCACGCCGCCATTTTTATGACATCATCAAAATATAAATTTTTAAAAATCAATTTATAAACAACTTTCCAGAAATATACTCAGTATAAAAGTAGTTACAAAACTATCAAGCTTCCAAAGCTTCCATTATTACAATCTTTGTCCCAATAGCTTGACAAATCTAGCAGGTGAAACTAACATAGGCAAACTAAGTAACACAGACAAACTAATGAGGCCCTCGCTGGGAAGCATGAGGCTGTGAATAAGATGCCTTTTGAAGGAGTCAAACGCGTAGTTTAGAGGAAGTGCCCTGCCTGCTGATGTTGCTGTAGTTGTTCTGTACATATGTATGTATGTATTCACCAAACCACCTCCTGCCATTCTTAGGTTGCAAAGGGGAAAATAGTGACAAATGTATAGATTTTTTTCTTTATTCTATGGGATCATTTGTAAACAAACTGTAGACCTCCTCATCTTCAGCAAAGTGAATAGTCACTGCAACAAAGTCCAGAAACCTTTGCTACTTAAACATACAATATGCAATATTCTGCTCTTTTTTGTATGTTTCTAATGATGAAATTTTTTGAAAGAAAATAAACAATTTTTGTAGGTATGTATGTAAAATCTATTCAGGTAAGACATAAATATTTTAGTGTTTAAGAGCTTAGAAATCAAAATGCCAAATTGTTACAGAAATGTTTCAAGTTCTAGTGATTTAGGAGTAGACAAGGACAAAAAGTTGTAAATAATATCATTCTCTCTTGGGAATTAAGCTAAATAAATCAACACACATAGGAAGTATCCAAATTTTCTCAAGCCCAGAAGACAAATTAGGTATCTTAATCTATTAACACATTAATAATAATACTTTGACAGAAAAAAAAGGTGCTTAAAATAAAAATAAAGTATTCAGAGGGGGCAAACGTGCTGATATGTGTTCAGCATCATCCAGGAAAAAGGAGCAGTGAAGCACTAAGACTTACAATGTTTTCTACTGCAAACTCAATGGATGCTTTCTACTGGAGACAGTGAGGCTGGATGAAAAATCTCTTATGCCTCCCCACTTCCTGTTATCGTAATTCAATGTTTACCAGGCAACCTTCTAAACACTAATTCAGTTTCCCAGAAAGCTTGATAGTAGTCCACAATCCCTTTCTTGCAATTCTGAATTTGAAGTTTCAAAACAACAAAAGCTCTTTCAGAACTTATCTGGCAGCAAATCCTGACCTAAATGGACATGAGGCCTTTATTTACTCCAGTTAGTATGAACAATGAAATGTTTTACTGCAAAAACATGAATGTACCTGATTACAGGGTACCACCCCAGATTCCAGTGGGATGTTTCTTAAAATTCAGTAATATGCCTGATTACTTTTCTAAAATCTAAAAATTTCTGAATTCTGAGACATGGGAAAGAGGGTTGGTTCCCTGGGTCTATAGGTAAATATTCTGACTGTTGGAACAGGAGAGCCCTCTTCACCAGCCTCCAGTTCCCCCACCCACAGAAATTAGTAAATCTACATTCTGATTTATACTTTAATATTATATAAATTTAGTGTAAATCTGTTGCCAATATCCGATCGTCTCTGAGTACTGGTAAAGTCTAATTCCAGACCTATCAGGTCAGTTATAATCACAATCCTGAGGGGTGCACACCGACCTAGAATCTCTTTCCTAAGCCTGCCGGTGTCCAAGCCACCAAGTGAGCCTGTTTACCCATCTTCCGTCCTCTCTGACTGACCTGTCAGAAAACAAACCAACAGTTAACCAATCTCCCCCTCCCAATCCTACCTCACTGTCAGCCTTCCTGTAACCTCCTGCGATACTCAGAAAAAGAAAAGGTTAAAAATTAAAATATAATAGTTTTTAAGTTATTAAATTGCAACTTAATTTTAATCAAATTCAGTTATTGGAGAAGCAATGAATACTTAAGGATGATCTCTAAGAAATTAAACATAAGAAGATTCTTTGTGTTGTTTAAAAAGACTTAATACTGTACTAGATAGAAGGCCCTGATGATTCTTTTCTAATCTCAGATTAGAGCCCTAAAGATTCTAAACATGTCTTTTGGTGGTTAGGTGAAAAAGCAGTGAAGTTTATTTTCAAGTATACACATTTTTTTTTCAGCAATACTTTACAGTTTCCAATACACAAATTTGTACATTCTTTTCCTGAATTACCCCTTAGTTCATATTTTTTAAAATTTAATTTCCAAGTTTTCATAAGTATACAAAAATACAGTTAATTTTTTGTAAACGATCATGTATCATACAACCTTGCTAAACTGACTTAGTAACTCTAGATTTTTTGGTAGATTCCATCAAATTTTCTACATAGATAATCATATCTTCCTATCATCTGTGAATAAAAATAGTTTTATTTTTTTCTTTCCAGTCAGGATGGCTTTTTTTGCTTCTGTTATTTCAGTGGCCATTAACAATGCTAAATAGAAGTCTACATGTTTAGATTGTTTTTTATTTCATTTACAAAACTCAACAAGAAATAATATATAGTTGAGATCATTTATTAAACATGAAGAAGTCTGAGTTTAACCTTCAAAATTTAAAGGGCAAAATTAGGAAACATATTTATAAGGTGCTAGTATTTGACTCATTGAATGTGTCTGCCTCAAGCATTTTGTGACACAAGCCTCGTAACAAAAATATTGAGTATATCCAATTGCATTTTTAAAAATAATGTTTATTGGCTTTCTTATAATTACTAAAGTAATGTGATCTTTGCAGAGAATCTGGAAAGTCTGAGGTACAAGGAAGAAAATGACAAACATCCTTAATCATATCACCCAAAGCTAAACACTGCTTATTTAATTATATCAAGAGCAGTTTTCCACATCATTAATTCTTCAGAAACACCATTTCCAATGGCTGCATACTAACCCATCCATTATATGGCCATGCTATAATTTCATTCTTCTTCCATCACTGGACATCCACACTGCTTTAAATTTGTCACTATTACCACATATATGCAGCACAGTGATTCATACCTTTTGTATATAAATCATAGAATAACCTCTTATTAGAGTTACTTTTGCCCATTCTTTCATTAAAGCGGTTAGTTTTCCCTATCCAAGCAAAATAAGCTCTTTTAATGCTATCAATCATATATCCTATTAATCCCAAATATACTCTATTTGCCTTTTTATTTTAACTATTTTTAATTCAGAAGTTATTAATTTTATTTAATTGTAACTGTTA
This sequence comes from Rhinolophus sinicus, assembly GCF_057876585.1. Lineage (NCBI taxonomy): Eukaryota > Metazoa > Chordata > Mammalia > Chiroptera > Rhinolophidae > Rhinolophus > Rhinolophus sinicus. The sequence continues at coordinate 30,034,354 of NC_142504.1, forward strand.
CAAAGACAAATAAAAGGTACTATATATTTGTGTTACCTACTCTATTACAAGAGCAATACATAACCCTAAAATTAACAGAAAAGATTAAAGAGAAAAATCAGTGGTGCCTATAGAAAGTGTACAGTGGGTTAAGCCATTTGATACAGTTTTAATTCATCTCCTAATAAAATTGTATCTTGGAGGTAAAAGAGAGCTTTTTGGTCCATCCCTAAATTTCAAGGGTAAAATATTATTTCCCCTACTGAGACAACTGAAGCCCAACAAAACCTTCCAAAATTTACATAGAGAACATATATGTGCGTGACTAGTACAACATTTAATGGTTATATCGCAGCAACTTCCATTCTTATTTCCTTACTAAAAAAAAGCTTTGAGAGAAAAATGTGGCAACTAGCATCTTGGGTTAATAAACAAAAATAAATGATACTTAAACAATACTTAAACATTTGTTTATTATGCGACAGATATAGAACATAACAATTTGATTAAGAAGTTTTATACCAAAAAAATGGAGAATCAAATATACAAATAAATTGTAGCAAGCAAACAAGCAAAATTCAAAGAAAAAATCCATAATCATTTTACACTACAAAAGCTTAATTGTTTTTGGAAACATTAATTTCCAAAATCTTAACTAGACTTTCATTAGGTAACAGCATAAGATTTTTGTACGATCTAGTTGTGTGATACAAAACAAGTCATTTTATTTCTGCAGGCCTTAGTTTCTTCATCTTTAAAATGAAAGAACTGCAGATTTCCATTTTAAGATGTCAGACTGGAGAAATCAGAGGAGCTTATTTCTTATTTCTACTCCCTTCCAAAAACCCCACTGACCTGATAATAAAGAATTTTTTTAAAAGAGTAATCTATAATGACTAAGAGAACAAGAATGGAGCCATTAACAGCCAAGAGATTGCAAAACATTTCTCAAGATGGGAAAAGGAGTATAACAAATAAAACAGTGCACATAGAGGAAGTCGCAGCTTAGTATACAAAACAAAGAATATAGCTGAAGATAAATCCAAACTGCCAGAGACAACTGAACACAAACACCAGGTAGGTAAGGAAATCAGGAGTAAGAAACAAATCCAAGGAAGATTCATTGAAAATCTGTAACCCTAAAAGTAATTTTCCAATTAACAAGCCTACCTATATGCAGAGTTCTTAGTTTCTTACCGCTTTACTTGTAAATATGGACAGATAACCAAAATTCGCGAGATATTTGAAACATGAAAGAGACCAAAATAAAATTTAAAATGTCCCCAGAAGAATAGATAAGGAATAGACAAAAATATATTGCTCTTTATTATAAGCCCTCTAATTAATTTTTATTACTATAAATACTAATTAATTTTTTAACCATATGCATATATTACTTTGATTTTTTTTTAAATTCAAGTACATTAACTGAAAAAAATAAGAGTTTACTAAGCAATGTGAAGCTCCCTTTCAGTCAATTCTAATATTCCCTATGTAAAACTTCAGACATTTGTTTTATTAAGCAACCATAAAATATATTCATTTCATAAAATAGTAAGTAAAAGTAACATTATGCATATATAATCTTTATTTTCTTAAATTGTGTGCAAAAACTTCACAATTTTAAGATTGCATGTTACATATACATACACACACCAATATACACACCCCTACATACACGTACAAATTTGTTTTAGAACCATAGTCACTAACACATTAATGTTATCATGCTATTACTATTATTTTAAATCTATAAATTCAAATAAATTTTAAGTCATCTAAATAAAAGGAACATACCTCTATGTTCCAGCAACATAGTATAAAGTCAATAATATTATATATGCAATATTGATCAAATTACGACTTTTTAAAAAGCACCTTTAGTTACTTTATAACATAAGCATTGTTATAACATATCTCATGACACCAATAAAAGTTAAATGTTCCTAAATAAAAACAATATCTTAAAAGCTTCACTGAAAATCCAAATGCTTCAGAAATGAAAAAATAAAACAAAACATTTTATGTTCCAAAGATACACCGTTTCATATCCTTTCCTTTATCCCTTTTCAAGCATTAGTTAAGGACCACAATATCACTAAAAAAATTTAAAAGGTAAAGTGTAACGTAGAAAACATACATGTGTGAAATATCACCATTCAATAAACCATCACAAAAACACGACATTGAATAACATGCAGAATAAACAGTACAATTGAGAGGCCCTCAAATGACTCCCTCATACTTGGTAGATATATATCCACTGAACAGAGAGGTAATTCATTCCTTTTCTCCTGCAAGCTAAAATACAAACTGCAAATCAGGACGTTCGAAAGCAACAAAATGAGGCCCCCAATTTAGGTAAGGAGGCATACAATTATAAAAACTGCAAAATACTCATCCAGCCCGAATTATACTAAGTTAAAAAAAATTTTAAATACAGGTGACATGAAACTTAATCACACATTATTTATTTGATGATCCACTTCAAAGTCATAAATAAGAAAAAGATGTTCCATGAGAGCATGAGAGTTACAAATGGATGGTTACATGAAATCCGAAGCACTACCTCCTCTCTGAAACAAATACAACAGAGTAAAACAAAAAAGCAAATGCTGTAATATCTAAACTATCACAAATCTAAAGAATATAATCAAGGAGGAAGAAAAGTATGTTCCTTTGCAGAAGTAGTTAGGAACAGCTAAATAATAAGAAGAAAGGAACAGAACTTCTCCGGCACTATACTTACTACCTTTATTCTCTTAACTCCTAAATGTTAGTGGTCTGTCTTTGACCACCTTCCCCCATGTTATATCCAACCACGTCTCTTTCATCCACACCTTTTGACCACCAATTATAGATAATAATTCCAAATATTTGTCACCAGCCAGCCACAATCTGTCTCCTGAATATCAGACCAATATATATCTCAGAACATCTCCACTTGACTGTCCCATCAGAATTTATAATATAAAATATACAACACTGAATTCATTCCCTACTCGCTCCTCCTACCAATAACCTGTTCTGGTTATTGGTATCATGTTCTAAAACCTAAGAGTTTATGCATTCAACTTCCTCTCCATCTTTTATTAATCACCATCTCAAGTCCAGGTCTACCTTAAAAAGGTATCACCTAAATCCATAATCTCCATTCTTAATACCTCTGTCTTGGTTTAAGCACATATATTATATTTGGGAATAGTACATCTCTCCTAATAGATTTCCTTACCTTCAATCTGGCTCACCCTTCAATCATTCCTTTATATTGCTGCTAAAGCGATCTTTCTGAATTTGAATCATTTCCACCCCTGCTTAAAACTTTTCAATGATTCAAAATAAAAATCTAAAATTCTTAGAATAGCCTATCTCTTGCCACCTCTCTAGCTTTATGTTTTCCTAATCTCCCATATAAGATACTAAACTCCAAATGCATCACTGCATATCCTGGAATGTTTCGGTTTCTTACCTCAATACCTCTGCATATGTTATTCCCTCTTTCTAGAAAGTCTTTTTCTTGACACTTTCAAGTAACTTTGACCTGCTCAAGACTCAGCAGACATTATATGTGGCCTTCAACTTCCTCCATTCCCTCCTTATTCCCATAGCATTTAGCAGGCACCCTTTCACTCTATAATTGTCTATTATACGCCACTATACTTTGGACACTGTAAGTAAAATATAGTGATTATTCCTTTTTGTGTCCCACAATGGCTAGTACTTTGCCTGCCAATAAGTGATCAATAACTATTTATAGAATGTGTAAGCCTTTTTGCTTTTTCCAGAAACAGAACTTCCATTATAAACATCTTCCAACAGACACAAAGCAAAGCAGCTACTTAAGAAAAACAACAGAAACCAGTTAAGAAAGCAACAGACATAAACAAACAGGACAGAAAACGGAAAATTAAATATAGAGTCTCTTCAAAGCGGCTCCTGACAGCTCACTGTTTTTCACTGTCTCACATTCTATCACAACTATGTTTTACTTCCTAGTTAATCTCCAATGCTTATTCTGATATCCCAGAAAATAAGTGGTAAGGAGTTCTCTCCACAACTGGGTAGGCACAGAGAGAAAAATGGAAAGCATTACCTAAATCAGGCATACCTCAAAACTGAGCATAGCCAGCACTTTGAAAAATGCCATAAAAGACCCTGATCTACCCAGCCCCAATTCCACTTCTAATCATTGCCTTCTAAAAGACTTGAGAGTAAGATTACAACGGATATTTTACCAACCAGTTATCAAACATCTTCCCTAACAGATTCCCAAAATCTCTTCCTGAACTTACATTTTTTTCTCTTATGGTAAGGAATTATATAAATTCACTATTTATTCTGTAAATATGCATTTACATTTTTATCCTTAAGACAAAATGAAATACTTTCCTCCTACCTTCCCCCAATGGTCCTTGAATAGAAACTTCCCCAGCTGAATTCCTTCTAATATTTGCCGCAGTTTTCTGTGTTCACAAACGAAGGGAATACAAAACTCTCCTCCTACCTAACACTGGGGCTTCTAATATTCCTCATCCTTCCCCTTTCTTTTCTCCATTGGTACCCATACCCAAATTTGCCTTTTCAAGTAAAACAAAGTCAGAATCCATTCAAGTTCGTACGTAATTTTAGAAGTATGTGAGAGAATCCCAGAGACCAAACTCCACATACGTAGCACAGTAAGTCTACAATTGTGTCACTCTCAATTAGTATGATATAAACATAAGCAGCAAGCTTATGTAATAATCAGATAATGTGCACCAAGTTTGTAACCATCATTAATCAAAACAATAGAAATCCACGCCATAACTAGTAGCATCAAGTATAACAATCATAAATTAGATGTTTTAAAGAACACAAAGCAGGGGAAAAAGACTTAGAAAGCTGAAAAATAATCACTCTCCTTACAGCACTGCCTTTGCCAAGTTTTTCTCGCCTCCAAGTCAGAATCTTCTCTAGCCCTTGTTCTTGGGATCTCTTGGTAGAATTCAACCTACCCCTTCTACGGTAACTCCCTGACTTAGACTGAGCTGCCTCGCAATTCAAGAATTATTATTTTATCCAAATAGTTAGAGCACCAGGTTTAAACTTACCTTTGCCCAGCTGCCAACTCATTAACTACAGGGCCCTAGCCTCATGGAATACACTTTTTTTCATTCATTCAAAAAAAAAAAACAAAAAGAGTAAAAATCCTAGGTCACTAATAGGGAAGAAGGACATTTCCCTACAGAAACATTTCCAACTAATAAATTTGGAAGGAATGAGGGAAACAGAAGGTCACCATTGGAACACTATGGCGAGATCCATCAATGAATGCTAAAATAAATTGGCAAAGTTTAAGGAGAAACGGGACATTTGTATAGCCCCAGAGTATTTCCACCAAATATGTATTAATTTCAAAAGGGAAAAATAGTAACTTTATAGTGGAAAAACCTGGCAGATATCACCTTAACCAAGTCATCACAATTAACATCACCAGTAATAAGTCAATTGATATCATATGCCCTCTGGTATGATGTGTTGAGAAGGGCATATAAACCTTGCGGTATCCTTTCCAATACACACAACATCAATCTAATCAAGAGAACACATCAAACAAACCTAAATTGAGATACAATCTATGAAATAACTGACCAATACTTCTCAAAAAAGTGTCAAGGACATGAAAGATTGAGGAACTGTCATAGACTAGAGAAAATTAAGGAAACAGGATGAAATGCAACGTGGGATCCAGGACTGGGTCCTAGGACAGAATAAGAACATTAGTGGAAATACGAGCAAAATGTAAATAAAGCCTGTAGTTAATAATACCGTAGTGATGTTAATTTCCTAGTTTTGATAATTGCACCATAGTTATGTAAAATGTTAACATAAGAGGAAGCTGTGTGTAGGATGTACAGGAACTCTGCACTGTCTTTGTAACTTATAAATCAAAAATTTTTCAAAAAAAACCCTGAATTGCTGACACCAAGCCTCCTAGGTCAATCGACATATTTTATTTACTCTTTTTTGTGTGTGCCTCTCTCCTCCAGCCTATTATCAATTTATTCTGAGTTCCTATTCTTTCCCTAAAAAGTTTCGAAGTTCTCATACTTTAAGACCTCTCAAAATGCCATTTCTTCCCAACACAGGGCCAAAACTCTCCTTCCTCTCCTGCCACAAACTGACCTGCGTTAAAAGATGTCACTTAACAAATACCTTAATATCTTACAGTTTCATTGCAATTAACAATTTACTTAGTGCTTTTAAATACATTTATATACAAAAGTTTAGAGATGCATATAGTAAATATCGTTATTTTACAGATTAGAAAATAAGACTAGGAAAGATTAAGTGATTTGATAATTAATAAATGTCAGAACCTGAATTTTAATCCAGTTCTTCTGACTGCAAGACCAAGTAACCACATTAAAAAATACCAGTATGTGTTTAAAAATATTCAACTTCCCTGGCTCCAGGCAGGCTAATTACCTCTAATACATGTGATTATTTAGGTAAATTCTAAATTTCACCAATGTCCTAAATGTCCCTCTTGCAAGTTTAAATGACTCTACAATCAAGAATTCTGGGATTTAGTGAAAAGGTTCTGTGTTCACTCTTAACCATAAACTCTATGAGTTTTTTTGTTTTAAACAGACTTCAGTCATCTCCTTTTCAGCCATCAATCTTTTAGACTGAAGAACCACTTACCTCTGTTCTTATACCAATACAGCTTCCTGTTTTCAAATATCTGAGTTGTTGCTCGAATCTCCAATTCATTTCTTGATATTTGCAAATCAGAACTAGGGGCAACCCTTCAATGCCCCCCAACCTCACGGAAACACTCTGAATATCTTTTTCCTTAACTCAAAGGGGAGTGGGGGTAGTCAAAGGGCTAATCCCTATAACATGTGTCTATTTAAAGATTTACCGCAATGATGCAGAGCAATGCAACAAAGCAACATAACTTGAGACTCAGGAGAAACCAACTTTCACCTGACTTAACTCTGACCAGCATTTTTCTCTTTCACAATCATAACAGATTTCTGTATCAGCCAACTGAGATTTTTAAAAACAGTAATTATGGAAACAAACCTCTAAGTCTGAAAACTAAGCAATGAGAAAACTATTAATAGATGCCTGCTACGTGCAAGGCACTAGAGGGGACAAAAAGCTGCCAAGTGGTTAAGTTCTTTGATCCCCTGACTGTGATTTGTTCAATTTTGTGACCTCCCATCCTCACCCCTCCAGCGTCTAGAATGAGCAAGAGCTCAAACTGTTGAACTGAAACTGCGGACGTTGATGTAACGCGATCTGCTCCAGGAGGAACCCGTGGGAGAAATAGCCGGGATCGGGGTGTAACTTTGCTAACTATAGTTTGAACAGGTTTGCGCTGTTTTAACTCAAACAGAACAGGCTGCTGCTGCATCTGACCCCGAGTGGGGCACGGGGAAACCAGTCGGTCTCACTGGGACAAAGCGGGACACCTTTGTCGGACCCCAAAGGTCTAGGGCGAAGTAAAGGGGGCAGTCACTTGCCTCCCATTCCTGCAAGAAACGCTGGGCCTCAGCGGAACCGACCGTCTTATGCTTCCTAAATTCGTCCTTCACGTACTGATCACCCAGGGCTTTGAGGTCTGGGGGCAGAACCCGGTGCAGCAGCAAGATGCGCCGATACAAGGCCCGGACACGAGAGACATGCGCGGCCGGCATAGCGCCGCGCGTGGACCACAGACCGCGCCTGTGCAAAGGGACGGCGCGTGCCCACTCCACTTAGAAGCCGGGTATTAATAAACCGGAACACGAGCGGAAGAGGGCGCGCGACCTTCATCCGCTTTGGTCCGCTCTAAAATCAGGACCTTCCGGAAACAGGCGCTGCAGCGGCGGCGGAAAACCGGCGCTTCACCGCCTGGGAGGGGCGTGGCTTTCGCGGGGTCGCGCCTGCACCGCGACTGCTCTAGGGCTGCGTCCGGGTCAGAGAGGGCTCCCACCAGAGGTCTTGCGTGGGCCAGGTGTCACCCCTCAGTCACACCCCATTATCTTGTACATTAATTTTCTCCGCCTCCTTCCCTCCTAATAAAGGCCTGAGGAAGTCCTCGTCAAAATCAGCCTCCTCCAGGAAGCCTTCCATGGTTAGCTCGATCCACTTCTGGCACTTTATAGTGTTACTGCGTTCTGCAAGAGGGATCAGAGTGGGATTGGGCTCTCCATCCACGAGCCCACCAACCCGTGTGCTTTGCACAGTGCTGTGCTTCTAACTTGTCCTCTGAAGCCGTGGCATCTTTCCTGTAATTCAAGTGAAGCCCTGAGCCCATTTCCATCAAATTAGCTGCAGAAGAATCATTAGGATGCATTTTTAAACTGTTTCCAGGGCCACAATCTTGGAGATTCTGATTAGTCTGAGATGAAAACGTAGTCAGGACATTTACAAATCTCCAGTTTTGGCAAAGGTGATCCTGAGAGTGTAATCAGTTTTCAAAGTTGGTTGCAACCTGGCCTAGTTCTTTCCCCTCACAGCTTTGGTCCTTCAGCAAATCGTGATGGCGCCACTAACAAAATATATGCAGAATTCGACCATTTCTCATGACTTCTTCTACCACAGTTGTCTCTCTTTAACTGAATATTGTGGTGGCTTCTTCTGTTCCTGCTTCTGGCCATGACCACCTTTGCTCATTATCCACCTAAACTGGAAATCAAGTCACTCCTCTGCTCAACAAAATCCTCCAGTGGCTTCCTGTCAGAGTAAAACCCAAAGTCTCTCCACTTCTTAGGTCTCTAAATGTTCTCCTACTGCTCTCAACCTATTGGCCAGTTCCAGCCACACTCACCTTCTCCTTCCTGGTAGTTCGTCTTTGAATAGCCCAGGCACACTCCCAACGGAGGGCCTTGGTACTTGCGGTTCCCTCTGCTTCGGATGGCCTGCTACATACAGTTTCTTAGCTAACGCCTTTATTTCACTCGGCTCACTACTTCAGGTCCCCTTTCGGTGAGACCCTCCCTGCTAAATGCATTTGAAATTGCCAAGAGCTCCCTAAGCTCCCTCTCTGCTTTATTTTCATCTAAACACTTATTTGCTTGTTGTCTGTTCTCAACACCACCACCACCACCACAAATTCCATGAGGGCAGGGATTTTGTAATTTTAAGAGTGTCAAGTGACTCATATGACCTGCTGGTGATGAAGTGGGAATTTGTGTGATTCCTCACAAACCCTAGACTTTTGTCTGTGCAAACGTGTGTGTGTGTGTGTGTGTGTGTGTGTAAACTTTTTGAGAAACAAAGACACACAACCGGTACCGAGGGCAAGGACTTACTAATTTTAATATCCTAATCGGGGCCTACCACACAGTGCCTTAAATAGTAAGCACTCTAATATTTATTACCTTGAATAGACTTTTTCCTTTCGCTTAAATTTAGAAAAAATATTTGCTTAAAAGAACACAGTACATTTTTTTAATGGATTTAATTTGGTATTATGACAAACCACACTAATGACAAGGATTAAATGGTAGTGTGGTTATTTACTTCAGGAATTTCTTTCTAACCATACTTCATCTCTTAATATCCCTGTAAATTGAAAGTTAATTTCTTGTTCCAGTTTACCTTTTTCTGGTTTCCTTTGGGGTTAAAGTACATGTATAATAAATACTTCTTTCAGAGCCAAAGCTTATAAAAATGTGGAAAAAACATTCTGCCAATGAATTAATAAAAAAGTAACAATAAAAGAAGTAATTCAGTCTAAAGGGAGCAGAAAATGTCCACAGAGCATTGGGCAATCAATGGCAAGTGATGGGTGAGAGAGAACCCAAGACATAGTGGTGTGGCTAAGCCTTGAGGTGAGAAATGAAGCAATAATGGTGAGAATGATGACAGATGACCTTTTTTTTTTTTTTTCAATAGCCTGGACAGTGAGTTATGTCTTGTGGAAAAAAACTTTCTCTGTTCCATTGACCTTCCAATTTAGGCTGACCAGTATTCCGCTTGTGGTCACAATAGCCATGAACTGAAAATAAGATCCGCATTATATTCCTTGCCACTCATGCAGACGAGTACACTTCATGCAGGCCTTCCTTTATCCTTCCCCCATGTGTTTCTCTCTACTGTGTGTTATTCAGCAAGTCACTCAACAACTCTGTGCCTGGATTTTCTCACATGTCAATAGGTGGAGTTAGGTAATGCTCACTACCTTCCAATTCTATTAGTCTAATCATGATTTCCCCCAGATTCCCTTCAAAATTTGCTGTAAAAGTAGAAGTGGATACATATCCACTCAGACATAATTGCTTTGAAAAGATTTTTGTTTAAGAAGAAAGGGGAAACCTCTCAAAACTTTATGTGGAACATATCACCTAAGCCTTTACAGGCACACAAAATATAACAGCCGCAGTGTACCCACACCCTTAGGGAAGATCAACACAGCTATTGCACAAATAGAGATGGAAGAGGCTACTGAAGTTGTTTAACAAATTGATAGAGAACTTTGAGGTCAAAATCAATGAATAAGAAAACATAAACTGAAAGGAGGAGAAAGAAAATATGTGTGGAGTATAGTAAATTGTTATTTGCATTATGCCCTAGTCTTTACATTAATATGTTGAAAACAAGTATTACTTGCAAATAACGTTAAAGCCTTTTCCACTACAGCGGAGTGAGGAAGGACTGATGAATGGGAAAGGCTGGTGGTGAAAGATTTGGAAACTTTACGTCATTAGATATGGAAACAACATGCCACTGGCTTGGCTTTAGTGGCACAAATGGCTCAGTTTTGAATTGATGGTTACCAAATTCCAAATTTTAAATCACTGAGAATAATGGAAAGTAAAACCCCGAGACAAGATATACCTTTGACCCAAACAACCTTCATGTGCTTAGAGGCCTGCAGAGAGGAATGAGCTTGACTTCACCGTGGTAACTACGTGGAATCCCCCAAACAACCCCAGAAATGGTCTGTCACTTTCCTCCTTACCTTGTAGTCACAAATAGGAAATGAGCATCACTGCATGAAGGGGAAGATATAAGGAGGAAGGACTTCTTCAAACATTTGTACTTGGTATCTGAATAGTTCACATTATTGAAATGCAATGGTAAGGAAACAGATAATCTTGAAAGCCAAAAATTCAAGCTTAAACATAACTGTTCAAGGAATGAGAGAAAGAGATACGTTTGTGGAAAGTCTATTCATTGAGAGTTGGATTGGAAAACATACGAGTCTTTTATTTAGTATATTCCTGAATTTTAGAAGCATGTTCCCTAAGAAATATCAGAGAAAAATGAAATGTGTTTGCACTTGGATATAAAGATCCAACTATCAGGGATGTTTTAAATGTTTACAATTGTTTTATTTTGTTTTTTTTTAACTTAGCTTTATTTATTTTTAAGGCTTTTATTTTTCAATTACAGTTGACATACAATACTATATTAGTTCCAGGTGTACAGCATAGTGATTAGACATTTATATAACTTACAAAATGATCACCCCAATAAATTTAGTACCCATCTGACACCATACATAGTTATTACAATATTATTGACTATATTCCCTATCCTATACCCTACATCCCCATGACTCCTTTGTAACAACCAATTTGTACTTCTTAATCCCTTCCCCTTTTATACTTATCCTCCTAACCCCCTCTCATCTGGCAACCCTTAAAATATTCTCTGCATCTATGAATTTATTTCTGTTTTGTTTGTTTATTTACATTGTTCTTTAGATTCCATATATAAGTGAAATCATATGGTATTTGTCTTTCTCTGTCTGACTTACTCCACTCAGCATAATACCATCTGGGTCCATCCAGGTTGTTGCAGATGGCAAGATTTCATTCTTTTTCATGACTGAGAAATATTCCATTGTCTATAAAAATCACCTCTATTTCATCCATTCACCCATGGATGGACACTTAAGTTGCCTTCATATCTTGGCTATTGTATATAATGCTGAAATGAACATATGGATGCTTATGTCTTTTCAAATTAGTGTCTGGAGTTTCTTCGGATGAATACCCAGAAGTGGGATTACTAGGTCCTCTATCTCTTGTTACAGCCTTTGTTTTAAAGACTATTTTATTCGGTATGAGTATTGGGACCAGCCCTGTCTACATCTCCACCCTTCCTACCAGTCTCCACAGGGCTTCTTCTGTATGACCTGTGGTAGGATTTCTGTTTAGCTAGACTTCAGGTGATTCTCAATGATGGTTGTTCTATAGTTTAATTATAATTTTGATTTGGTCATGAAAGGATATAAGCACAGTGTTTACTTACTCCGCCATCTTGACCAGAAATCCCTTGCATTTCTTATTTTAAGAAGTAAGGTTCTTTTTTTTTTTAACTTTTTCCCACTTTAGAATATACCATTAATCTTAGATGTATGAAACTTAAATTAACTGAAATGAAGTAATGCAATTATACTGCCACTACCTAAATTTAACCAGAGTTTATACCTGAGCCACTACTATACACAAGCATGATGGCTTTCTTTTGAGCACCAGGACAGTTGTTATTGTTGAAGTGTTATTGTTGAAGTGATAAGCTCTTATAAATCTGGACTAAGTTTACTGACTCAAGATAAATCCTGCAGTATCTGGATAGACTCTCAGCATCAGTGATAGGAACAGAAATTTTTAGTCTTGGACTTGTGTTGTGAAATCACTTGAATTGCTATTTCTCATGCTGGCTGAGATGACTTTGACAAATTAGGTGAAAAATAGTGTTTAGTCTCCACCTGCCATTCTATAGCCATGATGATGAGGAAAGAGGGTCATTTATCTATGGAATAAAAAGTGGGGCCTCGATAATTCTGGGAACTACATTATTCTGACCAGTAACTTCTTTAAAATTATTTTCAAGGTTGGTTGCTTTACGAGTGTTTTAAGAAGAAGCATTTGTTCTTTCTTCATAAAGTAAGATTTTGGCAATGAATGGTTCCAGTATTTCTTTTAAAATATAACAGCAAATAGCACAGAGGCCTTGGAATTAGGCTGAAGTTTTAGAACAAATGATAAATTTATTTTAATTACTTTATTTAGTTGAACCCCAAATGACCTTTTGGATAGTTCAATAATGTTCTTAAGCAGATAAGATTATCTAAAAATGGTTATACGATGGAATTATAGCCTTTCTCAAGAATGTTAGAACACATGCAGCTAGTAATGAAATATGTATTTCAAAGTTAGGTCAAACAGGATCTATATTAACAAAATTTTTAAAAAGAAGAACATAAGTCTATTCTTCCTTTATGGATATATGATGAAAGTGTAGGCTTTCTCAAAAACTGTGGCAGAATAAACATTCTATACAGAATCTACTTTGCCATATAAGGTGTGTGATATTAATTAAAGAAACTTTTTTGCTCACAACTACCCAACTGAAATATGTTCATAAATGTAAAATAATCCATTTTTAAGATATCTAGCTATAGTCCAGAATCATTTTAATTAAATTCAGATGAAATTAAAGGGAGGCTTAAAAACTTACACGGTGGTTCTTCATTTTTATTCTACTTAGCAGGCCCCTAATGAGTCCATAAAAGCCTGCTTAAGAAGGCCTAAGAAACAATCTAACCTGAGCACACAGAATGTTTCCTATAGACTTCCTACTGGAGAACCTATATAATGGCTTGAGGTGATGGGCCTCAGGGAAGGATGACTTGTTCAAAAGGGAAATTAATCCTAAATCAGTGCTTCTCAAACTGTCATCGGGGGTATCTTATGAAAGTGCAGATTCTGAGTCGGGTGGTCTGGGGAGTGCCCTGAGATTCTGCATCTCGAACAAGCTCCCACGCAATGCTGATGCTGCTGGACCAGAGAGCACAGTTTAACAAGTGAAGTCTTGAAACAGAATCCGTATCGGAAGCAACAGAGACTGACATTGTATTTCCCCAAAATTCATCTGTTCAGATATGTATAACATGGATAAGGTGGGTGACTTGTTAAAGGTTTTAAATTTCTCAAAATTGAAGTCCAAGTTAAAATATTTTCATCACTCTCAAAACAAATGTTAGGAGAAGTCAAAAGAAAAGAGAATTACTCCTGAAATAAAAATACCATCTGAAAGGATAACATAAATCATGGAGAGCAGAGAAGAGCAAAAATAAGACTGGAGTGTAATAATCTTTGAGTTTAAGAGCCAAGGCATGACACAAAGGACACTAAAATGTGAGGGCAAGTGAGTCCAGCAAGGGAAGTATTGTCTTCAGGTCTGGGATGGCCTGGCCTCAGTAGACAGCTGTTGTCTGGAGTATGGGAGATGAGGGGACGGTATTAAATCTTAAGTACTTAAGGCTAAAAGTATTCGCGAAGGCCTACAGTTGCCTAATCAAATTGCTTCTATGCCTTTGGATTAGCATTATATTACCCCACAGGGAATTTAAACACAACATAAACATGTATTTAAATGAACTTAGAAGAAAGCTTGTTGTCCCGTCTCCTGTTTTAATTAGATATGTCTTATATAAGAAACACATAAATGCAGAATTCTGCGGTTTCCCTGGCAAGGCTACAGCAGTCAGTCAATCCACTATAATATTATTTTGTTTGCTTTTTTTCCCTTAATTAAGTTTTTAAAGTTTCCTTAGCTCTCTGTGTGGCTGCTTCAGCTTAGGCAGCGGGGTTTGTGGTAAAGGGTTGGGAGAGCGCATACCAGCCTCCCTTGCCCCTCCCGGGAGCCTGATCGTACCTCCTGTGCAACTAGATAGGAGAGCAGAAGAAAAGGGAAGGGGAAAATATCCCAACTGCACAGTAAGTGCCCTTCATAGCAACCCCCTTATATCATACTTAAGAAAAGCCCATTATTTTCCTCGCATATTGACAGAGTGGGGGATACTTAAAACGCTTCAAGTATGTGGAGAGCCTTCCCAGGCTCATGGGAAACAAGGCTAGCATCCAATTACATGATGCTGATGTATTAAAATATTTTGCTGGACCAAGTGCTATCTTCACCATTGACCTCTGGACTGGAGTCTCCTCCAAAAGCCAATTCCGGGGGCTGCAATCATGTCTTAGCAAAATAACCAACATGGGGATGGGGGCAAGCGATAGACAGGCCTCTGCCTTCTCTCTTCCTCTTGTTAAAGCCTCAGCAGAGAAAGCAAGGTGTGACTATTAGGCACATGCTGCTGACTGGCCTCAAAGCCCTGTAAGTTTTTGTCTACCTTCTTGTTTCAGATTCTGTTTTGTTTGCATTTAATATTAATTAGACCTCAATTGAATGCAGCTAAAATTTGAGAGCGAAAAGGAACATAAGCGTAAAATGAAGCACATGCATTGGTACAGTAAGCTCCAAACGTGTGTGATTAAGCAAATGGTGACTCACATAAGATACAGGTATATAGTTGACTATCTTTTTTATGTCTTAGATTACAGCAGAGAAAAAAACTTAATAAGTCCATGTAGCATTCTTTAATTTATGCTTTGGTTCTCCAGGTTACATACCTGGTTTAAATAAATCAAAATGTATGTATGAACACAGGTATACATAGAAAAACCCTGGAAGATATACACCTAAATGGTAAAAGTTATTATCTCTGAAAAGTGAAATTACAGGTGATTTTTAATTTTTTTCTTTATGTTTTTGTTCTCTCCTTACCGCAAAATTTCTGAGCCTTTTAAAACAAAATCAAACAAAAAAGACTCTACTACAAGCAGAAGCATAATTAATGATTTTTTGTTGATATTTGTTCTACATATTTTATATAAATTACTTAATTGAATCATTCAATATGATTTATTAGGAATCTCCTGTGTACCAGGCACTATACTTGGAATTGGGAATGCACTAGTATACATACATGTTTTTATCAAACAAATATGTAGTCAAATGCTCTTCATTGACCTATAAAAGGGCATTAGAAGTACAGGGTCCATGTTACCTCTGCTTCTCTACTAAATTTCTCTTTATTCTTCACCTTTCCTTAATGTCACTGAGAGTAGAATTACTCTAAGCAAGTTTTTTTATCATTTTGTTTTGATTGTGTGAAAGTAATGTCACTTGATGTTACAGCCATAACTGCCTTCAGTCGTGAAAACACAAATGCATAGGCCTCCTGTCCATCTTTTCACTGTGGCTTTGTAATGAAAACCAGTAATGGTACAGCAGCCCCCACCGACACTCCTCTGAGGCAGGGCCAGGTCTGGGGAACCCCTGCTCCACTCCATTTTGTCAGTGAACCCCTGCTCTTCTCTATCTTGAAGACACTTATATTTAAGAAGCCCCAAAGAAAACTGTATGAGACCAGGCTCATCAAACAGAATAAACAAAAACTGATCAAACACTCAAAGACCAAAGTCTGTAAAAGATGCTTAGCTAGTTAAATATAGATCTTCAAAATGGACCTTTTGTGTATGCCCCAGGTTCCAGAAGAAACCACTGTGATTAGCAATTTCCAGCTAACATTTAAATTCTAATGTAGCTAAGTGGTGTTCCTTCACTGTCTAGGTGTAGTGTGTTATTTAAAAACAGCTGCTGCCAAGCCCACCCTGTTGCTTTCCACAACAGACAGCACATTAAAAACTGTGGACTGTGCATTCAGGGTCCTTCAGACACTGATCCCAGCCCTTATTCCTCCCACTCTGTTTCTGCACAACCTTTTACTCTAGTCAACTGGCGTAACTAGCTGGTCCTAGAACATGCCTCTCACTTGCCCATTGTTGTCTCTTTACCCCAAAAGCTCTCCTTTCTTTTCTCCATCCTCCAATGATAGGCGACATATACTTCTTCAGGAAACTCCCTAAGAGGACTACAACCCCCCAGAATGCCTTTCACCCTTGGACTCCATTATGCATCTTTCTAGAGAACTCATTAGACCATGAAGGGGTGTAAGGGAGTAGATGGTTGGGATTGGGTGGTGCTACCAGTCCCCATCCACACACTCTTAGGGCATCTTGTTTCTCCAGCTTCTTACCATTCAGTACTGTTTTGAGTTTGCTTGTCTTTTGCCTGCATAAGGAAGCCCATCTACTAAAGAGCTTAGATGGATCGTCAATGAGCCATAGGGTGCCCTTTTTTATGGCGCACACAATGAGTAATTCAAGAAATGTTCAATTGTTATTTTACAATCTCATTGCTCCTAAACTTTTCAAGTTTGAGTCTACCCAAGTAGACTTAGTTCTCGTAGGAGGCAAGGATCATCTCATACTCCTTTTATCTCTCAGTGTTCCCAATGCTTTGCATATGTTAAGAGCTCAACAGAGATGTGCTTCTTGATTTCTTATTCAACACTGAAGTTGTGCCACAGAAATATCATGAAATAAAAAATTTGTCTTGTAAATCTGCAGCTGATCAGCTATCTGACTCCATTCCTTTTGGAACCTTAGGCGGACGCTTTTTATAGTCTAGGTATTCTCCAGTGATACTCAAGCTAAATACAGTTGCAGTGGTTCCAGTGAGGGAAGTGAGAGTAACAAGAGCATAATGTTGTCAACGTAATTATTCCTTTGACCAGCATGTCTATGTAGACTCTAATTCCTGATAATTAACTGGCAGAGACTGTTTGTCATCCCCTGATACTATCTGCACTTTACCCTTTTAGAAATAGAAGTCTTACATTTTAACTGAACACATGGCAGCCAAACTGACATCATATTGTCCAGCCTTCCTTGTATCCAGGCAGAAGCATTTGACTAAATTCCAGCCAGTGGAGTGTGAACAAAAGTGATGTGCGAAAGTTCTGAGACAAATCCTTTAATAAAGAAACTTACTTGAATTCCTTTCTATTTAGTCTCTCTTCCCTTGCCCAGCCTCAGTGCACAGCATAAAGCTGATGGGCCTATTTTGAGGATGACCACACCCTAAAGGATGGCATAAGAAGATAGAAGGAATCCTGAGTCCCTGAATTACTTCATGAAGCATAACAACCTATACACCCAAAATTGCCGATTAATTCTGGACTGATACATAAGAGAAATATAAAATGCTATCTCATTTGAACCTCTGTATTTTCAAATCTCTTTTTGAGAGTAACTTAGCCTGTGCCCCAGTTAATATGGATATTTTCCAGATAAATAGGACTTGTTAAGACCAACCTCTGTTCCCTGATTATAACACATACTTTATTTGTCAGAAGCTTTGGCACAGGATCTGGCTTCTGTCTGGATTTATTTCAATATATGAAGCTGCTTCAAGGTATAATAACAATATAGACATAATGCGTCACCTTCACCAACTGTTGCCTTATTTGAGTTACAGGGTGTGGTTTCTCTAGGATAAGTACCGCCAAATTTAGGCCTTTTTTCATTTTGTCTTTCTTTTGCCAACACAGATGTAAATGTCACCTTTTACTACATAAATGCATACATTTGATGCTTTTCATCAATGTCCCAATAGCCCAAGGCACCAATTTTGTATGAGGGGTCTACCATATGACATATTCTCCAGGAACACAGTATACCTAAAAACTGGCATCCAAGAAAGAGCATTCCAATCAGAGAAGCCGGAAGCTGTGTATCTCTTAACTCACTATCTCAGATACAGCTTCCACCTCATTTGCAGAAACACTGTGCTAGAGCCCTGAGACGCCAGGTTAAGAAGTCTTACCCTGAGGCTGCCGTGCTGTGAGGAGGCCCAAACTAAACTTACACACAGAGTCCACAGGCAGAGGCCTCTGAGACTATGTGATGACTGGCCAGCTTCCAGATGTTCTAACCATCTACTGTTCTAGTTCCAACCACTGTCTGACTACAGTCAGATGAGAACTTCTAAGCTAGAGCTCCCCAGCTGAGCTCTTCTTGAATTGCTGTCCCACAAAACCATGAAATCGTATAAAATATGTTGTGTTGGAGCCACTAAGTTTTGAGGTACTTTGTTACACAGCATAAATAACTAGCACAGCCACTAAAAAGTACAGAGCACACTCCCCAGTTTTGCTGAGGCCCTGAGAGAAAAGGGGTATTTCTGACCAGAGGCCTTGCTGCTTGAGAATTCTAGCTTACAGACCCCAGTTTTTGGAGGCAAGTATCTTAGTCTTTACCCCTTGCTCCAACGTGCTGATTAAGGAGACTCGAAGGAATTCACTTGAGATTTTCAGATTCCACGTCTACAAAGAGCCTATGTGGCTCTGAGGAAGGCTGTGAGGGTCAACAAGACGTAGTACGAACAGTTCTCCCAGGAAAGTGTTCAGTGAATGTCACCTGTGGCTTGATTTCCTCATGCCTGCTCATCTCCTGAAAGCTCTTCTAAAAAGTCAAAGCTGCTTGAAATGGATAATCATTTGATGAGTACACTTTGCTCTCGCGAAACTCCAACAACTCAATAGAGTCGATTCATTCCAATTAAATGTCAGCTACCTTCTGACTTGTTTGATGACAGATGAAAGGCACTAGCCCTTCCATGACGTGTAGAGGGGACTGCTGCTTCCCATCCTAAAGCTATTTTGTAACTCCACAGTGACAGGCTTCGTGGCTTTTCAATAGGAGAAACAGTAGAAAAAGTCTTCTCTGCAAAGGGCCTCTTTTATGAACTTAGCTCCCTGTGAGATCTCAGGGAACACATGTGGGCAGGATCATTCCTTCCAGCACCACACCTCTTTTCAAAATTCCTCCTTTGGCAGCCAGCAAGTCTCTTATAATCCCTCTGGAAATAGCTTTTGCCTGAGAATAATGGCCCTGGCAACGAGACAGGGAAGAACACATAACTGTGTCCCAGGAAAGCCTTGTCTGAGGCCATCACTTAATGCCAATCCTAGCAGGGTATGGTGATGACTGAAAGGAAATACTGCTTCGATATAGATATCAGGCTCTGTGGCTGCCCAGCATGGGTGGCCTGACAACCAGGTAGCAGCAACTGCAGGGGCAGTTCTTAACCCAGGTTCCTTCTACTGGTTAAAGGAAAATATTGAAAACTAATTATTTTACTGTACATTCAGACACGTATCCTGCCTCTAACCAGACAGAAGCAGAACCTGAAATAGCTGCTACCTTAAAAGCTAAAATTGAGACTGCTTTCTGAACAGATATGTGTCTATACTTTTACATATATTCAATATGAATTGTTCGAGCATTGTAATTTTCAACTGAAAATCTTGAGCAAACTATTTATTAATAGTAAGGCCAGCCAAGCTCAATATTTTTGAAAAAAGAAAGATGGGCACAGATCATTGATATTGCACTACTTAGGAGTCTGGAAACTGAACAGATATGTTGAATTCAGTGAAATTTATTTTGATTGCATCAAGATAACTGATACCATCCCACAGAGAAATATAAATTTAAAAGAATAGGTTACATTTCATAGGCTATGTTTTGGGTGATATTTTTCCTCATCTTCCAATCTATTTCCACAACCCCATTTTTGCCAGAGTAGAAACACAAAGAAATTTTGTTTCTGGCTTCAATTTTTAAAAATCTAATGTGAAGCAAAACTCAATTCTAAAGGCTACCTTGCCTCTTAATTTTAAGAGTATTAAAAACACTAATTGTTGAACGTATAAAAAGACACATTTTTGAAAAGATTAGGAAATTCAAACTTAGCAATTTTTAAATCGACTTTTTTTCTACTATTATAATCTTGAAGTGTTTCAGGCCTTTTAATGGAAGCTTTCAGAGCTGCGTCCTAAGTCGTTTAATTTTAACAGATCTGTCCTAGCTTCTTATTGGCATTTATTCCTGTGCCACCCACGTAGAACTCCAAATGTGGATCCAAGGACTGCTGAGCTGTGAACACTCTATTTATGTAATTCTGCCAGTGACCACCCTTAAACCTCAGAAGAATCAAAGGAAAGCAAAGATATGCTGAAATGTTAAAAAGAAAAAAGGAAAAAAAGAAAAAACCTGGAGGACACTTAGAAGAATGTGAGTTCTATATTGCACCCTGTCAAATCGGGTGCGAAGGGTCAGGGCCACCAATGCACAGGTTTTAGCTGTTCAGGCTTCTGGGCATCATCTGTGGCAAAGTTGTACACGTACATGTACCAGTCTGCCCAGCGCGCCACACAGAGATCAAGACGAACCATAGCTGAAAGAGGAAAACCTCGTTTGGTGCAAAGAATAGGTGAATTGTGAGCCCTGGGTTAAAATAGCTTCTTTTACCTTCTCTGTCTTTAAATAGAATTTGTGTGTGTGTGTGTGTGTGTGTGTGTGTGTGGTGTGCACGCACACATGTCGTGTACCTTAAATCAGAATAAAAAGACATGAGGCAGTAGGGCTTTTCCACTCAACAACTATGGACTAGGCAAAAGCTAAACAAACAAAAAAAAAATACATAGTAGTCATTTCAACTTTAACTGCTGACTTTCTTGCCAACATCACCAACACTAACAGCTTTGTTTCATTTTGATTTCAATTTGTAATTTCAATTTTATTCTGTGCTCTGAATTGAAGTAAGGGTAACATCAGTTAATTATGTTAATTTTGGCATAATCTGGAATGAATTAGATGATTGCTTAGTTCACATAAATATATTGTAATCATAAATTGGGATTTTAGACTTTGAAGGGAGCTTTGAAATTATTTCCCATCTAAACCTCTCATTTTAGAGAGAAAAAAAAAAATGAAGATCTAGTGTGATTAAGTGACCTGCCCAAGGTCATACTGCTAATTAAAAGCTGAGTAAAAACTAGATTCCATGTCTCCAGCTTTCCCATCTGGTGTCTGTTTTTTCTGTTACCCCTCAACTGGTGATTAGTCATAATAAGAGGTAGCAGTGACCTGGATTAAACAAAAGAGCAAATAAACCTGCTGTCTCCTTTCCTTGTTCCTGGGCTCCTTGAAAATGAGGTATTGTTTTGTTGTTGCTTTTTTAAATTATCTTTATATCCTCCGCAGTATTTAACACAGCCTCAGTTTTCAGTAAAAAGGTATTGAGTTAAATGAACTGAATAATTGGGGGAAATCAACTGATCTATCTTTTGCGGAGCGGCAGATTAAGGTTAATATCAGCATTATGGATGCAGAAGGAAGACAGCCAGTCAGGTGGAGAATGACGGGGATTTACATTTTCCATTTCTACACAACAAAGAATAAACTACATGGAGGCGATAGAGACTTAACAGGAAAATACAAACAGCAGTATTGTTTACATTATGTGAATAAGCCATTTCTTTCTCTCGTTATCCTTCCCAACTTGCTAATGACTTATATTCTAACATGTATGACTCTCCCACAATTTGTTCTTCTTTCTGAGATATAACTTAAATGGCCTTCCCATTGTGTGTAGTACAGCTAGCACTGCACTTCTGAGCATTCAAACTAAATAGCTAATTAAACTTTTAGCAGTTGGAGTGTCATGTATCATAGCACTGGGACTGAGAATTTGGAGATGTGGTGTCTAGTCCTGGACTTGTCAGCAATAAGCCAGGTAATTTTAGACCAGCGGTGCAAACCCACTCACTGGTGATCTCCCATCTTCCTTCCAGCTTGAAAATCATATGATTCAATAGCCTTTCTTAATGAATTCACAAATATTTATTGATCGTTACCTCAGACTAGGCATGTGTATTGTTCTAAAGAAGACGCCTACCTCATTTGGAAGGAGCAAACTTATACTATGTTATCGCCATCACAAATAGAAGACTCAAGTCATATTTGAGGCAGTGAGGAGGTGATGATGGGGTACAAGGGGATTAAAGCAGTATAAAACAGGGTCTCCGCCCTGAAAGGCTTTACCAAGCCAGGCAGGGAGACAGCACCCTGATATAAGTCACATCCACATTGATCTTGTCCACACTAGTCTAACTGTGTCCAGCCAGTTTTATTTGGGTGATTTTTTTTAATAAATACTAAACTGGGTTATGGAATCTTACTCCGTATGCACGCAGAGAGAGATAAATGTGACCTAGACTGGAAACACGTATCCTGAAACTAGAAGACTGCTGCAATTTAACTCGCCCAGGTGCCTCCTTCAAGCAGACAGGGCCGTGAAACCCATGCAGTCAGAGAGGGCCAGGTGCTCAGAGGGGCCCACGATTGGGGTTTAATGCCGGTGGTTGCTGTCTCGAAATTCTTCTTACCTTTGCATTTAAATGCTTAGTGAAATGTAATGGAGCCATGGAGCATGCAGCAGGATCTTGGCGCCTCGACTCCCACGTAATCCCGCCTCCCTCGGTCTCTCTCCATCTCCCCAGGTTGGGTTCCCAGCTGCCTGCTCCCCCACTCCTGGGCACCCCACACACCAGTCTCCCCCTCCCCTGCTCCATGACGACTGCCACCTCCACTGCTGGCAGGAGCCTGAGCACAACTTGGGTGGAGGGGTGGCCACAGCCCAGCCCTGGGCTGACAGCACCACAGTGCATGCACTGAGGAGTGGGGGAGCCGAGCTTCTCCCCTACCCCATGAAGATCCATAAGCACATTCCAGCCCTGATATTTAAAGATCCTTGGGGGTCACCCATCTGCTGTGGATTGGGGCGGTGTCCCCAGCTGAGGCACCTTGTCTGGGTTCAGTGAATGGCAGGAGCAGAAAGAGTAACTGTCAGGCCATCCGCAGGCACACCCTTGGGCAACTGGGAGGGTCTGCCCTGCACCTGTTCCTAGGGGTGCGGGGGTGTCCTCCCTTCCTTCTGTCCTGGCTGAGTACATACTTGTCTCTTCTGGCCCTCTGGAGGCAGGAAGCTTCCCCCTCGTTTTTATAATGTGCTCTGATATTTGCATTTAAAATTAGCATGGCACAATACAAAAATAAATGGGAAAATTCATGCTAACCATTTAATACGTAAATTTTTCTTTACTTAAAATGACATTAAATAGCAAATAAAAAAACACCACGACAAGGTCGAAAGAAAGACCATGGCAAAAAGGAAGAAGCTTCCTGTATATCTTTGATGGCACTTTTCCCCCTGCTTTTTAAATAAGAGCTCCACGTTTTTATTTTGCACTGGGTCTTACAGATTATGAAGTTAGAAAGTGTTTTTATTATGTAGAGCATTAGGTATGACGTATGTATTATGTAGAGTTTTTATTATGTATTCCAAATTATGTGGCACAAAGAGTTGTTTTCCTGCAAACAGAAAAAGGAATTCCATCCTAAAAAACTGACTTGCAGTCATGTTTATGTGCTTGCAAACAGTTAAAGGATTTCCCCCAATCCCTAATCTCCTGGTCCTCTTTTATTTATTTTACTTTATTCTTATTTATTACTGCCTCAGCCATTTCCTCAAACTTCCAGAAAACTTGAGTTTTCGTGTCTGATGCTTGGAATCTGTTGCTCCACTGCAATTGGCACACGTTTGTCAGTCATTTTAAGGCAGAACTATTCACCAAGTACAAACTAAATGGCAGAAAGAGAGACTCTAGAATGACAAACGGCACCTCTGCACAGTACATTCTATGTGGGAGAGCTGAGCCTACCATCTTCCACTAGGTCTCACTGGCTGAGCAAGTACGAAAGCACTTGGAGCGTGCGGGAAAAGACATTAAAAGGGCACAGTAGTCATTGTTTAATATACATAGTTTAAAGGACAATGTATGGAGACAAATCATACAATAAATCAATTATAACTATATTACAGATGGCATTAAGGGACAATGAGCTGACAATTTTGTGTTCTGCTTTCCTCCATTGATCTTAAAATGTCAAATGTATCTGCTATAATTTACTTCATATTTTCTTATCTTTGGGAATTAGTTGTTTCTGGTTTTGTGCCCAAAACCCTTCTATATTTAGGGTTATTTCTTTAAAATAGATTCCCAATTATTGGGATAAAAAACATATTGGTAAGAAGTATTGATAAATATTTTTCCATCCCTACAAACTTGAGCATTTTACACCATTCTTTCCAACACTTAGATTTATCATTACTTAATAAATTAGTCATTTTACAATTCAAAAGTAAATCACACCTCGTTGTTTTAATTTTCATTGCTCTGATTACTAATAACATTGAATATATATTAGTCATTCTAATACCTCTTTAACAGACTGTCTTTTTACATCCTTTCATAGGATTGAAAAGGCTACGATGGGCAATATTAGCTCAGGGCTTACATCCCACCAGCATAGCAATGCCAGCAAAAAGAACTTCTCTTTCCCAAACTGGCTATCACTGACCTGGGTAGAATAACACACAGCCTCCTGAACCAATCACCACAGGTAAAGGATAGAGTGGTACCTTCATTTGTGAGGTTTGGGTCATGCCAACCATGACACCAGCTGATAGAGTCAGCCCATCTGAGCTAGGAGCAACAGACCCCATTGTTCAGAACAAGTCCCTGAGCTGGAACCAAGGCAAACTTCACAGTCCCTAACTTTAGACATCATGGCATATGGTGTAAGGGTATCTCCACACCTTCGATTCAGTGCAAATGCTCCTGGGCTAAAGGAAATTGAGGAACAAATAAGCACAAAATGATCATTTGTAAAAAGCAGAATGTACTTACTTGCAAGTGATCAATTATCAAGTACTTAACTTTCCACAGACAAAAACTAATGCTCCCTTTTAGAACTCAGCGTCTGCTAAAAGCAAGTATTGGACTAGATCTATTGTACACCGTATTTTATGAAAACATCAAGTGGTATCCTTAATGCATGTCCAAACAAACCTTCCTTTGACATATCAGTCATTATGATCTTTTCCTCTGAGTGAAATTATCTAGAGTGAAATAGAACAATAAAAACCTTTGTAAAAAATAATAATGGAAAAGTACCTCGTTTAAGAGATACACTTTTCGCTTACAGAGTTCACATGGTTATAAACCATAAGAAGCTGATTGAAATAAATTCTGAAACCTAAAGTCCAACGATGCAGAGAAGTATACGACAGAAAACTTCTCTAAAAGTGTAAACAAAAGGACCACATTACATAAGATGACCTGTTGTTATTTGGTCTTCTGAATCACACTCTTTTCCACTTACATTTTGATCACAAAGAGACCAAGTATCAGGAAGCATCGATTCAGATTATGTCAGCCCTGAAATGTATATTAGTATTATATTTTTCACTGCTCCCTTTCATTGCTGAAAAAAAGAAAAAAAATAAGGTTAGGGGCGGGGGATGCACAAAGAAGCTGTCTGAAGTCACATAGACAATTACTAACAGATCCAGAAACCCAAATCCTGTTTCCTCTCGTCTAATCCACTAAATCCATCCAAGAAGCATCATACCCTCAGCAATTGGATTTTCTGGGTGTGCATTCCAATGGCTGGAAATCAAGCAAACTGTAAATGCCACCAGCAAGTGCTAAATATGAACTACTGAGCACCCAGAGCTGAACCCAAATCCCTACTCTGAACACTCTGTAGTCAATCCATTTTCAACATAGTTTCCTGAGTTATCCTGGATATTATTACAGCTCTGGAAAGAGAGCTGGTTGGAAAACTTGGCATCAACTGTGCAAATAAAATGAAACGAATAAGTTTTTCTTTTAAGAGAGCTTATTTTTTCAAAACATCGGTTCAGAAGCTGTGGAAGCAGCCGTATTTAATTAAACAAATGCTAAGAAACCTCATGTTTTCAGTGGAGCACACATGGTTTTTGCCATCTGTTTTTTGTGCAACTGCAGTCTTCACATAGGAGATATGGCAAAAAGGAATCATGATTGGTTTCTTCCCTAACAAACATTTTTTGTGAAAATTGTCATCTTAACTACTGTTAGAATGAACAAAATAGATTAAAAAGTAGAATTTCCAAGTAGATTTTTGAAAAGGTTTTGATTTCCGTGATATGCTGTCCATTTCCTCATTTAAAAAGCATATATAGTTGTCACCCATTCCAAAATGAACAACATGAAAAAATGGGACTTTTAGACAAATGGATGAACACATGTCTCTTGATTTTGAAGACAACAAGGTACCTGGACGTGCCTTGAAAAACTATAGTTCAGAAAAATGCAGAAAAATTAGAAGCCACGTGCGCCATAATACGATATAAAAAAAGTTGAGAATCAAGAAGGTGACAGAATTTGTTTTTCATCTTGGATAAATCATTAAATATGTGCAGAGTTTTGTATTTGCAGATTTGGAACAATAATGTTATTCATATTCTGAGGGGCATTTTATGGTTACTGAGTAAGAAGATTTTAAAAGCGAAAATTTAGTAACATTACCATCATTTCAGATTCTCAGTTCTAAAATTATTTGCAATGTAGAATCATATAAATCCCACTTCTAAAATATCTCTTGAATCCGCGTATTTGTCTTAATTTCTGACATCATTACCCTAATCTAAAATGACATGACTTCATATCAAGACTGCTTCAGCAGTCTTCCAACTCATATCTGTCTCCTTTCTTGCTAAGGCTGATCCCAAGTCCTGATTGTGGTTCCCTCGCCCAACCCCATAGGTAATTTGAATAAAACTGTGCTTTATCTTTTAAGAAGAATTTAGCATATGAATCTAGAAAACTGTTTGCTTTTTTTTTTCTGGTCTTCAAGGTAGGAATGTGACTTGCATTTATAGAGGACTATTGTTTAATACAGAAGTGCCTCTGTGTTTGGGTGGCTATATTATGGACCATATTAATTAGAATCTAGAACTAAGTTCTGATGGATTTAAAAAAAAAGCCATAAAAATCATAGCTTCACATTCTTGAATCTTAATCAAAATTTCAAGCTCAAGAATCACTGTGCACAATACAACGGAAATACTACTTATGTGGCACTTTATATGTTTGTAAGAGAAAATGCTTTTGAGATGCACACATCTGTTGTTTTGGCCCACTCAGCATCCACTAACTGTTTCTGGGGGAGAAGGGAGGAGGCGGGGACCAAGCCTCACCCCTTGGATATGCCCTTGAAAGGATTTTAATCAAGGAAATGAGCATGTGACCCAGGCAAGGCCAATCAGAAGCCCTCTTCCTGGAATCTGAATTTGGAGCAAGTAACAAAGACTAAAATACACTCAAGTTTATTCATCCTATGGCAGTGATCTCGAGAACTGTCCACTGATTCTTGCTGCCAATATTCCTGGGGCTATCCTAATTCCCATCCTTTGGAGACCAGGCTCTTTGAGTTCTGGCTACAATATCCTTCTACTAACTTCCCTTTTTGTTTAAGTTAGCCAGAGCTGATTTTTGTTTGCTACTTACAGTCAGAGAACTCTACTTAGTATAGCTGTCATAGCTTTTTAGTTTAAATACAAAGCTAATTTACCTAAATAATACCATAACCTTAATTTCACAAAAAAGAAAGTTATAAGATAACATAATTTAAAAAGAGTCTGTAACAAGTGTAATTCTGGTCACTCCTTTCTTGATGCCTTTTTCAATAGATAATGGTGCTAACAGTATTCCAAGTTTTTTTTTCAAACACACACACACACACACACACACACACACACACACCACCCTTGAGTAGCCATTGAACTTACTATTAGTCCAAAGTGAGGCAGCTCAAACACACATTTCTCACTGATGTTAAGAGTATCTACAACTGAAGATTCTTGGCTCCTCTCCAGTAGTTTCAAGATGCTAAGATTTCTTCTTCAACTCTTCCCATAGCTAAAGGTCTGAATGCCTCCTACCACGTCATCATAGGGTCTTCAGATGGAGAGGGGCAGGGGAGACTTGGAGTTAATAAAACAGTGCCCACGTCCAGCTAGGTTACTATTCAATCAACTCTCCTTTCATGATCTTCTGAGAGACAAAATTCCTCTAGCTTCACTGGAGACTTTCAAGTAAATATTTCATTTTCCAGTTTATTTGTATTATCAAAGTTTGACCCTAAAATAATGATACTTTGAAAAGTAAGCAATAGCAAATGCATAGATGCAGAAGAATATTATATAGACATCTTACAATGCTATACATTTTGTAGATAGTGCAAAAAAACAAGTAAAACCTGTGTTAGACTTAGCTAGTGTCATTATGTTTTTGACCATCAAAATATTTAGTGCCAAATGACTATTTTTTATATTTGAAAATCAAGTTTATCCCCAAAGATTGAAAATATGGTCATGTACCGAAGAATAGTCAAAGTGCCCGAACAATGTGTATAGTAAGATCTCATTTTGTAAAAACAAATGCATATATGTTCAAGACACATTTCTGTTCTCATTTTAATGTAAAAGTATTTTTCAGCCTCAAAAAACCTTTATCAAAATAATAGTTTATCATAATTATTGGCATCAGAGAAGTGAAAATTGTTATAGATAATCCAAATGTCCTCAAGTCTTCCATCCTACTTTAATATCCATTGCTATTAATAGCCAAACCAAGTGGCTCAAATTTCTACCCAATTTCTACAGTATCTAGTACCCATCCCAAAGTGTTCTAGGATTCCTTAGAGCCCCTATCATCATCCCTTTGGTCCAAATGGCTGCTCCAGCTGTATTTTTTAATTTAATTTTTCAATTCCAGTTGGCATACAATATTATATTAGTTTCAGGTGTACAACATAATGATTAGATATTTATATAATTTATGAAGGGATCACCCAATAAGTCTAGTACCCACCTGACACTACATATAGTTATTACAATGTTATTTGCCTAAATTCCCTATGCTGTACTTTACATCCCCATGATTATTTTAATAACGGGTGATTTTTACTTTTTAATCCCTTTCACCTTTTTAACTCATCCCTCAAATGCCCCATTTGGCGACCAGCAATTTGTTCTCTGTATCTCTGAGTTTATTCCTGTTTTGTTTGTTCATTTATTTTGTTTTTTTTTAGATTCCACATATAAGTGAAATCATATGGTATTTGTCTTTCTCAGTCTGACTTATTTCACTTAGCATAATAAACATCCATGTTGCCGCAAATGGTAATATTTCATTCTTTTTTATGCCTGAGTAATATTCCGTTGCATATGCGTATATATACCACATCTTTATCCAATCATCTATGAATGGACAATTAGCTCTAGCTATTTTTGATCTACACTCATCACTTCATCCTCCTTTTCCACACTTTTTCAAGTGCTTCTGCACTGTTAACTGTCTTCATTTCCCAATCATAAATACAATGTTTATGGATATTCATACTTTTACTAGAATTTGAGGAAAACGAGACATATTACAGGTCAGCCCAAATAGTAAATAACATTAAATAGAATTTTGTAAATCAAATATTCTTAGGCATCCCAGCCCTCAGAAATTTCTCAGTGACAGTTTTCTCCCTGGGCTCCTCTTTCCACCATATTTGGGGTATCTATTTCTCCTTGATGCATACATCGTTTTCGAATTCTCCCCTCTTTCAGGTCTAGGAGGGCACCTTAGACCGTCTC
The DNA here is from genome assembly GCF_057876585.1 of Rhinolophus sinicus. Classification (NCBI taxonomy): domain Eukaryota; kingdom Metazoa; phylum Chordata; class Mammalia; order Chiroptera; family Rhinolophidae; genus Rhinolophus; species Rhinolophus sinicus. The sequence goes on from NC_142504.1 coordinate 30,064,393, forward strand.
TCCCTAGCTGCTAGCAGAAATTCAGTATTTCTTCTAAGATACATTCTGTAGAATAACCTGCTTTTAAATCCAATCCAGAGCAAGCTCACAAGATATTATTTCACACCAAAAGGAAGCTATTTATTTACTTCAAAACAATTATGACATGGGTGGGGGGTTTTTGGGGAGTGGGGTGCAGAGACATGTGTTGATAATCATTGATTCTAGGTGATAAATTCATAGTACTAATCTCTCTACATTTACAGATATAATACAATAATAAAAAGTTTTTAAAAGACAAATAGATAACCCTGTGGGATGAATGTAAATATGAAGCTTTTACGGAGAGGTAAATATCACTGTTTTGGAAGTTGATAAATATTAGGGGCAACTCTTACAACTGGTAAGAAATTGTGTAGAAGCAATTACTGCCCAAACCCACTTTTTAAAAAAAGGCCTGTTAAGGTAGTTTCATAAAAGACATAAATTCATAAACACCACTACTCTCTCTCTCTCTCTCCTTTCTGCAATTTTGAATATGCTATTCCCTCCAGCTAGAATATTTGCCTTGTCTCCTTCCCCCTACATTTACCTGCTAACTTTTGTTTGTATTTCTCACTTCTTTAGAAGGCAGTTTTTCCTAGACTAACAGGTTCTCCTTCTATGTGCTCTCATAGCAATTTTCACTTCCCCTTCTCAACACTCACTACCCATTACATGTCTGTCTTTATGTCTAGATTGTGCACTCCATGAGGGCAGGGACAAAATACGTCTTGTCCTCAGCTATACCAGAGTATTTAGCATAGTTCCCAAGATATGGAAGGCATTCAGTAAATAGCTGTTGAAGGAACAATTGAGTCATCGATTGAATGAAACTGGGTAAAAGCACTATCCTAGCTCCTGTCAAACAGCAGATACTATACATACGTGTTGAGAGGAGGAAGGAATAGAAAAAGGAAATTTAGAATTAGAGTTGTACAGAAAATAAGTATATGTGGATGTTAAGTGGAATAGAATGTAAAACACTCAAGCTGGAGAACCCTTACCTTCTCAGTGAAGTAGGAGGTTAAGAACACATTGGGTAAAGGGCAAACAATAAAAACAAATCACCTACAAATTTTGATTAGTTTCAGGTCTATTATATTTTCTTTAAATCTATTATCATTGCATTCATGCTTATCTATACTATCAGCCATGAGATCACATAATGTGATTATTATATTTAACCCAGGAACAAAGGGCAGTGAGGGTATATTATTTTAAGATAGCACCTCTTTTTCTGTGTTAATTCTGTGAAAAAATGAGCCAAGATGGTATAGCAATTGGTAATAAATTGTCTTTCTTCTTTTGTGACTTATGTTTCTGTGCCTCTTTGTGTGTGTCTATATGTGCTTGTGTGACTTTTGGTAAAAATAACTCCCTTATTGGGCTGGTGTGTTGGACATTATGTAAATTTTAAAGGTAACATCAAAATTCTCTTTTTTTCTTTCCTTAGAATTTTTGAGTTGTCAAGGGTTTCTCTGGTAATTTTCTAATATTCCTCCTACCATCACAACAGGACTGATTTCTTTATCCCTAACTCAGAAAAAGCATTACTAGCCTTGAAATGAAGGTTTTCATAATATTTAATCTTTCTTTCTTCCTTTGCTGTAGCTTAAGTCCCATTACTCCTGGTCCTGTCCTTGTTGACTAATGAGGATAATTGGTCCCTTTCCTCCTGAAAACATCCTTTTATGTATTTTGGAGAGTTATTATGGCCCTTTTCAGCCCTCTCTTCTGTAGGCAGAACAGGCCTGATTCTCTTAACCTTTCCTCACAAGGCTGATTTTCCAAACCTTTGATCATTTTTGTTCTTCCCCTCTGAACTCTCTCCAATTTGTCTGTCTCTTTCAAAACGTGGTGCCCAGGAGAGAATTTAATCCTTCAGTTGCATCTTAACTAATACGGTATTAACTTGGCCAATGCTTAGTGAATGTGTAATAGAATCTTAAATATTATTTATCCAAATTCTGGTATGGAAGTTCCCCTTACTTAAAAAATCATAGAAATTAGGAATTTTCATTTGACACTCAGTGGTCTTTAGTCCACACGATAGTATGCCACAGTATTTGAAAAGCTGTGAGATATCAAACAATAGTGAACAGAACCTGAGTTGGAGACACAGGATAACATTTTTAGAGTAGATGAGCTTCCTAAAGGAAAATAAATATAGCTTTTCAAATACTGAGAAAGATTTCCACTTTCCACATTCTGCTCTGTTGTGTAGGATTGAATGTTCATAAAAGAATTTATCCTATGTTTATGTTGCCTTGAGAATCTCCTGGGAGAAAACTTTCACAACTCAAGTTGATCTAAGGCTTATTTTATTGATTTGCATCACAGCTTAACATGATACTAGTAGTTATCATAAACCATAGTCCTACAGCTGGTTGGATAAAAGGAGATAGAGCTTTTCCACTGAGATGTGAGAAAATATTAAGGAGTGGTTTTGAAGAGGATAGGTTTTACATCTTTTTTTTTTTTTTTTTTAAGATTTTTATTGGGGAAGGGGAACAGGACTTTATTGGAGAACAGTGTGTATTTCCAGGACTTTTTCCAAGTCAAGTTGTTGTCCTTTCAATCTTAGTGGTGGAGGGTGCAGCTCAGCTCCAGGTCCAGCTGCCGTTGTTAGTTGCAGGGGGTGCAGCCCACCATACCTTGGGAGAGTCAAGGAGTCGAACTGGCAACATTGTGGTTGAGAGCCCACTGGCCCATGTGGGAATCGAACCGGCAGCCTTTGGCGTTAGGAGCATGGAGCTCTAACCACCTGAGCCACGGGGCCTGCCCAGGTTTTACATCTTGATAGCACTAAAAAACTAAGGTTGTATCAAAACATCTACGTAAGTTCTTTCATTGGTACTATTCCTTCAAATTAAGTAATTTGGTACACTTTTCCCCCAACAATTAAAAAAAAAAGAGGAAAATACCAAAAGATATTTAAGACATTAACTCTTACTTCTGCAGGGTTTGAACTCTAACAGATAAGACAAGACAAAGAAGCATGAAATACTAGAAAAGCAGTTTACTGCTTCACTATGTGGTACTAAGTACAAATAAAATTGTAATTCAGAGAATGGAGAGATCACTGTAGAATAAAAAATAAAGAAGAGATGCCTTCATAGAAGAGATGAGCCTACAATGAACCTTGAAAAACAGGCAGCAGAGAAGAAAGGGAGAGAGAAGAGGAGAAACAAAGGCCGACAGGGAGAAATGAAAATGATGGGTCCAGAGGACAGCGAGGAAACGCACTTGACAGGAATAGAGAACTGAGTTGAGGAAGTGTGAGAACTAAGTAAAGTGTACTATTCTTCTAGGCGGTTTGAAAGCCAGGCAGGCACTATGAATTCAAAGTGCTGGGCAACTGGGGGCAACTGAAGGATTGATGAGTTACTATTTGGGAAGATTAGTCTGGTGGCAGCGTTCTGTGTGGATGGGACAAAGGGGGCAGAGGCAGAGTTAAGCAAAGGGAGCACCTGTGAGCGTTCTATCCATCACCAAGCGCTTTGGGCTGTCAAACTTGTCCTTTTAAATATTTAAGCCCAATTATTCTCCCTTTGCTATACTGCGATGTGACTTTCATTCAAGTCAAAGAAATAGTCAGAGTTAAACATTTCTGTCTTAATCCATCAACACATGTATTTGAAACACCTTAGAGACCCAGAAAGACCATTTAAGTGTGGATATTAATAGAGATTCAACTTTAAATGCTTGTCTCTGATAACACTTTTTCTCCAGGAAAGAGAAAAAAAGGAGTTAGGGGTAAAGAGAGGAGAGAGAGGCCGGGAGAGGAGAGGAACGAGAGTGACCACTAGATGTCACTGTTGCTAGCCTACCTCAAGTTAGAAGTACAGTATTCAGTGGCCTTAAAATAAACTGAGTTTTCAATGCAAGAGAACATTTTTAAATTCATAATACTAACTGACAAAATGCTCTCCAACCCAGCTCTCCCCTATATCAAATCTCTGCCCAAGAGGCAAATTCAGACGATCTGAGGGTATAACTTCTAAAATAAGCTGGCCGCAATTGTTGCATTCTTACTATTTCTAATACAGCTTCCTTCCTGAGCACCGGCGGTTCCCCCAGCCCTGTGTGCAGCGATGGTCTGTCATTTCTGAAGCACCATCCCCAGCCATATTGACTTCGTGGGTTAGTTCTTTTTCAGATGATTTTTTAAAATGTTAATCACTTAGTACCTGACTTGAAGGGTTCAATTAGGTTGTCTGTGTCACAGGTTGGTTGCTGCAGCAGAATCTCAGAGTTCTCTGTGTCACTGTTTCATAATGTAGCTTTTATTTAATGCAGTGGGCAATTTGGAAGCTGAAAGCATACGTCCTCATGTGCTTACACTGTCCTCATTACTGATCCCTCAAAGATAGTTTGGATATTTCAATTATTCTAGAGATGTTTAGGCTATAGCTTACGTTCTGAACAGAGCATCATATAACAAACAGTACATTTTGTGTACCTAATAAAGGCTCTTCGGTAGCACTGTTAAATACTTTTTATAAATAGATACTACATAAAATACCTTCTTAAATATTTAATGACCATCCCTTATGGTAACCGAATTACATTTAACCCAAATTCTTGGTGTCTTTTTCTACTCCTCAAAGATACTATTTAAATTAAGCGGATGGGAAGCCAACCACAGAGACTAAAGTGAAGGCCAGGATTTCATAATCCTGCCATCTTAAACATCTGGATTTTTTGCCATCTCCTGTTTTCTTGGGAGTAACAGAAACATGTGATTCCAGCTCCTGTATCTATGTCTGATTGTAATTCCATAAAGAAGCTAGAGGTGGGGACATCGCAAACTATTGTTTCATTGAATTAAGGTGATTAAAGACAAAGATGCACAATTGTTCTTCAAATTCATGACAGTGGGCATAGATTTTTTTTTTTTATTAGAATATTGGGGATTTTTGGTGGGGGTTTGTTTTTGTTTGTTTGTTTTGGGGTTTTTTGATGCTTCCAAAAACTTCATGCTTCAGAAACTTTGGAAGGCATATGCAGTCAGGTCTCTGTGCCTTGTAGAGAAAAATATCTTTTTTTCCAGGCATTTGCATCTCTGGAGAACTGCTTGGTTACTTCCTCAGCTGGACTCCTAAGAGCACAAAATCAGAGACTTACCTTGCACTATGTTCTAATACATCTCCCACTGTGATTTCAGTACACCAGACATTCCAGGTTCAGGGCAATGTGGAAAATTCAGAAGATTCTGAGGGCAAAGATCTTCAAGGTCTGAGACACGATGTGCCAGCCCAGCAGTGTGCAAGCAGCCAGCTTTCTGAGAGCACTGTGGTAAACAAGAGGAAGATGTTCTTTCCCCTCCCCTCCTTTCCTCCAAAGAAAACTTCTTTTCTTTCCATCTAACCTAACTCACAAGAGACAGATTCAGACTGACAAATGCCTTGACCAGCATCCATGCAACATAGAACTGAATGACCAGAAAAGTTTCTCTCTCCATATGTCCCAAGAAGATGTGGAAAATACATCAATCCCTATTGTAAATGCCCTACAGAAACTTACTTCTCTAAAACACTAGGCATACCCTGTGGTGAGTTCTTATGTTGATTTTCATACTCAGATTTTTAATACATTAATTTAATTTCAAAGAATGAACACACTTTTTGTAAGTAAAAATGGAGATATAAAAAATATTTATATTGGCAAAATAAAATGAGACTGAAACAATATGGATAACTTTCTTTAAAAACTTTTGAAACTGAAGAAAAACAGGATTATTCTGTTTATCATTAGGTATATATAAATCAAAGATTTATAAATTTCAAACTAAACTCATAATCAGTCAGTTATTGTCATCAATTCTTCTGTAGCAACAAGCCAGAAATCTTGAACAATCTGAAAAAACTGACATTGTAGAATCTGTATTTTATAAAGTAAAACATATACCAACTGACATTATGGGGTCTATATTTTAAAAAGCAAAATGTTTACCCACAAAGGAAGTTTACATATTTTCCATTAGGAATCATGTTAGTAATACTTTCAGGAGTTTGTTAATTGTTGTAGGCTCCTTCAGAGCAACCGAAAGAAACTACCAGTGTTCCTCTATTCTATCAGAAGCTATGCAAATTTTTCCTAATTTATATGATGCAATAATATTTGTAATGTAGGTGGTTATTTCCATTTGAGGTCAAAATGTGGTAACAATAGAAAATCAGACATTTGGAGGAAATCCCAGGTTTAAGCTTAAAGAAACAGAAGAACTTTTTGATCACTGGTAACTTGAAAAAAAAAAAAAAAACAACCCAGAACTTTGTGTTTAGTTATATTAAAATGTCTCTGCAAATTAACAATTTGTTATTGTACTGAAGTTGGTAGAATATCTTAATCTAAACTAAAATTTAATAGTTCAGATGGAAAGCCCAGATTAAAGGGGGAAAATGCAATTAAAACTCTGGGCAATGCGTCCCGGGAGATATGTGCTCTCCGTGATGACTTGTCTGGAGTTCTCTTTGGAAATGCTCTCTCTCCGGATGCTCCCACACTCCACGGTGGGCACGGTGCCAGCTACACACCACATCCAAGAAAAGAGAAGGGATGTGAAATCAAGAGCTTGGCTTGGCTTTCCCAAATCCAAACTCTGCACGGTCAGTAAGACGGGGAAAGGAGCTTGTGGCTAGACATAGCACGTCTCATAAACTGTTTCATAGCGTTTAAAATACATTGTAAATGTATTAACATCTATATTTACATCGGTTAACCCTTTCAGGTGTTACTGTTTGAGGGTGTACCAGTGCTTCCTTCCGTAAAGACACCCAGACGGGTGCTCAGGCGTGAGCAGGCTGAGAGCTGGCCAGGGCTGTGGGACCTAAGGAAGAGGCTCCTTTCTTTAAGTCAAACAAGGCACTGTAGGTGCTAGCAGCGGCCTTCCATCCTGTATCCTGTGCTCTACCCTTTCTCTCTAACTCAGCCCATGCACCGTAAGAGAAGAGGCAACACTGGTTATTTCCTTGTGTCAACTACAACAGCTTATTTCCCCCCAAAACCAGGCATTCGGCAGAATAAATACGTTAATAACTTATTATTATGTGATAATAACTTATTAAATAAGTGAATAAGTTAGTCACTGAACAGCTATGAGATGTAGTGAAACTGGCACATTTTAGAGATAATATTTTCATGCTCTGTCCTCACCTGTAAATGCAGGAGACTAGCACCAAGGCAATATAGTCACAGAGGCCAAAAGGAGCTGGGCTTTTTGAGCAGACGGGGGCTGGAATAGAATGGGCTCTGCTTCGAGGAACCTGAAATGCCTGAATGACCCCCCACCGCCTTGCTGCAGGCAGAACATTAAAAGCCCACCTCCTCTTGGGCTAAGACATACATTCTCAGTAGAAGTGATATCGCCCCCTAGCGGGCGAAAACTGGTTTTTGAGGGCAGGAAAACAAATCTTACTCTTCTTCTGTATGGATACACAGATATTCCATAAGGGAATACTGACTACTGGTATTAAAATTTCACAGAGAAGGATATTAGGAAAAGATATCTGTAAAGGCTCTGAGGGGGAGGAGGGTGTGATGATGAGAAACAGGTTGAGAAACACTGGATTCAGGCATTTTCCTCAGAAAAGCTCTGTCGAGATAATGTTAGCAGGAAGAACACAGGAGCAAACGTCTAACCAGCAATTATTAAACAATAATATATGCATCATTCTATATTACCTATTATAAGAGAACCAAAGAGATACAAAATTTGGCTCTTTTTTTTTTTTTTTTAAGTGTGTATAGATTAGTTGGATAAAGTGAATCTAGCACAGGGTATTTGCTGATATGGATAGCAGCATCTGAATATATAACTACCGTGTTTCCCCAAAAATGAGACTGGGTCTTATAGTAATTTTTGCTCCAAAAGACACATCAGGGCTTATGTTCAGGGGATGTCATCCTGCAAAATCATGCTGGGGCTTATTTTCTGGTTAGGTCTTATTTGGGGGGAAATATGGTATTTAATACATTTTTAATAGTATGAAACAGTTTGTGAAAAGGGCTAAATAATCGTGCAAACAATAAGGTTAAGGGTAGCTCAAAGGCAAGAAAGATTATAGTGGTGATCAGGGAAGGTTTCAAACAGCAAATGAGAATCGAACTGGACCCTAAAAGACGGGAGGGGTTTGACTCAATAGAGAAGAGATGGGAAAATACCCAAAGAAGAAAGTGGCTTTGGGACTGAGGACTCTCATCAGAACATAGAGTAAGACTTGCAGACCCAGGAGGAAAATAAAGTCTTGAGGGATTAAGGACAGAGTTTAGAGACTTGTGCCAAGTTTTGGCCAATTTGATGGTTGCACTGGGACCTTCTTCGTTTTTTTTTCCATTAAAAATTTTGTTATGATAGCAATCTTAGTGCACGTAAAGTGATATTTCGTGTGTTTTTCTTAATTTTACACTTTATTTCATAAAATATATATGACAAAATTTACCGTTTTAACCATTTTTCAGTGCACAGTTCAGCAGCATTATATATATTCACATTGTTGTGCAACCATCACAACCATCCATATCCAGAACTTTTTCACCATCCCATACTGAAACTCTCTACACAATAAATAATAACTGCCCCTCCCCCTCTTCTCCCAACCCTTGCTAACCACTGTTCCTCATTCTGTCTCTATGTATTTGACTCTATTAGATACCTCATACAAGTGGAATCATACAACATGTGTCCTTTTGTGTCTGGCTTATTTCATTTAGCATAATGTCCTCAAGATGCAACCATATTGTAGCATGTATCAATTTCATTCCTTTTTAAGGCTGAATAATATTCCATTGTATCCAGCCCTTCCTTCTTATTCAATCTTTCTTGATCATTAAAACTGAGAGACTAAAAGGACAGGCATCCTTTCAAGTGCCTTAGAGTGCTATAGCCATGGGGAGGCCAGATTACTCCAGACTGAACTGTAGCCACTGAGAATACCCTCTAACCAAAGGTACTTATAAGGACTGTGAGGAAACTCCCCTCCAGAGACAGGATTGGAGGAGAGTGATGCAGAGCAGAGCACACAAAGCCTTCCAGACCAGGCATCTGCATGCCTGACCCAAGTTGGGGACACTGCTCCTAGAACAGCTTCAGGGTGGCAGCTACCACAGTGACTGAGAAAGGCCAAGAAGTACTAAGGGTTGCAGCAAGAATAAGGAATTGTCTCCCTAGAAGTAAAACCAGGGAGTCACCTGGTGTCAAATAGCACTGTTACTTTGATCCCCAGGACTTAAGGGGGAAAAAGCAGCACACAAAAGTTTTGATCTGGCTTAGACTTACAAGATGGGTTAGAGAGGGAAAGCGCTGAAAGGTAAGAAGATAAGGTGGTTCTTGTGACATGTTGCCAGAAAGAGGCAGGAGAACATATTATTGCTTCTATAGGTGTAACAGTTAGCTACTGCTGCATAACAAACCATCCCCAAATTTCGTGGCTTAAAAATAACCATATATTATTTCTTGTGAATTTATGAGTTGGATGGAGGATTCTGCTTAGCTGGGCAAGTCTTGGCTGATCTCAGCTGGACTCAGTTATGAGTCATCTGTTATGTCAGCTTGGGCTGGCTGGTCTAGGATGGCATCATCTGAGGTGATTTGAATCTACATTCAGTTTTCTTCTCCAGGAAGCTAGTCAGAGTTGTTCTCGTGGTGAGAGTAGAGGTCCAGGAGAACAAGCAGAACAGTGAAAAGCTACTTAAGGCCTAGGCTTGAAACTGGCACGTGATGATTTCTACCGTGTTCTTTTGGACAAAGATAGTCACAAGTTCAGCCCAGATTAAAAAAGTAGGCTCTACTTCCTGATGGAAGGAGCTGCCCCTTCACATTACAAAGGAAGCAGATACAGAGAGGGTGGAGAATTTGGGCCATTTTTGCAAGCTATTTTCCACAGAAGGAGAAATGTAGCAAGGTTTCAAATTTGCAAATGATATGTGCAAGAAAAAAAATCCTTTTTCTTCATTTTTTATGACCAATCTTATCGTCCTCATGAGACTCTTGCCCTAAGTATTAATCTGGGGTCAAGAAAACTTCAACTTTAATGTCTTCGTGTTCCTGTTTTAAAGTCGCTTTACAGTAGCACAGTCTCTATCTGAAAGCTGCTTAATCCTTCAGATTTTCTCTCCCTGTTCCTCCCCAAGATGGCATCTCATTGTTAGCAAGGTTCATATGACATCATCGCAATGGGGTAAAAATGACTTGGAGTCAAGATGTGGAAACAACCTAAATGTCCATTGACAGATGAATAAAGAAAATGCATATATATATATGCATTTATATATAAATAATTATATATATTAATTATATATAAAGGCTGAATATACTATTCAGCCTTTAAAAAGGGCTTTCCTCTTTCTCCCAATTTAAACTCTCCTATGTCATATCTCTCTTCTACTCTGGGGCAAAATTTCACAGCCTACCCATCACAGACAGAAGGTAAGTCTTCCTTACACTACAGAGAAAACTCTATGTATAAGTTGGCCAGACTTGGATATGAGAGCTATGAGAACACTAGGAATTAGGGATTTCCAGGGATAAAATACATGTTTAATATCCTCCTCCTCCCCAAAAAAATAAGAAAGAAGGAGTAATTAAGGTTAATTGCAAAGTTTTCTACCTATGTGACTGGGAAAATTTTGGACTCATTGAAGAAAGAGGAAAATCAGAAGCATGAGCGTGAAGTCCATCCTGCCTGAGTTGGAGGTGATTATGAAATCAACTGAAATGTTCACATGAAGATGTGTAACTGGAATTCAGGGGAGAGGTTTGAAAGAGAGAAGTAGAATCCAGGCTCCTGCGCATTAAATAGGCTCCTATGTCAAAACGCTCAGCACTGAACGAGATATCCAAGGAATAGGACACTGACAGGCTCCATGTGTGGTGAGGTCAGAGAGATGGATGATTTTCAAAAAGCAACAATCAGAAGAGTAGAAGAACCACTGGATAGTAACATGAGGACAGGAGCTGTGCCTTTGTCACCTTCGTATCGCTAATACATATAAGTACCTACCATTGTAGTAGATGCTCAACAGTGTGTTTAGAAGAAAGAATTAAAGGAAAGAAGGAAGGTAAGCAGGAAGTAAAGAGGGAAGACTGGATCAGGATGGGGTAATGCCATAGAAGCCAGGTATGGCAGGCAGAATAATGGCCACCCAGAGATGTCCATGTCTTAGTACCTGGAACCTGTAAATATGTTACCTTACATGACAAAAGGGACTTTGCAGCTATGACTTCGGTTACAACTCAGAGATGGGAAGATTATCCTGGATTGTCTGAGTGAGTCCAATCTAATCACATGAGCCCTTTAAAGCACAAGAGTGGGTCAGAGAAATGCGACAAGAGAAGGACTTCATTCATTGTTGCTGGTTTAACAGATGGAGCTAAGAAATAAGCTAAGGGACACAGCAGCCTCTAGAAGTTGGGATCAGCTTTCAGCTGATAGCCAGCAAGAAAGCTTGAACCTCAGCCCCACAACTACAAGGAACTGCTGGTCAACCAACAACCAACCCTACAAGCAGGAAATGGATTCTACCCTAGAGCCTCCTGAAAAGAACGTTATCTGCAGACACCGTCATTTTAGTCCAGTGAAACCCATACCAGACTTCTATCCTACAGAACTGTAAGATAAATTGTGCTACTTCAGTTACTAAGGTCATATTTTATACATGATGATTATCAATAATGAAAAGTATAAAAATTAGGAGAAGTGATTCACGTATAATTCCATCTTGAGGTGCAATGTTTTGTTACCAGATAAACTATATAACTTATCTGTATAATCTTAGAAATGTACTTAATTTCTCTGGGCCTCCGTTTACTCATTCTTCAGACCAGATGTGATACCTTTCCTGCTTATAGACAAAGAGCTATAGCAGGTTATTTCTTAAAACCCTTTCCAGATAAGAAGTCTATGACTCAGGGACTAGATTTTTTTTCCCAACACATCCACAGGGATCTTACTGCAGACCTTTGTACTTTGGGATCAGAGAACAATCTAGATAGAATTACAATCCAATATAACGAAAGGCTGTCCATATGCCTGCAGCAGAGACATGAGGGATAGCAAACAGGGTTCATCTAAATCATCAGTGTCTATCAGTTGACTGAGGCTGACTCAACTGCGATGATAAGAAGGACTGTGATGCCAAGTCCAGGCTGAGTACATCTCATGCTTTAATCTTGCTATAAAAGGGGGATAACTGTCAGGGGTGTAAGGAAGCAGGGTGTGGCTATATGAACTGAATATTTATCTCTGCAATGTGGGGTAAGGATGATTAGGAAGTATGAAGATGTGTCATTGACATTGCTTACTATTTCCTGGAGGAGGAGACATTTGAACTAAGCCTTGATATGGATACATTTTGGAAGAGAAGGAAGAAGGCAGACCCTGGTGTTATGCCGTGTGTGTGTGTGTGTGTGTGTGTGTCGCACGCGTGCGCACACACACACACATACACACCAGGGATGCCAAAAAACTGTATACATATGACTTGTATTCATCTTTTGTTATCTGTATATATTGAGAATTACAATTTTAATAGTTTTTTCCTTTCTTAAAATGTGTATTTTTGGCACCCTCTATGTATTATGTATCATATATCATATGTATAGGTAGGTAATCAGGCCTCATGTTAGAACCATGGACTGTCTCTCTCAACTTCCATTCACCTTCTCTCTAGTTGCTTTCATCTAAACCAAGACTTCTTGGCAACTAGGATTCTGGCTGCAGTGCCATGCACTGTGTTCATGTAGAAAGCAGAAGGGAAGGAAAGGCCATTTTCATACCTCTTTGGCCCTTTACTGTTAGCTACAGGGTATGGAAATGAGTCTGTGGCTTTCCCCCCTTCCATCACATGCTAGTGGGTTTTTTTCTCCAGTTCCTTGGTTGAGAGGCAGTTAATTGCACCAGCAGTGATGGCAGCAGCTTCTGATCCCTGGATTGTTGCAATATATTTCTGAATTATCTCTCTGGTCGCAGCCCTCCTGGTACTCCAGGAGTCGTCCTTGGAGGCCCAGCCTGGACTCTTCATCCAGCCTTCCTGATACTTTGTAAGCACCCAACTGCCTGTATCAAATCCCTTGATGCCTCAAACCTCTAAGATGACTTCTCCTTTCTACACGGAACCCCAATACAGGGGCATAAGAGTAACAGATGCTGAGATGAAAAAGAATTCAGCTTGACTGAAGCAATGGGATTATTTGGGGAGCTCAAGGAGATGGAGATAGACTGGACTGATGGGGTTGGAGACAAATTCTGGAAGGCTTTCATGCCACAATGTGGAATTCAGACTTGATCGATCTCCAGGGCATAGCTATCATTGGTGAGGCAGAATGGGGTAAGGTTGACGGAGTGGAACACGGGGAGACTGAAAGTAGGAAGAACAGTTGGAGGTTATCACAATAGCAGAGAAGATGAGCAGGGCCTAAAAGAAAGTAGAGAGGCTGGGAGTGAAAACGAAAGAGTAAATTCAAAAGCATAAGGCAAGACTGAAAGTCGTGTATAAGATATAAAAGATACAATATATCTGACATCAAAAGCTCATTTGATTAAAAATACTATTCATAGTTTGTCACAATATAGGTATAGCTGTAAATAAGTCAATATATATGAACATACGCACAATTCCAGGACTTACGACTTTATTCAATACAAGAGAAAATTTGTATTTTTCTCATTCGGTTTCTTCCTTTTACAGGTGGGTGGGGGAAGATTTGGTAAAATAATATTAGTCAAAGTTAGACAAACTGGTTTTGGTCCATCTACAGGCTCCATCCACTGACACTGCTCCCTTTCACTGCTGAATCATTGCAGAGAGTGTCCAAGTAAAATATTAATCCCTGAGATTCTGGAATATTGCCCTATCCTGGCAGTGTAAACCTAGAGAAGAAAGACCAAGAGTGAAGAAATGTCCCCTGAGAAGTCCCGCTCCCAAGCCAGCAAAGTTTCTGTCCTAGTTCCCAGGCCAGTCAAGAGCTCTCAAATTATAGAGTAATCACTCCTCTTTATTGAGTGTCTTCTATGCCCAAGCACTGAGCCAAGAGATTTACATCTCTCATCTCATTTTGCCATCAGGATAATCTTTACAATCAATATTTTCTTCATAATTGTGCACATGAGGAAACTGAGGCTCAGAAAGTTTTTAAGAACTTTGACCAATTCATACAATCAATTTATTTCCTCCCTAAAAACTGGAAATCAGAGTGAATTATGAGATTTAGGAAAAGACAATCAGCCCATTCTCTCCTACCCAGACAACACAGAATCCGCAAATTTGGGACGTCATTGAGAAGGCATCTTTATGAGCTAGTTTATTTAAAAACATAGAGAAGATATCGAGGCTTTTCAATTGTTAAGATTTCTATAGTCCTAAATTGCTTCTATATCATCCTTTGATCACATGATTTCCTGATTGGTGATTAAAAATTAAGTAATTCCCCTCAGACCAAATCAATTCTATTTTTTTAAGATGGGGCCTTGAAATAATTCCAGATTATGTATCAATCAACATTCCCCAAACCTGCAAGAATTGATTCTCACTAATTGCCATGATAATTATGTAAATGGAAAGTAGGAAAAGTGGAATTCCTAAATGAAGTGGAATTTTCTTACATAGTTGGCCTTTCAAGACAGTGATTAGCTACCATAAATCTTCACATGCAACTTTTTTAGGCTTAAAAGAGTCAAAGAAGTTAAGAAAAGTTCAGCCACTGCCTGGTCAAAAAAAAAAAAAAACAGTAAGTTTCACTGGACCCCAGTAGCATTGGGCAGACTAGTTAATACTATAAAATGCTTTCAAATGCAGAATGCTATATCTGTATGTGCTAACTTTTTTTCCAGTAATCATGTTAATACCCTATTCATTTCACTGATAATTGTATAGCACCCTCATCGAAATGTGATGATGTGTGCCACGCAAGAGTCAGGTGAGATGATCTAATGATGTCAAGATGAAATGCTGTCAGTGTAAGTCTATAAAGATAGTATAACACTGTCAAAAATGAAAGGAAATTATGGTATTGTAAGTTCTACTACCATTAAAAGATGTTCGAAGGAAAGGGTTCCACCATCTGGGGCAATGTCTGTTATGACAGATGTGTTCATGCAACTTAAAAGACAAACTGGCATTCCTCATCTAATTTTCTTTATCCAAAGAGTTTTTATTAAAATTCTGTTAATTCCCTACCTGAAAGTCTTCATGTTCAGAATAGGACTAGGAGTCTCAAAAGCAATTTGTGTTTGAAATAGTCATTGTTCTTTGGGACCATGGTGCACCATTAATTGCACCTGATAGCCATTTCTTCGCAAGGGAAGGGAGCACATTTTTAAAAGTTTTGTGAAAGGTAATAGTCCTTGAAGTTTTACTCTTTGAAGAAATCTTGCCAGTAAGAGCAATATCTTTGTTAAACATGGCACACCTCACAGAAGAAAAGAAATACAGCCTTTAATGCATGGTCAGTGGAGGCATAAGCATTTATCCTCTCCATATACCAGATTTTGAAAAGCCTTAGGGAGATCCAGGCCGAAAAGAAAACAAACTTTTCAGTAGACTTTTGTGCACTTTGGGAGCATCAGGTTTCAGTCCTCTGAAGTTTTCTATTGTGTGGGGGATTCAGATGAAACGATTTAAAAAATATAGAGGCACGATTTCAGCCAAGACTATTAAAAAGGTTATAATCGAAATGAAATAAGGGTTATAGAGTCAAAACTTAGGCAAAGTTAGACCAAGGCTTGAACTTAGTTGTGCTCAGGGATTCCACCTGTCTATGTGGTGCCTTTGTGTGAGTTAGAAACCAATGCACCTTTCTTAGGGCAGACACACGCTTGCCTGGACACCTGGCTGGGCGAGGATGCTGCAGGCTGGATGTCAGCTCCTATTCTCCCTCCATCATGGCACCGGTGTGCAGTGCACAACCTGCCCAACCACAGGTGGTTGTCCTCACCATGCTGAACATCTTGGGTACAGGCCAAGTACCTCAACACCAATACATCTAGAAAATCTCCGCTCTGCCGACCACACAAATTCCCGTAATGCCAGGCTACTGAACAGAACTTCCTGAAATGGCCTCCTGAAAGACTTTTGGGGAGTGTTAGAAATATATCATAAAATCACGATTTGGCCAGAACCATTCCAGCTTAGTCCTGTTGTCCTAGGATCATTATTACCATCCCTTTTTCACTTTCAAAGGTGTCCTGGGTTGAGTGATAAAATACATGGTCACTCTGTACATACCTTTGATAAGGAACTAAAAATTTTGCCAGAATAGTCTACAGATAGATGTGTGAGATACATATGTGAATGTGAAGAATTGTGGGGGGGAAGAAGAGAATGAAGGCACAGGGTGGAACAGGCTCTCCGGCTCAGTTTTATGTGGGTTTATCATTAGTTAGTTCTAGGGACCAATTGCTCATTGACATTTAACATCAGTTATGAAATTAAGCTTTCTAATCAAGCAACTTCCCCTGCATTTTCCTGGCTCCAATGCTAAGGATTCCCCTAACCTCCAGCTATACATCATATGTCATATCTCAATTCAATTTCCTAAGTTGTAAATGCTAATATCCAGCAATTGGATCCTAAAGAAAAGTGAGATTCATTAAAGAGAAAGGAAATTGTTGGTATAAATAAACAAATCCTTACAACTAAGAGATTTATTGCATGTATCTTTAGGTCTCAGAATACAAAGAAAAGGAAAGGAAGAACAAAAATGTTATTCTGGTATGTAAAGCCACAATTCTTTGCTTTTATTTTCCACAGAGTATAGGATTCCGGTTTGGGAGATTGCCCATGCAATAACCTTAGAAGCCATGGGAGCATAATTAAGATTCTTAACCTCTCTGTCTCACATTCCTCGATGTAAATGGGATAACGATGGCACCTCCTTACCGGCTGTTGTAAAGATGAAATGAAATAATATACACAAAGCAACTAGCACATAGTAAATGCCTAATGAATGTTATTTTTTATATTAAAAGCATAGCAAATTTGCTTCAGTCTATAACCAACTTTTTGTGTCTGTGCTACAGATAACTTTTCTTTTAATTAAATTTATTGCAGTGATAATGGTTAGTAAAATTACATAGGTTTTAAGTGCACAATTCTGTAACACATCATCTCTATTTCACATTGTGTGCTCACCAGCCAGAGTCAGTTCTCCTTCTATCCACACAGATAGCATTTTAACCATGGGAAATTTTGACTAATCTTAGGTAACAGTACAGTGTTATGTAGTATATGTCAAATAGGAAGGTAGGAAGTCAGGTTTCTCACTGCCCTAGTTACCTCGCAAGAATATTGTGAGGGTAAATATTAAAACGTCTGAGAACGCTTTGGGAATTTTTTTTAATTTAAAACTCTAAGCACATTCAAGGTATTAGTATGATGAAAGTCAACTCTTTGGGCCTCAGTTTATTAATCTACCATATAGGTATTCAAGGAATACCTTTTATTCAAAATAAATGTATTTAAAAGTGGATATTCATTACGAAAGAGCTAAACAAATACAAAGTCCCTAGCCATAGTTCCTACCGCTGCCACCTATAGTGCAGAGGAGGCGGCAGTTTGTCTTGCATGGACATGGGACAGCTGAGCCAGGCATCTCCCTTTTTTGGGTGCCAACTAACCTACAGAGACGAGGGCAGAAGCTTAGGCAAGCCCAGTGTTTAGCCTCCGATGGCCATGGAGAGGAGGACTGCAAGGATGGTAGCAGGAGGGAAAGAAGATTCGACAAGGCAGGCAGAGATGGCAGCCCCGCGTAAGCCAGCAATTCCATACCTGGATTTTCCTACGCATAGTGAGGGATGAAAGGGACACTCACTTGGCACTGTTCACACTGGCCCTCAAAGGCTAGGTGCTTTACTGCCAACAGTAGGGGCTGGCAGGCAGTGCCACCACATCATGGTTCAAACCCACCAATTAAGGATGGGATAGGAGTGCCAATACAGAATATGAGCAAGTTCAAGTTAAATGAAAGGCAAATATATAAAAGTTGGAGACCACCCATAAGAGCCTGACATAGCCACTTCTCAAGGCTACTGTGAAAGTAGAAGTGAATTATATATGAAACCCCTTTGGGAAAAACCATTTAAAGGTCTATAAAATTTGCAAAAGACATGCCAAATGTTCACCGTGAGACTATGAAGTGGAATGAAGCCCAACAACATATTAGAAAAACTTAGAGAACATTTTTCCTAAACGGTGATACTTAGGGCCACATTGGATTTTAACAGCCCTAGTAAAAGAAAGTCACAAAGAAGAGAACTGGTATTAGCACCTTCTACTCCATTCATTCCAACTTCTCTGGGAAGTGTTCCCCAAAGACAATTCTTAGGTGAACAAGTGCTTTTTCCTAAATGCCACCCCAGTGATTATTCTAATTCAGAGAAAGCAGGGTGATTATTAATGCCTGGTTGTTTCTATCTTTTTGCTTTCCATTCTTATATTTCTCTTCTAATCTTTCCCATTGTTCTTATAAGTTAGGGGAAAATTACCAATTGATGTTAATGACTAAATATTATTCTCCCCAGTTTTACACATAATTGACTGGCTTCCGGAATAACTGTATGAAAAATATTACCACTGTAGCAAAGATTATTGCTTTGGTTCATCTCTTTCTCTCAGTGCTAAAAATTCTCCTTACCCTCTCCAAGTTTACTGTGCAGAATAACTACCAGGGACCCAGCGAGGTTACTCTATAACATGACCCTGAAAGTGTCTGAAACTCTTAAACGACAAGTGTGAAAAAATTGTAAAACAGTACACCCCTGAAGCAGTGAGAGACTCAAATAACAAAGGAGGCAATGGAGAGGCATAAGGAAAGAATGGTGCATCCATAGTATATTCTGAATTTTACCATGTAGGAATACAGCTACTCTCGCCTCTATCTGTTATTTATTTCATTTGTTGATTTCCACCTTCACTTTCTTTTTTTTCCTAGGAGAGGATTTAATGCAATGTCTGTATATATTCTGTGGCTAGCTGAAGTCAGAGCTTCAAAAAAATAAGTATCTTTTCCCTCTATAGTTCCAGGGATTCCTCAAAAATTTCAGATAGCCTTAAAGCCCCTCTTATTTTTCTACTGAGATGTAACTGATACATAACATCATATTAGTTTCAGGAGTATAACATAATGATTTGATACTGATCTATATTGTGAAATTATCACAAATCTAGTTAATTAATATCCGTCATGATACATACTTATGAAATTTTTTTCATGTTATAAAAATGTTAACATGAAACTATCTTAGCAACTTTCAAATATGCAATAGAGTATTATTAAGTATAACCCCCATGCTGCACAATACATTCCCATGACTTATTTATTTTCTAACTGGAGGTTTGTACCTTTTGATCCCCTTCACCCATTCCACCTACCCCCACCCCAAACCCCATTTTAGATTAATAATAGTGCATGTAGACACATAGTGTATTGCCTGAAAAGTGAGTTCTGATGAAAAGTTGCAGCAGCAACCAATGTTCCTTGATTTCCTAAGTAACCAATCAAAATGCTTACATCAATTGGGGGTAACACTGTGAAAATGCTCCCCTACCACTGAGGATATGCAGTCAATACCCAAAATTGTAAACTGGGATACAGCAATAAATTGTATGAATGAATATGTTTATAATACTTTGCTAAATACACCAACAGTGTGCTATAATACAACAGTGACAATATTTGGCTTAACTACCTGTGAGCTATGTGAGTTGACATGTACTAAGCTTCTGGGTGCAAGTAATGTATCTTTTCTTCCCACAATTTAAAAAAGTAGCTCTGGGGTGGCCTGTTAGCTCAGTTAGTTAGAGCGTGGTGCTAATAACACCAAGGTTGCCGGTTCGATCCCCGTATGGGCCACTGTGAGTTGCACCCTCCTTAAAAAAAAAAAAAAAAAAAAAACAAGTAGCTCCATTGCAGTGTCTGCTACACTTCACTTGGAAAGCTATTGACTTTTCCTTTCTGTTGCCTTAATTTTCTTCTGCAGAAGCACAGAGGGATGCAAGTCCAGGTGGGCACTGTGCTTTCCACTGATTATGCTGTGTAACACAGCAGGAAAACCTCTCATCCCAGGCTGGGGTTGCCTGTTTAAGAATCTTTTTCTTTATAAAAGGTATAAGGTAGTAAACACAGCTGTAGAAAGGGTTTTATATTTTCTTGCTGTTTGTTTTAATCTACAAAAACGATATAATTAAGGCAGAGTGCAAAAATGTCTCTAAAATTATACTAACTGCCCATGTGCATATATGCTGTGCGCCAAGTTTTACCCGACTCACCGTGTTTGAATAATCTGAATGATACGACTTTAGAAGTGGTTTTCTACATCTTTGCGTACAGTGTTGTCAGATCATAAAAATTCAGTGGCTTAGGATCAATGAACTTTAAAATTCTAAATTGATCTTGTAATGAGGATGTTATTAAAGATGACTAAGCCTCATTCTTGCTATTTCCTTGCCAGTGTTGGATCATTGCTCTGAATTCCTGTCTGCCCATTACTTTTCTTTTAACTCTACCAGGGTTATTTTTTTTAATTGGAATATTTACATATCTTTAAGAAGAATAAAGATTGTGTAAATAGTATCACAGCCAAACCTTCCTTTCAAGAAGATGAAATCTAAGTTTAGGATGAAGAATATGCCTCAATTTCAGTTTGCAAAGACATAATAATATAATCCCATTTACTTCCTACTTAGATGAACTTGAAGTGTTTTCAGCTGTGTTATATTAAATTTGTCTCATAGAGAATAGATTTGAGTGGATACTTAAGGCCTTTTCCTAGCCAGTTATGTTTAAGTTAAATGAATAAACTCATTTTAATGTCTTAATTATGAAAACAAAACATGCAGACATCTATAATCTGCACTATCATTTGGAAATAAACTGAAAAATCCTATTAGGTTGGAATTAAGTGGAAAATAGTTTCCTCCTCTGTGGATTTTTAATTTATTCAGAATATTTATATAATTGCCTGCTAGTGAATCCTTTGAGATGACTTTGTTGAAGACACTCTTTAACTCCAAACACATTTCTCTTGAGGGCAAGAGGGTTTGTCATTAATTTCAGCATAGAAGAAATCATTCTAGAACTTATCCTTTCCCTTACCTCCCTCCCTGGGTGAGCTCAATGTCAATTTATATGAGCTCCAAAGTATTTGGCTTGGGCCTTAGTTCAGCCCCAAGTGCATGGGATGAACTTTAAACCTAGGTAGGAAATTATACCATTTTGCCAACTCAGAAGATGGACCACCTCTGAATGTCAGTTCCAACCCAGTGTGCCTGGCGTTCTGTTGGAAGATACAGAAGCCATTCAGCTAAGTAGCCAAAACCAATGACCAATAATTTGTGATATATTTGAAAGCCTTCACCACTGTCATACTCATCACTCCTCTCTTTTTCATCTCATCCCAATTCATGGAAATATGTCTCTTCTAGACAAACGCCAAATTGAATATTTCAAGGCTGTTACCTTAAATTATTAAATGGTGTTAGTGCCCTAGCTCAAAGAAAAAGGAAGCTCCATTGTAAATGAAATGATTACTCAGATCTATCCCCACAAAATGTATTATGTAACCAGCTTTGTTTGTGTTTGAGATTTCTGGAGTGAAAAATGCTCTTAGATGGATGGTGATCAATAAGGACATAATAAGAGTGAACTGTTCTGAGAGCATTTTTTTCACTGGACAAATAAAGAAACGGTTAAAGCACTGGAAATAAAAAAGCAAAATAAACCTCAGCCCAAAAACAGGACTTTTAAACGAAGGGTGGTCCACTGATAAAAATTCTAAAGGCAAGAAGCATCATATATATCAAGTTTGCAAATATAATGCTAGTATATCATGTTATAGGGTCCTTTATCCACCTGAATTATGTGCATCCAATTGATGTGTGCAATATTTTAAATAAATAAAATAGTAGTTTTCATATTTAGGAGATCTCAAGTCCATAAATTAAATATTTTCAGGTATACTGCTCTGTCTGAGCTTCGAACCTAAAGGAAAGGATGTTCTTTTGGCACATCTATAAGTAAACAGATTTCCAAATTGGGCCAGTGGGAGAAAGCTGAGTTGCTGCAACTATGAAAATTATCTCCCCCCAGCACTTTCTAAGGCCCTCTCCCTGCAAAGTCAGAGTGACACTGTCTTTCCAGTTACAGGAGTAGTGAGTCACCCGTAGCCTGTCAATCACCTCACCTTTCCAGAGGAGGGTCGGCTTCCTTACTACTCTCTAGGAAACAAGGGTCACCCTAGACTATTTCCAGTCTCTCCAGTGAGGACGTCCAACAGAGCGAGTTACTCCCCCACAGCCAGATTTTGTGCTAAGACCCAGAAAAGGGTGATCCCGTGGAAGGGGGGAGGAAGAGAATGAATAGTAGGAGTCATCGAAAGGAAGGAAAGGGCGTGGGAGTGGAGAGAAAGATCTGCTGGAAAGCAGAGAGAAGGAAAGCCATATAGTGGTGGACTCGAACCCGAGGACAAGCCGGTGTTGTCCCACCAGTGAGGGACTCCAGGCTTGAGAAACGTTTGCCATTTGCACGCTGCTCTCCGCGGACACTGGGTGGCGCTCGTGGTAAAGACTTGCATTTTTAGGGTCCGTTTCTCCACCGCCCACCACCTCCCCACTCCACCCCCGCCCCTTGCAAATTTTGGCTACTAGGAGATGAAATTACTCACATTTTTCCTACGTGTCGCAGTGGGGAGCGCACTTCTGGATAAGTTTGCAGTCGTGGGACCGCTTCTTCACGGCTGGGCCGTTCGGTGGGTTTTGAAAGAGGGAACAGTGTCTGGCCCGCTGGCCTTAAGACAAAGTTCCAGGCCTTGGTGTCAGAACCACCCACAGTACCGGCGAAAGTTGCTGCTCTGAGAACTGGGATACCCCGCGCGTGTGCTCCTGGCGTGTGGGTCAGCGGCGGTGGCCAGGGCTGGGTTCCACCGAGGGTCGAGCCACAGTGACTACAATGTGAAATGAAAGATAATCAGACTCAGGCTCCTTTTAATTTAGCGCTCTAACTCCCTCCCGCTGCCTTTAGTAAAAGATAGGGGGAAGTGGGGTCAACTTAGAAAAGAAGCAGAACAAAGTCAAAAAAGTCGAGGCTCTGGACTTTCAGAGACACACCCAGATTTGAAGGTCTCACCCCGCAGCAGCGGTGTGGCCTTTGCACACGCAGCTCGAGTCTGGCGTGAGGGTCAATTGGGAATTGAAACAAAGAAGCTAACTAAATCCTTCCCTCCCATCCCACTCCTTTTTGTCTTGTGTAAAATATGGGACAGAATTGTTTTGACGGAAGGAAAGGTGAAATTTAGGAAGGTCGAGACTAACTGAACATTTTAACATTGTGTTTTCCACCGGATCCCAAACTTCTAAATTTCACCCAAATTCTGCAACTTCCAATCCCATCCTGGTTGATCTGCCTTCTCAGCAAGGTCTGAAGACATTGCTAGGTACACCCTAATTAGCATAACCGTGTGGACCTTATTTCTCTTCACGTGGTAACTTTTAAATCCATAATAAATAAAAAGTGTCCCGGGTTGGGGAACCAGTGGAAGGCCGCCTGGCTCCCAGCGCCACTGGCCTTTGCCCGGAGGCGCTTTGAACCATCCCTGGCAATGCTTTGGGGAAGTGATTCGTGTAATTAAATAGCAGGATATGCGAAGGTGACTCGATGGGCTCCGAGAACTTCAGAGCAGAGGCCAGAACTGCAAGTCCGACGGGGCTGGCAGTGTTTCCCCGCCACTCTGTAGTTCTTCACTGCCTAAATCTAGGAGGTGAACAGCAGTGCCAAAATCGACAGCTAGGGGTGAGGGTGGGCGAACAGCAGCAGCTCTGTTTCCCCTGGCGTCTGTCTCAGGGAAGTCCAGCACAGGTGACTCGGCCAGGGTGGGGAAGGGGCTTGCAGGGACCCTGTGACACACGCCTGCCCTGCCCTGTGTGAGCCCATGCTGAAGGTGCCCTCAAAGGGTCAGTGCGACAATAGCTGTGGTTTTACCTCGTACAGACGGCAGACGCAGAGAGCTGGTGCACATGTCACTGCTCCACTTTGGAGTTCGGGAGCTGGCATGGCATCCTGCTCTGAATTCCAGATCCCCAGTTCTCCCTGTGGACCTGTTTGGGGCTGGAGTAGCTCCACAGCCAAAGCAAGGCTAAACTAACACTATACACAACTGATGTACCCGCTTGCCTCTTCTGTTGGGGGGAAGAGAGGTAGAGAAGCCACACCGTCCCACCCTGGCTGTCCTGTGGAGCACAGGGTTTTCAGGGAGGAACATGCCGGAAGGGCCCAAATCAAGATCCAGCCCCGGAGTTGCCTATTTGAGGGGAATGCAAATGGGGAGCAGTAGATTGACTTAGGTTAAATTTCTAAGCTCCCTGCTAGATCATCACTAGAGCAAGAGTGTCACGGCATAAAAGCAAACTCTGGACCCAAAGTACCTAGGTTCCTAAGCCTTTTGTCCCTTTACATATGAGCTAAGATGTATTCAAGGCAGGAGATGAAAGGACAGAAGGTAGAGAAACCGGGTCCTGGGAAATGGTAAGGCAGGCGCTTGGGTGACTTCCATGGAGCTAAGAGGGGTGAATCTGTGGGGTTCACCCAACTTCTCAAAAGGGCTGTTATCCCTGTGTACTTCCCAGTCGTCCTGAGGTTCTCGTTTGCACCGTGGGAATGACAGGTCATAAGTGGACCATTTACTTTTTCAGGAGTCTTTGGCTACTGAGCACAGAGTTACAGATCATCTAGTCCAATGATATCCAAACAGACAATGATATTGAACAAAATGTGGGGCTGCCCGCTCTTTTGGGGGACCAGCAATTTGGGCATCATTAAGTTGTTTGTGCTTAAGACAGTAATATTTTACAATTCGTCATAGGGATTTAGGGCGGCAGGAACTCTCTACCATTAACCGCTGAATGGACAGTGTGTGTTCTTGAGCATCCTTGTCTGGCCCTTTTCTGAGAAATTTCATCTAATGCAAAGGAGGGTGCTTACTATAAACCTGTCTTTTCCCAAATTGCAAATTTTCAACACATGTAAGTTACAACTTGATTCCCAGCACCCCACTACAAATATTGTTCTCAGTTCCTTCTCCCCGCCATCCCACATCCTTGATTCCCCATTTCAGTATCAGTGTTCAATTCCACACTCGCCTCTGGCGCAGCCCATGGGGGCGGAGAGGAGGGGAGCAAGGGAGGACCGTCGCCTACCTCATCCCCAAAACATGTGCACTTTCTGAGGCTGCCGATTGGAACACATTGTCTCCAGACATTACAAAGCTGGTGTTGGGGCTTCTGCGATGTCTTTAGTATGCACTGAAAACAGATTTGCTGAGACGCCCCTCCCCCAACAAGCAACAACACATATACCCGCACACACACGCACACACTTCCCCCCTCCCTCCATTTTTTTTCTCCCTCCTTTTTTTTTTAAGCAATGCTTTGTTGTGTTAAAACTAGTTGGACGAGTTAGGGTGTTGCTGCTGCTCCCGAGGCCCTGGCCAATGGAACCCGATCCACCCCGCTGTGCGTAAGCGCGCAATTAAGGATTTAACCAAGGCTGTGCTGCGCCTCAGCCAGCAGTCAGCCTGCCGGAGACAGAGTCTCCACCACTCCCAGCCTCCTCCTCGCCGCCGCCGCCGCCGCCTTTTCTCCTCCTCCTCCTCTTCCTCCTCCTCCCTCGCTCCCACAGCCATGTCTGCTTAGACCAGAGCAGCCTCACAGCCAACTCGGGCAGCAGCCGCCGCCACAGCAGCAAAGACAGCCGCCACCGCCGGGGAGCGATGACAGGAGTGTTTGACAGAAGGGTCCCCAGCATCCGATCCGGCGACTTCCAAGCTCCGTTCCAGACGTCCGCAGCCATGCATCATCCGTCTCAGGAATCGCCAACTTTGCCAGAGTCGTCGGCCACTGATTCCGACTACTACAGCCCCACCGGGGGAGCCCCGCACGGCTACTGCTCTCCTACCTCGGCTTCCTACGGCAAAGCGCTCAACCCCTACCAGTACCAGTACCACGGCGTGAACGGCTCCGCCGGCAGCTACCCCGCCAAAGCTTATGCCGACTACAGCTACACCAGCCCCTACCATCAGTACGGTGGCGGCGCCTACAATCGCGTCCCGACGGCCACCAGCCAGCCAGGTACGGGGTGTGGGGGCTGGTACCGGCGTGGAGTGGGAGAAGCAGATACCGGAGTAGCCGCCGTAACTCCGGAGGGGCGAGATGGGAGGAGAGTGGGGTCCCGCCATCCGCTGAAGTGGGGGCGCACCCGGCATAAAGGAGTGGGGGCCTGGACTGCAACCAGGAGAGGTTCCTGGGCCAGCATTTTAGGGATTCTTAAAATAAGCCTGAGGGGGTTCCGATCAGCGTCTCTCCCCTCTGGCACCTTGGGAGCGGGGGAGTCAGTCTCTGGGTTCCCAACTTTCCTGGTCCGGAAGCCAGCTAGGCTGGAAAGGGGGTAGGGGTGGAGAAAAGAAAGAATCAAGCAACTCTAGTGGTGTTTGCGTAATAAAGGGGAGGTTAGTTGTTGAATTTTTAGTAAGCGTGCTCGGTTGGTGTGAGTGGCAGTGGAAGGCTGCCTCAAAGGCTCTGTGGGGATTAGTCTGAGAGTAGCCAGTAGCTAGCGTCGTGTCAGTGCCCGGAGCGCGCAGGGTGGGGTGGGGGGCTGCAGAGCTGTAGCTTGCCCGAGGAAGAGCGCGCCGAGAGGCTTGCGGTTTATCCAAGGCATTTCCAAAAACAAAAAGCCATTTAAAGGTGGAGGAGGGTTGCTGAGGGGTCACGCTATTGGAGCGATTTTTTTTTTCTTTCTCCATAGATGCCTAAAATTTGTCTTCCTCCTCCCCACCTCCTTTTTTTTTTTTTTTTTTCCACCTCCTTGAAACTTAGTTGGAGAGTTTAAGAGGGTTAGTGAGCTTGGGCGGTAAGAGAAAGGCATGAGGTCTCCTTGGAGAGGTTTTGCTGGTCAGGTTTGATCTCTTCCCACCAGCACATTAATAATCTTGCTAATATTAGCATCCCCTACTCTGGCAGAATCCAGACCACAGCCCTCATCCTCCACCCTTCCTCTCCCAGGAGCTCGCGCCACACACACACACACACACACACACACACACACACACACACACACCACGTAGAGGTTCTCCGCCTCTTCCAAAGATGGGCACTTTTGATAAGGTAGGAAAGGGGACTTGTGGCCCCAGGGCACATTGGTGAAACACACGTTCAGAAAGCCTTTCTCCCCCCCTCAGTATATACTCAGGATTTTGAGAAATTCGTCCTGACCTGCCGCCCCTTTCCTACGAAAACACCCCACCACCAATTTCTTTTCAATGTGTGACTCTTGTTAAACTTTAAAAGAAGGGGGAGATGTCTTCGTTCCTTTCAGTGTCTCTGTATTTCGTGCATAAGTGAAAGATTTTTTTCTTTTAGCCAAGAACTTATTAGGTCTATTTGTAAAAGAAACCAGACACATCTGTGCCCTCACAGATCTGCAGGGAGATTATGGGGGCTGCATAATCGGCCTTCTGTCTGCGGCGGCCTGGACCGCTTGCTGCTGGATTGAAGGAGCATAGTTTGCTCATGGGTCTTTGAACTTTGGAGACCTCGGTCAGCGTCTTCCCTGCCCATGCGTCTGGCCTCTGCAGGCACCCGAACAGATGCTGACAGAAAGGGGGTCACAGCCCTTGAAGCCCGGGGAGGGGCTGGCCATGATCACCCCCAGAAACATGGGCGAGCACTGGGAGGGTGTAAAAACAAGCCTGGGTGAAGCAGAAACCGCTACAAGGGCGAAATCCCAGACGCCAAGAAGGGATCTATGCTGTCCAACGCGCTTTGCACAAGCCCTGGAAAACCTGAATGAATAGAGCAGGGAATTAATCAGAGACTGACTACCTGGCCTTTCCATGATTTGGGGGAGGGGCATACGTCTCTGGGTCTCATGAAGCAAAGGTGGTGATATGGAGAAACAAGCGTGAAGACTGCATGGTAAGAAATTCAAGGACTGTATTTGAGGGTTCTGCAAAAGGGCCATTGTCTGCCGACAAGCTCTAACCCGGTCTGTTTTGGTTATTTAGAGAAAGAAGTGGCCGAGCCCGAGGTGAGAATGGTGAATGGCAAACCAAAGAAAGTTCGTAAACCCAGGACTATTTATTCCAGCTTTCAGCTGGCCGCGTTACAGAGAAGGTTTCAGAAGACTCAGTACCTAGCCCTGCCGGAACGCGCGGAGCTGGCTGCCTCGCTGGGACTGACGCAAACACAGGTAAATGCTGCCACGGACCAGCAAGAGCCCCGCCTGGGCTGCAAGCCTGGGTGGGCCACGCGGTTCCGTCCCCGCTGGTTGGGGCCAATCGGATAGCATGTGCGAGAAACTCACAGACAGACAGAGACAGACAGAAAGACACCCACCTTGCGCCCTCCCCCATGATTCAGGTCGGTGTCGCTGCCAAGTGACGGTGGGGACGGGATGGAGACGTCGCTCATTCCAAGATGTCCCCTGCTTCGGGCCTCCAGGGGCGAGGAACCAACTTTATAGATTGGAACAAGGGAAGGGTTATTTCTAGGGCTCTGTGGCAGCCTTGGGAGATTGTCTGGCGCTCTGCATAGTGCAGAGCCTCTCGGGAAGAGTGGGGCCCGCGGCCTCGCGTCGGTCTCAGGCCGCCTGAAGGCCGAGGACGTACCTCGGGCCGGAAAAGCGGAAGGGTCACCCTGCTGCTGCGGAGCTTTGGGCCGCAGCGCCTGAGGGTCGCGAGGCGGGGGGGCGCTGTTGCACGCAGAAATCTTTCCTAGAGGGTCCCAATTCCCTTCACTTCCACTGTAACCCCTATGGAAGAATAAAGAATGTTCAAGTCGCCGCCCCGAGGTGCAGGCGGATTCTGACGTCTCTCGGAGAAGAGGCGGCGGTGAATGGAGTCGGGTGGGGGATTGGGAGACAGCTGCTTTACCTCCCTGAACTCGTGCGCGCGTAGCCGGCTCCACGCCCCTGAAGCGCCGGGCTCGGGCCATTGTTTTACTTTGGCCGCGCTGCGTTCGTGCGCGCTGCGTCGGCCTACTTGTGCTTGCACGCCGCAGCGGACACTCGCGCCTTCTCCCTGCCCGCAGCCCGAACAAAAGACGGCAGCCTCCGGGTTGTGCCCTTGCCGCGGCCTAGTCTCGCGGTTCTGCCTGGGCGCCCTCTGGGGCTGGCGATCCGAGCTTTGCCTCCGGCCCAGCCCCTAGACGATAGGCCTCGAACTGCGGGGAGACGCCAGGGCCAGGCCGCCTGGGCGGTCCAAGAAGCCTCCAGTCGCCGCCCTGGGGAAGGCGAGGGTGGCCTCTGAGTGTCCCGATAACGTGTACCTTTGTTCCCCCACCCAGGTGAAAATCTGGTTTCAGAACAAAAGATCCAAGATCAAGAAGATCATGAAAAACGGGGAGATGCCCCCGGAGCACAGCCCCAGCTCCAGCGACCCCATGGCGTGTAACTCGCCGCAGTCTCCGGCGGTGTGGGAGCCCCAGGGCTCGTCCCGCTCACTCAGCCACCACCCTCATGCCCACCCTCCGACCTCCAACCAGTCCCCCGCATCCAGCTACCTGGAGAACTCGGCTTCCTGGTACCCGAGCGCAGCAAGCTCAATCAATTCCCACCTGCCGCCGCCGGGCTCCTTACAGCACCCACTGGCGCTGGCCTCCGGGACACTCTATTAGACGGGCCGCTTTCTCTTGCTCTGTTTTTTGGGACTACTGTGTTTTGCCGTTTTAGAAAATCATAAAGAAAGGAATTTATATGGGAAGTTTGGAAAACGGAAACAAAAAAGATTGATGTGTAAAGCTTTTTTTGCATGTAAGTTATTGCATTTCAAAGGACCCTCGTCCCCCCCTTTTTTACAGATGAACTTTTTTGCGCAACTGTGGACACTATCAATGGTGCCTTGAAATCTATGACCTCAACTTTTCAAAAGACTTTTTTCAATTTTGTTTTAACCATGTAAATAAGTGTAGATAGAGGAATTAAACTGTATATTCTGGATAAATAAAATTATTTCGACCATTAAAACAGAATGTTTCTCAAAAAAATACTCCTTTGCCCCCTCCCTTATAATGGGCTAGTGACGTTTTATGAGGACAATTTAAAGGAAGGCAGGTCTGCAGAGATCCAATAAGGCAAAAAGGAAAACAAATTTAGAGCTGCATGGATGCAGAACTCTACATATGTATATATTGGATGCTGTGCTTTATATGTCTCTGTACATATGTGGCCTGTTTATAGTACTGCGTGTGATATATATTTAGGTGGGGTTTTTGCTTTTTGTTTTTTTGGGTTTTTTTGCCTAACCACGAAAACGTTTAGATAATTTTAAGTTTAACCCCAGATTGTTTCAGGTAGAAAGTAATGCTGGAATCTAAATAGGGCCCTCCCACCCTGTGTGTAAGTAAGAAAGGAGCAGAAATCCCTCAATAACCACTCTGAATTCTAAGCTCAAAGCAATTATGGTGGAGAACTGCCCCCCCATCAGCCTCTGTGTATTGCCAGAGCAATTAGACAAATTACACTCCCTTCAAAGGGAGCTTCCAGATATGAGAAAAGAAAAAGAAATTTCCCTTCCTATTACATTTTTTAAAAATCTGAAATGTTTGCACGTGGCAAATTGTAGTGACTTGGACTCCTTGGTGTGTGATTATAAATGTATCTGAGGTCTTTCAGAGAGAGCGAAGGCTCACAGAACTTGAGAACAATGATGGACCTAACTAAACCAGTAGGCCAAGGAGTGCAGGGGCAGGGAGGGGAAGCATTCCGTCTGCCAAGAGGGAATTGTGAGGTGGAGGAAAGGAGTGAGCATTGTGGCCCCGTGTTGATTTCATTTTGTGTGAGATAATATTCTAAATATAAATGGTTTCTTTCCAACTTCTTTACCACTCTCTGTTTTTTTCAGGAAGCAGCTCACTCTGCTTTACTTTCACATAAAGCAGTGGCAAAGCAGGTTCCAAACGCTGAGAAATTGAATCTGTGTACTGGGATTTCTCCTTTGTGAAGCCTTCTTTGGGGCTGAGAGGAAGGACTTAGGGCAACCTAGGTCTATGTCCTGTCCTTCTCGCGGCACCCCTGCATATAGACATCCACAGTGTGACCAGTGTTACAGCCCAGGTCCAGAGCAATGCACCCAGGCCCCAATTGTAGGAGTCTTTTTGACTTGTTTAATCCGCCTGCCTCTGTTTCCTTGGAATACTGTGGGAAATTGTATGTTGGAAATTATAAGATGCAGGAGATATATTTTACAGCTAGGAAGTCGGCAGCAATAAATGTGACAAAAGAGTCTTCTGGGGAGGGGGCGGTGTTGGAGATTAGAACATAAAAAAGTATATCCTGTCATCTGAGGATTTCTGAGAAGGTTCTTCCAGCATTGGAAGAATAGACCTGAAAAGGCACGCTGTATGCCTGGAGGGTGATTTACCTGTGTGTTCTTTCTCCTTCGGCTTTCCTCACCTCCCCATCTCCCCAATTCCTTCTTTCTCTTCCCCTTTACTTTCTAGCCTGGCAGATTGGAACGGCTTGGCCCTTGGGGGGATTAGTGGTTTGGCGAGTCTTAAGGCGCACCCTGCCTGCTCCCGGGGCGGCTCAACAGCGGCAGCGGGGCTGTGGCCTGCTTCTCCCCCAATCCTAAAGCCCCAGAGGCCGCTTCTCTTCCCACAGCTTTTGCCCCCTCTTCATTCCCCTTCAGCACTCCTTTCTCGGAAGAGGTTCTGGGTGGCTACACAATGTGGAGGTGGGGCGGGGGGAGACAGTCGAAACCCCATTTTGTTTTCTGTGCTGGCAGAGAATAGTAGGATGGGGGGAAGAAGTGGAGGAATCTATTTCCTGCTTTTCTTTCTTTGCTTGTAAGGATTTCGGGAGTTTCCATTACACCGAAAGCCAGGGTTTTCAATCTGGGGAATCCGGCTGGGAGAAACTCTGTGCCCCGAGGTTTGTGAGCACCAGTTTTCCCCTGCGCCAGCCTCCCCCGGGGTGCGTGTTTGGGAACGTTGGAGGGGGGAGCACCCACTGGCCACCTGAGAGTGTGCTTGGAACATGCTCTCTCCCTTTCTGCACACAGAGAGGGCAGGTATTTTTCCAGCCGTTCCCGTCATTTTCCCACCTCCATTCCTGGCTTTGAAAAGGGGATCCCTTCGCTATCACCCCGAATCCCCCGGCGCGGTCAAGCTAAGGGAAGGGTGAGTTCAGACTCTTCCCGAGAAAGAAGAGGGAAGCTCTTCTTTAATGACCACCCTTCCACCCCAGCCTTGACGCTGCTCGTGGTTAGGGACACTAAAGCCTCCTTGCAGGACAGGCAGAACGCCGCTCGCAGACTTGGTTTCAGGATTCCTTCCCTTGTGCTAACCTCACTTCTTCCACTCGCAATGGCCTCTTCTCTCGCGCGGTTGTCTTTTTTTTTTTTTTTTTTTTTTAACTTGGTCTGGGAGCTGTGGACAAAAATATTCTGGCAAACCAGTCTGCAGCGGGTTTTCCCTGGCACCATGGGGATTCTCCCGGGGGAATTTAACTCCCTTCAGTCCTGCGCCCAAGGATGTAAAAATAACAGATCCTCAGCAAAGTCTAAAAATATCTGTGTGATGTTCCTCTCCCTTGCCCTCCCTCTTTCTGTCCATTGTTTATTCCTATATCTAATATAAACGTGTACCACTACCCAGCATATTCCGGGTCTGCCAAACTCCACTCTCCCCCACCTCTGCCTGCCCCTTCCCATCCCCACTTGCCTAGCTCTCAGTCTAGTGCTCCCAAGATGTCAAGGACACCCCAAGAGTTCATTTTCTTTTCCGTGGGCTTCTTCACCGCCCCCCACCCCACCCCCGTACTCCCAACACTCCAACCCCATCTTTAGACCTCCTTACAAAGCCCAGGAGGCCCAGGACATGCTGGCAGAGCCACTGCAATTCCTCAGTGCCCTGCTGGCCTCCTGGGCCCTACAGTAAAATATCAGATAAATTGGCCTTTGTTTGAGGCTCGTGTTGGGCTAGGCGGATTTCTGCCCTTTTTCCCCCCTTTTTCCTGGCGGCCACCTCCTTGTGGAACAGGGGGCGGCCTGGGCAGCCGAGAGAAGCCGCATTCCTGTGGGTGCCAGGCGGCTCCAGTGCTGAGCCACAGGGCCTGAGACACACACAGAGGAACCCACAGACCTCGCTTCCCTTGATCTTGCTCTCTCTCTCTCCTTCCCGTTGGGGCACCCACCCGGGAGCCTGTCCACCCACACTCGGATCCACCCAGGTCTTGGCCTGGGACAGGAGCGTGCTAACCCGCACACCAACACACGCACACACCCTCTCCTGGTGACACAGGCCAGGCCAGGATCTGCCCGCCCATGCCAATTCTCTCTCACCCGCCCCTTATCCCACAATCCCAGACGCGCCGGCTGGCCTCCTTTGGCTCCTTTGATCCCACCGGACGCCCCACGGCTCGCGGCGTCCAGGCCACGCAGTCCTGGGAGTCTCCCACAGCGCGCCAAGGGCAGGCCGTGCTCCTCCTCCCGGCGCGCCCTACAGCTTACTCCGGCCTTGACACCACGCGGTCTCCTGAGCGCCCCAGCCCGAAGCGCAAGAGATGCCTCCTGGGACACTGCCCCCTGCCCCCCTCCTCAGCGCTTCCTTTTATTTGAGGAGAGAGACCTTTAGGGCTACCCAACTACTACCCCCCTCCCCGTCTCATCTCCGCAACCCCTCGGATCGCGCGCCTCCCACTGGCTACTGGGATCTTGCCAACCCGGAGCTCTCCAGCCTTACCCGGAGGCACGCCCTAAGGGCAGACGCCCTCCAGCACCTCTGGGAAGCGTGCCACGCCGGCGGATACGCCTGTGGTCACCCCTCTCCTCCACCCTTAAGCATCCCCTCCCACAGCGGCTGGGTGGAGGCTCCCGCCTCCCGGGAGCTTGGGGAGGGGGCGCTGTGGCTTGCTCCCGCCCTCCGCTCGCGTTTCCAGGTTGCCCGTGGTCCTTGCACACTGCACTTTTTCAGAGTCATAGCGAACTCTGGGCCTCGAAAACAGTCCAAATAGCGGTAGGGCATGTGGGATTAGCCAAATATTTTTCTACGTATCCCTGTCCCCATCACCCACCCCGCCCCATTCGCGTTTTCTTTTGCAAGTGACAAGCTTTAGGTTCCCCTGTGGCACAAGGCAGAAAGTATACAAAGTATCTACTGCGGAGAGGTGGGAGGGGGTGGGGAGGGAGCCTTCCCTTTCAAGCACCCAGGGTTGCCGGCTGTAATGTAATAACCTGTTTTATAGGTCGAGCTCTAACCGTGAAGATAGGAACCTGGGGAATTTACATGAATCTCTCTTTAAAGGAGACGAGAGTCCTGTTTTGCAGCAATTAAATGTTTCTGCTCTTTTGTTCGCTAGGACTTCGTATTACTTCTGATTTATGGGGATCCGAAGGAGTCTCTTTGCCAAAAGCGCATGTATTATTGAGTCTGTTCCACATCCTAAACCAAGATTTATATAAAACCGTGAAATACCACACATTACGACCTTTCGCCACAGGAAGGAAAAAAAATGGCTTCATAACATCATTCTACACACACATACACACACACACACAAGTTTCAGCAGTGATTCTCTGTCAAATCTCCACTATACACAGCTTAGTGTATTTTTTTAAGTGGGTAGGGGTGGAGGGTGATAAACAGTTCACAAGCTATGATTTATTTTAAAGCATTTTTTTTTTTCTTGCAAAGGCAAGACGACAGAAATCTGCCACGGGAAGCTTATTGTCATCCAAGGACTATTTCTGCCATTTGCAAGGTGGAAGCATAGTGGCAAGGGAAGAGGCAGGATATGGACTCAACTTTCATCTATAAACAGGGGTCACTAAACAGGGACATTTTATTATTGCCCTTAAATTCACAGGAGCTAGGAAGCCTGCTTCCCACCCTGTGGGGTGGCCCTGTCTAGGCAACTCCTGGGTCTGTGAGGTGGTGGGAGAAGGAAGAATCATCACACACTATCCTAGAGGCTAGAAAATATGCTTAGGAAATTCTCTGTGTTCCTGGTGGGAAAATTGAGCTCCTGGGGATACCAGGGCTTTAGGTATCCCTGACCAGGATATCCCCACCAGGAACCAGAACGAGACTCCAGAAGTCTCAGCCAGGGCAGGCAGGCGTTTCACCCTTCTGGACGCAGCAGCTGGAGCCTGGGGCTCACTTCCACTCTGGACCAGCACAGTGACCCAGCAGCCTCTCTTGCTCTAACTCTCCAACTCCCTTCCATATTGTAAGGAGACTGACCTTGGCCTTTTACAACCATATCTGGGATCAAGGACAGTCATTTACCAAAAACATTGGACTTTCTGGAATCCAGAAAGATGCACATCAGTGACCTGCAGCAAAAGCAGCAGCTGGACTGGTTTATATGGGGACATTAATTAATAAAAGATAATGATAGGATTAAAGCCAATGGCCAGCCAAGCGGAGTGGAGGAGACAGCTTCCCAGTGCTTTATTTAATTAGCAGCAATTAATATATTTTCTGCTAATATCCTTTAGGACTCTCAATGACTTGTTCCCTGTGAAAGAGCGTGGAGATGGAGTGCAGGAACATTTACATGCACCCAGGGCATTTTACTCTAACGACAAGAGAGATTGCAAATTCATTTAAGAAAATGGTCATAAACAAGTGACAGGAACGCTCTGAGGCTGCCTTGGTGGAAACAATGTGAAACTGACAAGTGTTCTTTGCTTGGGGGAGGGGCACTTATTTAAAGCAAGGAAGTGTTTTAGGAAAGGAAAAAAAAGACTTTTTTTTTTTTTTTTTTTTTTTTTTTTTTTTTTTTTAAGAAAAACATTATTTCAGACTCCAGGCAACAGCAGATGCAGCAGCCCTTGCAAACACATCAGCCCTACATATATTGAAGATTTGGACACGTAATGCTTCAGACCACTGATTTGCTATTTTCTTAATTCCCGCTCTTCTTTTTCCATATGAATCAAACAGTCTTTTGTCCTTCAGGGTTTGATTTGATCGCTACTGTTCACATTTCACTTTTGTATTTTCCTCTTCCTATACCATTACTCATTGAGTGCCCTGTGAAATTACAATCGTACATTTTCAACTCAGCAACCCATTTGCAGTGCAAAAATAGGGTCTAAATAATGGCTGAATTAGCCCTACTGGACAGTTTCAGATGTAACACTCTGTAATAATTATATTGCAGGCTGGATTAGGATGCTATTATCATAATCTGGACGTTTACAATTATCTGTAATTTGCAAAGATGCGCCAGGTCTTGATTACAGCAGTTTTTTTTTTTTTTTTTTTTTTTTTGTATCACGCTAACCATCACTAAACAGTGACAGTAATAACAGCTAATTTTGCTGGCAATATAAGAGGTGCTGGGGTGTGCAAACAATTTCACACCTGGATGTGCTCACTCAACCAAGAATATAGAGAAAGAGCTTCTGCCCTGAGACTCAGAAAAATATTCTCCTCTGCTTCTGTTCAGTATAGATTTCTAGACCCTGATCATTGCTTAAGAGATATTCACTGGGGGTAAGTTTTTATTTCTTGCATACTTTAAGGCACAGTTCATATTTCTGTTCTCACACTTTCCAAGCTATATGTATTGTTGTTGTAATTCATTATGGACTGCAACTTTGCTTTACAGATGTTTCAATTCTGACCTTTTATCACCCTCTAACAGTAAAAGTGTTGTCGTTCTGGTGAGTAAAAGGATTCGGGTGAGAAGGGGATCCTTAGAACTCGATTTGTCTTTTTCGCTTTCTGTGCTGTTGGTATATCTGGTGCAGCTTGTGACTGGAGACTGCAGAAAGGACCAGGTTTCTATGAAGTGTGGAGGGAGAGGGCTGGAGATTCCAAGCTAAAATAACTTTGTAAATTGTTACTCAAAGCTAGTCCTAGGAGAATCCATTGGGGTCTTTACATGTCGCGATGATTTTAAATTTGGGGGCGTTGAGAGAGCAGACGGAGCTGGAGACAGTGCTCCTTTGCTATCACAAGTATGCGGACATTTGCAACTGCAGGTGTACTCTGAATCTCTCGACTGGACAGCCCTTTCGACACCTCCCTCCACTTGGGAGAAAGTTTCAGGAATAACTGGCCTCTGAAACCTTTCAGGGCTGCTTTGCTGGGCCTTTGCCTCAAGCTGGGGGGGTGGGGTGGGGAATGAAGGGCGGGATGCCCCTTGTAAGCTATTGCCTGAGGGGCCCAAATGCTGCGACCTCGGGGTTGAGGGGCAGGATTGACTGAGAGGCAGAACCGAACTGAGCCCAGGAACCAGTCTGATTTAGGAACTCACCGAGGAAGACTCTCGCAGGAAGAGGTGCTATTCTATCTATAGATGACGCTGTTTCCTGACCCTGGAAGCAGCTAGAGATGTTAAGTGCAGGAGACTGAGAAGTCTTGGGCTCCCTCACCCCAGTGTAAAAAGGCCTTTCTCCCGCAGCGCGTACCTTTGGACTAAATTGTGTCCAAAGATAATGAGATGCTTATTGGCGCCGGAAAGAAAATTTCCCCTTCACCCACACCGCCCGCAGCTATTGTTCTCTTTTTCTTTTTCTACATGGGAAACATGGTCAGAATCAGGCTCTAGAACTCGAACTCGGGGGAAGTGCGAACGTGGGGAGGCGTAGTAGGCACCGGGACTGGGCGATGCTTTTGGTCCACGCCCCTCCTCCCAATCCTTCTCGGGGAATCAGTTTACTATGGGGTCAATACATTCTAAAGAGCGGAAAGTATTAACCCTTGAGGTTCAGAGAACGCAGAGGAAGCCCAGTTCCAAGGAGAGTTCTGGGGAGGACCCCTTGGCAGAATTTCTTGTTTAATTAAATTCATATTAAGAGATAGATTGATACAGGCGGGCCCTGACAACACCTCCAATGTGTTAAAATGCATTTGCTGGGTTTCAGAATTCCATGCACTCATAGTGGTTTGGCATGTGTCTGGTGGATTTTTTTTTAAAAAAAGAAAAATTAGTGTTGGTCTCGATATATGGTAGCTTTCTCTCTAACGTAATTTGAATAATTCAGCAAAGCCCCACTACCAGCTGTACTTCTGCAGCCTCTTCCATTCTTTTCAGCATTATAATTTTGGTTAATTTTCAATTTTAGGTCCTACATCTCTGCAATTTGTGTATGAATAACAGAATAATTTCCCTCTTTTGTTTCGCCTTTCCTGTTCCTGAATCTAAATAAAGATGGCTTTTTAGTATTAAAAGTGGAAGAAAATTACAGGTAATTATCTTTGACGGTAAAAACGCTGTAATCAGCGGGCTACATGAAAAATTACTCTAATTATGGCTGCATTTAAGAGAATGGAAAAAAACCTTCTTGTGGATAAAAACCTTAAATTGTCCCCAATGTCTGCTTCAAATTGGATGGCACTGCAGCTGGAGGCTTTGTTCAGAATTGATCCTGGGGAGCTACGAACCCAAAGTTTCACAGTAGGAAGGGGGAAAAAAGAAAAGAAAACATTTTTCCTAATGTAACAATGCGAATGCTAGAAAATGACAAGACTGATCGGTTTTAAACCATTCTGAAGACTGACTGAGCGTGGAAGTTGCTCAACAAAAAAAGGAACGGGTATATTGGTAAGTAGTCTTTGCTTTGTGTCTAATTATAGTGACTGTCCTTTTGCACGACTGTATGTCGCTGTCATTATATGGAGCACTCTGAGTATCTCTATTGACTTCTGATAAATGGCTCAGTGGTTTCAAGGTTCATAATTTGAAGGATGCCCAGGTCTGTAGCCATTAATTCTCGCAGTATGGGGCTTCCTGCTTGTATGACGAAAGGACTTTTCATTTCCATTATTTCAATGCTTTCCACAAGATCGGAGGATGTATTTCATCTAGGAGCATGCATTTTCCTACCTACCTAGCTTGCAGGGTTGTAAACATTAAGTAGTCACAATTGTGCATTTACTTTCTGTTTTTTTTTTCTCTTATTCTTTCCTCTTTTTTTTTTTTTTTTTGGTTCAAAACTGCTTCCAAACAAAGACAAATACAGCTGTATTACTTTGGCTGAGGGAAAAAAAAAGAACACTCAGTTTCAGCATTGGAAACTATTGGATGGCTAGAGGTTGTCAGTGGATAGATCACTCTAATTTTTTTTTTTACAAAAGTAGATAAATGTGCAGAAATTACAATAAAAATATAATATATAAAGGAAGCTGAGAAAACATCCATGATTAATGTTAAAGTACTTAAGACAAAGGCTAGTACAGCAAAGTGACATCTTCGCAGGCACTTGATGTTTATATATAGGGCTTTCCATATTAGGAAATGGGAATTATTTTAAGAAGGATAGAAAATATACTGGGAGGGAAGAGGGGTGATAAGGTAGAGACACAGAGAGAAATATACAGGACACTCCCAGCGTTTTGTGGCTTTTACTCCATATATGAAAGAAGACAAAAACATACAAAGTATATATACAACTAAAATTCAACAATATATACAGAAATGTTTCTTGATATAAACGTCCCTATTAGCTTAGTGAATGCCACCAATTCACCTAGTGAAGGTATCAAAGCAATAGATCCATGATTTTGGTTGTTTCTTCTGTCTTTCCTGATTCCAGTTCAGGGTTTGGGGGTGGGATGGGGAAAGAGTGGTTTTGTTTTGTTTTGAAATCATCATTCTTGCTCATTGCATTTTGATAAAACATGCAGCGTTCCCTTTATGGCAACGTTCTAATCTTACAGCCGATTTTTCCTTTTTCTTTAGAGAATGGCAGTTATGTGAGGGTCTTTCTTTCCTTTTCTTCTTCTTCTTCTTCTTCTTCTTCTTCTTCTTCTTCTTCTTCTTCTTCTCTTCTTCTTGTCAGTCTGGTATTG
Organism: Rhinolophus sinicus; assembly: GCF_057876585.1. Classification (NCBI taxonomy): domain Eukaryota; kingdom Metazoa; phylum Chordata; class Mammalia; order Chiroptera; family Rhinolophidae; genus Rhinolophus; species Rhinolophus sinicus. Next base: position 30,104,197 of record NC_142504.1, read on the forward strand.
GTAAATAAAAACGCAGGAGTCTGAACTGCTTCTCTTTCATCATGTAATGTCTTAAGCTCATTAAACAAGTAAAAACGCTGCCATGTTTGCGCAGATTCTTCTGGTGTGAGGAAAATGTCTGTAAAAAAAGTTGTTTTGATGGATACTCCCAAAGAGAAGAAGAGGCTCAGAGCCTGGATCCCAAGGATAAGGGAAAATATCCTTATAGTGAGGGGTTTCAGGAACGCTGGCATAGTAACTAGCCTCTTCCTCCCTCCCTCCTCCCTCCCTCCCTTCCTCCCTCTCTCTCCATAAGATGAGTATCAATTACCGAGGTTGCTCAAGGGAAAAGGCAGATGAGGAAAGAAAAGGAGAAAAAGAAAAGTAAGGTGGGAAAGAACGAAGAAGGAAGGAAAAGAAAGGGGAGGGAGGGAGGGAGGGGGAGAGAGAGAGAGAGAGAGAGAGAGAGAGAGAGAGAGGGAGAGAGAGAGAGAGAGAGAGAGAGAGAGAGAGAGAGAGAGAGAGAGAGAACAGAGAGAAAGAAGGAGGGAAAGGGGGAGAGAGAGTGCCCCAGACGGTCTCGTCACACAAGAGTTCTCCCGAGCCTGCTCCTTCGGCATGGTTTGGCAGCTGCAAGCAGGTCCGGATCCTCCTTGCCTTGTTCGGACGTTTCCCTAGGGTATCGATTTCCCTTGGACAACTCACATCATCTGTGGCCTCTGCATCGTGTCCTGATGTGGCGAGGAGTACCAATGCGAATAGCCCGGCATGTAGCTGTTTGGGGGCATACTGACGCCCTTGGCCGAGGCGGAAACGTCCCACACTGGAGGCAGTGCTGGCGACCGCGGTGACAGGGCCGCTGAGCCCGGGAGAGGGTCGCTCTCATGCGGGTTACTGCCCTGCTTCAGCAGTTTCTTAAACTTAGAGCGTTTGTTCTGAAACCATATCTTGACCTGGAACGAAACGCAGCAGTGATCATTAGGCCTGAAAAAAACATCCATCCAGTACCTCGAATTGAGGCTTTGGACGCAATTATTTAAAATAATAATAATAATAATAATAATTAGTAAAATCTATGCAAACGCCAAGCCCTCAAGTCCCTGCCTTCCTCCACCTCTTACCAGCCTCGTCCTCCTCCCCCACCCCCATTTACTAGGTATCTGGTCTGGATACCTAAAGTCATTGTAACCCTTCAGTTGGATGCAAACCTAGGTTTAAAACAACAGCATAAATAAGAATAAAGGTGAATGAGATAGTCGATTCAAAGCCTAAAGTAGGATTTTTAAACTGAGAACTTTTCGGATCAAAGTCCACTGAACGCACTCCCTCTGATAGTCTGTTTTTAAAAAATATTCACCAATACCCAAACCTGGCATCTCTCTGAATGTATAGTGAGCAAATGACTATGGACAGATTAAAGCCTGTACACTTATCACCAAATGCCTTGAACATCCCTATGCATACGTTGCATATGCCATAGACTGTGCATGGGGCATCTTTCTCCCACATAAATAAAGCCCTATAATCCTGCAGACATTAGGGATTGCACCACTCTCATTCCCTACTTTGTATGTTGCTTAGTCAAATTGTGGTCAAGAAGCACCCCATGATTGTTAGTGCAGTCACTCAAAGACAAAGGTCTCCTGAAAATTAAATGGAAATCAGGAATCTGGGATGGAACTATCTAAACTAACATACCAGGTCTACTCTACTTAATTTGGAGAAGAAAATTCTATGGTGCAGCTTCCTTTACCTTTAAAATTCCTTAGCCACAGGAATCTGCTTTTCCAAGAGGAATACAAGTTACTGAGTAGCAGGAATCCCTTCATATCAAGCCTCACATATTTCCAGTGGCAATATGGCGAGAGAAAGCAGGCAGAATTGAAAAGAAGAGCTTAGGAGCATTTGTCCTAAGGCACCACACAATCATTCCCCAGCAAGAGTCTCAGAAAACCTGACGATCACCCACCTCACATGAGGCCGACTCCCCCATGCAGCTAAGTTAATAGACAGGACAAAAACCACAGGTGATTGCAGCCTGGTTTTATGACCAGGGTCCTAATATACCTGCCTAAGCCCCTTCTTGTGAAGTCTGAAAGGCCCCATATGTCTTTCAAATTAGTAGGACAGCAGAACTTCAGCAACTGTACTTAACTGAAGCTTCACCTGCTATAATTTGGGGAGCATTTCTCTTTGATCTCCAACTTTGCTTTTGCTCCCAAGTCCTGTGTTCCAGGGAGGTACCTCAGCCTGCACCAGCCAGTCACCCAGAATGATTTAACCACTGAGCTTAAGGCAATCTTCAGAAAAACCCACGTCACCCATCCTAGGATGAATAGTTGGCACCTTGGTCCCCTTACTAAATCCTATTGGAGCCTATGCCTACCCACCCACCCCCATTTTGCTTCGTAATTCTTTCTTTCTATAACAATGAGTTGAAATCCTTATTAAGTCCGAGGGCCCACAAAAGGACCCTTAAAAAAATATGGATGGATCTTATTCTGCCTCCTGGCCTGAACATCTTTTTATCTTTCTCTTTCATGATGTTCTGTTCTAAAATAGGACTCGATTAAATGATGAGTTTGGTCACCAAAGGACACTAGACTGAGGTAGGGTCGCCGAGGGTTAGGAGGATGTGCAAATCCAATCCAGTATTCAATACCAGGTCATTTATTCCAAACTGTGTTGTCCGGGATAGTGTGTGACTGGAGCAAAGGCATTTGTCATTAATCTCCTTCCATCCTTGGTTGACTAGGCCAAGAATTCCTCCTGATGTGCTCCCTGCCCGATCTGCAAGCGGGGTCAGCATTTCAGGAATATTCGGGCTTCTCGGGAATTACCTGTGTTTGTGTCAGTCCTAAGGAAGCTGCCAGTTCAGCTCTCTCGGGAAGGGCCAGGTACTGAGTCTGCTGAAAGCGATGGTTTAAAGCCTGGAGCTGCAGGCTGGAATAAATGGTCCGAGGCTTCCGAATCTTTTTCCCTTTTCCATTGAATCTGATTTCCCCATTTTCAATCACTGTGGTTTTTTGTTGATCTGCAAGCAAAGGATACAGAGGAGCGGTCACCCGTGAGGCTATTGCTGCAGTCTCCCTGAGCTTGGCCTAACCAGCGCCGGGTCTCCCTAAAGGCTAATAAGGGTTTCCTTGAAGCGTCCCCGTGCCACCCTGATCTCTCTGGGTTCACGGTGCCCGGGTGCTCTCAACGGTTGCGAAAGCTATGCCCGAACCGTGACTCTGGCACTAACAATGCGCGGTGGCTGGACCGAGCGAGCGCCTTCGGCTCTCAGGCAAACAGCTTCGCTCTGCGGCCGCGGAGGAGGCGCCCGCGGCTCTCTGGAGCGCGCGGCGCCGCGGGGCGGCTGCTCTCTCCGCAGAGCGGGACCCCACATTCTGGCTTTACAGTGCCTTAAGCTCTGCTTGTGCCACCCTGGTGTTTATGCGACCAGTTGACTTGATGTCACTAGCTCCTAACCCTGTGCATCAAAACCTCTTGGCGTGTTCGAAATGATTCTGCTGAAAAGGACCAAAATCCCAAACAAAACACCACCAGCCGCTCAGACCAGCTCTCTAGCAGGCTGAACCTCACAAGGCAACTTTGTCCCCCTCGGGTGCTGAAAACCATGCTGCCAGAGGCCTTCTGCTTCGCCTCCGCAAACAAAGGAGCATCCAACATTGTATCGAAAACCCAGAGGGAGGGGGCCCGGTCAGGGGTGGGGGTTGGAGGATACCTCAAAGCCCGCGGGAAAGAGCCCAACTGTCACCAGCTTAACCAGAGCCAGAGGCCACGCCACCTTCCCTCTGGGCCACCGAAGCGCACCGGGCGCAAAGTAGGCCATTGGCTGCTCAGACTGGATTGGGGAGCAAAACACTCTCCCCAGTTCGAGCCCAGAAATGTCCCCAGGGCTGCCAAACGCGGGTCACAGCCCGGAGGGGACGAGGGAGGCAAAGGGCGCACAGACCCAGCGGTCTGGAGAGCGCAGTGCGGGCCAATTCGTTGAGCGAAGCCTGCGCGGAGCTAGAGGCGCGGCCGGAGCGGCGCGCAGGAGACTGGGGAGCAAGGCGGGCAGCGCAGCGGGGAAGCCGAGGGTCCGCGGTCGCGTGAAGGGGCAGGGCTGGGCGAGGCCGGCAGGCAGGCGCCAGGGGAGCGGGCGCGCACGAGGCCTGGCCGGGGGCGCGCCGGGCCGCCTGGGGGAGGGGGCCGGCGGAGGCCCGGGCGTTGAGGAAGTGAGCGGAGCGGGCGGGTGGGGTGGGGGGCAGCCGGGAGGCGGGAGGCGGGAGAAGCGAGCTGCCCTGGCGGCCTCTCACCTGTGTCGTCCCCTCGCGTCTGGGCGGCCGCGCTGCTGTTGTGGTAGGACTGGAGGTAAGGGCTGTGCTGCGAGTGGCTCATGTAGGGGTAGGCGGCGAGCGAGCGGTGGTTGTAGGAGTTGCCGCCGCCCGACGCATAGGGCGAGCCGTGGTGGTGGTGCTGGTGGTGGTGGTGGTGGTGCGAGCCGGCCGCCGCCGCCGCCGCCGCCGCCGAGTGCAGACAGTGCAGAGGGTAGTGCGCGCCTGCCATGGCCGGGGAGCTCTGCTGCGAGTGCGGCTGCGGCTGCGGCGGCGGCGGCGGCGGCGGCTGTTGCTGCTGTTGCTGCTGCTGCTGCTGTTGCTGCTGCTGCTGCTGTTGCTGCTGCTGTTGTTGCCCGAACTCCATGAAGGCGGATTTGGAGGAGTCCTGGCCTTCTAAGCCGTCAGCCATCGTAGTCATGGTCATCATCAAAACTTTGGGGGCTGGAGAAAGCCTTCTCCTGGGTTTCCTCCACCCTCCCCCCACTTGGCTCGCGCCGCTCTCCCCTCTGCAGCCACCTTAGCTCTTGGGATCCTTGCAAAAAAATAAAAAAAATTAAAAATAAGAGGGGGCGGAGGTGGTTCTCCTTCTCCCTCGCTCTTCTCTAATATATATATATATTTAATATAAAGAGATATAGTGAGCGGGGCCTTAACTCAAAGGGAGGAGGTAGGGGGAGGGATGGGAGAGGAGAGGGGGGAGGGGGAAATCTGCTCTCCCCCCCTTCGCTTCCCCCCTTGGATTTTTTGGGGGCTGGTGCAGTTTAAGGCAGAGATTTTAAGGTGGATTCTGCGAAAGTTGTGCGTCTGCTTTCAGACTTGATGCAGACGCCACGAGTCGAATGGTTTGTCTCCAAAGGGCAGCGCCTCTCCATTGGTCAGTCGCCCTCTGACGTCACAGGCGCACGGCTTCTACTGGTGTGTGCGCGGCTCGCAGAGTTCTTCGCCTACCTCCGGCAACTCCAATCCCAGCGCTGAGCTGTAGCCGGGGGCTGCGCCGGTCCGCGCACTGGGCCTCCGGGGAGGGAGGTGCCTCCACCCGGCATGCCGCCGAGGCCTCCCACCGCAGCTCGCGCCCCCAAACCCGGAGCCTCAGTTCCCAATACCGCAGCACTGGAACAGCCTGGCTGGGGGTTGTTCTCCTTCAGTCCCTTGCACCCTAGCAGGCTGCTTGTGCTCAGAAGCAGTGCACTCTGCATTTAAAGCAAGGCCCCCTCCCTTGACCTCTGCCCCCCCCAGTCCCACTACAGTCCCACGGGAGCGCTCTGTCACCGTGGATTTTTCTAGACGTACTTTATTGAAACCACAGAGGGAAGAAGAACCCTCACACCTGGGCCCCAACCATGGTGGGGGGGGTGAAGAAAAAGAAAAATCAGACCCTGTTCTGGCGAGGTTCCTGCCGTTTCAGGCCGTATTTCCTATATATTGAACAAAAAGGGTGAGAAATACCCCCCACACACACACCGCAGTAGCCTGTTCTGAAAGTGAATCATTGGAGGAATGACAGTAATGCATTTTTTCCTATTGAAAACAGAAGCTACTGTAATGCTTTCAAATATATGCAAATGATACATGCGGTTAGTGGTTTGGCAAATCTTGATTACAATATAAACTACCCAAGTAAAAGTGCCTTCGTCCTAAATTTGTCTCTCGATTACAATTCCAATTGATTTTATTTTATTGTCAACATTGTTAATGATAAAAATAGAGTCGTTTTACAGTTATTTTTACTTTCTGGAAGGAGGCAATTAGAGTTCTAATCAGGAATACACAAAAATCTCCCATGATTAACTGCAGTACTTTGTTCAAATTGCTGCTATAAAATTCAGAACAATTTGCCTGTAATGATTATGGACTGGGTTTATTTTGGGAGGTGGAATAAAAGTGGATATAGCATAAATTATCCTCTAATTATACACCAGTGTCGCCTCAATTATCCTCTTATCAAAATGGTTGTCTAACTGCCGCATTTAGTTTCAATTCTCTCCTTTTTTTCTATAAAAAGAACTTCATACCTTGTTATTATTAATCCATTTATTATTTGCAAGGGGATTTATATCCGCACATCCAGGTGGTAGAACCACTTCTCTTTCAAAGATGGACTGGGGAAAGACATTAAGTTCGGAGCAAACCAGAGCTGCGGATCTAGCCTTTCTGTCTCTCGTCTCCAGACCCGCTCAGGTCCAGGCAGCTGAGGAGAGACAGCGGAGCCCTGGGCGCGCAGCTCGGGCTCGGCTACCAGGTAGGACAGCGGGACCGGGGCTCAGGCGCCGAGGACTGCAGGCCTGGCCGCGCTGGCGGCGGGGTCCCGGGACTGCGGGGAGGCACAGGGAGTCCGCGCTGCCGGAGGATCCGACTGGGTGGGCAAGACATGCGGACCCCCACGGGCTCCGCGCCAGCTTTCGGTCTGCGAATAGCCTCCAGCGGCGAGCCTTTGGCCACACGCAGAAATGTATGATCTAACAGTTCCGCGTCAACGTGTCTACAGGTTGTGGGTACGGATAGGGATCTTTCCTTGGGAAAACTACTTCGGGCTTCTTTGCACCTTATTTTCTTGGACTCCATAAGTTATGTGACCCAAGGAACCCGAGAAATGGACAATTCAGTGGTGCCGCTCGCTTCTGTTATTCCAGAAAAGGTGGCTGGAGACGTAGCAGTTTGGACTCTATTTACATATTGCGCGTTGCTTCGCAGCAGCGGCTTATGCTAATTGATTCACCTAGCTCGCAGCCCGGGGGTCTCCTGGCATCGCCGGGCTAGTTTGCCTTTTCCTTTCTTTTGCTTTCTTTCTTTACTTTCTCCATTTTATCAGTTGACCCGAAGCTTGCTGCCCGTGGGTTTTCTCCAGGGTTCCCAGAGCAGCAACGTTTATGCTCCCCCCCCCTCCCTTTCCCAGCCCGCAGCGCTTAACTTCTTGAGCCTCGGGAGCCGGTTCAGTAACTCTGAATTCATTTTTAAGTGGCGTGCCTTGTTCCCCTCCTTTTAACAAGAGGTACACTTTAACACGCGAACCAGTAACTCGATCCACGCGTTTACAAATCGGCAGTGAATTAAAACAACAACAAAAAAGCTTCAAGGAAAATGAAAGGAGGGCTGGGTAAAGGAGAGATGTGTGCAGTGTGTGTATATGTGTTTGGGGGGGGGATAGAAGGGGAAGTCAAAGAAAGAGAAGGCCCCCCTCCCCCGGCGCGCTCTCGGTGCACCCGGGCTGCGCGCTGAGCTTGTTTGTAATGTCCTCAAAGCCAGCAGGTAGACATGGCAGTTTTATTGCTTTATACCCTGCAGCTTGCTGTTAACACGGTGAAGGCGGTTTCCCCCTCCCCGTGCACGTCTATGTTTCTGTCTTTATGCTCGCAGGTGCACTGCTTTGCTCACCGGCTTCCCCCAACTCTGGCCGCACCCGGAGAAGGGCGGGTCGTGGCGGAGCACGGGAAGGTTCCCGCACCACGTACGAGATCTAGGGCATCAGCCTCGGTTTGCAAAGTGTTTTTCCCCCCTTGTTTGCTTAATGCCGGTGGAAACCCTGAGGGCTGGAATTGTCCGAGCTGAGGATACAGGGCTCTCATCCCTCCCCCATTAGATAGAGAATAAAATCCCAGCAGTGTGTTCCAGAGGAGCAATCGTGCAGCTGCTCCGAGGTAGCAGTTGTATGTAGCAGTATTGTGAAGGTCCTGCTGAGACCTGCTGAGCGACTCAGATTAGGCTCAGACAGTCAGGGGCTGGGAGTGGAGCGAGCGAGGGGTCCCTCCTGGCTTGATAGAGGTCTCTGTGTGCTCTTGCGGGGTAGAATCCAAACTGCAGGCTTGAGCGTCCTGCTTTCTGTCGAGTCTCGGGAATAGGTAGACTGAGAGCTAGTCTGGCCCCACAGAGGGTGCCAAGGTGGTTGGTGCAGGGCGAGTGGCTGCCACGTGTGGCCTCTTCCACTAGCGCGAGGACTTCGGCGCGCAGTGGCTGTCTGGGGCCGGGGCTGCTCCCCCGCGGTCATTTCTCTCCAAATGATCTCGGCTTCCAAGTCCTTCGCCTAGTGTCATGGGCGGCTGTAATGAGCCGAGGCAAGGTGGTTGGAGTCATCACTGGCTCATTTTATTACAGCCGCACCTCCAGCCCTTCTGCAAAAGACAAGAACTCTCGGATCCTTCAGGGCGCCACGGCGATGGCGCACGCCCCAGGCGCTCCAAGGCCCCTGCGCCCGGCTCGCCGTCACCGGGACTCTGGCTCCTACCTCTTTGTCTTGCCCGCTGGGGAACCGGAGCCAGCCCTGGGGTGTGGGAAGCGGAGGGCAGGCGAGCCCTTAAGTCTTTGTCATTCAAAATAGAAGTAAAGCCGGCAATCCCGAGGAGTCCTAGGCTTAAGGCTCTTACAGGGCCTGTAGTAGTAGGTGAGGGTCATATTCACGAAGAAATTTTAAATAGAATCTGAGGCCTCCTTTTTGCTTTTTAAGGTGTTGGGGCTTGTATTTCCTCTGTCAATGGTATTTTGAGAGAAATACTCAGAGATTGCCAACACAAGACCCTGTGGGCCAGTGGGCCCAAGGCCACTGTGGAAGAAATGTGCTCTTTGGATGGGAAACATCTCCTCCTGTTCTAGCTATGGACGGATGTTTGCGGCACACACAGGCCAGAGAATGTGTTGGGTGCCGGGCGGAGGGTTTACAGCTTCCTCTGGCTATAGAAGTACATTCAAGCCGGCAGGGCCTGGCTGGGTTTGGTTGCTAAGTTGGGCTCAGTTATCACGTTAATTCTAAAGAAATTAGACCTGGATAAATAGCCTTTGAATTCAAAGAAATAACTCGGTATTGATTTACATAGCCCTGCTAAGAACCCCCTTCTCAACGGGAGACATTGGTGGAAAAAAATTCCTGCTAGTCTTTTTTCCAGTCAACGTAAAGTTCTGTTTCTGTACGTGTGTGAGGAAAGGGTGCTTGACATGCTGGAAACCCAGGCACCCCTTTCCCCTCCCCCAGCACATACACCTGGGAAAGCTTGGGGGGCAGACATGAAAGCTGCCTCTTTCTCCCTTTCTTAGCCCAGGCCAATGATGGTATCTTCAGGAGTATCCAAAAGAATCAGACTATGTAAGAAAGCGCTGAGATTATGGCATTACTTTCTCTAGTGATAAAATTATGCCCATATTAACACATTCCCCTCCCATGCTCCCAAAATCCAGCTAAAAGGTGGGCACTGAAGTCTGGGTGCAACATCTCCCTCATCTCTCCAGTCCTGGGTCCCAAGAACAGGAAATCCCAACGTGGATGGCCTGGCCCATCAGGGCCAGTAATACCTACTAGGGGCTTCACAGACTTTTTCTAGACTGTCCAATTTGGAGAATATTAACTAAGCATGTTCCAACCTAGAGATTCCTGCTGCAGGTCTTTTCAAACCTAGGGGAGTTATGAAAAAGAAGCTAAGTAGGTCCTCAAATTCAACATGTTTTGCCCTCTCCCTGACCCCATTCCCAGGGCTGTATGAACATCCAAAGCTTTCTTAACACTGGGAGCCAATATGCTGGGCCTAGAATGGATTCAGGGAGAAAATAACACGTTTTTGCCATCCCCATTTGGGTATTACATACAGAAGTCTTCTTCTCTCTCTTTTTTTTCCTGCTTTCTTTCCTTCTTTCTTTCTCTTTTATCAAGCAGAGGACCCCCACTCCCTAATAAACAAATACTCTTCCTTCTCTCGGTCCAGGAAAAAAGAACTCAACAATGTTTAAACACAGGTTAAAACAAGGTAAATGGTGATGTTTGTCTTTTTAATCTGTTGGATAAACCAAGGCTGAGCCCCTATATTTGTCCTGCTGGGAAATGTTGCAGGACAAAGGAGGAAGGGAAAGGGTGTTAGAAGTTAGCTTTAATCAAGCTAGGCTTTGGAAACCAGGACCCCCTGACCATTGTAGGATAAATGCAGCCCTAGAGTGGCAGGGAACAAGCATCAACAGGAAACAGCAGACTATTTTTAGGCATAATAAGGAGTTAATATAGCTGGCCAAGCGTCTTCCTAAATGCCTCGAAGCATCTTCTATTTTAATTCCATCATCCCTTCATCAGCAGTAACAATAACAAAGTCACAGCAAATGCCTCAACATTAGGGAGAGCCAGGTTTAGGGCAGTTCTTGGGGGAAAACCTGGGATGGAGAACATCTTTTTGCTATTCTGTGAGATCTTAGATGGTGCTCTTGTTAAAACAGAAAAAGAAATGAAAACTACTTTTCATTAGAGAGAGAGTTGGTCTGTACCTGACTACTCTTGTGATGTAAATGCTCTGATGATTTTCATATTCATACCTGGTCACAGACACTTTGAATCCCCTTTATTTTGTAACATCCCAATGTACATGATAAAGTATTTTATTGGGTTTTTAGCAAAACTTTTCTTAGAGGGCAACCAGTTTGAGAGCCCTTAGAAGAAGTAAGGGTTTTTAAAAATAACTCATTCTCCCACGGTGCCCCTTCTCATATATATGTCTATATATCTATATCTATATCTGTATCTATATATCTATATCTATATCTATCTAGCTAGCTAGCTAGCTAGCTATATATATCACAAATCTGGGAGAAAACAAGTCCCCCTCCAATCTACCCAGAAGTAGCAAATAGTATTTTTCTGTAGGTTTTACTAATATTGTGCAGAAAGCAAAAATGCTCTCCTTCTCTCTGTCAGGTGAGGCCCCTTCCCCCACAGAACTCAAAGCCTTTGCTTTAAATACACACTGAGGGTTGTGTCCGTTTGTGCACGTAGTTTGGTTCCTACTTCTGTTCATGATCTTCCTTCCCACATGCTTTGTGGAGAGGGAAGCAGAGAGAGAGGAAAAGCAGGGAACATAGCGAGGAGTTAGAGAACGAAGATGACAGCGTGCACAAGAGAGAATGAGTGTGCAGCTGCTTCATTTGGAAAGTACCTCTCCAAGTTTTCGCCTCCATCCTGTTCACTAGGGACCATTGCCCCCCAATGTTAGTTGCATAACAAATAAACGAAACTAAGGCTGATAAAGGGGCCCCCTTTGCCAGTGGGTCTGTCTCACGTGTACTTACTCCCCGACTTGGGTGGGGGGCTGGCTAGAGCTAAATACCTAGCGGCCCACCCGGTAGTCTTCTCTCCCTCTTTCCTCCCCATCCCTTTGCTTGCTATCCCCTCAAACACCTAGGGCATCACGTTGCTCATCTAACAGTTAAGTGGTCCATCCAAAGAGGAGGATCATTTAAAAGATTACAAAAGAGGTCACCCTCCCTGGGCAAGAGAGCCATTTAACGAACTAGGCGCTGGAGGCGCAAAGGTCTTGGGCCCAAGAGTTAAAAAGTGAGTAAAGCCTTTTGGGGTTTCAGTGCAGCTGTCCCAAACAGACAGGCCGGCTTCCAGGGCGCTCCTGGGGGGTTGCAGTGAAAGAAGGGACGGGGGAGGGCAGGCAGAAGCACAGAGCGACAGGAGCGCCTCGTCCGCAGCTGGCTTCCACGCGCCGCCGTCTGCTGGGAACGTGGGGCCGGGTAATGGAATTCAGGAGGCAGAGATCCTCCAAGAGCCAGCCACTGTCTTGTACAGATTTGTAGAGAAACCCTCACTGTAATTAAAACCGTACAGTCAGATTAATTCAATGTGTTGCTCGGCAGCGTGTTTAATAGTAAAAATCCGCTTTAAAATTGAATTAGGGTCGAAGAAAATGTCTGCGAGACCCGACGGATTTGCCAGCTTTCATTGAAGCCAGCCCGAGCTGGACTTCGGCGGTCTTTGCACAGTGTCGCCCCCTCCCCTTTCCGTAGTCCTAGTGGGGAGGGAGGGAGATGAAGGTGGGCGGTGGGGGGTGATCAGTGTGGTGTGCTAGTAGTTTGGGCGAGATTCTGGGCGGTCCAAGCCAGGCCCAGGTGGAGCGCAGGGCCTGGGTTACCTCTCCGATCTTCGGGTTCAAGGCTATACAGATTTTTGACACCCAGGACTTACTCCCCCTTCTCACCCCTTCGCGAAGTTCACGACTCAGGTAGGGTTTGGGGAAAGAAGAGAGCCCTGCTGTATCTTGAAGCAATTTCCCACTGTGTGTTTCCGCGTGTGGCAGAGATTGGAGCCCTCTCTGGACGCTCCAGTGACAGACAGGAGAAAGTTGTGGTTCCCTCCACCACGCCAACCCACCCCCCTTTCTTTTCTTGAAAGTCTTCCAAAAATTAAGAGTAAGATTTCAAGCGCGCTGTCAAAATGTCTCCCAAGCTTTGATTTGGCTGGCCGCCCCCTTTGCCTCTCTCCCCACCCCTGATCCCTCGTGTCTCCGGTGATGTGAAGTAAACGTTAGTATTATGTTTTTCCCCTTTAAGGTTAGACACCTTAGAGCTAAAAACTTGCTCCGAAGTTCCTGGAAGTGGTGGCAGCTGAATGCTAACCGAGAGGCTCTCGTTTGAGACCGCTGGGAGGCGGGCTGGGGGAGGGGTGAAGGTCTGAGGGGGCTGGGCCCCGCTCTTTCCCAAAGCCAACCAGGTTTTCCGGGGCTCGGAAATGGTCCCAGGCTCCCCTGTCCCCCACCGACCCGGTCATTGCGGCGGGCTCCCCGGCTGCTGAATGCGCGCGCGCGCGCGCACACACACACACACACGCGCGCGCGGAAGAAAATTCCCTAACGAGTTAGTCACATCATCAGGCCTGGGAAAACAAAAACCGCTGTGGGTCCTCGCTTCTCCGGCAACAGGCGCAGACGCTTTAATTGCCGCAAATTGTCACTCTGTCCCCTTTTCATTTTCTCGCGCCTTCGTTTATTTTTAGTATACTTCAAATGCCTACACACTTCCCTAGCAAGGAGAGCGCGGAGCAATTATTGCCTTTGCCTTCAGGGCCTGCTTTGCCAATCACGGAATGGGACGGAGTAAACAGGGCGAAAAGCGAGTCACGTCATTGGTCTTGCTTATTTCAGGTGGAGGGCGGTGAAGAACTCTCCCTGCCGCGCCGCCCCCTCTTCGGTTCTCGGGTCCTAATTATCTTCTCGGGTCCCAATTATCTGGAAGAAAGGAGATGCGCCCCCTCCCTCTTCCTCCCCATCGCACCCCACCCCAAGGGCGCCAAGTTTTCCTCGAATCCAGCAAATCCCGCCAGAATTGGCGGGTTTCTCAGAGAGTAGTTAGGAAAGGAGAATTCCTCAGGGACCCAGCTCTCAATTCTGTATTGAATAGAAGGACAAGTGTGCAGGCCCCTTCCCCGCCCCAAGGCCGGGGAATAGGGTCCTCAGAGGGCTACGGGGGTAATAGGCGCCCCTGGACAGGTGATACAGAACTCCAAGCGGGTCTCTGCAAGGGAAGCTTTTAGTTTGGTTTTGAGACGTTTGGGAAAGTCTGTTAGGACGGCTATCTATCACATTGCTGTTGTTTTAAATATTAGCCAGGAATTCTTAAAGGAGAACTTTAAATTTCGAAACGAAGTGTTTTGAATGCTGCTGAGGCTCGTTCTGCACCCTATCGTCTCTTCTCTCCTTCTTTCTTGGGAGACGCACAGCGGTCCGGCTGGAGAGGGAGGCAGGTGTCTGTAGCAGCAGCCCAGGGGGGTCTCCGGCGTCCTGCAGATGGATCACAAATGAATCATTGCGGGATTAACTTGTCTGTCTGCTGAATTGTCTCCAACTGCAAAAGCTGCTCGGGTGGCGCCTGCCGGGTGGTTCGTGTTACTCGCGCTTCCTGGGCGCTCTGTCTCTTCCCTGCTCCGCCAGGGCTGGCGGGCCAGCCTGGGACCTGTCCGGCGTCGGGGCCGGCTGGCAGGGCGTTTTCAAGGAACGCAGCGAGTATGAACTGCTTCCTTCTCACACACACCCCCTTCCTATTTCTTTTTTATGAAAACATTTACAAGGCACCTAATTTCAGATCATGGAAGTAAATTTCATGCTAGGATATATTTTACAAAACATGTAATCTTTCGGGGCCGGAAGACGTTTAATTAAAACCATACTTTGGCAAGTTGAGTTTCAAAGCGAAGTCACACCGGCGCAGAAGGCTAATTCATATTCAAGATGCATCCTGTGATCCCCGTTGTTTGAAAACGCCAGCCCGCGACTTGCCCAAGCGCCTGGAACTCGAGTCCTGCGCTTGCTCCACAGACTCCCTATGCTCAGCTGCTCTCCCGCGGGCTGGCTCGGGTTAGCTGCCTGGTCTTGGGAAGATAGAGGGAATCTTCCTGGAGCACCGTTAGTGACCTTGAATGACTCCCGCTGGATGGCCATGGGGTCCCAAGTACAGGAGACTAGCGGGGAAGAGCAGGCAGGGGCCAGACAAATCGCTTTAAGAACTCTCTGAGAATCCCAAGCCCCCTAGCATCCTTCTTGCTCCCTGGCTGACAGCTTTCCCTGCTCTACAGAAAAGGGAATCTTGCCCCCTGACACCCTAATTACCTCCATTCCTGATGACCCAGAATACGAGGAGGTTTGGCCAGCCCCAACAGATTTGTGGGCACTGCCCTCAGAGTCCTCACAGAGGAGTTAGTATCGGTTCCCAGAAGCCTCTGCACTGTCAATGGCATTTCTGTAGTCCTCCTTTGCCATTTCCCTATTAGGTGACCGGTCCTAACTTCAAGCAGAAGGCAGCCCTACATGGGAAGAACATGCTCCCCAGCCCAGTTGGCTTACCAACAAGCCCTGCTGTCACAGGGTACTAATAATGGTCAGTCATGCCTACTGGGGTGGGCAAGAGCCAGTAGGTACCCCAAGGTGTGCACAGAGGGGAAACAAAGCGACTGCAGGGCAGTCTGGGTTAGAATTGGCAATGCCTGTAAGCAGCAGCTCCAGCTGCTGAAGCTGGGTTCCAGGTCACTATCCTGAGTCCAGACCTCAGTGTTCTCCTCCTGACTCCCAGCCTGCTCATCTCGTCTTCTCTCAAGGATGACAGTGAGTAGTTGTCATCAAAGTAGCCTCGTGGATAATCTGAATCCTGCCTCAAGAAAGAGGCTGGGGCATGAAATTGAGACTTATGGTGATTCAATTTTACCCAAAATGCTCAAGAAGAAAAACCTTGTTATTTATCACAGCCACTCCCAAGATAGGGAAGGAGGATTTTGCCTCAACTGGGGGCAAGTGAAAATTATTGATTGGCTGATGGACTTTTTTTTCCCCAGGCCTATCATTTTCTTTCAAATGCACCATTATTCTCCTTAAAGCACAATATCTTTGTACTTTATAAGTCAATGATAAGAAAAAACTGAAATTTGGTGTTCAAGAAGTATTTTAAACAATATGGTCATCGTAGCTTAAAGCCTCATTGGATTTCATTGGGCCATTTTAGGAGAAAGCTTAATTTTTGCAAAGACAATCCCAAAACACAATTGTGATAGTTTTTTACTCTATACAGAGACGAGACTATCAGCTGGCATTTTTGAAGTTTCAGTGGGTATCTCCTTCACAGATAGACATGGATGTTGGCAGCTAACTGCTTAACAGTATGTCAACCTAATACTTATTGGTTAAATAATATTGATCTTAGATTAATAGGTAAGACCATGAAGTCACTCGTTAGTGCCTTGCATTTTGGAGGGCTGCAGAGGGACACTGGTTCACACTCAAAAAAAAAAAATAAATAAAAAAGCCATGTTGTAATTGCAGGCCTTCGGGTGAGAAAGAAAGACCAAGAGACAAACAGAGGCACTGCTGGGATGGTTGTAAGCATGACATTGTTTGAGCTGAGCACTAAAATGTATGTACCTGACCAAATGCATTTGAAGCCTAATCCTACTTTGGAGACTTGTGAATTACACAAAAGGGGAGAGGAACTGCAAATAATAATCCCCACCTGTTTTATTTCAATGATATGAACAAGCAGTTTTTCTGTCACAGACAGGAGAGCTCTCAGGGGAGTTGGAGGCCCATTTGTGGGCAGTGATTCTGGCAGGGATATATGGTGGGAAGAGTACAGGGTGGTTGGGAACTGTCAGGATGGTGCTGCAGTGACAGCAGGCAGCAGCGTTGGTGTGCAGAAGGGGCAGGACAGGTAATATTTCCCAGCTGGCCCACCCCTTCTGCAGCCCCAGAGAATGAACCTTATCATTTCCAGCCTCAGAGCTCGGGTGGAGGGGGGAAAGGCCCAGACAAGCTGGAGATTTATGTCACTTCTCTACCTTTCTAATTCCCTCTGCCCTTCTATAATTAGCCCCATTTCACAGATGTGGGAGCAAACACATGGTCCTCAGCACACAGACCACTTTGGTGTCTGGAAAAGGGAGCGGGATGGAGCGCACATGTTCTAGCTTCTCATCTCCTTGGCAACCATGGGGGCTGGGAATGGGGGTGGAGAAAGAGCCCAGTTTGGGGCCTATGTGTACAAGCAATGTTTCTGCTTCTGAGACTCATTTGGTCAAGGGGTTAGGGGTAATTTTCATGCGACAGGTAAGACTCGAGAGGATCAACACTGAAACAAGACTCAGGACTCTGAAGCCGGCGGGTCTAGGATTCCCTGACTTCCGGCCAGGGCTCTTTGAACAGACTCTTCTCTCTTGCCTTCTAACTTTTTCTCAAAGTCTGAATACTTTAACCCTTACTTGTAGTAAATGTTTTTGTAGTTTTAAAATGTGTCTATTTTCCCCAGAAATCTAGTGTGCCAAGGCAAGAATCAATACTAAAACACCCTTTTTATGTTTAAAGTGGGTTTTAAAGGCCTATTGTGGGAGAACCGAGATGTCAATGTGACCCTGAGGCGCAGTAAAGAGCGGGATTTTATTGGCCGCCGCATCCCGGGTGGGCTCAGCCAGAGTTGGCTCACGTGTGCGCCTTATCATGCAAATCCGACGGCTGGGGCATGCGCACTGCTTGGGGGGGGGGAGAAGCCTTCGATTGTTGTTGGGACCAAGACTCTCTGATGCTCAATAATTAGGTTGCCTCATTAAACAAAAGGTTTCCCCATCATTCCCCTCCCCCCGCCGTTCTCTGCCGGAGCGCCTTACAAATCAACCTGATTACCGGTCTCCCACCCCCAATCTCTGCCATCCAGACTTCGGTCCACGTCTCCTACTTCTTAGGGTCTCCGCATATTAGGGTGCTTTACATACCTCTCCATTATTCCTTTTCTTTTGACCTGCTTTCAAGGATATTAAGATCTGATTTTCTCTTCATTTTAGGTCCCCACCCTCACCTCTCCCTGTCAACCAGATAAATTCCTTAGCGGTTGATCCTAGAAGAAAGAGTGTCAACACCGCTGCTCCTCGTTCCACTAGACTTCGATCCCCACCCCCACCCCCGAGGCCGTGTAGGTTTCAGTCCAAAGTGCAGAAGCGTGGGTGGCCCAAGGACTCGATGGGCACTAGAGTGGGTCACCAGTCAAGCCCGCCCGCCAACCTTCAGGCATCAGCCCAGGCCGCTAAGAAGCCAAGGCCAGATCTGCAAGCCCTCCGGGGGTGTGTGGGGTGCTGGTTTTTGGGTTCTGAGCCCCCACTTTGTGGGAGAACCTCAAGATTGACTCAGGGAACGCCTCCAGGGGTGTCCTTTAAACCGCTCCAGGATCCCCTATGCGGGCACAGAGGCCCCAGGGATCCATCTCTTTGGTGCGGAATGGCCTTTTCTGGAAAGGGATCTCAGTGGGTGAGAAATAGCCACCATTACGTTTAAAGCCCCCCGCGGGAAAGCGTGGCTTTGCTAGAAGCTCCGCGGGACCCGCGTGCGGCGTCGCCGAGAAGACCGCGCCCACACGCGCTCCCGGAACCGCATTCAGCTCACTCTCCCTAGTAGAAACAGGCATCGCTCCTCTGGCTTTCAATTACTCTCAGCTTACCTGCAGGGCGAACGGATTTGTATTTTTCCACCAAAAACCCTCCTTCGCTGGATTCCCCCAGGTTCCCCCTTCCCCCTCATCCGACCTTAACCAGAAGGGCGAGATAGGGGTTTGATTCTCTGATATGACACGAATAATTGTTGCATCATGTAACTTCCTACATCTTGGTTTTAATTTGCAGTGAACCAAACAAAGATATTTGCAATTTTAAAATAAGCACTCGATTTAATAAATGGGAACATTGTGCAGGGAAGACTATGCCCCCCACCCCCCACCCCCTTCAGAAGACGTTATTAGCTCTGACAGCATGCCGCTCAGGTTTGCGGAGAGGATTTTGTAAAGGGATGACAGACAGGAAGGCCAGCAATCATGGGCTCCTTGGGCTGAAGCCTTTTTTTCTCTTTCTTTTTTTTTTTTTCTTTCTTTCTTTTCTTTTCTTTTTTTTTTTTTTTTTATCAGAATGTTCTGTTCGATGCCATTTATCCTTGATGATAGAAAATTGCGCTGTTGCCAGGACGCTGCCGCCGCCGCTGAAATAGAGGGCAGGAGCCACATTTCCATTTTCCGGCTTGAAAGCTATTCAAATGAATTTGCAGGGGGTGGGGGTGGAGGACGTCTAGCGATAAACAAATGAGAATAAATCGAGTTCCCCTTTCCATTCTTTCCTTTAAATGGGTAGCTCTTCATTTCCGATATAAAGATTTTTGTTCATCAGTGTTTTGGAATACCTGGGAGGTAGTGTAAGCCAACGTACAAATTATTTTGATGCTCTTAAAGTGACTAATCACATAAACATTGAAAAAGAATGTATGTCTAAATATATATAAAGTATAAGAATTATATATACATAGATCCCGTATATATACATACCTTCACACAATTCCAAACTACAATGGAGGATAAACTCTTTCAGCAGAGTTTCAACTGAATATAATTTGCAAGCAATGCTGGCTGTTGGTGGTTATGGACTTCTCACTAGTTGTTTATATGTATTATTAGAGGAGATCATTTTTAAAGCCCTCCCTCCATGTTACACATTTCAGGATGCTGTATAATTTAATTACCCTGTAGGTTTTAACTGATTTAAACATCCTCCCCTCCAAAAAATAAAAAAAAATAAAAGTCACCCTCTGTCATGTAGTTTTTCAAATTAAGTTTCCAAATTTACCTTTAAAGTTTTCTAAGCAATTCAAGTCAAAAGAATTGGTGTACCGTGTCTCTAAAGGATAAGAAATCAAGAAAAGCTGAAGCCTGAGCTTTCCTTACGTAAAATTTAGGTTCTTTGCTAGCTGAAAAATATCCTATGTCAATAAGAACTTAAGGGATCACATCCAAAATATGGCATTAAAAAACGAGAACTTAAAAAAAATACAACCTATTAGAATAGATATGAACATTAGCAATGTCTTGACAGAAACTATAAAACTTGTAGGGCCCCCACTGAGTTTTAACAATTAAATGACTTTTATTGAATTCTAACCCTAGTAATGTTTTTTTGTTTCAGTCAGGTACCTGCGGTTAGAAACTTTTCAGTGATATAAAGGCCTTTAAAATACAGCGACTAATTGTATCGGAGATTTCAGCTGGTACTTTAAAATAATAATAATAATTAAAAACACCCGACATTTTAAAACATTTTTTAAATGAGTCGCGGGGTCTCTAACTACTGCGTTTTAGCTCCATGATTG
Organism: Rhinolophus sinicus; assembly: GCF_057876585.1. Classification (NCBI taxonomy): domain Eukaryota; kingdom Metazoa; phylum Chordata; class Mammalia; order Chiroptera; family Rhinolophidae; genus Rhinolophus; species Rhinolophus sinicus. Next base: position 30,123,896 of record NC_142504.1, read on the forward strand.
TTTCCGAGTGATAGGCCACCGCTGAGCAAAACAGGGCTGCAGAGAGAATAACTGTAAAATCAGAAAGAGAGAAAGGAGGAAGGTGAGTTGTTACTGGTGTCCTGAACTTTAAGAGTAGAATTTGCGGGCCACTCCCTCCGGCCAGCCAGGATAACTAGTTACCGATTCGCGAACAATCCTTGTTCAGGTGGAAATTTGCCCGTTAACAAATTAGCATGATAATGAAAAAAAACAGTTATCGACACCCTCAAAAGAAGCTAAATAAAGCAAGGAAACGGCCTAAGAAAGTCCAATTTGCTGTGTTTGTTGTGGTTAAAACAATTGGACGTGAGTGTAGAGTGTTTAGGCACCGAAAGAGGTTTCTCCTTTATCCTTGGCCCTGGGAATTGTGTTCCGAACGGCAAGCTTTGCTAATGGGCTGCTCTCCCGGTTGAGGCAATTCGCGGGCTTCCTCGGTGAGTTTCCCCTCCAGGTACGAGCTTGGGGCGCGCAGCGGGAGTCTGGCGCCGCCGGGACGCAGAAGGCGTGGGCGCTCGGGTGGGGCTGCCGGGCTCCAGCAGGGGGACTCCAGAGGGGACTCCCCCCACCCCCGACCCCGCACCCCTGCGGGGGATAGAGCCTGACTCCAAGCTCCCCGGTTCTCCGCGCGAGACCCGCGTAAAGGACGTTACGCACAGGAGGTGGGACCTCCTTGGGTGCCAGGGCGGGGGTACACGCGGGAAGGACCCCTGGTCCCCTGGCGTTGGGTCGTGTGGAGACCTCTCTCCCGCATCCATCCTGCGGAGTCTTCATCTCGAGCCACTTCCTGGACTTTGGCCACGTAGGGTGGACCGGTTTGGAGAGTGGCCTCGAGCCAGGGGCGGGAGGGTAAAGGGGGAAAAGGTGATGAAAGGAAAGAAATGGTCTTCGAGGACTAACCTAAAGGAACTTGGAAGAGCCAACACGATGAAGTTGCCTGTAGGAAAAAGCGGGGCTCAGCTGAATGAATGGGCTGCTGGTGTTGGGACTTCTTGTTGTGTGGGTGTCTGTGTGTGGCTGGACGGGCAGAGTTGCGGAAAAGTTGAGTTTAGGGTGGAATTGTATAAATCAAGGGTGGAGACCGTAGAGTAACATCCCGGGCTGAGAACCACCGCCCCAACCCGCGCAATCAGATTCTCAGCCGGAGTGCTGAGTCCTTATAAAACTGCACGTTGAGCTACACCCTGGCGCGCCCTCTTCGAGGTTATGCAGCTAAAATCAGTCAAGTTTGGAGGAGGGGAGGTTATTTCCCTCTCCAAGAGGTGTATCCACTAAGCATTAAAAATGAAAGCGATTTTCTCCTTCACTTTCTGAGATCCTAGGAATATGGGACTTGCCTTTTTCCTCAACAAAAGAACGGGCACTTCTGAAAGGCTGCAGAAACACTCGCTCTTTAGGGGTTCCAGCATCCAGGAATGTCACACGCGGTGGAAACACAAAAGCTCAACATTTTGATATTTTAAAAGATTTTCCCTTCTTTTAAATCTTCTGCGTAAATGCTGGTTGTAAGGTGAAAGTGCTTTCGTGTGAAAACATACGGCAGGGTTCCCTTTCCTTTTCATGTATACTGGCAGCTGCAAAACATTCCAAATGAGCTAGCAGGTCATTGTGGAGACTTATTACTATGACAGTCAGTACAGGCCTCATCAGCTAGCCAAAAGCCTTGCCCCAGAAAATGAGAAAAGAGAAAGCAAATGTGCTTTACAATGCAAAGCACTCTAAATTCTGTATTGACTATCAAATCCCAAATAACTTTTCGTAGTTAGCCCTCGTGCTATTAACCCACCCCATTCAAACTCTGGTTCCCCTGTGTCCCAGGGCTACATTCTTACTTATTTCTCAAGTCTCTAGAGCTTTAAATGTGCAATGCAAACAGTAAAGAATCACATTAATCCTGCTTTGATCTTCGAAGGGAGATGGTAGCAGAAATCAGGTCACCACACAGATAGGCACTGCTGTGAAAAGGAGCCCCCTCTTTCTTTTCTTTTCTTTTCTTTTCTTTTCTTTTCTTTTCTTTTCTTTTCTTTTCTTTTCTTTTCTTTTCTTTTCTTTTCTTTTCTTTTCTTTTCTTTTCTTTCCCTTCCTTCCTTCCTTCCTTCCTTCCTTCCTTCCTTCCTTCCTTCCTTCCTTCCTTCCTTCCTTCCTTCCTTCCTTCTTTCTTTCTTTCTTTCTTTCTTTCTTTCTTTCTTTCTTTCTTTCTTTCTTTCTTTTGGTCCCTTCAGGATGTCTCCCTTGGCTTCAGGACATTCATTGCCAGTTGGCAAACTTTCCGGCTCAATATGAACTATGAATAACTTTTTGTTTAAAAGCTGGATGAGTAAGCTTCTTACATAGAGCGATTTCTTGTCTCATAGATCTAGATACTGAAGTTAATGTACTCATCTTGTCTACATGGTTATTTACATAAATATATCGGACCATGTTCCAAATACATGCCTCAAATGTAACCTCCAGGGGACCTTAATTGCCTAAAAAAAAAGTTATATTTCCTCTGCTTTCTTCACCCCCGAGTCCTGAAGGCATAGAATAATGGTAGTTAATCTGCTTAGATAATTTAAGACTTAAAGATTAGAAGGCCTATATTGACAATTTCAAAATTCAAGACTGAGTGCTTTGGCTAAGCAAAGCTTAGGAGATGACTGATGTAATGAAAGAACTGCCAAACACTAGACTTTATTAAAACTAAAAAGTGTGATGTTTTGTGGCTTTGAAAGAAATGATTGTTACAATACTCACTCAGTACAAATGTATCCGTAAACAAACAACTAGAGGGGTATTTAATTTTATGCTACCTGATATTTAGACACACAATACAGAATTTCACTGTGCTTGCATATACACACAGATAAATTTTACAGTGCTTTTCAAACCACCTCCCATTTATATATATAAATATGGTTAATTGGTTAGTATAGTTAGTATAGCTGAGCTACATACTCAGTACAAGTGATGTGTTCATAATCATAAACATTTGTGCTATGTACACATTCTTCCCCTCATTTCTCAATTTTCTGTCATAGCATCAACATTATATTGCAAGAGGCTGCTTATGAAGCTATAGCTGCCACCCAGCTTCTTCACAACTTGTTGAATGGGAGGGTCACATGCAGCTATCTGAATTTGCTAAAAAAAAAAAAAAAAAAAAAAGGTATTCTGCTTCAAATCATTCCTACTAAAGTTGATTATCATTTAACCTCAATAGGCTAGCCTTCATGACAGCCCAAATCACACTGGCACTGAGGCAATCCAAATGCTTGTACATGTAGGAAGGACAAAGTACATTAAACTGCTTTGCATCAATGATATCCTTTTAAAGTGATTTTAGACAACTGGTTTGGGAGCACAGCATGGAGGGAGGACTAAAATGGAAAGAGAGCTCCTGAGGGAAGAGGGCAAAGAGAAAGCAGGTGAAGGAAACACACACACACACACACACACACACACACACACACTCACACTCTCACACATGTGATTCTTCAGACAGAGAAATCTTTTGTGGCCATAGGTTGTATCCTGTGAATTGTTGAGAATATTCTCAGACTCAATGTCTGTTCTCACCTTAGTGGCCTCTCCTTTCCTTGAGCCATTCCTTCAAATCTGTTATCATTAAAATCAGGTCTTAGAGAATTTTTTGTGGAAGCTACCAAAATATTTTTTATAGGATGTTGGGGATATTTTATTGGCTGCAGATGCATAAAGCGTTGCATTAAGCATTCCAGGAATGCTCATTATGGTGATATTTAGTTGAAAAACTGCATTGTGTTTATATCAGCTGATTTGTGCATTGTCTTACTTGTGATTTAACCTTGCTCTATAGTTCATTTTATAAGCTAACTTTATATACATTTTAAAGTCAAAAATACTTTCTCTCTGGAAAAGCAACATATGTTGGTTACTTGTTGGTCTTTAAAGATGTAAATAAACATTGCATCTTAATTACATTTAGAGTTTTGCTAAAAATTCTAATCTCTTCAATCTGCTCTTTTCCTTTTCTCAGAATTCTAAGAGACTGATATGTCATATGTGTGTAAGGAGACAGAATAGCCCTCCTTGTCTTTTTAATTAAAGTTTATGCAGCTTGTAGAAAGTAGTAATTTTCTAGAAAATTAGATCATTTTAGATCACTATACTTCTACTCTTCTATCTTTAACATGGTTCTAAGCAAATCTTGCCCTTTAAAAACCATCAATTATAAAGCAAAGAATATTCAAAATGTATTTTGAATGTAAAATGTTAGGATTTTGCAATCTGACCTGACCATCTGACCTGACTGCCACGAGAGAGAGTAGGTATAAACGATGGATTATACCATGTGTGCACGGTGTGACAACTCTCCTTGGTTTCTGTCAGGCATATCAGAGGAACACATGACAGTTCCCATTCTTGCTTGTGGGAAACAGCATCCTTGTTACCTCCTTTCTGATTCTGGGGTTTATGATTCGTATGCACAAATGGGCCTTCTTGTCACTCGTTCTTTTTCTAAACAAGGTCAAGCCAAATTTAACCAGGAAGTAATCAAGGTATTGAACCAAAGGATTAAAAAAAAAAAAAGTAAAAACAACAACCAAAAAACCAACTTAGCAAAGAAAGGGGGTCTTTTGCTCATTAAACAAATGTTAGGCTTACTTTTAGTGGACTCACCTAAAATTTTCAGTGGCTCCCCATTGTGTATAGAGGTAAGACAAGCTTCTTAGTTTGGCATACCTGGGGAGGCTTAAAGAAAGTTGGGTTCTGGAGTCAGACTGTTGGATAATCTTGAGCAAGTTACTTATTTTTTTTCTCTCTCAGAATCTCAGTTTCCTTTCTGTACAGTTGGAATAACAATAGAACTAACTTATCAGGTAATGGTAGAATTAAATGAGATAAATGCCTGTAAAATGCTTAGCAAGATGCTTTGTAAAAAGTACATGTTCAAAGAATACTAGCTAATGTTTCACATTAGCACTAATATAAAGCCTAAGAAGGCCTTTTGGTTTCTTCTTCAGCATATGCTAGCCCCTTATTCTAGAAAACCTTCACTGGCTCATGGCCCACCTGGCTAACTTCTTACCTCTCCAACTCTGCTCAGGTAATACCACCCCTGGGAAGTCTTCTCTGATGCTTTAAATTAGGTGTTTCTCTTTATGCCTCCATGGCACCAACTGCTTATTTCTTTCATAGCATTTTATTGTCATTGTTGCTTTACTCATCTGTCTCCCCAGTTAGACTATAAGCTGTGGCAAGCACAATGCAATATTTATTTTTCTTGGAGCTCACAACTGATGGCAGTAAATATCCAAACTGTAGATTGAATGATTAAATATTCCATCTTTCCTTTCTCTTTTGCTTGCGTAAATAAGTTGTAGTTGGATGGGTTCTTCTACATTTAGTTTTCTCTGCTTCAAATTCCTCAAGGAGAGTGCTGAAAGGAACCTAAGTATTATTCCTATAAATAACTTTATTTATAGGAATATTTATAGGAATGTTGATTGTGGGATCTGTAATAAATTGTTTGTATTTTTAGGACAAAATAACTGCAGTGAGTTTTCCATTTTAATTGAACAACTTAGGGACCAGTTGGGTTACCTATCCAAACCTTAAGACATTTGACCATATTATTCAACATATTGCATATTCCTACGCATTGTCTTCAGATAGTGATTTGGATTATCTATATGAGTGCTGATAGTTAGGTTTCAACTATCAAGTGTCCTGGCCAAGTGGGCTTCCAATGAATCCAATTATGCCGTCGGTTTAAAAGACATATGTGTATGTAAAAGTCATTAATAGAGATTGGAGGGATGATAAACATCTTCAAAAGACCATGTAGGCTTGTTTCACTGGCATCTTGGGTTCATACAACTCTTAGAATAGAAATACAGGGAAACTCTCACTGTGGTAGGCTAATTTGAGGGAAGACCAGTATAAACTATGATAAGTCAGAATTATAGAATATTGGACTTACTGTATAGAAAATATTTACACAAGCAGGGACCGATACTCTGTATCAAGACCTCATAATAGGGTCTGCTTTAATGAATAGGCTAGGATTCTTTGTAATCAGTTCATTAATCTTCAGAAACAGTGGTTACTGGAGTGTTTGAAAGCAGCTTTGTTTTCTTAAGATTAATCACCCCCTGCAAAGCTTATTTAATTAGATTTGTAAACTTTTTCTTTCACTAAAGGAAAAGTTAAGCCAATTTCCCATCTTGGAATTATCAAATATTTCAAGGAGACGAGGTCCAAATTTAACTAGATTTTCCTGGAATAATTTAATAAATATATGAGTTAAGTGATAATAATGATGATTCCTATTGTTCTGCTTTTGTAAAACTTAACTGACATTTATAATCTTTCCTCTAGCTCCCTTGAAAATAAAATGAAGGAATAAAAAATTTAAAAAGAAAAAAAGAATTCTACTCCATTGTGAGAATGATAGCATTTCCATTGATGATGAAGGAATATTAGGCTCTTCAAAGTAAAGAACAAAGTAATTATTTTGATTTGGTTGCAGGTCCAGAGAATGGGCCTTGCAGAAACTGCAAGAAAGCTTGGGAAAATTTACCAGTCTACTTACTTGCACCCAGGCAGGGCACTCCTATGCTATCATAGAGTCAGTCTTACTCAAAACTCAGTACAGCCCTAACCCCACACTTACACATTTCAGTGAGGCATTTCAGTTACCTCCTTAGACAAAGGAGATCAAGGAATGGGAAGGAATGGAGTGACAGGAATTTGTATTTTGCACCAGGCATAAGACAATATGGGGTATGGAATCCTAAGAATAGAAAATGGTAAATAGTAAGAAAAATGGTAACGTTTGCCATGCAAATGGATCTTTCCATTGCCATCACTTCTTTTCTGGCACTTCCTATTTATTTATGCCCCACATCATTACATGAGAGATTTGAAATGACTTTAATAACTGACATAAAACAGAAAACAAATATTTTACTCTGCCCACTCTCCCTCTAGATTCAAGCTGTGGAGTTGTTGTTTACAGCACACTGACCAAGTAATTTCTGCCAATGGAACTAATCATTCACTGGTTTTATGATTAACACAATGACATGCATAAAAAACCCTTGCTTTGTTTCTCTTATGTAGGTAATGTTAGTCCAGAAAAAGACAGCTTTCTTTCCTTCCTCCAAATATCAAAATCAGTTTTCGCCACATAAATAGGGCCTAACTGGTCCATCTGTCAACCATATTTAAAAGACATTCAAGCAAGAGTCTACAGCTTCTCTTGGAAGCCTATTCCTTGTGGTTGCTGAAAGGATAGTGTGAAAACTTTTTATTGTTTCAGATGGGACCTCCCAAGCCTGACTAGGAAGTTTTACGCCTGAGTGCTTAAAATGCTCCAAGAAAAACACAGTTCAAACCACCACGTTCTGCTTGCTTTCAGGTTCAAACCCTATAAAACCACCACATATTGTATGGTTTCCACCCTAAACCATAAGTTGGCATGAGATCCCACTAGATGCTCTGCTCAGGTCTAATTGAAATGTTTACCAACCTTGACAACATTTTTGGCTCACTTGTCACTAACTTGGAATGCAGGTGAAACAAGCTGAGTTCTCAAAAATAATTTCTTCATTTGGATCCTTTTACTTGACTCCCTGACCCCCAACTTAAATCAGGTTGCAGACATGGAGACATTGCATTGTCCCGAGTCAATGATTGTTACTACCTCTGGGGCATTCTCCTAAGGTTTGCCTTGACTTGAATCTTTCTAACTCTTTTTTTCCCTTCAAAACACCTCTTCTGTGTATTTTCCCCTCATACTGCACACTCTGAGGCTAAAAGATAAATCAGTTTTTGCAAACTGATTTATCATTAACTGGTGTTAATGGGTTTAAAAATTCTTAGGGAATACATAGGTACTAGATTGTAAGTTCCTTGTAGGGAGGCATGGTCTCCTGATAACCATTTAGAGTTGCCGGATCAAATACAAGATTTTTATTTGCTAAATCTGGCAAACTTATGACCATTGGATGTCCATCTTCTAGAAACCCTCCCACAGCAGCTGCTCAGTAAATAATGGTTAGCTGAAGGACTAAAGGAAAGTAGTGGGGGTATATCTTGGTGTCTTGATTCTCTCTAAATTATATCACGTAAGGAGTTGGCTTACCCTGTAGGCCCGGACCTATTTCATATGATCTCCGGCCTCTGAGTTTTTGGCAAAGACTGGGGTAGGCACAGCCCTTGACTTTCTTCATTCCACCTTTTTTGTGTGGCCATTGTTCTAGAAGGGCATCCTTGTTCCTTTAAGGAGCCAGTAGGATAAAAAGGGTGAGGGAGAGCGCACCTGCTATTAGGTGATAGTTCACTAAGGGAAGAGAATGCTGGCAATTGGGTGGGGAGGCCTTGAGAGAATGGAGAAACTAACTGATGGCTTCCTGCTGTCATTCTTTCCCTACCAGAAGTGGGAGATCCCTCGACAACCATAAATATATGAATAGGAACCTCCTGGGAGTCCATGGGTGCTGGGAGAGGAAGTAATAATAGCAGTTTGGGTTGACTAGAATCTTTTATAAGTAGTCCTAACGTCCCAACGTCATCATCATGAGAATACTTAAGACCTTCGAGGAAGGGGGAAAAACTGTTTCAACATGTTTATTTTATCATTCTGTTAAATTATCAATTACTTTTATTATTGAAACTGCTGTAAAATCATAAGGGTGCTTTTATTTTAAGAGCTAAGAGCCATTGAACATAAATGCCATGTTGACTTTGTCTTCATTTATTGCATGTACTGTTTTCTTCAGAAAGTTTCCAGAACTTTCCCAGTGCTGTGTTGTGCTTCTCCTTGGTATTGGATAGTTAATATCTCTCCTAAAAATGTGTCTTGGAAAGTTAAGAAATTGGTGAGAAAAGTGCTTACACTTCAGGGATTTCTGGAATACATAATATGTTTGCATGTTGTCTGTTTATTTAGAACTGTGAGTGAAGTTTATGGTAGAACTATTTTCTTGTATGGCTGCTCCTGAAAGACAAGGGAAATACTTTAATCTTAAGACAAATCAACTCTGAGCCAGACTGAGCTCAGAATTCACATTCCCACCTGCACACTTCCTCAAATTCTGTTTTGTGAGTGGATTATCTCTGATGCTTGATTGTCTGATTTCTAGAATCTACTTCTGGCTTCAGGCACATTGACAGAGGAAAGCTATGTGCTGTCTGTCTGTCTACTAAATTCTGTTCTAACAAAACAAGGTCAAAATATCTTAAACTCCCATTCAGGAAAAGTACTCTCAAAGGTGTAGAATTTTGGTTTTCTATACTCGGTGGTTAAAAAAATGTGTGTTTTCGAGTCAGCTCTATCCGGAATGGAATCCTGGATCTGTCTCTTTAGTAGCTTGAATCAAGTTGCTTTAGTCTTCTAAACTTTAGTTTCCTAGTATATAAAGGAGAGATAATTATAGTAACCTACTGCATAGGGTTGTGAGAATTAAATGACCTACTACACAGAGAGTCTAGCTCATACATAGTAAGTGCTCAACAAATGACAGCCATTGTTGTTCAAAGTCTGAAACAGAAGATTTTCCTTTCAAACAGAATCTTAGAATGTTTTCTGTTCAACAAACACGCCTGTGTGGCTCGGATTGTGCTTATGGGCCATGATGGAAATTGTAATGTCCTTGCACCTGGCTGGCCACATTCCTGGCCCCTCCCCTGAATGTCCAGCTTCTGGTTTAACTGGAAGTTGGAAGGCAGGGCCAGGACACTCTTGCACCCTCTGACAGCCAAGACTAGAGCCTGGCGGGAAGGTGGGTGAGGTCTCCCTGATGCCAACTCAAATTGCCTCTGACACTCCCAGCTGCTCCTCCTACCGAACTTTCTGGGGATTGTTTTGGGGACAGTGCCTTCCCAGTATTGTCTGGGGCTCTGCTGGGTTTCTGGTCCTGCCTCCAAACTTCCAGTGCTGTTCTGGCTCAACCAGAAGTTCAGGTGTGGGGTGGCCTGGTGGTGTGTTTTGGTGTGGGAGAGTGGGTGGGGTGAGGCAGAAAACACTTGAGCAATACATGTAGAGGCCCTGGTGAAGTTTTTTTGTTTTGTTTTTGTAAGTGGAATTTTACTTCATGCCATTTATCCTTTTTACATGCTTTGAGCTTTCAAAGGGTTTCATCTCATCAGGAGTATAAAGGCCACTATAGATGAGCTATGAAAAAAGAAGATTAGAGGAAGACAGAAGAAGTTGAGATGGGTTCCTCCCTTCAACAGGTGTTCCCCTAAAACCTCTCCAACATTCTCTTTCCTCCAAGCATTTTTTTTTTTTTCCTTTTAGTCTTTCTAGATGTCCATTTATTTCTGGCCATCCACAGAAATAAAAGCTGAAGTTAAAAGGTGGAGGGAGCCTGAAACAACTTGTTTTTTTCATCTTTGTTCATCTTTTCAATCCTATCATCTTCATTTTTTTTCCCCCTTAGAGCATAGGAAAAGGGAAGTTTTAAATTAAGACTCAAAACATAGAAAAAAATAACTTGAGAAGAAAATAAAACAGGGAAGCCAGGCTAGTAAAGTAAGGAAGATGGAGAGGAGGAGGAGGAAGGGTGAGCCCCTCAATCCCAAATTAGTAGGAAATGGTCCCTAGTTAATATGGAGCAGGCAAGGCCTCTTGTCTTACTTAACCTTCAGAAAGGAATTTACTGAAATTTGATAAAATTGGAAACGAAAGTCTGACGGGGGGAAATCCTCCCACAAGACTAGCAGTGATACTGAACAATTCAAAACGTTAAGAAAATCTTGGCCATGTGCCTGCAGATGACCCATCCAGATACACCAAATGGATTTAGAATTATCTCTTGATATTGGAAATACATATAAATGTTTTTGGTGATAGCTGTGATGTACTTTATATATAAGGTAAGAATTACAACCCTAGTCTTGCTATATAGGCTTTATTTTTTATTGAGCATAAATTTAGTTCACATTTACTTATTTAATTTTTAGCGTATTGGAAACATCCTCCAATTCTCTCAGAGTCAGAACAAAATAAAAAGATGATTCCTCTATTTATGGAAGCTGTAAATTAAAGAGTTAGACCTCCCAAATACGAAAAAGTCAACTAACTGAAATCATGATGATGATGGGGGAAATAAAAACGGGTTGATAAACAAGGTATAAACTTTCAGCTATAGGTCTGAGGATGTAATGTATAACATGGGGACTATAGTTGATAACACTGTCTTGTATCACTGAAATTTGCTAAGAGAGTAGAACTTAAATGCCATAAAAAAAAAAAGATGATAAATACATGAGGTGATGGATATGCTAATTATTATAACTAGATGGGGGAATTCTTTTACAATGTATACATATATTGAATCATCACAATGTACACTTTAAACATCTCACAATTTTAGTTGTCAATTATACCTTAGTAAATCTGGGGAAAAAATATTAAGAAGAGCAAATGTTTTCCTTTCATAGGATTATATTATTTACATAGATTTGTATAATAAACTTTTTTTTTGAAGAATTTTTTTCCCCAGGTTTATTTTATTAATGCTGTCTGAACTGGGATTTTTTTGTAAATATATTACAATTTTATTTTCACAAAAGTATCGTCAATTGAATACATGATTTAGTGTAGTATCAAGTTGGATAGTTTTTTGAGTAAGAAGTGGAATATTGGGCCATCCTCTTAGGCAACAGCAAGTGAAAGAAAGATATTTTTTTTCTCATTATTTTTTCACCTTTTTTTTTTAAAGTTAAATTTAGTGGGGTGATAATGGTTAGTAAAATTACATAGGTTTCAACTGTACAATTCTGTAATACATCATCTACATATCACATTGTGTGCTCACCACCCAGAGTCAGTTCTCTTTCCATCACCATATATTTAACCATATAATAAACTTTCTAAATGCTTTTGCAATGGTAAAAGACTCAGAGGGCCACTCCACCAGGGAGGGGTCACATTTATCTTTTCTGCCTCCTGTGCTAGTACAGTGCTGGGCACAGGTGGGTGTTTTTCATTCTAAGCCAAACTGTGATGGAGAGTAGTGAATGGGATATTCTAAGGAAAAGTTACTCATTTGTTTGCTTATTTTCGTATAATAATTGTCTTGGTGGTAATCTAGCTGAGAAACCTACTCCCTGAGTATTCTAATTAACAAAAAAAAAACCACCCTTTGGTTGGGTGCTTTATTACATGTCAGGACTTTAAATACAATACACTGGGTACTCAGTATCCTTATAGGTGACTTCACTTAACACTTGCTCAGCCCAGTGATGTGGGGATCCTGACTTGTACACAGCATCTCACTCATTGCCAGGGCTCAGTACATCTTAAACAATAGCAGCAGCAGCTGTGAGAGGAATCCAAGGACCAATTTGTTGGGATAAAGCAAAACAGGGCTTTGCCATATGGGAGATATATCTCAGATGGGTTTATTAGATGTAGGATGATTTTTCTTGTAGCCTAAGGGCTTTCTGGAGGGAATCTGAAATCTTTTCACTATGTGCACATCATTGCCAGATGTGGATACAGTGAAATAAAACTTACCCTGTGTGTGCGTGCACGTGCACATGTGCATGTGTAAAAGTGGCAAATTTTGACTCATAGCCCTAGTTTCAGTTTATCTGACTCTCACTTTCTTATGCAAAAATTTCTTCACGCACCTTCGCACTGTGCAGCAGGATTTTCTCCTCATCCCCGTCTGAATTTATTATGGGTCATATCATGTTCACCAAGATGTAAAACCAGAGGCAGTAAAATAATGATAAAACACGGTTATTTCATAGAGGACCCTGTTAGTCTTGTACTTTCATAGTAGTATGTAACGGAGAGCTCCACCCAAACTTAAAAATTCACAATGCTTATTGATACCATTAATCAGAATTTGCCATGTGAACAGCTCAGGGATCTGTTATATGAAGCTGTCATGTGGTTGCAATCATACCTTTTTAACTGCCATCAGGGGTAACTGTCAGCAACACCATATCTTCTCTCCAGTCTATTATGGCTTCAGGTCCCCAGGGTTCCATCCTGAGTCCAGGGCAATTTGTACGATACGCTAATGACCTGCTGATTGTCTGCACAAAAGCGAAATCGTACGCTGTTCAGGCAACACAGTGATTCCACGCAAAAGTAAAGAACTGTCTGGTGTCAAAATAGTACCATGCTCTAACTTTGATACATGTTTTTTAACTGACTACGAGGTACTATGTGGTGCTAAAGCATGTGGCAGAAATAATGTTTATTCAAATAACTAACAAGTTGGCAGCAGGGAAATTTCGGGAGTGTGTGTGTGTGTGTGTGTGTGTGTGTGTGTGTAAAGGATACTGTTCAGATAGCTGTTTCTTTTCAGATTTTTGGTTCTCATTTTGAAAGGTATAGAAACTACAAATATCTTTGTTTCAGTTGGATATTTTACTCAGTTGGTGATTATTAAGATACACTTTAGGGTGGCCGGATGGCTCAGTTGATTAGAGCACAAGCTCTCAACAACAAGGTTGCCAGTTTAATTCCCGCATGGGATGGTGGGCTGCGCCCCCTGCAACTAAAGATTGAAAACAGCAACAGGACTTGGAGCTGAGCTACGCCCTTAACGAGAATGAAGGACAGTGACTTGACTTGTAGCTGATGGGTCCTGGGAAAAACATGCTATTACCCATATATATATATATATATATATATATATATATATATATATATATATATATAAATTTTATTGGGCAATATTGGGTAACAGCATATATATATATATATATATATATATATATATATATATACACTTTAAATAATATGTAACCAAAGGGTTTTCTTACCAGGTAGTGAAAATGTGTGGCGAGTACTATATCGATCTATCTACCTATTTACCTATTGGCCTACCTCTATGGTCTACTTCATTGAGTAGGTTTAGGGCTGTAGGGGGGCAGGTGAAGCCATCTCAATATTCCATGTGGTTGTGACAACCCTACAGTATCTGACCCTCTACACCTGAGGACACAGAAAAGAACCTGGGTCAACCCTGGAAAACCATCTAAACTCCTACCCTGCTTCTCTTTTTCCCTGTCCCTGTGCTCTACCAGCTCTGCAGTCTGTCTCGTGTGTGTGTGTGTGTGTGTGTGTGTGTGTGTGTGTGTCTGATGGGCTGGTTCTTCCCTAGGGGACTTGTCACCAAGTCATTATCTGTGTAGTGATGGAGGAGAATTCCTGCTGAGACTCTGACCCGGATTCCAAAGCTTTAGTACAAGACTTGGCTTGTTTGCCTGTTTATTCATTCATTTGTTTATTCTTTCATTCATTGGATGGCTATTTTAAACCTGGTTTATATACTAGGCACTATGCTAACCACCGAGATGATAATGAATAAGGTTTGGCCTCCACCCTCAAGACCCCTAGCAGTCCTGTAGGAGCAAGTGATGGTCAATTGGTAATTATCAAATACTTAACAGACTGTCAAGGGTTGCTTGCCAGCTCAGTCCTGAAAGGATTCAAAGAGAATGTGAGTGGCAATATATTGGTAAAATGAAGTCTCCTCCAAGACTGTAAGGTTGTTTTAGGGCAAGAATTGACCCTTGTTCTTGGAATTACTTATAGCTCTTAACATAGGAAGCACATAGAGTATATGTTCAATAAAATGCTAGTGAATTTTTCGGTCTTAGAAGCTATAGCAATGGAATGTGAACTGCAGTGTAGGGGCTTTGGGTTCAGCTCTGGGTTCGGCTTCTACTGATATAGCTCCACTTAGTAACCAAGGATAGCACGTCACCCCACTACCCCCCTTCAAATGTATTTGTCCATTTCAGAACATATGTGTTTAGCACCTATGACATGCCAGCACGTGTGCTTGGTGTTGTGGATTTAAGACTGAATAAGCTAGAAACAGGGTCTTTCCTCCTGCAGCTCACAGTAGAGGGGGTGTGGCAGTGACCACATCCAGAGGATTCCAAAAATGTGTGTTAAGTTTTGTGAGGGAGAAGTGCTATTGTTGCGTAGACTGCCTCAGGGCATGGGTTAGGAGGTCAGAGAGAAGAGTGCTCCAGGCCAGAGGGACAATGTGCAAAGACCTGGAGAGGAGAATGAGCCTAGTGCATTCCAGAGGCTTAAATATATTCACAGCCATTGAATTGTCACCTGCAATGGGAGGAGCTTGAGAGGAGGCTGGGGAGGTGAGCAGGGCCAGATCCTGAAGGACCTTGTAAGGAATGCTAAGTAGTTTGAACTCCATTGAAGATCAAAGGGAATTTATTGAAGGGATTCGAGCAGGGGAGTGCCACAATGAAACTTGCATGAAGGGGGATGGAGAAGGTGAGAGCTATACCAGTTAGGGAGACTTTTGTATTAATCCAGGTGGAAGGTGGGCCCCTAATCAGTATGGTATTGTGGAAAATGCATAAGCTTGAGAATCCAGTAAGACTTAGCTCTAAAACTTATTCTCTATGTGACTTTTAGCATGTAGCTATTTTGTGTAACTCCTGACCCTTTCTTCTGCAAAATGGAGAAACTGTGTCTATCTGATATCAAACTTATAATACTGTAAGAAGCTCCCAGGTATTATATGACACATACTTAAATGATAGTCCCTTCCTGTTGCTATCAGTAATATTCTTTCCTACCCACTTGTATTTCTCCTCCTTTAATATGCAGCTTTATGCTTTTAAATAAGGTCTTTTGGTCCTTTTTATTCCTGGACGTTTGTGTGGCAAAGTAGCTTTCTTTCCCCTCCCTGCTGCCTTTGTGACTACTACAGTTCTCCCAGAATGTTCTGGGCTATTATTACAAGGTTACCTCTGAAGAAGTTGGTTCTGTGGAGCACTATTCCAGTCTGGGCAATGTTATATCCAATGAAACCCAAGCTCGGGAAAGATGAAAATCTTTGCTCCCTTCCCTTTTGGAAGTTTCTGGTAACTGCATTCTCTTCTTCCCGCCCTTGGAATGCAGCATTGGTGTTATCTTTGGCTGTCCTCAGGGCTGCTTCTTAAGCACTTGTGGAGAGAGAACAGTTGCATTTTTTTTTTCGTTTTTTTTTTCCCCCCAGACTAGATCTTATTTTCACTCTGAGAATATTCCAAAATCCTGTCATATTTTCCTTTCTGACATCTCTAAAACTCATCTTTTCCCATTGGTTTCCAAGAGCTAAAATCCTTTCCCCTATTTTGGCCCTCTTTTTCCTTCTACTCCTTATAAATAAATATGTCCACTGTGGTCTCTATTCTTGAGTTCTGTCTCTGTTAAAGCAATCTTTTTGGTGCCTTCATTACACCATCCTTTTAAAATGTCTTCACCGATTTCTCTCATCTGCATTAAATCTGGACTTTAGGGACCTTCACTGCTTTTCATTGCCTGATTAGTTTTTCCCCTGCTGATTTCCTATATTTCTTCTTAATTTCTTAATACCTGACCTCCTTATATATATACTTTTAATTTTCCTTCATTTACTTTTTGTTTTCCTAGGCAGTTTTCAAGCTGTTTTCGCCCCAGCCAAGAACATTTTCTTTCCTTTTTATATACCAAATCTAGCCTCAAACAAGTTGTATCCTGAAACCCCTCTCTTATTTCTCTCATAGCTCTCTTCCTCCTGTTTGCTAATGTCTCCCTCTTCGTGGTCGTTTCTTTACCAAGTGATGCTATGGCTATGTGATAGAACGTATGTATGTGCTCTTTAGGTATGAGCAGATCTATCATTTATTAAGGAAGCTCTATGGTATTAGTTGATTTAAGTCCATTCTCTTGCCTCCACTTGTCACTGCCTTGGTTTGGGGTTGACAATTGCAATTATTTCCCATTTGGTCTCACTGTCTCAGTATCTCTTCCAGCTATTTCAAACTTCACATCGTTCTCAGAAATGTCTTTCTGAGCCGGTGCCTTTCTCTTCTTAAACAAAACAAAATAACAAAGCTTCTGTTTTACCTGGCCTGTAGGATAAGACTTACCTTCCTCAGTGCAACAAGAATCTTCATACCAGGGCCCTTCCTCACCATTCCAGACTTACCTTGTCACTTGTTTTTACCCCCATCCTAAATTCCAGTTACAAAGAACTGCTCAAGGAGGCATTTTACTCTATACAGAGGTCGAGAGTGATCGGCTACAGGCCAAATCTAGTCTGTAGAATTCTTTGCCATTTTTTAAAAAACAAAAAATTTCATGTAAAAATCTGTTTTTCTGGTTGTTCTCAGAAAAGATGGCAATACTACACCATATATCCACTTGACAACAGAGGCTTGGATTGAATGGTGGCTGCCTCTTTAGATGAAGTGGGCTCTTCTCCAATTTGTCATGGTTTCTGCCACTCCATTCTGTATCCCCAACATTGAGGCAAAGTGTCCTTTGCCATTTATCATTGCTCTTGTACTTTGTTTGGCTTTATAATATTAAGAGAAAATTGTACCACATCTCCATTGATAGATAAAAGATAGGCAGATACTGTTTTGCATTTTAAGAAATATATGGAGCGCAGTTCACACTTTCATCTCCTGGTCCTTGTAGGTACCTGAGTTTGGATCTCTTCTTAACACTAAAACTCTGTGTTTAAGTCCTGATCCCATCACTTACTTACTGGCTGTGTGGCTTTTGGCAGGTTATGTAAGCATTTTCTCTGTCTCACTTTTCACCTCTGTAAATTAGGGGTGACAATGGTGTGTACCTCACAGAGTTTTTGTGAAGATTATATGAGACAGTCTATGTAGAGAATTTAGTAGAAGGATTGGAACACGGAAAGCATTCAGTGAATCTTAGTGACACTATTATTACTATTATTATTCTATTTTCCCCGTATCTAATGGTGGGAAGATCAGGTCCATGAGGGGAATGGTTTTACAGTCTTTTTGTGCCTATTTAATCACACCTCCCTAGCTATCAATTTTGCCACTTACTAGTTATGGGCCTGGTCAAGTTATTTAATCTCACTCTGCTTCTATTTTACTATCTGTAAAATGTTAATAACAGAATAATACTACTAATACTACTAATACTAATATCCACATCTTTGGTCATGATATATCATCGGAGATAACCATGTACTATATTTCATAGGTATCTGCCACATAACAAATAGGCAATAAATGGTGGTTATTATTGCCATCAGCTTTCCTGGCAAAATTTTGAGTCTGTTGCCTTAGGGATGTCATCTAATAATTGTGAAGACCCAGGAATTCAGGTGACCTACCTATATGTGACATGTGGTGCTCACGCATCTACATGGGCTTTTCAAAAATTGAGATGTAATTCACATACCATAAATTTCACCCTCTTAAAATGTACAATCCAGTGGTTTGTAATATATTCACCACATTTTGCAATCTTCACAACTATCTAACTCCAGAACGTTTTCATCATTCTCCAAAAGAAACCCTGTACCCATTAGCTGTCATCTCTCAAACCTACCCCCCAGCCCTCGGCAACCACTAATCTCCTTTCTGTCTCCATGGATTTGCCTGTCCTAGATAGCTCATATAAATAGAATCATATAATAGATGGCTGTACATGGGCTTTTGCCTGTGTGTTTCCCTGGAGAATAAAGCTGCACCTTTTTCCAGAAAACAAATTCCAACTGGGAAGATGAAGGAAGCCCTAAGTAGGAAGCAAGAAGAAGGAAGACTGCATGGGACAAGACTGACCTCAGAAGAAAACCAAACAAAAATGAGTTCTAGGAACCAAGTTGAGTAGCTGGGAATGTTGAGCGGCTGCAAACCATAAATATAAAACGCAAGCACACTAGGGTCCTGTGGATTTTTCTCAGCCCGGCCCTCAAAAACACTATAAGGATCTCAAATGCCCATCTGTGGATTCACCTGGAAGTTGGTTAAAAATAATGATTCTCCGTCGGCTCTTCCTCAGGCTCAGAGAATCAATATCTCCAGGGTGGGGGATTAGAATCTGCCACAAGATTCTTCCAGGCTGTGGGTATAGAAATCACTGAATTCCATGGGACATGCTTGTATGACACTGAACTGTGTTGTGTTCCATCTTCAAGGACACTACTCTGTCATGTTGATGCTCTTCTTAAGTATACATGTCTGAGCTTCCCGATAGATTGTTCACAGCGAGGCCTTACTTTTCTTTGTCCATCTCAGCCCTGGACACAGTCTTCCACAAAGTAGGGGCTCAGCACCTGTTAGAAGTTTCGTTATACAGGAACCTGGAGGGTATTGCTGGGATATTGCTAGCCACAAAGTCATGAAGGTCACCAGGGCCCAAGAGATCTTTCTCCTACATTTTAAGCATTCTTTCCTTGAGGCTCTGGTGTTTGCCTTCAGGGCTTTGACTTGTGCCCCAGTGTCCAAGCGCCTTTTGATCTTTGGGCTCCAGGGCATGTCCCCAGAGCAGTCCCTCAGGGAGATCTTCCAAGTGGCTGCAGGGTGCTGATAGGTCTAGGGCGTGACAAGGGAAGTATGAAGGAATGGTTCCTATACCTCATAGATCAGAGTCCCCCGGAGAACCTGATAACATTCCTGTGCCTCCCCAGACCCACTGAACCAGACTGTTGTCCAGGAAGGGGAAACTGCTACTCAGATACTCCCCACACACTGCTCTAGAGTTTGCAGAACATGGTCCTCCTGCCTGTTTCTGGTGCAAAGACAAAGTGTTGTACTCATGAGGATTTCCTTGGGCAGGGCTGAGGACTGGGTCTGGGAGACCTACGCTCAGTCTTGGCCCTCCCTTTTAGTTGGTTCCTGTGTGACAGTGGGTAAGCCACTCTTTTTAGTTTGTTTCTTAGTAAATTGAGGGATTTGGACCAGCGTTAGATACTTGGAACACAGACGTGATCAATATCTGTAGGTGTCTTCTCCATGGGCTCAGATGTCAGTTCTAGAGGAACCTCCTGTTCACGTGCTCTGAGGACAGAATTACAATTTCAGTCTGGAGCTGGCAGCTGTACAGTGTCATTGGAGGCAAAATTGCCGAAGCCCACTGTTTGGAGGTTTGGTAGTTGGTCAGATTAAACAAGATGCCTGGGAAGCCCCTCCCCTTTCCTTGCTCACTTGTCACCTTTTCCTTCCTCCCCTATTCCAGTAATTAAGAGATTCATGTATATGTACAAGCTCCTTTTTTAAATTGCAAATATCCCATGGGAATGTTAAAGCCACCAATTGTTAATATGCTAGTATTTGAGTAAATCTAGCAATTTGGAAGACTTTCTGTTAAAATAGTATTCTGAATTAAAGAAATTTGAGTGGGTGGATAATAGCACATGTATACTGGGTTCCTGGAGCCTGAGGAAGGGGGCAGAATGGCAGCCAATCACTGAGCTGGCTGTTTTGCCCAGTACTTTGGTGCTATAATACATCGCCCATGAGACTTTTGGCAGAAATGTCTTAAACTGGTGATACTTCATCTATACCATCTTCTCATTCTGTCTTATTTTGTTAATGACTCTAGAAATCAATCATTTTGATTGCCCAGGAACTGGATAAGGCTTGAGTCACTGTGCTTGTAACTTTTCATGGGATGTTAAACCCAAGTTTATCCCCAAATACAATTATTTATTCAGCTCTCACTCAGGTCATAAAATCACAACTCCATTCAGGTCGGCCCTGTGCAATACTGTGAAGAAGCAGAAGCAGCTGTTCTTGAATTTTGTGGGCTCTCTTTCCTTTTTCCCCAAGTATGTCCCACCCTAGCCCACTCATTCTACATCCTTTCTGCGTGTAGATTTACTTATTTTAACTGCATCTACATTTTTCCTTTTTCTTTGGTACAGCAAAATAATGAAGGAATGGAGAACCCTTAGGCATACTTTGTATGTTCCTATAGTCTCCACTGCATTGTCTGGAAAACCACAGATTTCATTTAGATGCCAATGAATCCGTCATCGGGTTTTGTTTAAGCCGTGTATTTACCAAGATCCTCACTTGAGCCATGGCTTAACTTTTTAATCTTTGATTTATAATTTTACAGTTGCTGAGACAGAAGGAAAACCCACTCCTTTGGAGGAGCATGGCCTTTTCTTATATTACTTCCCACCGCTGCCACTGAGCTTCTTGAACCTTGACCCCTGGACACCATCATCAAGAAGACCTTATGGATGGGCCACCTACCCCTGAGAAAAGAGGAACACCAGCTGCAGTTTCTAACTAGATTGCCTTCTTCATTTCAAGTAATGGCTGCTATCAGTGTCAGATTAAAGAGAGACCAGCTGGACAACTGCTTGGAGGACTAACCTATAAGGGCACTAAAATGTCCATACTGTGCTAACACAACCATGGAAATATAAGGACAGGAAAGTAATGCCAGCACTTCTTTTAGGGATAATTCCGTATGGGACTGGAAGGAATGATTTAATAAATTCCTTAAGGGTGGAAAGTAGGGAGTAATCAGAATATAGGGGAGCATGGTGATGTTTTAATGCAGGGCTCCTCTTTACTCCTACTGGGTTATAAAAACTGGGACCCCCAGCTGGATAGTTTTTAACCAGAGAGGGAAAGCAGACTACCCTAGTGGTCCTACTGCTTGGTTTTTTCCCACGGAGAGCTCATCCTGTTTTCTAGTATAGATCCACAAGTAGTGGTTCGAAGGAGACACAAGCAGAGCCTACATTCCTCTGCTCTGAACTCTAGGACTTGGAAATGAAGAGATAGTCGTAAACTGTCTATCTTCCAGTTCCAGGATGTTAGCCCTTAGTGTGTTTTCATCCACTTGGGGGTCGGGATTAACAGAGAAGATCAAGTCAAATGGAGCTTGAACTCTTTGCCGATGGGTTGGGTGATCAGACCCTGTGTTGTGTTAACTAGATCAGTAGAGACACCAGGTGGAATTGGGAATCTTTAAAAATATTTGACGGAAAGGTGATAGTGCTCGCAGATATTGGCAGATGAAGACACCAAGGAACATTCTTGGAATCATGAAATATGGAACTGATGGTCATGTTCAATAATTCAACAAATAGTTAAGTACCTATTGGACACTATGGAATCCTAGGAGCAAGACAGACATGGTCCCTACCCTCGTGGAGCTTACATTTTGCTTTCTTTTGGATGTGAAGCACAGTGGCTGCAGCAAACCAATGGTCACAAAGATATTATCAAGCCCAGGATTCTAACTAATGGAGTAATTCCTATTGCCTTAATCATGCCTAGTGACCATGCTTTTATAAGACTTGAAAGTCTGCATTCTATAAATGCTCTGTGAACCAGTGTGGACTATTTCCCTAGCAAGCTGTGTAAAGTCCCATGGTGCCAGGGAAAGGGGTTTGGGTTAGTAGGGCTCCTACGGAGGGAGATACTAAGTGACTTGGGTCAAGAAATAAGAAGAGATAGAATTTAGGAACCAGCTATTTCTTCTGTTCTATATAGGAAAACTGCAGTGTGAGACGTGCTGGGCTGGGAACTTTGGTCTTTATTCTAATATTAACAAGCTATGTGACTGTGGGCAAGTCACATCACATTCCATGCGGAGGCTTCTCAGGTGATACCAAGACCACTTCTAGCTCTAAAAATGTTAACATCAGGCCCCAGAGTACTGGACAACTGGCCAGTTTTTAACTCTCTTGTTCCTAAGCTGTCAGATCAAGTAGACATGCAGTCGTCACTTGATTGTTATTGTTTTTGGAGGGATGTTTATCAACTTTGTGTGTTACAATGAGTCCGCCTTTCCCCTTTGGAATTGAGAAGGTTCTAGAATCATACCCTGTAGAGCCCATAAAGGCTTTATTTTCTCCTCCACTCTTTTTTCTCTCCCTGCCTTTCTCCATCTCCCTCATCACATTTCTACTAAGCATATACCATGTACTGTGTATCAGGTATGTGATAGGCCTGGAGATCCAAGGTACACCTGACATTTTCTCACACTCCAGAAACTTTTATAAGAGAGGGGACAGAACTCTCCTTCCTTTCATTTGCTGGCTTTCCTTTTGGTGAGAATCAACCATGTCTCAGAGGGTTGCTGGTGGTACACCCAGGGTAACCAGATACAGGCAGATGTCTCGTTCTGCTCGAGCAATTTTGAAATGCCTTGAGATACACCTGCAGGTAATCATGAAAAGATCTATGTCCAGATATAAGGAAGAGACAATCTTTTACTTCATGGGATGTATCTGTAGAGGAACTGTCCTCCATACAGTGATGGCTACTGTCTATCCCATCTCCTACAACCCATCTCTGCCCAGGTGGAGAGAATCTACGTGACTACATCCAAAACTTATAACAAACAGACAAACAAACAAAGCTCTCAATAAATAAACATCTTTTATGTATACTGTGCTTCATATATTCACTATGGCTGGTGTCCTCTTTAAAAAGAAAAAAAAAACACTAATCAGACAAAAAGATATTGTTATAATTCTTAACCTCATTTTGAATCCTATATAAGTGACTTCTCATCCTTGTTTTTTCCATTATTCACAATTCTATTTGATATATATCTCTAAGCGCAGAAAATATTTTATGAAAAAATAAATCTATGAAATTTCATAATCAGAATTGCTGATGCAAACTGGTTTGAGAATTTTATCCTGGGAAATAGTTTAGGGACTTCAGTGTTTGGCTTAAATGGTGGAATTAATTACTCTTGACTTTCAATTTGCTTCCTATTTGAGGTTGACTGTACTGACAGCTCCAGTTAATGCCTATACCTCTCCATAGCCAGAAGCTTTAATTTTCTCTATTGCTTTCATTTATTGCAGATGTATAGCATTACTAAGTGGATTGATTAGTGCTTCATCTCTTCTCTTTGCCCTTACTTTCCCTCTTGTAAATATACTAAAAACAGTGTAAGGTTCACAAGATCCAATGGCTGATAGGGTTTAGAAGAGAAACAAAGGGTCTTGTTACTCAAACAAATGGAAAATCAACCCTGGAATAATTGACAGCATATTCAAATACCTTAGGGCAATATTACTCCTATTAAGCAGAAGTGGTGTCAGTAAATCTATATGACTCTAAATATTGTAATGAAAAGAGAAAAAATTTTTTTTTTATGTGCTAGAGGAGCTATAGGGAACATTCTGTGGACCATCTCATATTTCCAAATATCTGGATATTGGCCATTGTGAAGACAAAAAATACAGATGATGGACTGGTCTTTCCACTTCTGATTTGCATAGTCGAATCTTGTATCTCCAGCCATTGACTGTAGGGAAATTTACGTTTGTTTTCTTTGTCCCTCTTGAGAAAAAAACAAAAATCTTATTTTTTCCAAGCAATTAAAACTCTTCTGCTTCAGTTAGGATTAAAGAATTAGGAGTTCTGTGTCCTTGTATATAATTGCATGTTTCATTTTTCTTGTTTTAATGATTGACAGAAAACTGATAAACTGAGACATCTCTGAATCAAGGTTGGATATACTCTGTTGGTGGCCCCATTGCTAATTTGTTTGGCTATTTTGCAGGATTTCTACTCTGTAATGGAAAGGTTTATTAACTATGAGGGGTGCAAAGCTTTCTGAATACTAATGAACTTATTTGCCAAAATTTAAATGTTCTTTCTTGTCAGTGAATGCCTGTCTCACTTAATAGGATTCAAATTGAATAATGAAGAAAATTAGACTATATCATACCCTCAAGAGAAATCATGTGTAAGTTGTAATAGAATAGTAAGGGGGAAAAGGGGGTCATATTTTAGAAAGAAGAGTAGAAAAATGGGGTCATATTTGAAAGCATTAACTCGGAGAAACCCAATTCTTTCAAAGAAACACACTCATAGTAGTTCAGTGAGCAGGCTTTCCCACCGCACAAGCGATCTATACCTTTGGCTAGCTCAGAATGAAGGTAAAGTCATAATCATAGGGGAATAAATGTTAGTTTCAGTGGTTACGGTTTACTGACCTTACTCTGGTTAAGGTTATGTACCTTTGATAAAATAGGAAAGTCAATAAACTTGAAAAGTGAACTCAGATCTCCAGAGCAGTACAATAGGGAGAAAGATATTGAGAAATTACCCAATTTTTCCGGTAAGCGTGGTATAATGAGGCTGTCCCTTGGTCAACCTGTTTACTTCCATTGCCTAGGTGTTATCACTAATAAAGGTGATGATCATGAGTCCTTTCCATTGCCAGCATCATGATGCCAGCATTTCCTTTGCCCACAATGAAGGGCATTGTGGGAACAAGATGGCTGCCCTCTTGACCAGGGAGACAGGCTGGGAGAATTTCACCAGCCATATAAACAGTTGAATATAGTCAGGGACGGAAGTAGAGTGTGTATGTGTGGAGGAAAATAAAGTGATAGTGGGGGACTGAGGGAGAATATAAAGGTAAGACTGTGCAAAGATGGGAATTGGTCCCTGTCATACACTTGAAAAAGGAAGGTGTCTGTTGGAAAAAGATGAGGTGAGGAAGGATCCTAAAGAGAAAATTAAGGGAAGCATGACTGTCTCCAGAGTTTGCTAAATTATCATGAGATTTCAGGAGGAGGAAAGGAAGATCAGAAGAAAAGGACGAAGGCCTTGAAGCCTGTGATGTTTTGAAAACAAAATACAAACAAAAAAAATTTTAAAGCTAAAGTCATGCTCTTCTAGGAAAAGAGGCAGGGAACTACCAGAAAGTTTGATGACAGCAGGGTTTGTATGCAGGGATTTACTTTCAATCTATGAGAGAAAATGTTTATGTAACATAAATTCATGCGGCATTAATGTGTTTTTTGGCCATGATACCAGGCTTCAGTTGCTAAGAGGAGAAAGAAGGGTCAATGTATCTCAGAGGTATGTCAACCAACTCTGCAATATTTCTTGTGAGATTTGTGTTATCCCCAATGAACTAGAAAAAAGACCTAGTGTATTTGATTGCCTCTGTGGGAAGGCTGGAGAATGATGAACCTAGATTTTTTTCCCCTTAGAATGATAATCTTGTATTAAAAATTAAGGCAATAAAGAGAAAGCGAGTCTAGGGAGATTAAGATTCATCCCCACCATTTCAAGTCATGATCTGCCCCTACAGAAAGAAAGAACTTGGAACCGGAAAGTAGAAGGAGAGGGGAAACCGGTGAGTCATGGGCAGGGGAGCATGAAGAGGGAAATGAATGCATCAAACCAAACAAGACTACACGAGCTGTGAGAAAATTAAATGAACAATAGAGTTGGAAGGATGATGAGGGTAATGAGGTATATGAGATAATAAGGCATTTAAAAATAGGAAATTACTAGGGAAAGTGAGGATGAATGATGAATTACATGGGAGAGGGTTAAGGCAAGGAAGTGAGGAGGGAATGGGGACGGTAAACAAAACATGACTAATGGCTGTAAAAGGCAAGTTGGAACTCTCGATAGCCTGTCTCCCAACTTTCGGAGAATGTGCATAACCTAGAAATAAAGGCGGTAAAGATGAAAAGATTTCGTGGTTAACGTGAAATTGTGAGGACAGTAGAGGAAGCAATAAGCATCATTAGTCCTCGGGAATGTAAGCATTTCTAGAGAAATGTATTAATCAATGCTCTCTATTCATCTATTAATAAAATAGTCTTCGTCTACCTTTCATAAAAGGTTGAATTATAAAATGAATGCTATGAAAGGAAAGAAAGCGAAGCATTATCAGGAGACGCTGAAGTACAGATTGCATTTAGAACAACTGAAGTGGGGACTGAGCAAGCGAAACTGTTCACAGCCTTTTCTATGAACATTTTGAAATTCAGCCTCTTATTGAAAGAACTGGAGAAAATGTATCCAAATAGAAATGTGAGCAGGGATTGGGGGAGGGGAGTAGCGGTTAACTGTAGTAAATATTTTAGAACATACTTCCATAACATTTTTTTTTCCATAAAAATGAGTGAGATTAAGTTAAAAAGCTTCTGAGTATTGCTTTAAACACTTTGGATGAGAGGATTTATAGCAATGTAACATATTCCCAGTAGTAGAAATAACGTTAATTTTTCAAGAAGATCAATGTCTGGAGCAGGTCTTAATGCCTGTGATTATCATTTTGCTTTCTTGTGTTCGTGAAGGGGAATCCTTTTAGTCAGACAGCACCAGACCTCCTTTGGAGGGAAGCTGATAAAGTAATTTAGGTGGAAAGGCCTAATGAGATAATGATGCTAAGGCCAGTTAACACCTAATAAGAACATAACCACCAGGGATGATATTGTTGCTTATTAATTATAATGATGATGTGGAGGAAAGAGACAAGGTGGCAGTCATTTAGCAGAGAGCACTCAGGAGTAAAGCTGTTTTCCCAAAGGGCAAGTTGCAGTCAGTTAGAATTAGAAGTAGGGCAACATTTAGCAGCGTTAGAAATTTATGGCCGTTGGGTTATACCGGGACCACAGCACTGGAGGCCAAGCAGGAGGCAACAGACGCCTTCCTGATGATGGCCAGAGCTGGAGTGGTTGCAGGGCCGGGCCATGCATGGGAGTCACAGACTCCAGGCTGAGTTTTGGGGGCAGTCCGCTTGCCTTAGCTTCCACAGTGGTCATTCATGGGCAGACGGGCCGGTGTCCAGAATGGGGCTGGGTCTGCTTCCAGTTCTGTGACCACCCCCTCCACTCCACTTGGTCCTGTGAATCAGACCCATAGCACAGCTCTCCCACCAGTGTTGGTGCCATGCCCTGTTGTGGGAGCCCAGAAGATCCTTTGGTCCTGTTTTCAGAGGCACAGATCTAGCCTTTATTTGCTGACTTGAATTTAAGGTTTCATGGTGTTAGTCAACTTCCCTCACTCTGCTTCCTGAATTCCCTGTGGGTCTGGGCACCTCCATGTTCACCCAGGGCAGGGGAATTGTAGTATCAGTTCACTACAGATATACTACTGTCTGTATTAGTCACATGGGCAGGAGTCAAGAATTCCAGGAAGCAGCCGTATGAAAAAAGCATGGAGCTTTTGGAAATCCTGTGAGTCCTCAAGGGAGGCATAGAAGCTGGAAAGCCAGGACCAGTCAGGAATATGAAATTTACCATCTTTCCCCTCACCATGTGGGTCTCTATCTTGGTCCTAGAGCGTAGGCGACCACTCCCTCTTCCCTGAGTGTTTCATTGCCATCTCTGTAATGACAGGAGGTGGTTTTCCACAGCCTTGTGTGCTAATTATTTTATTAGCTGGATGACGGCCATCTCACAGGATTTTTCTTGTCCTACGTGATGATGTCACTGATGTTGCCATAGAAAGGCAATAACATTCTCATCAATAACTTTTTAAAGGCGGTATAGTTTACTGTTATTAACTGTGTGGTTTGAGAGAGGCAAGAAGTGAAAAGTGCTGGACTGGACGGCAGAAGATGTGGCTCTAGTCCTGATCCTTATACGCGTACATACCAGCCCTGTAACTTGGGGTAAATCTCTTGTCTTTCTGAGCCTCAGTTTCCCCATCCATTAAATGAGTGGTTTTGTTTTTTCAACGGTAATCTTTATGGTTTTAAAGCTATTCCCAGCCTTAAAAAATCTATATTTAGGCATATATGTTCATAAGGCTCCTACATTTATTAATCCTTTATGAAAGATGTAATTGGTAAACTCGTAGTATGACAAGGTCAGGTTTACCAATGAACCAATGGCAGGACTATTTATTGAGCACTAACTATGTGGCAGACATACCAACCTTAAAGACAGGTGCTTTATAGGTGAGAAAACAGAAGCTTCAAAATGTGAAATAAGTCATTTAAGATCATATAGTTAGTTAATAAGGGAGTGGAACCAACATTTAAACCCAGGTCTCCCTGAAACCCAAGCCCTTGACTTTCATTATCATTGCGTGAATGTCCCACTGTTTAGAACCAAATACTTACATCCCTTACCTGTTGGCAACAGCCACTGTGAAGTTTTCTTCTGTCATAGTCGTTCTCAACTGGTGATGGAAGGAAGGAGGAAGGCAGAAAGTAGTTTGAAAAATCTCCCCAGTTGATTCTTATACACACATCTCTGCCTTGAAGCCCACCCTGAGTCATCACCTGGCCAGAGTCATACTAACATGATCACATAAACAGCACCTTCCCAGAAAACCTTCTGCCATGTCTGGGCTCTTATTTCTGTCTCTCCCAGTATGGCTTTGAAGGAGGCAGGGACATTGGACACAATTATTTCTCTTGTCTTCCTAATGGGAAATCAAAGCAAAGGGAATTGAATAATGCAACTTTATGCAACCAGTGGTCCCAGAATCAACATGGAGTCCCACCTTTACACTCCAGCCATCATAAGACATTGTCCTTCTAGCCAATTCCATTAATAATCTATTATATGTGGAGGGGAAAATGTCACTCCCCCCACCTTGAAGTTTCCTAGTAGGTGTATCATTTCAGTGACGTTAATTTATTCAGAGTATCTGTACAACCAGCCACTGACAAACACCAAGTGGAGGAGACCAATTTTTAAACCAGGCATTTCTATGGACAACATAATCATTTTCTAGACCTTCACTGACTGGTCCCAGAAAAATGCTTCATCAAGGTTGTTAAGAGGATTTAGGTACAGAAAACAAAGAAGGGTTCTTCATTGTTCATGTCTTCTCTGAAAGTAATACACAGAGTCAATTCCTTTTTGAAAATAAGACAATTAGCACTTAGAATTTCAAATTGCTTTTCAATAATTTATTTTAATGCCACACAGACAAGGCCCCAGATTTAATCTTAATCCACAATTATTTACAATCTAAAATGCTTTCATTTGGTCTTCTCTCTATATTTTGGTTTCTTCTTTTTCCTTTTGCTGAACAAATTCTAAATTGTTGCTCACTATGGGTGCCTTCAGCTAACTGTGCAAAATTAGAAGTATCCAGCTGTAGGGTTTAAGTAAAGGTACAATAGAATACAATGTTGCCAGTTAGAAGAATGAGGCAGGTCTATATGGAATAGTCTCTAAGATATGTAGTTAAAATGTAAAAAGCAGGATATAGAACAACATGTATGGTAAACCATCATTTATATAAATACAAACATGTCTATGTTTACACACTGCCTACCTGTGGAAGGACATTTAAGGAACTGGAGTAGTGGCTGTCTCTGGGGAGAAATTTACTGCTGCGAGATTGGAGGGAAATTCTATCTATACCCTGCTGTCCCTTTTATATAGTGTATCATGTTTGTGTATTACTTATTCATATTTTTTTTATAAAAAGGGAGGTAGAGTTATTTTTATTGAGATGGAAAAATACAAAAGATACATTGTTAGGTACAAAGAGCAAGTTGCAGAATAGCATGAATAATATATGATTCTATTTTTGTAAAGTAATTATACATACATATATGTATGTGTATACATACACACACAATATCTGTAAGGGTATGCACCAAACTGTTAACAATTGTTCTCCCTGGAGAGTAGCATATGAGAAAGAGAGAGAGTGTGTGTGAGCTTTCATTTTTTTATCCTAGGTACTTCTATATTGCCTGAATTTTTTTCTTGTTTTTACATGAAGCACATACTAATTCACAATAACTAACTCATAAAACCCAAACCCAGCAAAAGGATTTACTTGATTTCTATATACCTATAAGTAAAATTTCCAATATCAGCCTTTCTGGAGAGAGAGAGAGAGAGAGAGAGAGAGAGAGAGAGAGAGAGAGAGAGATATATATATATATATATATATATATATATATATATGTACATGTACATGTACATATATATATACATATACATATACACACATATATGCATATATATATATATATATATATATATATATATATATATATATATATATATATATGGATTCACTTTAGATCCCTTCCTTGACCTCTTTGGGATTTTCTGAACTTTGCGTTTCTTTGTCTTTGCTCTTTGACATTCCCCTTTATTGATAGGACCCACATAAGGTCATGACCAAGAAATAAGAGTAATACTACTGAGACTTTTCTCTCAACTTCTTTCTTTTTAAATCAATCTGGAATAATGCAGCTAAAATCCCTCTCATTCCTACTTTAGGAACTTCAACCTGGGTTAAGTGTAACTACCCATTTTAAGAAAATTTCTCTGCTTTTTGGATCATTCCTATCAGCATACAAATATGCTACAGCTCCAATCTCAAACAAAACCCTTGTTTTTTGTTTGTTTGTTTGTTTTAGTGAGAAAACCTCCACTCAACCTCTTTAACTCCACACTTCCTCCAAATTCCACCCCGTTTCTTTGTACTCCTTTACGGGAATTTTTCTTGAAAAAGTTGCCCTTACATTTGTAAAGACACTTCCTTCCCTTTCATTCATTCTGGAAACTATGTCTCTCAGGCTTTCAGTCCTGCCACTCTCCCTAACCTGTCTTGTCAAGGTCACTTAGGGTATTTTCTTGCCAAATCCAATGGTCAATCTTCAATCCTTGTCTCTAACTCTCCACTCATTGGTTACAATCGATGACCTTCTTCTTCTTGAAACAGTTTTTTCTCTTGGCTTTCTGGACACCTCTCTCTTGGATCTCCTTACAGTCTGCTCCTCCGCAGTTTCTTCTTATTCCTCTTCACCTGGAGATGCCAGGACTGCTCAAGGCTCAGTTCTTGAGCCACCTGCCTTCTCTGTTTGAACTCATTCCCTTGGCGATGTCATCCAGCCCCTTGCTTTGAATGCCATTTCCATGCTGATGACTCGCATGTTTTATGTCCACATCCCAACCTGGCTCTAAACTACAGACCCCTTGTCTTCTTGACACCACTTTTTACCTTCTATCAGGCATCTCAAACTTAACTTGTCCAAAATGTAGACCCACCTTTCACCACCATCCTTTCCATATTGGTAAATGGCACTCAGTTGAAGCTCTGCTTTCACAATCTATTCCAAATCTGATTACTTTCACTATCTCCACTACGAAAGCCCTAGTCCAAGCCTCAGTATCACTTACCTGAATTAGTTCAATAGTGATTTGGGGGATTATGATGTATCAAAGTAGGTGCATCAATTGTAAAAAATGGACCACTCTGGGGGTGGGGTGGGGATGGATATTGATAATGGGGGAGGCTGTGCATGTGTGGGGACAAGGGTATGTGGGAAATCTCTGTACTTTCCTTCCCCTCAATTTTTTTGTGAACCTAAAAAATAAAGTTTCCATTTAAAAATACCTTTAAAAATATAAATCAGATTATGTCACTGCTCTGTTCAAAACCCTCCAATGGCTATCATGTCACTCAGAGTAAAAGCTGAAGTCCTTACCATGGCCTTCAAGGTCTATAATACTTCCTGTTCTCACCTCACGCCTCTGAACTCACCCTCTGTCATTCCCCCTTCACTGTTTTCATGCCACATTGACCTCCTTGCTGTCTTTTGAAAAGGCTCCCACCTAAGGACCTTGGCACTTACTGTAGTGTCTGTCTCAAATGCTCTTTTCTTAGATATCCATGGGGCTCAGTCTTCTCCCCTCATCCTGCCTGAATGCTGTCTTATCAGAGAACCTCCCCTGAATACCTTTAGAATAGCACTAACCTATCTCACTCTGCCCCTTTACCCTGCTTTATTTTTTTTTCTGAGCAATTACCAGCATCTGAAACATTATATGAGTATATCCATTTGACTATTATTTGCTTATTACGTATCTGCAGTGGAATGTCATCTCCATGAGAACAAGAACTTTATCTTGCTCACCACGGTACCCTCCATGTTTAGAAAAATGATTGTCACAGAGCAAAGAACTCAAAATATTTACTGAATGTTGAATAAAGAACATTGAGAGGTTCACCATAGGTTCCTTTAGCATATTCAAATTACATGAAATTTGTCTTAAGACAGTTTATTTCTCCATCTCAACTCTCTTATTTCTGTTTCTTTTTAAAAATTGGTTTTAACATTTTATTTTGAAATAATTATAGACTTACAAGTATTTGTAAACATAGTACACAGCGATTCCATGCACCCTTTACCCAGCTTACCCCAAAGGTTACATTGTACGTAACAGTCCTTTTTAAAAATTATCATTATTTCCTTTTGTTTCCTTTGCTCAAGTCTCTCCTGCTTTCTTCTATAACTCTTTCTACACAGGCTTTGAGAACTCTTCATCTCTTATTTCATAGCCAAGCCATTGATGAACTGTCAGCAGCACCAACATCAAATCCCTTCTATGAGACGACTGTCCTACTCATGAGAGGGATAGAATACTTCGATGAAGTGGGAGAAAATATGTTCTATCTAATTTTTAATGCTAAGAAATAATCCAAAAGAAGAGAAAAGGAAAGAAAACCTGTGTCACGTTTAAGATTGAAGTTTCTATGGAAAGATACTGTCTCTTCTGTAAGTTCTGAATAGCGACTTATTTGCGGTGATTGCTAAAGACAGGCAAAATGATCATTTGTTGACTCTGGTGTGTATTCTTTCATCTCCTGTATGAAAACTGTTTAGGAAGAGTTAAATAAAAACAAATATATAATTTTCTATATATGTTCATATACTGTTTAAAGGAATTATTCTGCTGAGTACCTGTCATTCATTTATTCAACAAATATTTATTGTGTACCTACTATGTGCCAAAGCTTCATGCCAACAATGGTCTTTTATTTCCCAAGATGACCTGGGATGAACATTACCTTTAAGACACCATAAGTACTACAAGATAGGTTGAAAACTCCTGACTTCCAGGTAAGTAGGCTACACTCCATGGAATGGGCATTCATGTTTAGAGACAAGGGCATTATTATGCTCTAGTAACTGGTTTCCAGGGTTAAAAAAAAAAAATCAATGTCCCCTTCAATATGCCCGAAATATATAAAATAACTTAACATTTGACAAGATAAGGTTCACTGATTTAATGATCAGTAAAAAGAGGACATGACTGAAACATCACTAACCTCCATAGTTAAAATGAGCATGTGTCGAAGTCTTTATAAAAGCCCCACTCATATTAAATATTAATGAGAAACCCACCCCGTGCCAGTGTTCTTCTCCCATAATGAATCTCCTTTCCAGTATTATTAGAGTAATCATTTGCTGTTTGCCTGAAATGTCCTAGTTCACACCTGTTGTTCCAGGATAATTGTTAATTGCAACCTCCTTCACTCTCTAAAGAATCTGGGTTTGGACAATAAATTATATGGTCAACATAAGTATTAGGGTCTCTGGGATAAACGGTCAAGGCGCCATTCCTATTTATTGGTATTACCTTGTCACAAGCTGTAAAAACAATTTTCCTTTTGATTGTTTCTTCCTGAGTTGTCACAAAGACCTTCACATAAAATCACTCTGTCCCATTAAAGCAATTATTGAAACCCCCTTCAGTAATGACCACTTGTTTTAGTTTTCCTCCTCGGATTCCAAAGACCAAATGTAGACATTGCTTCTGCTGGGTCAGCATCATAATTGTTCAGAGGTACAGCCTTGTACAGGGAAAATTTTGTCTGACTAGGTAATCCACAAGAACCTTAAAGGGACATTTTTCCTTGGTAACATTATCTAGCAGAAAGAGTCTGATGGACTCCTAATTTTAGCCCAGATAATGGAAAACCCAACACACTTAATTTCAATGGAACATATATATTTCATGACTAAGACACCTAATGTGTCTAGAGCGCTACTAGGGAATAAGTAATAGGAAGGTGTATTTGGGTGGCCTCCTTAGATATAATCTCTGTTAAAGTTATTTGATATCTATGGTTCACAAGGAAAGTGTTTCTTGAGTTGATGAATGATTTTTCTGGGATTGCATATTTTGACAACTATATTCTTGGCTGATTCTAGTAGCAGCGCCACCTTGATTTTTTACTTAGTTGGGGAAAATTGATCATTTGTTTTTCATCTAATGCTGTGTCCTCATAGCACCAAAGTACCTAATCAATTCAATGTTTTAAAAATACCACTTTTTTAAAATGTGGGATCATGAAGACTAAACAACTAGTGAGAAAACTAAATTGTTTTCACGTAATTATTTGACTGTTTCTTAACCTAAATTGTGGATAAATCTGCTGGTTTTGCCTTCCAGGTGCCGTTGCTATGATAGTAAATTACGTACTTAGTAAAACAATATGAACATTTGGGATAACAGAGGCTGCATGACTTTATCATTCTTGTTTGTAGTTTGCTTGAAAAATTAAATGAGATGAAGTGGTTAAAGTGTGTTTTTCTTGTTTTGTTCTTCTCTACTTAAAGTGAAAGTACATCTTTAAAAAATTATTACCATCTCTTTACTTTTAGTCAGCTTTATTGTAAGACACTGATGGACTCTGAAATGTCAGTGACATTCCTCTGTTGTTGCTTTTTTAAAATCCCATGCTTTTATCAAAATTAAGAAAAGTGGGGTCCTAAATTCCTTCTTAATGCAAGAAACTGGGTTGAATAGCTAAAGAAAATTGTTCCTTATAACTATCCCTTTCCCTGATTCAGGCATCAGCTCCATCTCCTTCACCCCACGTCATTAGTCCTCCTGGAAAACCCATAACAAAACCTGGAAAGTCCCCTTTCTTATGAGTCGGGACAGCTCCTTTCCCAGGAGTTCCATGGCCTGTTTGTGAAACACAGCCTGGAAAATTGCCCCAAGAGTCTTGCAGTCCCAAGGGGATAGGGAAGTTCCATGGTTTGGAAGTAGTGACATCAGGTGGCTGGAGCAGGTGGGGTGATAGACCAGGCTTCTGGTCTTCCAGGAAACCAATTCCATTGGGGTAATCTTAATAGGTCATGTTATACATTATATATAAAGACACCTATAGTTCTCTTAAAGGATAAAGACCTGCAAAAAGAAAAAGAAGGTAAAGAGTTGATAAGCCATATATATACATTTTTTTTTTCTGACTTAAAATAATGGCCTATTCCTAATAGTGGAACAGGAACTACCCAGATAGCACTGTATTTTCTTTTGGGAAGGTTACGCTGAGTAGCTGTGCATATCTCTGCAATTCTCAAGAGAGTCGCGCCACTGTCTTTTAGCCAACAATATGACAAAGATTTATTGCTGTGCCAAGGTGAGGGCTTGAATATCCGAATTGGGAAATCTGAGACATAGTCATTTGGTTGAAGAACTCTAGGTTCCTTGAACATTCTTGTTCCATGAGTGGTTCACAGAAAACCTTACAGGCTGCCTTAGCAACTGTAAGTTTCCCACATGGGAAACTGGGGCAGAGGGGCAGAGTGGAGGTGAAGTGTGTGTTTGTGGTGGAGGGGTGATATTTTCCACAATATATTTTGCTAGAAAGTCTACACTAGCAGGACCTTCCTTAGGATATGCAGGTAAGTGGTTCTTGGCAATATTTACTTATTTTGAAACCGCTCTTCCTCTCTCCTAATTCTCCTGCCCAAGGGTGTAATTTCATAATCTGGTTACCTAACGTCCCCTCACTGTGGCCCTCACCTGAGTTGATATGCTCTGAACCTTATCCACTTCTCATGTGGACCATGTGTCCTATCAGATTCTATCTGCATCACGTGCCATTCCCTTTGTATATTTATTTCTGCTTTCCCAGGGAGCGGAATGTTATCTGGTAATCTATTGGAATGAGAGTAGAAAGGGTAAAAGCAGTTTAATACGCTGTCCTTACCACAGAGATAGAGGTAGGGGCTTACACGTCTATGGGTGAGCAGCAGTTATTTTAACTCAAAGATGTGAATTTTCAGTGGTGAAGCTTCAGGAGCTGTGTTGAAAATTGGTGAGAGTAATATGTGGGGACATAGACACGTTTTTTAGCACCCTTAAAATCATGCACATAGACAAATATACTTATTCGGAGCGCGGAAGGCCCAGCCCTTGAGCCTGGGAGAGTCAGAGTACCTGTTTTGCATAGCCAGGTCGCATCATTGCTGAGGGAGGAGGCGCTGGCAGGGAGTGAGGCAGATGGAGAGCGTGCCTAACCGCTCTGTCAACAGAAGACTGAGGACTGTACATACCTTTCTCTTGGGGGAGTAGGCACCGAGAATGGGTGCTGGGCACCCCTCCCACATGCACATGCTCCCTCGCCCAGGCACTCCCAGCCTCACCCCGTCGTTTGCCTACAGGCTGATTCCTAAAAGATCAGAAAGACAAATGATTCAGAAGTGCCTGCAGCTGATTCCTACTTAGAATATGTAATCTCACAATCCGTGCCTGTTTTCTTTTAAGTGCTTATATTCCTCTGATCAAATCTTCACTCTGTTCTCTAACTGTCCCTTTGAAAACAGCAACAATCCTTTATTTCTGATTACTTAATGACTTAAGCCAAATAAGTTTAAAAAATGCCTTCAGCAGTTTTGATTTGACACTTTTTATGTTTCATTTTTGCTATCCCAATCCAAGATTTTCTGAATATCTTCATAGCCTCGCCAGGACACATTTGCTAAGTTTTTGACTGTGCTGGACTCTGATTTAAGCTTAGGAAAATTTCCCATGTGACTTACAGTGATTTTCAGTGAGAATCAAGAGCACCATTGTTGGTTCCTAATAATTATGTGGTTTCTGTTTGTAAACGCATGTCTTTCACACACATAAATGCACATAGGGCATAGGATTTCCAGCACTGGTTCAAGCACACATGCATGCGTGCGCGTGCATGCAGTACCACGATTCTCTGGTCTTCACTTACTAGTTGTTCTCTCATTTGAGGTAACTTCTCCACTGCTCCTATAACTATTAAATAATAACAAATACATAAAGATGCTTAAGCAAAACAACTGAAAGTCATAACTTCAGTTTTAAGAAAGAATGGTATTGCAACTAGACATACACAGTTAAGCAGGGATTTTTCTGACAAAGCGTTGAGGTAAATACTTTACAGAACTGTAATAAACAGCATCTGATTTATTAGCAAAAAAATAAATCGGCAGTTTTACCATGCCTCTCAATGGTGATAAAACAAATAAAAGCCATTCACAAGTTTTTTATTTTTTTCTCAAATGCAATGCAGATCTGTATGTATGAGCCCACATGGTTCTTTTTTTAAAAAAAATATTAAATTTATTGGGGTGACATTAGTTAATAATATTATATAGGTTTCAAGTGTACAGTTCTGTAATACATCATCTGTATGTAGCATTGTGTGTTCACAACCCAGAGTCAGTTCTCCTTCCATCACCATATATTTGACCCCCTTTTCCCTCTTCTACCATCTTCCCTCCTCCTTTACCCTCTGGTAACCACTAAACTCTTGTCTGTGTCTATGATTTTTTGTTAATTTTTTTGTCTTGTTTGTTTGTTGCTTTCAGTTTTCTATCCTACATATGAGTGAAGTCATATGGTTCTCGATTTTTTCTGTCTGATTTATTTCGCTTACCATGATAATCTCAAGATCCACCCATGTTGTTATAATGGCAATGTTTCTTCTTTTAAAACGATTTTTTTTTTTAATTGGAGAAGGGGAACAGGACTTTATTGGGGAACATTGTGTACTTCCAGGACTTTTTTTTTTCCCAAGTCAAGTTGTTGTCCTTTCAATCTTAGCTGTAGAGGGTGTGGTTCAGCTTCAAGTTGTTGTCCTTTCAGTCTTAGTTGTGGAGGGCGCAACTCAGCTCCAGGTCCAGTTGCTGTTACTAGTTGCAGGGGGCGCAGCCCACCATCCCTTGCGGGAATCAAACTGGCAACCTTGTGATTGAGAGTATGCGCTCCAACCAACTGAGCCATCCGGGAGCTCAGCGGCAGCTAAGCTAAAGGTGCCGTGTTCAATCTTAGTGCAGGGGGCGGAGCCCACCATCCCTTGCAGGACTTGAGGAATTGAACTGGCAACCTTGTGGGTGAGAGCCCACTGGCCGATATGGGAATCGAACTGGCAGCCTTCAGAGTTAGGAGCACGGAGCTCCAACCGCCTGAGTCACTGGGCCAGCCAAAAAGATTTTTATTGAAACATAGCTAACATACAATATATTAGTTTCAGGTGTACACTATAGTTATTCAACATTTACATACCTAAAGAAGTGATCACCATAAGTCCAGCAACCATCTTACACTGTACCACGCTATCACAATACTATTTACTATATTCCGCATGCTGTACATTAAATCCCTATGACTTATTTGTTTTATACCTGGAAATTTGAACCTCTTATTCCCATTTACTTCTCCTCCTTTTTAATTTTCAATTACAGTTGACATTCAATATTATTTTATATTAATTTCAGGTGTACAGCATAGTGGTTGGACATTTATATAATTTAAGGAGGGATCCCCCTGACTAATCTAGTACCCACCTGGCACTAGACATAGTTATTACCGCATTATTGACTATATTCTCTATGCTTTACTTTGTTATCCCTGTGACTATTTTGTAACTACCAATTTGTATTTCTTAATGCCTTCACCTTTTCCACCCTGTCCCCCTACCCCCCTCCTGTCTGGGAACCATCAAAATGTTCTCTGTATCTATGAATCTTTTTCTGTTTTCTTTGTTTATTTATTTTGTTCTTCAGATTCCACATATAAGTGATATTACATTGCATCTGTCTTTCTCTGTCTGACATACTTCACTCAGCACAGCACCCTTCAGGTCCATTCATGCCACCCCAGATGGCAAGAACCCATTCCCTTCCATGGCTGAGCAATATTCCATTGTGTATGTATATATCATCTACTCTTTATCCATCCATGGACACCAGGCTGCCTCCACATTCTCATCCATTGTAATCAATGCTGTAATGAACATAGAGACGCACATGTCCCCTGGAAGTATCGTTTTGGGTTTCTTCGGATAATCATCCAGAAGTGGGATTACTGGGTATTTCTTTGTCACTTGTTATTGCCTTTGTTCTAAAGTCTATTTTGTCTGATATAAGTATTGCTACCACACTTTTTTTGTTTGTTTCCATTTTCATGAAATATATTTTCCCCATCCCTTTACTTTCAGTCTGTGTGTGTCTTTTGATCTGAAGTTAGTCTTTTATAGGCAGCATATGTAAAGGTCTTGCTTTGTTATCCATTCAGCCACCCTATCTTTTGATTGTAGCATTTAATCCATTTACATTGAAACTAATTGTTGACAGATATTTAGCTACAGCCATTTTATTATTGATATTTTTTATTTATTTATTTTGTCTTCAAGAAGTCCCTCTAACATTCTCTGTAATACTGGTTTGGAGGTGATGAACTCCTTTAGCTTTTTCTTGTCTGGAAAGCTCTTTATCCTTCAATTTTAAATGATAGAATCTTGCAGGGAAGAGTAGTCTTGGTTGTATGTCCTTCCTTTTCATCACTTTGAATATTTCCTGCCAATCCCTTCTGGCCTGCAAGTTTCTGTTGAGAAATCAGCTGATAGTCTTATGGTAGCTGCATTGTAGGTAACCAATTTCTTTTCCCTTGCTGCTTTTAAGATTCTCTTTTGGTCTTTAACTTTTGGCATTCTAATTATGATGTGTCTTGGTATGGGCCTGTTTGGGTTCATCTTGTTTGAGACTTACTGCGCTTCCTGGGTTTGTATATATTTCCTTCACCAGGTGGGGAAGTTTTCAGTCATTATTTCTTGAAATAGGTTTTCAGTTCCTTGCTCTGTCTCTTTTCCTTCTGGTACTCCTATGATGCGAATGTTGGTATGCTTGATGTCCCAGAAGCCCCTTAAACTGTCCTCATTTTTTAAAAATCTTTTTTTCCCTTTTTTGCTGTTCTAAGTGGGTGTTTTCTGCTACCTTATCTTCTAAATTGCTGATCTGATCCTCTGCTTCCGCTAATCTGCTATTGATTCCCTCTAATGTATTCTTCGTTTCAGTTATTGTATTCTTTATTTCTAACTGGTTCCTTTTTTATGTTTCCTACCTCTTTGTTGAAGTTCTCTCTGAGATTGCTGAGCATCCTTATAACCAGTGTTTGGAACTCTGCATCTGGTAGATTGCTTGTCTTCACTTCGTTTAGTTCTTTTTCTGGAGCTTTGTTCTGTTCTTTCATTTGGAAAATGTTTCTTTGTCTCCCCATTTTGGCTGCCTCCCTGTGTTTGTTTCTATGTAGGGCTGCTATACCTCCTGGTCTTAGTAGAGTGGCCTTATGTAGTAGGTGTCTTGTGGGACCCAGTGCTGTAATCTCCCTGGTATCTAGAGCCGGGTACTCCAGGTGATTCCCTTGTGTGGGTTGTGTGTGCCCTCCTATTGTAGTTGAGACTTGATTGCTGTTTGCATGTGGGAGGGATTGACCCTCAGGCTAATTGGTTGTGAGGATTGACTGTGGAGGAGCTGTTGTGCAGGGGCTGATTCTACAGAGCAGCATTCACTTCAGTGGGGCTGTGGTGCCTGCCCAGACTGCCCTTTGGTCATGTGGTCCTTGGAGGTAGCCGGGTGATGCTCTGGCTCAGTCTGAAACTGGCCACTGGGTCTGTCATCTCTAGGGCCTCCCGGGAGGAGACCTGCTCGCCGCAGGTCAAATTCAGCCACAGTCTGTGTCTTGCCTGGGGCCATCTGGCATGAGCCCAAAGCAATCCCGAGATGGCCACTGCCCACACTGTGCTTGGAAGTTCTTTGAGAGGCCAAGCCATGAACCAACACTAGCTGTCACCAGTGCTGGGCTTAGGGCTGCTCAGTCAGAGGTAATGGACACAATAAAGCCAGGTGCTGCTTGTTTGGATTTTGTGAACCTTTGAGAGATTTTAGGGAAGTTTGCAGCATGAGCCAAGGCAGACCTTTTATATGGAAAGGCCACTGGAAGTGTCTTGGTTATGCCTGAAAGTTGGGTAGGGCATGGTATCAGAAAATCACTGGGGCCAGAAAGTCGAAAGGTGATAGCCAGTTGGATGAAGACTCATATATAGTATCAGCATGAGTCTGCGTGAGTCTGTATGCAGGGAGGGGGAGGGCTCAACAAAGAAGCAATGGCTTCCGCCAGCTCCTCCATCTGGGAGAAAGCTGCCCCTCCAACTCCCATCCTGAAGCCAGAAAACTCAGTTCCTCTCCGTGTGTCCCTGGTGCCTTTGGGCCTGCTGCCCCAGCGATGGAGCTCAGAGTGATTCAGTTCGTCAGTAAGTCTGTGTGCAGTTCTTTTAAGAGGAGCATCTGGGAGTGCAGTCGCCCTCCATTTCACTTAGCCACAATCTCTGCTTGTTTTCACAGCCAGAAATTATGGGGATTTCTCTCCCCGACACTGAAACCCTGGGCTGGGGAGGGGCTGGACCCTTTGCTTCTCACAGGGGGTATCACTGCAGCTGAGATATCCCTCCCTATTTTTAATGGTCACATGCAGGTGTGGGACCAGCCCGTTCCACGTCTCTGCCCTTCTACCTGTCTTGAGGTGGCTTCTTTTGTATGTCCATAGTTGTAGGGCTTTCATTAAGCTGGACTTCAGGTGATTCTCAATGATGGCTGTTCTGTGGTTTAGT
Organism: Rhinolophus sinicus; assembly: GCF_057876585.1. Lineage (NCBI taxonomy): Eukaryota > Metazoa > Chordata > Mammalia > Chiroptera > Rhinolophidae > Rhinolophus > Rhinolophus sinicus. The sequence goes on from NC_142504.1 coordinate 30,165,848, forward strand.
CGTAATTTTGATGTAGTCCTGAGAGGACGTGAGCACAGCATTTACCTACTTTGCCAACTTGACCAGGAATCTTATGTCTTCCCCTCCCCCCCAATATTTCTTCCTTTTCATGGCTGAGTAATATTTCATTGCATATTTGTACCATATCTTCTTTATCCAATCATCTATCAAAAGACACTTCGGGTGTTTCAATGTCTTGGCCACCATGAATAATGCTGCAATGAGCATTTGTCATTATACATAAATTTTTCCAGACTTTTTGGAAGATACCCAGAAGAGAAATTGCTAGATTATATGGTAATTCTATTCTTAATTATTTGAGAAACCTCCATACTGGTTCTCATAGTGGCTGTACCAATTGAAATTCCCACCACCAGAGTATGAGGGTTTCTTTTTCTTCACAACCTCTCCAACACTTATTATTACTTGTCCTATTGATAATAGTCATTCTAACAGGTCTGAGATGTTATCTCATTGTGGTATTGATTTGCATTTTCATAACAGTTAGTGAAGTTGAGCATTTCTTCATATATCTGTTGGTTGTTTGTATAGCTTCTTGGGAGAAGTGTCTGTTCGGGTCCTCTGACCACACCTTTCTTGCTGTTTCCTTTCATCAAATCCACAAGATTAACATTGTCAAGAGATTATTACAGTAGTACACAAAGCTGCCATGATGCTAAATTCACACAATGCTCAATAAACCTGAGCGGCGGAAAAATACATATGAGTAATAAACAAAATGATTGAAAGAATTTTAAATTAGGTTCAAGGCTCTTCTTTGAGGAAGCTGTTGGTTATCATCATTGCACCAATGTAAAAAAAAAAAAAAATTCCCATATCATGTAAGTCTCTAAATAACAATATCAGGTAATAATTTTTGAATCCTGACTCTGTTCCAAGCATCAGGCTTCGCACTTTCTTTGCTTTGTTCTCACTTGAGCCTCATAATGTTTCTGTAGATGAAACTATTATCATGCCCATCTTGCGGTTATGGAGGTATTTTAGAAACGTGTATGTGTAAAAGCCAATACTTAGGTTATGTGAATTTCAATCCCCCAACAGATCTAAGTGACTACTATGGGAGCTGTGTTAGGATATGTAGAGAGGGTAATTTTTTTTTGCTTGAACATTTTTTTCTTGGCATCATGATGTTTCTATACATGTGCACATGTGCAACACACATTTCAGTTTTTTTCCACCAGTTTTTTCCCCGTTCCTATTACCTTCATATTTATGATGGACACATCTTACTTTGAAGTCCCTTACTATGGAATCTCTTTTCCAGTAAAATTTCACAGTAGTTCACATTTCCCAGAAATTCACCTTTAGAACTTTCAAAGGGATATTAACTTTAAAAAAGAAACAAACAAACAAAGAAACTCTAAAAGTTTTACACACACCATGAGAGAAATGTTATGCCTTCCAGTGCCATCTTCCCAATTAGTGCACACGCCATAAAAGCTAATGTCATTTTACCCAGGAACCCACCCTTTTCCTTTTTTGTCTTTCTTGTGGCTTGGGGCCGTTACAGCATTTGCATCTCTTTGCCTGGTTCTGAGATCAGGCTCCCTGACACTGTACCTCTGTGTTGCTTGGAGAGACAACTTAAATATACAATCTCCAGACGGGAATGATTTAGCAAAATTAAAAACAGACAGGGGACAGAGAAGGCGGGAGGTGTCAAATGTTCCTTCTATCCCACTATCAGTTTGATGTGGTGGCCTTGTTCCTACCTAGTCCTCTTCCTGCTGTCCACTACCCAAAGTTAAAATGCCTGAAAATTTAACATAGTACACGTGGATAGAGATATGTATACCCTTCCTTCTGCTTCTTAACCCAACACATGGAGTTCTAATTGTGGCTTATTTCAACTTAATTTTGCTTCACTCTTAGGATAAAAGAGACTCGTTTCAATAAGTCTCAAGAGGTATTGTAAGCATATAACTACTTGCAAGTGACTCGCTTAGTCACCTCAAGAAAAAAATCCTTACTTTTGGTGGATACTAGGTGTTGCTTTTGGAGTGCGCTTCCTTCCTCTTTCCAAACACACACATGCTCATATTGATGACTTGACATCAAAGTTGCTGAATGTACAATGTGCTTTTATTCATTATTAATGCACATGTATAAATAAAATCTCTGCTCTGGTTAGAAATTAATCTGGTACAAAATAGGCAAAAAATGTATGGATAGAGAAGAAATGTCACGTAAAATCTCCTTTCTTCAGTCCCTGCCTGGGGCAAGATAGAGAATCCAGCAGCTCTACAGTGCTGGGAGGTTTTATTACAAATGGAGCATTTCCCAGTTATCCCGGGTCTTGAAATGGGTTCAACATGATTCCTGAAGCCATCATTGGGCCCAAGGTGATGACTCACACGGGGATGGGATGGCTGTCACTGAACACAGAAATGGTTATTAAGAAGCCCATGAGGATTACCATGTTCCTCACAGCATTGCTTCACTGTTTTCAGAGCTTGCATTCATTTAAAAATCCATACGAGGGAAAAGGCTTCTACGGGCGAGGCTGCATCAGCTCTCTAGCATGCCTCTTGAGAATGGCCATAGTATGTACTTATAACTGTGTTAGGCTGTGACCAACTTTCAGAGGGATTTCAAGCACAATTTCTGTGTTCTGATGGAGATGAAAGCCCTCGCATACTGCTCTTCTTTCTTGTTAGTGCCTTGCATGACTTTCTGCACAATATGACCCATGGAATTCTGCAGCACAAAAAAAAAAAAAAAAAAAAAAAAAAAAAAAAAAAAAAAGATAAGATGTTAGGTATCTTTCATTTTCTGCAAATAGTCTGTATTTACAATACTACTCCAGTGGTTTCTGACTACCGCTTAGGGCAATTTTGCTTAGCCTAGCGGAATGTCCTGGAAACTACTGGCAATGATTTAGCCTCCAAAATTGGAACACATTTAGTAGAGACAGAAAGCCTATGAACAAATAGTGGGCGTGTGCCAGAGTAAATAAGTGTGGTTCATGAGCTGTGGTCAGAAATGTCTCTCTTTCAGTATGCAGGGCAAAGCTTTTGCCAGCATTTGCCATAAAGTCGTCACATAAAGCAGTTTTTCCTCTCAGTAAGAGAGACTCAATGAAAGAGGGCTTCTAGTCTCACAATCACAATCTACTGTTGGAGCCGTAGTTACAGGTCATGCCAAAGGAGACCTGAGCAAGGGGTCCTTTTCTCCAGCTAGCCTTTCTTACCCAGCTTGCAGCCAAGCTTCTATGAAAAAGAATGAAAGCCCTGAGGGAGTGAGGACAAGGTTGGAAAGGTTGGAAGAGGAAAGACTCTTTGTAATGCTCGAATCTCCTCCCAGGATCTCATAACAAACCACAGAGTCAGTTTGCTTCCTCTTTTTTCCAAACCCAAACTTGGCGCTTCCTTTATAACTCCTTCGAAGCACTTGGTGAGGCTATCATTACTGGGTGAAGCATTAAGACACCTTCCTCTACAGAGTTCTGTCAGAGGCTCAGAGGCTGAAGAAGACAGACATATATGGTTTCCACTTTAGACTGTTTGCATTTTCCTTTAGAACTTAACTCCTTGACCACACATTACAGAAGGATTTAGTACATTTGGATTGGAGTAGCATGATTTCTGGTGCAGTGTGCATGCTTGCCCTCTGAGCTTGGAGTCTGGTTTCAAGCAGTTTTTTCTTTCTTTTTTTATTTCTGTGTAGACTGCACAGTCTTAGCAACCACTGAAATCCAAGAAGAAACCGTTTTTCTTTAACTAAAGAAGCCATTAATCAATACTCCCTAAGACTCATTCATTGTGGGGATATTGTTGTAGGGGGCATGTACAGTTCACCTTTTAAAAAGGAACATAATGAGAGATGTCATTTTACAAAGTCTTCTTACGATCACTCACCATTGTTGTCATACCATAAAAGAGTAAAATAGGGATAAATGCCTTGGAAACACCTCAGACATGAAAACTTTAGGAATAAAGAAATCAACCTAAAATATTATTTCTGTACTAGTTAACAAATTTCCTAATTCATTCCCATAATTATGAATCCCACAGTTAAATTCAACCAATAGTCATTGGATACCCACTAAGTGGTAGGCATGATGCTAGGTACCAAGCATACATAGATGAAGGACAAAACAAATATCTCAAAAGGTGGACAATTGTCAGTTGTGAGTGGTGGGACTTAAGACTTTGCACTTTGTTCAATTTAGAAAATTAAATAAGATGTCTTTTTTTTTTTCTCCAAAAAGTAAGAAAAAGAGAGTCCCTCATTTCAAAGAGCTCATAGTCAATGGATACGGAAATGAATTACCCAATAATATAAATGCAGTGTGATAAGTAGAACAGTAGAGGGATGCTCAAAGGTGGCACAGTTTCCTTAGGGCGTCAGTGCTACGTAGGATATGAACCTGGTATTCTACCATGGAGGGATAAGAACTGGGTTAAGAATTAGAAAAGCCTAGCTCTGTTGTGGACTCCTGTTTCTTGCTTATCCATTTGATCAGAGACAAATGGCTTAACCTCTGTAACTCATATCTTCTTATTCTATCAAATGGGGATAATACTTTCTGTCTTGCTTAGTAATAGGGTTGTTGAAAGGATTAAATGTGAAAATCTAGATGAAAGAGCAAAAAGTACTGTGCACATAATATGCTTGCGAGATGCTATTTTTATTATTAATGGTCTCAGAGCCTTATTTTCTGAACAAACCTATATAGCCAATAGCACTTTGTCACATATATCAAATACAGATTTGACTACAGAAAGTGATATTTCACTTTTCTTTCATCTGAAGATCTCCAAACCCTTTCCCCAAAGTCTCATAACCAAGGGCTCTGAGGTCCAAAAGGGAGAAATGACTAGACTCATATTATTGAACAAGTCCAGTCCTCCGCTGGAAGGCTTTTGCCTTAAGTGAAGATGGAAGGCAGAATGACCTCGTGGGATGAACACAGGCTTTGGAGTAGATGGACCTGTGGTATTTTAACATACCTGCATCTCAATTTCCCCTTCTGCAAAGAGGGATAATAATATTTATCTCAAGGTTTTGCGAGGATTAAATAAGTATGCGAAATAATTAGAACATGGTAGTCACTCAAGAAATGTAGCCCTTTCCCTACACACTACTTAAATTTATCCATAACGATCCCAAATTTTATTTTACAATACCCAAATCTCCTCATATGAATTGCTGCTAAGAAATAAAATAATTTATATAGATATTTCAATATGAGACCTGAAGGGACACTGAATAGAAAAGGAAGAATCAAAAAAGGAAAATGGAAGAAAATTTGTACTCACCACCTGGAATTAGCTGGTCAGGGGGCTTTGGGTTGGCCTGAGTACTAAATGAATGGTACAGTAAGTGGGAACTGCTAACTAGGATTTGCTTAAATTTAACACTGGGCATTCTAATCTTACTTTGCTTGTTTGTCAGGCTCCCAACTCATTCCCCCCAATTTCACTCCAACAAAAGCCAAACACCTTTCCCTTCCATTGTCCCAATCCCTTTAATGCTTAGACCTGTGTCCTTTTGTGCTGGCTCCAACAGATGCAATCATAATTTTGTTGACCAACCTTCTGCAAGCAGCCCTGCAATCATATGACTTCTTCACCGGCTTTTCCCCTGCCAGTCACAAAAGAACAGGATGACATGTATTCAAAATGCATAGGCAAAAACAAACAAACAAACAAACAAAAAACAAAAAACACCAAAAAACAGAAAACAACCAATGACCGGCAGGACAAAAAGATTTCCTGGTATATGTGTCATTTCTATCCAAGGTTCTGAAAGCTGCTGCTATATTGTCATTGCTGTATTCGCCCTATGACACCATCCTCCCCAGCTAAGGCTGAGAGCCTGATTTAAGGATGAGAGATGCATCCCCCATGACAAACATTCAATTCTCCTCAAAGTGGTTTCAATTTTTGATCTTTCTCTACTTAGTGATTTTACCAGTAGAAACTCTTTTTCCTTATCTCACCAACTGTTCTCTAATAATTTCACTCTGGATTACATATTAGCAAAGAATTGTAAGACCTGATAAATAGAATCAAAACCTAGCCATCATCATTTTGATAACCCCAGCCATAGCCTATGAACACATTAAAAAAATTGATTTGGTGAGTCTTTGTTTCTTTTAAAAAAACCCCAAAGTCATATGGGTAAAAAAAAGAAGGTGCTATAGAACCTGATGAAAGGAAAGCATCAGATTAAATTGGAATAGGCTGAGTAACAGTTTATTGGTTTGTTCAAACTGGAGTAAGCAAATAAAATTGTTTTGGTGAGGGAGAATTCAACACACACACACACACACACACACACACACACACACACACACACACACCCACACACCCACACACCCACACACACACGTCTACAAAGTTTCTTTACCTGTATTTGTTTCTTCTATCTTTCCTGTCCTTGCCTGAGCCTGCATACTTCCAGTATTTAGAATATCTTACTTTCTATTTATTTTGGTAAAAAAACTATTAGGCTATTTCAAAGGCATAAGAGAAAACAATTGAGAAATGGTGTAAATCAAACTGATCCACCTTTCTGACTTGCAATGTGGTTAGGGTATCTGGACATTGTCAGGGCATTGTAACCCATATCCCAAAGTGACTTTGTTATATGAAAGGAGTTTAATTTTTTCCCTCTTTGTAACCTTGTGAAATTTCCACATTAAAAAGCAATCACATCTTTCAAACTAGAAGTGATTGTGTTTGGCACCACAGCCTCTGGTGTAATGGGTTGAGCTTGTTTTCACTAAAACGAAATCAGCTTTCAAAATAAATCATCTGTAACAACATTCTACTCCCCAAATCGTATAATCCTATTAACAGAGTTTCTTTCTTTCTTCTTCTTCTTCTTCTCCTTTTTTCCCCCTCATTGTCACTGGGCTGACAAGATTGGCCAAGTTTCAATATGGAGAAACAGAAAGCTTTGGAGGACCTTGCCAATGCAAGGAGAGCTACCCAGCTCCTGCCTCGTCAGAGCTTAATGAGTTCTTACATATAATCGTCAGTGTTTCGCCTCCAACTAACATGCTTCATGGGTAACACGGTTATCCAGTCACTCTAAAATTCAGCAAATAGTACGGTTGGGACAACCAAAGGACAGTGGGTTACCATGGTTATCCCAGTGAATAAGACCTTTATCAAAATTACATAAGAGCACCAATGTGCTCAATGAAAACGTACCCCAAGTGGCTGCTGGGAGAATCTTTGCCAGGAGTGTAAATTATGTGGCAATATCTAAAAGAGCACGTTATAATTTGAGATTCCTTCGGGAAGCATATTTTTCTTTTTTTTTTTGGGGGGGGGGAGGTAGAAAGAAGAAAAAGAAAACATCTTCTAATAACCAAGTAGATTTGCTTTCTTCGGCCAGCAGGAAAAAACAGCTCCTAGAAAACATTTAGGGAGTTCCCAGTTCAGCTTGGTCTTTGCCCCTTCCAAACAGAATGAGATACTATTTGCATTGGGCTTTATCAGTCAGGGAATTGACAGTCTGCCAGCATAATGTTCTTGTTAAAATAACCCAGCTGAAACAGTTGGAAGCTGTGATCAATTTATAATTTTCCATAATAAGTGACAGATCGCAAGCATTGTTAGCCCTAACCAGGTTCTGTGTGCTCCCTTTTGGGCAGAAATTCAGACAGTACACTTCATCTCCCTGGAGACTCCTTCAAATCCTTGGACAAAGCTTTTCTGGGAGCCAATATCTTCTGGCACAACATTTACATGTAGGCTTAAGAGTAACTCAGTTCTCCAGAGTCAATGCAAAGTTGACACTGGTCTGATTTTGTCCTTGGGAAGGCTTTTCCTAAGACAGAAGCTCATGGGACACACTCCTTGGTTTTCAGCTTTTCTTACTCTATTGAAGAATGGTTAAGTCTGATTCTAGAATCAGTCCTGGGTTTGGATTCTGTCTCTGCTGCTTATTAGCCTGATAAACTTGGCCAGGGTATTTAACCTTGTTAAGCCTCAGTTTTTCCATCTATTGAAAGGCCTAAAGGACTATTGTCAGAATCAAATAAAACTGGAAATTAGCAGTTATCCCCCACTCCTTAGAATAATCATGAGACTGTTTTTGCATAAAGTATGAGTGAACAATAGCAAAGTGTAGGAATAAACAATTTTGTAATCTCAAGTCTCTGAAAGCATTTCTCTCAAACTTTTATTATAATAAAAAGGGTAATTAGATGAAATGGAGGGTTCTAGATATTCACCATTTGCCTCCCATGAATTCCCTAGATATAGAGTGGTTTCCTTACATTACAGATTAAATAGTATTTAAGAGTTGATTGATTTCCTAGACCACAAGAAAAGCACAGTTTTCTATGGGAAATTACTTTTGGGTCTGAACTCTTTTAGATAAAATGGCAAGGATCACACAGAGCTTGCACGAATGATAATTGGATTTGTAAAGTCTCCCACTGTTTAAAATTTCATGGTCATTATTTTAAACCAGTGAAAATAGAGGTTACATTAAAGAAAAGATATTTCCCTTTTGGCAAAAAGTTTAGTGATTATGCTAAAATGGTTGAACACTCTTTTTCCCTCTATGTAAGTCATCTCATAGGGAAATAGGTCATACAGCTTATGGAAACTTTAATTCTTTTTTTAAAAAATTAAGGACTATCTTTCTATGAGTGAAATTTATGTATATAATTTTATTAAAATATCAGACAATTATACTTAAAGAGGTGGTTACAGCCCTCTTTCTGTGATTGTTTGTGAAGTTATTCTCATTTTCCCCCAGTGACTGCAATACTTGTCCTTATTTATGCTGTCTAGATCCAAAACATATTTTGATTTTTAAAAGCATTTTGTGTTTAGTTGGAGATATGAGCAAACAAATGGTCATCTTGACTTAAAAATGGTTAATTGTATAAAAACCAAGTCAGATTTTGAGAAATCATTTCTTATGATAAATCGGGGCATTTGGGGGCCACATTAATAGCATATTTCTTCATGATTTTGGGGGCTGGGCATGAAATCAATTCAAGCTAGTTGTCCATCCCTCTTAAAATACCGATTTGCTATTTATTTATCATTTATTTAACAATATTTATTGTTTATTACAAACAATTGTTAATGCTTATTGGGGCATATTTTATATGCCAAAAATATATCCTATTGTAAGTATACAATTATATCTTTAAAAAGGAAAGTTATAGAGTTGTGTAACCATCATTGCAATCTAATTTATAGTAGATTGGCCTGAGTTTCAGGTTGCTTAGACAGAGACTCAGGGATGTACAGCCAAAATGGAAAGGTCACCACACAAATTCACCATCCCCAGGTTGCTTTCCTAACCTTTATCATACAGTGATAAAATCAGTTGTATACACATCTGTGTCTCTGACTAGCCTCTGAGCTGGATGGTGGACCTGGTACCAATGGCAGCCATAGTGTTTGAGGTACAAAGAGCCAGCACCAGGCCTGCTCTCCTGATCCCTTAGGCTCTCTAAGTTCTGGTTTACCTTCCTTCAATGCAAACATACCCCACACTGGAGTTGTTTTCTGTGAGTATAAAATAGGCAAAGACTTCACAACTTTGGGATGCTGACATAGCATTTTTGAACTACAGCAAACAAGAAATTTTTACCAGCAAACCAAAAGGCACTTACCTGAGAAGGTGGACATGGGCCATTTCCGAATCCCCGGGCTGTGGGCACTCTGTCTGTGTACCTTCTCTGGAACTGCTTCCGTCTAGGACTTAATCCTCGTGGTCCACTGTTGTCTGTCAGTGTCTTCACAGAGCAAGGGGTATTACGCTAAGTCACGGCTGAACATTGTTACTCCCGGGCAATAATCATTTTGCTCCCAAGCAACCAGATGTTATAAATGGCACTGTAGCTGTCAGAAACTGGCCTTCTTCACTCTGATGACAATAGCATTCAAATGGGGACAGATCATCTGAGTCTCTCTTCTTCAGGCTGCCAAAACAATTGGTTGAAAAGTAAAAATGCAGTCAATCAATTCACTGCCTTGATACATGACGGATTCCCCCTCAGTCCCACCGCACAAGACCAAACTCATTTGAATGGCTTTTCTTACAAAATTGGCGGCTAGTTTGGTGGCTTGTAGAGAGAGTCTCAGTGAAAAATCCTACACGGCACTTACTGGCCTCATGGAACAGTACGATTTCAACCTTATGCTGCAGTAGTCCCAGTGAAGCAGAGCTGCAGGCAGGTCAGGTATTCTCGTAACGCAATGCCTGACAGATTTCTCTAAACAAAGTGAAAAAGGCTGTCAGCAAAGACTCTCACCTCTCTGGGTCTCCTTTCAGAGGGTGTCTTGGAAAACAGGATGTGTTTGCAGTCTGCCAAAAAGAGAGACAAACACGACATTCGACATTAAATCCTCTGGTCCCCTTCAGAACATTAAATTCTGACTCCTATTGACAAAAGACAGGACATGTACTCAGAGTTTACAAAGTTAATTTAGCTCTGAGCCTGAGTAAGCAAGTACATTACCCCATTAACCTTGGACAGACAACTGGGCTTATATCATTGTCTGGAATCTTGCCCTTAAAATCCACAATTGCTGTGTATTACATGATCACTTCCCTGCTAACAATTACTCCCATGTGGTAGAATGATATATTTTTTTCTTGCTTGTAATAATATGCCAATTTCCCTGGGGCACAGGTGTCATCCAACGAAGGCCTTATCTTCTACAGGATTTTTTTTTTTAGAAGTTTGCCTGGCCAGATGGTTATCACTTACTTCAATGCCTCTATGTTCCCACTAATGTTTTCTGGCCCAAGTATGAATACGTAAAATAAAAAGAACAGACGAGGACACTGGATATTTAATGCTGTGGTAGAGTGGGTGGGTCAAAGGTCAGAAATAATGTAAAGAAGACTTTTCATGTATGACATTTATGACATGAGTTTGGGCCAACTCAAGATGATAGCCTCTTAATTTGAGCATCGAAAGTTTGCAAATCATAAGAAAGGTCCATAGTGTTATGATGGCTGGCTAAGTTGAAACAGAACAATGGGAAGTTGAGGTGAACTCATCAATCTTAGAGTCTCAGATTAAATTTGCAGCATAGATGACAAAACAACATTTCTCCTTAGCTCCTATCCCATAATACTCTATGACACAATGATGGAGCTTGGGATACATTTAGATGTTGTACATAGCTGTATTAGATATATTGCTATGCCTTGTGATCACATATTTATGTGACTGTCTTCTCTATTAGGCTGTGGCTCTGTGTGAACAAGGGCTGTATCTTAGGCATTTTTGAATCCCCAGACTCTAACTTAGGTGCACAGGAAGTATTTTGTGATACTTGTGTGAATCATAGAGGAGTAAGAAAACTGTAGGCATCAATGGATGTATCCTGACTGACTTGGTGCTAAACTTAGCCAAAATTCTAGGACTGAGGATTTCCCTAAGTTCAGATCATCAGGTGAAAAATAATTCATCTTCTAATTTTGGCAAACTTCAGCCTAACTTTAAAGTATCATGTGTGTGTCTTCCTTTATAGAATGTGGATCAAACATAATGTAAGGTCACCTTTAACAGACATTAATATAAAATCAAATTAGTTAAAAATATGTTTGAAAATATAGTTCTAGTTTTTCACATCAGCGCTAAAGGATAGAGACCCCATAGTGGTACCTCTTTTTAGGTGAGTCTTTCAAATATTTCAGGGGGTTGAATTTCCTGTCCATCTCAGACCAACACTCACAGAAGCACTGTTAGGTGACACTACCTATGTGTTAACATGTCTTAGCTAACACCAAACTGGGTGTATCTCTTTCTATGAAAGAGACAATTATTGCATCATTTGTTACTGATTCTTCTTAATTTTTAAGGCATCTCTTAAAGAGGAGTAAAGCTCATTTTATCTACTTAATATACAAGATAATGCTACTCATACTTGTGTATTATTGGAGTGGCTTGGGTTTGTTTCTTGGGTTCTATTATAGATAACTTCAAGTTTTGTATAACCTGACTTCTACTGGATTTATGTTTAATAGTTACATTAAAAAGATGATTGTGTTTATTCTGTACTTAATTTATTATTTACCCCAAGGAGCTCAGAGTGGTATGTCAGTTATCATTTGATTCATCCTCATTACATTTCAATAAAGGGGCAATATTCTGATGCTAGCTATGGATTTTCGGAATTGAAGGCAAAGAGATGTTAGATTATTTGTCGTAGGTCAATTAGGACATTCATTCATTCATTCAATATTCAACAACCAACCCTGAAACGTTCCCAGTACATGTCAGAATAGAAAAAGAGAGCAACAGAAAAAAGTGTTTAACTTCCTGTGCTCTCTCTCTAGCAATATTCAAATGCCGAATATTTATAACTTGTACTAGTTAGGACAGTACTAGCTGTTGTAACAAGCAGGAGCTAAAATGTATAAAGGCTCATAAACAATAGAAGTTTTTCTTGTCCATAAAATGACCTGAGTTATTTAAGGCAAAGGGGGAGTGGAAAAGAGGAGTTCGTTCCAGTCATTCAGGGACCCAGGTTGATGGAGGCTTTTCAATCTTCAGCATTTGCTTTCAAGGTCTTTGTGGTGTCTTTCTTTGACTGGTGGCTGGAGGAGAACAGCATCGTGGAACAAGTGTGGAAGGTTTTAGGAGTGAGCCCTAGATGTGGCCACATAACTTCTACTCATACCCCATTTGGCAGAACTCAGGCATCGGGCACTGTCAAGATGCAAAGGGGGATTAGAAATTATATTCCTGGCTGTGCAACCTATTTTACACAACTCCATATGACGAAGGAGAAACACACATTTTGAGGAATAGTTAACTGTCATTGCCATATAACCTAAGTCGTAGGTAGGCTTTTCTGACTTTATCCTTTAAAGATTTTTACCAGTCTGTCCTTTCCTACTGGAGTCACCAGGGTAATGATTTGATTCCAGGACAACCTGGGCTCTGATGAACACTGGCAACCACAGCAAGGGTCCTGGTTTGCATGTGTTTACCACTTGACCCATTTCTGTCATTTTAAGCCTAGGGCTTCTCAGGCCGTTAGCTGGTGCTGATAAAATATCTGGGTCTATGTCACTAGGGTTCAGGCTCACTCTAGTGACTTTCTATGGTATTCCTAAGGCATCCCCATCAATTCTAGACTGACTTGCATCCCTCTCTCTTCTGTGCTGGTGGACCTGATGGTGTTTGTGTTGCATCATTTAAACCCTTTTATTAATAGCTGTCTCTTATGTAAAGTGTAATCATCTCCTTTTTGCTGTTTATTGTTGGCAAATCTCTTGGGAGCTTGAAAATAACAGTTCTTCACTTTGAAAAATGATTTTTTTTCTATGTATAGCTCTGTTCCCCCCACCCCTCCTATATTATACCTTCTGAGGTCTTGAAGTTTATGTTAATGTGCTTACAGGGTCTGGTTTGATTATACTCATGAGCCAAAAAGAAAGAGTTTTGCCTGGATGTTGAATGGCTAGGTAAATAAATTGTGGAAGAAAAACCCACTTGATTCATATGTCAATAACTATGGCTAACATTTATTGAACATGTAGTACTTGCCAGGCAAAATGTTGAGTTCTCTATAAACATCATTCCATTTAATTCTCAGAATCACTTTCAGAGGCTGATGTATTATTTGCATTTTATACACAATGAAACTGAGGTAGAGAAGGGTTAAGTGACTTGTTTAGACTACACTAGTAGTGAGTGGCAATGGTGTAAATGGAGCAGTATTTGCATAACTCTAAGTCCATGTTTATTGCCATTTTGGTGTCCTGCCAATGGATTACATTCTCAAAGTTCTATTTTCCATGGATCCTCTATATGTAAAATTTACATATCCTGTTAGTACTCTTGGAAAATAAATGGTACACTTAGTAAAAACATATTTCAAGATGCTTTTCTTGATTGTCTTTTTCTTCCCATTAAGTTATATGCACTATGGAGGGAACAGGATTCTTAGAATCCAGAGCCCATTTCCCACCAGATCAGTCAAGATTTGCAGCTACAACTGCAGTACTTGACAGCGTTGCTTAATGAAAATATTTAAATCCACCTACTTTATACTCGATAACAGATTACACCATTCCTTAAAGGCAAAACATTGTGAGAAAACAGCAATGTAACTGTTCCCTGGTGGGTATTGATTAAATGTGAGCATTTATGAGCTCATTACATTAGCTAATTTACATTGGGATTATTAACTCAAGTTAGATTCAATTTGGTACCAACAAAAAAATCCAGGAATATGAATGGGAGAAATAATAACACATACAAACCATGATAAAAATTAAAGCCTTGACATATCTTAAAGATATTCATTTTCATTTACTTATTCTAATATCCATCTGGAATCAGAAAGATATAACACTGTGTGTGACTTTAAGCAAGTTACATAACCTTTCTATGCCTCAGTTTCCTCATGTTTAAAATGGGGATAATAATAGTGCCTAACTTACAGGGATATTGTGAAGATTAAATGAGATAATGCATGTGAAATGATTGGTGATCACCAAACAATAGTAAGTATTCATCTTAGTCTGCAGAATAGCACTGACTGGGTGACTTAAACAACAGAAATTTATTTCCTCACAGTCTGGGGACCAGAAGCCCAAAATCAAGGTGTTGTCAGGGTTGGTATCTGGTGAAGCTTCTCTTTCTGGCTTGCAGATGGCCTCCTTCTTGCTGAGTGCTCACATGACCTCTTCTTTGTGTGCATGTGTGGAGAAGAGAGTTCTCTGGTGTCTCTTCTTCTTATAAGGGTCCTGGTTTGGACGCTGGTCTTATTGGATTAAGGGCCCATCTTTACGGCCTTCCTTCACCTTAATAACCTCTTTAGAGGCCGGATCTCCAAACACAGTCACACGGGCAGTTAGGGCTTCAACATACACATTTTGAGGGGATAAATTCAGTCTCTTACAGTGTTTAAAAATGGTACAATTGTCATTTTTTCCATTATTTCATTTGTATTATATGTTCACTCAGTGCACAGCTTTATCATATATGGAAATGAGACCTTTGTAAATGTTTCCAAAGTTAAACTCAACTTAGATTCTGTGAGAGGCTTTCCAGAGCAAAATAGTTTAGGAATTGATCAGAGTAACTGGTAGAGTGAGATGTTAATTTGGTCTCTGGAGACATGTGGTGGCGGTGGTGGTGGCGGTGGTCCTGGTGGTGTGTGTGCGTGTGCATATGCACATGTGCATGTGTATGGGGCTGTCTAGACAGCACATCACAAATAAAAGCTTGAAAAATACCAACTCACTAGAATTGAGATTTTAGGACATCTTATACGAGTAAGGCTCTGATGAAAAACTAATGCTTTTGCCCTTTCTTTTCACCATTTTTCCTCTAGTTAAAATTGGGCCAGGTTTGTGAGTTCCCATTTCGGCTGAATTGAAAATCTGGAGTCAATGCTCTGTTAAATGCTTTTTTTTTTTTTTTTCGTTTTGTACATTGCTGTCTTCCTCCTGCCTCATCCCATCACAAGCATCTGACAGGTGGTAGGGCTCCCTATCTTGAAGAATCAAGCATATATTCTAAAGTTCAATGCCTGAATTATTCATTTGGGTTCTGGCATTTGGGGGTCATTTTGCTGACCACCAAAGATTGACAACACAGAGCAAATGTTAGCAAGACGACAGCCTTTGGCTTCTTAGTCAAAGCAATTTTGAAAGCAAGTCCCAATCTTAAAAGAGCTCTTTCCAAGGCTTAGAAGTGACAGGCTGCCTGGGGGGAAATCTGCACTGCTGGGCAGAGCCACCTGCGTTTCCATGCAGAATAATTTTGAAGGAGTTTTTTTTTTTTCCTTCTTCTTCTGGCAGGACATTAGTCATCATAATAAAGATCTGGTATTTACCAGATCCTTTAAACAAATAATCTGGAAGAAACAGGAGGAAATCTGCAATAACTTACAATCAGCTCTTAATTTAGAGCTGTTTAGACTTTTCACAGTACTCCTGAAATGAACAATGTTTATAACGAAGTTCAAGACTTCCACTAGAAAACTTGCTTTCCTGAAAGTGACAGCTTGCTCCTGACACTCTGAAACTAAGGCCTGGGGTTTCATGTCATGTTCTTAGAGCAGTATCTGAGCATTATGTCTGAAGTTCTATAGACGGCCTATGGGAAAAGGACCACTCTGGGGGAAAAAGCCTATTCTCACAGAGCTAACATTTCTGTTACATTAACTTCAAGATAAGTGAATCCAGATCTATGCTGGGGGTTTGAGAAACAAGGAGAGTAGAAAATCAGACCCTTAATCCCAGTAGCATATGAATGAGGGAAGATGACATGGACCATCAAAACCATGTAATGAAGTGCTGCACAAGGTGAACACAGAACTCATTCTGCGAGCTTTATCAAGCCAGAAAAGGGGAAGATCGCCGTGAACTGAAATAGAAAAGGTAGGGCTTAAGCTAAGCCTTTTCATTTGTTCAATAAATGTCTATTGAATACTTTCCACATACCAGTCACTGAGCAGAGTGGAGGATGGTGATAAAGAAGATATGGTCCCTAGTCTAAAGAGCTTATGTTCCAAAAGGGGGAGTGAGGCATTAAACCCCTAAAATAGAACTACAGGTTAGAAAAAGGGCAATGAGAAAAATAAACAGGATCTTTCCAGAATGAAAAAGAGAGGTAATACTTTAGGCAGTGTGGTCAACTAGGGTCTCACTTAGGAGGTAACACTTTAGCTCCTGATGGATGACAGGAAAGATTAAGCCATGAGAGCATCTAAGAGAGGAGCACTGCTAGATAGGGAGCCACGAAGTGAAGGGTGAGGGGGACGAAGCTTGGGGTCACTGAGGCTGATTGAGAGTTGTGGGAGACGACCCAGAATTACCGATGCTCAGTGTGGGGAGAGGGGTAATTTAAAGAAAGAACTCAACTAGCTCCGAATTGTAGTTCGTCCACCTTGGCTTCTTACTGCTATACCTTCCTTGCAGAAGTACACTAAATAACTCGCTCAGGTCTCCTTGAAGCCCAACAAACACAGTGACACCTAAAGCCGATCATGTCCATCCACTGATCATTCACAAGGCACGTTCAGATCTGGGAGCCCACGTCTCTACTCTTCTTTGTTCCTTTTCCCATCTCTATGAGAAGAGGAATAATTTACTATTACAATATCTGCTTGTCATAAAAATGCGAAATGTACCTTCCTAAAGACGGTGTGAGCGTGTGCGTATGTGTGTGAGCGTGTGCGCGTGTGTAAGGCCATGCGTCTCTGAAGGCTGACTTGGGGGGGGGGGGGGCCTGGCTTCCTTCCCTTGCCTCCTGCCATTCACTCATGTGTCAATTGAGATTTGCCAGAGCCCTCTCTCTAATGGTTCCCAGGGCTGTGCTTAGGGCCATGGAGCCAACACAGCCTTTTTCCATAGAGGTTCAATGCTGGAAGTCCTTTCTCTTGAAGCTCGGTGAAAGTGTGACTTTGTTTTAGTGTTTCTGGCCCCATTCTTTGGAAACCATTGTGAAGGGCTTTCACCATAGTACTCAGTACGGGCCCACCCAACTTGCCATTGCATCAGCGGAAATTCTGTCCCTGAATCAAGGGTGGAGTATTATTTCAAATAGGTTGTTAACCAAAAAACTCTGTAGTTCCCCTCACAGGGCTATCAGGGGCAAAATATCACCTTGGTCTGTGTTTATTTGTAAACAGCCTCAGGCCCTGAAGTAAAAGAAAGCCTTGTATCCCTCAGATGTGCAGAATCAGACCCACATACCCTCCTGTTACCCTAAGGAGATCTTGATACATCTTTCCGCACAGAGTACAATCTCTGCTTTTGAACAAATTATTTCTTGGACGGCCTTCCTACAAATCAATGTTTCTTAGAAAAGAATCCATTGCTGTTTTCTTAGTGAAAGAGGAGGGGAAAATAAGCATGCCGGGTTTTTATAAAAGGTAACTCCTTCATCTAAAAATCTTTAGAAAATAAGCCCTAAAGATGGGAAGAGGTGAATCATCTGCTCTCTCAAATTCACACATGGGGTAAATGCTAATTTTATTAGGATACTTGGTACAAATATAAACATTCTTATTAATATTCAAAGGGATAAATATAAACACCAAATTCCAACTGTGGACAATCTAAAAATATAA
This sequence comes from Rhinolophus sinicus, assembly GCF_057876585.1. NCBI lineage: Eukaryota > Metazoa > Chordata > Mammalia > Chiroptera > Rhinolophidae > Rhinolophus > Rhinolophus sinicus. Next base: position 30,183,901 of record NC_142504.1, read on the forward strand.
ATTATACATAGTCAATATTTTCAGGAAGGGGATCTTTCTTGTCTTTGTACTTAGAAACATAAGAAAATATTTTTTGATGAAAATTGATTATATTATGACGCTCATGTTCAGGATGCAGTCAATCTGCAAGTATTTACTTCTCCACGTGCCTTTTTCAATTCTGAATTTGAAGCTCACAATGTTGCTTTGACTCTATACATGTTCTTTCTATGGGGAATTTCATATATTTGGCGGGTATTAGCCCATTCTGGGAGTGAAGACCAGAAAGAGTATCCTGTTTAACATTTCAGGTGAGATTTAGTGAGGCGTTTATGAATCACTTCAGCAACTCCCTGGGTTAGGGACAGAATTGGACCTAAGAATGTCCAGTCCAGAGCATTAGCCATTGGCCAAAGATGAGCTAAGTGGTAAATCAGTACAGCAAGCTCCATGAGGAGAGATGATGGGAGAGGTGACCGCCTGTGACCACGCTGCCCCTTTCAGATCTGTGTTGTCAATTATGGCTTCCTGTGGTGCGCCTGAGTCTGGAGGCAGTGCTGTCTGACTGCAGCCAGTATTAATGGAGTGTACAAGCTTTGCTCATTACTGGGAGATTACCGGATTACCTGGGATAAAAAAGGGAAGGTCATCGGATCAGATGACACCAGGTCCAATTTAGGCTTTAAAACTATAACAACTTCTTGGCTTTTAAACAAGTCTATCAGCAACTTTTCTTTTCCAAGGCTAAAGCCACCTTTTCAAGGTCTTCTCAGAATTGAAAGGCAATGAACTTACAAGTGTTCCTAAGAGTCCATAATGGGTAGTAGCTATCCAAGTTTCAGTTTCCTCGTCTGTAAAATCAGGACAATAATACTTACTTCTTAGGGCTGCTGTAGGATTAAATCAAATAAACTAAGTAAAAATGCATACTGCTGCCTAGAATACAGTGATCCCTCAATAAAAATGAATGATTCTTTTATATCAGGAATCTTTGGCACTTTTTAATACATTATCTCCTTTCGCTGGAAATATAAGTGTTTTCTAAGAAATAAAAGTTGTTCCCATTTAATTTGCTTCAGACCATGAAACAAGACAAACTTATTCATCCATTCATGAACTCAACAAATATTTACTGAGTCCCTGTTATGTTGATTCTGTGCTAGGCACAGTTCCAGGTGCTGAATCTACAACAGTGAAAAGGACAGGCCAGATCCTCACTCCGATAGAATGTAAATTCTTGTAGAAAAGGTAGACTAAACAACAACAAAAGATATATACTATGTGCAAAAGCAGGAAATAATAAACAGTAGGAGGGAAAATGTGAGAAGGTAGAGAATGACTGGCAGAGATGAGGGTTGTCTTTGATACACTGGTCAGGGAAAACCTCTGTGGAGGTGACATTTACGTGAAGACAGGAGTAAAAGGAGAGAATGAGAAGCTCTGATGATCTGAGAAAACAGTGTTCAAGGCCAACGGTACAAGAAGAGCCAAGGTTGTGAGGTAGGAAGGAGCTTGGAGTTTCTAAGGAAAAGTGAGAGAGACTCAAGGTTTTTGTTCACTTCTGCCATAGCAGCTTCCTGGCTGGTTTCCCTACTTCAGCTCTTGCTACAGACAACTCTCTAAGCAGCAACCAGAGTGCTTTTTAAAAAAAAAAAAAAAAAAAAAATTAAATCAGATCATGTTATTTTCCAGGTCGTAACTCTACAGTGGTTTCCTATCTCACTTAGAAAAAAATCTAAAATCTTCCTGTGGCTTTCAAGGGCCACCCAAGAGCCTCTGGCCCTGCTGTCTTCTCTAGCACCATGCTCAGCGCTCTTCCTCCTCTCCAGAAGGGAGTGAGGTCACCACGGTAAGACACCAGTTAGGAGCTACGGTAGTTGAGGTGAGCACTGAAGTCTTGAGTGGTAATGTTGGGGTTGGTGAAGTGGTTAGACTGGGGATATACTTGAGAGAAATGCTGACAGGACTTGCTGAAGGATTGGCTGTGGGCTCTGGCTTTACTTGTCCTTGGTTTCTCCAAGTTGTTGAGTGTTGTTAATGGCTGCTCCTATCTTGGACCTCCTGTTTCCCTGGAGACATTATTTTTCTATAGCAAACTAAAGGCTACACATATAAAACTTGATTTTTTTAAATGATCAAACTTTCCCCCATGAAATTTCATCTTTGTGTGATCTCAGAATTGAAGCCAATTCTTCAGAATTGTAGTGAAATGTCAGTAGTACAGGGGGACGTTCTACGGTCTGATTATTCAGGACCCTGAAGGAGGGGTGGAAAGAGAAAAGAGATGAAAATCAAATCACATTGTTGTTCTGATACAATTTTTCATTGAAACAGATACTGACACTATTGGCTAAAAAAGAGTTTTGAATTATTTGTGAGTCTCTATTATTTCTACTATGGAATTTATTTTACAACGTGGAGAATCTTAAAAGTATGACAATGTTCTTCACGGACAACAGCTGTCCTAGGCTTGGCAAGGCCTCCAAGGCCCCCTGTAATTTGGCTCCCATTCCTTTTCTTATTCTGCTCCATCCACATTCCTCTCATGGCCATTTCTAGAACATGCCACCTTAAGTATTTTGCACAGGTGATTTCTTTTTGGAATTCTCTTCTCCCAGATGGCAAAATGGTAACTCACTCACCTGGTTGCAGTCTTGCTCAAATGTCACCTTCTCAGTGAATCGTACCCTGAGCATGTTACTTAAATTGCATTAAGCTCCCCAACCCTACTGTATCACTCCTGGTCCCTCTTACCCAGTTCTATGCCTTCTCTAGAACATATTCTAACCTATGATTTAATTTACTTTTGCATTTTGTTTGTTTACTGTGTGTCTTGCTAGGGTGAAGCTCCGTGAAGGCAAAGATTTTTAACCTATTATAGTTTGCTCTCTGATATAGCTCAAGCACCTAGAACAGTGCTTGGCACATACTGTGTTTTCCCCAAAATAAGACCTAGCCAGACTATCAGCTCTAATGTGCTGTTTGAAGCAAAAATTACTATAAGACCTGGCATTATATTATATTATATTACATTATGTTATATCATAACTGGGTCTTATAGTAAAATAAGACCGGGTCTTATATTAATTTTTGCTCCAAAAAATGCATTAGAGCTGATGGCTGGGCTAGGTCTTATTTTCGGGGAAACACGGTAGGACGTACTCAATAAATATTTGTGGAATGGATGAATGATGAATGAATGAATGAACTATTTTTGTTGTAATATGGTGAAGTAGGGAATAGAATGAAAGAAATCTCAGGATTTGGACCTAATCTATATGCCTATGATAAATACAGAAATAACTCCCCACGAGTAGTATTCTTAAAGACCTCTCCCACCCCACAAGCCCCAAAAAAGTCCTCATGGGGAGGAAAAATGGCTGGACAGAGATACCCAGCTGATTCTCAGATTTTTGGCCTTAAATCCCTGTGGGCTAAGGGTTCACCCTCAGGCCTCCTCTAGATTATTAAATGAGGAAGCAACTCATCCTGTCATAAATTGCTAAAACAAGGGCATCAGTGGAAGTTGGCACCCTCATTGCCTCTGATCTCTCCCTCTTTGGACCAGGACCAGAGTCCTCAGGAGATAGGGGTGTTAAAATAGTGGGGCTTATAAAAAGCTAAGTCACAAGGCAGCACTGTTTTGTGGCCTAATAACAGGGTGAGATGGCTGTGGGGGGAGGACAGTTCTCTTCACACCCACTTCAGTTTGGAAACTATGGGCATGTTACAGCCTCATTAGACAATAGCAGAGAAGTTGCTCCAAGAATTGCATGCATGTCTTCTGCTGCGGAGTCTTAGGGAAGACTGTAGAGGATTTGTGCAGTTACACGACGATTTTCCTCTGGGACCACAGTGTGGGGTCAGGAGGATTGCTAGAGGTGGAGAGATTTAGAAGGAACAGTTCTCCAGCCACCTAACTAAGGTGAGGGAAGGTCCAAGAAGTGGTATATTATTTCTGTTGCTGAGGCTTCGCTATACCAAAACTGACAGGCTTTGAGGAAATTCCCACTCAGTCACGCTTATTGCTTGTGGTCACTGTCAGAAAGGGGAGAAAATGAAAGAGTCCTGGGCCAATTTAAAATAGGTTTCCAAGTCAAAGGTCTTTCTAGGTTCTACATCACATAGCCCTGGTTTTCCATTAATGAGCAGCAGTGAAGGAAATCAGCTCCTGCACTGAGGGGTATGGCTAGTATTTCTGGTTACTCTGCAAGAAAAATAATCACAATCTCTGCAGATTTAGGAATGTGGGGAAGGAATCATGCTACACCTAGCAGATTTCCTGGCCAGTGTCATCAGCTCTGGGTGCAGGTGGCGTGGTGGAGACTCCTACTGAATTCTAGAAATCCTATTTGCAGAATGAAGTTGGTAGCACCAAATGGAAGAAAATAGAACTAAGAGACCAATTTCTCTGGGACTTCTCAACTTTTCCTTTTCCGGACTGCCTGAAAATAATACAGAGAGCAGCCTTCTTTCTAGGACTTGGGCATTTTTGTTCCCTCTGGAAAAAATAAAAAAGGAAGCACTGTAGCAGCAGGAGAAATTGTCTGGGATTTCCTAAAGTAACACAATTGAAGTGAAACTGTATTTTTCCTTCACTCCCTTAGAGAAAGACGCTAAAGTGAAATAAGAACTATGACAATGTTAGAAATTTGCCTCTTCCGTGAGTGTTCATGCAGCAAATTAGAGATGATTTCTAGACCACAGATGGAAGAAACCCCCAATTGGCTTAATTAAAAAAAAAAGTAAATACCAATTGACTTTGTGCTGCTATAATTCAAAAAGGAGAACCATGCACCAAGCATATGATGGACACTTAAAACAACCCTGCTAGTCCCTATTAGTTCCCGTACTTTCCCCTCTTCTTGCCACGATACTTTTGCCTGACTAGAAGTATATCAGTGTAAGCAATTTAATCCTGGAAAGGCAAACTGACAGCACAAGAAGTGGCTGAGTTCCCTGGAGAGCATCATGGTCGCAGGGTTGTACAACTTTGTGAGGAGTGTCAGGAAAGGGAGATGGAATATGGCAGAGGACGCTGTTCAAAGTCACAGGAAGCAAACTAGATTAGGAAGGACTGGCCATCTGATGGGTATGGGCTTTATGAGGTTCCATATTTTCCCATTTGTTGATAGCATCATCCCAGGGAACCCTAAATTGTTTTGGAAAAATACAAGGTATAAATAAGCACACGAATAAAACACACACCTCATTTTTGTTTCCTCTCCTGGCAGCAGAAGCATGTCTGGCTTACAGTTAAGGCCGGGGGGAAGGAGACACAGACTGAGCGGTGTTTCCTTTTAGACTTTGAAACTGTAAGTTTGACCCGTGGGCAGTAGTTCCCAACCCTGGTAGATCTTCTGGATGACTTTGGGGAAAGCTTTTGAAAACTGTAATCATTGGGTTCTACTCCAGACTTGCTGGGAGCGTGGGGTGCAGGCATCTGTGTTGTAATAAGCTCCCTAAGTGACTCTTGGGGAATCCAAGGGTCCAAATCTAGATGGTCCATGCAAGGTCAGGTGGGTTCAAGGGATCTCTCTGAGATGTTAAAGATGCCTCTGTAGGGTGTGTGTGTGTGTGTGTGTGTGTGTGTGTGTGTGTGTGTGTGTAGAGAGAGATGGGAAAGAGAGGGATGAAAAATAGGCAGTTTATATCCTGGGATTTACAGAAGGAAGATAAAACTGCACAGTAGTTCTTACAGAACAGTCAGCATTTCAGAAATCCCTTGATTCTGGGAAAGAAGGAAAAGAAGTCAGATTAACCCTCATCGAATGCCTACTATGCATTTGACACTGTGCTAGATGTATGAGTTCATTTATTTGTTCATTCACAATCAGAAAGCACATCCCACATGCCAAGCTCTGTGCTAAGTATTGGGATTAGACAGAAAAGACAATTCTGATCCTTAAGGGGCCCACAGATAATCACTACGCAGAGAAACATGTTCTATGATAGAGGGGAGCATGGGTGCCTTGGGAGACTTTGGGAGGGGCTCTCAAGTCAGACTGGGTGGGGTGAGGGGATGAGTCAGGGAAGGTTTCCAAGAAGAGGTGACACTTAAACTAAATCTGAGCTAATTCTATTTCTAATATTAACTATTGCAAAAGTCCAGTACGGTTGGAGCAGAGCGTTGGGGGAGGGGTAGGAAGGGGTATGGTTAGGGGATATTAGAGTTGAAGGTGAGACTGGAGGTGTACTGGAGTCAGGTAATGAGTTGCCTTGACTTTATCCCTAGTCCCGTGGGAGGTCTTGGAGGAGTCAGTGCAGGCAATGATAGGATCACGTTTATGGCTGAGAAAGTGCAATCTGGTGGCAGCACAGAGAATGCGTTAGGAAGGGGGTGACATGAGACGGGAACCTGAAGGCCTGAGCTGAAGCCGTGGGAGTGAGAGCAGAGAGGCAGGGATTGACAGCACTGGAGAGAGAGGGAGACGTCAAGAACGGTGCCCAAGTTTCTTTTTTGGCAGCTGGATGGATCATGGTGTCACTCATCATTCATCATTCACTATTTAATATAGCTCGTTTTGCCTTTATAATAATAACCTTACGTCATTTTTAATAGATAAATATAGGAAGGCTCTGAGAGATCAAACAGAAAAATGAAGGAAAGCTCAAGGTCCCCAGCTTCTAAGTTGGGAGCTGGGATCCAAATTCAGGTCAGGTCAGCCTGAGTCCGGAAACCATGCTTCCAATGCACCAGGCAGGCGCAAAACTTAATAAGGCTTTAAAAAAAAAAAAAAAGAATATGGCTTTGAGTAGGCTACATTCACAACAGAAACAACATGAGCTAAGTAAGATCTGAAATGCAGAATCCCAGCACCTGAAATTTATTCTTGACTGCAGTTAGCATGGTGAGAAATGACCTCCTTTTTGACAAGGTTGTCAGTGGTCTTTCTCCTATGCTGTGCAGCCTTTTTATACATCACTGATGGCAAATAGGATAGAATCAAGATTTTAAGGATTTTTCGTTTTGCCTTTATAATAATAACCTTCATAATAATAAAGGTTATTTATAATAATAGGAAAATTGCTGTTAAAAATGTCCTTATAAAAAAAAGTAAAATGACAGACATCCTAATCTTTGTCTCACAGATTTGCTTATACCACCTCCAAAAAGTATGCAATATAGAGATGACATAGTATAGAAATGTATACTTGAAACCTATATAATTTTACTAACCAAGGTCACCCCCATGCATTTAATAAAAATTTTAAAAAAGTAATTTGTTTAAAAACAGTTGTCTTGCTGGAAGAGTTCAATAAAAATTTTAAAGTTTTTTTGATGAAAAAATAGATCTTTACCCAGAATCTTGCATGGTAGTAATGTGACACGATACTTTAAAGAGAACACATTGAGTATCTAGGCTCTCTGAGCCAAAGCGTTATGCAGAAGTCCTCATGATGTCAAACCATTGACAGAGATGCCACCATTCAGACCTACCTGGGCAATGTATGGGTCATCCCTACAGTCACGAGGCACACGTCTGACTGTTTCATGGTATGTTGTTCAACCTTGAACTTCTGCTCTTTCTTTGGCTGGAACTGAATTTAGTCCATGTGTCTAATACCTTCGAAATTACTTTTACCTCTGCGTTTTGATGAAAGCAGCTTTTGTATTAGTTGAATAGGATATTGCCTTATATAGGAATATTTGTAATATTTCTAGAATCCACTTCCTCATGCTTTGAATTGGCTGCACGTTAAAGATAGGTTTGATTTTGATGGGCCTCCTATATTTTCCCCCCAGTGCTTACCTTTAACCAACTTGTTTCCCTGAACATACGTTTCCTCTTCCACTCAGAAACAAATACACCCCCATCAGGAGTTAAATCTGTTGGTCTGAACAGCTTGTTGGTTTGTCACTCCCTTTCTTGGGCTTTAACTTGCTGGGGCCTGAACCAGAGTTCCTGACACTTTAGTTTCCCCATCTGTTGGATTGCCTTCACTCACCTTGAGAGATCACTGTAGGCATAGCTCATAAATGTCATCATAAACTGCTCTGCAAAAATATGTCTCAACATCTGTGATGCCAGATTCAAAAGAGCTTGACTGTGTGTCTCTGTTCAAAAGTGAAACGAGATGGCCTTTTGATGCTGGACAGCATGGTGAGGAGCCGGCAATCGTCATGTTTCCCATCGTGGCCTGGACTGCATTTTCTTCAGCTGTCCTTGCTAACAGTGAAGTGTTCTGGAACTCCTTCCTACTAACAGCAGCTAGCAGGCTTGCAGATCAATTCTTTTTCTTTTACTTTAGTTAGCTGGAACGGTGTCCTTTCCTCAGTTTTTAAGAGCAGGGATTTTGAGACAGTCACCCCACCCTTCCATAGCAGGTCATGTAAATGCCTAGACGCCACCGCCCCCCTCCTCCCCCCGCCCCCCATGGGCAGTTAGCCCATTTATGCAGGAGAACAATAAGGAGATGGTTCCTTTGCTTCTACTTCTTTGGCAATGTAGGAGAAGGAGGCGGCTGAAGCCAGACACATTGGCTCCATGCACATGCCCAAGCCTTTTTCAAAGTCTCACCCTGTTGAGCAAGAAGGCAACTGTCTCCATGCTAACATCACCAGTGATGATGTTATAACTGGATTGGCTAGCCTTTTCACTGAAACCTTGTTTAAAGGGTGTGTCCATGTGTCTACAAAACATAAATGGAAAGAACCAAAAGGGAAGAGAGACAAAAGCGAAATCACTCCTTTCTTGGCAAAGAGAAAAAAAAGATTCCATTTTAGAATAAAAGCAATTACCACTAGAGCCGAACAAAGAGCTAGTTTGAAACACTAACCAATCACTTAAATGTAGAGGTTTTTAGGTCTGTGAAACTCGATCATGTATAAACTGAACTGCGTAGCTAACTGTTAATTTATCATTCGGGCCCAATGCGCTTTCGACCATCATTTTCAAATTCTTCTGCTGAACTGTAACTTTGCCACACCTACTACTGCGTGCATTTTTCTGCCTCCTTGCCTTTGTGCCTGAGGTGCTCTCTACTTGTAATGTAATGCCCTTCCAGTCTTTTTACAGCAGGGGAGTGCAGGTTCACTTTCTGAATTCCATCTGGGAGATCTTCCTTACCTTTCTTGTGCCCCCAGGAAGAACTGGTTGCCCCTGAGGGGGTGTTGTTATCCTTTCATTATCCCTCGGGACTATCACTTTCTTGAGATTGGAGGCTGTTTTCTTGTTCATATCTGTATCTTCAGTGCTTTGCATAGTTGTACACGTTAGTAAGTGCAGAATTCACTTTGTCTGCTCTAACCGTAAGGCAGAAAGCTTCTGGCTGTCCAGATTTTAGTTTACGATGGTATGTGTTAAGATGGAATGTGATTTCTAACACAAACTCTGGATTTTTGGCTTTATGTAGTTCTTCCCGGTTTCATACAGTCTGAGGGTGAATGCGGGGAATTGTTATTGCTTTCAAAAAAACTGACCCCAAATCAGCAATATCTTCCGTTTGCGTGGAATCTAAAACCGTGGCATGTTGTCATACAGGTGGAAGGAGAGGTGTTCACTTGAGAAAGCCAACGGAGATTGAAAAAAGGAAGAATGGGATCACAAGGGCAAACTGTTGTTTTTAGTACAAAATGATGTTTCTTAAAATTGGATGTGTCGACCAAAGCTGCCTTCAGGCAGGTTTCATTTGCATAACTTGCATATATTCAGAATCTAGAGTTTTGACTGACCTTATCTTCAAAGGCAGGTATTTTTGTGTGAATAAACTCTTTCATCCATTTACTAGATCAGTCACCAGTTTTCTTAAGACTTTAGGCACATTTATTCTTTTTGTATTCTTTTAAGTATAATAGAAAAAAACCTGAGCTCTGAATTCATCTAGCTCCTCTCAATTCTTCACATTTTTAAAAGAAAAAAGAAAAGTCCGTGTAATTTGTAGGAAAATTTAAAGCATAAATCAGCAAAATACACACAATCACCCCTCAAACTGATACCTCAATATAACCACTGTTACCATACTTATTGGCTCACTCATTCAACAAATATTTCTGTATAAACTTTATTTCCAGAATTTTTTGTTGCATCTATACACCCACATCCTCATATTTTTATTTACAGAAATAAGATCATAATATCCTTATTGTGCTATTAGTACTTAGTGTACTATTTGTACACTTCTCTCCTGGCCGTTATGTTGTATGAATTACCATAATTTATTTAATGAGTTCATTATTGTTAGATACTTAGGCTATTTCTAAAGTTTTGTTTTTATAAACAAGACTGCAAGAAACATCCTGTAGATTCTTCTTTGTCTTCTTGTCCAATTGTTTCCTTAAGAAAATTTTTTAAATAAAAAATCCTGTCAAAAAAAAAATAAAATGCAATTTTTAACGATTTTGGTGTATTTGGCTAATTGTAGCTCAGAAACATTGAATTACTCTTTAGGGTGCCTGTTTTTCCTATATCTTTATCAATATGGAGTATTATCACTTCAAAATTTTGTTAATCTGATATGTTAAAAACAATGCATTTTTAGTTCTTATTATTTTGGTTCTCACTGGCATGGTAATTGTGTTGGACACAATTAGAACATTTGTGTTTCTTCTTTTCATGACTTGCCTGTATACTTTTCTGCCCTATCTTTAAATTGGAGTTATTGCTTTTTCTGGTTGATTTACAAACACTCATTATATATTAAAGATATTCACCTCATTATGTAGTAAAGTATTTAGAAGATAATACTTTTTTATTCATTATGTTTAAGTCTTTTATTACTCTGTTATTACTCATTAGACAACTTCCATGAAAAATAAAGAGGAATTTATAGTCTTGCTCTTAATGTTGATTTGTTTTATTTATGAAGGCCTATGGTTTATTTTTCCAATCCAGATATGTAAATTGAGAGCCAGAAAAGTGATCAAACTGAAAATCTAGATATGGAATCCAAAAAGCAATATGCCTAAACTCTTTTACTAACTAAAGGGCTTCAGTCTTACTTCTATACACTACTTTTGGCACCACGTGGCATCATATGAAGATATTTTTATAAAAGATAAATGTTTATATGCCAAGGGAATATTCTTAGAGTTGCACCAGTTTTTTTGGATTTTTAAGAAATGAGTCATGGTGATAAACAATCAATATGTTTAGAAAGGATTTTCTTTGCAGCTCTGAATAAGGAATGTGTACTCAAGTGATACTGTAACCACCGCAAAGAGATGGACCCTCCCTGGTGAGATGCCTCTGGGGCAAAAGTTTTCTCTATCAGGCCTTGAAATATCAATGGATTTCCCTCTTCCTCCCTCTTTCCCTCCCTCCCTCCCTTGCTCCCTCTCTCCCTCCCTTCCTTCCAGCAAACATTATTGGGTAGTAGTCAAATGATGTGACATTCAGATCTCTCTCGACACTACACAGAATCATGTCTTGAAATCACCAATTAAAAAATTTGTATCTCTTCCAAAACTTGTTATTTCTTGGAATACCCTCATAGGATTTGTTTAAAGTATTCTATGTATATAAGCACACTAATGTTTATTTTATTTGTAAGCATGACTCACTGTTAGCACCAGCTAGTGCCATGAATGTTCACTTATGACAACAGCAATAAGCCAGACTGACTGATTAGATCTTGACTTCTCCCCTCTGTGTTCCTGCCCTGGTTCCTAAAGATGCTGGTTGACTTTAAGCTTCAACTCTGAGTGTTTACATTCCCTGCTCCTGCTTTTGACCTGGTGTCAGTGGAGCTCTTCAAATCAGTAACATCTCTACATTTGATGACTATATTTTAATTCTTGCAGAATTAGAATAATTTTTCCAGTTTTCCTAATTTCTTAATAGATTTTTCTCAAGATTTAGAAAAACACATCAATTTCCCAAGAAGGAATTCCCATATGGATGTGTTACCCAAACTTGACCCCTCTAGGGCTGACCAGGGCTATTCCTCTCGGACCCAAGCTGAGTGGAAGGCAGTGTGACATGACAGGGTCACATGGGATTGGGGTTCAGAGACCCCGGTTTTCTATCATAGCTGCTCCAGTTATTACCACTAGTTATTACCACTGGAGTCAGTTTCCTAACTTCTCAGTGCCTCCACGGGCACATCTTTAAAATGAAGAGTTCTTGTTAGTTTAAGAGAAGCTGAAAGTGTGTGGGAGAAGAAATAACGTTTTATTTCTATGAGGCCTCGAGGTCACTGTTAGGGGCAGAAGAACAAAAGCCTGTCGGGAAAGTCTCTCTGGGTGGGAGAGTGGGTTCTGACAAACCCCAAAGAGAGGCTGGTGGTTGGTGCCCCTTCCTTGCTGGATGTACTCCTGTCAACTATGTGATTGGGAACTGAAGGCTGCAGCCAGCGCCAGACCCCAGCACACCTGACTGGTTAATTTCCAACTTGCTTTTTCATTCACACATCTTAGGATTCTTTGTGCTAAATTCAGACTACAAAGGAACTTTATTGGTTAGTATATGAAATAATTATAAAATAATAATAAAAGTCTCTATCATTACAGCTAGGTTCCTAATCTAAAACCAGCGACAACTATTATTACTTCCGTATCTTTCCCCCATAAAGGCAAAAGGGTTGGTGGTTAAGTGTATTTCAGTGAAAATTAATAATAAATGTTAAATGCTTCTGCGTTCTTTGATATAATGAGGAACTGTTTGCTAATTCCAAGTTTGTCACGTTAACTAGTTTTGAATATGAGGAACCCTGAACAGTGCAGCAGGAGCTAGAGCATGAATCCCAATAAGTAGATTGCATGGTCTCAGAGCACAGTCCATACTACTCTCCATTTCATAGCTGTATCCTCCCCGCCGTACACAGACATTCACGTAGAGAATGAACTCTGTACATAAGACTGTGGGCCAGCTGCTAAGCCAGGTATATCACATACAAAGTTTTATTCAGTCCTCTCAGCAACTTTATAGGATAGAAATGATCATCTTAATTTTACTGATGACGAAACTGAGATTTGGAGTAACTATGTAATTCATTGGAGATAACAGAGCTACTGAGTGCCAGAGAGCCAAATTTTTTTTTTTTTTTTTTTTTTTTTTTTTTTTAGTTTTTTTTAAAAAGATTTTATTGGGGAAGGGGAACAGGACTTTATTGGGGAACAGTGTGTACTTCCAGGACTTCTTTTTTCCAAGTCAAGTTGTTGTCCTTTCAATCTTAGTTGTGGAGGGTGTCATTCAGCTTCAAGTTGTTGTCCTTTCAATCTTAGTTGTGGAGGGCGTAGCTCAGCTCCAGGTCCAGTTGCCGTTGCTAGTTGCGGGGGGCGCAGCCCACCATCCCTTGCAGGAGTCGAACCGGCAACCTTGTGGTTGAGAGGATGCGCTCCAACCAACTGAGCCATCCGGGAGCTCAGCGGCAGCTCAGCTCAAGGTGCCGTGTTCAATTTTAGTTGCAGGGGGCGCTGCCCACCATACCTTGCGGGACTCGAGGAGTTGAACTGGCAACCTTGTTGTTGAGAGCCCACTGGCCCATGTGGGAATCGAACCGGCAGCCTTCAGAGTTAGGAGCACGGAGCTCTAACCACCTGAGCCACCGGGCTGGCCTGAGAGCCAATTTTTGAATATAGTCCTTCAGCCATGCAAGTGCATTTACTGCACTGATTCAAAGACAGGAAGGACACATTCCCTGACCTCAAAGAGTTTCCCTCTGAGTAAAAGAATTACATGTACATAGTCTGTCATAGTCAATAATTCGTGGGAATAAAACACACCTACTTTGTTCTTGAGAGGTTTTTACAGAGGCACTCTTTAGGAACATTTTATGTAATAAAATTTTTCCATAGGTTTCCTGTAGGTGGGGTAACTATTGCCTTTGTAATTTTGTTATAAAAATTTCAAGAGGATACCATTTATTTGGTTTATTGGCTGATGCTTTATAGTTCATTGACATTTACTGCTCTTTTTTTCTTTTTAAGATTTTTATTAAAAATCTAGTTAATATACAATATTATATTAATTTCAGGTGTATACAATAGTTATTCAACATTTATACACCTAAAGAAGTGATCACCATAAGTTCAGCCACCATCTGACACCATACCACACTATGACAGTATTGTTGGTTATATTCCCCATACTGTACATCCCTATGACTTATTTGTTTTATACCTGGAAATTTGAAACTCTTATTCCCTTTCACCTTCCCCTCCCTTTTTAAACTTATCAATTACAGTTGACATTCAATATTTTACATTCATTCAGGTGTGCAGCATAGTGGTTGGACATTTATATAATTTAAGAAGTGATCCCCCTGACTAGTCTAGTACCCACCTAGCACTACACATAGTTATTATCATATCATTGACTATATTCCCTATGCTTTACTTTACATCCCCATGACTGTTTTGTAACTACCAATTTGTACTTTTCAATCCCTTCACTTTTTCACCCTAACCCCCTCCCATCTATCGCCCCAACAAATCTAGTACCCATCTGACACTATACATAGTTATTACAATATTATTGACTATATCCCTTATACTACCCTACATTCCCATAACTACTTTGTAACAACCAAATTGTACTTCTTAATCACTTTCCCTTCTTTCACCCACACCCACAACACCCCTCCTGTCTGGCAACCATCAAAATGTTTTCTATATCTATGAGTTTATTTCTGTTTTGTTTGCTAATTTTGTTCTCAGATTCCACATATAAGCAAAATCACATTGCACTTATCTTTCTCTGTCTGACATACTTTCCTCAGCACAACACCCTCTAGGCCCATCCATGCCACCACGGATGGCAAGAACCCATTCCCTTCCATGACTGAGCAATATTCCACTGTATATATGTACTACCTCCTCTTTACCCATTCTTCCATTGACAGACACCCAGGCTACCTTCACATCATGATCATTGTAAACAATGCTGCAATGAGCAAATGGTTGCACATGTCCCCTTGAAGTAGCTTGGGTTTCTTCAGATAAAGACCCTGAAGTGGGCTTACTGGGTCCTCCATTGTCTCTTCTGATAGCCTTTGTTTTTAAAGTCTATTTTGTCTGGTATAAGTATTGCTAATCCACCTTTTTTGGGGTTTGTTTTTTTCATTTCAATTTTTGTGAAATATCTTTTTCCGTCACTTTACTTTCTGCCTGTGTGTATCTTTCAATATGAAGTGAGTCTCTTGTAGGCAGCATATGTAAGGGTTTTGTTTTCTTATGTATTCAGACCTCCTATGTCTTTTGATTAGAGCATTTAATCCATTTACATTGAAAGTAATTGTTGTTAGATATGTAGCTATTGCCATTTTATTATTCATAATTTTGATTTTTTTTTTTCCATTTTAAAGAAGTCCCTTTAACATTCCTTGTAAGACTGGTTTGGTGGTGATAAACTCCTTTAGCTTTTTCTCATCTGTGAAGCTCTTTATCTGCTCTTCAATTTTAAATGATAGCCTTGCTGGCTAGAATAGTCTTAGTTGTAGGCCCTTGATTTTCATCACTTTGAATATTTTGTGCCAGTACCTTCTGGCCTGCAAAGTTTCTGTTGAGAAATCAGCTGATGGTCTTATGGGAGCTCCCTTATAAGTTACCGGTTGCCTTTCTCTTGCTGCTTTTAGGAGTCTCTCTCTTTGTCTTTCATCTTTTGTCATTTTAATTATAATGTGTCTTGGTGTAGGCCTGTCTGGGTTCTTCCTGTTTGGGACTCTCTGTGCTTCCTGGACTTTTATGTCTATTTCCTTCACCAGGTTAGGAAAGTTTTCAGTCATTATTTCTTCAAATAGGTTCTCAGTCTCTTGCTTTCTCTCTCCTCCTTCTGGTACCCATATGATGCGAATGTTGTTACGCTTGATGTTGTCCCAGATGTCTGCTAAACTATCCTCATTTTTTAAAGTTCTTTTTTTTCTTTGATTTTCTGATTAGGTGTTTCCACTACCTTGTCTTCCAAATCACTGATTTCATCCTCTGTTTCACCTACTCTGCTGGTGATTCCTTCTGGTGTGTTCTTCATTTCAGTTATTATATTTTTTACTTCTGACTGGTTCTTTTTTGTGGTGTCTATGTTGTTTTTTATGCTTCCAATCTCTTTGTTGAAGTTCTCACTAAGTTCCTTGAGCATCCTTATAACCATTGTTTTGAACACTTTTTTCTGGTAGGTTGCTTGCCTCCATATCATGTAGTTCTTTTTCTGGATTTTTCTCCTCTTTTATTTGGGATTCATTTCTTTGTTTCCTCATTTTTGGCTGCCTCTCTGTGTTTGTTTCTATGTATTAGGTAGCTCTGCTATGTCTCTCAGTCTTGGCCGGGTGGCCTTATGTAGTGGGTGTCCTGTGGCACAGTCTCCCAGGTTACCTGAGCTGGGTTCTGCAGGTGTGTCTCTTGTGTGGGTTGTGTGTGCTGTCCTGTTATAGTTGAGACTTGATTACTATTGACACTTAGTAGGGGGCATTGACCCTCAGGCTGACTGGCTGTGGTGTTTGGTCACATCCACAGCTTATGGGCTGCTATGCGGGAGGATTACCCACTGAGTGGGGTTTGCTTCAGCAGGCTCTGTTGGCTGTTGAGACCACCCTTTGTCTGTGACACTTGTGGGGCTCATTGAGCGGCGCTCTGCTGTAGTCTGAAGCCAACCTGCAAGTATCTTGGTTCTGGGGCCTCTTGCAAGGGGCTCCAGTACAGGCCAAGGTCAGCTACTGCCTGTGACCAGCTGGGGGCGACCTGGTAGGAGCTACAAAGCGATTCGCAGATGTTCACTGCCTGTGCTGGACCTGGAGGTGCATGGGAGAGGTCACACTGTGAACCGAGTATGGTTGCCACCAGTACCAGGCCTGGGGTAATTCCACAAAAAGTCAGGACACCTGGAGGCCTGTTGCTACCTGCTGGCTCTCTTAAGGTTCAGCCACTGATAAAGCCTCATGCGATATGCGATTAAGTGAGACCAGGTCTTAGGGAGTCACTAGAGTGGGAAGAGTTGTGGTCATCAGGTGAATGTAGACTCTGGTTCGGTGCCAGTGCTGAGCTTGGAGCCACTCAGCAAAAGTCTCAGAGCACAATGAGGCCAGTCACCATATGCCTGGGGCTGTGGACTCCAATAATTTTCCTGGAAAGAGTGCATTGCAGGAGGGGCTGGCTGCTTTCAGAGAAAGTACCTCTGGCAGTGTGTGATTTATGGGGGGTAGGCTCCCAGTTGAATCAACAGGGTGGAGCAGCGGAGCTCATCAGGCCAATCAGATTCACATTTGTCCTGTGGGCCTGGGCTCAACATAGGAAAGATGGTGCCTGCCTGCTCGCTGTACGGGAAGAGGACCTCTGACTGGGAACAAGTCAACTGTCCTTCAGTCCTCCTCAGTCTGCCCCCCAGTATGTCTCCAAGGCCCCCTGAGTCATTGTTCCTCTGCTGGAGCCCAAGATGAGTACCTGTGAACAAGTGAGTTTGTGTGTGGGCCCTTTAAGAGGACGTCTGGGTTTCCTGCAGCCTTCTGTCCCACCTGAGAGGTTGGAAACCCCTGTTTTTCACAGATGTTGTGGGGGCTCCTCTTTCTGGCACCAGTACTCTGGGGTGGGGAGCCTGGTGTTGGGGGCTGGGGTCCCTTACTCCTCTGGGAGAACCTCTGTGGCCCTCCTGGGTCTCAACCGCCACAGGGAGGTTTGGGCCTGTTCCTTGTCTCTGCCACTCCTACCAGTTTTGGCACGGCTGCTTCTTTATATTTTTAGTTACAGGACTTCTGTTCGGCTAGACTTCAGATTGTTCTCCAGGTTGATTGTTCTGTAATTTAGTTGTAATTTTAATGTGTTCATGGAAGGATGCAGGCACAGTGTTTATCTACTCTGCCATCTTGGATCTCTTTTTGCTGGTCTTTCTTAAAATCAGTACCTTTAGATTTAGATTTTATCAAAACCTGCTCAAACTAATTTTAACTGACAAGCCTATACTAATCAAATTATCTAGTTACACGAAAGGACATGTGCTACTAATCATATCCATAGATGAGTATTTCATGATTTTTTTGTAATAGGTGCTGCAAGTGGCTTTCTAAGGTGATATGATAAATTCAGAAGGAAGAAATCAACAGCATTTTGGAAGAGTATTTTTTTTGTTTTGTTTTAAGAGCTAGTTTAGCAGGTGGGGAGATTTATGGGCTCAGGAATCAAGAGTGAATGGGAGAAGATTTAGAGATAACTATTTCTTGGGGAGAGAACAAAGTCAGGGAAAAAGAGTTAAGAGGATGATAACTGGAGATTTTAAAAAAGGGGCAGCTTTGTGTGCCTTTCAAAGGACCTGTCTTTTAAACTTGGGGCAGAGTTTCTGATCTTCCTAAGCCCTCCTTCATGACAAGTGCTATACACACCAATTCACCCACCTGCTTTGGTCCTTGCTACTGTGCCTTGCTTCTTGTAAATCCATGTGGCTCTGGATTGGATTTCCTACTCATGGATTTGCTCTAGAACTCTGATATTCTAGGCTGTTTGGAGTTGAAGTGTTCTAATAATGTGACCTGGCATGGTCAATATAAGTAGCCTTAAATGGACCATGTTTATCACCCACGTTTGATCTCAAGCAGCTGGGTCAGGTTTTTCCTCTGCTGTCTTACAGCAGATAGCTCTTAGGTATTTCATTTTACCTTGCTGAGCATAGTGGAGCAGAGCAGGTCTGAGGAGGGGTGTCAGCATTTAGAATAGGAAGAATAGGTTAGAAGGAAAGAGTATTTCAAATGAAAACAACAGGATATTGTAATTATTAAGGGTGGGTGGTGAGGAGAAGAATCTGTAAGATGAAAGAAGTAAGTGAAGGACTTAGTTTGGGATAAAAGATATCGACCTTGAGACATTAGTGGGACTTCTTGTCAGATATGTACAACAGGAATTTGAGACTTTATAGTGGAAGCATGAGATAGTAAGATCTGGAGATAGAGACTGTTAATTGCTGAAGTTTTATGACTGGAAGAGATTTTAAGTAAAACAAGAGAAGGTGGCTTAGGATAGAACCTTGAGGCATGTGGGATGGAATGAGGATTCCTTGAAGGAGACTAAGCTAAACTTGTGCAAAAGGAAAGAGGAAAACCAGGTGAGAGCTTTGCAAAAGAATCGAAAGGAAAAGACTGTCAAAAAGTAGATGGTCAAATGTCAAGGATTGCGGAAAGCTCGAGCAGGAACAGGATTATTGTATCTAATGATGAGAAAAGTGCTGATCTGCTGGGGAGGGTAGTTTCAGGAGAGGACCTGCCTTATTATCTTGGTGTCCTGGAGGAATTGGCTCTTACAGGGGTAGGAGGAGGACAAGAGCTTGGAATGCTATCCTAGTATGAATCTGAAACCAGCATGGGTGGCCAAGGAGTACGGGGTATCATGTGGGTCGAGGGGAATGATGCCAATACATAACCAGCCTTGAGATAAAAAGCTCCTAATTCTATAAAGTCAGTATTCTTTAAGCAGTAAGCAAAATAAAGAGCACAAAGGTTGGAAGCCAAAAGAGACAATGTAATGGCCTTATAATATAAAGTTAACTGCAAATAGTTATTGCTGTAATTTAATCTATTTATTTTAATCCAGCAAATTAACATATTTCTAAGAAGAAGCAAAAGTAGTTATACAAATTTGCATAAACTTAAGATCCAGGGCCAGAAAGATTAGGCCCAAAGATTTCAGTTGGAAAGGATAGTAAACACAAATGTTAATGACGAGTGAAAGCTATGTGCTCTTAGCCTAAGGTGTGGACCTTGGCCTTTCCTGTACTCACAGTATCACAGTGATCACGCAAATCCCAAAGGCTCTGAAGCAGGCACACACAGTAGCATTTGACTAGAAGTCTATCACATGCATGCCTGATGACAAGCACCAACATCAGCTGTGTCCATATTCTGACTCTAGTGAGAGTGGGCAGAGATTTGATGGCTACAGAGAAAACACCAGCTTTCTCTTTTCAATGGACAAGTGGAGGTTATATTGTCACTTAACCTCTCTGGGTTTCATTTTCTTCATCAGACAAATGAGGGGGCTAAATGAGATTATCTCTAGTGCCCTTCTAGAAGTAAAGTCCTATAGTTCTCTGACTGTAAGATTCACCTTCCTAAAACCATTAAAACATTAAAAATCCAAGATAAGATGTTTGCTGAGCTCTTGACTAAGTTTGAGAATAGGATGAACTATGACAGGTTTTGCAGGCAAACATTTATGTAGAATGGTAGTCCTCAAAATTCTTGATTTTGCACCACAATTATTGAAAAAAAATGTTTGAGCACAAACTTCTAATATATGCATATTTATTTGTAAGTTACATACATATGCTGTTGGATTTATATGTATATTGCAAAATAGACCCAGAAAATGAGGAGAGTATGACATAATAAAAATAAATCTAAAGCAAATTTCTAAGGAATCCCCCCACCCTACATCTTAAAGCATTATTTTGTGTACTCCATAGGCAAACATATTCCACTATGGAGACCATTTAGAGAGTGGTAGTTGCTACCTTACACTAAAGACTTAGTAGTGTGAGAAATAATGACCAAGTCTTCCAGATAACATATCTGAAAGTAACATTTGAAAAGTGAATTTTATTTTTACCCAGCAAATTTGTAGAAGAATCTGCATTCACATGAGGAAAAACCTTGACCAAAAACCTACCCAAATTCCACCCACTACACTTGATTGAAAATTATTGAGTACGTAAGTTGTGTTAATCACTTGTCTGGTTTAATTATTATTATTAATCACCAGAAGGGTCATTTGCATTGGCAGGTCTACCTGCTTACTACCCATTTAATTTTTCTTGACACCTTTTACCAACACTGGACTTGTCCGTATGCTGTCAGCCACATCTGACATGAATGTTTATGTTTGAGATTTTCGACTATATAGAATAGATTCACATTCTACTCTATTATAGACACAGACAGTTAATGAAGTCTACACTATCTAATCTCTTGACAATCTTCAAATCCTGCTCCTAATTCTACTGTCAAACCAGAAGAGACAAGACTGATTTTCTCACTAATTAAATACCAACTGTAAATGGTGGAACAGAAGGCTAGGCCTACAGGTTATTTCTTTAAGCAAATCTAAACAGCAACTCATATAAGAAGAGCTGGTTCATATTTACTATAACAAACATAAAACATACATCTATGCCATCTCAGGAATGGTGTTAAGAAGCCGTTGAACACGTTGGCCCTTTACACTAAAATATAGCAGCTTAATATAAGTTCTGTTAAAAATAAATTGCTGTTTTTGACAAATATTATTCATTATACAAATACATGCATTTTTTTCAAGTAATTGATTTTTCTGAATTAGGATTCATCCCCAACGCATGGTAACTTAATGCAGCAAAACAGAATTGACAAGAGAGGCTGGACCTGGGTTTGTTCAGGGACCCTGCATGCTGGGCCAAGTTGATGCAAGGTCAGTTCAGGAACCACATGGACTCCTGATAATCAACAGTGATGCATTCTGACCTACCCTGACCCATCCTTACCCACTGTGGTCCATCTTTCTCATTCCTAATTGAGATGGAAGATGAGGAGGTCTGGAGTAGCACAAGTTCTTTCCAGTGCAGTCAGGGTTGATCCAAGAACTGAAGAAGGGTAAGACACAGCACATAACATTTTCTGGACAAAATGACATCTTCTCTGTTATACGGCACAGATCTTGAAGGTCTCAATGCAGACCTGCCCAAGGATGTGGGCAGAATAAAAGCTCTTTGGGGGAGTATGCTATATACTGTCTTTGGGCATTTGGCATTCATTTATATCTTGTTCTCTGCCCCCTTCCCTATACTGAAGGGCTAAAAGTATACAACTTGCAGTTCTCATGTTGTTTCTCAGCTAGGGTTCTGGATGTACTATTATATACACTTGGAAAATATTTGGAAAGTAGAAAGAAGTTGAAGGCTGTCTTCTTGCAGCAGTGGCAGCTGACAATCAAGCTCTGCATTCTACGTTTCTCTGTCTCGTCAGCAGCTTTATGAGTGGGAGGCAGCTGTGTTTGTGGTAGCAGATGTTATCAGTACTTTCCTAAAATCTGGTTCACAGCTGACCTTGAAATCAAAAGACCTGTGACAATTCCTTGACTTACGCTTTTCTAGAACTTCCAATGATTGTGTAATCACCTAGTTTCCTGGATCAACTCCCTTTCTGCCCAAGATACCTAGAGTGGTTTCTCTTCCCTGCAGTAAATCCAAATGGAGACAGAGAATTTTGACCCTATGTATAGACACTTCTGACGGCCGCCTCTGTGGGTTGAAATGACACTTTCTTTGGGCACAAATACAAGCCCATTGGGTTTCAAATCAAAATGTCAGTTTTGCCACGTCAAATTTTTGTTGGGAAGTTAAAACTTTGAACATATGTTCTTTGGCACCTATTAAAAGCTAATTTCCAAAACATATATCTGAGAAAGATATCGTAACTCTTCCTTCTTCTGGATTCTTTAAGCGTTATCTGCAATATAATTTCAATTGAAGTTACTGAAAATTAATTAAGCATCTTTCAAATGACCCTTATATAAGAATCTGAGTGACCAATTTTTGTTAGCATTTATTGTTGGAAAAACATTTGTTTCTCTTGGTTTTCTTTTTTTTTTAAAATTTAATTTAATTAATTTTTTTTTATTGGGGAAGGGGAACAGGATTTTATTGGGGGAACAGTGTGTCAATCTTAGTTGTGGAGGGTGCTGTTCAGCTTCAAGTTGTTGTCCTTTCAGTCTTAGTTGTGGAAGGCACAGCTCAGCTCTAGGTCCAGTTGCCGTTGCTAGTTGCAGGGGGCGCAGCCCACCATCCCTTGCGGGAATTGAACTGGCAGCTTTGTGGTAGAGAGGATGTGCTCCAACCAACTGAGCCATCTGGGAGTTCAGTGGCAGCTCAGTGGCAGCTCAGCTCAAAGTGCAGTGTTCAATCTTAGTTGCAAGGGGTTGAACCAGCAGCCTTGTGGTTGAGAGCCCACTGGCCCTTGTGGGCATCGAACCGGCAGCCTTTGGAGTTAGGAGCATGGAGCTCCAATCTCTTGGTAATCTTGATAATGAGAATAATGTAGCCCATTTTCTTTTCCTTCTTTTGCTCTGATTCTCAAAAGCTCAAAGTCAAATTAGAAGTTAATTGTACTATGCTTCTTGGCAAAATTATTTTTATCTTCTTTCTACTTGGTTTCTGATTATTTATCTCTATTTTAACTATTGTATAAATTAGGAAATTTATGTATGGAATTTGCTTAGAAATAAGGAATAAGGGATATTTGTACAATATATAAATAAATAAAGACAGAAGATTTCCTCACTATTTTGTATTAGTAACTGCCATTAGCCTCAGTGCTGTTTTCTGCATAACGTCTACCAATGTCATTTTGTATTTCCTAGACATTGATGCAAAAACCTTTTGGTTGCTGTGTCTTACACACGAAAAAAGAGCTCCAAGGAACTCTTTTGAAAACCAATTATTTTCTCAATGCTCTGCAATGTTTTAGTTCTAAAGCTGATTCACAAAAACATGTGAGTCAAAGCTAAGCAAACAAGAATATTGTAAACAGCAAAGAGTTAACTTTAAAAGTGTAAGTAAAAATGAAACAAAAACCCATCTCAGCTTTTTTCTTTCTGATATTCTCCTCACACAATCTCCTGTTAGTCTCTCTGGCTTTTCTGAGAGATATTATTTTCCTTCCCAGTGCCAATTTCAGCAGTGATGGCCTAAAAGGTGCCGGTGCCCCAAGTGAGACTAGATTATAGGACTCCGTATGGGGTCAAAGACAGGAGGGTTCTTTAGGATTTTTACCAACAAAATAAAAGCGGTGGGGTTTCGCTTCACTTCAAAGTAAAGCTATCAATACAAGCAAATTCTCCTCTGGTCATATTGATAATGAAGCAGAAAGACCCCTCCCGTCATGCTGGTAGGTGCATTGATGACTTGAGTGGGGCATTGAAATATAAACTGGGATGTTTTGTGAAGTTCTCCACTCTGATGTATATACACCAAGTGGAAAATGTACACACACACATACACACACGCACGCACGCACAGCACAAAGACACACAGAGATATTTCAGGTTAAGAAAGAGATTTTTATTCATTTAACAATACATGCTCTTTAGTAGATGTCTGGGAGGTATAACATAAGCACCAGAAACTTCTGGGAAGAGTTGATCATCAAGCTCGTTTACCTCCCACTGAGACACAGGAATTAAACAGTCATAAAGGAGAGGTCAGGAGCAATGAGAAACAATCTCCTGCCCATTTTTTCCTCTTGAAGAAGTCAGGTTTTCTGGGAGCCCAGTTTCTTGTTTTCTGAGGGCAAGTAAGCAAAGGGGCTCATAGGTTTCTTGTACTTTGCTTAGTACTTATTGTCCCGCTACGTGCAAGCCGCTTCTAATGATTGTTAGTAATCTCACTCGTTGGACAATAATAATCTTGACAAAGGGATGAAATAATTCGTGCTTTTCAGGATGCGCCACAGAATATTTTATTCATTTTCCCACCCTGATGTCCCTGAAAGCCAAATATGAATTCCATTTACTAGGAATTGTTCCCCTTCATTTAACAGTATTCTTCTCAATTCCATGATAGGTAGAATCAACACTAATTCAGAGAAGGCCTGTTTGCTCTGGAAAACACTACTTTACTTCTTCAGGATTAGGAGGAAATCATACTTAGGGCTGTAACTGGAGGCTTTTCTGGCTGTGCTCTTAGCCAGCATAGACTTTACAATCAGACAGACCTTGGTTGCCGTTCTGGCCATTTCATGTCTCTGCACCTCGGTATGTCCACATGAGATATGGGGCTGATGACTCTCATATGGCTGGGAGGAGTAAATAAAATTATGCAGGTAAAGTGTTTAACCAAAGCCTGGCACACACTCATTAAATATGAGTTTCTGAGGCAGCTTTAGTGACTAACTCCAGCTTCCTCCAATCTCCTTCTTATGTTGTCTTTGGTTCTCTCTGTAACATGTGTGTGTTATCTTCTCACTGCTGACTGGCTAGTTCTCCTTATATGATTCTATTGAAAATTCTGGAGGGAGCTAATGTGATTAATTGACTAAGCTAATTGCCATCTTTTTACTGAGTGGAGTCCTTTCAGATCATCTGTCAGCTAAGGGTACTCACAAAGGGAAAAAAATACAGTAACCCTTTTATTACAAGATACTTTATTCTGAGACCACTAAAAATGCCAATCGGTACCTGAGACCAAGAATAAAAAAATGCCAATCAGTTATTATTATTACTTCCATAGCTTCCTCTATTAATTAATAAACCTTGCATATTCAAGACTCAGATTATTATTTGGATAATTGTATTATTTTAAGGACAGGTTGAGAAAATCATTTTTCTCTAATTTCAGTGTCAATTAGAACGCCCTTTGTTGGGGCTAACATAGTCAAACTTAAAACAGGGGCACCAACTCTTTCGTAAGCTGCAACACAGACTCTGTTTAGAACTAGCTCTAGCCTAACCCTGGAAGAGAAACCCTGCCAGACTCCGCTTCCTCATCCTGTGCATTTCTAATTAGCTGCAGAATTCTTTCCACTCCAAATGGCCTGAAGCATCATCAACAGCAGCAATCCAAACTCGCTTTTAATTTTTTGAAAGTCATGTTAGTGAAGTTCTTGTTATGTCATGTGAAATGTTACCCAGCTGTTTGCCTGAGATGTTTAAAGGCAGCCTGTTACTTTTTGGCTGGTTAATACCTGAGGCAAAATCCAGGAGAGAAACACGAAAGTTCTTGTATTACTTGAGGTTAATGATCTGTGTGGTGAAGCTTAAGTATTTAGCTTATGTACAATTCTGATCTGCCCATTTCTCCATCTAGATTGATGTAACTTGAACTAAAGGTATGTTATTTTCAGTGGCATTTTGGGTACAGATTCCTATGAGTGCTATGGATGAGTACGATTTTTTTAAAATGTATTTTTAAAACTCTATTTTTCTACAAAAGAACACCCAAGAAACAAACCAGGAGTCAATGAAATTTCACATATGTGAGAAAATCCAAAACATCTTCATATTAGGGTGAGGATAATTTCCATTTCTCTGAAAGCAAAAACCTAAATCTCAATTTTCTTACTGTAGCTAATGTCTTTATGTAATGTACTTAAGAGAATTATCAGAACAAATGACAGCCACTTTAATTGCCATTAATTGCTTTTATTTTTTACATAGATTTTTTTTTTGTGTGGCACTATTAGTCTTAAAGTTGAAATAGCTGCATTTCAATTTTAGTATTGAGCCAGGAGTTCACACACAGCTGGCTAACTGTGCAGTCACTTAAGAGAATTTATCAGGTTTCAGGAATATTATGAAACTGATGGGTAATTTTGAATTATACAGATAATCTGAAACAGATACAGATTATAATCTCCTGTAGAAAATTATAGATAAATATTATCAGGAAGATTCTGAGTCACCTAGAGAAAGTATTAATCAAATCAGTGCAAAAATGTCTTGTTTTTTCTCCTTCCCTTGGTGTAGAGAACTAAACCAGGCATGGCAGCTATGTGGGCACAGGCTGTCTCTACTTTTCCCATCCACGGATAACTATTTATGGACAACATAATATTCAAATGAAAATTAATGTAAGTGGTAGTGATTCTTTATTTCTTGTGCATTTACTGTAGCTTAGTCAATTTAGTGTAAAGTGGCTCAAATATTGACTTTGTGAAGAAACCGTGGTCTCCGAACCAATGGCAATTAGGATTATACTAAGTGTTGAGAGATTTTAAGGATTCTGCCGGGAGTATGTCACTTTTACAGCAGGCCATGCCATGCCATATGATTTGGATTTTAAACATAGAATTTGAGATATTTAGAATATTTTTCAGTCTGGATATGGGTCATGAGAATGTGTCTCATTTGAATGAGAGATGGGTGAACGCCTACTTTGGAGCTGTTCTTTTTATGTTTCCATGTTTACTGCAGGTGACCACAGTAACTGCCCACTTAAGTGGGGGGAGGCAGAACATAATTTAGGTGAAATCCCACTGCTCCTCTGTGGACACCAGTATCACCAAGTGTTAGTGCTCAGCTGAAGCAACTAGGGAAGATAACCAGGGCCAAATAGCGGATAGGTCTTGACTGGGATGGACAGGAGAGCACAATTGGATTTGTTCCTGTGGCCTCTGGAAATCTCAGTCACTTGAGGTCTTCAGTGTTAACTTTTCCATTTTCTCTTTCAAGAAATCAAATTTGAGAAGGACCAATTTAAAGATGCTCCTGTTAGTGCTGAGTTTTTGTTTTGTTTTGTTTTGTTTTGGCAAAACATATACAGTTTTCTGAAATAAAAGAGGTTGCCCAGCATGGAATTGGGTGGAAGAGTAAGGGAGGGCAGGGAAATTATTAGGTATGCCCTTGTGGTCCTTCCTGAGTGTTATGAAATAGTGATTTGGATAGAAATAGTGACAGGTGAGCCTAGTAGAGAAAAATCCCAAATAATATACAGAAACACACAGCACCCAGAATCCATTTGTTTTCTTGTGTATGTGGAAAAGATCTGAAACAAAGAAGTCACACAGTCTGCTTGTATTAAAAACAAAACAAAACAAAACAAAACCAATCAGCCCAAACTGTATACCCTAAAGAACAAACTAAAAAATACAGGACATGGGAAATCCATAGGAATTAACACAGATTTTCCTATTTATCTTTTCTATGTCTATCCTGGCTTCCAGGGGAATAAGGAGTATTTAGTCTGAGAATCTTGTAGCCAAACTTCGATAATGGTCCATAACACAAAAGGAAAGTCCCTCTAGTTGGGGTGCACATATATTTTAATTGCCAGAGCAGAGAAGGCACACAGGACAGCCACCTACCTGACACTGTTAGCTGTTATCACCTAATGGTGATAATGGCTTTTGAACCCTCTCTGTATGTATGAAGCTCTACTAGGACATTGGCAAAGGTCAGCTTTGCCTAATTGAGAACTTTTTTTGTGTGTGGGGGCAGGGGATTTTCAGAATTTACATTCTCAAAGTGCACACTGACTAGGAATGTAATATTGGCACAATTCCCTTTTCCTCCCTCTTGTTTTAGTTTTCTCCAGCGTCTCCCCCATTAGAATATGGCTATTCCCCAGTCTATTCCAGTTCCCAAACCAACCCTCGCAGAGGCAGATACTCCCCCACAGCAGCTCTGCCCTCGTGGAGGCACACTTTGCAAAAGTAAGTTGCACGTCCACATGGAGGATCTGGGGCCCAGGCGGAAGCCTAAGTTTTTACCAACCAAGCTCTCTGATACCCCCTGTCCCTCAAACATGCATACACACTGTGGTCACCGAGCCTCCTCCCTGAAAATAAGACCTGGCTTCCATTCCTCTGGGCCTGGGGCCTCATCTTAACTCGCTCAAGAACCCATTTCCTGTTGAAACCTGCCTGTTGTGCTGACCCCTGACCACAGCGCAGGGGGAACCTTCCCTTTCTCTAAAATGACCAGGGTACTTGATCTTTTCCTTTCTGGTGAAATTCAGCACACTGTACCTTATATCACAACTATTCGAATTTTAGAATGTCAGTTTCTCAATGGCAATACCTTTTCATCTTTGATTCCCATGCAGTACTACAAAGGGAGGAGCTGAAATTCTCCAGGGGTTCTCCGGGCCTAATCTAGGCCTTGCATGAGTGGAGATGCAAAAAAGATTTTCTAAATAAATGATTTTTGTATCCCGGTGTTCCTTTAGGTTCTGGCTCTCAAGCCTTGCTAGTGGCTATGAGATGGTAGTTGATCCAACACACAGGGTTTTAAGGAAATAACTAGGTGTTCGAATGCGTACTGTGGAAATGAAATTTGGTATTTTCAAACTCTTGTGGGGACAGAGTCCCAGAGAGCAGTTTCCAGGCTCTCGGCCTTGCGTGGGGAGGTGCTGGCTCGGATAGTGAATGACCATCAACTGTGATTGGTTGGCCATCAGCTGTAACTGGTTAGCCAATTGGCTACTGATGTTAATGGCGGACTGTGGATTGTTTGGCTACTACTGTGTGTGTCTTGCCCGGCTGCCAGAGAGAATATAGTGGTATGACTCCCCCATCTATGGCTCCGTTGGTGTTCCTTTTTAGCCTAGCCATATCCTGCGTTCTTGTGTGGGGAGTGGGACCAGAGGCCCCGCAGGCTGCCCCGCATGACACTCTCCAACCAGAGACTATCTCGGAGGATTCAAGAGTGAGTAGATGACTGACAGCAGGAAAATGACATTCATCCTGATGCTTTATTGGAACTTTTGCAAGAAAAAAATGAAGACATTATAAAATTCATTGTGGTGTTATATACTCACTCACTCATTCGTTCAGAAGTTACTCATGAAAAATAATTATTTATTAGAAGGTATTATACAATGTATTAGTCACAAGTTTAACACTTCAAGAAATCTGAGGATTATTAAGTGATTCAACCTGTGCTCCATGTAGTGTAACAGTTATTTTTCCTAGAATGGTGTTGCTAGAACTTTTAACATGCATACAAATCACCTGGGAGTTCTCGTTAAAATGCACATTCTGATCCCATTGGATGAGATGAGCCTGAGATTCTGCATTTCTGACAAACTCCCAGGTAATATTGATCCTTTTGGTCTACTGGTCATACTACTAAGACAGAAGGCCTTAGAAGATCCTCTTCTGCTCTGAGTAACCTTGCTTAAAGTCTAAGAGAAAAACCTGTGCATGATTTAGGTTGTTCCTTCCCAGTATAATTCCTGGGAATTTCAACTCTTTGATCGTCTATGAAATGGGATAATAATCAACTCTGCGTACCATAACTGAGTTGTTAAGGTCATATGAGATGTATGTGAATAGATTCTACACACAAAAAGCATCATGATTAATGCTGATAATGATAATTGCTAATTTCTCAATTTAGTCGAAATGTGGAGTCCTGAGTAATGGAAATTTCAGATGGGGAAAAGACAAAAGTTTTGTAACACAAATATCTCACTGGTCTGATTTCTTTTTTTAAAGATTTTGATGAAAATAAAGCTAACATACAATATTATATTAATTTCAGGTGTACACAATAGTTATTCAACATTTATATACCTGAAAAAGTGATTACCACGAGTCCAGCAATCATCTGACACCATACAACATTATCACAATATTATTGACTGGTGTACATTAAATCCCCATGACTTATTTGTTTTGTACCTGGAAATTTGAAACTCTTATTCCCATTCACCTTTCTCCACCCTCCTTTTTTAATTACAGTTGACATTCAATATTATTTTATATTATTTTCAAATGTATAGCATAGTGGTTAGACATTTATATAATTTAAGAAGGGATCCCCCTGACTAGTCTAGTACCCACCTGGCACTATACATAGTTATTACTTTATTATTGACTATATTCCTTATGCTTCACATCCCTGTGACTATTTTGTAACTACCAACTTGTACTTCTTAATGGCTTCACTTTTTTCACCCTGTCCCACAAAACCCCTCCACCTGTCACCCCAATAAATCTAGTACACATCTAACACCATACATAGTTATTACAATATTATTGGCTATATTCCTTATGCTATACCTACATCTCCATGACTGCTTTGTAACAACCAATTTGTACTTAATCCCTCCCCCCTTTTAAAAACATTTCTATCCCCTCTCCCATCTGGCAACCATCAAAATATTCTCTGTATCTATGAGTTTGTTTCTATTTTGTTCCTTAGATTCCACATATAAGCGAAATCACATTGCATCTATCTTTCTCTGTCTGACATACTTCATTCAGAACAATACCCTTCAGGTCCATTCATGCCACTGCAGATAGTGAGGACCCATTCCCTTCCATGGTCAAGCAATATTCCATTGTATATATGTACCACCTCCTCTTTATCCATTCATCCATCCACGGACACCCAGGCTGCCTCCACATCTCAGCCATTGTAAACAATGCTGTAATGAACATATGGATGCACAACAGGTCCTCTGGAAGTAGCGTTTTGGGTTTCTTTGGATAATCACCCAGAAGTGGGATTACTGGGTCCTTCTTTGTCTCTTGTTAGAGCCTTTGTTGTAGAGTCTATTTTGCCTGGTATAAGTATTGCTACCACAGATTTATTTTCATTTCCATTTTCATGACATATCTTTTTCCCATCATTGTATTTTTAGTGTGTGTGTCTTTTGATGTGAAGTGAGTCTCTTGTAGGCAGCAAGTAAGTAAGGGTCTTATTTTCTTATCCATTCAGGCACCCTATCATTTGGTTGTAGGATTTAATCCATTTACATTTAAAGTAATTATTGATAGATATGTAGTTATTGCCATTTTATTATTCATATATATTCATACATGTCTTTGTGTATATATATATACAAAGAAGTCTTAAAGAAGTTCCTCTAACATTCCTTGTAATATCGGTTTGGTGGTGAGGAACTCCTTTAATTTTTCTTGTCTGGGAAGCTCTTTATCTGTCCTTTGATTCTAAATGATAGCTTTGCTGAGTAGAGTAATCTTGGTTGTAGGTCCTAGCTTTTCATCACTTTGAATATTTTGTGCCAATCCCTTCTGGCCTGCAAAGTTTCTGTTGAGAAATTACCTGATAGTCTTATGGGAGCGCCCTTGTAAGTAACTAACTGCATTTCTCTTGCTGCTTTTAAGATTCTTTCTTTATCTTTAAACTTTGGCATTTTAATTATGATGTGTCTTGGTGTGGGCCTGTTTTGGTTCATCTTGTTTGGGACTCTGCGCTTTCTGGGCTTGTATATCTATATCCTTTGCCAGGTTAGGGAAGTTTTCAGTCATTATTTCTTCAAATAAGTTTTCAATTGCTTACTCTCTGTCTTTTCCTTCTGGTACCCCAATGTTGCAAATGTTGGTATGTTTGATGTTGTCCCATAGCCCATTCAACTATCCTCATTTTTTTTGGATTCTTTGTTCTTTTTGCTGTTCTGATTGGGTGTTTTCTGCTACCTCTGTAAATTGCTGATTCAATTCTCTGCTTCAGCTAATCTGTTGATTCCCTTTAATGCATTTTTCATTTCAGTATTGTATTTTTTATTTCTGACTGGTTCTTTTGAATATTTTTGGTCTCTATTTTTATGTTTCCTATCTTTTTGTTGAAGTTCTCTGTAAGATCACTGAGCATTCTTATAACCAGTATTTAGAACTCTGTGTCTGGTAGATTTCTTGTCTCCATTTTCTTTAGTTC
This sequence comes from Rhinolophus sinicus, assembly GCF_057876585.1. Taxonomy (NCBI): domain Eukaryota; kingdom Metazoa; phylum Chordata; class Mammalia; order Chiroptera; family Rhinolophidae; genus Rhinolophus; species Rhinolophus sinicus. Next base: position 30,215,885 of record NC_142504.1, read on the forward strand.
TTTTTCTGAAGCTTTGTTCGTTCTTTCATTTGGGACATGTTTCTTTGCCCTCAGCCAGAGGTGCGGGACACGCTGAAGCCAGATGCTGCTTGTTTGGGTTTTGTGAACCTTTGAGAGATTTTAGGAAAGTCTGCAGCATGAGCCTAGGCAGACCATTTGTATGGAAAAGCTACTGGAAGCGGCTTGGGTGCGTCTGAAAGTTGGGTGGGGCACAGTATCAGGGAATCACTAAGGCAGGGCAATCAAAAGGTGATAGCCAGGGCTGGCCCAGTGGTTCAGGCGGTTAGAGCTCCATGCTCCTAACTCCAAAGGCTGCCGGTTCCATTCCCACATGAGCCAGTGGGCTCTCAACCCCAAGGTTGCTGGTTCAACTCCTCCAGTCCCGCAAGGGATGGTGGGCTCTGCCCCCTGCAACTAAGATTGAACACAGCACCTTGAGCTGAGTTGCCTCCCAGATGGCTCAGTTGGTTGGAGCGCATCCTCTCAACCACAAGGTTGTGGGTTTGACTCCCGCAAGGGATGGTGGGCTGCGCCCCCTGCAACTAACAACGGCAACTGGACCTGGAGCTGAGCTATACCCTCCACAACTAAGACTAAAAGGAGAACAACTTGAAGCTGAACGGCACCCCCCACAACTAAGATCGAAAGGACAACAACCTGACTTGGAAAAAAGGCCTGGAAGTACACACTGTCCCCCAATAAAGTCCTATTCCCTTTCCCCAATAAAATCTTAAGAAAAAAAAAAAGGTGATAGCCAGTTGGATGGAGACTCAGATATAGTGTCATTTGCATGCGTCTGCACATAGGGAGGGGGAGGGCTCAACAAAGAAACAATAGCTTCTGCCAGCTTCTCCATCCAGGAGAAAGCTGCCCCTTCAGCCCTCACCCTGAAAGTAGACAACTGAGGTCCTCCACTTATGTCTCTGGCACCTTTGGAGCTGCTGCCCCACTGTTGGAGCTCAGAGCAAGGGAGTCCGTCAGCGAGTAAGTCCATGCATGATCCCTTTAAGAGGAGCGCCTGGGAGTACAGTCAGCCTCTAGCTCACTCAGCCACGATCTCCATTGTTTTTCACAACCAGAAGTTATGGGGACTTCTCTCCCTGACACTGAAACTGTGGGCTGGGAAGGGGCTGGGACCCCTTGCTTCTTTCTTTTTTTCTATTACTTTGCTTCTCAAGGGGGACCTCTGCAGATATCCCTCTCTAGTTTTAATGGGCTCACGTTGGTGTGGGACTAGCCTGCTCTGAGTTTCTGCCTCTTCTACCAGTCTCATGGTGGCTTCTTCTGTATGTCCCCATAGTTGTAGAGCTTCAGTTCAGCTAAACTTCAGGTGATTTTCCATAATGGATGTTCTGTGATTTAGTTGTAATTGATGTGGTCCCGTGAGGAGGTGGGAACAGCGTTTACCTACTCTGCCATATTGGCTGGAAATCTGGTCTGATTTCTTGACTGACAGGGTAGTTGGGTGGCTTCTGACATGGGGTGGTGCTTGTGTGAGAGAGATGTTAAAGGTGGTTTTCAAAAAGCTTTGCTGTGTGTTGAATGGGGGAGTCCTCTTTTGCTATCATGTAAATGGAATATCAGTAAAGAAACAAATTCCACGCAAATGTTTTGGTATTGAATTTTGAATTTACATTTTTATATCATTTGACTAGCACATCCACCCTTGGCACTGATATTATTTATTCCCATTTTAAAGATTAGGACCCATGAACTGCATGCAGGCAAGGACTGTATAGTTTTGCTTATCAGTCTATCATCCACAGTAGCACAGTATTGAACTAGAGTAGGTATCCCAAATCATTTGCTTAATGAATCAATCAGACTCAGAGAGTTGAGATGTCCTGTTTAAGGTCATACCCAATTAAGTGGTAGAGCAAGGCATTGTCCCAGATCCATTTGGCTTCTAAACCAAATCCCTGGAGTTTCTCAGTTTCTCATTCAGTAGGTCTATGCTGAGCCTAATAACTTGCATTTCTATTAAGCATCCCATTGGTTCCCTTTAATTCATTCATTTTTGAACATGTATTTATTAAGCATGTAATATAGGTCAGTCACATTCTAGGTGCTGAGACTCTAACAGCAAACAAAACGTACAAGAATCCCTGCCCTCATGGAGCTTAAGGGCCAGTGGGACATCAGTCCAGTTTGAGACACTCTGCATTATACTGTGATGATGATGGGTACTGTTCATTCAGTTAAAATTAGCATCCAATGGAGATTTCATTCATCCTTTCACCCAAATTTGTTGTGAGAGCTAAAAGCATCCTGGGCAGATGAAAGCAAATACAAAAGGTCCTTATTTGGTAAACAGGGCTTTTTGCATGGGGCAATCTTTTATTTCGTGGGCTTGTTTGATCCCTGGTCCCTAGCACTAAATGCCATGAATACCCCCTCCACCTCATTGGGACAACTAAAAATGTCTGGTCCCTGGTCCCTTTTTCCTTTTGAGAACCACTGGAGAGACTGAAGTACAAATGTGCTAGTGGGAGAAAGCTCTGGCTGAGCCCCAGCACCACCATTTGAAGGCCTTCCAGGCCCTAAGCAGTATTTTTTGATTTCCCCTTCTGAGAATCAGACTATTTAATTCCGTGGAGGTTCTTTATCAAGACAAGATTTTAATTATCGGTGAAGCTCCCACAGATCATTTTAGATTTTTGGACTATTGCATCGAAAGGTCTTGACTGTTATTATTTAACATGCATTGCGTCCCTCCTTCACTTCCCTTTCAAAAACTTTGAATTAGACATTACAGGCAAGTGAAAGAACAGGGCAAATGACTCCTTGCGTTTTAAGTGTCGGCTGCTTTAAAAACCTGTAGTTACTTATTCACTTAAATGAGTAACCTGCATAATTGTCATATTTTTAGTCCTTAAAAATCTGTTTTTGCAATGGAAATCTTCATGCAATCAGTATAATCAATTGCAAAATTAATAAGCTGGGGCGATCTTCAACACAGCTTTTTCTGCTTTGAGAAATGAGGGGAAAAATACCTCCATGTGTGGCTTAGACCTGAAAGACTTTTAGTAACAAATTCTGAATTGTATGGCCGTACTTTGAAGTTGCCGATGACAGTCATTTTTTCTGTCATTTTCTTAACTGTTTTCTGTGCCAAACTCAGCATTTAAAATGGATAGAAGGCATCAAGTTAGGAAACCTCTTGGGTGGGGAGACCAATTGCTGAGAGAACTTTGCATAAAATTTGTCTATTAACTATTTCCGGTTTTTTGAAAATAGCAAAGCTAGCTACCTGTTCACGGAAACATGGAGCTATATGAAAAATCAACTCTTCATCTCAAGATTATCATCTTGTTGGATAAGAGAGGTGCTTTAGTTGATACAATATCAGGAATAAAATTGTTAATGCAGGTGCTACAGAACAACATAGACAGTTCAGATGGTGAAGGGCTGTGACTTCCAATTTACAATTTGAGAAAGCATTTAGTGGGGTCTGTGCTGGGTGGGCGGTGCTATCAGAAATGCAATTAGTTGCTGAAAAATGCCTGCTTAAATATTCACAATGTAACCGCTGCCAAAATATCTTTGTTTGGAAGGCTATATCTAAGTCATGTTATCAGTAATGACATAAAAATAGGTGAGGGAGATGTTTTTAGCCCTTCCTGAGTGTCGTTTGTTTTATGACTATTTAATTTCTTTCTTACTGCACGGTATAAAAGAAGGCAAGTGTCCCTCACTGAACGCTCCTTAGTCTTGTTCCACTGAATTTTGCTAGTTCTCAGGAGCAATTGAAGTGCCTATTCCTGAATAGATCCAGCCTGCTTGAAACCATCCTAGGGAAGCAAAGTTCAGTAATTTCTGATAGTTCATGTGCAGTCTGAAATCAGTCTGCAGAAAATTTTAGACAGCTATATATGTGGTATACATAAACCGGGTCACATTAAATATTTTTAAAGGTCTTTTTCATCCAAGTCGCCAACAAAGCATGGTGTCCAAATTGAGAACCCTTTAAGGTTGCTTTTTTAAAACAGTTTTTGTTTACTTTTAGCCACTCTCTAAGTGAAAGTAATAAAACTAAACAGGTGGGGGCATATTTTCTGTTCATTATAAGCCTCATTTTGTTTCACATTGAACAGAACTGCCTCCAGTTTAAGTTGTTAATGAAAATTAGCGTGGTGTGAAAAGGCAAATTCAGGAGTAGTTTGCTCTGGAAAACCCAAGTCAAAATTAGTTACACCCAGAAAAGAGCTGGTTTCATTTTGCTTGACAAGGGAAAGAAAAAGAAAAACATACAACAATCCAAGCCTCCAGCTCAATTGTTAATATTGATATTATAAAAGTGTTAATTACCTAAGTAGAAATTTGCAATAAATATATGTGTGTTTATGATGTATTTTGTATAGTTGAAATCTAATTTTGAATTATTTTTCTGTTTAATGCCAAGTAAGAAATACAGCAAATTAATAGACAACACCTTTTAAAAATACAGCTTTGTGGATTTTTAAAAAATCTGTTCATAGTGTTGGAAATATGAGGGTTTATTTCTTTCATGTCCTTGAAAGCAGGATTGTTTTTTCATGAGCAACAAAGACACAGGACGTAATGAAATACAAGTGCTTATGTAAAGACAGATATCCTCATTTAACAAGTAGCTGCTATAAAAATAAATTATACCGTATGACTCAGGGAAGTTGTTACTAATTCTACTTTGTTTACATTATGCTTAGAAAGCAACATAGCTTAATGAGATCAGATATTAAGCTAACGGTGTATCTTAGAGTCATAATGTTTTCAAGCTCTGCCAAAACTGTAGGCAGATTGAATGTGGGTAGTTTTTACTGATAGTGTTTTCAAAAGAGGAAATGAATAAGGCTCTGCTCGGTTTAGAAGCTATGCATTCATTACCCAAGCCAGAGTATTAAGTGCGCACAAATTACTGAGCTGCTTTGAAAGGACACAACTCAAATAAGGTAACAGGAGAAAAGTTCAAGAACCATGCAGGTATTTTTATTTAAGAACTATGAATAATAATAAGAAAAACCTATAGAAAGCCAATAATAACAAGTGACCAAGTATCCAAAAAATCATGTGGTCACATTGTAAAGCATGTGAGAAGTGTTTAGAATTCCATTTTTTTACAAAATAATTTCTTTCTACTCCCTGAGCTCTTTGGATGGTTTAGTTACAATGAAGTGGGCTATAGTCAGGTTTTCATTTTTATGATTCAGAAAAACATTAAACTTCTCAATCTTGGAGTCGCCTACTTGATTTTTTAAATAAATGTGATATTCAAGTAGATAACACTCTCATCCACCCTTCAAGGACACGACTGATTGTTATTATGCTAGACCAATTTCTCATTGTCTTAATGAAAAATGCAACAGTGAGAGGTATTGACTGTGACTTTCTTTGCCACAACTTGGATGTCTCTGGCATATAACATTTCATGAGCACAATCACCCTAACAGCAGAATATCGAACAGCAGATTCTTTGCAGGTTTGTTTTTTGTTTTTTTCAAAATCGAATTAGTATTATTTCTTCTCTGTTCCTACACTCAAGCTTTGCAAAGTGCTGGGAAAAATAAGCAATCCCAAACAACCACTTTTCCAAATTAGTGAGAAGGCTGGATCTGTGAAATGGAGAAATGATTCGTTTTGTACCCTAGAACATGCCAGCTGTCTGCACACAGCCGCCATGCCAAGCATATGCACTTTTTCTAAGGAAAAGGTACAGCATGTGCCAGTACATTCAGCTTTACATAGAAATAAATATATTTAAAAAAGTAAGACACGGACAATAAGAAAAACATATTACTAACTAGTGAGGAGATGACATGTTACTATTTTGTTCTTGCATCCAGAAATGGACAGGATTTCTGGGGATGGAGGGAATATATACATAGTATAATTTAAATTAGATATTGATCCAGAAAGGCATTGCCTACCTTGAAGAGGATGCTGTCAGATGAGTATAAGCTGGCAAAATCTGGTGCTGTAAGATATGTATGTAGGTTGTTAAGCCATATTATCTCTCAGTTTGTCTATGAATAATTCAAGTTAAAGGTACAAAAGAAAGTGAGTATTATGGTGGCCAGTCCATCATACCTTCAATTCCTATCTTGCTAGCAGTTATAGAATCTCAGGGAAATAAATTCATAGGCTGTTTCTTCTATGACAGGAATCATGGTGTCGGCTTTGGTTATTATTGCTGCAGGACCAATCACCCCAGTAGTTAGCAGCTTCAAACAACAATAATCATATTATTATTTCATAGTTTCTGTGGGTCACAAATTTGGGATGGGCTCAATTCGGAGGATCTGGCTGGGTCTTTTACAAGGTTATAGACAGTAGTCAGAGCTGAACAGTGGTCTGGAACAGCTGGGGGCTAGCCAGGTATCTCTCTCTCTCTCTCTCTCTCCCTTCCTCTCTCACCCTCTCTGTATCTATTACCTTCATATAGTGTTGGGGCTCCATGTGGTCTCGCCTGGTGGGCTAGTTTGGGCTTCCTCACAGATGGTGGCCTCAGGGCAGGCTATTTATGTGAGTGTTCCATCAAGCAAGGGGGAAGATAAAACATTTTCTCTAACCTAGGCTTGGTAGTCACATAGACTTGTTACAAAGAAAGAGGAGGATTAGGCTTCACTTCTTGATTTGGTTGTGGCAAGGTTTAGAAGATCTTGTGGGCCCAGAGATATTGGGATGGACATTTTTGGAAAATAACTGCCACAGAGTGTCTTTTACTCTGAAATGGTTCTCTCTGCTAAATTGGTGATGTCGTATTTTGAGCCAAAATAAACGTACTCTTTGCTAATAGACTACAGAGGATGTATTATTATGGTAAAAAAATAATAAAAGAAATCTAGTTGTCTCTTGAATCTTGGAGGCAAGATATATTGTTGGTGATACCTCCATTCCATGGAAATTCCAGTTGTTTCCCATACCATTAATATGACTTTGCTATTTCTTCAGCTTCAGGCTTGCCAGAATGCTGAAACAGGTTCACTTTTATTACAAAGATCCAGCAACAGTGAGAATAACAGAGAATTGAAGTCTATTTGATTCAGTTAGGTGAGAAAAGAGGAGAGAACTGAATTGACAGAGGGGACTGGCTGTCTTAGGCCAGTGTGGTAATCTTTCTTAGTGTCACTTTCCCTTTCTATGAAATAGAACAGAACAATGGTGAAGCAAAGCTAAGAAAAATATTTGGGTAACAGTTTCAAATATATGATTTTATCTGGATGCCAACTGGGAGATGTAATTATGACACTTGAGTTGGCTCGCCTACATATCAATGGCATGGCCTTTGTTTTGAGAAGAGTGCTTTGAGTGTTTTTTTCTTTAGAGGGGATGGATTTCTGCTAAGCCACCCACATTCCTACCTGGTCTTCCTCTCCAAAAGTGGAACCACCTTGCTTGGCGGAAGGGTGAGCTAAACTTTTACTAAGAGGAATAAAATCCACTGAATTTTCTGACACTTTGGTTTTTCAGCAGCAAATTTTAACCAAGTGAGTCAGACAAGTCTGATCACAGAAGTCTGCAAGGGCCTACTGAAATCTGGTGGAAACCCTTGAGAATCTGCAGTACATAAGCATTCAGATTTTTGAAAATGGAAGCGAGAATGTGGTAGTATAAGCCGAATGTTGAGCGTACCTTGGAAGGGTAATTAATTTACAAGGACAAAGACTGCTTCAGTACTGGGGAGTCAGAGGAAGCTCCTCCTCTGCAGAAAGGTTTGATGGTGCCCAGTGAAGGGACAACCTGCTCACTGATTTCAAAGGACGGCAGAATATTTGAGTTAGAAGCCAATTCTTCAAGATCACTAGGGCTGACAAAATTAAGCCCTTCTGAACGTGATCTTCTGAGACGAACACTGTTGCGAGATTCTAAATCTGTGGCATATTTAAGGCACACTTATGGAGAGGCCTCAGAGGCAGGCTTTGGTTGTGGTCAGCTTCATGCTGCAAGGACAGGGAAGGTAATACTTCTGGGTGTTTAGATGAAGACGATTTATCTTTGATACTCTCACCTACCTTCCCATTCCCATTAAATAATTCCTGACTTTTAAGATACTGGGAAGGAATCAAATGCCAACTGATCTTTAAAAAAGCAGATTAGAAATATAGCAATTATTGCTGGGTTAGGAGATAAGAAAAGTTTCTAACAATCCTTTAAGTCAAATTATTTACTTGCAAGAGGCTCACCTGTATGGCGAGCACAGCTTGATGCTTTTGTAAAGTCTCTAACTCTCTTCTAAAAGAAGCCGTATTTAAGTAATCATCCATTTATGCCATTTATACCGGCAGATAACTGCACACCAAGCAACACTTTGTACTTCTCTGAGAAAATTTGAAAGAAACAGATTTTCCTAAGATGGGATTTCAGTGATATTTTGGGTTAAACACAGTGCTTCTATTGTTTCTGTAATTTAGAGTCTTTACTGCCAGTGAGCAAAGAAAAGCAATGATTCCAGAGAGTTTTGTAAGGCAGATAATATAGATGGTATTTCACACTCTTGTATTGTTCCTAGTGAATAACTTCCACTGGGCTAATTAGTCTTGGAAAGAATTTCAACTCTGTGCTGCACTGTTGAAACCTGGGCATAAGGACAAGCAAGCTACCCCCTGAATAAATACTATTCCATGGATTCAAGATGCATCAAGATGGCATAACCCCGGACTGAAGGATTGAGTTGCTCTGGATAGAAAATTGATATTAAATGTAGGACTTTGAAACCATAAACCTGTCTGACTTTTACTTAGCAATTGCTTACTGTGGTTTCTCAATGTGAGCTTTGTATAAACAGATTAACTTTGTTTTCTAAGTGTTTCCAAAGAGCCTGGAAATGAAGAATTAAGTCCTGCTTCTGCTCATCCCTCAAAAACCAACTTTCCCAAGCTCAGCACCTGTTATGGAAAAATCTAACACACAGTGGCCTTCATTTTCTATGCCAACAGATGTGAAGATGCCCAGAGGTCCCTCAGATGTTTGTGCTTCTGAGTCTCGTGGGGGCGCCAGGAAGGGGAGGCAAAATGATTCCGGAATTCCAAAGGTCACTGCTGGATTGAAGTAATGAAAATTGCCCACATGTCGAAAAAAATTCAGATGTGATTACTGGAAAGTCTGGCAATCAGACCAAGAAGAACTAACTGGGCTAGAGTTTCATTTATACTTAAAGGAAAAAAAAAAAGAAAAAGAAAAAGAAAAAAAAAGGAAAAGAAGGTGTGCCAAGGAGAGAGAGCAACAATTATTATATTCTTTAGCCTTCAGGCTACCACAGTTAACAAGTTCAAACATAAAATGGAAGAAATATTTACCTGTACCAAAAGGAATCAAGTGTGAACTCTCACCTACACAAACACTCATTTCTGAAAACAAACCTAAGAATTTATTTTTAAGTAATAAAGAAAAGTTTCAGAGTAATTTTTTTTTTTTACAACAAAGGAAGACTGTGATATATATTTGAATTTTCTTTCAAGGCACTGATGATATCTGATAACCATTTCCTTTCAACTATTTTATCGTACAAACAACTTTTCTTTCTAATGTATCCCTCTCTAGTCTTCACTCGAAGGTACTGGAACTCTGCATGGTGATGCTATCATGATTATACATGTAAAAAGATGCACTTTCTACATAAAATAAACTTGAGACTTATATGTCACAACCTCTGCTTTGTAATTTTGCACTCTGGGTTATTTGGTAGGTGACCTAGAGGCATCATGAGGGCGAATGGGGTTTGGAGGCTCAGTCAGAGCTTGACTCTAACCCTAGCTGTATGGTCTTGGGTACGTTTTTCCTTTATGTATGTATTCCTTCACTTAAAGTGCAAGTAAATATAGGAACCTAGAAAGCCATAGACTCCGGGTCTCTGCTGTAGGTACACAGAGATTGACATCCTACCCTCACAGAGCTTCTAGGCAATTTCATTTCATTGTGCTCCATTCTAGAAAAAAGTGCAGCTGATGTGAGGACTCCCGTAAGGGGCCACTCACCGTGTGTGAAGGCAGGGTGCAGTGAGGCGGGCGGTCACAGGATGATCCTCAGAAGACTTAAGACTGGGACTAGAGACTCAAGTAGGAGTCAGCCAGGGGAAGGGCAGGGAGAGGTTGCAGAAAGGGAGCGTTAGACAAAGACAACAGCGTATGGTGTGTGAAAACCAAGAGGCACTTGATCTGCAAGTACTTCCTGGGTGCCCATACATGTGTTTTGAGACAAAGGAAGATGCAGAGTTTTGTCTAGAACTAGAATTCTTGGAGACAAATTGCAGAGATGATAAACTTGTAAGTAGTATCTGTTGTCCTTAGCAGTGGTTCTCATTCAGCTTCCCTCTTTTTAATCCAAAGGTTTCATGGAAAAGCACACAAGTGAAGCCCTAAGGCTTTGCTTAGAACAAGTGGGAACTTCTTAGATCCTACCAGAACCCCCAAATCTAGTAAGGATGCACATACCAGGCTTCCCCAGTGTCTGACGCATCTTATAAAACAAACACATACTTTAGAGTGATGCTTCTAAAACTTTAATTTGTATAAAAATCACCTGAGGGTTTTGTTAAATGCAGATTCTGATTCAATAGGTCTGGGTGAGCCTGAGATTCTCCATTTTAAGTTCCCAGGTGAGGCTGATCCCTGTGGTTCAATGACCCCACTTTGAATAGTAAGGTCTTAAAACACTTAAGGAAGGCCCAATTCAGGGAGATCTATTTCCTGAAAGTTTCAATATTTTGAATCATTTACTTAAAATATATTTTCTTCTCTCTCTCTCTCTCTCTCTCTCTCATACACACACACGTACACAGTTTAAGTTCATCCTGCTAACTACACAAAATATATAATAACTGACCAACCAATAGAGTATTCTAGTGATTATTATCAGTCTACAAATGGGTTAAACACATATCCTGTCTACCATCACCCTTTTAAAATATTTATGTGCTTTTACTATTCTTTCTGATATGTTCCAGTGTATTAGTGAAATGTCAGAGCGGCACACTCAAATATATGTTGCCTTCAAAATCCAAGAAGGTCCACCTGGTGTTGTACCCTTCTCTTCATAGGAGGAGACTCAAGGTACATCATTATGTCACTTCTGTAGAAGGGATATCTCAATATACTTCAGAACATTTTCCCTTAGGGCAAACCCCTGAACTTTCCATAGTTTGTTACCCCCTTCTGGCACATATGTCTTATTAAGGCACCTGAGGTGCTTGCTTTTCTTCCCCACTCATCAGATATCACCAGGTAATGGACTGGGGTGATAGTCATTGGGATACCAATTCAATCAAGGTCCCTATGAGAATGATTCCGCGATATCTGGAAATTTAAAGCTATCATCTTGCCTGTGTTTGTGCAACTATCCCACCCCAGACATCAGAGCCCTATTCTTTCCCAACCAGTCTCCCATCTTAGTAAAAGAGACCTGGTAGCCTAGTGTATGTAAATGAAATAGTGGTATTTCATCTTTTCTTATGACTGAGTCATATTCCATTGTACATATGTACCATATCTTCTTTTATCCAATCATGTATCGAAAGACACTTTGGTTGTTTCCATGTATTGGCCACTGTGAATAATGCTGCAATGAACATAGGGTTACATATATCTTCACAGATAAATATTTGGGGTAAATACCCAGAAGATGGGTAGCTGGGTCATATGGTAATTCTATTCTTAATTTTTTGAGGAATTTCTATATTGTTTTCCATAGTGGCTGTACCGATTTACATTCCCACCAGATGTATTATAGAATTGTATACTTTAAACCTATACAAGTTTATCAACCAATGTCACCTCAATAAAGTTAATAAAAGATTAAATGAAATAGCAATTCTAACTCTTACAGTTAAGCTGTGGCCTGATTCTCAGCCACATCTGCCCTGCAGCTACAGAAGATAAGGAAATCTATAAGGCATCTAAAGCACCAGAGGTTTTCTTGTTCTTCATCAGTGCCTTGGATTGGAAATTCCAGGCTTTATTCTTATCATTTTCTTTACATACATTTTTCATAGCCGTCATAAGCAGTCATTCCACCTCATCACCTTAGTAATCACCATTATCACCGGGTGCAATTAAGTATCACAGTTTCTTTATCAGCCAGTACCTTGATTTCTACCTTCACTCAGTGCCCCCATTGATGACAATCTGAGTGAACATGATACCTCTGTGCACCTTGGACTATCAGTGTTCACTGTCCCCCTGATACTCTGTGCAATCTTCAAATACAAGCAACCCAATCCCAGAATCCCATTTTGAGGATCTGTTTGTCATTCCCTATACCTGGTACCAACTACTGCCTCAGTCAGAGCCCCAGCAGCAATCAGTGCACACTCACAAGGTCTAATGATAGTTTAAAACAGGACTTGTCCAGTACTCTCAAGAGATCTGTGCTAGTTGGAAAGAGCTGATATATTCTACTGACTATATAGTATTACCTTCCACAGGTAAGTTTTATAAACAATCTAAAACTCACCTCTGTATATCATACAGATTTCTTTTTCTCTATAGAATAAACCAGCTTGCCATCAACCTTCCTAAAAATGCATTACTTTCCCACTGATTTGTGATGCCACTTTTATCATATATCAAACTGCCATCTATGCAGATATCTGTATCTAGGCTGTATATTTTATTCCATTGGTCTATTTGTTGCTTTTATTATTCTGGGTGTGTAGTATGCCTGAATACATGGTAGGGTATTCATACACCTTATATTTATCCATATACATGTCAGATTCAGTTTATTAAATCCTTCAAACTATCTAGCATGTTCAATTACCAATAGATGATTTTTAAACTGCCACTAGGGAGGGTGAGTCTGATTATCTTCTGTCTTGCTGAACAAGGTGTACAATTCAAAGATAAGCTGAATTACTCATTTGTCACTTGTGATTTTCCTTCTCTGTCATTTCCAATGTAGTGCTCCATCTCTCCTCTCAATAAATATTTACCAGTGTTATGGGCTGAATTGTGTCTCCCTCAAAATTCATGTGTTGAAATCCTAACCCCTAGTACCTCAGAATGTGCTATATGTGGAGATAAGTTCTTTGAAGAAGTAATGAATATAAAATGAGGTTGTTAGGGTGAGTCGTAATCCAATATTACTGGTGTCCTTATAAGAAGAAGAAATTTGGACACAGACGCATGCAGAGGGAAGACCATGTGAAAATTAAGGGAGAAAACCATCTTTTACACCTCAAGAAGGGAGACCTTAGAAGAAACCAACCACCTGGATCTTGGACTTCTAGTTTCTAGAATTGTGAGAAAACGAATTTCTATTGCTTACACCCCCCAACCTGCAGTACTTTGTTGGAGCAGCCCTAACAAACTAATGCAACTAGGTATTGAAAGAATATCCATTTAAAGGGGTACATCACACCTTAGCCTAGTTCTCTTGCCCATATGCCTTATTCTTGCCTTGTCTAAATCTGTGGCTCTATTTTTGGTCGTTTTTCTGAGGCACGGACCTGCTTACCATCTGTATTTTTGCTGTTCCCCTATGAATATCTATCTGGCACCTGGAGCTCAAATACTCCAAATCTAAGTCTTGATGTTTTCTTTCAATTCTGCCAACCTCTGTGACCTCCATTTTATAAGATGGCCACGGAGAGACTAGGAGCCACCTTAGACTTCTGCCCCTTTAAATACACATCGAAAGAGCCAATTTGTCCTGATTATTTCAATTTTGGAAACATTTCTTGCCCCTGACTTCTTCCCATCTCAATTACCACTATGTGGGCTCACACCTTCATTATTTCTTGCCTGGGCTTTGCTAGAGATGTCTAACTGGTCTCTCCAACTCCACTGTCTCCATATCTCAATCTATCTTTTATCTGTCCCAATATCTTCTAAAACATGTCTGATCATGTGATTCAACCCATTCATGATTCCAGTGTTTAAATGAAAAAGTTTTAATTCCTAGCAAGCCATTCAAGGCCTTTTATAATCTGGACCATCCTACCAGTTCAACTCCTTTACTATCACATTTCCCTCTTGCCAAGCACCTTCTACTCCTGCCACACTAATCTGTACTTCCTCCAACACAAAACATATCTCATGCTTTCCTGTTTTTGGTCATGTTAGTATCTGCCTGCAGTGCCTTTCACCCCTCATTTTATTATTAAAATAAAATGGTGTTTTCTTGTATTAAATGTATTAGGGTGACAATGGTTAGTAAAATTTATAGGTTTCAAGTGTACATTTCTATAATACATCATGTTTATATCAGACTGTGTGTTCACCACCCAGAGTTAGTTCTCCTTCCATCCACATATATTTGATCCAACTTTCCCTCTTCTACCACCCCTCCTCCCCCTTACCCTGTGGTAACTATTAAACTGTTGTCTGTGTCTATGAGTGTTTGTTTGTTTGTCCCTTTGTTGCTTTCTGTTTTATATCCCACATATGAGTGAAGTCATATGGTTCTTGACTTACTGTCATATCCTTTGATCGATGATTGGATAAAGAGATGTGGTATATATGTATATATACAATGGAATATTACTCGGCCATAAGAAAAGATGAAATACTGCCATTTGTGACAACATGGATGGATCTTGAGATTATTATGCTAAGCAAAATGATGTTTTCTTTAAGGCCCAAATAAATTGATGTTTTCTTCAGGAAAACATGTCAAGCCCAAATAAATTGTTTTCTTCAGGAAACTGTTTTGGGTACTACCAATTGTTATTATTTTTTTGTATAAAACTTCATCTTCTTTGTTTTGCATACTTTAATTTCAGAACAAAGTAAACGAAAAACTCCACCACACACAACATCCAAACCCGATGTCAAATGTGGGAAGGGAAGGCTCAAGGCCCTTGTATCCTGCCTTAGGCAGAAAGACAGGACAGAAAAAAACCACTAGACATGAGCAGAGGAAATCAGGTGGGCCTGAGCCACTCAGGGCACTACACGGAGGGCATGAGGTCTGTAGGTAGGAACTCCTAATCTACTTCTTCCCTGGGAGAGGCATCCTCATCACCCTTAAGGGGGCGGGAATCTCATCAGGAACAGCAGCACTGGGTTCCTCCGCTGTCACTCATCTTCATCAATGCCTAGGCCTAGCTTGATCATGCGGTAGATGTGGTTGGAGTGGGTCTGGGGATCCTCAAGTGATCAACCAGAAGAGAGCAGCACAGTTTCAAACAGCAGCCCCACCAGGTCTTTAATAGCCTTGTCATTTTTGTCAGCCTCCAACCTCTACCACAGGGTCTCCACAATGGGGTGCTCAGGTTGATCTCCAGGTGCTTCTTCGCTGTCACGTAGCCCATTGTAGAGTTGTCCCGACGTGTCTGGGCTTTCATGATCTGCTCCATGTTGGCTGTCCAGCCGTAGGTGCTCGTCACAATGCAGCAGGGTGAAGACACAAGCCAACTGGAGATTGTTACCTTCTCAAACTTCTTATGCAAGACTTCTTTCATGAGTGTGCAGAAGTTCTCAAACTTGGGTTTGCTGTCTTCCATTTCTTTCTTCTTTTCATCCTCAGGGAACTCCAGACTCTCCTGGGTAACTGATACCAAGCTCTTCCCATCAAACTTCGTGAGCTGCTGCATGCAGTACTCATAGACAGGCTCCATCATTCATACTACCTTGATGCCCCGCTTACACACTCACTCCACAAGAGCAGAGTTGGCAAGCTGCCCTTTGCTGTCACCATGTAACAGAGGGACTTCTGGGTCTTCTTCATGTAACAGACATGTTCCAAAAGAGAGGTCATTTCATCTCCAGACTGGGCGGTGTTATGGCACAGCAGCTCAGAAAGGCCTTGCTGATTAGTAGTGTCCTCATGGATTCCAAACTTTAGGTTTTTAGCAAATGCCTCGTAGAATTTCTGATAGTTCTCCTTGTCTTCTGCCAGCTCAGAGTAGAGCTCAAGGCACTTCTTAACAATCTTTTTATGATGAACCTTCAAGATTTTGCTCTGCTGGAGCATTTCTCAGGAGATGTTCAAGGGTAGGTCCTCAGAGTAGACCATACCATGGATAAAGTTGAGATACTTTGATATCAACTCATCAAGCTGTCCTTGATGAACACATGGCAGACATAGAGTTTGATGTTGTTGTCCTTCTTGTTCTTAAAGAGGTCCAAGGGAGCATGATAGGAGATGAATAGCAATGCCTTCAATTCCAACTGATCTACAGAGAAATGCTTGGGTGCTGATTGGTTTACCCAGTCATTGGTTAGGTTCTTGTAGAACTCTCAGTATTCCTCCTGGATGATGTCTTCAGGGTTTCTGGTCCAAATGGGCTTGGTCTTGTTCAGTTCCTCCTGATCGATACATTTTTTCTTGATCTTTTTTGTTTTCTTTTTCTTATCCTTAGTATTATCACCCTCCTCATCTGAGCCCGTATCTTCAGTCTTGGGCTTCTCCTCGTCATCTTTATCTTCCTCTTCTTTCTCACCTTTCTCTTCCTCAGCTTCATCATCACAGATTTCTTTCTCATTCTTTCTCCAAATAAAGTGTGATGGGATAATCTATGTACTGTGAGTGCTTCTTCACCACTTCTTTGACCTGCCCCTCCCCTACGTATTCTGTCTGGTCTTCCTTAAGGTGGAGGATCACTTTGGTACCCTAGCCAATGGGTTCACCATGGTCAGCTCCTACGGTGAAGGAACCCCCAGCAGAAGAATCCCAGGAATGCTGCTCATCATCATTGTGCTTTGTGGTCACAACCACTTTCTCTGCCACCAGGTAGGCAGAATAAAAGCCAACACCAATTTGTCCAATCACGGAGATGTCTGCACCAGTCTAGAAAGCCTCCGTAAATGCTTTACTACCAGACTTGGCAAGACTTCCCAGATTATTTATGAGATCAGCTTTGGTCATGCCAATGCCGGTGTCCAACCAGAGTCAGTGTGTGTTCCTGGGGGTGGGGATGATGTGAATTTTCAGCTCTTTACCACTGTCCAACTTGGAAGGGTCAGTCAGGCTCTCATAGCATATCTTGTCAAAGGCATCAGAAGTATTGCTAATCGATTCCCAAAGGAAAATTTCTTTGTTGGAATAGAAGGTGTTATTGATAACAGACATGAGTTGGGCAAGCTCTGCCTAGAAGGCAAAAGTCTCCACCTCCTCCTCTTCATGGTGCACTTCCTCAGGCATCTTAACATGAAGAGATGCAAATACTAGAGAGCAGGGTGGGCAGGGACTGTGACCGACTCACACACTGTAAGAAGCGTGCGGGGTAATTCAAGAGAGGGTGTCCCAATTGTTACTGACAGTTTCATGCTTCATGCCCCCCATGGTATTTTTTGAATCTCGTTTCCTTTGTATTTATCACATTTTTAGTTTTGTATCACTGGGCTTCCCCAGTAGGTGATAAGCTCTGTGAAGGCAAGGGCAGTATTTTTGTTCATTTTTCTGTACACACCTAATATATAGCACAGGGCTTTGTACATTATAGGTGATCTGTAAATAGTTAGATGAATAAAGACAGTTTGCCAACTATCCATTCTGTAAGAGTTTTGAGTTTAGAAGCACCATTTAATTAATTTTAGTCCACTCATTTTATGGAAAACATGACTTATTCATTTACAGACCCACATTGTTAAAAGGCTCATTTCTTTTTTGGCTATAAAGCAGTTCTTAGAAAATATTATGAAAAATGAAGTGCAAGTTAATCAGAGAAGTGAAAATTAAATTTTCCCTGAAATGTCCTCAGAATTAAAACTCAGAGAAACCATTCAGAAGGCAAAAATGTGACTACATTTGCCAAATCCAAAATATTTTTAGTAATATTTTATGGTGATTGTCAATACTCTCAGAGCTTAGACACAGACTATGGATGTAGCAGGAACACTTTTCTGAATCCAGAGGAAGAGCTATTTGGAATCGAAAGTGGCCTTACAATTGGAAAGACTGTCTAGCAGAACATACAGCATTTGAGAAGTGGCCAACACTAAATAGATTATCTTTACCCTCTTCCCTAATTATTTTTGAAAGCAAGTATGACCTAATTCATTAAACACTCCCACGTTATGGGATCCTTCTGCCTTGAATTTTTTTTTTAATGATTATTTTTA
Organism: Rhinolophus sinicus; assembly: GCF_057876585.1. Classification (NCBI taxonomy): domain Eukaryota; kingdom Metazoa; phylum Chordata; class Mammalia; order Chiroptera; family Rhinolophidae; genus Rhinolophus; species Rhinolophus sinicus. The sequence continues at coordinate 30,233,860 of NC_142504.1, forward strand.
AAATTAAATTTATCAGGATGACATTTGTTAGTAATATATAGGTTTCAAGTACACATTTATATAAAACATCACCTATATATTGCATTGTGTGTTCACCACCCAGAGTCAGTTCTCCCTCCATCACCATATATTTGACCCACTTTTGCCTCTTTTACCTCCTCCCACCCCCTTACCCTCTGGTAACCATGAAACTGTTGTCTTTGTCTATGAGATTTTGTTTCTTTGTTTGTCTTGTTCCTTTGTTGCTTTAAGTTATATCCCACATATGAGTGAAGTCATATGGTTCTTGACTTTTTCTGTCTGACTTATTTCACTTAGCATGATAATCTCATGATCCATCCATGTTGACGCAAATGGCAGTATTTCATCTTTTCTTATGGCCGAGTAATATTCCATTGTATATATGTGCCACATCTTCTTTATCCAGTCACCTATCGAAGGGCACTTTGGTTGTTTCCATGTCTTGGCCACCATGGATAATGCTGTAATGAACATAGGCGTTCATGCATCTTTACGGACAAATATTTTCAGATTTTTTGGGTAGACACCCAGAAGAGGGATTATTGGGTCATATGGTAATTCTATTCTTCATGTTTTGAGGGGCCTCCATACTGTTTTCCATAGTGGCTGTACCAATTTACATTCCCACTGAGAGTGTATGAGTGTTTCTTTTTCTGTACAGCCTTTCCAACACTTGTTATTATTTGTCTTGTTGATGATAGCGATTCTAACCAGTGTGAGGTGATATCTCATTGTGGTTTTGATTTGCATTTCCCTAATAGCTAGTGAAGTTGAGCATTTTTTCATATATCTCTTGGCTGTTTGTATGTCTTCTTGGGAGAAGTGTCTGTTCAGGTCCTCTGCCCATGATTTAATTGGATTGTTTTCTTTTTGTTGTTGTTGAGTTGTAAGAGTTCTTTATATATTTTGGATATTAGCCCCTTATTGGAGGCGTTGTTTGCAAATATCTTCTCCCATTTGGTTGGTCACCTCTTTGTTTTGTTGATGGTTTCTTTTGCTGTGCAGAGCTTTTTAGTTTGATATAGTCCCATTCATTTATTTTAGCTTTTACTTCCCTTGCCTTTGAGGTCAAATTCATAAAATCCTCTTTGAACCCAAGGTCCATAAGTTTAATACCTATGCTTTCTTCTATGCAGTTTATTGTTTCAGATCTTATGTTTAGGTCTTTGATCCATTTTGAGTTAATTTTTGTATATCGTGACAGATATCAGTTTAGTTTCATTCTTTTGCACATGGCTTTCCAATTTTTCTAGCACCATTTATTGAAGAGGCTTTCTTTTCTCCATTGTATGTTTTTGGCTCATTTGTCATAAATATATATGTGGGTTTATTCCTGGGTTTTCAATTCTATTCCATTGGTCTGTAAGTCTGTTTTTCTGCCAGTACCATGCTGTGTTGATTATTGTCACTTTGTAGTACAAATTAAAGACAGGGAGTGTGATACCTCCAGCCTTGTTCTTATTTCTTAGGATTGCTTTGGCTATTCAGGGTCCTGTGTGATTCCATAGAAGTCTGAGGATTTTTTTGTTCTATTTCTTGAAAAAATGCCACTGGGATTTTGATGGTGATTGCATTTAATCTGCATATTGCTTTGGGTAATATGGTTATTTTAACTACAAGGTTGATCACAAAATACAGTGAATGTTTAAGTAAAAAAATTATTACAGTAAAAGACACATTGCCATTAATCCACCTAAAATACTCCCCCTCACTTCGAACACACTCATCCCATCATTATTGCCACTTCCTGAAGCAGTTCTGGAAGTCCTCTTTCATGAATGTCTTTAGTTGGCCTGTCGTGGCTGCCTCGATGTCCTGAATCATTTTGACTTTGGGGAAGAGCCAGAAGTTGCATGGTGCCAGATCTGGTGAATAAGGTGGATGAGGACACACCATAATGTTTTTATTTGACAGAAATTGCCATACCAGAAGTGATGTGGGACACGGAACATTGTCTTGATGGAGGACGATTTATAGAACACTTTAAAGCACACCTTCTCTCACACCCGACTGACACACTGTAGCTCACACCCGACTGACTGCACCAAACAAGTTGAAACTTGTCACACACTGTTACTAAGGTTCAAGGTGCCACTTCCTGTATTGAAGGTCCCTGCCTTTCCATTGGATGGCATTTTGCAGCAGCATTCACCATATTTTGTGACCACAATGGAAAGATTCCATGTCATACATTGCTCTGGTACAGCAATTTCTGTCAAATAAAAACATTATGGTGTGTTCTTATCCACCTTATTCACTAGATATGGCACCATGCAACTTCTGGCTCTTCCCCAAAGTCAAAATGACCATGAAAGATAAATGTTTTGAATTAATTCAGGACATCGAGGTAGCCGCAGCAGTGCAACTGAAGACACTAACAAAAGAGGATTTCTAGAACTGCATCAGAAAGTGGCAAGAATGATGGGATAAGTGTGTTTGAATCAAGGGGGATTGATGGCAGTGTATCTTTTACTGTAATAAAATTTTAAAAATTTAAACATTCACTGTAGTGTTTGATCACACCTTGTAGGTATGTCTGCCTCCAAAACTTTGTCCTCTGCCAGGCTGTACTGCCAGGTGAGGAATGCAATTAGGCTAAGAGAAAAAGATGCATGCCTTTCTTTTTTCTTTTCTCTGCTCATTGACACAGCAGAAGATGGGTAGCATTTCTTTAGTGTAGTTATATTTATGATTCATAAATACAGATCCAGACTTGTGCAAGTATATGCATTCTAGTTTCCTCCTCTATGAGCTTTAACCATGTTGAATAAACAATGGTTTTATAGCTCTTGATACACAGGGATGAAATTGCTTAAGACATGGATGGCAATGGTTTTAAAATACGTAATGTTTTAAGTCACCAGAGCTGTGACTGGCTGGAAGGCCCTCACATTGCCTTTGGGTTGTCTCATATGTTTTTCCTCTTAGATTCTAAGTGGCTCAAACACAGCTACCCTTTCCCTTTAAGACTCTCTACTAGTCAGCATAAATAAATGAGTACTTTAGGACAATGGTATCAGGCTAGAAATGGTGGTGGCCCAACTATAGACAAATTAGAGCTGCCTAGACAGAGCTTCTCAGTCAAAAAGTTATACACACATACTCTTATTTTGTGTAGGGCCTACTGTATGCTTTATTTCACTAGCTTTGCTTTGCTTTTTGGAGGGTTGCTTTTAATTCCTTTCTCTTTTAGTTTGGCAGCTACAGTCAATCCTCTCCTCCCCTGCCCCAGGCCTACCAGAATAAGGGCACTTGATTTCTGCATCAAAAGTCCAATAGTATATAGAAAGTCATTCATCGAGAACTAAGGGGCCTGTTTAAACAGTGGTGGTCATGCAAATTAGTGTGATTGCTGGCCCAGGTCCTGAAAGAAATTAAGTTGAACTGAATAGAAACCAAGCTATGAGAGTTTGATTTTAAATAAGGTTTGAAAGCACACATTTCCACTCTGGTACCAGATTTTTTTTCATGTCACTATCGTGAATTGCTACCAGTTGCTTGAAATTAATAAACTTGTGTGTATAATAGGGCTATAGAGATTTGTTGAGTTTGTGATAATAGCATTGTTGGCAGGGAGATTAATGTTTTTAATTTATCTTCACTGTTTTGTTAGACAACATGAAATGATTTTGAGATACACCTTTACTATTAGTTTTGTAAATTCTCCCACACCTGCCTCTCCCACCCTGAGAGCTAGAGAAGGAGCAATAAAATGAAAGCCTTTTCTGGGGCCAGGATTCATTTGACTTTGAATCTCTGGGTTAGTTTGACCAGAGTTTTGTTTTGTTTTTTTAATTGAACTATATTTGACATATAACATTATACAAATTTAAGGTATACAACATGTTGATTTTATACTTTTATATATTGTAATATGATTGCCATTGTAGTGATAGTTGGCACTTTTATCACATCACATAATTATTTCTTTTTTGTGATAGCGATAATTAAGATCTAGTCTCTAAGCAAATTTGATGACTATAATACACTATGATTGTCTATACTGTATATTAGACCTCCAGGAGTTATTTATCAAATAGTTACAAGTTTTTATTATTATTATTTTTCAAAGATTTTTTATTGGGGAAGAGAAACAGGACTTTATTGGGGAACAGTGTGTACTTCCAGGACTTTTTTCCAAGTCAAGTTGTTGTCCTTTCAGTCTTAGTTGTGGAGGGTGCAGCTCAGCTCCAGGTCCAGTGGCCGTTGCTAGTTGCATTGGGCGCTGCCCACTATCCCTTGCGGGACTCAAGGAGTTGAACCGGCAACCTTGTGGTTGAGAGCTCACTGGCCCATGTGGGAATCCAACCGGCAGCCTTCGGTGTTAGGAGCATGGAGCTCTAACCGCCTGAGCCACTGGGCTGGCCCCAAATCGTTACCAGTTTTGACCAGAGTTATTTTTAAAAGTGCCATAGATTATTTCCCTTCAAACTCGTCTTTCTCTGACTTTGGCTGTTCTGCCCCACCTCTTCCAACAATGGCCAACTTGGGCAATTGACAGGGACAAGCTCTGAAGTTCTGAACTCATGCAGTGAATAACAGGAAGTGGGGCAAGATACCTTTGGCTAATCCCTCTGAAGTCCCACCCCCTGTCATTAATTTCCTTGCCCTATTTCTACTTGGCAGCCACTGCTCAGCATCTCAAAGAGATGGTAACAGGATTTAGTGGGACTTCCCTAAATCTCAGTGTCATGGTATCATTAAACTCTCATGATTCTATTTCCACTTATATTTATCTTTTATTCTCATGCCTAGGATGAATTTATAAATAACATCAAGACAATGTCTATGTTGAATTAGTATGGAGGATATGAAAAGAAGATTCAAAGGGGAAGGCATGACCCCCTTCCTTATGTTGAATTTTAAATTCTGAAATATATATAGAAGAGTATATGTAATGTGACTGTACAGTAAAAAAGCAATAAAATGAACAGCAATGTGTTCTCCACCTTGCTTGAAAAATAGAACATAACAGTATCTCTGAATTTCCCTATGTCGTGGGTCTCTTCCTAATCCCACCACCTCTTGCCTTTCAGAGATAACCCCTATCCTAAATATTGTGTTATTAATTTTCTTGCTTTTCTTCATGGTCATACCACATATGTATGTATTCTTAAATAATAAATCACTTAATTTCATGAAGTTTTAAGCTATATATAAACTGAATCATATCTACACGTATGCTTCTATGACTTGCCTTTTTTTTGCTCAACATATGGTTTTGAGATTAATCTGTGTTGTGCATAGCTAAGTTTTGTTTATTTTTATTGTTGTATAGCAGTCTATTGTTTTACCTCAATTTTTAAATCTATTCTCTTGCTGATGGATATTTGGGCTCCTAAATTGTATATTAATATCATATTAAAATATTACATAGAAAATTTCTCAACGAAATATTTTCAAATTGGTTTATCAGATTGCCTTTTGCTTGAAATGGCTATACGCAATTCCTTGTTAAGACTTTAAATTTTTTCTTTAGGTGGGGTAATTTCTTTTCTTTTTCATTAGTTTAAGGTGTACAAAACAATGTAATAGTTAGACATTTACAACCCTCACAAAGTGATAACCCCCCCAAATAAAGCTCCTTGGACATCGTATATAGCTGTTACAATTCCATGACTCTATTCCCTATGCTGAACTCCACATCCTATGACTGTATATATGTGCGTGTGTATATATAATTAAATAATATGTATTTAATTATAGTTGACATTCAATATTATTCACCTTCAGGTGTACACTGCATCTACACAGTCCATGAAGTGGTCTCTCTAATAAGACAAGTGCCCATCTGACACCCTACACAATCTTTACAACATTATTGATTATATTCCCCAAACTGTCTTTCATATCCCCGTGGCAATATTGTGGCTACTAATTTGCATTTTCCAATCCCTTTACCTTCTCCCTCATCCCCACCCACCTCCCATCTAGCAACCATCAGTTTTTTTCTCCACGTCTCTGAGACTATCTGTATAGTTTGCTCATTTATTCAGTTCTTTAGATTCCACATATAAGTGAAATCATGTGGTACTGATGCCTCAGCTTGTTGATTCTTACCATGTATTTTTTCCAGGCACTTTGTGGACATCTTATGGTGTCGACACCAGAATGAAACAATTTCACAAACTTAATTGTCTGACCTCATATATACAGACACACACATATTGCAATCTGTTAGCTGTGCATGTTCATTCTTTAATTCAGTAGTCATCTGTGTAGATAAGCCAATGTATTACATACTGTTAGGAATCCAAAGACAATAGAATTGACTTAAGCCTTGTAGACTATAAAATGGTATCTGCTAATTTAGTTTGTAGTTTACAATGGAGTCTTTCTCTGTGTTAATTTATTTGATTACAAATTTTAAAAAAAGAATTCATTTCCATTATTGTTAAAGGAGAAATATTTAGATCTGGTTGTTGATTTAATTGATCTTAATGTATAAGTTTGGGGTTACCCATGAACTAATCTGCCATTTACAAAGCTATCTGTAACAGGGAATGTCCCTGCTTTAAGTATAGTCAGGTAAACTAATTTCATGCAGATAGCTTCCTTTTTTGCTTGTAGAATATGTAGGTGTTGGCTATTGCATTTTTTTCATGTTATTTCAAAAACTATTTGTGTGCATCATTATTCAGTTTCTTTAACAATAAATAGCAAAGTTGTTGCTAACCTTACAGAAATGAGGGCTGTTGCAATTCTGCTTTTCTGAACATGAAGAACCAACCTGATTAAAGAAGGGAAACTAACGGCTTCACTTTTCTCCCTTCTTACCTCTCGTCACAGCTGATCAAAGTCCTTTTTCCTATCCAATCTACCAACGGGGACTGGTTTGCATGAAATTGTACAGTATGTGATTGAAAGGTCAGTCTCTGAAATTCAGGTCCGGGCTTTGAAACTTACCAGCTATGTTACTGTGGCAGGTTATTTCACTTCTTAAAACCTAGGTTTCCCCATGTATGAAAGTGGGTTTAGTAGTATGTTTTACAGGATTAGAGTCAATTTAAATAGGATGATGCATGAAAAGTAATGAATATATTATCTGACATTAGTTTAGTGTTAAATAAATGTTGAGATGAAGCTATGATCCATGTGATCCAATGTACTTAGTTTCTTTACTTACATTTAATACGCTCCTTGAAGAGGACACATAGGTGTTAGCAACATTTCTAAAACCTCCTTTTGTCTCACCTCCACTCCGTTACTTGACTCCCCCTCTGCAAACTCTCCTTAAACTCATTCTCCAGTTATCAACAAAAAGCCTCTTATCCTTTCAGTCTTCCTTCTTCTCCCAGTTCTGAATCACAAAATCCCAAGGGAAGACACATCTCTGGGGAATTCTGGGGAAGAAACTGAGTGGGTTGGTAATCACTGTTTGATGGTGGTAAAATGGCCAGCACACTAATATACAAAAATCACTTTCTCTGATCATGTTTTATCAATCCTGATGCACTTTTAAAAATTGTCATTCACTTGCACGTTATTGTAAGCTTCTGCAGCCAAATAATTGAATCAATGACCAATCCAATTGAAAGGAATGGCAGTTTGGATGGTCACGAGGCAGGTAATTTTGGAGAAGGATGCTCCAAATGCTAAGCAATAATGATGAAAACAAACATGTCATTTATAGCACGATGGACATTTGTGCTGTATTTTACAATTTTATGAGTGTTTTCACCTAAGTTATCTAATCTGATTCCCTCACATAAATCTTATGAGGTTGGTGCAGTAGACATAATTGTCTCCTTTTAAATAAATAAAGAGACTGAATCATAGGAGACTAGTATTATGTGAAGTGCTGCAGTGAGGGGTTTCAGATAATCAGAGAGCCAGACGAGAGCCCTCATCATCGAGGAGAGAGGCAGACAAAGTAGAGCTGGCAGAGGGGCACAGGAAGCAAAGGGCCCCCTCTTAGTCTACCCTGCCATGGACCCTGGGGAGGAGAAACATCTCATTTGGTACTGATGCCTCAGCTTGTTGACTCTTACCATGTATTTTTCCAGGCCCTTTGTCGACATCTTATGGTGTCAGCACCAGAATGAAACTTTATCTGCAAAACTCATTAGTCTACGAGAGAAAATTCTATTAACGGTTGCCTTTCTTCTACTGTGATATACAAACACAAATGAGTTAATCAAAGAAAAACTATGTTTTTATAAAAAACAGGAAAGATTTTCTTAGGTGATTATTAATAACTACGAATTGTTAAGTGTGTCTGTTGTGGTTTTACAGCACAAGGACACCACAGTCAAGTAAGACCTTTTATCCCCCAGTAAAGAGCAATGGTACATTTTATTCAATACATTAAATTATATAAACATTAGCCACAACATGTTGATTCAGCTTCACAGGAAATGAAAATCAATACCATCTGTGTGGATACACTCCACATTACCATAGTACACACTGTAACGTGTTCATTGCGTCTCAGCTCCAAAAACTCACTTCATTAGAATGACATTATTGTAAGTTTTTAAAAAGTCTCTTTAGCATGCATATAAAAAATCCAAATCAAGAAGTCAAGAGATTTTGAATCTAGATTTCAGCAGCAATTTTCTCCAGCTGCTTTGAGTTTGCCTAGTGTTCAACAAAGAAACTGTCATGAGATACGCGTCTTCAAAGACGGTGAAACATGGACCAAGCGCCTGACGTAGCGCTTAGCACATAGTAGGTGCTCAAACAATATTTGTTGAATGAATGAATCAGCATGAGATGCACTATCAATTTAATAATATTCTTAGGCAAAATAGAAACCTTAAACGTCCCATTGAATGTAAGATGCACGATGATTTTGAAAAGGTGAAAAAATTTGTGATTTAGAATCTAAGAAAAGTAATAGTAGTTCTAGGAAAAGCAGGCATTAAGTAAACCAGAATTTTGGAGGACAAAGAGTTTCTTTTCAGGCAGAGGAACTAGCTAATTCTTTACTATAATTATCCAGAGGGAATATTAGGAGGGGGCCTCTTTTATTTATTTATTTATTTATTTATTTATTTATTTTTGAGAGTTCCAGAAATCTTGAGTGGGAGGGGCTTGGAGGTGACAATCTGGATGGAAAGAGAATGAGTGAACCACTGAGGGACCTGCTTTAAAAAAGCATTTGTTTAGCTAGTACACTGATTTTCTTTAGAGTGTATGTTTATTTGGGAAGGCTTGGACTGGATTGGGAGTGAGGAGGGGTTGATGGTGATTATGTAGAGTGAAAAACTTTTCCGTTTTGGAAAATGTATGAATATATGTATAGATCTATGTTTTGTCTACTCTGTGTTTATCTGCTTGTCTATCTCTTTTTATCTTTCTCTTGTTCAAAGCAATAGACTCAAATTGTTGTCTGTTTTTATTGACAATAACCTCTGTTTTTTCTATATTATTGTACTTCTTCAGGCTCTTCCATATTCAGGGAATTTCCCGAGGGAGCGTCTTTGTCTTATCTATCTCTCCACACCCGCAGCATTAGCATACAGCCTGGCTTCCAGTAGGTGTGAAATAAAATGATTTATTGCAATGGATGCTCTTGAAAAGCCTAGATGATAGGGTTAATTGTTTTCAGCACATTCACGTATCAGGTCATCTTTCATTTTGTGGAGAGCATGATGAAGCGAGATTAGAGGCCCAACCTGGAGTCATAAATAAAAGTCAGAAGAAAGCCTGAGCTAGAATTCAGAGGATGCAAGTACCAGTGGTGTACTTTGCATCATACTCACCAACTTCTAGCAAAAGTCACATGGATGTTCCTTGCAAATGTATTTGTCCTTTGTGTCCTTTGTGGGAATTGGGGCTGTTTTATTATTATTTCAAAAGTTTAAAAGCCAGGCATGAGCTTTAAATTAATTTTTTGGGGGTAGGTTTGATCTTTCTTTGAGTTACTCGCACTCACCTTGTGACTATGGTCACATGTATGTGCAAGACGGCCGGTGACAAGTGGTGTGTGCGCTTACATCCGTGTGATTACATGGGTCTCATTGTTTCTGGTACTTTAATCCAAATTTCTTAACCAACTCCTTCTGAATTGGATATTCAGTACAGCTATGCCAATTCTGCAGCTTCAAAACAAAGTCATTTTTAAGCTATTTGAACGTGGAAAAAAATCTGAACGATTTCTGAAAGCACAAAGCAGGTATTTTCTTCAAACTCAAGTAACTGAAATAACTGAAGAGATTTAGTTCAAATTGCAAATAAATTCGCCTTTGGATTGAGACAAGGCAAGAGAAATATCAGAGGGTCAAAAGGAACATTTTAGAGTAAGTTATAAACAGAATATAGGGATTTAGAATGGAAAAGCTGGACTCAACAATAAGAGGGGGTCATGACATCTTGGTAAGTATTTTTAAAATTTTTTTTTTAAGCTTACTGTGTTAACCCAGGATTTTATTTCCCCTGACTCTAATTGAGAATATTTTAGTGATTCTCATTCTCTCTCTCTCTCTCTCTCTCTGTCTCTGTCTCTGTCTCTGTCTTCCCCCACCCCCCCAGCTTTCTATCCCTCCCTCCTGCCCTTCTTCCTTCCTGCCTCCCTGTGTGTGTATTTAGAAGACTAGGGAATGGTACTTTGTACTTTGTTATGTCTCAGTTCACAGAAATTTAAAGCATATAAAAGCCTTGGACCAGATCTCATCACTATTCCCTGCCTCTTTCTAGAACACTGATTCCAAAAATTTCCATTTCTTAGAGGAATTAGTCTGTGGCTGGTATGATCTCAAATTCCCAGGAGAAGTTTAGAGAAACTAATTTTCCAAGTGTCTGACTTTCTCTAACCTCAACAATATTAATGTAAATAAATAAAAACAGCACACTTGAAAAGCAGGTAAGATGATTAGATGTGCCTGTCCATAGGTAATTAGCACAGTACACTTATGATTTATTGGAAAGTGAGAGGGCAATTGGAATGACTTCTGCTATTCTGTAGCTGCGTGTTGGTGTTAAATTCTGTGTTTTCTGGATCTGTAAAAGTCTCTAGTATGATATCATCATTTTAAGCATGTTTAAATGGGAGTTCTCTAATTAGGGATTTATTCTCGTTGCAGTTGATGCTGAGTTAAAATTTACTTTTTCCACCATCTGCTTAAAAGAGTTCCTAAAGCCAATGATCACTGTAAAAAAGATTTATGAGACCATTAATAAATATTTGTTGATCGAGTGAATGGGGAGGTTTGGGTAGGAACATATAATAAATTCACCATTCCTCCAATTCAGTGAGTCTATAGTATGTCAGAATTATACTTTATTTCCTGTCACTGGGAGTGGGGTAGCTCTTCTCACATTGTAGTCATCTGCCACTCCTGCCTAACATGCAACTCTCATCTCCTGGTATTCCTACAGTTGTACTCTAGGTTCCAGCAATAGCAAGTGGCTTGTGTTTCTGCAACCTGTTTTTATACTGTACGCTTGCTGTTGTTTCTCTGCCTGAGGTGTCCTACCCATGATTTTCCTGGGAAAGTCTTACTCAGCTCTGAGTCAGGACTCAAATACTACTTCCTGTGTAAGGGCTTTCCTGAGTGTCCTGGATAACCACTCTCCTCACTCCCCCGCAAAGGTATGCAAGGCAATCTTCTGATTGAATTTACTGGTTGGTTGATGTGTCCGGTTCCTCGATGGATTGAGGGCAGGTGCCTTGTGTGTCTGCCTTTTATAACCTACTGCCTGGCATAGTATTTTACACGTGGTATGTGCCCTTGAGATATTTACAGAATGAATGAGTATATTCTTTGGTATAAACCATAAACATAACTTTACAGTGCTCATAGATCTGGTTAGATTTCTTATATCTATCTCTTTCAGGTATAATTTTCTTTACATAAGTGATGTATACCTAAACACATATTTTTAATTTGGGGAATTTAATCAAATTCTAGATTTATGCTGCATTGGCCAATATAGTAGCTGCTAGCCACATGTGGCTATTTATGTTTAAATCAATAAAAATTAAATAAAATTTAAAATTCAGTTCTCAGTAGCCTGTGCCATATTTTAAGTATTCAATAGCTACATGAGGCTAGTGGCTACTTTATTGGACAGTGCAGACAGAGAATGTTTCCATTATTGCCCAAAATTCTATTGCACAGAGCTCCCTTAGAGAAACTGGCTGTCTTTGGTAACGTGTCACTTCTTCTGTAAAGTAAATCATCACATTTAAACTAATTACCTTTGAAAATCTGGATGCTCATATAGCCAGGTTATTTAAATAGTCTTAAAAACGTGGGATAGCTATCCATTTTACAAATATTTTAAATAGTCTATATTTAAATGTAAAATATGTTCAGCAAACTGAAATACTGAGAGTAATGAATTAATATGTACACCATTTCATTACCTTTCCCTCCTGAGATACCAACAAAATCATAGCAAAAATAAAATTGTTTTAGGGGCAGCTGGATGGCTCAGTTGGTTAGAGTGTGAGCTCTGAGCAACAGGGTTGCTGGTTTAATTCCCACATGGGCCAGTGAGTTGCGCCCTCCACAACTAGATTGAAAATGAGCTGCTGCTGAGCTTCCAGAGGGGCAGCTGGATGGCTCAGTGGGTTGGAGTGCGAGCTCTCAACAACAAGGTTGCTGGTTCGATTCCCACATGGGAAGGTGGGCTGCGCCCGCTGCAACTAAAGATTGGAAACAACAATTGGACTTGGAGCTGAGCTGCACCCTCCACAACTAAGTTGATGGACAATGACTTGGAGCTGATGGACCCTGGAGAAGCACACTGTTCCCCAATATTCTCCAATTAAAAAAAAAAAAAAACTATTAGAGGAAATCTGTGTAAGCTTTAAAAAAAAGAAAAGAAAAGAAAAATATCTTAAGTGTTATAACTCCACAACATGAAGAAAGTGGAAATGGAACAAAGATCATCAGTGGACAAGGGAATTCAAGAAATTACTGGAATATAGAAAAGTGGTGAAGTAAATAGGAGAAAGCAGCCTGTACTATATTATACTTAGTAACTTTAGACACAAATGAGGTCAGGAATGAATTGTATAACAAAATGGAAAGATTTATTAAAAGTCTGTCAGTTGGAGAGCGCTTGCAATTTGCCACAGTAAGAGAAAAATTACCTGTATCTGTCGCATTGAGGCATGTTAGAACATCAGGGATGAAGAGAATATGGAAGGAGACAGAAAAGGGCACCTACACAAGGATAAGAAACAACCTGGTAAAAAGCTTATAATCAGCAACACTGGTTACTGGAACATAATGGAGCAAGGCTCTGAAGGTTTCTTATGTATTCGGTACGAGGGCATAATAAAGACATTTTCAGACATGTCCCATTGACAAAGTTTACCTACAATCCACTCCTTCTTAAGAAGTTACTAGAGTACATTCTTACAAAAACAAGGGACCAATAAATACACATAGAGGCTTATGGTGGATTGGACTCCTGCTTCCAATTATTCACCTCTTCCCTGTCATCAATATATACGAGGTGTATATATTGCAATATGTGATATCGAGCCTTTCCATTGTGATCACAAATATACGGTGAATGCTGCTCCTGAGTGCCATCCAACGGAAAGGCAGGGATTTTCAATACGGGAAGTGGAGTGCGGAACCTTAATAACATTGTTTGACAAGTTTCAACTTGTTCAGGGATGTCAGTTGGGTGTGAGCTACAGTTGAAAGATGGTGCATTTTAAAGTGTGCCGTAAATCATGACAACGTTCCGTGTCACACATCGCTTCTGTTATATGGCAGTTTCTGTCAAATGAAAACATTACGGTGTGTCCTCATCCACCTTATTCACCAGATCTGGCACCATGTAACTTCTGGCCCTTCCCCAAAGTCAAAATGATTCAGGACATTGAGGCAGCTATGACAGTGCAACTAAAGACACTCATAAAAGAGGACTTCCAGAACTGCTTCAGAAAGAGGCAGGGAGGAGTATTTTGAGGGGGATTAATGACAATGTGTCTTTTACTGTAATAATTTTTATTTTTTAACTTAAATATTCACCATATTGTTTGATCACACCTTGTACACTCACACCTTTGCCAGGTGACTCTGCACAGCCTCCCACTAGAGTAGGTGGACTACATTTCTCTACTTCTTTGATGTTGGAGTTAGCCATGTGATTTGCTTTGGCCAATGGAACATTAGTGGATGCAACATGAACAGAGGATTCGAATATGCTTCTTTGGCTTGTCTTGGTCTCTCACTCTCTTCTGCCACCTTCCACAAGCAGAGGATATCCAGAGCTGCTGTCAGCACATGAAGAACACATGGAGCAGTCTTACACTCAATCCACAGTCTGAAGCAGAGTGAGAAAAGTAAATGTTTGTTTTGCTACTGAGATTTCGGGGTTGCTTGTTATGCAGCATTGTGGTTACACCTCATTTGGTAGTAATAATTGATAAAAGTTTCAGGAATAATTAATCCAATCTATGAGAGCAGTGACCTCCTATTCTAGAATGATAGCTCTACAGCATATTTAAAAGCAACTTGTCCAGTTTGGAATATGAGGATTAATGACTCTGAGAGGGAGAAATAAGAAGAATCAACAGAGGAGAAGGTATGACTGAGCCTTGGGAACATAGAAAAGGCAATTAGAAAAACAAAAAAAAATAGGAAATCCATTCCAACGGGAATGTAGGAGCACAGTAGTCATAACATTGGACCCTACAGAAAAGGTATCTTGATCCTATCACATTATTAGTTCTGCAGTGAACCACACGTCTATAGATGTAATTAATTAAGCTCTATGTATAGTTTTCTTTCCTCACAGGTGTATACTTATATCCAAACTCACCAAGTTGCATATATTAAATACATACAGCTTTTTGTATTTCAATCATACCTCAATAAAGTGTTTTAAATAAAAAGGAAAAAAAAAGAAAAGAAAAAAAAGAGAAAAAGAAAAAAGAGAAAAAAAGAAAAATAATAAACAACATAGACAAAAAGCCAAAGAGAAAAAAAAATTAACTATGGTCAAAGTCCTTCAGGTCACCAAAACCCAGTTCCCTGAGCTAGAAGAACCAATAACCTAGGCCTAACTAGGGGCTTATATAGGTGGTTGGGATTCTGTAAAATGGATCTTTATATGGCGTCATGACAAGAAATGGATCTCTCACATCTAGGGATAAAACACAATGGTTTTCTTACTTTTTGTTGTCAAGAACCCCTTACTCTTAAAAAAAGGGGGTGATCCCAAAGAGCTTTCCATTTATGTAGGTAACAGCAATTTTGATACTTACCTTATTAGAAATTAAAGTCTATAGGAGGCTTCAGTGGCCTTTTCATTTCTAGTTTGAAAAAATTATAATAATTTTTGGCTTTTAAAGAGCTTATAAAATTTCCATTTAATTTTTTTGCTTTAAACTCAGAATGATTGGTCTCAAAATGATGGTACAAGTTAACTGGCATCATTTCTTATTTACAGTTTTCCCCAGTTATTTTTTGCAGTATATTCCTCCTGTCCACAAGCCAGAAAGCTTGCTATGTCCATTTCTGCATCTTTAAATACAGAGGTTACAGCTATGGGTCAAGAAAGCAAGTCGTCTCCTCTTCCTTTTTAAGCCAGCAATCCATCGTGCCTGTGCCCATTGAAGGATGGGGGGATCTGGGATCTGGGCATAGCTCTAATACCTCACAAGAGGGAATCAAGAAGCCCCTTCATTTATTCCTTTTCTAGCACTGTTCCTTTCTTTATGTAGATCTGAGTTTCTGACCTATATCATTTTCTTTCTCTCTGAAGAATATCTTATAATGCTTCTTGCCCGGTAGACCTAATGGAGACAAATCCCTTTCATTTTTGTTTTTCTGTGCAAGTTTTTATTTTTCTTTCACTTTTGAAGGATAATTTCACTGGATACAAAATTCTAGGTTGGTGGTTTTGTTCTCTTCAGCTTGTATTGTTTCTGAAAGGAAGTCTGATGTAATTCTTATTCTTGTTCCTCTATATAGAAGGTATTTTTTTCCTCCTTGCTTCCCTTAAGATTTTCTCTTTTGTTTTTGTTTTCTACACTTTGAATATGATATCCCTAAGCATAGAATTTGGGGTATTTACCTACATAATGTCCTCTGAGCTTCTTGGATCTATAGTTTGGTTTCTGTCATTACATTAATTTTTATTATGATATTTTAAAATCAGATTTAAGTTTTTAAAATTTACCATATACCATATATATTATTGGGGAATATTGGGGAACAGTGTATTTTTCCAGGACCCATCAGCTCCATGTCAAGTCGTTGTTTTTCAATCTAGTTGTGGGGGCTACAGCTCAGCTCCGAGTCAAGTCGTTTTCAGGGCACAACTCAGCTCCAAGTCAAGTCATTGTTTTCAGGGCACAGCTCATCTCCAAGTCAAGTCATGGTTTTCAATCTGGTTGTCGAAGGCTCAGCTCACTGGCCAATGTGGGGCTTGAACCAGTGACCTTGGTGTTATGAACACTACATTCTAACCACTGAGCCAACAGACTGCCCACCTGCAGCTCAGCTCCAAGCTCAAGCGATTGCTTCTCATTGGTCCATGTAGGAATTGAACCTGCGACCTCGGTGTTATGAGCACCACACTCTAACCAACCGGCCACCCACCCACTGGTGGCTCAGCTCTAAGCTCAAGCCATTGTTTTCAATCTAGTTTTGCGGGGCGCAGTTCACTGTCCCATGTGGGAATCGAACCAGCAGACTTGTTGTTAAGAGCTCATGCTCTAACCAACTGAGATCTGGCCTCCCCACTCATATATTTTTAAAATAATAATGGCACTTTATAACCCAATAATACCCTACAACATCTTTGCATATTTAGTATTCTTTTGAAATATTTTTAATGATCCCTTTCACATAAATATCTACAAACATCCAATTTGCTTTTCTATTTCTTATAAAAAGGGTCTGAACTGTTGTAGCAGCTAATTCTGTGTCTATTTGTATTACAAAACACACTTTTCAGTATTTTGCAACAGCCCCTCCATTCCCCCCCAAAAAGCCTCCAGGCTGAAATTTGACTTATACTTATTTTAGTTGCAAAAAAGCAAAAGAAAAACTTGGATATTTTTGTGCTGGCAAAATTCAAAAGAATCATTAAAATCAATGTTATCCAAGTCACCCAAGTTGTTTTAAAAATATGATTGTTTTTAATGTTGCAATAGTTGGATGGTGGGCAGCCGATGGGAGCAGTATCAGGGTAGAGAGAGGTGGGCTCTTGTTCAGCTCTGTCCAAAGGGAAGCCTCCTTCTCTCTGAGCCTTGGTTTTCTATCTGTAAAATATGCATAATGCCTTCTTGGACTGTTTCACAGAGAAAGAAGAGAAAAATCCCAGATTTTTGAAGCTGGAATAGTTTTGAGAGATAATTTTGTCCTCTTGACCAGAAGTCAGAGACCAGAGTGGGTTGAAAATCTTGCTCAAGGTCAAATATTGAGGGGACACATAGAATCATTGTATTTACATTTGGCATTGACAGTACAAAGCTAATATTTTTATTTGTATAACCTCAGTGAGTTCTGTGTAAACTCATTATAACAGTATGAGCCTTGTCGGCCACTTATATTACAATAACATATTTCTGGGACAGCAATCTCCTGCTGGTATGGAAAATACCTGTTTTTAATGTGGGATCAATCCCCATTTCCATAAACTGCCCTATAACTGCATCATCAGTTCCTACAGTTTTCGTTTTCTGGTAAGTTACCAAGTTCTTTGAATATATTTCTCATAATATCTGTAAGTTGAGTCAGTCTGTGACCTGAAACTTAACGAAACAGGAGTTAGCAAAATGTGTAGGAAGGATATTCTGGACATAACAATCCCAATGGATGAAGGCACTGAGAAATGAAAAAATGTTGTGTTCATGACATTACAAGTAATTTGCTATTGGACTCATTCTCTTCCATTAAAAGCATTCATCTGTGCTGTCCTTCCAAAGGTGAAAGGAAGAATCTGGAGGGTGGGCAGTGTGTGGCGGGCATCCTTGATTTCTTCCCCTTCTCACATTTAATAGAAATCCTACTGAGCTGGCTAAGTATTTCTAAAATGTGCCCTCTTGTGTTGCCAATTTTGCCACAGTCTTAGTTCAGGTCATCTCTTCTGCTTAGGTAACTAGTTACTAGATTACCGTTAGCCTCCTAACTAGCTCACTGCCCTTATCCAGTTCACTCACCATCCTGGGGCTGAGTGGTCTTTATGAAACACAACTATTATCATGCTTATCAGCCACTTAGACCTTTTCATGCTAAGGATAAAGACCAATTTCGTTAGCGTGGCATTTAAAGCATATTCTTGCTTTCCGCTCTTGCCTCAGTGCTCTCCTTTCTCACTGTGCTCTGGCCTTCTGACACTTGCACTGCTCTAGTTTCCTGGCCTCTGCAGAGTCACCAGTTCTTCCAGTGATGCCCTCCTTGTCCTTTCCTTCTGCTCAAATGGCTAATGACAATTTAACCTTTTTTCTCCTTCCATCCCTCTTTCCCTCCCTCCTTCGATTTCTTCATTACACAAATATTTATTGAGAGTTTTCTATGTGTCAGTCATTGAAGATGCATCAGTGAGAAAAATGGGCAAAAACTCTGCCCTCATAGACCTTACATTCGTGTGTGTGTGTGTGTATGTGTGTGTGTGATAGAAAATGAATGAATACATAATAAATAATATAGTATATTAGGAGATGATAAGTGTATGGATAGATATTAAGCTGTAAATGCCAGAGGAGAATTCAGGGAGAGTTGTTTTAAATATAGTGGTCAGGGTAGGTCCCACATAGAAGATGACATGTAAGCAAAGAGTTGGATGAGGTGATGAAGGGAACCATCTGGTTATTTGGAGAAAGAATTTTTCAGGCAGAGAGAACAGCCAGTGCAAAGGCCTGGCATATTGAAGGAGCAGCAAGAAAGATAGTGTGGGTGGAGCACAGTGAGAGAGGAGGACCCAGAGAAGAGGTCAGAGAGGTTCCTGGGGAGCCTGTCAACCTTCTAGGCTTCAGTTTTTATGCTGGGAGAAATGGGGAACCAGTGAAGCCTTTTGAGTTATGTTTGACTTATGTTTGAAAAGGATCACGTTTTGTTGAGAATAGAATGTGTGGTGGAAAGAGAGGAAGCAGGGAGACCAGTTTGAAGGCTACTGGAATAACCCAGTTGAGCTAGATGGTGGTAGCCTGGATCAGCGTGGCAGTAGGGGGATGAGGATTGGTCAGATTCTGGGAGTGTATACATCTTTTGTTTGTTTTTGCATTTTAAACAAATTACCATAGAATGAAATTGAGTCTTTTTGGTGTTTAGGTCTAAGGATATTGATACTTATATAGATTTATGTAGCCACCACCACAATCAGACTACAGAACAGTTCTCCAAACTCCCCAAACTTTCTCAATCTAACCCTTGTCAAACGTTTGTTCTGGTCATTTTCAAGAATGTCCTATAAATGGAATCACGCAGTATGTAACATTTTTAGACTGGCTTCTTTCACTTGGTACAATGTCTTTGAGAGTCACCCAAGTTGTTGATTATGTCAATAGTTTGTTCATTTTTGTTAGTGAGTAATATTTCATTACCTGGATATACCACATTCTGTTTATCTAATTAACCTGGTAAAGGACAGAGGATTGTTTCTAGTTCAGGATGATGTTGAACACTACTGCTATAAAGTTAGTGTACAGGTTTTTGAGTGAGCAGGCACTTTCATTTCTTTGGGATAAATGCTCAACAGTACAAATGTCGGGTCTTATGGTAATTGCATTTTTAACTGCCTAAGAAACTGCCAGTCTATTTTCCAGAAGGGCTATATACCATGCTGTATACCCACTAGCAATATATATGAATGTTCCACTTGCTTTACACTCTAGTCAACATTTGCTATTGTCATTATTTTTTTATTTTAGCCATTCTAATAGGTGCATAGTACTATTTCATCATGTTTACATTTGCATCTCCCTAATTTGCATTCCCCTATACACCTCTTGCAATGGCTGATGATGTTGAATATCTTTTCATGTATTTATTTATATGTTATTTGTGTACCTTCTTTGGTGAAGTGTCTGTTCAAGTCTATTGCCCATTTAAAAAAAGTAAGTAGCTCGTTTTTATTACCGTTGATCTTTGAGAATTAGTTACATATACTAGATACAAGTCTTTGTCAGATATGATTTTGCAAATATTTTCTCCCAGTCTCCAGCTTGTATGTTTGTTCTCTTAACTTTCACAGAGCAAAAGATTTTTTAAAATTAAATTTTGAGATAATTGTAGATTTATATACAGTTTTAAGAAACAATATGGAGGAAACCCGTATATGCTTTACTTAGTTTCTCCCAATGGTAACAGCTTGCAAAACGATTGTATAATATACCAGAATATTGACATTTACACAGTCAAGACAGAGAGTCATTCCATCACACAGGGCTCTCTCATGTTGCCCTTTGGTCGCCTCACGCACTTCCCTTCCGGTCTTGTCTCTACCTTAACCCCAGCAACCACTAGTCTGTTCTCTATTTCCATAATTTAAAAAATGACAAAATTTGTGTAACTTCTTTTAGCAGTGTTCTCTTGCTAGAAAAAAAAAAGTTTTCTTGGTTTCATGAAAAATGCAGTTTTATGTAAGGCTATATAGATGAGGGGTCATTGTTCAAAGGAGCGAGGTGGGCCAGAGGGAGCCCTGGAGAGGGAGCCAGGCCCACCATTGTGCTCTTGTGAGATGGGAGGGGGTCCGGCTAGCTCTTGACAACTCACAAAAAGCAGATTGAGTAACAGAGGCAGAGTGAGTACTAAATCCCTCCTGTACTTTCCTTTGGAACTATAGGAAAGGTTGCAGAATGTGCAAACAAGGTCTTTAAAATACAAGTAAATCATAGAGAGTTTAGGAGAGAACAAAAAATTGATGAAGGTTCTGTATAATATAAGTCAGCCTCTGGAAAAAGGTGCAGTGTGCTGGGCATATTCATTTGAGAGGGAAAAAAACACAAAACTGAAGTGGGACATAATAACAGTCTATAAACACATGTTAAATAAGGAAGATTCCAATTACCCTCATTAGTCAATAATGAGCTTAAGCTTTAGGAAAGTCACAAAATGTATAATATTTGAAAACAATTATCTTCTAGTGAATTAAAGACAGAAAAAAAAAATTCCTGCAGCTCTCCAGTTGCATTAGAAGCTACACCTTTAGGGTTGGATGTTTTCAACACATACAAGATGAAGGATATTTAGGTTTATGGCTGTAGCCTAAATTACCTATCTGAATGAATAGGCACTTGTATTGACAAAAACTATAGTTTGAAGGAAAGAGAAATACAAACATCAATCCTAGGGATGATTTAAAATCTTAAAAAGGCATAGAGAGTAGGATAGTTAAAACAGGAGCTAAACATGTTGACATATTAGTACAAACTAATAAAAAAGAATGTTAAGAAATATTGAAAATAAACAGCATAAAAACCATTGTGATATTGAGTGTTCCCATAAAGAACAAGAGAAGTTTATTCACTGTAGAGAAGAGAAACCTTATAAACTTATTAGGGCAGTTCAAAGTTACAGATGCAAAAATCTTAGACTTTTGCAAGAGTTCTCAAGCCCTATGATGGCTGTGAAAACCACACTGAGAAAGCGACACCAATCATCTATAGTAGTCTAGATTGTAGGGAAAGTCAACAAAGATGAATAAATCACAGTGTACTGCCAAAATGAATCCTAGAAGCTGAGCAGAAAGTGGGTCAAAAAATTGATCTTGACAGATGTGTCAATCAGATTGGAAGTATCTAAACAAGTACAAGATGGAACCATAAGAAAATCACAAAAGAAAAGCTAAAAATCAAAAGGTTTTGAAAACTATACAGGAGGCTATAGAAAGGAAAGGATATTAAATACAGACCATTACAAAGGATGATTCTGCAGAGCTGACCAAGATTACAAAGAAAAATCTCTATAGAGTGATAATGGTGAAAAGGGACACAAAGATTCGAGGATATGGGCTCCGGGTATATAGTCAGGGGATTTCAAGTAAGCTCACCACATGCAGGGAATTAAAGAGAGGGTGGTTGACAGAAAAGAATAAAACATTATTAGGGAATGTGTCTCTTTGTGCCAAGTGCTATCTTCTGAATCCAAACAAGTGGATGAATGAAGGGAAGATTTGCAGTTGGATGAAGAGCCTTTAAAAGGTACATGCCTGAATCACAGAAATCAGACCCTGGCAAATGCCTGTTGGGTGACAGTTCACCTTCTATCAGTGCACTGTCGCCCCCGGTGGGTGGTTGGCAAATGCTGTGTCCGGTCAGATTCCAGGGTAGCAGAACAGTCTCGTGCGCAGCAGGCAACCTTTCAATTACTACTTAAAAAAATGGGACATTAATACTCATGTATTAACCATTTTTGACAGAAAAGAAGCTTAGGCCCATTGAAATAATAGTAGCGAGTCTCTGAGGAAAGTGCTCAGGGAGACAGTGTACACTCACTATAACTAGAAGTGAAAACAAGTAAAAGGCCAAGAACAGAGGAGGATACCTGAGGGAATGGTTAAGAACTAAGGGACTGGCGGCTTCGTAGGTGCCTTGGTGAAGCTGTCGTGGATAGATGTTTAGTACAGCAGAAACCACTCCATCGCCATTGACAAGTAACTTGAATTAAAGACTTACCTTTCAGCAAAATAAAATCTAATCTGGAGTACTGATGAGTTCTCTATTAGCTGGTCCATGCATATTTGATATTGTTAGAGGATTATCATGATTTAGTGTCTATTTAAAGTAAGAGTGGAGAGAGGTGGGAACATTATGTATATTTGTGGAATTTTAATTTTGTTCTGGAAACCACTGCCCCCTGCCCATCTCCCGCCAAAGGAACAAAATCGAACCTCTTCTATTTGGCACAGGAAGAACACAGAGGGCAGTGGTTACAGCAGTGCTCAGGGCAAACCTAGGCAACAAATACAGAGAGCAGGCATTCCTATCCTGTGATGTAACCAGGAAGAATTTTTCTGAAGAAGTTGGGAAGAAGCAAACATCCTTAAGAATACTATTAATAGGTAATCCCTGCTTCAAGGCAACTTGTAGCAACTGTAGCTTCAGTGACTGAGCACACCCACCAACAGTCAGTCACAAGAGCCCTGATAGAAGGAAGAAATGAGCGGAACACTGGGGTCCCAGAGAATCCCCGTAACCACATCTAGCTGAGTTTCACCATTTGCTCGGTGGAGAAGAGCACTGGAATGATCAGAATCTCATTTGAAGTAAAGCATCTGAAAATAATTATTCATAAATGTGTGTGTGTATATATATATTATAAACTCTGAAATTCAAACTTTCTTCAGTCAGAATAGAGCTTGTAGCAGAATTCTTCTGTTGGTCATATCCTGACATTGCTCGGCCTAATTGCCTATTACTGGCCACAGCTTTCATGCAGACATGAGCCCGTGGTCACAGCCAACTGTCTTGACTCACGTGATCACAGACTTTATTTTTCGCTATGCTCCATATTTGCTATGTAATGGGTGAAAAAGAATCTAAATGTGTGCCTCAGTTTATGTATTGGTCAATTAGATATAAAAATCTAGATATTTCCCAGCCTTGGAGAGCTGCAGTGAAGGCTAATGGGTAAATATAAAGGACTTTTAAATATACCAAAACAACCATAATGATAACAGCAATGTACCGAAAATGAAAGCAAAACCAGAGTGTGTTGTAATATTATATGTTTCAAAACTACAACAGAGGGGAAAATTTCACTTTCGTTTCTTTAAGCGAGGAGGAGTATTTCATCCTTGAAACTATGGATGTTTTCCCTGAGAGAGTGTCCCATGACTCGCAGGTTTAAAGAGTTTCTAAATTATTATATTAGCAATAGCAACTAAAATATGTCAAAGTCTAATGTTGGCAAGTTAGGTGATTCTACATGGATCTGCTAAATATTTTTTCAGAACTGGGGATGTAGGACTTTAAAAACTGTGCCTTCTACAATGTGTCACATCACTGAGTTGATTTCTGATATCATAACAAATGAGTGTAATTTGCCTGGTCCCTTAAACATTTTGCTAATGTGTGGCACACATTGTTGATTTGAGTCATAAAAAGTAAGGATAACTTCACAATTTGATTTTCTTCACTTGTGTACAGTATTCATTAACTTTAGGTTTCTAGATATAGTCATACCCATTTATATTTTAAATATTATAAATATTAAGTAACAGAATCTAGCTGGCCTCACTGACTGGAAAACCCATTCTCAATTGGGAAATAGAAATCTAACACTAACAAAGATAATATAAACCTCATAGGATCTGATTAATTGACAATTCTGATCTTAAATATTCTGTCACATTAGACCATAAGACTATTCATGTTTATTCAACACACTTTGCATTTTTGTACCTTTTCCATTTAGAAGATCCTCTAGAATTTGTGAAAGGTGATGGGGAAAGATGTTTTCACAGGGAAGCAAGACATTAATTAATTAATAGTCTTCTTTTGTTCCCAGAAAACTTAAGGAAGATCACAAAGATAGATAAGGCAAGATAACACAATTTAGTGAGAACCCCACCATGAAAAGAAAAGATTGGAACAGCTACTGGAAAGAATGAGAAACCAAAACATTCACTGTTAAGCCCTATTTTATTGTGAAATATAGATTGCAAGTTAGGTTCCATGCTCTTGAATGGCCAATGTAAAGAAGGAAATGCCGTCAGTTATGTGTGCCTCAGGGTTTTTATGATAAATGTAAATACATTGCATCACTATTATTTCACATACTAAGACTAGAAATAAGTTTCTCAAAGATTCTACATACTGTGTTTCCCCGAAAATAAGACATAGCCAGACAATCAGTTCTAATGTGTCTTTTGGAGCAAAAATTAATGTAAAACCCAGTCTTATTTTACTATAATATAAGATCGGGTATAATATAATAATATAATATAATATAATATAATATAATATAATATAATATAATATAATACCACGTCATATTAATTTTTGCTCCAAAAGGCACATTAGAGCTGAGTGTCTGGCTAGGTCTTATTTTTGGGAAACATGGTAGAAATTGTCCTGATCAACGTGCTTATACCAATCCCAGGAACAAATTTCCCAGGACTATTTCTTAAAGCATGCAATGGAATCAATTTAGTAGAAGCAGTTTAATACAGGAGATGAGGAATGGCGGTTAGTTTACCAGGATATACTTCCTCAGTCCGGGAAGGTTGAAACAAAGTAATTGCTGTATCAACATAAGGATATTAATTCTCATTAATGAAATTCTCATGAAATAACAGCTTCTTATGCATATGAGTTACATTTAATATTCACTGTAAAGTAGTAAGAGCTACCATTATCATTCTTCTTGAAAAGCTCAAATGCAAGTTTTGGCTTTTTCATATATTATCTGATTTTAAAGACCTGTTTATAAATGCCTTAAAAAATAAACAACATACCATTCTTGTGACTCCCCTTGATTAAAAAAGATCATCTCATTTTCCTAAATGTAAAGAGAGTAGGGTTAGGTTAAATAATCTTTAAGGTTTTTTATTTCAAACATTTAATGGCTTCAATATATATCATGATGTCATTTTTTTTTTTAAAGCAAAGAACCATTCCTATTTTCTAAGAAGCCTCAAAAGGCAAAGGAAAAATCAGTATATTGATCCCTGCAATGGATTCCTATGCTATCCTAGTTTCAGAAGGTGTCTAGTTACAGAGAAACATTTTAGTAATCGTAAGGTTCAGACAGACCTTATGTGACCCTATTCATTCCTGACCAGCAAATAGTTTTTGTTTAACTTCGAAAGAAACCAGACAAACTCTGCAAGGTTACTTGTAATCATGACACCATTCTTAGAATTGCCATGTGCTGGGAACATGCCTTCTCGCTTCCTCCTTCTATCTACAGTATAAATCTGAAGGACTTTGTTATGGCTCTTATACTTGGCACATCTTAGGCCTATTTAGAACATCAACACCATCAATCACAAAATATGGGGCCGACCAGCTGGATGAACCCTGGCTATCATGCAAGGGTTATTTGTCATCTGGGCATGTCTGTTTGGTATATAACACTCCTTCAGTCCCAGAACAATTTTCCCCCTCCAAAAATATTCTCTTTGATTCAGGAAGCATGTGATTAATAAAGGACAAGGGT
The DNA here is from genome assembly GCF_057876585.1 of Rhinolophus sinicus. Classification (NCBI taxonomy): domain Eukaryota; kingdom Metazoa; phylum Chordata; class Mammalia; order Chiroptera; family Rhinolophidae; genus Rhinolophus; species Rhinolophus sinicus. The sequence continues at coordinate 30,259,905 of NC_142504.1, forward strand.
TTAAAGCCAGAGGTCAAGGCTAAAAGTCTTAACCAAACAAGTGCATTGCTTACTAACGTTTGCATCAGCAGTCAAAAATTTCCTTGAAGAGCTCCCACACTGAAGAAACACACATCTATTCTTAAATGCCATAAATTTCAAGGGACTCCAGCAACTATATTCATTTTGAGGGATTTATTTCAAAATAATGTTGCACATCTGAGAAATGTTTTGCTACAGAATAATAACACTGCATCAAGCATTTAAAGGACCCATTACAAACATTTACAATTTAATATAAGAAATTAAAGTTGAAACGCTGCGGTATAACCAATATGATATATAAAGAAATTTGTAGTATAACATTAGAACAGTTTGCATTAAAAATAAATTTTCAAAGATGTTTATTTATGCGAAAATGGATTTAAAAGCAACACTCCTTCATACTTTTTGTCTTGTTTATATGTCATCTACAATACTTTATAGTACTTTTCCATTAGACAGTTTTTCTTTTATCCTTGTTTCCCCTCCTTCCACCAAAAGAACCTTGTTTCATGTTTAAAGAATATTGGGTTTTCTTCTTTCTAGGCAGTTATTACACTTCTACTCTGTAGTAATATTTATGAATTGGTTTTATGCGTGTGATGCCAGAAAAAAAAGCAAATTTTAACAACACAAATGAAAACAATTGTTGTTCAAGCTTTTTATAATTAGCCTGACATTGACTTAACTAGACATAACTCCATTTCTCAATATGGAAAAATGGATTGAATCATGTTTATTTATTTCACCGGAGTTCTAAAGGGAGTCACAGACTCCCATTGGAAATCTAAACAGAGTTCCTCAGAAGAAAAGTGATAAGTAGATTGTATTATAGCGTTGATGATGTTGCAAGGCCTAAGGAGCATATGTCAGTCATCACTTTACTCAACTTGTACAAGCTTCTAAATTCTTGCGCACGCTCCCTGAGGTAACCAGACTTGCTAGAATTCAACTTTCTTTATCTCTCTGCCAAATGCCAATGACATAAAAATAGAAACTCAGTATAAAACATACTGTATTAAAAACATGTTTCCATTGAAATTCATACCAGCAATGTATTTATCCCATGGACTGCCTTGGAATCATGGCCGTGGGCACGAAGGGGCTTTGATGGCATGTGGTCTGACATCTCATCCTATTGCTGTAGAAACTGAGCCTTCAGTGGGGAAGTGGCAGAGGTGAGACTAGAACACTGGTCTCCCATTTTCCTGTCGAGTGTCCCCTGTGCCACGGTATAAATCCTTACCGCTCAACTATTGGTGCAAAATCTTTGGGTAAATCTGACTTGCTCACAGCTGGGCCATCTGTTGCTCCACTACTTATGCTAATATGGTAACTTGTATATATTTGACTGTTGATGGGGTCTTCTTGGCACTGTACACGCATAATGTTCTCAGTTAACTCAGTTGACCCTGTTCGACAATGACAATGTGTGTGAGGCCTGAGTTTGTTAGCATTCATTGTTACAAAAACAGGGTTACTGACCTTGTCATATTTAACAGCGCTGAATAGACACAGCAATGTGGATCCTGAGGGCAAATAAAGAATTTCCAGTGGTGATGTAAGATCTATGCTAATTAGTTTCTCCATCCATTCTGCTTCTAGGCACTGAATAACTGTACGGTTTGGCTAGACTGCTCACTGAGCCCTGAACTAATAAAACCCAAGAATTTTTATAAATAATAATAAAAAGAATGTGTTTCAACGTGCCATTTCTTTTCAGTACAAGAGTGGCTTTTGCAGAAGAGTGTACCGGGGGTGATCACTCTCTTTTTGCTGTTGAATCCTTGCCCCCAATAAAATTGAAACAATATTGTGGATTGAACCCCCACGCCCCGCCAAAAAAAATAAAACACACACACAAAAACATACAGATAATCATCTGTCTGTCTATATTCCCTTAAAATCATTTTCCTAAGAAGGAAGAAGGAGTTTTTTAAAAATGCTTCCACACTGTGACGAAGATGAAAACTGTATGTGAGGCCTAGTTTACATACCTAAGCATTTGGATACGGGTATTCTTGACTCTGTAGAAAAACAAGCTAAGTTAATTTCTTAACAATACAATATTGCCTTGGTACATCTTGTTCTCTCTTTCCCTCGGGGTCTTACACGAATGAATCAGAAAATTGCTCCCTTATGTTAAGCCTGAGTCTGCACCTGTGTTAAATTCACGTGGAACTGGAATTGGGGCTGTGGGGGTGGGGATAAATGTCAGCAAAACTAATAGGATGATATATCTGAGTTTGAATTCTCAAATGGACTGGCCAATGCAGATGCCATCGACAGGAACGTTTTTGTTGGCATATTGTTTCATATCTAGAATTGAAGTTAGGATATGTAATCATCTTGATAAGCTGTCCTCAGCTGGCTCCAGATTTTGGAAAACTCATATTATCAGGCATTCTGGAAATTTTGCCAAAATTTTTACTTTCCCTTCTTTGGGTATCCCAGATCACTTTTCAAGTATTAAAACAATCTCCATGTTTTAGACTTGCTACGAGAGATTGTGAAAAGTAAGCGCGTCATTGAGGCATAATATAGAAAACAATTAAGAGTTGAAAGAAAGGGATTAATGACATCTAGATTTGCAAACACCAGCAAGGTTTTTGATGTTCTAGACAAGTAGGTCAGTGGAACAAGAGCATGGGTCAGTATACAAGTGAGAGAAATTTAGTGAGAAAAAGAGAAAGGTGGAGACAGTTATATCCATGTTCTCTGACTGGTCTTCATTCATGAATGGAAGTGGTTGGCACAAGTCAGTGTGCGTCACAACGAAGCAAACTTGTTAATGAAATTTCACATCTGTGTGATTTATATTGTGCAGCATAGCATTCACGTGTCTCGTCAATACTGGCAGGCATTGAGCTGCATTCTGGGTGAGGACATGTGTCTGAAAGATTTCGCTATCAGAGGAAGGAAAAAAAATGAGAGAGAAGTTTGGGGCTTGGGGAATAAGACACCTCAGTTTTATCAGCCATGAAGCACACACCAAAGGAGGACGATTATTTGCATATTGCAATAGAGGCTGGTTAAAATCCAATCAATTGAATCCAGATGTGGGTTTCTTCTGAGTTTTTTTTTAAAAAGTGAGGGTTGCCAAAACTTCATGGGAGCAGAGACCACAAGCTAACACAAGCCAAAGGACTCTCAAAGTACAAGGAACGTTTCTGGCTTATAAGAAATCCTACATCTTTAAGCTTGGTAACTGAAATAATAGAATCAACTAGTCTATGATAAATTAGTTAGAGGATATTTACAAAAGGCCGGCCCTTGCCTATACAAAATCTTCCTAAAACAGCTCTACAAAAGTGTTCCTGAGATGGTGTCCAATCACTATTTAGGGAACACCACAACTGGTAGTTTATACTCTTTTGGCAGGAAGTGAACTCCAGGAAAGCAATCCATGAAAATCCATTTCCTGGCACATGGGGGTAATGAATGGAATTTGAATAAAATGTCAAAGGTGTGTTTTTAAAAAGGTGTAAATGTTAATAGGAATCTCACACCTCTTAAGAAACTAACAGGAAAGTCCTTTAATCTTAGAAACTGATTAGTTTTAAGAATATTAGGAAATCATTTTATAGGGGAATTCTGTTATTTGTGTGTTTTCTTTTCAAATATGACTAATTTGATTAGTCAAAGAAATCTTACTTTTCCCTTAGGACCAGTATTCTTGAAATAACTGCTTGAGAACTAAAGTAAATAGCAGTATCAGTAGAAATATTTTGTTTTAGTTTATTTTCTAAATGTATCAAATACTTAAGAGTAAAAAAAAGGAATAATTTTCCACAACCTTATATTGGCAAATCAATATGTTTTTGTTATTTCTATGTTCTCTTCAAGTCCGTATGAATGTGTTTTTTAAGGACGTTACAGGTGTGCTAGATAGATACTTTTTTCCCCCTAAATAATAATTTAATGGAAGCCTTGTTACTTGACTGTTTCAATATTATTGAATGTCTTAGATTTATGGAGCTTGATTTATATATTTATTAATCTGGCTATTTATTATTTGATAAGAAAATTTTTTGTCTGTGTTGAACTAGAACTTTTTTCTTGACCTCTCAAATAAAACCCAAAATTTGTTCAAACTCCTTTTAGAGCTTTGGCTTTTTCCTGTACTTGTTTTAGATCACTTAATGTTACTTAAAAAATGTACAGCCAACTCTGAGAATGAGAAACTCAGAATTTAGTAAAGTGCTTATTTAGACTAAATCAAATCTATTGAAATCAACCCTAAACTTATTTTTATTGTGCTAGATATTATAATGGACACACAGTCAGATGAGGCTTACGTGTCTCCAAGGACCTTCTGATATACTGTATAGACACATGCCTGCGTTGCACTAAGGCAGAGTTTAATGTAGGAACTCACAAAGTTCTTAGAACCTTCCACCCAAAGGGATGGAAAGGTTATTCCAATAGAAGGGGCTTCTTGGAATAAGTGAAAATTAAACAGGGCCTCAAAAGACGGGAAGGCACCGTTTACTTTTGTTTAGATCTTTGATAAACCCATCTTGATAAATGACATAAGTCTTCTGAGGGCAGTGGATTATGCAAGAGTGATTTTAAGCTTCCTTTCATGAATGGAAATAGAGAGAAAACTCTGTTTGGACTCACACTGTAGATCAGGCTCTGTGCCATGTAAGCCTTCCTTAGGCTATTCAGCAGTGAGCAAAGTGGCTTCATGGGCGTATGATCAGTGCATTTGCCCAGGACACTGCACTCAGAAGCTCCCTTTACTTGGGATTTAATGCTCTACAGTTACCGTCTTGAAATTCTCAATAATTTTATTTTTAATTTTGTGTTTTGTTCGTGAAGTCCAATAGGACAATGGAGCATATACTGGGGGCTTGAAATCTTGGCTCACATGCTGTCCCAGCCTTGCCATCTCCTCACCTCCCTGGACAGGTTTTCATGACACTCCTCACTACCTCGAGTTGCACACTTGCCTGGCCTCCCTCTCCCCATCTCAGCCCTACACATAGAAAATAAGCCACTCTCCTCTTGGGTTGACCACCAAGTTGCATTGACAAGGGAAGGGAAGCATGTGTTCCATTGTTGCCTTTGGACCTGCTGGGATCTGGGCATGAGCATGGGGAGGGTCAGGGTCAGGTGTGTGCCCCTCCAGGGCATCTCAGTGTAGGGTAAGGTGGTAACTGGCAGCACTATAGTACAATTGGGGTGACTGGCTGGGGTCCTTTCCCCACCCCGATCCAGGTACCCCATGTGTTCCATCCCAGAGTTTACAATCCCTTAGGGGTTTCTCATTTGCCCACAGGTTGGGGAGACTGACATCCCCCCTCCTGCCCCCTCCCTTCCCCAGCCAGGGTCCCACATTTCCATGTTGCATGGGGATTGAAAATTATATAGCTGCGCCTGACCCTGAGGCAGGTACTACTGTCCTCCTATTACTGATGGGAAGCTAGAGCCTAGAGAAGGTCTGGTAAGTGGCACAGCAGGTGGTCTCACTCTAAAGCCCATCTTCTCTCCACCACGGTGTGCTGTACCATTTCCCTTGAGAAACAGCCAGGTGAATGAGAGGGACCTCAAAGTGCTGATTTCCCCAGGCATGCCCTCTCCTCTGAGTTGCCTGGAGGTGACCAGGAGCCTCCTCTCAAGAACACAGACCTGCTCGTCAAAGATTGGGTCTCTATGGTTCCTTCTAGTGACAAGTAGGAACACTTAAAGAAAAAATTTGAGCTCCAGGCCCACTGTTATGACTGAATTGTCCCCACACCCACCTTCCAAATTCTTATATTGAAGCCTTAATTCCCAGTCCCGCAGAATGTGACTATATTTGGAAATAGGGTCTTTAAATAGGTGATTGTGTTAAACTGAGACTGTTAGAGTGGGCCCTAATCCAATCTGACTCTTTATAGGAAGAGGAAATTTGGACACACATTTGACATCAAGAATAGGCTTACACAGGGGATACACCATGTGAGAACAAAGTGAGAAGATGCTGTGTTTCCCCGAAAATAAGACCTAGCCGGACCATCAGCTCTAATGCATCTTTTGGAGCAAAAATTAACAGAAGACCTGGTCTTATTTTACTGTAATGTAAGTCCAGGTCTATAATATAATATAATATAATATAATATAATATAATATAATATAATATAATATAATATAATACAATACAATATAATACTGGGTCTTATATTAATTTTTGCTCCAAAAGATGCATTAGAGCTGATGGTCTGGCTAGGCCTTATTTTCGGGGAAACAGGGTGGTTACATACAAGCCAAAGAGAGAGACTTTAAAAGAAACCAAACCCACCAACACCCTGATCTTGGACTTGTAGGCTCCAGAACTGTGAGAAAATAAATTTCTGTTGTTTAAGTTACCCACTCGGTGGTATTTTCTTATGGCAGCCCTAGCAAACTAATACGCTCACTAAGACCCTGATGCATTAATCCATTGGTCTTCTGTAAAAACCCATTGGATGGTACTTGAAGATTCTGTAAGACAGAATAGGAGATTCTGTAAGACAAGGATAGGAGAATGAGAGAGAAAGTGGGTTGAGGAAAAAAGAAAACGTTAGGATACTGTAGATAAAGAACCATTTAACTGTTGCCTCTCACTTTTTTTATTTTTTATATAAACAAGTAACATATGAATAATACATGTTTATTGTAAAAATATTTCTAAAAAGCCTAAATCAGTGATGTAAAAAATCTAGGTCTTTATTTACCTCTTCATTTCTCATCTCACTTGCCACCTCAGAGGTAACTACTGATTTGTATATTCTCTCAGAATATTTAAAAAGTGTATTATTTTAAAAATGTAATATTTAAAGGTATATGTATAATATTTCCATATATGCTTAATTTGGGTTATGAAATAAATGTCATTATATAAATATGTATTGCTTTATGATGTTTTTCCATTTAGCAATATGTATGAGGGACTTTTCCACTGTCTACCACATACGTTTATCTTACATAATTTCTTATGATACTCATGGAACGCCACAGTATGGATGCTGTATAATTTATTTAACCATCACCTTACTGATACACATTCAGGATGTTTCCAAGTTCTTATGATTACAAAACAATACTGTAATAAACAATTTTGTGCATATATATTTATGCATTCAGATTTCTTATCACTGTTTTTCCTAGTCACTTTCCTGATTCTGCTTTTACTTCTGGATTCCTTTTTGGAATGTATGGCTAAGACTGTCTTTTCCTATCTGAATTAGGTATGTGAAAATAGGCCAAGATGCCTTTTCTTTAATGCCTATATAACCACAGTTATGTATGATTTCCTGTTTCCTTGGTAGAGCACAAAGAAACTGATTTAACTGTTAAAGTCATGCAGCATACCACACCTGGGGCCAGGACTATACAGTCCACAGAGGAAAGTTTAAGCTGTTGAACTTAATACATAAACTCTCTGTGGTTTCAGGTGGAAAGACAATAAAGCTTTGAGCTGGGGCATGACTTGGTGTCCTCCCTGTACCCAAGGGGGCAGTGCAACTCAGGGTGACACTTGGGATTCTCTCTGGGATGGACATGCATGTATGGCCTTTACTACTGAAGGAATACTATGATAAAGGCTGGGTAGTTCTTTCCTATTTCAATGTTCCAGTTTAAGGGGCCCCTGTCCAGTGAATAATGGCGCCTTACATTATGACAGCATAAAGCAACTAGTGGGACTTTTCCAAGAATAGTCAAGTTAGCTTTACTGTGATTCAGTAAATACAGTCTTTTGGTTAAAGAAATAAATACCTGGAATGATTTATTCTAATAGACTAATGGGTAAAGAGGCATGCATATTAAAGAACAGTATTTAAAAACTGTAAGCATTTCAAGATGGGTTAAATATAGTCTATCACAAGACTTTGGGCCTTCCTTCTTCAATCTAAACACTTTCTGATTCCCTTCTTTGTGTCTAAAACCTTCCAATCTCTGTTCTCTTTGGCAGAACTTCGTGCCTCTTGGCTTCAGGCAGCAATTTGTCAAGAAATCTTGCCATTTTGGCTTACTTCACCTTTATTTCTGGTTTCCTTCATCCACTGAGGCTTCAAAAGTCTCTAATGAACTGTTTACCTTAATTATCCCAGCTAGGACTTCATCTGGTCTCGGGTTCTCCCACTTCTGAGGATCCAAAGTGCCTGCACCTTCCTTATTAGGAGAATCTTTCTACTTTTATGAAAAATGCATTTCTTCACCTCTACTCTGTGGCTTCCGTAGCTAGGTTTGGGGTGGGAGTGAAAAGCAAAACAAAACAAAACAAAAACCCCACAAAAACTGGAGTAGTTTTGGGCATTTGATTCTGAGCCAAATCTATTCCATTTAAAGAAAACTGAAATTTCTTACATAGCCCCCAGCAGAACAGCGATTTCTCTCAGGCCAGAATTCACAGACTAGCAGGTACTGAGGCAAACATAAGACCTCGGTCTGGACTTTGCTCACCTCTAGGATTCCCAAGACGTTGGAGAAATAGTGGGTTACCACCCTTTTTCTATGCCCTATGTCCTTTTCTAGTCCTTCTTTGAGCTTATGAGCATGTAAAGGCAAATTAAGCTGCAAGATAACTTGAGGACAACATCTAGTAGTTGTGAACATGGTTTAGGTCAAGGCACCTGTCACAAATAGATAGATTCCCTGGGGTGACCTATGTTGCTACTTACCAAATAATTAAACATGGGATTCTGGGTTTCCCTAGGCTATCCATAGAAACCAGACTCATTATTTTACATAAATGTGTTTGTTTACTAATGAACTAACTGTTAGCACCTTGATGAATAACATTCTTTGTATTTAAGTTTTTTACTGTTGAAAATGTTTTGGCAAAAGCTATTGTCACTAGCTTGGGCCCTGTTGAACCTAAGAACTATCTTTCCCAGTAGGTGCCATCGTGAGTTGACATAGCCTGCCCACTTACAAGTTTGAATCTAATAGAAACAAAAGTTTCTACCATGAAGATTTTAAGTATTTTGGTGTTACATTTGAATTTGAAATTGACTGAGTCCTAGGCTTTCCAAGCCTCACAAGATAGAGTATGAAATGCATCATTAGACCTCCTCAGGCATCACAGAGCATGAGTCCTATTTGCCACCTTTAAAACAGCTACGTTTCAAATGGACCAAATACTTGGTCCACTGTGAGATTGCCCAGCTTGAGCATTCTGAAGGGTGGTCTGCCAGTTACACAAAAAAGACTCTGAAGAGTGTTTTCAACATGATGGTTTGTTTTACTTGGAAGTTTTCTACCACTATGTTCTTTAAAAATCCTGATATATTTTTAAATTTATTTAAAATTCAGATTCTCTAGTTCTCATTTTATCACTGCTTTAATTAGGCATAACAGATTGAAATTAGGTATCATAGAATAACTTTGCATGTTGAGACTAACAATACTGCAATTTATTCCACGTGATGATATTTTTTTCTCCCTGTACCTGTCTGAGTCACCAGGGATAAATGAATATGCAAAGAACAGGCCTTCATACTTCCAGATTCGTAGATTCCGAAATAAGAAAATTAGTCATCTAGTTCCAACACTTGTGAACTAACCCCAAGTGTAGAAGTCTTTATTTTGTGCCTAATGACTGAAAAGTAAGTTTTGGTGTGCTGCTGGTGAAGCACTTCGTAAAATAACTGGTGCGAATAAAAAATAAATAAATAAAATGGAAAAATATGCCGTAAACTATTTGCATATGATAATTTCATAAAATAATCCCCTTGAGAAATACCTGACTGAAATTATTTCACAATCAGTAGGAACTCAGTGGGAATGTGTTCGTTGAAATAAATAATCCAAAATTATTCTTGGGCTGTGAAGTTTGTTTACTGCCTTAACTGAAGTGTGTATCAAACATAAGTGCATTAGCATTGGCTGTGGGTTGGGGGAGTCAGGCACAGCTTTCACCTCCAGCATTTTTCATCCATTCTTCTGTTTATATTTCGTGGCAAGCAGTCTAAGCCACAAAGAAGTTAGTCCCAATATTATGTGTGTGTATGCATGTGTGTTTGTATAGTCATGGGCATTGCTCCTTTTCAAAAGAAACCTCAGAAGTACAGCTGAAATCTTGTAAACTAAATAAGAGCTTGCTAATTTTTAAAATTATTTAAAAATTCAATACCTCTATAGGCAAAGAGCAATGAGTATTCTTGGTCAGAAAAATAAAGAACATTTCTTCCCACTAAAATATTCCCAGGGCTGATGACCAGTCTTCAGGTTATCCATACCTGTCCATACCTATATATATAAAAGTATTCTTTATTAGGCATCTTGTGCCTGGCATTGGGCTACAGAGAACCAGATAGACATTGCTTCATTGAATTCTCACAATAACCTGCAAGGTATGCATAATTATTCCGATTTGAGAGCTGAGAAGACACCTCAAAAAAGTTAAGTACCTTGCCTGTGGTCTTGTAGCTATGAAGTGGCAGAGGCAGGATTTAAACCTGGGTCTGTCTGGATTCTAGAGCCAGGGTTCTTAGCCGTGATGCCCTCCTTTCTTCCTTACACTCTTCTTAGATGGCATCATTCTCTTTACAGAAATCTTTCATTGTCTTTCCCCTTCAAGACTGCCTTCAATGTCCATCCTAACCAGATTTTGCCAGTATAAAAATGTTGTTGGGTGAGGGTCCTACAGTGCAAATCACGTGGATCTTAGGGTTGAATGGATGGATAAAAGGATGATTGGAGCATGGATGGCCAGACTTGTTTTCTTGGAGGTGGGTGAGGATTGTGCTACATTCACAACATGTACTGACTAATCAAATGAACAGTTGTGGAAGATAATAAATAGCTCCTTCAAAATGTCGATGGGGAAATGCCAACAGTGACATTGAACTGGAAGACACTGAACTGAACCATTAAAAGACACTGAACTGGAAGAAAACAATCTCAAGAGAGATGGCATATTGTAATGAGTAAGAGGACAGATTTTGAAGCCAGAATGCCTGGGTTTAAAACCTGATACAAATGTGTGATCTTAAACAAGTTATTTATTCCCTCTGTGCTTTCATTTCCTAATATGTAAAAGGGGCATAATTATACCTACGTCATGGGATTTTTGTAAGAAAGATGAATATATACACTCAGTGCCTGGTACGTAGTATGGGCTGTTTAAGTATTTGCTAGTATTAATAGTAGCATAATGCTTTGCACTTGATCACTCTTCTCTCTTCATATCTGACTATGGTCCCACATACCCAATACTCAGTTGATATATAGTCTTTGATATCTCCTTAGTAATTTTTGGGTTACTTTCACCCACTCCCCCTGCTATCACAGCCCAAACATTCCAATCTCAGTCTGAATTTTGGGCTGATTTTTAAATAGCTGGTAATAAATCCCTTTTCCATGTCCAAACTGGGAATAAACACCTGGATTTAAAGTATCTTCAAGGGCTGGAATATTTCTCCTCTATGAAAAAAAAAGTAAAAAAAAAAAAGTAATACAGAAGCAAGGAAAGAAGCAATAAAAAAGAGAGTGAGGAAGTGAGCAAGGGAAGAAGAGAGGAAGGAAGGGAGGAAAGGAAGAAAAGGGAGGATGGAAGGAAAGAAGGAAGGAAGGAAGGAAGGAAGGAAGGAAGGAAGGAAGGAAGGAAGAAAGGAAAGAAAGAAGGAGGGAAAAAAAGAAGAAAAATGCTAGAGGGCAATATAGCGGGGAACACGAAAGGAAAGAGGAGAGTCTAATGCATGGTCAAGTTTTTGTAACAGCCTTTAATATAAGATGCTCAGAAACACACACCATTTATAAGTGAGACTACCTGTGTGTTTCCATGATGATACTCCCCTAGTTATCATGAATCTAAAAGGGAAACCAACACCCTTTGATGCAAGACATTAGTCTTTCTTCCTTGTTATTCCTGTCAGTTTCTTCTCTGAATCATATATTTCTGTTCAATTTAATGAAAGAACTAGAGATTTTATTGAATAAACATGACTTCACAAATTGAAGGAGCCATCTAAATTTGCCATTTGGAAGCCTTGGAGGCATCAGAAAATATGCTCTATGCTTTACTCTGATTGTACTTCACTTAAATTCAATACTGTGAAAAGGCTCTCTAAGAAAATCTCATTAATATACTTTTGTAAATATGATTGTCCACAAATCAATGGAAAACTACATTTAGAGCAACTTCACTAAATGGTTCTCTTTTCTTCTAGTGTCTGTTATAAATCTAAGCCATAAAAATGAAAAATAAAATGAAGAAATAGCTTTTTTTAAGACAATCCCATGACTAGGATTTACACTTCACTTCTCTAAGATTGCACAAAGAAGCTTTCTCAGTTAATTCATGTCTCTGTATTATAGCTTTACTCAATCATGTGAAAAAGCAACATCATTAATTACACAAGTGAAAGGAGGCATTGAAAAAAAGACTGCATCCTTTCATTTACTTACAAAAATACAATTAGTAATTATTAGTGATTTCCTGGAGAAAGTCCAGAGCTGAATTAAAAATATCACTAACCACAGAGATCTTCATTGGCTCCTTAGACAAAAAAAGTACACTCCTCTGAAGCTTTTCTGTTGTATTTGATTTTAAAACATTAAAGGACTAATTCATAAAGCAGCCACACAACATTTGCAATGCTTTCAATTTTCTTTTGTGATCTCTAGGAAATGTGAAGAATGTTCCTTTTTCTAAGTAAAATGACCTATAGCATTTAGTCTAGAATGAGAACAATTATTTCTTCATTCAGAAGCCATGGATATTTTGTCCAGAAACATGAGAGAGTTTTTTTTTAGAAAAGTCATGGTCTCTATTTCAATTTGGGCATCTCTTATTTCAACGTGCAACATGTTTATACTGATTCCAGAAGGATGGAAATAAATTTCCTAAAGTAGGTAGAATCTCTAGGGCTAATTTTATTACTTGTGTCAAATATTATTCAGCACCTTGCTATCTAAATATGCTTAAATTATTTAAATGAATTATTAATTTCAACTTGCTGGGGTTGAGACAGGTTTCTGGGTACCCAGTAGATCTTTCCATGTTGATGTTTTCAGACTGTCCCTCCTTGTATATCTGTTTGAAGAGATATATTACTCCGGGTATGGCGAGGGATGCACTCTTCCAGTCAGACATATGGCTCTTTGAAGGCAGGTGTGTTTTGACTGGGAAGAAGCAAGGTCAGCAGAGCTCTTTGCTGGCATCGGCAGCAGGGAAAGGAGGCCCAGTTTGGGGAGCATTTGGAGCAGGACCCCAGGGGATTCTCTTACTCATATTCATCTGCTTGCTATTTATGCACAATTTCAACCTGTTTGATGATTACTCGCCTTTTTCTCTATTTTTTTTTTTTTTAAATAAAAACAATAAACTCAGTGTTGGGAAACCGCTGACCAAACTGTAAAATTTGGTCAACTCTTGATTTTCAGGATGCAGGTGACCTGATTTGCTGTTTCTCTGGCATTAGATTTTAGTCTGTTTATATTCTATTGTCAGCCTCCTTCCCTGCTCCATCTCTCCTGTCGGTGGTTGAAAACTTAATTTAAGGTTAGACCAGTAATTTTCAGGAAGTTAGTCTGCTACACAGACTAACACACACACACACACACACACACGCACACACACACACGCAAAAAAAAATGTCTGCTACACACACACGCAAAAAAAAAAAGTCTGCTACACACACGCACACACACATGCAAAAAAAAAAATGTGACAGGATGTCTTTCTTACACCCTTCATCATTTCCTACCCTCTCTTCTGTGAGGAGGAGTCATTTGGTCAGCTCTTCTGACTATGCCTCTTCCCAGTCAAGACACACCTGCCTTCAAAGAGCCATGTTTGATAGGAAGAGTATATCCCTTGCCATACCTGAAGGAAGGTCGGTATTGTATGTTTCTTTAAACAGGAATGCAAGGAGAGAGAGTCCAAAAACATCAACATGGAAGGACCTAATTAGATACTCAAGAACCTGTCTCCACAACCCCAGCAAGTTGAGAGAAACAACTCATTTAAATAATTTAAACATATTTAGATGGCAAGATCCTGAATAATATTTGATACAAGTGGTAAAATTATCCACATAATACATGGATGTGATCCCTATGAGAGCCCACCAATGTTAGTAGAATGGTTCATCTTGTAAATCCTTCACTCTGAGTAATATGAAGTTTCCAGAACCACTTCTCTCAACAGTATGTGGTATCATCAACCCCCTGCAGGAAGGAATCAGAAACACTGACCTCCGTGGTCTTGAGCATGTGAGGAAGCTGCAGGAAGGAGACAAAAACAATGGACCAATTATGGGCCAAGGCTGAGAGGTAGGAAATGCAAGAGGAGAGGAGAGCAGGGAAGATGGGGCCCCTGGGAGCCTGTCTGTGGCCATCTTGGCATAAAGCAAAGGGTAAACCTATGGGAGGTTTGATATCACCCTCCGGGTCGTTTGGGCACTGAGACTGCACCTTCATGCTCCTACAGATATTGAGGGCCCTGATGCAGGTAGAGGTACATCTTCAACCTAGGACTCAAAATAAAAGATTTGGGATTATCTGTTTTTTACTTGCCTATGTTGGCAGGGAATTTAATGATTAAAAGTTAAATCTGTGCTAAGCTACATTACAAATACCCTAAACACAATGACATGCAATATCAAATGTTCAGGGGTGGGATTCTGCAGTCATGGCTGAAAAGTGACGTATCCCCAACTGCACAGTGACGCCTACCTCATGGGTCTAGACGCAGCTGCTGTCAGGTTAACAGGAGAGGAGGGGTACAGAGTGCATTCAGAACAAAAACCTTTTTGAAACCGCAGGTATGGTTTTTTTTTTTTTTTTTAATTTAATTCTAGGAACCAAAATTAAAGTTTCCTTAGAGTAGTTGTAGAATTCTGAAAAGAACTGATTGTTCTAAAGCCACACCTTGGTTACTTCCTCAGCAATTATAACAATGAAAGATCCTTGTCAGATGCATGTTCAGGAGGAGGAAAGACACCCACATGGTAGTCTGCCGGGATTCCACAGGGGCTGGGGCCCCGGGGCAGCACATCTCACACAGATCTAGCACCGTCCTTTGGGCAGACCTCACAGCGCAGGTGTATGCCCTGCAGCCTGTAGACAGACCTTAGAGTTGTGAGCAAGAGCTTTTCAGTTTCAGAAATGGGAAGGAAGGTCAGGAGGAGTTTAGCCATTTTGGTCACACACACACACACACACACACACACACACTCCTCCAATTGCTTTTAATGGAGAAAACGCTTTATTTTTATCATGTAGACATAGCCAAAATGTTCTGAAGCTATTACAAAACTTGTAAGAAGATGTAGCCCCTGCTGAAGAAGCATCTGCTATTTTTATTCTCCAGGAGATAAGTACATCTAAGAGTCCTTAAAATGATAAGACTCAAATGCAAGTCCCTGCTTGGAATAACTACTAGTTTTCAGGAAATGGAAGAAATATTACAAAAGGGAAGCAATTTAAGCTTCTTATGTGGGTCTTTATGAAAAAAGTACCTGAAGAGGATGCATCTAATATAGACAAAAGAGACTCCAGTATAAGTTCCAGTTCTACAATGAACTGTTGTAAATAGTTTTTTTAAAAAAATCTTCCTTAAACTATTTCCGTATCTGTAAAATGGGCACATCAATAACCATTTAGTTATCATGACGGTCAAGTGCAGACCCCTGAATTTGTCAGGGTTCTCCAGAGAAACAGAATCAATAGGCCATACGTACATTTATATAATGTAGAGATTTATTGGCTCATGTGAGTATGGAGCCTGATAAATGCCACAATCTGCCATCTGCAAATTGGAGACCCAAAAAAGCCAGTATTGTAATTCCAGTCACAGTCCAAAAGCCTGGAAACCAGGGGGGGCAATGGTGTATATCCCAGTCCAAGGGGAGAAGAAGACTGGTGTCCCACCTCAAGCAGGCAGGCAAGAAAGAAAAGGGACAAATTCCTCCTTCCTCTGCCTCTTGTTCTATTTAGTCCCTCAACAGACTGGATATTGCCCCCTCTTCCCCCCCGCCCCACACACACTGGGGAGGGCAATTTAGCTAACAGAATCTACCAATTCAAGCATGCTCACAGACACACCTGGAAATAATGTTTAATCTGGGCAGCCCATGGTGCAATCAAGTTGACATAAAATTAACCATCCCAATTGTTAGATAAGGCACATGAAAATAAAATATTGTTACATAAACCAGGCAGGTGGAAGTACAAACAAGTTGTCTGTGCCCAGTTTTACCTTCATAATACCAATAGATGAAAATTGTTGAAAAAGCACAACTGACATTTTTCTCTGCTGCAACTAGATAAAGCATTGAACATACATAAGCAAAGAAATCTTTGTTACCTTGAGGTAAGCAAACAAACAGAATCTCCCCAAATAAACTGGGTTACTCATCTCATACTAGTCTCTAAAACAGACAAAACCTAAAGATCTTTTTCTGTGAGTTATTGACTCTCAAATAAAACGATTCTGGTTTGTTGACCCTCATAGATGCCCTTGTGAGAAATCATGTATTTTTAATGTACTGAGTCAGTCCTTGAGTGATAGCCTCATTTGAGGTAAGGAGACCAGCCTTTATACTGTCTGTGTTGACCAGTCACCACAGGTGAACTTCCCCCCCAGGAGAGGACATGGTCTAGGGCAGGGGTGTCCAAACTGCGGCCTGTAGGCCAACTGTGGCCCGCGATCCATTTTTTATTGGCCCACAGCAAATTCCAAAAATATATTTAGTTTATTTAAATAAACCAGGTGAGGCAAAACGTACTTCATCTCGAGTGAGTGGCCCGGCTGTTTGTGTATTTTACTGCATATGGTCCTTGGTGAAAAACGTTGAAAAAAGTTTGGACACCCTTGGTCTAGGGTAAGTCCGCTTCCTTCTGTGGAGGAAAAGTCCTAAAGAGGAACACAGCTGTGAGCCATCAGCAGACAACACTGCTGGCAGCCGTGTGAGCAACTGCTCCAGTTCTGGAGGGGGATTTGGAGGGCACATCACAGTATTTACTGCAGCGTCCCAAAAGTTGGATTATTGATTAAAGAGCATGAGTTTATATTTTAATATATGTTGACAGATTGTTTTTCTTAAAAATTACTGTAATTTTCCAACAACGTCTGAAAGTGTCTGTTTCCCCGAATACACACCAATGCTTGGTATTATTGCTTTTTCAAATATTTGGCAATGACCTATCATTATTGTTTAAATGGCATTTCCCTGATAATTACTGAGGTTGACATCTCTTTAAGGGTGACATGCATTTCTGCTTTGGTGATATTTTAGTGTATGTATGTGTATGTCATTTACCCCATGCGGGGTTTTGAACCTGCAACCTTGGGGTTATCAACACCACACTCTAATCAACTGAGCTAACCAGCCACCCTATGTTTGTTTGTTTTTCAATTAAAAACTTTTTTTCAATTGCAGTTGACATACAATATTATATTAGTTTCAAGTGTATAACACAGTGATTAGACATTTATATAATTTATGAAGTGATATCCCTGATAAGCCTAGTGTTTTCTTCGTATTCAATCTATGGAAGCTCTTCTATATAAATGATATTAATCCATTCTGACATGCTGTGGTATAGTCTTCTGGCTGTCTCTTAAAATTTGTTCTCCATTTCTTTGCCTGGGCACATGACTACAGCACATTCTCTATTCTTTTTTGCAGTTGTGTGATTATGTGACTAAATTCCAGGACGTGGATTATGAGCCTAAATGTCTGTGTTACGTGTCTTATTTGCATTTTTATCCTCTTCCGCTGGGTGCGTGCAGATGACAATGGGTAGGGTGAAGCCATGAGATAGAAGGAGTCTGGGTCCCTGAATCACCATGTGGGGTAACTGTCTGCCAACCATGAACCCCCACTTTGAACAGTTAGGTAAGCAAGAAATAAACCTTTCTTATATTTAAACCACAATACATTTTTGGGATGTACTATTTGTTTTAGCAGTTTCGCCCACACCAATGTGGTGTATCGTCTATTTTCTTCCCAGTCTATCATTTGTAGCTGACCACACATCCATGGTGTCTTTTTAAAGGCTTCTCAGAGGAAGATGCACATGCAAAGAAGTCTCAGAAGAGATGCCAGAGAAGTTGGAGGAAAACCAGGACAGTGTGGCATCAAGAAAGCTGAGGGAAAACACTGCTTCAAGAAACAAGCCACAGTCAGTCATAGTTCACACTAGTCTGAGGTCTAGTTGAGAGGTCTAGTCCGAGGAGACCTGAAACCTAACAGGTGCTTGATGATTGGTTCCACAAGGGAAGTATTAGAAAGTGTTCCTGTGATTAAGACATTGTATCTGGACAGTGCTGCCCTAAATGTCCATCTTCTGCTAATGAGTGTGTCAAATCTGTGAAAAGTTTCGATGAGGCCCACCTATGCCCTTGACCGACAGTAAAAGCACAGATCAGTCCTGAAGTGTTGATCCACACATGTCCGAAGGCTTGGGCATCTGGATGATTCCAGCTCAGCGCACTGGAATTCATCAGCGGGCGGGTCCTACAAACCACTGTTAATACGTATAGCGAGCCCAGTTGCCACTGACACGTCAACAAAGTGTGCCTTCCTAATGGCGCAACATTCATAGGCCTACTATTCCCTGCTGTATGAACATGGCAGATCAACTTACCATTTTTCACCTATATCTTATTTGACTCTCTTTTCAGGTGAACCTCTAAAAACTACTTCTAGGGACTGAACATTCCGGGTTACCGAATCGCAGGACAAATTATCTTGCTTACAAGAAAAAAACATAGTAAAATTCTATTATACAATCCCAGCTAAGGGATTAAAACAAGAAAAATATATTTTGATTAATATTTTAAATGAAATGGCCATGGAAAGAATGTACCCACCATAAAAGTGAGAGATAGAAAAATATTCAGACATGTTGAAAGATATCAATACATGTACTCATTCCCAAAAGTATATGGTGCTGTACTTTAAAAACCTGGAACTAAAGGTAAGTTTTCTAATTGCCTATGACATATGAAGTCAATTGTCCTGAATACATTGGAATGACACATTGCAAATGAATAGATATCCGAGTTTTCTGCTCTGTTGCTCATAGAAACATCAGATGAAGGACAAGCACTTGGATGTGTCACTTTTTGTATTAGGAAAAAAATAATAAAAAGATGATAGGAAAAATCATTCTATACTATATGCTTTTAGTAAATCTGAGCATGAAATTATTTTTTGAAGGAAAATTTTTTTTCTTAAAGTTTATAGTAAGATTAAGCTACAGAGTTAAGAACCTTCAGTTTTATTTGATTCAAAATGCTTAGTAGTTCTTGGCAATTAAACAGCATACATGTTATCTGTTTCAAAGGAATTTATCTCTAGTTTCTTCTTATGAACATATTTACAAAACCATGTAGAATCTAGAATAAAAGCAGTGTCTTATTCTCTTAGTTATGCTTGTCCATTATATGCTATTAGATTGGTGCAAGAGTAGTTGCGATTTAAAAGGTTAGTAATTGCAAAAACCGCAATTACTTTTGTACCAACATAATGTTAAGTCTGTAAGGATTCTGTTTTCTTCCATAATCATTCTACAATTTATTCCTATTATTAGCAAACAAATTGAGGGAATATTCACATTTTGAACGTGGGAATCATCCGGGATTCCAAGACTCACTTATTCCATTATACGTTTGAATTGATTACACACAAAGTTGTTTTGCTTTCGCATCTACAGAGTGTCTATACAACATGAAAAAATAGGCAAATAATCATAATGTCATCAAGGATATTTTCAATCTGTAAAAAAATAAAATAATAGTATTATCTATGATTCTAGACTTTATAGATATCCCACACTTGGTCAGACTTTTTGTATTGGACAGAACGTCATGAAAGGTGAGACCATGACAGACTGTTGAGTCTAGATCTGACACGTGCTATGAATACTGTTATCTGAAACCCATCTCACTTCATCTGTCCTTCTCTTGCAGTGATTGTTACTTTCCACCTTTTTTAAAATATTTTTTTATTTTTAATTACAGTTGACATACAATATTATATGTTCCAGGTGTACAATATAGCGATTAGACATTTACACAAGTTACAAAGTGATCACCCTCATAAATCTAGTATCCATCTGACACCATACAGTTATTCAATATTATTGACTCTATTCCTTATGTTATACTTAATATACCCATGACAATTATCTGCCAATTTGTATACTTACTCCCTTCACCTTTTTCACCTATTTCCCTACCCACCTCGCCCCCCCCCCACAATCTGGCAACTATCAAAATGCTCCCTTTATCTATGAGTCTGTTTCTGTTTTGTATGTGTGTTTATTTTGTTCTTTAGATTCCACATATAATCATATAGCATTTGTTTTCCTCTGTCTGACTTAATCCACTCAGCACAATACCCTCCAGGTCCATCCATGTTGTTGTAGATAGCAAGATTTCATTCTCTCTTTTTTTTTTTATGGCTAATATTCTACTGTATATATGTACCACTTCGTCTTTATCCATTTATCCATTGTTGGATACCCAAGTTGCCTCCGTATCTTGGCTATTGTAAATAATGCTGCAATGAACATATGGATACATATGTCCCTTTGAAGGAGTGTTTTGAGTTTCTTTGGATAAATATCCTTTGTCTCTTGTTATAGCCTTTCTTTTAAAATCTATTTTGTCTCGTATAAGTATTACTACCCTAGCTTTTTTTTTTTTTTTTTCATTTCCATTTTCATGAAATATCTTTTTCCATTCCTTTACTTTCAGTCTGTGCTTGTCTTTTGATCTGAAGTGAGTCTCTTGTAGGCAGCATATGTAAGGGACTCGTTTTCTTATCCATTCAGCTACCCTATGTCTTTTGATTGTAGCATTTAATCCATTTACATTCAAAGTAATTGCTGATAGATATGTAGTTATTGCCATTTTATTATTCATAATTTTATCCTTTTTTTTCCCACCTTATAGAAGTCCCTAACATTTCTTGTAGTATTGGTTTGGTGGTGATGAACTCCTTTAGCTTTTTCTTGTCTGGGAAGCTCTTGATTCTAAATGACAGCTTTGCTGGGTAATCTTAGTTGTTGATCCTTGCTTTTCATCACTTTGAATATTTCTTGCCAATCCCTTCTGGACTGCAAAGTTTCTGTTGAGAAATCAGCTGATAGTCTTATGAGAGCTCCCCTGTAAGTAACTAACAGCTTTTTTCTTGGTGCTTTTAAGATTCTTTGTCTTTAACCTTTGGCATTTTAATTATTATGTGTCTTGGTGTAGGCCTGTTTGGGTTCATCTTGTTAGGGACTCTCTGCTCTTCCTGGGCTTGTATGTATATTTCCTTCACCAGGTAGGGGAAGTTTTCGTTACTTCTTCAAATACGTTTTTAATTCCTTGCTCTCTCTCTCTTCTCCTTCTGGTACCCCAGTGATGTGAATTTTGGTATGTTTGATGTTGTCCCAGAGGCCCCTTGAACTATCCTCATTTTTTTGGATTCTTATTGCTTTTTGCTGTTCTGATTGGGTATTTTCTGATACTTTATCTTCCAAATTGCTGATTCAGACCTCTGTTTCATCGAATCTATTGTTGATTCCCTCTAATATATTCTTTAGTGCAGTTATTGTATTCTTCATTTCTGACTGGTTCTTTTTTATGTTTTCGATCTCTGTTTTTATGTTTCCTATCTTTTTGTTGAAGTTCTTACTGAAATCATTGAGCATCCTTATAACAAATGTTTTGACCTTGGTATGTGGTAAATTGCTTGTCTCCATTTTTTTTAGTTCTTTTTCTGAAGCTTTG
This sequence comes from Rhinolophus sinicus, assembly GCF_057876585.1. NCBI lineage: Eukaryota > Metazoa > Chordata > Mammalia > Chiroptera > Rhinolophidae > Rhinolophus > Rhinolophus sinicus. The sequence continues at coordinate 30,281,629 of NC_142504.1, forward strand.
TTCTGTTCTTTCATTTGGGACATATTTCTTTGTGGCCTTATTTTGCCTGCCTCCCTATGTTTGTTTCTATGTATCAAGTAGATCTACTATGTCTCCTGGTCTTAATAGAGTGGCCTTATTTAGTAGGTGTTCAGGAGTGCAGTGTTCCTGGTCACCTGAGCCAGATGCTGCAGGTGTGTCCCTTGTGTGGCTTGTGTTTGCTCTCATGTTGTTGTTGAGCCTTGGTTGCTGTTTGCACATCAGTGAGAGGGATTGATCCTCAGGCTGATTGGTTATGAGGACTGGCTTTGGCTACATTGGAAGAACTGTTGTTCAAGGGCTGACCCTACAGAGCAGAATTCACTTTAGAGGGGCTCTGGTGCCTTCCCAATCTTCCCTTGGGTGTGTTGTCTGTGTAGGTGACCTGGTTGTGCTCTGGGGCAGTCCAAAACTGGCCCTGGGGTGTCCTGAGAGGGGCCCTGCTGCAGGCTGTATTCAGGAAGCAGCTGGGGTGGGTCCATAAGTTGAGTGGAGTGGGGTCTCAGGGAATCACCAGGGCAGGACGAATGGTGTCAGACAGGTTGATGGAGACTCAGATGTGGTGCCTGCCCATGTCTGTACTCTGTGAGGGAAGAGGGCTCAATAAAGAAACAATGGTCTCTGCCAGCACTTCTGTCTGGGAGAAAGCTGCTCCTCCAGCCCTCACTGTGAAGAAAAATAATTCAGTTCCTCCCTGTAAGTCCCTGGCACCTTTCAAGCTTCTGTCCAAGCACTGGAGCTCAGAGCAAGTGAGTCTGTCAGTGTGTAAGTCTGTGCATGGGCCCTTGAAGAGGAACACTTGGGACTCCAGCAGCCCTGCATCTCACTCAGCCACATTCTCTGCTGTTTTCACAGCCAGAAATTGTGGAGAATTCTCTCCCTGCCACTTGAACCCTGGACTGGGAAGCTTGATGGGGGCTGGGACCCCTTGCTCCTCAGGGGGTCCTCTGCCAAGATAACCCTCCCAATTTTTAACAGTCACACATGGGCGTGGGACCAGCCAGTTCTGTGTCTCTGCCCCTCATACCACTCTTGATGGTTATAGGACTTCTATTCAGCTAGACTTCAGGTGATTCTCAATAATGGTTGTTCTGTAGTTTAGTTATAATTTTGATGTGGTTATGAGAAGATGCAAGTACAGCATTTCCCTACTATGCCATCTTGATGCAAAATGTTACTTTACACATTGTATTCTTTTTTTTAAAAAAATACCTTTTATTGCGGAATATTGGGGAACAGTGTGTTTCTCCAGGGCCAATTAGCTCCAAGTCGTTGTCCTTCAATCTAGTTGTGGAGGGTGCAGCTCAGCTCCAAGTCCAGTTGCTGTTTCCAATCTTTAGTTGCAGGGGGTGCAGCCCACCATCCCATGCGGGAATTGAACCAGCAACCCTATTGTTGAGAGCTCGCGCTCTAACCAACTGAGTCATTCGGCTGCCCCTCCGGCAGCTCAGCAGCAGCTTGTTGTCTTCAATCTAGTTGCAGAGGGTGCAGCTCGCTGGCCCATGTGGGAATCGAACTGGCAACACTGTTGTTCAGAGCTTGTGCTCTAACCTACTGAGCCATGTGGCCGCCCCTCCACTTTGTATTCTTGTTATTGCCAAATGTTCTCTTTCCCTTTCTGGAGAGTGAGCTCTTCTAGACAGACATGTGTTTCACTCTTTGATGGGTCCCCTAAGTGCACTATTTGTAGCTGGTTATCAGCACATCTTTGCTGTTCAGTTATTTATTCAAATGACTTCCAAGTGATTCAAAGCATATTCCATTTTTCTTCTTAAAAATGTTAACACATACAAATAGTGTTTTATATAGACATTTTCCAGTAATTTCCCTAGCAGATGTATTAAAACACTGTTTTTAGCCCTAATTAATTGGATTAGGAACAGGGGGAAACCTCAGTAAATAATTAGACATTATTAACTTTGATACTGGAATGGAGAACAGTCTACATAGGATTATAGGGAAACCTAACTGATGGAGCTGACTTTGTCAATAATTTTACACTTCCACACTGGCCTTTAAACATTCATGAACAGATATGCACAGTACACACAGTTACTCTTTATGATCTGTGGTGGTTTTCTCAAATTCTTTTCCATAATGTTACTGGTGTTTGCACATATGCACTCATAATAAAGATGTAATATGTTTTTATTTAATATAATTCTTTCATGTTTTCCTACTCTTTTGTGTGTCAGAATATATCTCTGTGTCTATCTCTACATATTTAATTATCCAAGCACTCATTCCCACCCAAATCCAATACACTTCCTGTACTTTATGGAGGTTTTCTATAAATATTGCAACTAATTGATTAATGTACAAGAAGATTTCCCAAACGCTTCCATTCTGAAATTTTAGTTATTCCCCTTATGCCTTAATAAGTTCTTTGTAATATCTCTTTTTGTAGGTACACATACTATAATAAACTTCTTTCCAGCAATTCTTATAAATTAAGCCCATTGGATAGATTCCTATAAAAATGTTACCATATTCTGCCAAATTTCATTCTATGGCAAATTATGATGCAGTAAAGCTTTGGTTTTTCCATCATAAAACCATTGGGATTCTTTTTGTATGATTGATACCGTATTATGTTGGTGGCCTTGAAACTATATTTCCTCAGCAACATTTATAAGTTGTAAGGACACCCTATGGAATTGTGATGGGTAATTTTGATTGGGCTAAGGGATGCCCAGATAGTTGGTAAAACTATTTCTGCCTATGTCTGGGAAGGTATTACCAGAACAGATTAGCATTTGAATCCATAGACTGAGTAAAGAAGACCCATCCTCAGCAATGTGGGCCAGCATCATCTAAACTGTTGAGAGCCCAAATAGAACAAAAAGACGGAGGAAGAGCAAATTTCCTCTCTCTCTCTTCTCTTGAGCTAGGATGTCCACCAATGCTACCCCTACCCATAGGCCTTTGTAGTTGGTCTGGAAGTTACACTATCATCTCCCCTGGTTGACTTGGACTGAAGTACATCATTAGCTTTCCAGGGTCATCAGCTTGCAGATGGCATATCATGGCATATCTCAGCCTCCATTATCCTATGAGCCAATTCCCATAATAAATCTCCTCTCATCTATCTATCTATCTATCTATCTATCTATCTATCTATCTATCTATCTATCTACTGTGTTTCCCCGAAAATAAGACCTAGCTGGACCATCAGCTCTAATGAGTGTTTTGGAGCAAAAATTAATATAAGACCCGGTCTTATTTTACTATAAGACCGGGTATAATATAATATAATATAATACCAAGTATTATATTAATTATAATCTGTTTTCTATCTATCTACTATTTGTTCTGTTTCTCTGGAGAACCTTGACTAATAAAGGAATTCCAAACTATATGATTCTAGAGAGTTCAGCCTCTAGGAAGAAAACTGATCACCAGTGACAGTGAACTACACCATTTTGTGTATCTTCAACAGCCCCAAAGCTCACAGAATTCCAGTCCTGAATGGAATCTTGAAGGTCATAGATTCACTTCACCTCATGCTTGAATAACCCAATTTTCACTTTCTAGTCCCACCTTTCAAGTGTTCAAGCCATCATCATGTTATGCCACCCTCTCTAAAGACTTCTTCAACTCAGATTAAGCAGTTAAAATGGATGATTTTTTCTCATGTGATGTAGTTTCAAATGTCCTCAACCATTTGGGTTACTGTCCCTAGAGAGTTCTCCAGTTCATGTTAGCACAGCATAATCTGACCATCTTGTAGTACCTTCATTTGTTCTTGATACCAGATTCATTCTTTAGTCCAATCAATAGGTGTTGAGAGTCTGTTGTGTTCTGGGGACTGTGTTGAGCACTGGAGTGACCCAAATATACACAACAGACACAGGCTCTGCTCTTACGGAGTCTGCCACCTAGATGTGATCAATCTGTTAACACAGGGCAAGAGGTAAGTCGAGTTTTGGCTAACAGGAAAAAAAAAAGTAGCTTGGAGGTTAAATAGTAAAGTCAGACAGACCTGGATTTGAATGCTAGCTCTATCATTTATTATATGTTGCTTTCTTATATATTACATATGTGAAACTGGATATGCTTTAAAGTACTGTGAACTTTTTAAATGGGTATAATAATACTTATCTCAAAGGCTTGTTAGAAGGACTAATTAAAATAATCAATGCACATGGTTGGTGTTTAGTAAGTATTCATTTCCTTCCCAATTTTTTTTCCCCCCAATGATTTGTAGAATGCTAGTGTTCCATGAAGAAAGGCCTGTGGTCAAATAGGTTGGAAAAATAAATAGGATTAAGCAAAGTTACTTAGGTTTTCTTTTTAATTAAAAGACTTTTCAGATCTTTTCACATGCTAACATGTTTTGTGAATCTCTAAAAGGGTATGATTTGCACCATTTCCTAAATTTGTTTGACCACGGAACCCTTTTCGGGTAGTACACAGAATAACATTGTGTGTTTTTTTCCAAACATGGTGTGAGAAATGATGTCCTGGTGAGATCTCTGGATATGTCACTCTGCTCCCTGGGCAGGCATGTCTGGAAGTATGGTTGTCTCTTTGGATCCTGAGAGTGGCACATGCAGGAAAATTTATTCTGAGCAAACATAAAGAGGGCAAATATTTTCCCTCTGCTTCAGGTAAGAAAATGGAGTCAGCAATGAAGTAAAGGCTTAAGTCTTTCTGTTTCATCTACAATGTTTAGGTATAGTCCTCAGATTTGAGAAACCCTGAGGAATTACTCTAATGAAAATGCTATGAGAAATAAATTACGAGGAAGGAGGAAAACTGAAGATATTATGTGGTAGGCTGGGCAGAGTCAAGCATGCTGTCCCCTTTCATGAAATTAAATATTTCTGTTTATATGATGGAAAATCTGTGCTGATTCATTCTCATTAAGGCTCTAGCAAGTTCATCAGAAAGACTTTATAGAGACCTTGGGGAAAACTCAACAGGGGGGAATTTCCTGTTGGGGGCTGGAAGTGGGGAGAGAGTATTTTCCCTTTATTGGGGTTTGCTTTGTTAATTGGTGTTTGAAGAAACCCCATTTCTTTCATAGTTGAAGCTAAACAGAATTAATGTTAATTAAAAAATCATGTTAGTGTTCCCAGAGTACATTCAAGCTGTTAGTGGGAAAAAGCCTTGTCCAAAATACTCTTCTCATAGCTTTGTTTGCATGAGGACCTAAACGGTGAGCAGTTTCAACAAGGCAAGAGAGAGAGCTGCCAGTTTATTTCTGGAACACAGCAGGATGTGTTTCAAAAGACACTCAAAATAAAGAATACACTAAAAAGTACTAAAAATGATCTTTTTTTTTCTTCTTAACCAGGGATAGAGTCAACCTTGGGACTTGTAAAGCAGAATACTCTAGAATGTGTGTGTGTGTGTGTGTGTGTTTGTGTGTGTGTGTGTGTTGCTGTGTGTCAGTGGGTGGGGAAATGTGTGCTTCTATTCTTGATTCATGATGTACAGTATTAAAGCCTTACTAGTTGAAGTAGACTGTATTTTCTTTTGCTTGTATAAATCTGTACTGGGGTCTTTCCATTGAATATTCTTTAAGGGACTATTTTACTTCACCCACAGAGGACTTCAATAAATAGATACATTACCATCAAATCCCTGAGGTCTACGGACTTCCTTTGGGTACAATTAATTTGGATGGCTCACTAGATCTAAACAACTACCTCAGACAGTACAAGGGGGGAAAATGAAATACTTTTCTGCAAGTTCTGGAACCTTCTGATTTTTTTTTTTTAAGGTGTGAGTTACATGCTATAGAATAAGACTGTCTAACATTGAGTTACATTTGGGTACAAGTAAACTATCACTAACAGAAATTCTGAAACATGCAATGACTTTCAACTTCAATCAAAATAATTATTAGGTTATTTGTTTATTTATGTATACCTCATTTGTTTCTTAAAACATATGAAGTGGCTTGTAACCAAGATCACAAATAATGTAAGTTTGATAAAATAAACCCAGGAATTGGAAATGGAATCCATGAAAAGAGGCAATAGCAAATATGCTAACCTCATAGGCTAGCATGGCTGTTTTGACCAAGCATCAATTTTGAGTCTGTTTCCTGAAAGGCAGAATTCAAAGGGAAGCATCATGAATTATTATTATTAGAAATGAAGAAGCATATAAACAAATTCCTTTCTGAAGCAAAGTTTTTTTGGCACTAAATTCTAAAGGAAAGAAATTTCTTTGCATGTACTTTTCTTTCAGTGCATAATTTCTCTTTTGAGAATTAGTATTTAGGCAAATGATTCATGAGTTCATTTAAACAATACAGAAATATACAGATTAAAAAGTTCAAGTTCTCCTTTACCCTTTCAACCTCACTCTCCCACCTTGAGGTGACTTCTATCAGATGTCTGGTGTATATCATTCCTGACCTTTTTCTAAGACCTTGTTTCTCCCTCCCTCTTCCATGTATAAGATGAGATCATATATATGGATTATTCTTTGACTCGCTTTTATCTTTGTATCTTGAATATCATCCATATCAAAATAAATAGTTCTGTTTTGTAAAACTAATGTATGAATGTTCTAAAATTTATCAAAACTTTCTCCTATGTTTGTTTCCAATTTTTAAAACATTACTAACAATGCTATAATAAGTGCCGCATGCACCTGGTGAAATATTTTTGTGCAGTGGATATGATCGATACTTAGAAGTGGAAAAACTGGGTCAGAGGGCATGTGTGTAACAAAATCTGTACTTTTCAAACTTTTGGTATGGGTAGTGTTCCTGTACATGTCAATGCTCTTTGGGGTTCCCGAACCTTCTTATATGTTACTGAAGATAATTCTATCATATGAGCACTCTTCCTATCATATGATGTGACAACATTTTATGTAGATGATATGATGACACACCATGATCTCACGTGTCAAAAAAGCCCAACTGGTATGCAAGGATAACCTGTTTTTGAAGATTTTTGTCCCTAATGTTTGTCAATTTGTTCATTTATTTCTCTTTCTCCCACCTTTATTAGGCCATAATTGACATATAGCACTGTGTAAGTTTAAGGTATCCAACATGGTGATTTAATACACATATGTGTATATAGTGAGGTAATTACCACAATAAGGTTAGTTAACACCTACATTATCTCACATATTATCTTTTGTGTGTGTATGCGTGGTGAGAACATTTAAGTATAACTCTCTTAGCAACTCTCAAGTACACAATGCAATATTGTTAACCATAGTCACCATGCTGTACATTAGATCCCCAGAACTTATTCATCTATAACAGGAAATTTGTATTCTTTGACCAATAGCTCCCCACTTCCTCTGCCCCCTAGCCCCTGGCAAACAGCATTCTACCCTCTGTTTCTATGAGTTCAGCTTTTTAAGATTCCATATGTAAGTGATATCATACAGTTCTTTTTTCTCTGACATATTGCACTTAGCATAATGTCCTCAGGATACATCTATGTTGTTGCAAATGGCAGGATTTCCGTCTTTGCCATTGCTGAATGATATTCCATTGTGTATATACCACATTTTCTAAATCTATTAGTTTGTTAATGTGTTCATGTAGTTCTTGACTATTAGCATCCCTGAACAGATAAACAATATTAAATAAATAAGGAACAATTTGAGAAATTTTTTCATTTAGAGTGAAAAATCTAAATAGAAAAACCTAAGTTCAGCATGTTCCAAGGGAAAACAGTTTGAGAACCAGTGCTCTAGATGGTCAATCACAAAAATAAAAAACATTTTGTTGCATATAATACCATCACTGAGAAACACAAACACATTTATTTATAATGCCCATAAGCGTAAAAAATCTTCAAAAATATGCCCTTGCCCTTTATTTTCTAAATTGGCATCTAGTTGATTGGATGTTTTTAAGGACTTTGAATGTTAATAAGAATGAACACATCTCTTGCCTTTTAGCCTATCCATATTCCACATGATATTCTCAGAGATTTTGATTTGGGAGGTCTGAGGTGGAGAAATTTTGAGGCAAGGTCCTTAACTACTTTGACTTGGATTGTACTTTAATTCTTAAATCTCCGATTTCTTATAGAAATCATTCTCCTCACCCGGCTATTCTTTGAAGATTAGAATCCAACAATGATCACCAGGAACCAATAAGAGGGAACTGCATCACAAATTCCTTTTCTTCCCAGATTTTCTTGGATTTGAACCCCCCACTTGGTAATTTGCATCTCAGGGCATGGCATTCCTGAGAACTGACTTTACTGTCTGTATGCGTTTACTAACATTACTTGGGCTACTATTGACCCGCCTACAGACGCAAAAGCAGATGTGGGCTTAATTCTAGATGTGCCACGAATTCTAGGTTGTGTTCCGCCACCATCATGGCACAGAGTAACAGGTATCCTAGCAGATCTTGACTATCCTCTTATGAAACTGACTCTATGACTGACTAGTGAATTCCAAAGTTTTCTCACCTCTATCATGGAGCCACTAGTGACACATTCTTCAGAGATGTGTTGTAAAGATTAAATAAGGCAAAATGTTTACAAAGAGTTGAGTATAGTGCCTTAAAACAGGATAAACGTTGAAGAAGAGTTAACCAGAAAAAAAAAGCCAGATTCAAAGCCTCTGCTAATGTTCACTGAGGCAGATTTGCCGTGAAGACTCATATCCCCGTCTCTCTTCCCTCCTTGGATTCTGATTCTTTTTATGTAATATAAAAGCAAGCAAATGAGTTATGTAAGACTACTGATTCTCAGCATCCTCACCATCTAATGATTCCCAATTTGTAGACCAATAATGTACATTAATTATCTACACCAAATGACTTTCAGGGGAACACAAATCAGTTTGAATACAGAGTGAGAGTGAAAGCGAAGCTATCTTTAGACTCAGTAGAGTCATTACAAGTAGAAATCTGTTTGGAATCATGCAATAGACTGGCCTCCCTCTAACCATTTATAAAAGATCCCTTGATATACTCACAGGATCTGGCCCAGTACATCGTGCATGTCTGAATGGCTTGGGCCAGCCTCCAGCAGTGCAAGTTACAAGGTTGGCTAGAGAAATGTTTACTTGGCCGCACAAAAGTCCAGTTTCTGGGACACATTAGCCTGCTAGGCATCTAGTTAGGTCCCACATGATCCTTCCCTACTTTGATGTAAGGTGTAAGATGCTCCAGCAAGTTCTGCATTTCATTGACTAAGGCAAACTCTTCTTGTCTTACTTCTTTCTCATGATCATATTCCTCAGCATGAGAAGAGTTATGCTGTTTCTTGGGAGTGTAAGGCCCACTGCATCTGAAGACCTATAGAAACTGTGCCTCTGCCTCATTAGTCTTTCACCACCATCCGCAACACTTGTTCTTGGTAAAAAGTCTATAGTTCTAACATTGTAAGCATGAGCAGTCTTAACCCTGAATACAATTCCCTTTCAATCATTTTATGAATTCTTTTCCCATCACTTTATCCTTGAAGAATATAGCAATGAATGGGAAAAATACATTCTTGGCAACTGAGATCATAGTAGAAGCCTGGCACGGACTATGCTTAAGATTGTCAAACTGCTTGATAATTTATTTAGCAGGTGTGGAATATGCTGCTCATCCTACTTTGTCTGATTTCACTTTAAGATCTTGTGTATCTCAAACTTTCAGAATCAGCAGTTCCATGTTCTTTCATAAGCTTGGCCACCTGGGACGTTGTAAGTTGCATAGACTAAGCCGAAAATGACGAAAAGATTCCAGGGGCTTCCTGGATCAGGTTTAGGCGTATAAGGTACTATAATATAAGATCATGGGGCATATTCATTGTGTAATGAACCCAGAGATGGTGTTTAAAGGATCAGACTATTCATTCAACACACGCGTTTGATAAATACCTAGTTATGAAGTATTTACCATACACAGGGCACCATATTAACTACTATACATACATGATTGAGTACAATCAGATGTGATTCTTTGCCCTCTTACAGCGTTGGGAACACTGTATTAATCAAATACAACAATTTATAACTGTAAATGTGCAATTGTGGTAAAGGCTTCATATAAAATATGTATGAGACTGTGAGAATACAGACCTTCAATCGCTATCAAATATCTAGTGACAATAGACCACCATTGTCATAGATTTTATCATCAAAGTGTCTTCTTTTCAGTTAGCTCTACCTAGATATCTCAAAGATACTTCTTGTGGGGGTACTTAGATAGGTTTTAATGCATTCACTAAAAACTTTATTTCCTACCATGCTAAGTCCTATGTCAGGTGACCATAGCTACTTGGCTATTTATAAGAACATCTTTTGTTTCTATGAAGGTAGTCATCCCTTGGCATGACAGGTTTGTCCAATGAAATGTTCTGATTGAATGGGGAGAGTCCCAGCTTATATACCCATGTGGGAAAACAAAAATAACTGATTTCTGCCAGAGCAAGCAGATAAATCAAGTATTTTGTGCACTAATACCCATCGATTTTACATTTCTTGACAATAGAATAATGATTTTTTATTTCCCTCTTTAGCCCAGTTTGTCTAAACCAATATCCTGCCCTCTAAGCAAAATATTCTTTTCCTGAGTGCTTCCTCACTCCCACTCCTCCCCTCTACTTCTCACTTCTTTTAGGTGAGGGTTGATTTATAGTTATCCTTCCAGCAGACAAATGCATTTATTCATTTCTTAGTTCTTTCATTCACTCACAGAACATTTACTGAGGGCTCCCCATATATCAGCTATTGTTCCAGAGGCTAAGATTTTAGAAGTAAGTCTCAGAAGTTATCTCAAGGATTTCACCATCTAGAAGGTGCCACTGACCTTTAAAAATTATAATAAGCAGAAAAATACAGGCAATAGTAAAAACATATATAAAGCACAGAAGTGATACAACAGAAAAGTAAGTGGGAATAGGTGTCAACAGATTTTTCTGGAGAAGGAATATTAATATTCCAAGTGGCCAAAAGTTAGGTTTACGGAGGGACTTGCTGGGCAAAGACAACCGTGTATGAATAGACTGAGGCCGGAAATAGCACTCACTGTAAACTATAAATGAAGAATATAATGCAAGAGACAAATAGCAACAGAGGACAGTGCGGAGAAGGAGGCAAGGGCCGGATTGTGGAGAGTCCTATTTATCACGTAACCAGCCCAGAAGTGACTGTAGGCAAAAGGGAACCATTAAATGGGTTTAAGCAGGATAGTAACACTTTGATACTTGTATTTTAAAGGATCATTTTGGTGGTAACTGGAGAATGAATTGGGAGTGAGGAAGGTTATAGGCAGAAGGCTGAATTTGGCTGCTATGCAGAAACCTAGGCAGGAAGTGGCGAGAGACTGAACTAAGGCAGTGGCCAAAGGAATGCAGAGGAGAGGATGCATTTGAGAAACTTAAAGATAGAATTAAGAAGACTTGGGGACTAACTGGTTGTGGGGGACAAAGGAGGAGGAGTTTGGGGCAAAGCTGGATGTTAAATCTAAAACACAAAGAGTGGTTCTGAGGGACCTCTGTCAAGAGCCAGGTATAATCATCCATTTAATAACTTTCCTTCTACATGACCTAGTAAGAAGTTGGGTGGATCTATCATAGGCCCCTTTCTATCGCCTAGGTCATCACCTAGTACAAGTTTTCAATTTGGATGAATACTGGAGAACTTTTAAAAAACACAAATTCCTGGGCTGTACCCCTTATTTAGAAATAGGAACTTTGCAGATGTGGTCAACTTTAGATGAAGTCATAATGGATTAGGGAGGGCATTAATCCAATGACTGGTGTTCTTATAAGAAGAAGGAAACTTGGGCACACAGCTATACAGAAGGGAGAAGACCATGTGAAGATGGAGGCAGACACTGGTGTTTATTAAAATCTCAGCGACTCTAAAGTACAGCCACTGATGTACTGGTTTCCCTAAACTCAAAAGGTTTACTACTTATTCAACATTTATACTTCCACTTGGTGGAACATCACATACCCACCTCTCACACTAGTAAGATGTGAAAGAATTTGAGGTGCATGTATTTTTGTGCTTGTGGCTGTGAAGGAAACAAATGGCCCTCAGAACCTAGAAAGATGTGGCTCAGAAGGCCAAGCCTGAACTTTCCAGTCATAGTAGTGGTCTTCTGTGACTAATATGCTCATCCAACGTTGCTCCACCAGGGGATTTCTGGACTAGTGGGTCAAAGGGGTGGGCTTGAGGAGAGTGTAATGCCAGGGTCTCAACTGAGGACCCGGAATGTGAAGGCCAGCTTTCTCAGTTGACTCATAAAACTGAGAAACACATAGTTGAAAGTCATCTTTAGATATCAAGGTGTATTAGTTTCCTAGGGCTGCTGCCACCAAGTACCACAAACTGGATGGCTTAAAACAACAGGAATATATTCTCTCACAGTTATGAAGTCTAGATGTCCAAAATCAAGGTATTGCAAGTTCCATGCTTCCTCTGAAGGTTCTGTGGAAGAATCTTACTTTGCCTCTTCCTTACTTCTGGTGGTTGCCAGTATTCTTTCATCTTCCTTGGTTTGTAGCTACATAATTGCAATCTATACCTCCATCGTCACATGGCCACCTCCATTCTGTATAGCTGTGTGTCCAAGTTTCCCTCTTCTTATAAGGATACCAGTCATTGGATTAGAGCCCATCCTAATCCATTATGGCCTCATCTTAACTTGATTACATGTGCAAAGATCCCATATCCAAGTAAGGTCACATTTACAGGTACAGTGGGTTAAGACCTAAACATTTTGGGGGGGACACAATTCAACCCATAACACAAGGATTACTTGTGTAATCTGCTTCCTGGGAGAAACTCCTCCTGTTGCCTCTAATTAACCTCTTGACTTTTTAGGTTTTGACCTCTGCTTACTGACTATATAATTGCTTTTCCCTCAATCCCAACTGGTACCTCCATATCTCAGAGCAACAGATTTTTTTGAAGTAGGAATAATTTTACAGAGGATGTCCTCTGTATATATACATGATAGCCTACAGAGCGATAGGACTCTACCCCTCCCAGCCTATCCACTCCAGAAAGGAGTCTCTATCTCTAGTCTTGTTTTAACTTTTGACCTGAGCATAACACAGATATCTCTGTCTCAATCTCTGCCCCATTTAGCCGCCACTTCTTTTTTACTTTGTTATCTTCTCATCTCTCCTCATATCCTAATTAGCTAGTTTCACATCAGTAGCTTGACATTTTTACTAGTCTATCAACCTCACTTCTGAGTGCTTACTGGTAAAATTTATTATTCTCTAAGGTGGGAAGTCTAGGTCCACCTTAGACTCTGGCTGAAACTCTGCTTTTTCCACAATCGACCTAAGCAGAAAGTCCCAAAGACAAACATTAATTAGACCCCCTTCCTATTTGGTGACCATTTATGCTATCAGCTTATTTTTCAGTACAGTCATAAAAAAGGACCCCAAAGATGTGAACTCATTTCATAATTTGTATGTTCCATTCCCTTGAACCTAGACAGGCTCCCTCTGAGCCAAATACACTTTCTCCTTGACCTGAGGCACTCTACTCTGGTTGCTGCGTGGAATTTGATTAGAGAACTTGGGACTAACTCTATGAAGGGCAGTCTTCTATTTTTATGTTTGTTCTTTTGCATTAGAAATCCTAAGAGATAGTCCGTTCATGCCTCATTGGGCCCATTACTGAAATACCACTGGGAGATTTCCCCATATTTACTGACAGTTAGATTAACTGCTGTCTATTTCTGGCTCTGAAATTACTTTTTATTTCTGTGGACTTGGACAAATAACTGTTATAACTTTCCGTTTCCTTATAAAATGATGTGCTTATTGCCTGTGGATGCTGTTAGGCTTAACAAGGTTGTTACCAAGTGATTATAGATCAACTGAAATTATAAAGCATTTTATACTTATTTTTATCAGTTATGCTGCAATACACTTCAATTCAGGAGGCATTTATTTATTTATTTATTTATTTATTTATTGGACATCTACTATGTACTAGCAACTATGTACTAGCATTGTGCTACATGTTATTGGTAATCTATAGCTTTTTAGGCAAATAGTAAATGTCCAATACATATTTGATTGATCAAAGTATAAGATAGGGTCCCTGCTTTCAAGGAATCTAGCGCTCCTGTGGTTAGGAGTACTCTGCTTGTTTTGGGGGGGAAAGCAATTTATTTAAATAAAGTGTTCTTGGGTATTAGCAAGTCTAGGTACTAACAAGGACAGGAGCAAAGGAAAGACAGGAAACTAATATTTACTAAGCACTTAACGTGTCCTAAGTACTTTGCCAACATTACACTTTTTAAAACTTTTATTTTATTGTGGTACAAACACTTAACATGAGAACCAGCCTCTTACATTTTAACGTAATTTTTATGCGCGAGGCAATAGTACTGTTGACTGTAGGTACAATAGTGTAAAACAGATCTCCAGAAGATAATCATTGTCCTTAAATGAAATTTTAGGACTGTGGATTAGTAACTCACATTCTCCCCGTCCCTCAGCCCCTGACAACCACCATTTTATTTTCTGTCTCTATGAATTTGGCTACTCTAGATACCTCGTATAAGTGGAATCTAACAATACTGTTCTTTTGTATTTCACTTATTCCAATTAGCATAATTTCTTCAAGATTCATCCATGTTATATCATGTGTCAGAATTTCATTCCTTTTAAAGGCCTAATAATAGTCCATTGTATGTATATACAGCTCCTCATCTGATTTTACCATTGTCTTTTCCCCTCAGGTATCAGCTGGGTAACTGCCTAATCAAACAAATACAAACCACAGCATTAATAACTGATACAGGTTTAATATGATGGCCCCCAGATACAACATTATGATGTATTATGATAGAAAGAATAACAGACCATGAATGAGGAGTCATGGGTTCTGGTTCCCAGTCTGCTATATGACAGTTGGGTGGCCTTGGAAAGCTACCTGAACTCTTTGAGCATCCGTTTCCTCATCTAATTTGAAAAAATAAGGCCTTTCTGTCATTCTAAAATCTTATGGGTTTGCGTATTCTTCAATGCATTGACTCAAAGTCATTATGGAAAGTGGATTTGGAGGCATTGTAGCAAAATAGAAAAATGAGTAAGGGGAATATTTTGGGAAAGAGTGTCTTCTGTAAGTTTCCAATTCCGAGAGAGAGAGAGAGAGAGAGAGAGAGAGAGAGAGAGAGAGAGAGAGAGAGAGAGAGAAGAGAGAAGACAGACTACCAGTCTAGAATTGAAGACCGAGTCTTGGCTAATTCTTACCTATTTCTCTTAATTTTCAACTTTCTATTAGGCCTCTGAGATCTATATCTTGTTTTTATTTTTTAAACCTCGCCCTATAGAATATTTCAAAAGAGGAATTAAAGTTCAATATTTTTGCATATTATTGATTTTCTATATTATTATCCTCTAGTTTATTTCCTTTCATTTTTCCACTAATAAATGATTTTTATTCTCTAGTCTTTACCCTCTAAAAATACATTTTTCCCCAAATGCAATGAAGGGCTACCCCAAGAAAGTAAACAGTAGCAATGTGGCCAGAAAGGAGCAAGGATTGATTACATTCCTTGTACTGTAATGTGGCTGGGGAATGACATGGAAAAGACGGAAAGAGCTCTGAAAGCCTCATCTTCCCACACTTCCTAAATTTTATCCTGAGCCTTAGTATTAATATTTACTTGTGTTATCACTGTTGTTGTTTCTGAACACTCTTCCATGGACTCTAGGTAAATAAACATTTTTATTATGCCCATTTTCTTTATGTATGTGTTATGAGGATTTAATCATGTCGACACATATGGCAGTAATTCATTAATTTTAACTGCTGCATAGTATTGTGTTTTATGAACATAGCACAATTTATTTATCTGCTCTTCCATTGATGTGTAGGCTGTTTTCAATTTGTCATTGTACATTGGTCCATGAACACACGTGAGAGTGCAGAGATACCAGGAAAAGCATAACCAAAGTCGCTGTTCTCAAGGAGCTGCTATTGGAATGGGACAATAATCACATAATAGTGCAAATAAATATAACATAACAAGTGTAATAAATAATTTGAAGGAAAAGTCTGTCATCCTGTAAGTATAGAGCAGGGAGACCATGTGCTTGGCTCAGGGCACCTGTGTTAGTTTTCCTGGAGCAGTAGTGATGCTTGGTCTGAAAGAGGAAGGAGGCATGCGTAAGCATTAGCCTGGGAAGGAATATGGGGTTTGGGCTGAAGTGGGGGTGAGGAAACGTCACAAGCAGAGGGCGAAGCATGTGTACAGACCTTGCACTGGAAGAGAAAGTGGCCAGTATAGAGAGAAGGCCTGTGTGGCTGGAACAAAGAGTGAAAGAAAAGGAAGTATGAGAAAAAAACCTCAAGAACTGTGTAGGTCAGAGCACTCGGAACCTTTTGGCTTTTACCCAAAGGTAAGGGAACGCCATGGACTGCTTTTAAGCTGGGAAGCGATACTATTAAGATCAAGTTTGGGGTTTTGAAACAACAGATTTACTGGTTCCCATTTGGTGACGCCTTTGTCGGGTCCCCTGCTCTGTTAGTTAAATCCATGTGGCTGAAGCTAAACATCTTGTCACTGGCAGGACTCATTGTCTTAAAGACTGATCTGAAATGAGGAAATGCTGTTAGGGAGAAACATCAGCTTTTAGGACAGGATGCACAGCAGACAGAAGGGAAGAGAGTTGGTATCTTTCATGAGAAACAGAAAGTGTAAAAGAAGAGTCGAGGTAAGGGAGAATCTGTCTACAGAAGAGAAAAAGGACCTGCACAGATGAAAGACAGCCTGAGCGCCTGGCTCCATGAGAAGCCTGTTAGTCAAGCCAGGGGGTACAGAGATCAGGGTGAACTAGGCAAAACACAGGAATCAGGCATTAGCAGAGGCTTCAGTTGAAATTTGGAAGGAAAACATAGCTCTCTGGGCAGCCCAAAGTGAACCAAATAGCCCACAAATTGCACCAGACAGCAACTAAAATCCTATGGCCTCTGGGAGGCCTGAGCGCCCCTCGACTCAGCCCATGATTAATCTCTCCTCCTTCTTAGAAAATCAAAGTCATGATCTGTGACTTGTGGTACCAACATGATATGGCTCCTGCTGGGTAACTCGCATGTACCACTCCACTCTCCCTGAATCTGGCCTCTTTCTCAGCTTGGAAAATATACTTGACGCCACTACCATGACTCTTGAAGAACTAACTTTCACTTCCCCTGTTATTTAGCAGCGTGTTTTTTCCTTCTCACGCTTTGATTAGGTGTTTAGTTTCTAAGACAAGGGGGGGGGGGAAGGAATTCTGAGACTCAGTTTGCAGTGGGGGAAATGCTCTGCAATGGGGGTGGGGAAGAACTTTTCCGGAAAACAATGATTTTATTTGGCTTTTGCAAAAAGTATGTGTCACCATAGGAGTGACTCAGCCGCTAAGAAAAATCCAGTCGCAAAGAAAAACCTGACTGAAGCATAATTGATTATATTGGACAATTACAAATGTCCTTATTAAATAATTGCATTTAAACCACATGATAGTTTTATAACTGATTTATAAAAACAAAATTGTGAAAGTTTAAGTGACATAATTGTTCTCAGTATCACTACAATTTTCAAATGAAGCAATTTAGCCTTAGAAGCAATTTCACTTTTCATTGTGATGTTATTTTGGTGTCAGGCTGCAAGCTTTTGTTCCACTCCAGCGTTCTAGGAATGATGATTAACCCTTCCCTCTCCTTGGCTGAGGCAACGATGCATTTTTCTAATGTACCAGTTCTTCTCATTTTGCTGCAGACCCAGTAGGTTATAAAAAGAATGAGTTGCAGGTCTCCAATCATTTTTATGATTTCCATATAATGTGAATGTGGTAGCTTCTGTATGGCTATGGGAAATAAAACTCTTTCTTAGATTAGGGGTATTTGTGAACACAGAACAAAAATGGCAAAAACAAAGTATCATTACTTGAAGGTATCAAATAATGTTAAAACTTTGCACAGTTTTTTCTAAAAATTACATCCCCACCGGAAACAATATGGGAAATGGCCCGGTATCTCTAGTAAATCTCCTAGAATGTTAATCAAAGGTCTGTATTTTTCAGGTGCATGAATAAAGGACCTCAGAACATTCAATAGATAAAAGCTAATACCATTAACATTCCTTTATTTAGTTTCTGTGAGTTAAATGGTTTTATACAACTACTGTCTCAGTATCACACACACAACTCCCAAGGCATGTTCTACGCTGGTAATAGGAGCTAAACCTGCTGTATTTCATTTCAGTCTCGCTGATAGCATTTATCAGCAAAATCTGGCTAAAAACGGAATATGCAACTTAAGCCTGATCATAACTGGGCTGCAGAGGAGGAAAGTGGGGGATTAGCTGGAGATTGGGAGCACAAATATAAGATTGTATTGTCATTGTATGCTACAGGCCTTTTGGCAAACTGTAGTGTAAGCCCCAGCTGACAGGCCTTTTCACAACTGACAGAGGAAAATATGAAACTTAAATTCTTCATGACAGATAAATCTGCTGAATGAAAGGAAGACCAATAGGATAATGGTGGGACAAAAAAAACATATTGCTTTTGGGTAACTCCCTTAAATCTACCTCTTTTGTAAACATACAAAATAGGCATTCAATGAATATCTTCTAAACTCCTACCTATCAGCTTTGCTAAGCAAGCTGTTAAGTTGGAATGATAGAATAAGCATCTTTTCTTCAGCAGATGAATACAAAGTCTTATAAAACAAGGGTGGCAGATTAAATTTAATATGTGGGCATGAAAGACGTTTCCTGGATGACTATCAACTGGAGTGGATTTCTTAAACAAAAGTTGACATGTTACTATTGTAGAAGGTTTATTAATTGAGATATTAAATGTACCTAATCCACCATGATTGGGATCTTTGTCAAATTAAAAAAAATATATATGACTATAAGTAATTGCTCTTTTCTGTCAGTGAGTCCCAAGTCCATGAAATGTAACTAGAGACCATCTCTTAGCATTAATATCGTTGGTCTCTCTATGGGTGATACATACCTTTTACTCTTGTCAAGGGCCCTGGGGCTCCAGGGATCCAGGGTTCTTTGCCTTTCCCATGCTGGTTTAGCACTGGCATTTTTCCCTAGGAAAATTCATTCTGGCTGGCTACTCTAGTTCTGTTTAATTCCAATGGAAGCCTATGAAAAAATATGTCAAACCATGAGAGGCCATAGTAAACTAAGTAAGTTTTCTTGAATAGGTGTTGTAGTTGTTGTTTTTTTTTTTTAATCTTGGCAGTTATTTAGATATTTATTATGTAACCTCACTGCTCCTTAGCATCTCCTGGAGGAAGCTTTCTGAGCAGCACACTTCTAGGGGAAGATTAATGCAGGCCTCTTAATATAGCCTGCCTCCTTTTTAATGAATGGCTGGACTGCCTTGGCAAAGGTTGAGTTGATAAACAATGTCTTGCAGAGATAGCCCAAAGCAAGTTTTGTGACCTAAGAGCAGATTGGCCTTGAACTGTCCGTTTGCCTTGGTTGCCATGTAATTCATGGCCATTCTCTAGCACAAAAATTCGGGTGAGAATGGGGGTGGCAGAGAGAAAGAAGGAAAGAGGAGGAGGAGAAGGAGGCAAGGGAGGGAGGGAAAGGTAGGGAAAGAAAAGGACAGGATGAAGAAAGGGAGGAAAAGAAGAGAGGAGGGAGACAGAGAATGAGTGCGTGAAAGGAAAGATGAAACAAACGGTCCTTTTTCTCTGAGACTTCATGCCCTGACCGTGTGGGTTCTTCCCTCAGTCGTGCAGTCCCAGGATTTCTGGCAGCAGCACTGGGGTGGTGTCCGGCCATGGGAATCTCCCACCTAGTCGCAGGGAGGAGGAAGAAAGTGAGAGACAGAGTTAGAGAGACTTTGAAGAGGAGGAGGAGAATGAGAAAGAGAAGGAGGAAAGGAAGGCAGGGGAGGGAGGGGCAGAGGGGGCAGAGAGGGAGGAGGAAGAGCAGGGAGCCAGTCTGGAGTCTGAGAGAAGAATCTAGGCGCCACGGTGTAACAGCTGCCTCAGGTATGCTAGCCAGTCTCAGCTCGTTCCCAGCTCTTTCTGGCAAGCCCCAGGCTCAGGCGTGCGCACACCACACACACACACACACACACACACACACACACACACACACACACTCACACGGAGCTGTGTTGATTGTAAAGAAGCTTTTGGCCTGTCCGCAACAGTGTCTTTCAGATACGCTCTGAGAGAGCTGGGCTCGCTGGGCACTGCTGTTCATAATTGTGGTAAAATTGCCTAAGACCTTGGTAAATAACAAAATCTACTGAAATACAAAGGGATTTAACTTACTCTAAAGATTATTATGTTTTGTCTACCGGATTAAAATTGCTTCCAAAGTTATTAGAGAAACTCAACATTAACACTTACCTTTCTACAAAGAAACAAACCACACACACACAAAGGTGCAGCGTTATACGGTAATTATCCAAAATGCTAGCGCTTGCAATAATAAGGATGCTGTGTGTTTACATAGCATCTTTCTTTCCCAAACAATTCAAATAGCTTCACCACCCATATCCCATTATTCCTATCAACATTCTGCTATGAGCTATGCGGGTGGCAAGGATAATTATCTACCTTACATAGGAGAGTCACAGCACAGAGAGGCATTCAGGATCACACATTAAGGAATTAGCAATTCTGGATTTACTACCTAGAACATCAACTATCAAGCATTTGCTATTTAAATAGAATATATGTTCTTTTTCATCTTGATTCTCTACAATTTGCGAAGAGTCTTCCCTCTTTGGGGACTTGTCTCTGACCCTTCTTTGCTGCATTCTCTACCTTAGCTCTTTTCACTGTGTTATAATACTTCATTTATTTTCCTGCATCTTTCCTAATATTATAGTCTTCTTGAGGGCTGGGACTTGCTCATCTCTGTATTTCCAGTGCTTGGAATATGGTTGTGATGCTGCTAAAATGTCTGTTGGTTGAATGAATGAAAGAAACAAGAGTAAATGAATGAATGGACAATCTTCTAAGAAGAATTTCTGACAAGGTAACAATGAATGTGAATTTGGGCTTAAACTAAATATGTCTCATCTGATTTTATCTTTGCTGTGACTAATATGTCTACCTCACAAGCCTTCTTTTAAAAATCCAGTGAATACATTTAGAGCTGATTCCGTCCCTGCCTAGGCTCTTAGGTTTATTGTTTGGAACAAAAAACAGAGACTTGTGGAAATACTGGGGCTCCAGATAGTCTGTTGTAATTATTTTGCTCATAGCCTTTTCTTTTCTTTTCTTTTCTTTTCTTTTCTTTTCTTTTCTTTTCTTTTCTTTTCTTTTCTTTCCTTTCCTTTCCTTTCCTTTCCTTTCCTTTCCTTTCCTTTCCTTTCCTTTCCTCTTCCTCTTCCCTTCCCTTCCTTTCCCTTCTCTTCTTTTCTTTTCTCTCTGTCTCTCTGTCTCTCTGTCTCTCTGTCTCTCTGTCTCTCTGTCTCTCTGTCTCTCTGTCTCTCTCTCTCTCTCTCTCTCTCTCTTTTTGTCTAAGGGAAAGCATTTAGGTGTGGAGGTTTGGGGGAGTATTAACATATAGTTATTATGCTATCCCCAAAACCTTTTCTTCTGTGTGTTGAATCTTAAAGCCAGGTTGTTATTTGGGGGGAGGAAGAAGTATAGATCCCAAAATAACAATAGAAACAATGATTACTCTTCAAGGAGACTATAAATTTAACTCTCTTTTATACATTTTTCAGTGATCAATACAAAAAAAGCAAAGTAATATATGTTAATCTTTACCAGATGTACTTTATGTATCCCCTTACATTGGAAGCCTAGCAGGAGTAAAATGTCACAACAGACATTTACTGAAATACCTGGGGAAATGTAACAAAAAGTGTTAGAGGAAAATGGTCTTTTAGCTAAATTACCTAATATATTTGCTAATGGTATCTGATTTAAAAGCCATAAAAATACCAAGTTAAAAGCACATTAGAAGATGTGTTATATTTATAAGTGTTTGTCACCTTGGCAACAAAAGCTATATTCCGACTCTAACACTAGCTATGATGGGCCAAGACCTTTTAAAATTGGTAAATACTTCTTTATGGCAATGATCTGCTTTCAGCTACTGAATGTTCGAACTAGAAAAGGCAAGTTCTTCATTGCATAGTAAATTTTTTGCTAGGTTTCTAGTATGGGTAAGCTTTTTTTTTCTATTAGTAACTATGGTTTATTCTTAACAAGAAAAACAACGCATTTTCAAATAAAGCATCAGTCTTAATTATTCCCTTTGTGTTCAGAAATGCAGATCTAATAGCTTGAAGATTCCTAAAGGTAGGGTTTATTTATCAACCTTACACTACAATTTATCAACCATAGTACTGACCTTTGTTCATGGATGAAATACCACAGTTGCATACTATGACATTGACCTTATACTACGCAAATTCATCCTAAGCACCCAGGTGGAATTTGTCTAGTTCAATAGGGATCATACAGAAGGAAAGTTTTCACATACTTTTATTTCCCAAGTGAACTGCATAAAAACTAAAATTCTGCTTCCTACTATTGCATGTAGTAAACATGGATGATTTGGTGATGGAATCCCATGACCTAAAAGGTGGATTTCAGGGGCACTTGAAAGAGGTTTGGACTTGGTCTCTAACTATTTTCCCTCATTTTTAAGCTCCAATCTGATTTTCCAAATCCTATTTTAAAAGTATGGGTTACGTGCCAGTCAGAGATTATAATTCTAAGAATCTAACTAGATTCCCATGTGGTGGAACCAATTTTCAGAAGTAAACCATGGAAAAGGTCTGGGTAAACACACATTCTCTGTGGGCTGTGGCCGTTCACTGGGAGCCTAGACAAGTTGTCTCTGCAGCCAGCTTGGGAAAACCCAAGCCCCAACTCGTGATTTGTAATCATGCTCAGCAGGTTCTCAGATAGATGGGCCTTCAGAAGGGATTAAAAAGGGACCATCACCCCCAAGTAACTTTCTCTAACACAAGGAGGGTATGTATGTCCCTCTTCTACCCATAAGAAATTAATAAAAATTCCCCACCATATCAGCCCACACTAAATATTGCCAGGAAGTATGTCATTCCTTTTATTTTCTAAGAAACAAGGTCTTCTTAGTGAACATAATAAATAAGTTTCAGTCTACGAGACAGAGACATTAATGGAGCACAAAGCGAATGTTCTATAAAAGGACAGGATTAGCCTTCAGCCTAGAACTAATAAATCAAGGTAGTAGCTTTGAGTTCAGATATAAATCATGTGAACAAAACTGACAAAATATATTCAAACATAGTTAACTAGATTTACCTTCCACTGACTGAAGGCCAAGAATTACATGGATTGACATGGGTTCTAGTATTTAAAATGTATTTTTCATTTGATTGATAAATGTAACTCACCTTTTGAGATTGTGTTCTGGTTGCATTGTCTTACCACTAAATCCTTTGTTTAACTCCTAACAAATCAATTACTAAACCATAATTTGTTGGCAAAAAAAAAAAAAAATTAAATAGCTTAGATGGAAAATTATAGTATCTTGTTTAAAAATCATCACATATCATATTATTTAAAGCATTGACTACATAATCTCATCTTACTTTCCAGAAAATACAAGGAAAAGGCTAACTATGGCCTGAATTTCACCAAATATAAAGACACAAGATACTTTATAATAGCTATCTTAGTGGAGTGAAAAATACAACATGCAACATCAGTCAAATGTCTTCCTAAGGGAATAATGGGCCCATGAGGGAAGAGATTGATTTTTCTCAACTTTATACCCTCTGCATAGTAGGTAAGAAATAAATATCTGTAGAATTGAAAATAAATGTTACATAGATGAACTTCAGTAAGTCTATTTTATGCATTCTACATGATACCCACAAATCAAGGAATGACTCTGCTTAAACACATAAGCAAAGATGTTAGAGGTAAGAGTAAAATAAAGTAACATAATCCATTTCCGTTTTGTTGATGTTTATGTGTAGACACATTAGCCTTCTAGACCTGGAAGATGGGTAGAAATTAGGTAAACAGGATGGGGCCACAGCAATACAGCCCAAGGTGGGAAGTGAGAATTAGAAAGGCAGGAACATTAGGAAGTGAAAGATGTTGGTTTAAGTGTGTAGGAAATCTGGTTAAGTAGGTAGGGTGGCGCCAGGTGTAGACCAAGGAAATGAACACTTGAGGAATATCAGGCCTTGCACACAGTTTCCCTCGGGTTATTCCTCATAACAAGACCGGTCAGACCCATGAAGTAGGTATGGACTTGGGATGGGAAAGAGTCTCAGAAAGTTTAGAAGCCTGTGAGTAGCTCTGCAAGTATGTAGGTAGCAAAGATGCGACGTAATCCAACATCCTTCCCACTCCACTTTATTGTATTGAAAACTGAGTAGAGGGATACAGAGACTAATTTGCATAGTAGAAAGGGCATGCAAACGAATTAGAGGAAAGTTGAACCTGAATAAACAAATTAAAAGTACAAAAGGTTCCATAGGACTCCTAACTTCCCTGGGATTTTTCCATGTGTGAAATGAGCAACACTATCACATAATCATGTTTTTAACTTCAACAGCGCAATCTGATTCATTTTCAGTTACAAATTTCAAAGTAGTACTGCTTAAGACTTTGCTGTTTAGGGTATTGCTATTCATCATTCCAGAAAAAAACCCAGGTCTGACTTGGAAAACATAAAATATTCTGAAGGCGGATCTAGTTATGGGAACTAGACATTGTCTTTTATTGGCAACCTGACAAATATGCTGCTACCTCCTCCCTTTGTGGTTTACATGCTGTTCCGTATATGACACTGGCATCCCATTCAGAAGTTGACTGTTGTGCTTTGGTTTATGTTTCATGCAACAACTGCCCTGAGCCACTTCTAAGAGAGGATAATAATGACAAATTTGAAATTTTCTCCCCAGGAAAGGAGACTGTGGTGAAAACACAAGATGACATTTAAGCAACTGCCATTAAAGGCATTTTAATTTTCTGTTGACAAACATGATTTTCCAAATGATTTACAGTGAAGTTTCTGGGCTGACAGCCATACAGCCCGTCAAGGGCTATGTTTTCTCATTCTACAAAAGTGCTAATGAAATCTTTATTCTTCTGTTGGTTACTTTTCAGTGAGAAGCTTAATGTCTACTTGGGTTCCTGGTTCTCCAGCGTTTCCTCTCACCTCCCTATAGAGTTCTTTGCCCCTGTCCCTGAGATCAGGCACTGTCACCAAATCACAAACACTAATGTCAGACTTGAGACATGTGCTTTAACCTTTCCACTGCATTAATTGATTTCAAGTTTGTTCTCTAAAATGTGTCAAAAATCCACAGAAAATAATCACAGTATTTATATTTTTAAGTAAATATAGTTAAGGTGCTACATTTTAGTAAAATAAATGATTAAAGTAGAACAATTTCTTATTGTTATTCATTCTTGAAAAACACAAAAATATAGGAAAATGTACATCTGCTTTCTTAAACTTCCTTTCTGGAACACGGAGCTCGTGGGGTAAGGTTGGTCAGCGGTGTGGAAATATCATTCGACTATAGACAAACGTCGCAGTGAAAACGTTAAGGAGCGTTGGCTCCATACTCAGCAGCACATGTACCCTTTCAATGAAAGGAGCCCAGTTCTTGGGCCTGTGTTCTGCAACCTGGACTTTTATCTTGTTTTGGAGGTTCGGTCTCCACCTCAGTCCCCACTGAATTTAGTTAATGTTTTCCTGTCTTGGATACTGCCTGTCTTTTGAACTTGCTAGATACCCAGTGTCTCTTAAGAGTGAAGGTCTGTTGTATCTTGTTAACTTTTCCTCTCTTGCCTCCTATGATACTCACGGTCTGGAACTCTCCTGTTGCTTAATACCTGCCTGTCTGCTTGTCTGGATTTTCAGTTCTGTTTTCAATATCATTTTGTACAATGCCCTCATTTTCCAGACAAAAAAATAAAAATGTAAGAAACTTGGGAGATTTGTCCAAGGTCTCAATATCAACTGTTGGGACTCAGGCCTACTCATTCTGAGAGACCTGTATGCTATCACATGGCTGGGTAAGGCTAGTAGATGCTTCCTTTTAAGAAATTACTCCCCTTTATCTGCATTTTTATCTAATATGTCAAGAATTCTTTCAGAAAGTTGTCCCTCAAGTTCTTAAA
Organism: Rhinolophus sinicus; assembly: GCF_057876585.1. NCBI lineage: Eukaryota > Metazoa > Chordata > Mammalia > Chiroptera > Rhinolophidae > Rhinolophus > Rhinolophus sinicus. Next base: position 30,307,684 of record NC_142504.1, read on the forward strand.
AATGTTAAATAAAAAGCAAAATACCTTGTCTTGTTCAAAGGTATTAGTCTTGGGAGGTTTTGTTTATACAGCTTTAAGAAACACACTTTTTAAAAGCATGTGCTTGTTTTATCAGTCATCCTGTTTCTAAATTGTTATTGTGATAGACCTTCATTTTATTAAAATGCTCTCTTTTCCTTGAGAGGAAGTTTTGCTATAGTACAAAAAGTGAGGATTTCTTTTTCCATTTCAAATACTTGGTTTTGGCTATTCTGGTTTCTGACTGCTAGCTGAGAGCTTGGTCACTTTTATTTCTCAACTTCTATGTCTCACTTTATGATTCTCCTCTCCATCTCACCTGTAACAGTCCTTTCATTCCAAGGAAAAGGTTTTTCATCAATTTATTCCCTAGGCCCTTAAAATATCAACAGAGCCTTTTGATAAGTCTATTACATTTCAAGACATCTTGTATTAAAATACAGACACCCGATAATTAAAAAGAATCCATACTGTCTTAGTGTTTTAAATGCCTCACATTTATGGGGTCTAGAGATGTTATGTGTTCCACAAGGGTTTTCATTTAATAGAAGTTATAGTAAGTAAAGCAATACAGCTCCGTAAAGTATGGATCGACTAATAGAAAATGGAAATAACAGACATTACAATGAGACCTAATGTGATGAGAATCTGCGTTGTATTTTATCCCTCTCTCCCCTCCTGCCTACTTCTGGAGTGCTGGCAAATCTCCCTTGTGTGGCGCTCACCCTATGCTTTCAGATCTGCTCTACATAACACCTTCTTTCAGTTCTTGACTCTGTGTTCCTGTTATGTCTCAGTCATTTGGATGTGGCTCTGTTGCCATGTGTGTGGTACCAGGAAGGACCAATCTCTGAGGCATCTTTTATCTGACTATACCTCTGTGTCTTTCATGAACTAACTGCAGTCAAAGAGAAGGCCAATCTTTTATGGTGTTTTATTCTTGTATCTCATTTAAGAATGTCTTCCCTACTCAACCCTATCCAGATGTCTTAAAGCTATTCTACTATATTTTCATCTCAAAGTTCTAAAATTTTCAAGTTTTGCCATTCATAGCTACATCACTAAAATGTTTTGAAGTGTGTGTGTGTGTGTGTGTGTGTGTGTATGTGTGTGAATGAAGTGAAGTAGGGCTTTTAATTTTTTCTTCCTATAACTAGTTTTCTCAGCACATCAGAGAGACTAGTCCACTCTTTCCCACTGGTCCTCATTGCCAGCCTAGTGATACATAAAGTTTCCATATTGTGTAAGTCTCTACCTAGACATTCCATTCTGTTCTGTTGGTTTCCCCAAAGTAACAGTATTATTTTACCTTCTTTATATTTGCTTTAGAATAAATTGATATCGAATGAGGCAAGTCATCTTATACTATTCTACTAGTACTTTAGGAGCATCTTAGCTTTTCTTAGTTCTTTATTTTTCCAAATATATTTTAGAATCAACTTTCCTTTCTTTTTTTTTTCAAATTAAAGTTTATTGGGGTGACGATTGTTAGTAAAGTTACATAGATTTCAGGTGTACAATTCTGTATTACATCATCTATATCTCACATTGTGTGTTCACCACCCAGAGTCAGTTCTCTTTCCATCAGCATATATTAGACCCCGTTTACCCTCTTCTAGAACCCCTTCCCCCTTACCCTCCGGTAACCCCTAAACTATTGTCTATGTCTATGAGTTTTTGTTCCTTCATTTATTTGTCTTGTTCTTTTGTTGTTTTCAGTTTTATATACCACATATCAGTGAAATCATATGGTTCTCTACTTTTTCTATTTGACTTATTTCACTTAGCATAATAAACTCAAGATCCATCCATGGTGTCACAAATGGTATTATTTCATCTTTTCTTACCGCCGCATAGTATTCCATTGTGTATATATACCACAACTTCTTTATTCATTCATCTATCAAAGGACATTTTGGTTGTTTCCATGTCTTGGACACCATTAGTAAAGCTGCAATGAACATTGGAGCACACATGTCTTTATGGATAAATGTTTTCAGAATTTTTGGGTAGATACCCAGGAGAGGGATTACTAGGTCACATGGTAATTCTATTCTTAATTTTTTTAAGGAGCCTCCACACTGCCTTCCATAGCAGCTGCACCAATCTTCATTCCCACCAACCGTGTATGAGCGTTCCTTTTTCTCAACAGCCTCTCCAACACTATTTGTTACTATTTGTCTTGTAGATGATAGCCATTCTAACTGGGGTGAGATGATATCTCATTGTGGGTTTTATTTGCATTTCTCTGATGATTAGTGATGTTGAGCATTTTTTCATGTCTATTTGCCATTTGTATATCCTCTTTGGAGAAATGTCTCTTCAGGTCCTCTGCCCATTTTTCAATTGGGTTGTTTGTTTTTTTGTTGTTGAGTTGCATGAGTTCCTTGTATATTTTGGATATTACCCCTTTATCAGAGGCACTGTTTGCAAAAATCTTCTCCCATTCAGTTGGTTGACTCTTTATTTTGTCGATGGTTTCTTTTGCTGTGCATAAGCTTTTAAGTTTGATATAGTCCCATTCATTTATTTTAGCTTTTACTTCCATTGCCTTTGGAGTCAAATTCATAAAATGCTCTTGGAACACAAGATCCATAAGTTTAGTGCCTATGTTTTCTTCAATGCAGTTTATTGTTTCAGGTTTTATGCTTAGGTCTTTGATCCATTTTGAATTAGTTTTGGTACATGGTGACAGATAGCAGTCCAGTTTCATTCTTTTGCATGTGGCTTTCCAATTCTCCCAGCACCATTTATTGAAGAGGCTGTCTTTTCTCCATTATATGTTTTTTGCTTCTTTGTCAAAAATTATCTGTCCATATTTATGTGGGTTTATTTCTGGGTTCTCATAGAATCAACTTTTCAATCAGAAAACTGTCTGCTATATTAATATCAGAGAAAAAGTATTATAAGGAAATCTCTTGAATTCTTTGTAAAATTTGAATTCCCATGACCTAGCATTTATCTATATCTGGCAAATTTTATAGCCCCTGTATTCTTGATGACAACAGTACATATCTAGTGATGATATAGAAGAAATTCAAGTACAAAAATAATTTGACTATCCTTGTGCTACATTAGTTTTATTTGCATATTTCTACCAGATTGGCTCATGTCATCCTTTTCTAGATCATTTTATATTTGTATCAGTTAGGGCTCTGTGTTAGTCAAGGTTCAATGCTGGAAAGAGAGACCAGGTATTTAGGTATTTGTAAGTAGAAAGAATTCAATGCAGAGAAGGAGTACTAACAAAATCATTAGAAGTGTAGAAAGATCGGGCTGTAGTCTGGGGGGTGTAGAAGTAACTGTAGAATAATACAGAACTGACTCACCAGCTACTACCACTGAGGCACCATTGGAGCCATGACTCTGTCAAGAACCTGCTCCCACTGCTGCCATAGCTTCTGGGCACCCAAGAAGCTGTAATGCAAGGATTAGGAGACCAGAGCAAACAGCAACTGCTGCTGCTGCCACTACAACCACAACTTCTTCTCATTATCAAGGATACGAGAGAGTAAACAGTGGGACACTGCTGCAGAGAAAATCTCAGATTTTCACACCATGTTTATCAGCAGAAAGGGCCAAAAAGGGACAGGAAACAGGCCTCTGACTCACTTCAAACTTATAAAACTTATACTAATGCTTTGAGTTGGTGGAAGGTGAATTATATCCAGAACCCTAGCTGCAAGGGAGTCTGAGAAATGAGGATGTTGGCTTTCAAGCCTCTCCAATTACAATGAGAATGGAATGGAGGCCAACTGATTCCATCCACAGTATTAAGCATGGTTTATTTGGTTGTGAGCAACAAAAGTTGACTGGATAACAGAAACAAAAAAAACCCCACAATTTATTAGAAAGAGAGAGTGGATAGGAAGGAACATTCAAGTCTTAGAAAAGGTGAAAATCAGGGATCTAGGTAATGGAACTTAGGAACACTATCTCTCTCTTTAGTTTCTTTAGAGCCCTGCCATTGGAAGGCTCAGCTCCCTCTGCTTTATGTCAGGATTCTATCCCTGGTTATCACTGCTTGAGATACGGATTTCTAGGAGAGGGAGTCTCATTGCCACAGTTAGGGTAAATTGGCCTCTTCAGTCAGTGTGGTAGTGGTGGGAGGGCATGGTACCTTGACTGACTTTCCCCAGAAACTCCTACAGTAGAGCAGCAGTAGATGTCCAAAGGAAAGAGTGCTTGTCAGACAAATGATCTCAATTTTCTGTTCCAGTGCACTGGTCTGATCTTAACATTGCCTCAGAGTCATATATTGGATGGAATGGTTGCATATGCCGCAAAGCTTTTGTAAAACCCTAAAAGTCAAACACATTTGGTTTTGTCAAAGTTATAAACTTGACTATTTTAGTATAGAACTTTCAGTTATGTAGGTCAGTTTTGCTACATGTTTTAAATATCTCATTTTACAGATATAGAAAATGAGCTTCTTTGAGAGTATAAAGGATTTCCTTTGCATCACGTCACACAAAGGAATGTAGAACCAGATATGGAGGCCAGTCTTCTGGAAATGTTCCTATACATGCATTAATAATTAAAGTGTTCTTTGTCTTTAACTGGCTTTCTTATATAGGAAGTATATTTTGAATCCTCATCCATATATAGCACTTATGCACAGCACATTTCAGAGAGCAACCTGACTTACACCTACCTGTGTTATCTGATGTTTGCATCTGTAAGGCCTCTGAGCTGTCACAATGACAATGTGATTTAAAATTAATGACAAATGGAAATTCACAGGCCCCCAGAAAAGAAACTTTTTCCCACACTGCTCAGAAAAAACTATGCCAATATACTGGAAAGAAAGTTACTGCCAATGTGGTATTGTGACCCACAACAGAAGGTGTTCCCCAAATTCACAACGCTGTTAGCAAGAATCCTTCAAAATAAATTCTAATGAAGCTCCCAGAACTTGAAGGACTGAGACTGTTACCAATGAGTTACTCATTTGCTTGGCCATGGGTTGTGGAAGATCTGAAAGAAATTATTTTCTAGGTCTCTCTCACTCTCACTCCTCCTTCCCCTTTGCCCCTTGTGATGACAGAGTTACTGCTTACAGTTCTTTCCTCGCCCCAGGGTCTCCTATTTCCCTGGCCCACTAATGCCCAGGCCATGTGATTTCCTTTGACCAATGGGATGTTTACATATGCCATGGGCACTTAGGCTTGCAGTATGTTGGTGCAGTGACGCTTCCTCTCTCTTGGGCCTCTGCCTATGCCATGAGAAAACATGGCTCAGCTAGCCAGCTAATCCAAGGAAGGTGGGGAGGAGAGCCTCCTGGCTGCATCTTGAAGAGAGATGCCCAGGTGATCCCAGCCATGAGCGGGCAACTGACCTCCCCCACAGTTTGCACATGCTTGAGCAAGCCTAGCAGAGATCAGCAGAATTGACCCACAACTGTGATAAATCCGTGCTTATGGTTGTATGCTACTGAGTTTTGTGATTGTTTATTATTCACTATTATTACAGCAGTAGTAAATGGATTCACTCCTTCTAATTCCCTCAGTCCTTTCTCTCCCTCTCTCTTTCTCTCTTTGTCTTTCTCCATTTTCCTCATCCTTGAGAAGTCTTCCTCCTTAGCTGGTGTTGGTCCCTTAGGTATATCAACTGTCTTCTTGATAGTTACATAAATCCCAGGTAATCAACTTTTGAAGTTTATCACAACAAAGGAGAGGAGTCTATATAAAAGGATTTGAGTAGGCAATTCTTTTAGCAATGCTTCTTCTCTAACAGACATTTCTGAAACATTTTTATTTTTCAGTTGTGTATGTTACTATCATTGTGAGTAATTTGCACTACAATGCCGTGTATGACCAATTGAGGTATATAGTAAAGATGGTATTGAGGGTAACTCTCACTTGTAAGATATTCATCATCCCATATCATGGGATTTTCCAGGAGATAATCAATAGTGAGAGGAATCTCAAAAAACCCAACACCCCACATGCAATATATAGCATTTTTTCTGCCCCTTGATCTCTTATTTATTCTTTCCTTTTTTCCCCCCTACTCTCCCCCCACTGCCCTGGCCCCAGCCTGTCTATTATGGAGCAGTTTACCAGGCACAGAGTTACCATTCTTTATTCTCCTTTACCATAATGTCAGCTGAAAATATGCCAAGTTCCTGATACAATATAATCATAATACTACCACTGTGCTTCTGGATTAATTAATCATAATGAACGAATTTTTTCTTGATTTTTGTATCCCAAGTCTGGAAGCATAATTCAATTTCATCTTGACTTCTGTAGCCTGAAGCAACCACTTAAACTCAGCTGTCATAAAGCTTTTGGAGGGAGATCAAAAAACACTAAATAAAAAAAATTAAAAAAGGATCCAACTTGCAAAAAGGTATGAGGAAATAGAAAAAAATATTCTTTAAATATATCAAAAGAAGAGCATATATGTATATATAAAAGAAGGGCACACAATAAAATATTGTTTGTTTCCAAATATCAGAATAAAATGTGATGACACTGCCTTAAAAAAATCTTAATTTTTTCCCCTCCCAAACCGTCTGGAAATAGTGTTAGACATAGGCAAAGCACACATTGGAGCACTGAATGGGACCATTGAAAGCCTCAATGGAAACTAAACTAATTTGAAATCTATCAGAACTTGTTTTCACCTTTAGAATCAGTAAGTCATTATGAAAATGTCTAAGTCATTCCTTTTGAAATCATATGACTGTAACATGGACTTTTTGTCCTGTTTGTTTCTAATGTAAATCCTATCCCCTTGGAGGCTCTATATGTGTGAAGTCAAATTGCTGGTGTTTTAATTTATAATACATAATATTCATTGTTTTCATTCATTGTGAAAATAAAAATACCCGTAAAGAAAGATATAAGAATCCTCTGTAATCCCAGCACTTAGAGATATCCTCAAGCTAATGTTTTGGTGTATATAATATCATTCTTTGTTCGCTGGGGTGTGTGTGTGTGCATGTGTGTGGGTAACAAAATTGGATCACATAATATACACTGTATTTCTGTTTAATAAAATATCAGGAGCATCCTTCCTTGTCATAATGTTCAACTGTTTCCTTTTAAGGGCTGCATATTTCAATGATATTTCCTACGACCCAAAACTGAGATATGCTCAGAAAGAAATAGGTGATATTGACAGACATGTAGCAGAGAAGGGTGTACTGGAATGGCCTCAGAGATGAGCTCAGTTTGTGCTTGCATTTTGAGAATATATCTTAGATCTCCAACATTCTTTGAATGACAACTATGGAATCTTAAACTTCAACCTCATTCACCATGATTACAAGTCCCTGGACACTTGAAATTTAAGCCTGATATTTCTCGGAAAATGGTTCCTCTCTGAGGAAGTTTTTTTTTGTATCCTCCAAGGAAGGTATTTCTGTATTCTTGCCACTTTGCTGCTGACACAAGTTAGACACAGCTTTCAGTATTACTCAAAGCATCCACCCAATCCTAGGCATCCATTCTATCATGACATGACAAGAGCCTAATGATTTAAATGAATATCTCCATGCTTTTTAGAGGCAAAAAAACTGGAGAGAGGCAGCAATAAAGCAGCTGACAATACACGAAAAGCATGTTGAATAGTCAGTACCTTCTATTCACCTGTAGAATAATTCCTGAGCAGGATTAGTAGGGAGGAGACAAGAAAGCGTGCGTGCAAGTTTAAATCTGCAACAAAAGAGATGATGCAAAGAAGCATGAGCAAGATGGGATGGGAATAATTATTTGATCAGAACTATGAAAATATAACACAAAGCCACAGGAATCTGTTGGGGTTGAAGGGGGAAAGTGTAAAAAAACCAAATGAGTCACATTACAGGAATAGGGTTCAATCCAGAGATTAAAGTTGCTTTGGTCGTAACTGGGGACCCCCAGTGAAGCAAATCCACTTAGTCTTTGATTACCACCTCTAGCCACAGTGGAATAACTGTGGATTTAATTTTAGGTTAAATCTGCAACCTCAAAAAAAAGCATTTGTTTTGGATTTTCACCCCATATAGATTTTTAATAGTTACTTTATAAAATAGTGTCAACATTGCCCAAACCTATTCTCCACTGATGCAAGCACACAAAGCACGGCACATAGTAGAAATTTACTCATACTTCTTTTAAAACGGAAAACTAAACATCAGACTAGTTATAGCTACATATGTGTCCAATTTTCTAAGGAAAAAAATCCCTACTGGTCTGTAAATTGGGAAACAACCATTGTGATGACATTTCCCACCCATCTACCCCAATGTAGCTGTGAACCAACTCATTGTTCATTTCATGTAGCAATTTTTCACAATACAGAATCCCGTGGAAATCTGGAACTGATTCCAAGCAATACCTACCTTATGACTCCATGAAACTCTAAATAAGTCCCAAAGGACACTGTTAAAGATTAGAAAAGTGTTCCTCTGCCTCAGGATATCATTATTTACTTACACGAAGGCTTCACTCTATTTCCAATAGAAGACAGCAGCCAAAGGTGCTAATGATTGACAGTGTTGCTGTCCCCATACAAGGTCTTTCTGCTATAGCATTTTTGTAAGCATGTCTGAGAGGTCGTGCTCACAACTGAACAGAAAACCCAGGACAATACTTTGTCCCATCATGAGGGGCTGGTAACAACTCTGGCTGTGTGATCCCACAAGACTCAGCAACAATGCCAGCCGACAGAAATCTACTCTGGTCTCAGGCATGTTTGCAGGGACCACTTCTCCTTCCAAAGAAACAAACCTACATAGGGCTCCCTTTTTGGAGTTTCCAGAGAATTGGACTTTTAATTCTATTTCTTTGGAAATGGAATTTCGTCTAATTTCTTCAGGGACAGGTGCCATAGCATAGGTTTTCCAGCTACTGTGGTTGGCATGAGCTGGCTTACTTACAATGTACTCATTGTGATTACTCAATGATGCTAAGACTTATTGCAAAGCCTCCCTTCGGCATCCCTTTTTCTGCCCATCCTGGGAAAAGCAAGGCTTGTTAGAAGCTAGATAAGTCGCTCTTTACTGTTTCTGTCAGATAGCATTCCCTGGGGACAGTCATGTGCCTTATGGAGATATGGTGAATTGCCTGTTACATGGCACTAATCCGAAAGCATCCTTGAATTCAATTCAACAGCCTGACTCCCAGATGGCTCTGGAAATCATGTCAGAGAAAAGAAAAAATGAGATTCTTATCTGGGAAGTGCCGTCCGGTAAACCTATGAGCATGATGTTCTGACTGACTGACTGACTGACTGACTGACTAGTAGATGGATAATGTTAAAACCTGAAAAGCAGAAATAGATTGGTTGGGAGAAAGGAGAAAATTGTTTTATTTATTAAATTTGCCTACTTGTATGTTTCCTAGTTTTCAATAGAATTTTTTCCATTTTCCATTTTAAAAAGATAAATGGTCTTACCCAAACAAAACTGTAAAGTAGTTGAATTTATCTGTCACTTATCTCTTTTCTACTCATTCTCCCACATAGAGAAGCCACTTGTCCACGTCATCTTCCCTGCGGTCCTTCCACTTTATCCCCCTTTCCAGTGAAATATATTTTGAAGAAAGAATATGACACTTTCAGTTACATGGGGTGTAGACAACCTCTACTAGAATGTGGTCATTACAAGAGCAGAGAGTTTTTGGTCTATTTTGTTCATCAGCGAATCCTAATCACCTAGACAGAGGCTGGCCCTTAGGAAATACTCAATAAATACTTGTTGTTGAATGATGTTCAAAGCTTTTCATGATCCAGAAGTAAATGAAATTTTTATTATATATTCTCGTGTGTGTGTGTGTGTGTGTGTGTGTGTAAGAGAGAGAGAGAGAGAGAGAGAGAGAGAGATCAAGTGGGCTGCAGAAGTTGAAAGCTTAAGATATCTTGAATCTCTTACCTTTTGAGGTAAGAATGACATGTACGAGACAAAACTGTGGAAACCCTCTCTTCTGTAGCTTATTCTCCTGCAACTCTTGGAGGGGATAAAAAAGCTGCCTCAAGGGTTCCTCTGTGAGAAGGTGAGACCATGTGAGAAGGTGAGAAGCTATAAAGCAGCCATATTATGGGCCTGTTCACACCCAATAAAGAAGATGGTGCCTCAGATTATGTCAAAGGCTGAACTTCATTTTTAGTATAGCATGACCCACTAGAGCTGGAAGCCCAACACAAATCACCTGTAGAATAACAAGTTTTCTGGAAAAATTCTTTGGTACCACCTTAATTTCTGACATTGTCTAATCCTTCTTGGTTCCTGACTCAGTTTCTTTCTGATCTTTGGATTTCTAGAACAACACTGGACAGAGCAGCCAAAGGGATCTCCCATGACTCCTCTATCCCCTCCCATGCCTTTGCGTCCCAGATTACAAATGTAACCCAACCCTGGTCACGCAGGTGTGATGCTGTGCAGCACATTCCAAGGCCTTAGCTCTATGGCCCCTGAGCACAGGGGCAGCAGGTAGTTGTAGAAATGTGGGCCTTTTATCTCAAATTCCTGAGGAAAATATATTTAAGATATTTTAAAATTTCATTTTCTTATAATTATTTGTAAAATTACCAATAATTTCAATGTAAAAGGAAAAATACACGTAAACAAAAGCTATTATAATAAAAGTTAATGCTACAAAAAATTTAGGAAGTCTTACAGGAATCATTCATAGTAAGTCATCTCTTGCAAAATCTTCCCCAACTCCCAAAGTAGAGGTGAATTTTGTATGCCCAGCATCACTTCTCTTGGGTAACAGAATAATCCTTGTCCCTTCTTTTGGGGGGAGTTGCCACTCCAGTATAAAAAACTCGGAATAATACATATAGGTACTGCTCAAGTCCCTCATATGACCCCAGCAGACCTCAACACTGAACTTTCCAGGAGGATTCTATTTCCTTCCTCTTTAGTCTCCCTGCATAAGAGCTTCTTTATGAGCTGGGATTTTTTGTTTGTTTCCTTAGAGCTTAGCACAGTGCTTGGCACATATTAGGTACTCAATAAACATTTGTTAAATGAATGAATGAATTCAGAGAGTCAAAAAATGGTGTGATGTTGTTAAGTTCTAGAAAGAAAGCAGATTTATTTCATTCTTAATTTTTCCTTTATCTTTTTTGGCAAGAAGAATGATTTCCAAAGTGGTAGATACACACTCTAGAGTAGTAGTTATGAAAATGTGGTTCTCTGCACCAACAGCATCAGTATTACCTGGTTAGAAATGCAAATTCTTGGGCTCCAACTCAAATCCACTGAATCAGAAACTTGGGGGTAGGGCCCAGCAATGTGTGTTTTACAAAGTACTATAGATGATTCTGATGATGCTAATTTGAGGGTCACTGGTCTAGAGAGGTAACAAACTCAGTAAAATAAAAGAATAGAGTACCTCTCTATTTTAATGAGCAAATATGTGTGCTTCTAGATACCTTATATCCCAAGGTACTGAAAGAACTTGCAGGTGTGATCTCCAAACCAGCATTGATTCTTTTGGGGACATCATAGAAAATAAGCGAGGGCCCTAAATGGTACTGAGTTTTAAAAAGGGTGGAGAAGATAAATTTTTTTTGTAAATTACATACAATCTGAAGTTGATTTCTGGCAAATTTTGGAGTTGTTTGCTAAACAGATGATGTGTGAACATTTGGGTAGTAATGCAGAGTTCACTAGAATTCAACCTGGATTACCTAAGAAAATTGATGCTTTGGTCATTATTTATTCATTTTTAATAGGGTTAAATACTTTGTTAGTCTACGGACACATTTTTTTTAGTAGTAGATATACCAAAGAATCTGATGGTTATTGTTCCTCTAATCATAGTTTATTTTAATCGTGGTTTTTTTTTTTGTTTGTTTGTTTGTTTTTTGCACATCTCTCTTTCCTGCCAGACTCTGGGCTCCTTTGTAGCCCCAATGCTAGCAAACTTTCTGGCACATAATTTCACATTCAAAACATTTATGTAAATTGAATTAAGAAATATCCTTGGGTAGACGATAAAAATGTGGGCTGGGTAATAATAAATATGACTGGATTTGATGCTGACTGAACAATAATAACCAAAAATATGAGTGAATACAATTTTGTGTTTGGCACCTAGTTAGTGTTTGATAAGTAATTGTTGAATGAAATTATGTCAACATGAAGCTAGTTGTGTCACAACAATTTTTGGTCAGGTACAACTCAATATTTATACAGTAACATGGATATAGAATATAAACTTTTCCAATCATTTAATACAAGTTATTTGCAATTGACAGAATAACAGTTCAAATTTATCTCAACATCCTTGAATGCTAGTAGAAAATCAAGCAGGTGAAATTTAATAAGGATATATGTAAATAGGGTTTTGGGACAGCTTGGCTCAGTAACAAATGAAAAATATCAGTGGCAGATACAGACATTTGTCATTTTGCCATTATTGATTCTCTATGGGAACTACCCCTTTCCACTTACTCCATGTGGAGAAGGTGGAGCTAAATCCATCCCTCAGTTTCAGGAATTGACCAAAACTTGGGCCTGGCCCATCAGAAAATTCCAGTCCCCCAGCACCTACATTTGGCTCAGCGATAGACACATGCCCTAAGCCAGTCCAGTGAGAATTAGGCTGGGATTTTTAATGGAACTGTAAGTGTATTAACCATCATGGTGTCTGGGGTTTCAAGCAATCAACTCAGGCCCAAAGTTCAATTTTTCATAATGTTCGCCATGCTCTGTTACAGGTTGTATATTCTCTTATTTTGGGATGATGTGCTCAGGGATGCTCAGTTAACAAAATGGCAAAGATTCTTAAGCTCATTTGCTGATAAAACCATCTTTTAGTCCTTTTTAGATACAAATATACATGACTCAGGGGTTGAAAAAAAAGTATTGAGAGATGTGTTTGAGAGAGAGAGAGAGAGAGAGAGGGAGGGAGAGGAGAGGAGAGGAGAGGAGAGGAGAGGAGAGGAGAGGAGAGGAGAGGAGAGGAGAGGAGAGGAGAGGAGAGGAGAGGAGAGGAGAAGAGAGGAGAGGAGAGGAGGGGAGAAGAGGGGAGAAGAGGGGAGAAGAGGGGAGAAGAGGGGAGAAGAGGGGAGAAGAGAGATATTACTTATATCATCATATAACCACCTGGAACTAGAGATACCTGAAATCTTTCCTCGGACATTTCATTTACACACAGAGCCACCATACAATTGCATGGGGTGTGTACTATATACCCTGCACAATTATATGTGGCAATCCTATTTATATAAGCCAATATATTGTCCTTTTTCTTTGACAATATGAAAAGTGTCTAATAAATGAAGCCCATTACGATGCCTTGCTATGCAGCATCTACCCAAGAATCATTGTAATGTAGGAACACAGTGAAGTCCATAAAGACACGGTAGGGCCATGAAATTGGAGTTTTGTCTTTTTCAGGAATTTTGTTTTTGTATTAGGTTAGGTCAAATTTTGGAGTAAAGCTTCTCCTAGCTCCTCCTCCTAACCCTCATTCTTCCCATCTTTCTAAGAAGAGGAGAGCAATAAAATAAATAAATAATTCTCTGTCCAGGGCAAATTTCCAGAGTAAGGTAAAGACTGAAGTGCTATCCTAGTAACGCCCTAAAAGATTCACATGTTGGATGCTATTCATATTTATAGGCCTGAAAAATAAGCTACTAAGAACCAGAGTGAAGAGAGGTGAGGAGCTTATTCATCTGACACTTAAGTCAACTCCAAGTTTAGAGAGGGTATCTGAAGATTTAGAACAAGTGGCTGTTAAGCGTCAGCACATAACAGCTTACAAGCCATTGTGATTTGGTCAGTCTTCTGAGTGACTTGTTTACCCCAAGGAAAGACAAAAGGGGGAAAGGGAAAAAGCAGTACCATCTGCCTGATAACCTCTTAGCACCTTTCATTCTGAATCTAATTCCCTAAGAATATTACCCTTGCCCCTGAAAATTCCAAAACCCAAATCTCAGTTCTCCTTTCCACTAAAATAACACCCAATTGGACTTTTGAGGACTCTCCACACTTTAATGAATAAAGAAAGCAAACTTCTGAAGTTACTCTGCCCAATTTTGGGGCAAGGAACTCTAAAGATGTTCATTTTAGTATCTCTTCTCCCCTCTCCCCCCCAGGGCCATATCCATAATAGAAACTCAATAAAGGTGTGGCAAGTAAAGGAAAATACTTTCCATTTGGTTGCAAAGCCTCTTGTAGCACCAATGATTTCTTGAAAAATTTTAACAGTCATCACTGTTTTTCTTATTTTTACAGCCTTAATACATTTATTTCATCACAAAGCCAGCTAATTTGGGGGCATCTAGGCCCCAATACATTACAGAACAGGAATGATCTATCTCTGCCAGATATAGAAGGGACCTGAAATCAGGAGTTTGCAGTTACAAATGAATACAAGCCCCTTGGTGTTGAAATGCATTTACACTTGGCAAATCATTGCTTCTTGTTTTTAGAATAAAAGTTTCTTTAAAAGGCTCAAAAAGCTTCTTTGACATCAACTAGCTTGTAAAAAAAACACCATTTTGATTATTTAAATTTAAATTAATCAAAAACACATGGGTTAAATTTCCCTTAAAATACATATGGTTTTTTAAACGAGAAGAAAAGGTGCTTGGCAAAAAACAGTTTGGGTTTTATTGAACCAAAAACTTTTCAAAAATAGTTTAAGCTGCTTGATGAACCCAAACTGTGGTTATTAAAAATATATATTTTTTAAAAAATGAAAGCCAAAAAAGATATTGAATAAAAATATTCAAATTCTGACCATCTATAAAATATTAACAGTTTTGACTTTAAGAAAGTTCGCTTAATGGATTCTACAGACTTACAGAATTCTTTGAAATTGTGACCCAAGAAAACTACATGTGGCCTAATCCCTTCAGAACTGTTCTTTTTGTAAATTATAGATCATCTTTAGCTTCTCCAAAGCATGGCAACATGCATTATTATTGGAAACTTTCCTAGAAAATCTTGACATCTTGTGAAACTGTTTGTAAGGAGCCATTAGCTGTTACACCTTATTGTCACCTTTTAATTTTTTTCCAAAAAAGATAATCCACATTGCTTGACTGGCACCATCCAGTTCTCCTTATCCCTCCCCACCTTTCCCTTTCCCATCCGTTTTATCTCCCCTAACTGAAGAGTCTCTTAGAATATTTTCTCTTGGAAAACATGTATGGTGTTAATTTCACAAATTCATCACAGTTCAGAGAGAAAAAAATACCTTTGTGTTCTATGGTCTGTACCGTCACCAGTCATTCATTTGTCCCGGTATAATTAATTAAATATAAACTATTTTCCGTGTTGGGCGAGGCCTATTGGTGGTACAAAGATAGGTATAATCATTCAGTTTCTCACAGGGATTACCAGGTAAAATTTGAATGGATCATGGGTTCTCAAAAATGACAAAAAGTTAATCTGGAAGTACACTCAGAGTTCTGGTCTTTTCCACCTACCAAAATCACCCTCTTTCTTACCTTTCCTTGCCTTTCATCCTCCTAGTTGAGGTTACTATTGAGGAGAGAAGAAGTCTTTTTTTCTTTGAGACATGTCTCCCTATGGACGGTCAACACAAGCCCCATCTTGCAGAGAGCATCACTGTGTGTGTGTGTCTTTGTAATGTATATGCGTGTGTGTACATTAGCTTAAGTCATGATGAAATCACTAAAATCTCAGTGACATAACCCAAAAAATTTTTAAAAGGTCTAATTCTTGCTTATACTGTTCGTCTGTCACTGGCCACATGCAACTCTGAACCGTATCGTCTTCATTCTGGAACCCCAACTGAAGGAACAGTTCCACCCCTGGAACATTTCATAATCCGTGGCAGAGAGAGGGCAAAGGCATATGATGGCTCTCTTAAAGTTGTTGTTCAGGTACGCCATATATCATTTTTGCCCATGTTTTGTTGGCCAAAGCAAGTCACCTGGCCAGGTTTGACATCAGCCTCCACAGGGAGGAGATATTTTGAACAACGATATACCTACTGTACCACATGTACACCCAGCTGTGGTGTCAGAGTTAAAATTTGACTAGTGGTATATCTTGGGCCGATTCTTCAAAGGGTTTGCTAATTTATATTTTAAAACTAAATCAAAATCTCCCTTCAGGGTTAAGTGAATGAAGTGCTACTGAGCTGGTTACTGGATACTTTTGTATTAATACATACGAAGGATTTCTTCTTGGACAGCTGCTTTTCCACTAGTATCCTAATTGTTCCATAACCCAATGTTGCAGTGTGAGATTTTCCTATTTGTCATCCATAGCATGCTACCTTAACACTAATTTTTCCCTCAAGAAGCTTAAATTGAACTAATTTAACGTTAACAAAACCCTCGACATAAAAAATTTCTATTTTTCCAAAGTTGCTAATTTAAATTTTCTCTTTGAGAATCATTATTATGCCCAAACTGAACTTATTTTTGTTTACATTATTTCTTTTAGTACTTATGTGAGGTTCTTTATCTAAAGCAATGAAAAATATTCTCTTTTCCTCCTTTCCCATAATTCAATAAGGCATAACTGATTTTATTCATTTCCTTGGAAAAAAGTCATCTTTTGACTTAAATGAAGCACGGAAAATTTTAGCCCCAAAGGAATATTTTGGAAGACAGTTGTATAAACAAACAAAAAAGGACTTGGATTAGAAAGGCTTTTCACATTCAACTACAACAATGCCAGCTAATTTAGGGCCATAGAATAAATACATAGAATATTAGTTTGTTCTTAGAGATAATAAAAATAGCAAACAATAGTATGGTAACTGTATTAATAGTGATAAAGTAGTTAACTTTTATTGCATACTTCATATGTGCCACTACTGGGTATATCATATCATTTAATCTCACATTAATCAAAGATGTACATACCATTATTAACCTTATTTTACAAAGAAGGAAATGTAAAGCTTTGAAAGGTCAAGAAATGCAACCAATATCTCAAAGTTAGTATGTGGCTGAGTAGGTCTAACTAATTCTAGAATCTGAAACTAACCACTGCCCCAGTGGTTCTCAAGTGTGGTCCCTAGAGTGGCAGCAACAGCAGGAGAAGCAGCAGTACCTGGGAACTTACTAGAAATTCACATTCTCAGGCTCCACAATTGACCTAGCAATCAGGAGACTTGGGGGTTGGTCCAGCGATCTGTGTGTTAATAATAAAAGCTTTCTGAAAGTTTCATACATGATGCTCCCTCCAATACCATATTTACCCAAATTTTTGTCTTTCTTCCTGTTACTTTTTTATTGAGGTATAACATACCTACAGTAAAGAGTGCAAAGTACATTATCTGTTGATTTGGGCATGTCTAAGAATTTTTGTTTGTCTGCTGGTTATTGTGGATGCCATGTTGTTTAATGTTGGATTTTGTTGCCTTTCAAAGAGAGTTGGATTACTTCTGATAGACCGTTAAGTTACTTTTGTTTGATTCTTTTAAAGAATTTTGAGAGTGGGTCTAGAGTAGCTGTTACTATAGGGATAGTTCAGCTCTACTACCAAAAATGTGACCTTCTGGGATCGCTACTGAATACTCTGATTAACCAATGAGGAAACTCCTATTTGGCTGGTGGGAACTCAGTTCCAAGCGCTGTGTGAATTCTGAGCAGTTTAGCTCATGGTGCTATTGTTCTTTTCCTGAGCTCAGAGAGTTTTACTCCATGTGTGCAGGTACCCTATTTCCCCAAAAATAAGACCTAGCTGGGCAAACAGCTCTAATTGTCTTTTGGAGCAAATATTAATATAAGATCCTGTCTTATATTACATCATATCATAAAAGACCCGGTCTTATATTATAGTAAAATAAGACTGAGTCTTATATTAATGTTTGCTCCAAAAGACACTTTAGAGCTGATTGTCCGGCTAGATCTTATTTTCAGGGAAACATGGTATTAGTATTCAGCAAAACCCCAAGGGGAACTCTATGAAGATTTCTGAAGCTCTTTTTCTGTTTAGTTGATTTCCCTCTGGAATTCTTCCCTGCAAATACCCGCCACCTCAAATTCCCTAAACTCTCATCTCTATATCTTTAACTCAGCAAAGTTTTGTGTTCTCGTTAACAACCTTCTTCCTGTTCCACAACACAGAATGTGCCTCAAAGTAGTAAGCTGAGGTGATCATATGGCTTAGTTTATTTATTTCCCTTCTTTTGGGGGGAAATAACAGTTCTGCACTGTCTGTTGTCCAGTGTCTGAAAAAAATGTTTATGTATCTTGTATAGTTTTCCATGTGCTTTAGATTAAAAGGTAAATGTAGTCCCTATTAGTCCATCATGGTCAGAGGTGGAATTTCACCATGCATTTTTAGGAAGAAATTGACAAGCTGATCCCAAAATTAATTGTAAAAGCAAAGGATGTAGAACAGCCAATACAATCTGGAGGACATATACTACCTCATTTGAAGATGGATTATACAGCTACAACATGACATTGATACGTGAATAACACGTTTTATACAGTCTCAGTGGGAGTGATATCACCCCCAGGGGGTGGAAATTAGTTTTTGGAGGAAAACAATTTTTATTCTTTTCATGTATAAAGCAAACATATACATATAGTACCTAAACAGACATAAAATATGACTCTGATATTACAAGTTCATGGGAGAAAGGGGCAATTAGGAATACAAATATTTAGAAAGGCTCTTTAGGGACATAATAATAAAAAATGTTGAAAAAACACTGGGCTATACAATTAGACAAATAGAAGACAATTATATATATAGATAAATAAAAGAGAAAGTCCAGAAATAAACTCACACATCCCATTCAATTAAGTTTTATTCAAGCCTTCGATGAAGAAAGTCTTGTTAACAAACAGTGATATAATGACTGGATATTCATAAATACCCATAAGGAAGAAAATGAACCTCAATTACTCTTACTCCATTCACAAAAAATACACTCATAATGGTTTATGGTTCAAAATATAAAACCTAAAAACCCAATGTTTATCTAAGAAAATACTGGAGAATACCTGTACAAACTTGGGAAGATTAAGAAAAAAAACAACAAATACTTTTTTAGAACACAAAAGTACGAACCATAAAAGAAAATACTGATACATTAAACACTTAATCTTCTCAAAAGACACCATTAAGAAAGCAAATAAACAAGCCATAGACTGGGGAAAATGTCTGCAACACATATATTTGATGAAGCGTTCGTATACAGCATATATAAAGAGCTCCTACAAAAACAGCAATTAAAAGAATAATTTAAAAAAGAGTAAAAAACTTGAAGAGTCAGTCTAACAAGACACTCTTTTACTCTCATTAGAACTGCTAAAAACAATTGACGGTGCTAAGTGTGGGCCAATGTGTGGAGCACTAGGACTCATGTGTTGCTGGTGGAAAAACGGAGTAACTTCTTTGGAAAACTGGTTTTCAGTTCCTTATTAAGTTAAACATACATTTACACGATGACCCAGCAATTCCACTCTGGTATTTACCCAAGAATAATGAATACAAATATTTATTGCAGTGGTTCTCAACTGATGAATTTTGCCACTGCCTTCCCTCCACCCCCAAAATCAAGGAACACTTGGCAATGTCTGGAGACATTTTTGATTACTGCAACTAGAGAATTCCACTAGCATCTAGTAGGTAGAAATCAGGGGTGCTGCTAGAAACCTTGCAATACACAAGACAACCCCTGACAATAAAGATTTCCCACCCCAAAAGTCAATAGTACTGAGGTTTATGAGCTATGGTTTACACAAAAACTTGTAAATGAGCTATCACAGTAGACTTATTCCTAACTGGAAAATCCCAAATATCCATAAACACGTGACTGGATAAACAATTGTGGTGTACTCACTCAATGGAATAGTAATCGGCAATATGAAGAAGCAAGCTATTGAAATATACAACGATGTGAATGAATTTCAAAAACATTTTGCAGTGAAAAAAGCAAGACATAAAAGACCACTCTGTTCGATTCCATTTATATGAATGTCTAGGAAAGACAAAACAGAGAACAAATCAGTGGTTTCCTGGAACTGGAGGCAGAGAGTGGCAACGGATGGCAAAGGGTCAGAGCGAACTTTTTGGAATGATAGAAATGTTTTATATTTAGATTGTGATGATGGATACACTGGAACATACTTTTTTCAAAATTTATTGAAATGTACTCTTAAAATGCATGCTAATCTTGTCTCAGTAAAGTGGATTTTAACAAAACAGTTTGTAGGAAATGCATTTTATTTGTAGATCAATTTGGGAAGAATGGATATCTCAAAAATATTGAATCTTCTAATGCATGGGCATGGTTTATTTCTCCATTTATTTAGTTCTTTATCTCAGCAAAGTTTTGTAATTTTTAGAGTAGAAGTTTTCATATATATCTTTGTTACATTACTACAATATATTTTGTATTTTTTGATGCTATTATAAATTGTATTTTAAAAATTTCATTTTCCAGTTTTGTTGCTATGTCTGTTTGCTTTTAACTTATAAAACTATGTAGAACTTCTGATATGAAAAAAAGCTTTAAATAGGTATGGCAGCACCATTTCAAAAACATCGATGAAGAGATCTGGGTTCATTTAAAGGAAATGTCCCAGCAAACATTATGCGTTGTATTTTCTACAATGTCTACTAGGTTTCCAGCACATATACTACCAGAGTGTTGTCAGGCCTCAATATTTATAGAGTGAGGTGGGCTCACTATGACTCTGACATTCTGTATGGCAGCCATGAAGTTTTCCTAGTTATATCTCCCTTTAAAAAACAGCTTCCCAGAGAATGCAGTTAGTTAATAGTTTCTGAGGGTTCCTGTGTGAGACTCTGCCTCTTTTTCTAGAAGGGAGCCCTGAAGCATCCTTATGCTTGGATTACAAATCTCATTCAGGGGGTTTGTCTTGCACATGGATTCTCAGCTTTCTTCTCAAAGACTACATTTTATTTGATCCATGAGTCAATTTACAGCTGCGTAGCCCCCAAATTAATACCTCTCTGTCCATCATGCTGCAAAACCACTCTCACTGGCTGGGAACACTGTTGAGTTTTCAATTTCTCATGGTAGGAGGGCTTTCTTTTTTACAAAAAAAAAAAAAAAAAGAAAAGGAAAGAGAAAGAAAGAAGAAAGAAAGAAAGAAAGAAAGAAAGGAAGGAAGGAAGGAAGGAAGGAAGGAAGGAAGGAAGGAAGGAAGGAAGGAAGGAAGGAAGGAGAGAAAGAAAGAAAGAAAGAAAGAAAGAAAGAAAGAAAGAAAGAAAGAAAGAAAGAAAGAAAGAAAGAAAGAAAGAAAGAAAAGCAGAAAGACTGGGGATTCTTTATGTTTGGTCTGAGTTGTAAGGCTGAGATTGAGAAAGAAAAACAGTATTTTTCTCTTCAAAAGTTCTTTCTTTAATGGAATATGTTTTTTGAAGGCCTTTGTCCAAGTCTCTGGGTCTATAGAAGAAAGGATTTCTGGGTTTCTCATCTCTCATTGGTTTTCTGAAAATGCCTGAGACATATAGTGGTTCTTATTTAGATTCTAACAACACTGCCACGCTCTCCTTCCATTCCTGTGTGGTCTTTTCAGGAACGGGTAATTGCCCTGTGGCTTCCCCACTACCATTCATTCATTCAACAAATATTTATTCAATGTGTGCCATGTGCCAGGCATTTTAATGCATAGTTCATTTTATTAGACAAAATAAAACTAAAGAGCAAAATTAAAGCAAAGCAGTATCGTAGTGTGAATTTTAAAACTTGGAGTAAAAGATGTTTTTTGGTTTTTTTACAGCAATAGGTCAATGGAAGGTTGTATAAGGTGGGTGGTAAGAAAAAGGAGTAGAGTTAGATAACCTGTTGTTCTCTTAATTCTCTGCAGTGTGGTGGAAGCATCTATACCAAGCTGCATCTCAAACTCCACCTGACCCAAATTGAGTTCCTGACATGCACATCTTCAGACTTCTACTCTCACAAAACCCTCCATTTTAGTAAATGTCAGCCCCATTCTTTCACTTTCTCATTTAAAACTTCTAAAGTTCTTCTCAACTCTTCTCTTTTACATCCCATATCCAGTCCATCCGGAAATAGTATTGACTCCACCTTCAAAAAATACCCAAACTCAAACCACTTATCAATTTCCCATGACACTGTAGTGCAAGCCGCCATCATTTCTCCTTAAGTTATTGCAATAGCCTTCTAATTCATTTTCTTGCTTCTGCTCCTGGCACCTATAATCTATTCTCAGGGTTATCCAGAGTGCTACAGGGTTACTCTGCTGCTTAAAATCTATTGCCTCCCTATCTCTGAATAAAAACTGAAAATAAAGCCCTGCCAATGATGTTCAAGGCCCTACATCTTCCACCCTCATTTTCTCTCTGACCTTTTCTGCTATTCTATTTTACTCACTCACTCCCTTTACCTCACTGACCTCCTCCATCACTGAGCATGTACTTGCCTGAGGGCCTCTGCACTTGCTAATCCCATTGCCTGGACCACTCTTCCCCCAGAGACTTAGGTGGCTTTCTCCCTTAATTTTCAGGGCTTACTCAAATTTCACCTTTTCAATGAGGCCTTCTACAGCCACTCTGTCTAAATTTGTACACACCCTCTACCCTTCCCGTAGATATATACATCAATCCTATCTCCATTTCTCTTTTAGTTTTTCTCCTTGGCATTGATATCTACCTAAAATCCTGTATGTTTTACTAATTAATCTCTCTCATTTACTGATGAACAAGATTGTCGGCTTCGTTTTGAATGAATTTTTATCTGTTTTTTTCAGTCCTGTATCCTTGGCACCTAGAACAGTATTTAGTACGTAGTTAGCACTCAAAATATATTTTTTGAGTAAATGAATCTAAGATAATTTTCACAAAATTCCAGCATGAAACATATTTTTCTTTTTTGTTGTTTCTTTACTACAAGTTCAAAGTCATCCTTTTGCTTTTGTTTTTAAACAAAATCAAATGAATGCTTTATAAAGCTTATATACATAACACACGCATACACACACACACACACACACACACACATATCTTTTAAAGGGCCTCAATTCAACCACATACTATGAAGTTCTACTTTTAGAAGTTGCTATAGAAGGAGATTCCACAATTCCCTCAGTAACTCTAATATTTAATTCTCATCATCAAAATAATTCTCATCTTTTTATTCCAGTCCATCTACTCTGGTCTGAATGTGTGTGTCTCCTCAAAATTCATATGTTGGAGTCCTAACGCCCAATGTGATGGCATTAGGAGGTGGGGCTTTGGCAGGTGCTTAGGTCATGAGAGTGGAACCCTCATGAATGGGAGAAGTGCTCTTATGAAGAAGACCCCACAGAGCTTCCTCACTCCCCTCCACCATGTGAGGATACGGCACAAGGTCTGTGGCCCAGAACAGGGCCCACACCCAATCATGCTGGCACCTTCATCCCAGACTTCCAGCTTCCAGAACTGAGAGAGAGAAATTTCTGTTGTTGATAAGCCATCCCGTCTGTGGCATTGTGTCATAGCAATCTGAATGGGCCAAGACACTAGACCTTTCAGCCTTTGTTCAGACCTATTTCTTTGTATCTGTCTTAAGTGGAAATGGGTGGAATTGGCCCCTTTTGGAATTGTTCTCTTCTCCAGATCAAATCATTCCAGCCCCCCTAAGTCTTCCCCCAAGGTTGGATTCATCCGCTCTTTAGTCAGCAACTCGGTGGCTCTTCTGTCAACCCTGCTCAATAAGGAATTTCTCTTGGGCGCAAGCTTTGAGAACTCCAAGACCACTTTAGTGAAACAAATGGAGAAAAACACACACTCTTTATTTGCCACTACAAACTGGCCTCATAATTAATACAATTAATGGAGTTTGCTTTATATCAATTAGGAATAAAATTTTAAATCCATGCCACAAGCACACACATAAATATTATAAAACAACTCCATCTATACCACCACTATGTGTACTCAGGCCCCAGGCTCCCCTGACCTAACACCTATGGCAGCCACCCTGACGCTCTTGTCTCATCACAATCCCTTCAAATTCTCCTCTGCATTGACCACAATTACCTCAGAAAAAAGTCTGGGTCCTTCAGGGTGGCGGCCAAGGCCATTTTTGATCTGGCCTCTGTCTCCCTGTCCAGACTAACCCTCCCTAGTCCTCCCAGGCCTGTCCTTTAGATTTTGCTTACTGAGCTCACGAGAGTTTCCTGAGTATGCACAACCTCATAATTCCTAGTTTCTGTTTATGATGTTTCCTTTGCCTAGACTGTCCTCTCCCAACTTACCTGCCTGACTAACTCTCAATAACCTCTTGGCAGAGGACTCTTTGAAGGGACACAATATAGAACATCCCTTTTAACCATCTCAGTTTTGAATAAATTAAAAAATAAAGTAAAAGAGGAGGGGTTGGGGAGATCAAAAGCATTCTTTGATTGCTCTTGGAGCCTGGATTGGAGGTCATGGCTTTAGGCCTGTGAACACTGTGGGGGTGCTAATAAAGAACCCCAGAGTTGGGCAGCTCACTAGCCCAGTGCAGCAGCGCTGGGTGGGATGAAGCCTTGCACAGTGGCTGAGGGAGAGACTTCCTTAGTGACCCAGAGTGATCCTGGAGAAGCACTGCCTCATGTACACCATGCGGGCAGCAGATCCCAGGAGAAAGAGAGAAACTGAGCCTGATAAGCACAGTGAGATTTTGCCAACTTTCTAGTTAGGCCACTCATTTCCTTTTCACTGGGACAGAGTCAGTTAAGAGGCAGAAAGAGACCAGGAATGTGCTTTAAAAATATTCTTCCACACAGACACCCAAAGTGGGAGAAAGGCGATCCTAACATTCTTCAGGCCTCACTCCAATGCGGACTCGTGCGTTTCCTCCTCTAGCTTTACTCAGAGGTTGAGAGGCTCTTTCCTCTTCTCAGTGGTCCTCAGTCAGGGCCGATTTCCCCCCCAGAGGACTTGAGGCAATGGACTGGAGACATTTTTGGGTATCTCAACTGGGAGTGGGTATGCTACAGGCATTTAGTGGGTAAAGACCAGGGATGCTGCTAACCCTCCCGCAATGCCCAGGATAACCCTCCAAATAAATAATTATCCAGCTTAAAATGTCATTAGCGACAAGGCTGAGAAACCTTGCCCTGGGCATACACTGCTTCTACTTTGTACCCTCCCACACTTACTGTCTTAAAACTCCAAAACACAAGCCTTATGTATTTCAGTTTTGGATTTCCAGCACCTAGTAGGTGATCAATAAACATTTGTCAAAAGACTTAATGAATGAATGAGTCGGCTCCTAAACATTAAAACTACAAGGAAATACTCAACCAACTCTCTGGATGACCTAGAGACCATTCACATCCCAGGGCTACTAATTTGGAGGCTAAATGCATGATATCTGTGAACTTCTAAAATTCCAATTTTTTATGAGTAGAGGCCTAGATTGTATCAGATTCCCAAAGAAATCTATTACTCCAACAGTGTGAAAAACCACACTTAAGACACCTGTTTAAAATCATACTTTGAGAACTAGTGCATCAGCCCCTCTTTCTAGGAAAGGTCTAACCATACCTGTCTGTCATAAAAGAATTACCTTGTGGTTCTGACTCATCACACTCAAATTTAAGAACCACAAGTGCTTGTTTTCATACCCAGAGCCTCCTGCCTTTGATTTCCTCATTGTTTTGTTATTGTTCCTGACCCTTAGGTCACATTTGCTGTGCTGACACATTGGTAGCCTTTTAATATTGTACCCTGAGCATTTCTTTAATCAGTCTCACTCCATTTTGTTTCTAATTATGCATTGAATTTGCCAGGACCACATTCAATTTTAATAGGAACACTAGAAATGATCTGTCCACTGCAGTCATTTGACAGATGAAAAAATAGAAGCCAGAAAAGAGATCAATCAATTGCTCAATATCAGGGAAAGTGCAAGGGGTCAAGAACAGATCTTTTATTGCCTGGCTTAGCTTGATTTTCAGCATGTAAGCTGATGTTCTATCTATCATGGCATCCTACCCATTACCCACTTGCCATCTTGCTTCTTAAGAAATTTTGGCTCTTGTATGTAAGGGAAACTGCCTGCCGTTTCTTGAAATGTGGTCATAGCAAAAAATGAGAGCGAGAAAGAGACAGAGAGAGAGAGAGAGAGAGAGAGAATATTGTACACAAGTCAATGAACTGAGTAATAATTACTGAACTTGGAACAGACCTCAAAGAGTTCCTTGCACAATATGTCTTAATGTAGAATTCTTGGAAAATCAGGATCACTAAGGGTGTTCTCTCCTCTTTGGTGAGAACACAATTTCACAGGTCCCAGCACTGCTGTGTATCCAGGTCTGGCTTGGACAGGTCTAATCAGCTGGGGTCTCAGGCTACGAGTCCCAGAGAGCAGAGGAGGCATGCACAATGGAAGCTAAAATATTGACCCAGTAGGCAAATTGACAGCAGGGAAGCAGAACCCTGTCTCCGACCAGGAAAAAGCATATCTTCACACATCACACATCATTCTTTCTACCTGGTGCTAACCCTGCAATTCAGAATCACCTGTTCTGCCCTGTTACAGACATGTACAAAGGATTTCCTGTGAGAAAGAGGAAACATCTCTCAAGCCTGGTTGCTTCTTAAAATTTTCGCCATTCAGTAGTGATAAAATCTTCCGCTAAATATTTACATTTCTAAACCTTAGTTTCCTCATTTGTAAAAAATATAATAATAGTGGTAACCACCTCATAAGGTGCATACAGCATGCTTAGCTACTGTATAGAATCAAGTAAGCTCTTAATAAACGTTTACTATTAATATTTGAATATTTTTAATGGTATTGCTTTGGAGGGTAGCAATATTCCAGCCAACCATTATATATATTTTTAGTTTCTTGAAGAGTTCATAAACTCTGCTTGGAAACTGATTTTTCTCTTTCACTAATTTAGATGAAACATCTTGACATTTCAGACAGGAATTTTACCACTGCGCAAAAGGAGAAGTTAAGGGGGATTTAATTTAATTTTAGCAATCTACTAATCAAAATTGCTGTTTAATTCCCCAATTCCCCAGTTGACCTGTATAAAGATGATTCAGTACATGGAATGGATACATTTTGACTAAATTAATTTGAATGCTATCTTAGTTTTACAAGTTACTTGTTAGCATTTAATATTATTGATTCCCCAAAGCTGTATGGAGTAACTGATGTGGGAGTGTGGTGCTGACTGTGCAGCGAAATCTGTGTAAGGAGAAGAGGAAAATAAAAGCATAAACCAGCTCAACTGCCTTAATTAATTTGAGTAGTTAGACACAAAAATAAGCCCTTCCAGTTAAGGCTTTAAAAACAATTTTTTTTCTGGCTTGGCTCTTTCAGGGGGTGTGTGTGTGTGTGTGTGTGTGTGTGTGTGTGTGTGTGCGTTTATATTCTATATTTTGGGACTATGGGAGAATTTGTATGAACAATTAAACAGCAAGGCATTGGAACTTTTTCTTTCTTTTGGACTTGGAAGCACAGTTCTGTTCATCATGTTCTTGGGTTCCTGGCACTAGGCA
This sequence comes from Rhinolophus sinicus, assembly GCF_057876585.1. Lineage (NCBI taxonomy): Eukaryota > Metazoa > Chordata > Mammalia > Chiroptera > Rhinolophidae > Rhinolophus > Rhinolophus sinicus. The sequence goes on from NC_142504.1 coordinate 30,335,069, forward strand.
GATATTCTTTCTTGTATAATTTCTTATTTTTTTCCCTTACAATCCCAATGCCTATTCCCTTCACTAATAGATAGGCACTCTAATTTACTTAATGTGTCCTTGGGTACACACATATCTTTGACAACAGTGTTAATATGCGCATTGCTTTTGTCACTCAAAGCTATGGTTTTAAGATCTAGCCATGTTGCTGTACGTACACGGTTCTAACTGCTCTATGGTATTCCAAGTATGCATTTGCTGCATTGTATTTATATGTTTTCCTAGTGATGGCACCTAGGTGGCCTCCAAGTCCCTCAACCCATACCGCCTCATGTGAGGATCCTTCTATGTCACTGTTTATGGGTCTGTCAGAATGTTTTTTGAGGTGTAAACTCAGGAATGGGACGGAAAGGTCACTGGACAGAGGAATATATACAGAGGATGTCAAAAAAATGTTTACACATTTTAAGAAAGGAAACAACTATTAAAATTATGCAGATTTTCACTTTCAGCACCTCTTGTAATTGCAGACGTCAAACATGACTTGCATTCATCTTATCAGTATATATTGGTATTACAATTTTAATAGTTTTTTCCTTTCTTAAAATGTGTATACTTTTTTTGGATATATATATATATATATATATATATATATATATATATATATATATATATACCATGTTTCCCCAAAAATAAGACCTAGGTGGACAATCAGCTCTAATGAGTCTTTTGGAGCAAAAATTAATGTAAGACCCGGTCTTATTTTATTATAATATACGACCAGGTCATATAATATAATATAATATAATATAATATAATATAATATAATATACTGTAATATAATATTGGATCTTATCTTAATTTTTGCTCCAGAAGATGCATTACAGCTGATTGTCCGGCTAGGTAGGGGAAACACGCTATATATATATATATATATATATATATATATATATATATGACAGACTACTTTCTAAAATGGCTATTCCTGTTTCCACCCCTACCTCTAGATTTCCTGTTTCCACCTAGATCTCACCAACACTTGATATTATCTCATTTCTAATCTTTGCCTCTCTGATCAGCAAAATATGATATTTCATTGAGTTTTAATTTTCTCTCTGCCTCTCCCCGCCCCCTGATTACTAGTGAGGTTGAGCATCCCTTCATACATTAGCCATTTGGGTTTTCCATTTTGTGAACCACTTCTGTAGTCATGGTTCTTTTTTTTTCTGCATTTTTATTTTTGCAGTTACCTGGAGCTCTCTGTTTATTCTAGTTTTAGAGCTAACAAATATTTTCTTCCAATGACCTCTCTGTTAGCCTTGTCTATGGGGTCCTTCACTGAACAGAAATTTTAAAATTTTATGTAGTTATAGCCATCAGTTTTGCACAGTATTGTTTGTGCTTCATTGATCCAAGAAGGCATTCCTCAAGACGAAGTTAGAAAATATTACTTTACATTCTACTTATTAGCTTTATAGTTTAACCTTGTACATTTTGGTCTTTAATTCATTTGGAGTTCCACCTTTGTGTATGGTGTGAAGTAGAGAACCTCTTTACTCTTCTTTACATAGTAAACCAGCACAGCCAGTATCATATATTAAAAAACACTTTTTCTCTGCTGCTTTGTAATGCTTCCTTAATCATATACAAGGTTTTATGTGTACAAGGGTCTGTTTATGAGCTCTCTTGTTTAAACACTGGTCTCTTTGTTCTTGTACCAATACCACATTGTTTTTATTGCTAAGCTCGGGGTGTATCTTAAAGCCTAAGGTGGGTCATCCTCCTTTGCTCTTCTATTTAAAACTTGTCCTAGTAATTTGGTAACTTTTGTTCTCTCACATAAATCTTATAATCAGTTGATTAAATTCCTAAAAACGTATTGCTAGAATTTTATTAACATTTTCAGGTCAACATTAGAAAAAAAATTATGCTGTCATTTAAACTCTTTATTTGCTCAGACTTTCTTTTGCATTTTTAATAGACTTGAAAATTTTTCCATGAAGTTTTGTACATTATACACTTGAGTTAGTTCCTACACACTGTGGTTTTAGTTGTTACAATAAATGGTATCTCCTTTCTATTAATGCTTTTGAGCAAATTATTGCTATTTGAAAATTTTAAACCAATGTTCTTTGGCAAACTTGCTAAACTCTTGCATACTTCTAATAGTTTAAAATTGTGTCTGCTATGCCCTTTGAATTTTTTATGTAAATATGAAAAATGGCAGTTGTTTGTGGCATTCTAATCCTATACCGCTTAATATGTTTTTTAATATTGTTTGCCAAGAACTTCTGGTATCATATCAAATATGATGACATAGCAGCCAACCTTCAAATCTTCTCCATAAAGTATAATGTTGGCTATAAAGTTTTAGTAGATAGACTATCTAGAGAAAAAATTTTGTTTTAGTAACAGTTTTTAAAAATCGTCTTTTATCAATTTATTTTGCCAAGCTATTTGGATAACAGACTTCTTCTTTTAGTCCCTTAATGTGTAGATTTTCTTATGTTAAACTACCTATGCATTTTCAAGAGAAAAACCTTGATCATATTATTGTTTTTTAAAATACACTGCTTGATTCCATTAGCTAATAATTTTATTCAGAATTTTCTCATTTATATTTACAAGTAAAATGGATCTACATATTTTTTTCATTTTTATACTGTTTTTATCTGGGTTTGAAATCAAGTTTTTACTGGTTCTATAAAGTTACTTAGGCAGCTTTCCCTTTTTTTCCTTTTTTTTGGAATAACCCATAAAGTTCAACAGTTCTTTAATAATTTAGTAAAACTCAACTGTAAAAATGCTTTGATTACTATAAAAATTAATTGTATTAGTCTATTAAACTTTTCTGTTTCTTCTTGGGCCAATTACACATTTTACGTTTTTTTCTCAAAATTTATGTATTTTACGTAGATTTTGTTGTTGTTATTCTCTATTTCATTGTTTTATTTTAACTTTATCTTCAAAATCCTCCTTTCCCTTTTTTTAACTTTGAGTTTGCTCTGTTGCCCCTTTTTCTTGCTTTCTTAGTTGAATTATTAGGCCATTTGTTTTCAGACTTCCTTGTTTTTTATTTTAATTTTTTTTATTGGGGAACAGTGTGTTTCTCCAGGGCCCATCAGCTTCAAGTCAAGTCATTGTCCTTCAATCTAGTTGTGGAGGGCACAGCTCAGCTCCAAGTCCATTCACTGTTTTCAATCTTTAGTTGCAGGGTGCACAGCCCACCATCCCATACGGAAATTGAACCCAGCAACCTTGTTGTTAAGAGCTCTCGCGCTAATCAACTGAGCCATTCGTCTGTCACTGGCAGCTCAGTGGCAGTTAGTTGTCTTCAATCTAGTTGTCTGCCCTTCAATGGAGGGCGCAGCTCACTGGCCCATGTGGGAATCCAATCGGCAACCCTGTTGTTAAGACCTCGCTCTCTAACCAACTGAGCCATCCGGCCACCCTGAGATTTTCTTGTTTTTTTGATAAATATATTGAAATCTTTTGAATTTCCTCCACATTCCACATTAGCTATGTTTTGATTGCCCTTTCATCACCCCGTTGGTGACAGAGGCATCCTCTAACCTAAATAGAATGAGATGGCTGAACACAGGACATCTGACATTGGACAGATGAGATTGTCAACAGTGTATTTAGTCACATATACTCTTAGCCTGGGAGGAGGACACCACACACCATGGAGGTCCACAAGAGTAGCACTTGAGAACAGAGTGAACAAGCAAGGGCTGTCAGAGGCAGGCTTTGAAAGAGCAAGAAGGTAAGGTGACCCTTGGTTCTGGAAGGAGAATATGTGATTGGATTCCTTGAATAATTTCATAGGCTGTCAAGGGAGTAAAACCCATTTGGTTGAGGACCAGGTGAGGAGTAGCTAGTCCAGCTGATATGGCAACTAATCAGGTGGGGAGCCTTTCCCACAGCATCATATCTGGTGAGAGCAGGGAAACTCACAGGCCTTTTAAAGCACATAATAGTGAGAATTGATTTCAAGCCTCACACCGCAAGCTAAATTCTAATATGTAATGTTTTCTATGTATTTTATACATTTTCCTATGACTGCCTCTTTAACCTAAAAGTTATTTAGTAATCTTCATCCTCATCTCTCTGTGTATCCAGCTATCTAATCTTTTGGTTTCCACACATACAGCATTTTAGAAGCTATTCTTTCACATTGTTTTAAATATATAAATTTATTTCATTATGGTCCGAAAATGTAGACTGTGTGATATTGAAATTTTGGAATTTGTTGAGGAATTTTCTTCCTGTATGGCACACTCACTTTTTGTGATTGTTCCATTTGTGCTTTAAAAGAACATACATTTTTTTTTGTTTGATAGGTACAAACTTCTATGCATATCTATTGGTTCAAATGTATTAGGCTATTTAAATATTTCAAATTGTTGCTTATTTTTGACCCTTGGTAGATGAATTGCTAGGAGTTATTATGTTTTAAAATCTCCAGCTTGCTGACCCTACTCGATATTTTCCTGATACTGTGTTTCCCCGAAAATAAGACCTAGCTAGACAATCAGCTCTAATGCATCTTTTGGAGCAAAAATTAATATAAGACTCGGTCTTATTGTACTATAGTATAAGACTGAGTATAATAATATAACATAACATAACATAATATAACATAACATAACATAACACTGGGTCTTTTATTAATTTTTGCTTCAAAAGACGGATTAGAGCTGATTGCCAGGCTAGGTCTTATTTTCGGGGAAACACAGTAGGTAGTATCCTAAACTTTTATTTTCAAATTTTTGAATCTTTTCATTTTAAATCTACGTCTTCTTAAAAGCATGTTGTTCAATTTTTGTTCTCTTATCAAACCTGAACATTTATGGTTTTTGACTGGTGAGTTTACTCATATTATTGTAATTATTTTTCTACTGGGACTTACGTCTACTATATAATTTTGTGTGTCCTCTTTATCATTATATTTGTTTTTTTTTTCATCTTTTTTCTCTACTGTATCATATAGCTCTTGCTTCCACATTATATAGTACTCTCATCCTACCTTTTACTCCAGTCTTCCCTACATTGATCAACTTTATGTGGGTATGAGCTATGGACACCTTGCCTCACCTGCATCTGGTATCTCCTGCTTCTTGCTTGCCTGAGGCAGCAGCACGGAATAGGCGGTTTATTCATGGACAGCCTGAAAGTGTGAATTTGCATCCCATTAGACAATACACTTCCTTCTTCCAATCCTTGGGCAGATGAGTGAGGAACATTTTCCATAGCCCCTTAGAGGGTCTCTCATGGGAACCATTCTTCATTTGTCTGTAGCTTTTGTTGGTTTTCCCTCCTTTTCTTCTTTTTCACTCTCCCAGATCCCCACTCCTGTTCACTGCAATCATTTCTCAAATAAACAATCTGTATGTAAGCCCTCGTCTCAGATTCTGCATCTTGGGGGTACCCAGGTTAATACTCCTAACTTGCTTAAAAATGTGGACTTTCTTTCAGCTGGCTTGAGAGAGTTATATACTATAGTTTTATTTTTCACTGATACTTAACTTATAGAAACGAATAATTTTCTCACCAATTTCATGAGCTAATAATATCTCTATGTGCCACTATCTCCCCTCAAAAAAAAAAAAAAAAACAGATGTAACTTAAGTGTGTTCTCACTTTTCTCTGGTCATTCTGCTCTGGGCCATTTTGGTATCACATAATTTTTTCATTTGGAATTATTATAGATATATTTTGTTTCTCTTCCTTATTCTTGCATTTTAGTGTGAAATCAAACTTTACTCCCCGTGTATCTATAGTATCCTCCAAGATCTATTTTTCTTCCTACTGGAAATATGTGTCCAAGACATATTTAATGAGAATTTTATATTATAAATTTTCTCAGCCTTACGTCACTGAGAATATCCTAAAACCAAGTTTAACACTTTATGTTAATCAGTAACACAAATATTACTTTCTTGTTTTCTTCCATCTAGGGTCGCTGTTGAGAATTTGGATCATATTAATAGCTACCATGTACAGAATGAATACTATATTCAAGAGAGTGTTCTAAGCAATATATGTATATATATGTTAACTCGTTGAAAGTTGATGATAGTGATTTCGTTTTTGTTTCTTTGTAGGTATAATACCTTGTCCCCATCCCTCACCCCATTTTGAAAGCTTGTAGAATTTGTGTTTTTTGGTTGATGATCTTAAATATTATTATATCGTGCCCACTTTGTGATATTTTTCATTTACTTTATTTACCTGTCTATGAGGCATTTTTATCTAAGGTCTTATATATTTCCTTAGTTCTAAAATAATCCTTGTTTATTGTTCTTCAAATATGTCCTTTCCTTGATTTACTTGTTTTTGTTTTTTCTAGCTTTATTGAGATATAATTGACATATAACATTGTGTAAGTTTGAGGTGTACAATATGATGATTTGATACACTATATATTGTGAAATGATTACCATGATAAGGGTAGTTATCCATCACCTCACATAATTAGCTTTTGTGTGTGTGTGTGTGTGTGTGTGTGTGGTGAGAACATTTAAGATCTACTGTCTTAACAACTTCCAAGTATACAATATAGTACTGTTAACTACTATATTCACCATGCTGTACATCAGGTCCCCAGAGCTTATTCATCTTATAATTGGAAGTTTGTACCCTTTGACCAACATCTTCCCATTTCTCTCACCCTGCACCCCTGAGACCCTGGCAACCACCATTCTACTCTCTGTTTCTCTGATTCAGCTTTTTTAGATTCCACATATAAGTGATATAATACAGTGTTAATCTTTCTCTTACTTATTACACTTAGCATAGTACCCTCAAGGTCTATCCATATTGTCGCAAATGGCAGGATTTCCTTCCTGTATTTATTTGTTCCCTCTTCCCAAGACTCCTATTATATAGATATCAACTTTTTTAACAAAACCTTCTATCCTCTGTATCTCTTACCTTTCCTTTTATAGTTTCCTGTCTGCTGCTTCCTGGGAGAGTTCTCCATCTGATCTTCCAGTTCCCTAACTCATCTTCAGGTATATTGAGGTCTTTATTCCAACTCTAATGTTTAGATGCTCAGTTTCCTGTACTGATTCATTCTTATAATGATGTGTGTCTGTTTTGTGTTACTAATAATTTCCTTTGTTTCTTTGAGGATTTTTATTACACTTAATTTTTTTTCCTTCTCTCTAGTACCTTAATTGTGTTTCATCTAGTACAGGTTGTTCAGTTTGTCTTCTTTTATAGTGCCTGAACCTTCAAAAATTGCTACTTTGGCTGGTAATCTTTCCAACCTGAAGCAGTAAAAGCCTAGGCCCTGTCTAGCACCCATCACAGTGTACTTGGCATTGAGGTGAGGATGCTCCTCACTGAGGAATGTCTCTGGTGTTATAATTTACCCTCTATTGCTCATTCTGTTCTCCCCACCACTGACTAGACAGTCTGCTTTGAAATCTTTCCATGCCTTGGCCTATGTCACTATGTCACTAATTGTTAAGAACCGTCTCTCTGAATTACAGTTGCCTCTCCCATGGGAAAGGAGAAGGGGAGAGGGGGTGGAGAATGTTGAGGGCTGGACTGGCTGACATGGTTTTTATCACTTTCCACCCAAGCTAGAGAGCGTGACGACTCTGAGCCAGAGCACAGAATGGCCCCTTGCCCTGGACTGCCATGCCCCTTACACCTGGGTCTAACTTCCGTCTGTCTTTCCAGGAGCTTCTCAGAGTTTCAGCTTCAGGTCCTAGGATTCCTCAACCTTTTTCTTTCTCTTTTGGCATCACCAGGAGTGAGACATGGGAAAGCCAGCACCTAGAGATAGTTCATTTTGTTGACTGAACCAAAGCACTTTCTTGGTACTCCTAATTGTATCCCAGCTTTCACCTACGAAAAGTGTCTAAGAAAATATGTCTGCCTAGAGATATTTAAGGCTGAGTCTCACCCAGAAAGTTACAGCTCTACAATAACAAAAGAGGGTATTTCACAGTCTTGAGGTGGCATTTTTGTGCCAAACTGTGTAGCTTTTAGAAAGAATATAGCCAGAAAAAGATGGTATGATGGGTCTTGACAAGTACATAGACTCAGCCATATGTATCGGCTTCCAGTAACCCTGTAGAGGGTTTTTCATTCTTTTCTCTCTTTCTTTTCTTCTTTTCTTCCCCTCTCCCTCTCTTTCTCTCTTTCCTGCCTGCCCCCCTCCTACCCACCCCCCATGTAAAATAATCAGAAGCTGCTTGCCCATGGAAAAGGGCAAAAAGAAACTTTCCACCATGGTCAGTGGATTATCTCTAGACAAGTATAACTGATTTGACTCTAAAATTAAAATGTTGCAATGCTATTTTCCAACAACAATAGGTGATTCTTATAAGCAAAGCATTATATGGTTCTTCTTTGCTTTTCTAATTTTAATGTCCCCTCTGATTTCTACCATGAATGTGCTTCTTGCCAGAAGGAAACCAGATAATTGAATAAAGACTGCTGGATTAGTCACTCCAAATTACCTATAGTCTACAAAAGAAAAAAATTACCAGGAAACTGCAGTCAATTTTTATTTTCTCCCAAATGAAAATGTGCAGGGGACTATCCAGAAAATGTTATTTTATTTGCAATCTACATTTATGGAAATCCACAAGAATAAATGGTTTCCAATAACATCTTCTTCCCTCCTTTGTAAGTAGATAATTAACTGACTGGTACACTTTCCAAAAGAAGGATTTCACCAAATAACGACCTTTGTGAATGCAAATGCACAAAGCACACACTTGCTGAATAGAAAAATAAATCTACCCCCAAAAGAGCAAGAATATACTTAAGTAGCAGCTTCTTTGAAATAATGTTATTCATTTACTTCAGATTTTCTTATTCAGATGTTCTCAATTTATTCAATAAAGAAAATGGTTTTTAAAGTTTTTCTTTTGTATTTTTTAACATATAAATTAATTTCACTATGACCAGAACCTATTTCAACTTATTAATCTGTCCTTCAGGGTATGTCCTAATCATTTCCTCCCCTCTTTCTATGCCACTGTCACATTCTTATTCTCTGTATCAGTTACTGTTGCTGCATAACAAAACACCCCTACACTCAATGGCTGAAAACAATTATTTTGTATGTATCATGTATTTGTGGGCTGGCTGGGGTTAGTTGGGGCTCAACTGCTTCCCTGCTTTCTCTCTGTAGGCTATCCTTCTTCTCTTAGTGATGCAGAGGAAGTCCAATCACACAGTGCTTCCAAAGTCCCACTAACATTCTATTGGCCACAGTAAGTCACATGGGCAAGTCCAGAGCCAAGGGATAGGAGATGCAGAGTAGGAGAGAAAGGGAGGGAATATTTGGAGCAGTCATTTAACCTACCTCATCCCCTTATTCATATATTATGACACGTAAACCTCTTACCTGCTTTTGATGACTGTAGAGTCATCTTTGTCAAATGTTTCCAGTATACACGTCCCACACTCGTCTTCCTTAAGCATGACTTTATCATGCAATTCATCTGCCATAAAATCATGAATTGGCCACAATTTCCAATGATACTGTATCTAACGTCTTCCTGTCATTCAAAACCCTTTGTGATGTGGACATTCTTCATTTCCTCAATATACACCCTCCACTTTAATGAAGCCAAACTCTTAAATATTTCATAAACATCCTTTATTTATTCTCATCTAGGTACCTTTGTTCATATAGTTCCTTTCACCCCAAATGCCACCTCCTCTCTCTAGTCCTAATTACATCACTTCCACAAAGTTCCCTAGGTAATTTCCCTATCTTGTCTCCTTTTAATGCTATTGAATCAATGTCTTACTTCTCCCAGGGGAAGATTTGCTATTCATTTATTGATTCAACAAAGTTTTCCTTTGTACCGTATTTACTGGGTGTCAAGCATTGTAGTGAGTGTTGAAGATAACACAGTGAAAAAGACCCAGCCCCTGTCCGTCACGCTGGTTGACAATCTCTTAAGGAATATTAAGGCGTGACTGAGCTGCAGACAGGTGAACATGGGCACAGGAATACACAGGAGGAACATTTTATCCTGTCTTGGGGGACTATGGGCAGATATTTGGAGAACAAGTTGTCTGTGGTTAAATCTGTGTGATGAGTGAGAGTTATTCAGGTGAAAGGGGATTATTAGAAAGCATTAACGGCAGAAGGAACTAAGGTAAGGAAGAAAGAGTCAGCGTATTTGGAGAGCTGCCCGTAATTCAGTGTGGTTGGGGCATTGAATGTGAGACAGAGAGAGGAGGGAGATAAGGCCAGTGAGGAATGCTGTGTGTAAGGAATCGGAAACTCATATTGAGACCAGCAGGGAAGTAGGCAGTGTGTTTAAACAGGGGTATGACGTAATCAGATTAGTGCTTGGATTTTTAAAAATTAAAATATAATTGAAATATTACATTAGTTTTGGGTATACAGCATGATTTGACATTTGTATATACTACAAAATGATTACCAGTTAACATTCATCACTACACAGTTGCAATGTTTTTCTTGTGATGAGAACTTTTAAGTTCTACTCTCTTAGTAACTTTCAAATATGCAATGTGCATTATTAACTAGTTACCATACATTACACTCCCAATAGTTATTTATTTTATAACTGGAAGTTTGTACCTTTCAACACCCTTCACCCATTTCCCGCCCCCCCCCCCCCCACACCTCTGGCAACCACCAATCTGTTCTCTGTATCTATGAGTTCATTTTTTGTGGCTTTCCCTGTCTGACTTATTTCACTTAGCATAATGCCCTTAAGGTCCAACCATGTTGCCACAAATGGCAGGATATCCTTCTTTTTTTATTACTGAATAATATTCCAGTCTCTCTCTCTCTCTCTCTCTCTCTCTCTCTCTCTCTCTCTCTCTCTCTCTCTCTCTTTCTCACCACGTTTTCTTTATCCATTCATCCATTGATGTACATGTAGTTTGTTTCCAGGTCTATTGAGATAATGCTATTATAAGTAACTCTGCAGTGACATGGAGGAGCAGATATCTTTTCGAGTCCTTTTGTTTCCCATAAGTGGAATTGCTGAAGTGTATGGTAGTTCTATTTTTAATGATTTTAGGGAACTCCATGCTGTTTTCCAGAGTAACTACACCTGTTTACATTCCCACCAACAGTGCACAGGGTTCCCTTTTCTCTACATCCTCTCCTGTGTTAGATTTTTAAAAACAGATTAGTGTTTTCAAAGATCATCTTGGCTGCTCTGTGGACCATGAATTGAAGGGAGATAAGAAGAGAAGCAAGGAGACCTGTTCAGGAGGATGTTATAATAATCTGGGCGAGAGATGAGTGTGGATAAACCAAAGTAGTGGAAAAAAGTAGTTGATTTCAGAGTTATTCAGAAGTGTATTGAACAGAACTTGGCTATTAAATGAAATAAGGGTGCAAAGCCAGTAGTGGTGCCACCAGTTTGGAGAGCCCGAGAAGAAGAAGAGGATATATGGAGAAGGGAGAGTAGGCTAGGAGCAAGATGAGGAGATGGATGATGAAGGGTGGTGGTGGGGGTGTCACACCTTGACACTAATTAAAGAATAATGCTTGTTTGCAATATCACCAAGCAGGCAGGTAGAGAGGCCCTTCCTAGAACCCCTGGAATCACTCCACATCGGCCTCCTCATGAGTGGGAGTAGTTCAAGCCACAGGGGCGTGGGAGGAGTGCTGTGGCCCAGTGTTGCCTGAGATCCAGATCCCAGGAGTGGTTACTACAGATGGACCACCAAGTTGCCGAAGGTAAGTCTATGGGTGTCTGTGTATTCTTTCCTGATTAGACTTAGAATAGTGATAGTTATCACAATTCCACATTTCTCAAATACAATCTAGTGGTGGGGTTCCTGAGAGATGAAGCACATCTCTACGCATTTAATGTTGCCAAACTTATAGTGCTCTACTAAGCAAGAAATGGAAGAATTAAGTCTGAAAAAGTTAAAGTTGGTTTTGCATTTAAAAGAATTTATATTCCTCTTGAGGAAACTGAAGTATTTATCCATTATATATTGAGAAATAAAATTGTCTTTCATGGAAGAATAATAAAAATGTATATACTGGATCTTAGATACAAAGGCAGACTTACAGAGTTTTTATGTTAATATCAGTGACATTGGAAGAAGTTGCCCCAAAAGAAAACAGTGCCCATAGAAATGACAGCTACACACTCAAGGGAGGGAACTGTGTACTGATGGTTTGCAATATATTCAGCTACTGGATAGAGCAGTGATTCAAGGCCCTCAGCTGTGCAAAAGGCTATTATATCACTCACCACCCACCACCCCCCAACCAGGGCAGGATTCTTCTCTCTGGTATGTTCATAAAGAATCTGTTCAGTCTCGTTTTAAAGGTCTTAACCGTGGAGGTTTTAATCACCTCCTTTAGAAGACTCTTCCCTCCTATCTTAGGAAGTATGTCCTGAAGGGAAATGCACTGATACTTAACCCATATTTTACTTGTTATAATTTCCTATTACCCTAATTAATACCTTTCACTGAGCCTTTCCTTGTGACTCATCCACCAAGTATCACCTCTTCCTCTGCGGTGTTTTCGCCATTCAGATCCCTTGCATGTGGACAGTTATCCTGAGTTTCTAGTCAGTCTTAATAGTTAGGAAATGTTTAAGCCTGTAGTACTAATAAATCAGATCAAGGTATAATTAGAGGCTTAACTCTGTGAAGAGAAGATGTAACCCATTTGTTAATAACATCACTTAGGTCTTTTGAAAACATTCTTGCCTAAAATAACTGAGTCAAATTAAGAACTAGCCTTAAACAAAATGTCAAAATAATGGCCTTCTAGGATATTATGAGCCCAATTCCTTCACTGAAAGTACAGCTAAGAATGCTCTGTAGCTTTCTGCTAGTTATTCCAGAGGGCACGTTGACTCCTAGCTTCTCCAAAGTTGATGAAAATTCAGATGTAATTCATATTCATTGTGCTAGATAAGTTTATTTAATCCCCATATTATACTCATTTTATAGGCAACTACACCGAGGCTAAGGGATATTAAGTAAGTGCCCAAGGTCACACAGTAGAAAGTGACAGACTCAGGATATAGCCCAGGTCTTTTGACTCCAAATCCTGAGCTCTTGAAATTTCATTCACCTGATTGTAAGATGATAAGATGATTACTTAGTGGGCTTGAGTCTCTCCACGACACCACAAGGCCTTAGCAAAGTATCTGCTTCATACTTTTCTGTTGTGCCATAAAGCATATGACTATTAAGAACAAACATGTTTATGGATGTATAAGAGCATGGAATTCATATTCTCCACCTTGAACTAATCCATGCCTCCTTGCCCAGCCTACTTCACATTACTCCTTTTGTGTTCTTGTACATATGGCCACTACCCCCTTCTATAGACGAAGTGTTCGAAAAGTTTTCCAAAGATTGCACAGTAGAAAGTGGCTAAGCTCAACATCAAACACAATCTCTCTCTGACTCCAAAGCCCTTCCTTTATTTGTTGAAAAGGAACCAAGGAAGCTCTACCTAGCCTCCTCATAGGGATGTTGGGGACGGGGGAGATAGCCAAAGAGTGATTGCAACATGTTTTGCAAAGTAAAAAGTGCCAGTGAAAAACTGATAGTATCCACCTACTCCATAGGAATTGCACTCATGATGAATATTAAGGCTCACTAAATCAGTGTTTCTCTTATCACTCTCCTAAATATGCATTGTCATCTCTTATGTATTGTAATCTGTGCAGTGATAGCTAGTGCTAATTCTACTGCTACTTGGATAAACTATGTTTAAAGTTAAAGTTAATATTTTTAATAAAGAGATCATTCTGTATAATTAAATACAATTTCAATACAGCATGTAATCTGACAAACACTACTTCAGTCAGGTGATCAAGGTCAACATCAACAGTGGTAAGTTATGTTGATAGCACCCTTGATATCATGGGATTAAAAATGGCCCTTTATTTCTGTGGTCTTGCTCCCAAAAATGGTAACCCTATTGTAATCATGAGAAAAATATTAGAAAAATCTCAATACAGGGACGTTCTACAAAATACCTAATACTTGTATAGATACAGATAGAGCTAAAACCAAAATACCTAAGTACGAGGTCGGACAACTGAGATCGCGAACACATTCTAGAAAAAGTGCTACATACCTTATTGCTGAATATCACTATGGTCACCTTCAAAGTACTCCTCTTAGGAAGCTATGCACCCACAACCGTGCCTAGTCCACTCTTCAAAGACATTTTGGAACTCTTTTTCTGGAATGGCCATTAGAGTTGTTGTCGTATTACCCTTGATATTCTGAATGTCATCAAATGTTGATCTTTCAATATTGCCTTTATCTTTGGGTAAAGAAAGAAGTCATTGTGGGTCAGTTCAGCTGAGTAGGGAGGGTGTTCCAATACAGTTATTTGTTTACTGGCTAAATACTCCCTCATAGACAGTGCCTTATGAGCTGGTGCATTGTTGTGATGCAAGAGCCATGAATTGTTGGCGAAAAGCTCAGGTTGTCTAACTTTTTCACGCAGCCTTTTCAGCACTTCCAAATAGTAAACTTGGTTAACTGTTTGTCCAGCTGGTACAAATTCACAATGAATAATCCCTCTGATATCAGAAAAGGTTAGCGACACCATTGCAACAAGTTCACGAACTTAATTGTCAAATCTCTTACTGCTCAAAACTGGCAAGGTCATCAAAAACCAAGAAACTCTAAGAAATTGTCACTGTCAAAGAAAGCCCCAGGAGACATAATGACTAAATGTAATGTGATATCCTGGGTGGGATCCTGGAACAGAAAAAGGACATTAAATAAAAACTTAGAAAATCTGAATAAAGTAACAACTTTAACAATAATGTATGGATATTGGTTCAGTAATTGTAACAAATATACCATAGTACTAAGATAAGATGGTAATGATAAGGGAAAGGAAGTATGGAGTACATGGGAATTTCCATATTATCTTTATAATTTTTCTTTTAATCTAAAACTGTTCTAAAAAATAAAGTTTATTAAAAAATAAAACAAAGTATGTAAGTTTAATTTTGCTCTGAATAAATTCCTTAAAATGTGTATTTTTTTTCTCCTGTCCTCACGTTTCTTTAAAACTCCCAAGGACACAGAAAGAACAGCATATATTTTTTTTTAATTCACAGGAAATGTATTATTTATCATGGAAATGTAATAAATTACTTTTCCCATCCTGCCATCATGAATAGAGATTAAGAAATTCAGGGTTATTTTCTTTAGCTTTATTATTGATTAATTATGATCTTTAAAGTCATTTTTCCATTTGTAATATAGAATTCTACCTTGTGGGAGGCTTATAAAGTTTAATAGAATTAAATAGATAGATAGTACATATAAACATTTAGGGCTAACGTTCTAACATCAGAGCTTTCAGAATGCTCAATTTTTATCCATTTCAACCACTGACCAGAAGATTTCCCTTTCCTGTCAATGAAGAGGCCTATAATGATTTTATTCCTTTGTTGGATTTTCTTCACACAAATGAGCACACACATGAACTCTGCTCAAATACCAGGACATGCTGACACAAGCCAGGGGCAGAACTGCATAGATGGTCCACACCCTGGCTCCTGCTCAGTTTCTAAAATCCAGCACACACTGTAACCCAGCAAGTCACTGTTTTATGAATCAACCCCTCCATGGGAGGGGAAAAGTCCTTGGCAACCTGGCGGTGTTGTTCTAAGGTAAGAGAAGTGATTGCCTAAGGAGAAGACATCAAGGCTACCACACGTCCAGACATGCTCTGCCCAGGACACGGGGAATGTTTCTTTGCTTGGAATCAGCCCCAAAATTCAAAATTAAGCTAACTACAGCTTCTTTTTCTTTTTCAAAAAATATTGAAAAATTTTTCAATTACAGATAATATAGAATACTATATTAGTATCAGGTATACAGCACAGGATTAGAAATTTACGAGTATATACGAGTATATCACGCTGATAAACCCAGTACCCATCTGACACCATACATAGTTTTGCCATACTACTGACCATATTCCCCAGGCTCTACTCTACATCCCCATGATTATTTTGTAACTACCAATTTGTACCTCTTAGTCTCCTCTCCTCCTTCACCCATCCCTACAATCCACCCCCATCTGGCAACCATCAAAATGTTCTCTGTATCTATGAGCTTGTTTCTTTTTTCTTCATTTATCCTGTTCTCTAGATTCTACATATAAGTGAAATCATATGGTATTTGTCTTTCTCTGTCTGACTTACTGCACTCAGCACAACATCCTGTAGATCCATCCATGTTGTTGCAGATGGTAAGACTTCATTCTTGTTTATGGCTGAATAATATTCATTGTATATATGTACCACTTCGTCTTTATCCATTCATCCATTGATGGACACCCAGGTTGCCTCCATATCTTGGGTACTGTAAAGAATGCTGCAATGAACATATGGATGCACAGGTCCCTTCAAAGTAGTGTTTTGGGTTTCTTCAGATAAATATTCAGAAGTGGAATTACTGAGTCCTTTTTTGTCCCTTGTTATAGCCTTCGTTTTAAAGTCTATTTTATCTGATATAAGTATTGCTACCCCAGATTTTTGTTTGTTTGTTTCCATTTTCATGAAATATCTTTTTCCATCCCTTTACTTTCAGTCTGTGTGTGTCTTTTAATATGAAGTGAGTCTCTTGTAGGGAGCAAATGTAAGGGTCTTGTTTTCTTATCCATTCAGCCACCCTATGTCTTTTGATTGAAGCATTTAATCCATTCACATTAAAGTAATTGTTGATAGATATGTAGTTATTGCCATTTTATTATTCTTTTTTTTTTTTTTTCTTAAAGAAGTCCTTCTAAGATTCGTTGTAATTCTAGTTGGTGTTGATGAACTCCTTTAGCCTTTTCTTGTCTGGGAAGCTCTTTATCTGTCCTTCAATTTTAAATGATAGCTTTGCTGGGTAGAGTTGTAGGTCCTTGGTTGTAGGTCCTTACTTTCATCATTTTGAATATTTTGTGCCAATTATTCTGGCTTGCAAAGTTTCTGTTGAAAATTCAGCTGTACACGTATACATATGATATGGTAAGCTGCCTGAGGAGAATCTTAATAGAATAACATATTAGATTGCAGGCCCTCATATGGTGGTCACTGTTGTATCTATAGGGGTCTAGAAAACTTGCCTGGCACATAGGAGGTACTCAACATATTTGTTTTCAATTCATAAGTGAACATTAACAGTGCTTTTCTAATTTAACCTTTATAATGATTTTTTCAAAATATCTGAAAACCTCTAGTCATTCCCTTACTATTGCCATTACTTCTTACATAATCCATTTATGTCTTCAAAATTGATCTTTAAGCTCCTTTTTAATTTAAATATTTATCAAGCCCCGAGTAATATTAGGTTTTATAGAGCGTGAGCCCATAATAGAATAGCTGATATTTCAGGGGACTTATTTTCTATGACAGACCTCATATTTCATATAGTACAAACATTATACAAAGATCACAAATGTAATTTTGTTTGGAATTTTCCTTGCTGATATAAGAATAAATGAAAGCAAACATCCATATTTCCAATATTGATGATTCTTCCTCATTCTCAGTAGCAGTAACTATAGGACACATTAACCCACTCAGGGACACATTGCTTATGTTGGATGATGCTGACGTTAGTAAAATTAACCACCCGCACAGTCTGAAGGAACACAGAAACACTGCTAACGTGTGGGTGGAATGGATTCCCAGGGAGGTTGACAACTGGTGTGAATTAGTTTCTTCACTGAGTTCCTAGGATTCTTGATTCCAGATGCTGTGGGTAGTTTACTCAGAGGGAGTAAAAGGCGAGGTCCTAATGGCCTACGAGGCCTCTCTGACCATCCTCATAATAATCTTCTCCACTCTCACTCCCCTCCAGCCACACTGGCCTCCTCTCTGTTCCTCAGACACACCACGTTTATTCCAACCTTCCTGCTGCACACCATGCTTCTCTCCGCCTGGAATGCTCGTCCCCCAATATCCACTTGGTACCTCCTTTCACTTCCTTCAATTCTTGCTCAGATGCTTCTCCTCCAGGGGTTCTACCCTGATTGCAGTATTAAATACAATGATCTGCCTGGATTCCACTCCCCCCTTCATCTTCCTTACACTGCTTTTCAACCACTCCTTAACACTTGCCACTGCTTAACTTATGATATATTATGCTGTGGTATTTATTGTTCTTCACACTGAAACGTAAGTGCCACAAGGGCAGATCTCTTGTCTGTTTTGTTTACCCATGTACCCTAGAGTACTGGGTGGCCTATAGTAGATGCTCCATAAATCCTTGTAGAATGAATTAATGAATCAGTTCACTCATAGACTCAGTTCTTTAATGGGCTTCTTTTCCCTTTCCCTTTTAAGCCTACATTATATTAAGATCAGCTGGAAGATTCTGTAAGCCTATCTGAAAGGTTAAGACCTCCCAATCTGTTGGTTGGGCTTGCTCACTGAAGGGTCCTGTCTCTGGAATTCACTCCTCTGGTCAGGTTGCCAGAGCCTCAATTTGTCATCTTTGGAGTATGATACAAGATTTAGGGTGGTGTTTATTTATTGTTTTTGTTTTTTCTTTTGGGAGGGGTATGTTACAATTTTGGCTGATGCTATTGTTTTGACTGGGTTTTATTCTTGCGTTGAGTTTCAGTTGTCTGGGTTGATCAAGCAATTTAGCAACTATCCTTCAGAACTATGGAACAGTAGAAATTAGAGCTGGAAATGACCTCACAGTTGAGCTGCTCCATTCCCCTGGCCATTGAAGCCTTGTTCTCCGCAACACAATGTCCATGTGTTTCTTCAATGAGGTTTGAAATGTCTTCACTGGGTACCCACTCACCTAACCTAATACTCTTAACAATTAACAAAAGTTCCCAATGTTCGTCTAAACTTTCCCTTTCATATTTTCATTTTATTTCTCCTATTTGTAGTCCAAGGTAGCAAGCCCTTTCTCTTTTGGAATTTTATACCTTTTCTGGTCTATGGGTTCTTTATCCAAACTGTACATGTGTTCCTACTTTAATCTTTCTTCATTCTCTTTGTTTAATTTTGTTTTTGGTTTATTGAATTCCTTCCAGTTCTTCACCTTGATATTTTAGTCTATGCAGTTTCACTTGTCATCCATTGAACAACTGTAATACAATGCTTTTCCTTCTGAAACCTTAAGACAAAGCACTGCTCTCTGCCATATGAAATAGCAAATATAACAAATTCATTGCCATAATCAACCTAAGGTGTTTTTATTTTATTCATCAGAATAGTAAACAAATTCTGTGCAATGCTCTTCACTTGACTTTAAAATTTTGATGGTAATTGTGGAATATCAGACAACTCATTTAAGCACGATTGTTTTTATACCTGCAAGAGTGACTGACTATCCGCTTTAGCTCTTTTGCTGTAATCTTATGAAAATAAGTATGTTATTCTAGGGCTAGAAAGAGATCTTTCAGAGATAAAAACCCTTCACTTCCAAGCTTTCAGACAGAATCACACGGGATAAATTATTTTCAATACTGTGAAGTTCAAATGGCACTTTTTTCCTGGCTTAGAGTAATTTATGCTAGATCAGTGCATCTCAAACTAATTGTAGTAAAGGGTAAATTTTTTAAATTCCCAAATGCCATGGGCTGATTTTAGTACAATACGAAATCACGGGGTTGGATGAAGTGGCGGTGTCAAACTACTCTAAAGTTTCTAAATGCTTATGCTCACTTTTTGTATTTATCTTGTCTCAGATGGGCTCTGGTCCATGAACCCCACTTTGAGTAGACCTGATAGACAATCATATTCCTCACCTTCAAATTCAGATACTTTCCAAGATAAATTTTCTCTTCTGAAGATTAGCATAGTACTTGCTTTTACTTTTCAGCTTCACTTCAAAATCAACTTTTAAAAGATAGAAGAGCCAATCGATTAATCATTTCCCCAAAACATTTGGTTACTGTTTCCCATGTATATTTATCTCTCCATTTTTCAAAGTGTAATAACCCCTAATTTATTTCATGAAATCCAATATGAATAAAAATACTTTTAAGAAAGAAAAAAAAATCTTGGAGTTTATACCAGGTCAGTGAGTTATGGGATGGTCTATTGGTCACACAATGCCAGCAGCTTCACTTCTCAGACTGTCACTGGTCTCCAGCAATCATGACAGAGGCCAGGGCCACATACTAGATGGTGGGAGGAAATCCACCAATTCCAGAAAGATGCAAAACACTCACTTATTCCACCCTGCCTGGCACTCTGCCATCAACCTGTACTTTTTGGATTTAAAACACAGATTATATGTCAGCAATAACTGGAGTAGCTATTACATAAGCTGGTTATGGGATGCTATGTGCTTTCAACCGTCAGTTTTTACAGTTTGGGTATAACAAAAATTTAGTTTTAGCACTCTTTTTCTGAAATAGGCCTTCTCTTATTTTTAGTGGGCTTTAATTACTTTGAAAAGGAATTGAATAAAAACATACTGAAAAATAATTTCTCCAGGGAATTAAAAAAATAAAGTTTATGAGAAAACATGAAATGTGGGGAAATATTAAATATAGTAAACTGCACAAAGGTAATACATAAGTTACATGTTGAGCTTTTTATGATTTAAAAATCTATTCCAAGAAAAAGAAAAACTGAAATATGAAGACTTATGAGCTTGTTTCAAAAATAGTAAAAATAAGTTCCAGCTGGTGTGACAACATGGTAAAGGTACAAAACAGTACCAGAGTAAATAAGAACACAGGATGGGTGAGGTGTTGGCAGAGGGTTACTTTAAATGCAGAACATTTTACACTGCCTTTTAAAGGGATTTTTACAAAAGAAAGAAAACATATAAATGTGTGTGTGTGTGTGTGTGTGTGTGTGTGTGTTGTGTGTATGTGTATGGCAGAGAAAATGTATTGAAATAATATATTAGATGAAGTTTTCTTTACACAATTTTCCTAGCGCAAGCACCTGGGCAATGTGGATTAATCACTAATGAATTTAATAAAGTGAACAGATTATTAGCTCCTAAAGCTAGTTATTTTGTTTTCAAATGTTTCAATGTGCCAGATGTTTCATAAAAATAGTTTTTATTATTTAAAATGATTTATGAAGCTAGAACGCCCAACTTTTATTTCTGTGTTAAAATTTAAGAATTAAAAACCATTAACAAACAGAATTTGCAGTTCAGATAGCAGTCACTGAATGTGAAAAGAGTTCTTAAAACGTTCCTCTTCAGAGCCCTTCTTGTTCCCATAGAAACCGATGTGAGATTCTGGAAAACAAGGTAAGTTCTAAAATAATCACCATTATAAATACCCATTATATAAATGTAAATACAGGCAATTGAAATGATTTAGATGATTTTGAAATTGCATATCATTTCCCAAACCATAATGATTCCTTCAGAGTGGTTCCTGTCTGTCATATAAATACAGCATTTACAAAATTTTTTAAATTCTTATGATTTACTTGTGAGACCATAATCGCCTTTTCAAACAAGTCCTACACATGCAAATATCGATTTTTGTACATGTATTTGGGCTTTTACTTCATGGTAGATTAAGTACTTATCATTATTAGCATTTGGATTTTATATAACTGTTTATTCATTATTAATTGCTCTAGAATGAGATCTAGATATTTTAGAGAGTTATTTTACAATTACGATTTTTCACATTTCTACTTGCCCAAGCATTTTGTCTTGATAAAAGAGGCAAGAAATCTTCTTTTATTGGGTTTGTAATTCTTCTCAAAGTCCAGAATCAGTCATTGAAAATAGAATACTCATACTAATTAACGATGTGAGTTGTTCACAAAGATATATCCCTCTAAGAAGAGCTAAGCCTCCTAATGTTTAAGGAGCAACATTTCAGAAGAAAAGTTCCGATAGTGAAAAGGAAACATTTGAATTTAGTATGGCTGTTGAAGGAATTCTGGACATGCCACCCCAAAATATGCCGCTTTCGTATAGTGTTTATTTTGAGCTGAAGGCACTTGAAAACAACAGACGCAGGGAGAGGTTTTTCTCTGAACTCCCCTTACCTGCCTAAAGAGAGCCCCCCAAAAAACTCAGTTGTCATAAATCTCCTCCTGGGGCCTGACTCATCACAGAGGAATAGACTAAAAGTCGACTCCACATCCAGACAAATTTTGCTACAAATCATCATATCTCCCATCTCTTCTTCTAATGGTCCAATCATCTTTCCTAAAAATCATTTACTCTCCCCTAAATTGCCTATATTCCTGCCCTTATCAAGACAGTATATAATCTCTCAAATCTCACTGCGTTTTTGGGTATTCACTTTTTTTTTTTCTGTGATGCCTCAGTGTGCATATTAAAAAATTAATAAATTTGTTTACCTTTTCTCCTATTAATCCAGCTGTTGTTAATTTATTTTACTGACCCAGCTATTGAACCTAGGAGAGTGGAGGGAAAGGTTTTCCTCCCTTACACAGTTAAAGGAGCCACAATAAGTGATAGACCAGTCACACAGTATTATTAGCTGGATCAATTTTCAGATGCAAAGCTATTTTCTCTTACTTCCATTTCATCTAAACGCTTGCTGCTTAATATGTGCTCTCCAGACCATGAACACTGACAGCACCTGGGAGCTTGTTAAAAATGTAGAACTTCAGGCCCTAGGTAGACCAACTGAATCAGAATCTGCATTTTAACAAGATTGCCAGAGATTTAAATGCACATTAAAGTTTAGAAACATGGTCAGTCCCAAATGTTTGCTCCAGAAAAATTTTAGAAGCTTTATTCCAGGTGGCCTGGTGGAAGCTAAAGAACTACTAGGATGTGAACTCAGAGGGGAGGAAACTTGTCTGTGTGGCATCTACGCAGCATGTACTTCAGAGCAGAATCCATAAACAATGTCAAATCATTGTGAGAAAAGAGAATGGAAAATAACTCTTTATTTCAAAAGTGACATTTTCAAGTTTTATGTTTTTAAAAGAAAATGTTCTTTTATTTTATTCTACCCCCTCCCCATAAGTCAAATCTTAAACACATATCACACACAAAAATCAACTTAAAAGGGATTAAAAATTTAAATGTAAGACCTGAAGCTATAAAACTCGAAGAAAACATAGGGAAGAACTTCATAACATTGGTCTAGGAAATGATTTCTTGGACATGACACCAAAAGCACAAGCAACAAAAACAAAAATAGGCAAGTGAAACTACATCAAACTGAAAAATTCTGCACAGCAAAATAATCAACAGGGTAAAAAGGTAACATAGAATGGAAAAAAAAATATGTGCAAACTATATATAACTGGTAAGGGGTTAATTTCCACAATGTGTAAGGAACTCCTACAACTCAACAGCAACAAAACAAAAACAAATAACCCAATAAAAAATGCACAAAGGACCTGAATAGATATATCTCCAAAGAAGACATACAAATGGCCAACAGGTATGTGACGATACTAGCCATCATGAATCATCAGGGAAATGCAAGTCAAAACTACAAGGTATCACTTTACATTTGTCAAGATGGCTATTATCAAAAAACAAACAAAAACCAAAAATCCCAAAAGGTAACATGTACTGGCAAGGATGTGGAGAAATTGTAATCCTTATATACTGTTGGTGGGAATGTAAAATAGTATGAAGGTTTCTCAAAAAATTACTGTAAAAAAGTTATGAAGATTTCTCAAATAATTACAACTAGAACTACTATACGATCTAGCAAATCCACTTCTGGGCATTTATCTGAAAGAAATGAAATCAGGATTTCCAAAAGATACCTGCACTCCTATGTATATTGCATCACCACTCACAATAGCAAAGATTGGCAAACAACCTAAACGTCCACTGACAAATGGATGGACAAAGAAAACATGGAGTATACATATAACGGAATATTATTCAGCTTTTAAAAATTAGAAAATTCTGTCATATTCGACAACATGGATGCACCTGGAGGACATTATCCTAAGTAAAATGAACCAGTTACAGAAGGACAAATACTGCATGATTCCACTTACATGAGGTATCTAAAATAGTTAAACTCATAAAAACAGAGAATAGAATGGTGGTTGACAGGGGCTAGAGGGGAGAGGAAAATGAGGAGTTGCTGTTCAGTGGGTATAAAGTTTCAGTTATACAAAATGAGTAAGTTCTAGAGATCTGCTGTACAACATCATGCTTGACAATACCGTATTGTACATTTAAAAATGTGTTAAGAAGATACACATATGTTAAGCATTCCTACCACAATCAAAAAAACCCTATCAATACAAAACAAAACATAGATCAGAGTAGGGTTTACAGCTAACTAGCTCCAGAGTGCCTTCATAATTATAGTCCACTTTTGTTCAAGACCTTCAAGAACAGTTTCTGAAAGTGAATAAATTTTAAAGGCCCAGGAAGAATCAAAATTTGAACAGGGAGCTATGGTTTTATATGAAATAAGTGATTTTCTATAAGACATATCCCAATCTCAATCTACTTTCTGATATCTCATCTTTTCTCTACTTTATTTCTACTGCTGCAAATTGCATATAGTTTGGTTTGCCCCACCCTTTTAAATTTCCATTTTCTCCTAATGGAGTTACACTTGCATTTATTACAAATGTATGCAAAATTTTGATGATGGTGTTGGGAGCTGCCTAAATATTGTGACCTGGTGCTTTACGGATTTTATCTGATCCAGGACCTGCCCATTGGAGACTCAGAGAGAAGCTGCAGCAAATGGTTATGTTCTGGAGGTTAGAAAAGGCAGATAAAAAGATAGTCACAGCACAGAAGAAGTTCAGTACTTCTTGATGACAAGCATGGATGCTATTGGAAATAAGCTTTTCTTGTAGCCTTGAGGAGTGGGAATCAGCATTATCATTTTCTTTTCTACTTAAAATTATTACTATGTATTGTCTATTTACCATACGCCAGGTATCCTTCTGAGTGTTTTACATGAAATACCGTGTTTCCTCAAAAATAAGACCTAGCCAGACCATCAGCTCTAATGAATCTTTTGGAGAAACAATTAATATAAGACCCTGTATTATATTATATTATATTATATTATATTATATTATATTATATTATATTATATTATTAAT
The DNA here is from genome assembly GCF_057876585.1 of Rhinolophus sinicus. Lineage (NCBI taxonomy): Eukaryota > Metazoa > Chordata > Mammalia > Chiroptera > Rhinolophidae > Rhinolophus > Rhinolophus sinicus. The sequence continues at coordinate 30,360,037 of NC_142504.1, forward strand.
TATATTATATTGTTAGACCCGGTCTTATATTAAAATAAGTATAATTAGTATAAGACCGGGTCTTATACTAATTTTTGCTGTAAAAGACACATTAGAGCTGATGGTCTGGCTATGTCTTATTTTCAGGGAAACATGGTAGCTCTTTTAATCCTTACAACAACCTCATGGGGAAGGTAACTTATTACTACCACTTCTAAGATAGGTAAACCAAGGCCCAAGAGGAAAAGTAATTTTATAGAGCCCCTCAGCTGCTAAGTAGCAGAACCTGATTTGAACTCCGATAGAGTGACTCCGGAGCCAAGGTTTTATTTTTTTTAGCTTCAGTTGTACAAAACAATGTAATAATTAGACATTTACACCCCTCACAAAGTGATAACCACCTCCCCCAATCTACTACCCCTCTGACATCATAGATAGCTGTTATAATTCCATTGACTATACCTGAAAGGACATCATAGGTGAGCCTTCTCAGTCTTTCATGGCTGGCTAGTTGTATCCTTCTGAAGTCAAAATGAAGAAGCCTTTGTAATTGGTCCTTTCTCCAGATATCAGCCACTTAACAGCCCCTCGCCATTTCTTCCTGGATAGGTATAGATACAGAGGGGTCAATCTAATATAATCCATCCTGCTTAGTTACTGAATGGTCATTCCATAGCAAACTTAAGGATTTAGATATTTGTGATGTAACTAATACCATGTGGATCCCAAATGGAATTTTTAGGGAAAAAAAAAAAAAGAAGATTTGCTTGAGACAAATGGAATCATCTACTATAAAGTTTGCTACTAACTTGATTTCCTGTGAAGTTAAATATAATCAACCAATTACAGACCTGATACAGGTAAAGGCATAGTTTTGACCACAATGCTTCTCCCTAGAGTTGTGGAGCATTTCCTAGCGATAGGAAGTCAACCCCAGGTTTGATTTTCTTGTTTATACCTTTTTGCCCTTTGCACTTCTGTCTACATGTATGTATTTTTGACATTTTCCTACATGTGTATGTTAGAAAGAAATGATTCTGGGGATTTCTGTGAACTGTCTGGCTTTCCACACAATGGGATGGTTTGTTTTCTACCTTTAAGAAAGCCCTTAGAATATAATAGTTCTACCACTTAGCACAGTGACTTTGGCCACATTACAACCTCTCTGTGCCTCAGTTTACTCAAGTATAAAAGAGATTTAAATTGTAAGTACTCCTTTAATAGGGATGTGGTAAGGATTCAATAAATAAATACACAGAAAGGGCTTGGCATAATGCCTGATGCAAAGTCAACACTAAATACATGTTTGCTACTATTGTTTATATTATTATTATTAACTTGTGGAGGAACTGCCTTCCTTGCAAAGTATCACTAAGATATGATCTAGGAAACAAAACCCACATTTAGAGACTTTTAGGGTTGGTATGGAAGATCTGAGATATTTTAAAATTTACATCCCATATTTAATAATAATTAACATATATTGATCACTTATTACATACCAGGTATAAACTATGCATGATATAATCATTTCATTTAATCGTCACTATAATTCTGCAAGTAACGAAAATGTACTTCAGAGAAATGAAGTAATTTGCCTAAATTCCGTTTAGTAGGACTTGAGCATGGATTTCTATCCTGGTGCATCAAATATGTATTTTTATATCCTTAATTTAGCTAATCAATAATGCCTCTTACACTTTAATAGCTATCATTTTCTAGAGTTTTCCCCTGTGCCCTATTAAAATGAGAAGTTGCTCATTGCGCTATGTGCCATGATGACTAAAAGGAGCGGTCATTTCAGTGGTTCCAGAATTCTGAATTTAATAAATCAGTAAAATGAAAACAAAAAAATAAAGTGGAGGGTTTAACATAGGTTGTTTCTTCTCTTCATTATTCCTTTAAATTGTATACATTCAGTTTTAAGGAGAAAAAGGGAAAAATCACTATGTTGCTGCTGCGTATTTTTTGTTTGTTTGTTTGTTTGTTTGTTTGTTTTTTTGCTAAGAGTTGATACAAATGTCATATGTCAGATAAATAATAGGTGCAGGAACTAGAATTTGGGATTCCTGACTCCTTGGCCATTTGTTCAATAACATTTTTAAAATTAAGATATACTTCACATAAAATTCCCATTTTGAGGTGTATACTTACTTCAGTGGTGCTTAGTATAGTCACTGTTTTACAGCCATCATCACTGTCAATATCAGAATAGTTTTATCACCTCAAAAAGAAACCCCAGAACTATTAGCAGTGAATCCCAAATACCCCCGTTTCCTCCATCTTTCTGTCTCTATAAATTTATCCTTGGGTAAATCTTTTATCTTTGCACAAAATGGCTATCTCAGATCTGCGATTTGCTTTTTTATTCTTTGCTGCCTAAATCAAACTGCCTGCCCAAAGCTTCAATTTGGTGTGTGGTTCCCAGTGGTATATGTATGATAGCCAGCATGACAGAGCGTATGAAACTCTAAGGATCTCATCAAGGTTAACAAATACTTGCCATACAAATGGACTTTAATATGAAGAAATATACTACATACTTTCTGCATTTCTAGTCTATATTTACTTCCAATTTTAGATTTTCCTCATCTTTTCTTTCATTAATTTGGTATTTATGTAACATGCCAAATTACATATATTTTGAACTTAATTTGAAGACTGCTAATATTTTCAGTAATCAAATCAAAACAGTATTATAAGGCCATCTTATTTTTCTAAAACTTACATCTAATTGTAGGTTCCCAAATTCTGGTCCAAATTTGTGCTCTATTTAGTTGCTCCATTCCCTGTATACCCACACTATTGATTCATTTCTCATATAATTTTATTTTAAAATAGAGATTCAAATGTATTATTGTGTGATTGTGATTTTTCTGTTTATATATCTCTGAGTGGACTATGAGCTCCTTGATTGGAAGGAACTTGTCTAGAACTTTTTCCAGCACAGTGCCAGCCCGGTACATGGTATAAACTAATATCGTTAAAAAAAGGGATTTAAATACATAAACACATGTATCAAAATTTACAATTAATTATATAATATTCATCTATTATATTATATATATTTAACAGTTTTATAGTTTACAACTACATTCAAAATGGTATTCAATAGGATTTTAAAAATTCAAAATGATACATTTTGAACACCATAAAATATTATATATTAATATATTGAGTTTTACATGGTGTTATTTTATAACCCGTAAAATAGTTATTAAACACACACACACACACACACACACACAATTTAATAGGGTATTCACCACAGAGCAATTGTAAGATGGAGGAACACTGAATAATGGAAGAATTTGGAGATTAAAGTCAGGCAAACAAATCTGCATTTGGAGTATCTAGCACTACCTAAGTGGCTATTTCCGAATCTGAATTTTTGTGTCATATGGACATATTTAATACCATGCTTAGGGAATTGGTGTAAGGATGGAGCTAATCTATGTTAAGGGCTTGGCATTTAGCAGGCCTGTAATGAATCTTAGCAGACACCTCATCTCTCAGCAGTAAACTAAGTAAAGGTTTTGACTTTTCTACACATTATGAGTCTTTTCCAGCCAGGGAAAGGTACGCTGATATCAAGTTTGTCGATTCAGAGACTCTGGAGTAGACGGTAGAGGCACAAAATAAGCAATCTTTCTAACTCTACACAATTGCTAAACCTGCAGGAAGCGCTCGACGGACCTCCGATATCCCAGCATTCCCAGCGCCGTTTCCCTTGCTCCTCTTCCGCATCTCTATGGTAAAGCCGGCCTCGGAGGCGGCAGCGCTGGTGGCGGCTGCGGGGAGGAAGAGTGGGGCCTCCAACTTTCCTGCTGGCCTGAGAGGTTTTGGGCGCAGAGGGTTGCAATGTCAGAGAAAAAGCAGCCGGTAGATTTGGGTCTCCTGGAGGAGGACGACGAGTTCGAGGAGTTCCCTGCGGAAGGTAACTGGCTGGGCCCCGGTCTCTGGGCCGCGCGGACGGTGACTCAGGCCTTGGGCTGGAGGAGGTGCGGGGGTCAGGCCCCGGTCGGAAGGCGCCCGCGGGAAGCCGAGCCCCCCGTCGCCGGCTCTGGAGGCTCTGCACGCGCAACCCTCCGTGCGACCGGCTTGGGGTTCTGAGTGTCACGGTGGGGCTCGGCGATGAGGCTGAATGCCTCTGCTTCCTCGTGGGGAGGAGCCACGGTGACGGGACCGTCCGGGTGTCCCGGGTGGTTGGTCCTCTTGCTCTTCAGCCGGGTTACCCGCCACCTCGTTCATGTCTACATAACCCCCTTCCCCTTTATTTTCTATTGGTTTAGCTGCCTGCCTTTGCCGTTAAACCTTCCATACTAAGTTGTTCCTGATTAGGCCAGTGCTGCTTACTTCTGGCACTTTACAAATGAAGCCTTTGAAGTAGGATGGGAGGATCAGGTGTTGGTGCTTAATATATGTTATTGTTTCACTCTTGTTCCTCACTCATTTTTGATCACTTAACTTCGAACTAACATAAATTGAATATTTTTATTAGCTTCGTGGCTACCAAGAGGAAATAACTCATTTTCACAAATCTAGCAAGTTGGTACCAGTATTACTGTTTTTCAGATGAAGCAATTGAAACTTGCCAGTTGTCACATAACTGGCCAGAAATGATGGGCCACTGGCCCAATTGACACCAGAGTTCTTAAACTCTTTAGCTTACTGATTCTGTTTATTTGTTAGAGCGTTGTGGCTAGTTAAGTTTTCAGAATTACTTGCTTTATTGGCTAAACGTAGAGTAAATAGTATTTATCATAAGCAAAGAGATTACTATAGGGTAGTCTTTCTGAAGGTGGTAGGAAGAGAATTGTGGTTAACAGTGTGCAAGTTTGTTACATTAAGCAATTACTGCTTCACTAAAATGGTCCTCAGCTGTACCTATCATGATTCTATTGTGCATAAAACCATAGAGCTTTGTATTTGTAGTGTACTCTTACTATTTATTTTTTTAAATGGAAGTAGACATTAGTGTGCATACTACACAAACTCATAAACTAACCCAAAGCACATTTCTTTCCATTTCTGGGATTCATTATTTATTGTGGGGATTGCTTTTTTTGTTTTGGTAGTAGATTTTTCTGTTAAGACATGTTTTCTTTACCTCACTTTCAAGTTGGTTCATCATTCTCCGACACTGAGCTATACAGTAGAAAGCTGGCCTATGGAGAGCAGGATCTACTTCTTACTGAAAGGAAATTTCATGTTTCAAATAGTATTTGTTTACTGTTTATCTTATACAAGGTACAATGTTAGGCACTTCATTTACATTATATAGTCCAGCTATCACCACAACCCTGAGGAAACTGAGGTTTGGAGATTTAAAAAGCTTGCCACTAAGTGGTTAAGCCAGGATCTGAAAGGTCTGTCCTGAGTCTCCAAACCAAGCTTACCCCTAAGATTTAGCAAAGTGCCTGGCAATAAATGTAGGTGGTCAATAAATGCTTGTTGAATAAATGAATCTGTATTTAAAATAAGTAGTTGAGAATTGAGTGTTTAAAAAGGATCGAGAGATAACGGTGTACCTGATGATAACATGATTTTTCTCAGCAGCTTGCATCGTAACAGCTTTTGCAGAATATGTAGTTTGTTCTTGTTCTAAGTTCATGCTGTGAGCAGCAATTTGTGCAAAATGTTGGCAGTTATATAGTAAAAAAAAAAAAAAATCCCATTAAAGCTAAAGGAAAAGCAAAGAATATTTTTTGTGAAGACAAAGGCCTCTCACAACAGACTGATTTATTAGCATTAAGTAACTCACCATTTATTAGTCACCTTACAGGATATTTGTTGCTTTCAGGTTTGAATTTGTAGAGCCTACTTCATTCAGGAAACTTTCCATTTAGAATGAGAAATAACATTTGAAATGCCTTTGTTTCAGGTTTGGTTCAGGTTTCTGTATTTTTCAGGTTTGGTTTACAATTCAAACAGTTTTTCCTTTCATGTTAATTTGAAATAGATTTTGATGGATACAAAATTAGCTCGTGAGGTGAAGCCAATCAATATTTACTAATAAAAACTGCTCTGATAAATAACAAAACTAAAAGAAAAAACTTGGAAAAATATCACAAAGAATCATTTCTCTTTTGAAATGGTTCATCTCTTACTTTTTTGGGCCTAGTCATGGTTTAGTCTCCTTGCTACTCAAAGTGTTATCTATGGATCAGCAGTTTTACTGTTACCTGGGAGGTCTTTAAACGCAGGGTCTCAGCCTGGACCTACTGACTCAGTTTGGACTTGACCAAGATTCCTAAAGATGCGTAAGTACATTAAATTTAGAGAAGCACTACTTTAAAACTGTGGCCTTTTTTGAATCTTTTGGTATTTGAGTTTTCAGTTATTAACTCCCTGAATTACTTTCCAAGTTCTTTTATTTGAAAATTCTTGTGATTGCCTGACAGAATCACTGATGGAATCACAAATAGATACAACTTTAAAATTGTCTGTAATCATTTTTTCAATCTATGGGAGGTCTTACTTTCAAAGGCCTTGTTGGGTCTCTGTGCTCCAGAAACAGGACACTGTCCAGGGTAGTTTGCAGTTAAGAGCCTACTATATGAAAGCCTTCACTGAAATTAATGTGTCCCTGATTTGAATAAAGGATTGTCTATCTTTTGGGAGGGTTGCTACATCTCATCCCAGATAAGAACTTGTTTGGTACAGTGTCAATTTAGTCATTTTAAGGAAGAGGAATTTCTGTTTTAAAAAGGAAGCTCAGATAATGTGTTTTCATAGAGGCCTCATTGTTGGTTTTTTTTTCTGACTATTCTTCATTGTGAGTTATAAGGTGGGGTGATTCTCTGAAAGTACAAAGGAACAAATGCTTCTCACCCCCCACCCCATTATTTGCTCTGGGTCTGGGTTACATTGGCAAGTTCCTCACAGTTCTAATTGGTGAGTTGTAATCTACTGGTCATTAAACAGTTACTGTTAAAAATCATTTTTAGGGTCTTCGTGAAATGCCTTCTGCAACTTCTTGACTAAACTGATTGAGAATAGGCTTCATTAGGAAGACATTCAACGTTCTGGGCATGATTGGCTATAATTTTGGAGGCATTGGCGTGGTTAGAATTTTAGAACTAGAAAGCAACTTGAAGTCTAGAGAAGATAGAGTTTGTCAAGATTATACAGCTAGGTTGGTAGTAGTAGAGTGGGGTCTAAAACTGAAATAAGTTAATTTATTTGAAACTTCAAACAGTTTTTCATATCAAACTGATAATTGAAAGGGTATTAAAATATTTTCATTAATCTCCTCTGACAAGAGGTGGGTGAGAAGAAAAGTGAGAAGAAAAAGTGGGCTTTTAGATTCTTTTATTTTCTTTTTCCTGTGCCAAAATTGAGTTTTGTTTTTTTTTGAGGGAAAAGCTTTTTTAGAATATTTAAAATGAAACTGAATTTGCCTCCAGAAGCAATGATATTTACAAGAGAATACTATTATACTAAGTATTCTGTAATTTTTCTTTAACCAGTGAAACTGCTATATTTGAAGAATTCAAGAGCAGTATACCACTCATCTCCCAACCCTCACTGAGAAATTCCTGGGTAAGACACTGTTATTGATGGGAATACGACTGTGGTGGTCCCCCCGTGCTGCCAGCATTCTGGACTAACTGAGGCACGCTCACCTGTGCCTAACAAAGTAGGACATCTCATGGTGATTTTTAACCAGGGGAGTATTTTAGGATGTCATATTCACTTTATAGGTAGGAATGTGAAATAACTACCAGCATTTAGTGGGTAGAGGTCAAGGATTTTAAGTGCCTGCTGCACATAGACCAGTCCTGCACAGGGAAGAATTGTCCTATGAAAAATGCCACTGAGAAATATTTACTTGAACATTGGATGCTAACTGGACTAAACCATCAGCAGAAGGCTTCCTTGGAATCTTAAATATAGAAGGTAGAAACAACTAATATTGACTATGTTAGATACTACACTAATCAAAATATTTACCAAGTACCAAAAGGCGCTTTGCTATTTTCAGTTATAAATGTAATATAGTGGGCACATAAATAATGCCATCACACATTTAAATTAGTTCATGGTGGTAGCTAGAAATGAAGAATTCATGTTACTACAAATTTTTAAGAGAAAAGTGAGTGGCAAAGTACCTACTGAATGTACTTTCATGGTAATCATATGCTGTAGGGAATAGTCTTACATCTTTTTGTATGTATGTGTTTGTGCTTATTATAAGACAAACTCTTAGAAGAATTTGCCAGATCAAATTCTTGGCAGGTGCATTTTTACTTTTTTAATATAATGTTTTACTTTGAAACAATTGCAAATTTACAGAGAAATTGAAAATACAGACAACCTTTTTTCCCTGAACTGTTTGCGAGTAAATTGTTAGTCTGATGCCCATTACCCCTGAATATGTTAATGTGTATTTCCTACAAAGACATAACCACAGTACAAACATCAAAATTGGAAATTAACACACTAATGCATTACTATCATCTAATCCATAAATCTCAGGTGTCTCCAGTTGTTCCAATAACGTCTTAATTTAGAATCATGGATTACTACATTGAGTTGTCATGTCCCTTTAATCTTTTTCAGTCTAGTGCAGTTCTCAGTTTGTCTTTGACTTTTGTGATTTTGACTTCTGAAGATCGTAGGCCGGTTATTTTGTACAGGGTTCCTCAACTTTGATTTGTCTCATGTCTCCATGTGATTAGATTCAGGCTCTGCACTTGGCAGGAATATCAGTCGTGATGTTGTGTTCTCCTTGCATTCTGTCAGGTGGAGCATGATTCTCATTTGTTCCCTTCCTGATGATGCTCACATTAAGGTCGTGTCTGAGAGACTTTTCCATTGTTTGATTACTTGTTTTCCCTTCATAAGTAATGGGTCTTCTGTGAGGAGGGACTTTGAAGCTATTTAAATTTAGTATTCCATTCATCGCCACACTTTCAATTTATTCGTTTGCTTATTTATATCACTATAGACTCAAGGCTTCTCATTCAGTGGGTTATAATTTATTGCTGTTATTAAATACTTTGATTCTCATATTGTCGCATATTTAAACATTGGAACCCCTTCAGGTTGTCTTCTGTGACCTTCTGACATGTCACCGTCTTTCTCTGTGCATTTCCTAACATTCTGGCACAAGAAGGTATTCCAAGCTAATCTTGTACATTTCCTGTTCCAGTCCTGTAATCAGCCACTTCTCCGGGGTGTGTTGCTTTTAGTGTAGAATTGTATTTGGAATGCAAGATCTTAACTGCAGTTGTTCTAATGCGTTTGGGACCATCTCAGTGGAAGGTACTAGGAAATATACTGATGTGTGTATACATGTGTATACTTTGCACCTATATATCTGTGCACTTGTATAAAATCATGAGTTCACGCAGCTGTCTCCAATTACAGTTCAACACCACAGGGTTTATTCTAGTTTTTTTCTCTTTCCATATTTATAATTTCTTTGCCCAACAGTGAGAAACCTGTTACATTACAAATATATTGTCTGACTGGTCATCCAATCTTTGTTGCCCCCGCCACCCACAGATGCCCTCCTTATCCCACTTGGGATTCACCATTCTATGCCAGGCCACCCTCTTCCCTTCTCACTCCAGTATTGAATGACTTCTTCACCCTGTCCAGGCTCTGACACACCAACCACACAATGTTCCCCTCCACAGGAATACCCTTGTAGCTCTGCTTGGGCTCTGACACCTCATTGGGACCAGCTGCATTTTGAAATTTTGACCTATATTTTCAAATTGCCTTTGAGAATGGTTACATCAATTAACAGTCTCATCTATAATTCACCTTTTCCCTTGTAAGTTTGCCTTACATTTCATATTGAACATATTAAACATTAAAGGTTGCCTTTAATATTTCATATTAAACATTTTACTCATTGTGAACATGATAGATGAAACATATTGCATCATTTTAATTTGGATTGATTTGAGTAAGATTGACCATTGTTTTTCCTTGACCTGTTACCTTCTTAATTCTCAGATTCTTTATATATAATTTATGAATAGTAATTAGAGTCATGTAAGGATGACATGATTATATTAGTCTGCTTGACCTGCTATAACAAAATACTGAATGGCTTATACAACAGAAATTCATTTTCTCACAGTTTTGGAGTCTGGAAAGTCCAAGATCAAGGTGTTAGCCAATTCATTTCCTGGTGAGGGCTCTTTTCCTGGCTTGCAGACTATTGCCTTCTCACTATGTCTTTATAAGGTGGAGAAGAGCGAGCAAGCTCTCTGGTGTCTTTTCCTATAATGGCACTAATAATCCCATCACGAGGACTCCACCCTCATGACCTCATACCTTCTAAAGTCTCTGCCTTCAAATACCATCACGTTGGAGGTTAGGGCTTCGATATAAGAATTTGGGGGTCTGGGGGACACAGACATTCAGTCCATAATGATACATATAAAGTGTATAGCATAGAGTTTGGCATAAAGTTGGTATTCAGTGAACATTAATTCCCTTTCTTTTCTCCCCCTAATCTATTTAGGCATTTGGATTTTGGATGATGTTTGGTATTTTGTTTATTAGAATTTGAAATATTTTTGACAAATACTTTATTTGCAATTTTAGGTATATCCAAAATTAAACATGTTGAATTTGTGGGTTATTTGATAATTTATTTTCTAGTATTAAAAACTGTTAAATTAAAAAATATTGCCAAAATTCTTTTCCAAAAATACTTTAAAAATAGTGTGGTTATTCATATAATATGAAAATTCATAAAACAATAGCATACATTGTTTAAGTATGCATACAGGTGTATAAGAGGTATAAAAAATAAAATGGAGTGAAAAAAACCCTAAATCAAGGTATTGGAGCTTGGGAGGGGTAGTGAGTGATGTGATTCAGGATATTATATGGAAAAACTACTTTGAAAAACTATTTGATTCGCTATTTCACTGATTCTGTGGAATGAACAAGCAATAAGCATCATGACCTAAATAGTGTAACTACTCAGTTGTTAAACATTACTCATTGAAAGATGTGACGAGCTGTGAAAACATTGAGGGGAAAATAAGTTTCAAAAACTATACTTACACTCTTCTTTTGAAGTAGTGAAAATTTACCAAATAACTTTTTTTTTTCAGTTTTGTGTTCTGTTGTGTATGTAATACTTGGTAAAAGTGGTATTGTTGTCTTTATTCTGGAACATGTTGCTCTTCTTACCTCCTTCACCTCTCAAGTTCCCTTGCAGTGATGAGCACATAATAAATGATGTATTCATTTGATATATATTTGCTGAGTGCTTCCTAGAAATCTGGTACTGAATGGTAAGGAGGGAATGATATTGACTGCTATTTATCAGTAGTAAGTGCTTTATATATGTAGTCTCACGTAATCCTCATAGCAGCCTTATGATGGTTTTGTACTAGGGGCTCAGGAAAATGAAATAACTTCTCAAGGTCACAGTTAACTAGAGGCTGCACTGAGCCAAATTTGACTCCTTACGTAGATATTTCTCTGTGAACTTGGTGATACAAATGTTAGGAGGGATGGATCAGTGGTTTTCATACCAAGCTTAAGCTTTTTAGTATTTTGCAGGTACTTATTCTGAGAGGTGGGATTCCAAGTCCTTCCCTTCCTACCCCCAGTTAAACCAGAGCAACTTTACTTTGTCTTCATCTGTTGGGTTTCTGGGTAAGATTTCATTTGGTTTTCTCCCAATTACTGCTGGTGGGGGGTGGGGGAATTAATCCCAATAGTAAAGTGCAACAGCAGTTGAAAAGAAGGGGAATTATTTTCATTTGGGTACAATGTGAGATAAAAGCATTTGAACAGAGCTTTTAAAAGACAAAAGTGTAGGATAGGGGTTTCCCAACGAAGGGAGAAGGAGTAGATGCTTGGAGGTGGAAAATCAGTATAATTTGGCTGTGAAACAGTGGTTACAAAATGTAGGTAGTTTGGGGCCCAATCATGGAAAGCTTTAAGCCAAATGACCAGTTTGGACTCTATCCTTAGGTAGATGAGACAAGGGTTTTTTGTTTGTTTGATTGATATATGTGAGTTTCCTTTAGTAGGCAGTTTAGGAAAAATTAACCCAGCAGAATTAATTTGAAAGGATAGAAAGAGACAGAGTCAAGGAAGATGATAGCAAATTGCTGAAATAGCTTAGGTGAGGACTAAAGGCCTGAAATAGGTTATTAGGAAAGAAGTAAAGAGAGTGATGCAAGAGCAACTGTGAGCTTTGGCAACTAGTTTGCTGGGGTGTGGGGAGTAAGAAGAAATCGGGGGTTGTGAGTTTGCACTCATACGCCTGATGGATGACTGACATGGTGGCGGTCACATTGGATGCCCTTGACTCAGTAGTATGGGGGAGCAGAATGAGAGAATTGAAGAGAGTGTAGGGCATGAGGGCTTGGAAGAGATTGGAGACACAATGGCTTTTTGGAATTTCGTAGAATGAAAGCGAAATAAAGGTGCTAATCAATAAAGAGAGCCAGTGTCAACATGACTTTGTAGTGGAACAATTCTGCCAGATTATTTTATATATATTTATAAATATTTATATATATTGACATTAATATATACATATTTATATATTTACATACATTTACATTATGAATATGTATTGATATATGTTTAACTTATTGGTGGAAATAATTATATTTGAATTTTTTTTAATGTAAGAAAAATTATAAATGGTTTTGTAAGTTATTTGGAGCCTCTGTTTCAAACTCTTGGTCACAAATAACTAAAAGCTCACCGTAAGTCTGATAACAGCATCGTTTATGACTTGCTTTTGGTTGTTTGCTCTGAAGTTCCTCACTGACATCTTTGGTCCTTGTTTGGAGAAAATATAGTAGCACAGTGGCGCTATGTGTGCTGGGTACTGACTTCTTAGCCACGGCCTGGAGATATTAGATCTCTAGGGTATAGAGGTTTTGTATCATGATCACCTACGGAAATGAAATTTTATAAAAGAATTTCATCTGTTTTATACAGCGTAAGCAGAAACACATGCACATTTATCTCAGAATGATTAGCCTTAGTGTGGCTTCGTTATGTTCGTGAGCATAAAGCATAATGATGCTGTTTGCAAGCTTTGCTGTTCTCTTACACTCACCTGTAGTGATGAGTGTACAACTTAGAACTGTCTCTTTTATATTTTTCTTCATATAATGTTCTGAATATACAGGCACATTTTTTATTTGAAGAAACTTTGTTAGAGATTAGTTTGTTTATATTCATAGTAGTTTTATAGTTAAGGAAGGAATGAGAATTCGATGCTTCTGGAAATGGGTATAGATTAGAATAGAACATTTGCAACCCTATTTGGTATAAATTGAATTTCCTCCCTACTTTTCTCCAAAGTGGTATACTTCATACTTTTAAGAAATTTTGGAATGTATGTTGGAGGGTGGGGAGAATAAGTAACTTTAAAAACATTAAATTGAGAGAAAACCCTTTTCCTCACTTAACTGTCAAGGTGATAATTAGATGTATTACGTGGGACCCTTTGATAGTACAAATTTTTGAAATATAAAGCTAGTCACAGATGTAATTCTCACTGGCAAATGTGAACAAAGCCAAATTTGGGGTAAAGTCCTAAATTAGAATTGCTAGAAACTTAATGTATTAGGCATCTGTTATTGGTTATTTCCAATTCTGACTTCTTAAAATATGGTAATTTTTTTTTACCAGTACACATCTGGAGGGCCTGCACACTGAAGTAAACACAGCTGTGGTTATTTAAACGATTAATCACAATCCTGACAATGCATTTAGTGTTGAAGATAAAGTGTATACTTTATAAAGTCATCCATATATTGGAGTAAGGCATTAGACATGACTCAGGTATCCTTGTTTGATTTTATTTCTGTCCTTTAAAAAAAACTATTTTGGGGTTTAAGGCTTTAAAAATGAGTGATTAAATAAAATTGCATGGTCATCTGTGTATGTTATAATTGAAAATTAAAACAAGTCAGAGATGAATTGCAAGAGATGTCAGCCAAATCCCAGAGGTTACAACAGTCACAGCTTGTTTATGTTACACATTCACTCAGTAGAGTTTACATTTATTGTAATTTACATATATTATAATATGTACGGTATGAAGGATTTATAAGTTGTAAATAATTTTGTGGACTGTTATACCCAAACTTTTATCACTTAAACTTTTTACATAATACAGTTTAGGACATTTCCAGTTAGTAAAGAAATTCTTTAAAGTTTCTACCTAAAATATAGATTCTGGTTTGTCAGTGTGAACACTTAAGTTTCTAAATGGTGCTCTTATTAAATGATTTAAAATAGTTAAGCTGTAATTCAAAAGGTTACTGATTGTCTCGGATTCTTCCCCTGGAGTGGTTGAAGGAGCGTGTGGCACGTGGACTTCAGTGCATCTTACTCCCAGGATGAGACATTAAGGTTAAAGAGGATATTCAAATTTATGTGATGAATAATGAAGAACTTAATTAACCAGCTTTTCCAGTTTTGTATCTTTGTATACTCAATAGTGTCATAATTACGAAGTACTATATAATGATGCCAAAGAAATACAGAGCGATTGTCATGAGTCTTTTGTGTGTGTTCTTCTACCTAAACTCTTGCTCACAATACTGTTTCCCCCCTTCGGGAGCCAATTTCTTTGTCTTTAGACTTTATTTCTACCTTCTTTTCCTTGCCTTGCCATTAAAATAGCATGAGATGGTTGTAGAAGGAGGGAGAGATAATTTATCCTTACGCTAAATGATCATCAGAATTCAGCTTGGGTAAGTTAAAAATTGTATCAATCTTAACATTAAAAAAAGACACTTCAAACTAGTATCTTATTATGTTAAGGATTTTGACTTTTTGTAGCCTTTTTAGTATTAAGAATTGGAGCTCCTACAAAACAAGTTATTGAAAGTACTATGTTTCTTCCTCTCTGAAGCAATTGGGTAGAAATTAACAAATGTGTTTTTTTAATCTCTCCAAGTTAAAAGAGTTAAAGCTAGCTTGAAGACATTTGAATGATATCAAGTATTAACAATATTGAAGTCAACATTTTGAATCAAGTCTAATTAGATTAAAAGTTCCTGGGGTCCTGTATTTTCACTGTCTTGGAAAGGGTAGGTTTACAAGGTTATAATAGAGACATGTGAAATATGTATTCCTGTTACTTTATTTCAAATTGAATCTTTTGATACATTATCACTTCCTTTTTAGGGACCAGTGCAGATGGAATCTACCTAGTTAACAATTTAGGAAGCTGGTTAATTAGAAGTGGTTCAGGCTGATGTGAGACTTGGTGTTTTAGACCCTCAAAACAGTTCAGTTGTGACTTGAGTTATGTCACCCTCTTTATTCAAGAACATACTTGTATTATCCAATCTTAATGTATTCAGATTATTTTGTGGAACATTAAACTCTGTTAGGTATCTTTATAAAGACTCCTTAATATAGCAGTAAAACAAATATTTAATTTGGCAATTCTATTTCTAGGCTCACCCCAAATAGCATATTGAAAGTCTAGGTTTTAAAGCCATGAAATAATGGTAGAAAAAATTAATAAGTATTTTCTTATAGACAGTCTTCATTCTCTCTCTCTCTCTCTCTCTCTTTCTCTCTCTCTCTCTCTCTCTTTCTTTTTGGTAGTGGTAGTGGTGGTGGTTTTGAAACAGAGGTATGATGTACAGTGATTTCTAAGGCTTTCTCTATCTCCAGAATTGTGTAATTTTAAACAATCGTGAGTCTCAGCCATTTTATAAATACTTGAAGCCAAACCTTGCTACATTGCAGTTTAATGAAATAGTTTTATGTAACTTTGTAAACTGGAAGGCCTTAATGCCAAAACAAAGTAAGAAACAAAAAAGTCCTAAGTTGTCTATTAATGTTATTAGGTAGCTACAGAGCTCTAGGTTATAGTAACTGGAGGGAATATGGAGGAAAAGCATTATAGTCGTCGTTCACTTGCTATAAAAGGGGGATAATGGATTTAGTTCCATTGCAATTTTCAATATACAAGAAATTAAATTTCTATAAAAGATAAATTTGAGATTTGAAGTGCTTTATTCTGTTTTAAAAATTAAAATTCTTTGATTTTTGGTGATTTAGTATTACAGAGATATGTCTGCTGTTTGAAATGAGGCTCCTTTTTAATTCAAAACCTGATCTTAGGCCCATACCCACCTTCACTTAATGCTCCTTTTTTGTATACTTAATACTACAGTTTCTGCCCTGTATTTTTGCCTCATAATAGCTCACTTCTCTCTGACTGTGAGTCTCTGTTATTAGAACAACAAAAAAGAAAGTTTGTATATAATATTATAATGTACATAGTGAACAGTTTATGATTGCTTGCAATGGCAATATAATAGTAACAGTACTATTTTATTCCTATACCCAACGTTTAAATTTGAACGAAATCACTTTTCTAGTCTGTGAAAATGCAGAAATGTCATTCTTTCAGTTTGCCTTTAACTTTGGGAATAGAGGGAAATCCTGAATATAATTTCCTTTTCTTTAATTTCTTAATCTACTCTCACTATAAAATATAGTTAATTTCACAAACAGAATAAAAATTTTCAGTTTGAGCTTTAAAGTACTTCTACAAGAAAGGAGAAAATGTAAGGATACATCTAGCCAGTCAATTTAATTTTGAGATGTAATTAGTACTTGCTCTTAAGTATTACTGTTGTGAGGGACCTCAGAGAATAGTGCAAGATTTGAATTTGGGTAATTGCAATATTCCTTCTTTGAGAAGAGTAATATTAGTAAGAGATAAAAGAAAATTTATGCAGGTAACAGTATTTTTTATTATTGAGAATTTTTATTAGTGAATATACATATATTCACTGCCCTGTACAGTGATTAAAGTTAGGTATACATTTGACTGAGTAACATAGTGGCAGTGACAATAGGGAAGGGGAGACTAACTCTGGAGATACTTGGGAGTTGAAATGGAAAGGACGTAATGAATGATTGATAGTTGCAGAAAGAGTGGCTAAGATGCCTCCCAAGTTTCTGGTTTGGGGGACAAGGTACATGGAGGTAGTACTTTCTTAAATCATGATGAAGATATACATTGCTTTTTAAAAATTTTGTTGATACATAATGTAACGAATAAAATAGCCATATTATGAGCCATTGCTGAACTGCTTTAAATCTATATTTACATTGTATTATAATGTGTATTATAAGAAAAGCCTAAACCATTTAGTTTTGTTATTTAGTTATTTTTCTTTTTCATAATGTTCTTAGCCATAGTTTCTAATAGGTAACTACTAAGATGAAGCTAGGACACACTTAAGGGTGTGTGGCTCACAGTTACTGTTTTTGAAGGGGAGGGGATGAAACAAAAATATACAGTCTGATTTAGAGTTCCTGTTGCATGTTTCACAGCCGTTTGTTGTGCGTATGCTAGGTACCATTTGAGTTTAACAATACAAAGATAAATAGGTTTGTTAAGGAGCTCAGACACTAGTAATGGACACAGACATACATAAAACTGATAATTATGATTGTACAGTATGTACGTGCTGTGATAAGATAGACACAAAAGAGGAGACCTAATCTCAGGGTGAGGAGAAGGGAATAGGGAAGACTTCCAGAGGTCATACCCAAACTGATTTTTTAAAAACTATTTTTCATACATTTTAATTTTGAAACTTTCAACACTATATGAAAGTTTTAGAAAGAGGGCAAGTGGGCGGTGAGTGAAATGAAAAAAATTTTTGTAACTATGGTGATAATGTTAACTAGATTTATCATTGTGATTATTTTGCAATGTATAGAAATATCAAATCATTGTGTTGTACACCTGAAGCTAATATAATGTTATATGTCAATTATACCTCAATAAAAAGGACAACAAACCTAAGTTTCATCAGTTAATATTTTGTCATATTTATTTTATTTCTATCATACATATATATGATAGAACTATATATAATATACATCAAACATATATAAGAACCATTAGTAAGTAAACTGTTGACAAAGTGACTTAGTAAGTAAACTGTTGACAAAGTGACACTTGACCCCTAAATATTTCAGCATCTATGTCTTAAAGAATAAAGACTGTCTCTAAAACAATTTTGCAGTCATGTTTAAGAAAATATATGGTCTACTTTTTATTATGTGTACATGAGTCATTCTTTTTTATGTTTAGCAGCTTTAAATTTCAGGCTTGTATCTTCCTGCTACTCAACTTTCCTTAGTGATTTTAGTGATGTGTTTTGAAAGATTGTGAAATAGACCTTATAAAAATTAGCCCAAGGAGAAATCAGGAAAGTAGATATCCTTCCTGAAATTATAACAAATTTTCATGGCAAATAGAATTTTTTATATTAACTTCTGTTTTAGATTATTTGCAAATTCAAGAATTGAGAGAACAAGACAGCATAACCTGAGATTTAAAGAGGAAGATTACCATTTACTCAAATACGATATTAGATGTTTTGAATTGTGAGAGTCTTCAGTGGCAAACTTTCTGAAGTTTTTGTATTTATGGAAACAATAAATGAGCAGTGTTTAAGATGACATGTGTTTCTGGTTTTAGACTGGACCGGTTTAGATGAAGATGAAGACGCACACGTGTGGGAGGATAACTGGGACGATGACAACGTGGAGGACGACTTCTCCAATCAGTTACGGTGAGCGTCCTGCCGGGTTCCTGTGGGGCTTAGTACTAATGGGAGCGCAGAATACGGTATTTACATACGATGATTGAACGCTTCAAAGATAATCTTTGAAATGTGTTTTTGGGTTATAAAAAGTCATATTGCCTTCATCTCCTCTGTTTCTACACACGAATACTTTGTGTAATTGCATAGAATTTTTGTTCTTTCTAGGCTCTTTACAAAAGTAGTTAAATAGAAGTATACTTATTATTTTTATCCTTG
This sequence comes from Rhinolophus sinicus, assembly GCF_057876585.1. Lineage (NCBI taxonomy): Eukaryota > Metazoa > Chordata > Mammalia > Chiroptera > Rhinolophidae > Rhinolophus > Rhinolophus sinicus. The sequence goes on from NC_142504.1 coordinate 30,378,840, forward strand.
TGGGTTTAATTCTCTCAACGTTAATTTCCTGCCAATATTGAATAAGTCAGCAAAAATTAGAATCAGAGTGCTAGGATCTAATTGGTGATTCTCAATCTGGAGTGGAGATGGAGATGATGGGAGTGTACTTTTTCATATTCATGTACTAATCTACCTAATATGATTGATTAAGTACAATTCGTGTAATATAAAATTAACCAATTTCAAGTGTACAGTTTAGTGGCATTTTGTATATTCAGTGTTGTGCAACCATCATTTCTATTTAATTCCAAAACATTTTAAGCACCCCAAAAGGAAACACCATACCTATTAAGCAGTCACTCTGCATTCCTCTTTTCTCCCAGCTCCTGGCAACCATTCATCTGCCTTCTGTCTCTGTGGATCTGCCTGTTATAGATATTTCATATAAATGAATCATACAATAAGTGATGTTGTGTTTCTGGCTTCTTTGACTTAGCATAATGTTTTCAAGTTTCATCCATGTTGTAGTATGTATCAGTACTTCATTCCTTTTTATGGCTGAATAATATTCCATTGTATGTATATGCCATAGTTTGTGCATTTATCAGTTGAGGGATGTTTGGGTTGTTTCCATCTTGTGGCTGTTGTGAACAGTGCTGCTATGAACATTCCTGTACAAGTTTTTGTTTGAACACCTATTTTCAATTTTTTGGGATATAATCCTAGGAGGAGAATTGCTGGGTCGTATCGTAGGTCTCTTAACTTTTTTAAGGAACTGCCAAACTGTTTTCCACAGCAGGTGAACTATTTTACATTTCTCTCAGCAATTTGTGAAGCTTCCAAGCTCTTCACGTTCTCACCAAACCTTGTTAATTTTCATTTTTTTAATTATAACCGTTCTAGTGGATGTGAACTGGTAACTCATTGTGGTTTTGACTTGCGTTTCCCTAATGACTAATGATGAGCGCTCTTCCTGTATTTGTTGGCAGTTGTGTATCTTCTTTAGACAGATATCTATTCAAGTCCTTTGCCCATTTTTAAGTTGGGTTTTTTGACTTTCTGTTGTTCAGTTGTAAAAGTTCTTTATATATTCTGGGTACTGGGCCCTTATCAGACATATTATTTACAAATATTTTCTCCCATTCTGTTAGATTGTCTTTTCACTTGCACAGAAGTTTTTAATTCTGGTGAAGTTCAAATTATCTACTTTTAAAGAATTCACTGCCAAATTTAAGGTGGAAATTCATCTCTGCTTTCTTCTAACAGTTTTAGAATTTTAGCTCCTACGTTTAGGTCAACAATCCATTTTGAATTAATTTTGTATATATTGTGAAATAAGGGTCCAGCTTTATTCTTTTTCATGTGAATATCCAGTTGTACCAGCACCATTTGTTGTAGAGATGATTATTTACTCCCTAATGTTATTTTGATTCAACCCATATGTTTCTGTTTTTGCCACAAAGATATCTAAGTAGACTGTCACCATACTTTTCTCTAATCAAGATATGGAAGTTCTGTTGCAATCTTCTGATTTTCCATTCTAGTACATTTGTTCAAAAAGAAAGTGAGATAATTTATAACAATTTTAAAATTTATTTTTCAATCACAACACAATAGCTTTTGTTCTACACTCTTTTTTTTTTTCAAAATGGGCTCATAAATCCTGCATTCTAAAGATTTTTTAGTATTTTGCTGGAGACTGTTAATAATTTTACCCATCTTCTTTCTCCCCTTTTTGGAAATAGTACAGTTTACCTTTCACTGTTATTCTGATACTTGTACAATTCTCCATGATTTCTCAAAATTGCTGACTCTGATTTTTGGCTATATCGTTTTGTTCTTTCAGTACCCTGAGATGTAATTATTCAGAGCTTTGAGACTTTAAACTACTTTAATATAGTATGGAATTATCTCACCTGTCTTAGTTTTCAATTTTGTCTTAATGATGTTGTTTTTCATTTTCAGTTTTATAGACAAGATAGGAACGATAGCTGTTGAACAGTAATCCTGCTTTTTCTATAAAATCTGTTATTGCACCATCTATTCTTCTTATGTCTCTTCTTATTCTTTATCCATATATGGCTCTCAAAAGCCCTTTTTGTTCTTTTTTCAGACCTGAGTCCATTGTAGGATTAAATTTATTCTATATGTACAAGTTCTTGCCACTTTCTTTTTGCATTTATTTTTGGTCTAATCTTTTTAAAACAGCCACATCAGAGAACAACCTGCTACCTTTTTAAAAAATATGCATCTCCTCTTTCTTTCTCATTAGAATCATATTATGCTATTAGAATATTTATTTTTAGGGCTTTGAACTTTGTTGAACACTTTCTGTGTTCTTAATCATGTATCACTGTTTTCTGTTATCTTGAAATTTGTCTAAATTGAAGCTAAATGAGTTTTCTTCCTTTGCTATTCAGATGAATCAGATTTCTCCAAAGAGTCTTTTTTGTCTTTCATTAATCATAAAATAGCACTTTTCTCTTAAAATTAAATCAAGACATTATTGAATGCTATGATTTTGTTGGGGTGCTTTAGTACATGTATTGATAATTGATTTCTTGTTACTACTACATCTTGCTTTTTACTGGTTTGGAAGTAGAATATTATCCATGTGTTCTATGTGGCTTGTTGTTTTTGTAATACATCTCCATAGTGCTTTTGTGTTCTCTATTGTGTTTCTGCCTTTTAGTTTGTGGGTTTCCATAAGTGTATTAAGTGTATAAATCTTGGTATCTCCATTAGTGAATAAGATACTATTTGAGTCATGAGTGTTTCCCCCCACACAGTTGTTGATACATCTCCATGGCTTTCAAATAGAACTCACTGTAGTGATGGAAGTGTTCTATAAGCTGCGCTACCCAACACGGAACACGCCAGTCACGTGTGGCCACTGTGCAGGTGAAATGTGGCTGGCGCGGCTAATGAACTACATTTAAGGAACTAATTTTAGTACATAGGCACGTGTGACGACTATTATTGGACAGCACAGCCTCAGATAATATTTATATTCCTGACTTAAAAAAAATTGATTCATAGTAAGTCTCCTGAAAGATGTGCTTCCTGGTCTTTGTGAAATGCATTAAGGCCTTTGATGTGGTATATATGCACCGTGGGGAAAAAACCATGCGTGGTTTCCTGGTATCGCTGGGTCATCATGCCAATTTTGGAGAGGCAGTTCCTACTCCAGAGCAGTCACATTCCCTGGGTTCCAACTCTGGATCTGCCTCTTATTTAGCTACATGTCTTCAGCAAGGACCTAGCCTTCCACTCTCCATGTTTCTATTTCTCTTTCAGTGTAATTACCTTTGACACGTAGAAGTAGAAAGAAAAAGGCCACCTGTGTCTACAAGTAACTAAAAGTCCTGTTTTTGCTGCTTCTGGTACATTTCCTCTCTATATGTCCATAGAAATAGGTAGGATTATGCGATTTTCCTGACCCTGCAGCACATTTTACATAAAAACTCCAACAAGCCGCTGTGGTTTCTGATTGAAGTACGAGGAGTTCCCAAGCCTCCTAGTGGTTATTAGTCCTATTCGTGTTTAGTTATAAAAGCAATGCTGCTATGTTTGTTTCAAGTAACGTATATTCACTATGTGTGTCCTGTGATATCGTTGCAATTGTGTGGGATTTCTTCCCTATTTCTTCTCTGCTAGATTTTTCCATCCAACAGGCTCATGATATTAGAGTTTTTGTATTGTTTTGTGTTTGTTTAGTGGCCTGGATTTATTTTCCTTTTGATTGCTTAATGCCCTAAATTCTAGCAAAGGGTTTTCATCTTTAAGAATTTAGCTAGTAGAGAAGCATATCATTATTTCTTTTGTATTTGTAAACCATTTGTAAATGTAATTGGTCACCACCTCCTTTCAGGAAGACAAATGGACACAAACCTGGATGGGTTTGGTGTACTTGTTTACCAAAATCTAAGGTTGAATTTTGGGTGATTTTTTTTTTTTTTTTTTGTATTTGTTGTTAAAATAAGAGAAAGTGAATAATCTACATTGATTTTGTTAAAGGCAGCAGAAAACTATTGTTTAAGAAAATTTTAAAATTATTTCCATTTTAAATAGGAAGCATATGAAGGATAGGTATTATAATCTTCATTTTCCTGGCCAGGGGGTTGCAAAGGAAGCATTTTAATTAAATTTGGCAAAGGAAGGGGTAGAGTCAGAAACTTGGGCTGATCTCTTGACCCCTAAACCAATATTTTACCACCAGCCTATATGGCCCTACACCTGAGCAGAAGACAAACATGATTCATATGAATAAATCTCTGGCCTTAATGTTGCTCATGGACTTTAGGTTAATATTTGTATTATAAATAACTACAAGTTCTAGGGAATTGAAGGAGTTTGGGAAAACGAATAATAAATATTGTACATCATTTCTTCTGTGTGATTTTTGCATTGTGTTTACATTGGATAGTGTGATGGCATCCAAGCTAAATTATACTTGAGAACAAATGTCTTTCTGTTATTGGATGTAATGATGTAGGATACATTAATCATACTTTACATTTGAACAATGTTTTATCATAGATTGGCCCTCAGAGAATTTTGTTGTGAACTTTTATAAAATCTGAATTGTGGCAGGTTAAGTTGCTGGTGATATTTGGAGTGGTAGTTTGAATAGCTGCAATTGATTATAGGGCTAAACTTTTTTGTGCAAATGTTTTATACAAGGCAGATGAACGATTGCAGTTGACACACTCAAAGTATGACTGAAACTTCAGGTTGAATAAATTATTTAAAATTATAAAGTGTCTTAAAGTGTATATATATATTTATTCCAATATAAATTTTTGAGATTTTGACCCACATTTAAAATTGGAAAGTAAAGTCTCATTTAATATTTTATAACTTATTTGTTTATTTTGTGTTGCCTATACACGAGGTATGATAAAAAATAGTGAATGTTTAAATTTTTAAAAATTAGTACAGTAAAAGACACATTGCCGTTAATTCCTCTCGAAATACTCTTCCTCGCTTTGAACACACTTACCCCATTGTTCTTGCCACTTTCTGAAGCAGTTCTGGAAGTTCTCTTTTATGAGTGTCTTTAGTTGTGCTATCGTGGCTGCCTTGATGTCCTGAATTGATTCAAAATGTTTACCTTTCATGGTCATTTTGACTTTTGGGGAAGAGCCAGAAGTCGCATGGTGCCAAATCTGGTGAATAAGGTGGATGAGGACACATCGTAATATTTTTATTTGACAGTAATTGCTATACCAGACGCCGTGTGTGACACGGAGCCTTTCCATTGTGATCCAAAAATACAGTGAATGCTGCTGCCGAGTGCCATCCAATGGAAAGGCAGGATGTTCAATATGGGAAGTGGTGCGTCGAACCTTTGTAACGGTGTGTGACAAGTTTCATCTTGTTTGGGGCAGTCAATTGGATGTGAGCTTTGGTTGAGAGAAGGTGTGTTTTAAAGTGTGCTGTAAAAAAAAAAAAAAAAAAAAAGTGTGCTGTAAATCATCCCCAGCATGACAATGTTCCGTGTCACACAGCGCTTCTGGTATATGGCAGTTTCTGTCAAATAAAAACATTACGGTGTGTCCTCATCTACCTTATTCACCAGATCTGGCACTGTGGGACTTCTGACTCTTCCCCAAAGTCAAAATGGTTTAGGACATTGAGGCAGCCATGACAGCACAACTAAAGACACTCATGAAAGAGGACTTCCAGAATTGCTTTAGAAAGCAGCAAGAATGATGGGATAAGTGTGAAGCAAGGGGGAGTAATTTGAGGGGGATTAATAGCAATGTGTCTTTTACTGTAATAAATTTTTTTTATTTAAACATTCACCATATTGTTTGATTGTACCTCATATTATTAATGCAGAATAATTCTCACATACCCTTAAATTTGATTTACAATTTTTGTCTTGCTTAGAGCAATAGATATATGTGAATATGAAAGTCAGTCTGTTTATTCTTTATGTGTAAATAACAGTAATATCTATTGTGATGATTATGAAATCCTTAAAAGTTTGGTACTAGTGTCTTATGTTCTTTACCATATTGTTAATGATTCTTAAAATTTGTTTAAATATTTGTTATGAACAACATTTGTATTTGGAAGGTATTTATAAGATAGCAGTAAATTGCTCACATTTCTTCCATGAATAGATTTATCAGAAAATTAAGGAATACGAAATACAAGTTTACTCATGGGAAAGTAAAAGTCTATTAGTATTATATTGATTCACATCCGTTTTCCTCCTTATATAGATATCTTTTTAGGGACTAAAGTAAAGCTGTTGGTAGTGTTTTAAATTGGTGCCTAGCCTTAATTAGCTCATTGATTTATTTATTGTGTTATGTCTAAAAACCATCTGTTTCTTTCATTTATCCCAAAAAATGTCTAGTGATGTTGTTCTTTTGTGTTTTATTATAGAGCTGAACTAGAGAAACATGGTTATAAGATGGAGACCTCATAGAATCCAGAAGAAGTGTTGAAGCAACCTAAACTTGAACTGTTTACTAAATTGTAGGTCAGAAAACCCAAGATGGGACACTTAAAAAAACATGTTTATTTCATTACCTGCTTGGCTTTATTTTTGCTTTTGTAAATCAGAAAATAAATGTTTTGACCTAATTTTGGTTTGGTTCAGAACGCTTGATCTTTTGTCTCTAATCATTAATTTTCTTATACTATTCATGATTTTCTATTACTTTATTACATAGCAACAGTAAAATTTCCTATTATGAATTTTTTTTTAATGTTAACTGAGTCTCAAGGGAGGGTAAATGATTTGAGGCTAGAATTCATTTGATCCCAATTCGGTACTTTTCTTAAACCACATCAATGAAATGTTGGTCTTATTTATAAAGTACTTCTTTTAACTTACATTTAACCTGAATCTCATCTGTATTTTGAAAGCTTAGGCAATATTTATTGACATTTCTAAGGTGACCCTTCAAAACCTGTGTTTTTAAAATATTAATCATTTAAAATTGCTAATTAGTTTTTGAGCCATTAATAATATTATTGATAGTTATAGAGTATCATTAGTACTTAGAATCCAGAGTGGTTTGGTTATAGTTCTAAGAATGGTGTCCTCTGTGAAAATTAGGGAAGTGAGCTCAAGATACTTTGCTAACATGTGCGTACTCTCAGGTATTACATTTACTTAGTTCTGTTGCCACATCTACTTTTGTGTAAGATTGAATTTGGTTAGTAAAGGATTCTTTCTGATAAGACTTAGAATGGAGCTAATAGACAGTTTTTATTAGGAATATTTTCAAACTTGAATGTGTTACTCCTTTAGAAGTAGAATCATTGGTATTGTTGAGTAATTTAAAATATAAAATGTATGTAACATAAGTATTGACACCAAAATAGGAGTTGGGCACCTGAAATATAATTTATGTTATGCCTCAAAATGATTTTGAACATAAGTAAGTTTTCTCCTCCCAACATGCATAAATCTGTTTTGCCTTCCTGACAGAACTGCTAGGTGATCAGATGGAATAACGAATAAGAAAACTTTGGAATTGGAAAGTGTAAAAGGACTATGTTTAAGTGATCACATAGTAAAGGTAGACATGCAAATGTAGCATGTGAAGAAATATTTTGATGGGTATTTTTTAAATATTCTGGTCAGTGGTTACAAGATCATCTTTAGACCCTATATCATCAGTCACCTTGACAGTGTCAGATCAGTACTCAGGGACGGCCACCTCATGTGACGTGAGTTTGGTTAGGTACAATTTTGAAACCTCATAGGAATTGGGCAGGGGCTTTGATGGACTATTTCTAGTTATCCAGTGTTTTATCCTTAATGAAATTTGGAAATTTAGGTGGTTTTCTCTCTTAAGGATTGAGTACCTGTAAGTTGGTATTTGGTATCAGGATGATGAAGCACATGAGTGATAGAAAATGAGACTAGTCAGGCAGCTGAAAAAAATTATCTTTATGGGATTTTACAGTTAATAGACTTCTTTAACATTTGATCTTTACAACGACCCCCTGAAATAGGCAGGAAGGACCTGTCTATTATAAATATTTCATCAAATAGAAAACTGAGTCTCCGAGAAAATAAGGAAGTGAAAGGGTCTAAGGTTGCATAGCTAACAGGTGTCAGATATAGACTTGAATCCAGGTTTTTCCCTTGTAATTTTTCGTAATCAATTCCATTTGAAATAGTTTTGAATTCAAATTGTGGATGTAATGATGGTCAGGGTTTTTCATCAGGCCTTGGATTAGAATTGCTGCCGTTGGATGCCACATCCTTTTATCCTATTCCCACTAAATGTTTAATTTAGAGGACTGTGATAATGAGCCAACTCTCTTTTGAAAGATCGTGTAGTGTCTTAGTAGTATCTTATTGTGGCATGTCATGACCTACCAAGTATTTTTTAAAGATACACATATCCTTTCTGTACCACACTTACCAAGTTGAGAGAGGGGACATGTTCCGCATTTGGCAGGGCGCTAACAATTGTACTACTCTCAGTCTGCCCACACACATGATGCTGGGGAATTGCACTCAAGTATTCTAGCTACCTTAAAGGCTCCTGTTGTACTCCACCTCTAAATCTTGACATGGGTCTAGACTCTGCCTTGGGCCCAATTCTTGCTCTATCCATACATTCTCTTTAGTAATCTCATCCAGTTTCAGTGGCTTAAAAAAAAAGAAAAAGCTCCATATGTATTTCATTCTCTAGTCTCAGTTTTAGCCTGTCCCTGAAATCTCGTACTCCTGTACTCACAGCTCCATCACCTACCTCCCCAATGTCTAATGGGTATATTAAAATTAACTTGATGAAAACAGAAGCCTTGATTATCCTTCTCAAACCTGATCTTTCTGACAGTCTCCCCCATCTTAGCAAATGCCCCAACCTTCTCCATGGCTAAAGCCAACACTGTAAGAACTCTTCTTGAACCCTCCTCTCCCAGTAGTCATTCCACTAGTAAGCCCTGTCAGCTCCACCTCCAAAGCATGTCCCATGTGTTAGGTTGGTACAAAAGTAATTGCGGGTTTTGCAATTAATTTAAACCTTTCAAACCACAATTACTTTTGCACCAACCTAATGGTTGATGTCACTGCTTGCCTGCTCAGCATTTATTCCCTTCTTTCTCTTTTCTAACAAATATCCATTTTCCCCATCAGGTATCCAACCTTTCACATAGGCCATGTAACTCAAGCCAACCCCATTCCCAGTTTAGGGCGGGCTCCGCTTGATCTTTAACCCATCATAACTCTCTCCTGTACAAATGAATGGGTGAGGAATGGACAGATTTTAAAAAGAGTGGGTCAGAATTGTGTTCACAGCTGGCGCTGCGCCTTGGTCGGCCTCTAATGCCAGCACCGCCTCTAGCTCCCAAGCTGCAGCTGAAGAAGGGTAAGTAAGGAATTGAACAAATACCACGGCTCATACAAAGCAGACTACCCGCAAATCCACAGGTGGTAAAGTAACTGGTTACAAAAGCTGCTCGCAAGAGTACTCCCTCTGTGGAGGGGTGAAGAAGCCTCATGGTTACAGGCCTGGTCCCGTGGCACCCTGTGAAATTGGACGTTATCAGAAGCCCACCGATATTCTGATTCACAAACTTCCCTTCCAGCGTCTGGTGTGAGAAATTGCTCAGGACTTCGAAACAGATCTGCGCCTGCAGAGTGCAGCTCTTGGTGCTTTGCAGGAGGCAAGTGAGGCCTGTCTGGCTTGCCTTTTTGAAGACACCAACCTGTGGGCTACCCATGCCAAACGTGTAACAATTCTGCCAAAGGACATCCAGCTAGCATGCTGCATATATGGGGAATGTGCTTAAGAATCCACTATGATGGGAAGCATTTCATTCTTTAAAAAGAAATTCCCGTTACTGGTGGTTCTGAATGTTAGTTATTTTTGTCCCCCCATGGGGTTAAGAGGTACCTAAATATATGACTACAAGTGGAAAAATAGGGGACGGAAATCAGGTATTGGCAGTTTTTCCATTTTCATTTGTGGGGACATAAAGCATTAATGCAAGTCAAAATGTTTCAGTGAACAAATGTCAGCAGTTTAACTTTGTAACAATTACAAATAAATTTGTGAAATTTTTCTGGACAATGCCGGCATTTGGATTTTTTTTTTTTTAACAAGTAAATTTCTTATTGATGGCAACTAAATGGTGTTTGTAGTGTTTTTATCATACAGTAAATTCCATCCATTTGATATACTTTTCTGAGTTGTCCTACATGCAAGTACATGTTTGTAATGTCTGTCTTCTGTGCTGTTCTTGTAAGTTTGCTATTAAAATACATTAAACTGAAAAAAAAGTGTGGGTCAGTGAAACAATGGGCTAGGGACATATGGCAAAGAGGGATTCTGATTCTGGAAACAGCCACATACAGCAAGCCTCTCTGGATATGAATAAGGGAGTGTCTAGTCTTAATTTCTAGTGGCAGTCATGTAACAACAATTTCAGTTTGAGGGTTGAGATTAGGAAGTCTGAAAGAACGTGATTTTTTTATGACATCATTGAGCCCGCTCTAGCACTAGGCTTCCTGTAGTATATAAGCCTACAGATTTCCTTATTTAAGACATCTTAACTTGGCTATTTGGTTACTTTCACCCAGAAACATCTTAACTGATACATCCAGAATCTTATCTCCTCCCACCTATAGCATCTAAGTCTAAGCCACCACCATCATTCACTAGGATCTACCGCAGTGGTCACCTAACTGGTCTCCCTAAACCTACTTTTTCTACCCTACCATCCTTTCTGGAAAAAACAGAAGGATCTTGTTAAAATTTAGATCATGTCACCTCTAAAATGCCACCAGGGGCTTAAAGCAGCATAAAATCCTAACTGCTTATGAAGCCCAACATGATCTGGCTTTATCTCACCTTACGTCATTTGATTTTCAATAATGTCCTATTTTATCACTTCTGAAGAGTAAATCAAAGATAAATCGCCTAAGCAGAAAGTTATTAAACTACTCTCATTCGTGAACATGCCAAGGCTTTTGTACCAGTTGTTCCCTGGAATGCCTACCCTCCTCTTCCTCACAAGTCAGCCTTTCCCTGATCACTCCATCTAAGGTATCCACCCAGTCAAGCCAAAACATCTTCCCCTCTAAACAACGCTCTGCGGTAATACCTGGTTTTTTCATTAATGCTGCGCTGCCAGTGATCACCTCCTGATCTATCAGAAACTAATCATGAACGGCGGCCAGAATCCTGATTTGGTTTTGCTCTCTGCCTTGGGGATTGATGGACTGTCAAAAAGGTAAATGTGATGATAAAATTCCCTTACAGTATGTGTATGAATTCAGTTGTCAAGTGGAATCGCTATATTGTTATTCTGGTTTTCCTTTGCTTGCCTATCTGTCGTGGAATTGAATGCAGTTTATACTCCTACCCTCTTTGTTAACCTTTGGCTACAGCCTATTTTCAGGAAGTATTAGAACAATATCAGTGATAGCAACAAGGTAGGATGACATCTTAGAGTAAAATTTACTCTGACTATTGGAGAGAGTCTTGCAGCTTTTTCCCACTGAAGGTAATAATTAGAATTACAGGAAAGAACATTAGCTAACATTCCCATGATGCACAGAACTTTTAAACCGCCAGATTGTTGTCTTGACTTGGGCCAACACACTTTCATTTACAATGTAATTATATATTTTTCTTCTTGGTTATTTTTGTTTAGTTTTGTTTATTATTGGCCTCCTGTTTTAGATTGTGAATTTTTTGAAGGTAAAACCCCTATTGTCGTAATCTTTATACCTCCTCTTAGTTTATTTTCCCTCAGAAGCAGACCTAGAGCTAAGGATTTGAGTGTGAGTAGTTTATTACAGATATGATAGGGGAGTAGGGAAGTGAGACAAGAAACACAGGGACGCTAATAAAGAGTATATATCCAGCAAATCACTGTGGACCATTAGACCTTAAGGAAATTCTGGGAGGCCATATAAAACACATCTCAGTTAACCAAACCAAGGGTCTAGGGGCGAGGATATCCAGTCATTGCTTGAGGGTTAGTCTGAGAGAGGGAAATTTTAATTCCCCGGTAACATCTGGGCTGCCTCATGTGCGTGCAGAGTAGATTCTGACTGCCAGAGAAAGCCTTCAAGCTGTTGCCAGTTGGACGTGAGGCTGTCCTGCCTGGAAATGGTAAGTGAGGAACAGATAGGGGCAGGGCACCAATAACATCTGCATATCCTGAGGCTATACTGAGTATGTCTTAAATATTTAGAATAAAGTGAATCTTGAAACCATTGATCAGGAGATCAGAAGAAGGGTTGGCAGAATCAGCATAGCCTAGGAAGTGGAGACATTTTTTAATAATGAGATGCCTTCCTTCTTGGTTATAAGGCACAAATCCATGTAATGAGCCATGTCATGTAATTGATTGTACCTAGACAATTCAAACCTTATATCCTGCCAAGAGAGCTCAGTAGGATCACCAATGACTATGAAATGTACTTTTTTATTGTTGCCTACAATTTATTGTTGTGAAATAAATTCATCATGACTTTGATAAAAATATGGCATCATTGAAGATCAGTAACTATTCAATAAATTGATCACCTGAATCTTGTTTATATTTTCAAGATTAATCCCTTATTTAAGATAAAATGTTGTGAACCTCATACTCAAAGATTCATGGTTGACATTTTATTGGTAGAAGAAACCTATGGTCCAAGATAATAGGATGTGTCTTAATGGTTTTTATGATGATATTTCCAAGTAGAGGAATGGACTGAACACTGATTTTATGAGGACAGTTGCTTCTTTTTGATAAAGCTAAGAAGTTTACTGTTATTAACCACCAAGATGACAGTTTGTTTTTATATCATTTAATATGTTTTCAGTAATTTCCCTTTTGGTGGTTATAAAAAGAGCATTTGCTAAATTACTTTGGCTTTGGAGACATGCATTTTTCCTCTGAAACAGGACTGTAGGAAAAAATATATAGAAGAAAGATATCTTGCTAAAATTGATCAGAATTGTAAGCAAAATTTTAAATGGTATTGTTTATACCGGGAGTGCCAAAAAATATATACAAGTGGACACTGGTCAACGTTGCTCAAGAAGTAGTTCACTGTAATCAAAAGTGAACGCTGATGGTAACCACTTTGAGCACCTGATGTAATTGCAGAAGTCAAACGTAACTTGTATTCATCTTTTGTTATTGGTATATATTGAGTATTACAATTTTAATACAGTTTTCTTAAAATGTATATACATTGTTTTGGTACTTTTTTTGGCACCCTCTATGTTGGAGGTATATTGGAGAAGTTTCTTCATATTTTACAATTTGACTGTTAAATACATCTAGAAAAAACATTTTGGAAGCTAAATTTTCACTGATAATGATAGTCTTAAACTTTATATTACTAGTTGTCAGTAGTATGGGGGATTAGTTGCTGTTAGATTTTATTTTGTTTTCAAGTTAAAATTAATTGTTGATAGACTAACAAATTGTCTAAGTCTTTTTAATGCCTTTGAAAGAGCATATATACTTTTCCTACCCCATGGGACTTTTTTCCCCCTTAATTTGTCCTATCTGAATGAAATTGGTAGTCTCATTTTAGAACTACCACGAGGTACAGAAAGGTCTAGGGATATTCAGTCAGGAATTAGGTGAGTGATGTCAAGTGGTGTTCCCGGGAGCCTGTGGGAGATGGTGTGAGGATGGGGGTCCACACGTCCCTCTTTGTTTCAGTCACAGTGTTTTGACCTTTTTTGGTTTTAGACATTGGGACTCAGTGTAAGATTTCATTTGATGCTGCTGCCTTTCTTTTAAAGTTTGATAGCAGTGATCTAGAATATCTACAATATTGGCAATTTCTCCTAAATACTACCAAGAAAGTTAGGTTTTACTTTCTGTCCAGATTCAGGGGACAGCCACTTCATACTGTGAAAATTATAAACATTTTTTCTAAGTTAGCTGAGTCTCTGTCATCTCTATATTTGTAACCATAATGTTAGACTTACAGAATTGGACAGATTCTTAAAGAGCATCTGCCTCTACTACTACGTTTTACAGATGAAGAAATAAACCCAAAGCAGTTGTGACCTGTCCCCAGGGTCACACTGGGTAGAAGTACTTTAGAAAAGGTTCCATTCCAGCGCTTTTCACTGCATTGAACTTTCTCTTTTAGGGGCTCTATTTCATCCATCTAGAATAAGGAATATTTTCTAAATATTAGGCAATATAAATGACATAAAGGAAAGGATGAGAACAAATAACATCGTAGAAAAAATTCATCAATTCAAAAAATATTTATTGAGCGGGTGCCATGCATCAGGCACTGTTATTTACGGAAACTATGCTGTTAGCTTACATATGAAAAGGCTACATTTGCTCTATGTGGCATTAAATGTAAGTTGAGTAGATGGCTCCTGGCTTTTAGGTGAAAACAGTTTCTGTTCTAACAGCATAGTGGACGTTGGTTTCATCTTGGCTCTCCAGGATACATTGCTTCTTATGTTGATAACAGCACCCAGATTGCCTTATGGGTAATCAGCAACCACCGCCTCCTCACTCCAACCCTCACCACCACCTGCACAACACGTTCCGTTTTCTGCAGTTCTTCATAAGGCCAAAAATCAGGGTCCCCTGTCCAGCCCTAACCAAAAGGGTGAAGGCATACGGCCAATTCTAGGACAATTAAACTTTTTCCTGGGACTTTATTCCTCCAGCAGAGAGATACAAACATGGGAAAACTGTCAGAATTCCTTCAGTCCTAACCACAGAATAATTCCTGCTTCTGAGACCCTCACCCCACCTGAGCATCTTGGATTCTGTCTTTTTCAGGGCTGGCACTTCAGCCTTGTCTTTGATTCTCAAAACTCTCTCTTTCCACTAAATTCCCTTTTTGCTTAAGTAAATCAAAGTTTTTTTTTGTCACTTCCAACCAAACCCCAACTGATACCTATGTTTGTCAAAGATTCTGCAATTCTTTATTGGACATGACAACACAAACAGAGAACAGGACTTACGAATAAGTTTAGGCCCTTTGTCTCAAAGTCCAAAACCTGAGTCATTGTACCGAGAAATGACCATAAACTCCCAATGATGTTTTTGGTTCTTTGTCACATTAACAAGCTTGCTATCAGGAGACCTGATATGCAATAAAGATAATTCCCTTCTCTCGCTGATTTTCTCCCTTCCCACTTAGAGGCAACTTGTACTGGGTCTCTTAGGGGTGTAACTCACTGTCATCCTTTTCCCAGTCTCCATTTTGATCTGCTAAAGTACCATTGCGTTGGCCCTCTGCTAAGTGCTGTTGACCTTGTTCTCTGATTGCTTTTAGTGATTCCCTTCAGTGATTGATGGAACGCCTGGACAGTAATGAAAACAGCTGATTCACTTCATCTTAGGAGGATTGAAGCCTGAAAACAAATTAATTTTCTTTTATGGGGAGGAGAGGTAGGAACGAAAGATTTTGATCCGTGTCTTAAAGTAACATGAAAGGGGGACTGGAGGACTTAGTATGGTAAAAGGAAACTTGGTAAAGCAAAGGAAGCATAACTGTTAAATTCCTAATGGAAGGAGTGGTGATGCTCTAATTTCATTTGTAACAAATGCCATTCACAAGCAAGGCATGGTATATACACTAGCCCACAGATCCGCCAAATAAATTTGTGGTCTAAATTGGGAGAAAAAGACATGTGGGAAATGTAAAACAGTTATGGGAAAATTGAAGAAATTCGAGTAGAGCTTTGGCCAGCATAATTTGAGATCTTTCCCTTCTCTATAAAATTGGGAAAAGCTAGCTTGTAGGAAGTCAAAGGTTCTTGGAAAGTTCTTGAGTTGTTTTTCTGCCAGTGGTAATGAAGATCAAGGGTTAACTATTAAAACCATAGTGTAGATATTTGTAAATAGCTTTTAAATTACAATTACAGCCCTTTTAATACATGTAGGCAAATTACAGCTACCTGGGACTGTGGTAGGCCCTGTCATAGGAGGATGAACTGTTGCGAGAATATTCCTTCTTTCACATTTTCCTTGCAGGAATCAATAGGTGGATCAATCGATCAGTAGAAAGGCAGCAGAACAGCCCGATGCACTATCATTACGTTACTGTGATCGTAAGTTACATGTCAATGACTGAGTCTCTAGGCCTGTTTTTACAACTGAAAAGTGGGATGTGTCAGTCAGGAGCAGGGCTACTGCCCACCTATAAAATGTCTCTGTGGAAATTAGAAAATGCCATCCTGTGGGGACAGAGTCCCACAGAGCAGTTTCCAGGCTCTCGCCCTCACGTGGAAAGGTGCTGGCTCGGTTATTAGATGGCCATCAGCTGTAATCAGATGGCCATCCGCTGGGGCTGGGTGGCTGTCAGCTGTTCCCAGTTAGCCATTAGCTACTAATATAACTGCCGTGGCTACGCTAGGGGGTTGGTTGGTGGGTTGGTTGGCAGAGAAGCGGATTGTAGTTAGCAAGGGATTGTTGGTTGGTTGGCAGAGAAGCGGACAGCGGATTGCAGATCGTGTGGCTCCTGCTTCCTGTGTCTCCAACCCAGCCGCCAGCGAGACTATAGTGGTATGACTCCCCTACCTATGGCTCTGTGGGTGTTCCTTTTTGGCCTCACCAAATCCTGCGTTCTTGTGCGGGGAGCAGGAGCTCCCCTGCATGACACACCCCTTCCTCCAGTAGAATATAACTCCATGATCTTGGCAAGTGGAATACAGGCTGGATTTCAAATACTCCTCCCCCCCCACCTCAATTTCTCTTGCTGGGTTCCCTTGTGCCGTCTTCATCCTACACAACTGTATATAGGAGCCCTGCTCTGAGCTCTTGGTTGCCAGCAACACAGACCAACCCTAAATATCTTAATTCATAGGAGAATCCACTGGTATGATATTGGGCACTGGAGGAATCTGAGAAAGTGACAAGAGCTGGGACATCTCTGGCACCAAGACGTTAGTTAACCAAGGTTTCACCTCAGGGCTACTTTGTCCTTGGGCCCCCACTACTCCTGCAATGAATTTGACCTCTGCCTGTGTGCCCTCTCCCTTTGCATCACTCAGTATTTACAGTCCCCGGAGTGGTGTTTGATTGCCTGGCCTCCAGGTGTAGCAGGGCGCTAGTGGAAAAAGGAGCAGGCTCTCCCCTTCTGAAGTGGGAAATGGTAGTGAGAGGTGGCACTTGGTGCCCTCCCACTAAGACTGCACACTTGAATTATTCCCAAAGGGAGAGTGGGGTGCTATTGGGGAGGTGTGTATGTGTGGAGAAAGTTGGGTGCTGGGTAACTATAGGTTGGTGCAAAAGTATTTGCAGTTTAAAAGGTTAAAAATAATTGCAAAAACTACAATTACCTTTGCACCAACCTAATACAAAATGATAAATGTCTAGTATAGGACTTCGGTATTAATTATCTGCTATTTTTACCTAGTTAAGGTATTATTTAGTCCTAGATCCTGGACTAAACTTCTATGAAGACAACTACATAAAAAGTGTTACAACTAAAAGCACTTAGGTAACTAGTTTTCCTGACCCAGTGTTTTGGAGCATGACCTTTTCTCTATGCATAGAAATAATGGCAGAAATATATGACCCAGCAAAGGAAGAATCTCAGGCAAAAGTGCATACTGAAATACTGAAAAAGTAATGTGAATTCATTATTCCACTTGGTTCTTTGTAGTCTGCCCCCTTCCTTCCTTCCTTCCTTCCTTCCTTCCTTCCTTCCTTCCTTCCTTCCTTCCTTCTTCCCTCCCTCCTTCCCTCCCTCCCTCCCTCCCTCCCTCCCTCCCTCCCTCCCTTCCTATTTGGAATGGCCATACCACTAAATAGCAAAGAAATGGCCCTTACAATCAACAATGTAATCGCTGGGGGTGGGGTGAGGCTCTGTGTCCCCACACTCCTATAAGGTCCAGAGTCTTCCACAGGACCTTGTCTCCACTCCTTCCTTCTGTGAAGGACCACTGGTGTTTGTGGGACAGGATTACCAGAATGGGAACAAGTGTAACAGTGATTCTTATTTGTGGTCCTTGCCCAAGACTGTTGATTTTCCTCTTGAATGTATTTCCATGCCCTTCCTTGAATTTCTTCTGTATATAAAACTTTTTTGTTATCAAGTCTCTGTACAAATTTCTGGCTCAGCAATAGTCCAATGGAATTTGTGTTTCTTTTAATGCCATTGTCCATATTGAGAAACAGCAAACTTCCTGCTACTTTATATACACTTCTTTTGAAATCGATATTCATTCATTAAAAAAAAAAATACACTGTCTAAATCCTAGTGATGTTCGAAGCCCTAGTTTATTTATCTGTTTCATTAGTAAGTAAAACCTAGATGATCTTACAGATGCCTGTGTATCTTGCAGTCTAGTGGTGGAGACAAGGAAAAAAACAAGTGAACAGATACGTAAATGTAATCACAAATTATGAGGGAAATAAAAAAAAAAAAAACACAGTTCAGTAATCGAGACTAGCAAGGGTGGGGCCTTTGTATAAATGATTCTCTGAGGAGCGGAGATCATGCCACCTCCTGTAGTTATGTCGCAGGTGTACCTTTGAAGAGTGACACCATTTATTGTTGCAGTTACCAGAGTTCAGTGAAAATTCATGTCTTCTGTGCAAAAATAGGGCTTCAAACTTTAGAGTCCTAGTTGGGAAACAGATAACTACCAATAATTATCAATCATATACTCTGTGTGCTAAATATAGCATGTGCATTTTCTTATTTCATTTTAAGTACCACTGTTATTCCCATTCTACAGACACAAAGAGGCCAAGTAATTTACATAGTGTCACACATCTGGTAAGTGATGGAGCTGGTGTTCAAGCCCAGGCAGTCTGACTCGGGGCCTATTTAACCACTGCATCTAATGTAGATTGAAAGAGTTTTCTTGGTCTTGGCCAGGAAGGGTGTTCCCCAACACCCTGACCCTGTAGAAGAGAAAGTGTTATTGCATTTCACAGGGCAGGACAAAGAAAGGAGAAAGGAATGAGTGTAGGGTGCTAATGAAGTTGTATTGCCCTTTGGAGTTAGTGTTTATCCTAAGGATCGAATTTTGGATGGTGAGAAGCCAGTACTTTGTTAGCTCCCAGTACTGTTGTTCTTTTTTACTATTTTTGGAATCTTCCGCCTGATGCAGTTGGAGAACCAAAGGTACCCTGTTCTGTTCTAGTGCCCGAGTCATACAGACACCATCCAGGTGGTGTGGTACCCATCATCCAAGCATAGAAGCAAGCAGGACAAAAACGCAGTGGGGATAAAGCTGGAGGTTCTTGGACAACTACCTTCCCCCACATAGAATGCCTTTCCTCAAGGCTAAAACCCAGGTGGGTCTGAATTTATTTTAATAATGCAGGTTGTTCCCTCCACACTTTGGGGTGACTATCTGCCAATTCTACAACTTGGCACCCAACAGACCTTGGGGCAGAGAGGGCACTACTGTTGATCTCATGCACACTTTTTTTCTTTCCTTTTACCAAGTGACTCTGGGAAAAAAAGGCAAAGTACTGCCTAGAAGCCCTGAGAAGAAATGCTGTGTGTTCAGGATGTTCAGTAAATAATTTTCAGGAATTATACTTGAGAGGCCATTGAGTTTCTATTTGTCTTACCTGGAGTCCCAGCAAGCTTTTACCTAATTATGGCACTGACCAGAAATCAGGCATGAGTCATGTCACCAAACACTAGACAAAGGAAGTATTTTGGTTTTCTAAAAATAAATCCATATTTAAAAATAATACTAGAGCCAAATTCTCCATCCCGATATAGGCGTCATAGAGTAACAATGAGTTTCCCACTTAAATTTAGAGCTTTTAATAAATCATCAGATACTTAATTTTGTTGTTGTTGTTTAGGAAGGCCATGAATTGGAGATTTCAGGGTAGTAGTTTTGTTCTCTCTCCCTGGAGCATACTGTCTGGAATATTCTGTGATCTTTCTTGCATCTTGGTTTTTCTCATGAAGTTTCTCCAGGCTGGGATGCCCTCTTCTCCTTTCTTCAATTGGCTAAATCCTCATTACCCTTCAGGGCTCATTTTAGGCATCATCCCCTCCTGGAAGCCTTTTTTGGACTCCGAAGTTGGACTCAGTACCCCTCTTCCAGCTTCCCGTTGTACTCCATGCCTTTATCTTATCCTTTAGCTTCAGATCATTGAAATTATCTGCTTTGAGTGTTGACCGCCCCCCCAACCCGTCATTAGAATCTCATGTCCTCATGGGTGGGACCCGTCTTTATTCAGCCTTTTCACCTCCAGATCTAGTAAAGTCCTTAATAAATGTCATCGGAAATAAATTAAATGGGCAGAAGCTGGTTTCCAATAAGATGTAGTGAGAATTCCATAATTCTATTGTAGCTTCAGAAGGGACAACTGATTCTATATAGCCATTGTTAAAACAATGAAACCACAATTAAGCTCCATAATGCAGCCATACATAATACCTCCTCAGGAAAAGGTAAATAGAAGATACTGAAGCTGGACTTGAATCTTATTGCTGATTTCTAATTTGTTTTGAAGCAAGTTGTTTATTCTGTCTTAATTTTTACAACTGCAAAATAGCTGTGAATATTGTGTTCATTGAAATCTGTGGGGCCTGCTATTTTATTGAGCCATTGGATGCCAACCCACCATGAATGCAGCTGGCTTTGCCAAAAACCTAGCACGTGCAGCTTAATCGATGTAGAAGTGAAGACCAAGAGTCTTGGAGCAGTTGTGCTGATTTGACATTTTCCTGGAATCGACAAAAGGATGTATTTCCATGTGGCAAGCTACTGGATCCCCCCTCCCCCTCCCATATTTCAAGTTATAAACACTTTCCTCATTGACGGTTATTTGAAGGTAACACAAAGCAGATTGCTGGGTTTGTACTCTGTGGACATTTTATATTGGGCATATTGTATGTTCTCTGTGTGCCAGGCATGATGGCATCCTTGGAGGTTAAGCCTTCAAATCCTGTTCTACCATTTTAATAATTTCATTGACTTAACCTTTATATCGATGAAGTGTATAATTTTCTCAAAGAATATTTTGCTGCTCTGTGCTTGTTGAAAGAATGCTTCAGGTTAGAATTTCAGTCTGTGATCTGTCAGGTGATGATACAAAAGGTTTAACTTAACCACAAACACTAGGTCACAGAGGGACAGGATCCAGATGGTTTTGTATTTGATTACACCACCCTCCATCTCCCTGGCATCTCCATCCTTTTTTCTCTTTTCTGCCATCTGTCAATACACTTGAATGAGGAACATAATCACATACATTATCAACAGGTTGGTTTGTTGGTTTTTTTCCCACCTTCTCTTTCATTTGGGTGGTGAGAAAAGAGTGTATTATGAAACAGTATCGGTAAAAACATTGTACTTCATTCTACTCATTAAATTACTCACCTTTCATTCTTTGTTGTTAGTGCGAATTGTATATTTGATTTTTAATTGGTTATTGTTAACTACTAATAAAATTATAGGTTTTGACAATTATATAATGAAAATTATAATTTATTATAGTAAATTACAATATTTATTTGGAAATTGAACATTTGCAAGTAACCCTAGCAAGAAATTAACAACAATATAAATTATGAACCTTAGAGTCAGAATCACCTGATTTTTTTCCCTGCTCCCTTAGGTGTGGCCTCAGGCACATTACTTAATCTTTCTAAGCTTCTTTTGTAAACAGGATCTAGGACTGTGTGACTTCTGGGGTTATTGTGGGATTAATGAGCTAACTGGGTAAAGCACTTAGTAGAGTGCTTGGTATTTTGTACGTGCTCAATAAATGGTGATAGTTTTTATTAATATTTGGGCTACTATTAAACTAATGTTGACCACTAAAGTAAAGAGATAAAGTAATGAAATGGAGTTTTAAAAAAACTACTCTATTATGCATTTTAAAATGTAATTCTCACGTGGTTTTAGAACAAATATTTTTATTAGAGAGAGACATAGCTCCATGAATCCAATTATTATCCACAGAAAGTCAGGCTGCTGAGCTCATGCGTCTTGGGTAAAAGGCTGCCTATTGCTTTTCTGTCTTGCTTTCTACCAAGTCAGTCGAACTCATGTCAACCACTTGGAACAGGGTTCAGCAAACTATAGCCTGCAGACCACATCCAGCCCCCTGTCTGTTTTTGTGTGGCCTGGGAGCTAAGAATGGTTTGTACATTTTTAAATGGTAGAGAAACATTTTTCAAAAGAACAATATTTTGTGACATAGGAAAATTATATGAAAGTCCAGTGTCCATAAAGTTTTATTGGAACACAGCCACACTCATTTATGTATGTATTGCCTATGACAGCTTTCTATCGGCAGAGCTGAGTGTCTGTGACAGAGATCACATTACCTGCAAGGCCTAAACTATTTATTAGCTGGCCCTTTACAGAAAAGGTGTGTTGACACCTGACTTCAAATAATAAACATATATTTATGGATGAGGCTTTCAGAATCCAGCCGTCTTAATTTAAAGAGCGTGTTTTAATTTCCTAGGGCTTCCAGAACAAAGTACTATAAACGGGGTGGCTCACAACAACAGAAATTTATTGTTGCACAGTTCTGGACACTGGAAGTTTCAAATCAAGGTGTGCAGGGTCCTGCTCCGTCTGAAACCTATAGAGGACTCCTTCCTTGCCTCTTCTTGCCTCCCAGTGGTTTGCTGGTAATCTTGGCATTCCTTGGCTTACACTATAGAGGTGCAATCTCTGCCTTCATTTTCACATGTGTGAGTCTGTCTTCAATGCCTTCTTAAAAGACACCAGTCATTTTGGACCAGGTGCCCACCCTACTCCAGTATGATCTCTTCTTAACTAATCACATTTGCAAGAGTCCTATTTCCAAATAAGGTGCTGAGGTACTGAGGGTTAGGATTTCAATATATCATTTTTATTTTTGCAAGGGGGGAGGGGAGACAAACTTCAACCCATAACTCTCAGGAAATTAGATCCCCCAAATATGAAAGGATTCACCCAAAATCACAAAGAGAGTTAGTGGCAGAACCAAGCGGAGACTTTGAAGTTGTACAGATGTGGACCCGAACCTGGGAAGCTGAATTTCTAATTGATGACTAATCTTCCCACTATACCACACGAGTTCAAAGTGAATTAAACTCCCATATCTAATGTATATGCAATACAGAACTTTTTGGAGTTCTTTTTAGGACATAAACATAGTTAAGCAATAATAATGAAATCTATTTAAAGTCGTGGCCTATAGTTGGCTAAAATCCCTAGTGCTATAATTTTTATTTATTTACACCAGGGATTAGTTTTGTTTTTTGTTTTTTGTTTTTCAATCTCAGTTGTCAGTTAACCATTCTAGAAAATACAATAGAATGCATTCATAATCTACATTATGTGGTGACATTTTAATATTCTGCTAAATTATCCAAGTTAACATTCTTATTCAAAAGTAATGTGCATGAAAACAATACTAAAGAGGAAAAATGAGTAATATAAATAGTACATTAAGTTCTTTTAAAAATAACCTATCTTCTAACTATATGATCTCTTTCTTTTCCTAATGGCTATCATTTTTATCAACTATAAGAACTCAAGCTGAAAGTTGTTTCTTTCTCAAAGCTACTCTAAAGGTAGTATTTCTAGGTGGATTCTCACCTCCATAGGTCTGTTAATGGTGAATTTATCAGTGTGGAAATATTAAAATATGGACTGTGGAAAACAGATCCCTTTAGAACTAAAGGAAATAGAAGCACGGCAAATAAAGACATATCTCGGTGTCATACAAGGAAAGGATGCAGTGAAGGGAATCTTCACCAACCCGTACTTGCTTGTGGATATCAGACTGTATTCTTCAGAATATTTTCTCCAATGGTGTCAGGTGCTTATATTATGGAAAAGCCTGGCATTTAGCAATGCTGTTCTCTTGAACGAAATACAGCCTCTTTGGTTTAATGTTTTGGAAGATGCCGTCGCTTCCACCAGCCAGCACTAAGGCAATTGAGTATGCGGCTGAATAACCCTAGAGAAAAAGCCCCTGACTGAACCTCCAGCTATAACGTTCAGACATCCAAAACCTAAAGTATCCTGAGATTAAATGATTATAATTTGAAGGAAAAAGCTGACGAGAGCTTTGTTACCACGTGGAAAGTTCCAAGTTTACTGTGGCCATGGGGTAATTAATTGTCATAACATATTCCTTTGAAGTAGCTGAAAGAAAGGAAAAATTACCCCATTTGACTGATAGAAAAACTGAGACAGAGGCAGCTTGCTGGCTTGTGGTTACCCAGGGAATAGTTGGCTGAGACTCCAGGATTCCTGACTCCGAATTCATTGCCGTAACCACCAGACTGAAACCGGCCGCCAAAGGCTGTAATTTGGCCTTGAGGCCGTGGCCATCGTTTAGAACCACAATAGTGAGGGAAACACACTTTAAGGAGGACCTTTAGAACTAGAAAATCTTTCAAGGGAATTATGCCTCTTTATCTATGTTGATTATGCAACGATTGGAATAAATGAGGGTTCTGGCCCTACCATGTTGTGGCTTTGGGTTAGGCTGGGGTCCCTTTTAGGAAACTGGGAAGGTTTGCCTCCAGGTTTGCCTGGAGCCCAAATTTATAAACCAATTGTGTTGAGTTTATGATGAACAAATCAATGTGTTAACATTATGCTTTTTATTTGGCAGAAGTCATAGCAGGTTGCCATGGATATAGCAAGATGAGCCAGAGAGGAGAGGAGAGGAGACTTGGAGACCAAGAAAATGTACTTCTTGGGGCCACACGGTGATCTGGAATGGCCCTAAGGTGAGTGATCTGCGGAGATCTGAATGGGTGGGTATAGGCTTTCCATTGAGAAAACCCTCGGTGTCTCCAGGAGGCAGAGCATAGCAGAGGTAAGTTTTGACTGTGGGTACCAGGCCGGAGTTGCGGAAGGCAAGCTTCAGGCATCACAGGAGGTGGGCTGTACATCTTTGGGGTTAAGGCTGAAATAATGGGTTTCAATGGAAACGTTCAAGCTATATTTGAAAGAGTAAAACAACACTCACTCCATTGGAACCAGTGATACCAGTTCCAGTTCCAGTGGTACCAATATTACTGATATTATGTTAATATTAGTAATAATTATACTCCATCTACTGTTTATTGAGCACGTACTATGGGGTAGGAGTTATATGCTGGCTTTTTGTATTTGTTATTTTGTTCATTCCTTACTACAGCCTTGAAATATAGGTTTTATTTCTTATATTTTATAACTGTGGAAATTGAGTCTCAGAGAGATTAATTGGCTTTCCCAAAGTCACAAAGATACATAGGACAGAGAAGGGATTTGAACCCAAGACTCCAATCCCACTGCCCATGCTGTATGGGCGGAATGATTGTCTCAAGTACAACTGTGTACCCACAGCTCAACTGTGGTCATTGACTGGTTAAATAGTCAAGGTGGGCTTCTCATAAAAAAAACATGTGTCATGAGCCTTAAATCACTCTGACCAATATTTTTTAAAAAGTTATCAGTTGGCCTAGAAATAATTGGCCTAACTGATAGAGCAAACTGATTATTACAAGAGAACAGAATGCAGTGAAAGTAGGGTGACTGTCCATCCTAGTTTGACAGGTATAATTTAATTATACATAGGGCTCGCTCTCCTTCTCAAAGGTATCTTAATTTGGCCCAAAATGTATATTACCCCCCTCTGTATAAGAGTCTTGGAATTCCGTATTCTTCTAAATTGGAACTGGCGACACTAACTATATCAATAGACTTAATTCAAATTGCAGAAATTAGTGTCTGACCACGTTTGAGAGTAAACGTAAAAATTATTCACCAAAATCATTCGATACTTTGAGGGAGCAATTGCTCAAAAAGTTGAAAGCTCTGTGTAGCCAGAATAGGTGGTAGCAACAAACTGACAGCAGAAGTTCAGTTCCTTTGGTCAAATTTATCTATTTCTATGCCAGCACCACATCACCCTAATGAATACAGAATATAATAAGTCTTTATATCTGGTGGGGCACGTCATCTCATCTTACTCTTCTTTAGGAATGTCTCAGCATTATTGACCATTTGTTCTTTTCATATAAATTTTACCACCATGTTGTTGAATTTCTAGAAGCAACTTGTTTAGATTTTGATTGAAATTCTGTTGAATTTAGGGAACAATTCTGGGGAAGCATTGATGTCTTAATGATTTGTGTTCTTTCTAATCAGAAATGTGGTGTATCCAATGATTTATTAGGTCTGAATCTCTTTCAACAAAGCTTTATGGGTTTCCCCAGAAAGATCTTGCATGTTTTTTGAGAAGTAGGAAAGACTAGGGGCTAAGAGTGCAGAAGTTGACACTGGACTACCTGGGTTTGAATCCTGACGTTTACCAGCTGTGTAAACTTATGTATCCTCTCTGTGCCTCAGTTTCTTCGTCTTTCAAGTGGGGATAATAATTATGCTCATTTCAAAGGGCTATTGTAAATAGTAAATGAAGTAATATGCAAAGCAAATAGGAACTGTTCTGGGAAATAGTAAGAAACATATACGTATTTGCTGCTAGTATTATTTATTCCTAGGTTCCTCTTATTATTTTATTTCAGATGAAATAGAGTAACTTTTTTGGTAATTACATTTTTCTCTTTCCGTATGTAGACATGTAATTGACTTTCATATATTGATTTTAAACATAATTCTGTTGTGGTCAGATGTCATTTGTTAGAAACTTCTTGAGAATTGCTCTATGGCTTACATTTGGTCAGTTTTCATAAATATTTCATGAGTTCTTCAGAAGAATGTATTCTTAAGTTATTGGATACAGATTTCCCTATATGTTTATTGAATCAAATTTATGTGTTGTTCAAATCTTCTATGTTAATATATTTAAAGTGTGTAGATTTCACTAGATCAGTGGATGAAAGTGAGTTATTAATGTAGAAGGTCTCTAAACAATTTAAAAATTTCAAAATGCCTCCTGGAAATTATACATGCAACCATCACGAGGCTTTTCAGCTTAAATAAAGCATAAGGTTCCTTTTCTTTTTACTGGATTAGATCAAGTCCTTATGTTCAGAGTGGCAGTTATATTTCTGATTTTAAAAAATAAAATTATTGCTCAACAAAATGCCACTATATCTCTACTAGTTTTTTTTTTTAATCTCTTTGACCTACTAAGAATTGAGAGAGGTGTATCAGAATCTATCACTATGAGAAAGGATTTATCCATTTTCTATCAACTTTTGATTTATATCATTTAAAGCTATTTTATTAGTTATATGCGATTTTAGAATTGTTATATCTTCTCTGGGGAGTTGAAACTTTTGTCATTATGTTGGGACACTATCTATCCATAAGAATATTTTGTTTTTGTTTTTTGTCTTAACGTCTATCTCATTTGCTATTATTATAGCTATTCCAGCGCTGTTATGATTAGCATTTGCATGGTGAAAGGTAGTTTTCTTTTTCCTGTCCTTTTATTTTCCATTGTTCCATATCCTTAGGTATGTTTTTGGTGTACTACTTATAAATAATATACAGTAGGATTTTAGTTTGAATCCAGTCTGATACTCTTATTTTTTCTGGCAAGTTTAATACAATTACACTTACTGTGATTACTGATATATTTGGGCTTTTTTAAAAAAAAAACACACCATTTTACTTCTTCCTTCCTATTTGATTCACATTTTCTATGGTTCTTCCATTTACCTTCTTGTCTTTTGGGGATTGATGGATATTTTGTTCTTCCCTCTGAAAGTTATTAATTTTATTTGTGTGGTTTTAGTGATTACCCTTGAAATTCGGAAACTTAACAAAGCAGCAATCAATGCCTTAGTCTCTCTTTGGAAGAATACACAGATCTTTAATATATTTTAATTCTAATCACTCTCTTCCCCCATCTTGAGTGTTTCTGTCTTTAAAGTCATCAAATTCAATTTACCAACATGTTAAAGCATTTCTCCTTCCGTCTCTCAGATTTTCCTTCTTAGGCTCATTTTCCTTCTTCCTGCTAATCACCCTTTGGAAGTTTCTTTAGTAAAGATCTTTTAGTGATGATTTCAACATCTGTTTGCCAAAAATGTCTTTGTTTTGTCTTTGTGATTGAAAGATAGTTGTGCTGAGGGTGTAAGTTGGCAGTTATTTTCTGTCAGTACTTTGAAAATATTATTTCACTCTTTTCTGGCTTCCGTTATTGAAGTGGAGAGTCTACCTATAATTTGTGGATCATTTTCTCCTGTTGCTTTTAAGATTTTTCCTTTGTCTTTTTGGTTTTCTGCAATTTTACTAAAATGCATCAGGTGTGGATTTCTTTTTATTTATTTTTCTTGGCATATGTCATGATTTCTGTGTCTGTGAACTCAAGTTTCCTCAATTCTGGAAAATTCTGAGCCTTTATTTTGGATGTTGACTTTCTCCATACTCTCTTTTATCTCTTTCTGGGGTTTGCTGCAGTGGAGCTCTGCAGCTATGAACATCTACCAAGCCCATTCAATGAAGTTGCTGTATGTTAGAAGTGGGTCAGAGAGAGCTACAGTAATGCAACTAAGCTTAACTATGGGGCCTCCTCTAGATGGTACGGCGACCTTACTCAATTTAGAAAAGAGCGCCCCCTTCAGGTGGATTTTGGGCATGTGATTTAGTAAGCAGAGAGCATGGTGTGGGGAGTCAGGCTCAGGGTGGTTGTAGTCACTTGTTGTGCTGAGTGCTTTTCACCAATTGCGGCACCCCTGAAGTGGTGAGACTTGTGGTGGCAGGGTGCAGTGCACAGGGAGAGAGCCCCAAAGGGCTAGAGAACAACAGGGAAATCTTCATGTTGCGTATTAGGGAACGACAGCTTGGTGACAAGCTGGTGTCTCCAACAACACTTGCACACAGAGACTCTGCCTCTAGTTGTGGATCGCTTTCTAATTCGGAGACGAGTTATGGGTCCTGTCTCCTAGGATTTGCATAGCTCCTATGTATGGATTTAACCTTTGTTTCTTTTTGTTGCACTCTTTCTCAGAGGGCAGTTGTTTATGTAACAACAAATTATTTGGAAATTTTTACTATTGAAAAACATCTGTGTGATTTAACCATTTGAATCAGTAAAGAAATGAAAAGACTGTGCATTAAAGATGTTCAGCATTTTGTCATTATGTAAAATGTGTACATCAAGCATTCCTGATCACCCAAGTGGGTGCTTAGATACTGACCAAACCCAGAGAAAAGAGAGGCATTGAGACTTATACTCAACCATTTTGCATTGGGCGCTCTCTCTATGCTCAGGACTGGGCTGGTACCAAGCAATGCACTACAAAGTTATAAAGAGAAAATTAGCAAAATACCAACATGGCAGCCCCTGGGCCCTGAAGCTGAGAGTTGCAGGCCATTGAATCACATATAGCACCCTCTGATTTCACTTGGGATTCATCAGCCTAAATAACCTAATTGAGTGTCATAATTGATTTGGGAGACTCATTTCCTTCCCTGGAAATCATTAAAGGTGGCCACGGGTTGCTTGAAGCAGCACTTTCTCTAATGGAATCCCCTGGACTAGTTCACGAGGAAGAAAGGCCCAGTCAGCAGGTGGCTGCTCAGCCCTGCTGGCCCAGGTCTGCCCAGACCTGCCCTCTCCACAAAGGCAGCCAGGAGCTCCTCAGGTCTCCCCACTGGGCGCCTTTCAGAGTGCACAAAAAGGGCACATTGCCATTCCTCATGGAGGCAGTCACCCTGGGCAAAGGGCTGGCCGCTGACGTCCTCTTGGCCATCACCCCAATTAGCGAGACACACTTCTTGCCACTAAAGAATTTGCAGCAGGAAACTCTTTTGTGAGTGGCTCAACTTCTCCCCTGTTTGAAACCTAGACATTGTGGCTTCGTTTTCGAAGCCAATGTTAAATTCCTAATTAAATCTTTACCTTTGAGGTTTTCCAACGAACTGAAAAAACCCACTTAGAGGTGGCCCTAAAGAATTTGCAATTCCTTCTGTTTGATTGCACCAGGGAGAGGTGAGGCTGGGAGCAACCATCCTGCTCAGAATACATTCTGAGTCGCAAGAGGTGGTTCTCCTTTTCCTGGATTTTAATCCCTCTTCTGCTCAGGGTGGAAAGAGCCTGAACCAAAATCTGAACAAATGGCATCAAGTCCTAGAAAGATGCTGAAGTAAAGGCTCGCAGACTGAAAGATGTCTGAGATTTAGTTTTGGGACAGTCACTCCCCTCTGTAACCACCCTATTCTTAAGCATAGGGCTCTGTCTGCAGTGGAAATTTCCATTTGAAGCACATACTCTGCAAGTATAAGCCACCCCCAATTTAGAATCGTGTCCATAGCCCTGAGACAGCCTTAAGTTTATAAGTGGCATTTCTAAAGTCATCTGAGAAAATGTGTCCCTGTCATTGGTAAGATAGAAAGGCTGCCCTAACCTGCCCCTTGGTTTAACCATTGTCACTATTCTTCCATGCATCCATTCAACTTACATTTTCTTGCTGCCATTTAAATTTTTTTTGTGTCTGTGGAGATGAATAACAGATGTTTCATATTTTTCAGGGCTTAAAGGCAATATTTCTTTAGGGTATATGATCACAATTCTATACTGTAGATTGCATATTTTTATAGTCACAGCTATAGTTCTGTTTATAAATTGGCCCAACTTATAAGCCCAACTTATATTTTTTATATATTTTTAAATTTATTTTCATATTTAATATATTTTTAACATGTGCCTCTTTATCTGGGCTACATCAGCCCCAATAGGTGAAGAGCGTACATGTTAAAAGTGCTCGAATGTGGCATACTCGTTCATTCCATTCTCACTTACAGGT
Organism: Rhinolophus sinicus; assembly: GCF_057876585.1. Lineage (NCBI taxonomy): Eukaryota > Metazoa > Chordata > Mammalia > Chiroptera > Rhinolophidae > Rhinolophus > Rhinolophus sinicus. The sequence continues at coordinate 30,409,426 of NC_142504.1, forward strand.
TTTATGGGATTCAGAGGTTATTTTGCTACTTTATTTTGCATCACTAACTAAATAAGTATAGTTGATTTTTGATGTGCAAAGATAAGATTTCTAAACACTGATATACTGCGTTTAGATGAAAGAATCCTGCTTTCATTTTCCTAGGTTTAAACTGACTCTTGAGGACTAAAGAAAAAAAGTATAATTTATCATGGAAGCTGCTTAAATGCAAAATTAATTAGGCTAGAGAGGATGGACATGGGATTAAACTGTCATGCTGGGATTTGGATGGTCGGTGACAGACCAGGTGGGCCAGGGAGGCCAGGATTGGGTAGGGGTTGACGTGTTCAGTATATGAGAATTTGCAAGAGGGAATTCAGCTGAAGCTGGTCATCAGGCAAGGGAGTCAACTTGGGGAGATGAGCCAAGCTGGGAGGGAAGACTCAGGCAGGAGCAATGGGGGGGACTCTGGTTAAGAGACTCAGGACTAGGTGGTTTGTGCAACCAAAGGCCAGGGATGAGATAAGAGAGATTCTGTAACATCTTGTACGTGTAGCAGATGGTAGCACAGGTAAGAATGGAACCTGATTTTGAGCTCACAGTTTGGGTGGAGGGAGCCATTATATGGCTCCCAGGGATGGGGCCTGTCTCTGAGGGATGTGTAGTCTGAGCCTGTGGAAGCATGGAGATTCCAATGGGGAACAAAAGGGCAAAGGGCGTGCAAGTACTCTGCGTAACAAGTTTCCTTACAGAATGATTCTATGAGAGGCTGTGTGGAATCTGTTGTGGGAATCTGGCCCAAAGTTTTTGTGATCAAGATTAATGGCTAAGTAATATGTAGCCAGTTCCATTTTTACTTTTCATTACTATGGTAAGAGTTGTATATCTAGTCTTTTGTTTTAAAATCACTAATCGTTAACATATTCTGGTTTTGAAGGTAGCTTTGTATTTGTTATGAAGGTGACAAAAATGGAAGCTGAGGAACTAACTTGTTCAAAGCCACAGGCACCAAAGTCATAAAACAAAAAGGTGAAAGGAGCGAAGCAGGACACCCAAACATCTGTTGTGAGAAAGAATAGGCTGGATGACAAAGGGGCATGAGAGCTCTTTTGGGGGTGATGGACTTGTTCATTATCCTGTGTTAGTTTCACAGGATAAGGGTGTGGACACAGGTCAAAACTTTTCAGATTGTGCAATTTAAATATTCACACTTGATTGTATGTCAACTATTAGGTTGTTACAAAAGTAATTGCGGTTTAAAAGGTTTAAAATAAATGCAAAAACCGCAATTACTTTTACACCAACCTAATACATTTCAATAAAGCTGTTCAAAACATCAAATAACTGATGGTACCAACAGTTGATAAATGTAAGTGGATACAAGCTGCAGTTTTTGCACAACCACATGAGAATGAAAATGGGAGTCTTTGGGTACTAGATCCCTTTCTTCTTGCTGTCAACAAGACTGAGGAAGAAATTCGAATAAGAGGTAAGGGTTAACTTTCCAAGATTGACCCCCTGCTGACGGCCCTCCCTGAAAAGGAGTTTGCCTCCTGCAAAGCTCCCTGGAAAGAGACTAGGATTTAGTGCTTAGAGCAATCAATCATTCCTCGTCAACATCCAGGCATGGAGCTTAGCCTCTCCCTGTCCTACCAGAGGATGGCATGGTACTTCATCACCCCGAATGCTGACGCGGTGAGAGCTCCAGATAGCTTTCCGCATCATACAGCTATAACTCGAAGTGTGGAGTTCAACCCCTGATCACACCAGGGAAGAAGCCAGGGACCCTTAGTCATGCGCCCTGAGCTGGCAGGACAGGCTTATGCCAAGGTGCCATCACTCTGTGTAGCTTTTGCATCTTAGCTCTTGATTATGCCAGGGGAGGGGTGATGCCTTCTAATGAAGGAGCTTGCTTAAAAGCTCCACAGCCTGAACAAAGTCCAGATCCCTCTCCTCGAATCTGAAACCTGGACTGGTTAGGTTTCTCTATGATGCCAAAGACTTAAAGGAGAGGTAGGAACCCATGTGTCCTGTCTCCATGGATTTTCCCAAGTGAACGCTGGTATGAGAGCTTCTTGGTCAATTGCCTTTGTTTTCACATTAAGTAGCCATGGTGATGTGTTCCATTGCAAATATAGGGCTTTCTTCTTCAACTGCACTCTCATGGTTGCTCTATAAACCAGTTCTTCTCTGAACTCCTAAATAGATGTGAATGTTTAAAATTTTCTTCAAGTCTCCCATCCAATCATACTTCCTCATTTTGGGCAAATAGCCTAGCTTCCACTTCATAGAGAAACAGACACTATTAAGTGTAATTTCTCCCCCACAAACAAATGTACCTCTGTCTTTTCCATTACGCCTTCATTTCTTCCTGCTTCAGAAGAAAATGAGGAGACTGTATTGTGTAATGGTTAGGTGTAGAATGGCCTGGGTTCTTGTGTTCTCTGGCATGGTGACCTCAGACAGGTTATGGAAACTGTCTCAGGGTCCCATTTTGTAATGCAGAGGTAATGATATTGGTTTCATAAATTATGGGGAGAAATAAATGAGAATGTGAATGCTTAGTACCTATCTGGCCTGTAATACTAGTATGTACTCAATCCCTACGGGGTGATTGCAACACTGTGATAATTTGTTTCTAAGGCTAATTCCACCCGCCTTCCTGATGCTTTTTGTGTTCCCATTTCCGGGTCCAACAGTCACTTCTTTTCCTACATCTCTTCCCACCCTTAGCTGAAATGTTACCTCCTCCATGAAGCCGTCCTGCCTGGCAAAATAAGTTACATTGACTTGTATATCTGTCTCCTCTGTTACAGTCTGAACTCAGGGGCCAGATAATCATCTCTGTAGTCCCTGATACTGAGGTGCCTAATTTGTTAAGTAAATCAGATTTAGGGAGCAGTCAGAGTTCCTTCATTTTTTCTATTAGGAATCTGCCTTCTGTGTTAAAAAGCCAAATGTGATAATAACTCTCTTTATTGTTTTGTTCTGTGTTTTGAGAGGTAGTGCACTGTAGTGGTCGGCCCATAAGTCTGGAGCCAGCAAGTCTTGGGTGGGAATCACACCTTACTATTTGCTAGCCGTGTGAATTTGATCAAATGACTATTTAAACTCCATTTATTTGTATGCAAAATGGAGCTAATCACAGTATCTACCCCCATAGGGCTGTTGTATTAAATCAGATAATGCACGGAAAGCATGCAGCCCAATGCTGGGCACACTAGCCATTTCTATCATTGTTCAAAGCCATTGTTGTTATTAGAGTTAAGGAATCTTGAAAACCATGGTACGATAGCTACTAGAAAATCCACCCATATCATGCGAGTATGTCAACAGTAACGGGCCTGTCAAAACTGCAGAAAGAGTAGAAATAAAAAGAGGAAACAGGAAATGTTTTTATTCTGTTCACAGACTCTCTTTTCAATGCATGCTTGAGTAATTATCTGTATGAGTATGTGTGTTTTTAGTTTAAGTTTAATTCATACAATTAGCTTTTCATTTCACATCTCAGACAATTTGAGTATAAAGAGGAAAAAACTATACTTTCTTCTTTTGGGAAACACACCTAAAGATGAAAAGAAAGGTTTTCTGTGGTAGGTCAGTTTTATTTGGGATTTTAAATAATATAATACACAAAATCTACTATGCTTTCAAAGTTTTAAAAATTAGTAATAGGTCCTCATAAAAATTGAAATAACCCAAATAATGGATTGGATTATTTATGCAGCATATATCTTGAAATGGTCAGTAAAATATAAAATTTTCCCTTCTTTTTGGGTTGGTGATTATTTTTCTGTGATTTGCCTCCATTTTTATTAAAAAGAGAAGGTATTTCACTATATCCCAAATATGCCCAAAGTAGTTTACCAAAATATATAGAAAGCAAGAAGGTTTTATCCTTAATATAGAATTAGCTCATAAAAATCAATAAGAAAAATAGAAACACTCTCATATACAAATGAGCAACAGACGTGAAAAGGCCAATACACTCCATAAAAAATAAAAATAGAAAGTAAATAATAAAGCAACAAATATTAGTTTAATATAAAAATTTACTTGACTTGGACATGCATTTTACTACAAAATTCTTTATATTCAGTTTCATTTAAACCAAACCTACAGATTAAGAGACATTGTGTCTTTTCAGACAACTTTATTATCTCAAATTTACATGCTGTTCAAAAACCCAAGGAAAAAAAAAGAAATAAAAAGAGTTGGAAAAATATATGAAATAAAACTAAAAGTGGAAATACGTTAAATATTCAAACATGAGGCCCATCTGCTGTGCTCTGAAGTTCCTGGGTAAAATAATTTTAAGCCTTTTCCCAGACTTCAAGTTTGGTAAAATTTTGACCACTCTTGTTGCATCTTAAATCCCCTTTTTCATCTTGTTTTGAAGCCCTGTAGGTTGAAACTTATTTTTCAGTCTTTTTTTTAAATAACTGTTTTATTTTTCAATTACAGTTGACATACAATATTATATTAGTCTCAGCTGTACAACATAGGAATTCGACATTTATATAACTTACAAAATGATCACCCCAATAAATCTAGTACCCATTTGATACCATAGGTAGTTATTATAATATTATTCCCTATATTCCTTATGGTATACTTTACATCCCCATGACTATTTTGTAACTACCAATTTGTACTTCTTAATTCCTTCACCTTTTTCACCCATCTCCCCCGACCACTCTTCCAGCTGGCAACCATGAGAATGTTCCCTGTATCTATGAGTTTGTTTCTGTTTTGTTTGTTTTGTTCTTTAGATTCCACATGTAAGTGAAATCATGCGGCATTTGTCTTTCTCTATCCGACTAACTCCGTTCAGCACAATACCCTCTAGGTTCATCCATGTAGTTGCAGATGGCAAGATTACATTCTTTTTAATGTCTAAGTAATAGTCCATTATGTATACATATATGACCTCTTTATCCATTCATCCATTGATTGACACCCAGGTCACCGCCATATCTTGGCTACTGTAAATAATGCTGCAATGACCATATAGATGCACATGTCCCTTCAAAGTAGTGTTTTGGGTTTCTTCGGATAAATACCCAGAAGTGCAATTACTGGGTCCTTCTGTGTCTCTTGTTATAGCCTTTGTTTTAAAGACTGTTCTGTTTGGTATAATTATTGCTACCCCATTTTATTCCTCCATTTCCATTTTCATGAATGATCTTTTCCCATCCCTTTACTTTCAGTGTGCGTCTTTTAATCTGAAGTGGTCTCTTATAGGCAGCATATATAAGGGTCTTGTTTTTCAATCCATTCAGCAACCCTCTGTCTTTTGATTGGAGCATTTAATTTATTACATTGAAAACAATTGGTAATAGATACATAGTTATTGCCATTTTATTCTTCTTTTTTTTTGGTCTTAGAGAAGTCCCATTTCTTGTAATACTTGTTTGGAAGTGATGAACTGCTTTAGCTTTTTCTTGTCTGGGAAACTCTTTATTTGTCCTTAGATTCTAAATGATAGCTTTGCTGGGTAGGTTGTAGGTTGTTGCTTTTCATCACTTTGAATATTTCCTGCCAATCCCTGCAAAGTTTTTGTGAGAAATTCATTGAGTCTTCTGGGAGCTTCCTTGTAGATAACTAACTGCTTTTCTCTTGCTACTTTTAAGATTCTTTCTTGTATTTAACCTTTGCCATTTTAATTATGATGTGTCTTGGGGTGGGCATCTTTGGGTTCATCTTGTTTGGAGCTCTCCGCACTTCCTGTGGTTGTACATGTCTGTTTCCTATGCCAGGTCAGGGAAGTTTTCCATCATTATTTCCTCAAATAGGTTTTTAATTCCTTGCTCTCTCTCTCTCTTTTTCTGGTACCCCAGTGATGTGAATGTTGGTATGCTTGATGTTGTCCTAGAAGCCCCTTAAACTGCCCTTTTCTTTTTTTATTCTTTTTTTCTTTTTGCTGTTCTAATTGGGTATTTTCTATGACCTTATCTTCTAAATTGCTGATTTGAGCCTCTGCTTTATCCTATTGTTGATTCTCTCTAATGTATTCTTCATTTCAGCTATTATATTCCTCATTTCTGACTGGTTCTTTTTTATGTTTTCGATCTCCATTTGTATGTTTGCTATGTCTTTGTTAAAATTCTCACTGATTTCATCTACTCTTTCTTTAATTTCATTGAGCTTTCTTAGAACCAGTGTTTTGAACTCAGAATCTAGTAGTTGCTTGTCTCCATTTTGTTTAGTTCTTTTTCTGGAGCTTTGTTCTGTTCTTTTATCTGGGAGAAGTTTGTTTATCTTCAATTTTGGCTGCCTCCCTGTGTTTGTTTCTCTGTATGAGGTAGGGCTGCTATGTCTCCCCAGTCTTAGCAGAGTGGCCTTCTGTAGTCACTTCCTGTGGGGCCCAGTGGCACAGTTTTCCTCATTACCTGAGCTGGGTGCTCCAGATGTGTCCTTTGTGTAGGTTGTGTCCTGTCCTGTTGTAGTTGAGCTTCGGTTGCTGTTTGCATGTCAATAAGAGGGGTTGACCCTCAGGCTGAATGGTTGTGAGGACTGGCCATGACTCAGTGGAGAAGCTGTTGTGAAGGGGCTGACCCTACACAGCAGGGTTCACTTTAGCAGAGCTCTGGTGCCTTCCCAGTCTGCCCTTTGGGTGTATCTTCCTTGGAGACAGTCAGGTGGTGCTCTGGCTCAGTTTGAAACCAGCCACTGGGTCTGCTGTCCCTGGGGCCTCCCAGGAGGGGCCTTATGGCAGGCTGAATTCAGCCACAGCCTGTGCCTTACCTGGGGCCACCTGGTATGAGCCACAAAGCAATCCACAGATGTCAGCCACCTGCACTGGGCTTGGAGGTGACTTAGAGAGGCCAAGCCTTGAAATGAGTCTGCCTACTCCTAGGCCAGTCTTAGGGCTGCTTAGCAAGCAATACAGGCCACACTGAGGCCAGATGCTGCTGGTTTAGGGTTTATGAACCTTTGAGAGATTTTAGGAAAGTCCTTAGCATGAGGCAAACCAAGCCATTTGTATGGAAAAGCCACTGGAAGCGGCTTGGGTGGACCAGTTAAGTGGGGTGGGGACAAGGTTTTTGTGTCCCCATTTTGGCTGGGAATCACAAGGGTGGGGTGAAGAGTGTTAGCAGGTTGATGGAGACTCAGATATGGTGGCCTCCTGTGTCTGTAGGCCAGGAGTCGGGAGGGCTCAACAAAGAAATAATGAATTCTACCTGTACTTCTGTCTGGGAGAGAGCTGCTCTTTTAGCCCTCGCCCTGATGCCAGACAATTCATTTCCTCCCCATATGTCCCTGGAATTTTTGGAGTTGCTGCCCCAGTGCTGGAGCTCTGATTGAGTGAGTGAGTTTGTCAGTGAGTGAGTCTGTGGGTGGGCCCTTTAAGAGGAATTCCTGGGATGCCAGCAGCCGTCTGTCTCGCTTAGCTACAGTCTCCACTGGTTTTCACAACCAGAAGCTGTGAGGACTTCTCTTCTGGCACTATAGCCCTGGGCTGGGGAGCCTGGTGTGGGGCTGGTACCCCTTGTTCCTTCCAGGGCACCTCCATAGCCAGGGTAACCCTCCCAATTTTTAACTGCCACACGGGGGTGTGGGACCAGCCCTTCTTTATCTCTGCCCCTGCTACCTGTCTCCAGGTGGCTTCTTCTGTATGTTCTTAGCTATAGGACTTCTGTTCAGCTAGACTCCTGACAATTCTCAGTGATGGTTGTTCTGTAGTTTATATGTAATTTTGGTATGGTCATTAGAAGAAACAAGCACAGTATTTCCCCACTCTGCCATCTTGACCTAAAATTCTTCTTATTCAGTTTTTATGATCTCAAGTGTTATCACCCATGAGCAGAGACATGGTTTCCACTATGACCCAGTTTTTAACTATGTCTGTGGTTATTTTTCTCTCAAGTCTACCTAACATGAATTGCATTTGATATTCCAGAAAGACCTCCTCAATGACTGTCTTATACTTATTTTAAGTAATGATAGCTTATCTTTGAAAAATATCATCTGCTGTTTTAATAAGATATCGAAAACCATATAGGTAAAATTGTTTTAAATGGGAATCTTATAGGAAGAGCCTAACACCTTTTCCAGTGTACAACTTTAAGTTCTCTTGATCCCCAATTTATTACCCCTCTGGCCACAGAGGTGACATTTCCTATGAGGTTAGGAAATTTATGGCAATACTAATAAAAACCACTTACCACCTACATGCTGTTTGAAGCTGTTCTTCTGGAGGACCTGGAGACTGTGGCATCTTAGATTCCTGACTTTGTTGTTATTCATACCACCCACCTTTCATTTTTCTCCATGAGAAACTGCCTTCCTCTCAGCCCTGATTACCCAGAGGCACAGTAGTCCAAAGACAACAGTCAAATGGAAACATAAATCCCTGATCCTCACACCTGAACACACCATAGGCAAACTTACTGCCAGACTAACTGTGGGACGCAATTGCTATCAAATTACATGGATGAGACTAACCTTTTACCAAAAAATAAATAAATAAAATAAAATAAAATAAAATAATTCACTGCCTAAAACACATGGAAAGAAAAAGAGAAATTTGTATATTTTGAAATGATTATAGCTGTTGGGTCAGTTTTTATATGGTGACAATATTAGAGCTTATCTAGCTCTGAGTGTGTGTGTGCAAGTTTTTCTATTTGTTTTTTTCATTTAGAAGTTAGTGGTTCTCATTGTAATTCTAAGTAATGCCTTTCAGAGACAGTCCAACAATATTGTTATTCGTAATGTTTTTCTTCAGAATTTTAAGTCTTTCTATTCTTTCATGTCAAAGATGCCAGAAAAAACCCCCAAACTCAGTCTCCCCAAATAGCCGTGCCTCCTAACATTGGCTTGATACAACCAAATCAGATGAAGGACCCACTGGGGAGGTGTTTACCGCTCTATGGAGAGCGTGCCTAGGCGGCTGGACCTTGTTCCCCATCACTGATGAAAACCTGTCTTCTCATCAACCTGGCAATAGTGTAACATGTTAGGCCAAAGAAAACTTTCTAACAACTGGTTGAAGGAGGATTGTATCAAGTCTTGTGTTGCAGAGTTTCCCATTGTTTGTTTTGTGGATCCTTAGTTTTGCAAGATGCCTATAAGAAAAAAGGTTTCTGTGGTCAAGTCAGTTTTAGAAACCTCTGCCTTTGAGCTGTTTATAGATTCACAATGCACATTAGCATGAACATGTTCTGAGACTTCCTGTGTTTAAAAAAAACCTCTGTTTAACTTTGTTTAGCTTAGTGATTTCCAAATTTGTTTAACCACAGAATCTTTTTTTGGGAAACATTATTAATATTTCATGGAACTGGCAGGCTATAGAAAACACACAGGATGTACTGATGAACAGGGTTAGGGGGATGGATCAGATATATAATGGGAAGAAGAATGGATTTGGAATAACAGACCTGTGTTCAAATCGCATGTGCTATTTACCAACAAATAAACAAACAAACAAAAAAAACCCACAATTTTTAATTTCGATCTCTAGACCTCTCTTATCCTCAGTTCCCTCATCTGAAAATTTGAGATAATACTATTTACTACACAGAGTGCTGGTGGCATGAAAGGAGGCAGTGTGTGAGAGGACACTGGGCTAGTGCTGGGTACAATTTTGGTCAAATATGACTCTTCTTGAATGAACACTAGGGCCAAATGACACAACAGAATATATGGCACAGAGTGATCTGCTGCTGCCTTACATGCACATGTGTGCTCTGTGGTGATGCCTTCTTGCAGGCTTGGGAATAGCAGCTTATTGATGAGCTCAGTGCAGTTGAAAAGAATGTGGGCATTTCAATGGTACCAAGTTGGCCATCTTTAGAATTGGTGAGATTGGTCATCTTAAAGTCACTAAGACTCAAACTAACTGCTTTCAGAATACTGGACCAACTGTATTCATTAAAGGCCAGCAAGATGATTGATTGTGGAGATATGGTAGCCTCTTTCCTCAGGAGAAAAAAAAAATCACAACTTTGGCTTGTGATATTTTTTCTTGTACTGCCAAACAGCTAACATTGACCAGGAGGTCTTTTGTTGGTAGTTTTGTGAATTTTTCATAGGTTGGGGGAATATTTTTATCTGACTATTTTGTTGTACTTCAAAAAAAAATTATCTCAGTTTTCTAACCTCTAGTTTAAATAAAAACATATTAGTTTATGAGCTGCCTGTATACTAAACTATATGTATACATGGCGTGCTTTTGCTTTACATAGTTAATTCCTCAGGAGTCCATTGCTAGATCTCTCTGACCAATTTCCATTCACCTTCATTAATGGACGCCTTAATTAGAAGTTCTCAAAGAGCCTTACAAATGAATTATGGCAGATAAGAAGCTGCATGGCCAAGAACTTCTTTCTAGGACACTCTACTGCCAGACATGCAGCAGGGCCATCTGCAGAGAGTCTTTAGGTCTCAGCTCCTGAATGTCCACTTCAGTTGCTGAGAGCCATCTTGATAGAGGTCACACCTTTCCCAGATTTGTCCATCTCCAATGACTGACCCAGGCCGGGGTAAAAAGATTTGCCATTTTGGCCCAATGTGGGACAGCTCTGAAGGCCAATATGTGCTTCAGTGCTCCCTTTGCTGGGTGGACCAAGGCTTTGTCAGGCCTGAATTGCCATTCTACCTGCAATGGTCTGCAAAAAAAATTGACCTGCAAAAAAATTGCAGTTTGACCTTTGCTCAATCCTACTTCCCTCGCCTTCTTTCCACAGGTTTAGATTCCTAAAGTTTCAACATCGTCTTCTCCAGGGAAGCCAATTTGTGCCAGAGGTCGGCACTTCTCTGTATCTCCTAAATGTCTCTTTGGTGTTTCATGAATACGGCGTTCTCACTCTAGCTTAATTGTAAGCTCTTTGTGGACTAGAAATACTTCTATGTATATGCCACAGTTTTTATTGCTGTGCCATAGACATGGAAGGTAGCTCTAAAACACATCATGAATGAAATGATATATATTTTATGCAGATGGATAGAATACTTCTGTTGTAGAGATCCTCTGTACTAAGCAAATGGTCACAAATTAAGAAAGCCAGACATTCTGTAAGTCTTGGCTCTCTGAATGTCCACTTACTCTGTGGAAATTTCCAGTATGTTGTTCTCATTCCCTTCCCTTCTTCTTTTTCTTTCTATGTCCAGAGTTTACACTGATGTCCAGAATTCTTCCATCTATACCCTCCCTATACCAGTCCACATTCTCCTATGATAGCTGAAATGGTATTTTTCTTTAGGAATTGTTATTCACACCAACCTTCTTGACTAACGTATTCAAAAATTGTGAATGCCATTTTCCCCGTAAATAGCCCCGGTTAGACAAATAACTGTGAAGCATTTTTTTTTCCTGTGAATATGTAAATAGGTTGAAAATGAAGATGCAGGCAGTGTTGTGTGAATATTATTCCAACATTACACTTAAGGTCCTTTCAGCGCCATTTGTTAACATTTTGTACTCCTAGTCACCGTGCCAAAAATTGCTCTCTCCTCATGCAATTTAAAAAAATTTTCACTGGCACAAAATGAAGTAAAATCTCTATCTGCAGGAGAGAGCAAACTTCATTTAGCATGTTTTACAAAGTGCTAAATAGGTTTTCTATTTTGGGAGTGGAATGGCAGAATGTGTGCTTCCTGCTATCCTGATCAAACATTTGCAATTCTCTTCCCACACGAATTGCACATTCTCGGTTGTTTTTGGATATATTAACATAATACTTGTTATTTTATTCAAAAGCAAAAAAAACAATTATGATGTGTTCAAAAATGTGATGTCAGTATTGGAAGGTATTTTTCCTTGCCTATTTTTTTTTATTACTATTGAAAATAAAATAGGGTTTGTGATCCTTGTGAGAGACTTTTGTATTTAACTGGTTTCAAATTTAGAGCTCTTATTTCCTATTTTCTAGTGCATCAACCCAAAGAAATAAGCGTCAGGGTCTCACTGCTGAGAAATTTATGACCCTGGAACACTAACATTATTTCAAGTAGTCCATCACACCTGCCTGAAATTACACATGACTATATAGTCACTGAATATATTTTTCTAGGAAAAAGTACTTGTTTCATAACACAATAAGAGCAACAACAATAACTAATACTGATTGATTGCTCATAGTTTTCCCGGCATTAGTCTAAGAGTCTGACCTGTATAATCTCACAGAATCCAGACATCCATCCTCTGAGGTAGTACTGTTATTATCCCCATTTTACAATGAGAAACTAAAACAGGGAAGTTAAGGAACCTGGGCAAGTTAGTGAGCACATGAGTTGGGATTTAGAACTTGGTTTGACTCCAGACCCTGCATTCTTACTTCATTCAACACTGTCTCACAAATAAAGACAGTGAGCAATGATAGTACCTTTCATCACTAGTGGAGTTTACCATTCACTCCATCACCAAACTTGACCGAGAGAGAGCATGGAAACAAAGATGTAGGAGAGGACACTGGAGAGTACACGCGAGATAGAAATGTGTGACTTCTTTGTAAACGTCTCCATACTTACACCATAAAATACATATGCTGAGCATATTTGCACACTTTTCCAGCTTTCCCAATGCTTTCCCAATGTCTAATATGTATTTTGTCAATACCCATCTATTGTTTGAAAGGAAAGAAATTTCCTTCAGTGCCAATGAAGGAAATTGGCACTGAAGGAAATTTTGGACACTAGTGATGCTCTGGTCCTTTACAGATACTTGCTAATGCACCTTCTCAGAAGCAGTTAACAAAAAGAACAGATAAATCACGAGATTCTTAGATGGGGTTCCTATTACATATTTAATCAACAGTTCTGTCTCCCAAGTGTTTACTACTGTGTGTGCAAGTATCCCCAAATAGTGTTGCCCATATCACCTGGGGAGAGGATGGCAGTGGGGGTGGGGGTGGGCATGCAATGGCAGCAAAACATCTAGAGTCATTCCTCACTGTACCTAGAGTTGTACTTTGAATACTGTAGACAGCCAGCAAGAACTTTTTGCACATTTGGTCCCTGTTTTCAAAAAACCCTACAATTGTAATAGGTGTTAAAAAACATATATGTGCTTGTAGGAAAGAACAAACTCAAGACATAAAATAAGAGAATTAAAATAACCCAGGTAGTAGCAAGTACCAATTCAGAGAAAAGAGAAAGATCACTGTGGTGGGGACTGAAGACTGTGAACTGGGCTTTTAGGGATGAGCAGGATTTGGATAAGTCTAGAGTAGATGAGTCAGCGAACTTTCTATTAAGGGCCAGATAGCAAATATTTTAGACTCCGTAGGCCACATATGGTCTTTGTTGCAATTGTTCAACTCTGACGTTGTCGTACAAAAGCAGCCAGAAGCAAATAGGTAAATGATTGGGCTGTGCTGTTGTTCTAACGAAAACTTTACAGAAAGAGACAGCAGTCCAGATTTGGTAGGTGCCCTGCAGGTAGCTGACCCTGGTCGAGACCCTGGAGAAGGACATTGTAGGGAAGAGGCATTATCAGATGTGTGGAGAGGGATACATCCTGGGACAGTGAAGAATGGGCAAGAGGTGAGGAATCAGCAAAACATTCTAATGAGTGAAAGAAGCAGGATTCAATATTCACAGGATATATTTTCTTCTTGTGGAAGGTAGTTGTACGGTAGATGTATCATCATCTCTCCCCATGAAGATGGTATTCTACTAGATGGAGAAGATGCTGCCTCCACTCCCTGAGTTGAGGCTTTCATCACCTTACACTTGAACTACTAAAGCAGCCCCTTAGTCTCCTTATTAGTTTCTCATTCCTACCTGCCTGTAATCCATCCATTCATAGCAGAGTAGGCCATGTACTATGCACATCTGAGGAAGTTATTCCTCTTAAATTCATTCAGTGTCTTCATGTGGCCTACAGATTGAAAACCCAACTTCTGCACACAGCATATAAACATAACCTCTTAACTTGGTGTCCATGCCCTGTGCTCCAGTCACGTCCAACAATTTGCAATTTCTTGTGCGTGCTGTGGTCTCTCTTTCATGCTTTGTACAAGTTGTTCTCTTTGCTTGGAATGCATTTCCTCCCCACTCTACCCCAAACACCCAACTTCTCCACCTGAGGAGCACTCAATCATTCTTAAAGACACAGTCCAAGTTTCCCCTCCTTGGGGCTGCTTCCTCCAACCTGCTTAGTCTGGAGTTGTGCCCTCTTTCCTGTTCTTAGTGTTCTCTGTGCCTGCCTCTAGAGTAGCACACATATCCCATTATACAGTATTTACGCATTGACCTGTCCATCTTCCCTGCCAGACTTCGAACTCCCTCAGGGCCAAACCCCTCATATTTTCAGTGTCTGCATCCTCCACGTCTGACATGGTTCTGACAAAGTTTAAGAAATAATAAGAACTAAGAGAGTGCTATTTCATTGATCATTGAATGTATGAATGTGTACATCCTGTTGCCTGTTTTTGAACACAGGGACAACTCTTACATTATAACATTTGTATGAGAAAGGTAGAAAGATCGCATTAAGAAAAACAGAAAAACATGTAGCAGGAACACTTAATCATGGTTATCTTTGGGTGTATCATGGATTATTACATTTTTTTCTTTTAATCTATATTTTCTATGTTAGGAATGTACTTGTTTTACAATAAGAAAAAAAGCAATAAAAGATTTAAAATGTGTATAAAAACTGTTGGTATCTAGTTAGAAATGGAATTGGACTGGCTGCCCTGAGGTGGCTTCTTTCAGTTTCCTCCTTCAATGCCTATGAAGGCACAGAAAGTATAGACAAATAGCAAGACTGAAAACCAAGCCTTATAGAAAGTCTATTAACAGAATCTGGGAGCAGTCTCTGGAATCTAAAAGGCTGATAGAGCTTGGTCAAGATAATCCAACTGTCTCTTTGATTGGTGGCATTCCCAAACTTTGCCTCATTAGACAGAGACCATAACCCAGAGAACCAGAGCTTGATCCAGCCAGAAATTATGGAGTTACAGCCCTACAACACAGTTGCTGCTTCTGGAGGCTTCCTGAGCATTGTCCAAGCTGCTTTCACCCTTCCATGTCATTTAGAGGTACAAGCCCTAGGAAACTGTGGGAGAGTAAGAGGTTGTGTCCGGTGGCTTGTTACACCCAAGGAGGTCATCACAGAGTGGTGGGGGTAGGGATGGAGACTATTAAAACCTGGAATTGGACGTGGGGCAGTGAACATTATCACCCAGGCTTCCAGCTGGAGATTTAGATATTAGCAGTTAACAAGGAAAAAGAGATGAGCAACAGGCAATCCTGTATTGTCAAATACACGCTCTTTGTTGTTCTTACCTTATTTAAGGATAACTAAAGAAAAAAATTGGAACCCATGGGAAAATCGTGCAAAATAAGGAAAGAAAGTGTCATTCTGAGGCCTTGGAAGAACAGAGAGACACCGCTTATCACTGAAAATGACCAACTGTGGGATCCTAGAAAAAAAATTTTCAGAAAATTGTTTAGAATTTTCAGCTAACATCATGAAAACATAGCATCTACTAAAAAGGGAGTAAAAGTAATACAGAGAAAGCAGATTAAGAAAACAGGACAGTAGGATGAGATGAAGAAGTAGATGAAATGATTAGAAGGAATTATAAGAACTAAAAATACAATAGTGGGATTAAAATCCATACTGTTGCAGCAAAAAGCATTTTTTTTTTTAGCCTTTTTTCACAAGAAATAAACTTAGTAATGGGGAAGACTAACTTGAGAACCTTTCCTCGAAAGGTAAAATAAGAAACAAAAGGTGGAAAGGGTATGAGAAAAAAAGAGGGCAGAAAACAAACCAATGAAACCAGAATATCTGGAGGAAAGAAAGCAATTTTTTTTTCTTTTATTAGTTTCAGGTGTACAAAACAATGCAATAGTAACCCCTCTCCTCCAATCTATTGCCCCTCTGACATTGTATATATCTATTACAATTCCATTGACTCTATTCCCTGTGCTGTACTCCATATCCCATGACTATATATATTAAATTATAGTTGACATACAATGTTATTCAGCTTCAGCTTCAGGTACCTGTATAGCGCAGTGGTCAGGTAACTACACTGTCCATGAAGTGGTCTCCCTAATAAGACATGTGCCCATCTGACACCCTACAAAATCTTTACAACATTATTGATTATATTCCCCAAACTGACTTTCATATCCCCGTGGCAATATTGTAGTTACCAATTTATGTTGTCTAATCCCTTCCCCTTCTCCCTCATCTCCACCCGCCTCTCTTCTAGCCACCATCAGTTTTTCCTCTATATCTCTGAGACTATTTCTGTTTACTTTGCTCATTTATTCAGTTCTTTAGATTTCACATATAAGTGAGGTTATATGGTATTTGTCTTTCTCTGACTGACTTATTTCACTTAGTATAATGTTCTCTAGGTCCATCCATATCGTTGCAAATGATAAAATTTCATTCTTCTTTATAGCCGAGTAATATTCCATTGTATAAATGTACCATATTTCTTAATCCAGTCATCTACCGATGGGCATTTTGGCTGTTTCCAAGTTTTGGCTGTTGTAAATAGCGCTGCAATAAACATAGGGGTGTATATATATTTTTTTGAATTAGTGTCTTGGATTTCTCTGGATAGATACCTAAGAGTGGCGTTGCTGAGTCATAAGGTAGTTCCATTTCCAGTTTTTTGAGATACCTCCATATTGATTTCCATAGTGGCTGCACCAATCTGCCATCCCACCAACAATGCACCAGGGTTCCCTTTTCTCCACAACCTTGCCCGCAGTTGTTTGTTGATTTATTGATGATAGACAATCTGACTGGAGCGAGGTGGTGTCTCATTGTGGTTTTTATTTGCATTTGAAAGAAAGCAATTTCTAAAGACATGTCTGAAGAAAGTTTTCCTGAGCTGAGACTATCTTGCATGTACAAATTGATATTCTAAACTGAAATCTACATAATCACAAACTAAATTCTATCATTTTAAAATTAAAATATAATTACGAATTTGGTTTTAAATTCAAAGTGAAATTTCAAAATTTTTAAATTTAAAATTTTGATATTCCTATAAAAGAATAAAAGACAGGTATCTTCAACTTTCTTCTCTAAATTTTAAAATCCAGTGGATCAATATTTAGACTTCGTGCTGTCCAATAGAACTTTCTGTGATGATGAAATGTTCTATATCTAATCTATACAATATGGTAGACATTAGCCATATGTAGGTATTGAGGGAACCCTTGAAATGTAACGGGTGAACTGAATTTTTCATTTTATTTAATTTTAAACAATTTCAATTCAAATAGCTCCATGTGGTCAGTGCCTATACATTGGACAGTGCAAGTTTAGAATTTTGAGGTTAGGAGACTATGACTAAGAGTTTTTATTCCCATCAAGGTGGTCTATCTAATATGAAGAAAATAGGACTTTTTTTGCCTATTCAGGAACTTAGACAATATACCACCGACGAACTTTGACAAAAATTTGTAAAGATCTATTCAAAACTTAAGAAAAATAAAGAAAAATTAAGATCCCAAGAATGGGGAAGTTTATAATAGTAAACATTTATAATAATAAATGGCCTAGTGGTGACCACTGAAGGAAGAAAATATGTAATGTAAAACCTGAACATTTCAGGCAATGATCTGTGCCCACATCTCCAACTTATGTTACCAAAACTAGAAAGAGAATAGAAGGCATGCTAAATTCTTTTTATTTTTTTTAATGCAATTTTCTTCTTAATCAGACAAGAATGGAAACATGGAATGGCTTTGTATATGCACGTGTTGAATTTAAAACACAATACATCTACAAAAACTGGAGAAGATGAAAGTAAAGAAACATATTCTTCTGTACTCAGAGAAAAATCCATAGTATTCAATGCTTTCATTATTAAAGAACAAAGAATTAAAATAACTTAAGCGTTCAACTCAAGATGTTAAGAAAAGTAAAACAAAACAACTCTAAGAAAAGCAGAAGTCAGGAATACTAAAATATTAAAGCAAACATTAATACACCAGAAAAATAGAAAGATGGTAGGATGAAAATGAACCTGAACATTGGTTGTTTGGGGTGGGAGAAAATACTAATAAATAAATCTTAGCTATCTTAAAGAAAAACGAATAAAAACAGCCGAAATTATGACTGGAAAAGGAAATATGATGGTAGATATAAAGTAGGTTTATATTTAAGGAGAGAGAGAGAGAATATTACATTAAAACCTTGAAAAAAATTTTCAGGAGAGCATATGTTAATTTAAGAAGAAGTAGAAAATTGGTAACTATAGAAAAACATTTTAAGTTTTTAAAATGTTACCTCATTAAAACAAAAATGCTAGTCTTGGAAATTCTGAGTGAGTTCTTTCAAACATTTAAGGAAGACATTCCTCCCAGCTCTTTTTAATTCTTCCAGAGCATAGGGGGAAATGGGGATGTTTAAATTCATTTTATAAAGACCATATAGTCTTGATACTGACCCTGACAAAAATTGAATAATGAAAAAAAAAAAGAAGACTGGAGATCATTCCCATTTCTAAATATAGATGAGAAAACTCAGCAGTATACTAAGAAGGCAGCAGTATATTAAGTACAGTTAGTTTCAGGATTCAAAAGCAGTTACTAACACTTCCATAGCACTGGTTATGTTCTATGTCTGCTCATGTATTAACTCCCTTTATTCTCACAACACTAAATGAGGTGGGTCCCATTATTGTTTCCTTTTACAAATGAGGAAATTGAAGTATGGGAAAGAGTGAGTAACTTGCCCAAAGTTACACTATGAGCAAGGGCAGAGCCAGGCTTGAATCTAGGTGGTCTGATTCCAGAGTCTCCCTCTTACTACCAGCTGTATTGTTTTTTATGTCAGTAGATTACTGGAAGAAACCAAAGCACACATCTCAATAGTTGTAAAAAAGCTATGTGATAACATTCAGCATCCATTTCTGACTTAAAATGAAAGCACTTTAACTAGGAGAGAAGGTTATGTTATAGTTAATATGACAAAGAAATCTATCTGAAATCAACATAATAAATAGGGAAACTAGAGGCATTCACACTAAGGTAGCATACGAGGCAAGAATACCCATTGTTATTTAATATTGTTATGGTAGTTCTAGCAAATGCAACAGAATAGGAGGAGAAGGAGAATCTTGGAAAGGGAAAAAGTACATTATTGTTATTCACAGATTATATCATGTTCTACCTAGAAAACTAAAGGAAATTACTTAAAGATCTACAAAAACCAATGAAAGAGTCCAGGACAAATAATATATAGAAAAATAAATACAGAAAAATATTAGCTTTCCTGTATACAAGGAGGTGCAAACTCAAACACCTTTGAAAGCCTGGCAGTGACCTACATGCATGACCCTCTTGGTATAGGGTATATATATATATATATATGCCATGCAAAATAGCAAGAAAAGTAGAAACTAGCTAAAACTTAATAAGAAATACAGACTCTTGATGCTGAAAACTATGAAACTGAATAAAAAAATATATACACCAGGTTTTCAGATCATTTGGAGAATACAGATGATACTAGCTAGGAAAATTTGGAATAATGAGAGCAATGAGGGAGAACGTTCACTACCCCCGTCAGATATTAATATATGTGGGATAGCTAGAGCACTTTAAATGTTGTGTTTGGTTTCTGGTTTGCTTGTTTACTTGTTTGATAGAAGAATAGATAGATCACTAGAATAGAAAACAAAATCCACAAACATACATAAATACAGGTAAAAATGCTAACCTGTAGTGCATTCATTCAGCAAACACAATGTCCTCAAGCAGTCGTCACTGAGGATACAACAGTAACTCTGGTAGACGAGATTCTGTTTCACTTTACATTTTTGTGGGAGAGGCAAACAATGCACAAACATACCAAAAGTAAATGAGGAAAATAAAGATAATTCAAGGAGGGCAGTGTAATAGTGACTTGGGGAGGGGACATTTAAACTGATAAATGAATCTCTGGAAGGAGTGAGCCATGTATAATTCAGGGGAAAGAACCTTTCTTTTTGTTGTTGTTGTTGTTGAATTAAAGTTTATTGGGTTGACAATTGTTAGTAAAGTTAGATAGATTTCAGGTGTACCATTCTGTAATATATCTGAAAACAAGGGAAAGAACCTTTCAAAGTAAGGGAATATCATGTGCCCCTCAAATGTGTTAGGCTCGGTATGTGTAAGAAACAGGGAAGGTCAATATGGGTGAAGCAGAGGCATGAAGGCAAGAGTACACTGTGGCTTTGGCAGAAGTTGGATCTTGTAGGACTTTGCACCCAAAATAAGAAGTTTGAATTTTAGGACACTGAGGAAAAGAAAGGAATCCAGGGTAATTCCTATTGAGGGGCTAAAGGAACTTGGGAAGTGGTATTTTAGGAAGACTGGAGGAAGACCAGGGTTGGGGTTAGTACAGGGAATCAGGGTTTCAAATATATCAAGTTTTAGATGTCTGTCAGACATTGTGAGGGTAGAACAAGTGGGCTGTGGAATATATAAATTTGGTGTTCTGATGAGAAGTTGGGCTTGAGACAACCACTTAGGCAATAATTACTATACTGATGATATTTAAAGCCAGGGCTTTAAATGAGAGTGTTAGAGAAGCAAAGGCGGCCCGGAAAGGAACCCGGGGAACTGACACATGGAGAGCAAGGCAGCACTGGAAACAGGGAAGACGTAGCTGCTGAGGCTGCCGGAACACAAGCCAGGCACCGAAGCTGAGAGAAGAAAGCATTACAGGAAGGGATAGTCCATTGTGGTAAGTATTGCTGGTGGTGTAAGTAAGATAAGAACATCTTTGGTGAGGTTGGTGGATATGGGATTCCTACTGGAATGAGAGATAAGGAAGTGGAGACTATTACTTTCAACAGGACAAATTTTTTAACATAATTAAAGTGATATTTCAACTATTTCAATATGATAAAAGAATTATTTCAGTGTGCTGAAGGTGACAGTTCAGATCAGTCAGGAGAACAAGGATTATTTCATAAATGAGCTTGGTATGGTTTCTTACTTATTTGGGGGAAAAAGTAAATTGTTTGATTTCAGTGTTTCAGGGAAAAGAGAAAGTAAACTTCAAAAGGATAATAAGTCTTATCTCTATGTGGTGGTATAAAGGTGTTTTCCTTCTGTAGTTACACATTTTTTTTTTAAATTTTAATTTTCCCATAGTATACTCTTTTTTCAGTCAAAAGAATTAATGTCTTTTCATGAAATCCAACCATTTCTATCAGGCCACTAGGTTCAAAACCAAATTAAATCAACTCAGTTCAACAGACTATTGGCATTGCATCATGAGCCTACCATCTAGAAAGGTGTGCAGTATAAGAACCTTACAAGTTATAACACAAAAGTGAAGCCAGAGGAGTGTCCTAAGTGAAACACAAACACCTAAGAGAAGTCAAAAGAAGGGCTTGTAACTCCTGGTTATTCATCATCTAGTAAAACAATGAAAATGAAAGGACTTGAAAAGGGAAGGATCATGGTGACTAGATCATTATGAGCAACATCCCTGGATTGGGAAGGCAGAATTCGTACCTCACTGAGTAACTCTGTGGGAGAAATGTGCAGGGCATAGTAACTGACCAGTAGATACCCCAAGAGGTTGTCGAGGCGGTTAGTAATAGGGGAGAAACCCCAAAGGTTCCCTTTCTTTTTCCCTCAGGAACGTTTGCTCATCAACTTAATAGAGAATAACAAGCAGCTGGTGTAACCCAGGATCTCTAAAGTGTGCGCACGAGCATGTGTGTGTCTCCAGCCATCATAAGAGATCGTAATCAGTTGTTCAAATATGACCCTGGATTCTTTCTGGATCTTCCAGGGCTCAAGTAGCTTGTCTGAGTCTAGTTAGGAGAGGGTTAGCTCTGATTAAGTTGAAAGAAATGTAGTCGGTCCAAGAGGCTGCAAAATGGAAACTTCTGAACTGGAGTTGGGTGAACACATCACTCCTCTCTGTTTTACGTGGTGGCTGTGACTGCTGTGGGTTGTGGAGAAGCACTGGATTGGTCTATTGCTCATATTAACATCCACCTACTACTGCATATTACAAAGATGAGAAGGATGTGGATTTCTGTATCTGACTCAGCAGAGGATGGAGGTTCCTCCTTGCGATTGAAACAAATACTCTCTGGGTGGGAAGGAGGAGTCAAAAGAAAGCAATGTATGCAAGCAAGAAATGATTCAAAATTCTACTTGTTTGTGACTCAGAAGCAGTGAGTCTGAGGCAATTGTTAGCTACTTTCCCTGGCTGCCCACAGTCCCTAGTGTTGCAGAGAAAACAATCTGAGGTGGAGAGGGTGACTGAGCTGTTTCTATCAGGAAATGGTGAGGTTGCCAGGGTGTACTCAGACACAGACAAAGAAGATGTTTAAATGTCATTGGTTATTACTCACATGTCTTTTCTGGTTGTCTCAGTGTGCTCGTCACCCTCACACAGAGATTGACACACATTTCCCCTGACCTTGGTCAAAAATAGAATATACCTCTCATTTCAGCTCTCAGACTATCAGTGTGTCCCAAGCTTTCATAATCTCTTAAAATTCACAACCTGAAGCCAACACAAGCAAGGTGTTGTCTGGGTGCTTTTAATCTATTTATGTACTTAGAACTTTCATTATATAATCTTTTTTCCCTTGAGATGCATCTCATTCTTGGCAAGTCCTGTTTTTCTGTTTTTATATTTTTCTTTAACTGTATTTGATGCCAGTGATTGTGTGCTTGCTTATATTTTCTGTTTACAGGATGTGGGGCTCTTAGCAAAGCATAATGAGGAGCTCAATTTACTCTCAGTTCAAGTCCTGGATAATGTGCTTTTGCATAAGATAAAAGAGATGATTCTCCATTGCCTACCCTCAGTCTAGTTGTTCTACCTGAGAACCATCTGGGCACGGGAAATGGCCGCTGTCTGAACCGAGCACATCCTTTCTCTCTGGCTGTCATCCCCTTCCCTCTTATCACCCTGGCTAATTCTTACTCTAACTGCTGATGTGTATCTTGGGCTGTCTCTGTTTGCTGGATTCATTCAGACTGTCTTCTCCAACTCAACAGCCTTTCTTTTCTCTACCTCCCTTAGCTTCTAAGGAGAATGGCAAGCTTATCTACATACTTCTCTTCTAGAAACCCGGTCACAGAGATTGCAGCTAACAGTCATGAATGAACAGTAAATTAGCAGACACTGCTTGCACTTGACGTTTGGGCTGGCCACCTCACCATCTGCTAATTTTAAATGTCCTCATGTGGCATTGTTTCCACACTCAGTGCTTAATGAGTTCTATTATACTTAGCCACATTCCTTCAGCCTACCTGTTGCAAGATGATTTTCGAGCAAGGCTTTTCATAGTACCTTTCAGAGAAGACCAAAACCAAGCATTCATGCTTATTTGGTGCTTCCCTTTATTCCTCTGGTCTGTCCTTTTCATAGGGTACCACAAGTTCCCCTTCCTTTTAGGGCACAAAAGAACCTCTTCTTGCTGGAAAAACATAGAAGATGCTCCATGAATTCTTATTTAGACTTTTTAATTCTTACTTTACAGTTAACCTACCATATTTTTCTCTTTATTTGGGCAAGCTTTGCTTTTTAAGCACTATATATGTATTTTTTTCCTAATTACAAAATAAATACTTACGTGCTAAACTCAGAAAATACAGAAAAGTTCTGGTGAAGAGACATGGAATCCTATAAGCTCCCCATTTATGACTAACTATTTGATTTATATCATCCTAACCCTTCTTCTATGTATGAACACAATTAGGATAATATTGTACATACTGTTTGTATCTCCTTTTCACTCAACAATCCGTCATTAATATTTTCTCATAGTAATAAATATTCTACTACATTATGATTGTTAATGATTGTGTAGAGTATAAGAATCCCTAATTTAATAAACCAAATCCCCAATGAATACGTTAATTAACCTGATTATGGTAATCATTTCATAATGTACATGTATATCAAAGCATCATATTATATACTTTAAATATGTACATTTTATTTACCAAGTTATACCTCAATAAAGTTGAAGGATAAAAGGAAACAAAACAGAAAAAATAAATAAAATCCCCTATTATTGGATATCTATGTTATTTCCAATTTATTGACATTTATAAATAATGCTTAAATGAGCACCTTTGCCCATTCCTTTTTGCATCCATCCTTAATTCCATCAAGCCACTATTTTTTTCATGGAGTCAAGCTCCATGTTGTCCTCTCTATTGTCCTCATGCACTTTGCCAGTTAAATGGACAGTATTTCTGTACTCATGTTTATCTTCAACTTAGGCATGGCTATTTGGGGCACATACACTAAGGTTGTTTTTAAATAGTCTCCAGGATTTCTTACAGGTTTCCCCTATATCCACCTTCTGCTATAATTCACCTGTCCAAAATTGGGCAACTGCATGATGAATGTTTTAAGCTTTTTTCTCATTAGAGTTTGGTGCTTATGGTCTTAATTATGTAATGATCATGATTATAAACTAGTTTACATAGGAATTCTGCCTATACCAATTCCTGTCTATTCTTTAGAGCCAAGTTCAGGATATGTCTTTTCCATATGTATTCAAGGAGTGTTTGTGCCAGAGGCTGTAATGTTTCCTATCCAAACCTCATGTCCGCAGTTCATCCCCATGATGGGCTCTGCCAATTTGGATGTGGAATCTGATCAGAACCCAATTTTGCAGCCTCCCATTGTCATTTAATATTTCCAGACCTGTCTTGCAATTTTCCCTCATACATTATAGTGTAATGTATCTTCATTACTGCCATATTTTTATTGTTCCAATGAAATGTTATAGTATTGCCTTTACTGGTAGGCCATTACATACCAACGTTGTACCCACTACAAGTACAAAACACTGTGCTATTTTTTAACTCTTCAAATAAGCAGATTAAAGGTGGGGGGAGGTTTAAATATGGATGTGCTAATCCAAACCCATGTTTCATCCTACCATCATCTACCCAAAAGTTAGATTTATTATTACTAAATACCAAAGCAAGTAGTTGCTGTACTATATATATGTATTCATAACCATCATATTTTCTCCCTCTGAGTTATGTCTACTCCTCTTATGATGAAAATGTTTTCTAGTTCCTTTTTGTGATATTTCAATAGTGGTTCTTAACATAGGCGCATGTAAGAATCAGGTGATATTTGAAATATTCTGATGTCTGAATCCTCCAGTTAAACGTGGACTTCCAGGGGTGGGTCCCAAGCAGTGTTATTATCTAAAAGCTCTTTAGGAAATTCTAACATTCAGCCCATAGATTCACTTGGTATTGAACCAAGCATGTTGAGTCTGGCTCCCCATGACCTCAAGAAAATAACCTCTATTCCACTGTTTCTCGAACTTTGCAGATTAGAAATACTGGGGAACTTTAAAAAATTCTGATACCCAGATCACACTCAAGAACAAATAAGAACCTCTGGGGCATCAGTCTTACTTTACGTTCCCTTGGTAAGTCCAAAGTGTAGCCAAATTTGAGAACAAGCTCTATACCCTTGTAACGCAAAGTGTGGCCTGTGGTCCAAAAGCGTTGGCCATCATCCTGGAACTTGTTAGCAATGTGGGTCTCAGTCCTATTCTACCTGCAGATGATTTTTGTCACATTAAAGTTTTAGTGGCACTGTTTACACAAAGGGTTTCTGCCTTGCAATGTCAGACCTCAACTTTGAGACTTGTGATTTTATTTATCATTTTAATTCATTTAGTGGGGAGTAGAAAGTGACAACACAAGGGAGTGGTTCCAAAGATTTGTTTCCAAAAAGCATCTGGACCTTTTGGGGGAGCTGTATGTCTCCTTGGCATTTCATCCCTTTTACCTTTGCTGGTTTCAAGTTTTTGCTGCAGTTCTTTCATTTCTTTTGTTCCTGGTCTTGCACACGTTTGGTGATTGCAAGGGGTTGAGCGGAAATCATGATGCTAAGTGAGAAACTGAGGAGGCGAAAGCCTTCATGCTCTTCATCTAAATATGAAATGACACCCTAAATATAAAGTGTGAATTGCCTGGAGATGCATGACACCCTGAGATGAGGGAGGAGGGGGCGGCAGTCATAGCACTCCATCCGAGGTGGGCGAGCTCCACCTCCGACTGGAACAATGAAGTTTCCTAATTGCAGGATCACACCGGAGCCTCCTGAGGCAGAGGGAGTTACTCATGAATCAGTGTTTTATAGTGTGGAGAGAGTCCTGAGAAATAACATTCCCATTTAAGTAGAGTCATAGTCACTTAACATTGAAGCAGCTTCCGAGACATAACAGGCACTTTGGGAATTTGTATTAACTCCTTCAGCATCATGGCTAAGAATTGGATGCTGAGCAATGGCTGGTAGGGGATTGTTTAAAAGTCTACAAGAGTTGCCCTTGGTTTTGGAATCTCTCTAACTCCTCAGTCACTGCCTCACTCTTTCCCCCAGGCCATTGCCATTACCTATCCCCCGCGCCCTTCCTGCTCCCCACTGCCTAGCTCACACATACATATTCAAGCTCACACACACTGTAGGCCCCCTGTGTCTCCTTCCAAAGAGTGATTCTCTTACAGAACAGTGAGCCTTCTGAACCTGCAAGGAATCTTTTTTGTAGTAGATATTAGGGTAAGATACAAATTCCCCTCCCTGTACTTCAAACAGGGGTAATAGTATTTGAACAGTGGAAACTTAAGGATGGAAATCCCACAAAAGTCAACATAATAATGATTATAACTACTATTTGTCAGGCCCTTCTATTTGTTACGTACCTCATAAGCACTATTTCATTTAATCTCACACAGTATGAAGTTATTATTTCCATTTTATAAATGAAAAAAGGAAGTAACCGGCCCAAGATCCCATCGCTAGTAAATGTCAAGCCGGACAGGATGCAAACCCAGGCATTCTGACTTCAGAGCCCATGCTCCTATCTCTGCCACTGAAATAACTCCCTAAGAGAGTTTCTCTTGACCACATGAAGAATTTAAATTTGGTTTATGATGAAAATCTTAAGTACACAAAAATTAGAAGAAATAGTACAATGAACTCCCATGTCCCTACCACCTAGATTCATCAGTCATTAGCCTTTTGTCTTATTTATGTCATCCACATTTATTTTTATTGAATTGTTTTCAAGTAAATTTCAGACAATGCTACATCACCCCTGTAAGTGGGTTGAATGATGGCCCCAAAAGGATATGTCTACATCCTAATCCCCAGAACCTGTGAATATTACCTTACGTGGTAAAAGATTGAATGTTACCTTATTTGAAAAAGGGGTCTTGGAAAATGTAATTCATTTAAGGATCTTGAGATGAAGAAATCTTTGTGGATTATCCTGGCGGGGGGGGGGGGGGGGGCTTTTATACTTTGACAAATATCTTTATAAGAGAAAAGCAGAGGGAGATTTGTCAGAGACAGAAGAGAAGAAGGCATACACCGCTGAGACAAAAGCCATTAGAAGATGGGAGGCAGAGATGGGAGTTCCACAGCCACAAGCCATGGAATGTCTAGAGCTATCAGAAGTTAGAGGAAGCAAGGAAGGATTCTCCCCTAGAGCCATTTAAAGGAGCACAGCCCTGCCAACATGTTGATTTCAGACTTCTATCTTCTAGAACTGTGATAGAATACATTTCTGTTGTTTTAAGCCACCAAGTTTGTAGTGGATTGTTATGGCTGCCCTAGGAAACTAACACAACCCCTTAGTGCTTCATCAACAAGATGATAGTCTCCTACGTGGCCATAGCACAGTGATCACACCTAACAAAATTAACACTAATTCCTTAATATCATCTAATACACAGTTTCTATTCAAATTTTACTAATTGTTCTCCAGAGGTCTTTCAGGGTCGGTTTGTTCAAATAGGGCCCAACAAAGGAGCATATATTGCATTTGGTTATTGTCCCACATAAGTCTATTTTGATCTAAAAAAGTGCTCTTTTTACCTCCTCCCTTTACAGGGTATTGTTTTATTGAAGAGGCTGTAGAATGACTCACATTCTGGATTTATCTAATCGCTAGAATAAGGGGCTTTTGTAGGTTCATAATTCTACCTGGCAAAGATTTTCTCAAAGCCCCCTGGGATCCTACTCTACTTATAGCAGCTGCCTGTGGGCAGAGCTGATGGGAGGCGATGACAGAGTGATGCAGCTTCCTGGGGCTTCCTCAGTGGACTCACGCCTCTTCTTTCTTACATCGAAAAATGTTAGAGTTTGATTCTCCTCTTGGAGAAAAGGTAGAACAGGGACTCTTTCCCACTAAACTGGAATTGATTTTTTGGCAGCCTGGAGAGCTAGGTAGTTTAATTTTCAGGGATGTCAAGACTGGTACTGACCCTAAAACAGTTGTATTCCATGCAGGGCACTTTGGAGCTGGAATTCCACCTTCTGAAATGCCTATAATTATGTAGGTGCTTTCCTGCCCCTATATTGCTAGACAGGAAAGAGCATTAGAGTGCTAACACAGTGGTATGAATTGATTTTATATTGATATAGATGGTTCTCCCACTGACTAGGTGGTCAAAGGGGATTTGAGGCTGATGGATGTTTGACAAAGAAAACCTTCACCTACTTTCTAATTTTGCTTGTGACTGGAGATGCAGAACTGGAGGAGTGGATGTGAGAATTGCCAATACTTGGGAGGCAGAGTTCACATTGATCATGCAGCTGGTTTGAAGGAAGCCAATGGTATCTCATCAATTGCCGTATGAGTGATTCCATCCACTCTGGAAGAAAACAGAGAGGAAAATGACACCATCTGTTTAGAAAACCCATTGGTGTCTCTCTCTTGATGGTCAGATTCCTTCTCCTGAATCAACTACTATTTCCACCCTCCAGCAATTCAAAGCCAAAGAAATGTTTTCTTATCACTATGTGCCTAAAAGTTCTGACATGAGACATTCTTTCTTGTCTTTTATTTGATTTAAGGTCTGTTGCAGGCATTTATTGACCTGATTAGCACATTCGTTTTATTATTCCCTTCCATGTTCTTTTATGTTCTGGTGAGTTTATTAGGTGAGGACAGTTTCCTTCTGAGAGTTTAATCCAAAGGCCTTTCCTAGAAGGCTGGCATATTTCCTTTTCTCCTAAAGATAAGAAAACATCAACAGACACAACCCAGATACCAGACTGTCTGAGCCTGAATTATGGAAATGACTCCATGCCAAACTTCCCAAGGAGACTGACTTTAACACTAACTGACTGACTTTTCCTCATACCTGGTTCACAACTGAGACAGTTTTATTCCCTGACAGGAGAACTGGTCATGTTTCATTGCTTACTCATGGATTCTGGATACATTTTTTTTTTTTTAAAGGTTTTTGGCAGAAAAGACATGGAAAGTGAGAAAAAGATAGAAGTCAAGGATGTCCCTAAAATGTTTGACTTGATCAAGGGAAAGGGACAAGATTTCTGTTTGCTGGCATGGAATAGATTACTGGATAAAAGTCATAAAGGGGTGGGAGGGTATAGGGGAAATGTCAGGGATTTGATTTGGAACACGTTAAATTTAAGATGCCTAATATATATCCAGACGGATATATAGCTCAGTAAACAAAACTGAAGTTCATGAAGTTATCATTGTATACCTGGTATTTCAAGCCAAGTGAAGAAGAGCAGATAAATAGAAGAGACGCCCTATTGTTTATAGAAGGGCCAACAATCTTTCCTGTAAAAGGCCAGACTGAAGTATTTTAAACTTTGTATATCTCTGCCACAATTACTCAACTGTGCTTTTGCAGTGAAAGCAGCCATATGCAATATGGAAAGGAATGGATGTGACTGTGTTCCAGTAAAGCTTTATTTATAGAAGTAGCCAGCAGGCCAGATTTGGTCCAAGGGCTGTAGTTTGCTGGCCCATGGTTTAGAGGTCAGACTCATGGGCTCACGAGAAGGAACAATCAAATTCTGAGCTTATACTTTAAATTCTTTTTCTCTGCAAACAACGCAATTTGTGTGTGTGTGTGTGTGTGCACGCACGCGTGCAACTTGTACTTGTGTAAAAGGCAAGACGAATATCTCTGTGGACCAGAAACCCAGAGCTACAAGTTAGGCTAAATCACATGTACAGGGTCCCATGTGCAAAGGAGACAGAGTTAGCCAGACTTTTGTAACCATGAGATTATAAAGGACCCAAAGTTCCCCATGCACGTGATAGACCTGACCTGGACTCACTGCCTGAAACCAGGAGTTGGTCAGGGCTGCCCTGCCCAAGAAAGGAAGGCTGAAAAAAGCAATACTACTGTCTTTGAAAATGGCCTGCATACTGTATAGATTATGGCAAGAAGAAGAAAAAACTGTCATTCAGAACATTCAGGGTCAGGACAGAGCTTTGTGCTATTTTTGACTTGGTGGGTCATATGGTCTCTGCTGCATCTATTCAGCTCTACTGTTGTATCAGGATAGCAGCTGTAGATAACATGTGAACAAACGAGAGTGGCTGTGTTTCAATAAAACTTTACTCATGAACACTGACAATTTTGATGTCATGAGCTATTATTCTTTTTTAAAAAAAATTAAAAATGTGAAAACCATTATTAGCTTAGGAGCTATACAAAAACGGGTGTCAGGCAGGATTTGGCCCATTGTCTGTAGTTTGCTGATGCCTGGTATAGACAACAGTAACAAGGAAGATGGGCAGCGTGAGGGGTAGGAAAAGGGGGACTATTTAATGGGTAGTGTGAGGAGAATAGAGATGGTAAATGTCTATAATCATTATTTTAAAAATTTCAGAGTAACCACTAAAAAATAGAAATACAATCTATAACTTCAAAACCTGCAGAAGCAAAAAGGTGAAATAAAGAATAATTTTTATATACCAGAGAGTAAGAAATGAGATTAAAAGACAAAAACACACTAAAAGAGACCACAAAATTAGTTGCTATTATTAGCTAAGTCTAAATTTATTAGCTATGGTGAATGTAAATTGATTAAATGCACCTAAAAAAGACTATATTGGATTTTTTTTTTTAAAAAAACCAGCTATATTCTGTTTACAAAAGACACACTTAAAATGACATAGACAGGTTGAAAATAAAAAATATAGAAAGAAGTATTCAAACACTAAACAAAAGAAAGCTAATAATAATATTAAGCACAATGGGATTTAAGGAAAAAGCACTAATCCCTATGATAGTATCAATTAAAATCAAGGGGAACATTATATAATAAGAAAAATAAAATACCAATAGAGAAAATAATCATATGCACTTAACAACATAGCTCAGAAAAACTGATAAGAATGCAAAGAGAAATGTATAACCATAATGGCAGATTTTAATACTTCTATCTCAAATGTACCAAATAAACCAAAACTTGCTGCCTACTCTTTTCCATACAGAATATATATATATTTTTTTACCAGATGGAACACATATAGAAAATGGTGGAGACTCACAACGTAAGCCTTAAGCATTTCAAAGATAAATATCTTATGTAGGTCACATTTCCTAACAATAAAGCAATTAAATTAGAACTCTAATACAGAATAGTAACAAAAACTCAACCCATATATTTGGAAACTATAAAGTATACACTCAAAGAATTCATGGGGTTAAGCAGGAAATCAAAACAAATTGCAAAATATTAAAATTGAACAATAAAGTAGTGTATTTCAAAGATGAGGGCATAATTAATATACAGTGCATAAACAAGGAAAGAAAGTAGATGAAAGGAAATCATTAAGACAATAAAAGAAGTTAATAACATTAAAAAGCAAGTCGCCCATAACAATAGAAACAATTAGCACAATTTAAAGAATAAAAAATCTTGGTGAAACTAATATACAGTAAAGAAAAGAAATCAGTACAGAAAACTGAAAAGCTTGAGGCTAGAAAATAGGGACCCAAAGAGGATAGATATTTTTTAGAAGAATAAATGATCAAATTAGTTTCAAAAAGAAATAGAAAAGCAAAGTATACCCCTAGTCCTTAAAGACACTGATTATATACATCAGCATTAAGAAATCTGAAATATTTATTGTTAAGTTAAAAGGTAAGTTGCAGAATGTCACATAGAGCATTATACTAGTTAAGTCTGTTTTTAAAATTAACTAATATTATGCATTATTTTTAAATATGTATGTAACTTAAGAAAAGTATAAAGACATGTTTTGGATCCATGCCAAATTCATGATAGTTGTTGCCTCTGAAGAAAAAAGAGGAAAATGAGACCAGAAGGGAAAATCTAGTAAATATTAACATTTTCCACAAGGATTAATTTTTTAGAAAGATCTAAGGAAACTGTTAAAAGATAATTTTCAAAACACTATTTAATCCTTACTTTCATATAGACATAAAATGAATATACACGTTATAGATTTCTTTAATTTAATCAAGGAATGAACTAGGTAGATGTCATAATGGGTTCAAAGGAGAATTTATAGATCAAGAATATTGAAATATGTGTAAAATAGTTTTTCCAGTGTAAAATGAAGAGACAGGATTTGTATGACTACAGACAAGAATGATTTTGCATTGCTGTCAGTTATCTACAATATACACAGTTGTATGATAGCTCCCATAGAATAACCCTGAGAGGTAGCCTCTAGAGTCTAGATAATAAATAGTTTTGCATTAATGCACAACTTTTTCTCTACACAACCACGACCGAATGTTAATATTTGCTCATTTTAGTTTGCAGGTACATGTGTTTTTGTTATATTATTTTCTGTAATTTATTTAAAAACAATTTAGTTTTTAAAATAAAAAAGACTGTATATCCTTGCCATTGCTCCCCGCCTTCTTCCCCAGCCCCAAACTCCAAAGATTCTGATTCTATAGGTCTGGAGATGGATCTAGGGATTTGTAAGTTTTTAAACTAATCCAGGTTATTCTGATGTGCATCCAAGTTTGGGCACCTCTTACTAGACTGTAACTAACACCCCCCCAACTCTGAGAATCATGGCTTGTGCCCTTGTTTCCTGGTTTGGGCAGAGAAGAGGGATTTAGGACTGGGTTAGGTAAGGGCTAATGAGAGAAATACTTGAAGCTTGAAGCCTGAAGCCTGGAGAAGGTAGATTCAGCAGCCCATTTTGTGCCTCTGCTGGCAGAATGCGTATATCAGAAGCCAGGCATGTTTTATAGATGAATTTACCATTTTCATGGAGCAGAATTAGAACAACAGTTATCTAGTGCAATATCTGGGCAGGTCTATTAATTCCTTTGAACCTCTTTTCTCATTATAAGAGTCATAATCTGTGTCCTGCTTACCGAAGAGGGCTACTATGAGAATGTACTTGGAGCTGCTTTATAAACTATAAAGTGCTATGCAACAAAAACATATTACAATTATGCTTATTGGTAGTCATACCTTTGACAAACCAGTTATACACAGCAAATTAGAGATTGTACTATAACTTTTTGAGCAGAAAGTGTGAAAGGGAAAAAAAGAAGCTCTTTCCTGTCAACATAAACATGTATTTGAAAAAATCTAACAAAACTTATGAGCCATGAATTGACCTTTGCTACCCATAGTAGGTGTGATGAACTTAGGGACCCAATGATGTAAAAACGATAGTAATTTCTCTTGAAGTAGAGTTAGGGTCAATGACCCCTGGAAGGAAAAACCCTGCACTCGATAGGAGTTGTTCAAGTGTAGAATGAATGGGATCCAATTGTTTGAAGTGATTGCTTTGTAGGTTAGACTCACCCAAAACCTCTTATGAGAATAAACAAGTAAAATCCTCAAAAAACAGTTGGCACTCACTGAACTCACCTTTATGTCCTCTTATTTTCTTCTTCTATGTTTATCTGAATCCTACTAGATATGCAGACCCACTTTATTTCTCTGTGGACCTTTTACTGTCTCCTCTAGCTCACACCTCTTTCTCCCTCTTTTGAACTCCAAGCAGCGCTCTGGTCTCCACCACTCACATGGTCTTTGGCTCATATTCCATGATATGACTGCAGTGGATGACTTGCCAATCCTCTTACCTATTTTGTCTCTTTCTCCTCAGATCATAAGCAACCTAAGGTCAACAGCGTTGCTGTGTATATCTTAGGATCTCCCATAGCCCCAGCCCAGTATTTTACATGAAGGATTATAGACTCTGGCAAACTCTTTAAATTATGTGAGCCGTTGGCCAAGACTCTGGAAACATCCAATCCTGTATTGGAAGAAGATGAGACAAACAGTTTTTGTTAGGTTTATGGCATAGATTAATTTTAAGAAGTCTCTTGATCTTTCACATTTTAAAAAATCATGTCACTGATGTAAGTAGCTGGGACCCCTCGCTCCTCCGGGGGGGGGGGGGATTTACACAGCCAAGAAATTCCTCCCCCAACCCCCAACAGTCACATATGGGTGTGGGACCAGCGCAGTCCACATCTCTGCCCCTCCTTCCAGTCTTGACGTGGCTTCTACTGTATATCCCTAACTGTAGGACTTCAATTGCCTAATTCAGCTAGACTTCAGGCAATTCTTAATGATGACTGTTTTGTAGTTTAGTTGTAATTTTGATGTGGTTATGAGAGGAGGCAAGCATAGCCTACTCCACCATCTCGATGAGAAATCCCAGCTCAGTATTCTTTAAAGTGATTAAAATCAAAACAGAAGTAGGGACTTGTGCCAATAGGCAGGAAGAGTAGTGATGCCCAGAGGCAAAGTCCCCACCAACACACTCAGTTTCAGAGTTAGACTCTCCAGTCTCTCTGTTGGACTTCTGGCAAAGCCCTTTGACAAATCTCCATTTCTTTGCTTATGTACTTCGCTTGCCTTGACATGTCCTTCCTTCCTCACTCACCTAGTGAATTATTTGTCCTCTGAGAATTATCTCAGGTATACGCTCCCTGTGAATTCTTTCCTATGATTTCTTCTCTTCCAGACAATGGCAGCAGCTTCCTCCCCTTCCATTCCCATAGCATCTCGCACACACCATTGTTAGAGTGTTGATCTTGCTTATTTACGACTTCTGTGGGTATATCTCCTTATTAGACTCAGCCCCTCAATGACAGAGGCGATTTTTAAAATTATTTTAATATCCCCAGCACCTGACGTGATGACTAATCCAAATAAATGCTCAATAAATGTTTTCTAAATGGACAAAAATGGCAGGTGCCTCAGAAGTAGGCCAAAACACTCGATCAAGATTTAGATCAGGGACTCAGAAACGAAGTCCAAGATCCAAATCCCCTGGGAAAGCTGTGCAGGAAGCCCAGTGTCGATGCAATGGCTACTTAGGGAGTGGGCGTGGGTGATGCCGAGAATGAGGGACTCCTACGGCCAGCACTGCCGGAAGTTCAGGGGGCTCAATTGTGGGCAGCTGGAGACAACACCATTAAAATATATAAGGTGGGGACTGCCAGCTTCTATTACTACATGGTTGTTACTTTATTTAAGTAAATTATAAAGTTCTTAGGGCAGACCTAGAATTTCTTCTCTTATGTGCTTCACAGATACTCCACAAATGTTTGTTAAGTGAACTAATTTTACCCTAAACATCTTCTCCCGTAAAAGAGTAAACATTCTGTTTCTTTTGGCTGATTCATTATTCTAACACTTTCAGAAATCAAACATAAAACACAGGAAAGTGATTCTCTTCAAATTTGAGATAGATACTGTGGGTTTGGGGAAAACATACTCTATCATTGAAGACCTAACTCAAATTGTGATACTAAGCGAAGGGAAAAACAGTGCCTATATTGTAGTAACATGACATACCATACATGTATTTGTTTATTTGTTATGGCCTATCTTTTCACATTAATACATCAGCTCTGAGAGAGCCAGGATTTTTTTATCTGTTTGGTTCAAGAAGGTATTTTGAACACAGGAACAGTTTCTAGCACATAATAGGTACTTAATCAATATGTGGTGATAGAGGGAGATAGGGAAAGAGGAAGGGAGGGAATGGGGGAAAGATATTTTGAATGGAAATGTGTAAACACCAGGAATTAGTGCTGGATCAATTTTACTTAACATTGTTATAAGTGATCTGAAAAAAATGCCTGCTAGAATAAAATTTTCTGCAAAGCTCTCTGTATAATGACATACTGAGGCAGTAAGAATAAATTGTAAAAGGAAATAACTTGGCCATATGAGTGGGCAGAAAAATGGAAAATAAGCTTTGTGTAGACTGATGTGAAATGATAACACATTATGGGAAAATGGTACAAATGTACCTATAAGATAATGGTTTCTAACAATCAGATCTGGACCAGAAAAACATCCGAAAGATTGTTGAATGCCACCTACTTTATGTCCAGGGGTTACTCTTCACCTCAAATGCAATCAAAGAAATAAGTCCTACATTATTTTAATTATGCATCTCAGGACTCGGGTGAAAAGTGTCTGTAGAAAAATAAATAAATCTTTTTGTAATGCTTGTGTCACAGTTTTCTCTCTACTCTTTATCAATGTTCTCCAGTCTAGTCTGTTGTTTATTGATGTGGGCCTGTTTCTTTTTGCCAAAAAGGCAGGTATAACCTCAGTTCAGGTGACACAGTTAGGGTGCCTGTTCTGTAGGAAGGGCTTCCATAGCACTTGCTATGGTAAGCTCAGCTGCTCTAAATATGATGGACCCACTACTCTTCTGCCTATTGCTAGCTAGAGTCTGAGCAGCATTCATTACCCACATTTTTTTTCCCCTTATGCCCTTTATAAATATAATTTACTTAAAATTTTCTTGAGTAGGTTTCTACTTACTGCAGTCAAAGGAACTCCAGGTGTCAATAGAAAACATATTGCAAGAGGAAAGAAACTTCCCCTATCCCATTCTGCGTACACCCAATGGAAATCAATTCAACTGGTAAAGAGAAAGCAGATTCTGGAAAGGACTGAATAGTTTACCCCCATTGGAAACAGTCCTAATTCAAATGTACTTTGGCCTATTTCTGGAGAGCCTTTGGTTATCATTCAACTCTGACATGGTGAGGGCTGAGGGGCACTCCTAGCCAGCTCCCCAAGTGTTGCTATCTAATTCCCAGTATAGAAAATAGAATTACTTTTGTAACAACAGACTATGATCTGCCAATCTAGGTCTCTCTATGATTTTACTGTTGTTTTCCATTGTTGGGTTTTATATTAGAGTTCTCCAGGGAAACAGACAAATAGGATATATCTATTTGTCTATCTATGTATATACAGAGATTTATTAGAAGGTATTGACTCATGTGATTGTGGAGGCTGAGGAGTCCCACCGTCTGACTGACATCTGCAAGCTAGAGATCCAGTAAAGCTGGTGGTGTAGTTCAAAGGCCTGAGAGCCACAGAGCTGATGGGGTAGATTCCAGCCCATGATTGACGGCCTGAGAGCCAGGAGCACAGAGAGCTCATAGGCGATCTCTGTCCCAGTTCAACAGTCAGGCAGAGAGTGAATGCAACTTTCAACCTTCCTCCACCTTTTTATTCTGTTCAGGCCCTTCTGGATGGGACGATGCCCACCCTCACTGGGGAGGCCCATCTGCTTTACTCATTCCATCAACTCAAATGCTGATGTCTTCTCAACACATTGTCCAAGACACACCCATAAATGATGTTTAACCAGCTAACTGGGCATCCCTTGGCCCAGTCAAGTTGACACATAAAATTAACCATCATAGTTTTCCTGGTAAATACTTATTTTGGAAAAAAAAAAAATCAAAACACCACAGTTCACTTGAATTGAGTTCCGGTCTCTGTACCACGTGAATGACTACCTAGGACTGAGGATTGCAGAGCAGTCAGAATGACTGGAGGCACTGATGCTCTTCCACAGGGTTAATTTTATTTTAAAGCAGGATTGCAGCATGGAGAGGCAAATGTGGAAAGTGGTTGTTATTAAAAGCAGTAAACTAACAAATGATATGTAATTTGTAGATGTTAACTTATTTAGTCTTCATAACAATACTATAAGACAAATATAGTTATTTTCCCCATTTCACATATGGGAGGTAATTTGCCTGAGGTATCATAGTGGCAAAGCTGGGATTTGATTGTAGCCAGTTAAGAGTTTATGGTCTTAACTACCACATTAGATGACTTCTTATGTATTTGAATGAAACTTAACTGTTGGAATACTTATAAAACTTATAAACTTATAAAACTTATGGCAGTCCTTATTCCAAGATGTGGCAATGGCTGCAAATATAAATAAGCATGAGTGCTAAATTTCTGAATGTTAAATCCATGCTGTAACCTGGAAGGACATTGGGGAAATTAAAGGATATCAACCAATAAATGCCAATGAACTGGGGCAACCATAATGTCTTCCCAAACTCTGCCTAAGGGAGCCCCTATTCCAGACGAATCTGGGAGACATGTGGAAGCCAGGTGTAATCTAGGACAAATAGCCTCGGGCTCCTATTATGTGTCATAATAGCTACAGAAAGAATATGTTCAAGACCATGAAGTGCCCTCCTGCAGCTGGCCACTCCCATTACTGTGATGGAAATGATAGAACAGTCAATAGACCAGGTCCTGGTGACTTTCTCATGCATATACTCATGCTGGACATCCTCCCACCTCTTTACCTCTTTGCTAAGTGAAGTGGGTATTTGCTCATGTCTTGGTTTTTAAACCCCATTTGTCATCTATTGAATACGTCAGAGTCAACATTAAAATGGTAAAATCTATTTAAAAGAACTTTCCTTTATTTTTTATTTTATTGTCAAATTTGCCATGATGTTACAATTTCCCATGCAGCCACAAATACAAAACTGATGGTACCTGAGGGGGCTTGAGGCCTCTCTATAGAAAAAGCTGTCCTGTAAATGTCAATGTGCATTCAGTGTGAGAAGTATAAGTTTGGTGAATGAGTTTGCAAATCTCTCTACTTACCCAAACACATTGATGTAAAAGCCTAAAAAGATTAAAAAAAAAAAAAATTGAGGTGGGGTTGGAGGAAGAGAGGAGAATTGTTGGGAGAGATTTCACTTGGTGACTGTTGCTATAGGAACCATTTACCAATTACTCCAGATATCAGTTCCCAAGGAAGACAGAAGTAGCAAACAAAATAAAACCAACAAATGGAGAAAACAAAGGGACCTGGCACTAGAAAATATTAAACACCTTTTTATGTGCATGCATTTGAAAAGATGGTATTTTTCTCAGAGAGTGTGGAGATGCCAAAAATGTGGCGACCATTTCTCTTTCAAAAAGCAGACAGGAACGTGTTAGACGGGAGGAAGGTCCTGACTGGCAGCCACATTCTCCAGCAAAGCTCACTAGCAATATGGGTCAGCCTTGAGAATGATCATAAACCTCAACTGCAATTCCATTTGGTTTTAAAACCAGCCTACAGAACCACATAGCAGGCATTTAGTATGGGTGTTAAGTAGCCCACCATTCTCCTACTTAGAAGTTTCTTAAAATTGACTTTAGGCCCGCAAAGACAGAATCTCAACATGGGGGTGAGATCTGAAATCTCAAGGGAGACAAGAATTTCTTGCTCCGAACCTGACAGCCAAACACGTTTCTTTGAAGTTACGGCTCATTTGCAATTTCCTATTCGCTTATATGGAGCCACATTCCAAGTGAATTGTCAAGTTAAAAACTCAGCATATTAGTTTTTATTTTCCGATGAATGCCCACTTTTATGCCGCTGTGAAGGCAAAGCAATCGTGCTTAACGCCTAGGGCCTCATTCTTTCAGATTTAACTGGACACCCCATCCTGATTGTTCCTCAACCCATTGTTCTCCCCTCCATCGCTTTGCCTTCTCTACTTGTACGTGACCCTCCACTTTATCATTTCTAAGATCTTTGCTGCTATTTCAAAGCTGCCCAAGATTGAGGTAGTACTTTGAGGTCTTGAACAGAAGGAAAGATTGAAATACTCGTTCATTCTTTGTATTTCATTCTCAGTACCATCTTTCTCCTTATTTCTCTAGGTAAGAATGTCAGACTCAGATTTACCAATGGATCAGATATCTTCTCATGAAGTTGCTGGCTGGATTATCCAACTACAATTAGGGAAAAAGCTAGATTGGTTCAAGGTAGGGGCTATTACTCTTAGGTGAGATGTAGAAATATGATACCCCCTGAGTCCAGGTAGGTGATGTGAATGTGTAAACCCAGCCTGATGGAGATATTGGTGAGCTAGAGAGCACTTCCTACAAGTGTTTGTTGAAATGCCACTTCCTTAATGAGGCCTCCAATAACTCACCCCAACTTTCTTCTAAAACCTCATTACCTCAATTTACTTTTTTTCTTAGCTCTCACTTCCTAAGATACTATATTAATCATTTATTATGTTCATTATTTATTCTTTGTCTTTCTCTGTTAGAATGTAAATTCCATGAGGGCAGCTTTGTCTGTCTGGTGTCTTGAGGAATCCTAAGCTCCTAAAACAGCGATGGGCACATGCCCAATAGATATCTGTGAAATGAATTTTTAAACGTTGGCAACTGTTTAAATAAACATTATATGGGCTAAATAAGTAAAACCACCCACAGGCCAAGCCTATGGGCAACCTGCTTCTCGTAACTCATGTCTCTGGTTATGAGAAGCAGTGTAGCCCCTACACCGCTCTTCTCCCAGCGCCCCTGGCCTACAGTCTGTACAGGCATCTCTTCTATTCCAAACTGTTAAAAACAGATAGTAAACAAAACCTAGTGTATGCAGGATGTTGGTTCTAGACACATCCTTGGCATCTTCTCAACCTTTTTTCCACTGCTCTCTCTAAATTTGCTCTATCCAGGGGACAGCATTGTAAAGTTCAACCTGCAGATAGAAGGCCCATGGAGAAATCCAGGAAGAATGCTACATATCCACTGTGAGACCTGCCTACCATGTTTCCCTGAAAACAAGACCTAGCCAGCCATCAGCTCTAATGCGTCTTTTGGAGCAAAAATTAATATAAGACCTGGTATTATATTATATATTTATATTATATTATTATATAAGACCGGGTCTTGTATTAATTTTTCCTCCAAAAGACACATTAGAGCTGATGGCCGGCTAGGTCTTATTTTCGGGGAAACACGGTACCTACCTTCTCAAGTAGTTGAGGTCAGAACAAAGTATCAGGAGCCACAGCACTCACATGACAAAAGGACATTGCTGTTGCTTTAAGTCATGTTTTAGAATAACTTTGTGAGAACAGAGACAACAAGGCATGGTGGATATGGCATGGTGAACTCCGGAGCAGAGAGAATTCCTGAGTTGAAATCCTGGCTCTGTCGCTTATACTGGGCACTTTTCTCAACCTCACTGAGTTGTAGATTCCTTGTTGTTAAATGGGAGTCATCACATTTGTTTGAGGATTAAATGGGATAATAAATGCCAAATGCTTGGCATATAGTAGGTGCTCATTTGATGACTGCTTCCTTTCCTCCCCACAAGCTGAATGTATGGTGAAACCATCTTAGGGATTTTGGATTCTCTCCTTCTCATAAATCACATTCAGCATTACCCTTCCTCATTTTGAATATATTATTTTCAAAGTATGATGGTTTTCCTTTAACCTACTATCCATACCATAAGTATTTACTAGATTTTGAAGTCTCTCCTCAAACACTTCTCTCCAAGATATTCATTTTTTTAACTCTGTGTTTCTCTCTTTCACTTAAAAAAAAAGATTGTTGATATTGCTACATGAGAGTTAATCTTTTGGTTTTTACTTTCAAAGATTTTCATGGTTTCTATATATTTGCTACCTAAGATTTCAGCACAAAAGCCAATTATACAGGTTGATTAAAATAAAACAAAAGCAGGAATGACATTTAAAAGTATATAAATTCACATTTTTTTTAGTTCAAACACGGCCTAATTATTAAACATTCTCCGCCTCACCTCAAAATGTTTGGTTACTGGTTTTTGTCTAAATGCATCCAGTAGCAATAGACTTGCATGTTTCTGTGTGACCTGGAAATTCCCAAGTAATCACTTTTGAGTAGCAGATGTTTAGATAAGCTAATAAGTTCTTAGGGGAATAAATCCTTTTATGATTATTTCAGAAGGGATCTGTATGTTTGGTTCAATACTTCAGTGGAACGGCATTCTCGACAGGTGAAAATAAATACAAGCAGAAGCAGGGTTTAAAACAAGAGAAGGGGATCTGGCACCTATTTTCTAGTGACTATATAAAGACAGGCCAGGGGGCTGACCCCAGGATGGGTGTGGGTCAGAAGGGCAGGAAGGGAATCTGCTAGGTCCTCTTGTTCTCTTTTAAAGTCTTGTAAGAGCAAAATACATGTCATGTTTTAAAGGGGACCTGGGAAAGGAAGCATTGTAAGAAACTTAATACTTATAATACTTACAAAGATGACATTGTCATGTCATGAGTAGAACCAAGAGGGGAAATAATATCACCTGTTACCAGTAACATCAGCGAATATTTCTTACATATCCTTGGGAGGTGAGGCAAGCTGCAGACAGCCATATGGACACATAGGGAGTAATAGAGTAACTCGCATATATTTACGTAAAAATGTGAGTTAGGGAACTATTTATTACTCGGGGTTTTGTGTTTTTGTTTTATTTTGTGTTTTGGTAGTCCTCTTTTCTTTTAATTTCTGTAGCGAAAAGGCTTTGAGCCCCTAATACCTTTGTAAAAAGAGAACATTACTCATTAGCTTTTTCCTTCAGGCAAAACCAGTGCCTTAGCACTCTACCCCTGATAAAGCCCTACATTTTCCATCTTGATAGGGGCAAAGACAAAGGTAGCAACTTCAGTTCCAAGACCTATTCCTTTCCTTCTTTTCTTCTTTCCTTCTTTCCTTCTTTCTTTCCTTCCTTCCTTTCTTTCTTTCTTCCTTCCTTCCTTCCTCTTTTCCTTTTCTGTTCTTCTTGCTCTCTGATGGCACAGCTTCACTCTTAGTTGTATTTCTCTGTTTGAACTTTTCTAATACTCCAGGGTTATCCACAAAACTCCTATAGTTTCTGTAAAGAGAGACAAATTACATTAATCACAAGAAGAGACCACAGATGCATACACAGTTTTGTCCACATCAGGATGGAGGTTTAAACAAACAAACAAACAAACAAACAAGCAAACACATCTAGTTTTAACAGGCAAACAACAACTGCAACCCAGATCATAGACCCTACCTTTTTCATATAGTGAACATATAAACTCAGTGGTCTGGGGCCCATGGTCAAAAAGACATCGTAGTTCTACACTCTTCAGATCTTTCCAATTAGAACTTGAAAGCCCATTTTCCTCCCAGAGAAATGCCAGATGCATTCTTCTCTAATGAGCTTAGGACCAAAACTGCAATATGATCTCCTGCTTCAGGTGGAATATGGATAACAACTTAGAAAGAAAGGAGAATGAGGTCTGGAAGAGGATGTAGATTGAAGGATTACCTTAATTAAATGTAAAAATAGGATCAGAGAGGTAGAAAAACCTTAAAGAAACACTAGTTCTGTGGTCTAAGAGGCAAAACCCTGTAGGGCAGCTGTTCCCATGTTTGGGGAAAAAAAAAATCAAAGTAAGTCTGGATGTTTATATAATATTTAAAGAAAATAAGGTGGGCTTGACAAACACCTCATAGACTATAGGCAACCCAGACAAAAGCCTACTGAGAACTAATAACATCTTAAATGTTTTCAGTTCAGTCTGTGTTCTAATTCCATGCATTTTATCTGACTCAAACTCCTAAATTAGGTTATTCTTTAAAGTAATCCCCTGACTCCATAGGTCCACTATGTTTTCCAGAGTCT
This sequence comes from Rhinolophus sinicus, assembly GCF_057876585.1. Taxonomy (NCBI): domain Eukaryota; kingdom Metazoa; phylum Chordata; class Mammalia; order Chiroptera; family Rhinolophidae; genus Rhinolophus; species Rhinolophus sinicus. Next base: position 30,452,844 of record NC_142504.1, read on the forward strand.
GAAAAATTCAGGCTATACCACTGCAGTGTACACCTGAAGTTGAAGCTGAATAATAATGAATGTCTGCTATAATTTAATACATATATAGTCACAGGATGTGGAGTACAACATAGGGAATAGTCAATGGAATTGTAACAGTGACATACGATGTCAGAGGGGTAGTAGATTGAGAGAGGGGGTTATCACTTTGTGAGGGGTGTAAATGTCTATTACATTGTTTTGTACACCTGAAACTAATAAAAAAAAATTCAGGCTATAAGCAAATAAGAATTTAATTTGAAGTTAAATATAAACAAAAGCACACGGAGCTTGTCACATCATATGTTTTATGGTGTTCTTACGGGTGACCAGGACTTTAAATGCTGCAGTTTGGATTAAATGATAGTCCATTCCAACAATATATTTAGAGCAGGAAGAGTAGGCAGAGGGTAACTGGGTTGATTGGGACTAGGGTTGAGGAGACATTTTACTGTAGACAGTTTTTATACTGTTAGATCCTTGAACCATGTGACTGTATTAGCGGTATATGTATAATTTTAAAGTTTTTTATCATACTAAAAAATAAAATAAAATTCAGCAGCAGTCTAAACAAACATTACAAACCGACAAATCTATAAAGAGAATCTGTGGTACTGACATGCATTTTATTTACAGGCTCTTGTCTTGTGTGTTGCTAATATCTCAAGGATACGCTACCGAATGCCTACAGTTTGACCCCTAGGTAAAAGGAGAGATCAGGAAACTTCAGAAAACACAACTACCTGATAATCTTCTTAGAAGCATTTGGAACTGCTCAGTGATCCATGAATGTCAAGGCAAAAACTCTGATATGCCTCTTCCAGGTTCCATATAAATCTCTTTATCTAAGGTAAACTTTGGGTCAGTAAGAAATACCTGTGATCTTTGTTTGATGTTTGTGTTTTAGAGATGTTAGTTCCTGTATCTTCCTAATAGCTCAAGACATACACAGGATTTCTCATATCTTTCACAAGCGGAGATGTTAAGGCACTGAACAGTCCAGCCCTGACCATGACAATGCGCTGACTGGAAGAGGAGAACACATGTTAGTTTTGATTCCTAACCATGCAATTATTAATACAAAGATTGACTTGACCCCCAAAACATTCCTCACTCTCTAGTGGTGATGACAACTCCAGTGTCATTTTAAACTTATTTCTTATGTCTGTAGATTCCTTTCTTTTCTTCAGGTGGCACATTTACCTCTATCTGATATCTGGAGAATGCTTATCATTAGAATTATTAAATTATACAAGCTGACACAACAAACCTCCAATTTGTTATTTTGATGAAAATATTTTTGTATTTTCAGCAGCTGGCTAAAAATGTTGCCTTTGTTATACCGTCTTTGTTTTGACAAAGACAAAAAAGAGAAAGCAAGCTCTGGATTATTTTTCCTATGAAACTTAATCTAAAACCAAACAATTTGGCACGTGACTTCTGAGCTTGTTCCATGTTTCATTTCTAGAGCCCATTTCCCTGGCAACCTCCACCCTCTCCCAGCTGTAGAGGTCAACACAATAGACTTGTCACAGGTTTTAAGTCGGGTAACCACTTTTAATTTGGAGAAATTATTACCCGGGGAGAAAATAGGCTGGTCCTGTACTTCAAAGGGAAAAACAAAACAAAACTGGAAATCAAGGTGCACACAGCTTCCCAACTTGGACTTACTCTGAAGGTTGCTGTGTGCCTCCTAAGCAGCTGTTCAAATAAGTAGCTGCCCGAGGAAATGTATATTCAAATGCTCCTTGTCATTTGCCTCTCCTAGCTTCACACCTAAACGCCAGATGCAAGCTCTTCCAGGGCTAACAAATAGAGGCCTTCTGGTGGCTCATTATGGTAATTACTGGCCATGTATTACTGCCATGTGAAAAGGGTTGCAGGCAGGCCAGCCCAGGGGCATTTACAAGTGGTTTATTTGTGTTGAGCTATTAAGAATCTTGGAGTTATCAGATCAACCACTACTCTTTGGGTTTTAAAAGCAAGTTGTTCCTTAACAATCTGATCCTTCATCGGCCACCTCTGTGATATGTTTAAGCACCACTTAGGGCCCTAACATGCTGTTTAGGAAAGTTACTTTACCTGTTTACATAGTTTCTCCAGTCCACTGCGTCCTGTACACATTTTCTGCATGGCTCCTTCGCAACATCTAAAGTCACCCCCTCCCCCTCCCATCTCTCCAAAGGCTACAATACTTTCTTCATTCTTTGATCTTCAACAGGGCTACACACTTCTTTGATGGCCACAAACACTTTTGGTGTAAATGAATGTTGAATGCAACTGAGCTTTATGGGCTTGGACAAGTCAGGATGGAATCCAGGTAATATAGGGTCTGAAGCTCTTACAACTAGTGGGGAGGCCCTCTTTAACAAAAATAATAGAAAGTTTACAAATATAAAATTAGGCACAAAAGTGAATATTTGGAATGAGAAACAAATTCCAAAGTTTAGAAAGCTCACAAATCTACAAACAACACAAAATCTAAAAACAACAAAAACGTGACTTTAAAATCAACTGCCTGACTCGCCTCTAAACTGTTTTTCTTACTTTTGGTGGGGGCAGCAGATGTCCTTAGGCCATTAAAACTGTAAGATTTAAATTTTTAGTAAAAAATACTTATTTGTATCATTAAATTTTTTCCCTAAATGACCTTCCTTTATTTTGGTAATAAAAAAAAAATATTTTTAATGGAAAAAAGAGAAAATATCACGTTGACATTAGAATTCTTTAGTCCTTCCCAAAAAATAATAGTCCGAAATTTAAATATATATAATTAAATATATATATTTATATATATAATATATGTAAGTATATGTTACATATATTATATATATATTTCAATATTCATGCTAAAATCCCTTTTCCAAGAGGCATTAACCTATTTCTAAGGAGGATTACTCCCCAGGATTTACTATAGCAATGAGACAGGTGTCATGCAGGGTGTCACACGGGGTCTCTGGTCCCACTCCCCATATAAGAACGTAGGACATGGTGAGGACAAAAAGGCACACCAACGGAGCCATAAATAGGGGAGTCATACTACCATATTCTCGCTGGTAGCTGTGTTGGAGACACAGGAAGCAGGAGCCACACTATCCACAACCTGCGGTCCATTTCTCTCTGGCATCCAACCCCATTTGCCAGCTACAATCCACCATGCTAACTGCAATCCGTGCTTGCTAGCTCAGCCACCACCTTCTTGCTAGTCCCCATTTTCTGCTAGTGTAGCCACGGCAGTTATATTAGTGGCCAATAGCTCTCTGGTTACAGCTGACGGCCAAGTAGCCACAGCTGATGGCCATCCAATCACAGTTGATGGCCATTTACTACCTGAGCCAGCACCTTTCCACGTGAGGCCGAGAGCCTGGAAACTGCACCCCTGGCTCTGTCCCCATACAGGTCAGTTTTCCCTATAGCACACTGGGATCTGCAGATTCCATTTCTGTGATTGGGGAACAGGCCAACATGTCAAAAAACTAGTTCCAGGCAGGTGTTCTCTGGAAAGGTTGTATTTAGTCCTTCACGCTTATATGTGTATAATTAGGAAAGTACAGTCCCCCTTTAGAAATTTGGGGTATGTGTACATAAACTGCATTGATTTGAGTTGCCATCAAGCAATATTTGTTGTTGTGAATGCAGTGTGAACCACACTTAGAATCTACAAAGGTCAGAACATATTTGTTTACATAACCTCTGGGGACAGAGCCAGGAGTGCAGTTTCCAGGCTCTCGGACTCACGTAGAAAGGTGCTCACTCGGGTAGTAAATGGCCATCAACTGTGACTGGATGGCCATCAGCTGTGGCTAGTTGGCCGTCAGCTGTAACCAGTGAGCCATTGGCCACTAATATAACTGCCGTGGCTATGCTAGCAGCAAATGGGGGCTAGCAAGAAGATAGTGGCTGAGCTAGTAAAAGCGGATTGCAGTTAGGACGGCAGGTTGCAGAGAGTGTGGCTCCTGCTTCCTGTGTCTCCAACCCAGCCATCAGCAAGAATATAGTGGTATGACTCCCCTATCTATGGCTCCGTGGGTGTTCCTTTTTGGCCTCCCCATGTCCTGCATTCTTATGTGGGGTGCGGGACCAGAGACCCCGCAGGCCGCCCTGCATGACAACCTCACTCTATCCTTCCAAGATAATGGTTTTCAATTCTTGGTGTACAAAAGAAACACCCAAGGAAAGCGGGTAAAATGCAGATTCCAGGGTCCCACTCTTAGCTATTCTGATTGAGTAGATCTGGGAGGGGACCCAAGAATGGGCAGTTTAAACTGGGGCTCAAGCTTGGAGCAGCACTATTTCAAGAAATTGTGCCTCTTTAATACTGGGAAAATTACAGTAGAGAGCAAAAAAGAGCCAGCGTTACAACTCCAAGGACTGTGATGGGTGGAAAAGGAATCAGAAACATTGCTTTCACTCCTAAATGCTCTCTCCATCCCTCTCCCCCCAGCTGACCAACGTGCCCTGAGCTATATAATGTGAACCCTTTGACCGAATGAATCAGTGCCTCAAAACTGGTCCGTTGGCAGTTAACAAAACCATACTGTGTGGAAAAAAACAATCCTTTTTTCCCTCAGAGTAGCTTGAAACCCTGTTAAGATAATAACTTGGACCTCACTTAAAAACCTGCTGCATTCAACCTTCTACCGGTAAATCTACGTTCCTCCAGATTGCTGCCTGGAGTACATGCGCTTTGTCTCTGCCAGTGCTAATGGTTTTCCTCCTTCTGCTCTAGACACGTGACAGCCCGGTGTCATAGTGCTGCTGCAAAATGCATTCTCCGTGCCCGGGAAGAACCTGTGTAAATATTCTCAATAAATAAATAACAGTTGTCATTTTCAGAATATGACAATCTCCAGCTGCCTGTGCGTAAAGTGAGCGACGTGTCATTTATCCTAATAGATGTGAATGCATGTATTGTACATACCAGTGAGTCACCTAATTCTTATTCACTCCAGCCTTGGTCTCAGTTGGGGGCAAGTGCCGCTAACAGGGTATGGCTGGATCAAATCACAAGCTGAAAAATCTTGGTCAATTATAGAAGCCTGAGGCTAAGGAGGGAGTTGTCTTTTTAGACCTCGGAGACCCCTCCTCTTCCCAGGCTTACTGAAGGTGCCAGTCAACCTCCCATCTGTGGAATTTCTGGGACTCTTTCTCTCCCCTGTAATTTAATGTGACTCAGTTGTTCTCTGTCCTGATAATACAAGTGGTGAGAAAGTCGCCTAATCCTCCTGGCATCCCCTCTTGTCAGCACCTCTTTATTTCCCTCTTTAAAGGCTCAACGTGTTTTGATTTACAATCCGCACCAAGATAACTGCAGGTGCCCTCTCTAAAAGGCAAGGTTAACTCACCTGAGATGAATTCTTTTATTGCAAACAAAAGCAACACATAAGCAGGAAATACAATTAATACAGGTGCTTCCCTGAAACTTAGCAAATGCCGGGTTGTCTTGAAAGGGGGAAAGAAAAAATCTTCACCGTGGCCCTGAGCTTCCTTTCACGCTATTTCAGTGAAGAGGATTTGAATTAGAATAACATTTGCAGGGGAAAGGAATAGCCAGCCCTTTATGTTCAGGAGAAGCCCCAAGAAAGACCTCAGGTAAGGAGCTGTAAATAGTTTAAGGACTCAGGTTATTCAGGGCGAGTTAAAATGTTGAACAAAGCTGACCCTAATGTCAGCATTTGGGGGCAAGACCCATCCAATGAAACCATCAGTTTTGTATGGTTTGTGTTTACAGCTATATTCTTGCTAAATTAACTTTTTAAAATACTCCAGTTAAGGCACGCTTTGTAGAACGTGTCATTTTATTCCCCTTGAAAATATATAATGTATATATTCCAGGAAAGCGTTTTGAGTTCTAGTAAAGGGAGGCAGATGTACTCAACTCGATCTTCAGTTTGCTTGAGGTTCAGAGTTCGCTATCCTGCTAGTTGACAGTGCATTACTTTAAAAACTTCAGAAGTTAATTGAAAATCTTTTATGACACGTAGGTAAATCTTTTCAGGTGGTATTAAAGATATTTGCTGTTCATGTTAAGAAATGATCAAAAAGGAAAGCAAAATAAATGCTACAATCCTATCAACTAGCTTAATTTAATAAATCTTGTATAGTTAAAGTAAATTAAGATAAAAAGCCTTGAAAAACGGGGAAATGGTAGACTTAACAAGAACACCTGACAAGTAGTTACAATTAAATTGCCAAGGATTGCCATCTATTTTTTTTAAAATCTTGATCACTGTCTAAACAAGTACTGTATCTTCTCTTTTTTAAGTCCTGGTTCTGATATTTATTTCATTTGCATAGTTTGGTCAAGTCAAGTGTTATTAGGTTGGTGCCAAAGTAATTGTGGTTCAAAACGTTAAAAATAATTACAAAAACCGCAATTACTTTTGCACCAACCTAATACTTTTCAGCCTTGGCCAGGGTGCTTTCTCATATTAGTTCACCTAGGGGGCCACATTCCTCTCTTTGTAACCTGGACTCTCCCTCTCACAATCTCCTCCTTCTCCAGAGCACAACAAAATAGGTTTTCAAGAAATGCTTTTGGCATAGTCCCACTGCCCCAATGGCAGAATCTAGGTGCTCGCATGACAATATGACAAGACTGCATGCTCAATTACACCTGCTCCCCTTTTTAAGTAATTGCCTCAGATCCTGCTAAATTATGTGCTAGCTTTCTTGGGCATTTTAATTCAAGTTAGAATGAAAGTGATAAACTTTTATTAATTACTGTAGCCTGATTGTTTGAAACAATTTTTGGTTTTCTAGAATTCTACTGCCTTTCATGACCCAATCAGAAATAGCTGAAGACTCCTGCTATTTTGGACCCCTGTGGTGTTATCATTATATTTCCTTCTGCATATTCTATATATGAAACTAGTTTCCTTTATCTGGAGTTTTATATAACAAAATAGAGTGCTATTTTGTGGAGTTTTCTATGACTGGCAGAAATAAAAACAATAAAGGAGTTAAGTAGGTCCAGATTTAGCAAATAAAAATACAACATGCCTAACTGAATCTGAATTGCAGATAAATAATGAATTATTTGTTAGTGTAAGTATGTCCCATGCAATATTGGGAATATAATTAAACTAAAAAAATTGCTTGTTTATCTGAAACTCAAATTTAACCAGGTGCCCTGTGTTTTATCTGGCAACCCTAAAGTTGAGTAAAACCAAAACTGATTTATATATGTGTGTTTTCTGAGTCACATTTGATTGGGAAGCAAAGGAATGAATTATATTTCAATTTTGGTATTGGGGAAATGTGAAATCAATTTAAATAATAGGTAAAAATATTGGCAAGAAATAATAACATGAATGAGGGTTTCATGCCTGTTTTCACTTTCTAGTAAAACATAAAATTTCTCTTTGTGTTTATAAATATGAAACTCCATTGTTTTCTGCCTGAATTAGCATTAGTTATTTTTGTGCGTAACCCTCTAAAACACTTTCCATTACTCAAGGTGAAGGCTTATAAGAACAGCAAATGGAAAAATAGTATTTTGATTAAAACTAGCTCAGTTCAAGGAATAAGGAACTCTGCTTTTAATTGGACTGTCTTGAGCAAAATATTAGGAAACAAATACTTCAGATGACTTTCAGATTCCATGAAAAATATACTAAAGACAATTTCTTTTCAAAATCGTAAGTACAGTAGCAGCACATTCTAGTGTTTACTTTCATGGCTCATGATTATTAGCAAAATATTAATAATTACAAAATCAATTGAGTTTTTGTAACTTGAGTTTGAGTTTTGAGTTTGAATATGAGTTTCATGATTTTCTCATGATTTATCACTAGTTCTATCATATAAACCAATTAATAATATATGTTAATAAAGTTAAGAAATGTGCTACAGATTATTTTGATTAATATTGAAATTTTACATATTTCAAGTTTTTTAATATGTGTGCTAATATTCACCCTATGTGTGAATTGAAGTATATTCCTAATTTCATAATTAAATTTATTTTTTATATTGTCTTTCGCCTCAGTCCACTATTAATAATTACCACTATTTATTTTTTCTTCCTTACTTGTAAAGTAAATTGAGTTCAAAATGGAAAGAAGAGAGAGTTTGGTACTTTTATTATTACAATGCAATCTGCTTTTATTATCAAATAATGCACCTATCATGTTAAACCTACTGTTGTTATTATGTTCTGAAATTTCTAAAATGAAATGCCTTTCTTTTTAATTGGCTTGATGATTTGTGAGGTAATGATAAACATTTCTTTTTGGTGGTTTTTAGGCGTGAACAATGAGCTTATAGCATGCATTACTTCTTAGTTAATATGACAAAATGCAGGCACGGGACCTACTAGTATAGATTTCCATAATGTTTTATCTAGCTTTCCACAATATTCAATATCTCTTCTATGTCTGTAGGAAAATGCCAAATTTATCATCCAAGGGCCTAAGTAAATACATAATATATACAATCTGTTATAAGTAAAGGATGTGTTAATTTACCATAAACTATCCAGCTCTCTGGTGGTATCAACACCAGTAAAATAACAAATCAATTGCTTTAGAGGAGTTCAGAATGTCTATTTTTCTGAAAAAACAAAAAACAAAAAATGTGATGGTCTTGGTTCTAAAACAATAGAAAAACAGCCCCAAAGCGTCCAAGATGCAGTGTGAGAACAGATCTGCCTGGACCAGCCAGAAGCAGGGCGCATACTCAGTGCTCATTGACGCTGTGGAGCCAAATCCACTCTTGCCAAAGCTGAGTATCAAACAGATATTCCCAAAAAGGGAAAAAAAAAGAACAAGAAATAAAAGCTCAAAGGAGACAGTGAAATGCAGGGGTAGTAATAGATCAGAAATAGTGATGGCACAAAATCAAGACTCTTCCGAGGGAAGAGAACAAAAGCATCACACAGAAGACAAGGAAAATACTATTTCTCCAACTGAGTTTTGTGAAAATTAGTGTCGAAAAATGTAAAAGGTGTGCCATGGGGTTAAAAAAAGTTTCTGTGATTAAATATGCTTGCGAAATGTGTATACTCCCATCTTGGAGATTAACAATGCAAAATTGAGTATTACAATTTCCGAGAAGTCCTATTGTTTTAAAAAAAATCTTTTAAATCTTGTTAATAAATATATGCATGGCTTATATTAACAAATGTTAACTAAACAATATTAATAGTTATTAATAAGGCTTATATGGCTATGGCATTAATTTTTTCAGACCACCGGGTAACATTCGCTATTGTATGAGTGTGTGAAGTAATGCACTCTAATGTTCTGCAGTTATTGGTTATTTGGAAACTTGGATCTGGATAATAGCTACACCTCGATAGTAACTGAGACATTGCTTTATCACACCCATGATGTTCTTGGTGACCAGAATATCAAAGTCATTAGAAGGAAAGTTATGAATTGAGAATCCCTGGGTTAAAATGTCAGGTCTTCTCCTTGCTTCAGCAAGGTCTCTGACTTCCTTAATCCTCAGTTTTCTCCTCTGTCAAAGAGGAAAGAAATAACAATGATACCAGGGCTTTTCATAGGCTGTTGGGGGAATCAGATGAGAAATTTCTTGTAAAACATGTACTTTTAACACTCAGCATATGGGAAATAAAAAAACATCTTAAAGTTAAAGATCCAGCATTCAAATCGCTTCCTCTGTGAGTTCTGTAAACAGAGTTTTCATCTGGTTGCTCAAATGGTGTTTTGGAGATTAGAGATTACGTGAATGCTGAATCTCTGACCGAGGCAACATGGTAGCTGCGCCCTATGGTTGAATGTAAATTGAGTATGATCTTACCAGTCCTGTGGTGAGTTGAAAAGATTCAGTGAGATGATTTGCATAAAGGGTTTAGTAGTTTGATGGGCAGTAGCAGATATGGCCATTTAATTGGGGCAGGGATGGAATGACAGGCAATGTAAATGACATGAGTGGGTTTCTTAGCCCTTTATGTTGCTCTTTTCACAAGCTTTCAGTGTCTGCTTTGCTGAGCTGTGTATGGGCTCTGGGATTTGTGTTTGTGGACTCAGGTGGGAAGACTTCTTACCACAGGCAGTTGGCACTGTGAAGGAAAGATGAGAACATCTGGGAGAGGTCATGAACCCCCGGAATGGAGATCAAAAGGCATTGCATTTTTCCCAGCGTTGAAAAAAAAATCACCATCTTTATCCTCTTTAAAATGGAGAGGTGAGGAAATAAATTTTTAAAAAGTTGTTTTTACTTAGAAATAATTACAGCTACACAAGAAGTTACAGGGATAATATAGAGAAGTCCTGTGTATTCTTCACCAATTCCCCTTCCCCCCCCCACCCCATTGGTTCCATCTTAGGTAACTATACTATAATTTGAAAACCAGGAAACAGATTGGTATAGAGGGTGTGTGTAGTTCTATGTCATTTATCACATGTATTATCACGATTAAGATACAGAACTTAAGATTTTATTTTACCTGTTCTCCCCGTTTCAGAGGCAAAATCAAAACAGTTCCCTTTACCATGAGCATTAATTTAGTAATTATATTTCAACTTTTACAAGTGGAGCTAGGCAAGAGCAAAACATAGTTATTTGAGTGTTTTGATATCACAGTTCAGGGTTTTTATAGGATTCTGAACACTTCTTCTATGGTTGCAATGTGCTTCCCCTTTCCTCTTTATAAATCTGGTCATCATATGTAAATACTTTGGGAAGTAACTTCACGTTCTAATTCAGTTCTCCTCTGTCATCATTTATGATTGCATTGGCGGAAAAATATGTGTTTTACAAAAAGCAAAATGTGCTGAAGAAAGGCCAAATGATGAAACAGATCCCATTTTAAAAAGCCATAAACAAGCTTACAGTGGTAAGTGGTGACATGAATAAATTGCTTTTGCAAGAAAATTCAGACTTAATATCATTACTAAGCCACAGCTGAAAGGCATAGCTATATTTCAACTGGTAGTAATGACTGGCACCACTGGCTTAGAAATGATCTCATGATGGCATCATAATGACTTTCTTATTTAAAGCAAGAAAAGGAATCTTGGGATTTCATCATGGTAGTTAAGGAAGTAAAAATTCAATGATGATATAACTGGTTTTATACTGTATACTTTGCCATGTTCTGCTCTAGTCTTTAGTATAAATAAGTCAAGATGTCAGGCTGATTCTCATAGTTTTGGTATGACTATAACTCCCGGTTTGTTGAAGGCATACCCATGACATTTGAAGTTCAAATTTATCTCCAGATCGGTGAACACTATTTTGATCAATAATTTTATCCATAAACTTAGTTCTTTACAATAAGTGGAAGTTTTATTGAAATAGAAAGGCTGGGTGGGCACTTGTACTCACTAACCAGACCAGTAAAGATGCTGACTCTGGCACCCCACCTGGCATTAACTAGCATTTTCCCAAGTGTGTTTGATAAACTAGCGTCTTCCAAGATGCTCTGTGAAAAGAATTCTATTTTTAACATCACAGCCAAGACATGGTTATTTTGTATACAGATCTACCTATACCTTAACATTCCTTCTTGAGTCTCAGCTCTTCCTTTGGGGATCATGTTTCTTTGTTTCAAAGTTCTTAGACATTTCTTTAGAAGACAGATCTTTTAGTTTGTGAGAAATGTGCTAATTTCACATTGGAAAAAGTTTCACTGGCTATGTGACTCTAGGTTGACAGTTATTTTTTCTTAGCATGTTGAAGATGTTTTCCCATATTCTAATGGTCTCAATCAAATTGCCGTTCTTTTAAGTTATCTGTGTGTTTACTCTCTAGCTCCTTCTAAGAACTTCTCTTTGTCTTTGGTGATCTGCAGTTTCACTGTGTTTTTAAATGTCTTTTTCTTTTTTCTTTGTCATATTTTAATTTCATTGGGATTGTGAATCTGAGGGTTTGTGTTTTCATCATTTTACAAAATTCTCAGCCAGTGTTGTTTTGAATATCTTTTTTCCCTAATTCTATTATCTCTCAGGAAATTTGATCAGACTTCTGTTAGACATCCTTACTCTACCCTCCATGTTCACTGATTTTTCTTTTCACTGTTTTTTATCAGCTGTTAGAGTCCAATCTACTATTTATTTAGTCTACTGAATTTCTAATTTGATTTCTGAAGCTCTTTGGTACATTTTTTATTTTGCTTGGTCATTTTTCATAGTCTTTTGTTTCTTAGTTATACTTGAGTCTTGTATTTCTTTAAGCATATCAGGCATACCTGTTTAATATCCTGTGTGTAATAATTTCTAGTCCTGTGGTCTCAGTGGGTCTAACATAGTAGGTTTTATTTTTCACTCTATTGACTTGCTCATTGTGGTTTATTTCCTCACTTAATATGATATTTTTCATTCAGAACTCATGCCCTTTGGAATTTTGGCTGTGAAAAATTTTTGAGGCTCAAGTTTAAAGTGTTTTCCTTTAAATATTACTTATTTTTGCTTTTGACAGTCACCTAAGGGCTTTACCTAGCTAGGACCAGTTAAAATTAAATTCTTAGCTCTGGGTTTTTCAGGTCACTGAATTCTTTGAAATTCATCCTCAAATCCGTGTAAAGACTTGCTTGTGGTTTTGAATTCTCAGGGAAAAATTTTCCCAACCGCTCTACCTAGAACCAAGTCTAATAAGCTAAATATCTCTTTCCCAGTTCCCTGTGCTAGGTGTTTTGTTTTGTTGTGTCAATTAATTAATACGTTGTTAATTAATAAAATATAATCTACACTATACTATACTGTACTATACTATACCATACTATATAATAACAATATTATAATCATTACCCTTTCATCAAAAGAGTCACTTTGGGAGGTTCTGGATTCATATAGGAGTCTGTCATTCAAAACTTTTTCTTAGCCTTTGATCCCTTCTTAGTAGAAATGGCCCATGAAGGCCCAAGCTCTTGGCCACCAGCGAATATTGGATGCTCCCAGAGTAGCTGCCAATGGCCGTACAATGGTTACTCATTGGGGCTATATTTTCTCATGGTTAGGGGCTCAATTTCTTACCAGTTCAGTGACTCATTTAAAGATTAAATATTGTATCAAGCACTTCTAACTGTTTTGTACTAGGAACATTTTTATGATAGGTGGTTTGCCATATTCCCTAAAATAACAAAGTAGACCAAAATAAGTAAAAATATGAAAATAACAAAATTAATAGAGTAGGTCTAATTGATATATATTAAATGCCACACAAGGAATATGCATTCATTTTGAATACACATAGACTATTTCCTTTAAAAATGACCTTTTATTAGGCCATAAAAATCTGAATACATTTCAAAATTGTAAGAGTTTTGTTTTTCTCCACAATGAAATAAAACTAATACCCATATTGTAAAAATAACAAAGCTTATAGACTGTCCAAAAATTTTTAATCTCTTTTAAAACACCCTCAGATGAGAGAAGGAATCAAAATCAAATATACTGAAAACACTACATATTGAAACCTGTAGGACACAAGTAAAAAGGTGATCAAACTTCAAAGAAAAATTGTGAAATATAAGAAGGAATTAAAATAACTAAATTAAGCATTCAAAATAATAATTGTGTTCATCAACAAAATAAATCTAAGGAAACCAGAATTAAGGAACTAGTAAAGAAAATGTAAAATTTCTGAATAGCTACAACTGAAAAAATAGTAAAATAAATTTAAGAAATTGCCATTTTTAAAGTTAATCAGATAGCTGAAACCATTGACATAATATTTTAAATGGTGAGAGGTGAAGAAAACACAAATATCTAAAATGAGAAATTAGCTTGAGAACTTAAGCAGTTATTGAAGGAATTAAGAATTAAGATGTATCTTTGTTCAACTTTATGCATATGGATTTGAAAAATCTAAATGGAATGCGTAATAGTTCTAAGAAATTTAAATCACCAAAAATGACTTCAGAAGTTGTAGAAAATTTAAAGACCATTTCAAAGAAATTATAAAAGTTGTCAAAAAGTTGTAGGTATCAGGCCCAGACTATTATATGAAGTCTACCAAAAATTTTAAGGAAGAGAAAGTTCTATTGAAATGATTCTAGAACAGAGATTGAGGAAAACTTTTCATTTTTCATATTATCCATCATAATATTCAGACCGAAAATGGATGGCATAGTAAAATAAACTATATATCAATCTTTGTTTTGACTATTAAGTCACAAATCCAAAAGAATATATTAGCAAACAGAATCCAACATTATTTTAAAAGAATACATGATGACTGAGAAAGGAAGTTAGGAATATTAGGAAAATTACTAATATAATTTAAGTTACTGTTATATCAGAAGAGAAAAGTAATATAGTCACCCCCAGGAAATTCGTAAAGGTATTTAAGTTTGAAAGCCAGTGCTGATAAAAACTCTTGATAAAACAATAATAAATAGGTGTTTTTAATATCTGTCTGATTGCAGCCAAAGCCTGCATGTGCTTAGTGGTGAAACTTTTAAAAATATTTTCAACAGGAAACCTAATAATGTTTACTATTACACTTGTTATTTAACATTGTTGTAGAGATTTTAGATGTGCAATTAGAAAGCAGAAACAATTAAATATAAAAGTTTAAACAGGTGACATGGAATTATCATTATTTACGTGTGTGTTTAAATTGTCTAGCTGGAAAACAGAAGAGAACCTACAAAAATCATTACCAACAATAAGTAAAATAGCTGGCTATAGCACTAATATACATAAACATGTTATTTTCTTATGTATATGTACAAGTGGAAGTTTTTTTAATATAAAGGAATAAAAATAGCATTTGTTATAGGAACAAAATGATAAAATAATAGGAATAAACTTAATAGTCGAGTTACATATAAAGGACTTTAAAAGAACACAGAATGATTAAAAAAGAATTGAACAAATAGTGATATACTTTTTTTGATAAGAAGATTTGATATTAAGGTAGTAAATCTTCCTTTATTAATCTTTTAAAACATTTATATATAGTTGGTATACAATAATATATTGCTTATATTAGTTTCAAGTGTGCAATATAGTGACTTGACATTTTTATAACCTACAATGTGATCACCCACTAATTCTAATAATCATTTGTCACCTTGCAAACTTATCACAGTATTATTGACTATATTCCTCTTCACCTTTTTCAAACTTTACATTAATATTGTCCCCATAAAACTAATGCACAGGTAATTTTTAGAATATACAACAACATAAAAACAAGATTTCTGAAGTAAGCTTTGTTCTCTAAGGTATTAAAATATAATGCTACATTAATTAACACTTTTTTTTACTGGTACATAAAAACAGAACATTAATGGAACAAATGAAGAGCTGAGATATGTACAAAAATCCTCATGATAATGTGGCTTGTTATAAAAGAAGCATTTCAAATCCACGTACCCCCCCTCCCGCTCCCCAAATCGATTGATTCAAAAACTGATGGTGAACAACTGCTTAGGCTTCTGGAAATTAATAAAGTAATTCCTACCCCAGTCAATATACCAAAATGAAATCCAATAAGATCAGAGATTTAAACTTTACACAAGGAAACTAAAGAAATATATGAGAATATTAAAATTAATCATGGTATGTGAAAAGTCTCTAAATATGACACAAAATCTTGAAGCCATAAAAGATGATAAATGTGTCTACATAAAAATTAAACATTCCTGCATAATAATAGAATATGATAAAATCAAAGACAAGCTGGGAAGAATATTTGTAATATACTGTGTATAATAAAGGGCTATCATTCTTACTAATATATTAAGAGTTTTTAAATATTAGAAAAAATTATTTAAAAACCAGTAGAACATGAACAGGCAGTTTATACAAAAGTAAATTCAAACAGCTTTTAATTACATGAAAACATGTTTACCCTTGTCAATCATTAAAGAAATGATCATTAAAATAACAACACATCATTTAAGACTATCAGATTGGGAGCCATTTTGTCACTGTGATTAAGGTTTATAATCAGTTGACTTTGAGTAAAAGGGATTACCCTTGACAATGTGGGTGGGCCTCATCCAATCAGTTGAAGGCCTTAAGAACAAACACTATAGTTTACTGGAGAAGGAATCCTATCTCAAGACTGCAACATCAACTCTTACCTGTGTTTCTAGTATGTTGGTCTTCCCTATAGATTTGAGACCTCCCAGGCCCCACAATAGAAATTTCTTAAAATAATTGTGTGTGTGTGTGTGTATGTGTATTATTGTTCTGTTTCTCTGGAGAACCCTGATACAGATTTCAACTGAATCTATTTATTTTTTATGCTACCTAAATTAAAACAATGAAGAAAAATAAAACTATCAGATTGAGATATACTAAAATTTGTACATATGTATTATTGTATCTACATATGATTTCTCTGTGGTGAATCATCTCAAGATGTTAATTTATCACAATATTATTGCCCTCTATGGAGGGCAATTAGGGGCCACGATGGGATGAACACACTTTTTACAGTACACACTACTGTACAATTAAAATTTTTAACTTTGTGTCTATTAGCTAAATAATAATATAATTATTTCAAAATATAAATTGAAACCAGAGAAATTAAGTAGATTAGTTAATGTCATACAGTTAATGAATAGCAGATGTTTCATTCAAGTCCAGAGCATCTTGATTTTGACAAAAGTGCATAATTATATTGTTGACATTAATTTGTATTATTTCGAGACTATTTGTCGATTAATCTAATATGACAAGGATATTGTATAAATGGGCTATCTTTTGAGGAAGAACCGTGAATACTTGTTGGGAGGTTGATATTTTTACTCTCTTCCTACAGTTTTCTTTTTAAATTTTACTTAATAGAAATAGGAAAACAACTTGTGACATGTTTATTTTTAAGGTCACTTATAGACCTGGGGATTTTAAAAGTCTTTTTAAAGGCTTTGTAAGGCTTTTCTTCATTGGTTAAATTAGTGGTGTGTGTGTGTGTGTGTGTGTGAGAATAAGTTTGCGTAATCATTACTCAAGCTTTAGACTAATTGCAAAACCTAGATTAAGAGTAAAACTGCATCTTCATGTCCTATTTGGCTGAATGAGCTAAGAGACTCTGATGGAATTGATTTCTATAACATTATAGAGCACCTCTGTATGGACTGAACAGGAAAATTTACTTTTCCCCTTTCTTTCTTCCCTTCCCCTTCCTTCCTTTCTTCCTTCCTTCCTTCCTTCCTTCCTTCCTTCCTTCCTTCCTTCCTTCCTTCCTTCCTTCCTTCCTTCCTTTCTTCTTTCTCTCCTTTCCTCCCTCCTTCTCTCCTTTCTCCTCACTCTTATCTTTTTAATCACAAAATCCACTTACTAAAATTATGCTTCAAAGAGCATTGACCTTTAGACTATAATGGCTTCCTTGGGACTATTACAATTTACAGGGCTAATGTCTTCCAATCTTTCAACCCATAAATAACAACATTAAACAATGTCCCCATTCTCCTATATTCCTCTTTTACATTTTCTTCCCTTTGCTCAAACCCCCAGCACACCCTTCCCCATCCTCATTCTCAGTGCTGACCTTGCTTCCTGTTTTACTGAGAAAATAGAAGCTATCAGCATAGACCCTCCAAGCATGTCTAGTGCCACTCTACTCACCTACTTGAATTGAGACTAGTGGGTTTTTCTTCCTGTCATGAATGAACAGTCAGTCTGTTCTAAGGCCATCCTTTTGCATATCACCACTTGTCTACTCAGGAGCATCCCTCTAACAAATTTTCCCTCTCCTCGGCATCGTCATTTTCCCCTCTCACTACTCCATCATTTCAATCTTGCCTCTCTTAATCCTCTGTTTAGCAGCCAGAGTGCTATAAATGTAAATCAGAACATTTTACTCATCTGCTTATCATTCTCCAATGGCTTTCCTTCAATTCAAACTCTTTAATCCAATTTGCAAAGCCCTCTGGGATCTGGGCCCTAACTATCTATTGAAACGCATCTTGTACTATGTTTACCCTCTTGTTTACTATATTCCAGTCATGCTGGCCTTATAAAACTCACCAAATTTCTCCCCACCATATGGCTTTGTTCCAGTTGTTCTATAAGATTCTTTTCTTGATATCTTTGTGGATGTCTCCCTCTTTCCATTCATATCTTGGCTTAAAGTCATATTCACAGAGAAGTTTCCATGATCACCCAATCCAAAGGAGGCAATGTCTGTCATGTTACTCTATTTTGATTCTTAGTACAGTACTTATCAATGTATGACATTTTTCTTATTTATTATTTATCAATTTTTTAATGTTTCCCCACTAAACTTTTAGCTCCTTAATAGCATGACCTTTCCCCCTGTGATATATCTGTAGCGGTATATTCTTAGCACACATAGTAGTACTTTACGCATATATTAGACATTCAATAAATATGAATGAATGAATGATAAGTGAATGAAAGGAAAGCATTCTAACTTATTTCTAACATATTCCAATGAAGGTAAGTCAACCTTCTCACTAAGACATATGTTCCATTGCCTTGCTTTAACAAATTAATGTGAATTTTAGTTTGTATTGTATGTGTTTTAAATTCATTACAACATGGGAAAGATGGCTTTACATTTAACTCTCTCTAAACTTTAATTTGACACAAGAATTACATGTGATCCATAGGAATCATAATTAGTGGCATGACTTGGATCTAAATGTGATTACCAGGACTGTAATATTTGTTCACTAATTAGTGATAACCAGGCCTTCCTTATTTCATGCCTTGGATGTAAAAAGAAACCAATGTTAAATGTTCTGTCCCTTTTAGTGAACAATGATAATACTAATGTACCAGACATACTCAAAAGGATGGATTCTCACTTTTCTACCTCAAGTGGTAAGGACATATCAATGTTAACTTGAAAAACTGCAGACCACCAGAGAGCTTTCTCCTTTTACCCAGCCCGGGAAAGTGAGTCTCCGTATACTTGTCACATCTCCATCTATAGCACATCTTTAATGTTTCACATTTTATATTCTCTTCAGCTAGTATGGAAATGGTTAGTTACGTAAATGGTTCCAAAGCTACTGTTAAGTGAAAATACTAAAATGTGGAACAGATGTTCAAGTATTGGGGCAATAAAGATATTATTTAGGGCAGCTGAAAAGCAGATAAAAGGGCAGGGGAGATCAACTCATGATGGATGAGCACCTGTAGCCCAAGCAACTGCAGTAAGAAGCAGCAGAAGACTATAGGCATCCAAAGGTGTGGGGGCCTCTGCCATTTTGTACGAGGACCAAGGCCCTCAGTATAGAAAAATGACCCTGGGCCTCTTCTGTTTCTGGTTGCCTGTGACCTTTGCTGATGGGACAGGGTGTCCTTTAGAGCAGGAGGAATCCTCAGAGCAGGGATTTGTCAAATTGGTTCTCAAAAGTTGCTGCAGGGATCCAGTGGGTGGACAAGTAGATGGGACTTTAGCTCCCCACCCGTATCTCTATTGCTTCAATCTGAACAGTGCTGCAGAAGTTTTCATTTGAAAAATAGATATTTTGCTGTATGGAACTTTACAAATTTATGCTAATTATCATGAAGAATTAATGTAGAAATATAGTTTAAAAAGTTCTAATTTTTTTAATAAAAGAATAACTAAACCTATAATACAATACCATATACTGGCTTAGGAATAGACAGCTACATCAACTAAATAAGTACAGAAACATATTAAAAATATATGGGAATTTATTCTATGGTAAGATATTTAAAATCAAATGGAAAGTGGGAGATTATTCAATACATGATATAGGAGCCCTGTCATATATAGGAACCCTGACAGATGGGTTAATAATTTAATTATGAAAAATAAAATCTTGTAAGTACTTGGATAACATATAGGTGATTTTTTTTTAAACTTGAAATAGGATTAGAAAACTAATCAGGATACGCAAACCAGAAAGTATAAAGGAAACTCTTAATAATTTTAATTATGTAAAAGATGCCCATATTGCAAAACATTAAGATTAAAAGATAAACAACAAACAGGGAACATATATGGAACATAAAGGCAGTTAGAGCGTTGCTATTCTTAATCTGTCAAGTAAGATTAATACTATAAAACAAACAGCCAAATAGAAAAATATACTATACGACATTAATTGTACCTTACTAAAGAAATTTAAATGGTCAATAAATACATAGAAAGATTTAAACTTCACTAGGAATCAAAGACATTAATTTTTTAAAAGTTTGATTGATAATGCACAGTTTTGTCAAACATATAATAAAAGGTACTCTAATGTACTCTGGGTAGCTTTACAAATTGGGTTGCAACCTCTGTGGGGGAGCATTTAGTCAATACATAACAAAAGTTAGTGTGCATACCTTTTGACCCAGAAATTTTATATTTAGGCATTTCTTCTAAGAACATAATCAGATTTGCTATATATAAAAATGAGTAAATTCTGAAATCATGGAGGTTTTACATCTATTTTTTTTTTTTCCTTGCTCACACAAAGTCCGTTGAGAGTGTGGTGGTCTCAGTGCAGCTCTTCAGGCTGTCTCCATCCTGTAGCTCCATCATTTCTGTGTAATACCACTGTGGCCGGGCTGGAGGGCAATGCAAAGGCTCTTCACTGCCCCAGCCTACATAAGTGGCACACATCATTTCTACCTAGAGCTAATTGGCCAGAACTAGTCATGGCATCTGGGATGTGTATTCTCTTGAGTGTCCTGGAAGAAGAAAACAGGATAAGGGTGAGCTCTAGTAATCTTTACCTTATTTGGCCATTAAAAACTCTACAGATCTTTATTTACTAACACAAAAGGATGTCCACAGTACATAATGTAGGAGGGAAAACATGTCTTAGATAATTCATTTGTGTAAATGGCAACACAGGCCGGGAAAATACTGCAAGATCTATCTCCACATACAAATTGAAAAAAAATATGGAAAGATTTCTATACTAAAAAGTCAATAGTAATTGTTTTTGAGTTGGTGGGATTATGAATACCTAAGAATATTTAATTCAAATTTAGATGATGGTATGTATCTCCATAAAGCATAGTAACAAAGCATAGTGAAGCATATTAGTTTACACTGTCTATTAACATATGCTAGCTCATTTAATTCTTTCTGACATAAAGATTTTATTATCTCTGTTTAACGCATGAAAATCTACTTCAGAATTTAAGTGGCTTACCCAGTATTAGTCAATAAGTAGGGTTACAAGGGTCTACCCATTCCAAATACCATGTTCCTTATTTATTTTTTTAATAATGTAAGAATGTATTTTGGATCCTGATTAAATCTTTGTCATTCCAGCAGACTAAGGCTTCCTGGATCCTTGCCTTGTGGATCCTGGGATGGGTCTGAGGTTACCTGGGAGGTGTATTTTTCAATAAACAAAAGTGGGGTTCAGGAAGACCTTGCCTCCATGTTTCTGCCCACTTTGGCCGTCACATGCATTCCCTGCCTTGGGAAATCTTTTCCTCCTTGATCTCTCTCTCTCTCTCTCTCTCTCTCTCTCTCTCTCTCTCTCTCTCTCTCTCCAGTTTTTCAAGGAACAGCTAGGTCAAGCTCTTCACTTTCTTCTAGAACCACACTTCTGGCCCTCTGCTCCCATTCCATCTGTCCTTCTGCTTCACCACTTTCTGCACTACCTGTTGCACTTCCTTCTTTATCTAAGAAGCCTTCCCAAATTCAACTTATTCTAGGCTGACTCTTCCATGGTTTTGGATTCTCTCAGAATTTCTGCATAAAGTCATCCTCCTTGATTACATACATGCTTGTATTCTCATGTGTGCCACATCCGTTGGTTTACCAACTAAGCTTCTGGAATGCTAAGCCTGTATTCTCTACTCTTTGCTTCTTTGATATTTCATAGCACGGTAGTCATGGAGATGCATCACGTCAAGAGAAACTTGTGGAAACATAGTTAAATGATAGCGACAGTTGCCACTCTTCTGAATCTGCTGTTGGTGAGGCCACACGTCCCCTGGGCTGCTCCTAGGTAAAATGACATGGCAGAGCGGTAGTGCTGGCCCATTCCTGTGGGATGCAGGGGTCCTCTAATGAGCAACTTTGACTCTGTATACTAGTTTCCTGTGGCTGCCATAACAAATTCCTAGAAACTGGGTTGCTTAAAATTATGGAAATAGCTTCTCTCACAATTTGGGGGCCAGATGTCTGAAATCAAGGTGTTCGCAGGGTTGGTTCCTTCCAGAGGCTCTGAGGGAGAATCTATTTCATTCTTTGCTCCTGGCTTCTGGTGGTTGCTGGCAATCCTTAGTGTTCCTTGGTTTGTAGCTATATAACTTCAATATCTGCCTCTGTTTTTACATGACTTCCTCCTCTACATGTCTGTATCGTCCCTTATTATCAGAACATTTGTCACTTGATCTAGAGACAACATGGATAGTCCCAGATCATCTCATCTTGATATCCTTACTTGTATCTGCAAAGTTCTCTTTTCCAAATAAGGTCCCATTCACAAGTTCCGGTGGACATATCTTTTGGGGTGGGGAGGGGGCACCATTCAACCCACTATACTTAGGGACTCCCAAGGGACCTGGCTAAAACTTTCTTAGCAGAACAGTGTGGTCAGAGACCTTTATACCTAATCCTCTTCCTTCTCTCCTTTCACAAGTGTCACACTTACATCGATCTGACGGCTCTCCTTATCTATTCTTATTCCCTTTCTTTTTATTCTTCACGATCATTTCCCTCAATAAATCTCTTGCATGTCTTTCCCATCTTGGTGAGTGCTTCTTGAAGGACCTGAGCTGCCACATCTAGTGTCTAAAAAATGCTTAATCACTGTTTCTGAATGAACATTGGTGTAGGAGTTTCTTCTTTCCATAGCACTTCAGTGCAGGAGGTAATTGGTTTTACATATAAAATCCTAATTTTCCTGTTTCATAATTCTTTCATTTTGACAATGTAAGCCAGTCATTCCTAACTGTTTCTTCTACCCAGAACAGACTACTTTCCCAAGTGTCTTCCTCCTCCGACTGCTTTACAAAAACATAGATAAGCTATGGCCGGTCCTGCTGGCTCAAAACCCCTTCCTTTTTTCCTCTTGCAAGAAAGCACAGCATAATAAAATGATTTGGACAGTCTGGAGCTACTCTACTTTATTTTCAAAAGTAAATAATTTGTCGACTTTGAACCCCTTTCCTATTATTAGTTACAAGTTCTTTTTACACGCTTCGTAATTGATCCTGACATACCAGTGTGTTGCAACATCACAGTTAAGAATATTGCTGTAATCAAAAGAAAACAGTCTACAAGTGTCCAACAGATGAGTGAGGGAGCAAGAATAAAATCATGCTTTGTGAATGGAATCATAAACCATTTTGCAATCAAAGTAATAAATGCCATTCAGAAAATATTAATGCACTTCAGTTGGTAATTGCATTTGTCATTATCAAGTGCTCTGCAATATAGTACTTAGCTATTCTAAAGTCATTCAGGTATGTCAAACAATTAAACATGAGTCGGGAATAGTTTTATTTAGCCTTTTTCAATTAACAAACCATGCATCATGTTCAATGTTTTCTATATCAAGTCTATGAGACAATAGTATTTTAAAACAGAATTTTGGGAACATAAAAAATGATCGTTGTATCACAGCAGTTGTAATAGAACTGTTATTTTAAGTATTTGTCCATCTATCTGTTTCCCAAACTTTCTATAATATCTTGCTGGACTTCTTTTAAGGAATAAATTAACATATTTAAACCCTAGATGTTTTCATTGATAAAACCCTATTTTTGAATTCAAGAAAGTCCAGCTTTGAAAAGTTCTGTATTCCTTGGATGCTGACCATTGGCCACCATGGCAATAGTTTCATGACAAAAATGTGAAGCTCAGACCATTTATAGATTAAATTGTTAAGTAATACTATTTAATTGCATAGCTAAATATTGCTGTGTGTATGTAAAAGCATTCCAATAGAATTACAGCACTTTACAATGAAATAATTTGGTTCTGGATTTATAACATCACAGTCCAACCCCACCCTATACCATCTATCTTTTTGTTTGTTTTTAGGAGGAAAGAACTAATGAACACATTTTGAAATGTCAGTCATAAAAATTATATCTGGAAATGAATTTAATGTTGGAAAATAACCCCTTTGACTTTAATGTGTGAAGACATTTCCAGCAAGGTTTTGCTCAGGTCCTGGGGCAGTGTAGCTCCAAGATAATTCAAATATTAACACCTTTGGGGCAACATCCAATGAAAAAAATTAAGATTTCTAAGATGGTGCTTTTAAGTGAGCCATCCTTTTTTGAGGAAAATGTCTGTCTCTGCCCATATTTATAAAAAAGATAAAGAATTACTTTGTAAAATTAATGGGGCTTAAGCTACCCACCCCATGGACGGACTTAAGAGACCCACCTCTAGATGTTTCTGCTGTTGGACATTCTTGGTTGGATCACAAAAGTACCCTAAAAATCTAAATGTTTGTTGAAAGCCCCAAGTTCTCCACACTTTGAAAGGGACTCTCAGCAGATATGGCTGGCCATCCAGTAAACATTCAAGTAGAGTGACCAACTGGCCCAGTTCGGCTGGGAATGAGGGGTTCCCTAGGACATGGGCCTTTCAGTTCAAAAACAAGGACTGTCCCAGACAAACCAGAATGAGCTGGTTACCCTACCAAACCTCTGGCTCCTGGACCTCACTGGTTGCTTTCCTAGCACTCCATGTAAAGAAGTATTCTCATGGAATGTTTTGATTCATTTGGAATGCATTATGTCTTGCAGCAAAACTGGTAACTCTGTCATTCTTCAAAAAAATCAGGGGAGGGAAGTTAGAGCCACCACTTCTTCCCTAGATAGCCAAGGTTTCCTCTGGGACTCGCAATGCAATCTGATCTCTGAACTCTTAAACTACCTGTCTCCGTTTCTCTCTTACCTGCCTGACCTAGGCGTGATGGGCTGAGGTTCTGAGGTAACTGCATGGGATTGCGGAAGACCTCTGTTACTGCACGCACGTTGTACCTACAATGGGTCATTCGTTCATTGGTATAATTCAATAAGTATTTGTTGACTATCAAATATGTGGCTGCACTATTCTACTGTCTCCAGACACTGTAATAAAACAAATTAACTCAAAAAGCTCATATTTAAGAGAGGGAGAAATGTATAAACAAAGGAAAGAACCAGATATTTCAGTTGATCATAAGTGTTCTGAATTCAATAAAATATGGTCATGCTCATTAGAAACCACTAATAAGCAGCAGTCAAATAATAAATTTCTAAAGTAGAGCTTCTCAAACCTTCATGTGCATACAAATTGCCTGAGGATCTTGTTAAGGTGCAGATTCTAATTTAGTAGGTCTGGAGTGCGGTTGTATGTCTTGTGTTTCTAACAGGCTTCCATGTGATGCTAAGACTCCTGGTCCATGAACCGTACTTTGAGCAGCAAAGTCCTAAAGACATGATAGGGGATTATGCTTGAATTATACTGAGACAGGATAAGTAGCCTAGGAAATTGACAACCTCCTCTAGGATACTATGTGAGGTGCCTCACTGGTTACAGGAGTAACAAGTGACCGTGTCCGCCATCTGCATCTGGAGAACAAGGACCAGTTTCATCTAGCAAAGCTAATCCCCTTGACCAGGACCTGCCCTTTAGCTAATTATAATGTCATTATAATATGATTTCCATTGTGGTTGCTAGTGCTCTCAGTATGCATCTGACGCCATGACAGTTCCAGAGGAGCCAAATAAGGAAGAAAGAGCAGGAAACTGAGGGTCCCACCTACAGGGAGGAAACTGACAAGCCAAGTCAGTGGGATGTCACCAAATCCTGCCTCCAGGAGATATAAATATCCCTGGTCAGGACGTCCTCGGTGCACTCTTTGAGTTCACCCACACTTCCCTCTCAGGCATGTGCTTTCATTTCAGGAAAATCCTGGTGCTTTCCTGCATCTGTCCCTTTCTTGAATTCTTTCTTGTGCAGGGACAAGAACCTGGTCACCACTGCTGTGGGTTGAGTCCTCTCTTAGACATGCCTATGAGCCTCTGGTGACAATACTTGGAAGGAAATGCTCAAACTACTGGCCCTACTTAGGGCAGATGGGCTCAGAATGGGCATTGCTCTAGGTTACCTGGAGAATTACAGGTGTCCGATGGAATTTGGGATTGAAAATTACAAACACGGAAACTCCTGAGAGGATAGGATGCATTTTCAAAGAGCAGTAGAAACCATAACATTATTACATCCCATCTAGCTGTAAACATTGCATCCAATTCTTATATTGTTCATATACTGACATTTGCTGCATTTAGGCTTCATCTTGTTTTTTTAAATCCATAACTCAACGTTAGAAAGTGAACCAAAATGTCTGCCCACCATACCTCCCACCTCAGATTTTACCAATGTAGGGAGTACAAGTGGACTTGTCACCCATCACCACAGGACATATCTTTCAAGGAGCATATTCCTTTGTGACCCCTTTTTAACTGAGCTGTGAGAAATAGCATTGGAGTAGTAGTGAGGAAGCAAAATCCTATATGTGTGGAAGATCCCAGCCCACTGTGGCTCAGCTAGGTACCACTTTAGAACCCCCATCATCACATCAGCAGAACCACAACGAGATCTATGCAAGCCAAAGGGGAAAGCGTCTTTGTAAAACTGAAGACAGCTGCTTCCATAATAGAACTAATTGTACACTGCATCAAGGAACTAAATTAGTAGTGAAAACAGTTATAAAAACTGACAGACAGTGAAACATGACTCACTTAGGAACTGCTGCCAGCCAGGCACGTTGTCACTGGCCACTGTTCAAAAACCCACACCTGCATGTTTTGAATAGTAAACATATAAGATGTAATTACTAGGAAAACATATGCCACTTTTCAAATGTGACAACAATATGTCTTTATCATGGGACCGTGAGTGGCATGGGACTAAACTGACCACAGTACTTATTCATCCCAGGAGACTTAGCAGATGAACTAAAGCAGAACCAAAGGTTACAAGCCCTTATTCATGCACAAAAGACTAGCTTTAGTGTAAGCAATTCTAAGGGATCTGTTTTGCTGACAGGATACCTAGATGTCTTCTGGAGTGTCAATCAAGGAAAAATTAACATGAAGATATAAGAAACATCAATTCTAAAATGCATATGAATATATGGTTCAGCTTAAAACTATTCAAGCTTCAGTGAGTTGGGGTGTCTTCCCTGGCTTTCCTCACAGCTATAGAGTAATTGCTGTCTCAATAAAAACCAGATGTTCAGAGAAGATTTCATCTGTTCCTGCAGACTAAACTCACAATTCTGCCTCTTCTACGGCAATCTGCTTTAGAGAATTTGCAGGTTCCCTACACAGCACATGCATACTTCGTGCCAGGTACAACTGAAACTATGTTCGCTCACTGTAGGTAGGTGGTTACTAGTGATAGCAAATAAACTCCTTGGCTTCTGACCAACGTGGTGGAGGGTAACGACCACTGGAGAAATGTGCTTTGGGTTAGGGCATGGCAGTTTATCCTTAAACAACAGCTCACACCTTCGTCTAATGTTTTTATGTATTTCAAATTTATCAGCAAAGGAGGGTGCATTGAATTTCATTCTGAAACAAATCACAGAACAAAATCTGTTCAATGTCCTCTTGAATGAGAGCTGTGCCTGTGGAATGTTCCAGCTTTCATAATGGAGCCCTGGAGTTGCTGATGAGTTGTAAAACTCTATAGTGACTAATCCTTCTTTCTCCTGCTCATTAATTAGTCAAACCTAAACATAAATTCAGAAACACTTGAGAACACTCTGCTTTTTTTTTCTGTTGGCACATAAGAGGTGGATACTAAAAACAATCAGCATTTTCTTCATGTGAAAGACAGCGGAGAATTATAGAAATATTTTTCGAAGGTCATATTACAAGTTCTAGAGATGCTTGTGTAAGCAAAAGGAGGAATGTGATAATTGGTTTAAGCATGTGAGGAGTATGCATTCAGTTCTAGATGAGGAACCTGTGTGTAGCATTTACAATTTGTATTGCAGTTGTTTACTTACTTGCTTCCCCTCAAATAGAGAGTCCCTTGAAGACAGAAACGATCACATTCACCATGAAAAAAAAAAAAAAAGCAAGACACTGGGATAGACCATTTAAGGGAAATAAAAATGAGTCAAATCTAGTACTGTGCCTTTATGAAGCTTGCAATTGACTGGTGTTCTCTGACCTGGAAAATATTTCCCCCCTTCTCATTGCAATATCCCAACTTTCCCGTCTTTTTTAAAAAATTGAGATATAATTGACATGTAACATTGTATTAGTTTTAGGTGTAAAACAATGATTTGATATATGTATATGTTGTGAAATGATTAGCGTAAGAAGTCTAGTTAACATCCATCACCACACAGTTACAATTTTTTTCTTGTGATGAGAACTTTTCAGATCTACTCTCTTATTAACTTTCAAATATATAATACACTGTTCTTAATTGCAGTCACCATACTGTATACATTGTATCCCCAGGGCTTATTTATTTTGTAAGTGGAAGTTTGTACTGTTTGACCACCTTCACACATTTCACCATCTTATTCATTTTATTTTCCATCTTACTCATTTTTGAATCCCCAACAGTTAGCAATAGGGCCAATAAATCTTGGCATTTGTAGGGTGCTCGTTGTCTGACGTTGCCTCATTGGTCACTCCAAGATCCTACATGATTGACAGATTTGGCTAAGGAGCATTTCCTGCCCCAGAAGCCAGAGCAAGCTGTTTCTTTCAGAGCAACAGAGAAGTCTGCAGAACAGCTGCTCATCCTACAGGCTGATTCAAAGTGTGAGGCACAAATGTACAAGCTAATTAGTTTCTCAGGTCTCATTCTTCAAGGGTCATTTCTGAAGGAAGGAGAAATAGAATCTGTTAGGCTAAAAGGTCTTTTGGGTCAATACAGTGTTTCCCCGAAAATAAGACCTAACCGGAAAATAAGCCCTAGCATGATTTTTCAGGATGACATCTCCTGAACATAAGCCCTAATGCGTCTTTTGGAGTAAAACTTAATATAAGACCCGGTCATATTTTCAGGGAAACACAGTCGCACTGATTGCTAGACCAATCATTGGTATGTAAGCAAGACAGTTTGGATCCCAAATCTCTTTTCAGGTTTATTAGTTGTTGCAGAGTCAGTATGTTAAACTGGAGGATTTAGAGCAGAGAATAGAAATATCCATCCTATTGTTTGCATTTGTCTGCATGGGCCAAATGTGGATAGACTTTGGAATGCTGAAGTATTAAATAGTGAAAGTTCAGAGTTGTATGCATGGCTCTAGAATAACTAAGATATACATTTAAGAAGCCTAGCTATCTGGAAATATCTAGCATGGAAGTGTAAAACACCAAGGACTAGATGTATTTGCCAAACATTGAAAATCTTTCAGAAATCATGTTATCAGTTTCTGTTAGCAATACGGGTAACATAAAACTTAGTGCCAGCCAAGTGCTAACAAACAGTCTTTTATGCTGGCAGCACACTAATTCCTCAGTCTTAAATTTTTTTCTCTCTCATATGGCAGTATTTTAGCAAGATGTTGAGTTTTACTACTTCAGCTTTAGGAACTCCGACTTCCAAAGCATTAGGAGCTCTGAGTAGCTTGTGATTTCCTTCGTTTAATCTTTCTGTGTCCCCTCAAAAAATATGAACCATTACTACTCTTTAAATAAAATTAGTAAGGAAATTAGAAAACATTGGGCTACATTTTGAAAATATTAATTCAATAAAAGAACAGCATGTCTGCGATTCCAGGATCTGGGAGTCAGATTTCCTTTTGGATCAATGAAAACAAAAAAGCAAAAAGCCCTAAGTGCCATGAGTGGAAGGCCTAGAAAGAAGTGCCCCCCCTTCCTGATTCTCCTCTCTCCCAAAATACCCAGGGGGAGGCCCTGGAAGAGAATGAGCCCACGATAAGTTCTGAAACAGACATAAAAGACGCTAAGGCTAGCAGGGCTTGGGATGGAACAGAGCATGAGCCCATCCACACAGCTTGCGCAGCAGAGGTTCTAAAATCTGTCCTCTCTATTCTGTTCCTGCCTCATTGCCCGAGGTGAGTTAGGAGACCCTTCTGTCCCATTTTCCTGCCTCTATCCTCAACAGTGTCACCAAAACAATCTTTATAAAGGCAACTCTGACCATGTCACTGCCTGGTTTAAAACTCCTCCATGGCTCCTCATCACCAAATGGAAC
This sequence comes from Rhinolophus sinicus, assembly GCF_057876585.1. Classification (NCBI taxonomy): domain Eukaryota; kingdom Metazoa; phylum Chordata; class Mammalia; order Chiroptera; family Rhinolophidae; genus Rhinolophus; species Rhinolophus sinicus. Next base: position 30,482,877 of record NC_142504.1, read on the forward strand.
CTTCTTCCCAGCTTCTGAGCACGGTGCCCAACCGGTCCAGGCGTCTCCTTTCCCCCAACACCCAGGTCCTCTATGCCTCAGCAGTGTAGGTGCACAGGCTGCCCTGCACATTCATCATACGGTCAGGTCTTCGTGGCTGTTCAATGCTCTTTCCTCTGCCTACAAAGTCCTCAGGGATCACCTCTCTCAGGAAGGTCTCGCCCAGACACCCCCCTTTTCTATCGTCTCACCCATCTTCTCCCCTAATGAAATTAAACTCCACCTTTATTTCTATATCTGATAAAAAACTTGACTCATTGCACTATCACATCATAATCATCATCAGTATTAGAACTACTACTACTATTATTACTTGGTCTTCCTTTTCTAGAATAAGTTTCTGGAGTGTCGTGAAGGCAGGTTTTTTTCCTTGTTCTTTCCTATACATCCCCAACCTACCACAGTGCTGGGCACAAAGCAGCTGCTCAGTTTATATTTAAATAAATGAATAAAGTCATAGAGTAACTCCGTAACAATCAACTATGTGCGGGAATCATCTCAAGCCAAGCTCTAGGCCATAGAGTCTTCTGGGTCAACCTCACATTAGAAAATGAAACCTACATCTTTCCTTTCATTAACCAATGCAAACTATTTAATTTATGGTGTCTTTTTTTTTTTTTTTAATTTGGTTGCCTGGAAACTCAGCTAAGTTCTCTGTTTAATCACATTAACCTCATTTTTCCTAGGTTTTCTTGTTTAACCATCTTTAGCTCTCCATTCTGTTATGCATCCCCCAGTCATCTTCATTATTTGCCCTTTGTTTCACTTTTATGTTATTGGCCTCTATTTTATATATTTATTTTTATTATAATGCCTTAAGTATTTTTAAAGTAAATCATAAAGAAATCTGAGAGAAGAATAAAGAAATTGAGTTTACTTTTATATACATATAGAGTATGAGTAATAGTTAATAAAGCCAGATGGAATAAAATTGAACAGGACAGGGAGAGAGTGGAGCATAGGGGTAGAGAGGAAACAAAACAAAATATGCAATATTCCAAGTGTGAATGTTTGCTTTCCATGAGTGACTATAAAATAAATGTGACACAGCAGTCAAATTTATTAAGCATCTGCTAGGTAAGACATAGGAAGAGCAAGAAATACCAAGGGCCTGATTGTACAGATTCCAGAATGATAAATAGAAGGAAATTTACTTGCCCTCTTTGCCAGTCAGGCAGCCCCTGTCAATAACATCACTAAAGGGCAGTTCTGTCCCATCTGTGAAATCCAGGTCTTGAAAACTCCTTTGGTGAGGTTGAGTAATTAGAACTTTACACAGAAGTGTTTAAGCATAAACAATCACAAATGAGCCTTTAAAATACAGCTAATGTTTACAAGCGTTAAACATTAAAGATAGTTTGCTAAATAAAAGAATGTTCAATAGTATTTTTACAGGATGTATTAAGCATCTATAGTAAGAAAACAAAGACATTTTATTTAAACACTGATGGGTTTCTTTCTATTACTTTATATCTACATTAAACTCCTCTGATTCTTATAAAAATCCTATGAAAACAACAGGGCAGACAGTAATACATTTTACAGAGTAGATGCTCAGTAATATAACTGAATGTATCATAATTCTCTGTTATTGGTGGAGATGATAAGAGCAACAACAACAAAAAAAACAACCAAAAAACCAAGTTGGGTATATTTGGAACTGAGGTTTATGTTAAACATATGGAAAATTTATACTACTATAAATTATGAAATAAAGAGGCAGACTACCAAAGGTAGTTGTGGGATTGTGTTTCCAAGAAGCCTTTCAAAACATGAGATTCTCACATCACTGTCACTGTTTAAAACTGATGAACCCAGAATACGAGAATCAGGAGTAAACTATGTCCCTGGATTCATGCTATGATGCATAAACTTTTAAATTTAGGCAAGATTGGCAAAAGGAAATTAAGAAAATTTTAAAATTCACATTGGTAGAAAACGATACACATAATTTGTATTTAAAGACTTAAAATTTATTATAAGACTGATACATGTTTTATAGACATTTTAGAAATTGGTCTAAATAGTAAATAAGAAAATGCAGATTGCCCATAATTTCACCATCTGGAAGACCACTGCCAGCATTTTGGCTTTTGCAGCATATCTTTTCTGTCTGTTACCTCTGGATATATAGAATAGATGTGGCATACTGTAAGAGAAAAAAAAGAAAATCTTGTTGAATAGGTAAATTACTTTTTATGTCTTTATAATGTTATTTAGCAGTGTTAAAGGGATCCCCACTCTTCTTTGGATTTTGCTTCTAGGAACCCTACCAAATTTTCACGATGAAAACCTGGGGAAAATCCTCCACAGTTCTGGCAAGAGAAAGGGAAGAGTACTAATTGTAAATAACCAGAGTGTTCTCCATAGAAAAGGGGAAAGACTTTAGTATAGTTTTATTCAAGCTAAGGGAAAGACATTGCTCCCACTCCAGTCCCCTCTAAACTTTCTCTTACCCCAATGTGGGAAGGGGAGCTATCTGTTAGAAGAAACTTTTGTGATATTCACAGCTCAGGGACACAGGCCTAAAATATAGGAGTTAATCCTAAAATTTTAGAATCCTCCCCTTCTCTCATACTTTAGCACCACACCAACTGGGCCCCAGGGTGACAGTGAATTACAGCTGAAGGAGCTTGAAGATGCAGATGGTCTCTGAGGAATATTTAGGGAAGCTCAAAGTCAGGAGGAGAGACAGAAATCAAGGACACTAGAGGAAGATAAAGCCTCTGGCACCTATAGCTACAGAAAACATTAAATACAGCCCAACTCTTAGCCAGATTAACATAAACCCTCATATTAAAGGCCTATTTGTCTCTCAATACAGTATCTCTGGCTTTCAGCTAAAAGTTACAAAGCATCTTAAAACGTAAGGAGACAAAACACAATCTGAAAAGACAAAGCAAGCATGAGAATCAGATGCAATATCAGACAGGGAATTTAAAATAATTGATTAATATGCTAAGTGCTCTAATGGAGAAAAGTAGACAAAATGAACAAATATTTGGGTAATATAAACAGGGAGAGGGAACATCAAAAGGAGATGCTGGAAATCAAGAACACTAGAATAGAAATTTAAAATGTTTATGATGGGCTCAACGTGGCCAAGTAAAGAATCAGTGAGCTTGAAGATAGGCCAGTAGAAACTCCCCAAACTAAAGTGCAAAGAAAAATAAGAAAGAAAACAGAACAAACCTAAAAGAACCATGGGAAACGTTTAAAAGATATAACATCAGCATAATTGGAATACTAGGAGAAGAAATTGAGGACAGAGCAAAAGACATATTTGAATAATGGCTGAGTACTTTCCAAAATGATTGACAGACAACAAACCAAAGACCCAGGAAGCCCAGAGAAGACCAAACCAAAACCAAGACACTTCCCCCGCCTCCCCAAGAAAAACCCCACCTGAGCATGTCATATTAAAACTGCAGCAAATCAAAAACAAAGAGTAAACTTTGTAATAAGCCAAAAGGGAGGGGCGGGGTGGGGACACTGAAGCTTTAGAAGAAAAAGGATAAGAAGTACAGCATACTTCTCATCAGAAATCATGCAAGCAAGAAGAGAGTGCAGTTAAATATTTAAAGTGCTAGAAGAAAACTCCACCAACTTAGAATTCTACATTTAGCAAAATTATCATTCAAAAGTGAAGAAGAAATAAAGACTTCTCATATCAACAGAAACTGAGGGAATTAATCACCTGTAGACCTACTCTAAGAAATGTTAGAAGTTCTTTGGAAGGAAAGAAAATGATACAAGAAACATGGGTATTCTGTAACAAAATAGCATCAAAATACATGCGGCAAAATCTATAGAAAGAAAGAGTGTCAGAGAAGGAATACATGAAGGAAAAATGAAATCTTTATTTCTCTTATTCATAATTCATCTAAAAGATAATCAAATTTTTTAAAAGCAGATATGATAACAATGTATTAAGTGATTACAGCATATGGATAAGAGAAACGAATGACAACAATGTCACAAGGGATAGTAGAGAGAATTGGAAATACTCTGTTATAAGACATCCATATGAAGTGCTAATGGTAGTGTTATTTGAAGGTAGATTTATTTAGTTAAAAATGTATGGTGTGAGTTTTAGGGCAATTACTAAAGTATTTTTAGAAGAAGCAAAATTAATACATTAATAGGAAATACAATGGAATTATATACAATTCTCAATTAAAACCAGGGAAGGCAAAAATGAGGGGACAATAAATAAAAAAGTAATAGAAAAGTCAGAAATATAGTGGATATTAGTCCAACTATATCAGTAATCACTTTAAATGTTATTGATCTAAATACACCAATTAAAAGACAGAGATTATCAGAGTGGATAAACAAAGCAGAACCTAATATGTTGTCTATAAGAAATCCACTTTAAATATAAAGACTCAAATAGGTTAAAAGTAAAGGAGTAAAAAAGATATGCCATATTCAGACTAATAAAAAAAAAAAAAGCTAGAGTAGACATACTCTGGCTTCAGAACAAAACTGGCTTCAGAACAGGAAAATTATCAGGGATAAAGAACAATATTACATAATAAAAGGGTCAATTACCCAAGAAGACATAAAAATTCTTAATGTGTATGCATGTAGCAGAAGAGCATCAAAATACATTAGGCAAAAATTATAGAAGTGCAAGGACAAATACACTATTTCAATCAGAGACTTCCATACCCCTCTGTTAGTAATTGATTGATCAAGCAAGAAGAAACTAATGTTGAATGACTTAAATAGCATAATCAATCAATTTGATCTCATTGACATATATATAATACTCCAACAACAGCAGCATATACATTATTATTTTTTTAATTAAAGTATAGTTGACGTACTGCATCATATTAGCTTCAGGTGTACCATACAGTAACTCAACACCTATATACCTTATGAAATGATCACCATGAAAAGTCTAGTAACCATCTGTCACCGTACAAAGTTATTATGATATTATTGACTGTATTACCTAAGCTATACATTACATGCCCATGACTTATTTATTTTAGAACTAGAAATTTATACCTCTCAATACACTTCACCTTTTTCACTTTTCCTCCTGCTGCCATCGCTTTGGCAACAATCAATTTGTTCTCTGTATCCATGAGTCTATTTCTGGTTTGTTTTGATTGTTCCTTTGTTTTGTTTTTTAGATTTCACATATAAGTGAAATCATATAGCATTTGTCTTTCTCATTTTACTTAGCATAATACCAGCTAGGTCCACCCATGCTGTCTCAAATGGCAAGATTTCATTCTTTTTTATGGCTGAGTAATATTTCATTGTGTGTATGCATGCCAGACGTCATCTTCTTTTTCCATTCATCTATTGATGGACATTTAGGTTGCTTCCATATCTTGGCTATTGTAAGTGGTACAGCAATGAACACAGGATGCATATATCTTTAGTGTTTTCATTTTCTTCAGATAAATGCCCAGAAGTGGAATTGCTTGGTCATATGATAGTTCTATTTTTAATTTTTTGAGGAACCTCCATACTGTTTTTCATAATTGTACAAATTTACAATCCCATCACCAGGACACGAAGGTTCTCTTTTCTCCATATCCTCACCAACACTTGTTATTGTTGACACATTTTATAATCAGCATCAATAAATCACATTCATTAATATCACACCAGTCTTATCAGAAATGCCTTTAAGTATTGGAAAGCTGTCAAGCTCACAGTCAGATACAGCTTTTCCAAAATTCTAATTTTTGCTTGATAGCTCAAATTTTATTGTCAGCAACAAATACTGTCAATTGTTTTCCTTAAAGTGGCAAGCTGACTTTGTTCATTTTCCACAAAAAAGTCTGCCAAATTCCTAAATCTGAAAAAAAATACCATTTGTCAGTCATTCTTTCAAGCAAAAATGGCATTCTAGGGGGAAAAAACCTGCTAGTTTAGCTCTCAGCTCAAATACCTGCACAGACACATACCATACTTCAGTATGCAGCAAACGTGCAGTGTACGTACTTCCTATTTTGTCACACTGAAAAAAAGTATATTGAAGGGGTGAGATCTAATAAAATAATTTTTGCTGCTTCATCTAAGACATTCTTAAGTGACACTGACTTTTCATTTTCTGCGAGTGCACAGTGATAAAAAATATAACTACTAACAGTTTGGTATCAGTCCTTCTATTCAGATTAAGGCACTGTCACTTTAACCCACCATTGCTTTTGCACCATTGGTGCAAATGTCAACACAGTAAATAAGGCGGATGAAGCCTTAATATTTTTATGAAAGTGGTTTTGATGCTATGGACGTCTTCAAGAGGATCTTGCAGACTTTGAAAATTGCTGTGTAGGAAGACATATGAAGAAAATCAAAAGGCCTTTCATGGTCAGATAATTCAGTGCCTACTGCATCTGCCACCATCATAAGGCTATGGCAATCTTCTGAGGCAGCATCGATAGGCATGGCAGAATGAAAAAGCTAAGGAAGAAGCAACCATGATACACAAATGTGGGAGATTCTAATTTTATCAGAGAGAAATTGTAAATAAGTGTGGTAATCTAAACAGCCTAGAGATTCAGGGTCACTATAGAGTATGGTGATTTTGCAGGTGACTGTTTAGAAGGTAGTAGCAGGTAAGGATCATTTTTAACTATCGTAGATTGATGGAGATGGTGAGGGGAAGAAAACTGCTTTTTAGGGGAAATGTAGGAAGGATTAACTAGCAATGGAGCGGACATCCTGCCATTCTGAATACACACAAAAGTAGCAGCTAATGAAATGTTGGGCACAACTTCATTTTGATGAAAAAGTGGAGGGTACATCTAAGTTGACATGACAGTGTTAAGAATGGCTTGTTCAGATGCCTGTGGTTTTGGGTATCAGCTTGTTTTGCCCTTACAGTCATGTTGCTGTGTCTGTAAGAAATGTAACCTCTGCTCAGGAAGCGGTGAGTTAAAAGCCAGTGAAAGACATTCATGCATTCTGGATGTCTGAGAAGTCCATTAGTACAGAAAGTGATACCAGTCTGTGCAGGGAGTAAAGGCCTTTTCTTATTAACAAAATGCAGTTGAGAGGATAGTAACCAATTCCACAGCCTCTTCCAGTCAACTGCTTGAATCCTCCTTCTTAGTTTTATGAAAAAACAAAAACAAAAAAACCAACACCCCCTCCCCCAAAAAACCCCAAAAACATCTTCAGGGAGCTGAAGTAAAAGCAGAAGTGAATGTAAACAAAATTAAAAAGTTAGGGTTGTTTTCAGGCTGTAGCTGTAATAAGCTTTCAGCTGAAATGAAATGTAATTAGCAAGAATGGTAATGTGGTTTGCTTCATTTAGTTCTTCAGTGGGTTTATAAACAAATTCTGTCGGTTAACTTGTAAAGCAGATGCATTCACTACACTCTGGCTAAGCACGTTAGAGAAGACAGGCTCACGCAGGTGCAAGGAATACAATGGGATGGTCCATTTATCAATTTACCAGTTGGGAATATTGGCAACAGTGAACTTGCACCATTTTTAAATGCTCCCCAGTAAAGAAGGTTAAGAAATATTTCATCTGGTGGATTATGAAAGAAAAGTTGGGGAGCAACGTTCAAATTCTCAAAGTGATCATTTGTGTCTTCTTCATTTATGTAAAACCAATTAGGGAGTCAATACAATGGAGGGCAGGCCATACTCATGGCGATATTTTAGGAAAAAAATCAAAAAGTATTAAGAGACTGAGAGTTTTTCCCTCCAATAAAGCAGAAGACCAGTTATAAGGCATAACTGGTCTAGAAGAAAAGCTCTTTCACCTTTGTTTTGCCAAATACTCTCAAAATTTAGATAAAATTCTAACTCCTCCTTAGATAAAATTCTAACTCCTTCTTAGATAAAACTTAGATAAAATTCTAACTCCTCCTTGGATAAAATTTAGATAAAATTCTAACTCCTCCTTAGATAAAACTTAGATAAAATTCTAACTCCTCCTTAGATAAAATTCTAACTTAACCTCCACCAACTCTCATTCTCAATTCCTCCTCTGAAATGGTTACCCCTATGGCCCTCAACCCAGCTCCCCTATGCTCTTTGTGGGCATGTCCCATCTTCCCAACAGGATGGAGCGGAGACCACGACTTATCTCTCTTGGCATTCTTAGTGGCTAGCACTATGCTCTGTGGTAGGGAACTCACACACACACACACACACACACACACACACACACACACAGTGATGATTAGATTAGAAAAACAAAAAGGGACGTGTGTATCTGCAGGACTGACTCAAAGACATGGAAGTGGTTTTTGACAGAGCAGACTGCTTTACCAAAACTTCACAACGGATTAGACAATATAAATGCAGGTCATATCTCTTTGTCTTGGTGGATTTAGCCTCAATAATGTCTGTAAAACAGCAAGCACTAAATAATCATTATGCTATAGTTATGTAAAAGCCTTCAACTAAAAAAATTGGTGGAAAAACACCCTTCTAAGAGAAAATACGGCATATTAGGTATCAGCCTAGAAATAGTTGATCAGAAATAACTAGTATTGTTTTTCTTTTAAAGCTTTATTAGAACTGGCTATGTCCTGTGAAACATCTTTATCACAATACTCTGTATTGCACTTGTAATGTCTAATGGTGGATGTGTTTTGTAGGCTGACCCTTGATACCCACCATGCAGGTGATAAGGTAATCCTATCCATCTCTTTTGTAACTCACTAATGTGCAAATCTATCAACTTACCTAAAACTTTGAGTCTACTTTCCTCAGTCAACAACAACAAAAACACAAATTCTTTTTTGTGTTTAACACAGGTCGTTATTCATCACATTTATTCAATAAATATGTATTGAGCATCTACTATGTGCCTGCTCCTGTTTTAGACATTCAGGATACAGAAATGAACAAAACAGAAGAAAACTCTTGCCCTTGTAGTGTTCATATTCTATTGATGAAGACAAACAATGAGCAGACATTGGAAAAATAGAACAGGGTAAGAGAGGAATGGGAATGGGGGGCTGGGGTGGAGGGATTCAATTTTAGGGGGGTGGTCAAGATAGCAAGATGACGACATTTAAACTTAATACTTGAAGGAGAAAGGAGTTAGCTGTGAAAATAGCTTCCCCAATCTTGTAATAGTATTGAAAATTTACATTTAGTTCAGACGTTATGTCTATGCAGTTGGTCTCACTGAGCATACACATTTAACATTCTCAACTTGCTTTTTTATTCATTTATTTAACAAATATTTATTTATTACATAGTGTGTGCCACATACTGCTAGGCTTTAAGGATTTGTTAACATAGTCCCTATAACAAGGAGCTCAAAACTTAATGGGTGAGGCAGACAAGTGGGTAAAATAACTTGCAATGCTCCAAGAGCGAGCTGAGCAGAGACCAAGAGATCCTGAGACATGGGAGACAGACTTCCCAGAAGAATTAGGAAGTCTTCACAGAGGAGATGCTGCCATTTCAATTAGATTTATAAAAATACTTAATAAAAATCCAAGGTGATAAACTATTGGGAATTAAATAGTACCTTGATTCTTGTAGACAGAGAAGGTGTATAGGATTGCCACATTCATAGTATTTTCTAGAAATGCACATAGAAATGCTGAAATGCTGAGATTCTTGCCATGTTAACTATGCCATATTAACTACCCGGAATAATAGGGTAAATGTTAAACTTTCATTAACACTGAGCATCTTCAAGTGCTGATCCTTGTCATATATTCTTATTTCAGCCCTCAGGAAGTTTTCTTTCAAAGACTGATAGACATATGAACAATTATTGTGCATTTTCAAGCAAAGCCATTAGACTGGATCTCACGTAAAGAATCTTCGCTTATTATTTTTCCTCATAGAGGATAAAGTTTCATATATGTATTCCATATTTGTAATTTTTAAAGTGCTTTGATGTTGTATTACTTGGTCATCTTTGATCCCTTATGATTACTTCGTCTACAATATCTCCAAAGTATCTTTTAGCTGTAAGATTCTAAAATCTCTAGAAAATAGGTTTTCTGCTTACCCTCACAGCTAAGTTCTATGATGCACTTACAGACCCAGATTATAGTAACAGTTTTGCTTATCGTGGGCATCTAGCAGGGTGCCTAAGAATAATCTATGTGCTAAGTAAATGTTCCCCTTCTCTTCCTCTCATGATTCTCACATTAAGAGACAGCTCAACTGAGCAGAACTAGGAATCTTTCCATCCCACTCCACCCTGCATGGATTGTTCTCTTAACTCTGCATAGCTTCACCTGTTTGCCTCTGCTCTTGCCCATTCCCTGTCCCATCTCAGCTTTTTTTGGAGTACTCTTCGGTATCCTTCAGGCTCTATAACATACCAATATTTCTCCAGTTCCATCAGGAGTTGTGGAATTCAAGGGAATGACATCTGCTTAGGATTGCTACACTGAATTTTTTTCTGGCCTTTGCCCACTGGAGAAAGGGGATCAGTGGGACTGAGGGGTCCCTGGATTTTTTTGTCTCTCATTAAGACCCTGATACGGGAGGAGTGTGTCTTATAAATCCCAAGCTGCCTGCTGGGGTTTATTCTTCTGTTTGTTCCCACCAGGCCCCAACAGGAACATGCTCCTGTCTCCCTCCCCTGTTTTTCAATGACAGACTTCTCAGAGCCACCGTTTGTGATCATGTTACTCATTCTACCTCCATCCAGCAGCCCTGAACCGGGTTTCAGTTCCCACATTCCCTCGATCAGAATTCCAAGGTACCTTACCTGTGCTGGGTGTGAATAAGCTCTGGTACTTCCTGGGCACTGTTTTATACTGTAGCTCACCTCAACCCTGACCACAGCAGCAAGTCTATCCCCATAGTCTCTCAAGATCTTGCTAATTCCCTCCCTGCGGCCTTCCTTCCACCACTATCCACCTGCTGTCACACTGCCCTTATTTTTCCCTCCCCTGCTCTCCGTGCTATTTTTCTCAGTCCTGACAAGCTAAGTTCTTGCAGAGCCTTTCCTCGCAATCTGGCCCTTCCTCAGCAGTAGATGCTAAAGATCTCGGCCTCTCCTCTGTCGTGCTGCATCAGTAAACATCACCGGGAGCCGTGCAAAGCAGCCACCCCAGAACCAACTCTAAAATGATTTAAATCGTGATGTCCGTAGATATCCACGAATATTAGTTGAGAGTTTTTGCTTTAGTACAGTACTGTCTTCACAAAGCGTTTCAGGGAGGGAGCAGAACAGTTATTTTTATGCAAGGAGCTAAAAATTCCCAGAGCTCCTCCATAGTAAGTCAGAATAAACTAGTACCACAGTGAAAATTCTTGTACATATCACCAAGGGAATGTTTAAACCCAAAGGGTGTACTTGTTTTTAGAAGAGGATCACAGTTACTACATGTGAGAAACATTCTGTTTATATCCCCCCAAAGATGGTGAAGTTAGTGTAAAATACCTGGAAAACTATGTCTGTAAAGTCGTGGTCTTTCTAAGAAGTGTTCCTTTTTTATGCGTGAAGTAATTCTTAATGAAAACCTTTCTCCAAGAACTACAATTTCCTCCTTTCTTCCTTCCTTCCTTCCTTCCTTCCTTCCTTCCTTCCTTCCTTCCTTCCTTCCTTCCTTCCTTCCTTCTTTCTTTCTTTCTTTCTTTCTTTCTTTCTTTCTTTTTGCCACGAACTATAGTAGTGTAAGTTCTTTCCTAATGCAAAGAATTTTAGCATAATTACGATTATTAAAATGCCAAGTTATTTGGGATGAATATTTTTTATGAGGGAGAGAACATTGACTTTTCTTCATTTGAGATGAAAATTAAGAGAACTGTCATTATATTATGCAAGATCACTGAGTAAGTGTGATCCACCAAATAAATATACAGCGGTGTTACTAGTAGAAGTAGCTCCTGAAATACACTACTTTTGCATGGTATGAAATTCAAGAAGGCCTTCATGGTAGGGAGAAAAGTAGACTTGAAACTGGCATTTACTTTACCAATTAGTGTTATGCAATCTTTGATCTGTTCCTTTTCTTTTACTACAAGTTTTTTTGGGGGGAAGGTATATCTTCAGGCCACTATATTCTGATGACTTTTTCGTTATATGATGTTAGCAATCTCTGGGGCATGCAGTAAAAAGGTGATTGTATCATAGAGGATGAAGTCAGTTATCTAATGAACATTCAACACGTTTCATTCTTTCCTGCAAACCAGCATGAGTTGCAGGACAGGCCATCTTGGCAATAGGTATTTCATTTATATTGTTTATTTTGACATATATATATATATATAATCACATATATGTGATTATATATATATATATATATATATATATATATATATGATAAGTTGCATTAAATTTCTTCAGGATGGGAATATATTTGGATATAATTCCAAGTTTGTCAACATAATATATTTCAGGGTTTGGTGAAGAAAGTCGTGGGTGTAGGATGCTGCTAGTGGGGTGGGATGAGAAGTCATCTCTCTCTATTCCTCTAACTTTAATGTGCATACGAATCAGTTGAGGATGTTCCTAAAGCGCAGATTCTGATTAAATAGGCCTGGGGTGGGTTTGATATTTCGCATTTCCAACAAGCTCCAGGTGACGCCAGTGCTACAGTCCAGGGCGCGCTGTGAGTAGTAAGGCCTAGAAGCCAAAATTGTTTTGTCCCAAAGTTAGGAAGTGTATTGCACAATTTGAAAAACTCTTCTTGAATCAGGAAGACTTGGATTGCTTACATCATGTATTTTACAGCTAAGTTTTGCTCATTTCAGTTATTTCTTCTCAAATTTGTCCACAATTATTGGACAAATGAGCATGTCTACAATTGGCAATTGATTTTTAATAACACGGGGCTGATATGACTGCACAGAACTCATCTATATATACCATAAATGGTCCCTGAGGGATAAAAGAGCAGTTCTTATTCCACTGGATGTAAACCCGGGAGTCTGAGTTTTGCAAATCAGTTAAGTTCAGGGAAACTACCTTGCAAGGATCTGACATCATAAACCATACTTATTTTGATTGTGAGAATTATTGGCAAAAGCAGAAAGAAGTTGAAAATATTCTCTGTCGCTTTTAATGATTTCCAAAAAGTAATGAACAAAAATAACTCAGAACATGCCCTCTGGGGCCGTGGACCTTAGGACCGATGAGGCTTGCTTTCTAAGAACACTGCTCAGGAGAGAAAGCTATAGTTAAATAGTTTAATTAAGAGAGAACAGCTTGCACATTCTGCTATCTCATGAAAAACATAATTTACAGACTTGTGGTAATAATACCACTGATAATGATGTGAATTAATAAACTCACCAGTGAAACCACCATTCACATACATGTAGGGTAATTTAATTAGCCTCGGCTGCACTTTCTCTGTCAATCCCAAACTTACGGGGATTGAATTGTTAAGTACATTTTTCACTCTGTGATTCTGAGAAGTGTATTTTTACCTGGCAAATTATTTTAAACGTGAGACAAAGCAGGGCTTCGGTGGTGAAATCACATAGGAAGTCTGCGTTCCTGCTCCCCCAGCCTGGGCCCTGCCAGTGCCGGACCCAGCGCACAAAGAGCTGGTGTGAATTTCAGATCCTGGGTCTGCTCTAAATCACGGGAACTAGAGAAATTAGACATGACACCATTTACCCAGGGGCCTCTGCCGAGGAGTATTTTTTTTGGAACTTTTACATCAGTCTGAGAACTCACTGGCTTCATTAAGTCACGTGGGTCATTGTGTTAGGAAGGAAGGAAAGTACATGTTATTAGCTAGGGATTTTTTTTTGTCCTTTGCCCTTTACCATCCTTCCTTCTCATTTCACTTCATTGCATGTGGTATTTCCCTCCCCTCCCAAGATGTCTATTCTATCTTTCGTCTCAAGATTCTTTATGTGGCAACCTGTGTTGACTTGCTTGGTGCCCGCTCTCAAGAATTGTATTTCTTCATGCGCATGTGAGAGAGAAGGTTCTATGGGTCATCATTTAACTTCCCTGTTGCTATAGTCTCTTTCTTCTCTTACCCACATATTTTTTTTTTTCCCTTTCCCTTTAAAACTCACATTTTTCAGAGCAAAGGAGGAAGTCATGAGAAATAACATGTGTGTTTCGGAGGATGATTGTCGTTGAAACTGATATGTCTAGTCGATAACAAAAACTGTCCTAGCCTCCAACAGAACACAAGCCCTAAGGGCTGGGAAGAACAAAGCCGTCCTCAGAGACAAGTGGGGAGGGGTGGGGGTCATGGCAACCTCTCATCCCTGTGGCACCAGCCAGAGCCCACAAACCATTTTATCATCCTCTGGCCCTAGAGATCAAGGAAGGCGCTGTTTGGAAAGTTCCCTTCAAGGCTCAGTTAAATATTCCCGTCTTTTGTTTGTCCTAGTGGCTTTCCCGGCCTTTTCCTAGGGTCCTCAGCATGGTTTCAGTCAAAGCCTCTGGGCCCTATTTTTTTCCTTTTTGGTTTGGTTTGGGTAGAGGCCTTCATTCAGCATTCGCTGACTTGCTTCAGTGCTTCCCCCCACCCCTGTGTAAATTTGGACTCTTTTTAGTAGTTGGGAATAAGAAGAGATCCTTTTTCTCTTTACATTGAGGACCCAGTTCACCTCCAGGTCAAAAGCAGCTTTGACTATTGTTTGCAGAAAGCCCCTGGAGGGCTTGTGAAAACTTTGCATACTCTATGTATTTTGAAAAGTGAAAAGAAAAAAAAAAGTTTGAGGCTTAAGGAAGTAACTGTGACCCAGAGAGATATTTTATTATTGCCAAAATTAATATGAATATCTGAAAAATGTATTTCTCCTAAATATATCATGGTTAATGGTATTTTTTCTTCAATTGCTAGTAATAAAATGTTTATCTAAAAAATAATATAAGTCTGGGGAAAGTTGGGGGGAAGTGGAAACAGGTATGGGGTTTCTTTCTGGAGTGATTGATGAAAGTGTTACAAAATTGATTGAGGTGATGGTTACACAGTTCCGTGAAAATACTAAAACATATTTAATTGTGTACTTTATAGGATCACCTGGAGAGCTTTTAAAATTTACTGAGGTCCAAACCCTACCCAAGACCAAATGAAACAAAACGGGGGTAGGAAAACCCCATCAGTATATTGTAAATGTCCTCCTCTTTTTAAAAAACTTGACTCGCCCATTTAATTTAAATAATTCTGAAGTCATCAAAATGTAAAAATTCTCACTTCTAGCCTTCTATCCATCCACCGTGTCCCCTGCCCCCCACTATAGAGAGGTAACCACTTTTATTAGTTTTTGTACATCTTTCAAGTGCACTTTTCTATAAACCAGTGGTTCTCAAACTGTAGCTGGCACCAGAATCACCTGGAGGGCTTATGAAAACACAGACAGTGTGGCCCACCCCTAGAGTTTCTGATTCAGTAGGTGTGAGATGAGGCTGAGAAGTACATTTCTTTTTTTCTTTCAAAAACATCACAAATGGGTTTTATTTGTCACCATGAAAACTCTGAATTTTAAACAGATTCTTGGACTAGGGGCTCATATCCATCAGCTCGTTCAACTTTAACACCTATCTCATCCTCAGTAGCTTTTCCAGAACTACTGCCTTTACTGTGAAACTCCATGAGTTTTCCCAATTCAAACTTGGAATTCTTCAGCATTTTGACTTTTCTAACAAAGACATCATGGAGAGGATAAATAGATTGGCAAGTCTTTTCTACGTCTTATCCAATGCTATCTGGAATCAATTTATTGACAACTTGGGTCATGATTTCCATCATCTTTTTCTGGATTTGGTGGACCTGTTAATGCTGAGCATGAGAGGTCTTCTGAACCTAATTGCTGCGTTTTTTAGTAAAACCAACACAGAATAAATGAAGCAAATAACCATCAGTAGTCTTGACATCAACATGAGCTTCAATCATGGTCTGCCATTTTTTGACCATGGAGCACATTTTGTCACGGGTAAGATCCATGCCATGGAAATTAGTTAGGCTGTTTTTGCCCTGAATATCCTCAGTAATTAACTTGAATTTTCTAAATGCAATTTCATCATTCTGCAGATCAGCCAGGCTCAACTTCAAAAAATATAACCCTTGAGACCATCAGATGTGATTTTGTTTCCTTGAGTTCTCGTGACTAGTGTTTTCTCAATATTTCTTGTATTGAACATAGCTGGTGCTTTCACATTTTACCAATATTTCTTAGAAAATTGGTCAGTCACTTTCTTCTTGCCTCCCTTCTTGCTGCGTTTCATAAGGTGCTTATTTTTGCTAACTGCCATGGTCCTTCTCAGAGAGCCATAAGATGAGAAGTACATTTCTAACAAGTTTTTGGGTGATGCTAATGCTTCTGGCCTGTAGAACCACTGATACAGAAAAAGGGGAGGAATCAGGACTAGGAGAAACCACTGATGGGAATGAGAAAGTGGGGGTGGGGGAGGGGACTAATAAATTAAACAAGATCCTGAGGTTGGTAGGGAGGATTTAGAGGAATAATGGGGATAGGGTGGTTAAGGAAGATGTGTCTTCCTTAGACAACCTAGTGAAGGAAGAGCAAGACTCAAGATAGTGATAGGCTTGAGGCTGGAGAGAACATCGCATCATCCATTCTGCGCTATCCAGTATGGCAGCCGTTAGCCACATGTGGCTATTGAGCATTTGAAATGTGGCTGATGTGACTGAGAAAATAAATTTTTAATTTTATTTAATTTTAATTAATTGAAATTGAAAACAAAAAGCTGATACTTGATTTTGTTAATGAAAACTTTCAGTATTGAACAACTTGGTATGTGAATCTATTGGAAGTGTTGCTATGAAGCCCTCACTGAAGCAAGGCAGTCAAAGGTTGACAGAGATATAATGGTAACATGTCAAGGGATTCTACCTTGATAGCAAGTGCATTATTTAATAGGCTAACCAGAAACTCCAGGCTAGGGAAGAAAATAACTAAAGCCAAAATTGGGGTGGAGATTGGTAGAAGATTGTGAAGGATCAAGGGATAAAATGAACATTAGAATGTGGACAAAGAACAAAAGTTTATTAAATGTAAAATGATAAGAGAAATGGAAGAGAGGTCAGGGCATCATCCAACAGAGGAAGTTTGCGTTATTGGAATGGAGCAATATCAAGGGGTAATGAAGGTTAAGGTGTGACTCTTTAAGTGGGTAGCTGAGTTTGGAGTTGATAATGGAGGGTGGAGCCAGCTTCCTGGAATGCTAACGTGATTGTTAGAGATTTTGAAGATGATAGCTAGTAAAAGTGAGAGAAAATCCTCTAGGTGTTGAAGGTGGAAGAGTGGCCAGGAGTTGGTGGGTAGCTGTGGTGAGGAAAGAGAAAAGTTGAAATAAACTGATGGTCAAAACTCCAAACGAAAAGTTGTGGAGGACAGACGTGGGAATGATGACCAGCAGTGATGTGAGAAGCAAGGAATATGCTGTTTTCTAA
This sequence comes from Rhinolophus sinicus, assembly GCF_057876585.1. Classification (NCBI taxonomy): domain Eukaryota; kingdom Metazoa; phylum Chordata; class Mammalia; order Chiroptera; family Rhinolophidae; genus Rhinolophus; species Rhinolophus sinicus. Next base: position 30,500,216 of record NC_142504.1, read on the forward strand.
AGCCCCTCTGAACTTCCACAATCAACTGCAATCATTCTCTCTTTTAAACCCTGGGGCATTTTGCACTTTTTGGTAAAGTTTTGTATGCTTTGAACTGTGGCTATTTATATACACTCACCTAACCACTCCTTCTATCCCTCAACCTCCCAATTCCTGCATCCCTGTTGCCTGCCTCCGGCTGATACACACACACACACACATACTCTCCATCTAACCAGTTCTTTGAAGGTTGAAACAATGTTTCCCTCTTTTATTCGAGTTTCTGGACATTAATCAATTCACACTGAATTAAATTTGATTGAGATTCTTATAAATAAAAAGTAGAAAGTCTGGATCTACAAGTGTAGGTGGAAATTAGAGGAAGGACTATAGCAAAACATCACAGAGCTCTGTCCTTTATGTCTTATTTTCGTTATTTTGGTCAAAGACTTAAATAAAGACATTCTTAGGTAAATAGCACAAAGTTGAGGCACAGTACATTATTATAGAATTTTAAGCAAAAGAAATGTAGTGTCAACATGCAGGATCAATTCATGACAAAGGCGGGACTATAGAAGAAGGGTGCAAGCATCTCAGTGTCATTCACTCATCATCTTTCTGTCCAAGGCACTGTGCTCAGCTCTGCAATAGTCCCAGGATGGAGTGCAAATGGGGCAATGTAGAAATATGAGATGAAAATGGGAAGGCAGGAAGGAGAGCAATGAACCAAATTTCCTGATCTTTAGACCAGTGTCCACTAGTTGACTTGAGTGTTACATTGTTATAACACGCTGAAAGTCCAGAAACACAGACAGCCAAATAAAAGAAGTTAACATCCTACATTAGGACAACAGTTTGAACCCTGTGCCTGATATTTTAATCCCTCAGTACCGAGAGGTCAGGGCTTTACGTGCCAGGAATGGATCAATTACGCAAATATAATGGTAATGTAGAGCATGTGCTTGGAGCAACGTGTCAGTCTGTGTCATATTGGAGGTCCCAGAGACTGCACATGACATATGCCAGGACATCCGAAATGCTAACATTGACTTCCTCCGGACTGAACTTCACATCCTTTCAAGGATAATCAACAATTTGGAGAAATTGATTTTGAAAAGAAGGGAAACAAAGACAAAATTTTATTTACTCTTTTCCTCCTCTCTCCCACAGATCTGTTTCCCTCTGTGCCCCTTGCCGTTCAAGTTCATTCTGTAAACAATTGGGTCTTATTCTGCTCTTGAATTTGGGGTAACCTTATAGTTTAAGGACCATCTGTGATTCCCCTACCTACGTTTGCATAACCTGGGCCGTGAACAGGAAAATACAGCCTAGTGAATTTTACATAGGGCTCTGGAAAGAGAATGGCAGCCCTCTGGAAGTGAAATGGAAAAAGTTAGTTGGCCCAGGGAGGCCTCCATTTTGGGTTGCAAATGTCGATATTTGGAGCCAAATCTTCATTCCATGTGACTCCAGGGGAGCTTTGGTCAGTGTGTAATTCAGTGTGGGTTGGGCAAGGAAAAAACAGAAGAACATGCAATTGCCAAGTTTGAGGCCTATTACGCAGTTATGACCTGACCTAGAGTATGGTGCCGAGTTGTGTGTGGGTAACTCAACCATAAAAAGGCAGCTGTGGTCTTATTAGTCGTGAACTTGAGATCATTTTAGTAGAAGACGAATTGCCCCTAAATGATTGATCTGGTATTTGGAGGAAATGCTGTTCTCTTGGCTTCTCCCAAATGGAGACACTAAGCAGGCCCTTGTCCCACACCCAGAACCTTATTTGTGGTGTGGCTTGTACTAGGGCCTGCTGGGGAATGATGACCTTGGACTGACAGTTCCCCTTTAAGTAGCAAACTTATGTTTTTCATCTTAACATGATATGCCAGAGGCACTGAATAACAGCCTATATCCTTTCACACACCACATGTCTATGCCAGGTTTAAGCTGATAAAAGCTGGAGGGAGTGTTTTCTGAGTAGTCTGACTGAGGCTGGAAAGAGGGATATTCAATAAGAGACAGAAAGCTGTCTTTTTTTGCCCTTAGGCCCCCTTGAAGAAAATCACAGAGAGTGAGATTGGACTCAAAGTAGCTTAAAATTTCAAGCCAAGGGAAATGTCCCTCCTCTGACTTTTTTGAGGTTTTGCAGCAGCATAACCTGTGTGCTGGAGAGATTAGATTTGTCAGCTTCAGTACCGCCTGGGAAGGTCTGACCTTGAGAATGATGGGTGTCTCCGGAAAATCAGCAGTCAAGGAGAAAAGCAAGCCTGCGCCCGAGATCACCTGGCCAAGCTCACGTCAGATAAGAACCCAAAGAGGAGAGCCAGGGCAAAGGTGAGCCCAGCCCATTGGCCTCTGTGTGCTCCAGAGCCACAGAAATATCAAAATCTCAGAGCAGATGCTGGAAGATTTTCCCCAGACATAGACAACGTCACCTGTTTATTTCTATTCTAAAAGAAAAAGAGGTAGAACATCGATTTTCTTCCTATGCTGCTTCATAACCTATACAATGGCGCTAGATTTTCTTCTGAACTTTCTCCCTACCCTTTGGCCATTCCAGCCTTCATGGGGGAGACTGGACAGCAAACCAGCAAGAATGAGGTTACTTTCATCCTGAAAATGCAGATTATTTCCAGGGTTGGATTTAAAGGAATCAAATGTCATATCAGGTATTTGATGAGAATAAAAGGCTTGAGAATAATAATATCTTCTGTTTGGATAGCATTTGATTACTTACAGAACAGTGTCCCCTGTTACTTCATTTTATTCTCACAAAAGCCCTATTAAGTAGATCAGCCAGGTGTTGTTATTTCCCAGTTCTACAGATGAAGAAACTGAGCCCCCAGCTGATTCTCTAGCCAGGAAACTGGAAGTATGTGGCAGAGCAGGTATGGTCTGGCGATCTTGTCATTCCACCCAGTCCTCTGCCAGCATCTTATCTAAGGCTGCAAAATGACAAGTGATGATGAGTGACTCATGGCATCCTCTGGCGTCATGCATTCATCTGTGACCCCTGCTTTCCCTACGGTCCCCTCAACTGGGGTCATAATAACATCTTCCTTCTGGCTCCCTAAAGCCTCACCCCCAGCAATCCATCAAAATCCTCTCTAGCAGGAGCTTCTTGGCAGACCATATTGGACTAGAGTGGGTTTCACTTTCCATGATCTAGAAGCCACATTGCTAATTAAGAAGTTCACGAAGAGGTCCCCTCTTCTTCACTTGTCTCCTTTCCTTGCAAGTACATACTATCAGCCATAAAATAACCTTGTTCTTTTTAGTCTCTGCATGGGATCTAAAACTAGGACTAACCGTTCATTACCTGGGTGGATAAGTGTACACCCGTACATACCTTTAGCTTTTTGGCCAGTGTAGGGAGGCTTTGGGGTCTTTAGAGAACAGTTTGTACATCTGTTTGTGTGTTTTAAACACAGACAACTTTCATAATCACAGACATGCAAAGGGCTTTACTGCTGGCTCTCTTCGTCTGGAATGTTCTGCCGCCACATTCTCAAATGGCTCCTTCCCTCACCTCCTTCAGGACCTCACTCCATTGAGCCGCTCTGCCCCACCACCAGCCCATTTAAAAATCTCAACCCACCCACCTATAATTTACTTATTTAGTGTGTCTGTTGTTTAGTGTCTGTCTGTTCTTGCCAGAATTAAGTTCTAAGACGGAAGAAAGTTGGGTTTTTATTGCTCATTGTGTCCCAAATGCAGAAAGCAGTACCTAGCACAGAGTAAGTGCTCAAAAAATTCTTGTTGAAACAATGAAATTTCCTTCCTCTGTGCATTTTCCCTCCTCTCTTTTTAGCTTTCAAAATTGTTCACATTATAGTCTTCATCAATCACTTGTTTCTTTAACAACAAATAACCCCAAATCATTGATTTGCCTTTTTGTGAACATTCACACATGTGTATTATCTACCATGCCAATGAATCGCAGTAACTTTGGGGCTGAATACAACATTTATGAGGGGCGTCAGAAGACCGGAATGTATTTCAGTTCTGCAGATACAGGGATTATTTATTCAGCCACATTTGCTGAGTCCTTGGAAAATCTGCTTATGGGGCCCCAAATCACATGAGACCAAGAATTATTATTCCCAGTGTGTAAAAAACTAGGGGCCAGTTGTCATATCTTGATAAACTATGAAGTGCTTTGCCTCCTCAACCCTTTATGACCCTTCTCCCGCTTCTCTACTTTCTTTCACAATGATTGCCAGCACATGTGTGTTATACGGAATGCCACCTGCATGGCAATGGATATCACTGGGTAAAAGTAACAAAAAGAAAAGCTATTCAACATTTGTTAGCATCAGGCTAGAATATTAGTGTTGGAGGCATATTGATGACGAAGTCAGACAATGGACTAGATAGGCAATTGTCTCTATTAGCTTGTAAACTAGTTTTTACAAAATGAACTAGTCACTAGAGGAACAATTGGTGGATTAAAAAAAGATGATGCGAAACATCACCTCCTTTAGTAAAGAATTCAATAATTCATAATGAGACACATATCTGCCAAGGTAATCGGAAGATTGACAGTTGTTAATCTGAGCATTGCCTTCCCAGTAGGGCCATCTACTTAGGACAACAGATAATGATCGGAAGGTTGCCTGATGAATATACATTCAGAGCAAAGGAGCTTGGTTGTGTCTGACTGGCAGCAGTGATATCCCAACTCCAGTAACTAGAGAAACAAACAGTGGACCAGATGTTCATTCACACCAGTGATCACTTCGTTGCAGTTGCCACAGGACTAGACACAGAGGTGTTGGCTACCGGCCTTCACTCTTTTGTTTCTGACTTAATGATAACATTACACATTTGTTGTACTCATCACTCTCCTCATTTTAATATGTACATGAATTTTACTTATATGCTTCAGTTTATACGATCCCACTTTACTTTATAGGCTGTTACACTTTATGCCTGTTGCTAACTCGTGACAATACGCAACCCCTTTCATCCAGCCCCTCTATTTGAGTAAGGAGAATCCAGAATGACTTTTCCTCAACACATATCTTCAGTACATGCATCCAGTGATATTAGAGACTAAATTACGACTACACTATACAGATTAGGTAAACTGTATTCACCAGAATTCACCATTCTGGCACTAGTCTATACTGGTCCCACTAATTTCTAACACCATCTTACATGATAATTGTCCTTGTACGACCTGGTCCAATGCTTTCAGTTCCTTAAATATACTAGATATTTAAACATTTAAGATGTATGCAAGTATGCCTTTGCCTCTATATGTATTTGTCTAAAGCTTAAGTATGACATGAAACATAAGTATCATAAATGAAAAGATTGACAGCTGTGACTACTGTCAAATTAAATATACTAGAGACAAAAGATACTATAACATAATAAAAGTTAACAATACATATCTTGGCTATTGTAAACAATGCTGCAATAAACATAGGGATGCATATGTCTTTTTAAATTAGTGTTTTGGATTTCTTCAGATAAATATCATATGTCCATAAATAAACAATTGGATAAAGAAGATATGGTACATATATACAATGGAATATTACCTGGCCATAAAAAGAATGAAATCTAACCATTTGCAACAACATGGGTGGACCTAGAGGGTAATATGCTAAGTGAAATAAGTCAGACAGAGAACGTTGTACCATATGACTTCACTTATATGTGGAATCCAAAAAGCAAAATAAATGAAAAAACAAAACAGAAACAAACTCATAGATACAGAGAACAAACTAATGGTTACCAGATTTGGGGTTGGTGAAAAGGTGAAGGGATTAAGAAGTACAAATTGGCAGTTATAAAATAGTCATGGGGATGCAAAGTGCAGCATAGGGAATATAGTTAGTAATATTGTAATAGCTGTATATGGTGCCAGGTGGGTACTAGACTTAAGGGAGAAATCACTTCATAAGTTATATAAATGTCTAACCACTATGCTGTATACCTGAAACTAATATAATACTGAATGTCAGCTGTAATTGAAAAATAAAAAGAATATTTTTTAAAAAAATAAATAAATGTTACTTCCACCGCTTAAAAAAAGTTAACAAAACATAATATGATGAGAGAAAATATCTACCAAATATTTAACACACTAAACTTAATAGGTATAGGAGGAGGTATTCATCATGAATATTTGTTACTGTCTCAAACGTACAAAATAACTTATGTTAATCAAGAGGTAAAAAAAGACAGATATCAGAGAAGAACAAATGACATGTATAGGCAGTTCTCAAAATAAGAACTTCAAATGGCCCAAAATATGAAAAGTTTCTCAATCTTACCAACGACCATAGATTCTAAAAATGAGATCCTGGTTGTTACTGTTTTTTTTTTTTTTTTTTTTTTTAATGTTTTGGGATGGCAGAAATTTAAAGAGATCATAAAATGTATGTTGAAAAGTTTGCGGAGATGTCATACCTCGGCTGGAGTGTAATTGCAACATTTTTAAAGAGCTATTTGACAATTCTTATCAAGCTCTTAAGCACAAGAACCTTTGAGTTGACAATTTCACTTCTATAATCTATCCTAGAACAGCATAAGGATATTTGAATAAATGTATTCATTGCAGCATTATTTGTAATAGCAAATTCCTCTTTCCCTAAATATATATCATAAATCACATAATGCAGCCATAAAATGAAATCTAAGTAGCCATTAAAATTAAAGAACAGATCTGTATGGATTGATGTGGGAGAATGTTTACAATATACTTATTGAATGAAAAGGCAAACTGAAGAGTAATATATGTGATGTAATCTCATTTTTAAAATTTAAAAAAAAATTTTCAATTACAGTTGGCATACAATATTAATTTCAAGTGTGCAACATAATGACTAGACATTTATATCACTTACAAAGTGATCACCCCGATAAATCAATACCCATCGACACCATACATAGTTATTATAATATTATTGACTATATTCCTTATGCTATACTTTACATCCTCATGACTATTTTATAACTACCAGTTTGTACTTATTAATCCTTTCCCCTTTTTCACCTGCCCCTGCAACCACCCTCCCATCTGGCAGCCAGCAAAATGGTCTCTGTATCTATGAGTTTGCTTCTGTTCTGTTTGTTTATTTTGTTGTTTAGATTCCACAAGTAAGTGAAATCATATGGAATTTGTCTTTATCTGTCTGACTTACTTCACTCAGCACAATATCCTTTAGGTCTATCCATGTTGTTGCAGAGAGTAAGATTTTATTCTATTTTATGGCTGAGTATTATTCCGTTATATATATGTACCACCTGTTCTTTATCCATTTGACCATGGATGGACAACTAGGTTGCCTCCATATCTTGGCGATTGTAAACAATGCTGCAATGAACATATGGATGCACACATCACTTCAAAGTAGTGTTTTGGGTTTCTTTGGATGAATACCCAGAGGTGAGATTACTGGATCCATCTTTGTCTCCTGTTATAGTATTTTCTTTAAAGCATATTGTTTCTGGTATACGAGTAAGTATTACTGCCCTAGCTTTTTGTTTGTATGTTTGTTTCTATTTTCATCTTTTTCCATCCCCTTACTTTCAGTCTGTGTGTGTCGTTTGATCTGAAGGGAGTCTTTTGCAGGCAGCATATATAATGGTTTTGTTTTCTTATCCATTCAGCCACCCTATCTTTTGATTGGAGTATTTAATCTATTTACATCGACGGTAATTGTTGATAGATATGTAGTTATTGCCACTTTATAATTCATATTTTTTATTTTCTTCTTCTTAAAGAAGTCCCTGTAATATTTCTTGTAATACTGGTTTAGTGGTGTTGAATTCCTTTAGCTTTTTTTTTTTTTTTTTTTTTTTTTTTCTGGGAAGGTCTTTATCTGTCCTTTGATTCTCAATGATAACTTTGCTGGGGAGAGTAATTTTAGTTGTAGGTCCTTGCTTTACATCACTTTGAATATTTTCTGCGAACCCCTTTCTGGCCTGCAAAGTTTCTGTTGAGAAATCAGCTGACCATCTTAAGGGAGCTCTCATGTAGGTAACTAATTGCTTTTCTCTTGCTGCTTTTAAGATTCTTTCTTTGTCTTTAACCTTTGCCATTTTAATTATGATGTGTCATGATTTGGGCCTCTTTGGTTCATCTTGTTTGGGACTCTGTGCTTCCTGGGCTTGTATGTCTATTTCCTTCACCAGATTAGGGAAGTTTGTCATCATTATTTTTTCAAATAGGTTTTCAATTCTTTGCTGTTTCTGGTACCCCTACAATGTGAATATTGGTACACTTGATGTTGTCCTAGAGACCCCTTATATTCTCCTCATTAAACAATTTTTTTTTTCTTTTTGTTGTTCTTATTGGGTGTTTTTTGCTACCTTATCTTCTAAATCAGTGATTCAGTCCTCTTCTTCATCTAATCTACTGTTGAGTCTCTCTAATGTATTCTTCATTTCTGTTATTGTATTCTTCATTTCTGACTGGTTCTTTTTTATGTTTCCTATCTCCACTATGTTTTCTATGTCTTTGTTAAAGTTCTCACTGAGTTCATCTACTCTTCCCCCAAGTTCATTCAGCATCCTTATAACCAGTGTTTTGAACTCAGCATTTGGTAGCTTGCTTGTCTCCATTTTGTTTAGTTGTTTTTCTGGAGCTTTATTCTGTTCTTTCCTTTCAGACATGTTTCTTTGTTGCCCCACTTTGGCTGCCTCCCTGTGTTTGTTTCTATGTATTAGGTAGGGCTGCTATGCTTCCCAGTCTTAGTAGAGTGGCTGGTGGGCTCCAGTGTGCAGTCTCTCTGGTCACCTGAACCATGTGCTCAGGTGTGTCCCTTGTGTGGGTTGCGTGTGCCCTCCTGTTGTAGTTGAGCCTTGGTTGTTGCACATCAATAGGAGGGATTGAGCCTTGGGCTGTTTGGTTGTGAGGATTGGCTGTGACTACAGTGGAAGAGCTGTTGTGCAGGGGCTGACCCTATAGAGCAGGATTCACTTTAGCAGGGCTCTGGTGCCTGCCCAGTCTGCCCTTTGGGTATGTGATATTTGGATGTGGCCCTGGTTTGTCCTCTGGCCCTGGGGCCTTCTTGGAGGGGGTCTGCCACAGGTCAAGTTCAGCTGCAGCCTGTACACAGCCCAGGGCCACATGGCATGAGCCACCAAACAATCTGCACATAGCAGTCATCTGCACTGGGCTTGGATTGCCTCAAGAGGCCAAGCCATGAATTCAAGCCAGCTGCCATTAGTGGCAGGCTTGGGGCTACTAAGCAAGTGGTATGGAGCATGCCAAGGCCAGATGTTATTTGTTTGGGTTTCGTGAACCTTTGAGAGATTTTAGCAAAGTCCACAGCATGAGTCAAGATAGGTTATTTGTATTTGTATGGAAAAGCCACTGGAAGTGGCTTGGTGGGCCCACAGTTGGGTGGGGCATAGTCTCAGGGAATCACCAGGGTGGGGCAACCAATGTTAGCCAGGTTGATAGAAACTCAGATGTGGTGGCAGTCTGAGTCTCTATGCTCGGATGAGAGAGGGCTCAACAAAGAAAGAATGGATTATTACTTCTGTCTGGGAGAAAGCTGCCCCTACAGCCCTTGCCCTGAAGCCAGACAACTGGTTCCTCCCCATATATTCCTGGCATATATGTATTCAAGCTGCTTTCCCAGCACTGGAGCTCAGAGTAAGTGAGTCTGTCAGCAAGAAGTCTGTTTATGGGCCCGTTAAGAGGAATGCCTGGGACTCCAGCCACCCTCTGAATCACTCAGCCACAATGTCCACTGGTTTTCACAGCCAGAAGTTGTAGGAACTTCTCTTCCCAGCACTGAAACCCTGGACTGAGGAGCCAAATGTGGGGCCCCCTCTCTCCTCTGGGGGGCATTCATAGCTGAGATATCCCTCCAGATTTGTAATAGTCACATGAAGTTGTAAGACCAGCCCATTCCACATTTCTGTCCCTTCTACAAGTCTCAAAGTGGCTTCTTCTGTAGGTCCTTAGTTATAGGATTTGTGATAATTCTCAGTGATGGTTGTTCTGTAGTTTAGTTGTAATTTTGATATGGTCATGAGAGGATGCAAACACAGGATTTACCTACTCTGCCATGGTATAATCTCATTTTTATAACAAAGATATTCCTATGGACAAAAAAAAAGACCTGAAAGAAACAACACCAACCCCTTTGAACTATGTGATAAAGAGTTTTCCCTTTTATTTCTGTATTTTACATTTTTCTAGTGTTGGATTATTTTGTATAGTAACATATATTACTTGTATGAGTTTCCTGGAGCTATCATAACAAAGTTTCATAAACTGGGTGAATTAAACAACCAAAACTTATTGTCTCACAGTTCTGGATGCCAGAAGTTTAAAATCAGGTGTTAGTAGAGTTGGTCCCTTCTGATAGCTATGAGGGAGAATCTGTTTCATGCCTCTAACCTGGCTTTTGGTAGCCTCAGGCATTCCATGGCTTGTGGGTGGTATGCTCCCTGTGTCTTCACATCATCTTCCCTTTCTATGTGTCTGTCTTTGTATACAAATTACTCCTTTTTATAAGGACACAGCCATATTGGATTAGGGCCTACCCTAATTACCTCATCTTAATTGGATCATCTGTGAAGACTATTTCCAAATAAGGTCACATTCACAAATACTGAGAATTATGATAGTGACATAATTTTGAAGGACACAATTCAACCCACAGCCCTAATTATGTAATGAAAACAATTAAGAAAACCCAGTTTATGGTCTTCACCCCCACACTAACTTCTTTGCCTACCATCTGTTTTTGTTAATGTCTCCTTTGTGAGTCAATATCAAAATCTGTTTGCCTTTTTTTATTCTTTATCCTGCCCTTTCTCCTCACCAGTTGCCCATCTCATCAAGTGTAACGGCCCATTTATGCTTTTTCACTAGCGACTTCTTGATCACAAATCCACAAGTGTTCAGGACACGAGAATTTTTATCAGTAATAATGGGGGAGTTTAGAGCATCTGCACTTCTCCTAAGGGTATCAGGTCAAGAATAATACATGTATTATAGCTCCTGGGAAAGCTTTACTTAAGCCTGTTTCCCTTTTCTCACTAATCCTTCATAATACCGCAGTTTCATAATGTGATTTAGTGAAATTAAACTCGAACAGCCCCAAATTATGTAATTAATTACATTTGGCTTCAATTACATTGACTAATTTATCCAAGCCTGCACCAGGCTACCTGCAGCCTGAGGTGGAACAAGGCAGGTGGTGAGGGCTCATTAGCTTAGCATGTATGCCACCTGATTTGATTTTTTAAATTGTTGTAAATCTCACATGGATCACACCATACGTCAGGTGAATCTCACTTATTCTAAGAATGCCATATTATATGTGTTTCTGCAATCCCCCATCAAGGGGCCCTAGTCATTTCTCTCCTGGACAGTGGCCCCTACAGTGAGGCCCTTCCTACTCTAACCCATTCTACCAAAGCTCAATTCATTTTCTGACACAGAACACTAATCAATGGTAATCCTGAGCTGGGAGTGGGAAAAGGAAGCAGTTGTGGGTGCAGGAATGGTTTTGTGCCCCATGCTCACAATTTCCAAAAGTTGTGTCTTTTCAAAAACATATAAGGGATTATGTGGATGAGATGCTTGTTGAGAACTTCAGACTCTGAGTATACAACTTAAAAGCCTGGCTACTCAGCCTGTCATTCCAGGAGCAGCCGCAGTAGCACCTGGGAGTTTTCCAGAGAGGCAGAATCTTAGGCCTCACCCCAGACTATTGAATCAGAGTCTGAATTTTAACAGGATCCCTGTGTGGTCTATGTGCATTTTAAATGTTTTGAGATGCTCTAGTGTTAGAGGAAGTTTTGTGAAAGCAAGGGTCAGTCTATTCATATGTGATTCTCACATCAGTGGTCAGACTATGAGACCCAGAGAGAAGGCAATAAAAAAGAGTAATGTCTAGTTTATGTACTTATTCTCCCTGCCACCATCCATTTAAAACCCCTCTTCCCAGTTTGCTCCCTGACATAAAAACGTAGCTATTTGTCATGTAGGGCAGCCTGCGGGGTCTCTGCTCCTGCTCCTCAAATAAGAACGCAGGATGTGGTGAGGCCAAAAAGGAACACCCACGGAGCCATAGGTAGGGGAGTCATACCACCACAGTCTCACTGGAGGCTGGATTCACACGACATGCAACCTGCTGTCCGCTTTTCTGCCAACCAACCGACTCTACTTGACTTCCCAGCGCAGCCGCGGCAGTTATATTAGTGGCCAATGGCTCAATGGTTACAGCTGACAGCCAACCAGCCACAGCTGATGGCTATCTAATCACAGTTGATGGCCATTTACTACCTGAGCCAACACCTTTCCACATGAGGCCGAGAGCCTGGAAACTGCTCTCTGGGGCTCTGTCCCCACACTATTCTTCTAACTACAATCACTTTTATTTTCATAAACTCTGTGTATCCCCCAAAAAATCTTCAACTTGACATTCTATATTATGTCCCTGACCTAACTTTCTCACCATATTGTCTATTCCAATTTTTAATGTATATTTCAGCCCATAGGCATGTTCCTTGGACAGCTTGGACAAACAACATGTATTCTTCCTTGTGGGATTTACTGTGTGGCCTTTTTACACTCTCTTCTAATTGCAGTGTTGCTTCCCATAAAGCCTTTTCAAAAGTCTCCAATCTAAAATGGTCTCTGTTTGAATTCTCATAAAAGTATATACATCTCTTAAACTGGTTATATTATCTGTATTATAATCATTGCTTCCTCACTGGACTGGACAAGCACAGTACCCAATACATAGTAGGTTATTAATAACAATCAAATAACTGACTAATAGCATATAAGAATCTGTGCATAAGGGCCTTACCAGGTTATTCCTTGAGACCAACTACTTTCTAGACACTATGATTCTATTTGTTTTCTCATCCCCAAGGTGTTGATATTCAGCTCTTTTTCACATAATGCTCTCAGGCAGTGATTAGAGTCTACCCAGGACACTTGCTTGAATCAGAAACACAAGATAATGTCAGTCTTTCTCTACCTATTTGAAGCCCAGGCTCCAATGGCTACCGGCACTCCTAGACAGAAACAATCTTTATATGATTTGGGTACCGAGAGCGCTTGTAGCTCACCCATTTACTACAGACCAATCAGCTTTCAAGACATAAATTCATCCAAATAATACTCTCCTTAATTCAGAAAAGATCTTAAAGGAGCATTGATAGGAAGAAGATAAAATGTTTCTAGCCAGAGCCAGACGATAAAATACCCAAACTATTTTCAATGACTACTTCCAGAACTTCTCATTTGGGCTTAAAAAATAGCATTTCCAGGCATGAACCTCAGAAACAGACGTTCTTTTATAAAATTATATCATGTTCCTTTCGCCATCCCCGATATCGGCATGCTATGTGGCAGCCCATATTATGCCACTTGAATTTTGACCTAACTCCCAGCTATTCTTTTGAGATTGATTAGTATTGGTTTTCTTTGCTTAAGCAAATGACTTTAAAGCCTGTGTAGCCATTAAGAAACTGTTTGTAATGTGAATATCAATAGCATAGATACCTAATTCAAATTTCCTGTGGAAAGCTCAAGATTGTATATATTTGAAAGTGATTGATAAATGTAGTTTAGGGTTGTTTTTTTAATTGTGGTAACCTATACATAACACAAAATTTACTGTTTTAAAATGTACAGTTCAGTGGCATTAAGAACATTCATATTGTGCAACATTGACCAACATCCTTTGCAGAGACTTTTCATTTTTCCCAACTGAAACTCTGTGCCCCTTAAACACTAATTTGCCATTCCCCACTTCCCCACTTCCTGGAAAACATCATTCTACTTTCTATCTCTATGAAGATGATTACTCCAGGTACCCCATACAAGTAGAATCATACAATATTCATCTTTTTGTGACTGGCTTATTTCACTTAGCACAATGTCTTCAAGTTCTATCCATATTGTAGCATGTGTCAGAATTTCCTTGCTTTTGAAGGCTGAACCATGTTCCATTGTATGTATATACCACCTTCTGTTCATTCAGTCATCCAATGATGGACACTTGGGTTGCTTCACCTTTGGACTATTGTAAATAATTCAGCTAGGAACAGGAGTGTACAAATGGTAGTTCTGGTGTTTAAGACAATCTAGAATTTTAGACATGGAGTCAGTGTGTTCAGAGGGGAAACATAAGCTATTGAGTTTATTATTCCATCGATTCATTATCATGTGCAAATATCTAATTCTGATAATCAATTCTCCAGCTTATGTGGCATAATGTACCAATTAATGTGAATAGGAAATCTGAGCAATATAAGTGGGGATTGTGTGGATTTCATTTGAGCACTGAAGATAGAAAAAATTATCTCTTATAGTAAAGATTGGCATTTAATTAAAAAAATAGATTTCTAATCAAATCATTATTCTTAAAAAACAATTGTACCTGATTTAGAGTTACCATAGCTGAGCAAATCTTAATTAAAAATAAGTTTTCCCAGTTTTCCTTTTGACTTCCTGAAGATTCTTGATAGTAGCACTACCTGGGAGTTTCCTCTCATGTCTTGTGGTATTTGGAATGAGGGTGATTTTCTTTGACCACATTCTATATCATATTTATCCACCTTATGCCACTAGATTTGTTCCAAAAGCGAATGTGGTATTAATGGGATGCAGTCCTATTGACAATAATAACAGCATGGATTGCTAACCACATGATAAGCTCAAGATGCATATTTGAATTGGCTGTATTTATGTTCCAGATGCAAGATGATTATCTGACAGCAGAAGCAACATGATTTAATACATAAGGCCCAGGGCCAGGAATTGGGAAATCTGGGTTTTATTCCTGGCTTCATCACTTAGGTCATGTGTACATGAATGGAGTATTTTGTAATTGCACTGTTCTTGTTGACCCCAAACTGTTTCCTTTCCTGCCCCTGCCACCAAGAGTGTTTCACTATGTTTAGTTGTAATACCATTGCTTCTCTTTCTTTTCCTTCTACTTTTCTCTTTCCTCGCCTTCCCTATTTCTTACTAAATTGTATTAACTTTATATTATAGAAGTAATACATAAATACATTTTATTTTTTTTAAAGTTATAGATAATGTTGATTCTCCCTTAATGTTTATTTTCCCAATACCAGGCACCTCTCTATCTCTTGTTTCTAATCTTGTTCCTCTTCTCTTCTGCTTTTATTTGATTCAGTTTCTGATCGTAGAGGATTGTCGAGTTTATACCCCACTCTCTTTTTCATATCTACACCAGCTTGAGTGCTACATACCACTGTAAAATACTCTTCTAAAATACACCATGGCAAACTTCTGGTTTCTGGTCCACCACGTAAGAAGCTTGGAAGTTGACTCTCTATCCAAACAATAAATAAAAAAGTAAAACAATCTGAAAAATCAACAACTCTTCTTAGATCCTTCAGAGAAGTGAAGTCACAGGGAAAATTAGTTCCCCCAAAATTGGAGAGACCAACAGGCGAATACAGAGAATCCCAACTTACTTGAACAGAATCCCACAAGTAGCAATCTCCATGGGAATCAGGGCCAGGGTAGAGAAACCTGTACAGTAATTGATGAATTGATGGAGTCTCAATGTCAGCAACTTTGGGGATTTAAATTTTGTTTGTGTGTGGCGGGGTGGGGGAGGGTGGGCAGCAGTCATAGGTGAGCCTCTATCACTTATTGAGTTTTATCCCCAGAAGCTCTACCAAGGCCTGACAGGGAATTTTGGAGAAAAATCCCCTCATGTTTCCAACAGGAGCGGAGGCAAAGGAACCATTTTGAAATATGCCATAGCATTCTATTCTTCTTAACAAGGTCTGCCCACAGGAGAAGCTATTTCACCAGAGCCTAAGCTGCTGGGGTTTTATCAGACAATAACCTACCTCAGGGAAGCGAAGTACCCAACCCCAGCTGGATCTAGACTTCATGAGGAGTAAGCTAAGTACTCAACTCCAGCCTCTTCTAATCTTTCATGTGGAGGAAAGGAGATACCAACCTCAAGCCCACTCTAGCCATTCTTTCTCATGTAAAGGGAGCTAGAACTGAAAAGTATGTGTAGTGTTCACAGTGCAGAGGCAAAGTCTCACTGAAAGACTGAGACTTAATCTTAGGGTTATAGAACACTTTCCCTCCTCCCTCCACACCTCACATTACTAAAGACTTGTTTATACCAGTTCCTTTTTCCCAGTATAACATGTCCAGCTATCAAGAAAATATAACAAATCATACAAACAAGTCAAAAAACATTATTAATAGAGTGTGATGAGACCAAGGAAGCCTCAGAACCAGACTCAGATATGGCAGGAAAGTTGGAATTAGCAGACCAGAAATTTAAAACAACTATGTTTCATATGCTAAGGGCTCTAATGAATAAAGTAGAAAGCATGCAAGAATGGATGGACAATATAAGGAAAATATGGAAATTCTAAGAACCAAAAGAAATGAAAGAAATAAAAAATACTGCAATAGAAATGAAGAATGCCTTTGATGAGCTTATTAATAGAGTAGACATGGCTGAGGAGAGAATCTCTGAGCTTGAGGATATTTCTGTAGAATCCTCCAAAAGTGAAAAGCAAAGAGAAAAAAAACTGAAAAACCAGAAGAGAATATTCAAAAACAGTGGAACTACCACAAAAGGTGTAACATACATATAATGGAATAACAGAAGGAGAAGAAAGAGAAAAAGGAAAAGAAGGGATATTTGAAACAATAATGACTGAGAAATTCCCCCAAATTAATATCAGTTGCCAACTACAGATCCAGGAAAATCAATGAATACCACGCAGGATAAATGCAAAACAACAACAACAACAAACAACAAATCCTACACCTTAGCATATAAATGTCAAATTACAGAAAATCAAAGATAAAAAAAATTCTAAAAGAATCCAGAGGAAAAAAACATCTTACCTATAGAGGAGAAAAATTAAGAATTTTGTCTAACTTCTCTTTAGAAACCATGCAAGCAAGAAGTGAGTGGAGTGAAATATTTAGAATATTGAGAGAAAATACCCAACAGCCTAGGATTTTGTACCCTGCAAAATTATCCTTCAAAACTGAAGGAAAACAGGCGGCCGGTGGCTCAATTGATTAGAGCTTGAGCTCTGTAAAACTTCCCACATGGGCCAGTAAGCTGCTCCCTCCACAACTAGATTGAAGACAACGAGCTGCCACTGAGCTTCCGGAGGGGTGGCTGGATGGCTCAGTTTGTTAGAACACAAGCTCTCACAACAAGGTTGCTGGTTCAATTCCCTCATGGGATGGTGGGCTGCACCCCCTGCAACTAAAGATTGAAAACAGCCAGTGGACTTGGAGCTGAGCTGCACCCTCCACAACTAGATTGAAGGACGACTTGGAGCTGATGGGTCCTGGAGAAATGCACTGTTCCCCAATATTCCCCAATAAAATTTTTAAAAAAGAAAAAAAAAAAAACTGAAGGAAAAATTAAAACTTTCTCAGACAAACAAAAATTGAGGGACTTTACTGCCAGTAGACCTGCCTAGCTGGTGAAAAATGTTGAAATAAGTTCTTTAGAGAGAAGGAAAATTATATAGGTCAAGAACTCAGATCTACATAAAGAAAGGAGGAACATCAAAGAAGGAATAAGTGAAGGTAAAAATAAAATTTGGTTGTTTTTTATTCCTGATTAATCCAACAAATAACAGTTTATTCAAAACAATAACTATGCATTTGATTACTATGCTTATGTATATGCATATGTATGCCAATGTGTAAGTAAAATGAAAGACAGAAAGGATACAAGGAATGGGAGGGAGGAATTATGATTATATTGTTATTATAAGGTATTCACAGTACCGAAGTAGTGTAGTGTTGCTTGAAGTGGACTTGGATTAATTGTAAGTGTATATTGCAAACTCTAGGGCAACCAATAAAAAAAGTAAAAAAAAAAAAAAAAAATACAACTGATGTGCTAAGAAAGGAGAGAATATGGAATCATAAAATGCTCAATTAAAACCACAAAAGGCGGAAAAAGAGTAGAAGGCAAAATAAGAACAAAGGAAAGGGCAACTAATAGAACTTAATAACCAGTACAATAGATATTAATCAAACTATATCAGTAATAACTTT
Organism: Rhinolophus sinicus; assembly: GCF_057876585.1. Classification (NCBI taxonomy): domain Eukaryota; kingdom Metazoa; phylum Chordata; class Mammalia; order Chiroptera; family Rhinolophidae; genus Rhinolophus; species Rhinolophus sinicus. The sequence goes on from NC_142504.1 coordinate 30,518,226, forward strand.
GAGCATCAGTAGTCTAAATGCACCAATCAAAACACAAAGATTGTCAAAGCAGATCAAAAAAATAAGATCCAACCATAAGTAGTCTACAAGAAACCCACTTTATATATAAAGACACATATATTAAAAGTAAATAAATGGAAAAACTATACCATGCTAATACTAATAAAAAGACATCAAGAGTATTTATATTAATTTCAAATGCAGCAGACCTCACAAAAATGTGATCAGGGTAGCAGAGGGGCATTACATGATGATAAAGATGTCAATTCTCCAAGAAGACACAAGAATCCTTAATGTGAATTAGGAGGAAAATGAAGAAAACTGTAAGCATGTACCAGTGGGCTCCACAGCAAACCCAGCAGGAAGTGAGTAGTTGTCAGCACTGCAGTACCTGTGATTTCGGTACTTGAGCAGTACCCATAGGTGGTATGAATGGTCCATCTGCCCCTTACCCTTCTTGCTGAAGAAAAGATCATGGTGAAGCCTATCCCAGTGCAAGCTTATCAACAATCATTGTCAGTGTTCATGCAGCTGTAACAGCAGCAATCCCTCATCTAAGGGAACTTCGCAGTAAGCGCTTTCAGTTTAGAATATCGGTTGGTCCAAAATTTTGTAATGCTTCATGAAGACCCTGGTCATTAAGGGTCCTTCTAACACTAAAAGAGGATGGTAAGAGTTTAGGAAACACTGTGTTGTTTCAGCACAGCAAGCATCTAAGAGAAAATGAAATAGAAACCTCCAGGGAGATTTACTTTGGCTAGCCTATCTCAATGACTTACACAATCAGTGATATACTCTCTCCAAGATGAAAACAAAAGTGGCAAGTTTTCCTACATAAATCCTTTTTCTCCTACAAAAGGTAACAGGGCCTTATGTCTAGTAGGAAAAGAGTGGCAATGGCAATATGGGCAACCAGCATGGAGATGTGCTCAGAATAGCAAGCAGGTTTTCACTTTCAAGTCTATGGTATAACATTCAATGAACACAGAGCTCCAGAACTCACTTAGGCACCAAATACTCGTTGCTCAAGAACAGTAATAACTATAACACAGAACAGCATATAGATTGAGGAATCCTTGCAGGTTATAATTAGGATTAAAGAGTTTAGCAAGTGAACTGATGAAACAAGTGAACTGATCGTAGCCATTTTGGGGACCCTACTTATCTCAAGATAAGCTTATACTTCTAGTAGAGAAATAATGGCCAGCAGATTCTGCTGTTGACTCTCCTGGATTACTTTATTCAGCATTTGATCAATGCCTGGGCATTAGAAGACTTTGTCAATCCATTATTAATAGAATTCACACTGCTACGTCTTAGACTGGCCTGATTAAGGGAGAGGCCCCTAGAGAAAATGAGAAATTCAAGCCATTTCTAGGACTGAATCAGAAGGAATTCTCTGCTATAGAACATCTCTTATGGTGAAGTTATATAGTTAATTCACATTCATTTGGCCCTGAGCACAGTGGCCAATGCCAGCACAATGCATTATACACAGAAGGCACTCAGACATGTGCTGAATGAATCACTGCAGCATGCCAATGAATTTGAACACAATACTATTGGCTAGAGAACTTTTATGTCAGCTTGGAATTTATTCTTTTATTGGAAACTCTGTCAGGATATTTGACATAACCCAAATAATAGTAGCTTCTGTTTCTTCTGAACACTGGCTGTAAACCAGGTACTATTCTAAACCCTTCGCATGTGTTAGAGGTTTACATATTTGGGGTTTCCATGTGTTAACTCATTTTCCCTAATAAGTGGTTCTCACAAAGTCTACGATCCATTTTTATAGATAGAAAACTGAGGCACAGAGAATTTAAGTCATTTGCTCAAAGTCAGATAACTGGAAGTGACAGAGCTTGAATTCAAACCCAGGCTGTCTCATTCCAGGACCTGTAGTCTTTACCAGTATTCCAAATATCTCAATGAAACCACCACTGGTTAGCCATAGCAAGTGAACAAATGCTTTGTGAAAAATCTACATTTACTTTGTGAGGCCATTTCAAGGACACTTTTCTTTATGGTAGAGATGCAATAGTACAGTGGCTTAGAGCACAGGCATTGGGGTCAGGGTTTGAATTATGGCTCTACCTGTGACCTTGCACAGGTTACTTAGCTTCTCTAAGCTGACTTTTACTGACCTTAACTGGAGATAATAGTACTTGCCTCATAAAGTGTTTCTGAGGATTAAATGAAAGGCACTTAGTACATGTTTGGCAAGCATGCAAAATAATTATAGTAATAATAATAATAATAGCTTGCACTTGTTGAGCATTTACTATGCACTTATTAAACATTCAATAAATTTTAGTTAAAATAGTTCAATGTGCTCAATATACACCATGTTTGGGTGCTTTTTCATCTTTTCTAATAATACAATACACTTATCATCAGTGAATTCAAGGCCTTTATGGAGCAATCCTCATTAGCCTCAAACTAATGGTTAATCTAAAATGATGATTCTTTCTGTGAAAGGTCTATATACGACTGAGATGCCTTATTCAGAGAGTTGAAGAAGGTTAGCCCACTAAGCTTTGCTTAGACACACTCCCTATTGACTAGGAGTTAATATTACTAAGTGACCAATGAGGAAATATTTCAAGACATGCCTTCACCATTTCTTTTCATACAGAGAAGTTGACTTACATCAACTCTGATGTTCTCATAACTCTCAGGCATACTGGACTTCTATGGCAAGGCAAGATGGAGAAAGATATAAGTCAGGGCTAGAGGGGACGAATTAATGCTACTGAGTAACTAAGGATCTTGGCCAATACTTAAACGTAAGAGGTGCCTACGTGTAATGGTGACCCCACGTCTGATTTCAACTTGCAGTGACATTCCAGAAATCTGATCTCAGAGTAGGAACACCATGTAATAGTCTTCAGGCTGCAGTAACGTGTAAAGGTCAGCTGATAACATCTTGGTTCCTTGGGTTCCATAATGAGGGAAACTGTTCTTTCATACCATCCAGTTGAAGCTGGATATAAACCTGTGGTAAGGGGAACAGGAAGAAGATCCAGCCCTTGAAGAAAAAACGATAAGAGCTAGATGGATTGTCAGGGCCCCAGCCAAATGCAGTCCAGGCTTGGCAGGAAGCTGAAAGGAATGAAAACTGGTAGCCGAGAGGAAAATCTAACCTCCAGTCCAGGAACATGTTTTGGGGGATATGAGGAAAGGCTGCAGCCAAGATAGCGATAAGGGGCTTTCTGGCTATCGCATGGAAACTGAAACAGCATAGGGAAGCACAGATAACTTGGAATAACTGTGGTGAATACTTCAAATCCCTTCATACACTAAAGCTGAGATCTCTAAACAGGGATCTATCTGTAGGCTTCACGCTTCCCTTAGAATATGTGCAAAATATTTTTATGTGTGTGCATATGTGCAGTTCTATGGGAGAAAAGTCCATGGTTTTCATCTGATTTTCAAAGTAGTTTGTGATCCAAAACTATTTATAACCACTGGCCTGAGTGAAGTTCATACAGACTTTAAAATTTGGTAGTTACACTAACGAGGCAGAGATATACCCATATTTACTACCTTTTAACCTCAGGAGTAACACAGGTGGTGAATAATGAAATCCCAGCACTTCTGTATGCTGGTCTTCATTTCCAGCGTACTTATTTCTGTATGCTGATCGCCGTCTGGCAGTGAGAGCCACCTACCTTCAGTGACACCACCAAAGAGGCAACACTGGGCATCATTCAGGACTGCCTCCTGGTATGTGGTTGCCAATCTCTTTCCTCAGTCCAATGTTTGCATAAGTGATGCTGAAATGCATCCACAGAATGGTTCTTAAAACTCCTATTTGCAAAGGGGTGCCAGTCTGACAAGATTTTCACTGGTCCCTGTTGAAATGAAAACACCAGGCAAAGTGTAATGAGTTTTCTTCTACAAGGCTCAATATATTCCCTTTAATTCTGATATAGACAATGGATTCCATTTATTCTGATATAGACAATGGATTATGTCCTTATTATTTATTTGGTATTGAACAAAAGCATTCCTTGTGTGTGGTTTTTGATGGGGATAGTTGATGGTTTGCTCTTTGGTTTTTATTGTTTGAGCTACGATGGTTCTCAATTTTTTAAAAAAAAAATATTTTCTAGCCCATGAGATCAAAATTGTTGGAATTGGTTTCTGATTGACTCAACAGCAGTTCTTCTAGCCTAAAAATCAGTGCTAAGGTCAGATCAAGTGGTTGTTTTTTCTACTCCATGACTCATAACCACTCATTTGACTAATTTTACAGAGTAGAATTAGAACTGAAATAGGCATGATAATCTGGTTTGTTTATTTCTGAAATAGATATCTGGATTAGACAACTAGAATAGCATCTGGAACTTTGTAGATACTCAATGAATGCTCGTTGAAATGGAATGAAGTTGAACTGCGCATGGTACAGAAGATGCCCTCACTCAGTTCCCTCAAGACCACTGTGAGTCATGCCCAGATGACTGCCACCCAGCAGAGGGTCACTCACCTCCTGTGAGTGGAAAGTGGCTTTTGGGAGGGAATGAAGCGTAAGAGCAAGAACCTCCTTATGAGAATCTTAGTTCTAATTTTATTACTGACTGACTTACTCTGTGATCTGTCATAGTCACTCAAGTGGACTTCCATCCTACATGCAAGCAGTGAAAGAGTGTCAAATGACCTCTGTTGCCTACCAGTCCTGGTATGAGGATATTATGGTTAAGTATGTGGGCATTATTCAGGAAGAACATCATTCCTTAACATAATTATGGACTCCAGGAATTGTGAAGCCAAAACATTCTTATCTTACGATAGAAACAGCCAGGTACTTAAGTGAATGGACTTCTGAGAATATATATAATGGCATTCATACCAGTCTATAAAGACACGTTAGTTTATTTTTAAATCTATGTGCTTCCCTTCTTTATCAGTTGGATAGTGTGTTAATTATAGTTAAGTCTAGTTTATTAAATAGACGTTAATCTATAAAATCCTGTTACTGGGATATATTAAAGTAAATGTCTTGTACAAAAAAAATAGTTGTAATGGAACAGAAACTATTATTAAACTCCTTTCCAGAGATGATTCTATACAAGAATTACTTTACATGACCTTTATCCATGTAACCCTGGGCAGGCCAGGTAACTCCACTCTGCTCCTTTATAAACTCTATAAATAAGAATAGAACCTACCTCAAAAGGTATTGTACGGATTAAATGTGGTAATACATGTACTTTAGCATGACACACAACAATTATTCAGTAAACTTTATCTAATATCATTATATTCTTATTATTATTGCCACATTTAGTTGAAGTACTAACTGTAGAATACTTTAACCGCAAGAAAAAGAGCTGTGAACAATCTTACATCGCTTTGTTCTACTGTTAAATGGCAAGTTCCCTTCAGCTCACCTCTATCACATCTTCCTGAGACAAATGGCAGCATACAAATAAGTTCAATCATTCTCCATCTCAAATCTTACAACATTCTCAGAAAAATCTATCTGACCTCCAACAAGCCTACACCTAGATCATGCAGGCATGTGTGCCTGCATGCACACACACAAAAAACAAAATGCCATTTTTAATGGGATCTTTTAAGAATTTCAGTAAACTTTCTCAGAGGAGGCTCAGTCTTTAAACTGAATTACACTTTATTACAAACAGTGCTGTAAACAATATGGAATGTTGCTTAAAAGCATGAGCCTTGGAGGTAGGCTACGTGGTTTCAAGTTTCAACTCTATGATCATGTACATTTATTTATCCTTTCTAATCCTCAATTTCCTCATCTTTAACCCCTGCTTTATTGAGGTGAGATTAAATGAGATACTGCATGTAAAATAGGCCAGTGTCTGGCACCTAGTAAATGCTGATAATGTTTCAGCTAGTATTACTTTTCATTATAAATGTTGTATTTTCATCTCTAGAAATTCTATTTGGTTTTTTTTTATTTTTAATATCTTCTATTTCTGTCCTCATCATGCATATTTTTCCTCTACATTTTTGAGAATATGGAGAGTATACTGTTTGTTTAAAGTCCTTCTCTGTTAGTTCCATCATCTTTGTCATTTCCATTTCTACTAATTGATTTTTTTCCCCCGACTCATAGTTCATATTTTCCTGCTTTACTGCACACCTGGTAAATTTTTATTGCATGCCAGGCATTGTAAATTTTGTCTTTGGTTGCTGGATGGTGTTGTATTCCTTAATTACTGTTAGATTTCAACCTGGCATGCAACTAAGTTGCTTGGAATAGGTTGAATCTTTTCAAAGCTTGCTTTTAAACTTTGTTAGGGTGGGTGCAATGAGAGTTTGGTCTACAGCTAATTTAGCCCTCTACTGAAGACAGTTCTAGGGATTCTATTTGTCTCCTATGTCACGAGTGCTTTCCACTCTAGTTGCTGGGACCACAACTATTCCCATCCCTATTGGTCTTTCTAGTCCTTTCCAGTAATTTTTTCCCCCTTGCTGTTGGGTAGTTTACTCTCATGCAGGTCAAAATCAATGATCAGCCAAAGATTTAAGGGGACCCCGCTGCAGATCTCCAGAGCTCTCGCCCCCTCCTTGCCCCTCCCCTCCCCTCCCTTTTCTTTCCGTTCCCTTCTTTTCTCTGTTTGCCTGTGTAGCTCCCTTTCTCCAATACTCTCTCACAAACTGTAGAGGTCTTGGCCTCTCTAAACACCAATTCTGTGTTTTCGACCCAGCCAGACTGCCAAACCCTGGGTTGTCTCTCTCTGCTGCAGCCTTGGAACTGACTTTAGTCATTTAGCTGGAGCAATCATAGGACTCACCTTATTGCTTCCTTTCTCTCAGGGTACCTGTCCTTGCTGCCTGTTGGCCAATGTCTGATCATTGTTTCACATATTTTGTCCCGTTTTTAATTTGCCCAAGGTGTGAGCCAAGTCCAGGCTTTGTTACTCCATCTTAGCTAAAAGCGTAAGTAAGTATCTCTATGCATGTCAGTTTTAGGAATAACAGTCCACAGATACAAATCAGGTTACAAGGAATAACAAATGATACATCACAGACAAGTTTATGTATGTGGTTATAGGATGTTATTAAATACATGCACAGATCTAGGTGTTGCACAAATCTGCAACATCTTGTTTTTCCTTTTTTTTTTTTTTTTTCACGTCTTATAACATTTGTCTTTTGGATTACTGGCATAGACCCAATTGTTACATAAAAGCCACAAATTAGGACGCCTTTATGTCATTTAAAACCCTGTTTGAGGTATAATGAAGGTTTTTGTGAATGACTTGGTAAATTAAAATTTTCCCTAAAAGAAAAAAAATCGATTTTTTAAAATTTTGGTTTTACTATAAATATTGACACCATGAAATCCTCTGAATATTGAAAATTAGACAACTTTTACATAAACACAATAATAATTAGACATACATATGAAGCTAAAGTATGGGTAGCCTCCCCATGCAAGGTTTAATTTTCATTATACAGCTATGTGCAAATATTAAGCAATATCACATTGTCCAACATTAGGTGAACTTGTGTGTGTGTGTGTGTGTGTGTGTGTGTGTGCAAGAGATACAAAGAACATACATACATAATGAGGAGTGAATTAAACTACATTTGTTTAAATAAATCCTTTATACTTGTTATGTGATATTTAATCTGCAGACTGAGGATTATAAATCCATACTGGAAAATGAGGAATTCAGGCTTAACAAAAATTTCCCTAGGAATTTAATCACTGCATTTTCAGGCATATAAAATATATTACAAGAAGTGAGATAGCTCTACAAAATGTTCTTTACATAGAAGTTGTTCAAATGAGAAACACCTCCCAGATCCACAAACTGTAGTATATATGTCTTATAAAAATTACTCTTAAACCTTACATTTCCCCTTTGAGACATTTGTTGTTTCTGGAGAAAGCAGTATTTTTTTTTCTTATTCCTAAATCTGTCTTCGATTAAACTAGGGAACTCTATAAATCAATAATAACCTTTTAGATATCAACCCCTTCATAATTATACCCTCCAAATCCAGGTAATTGTTTGCATACTTTACACAGAAATAAATGGGGGAAAACATGTGTTCCATTTGATTTGGGGGATATAAAGATTTAGATTGGTTTTCAGCATTTGTGAAGTTTGGCTTTATCCTAATTTATATTACATTTGAAAAATTAATTTATTTCACACAGAGAAACAAATAGATCAGGCAATGCTATGCAGCTCTGGAGGGAAAAAATATTGCCTGTTAGGAATCGATATGGATTTTATCATAATATGGATTTCATTAAATACAATGCTATACAACCAGTGAGTTTAATGGAATGTTTTATTTTAGTAATTAATCTTAGATATTTTTCTGATGCTTCTGGTACATTTCCCAACAGGAAGTGGCTAAACACCCAAACGGGAGTGATCTCAGATTAAGAAACAACACAGGCATCTTGGAGGCTCTATATTTGTAGAATGAAATGACAGCAAACAGAGAGGCCTGAGGCTGTTTTCCTAGATGCCTACTCTGGGTGCCAGCCATCTGTGTTCATTTAGGTGTGTGTGTGTGTGTGTGTGTGTGTGTGTGTGTGTGTGTGTGTGTAGGTAGAAAGGGGGGCAAGCGACAGATCTCAGGTTGCAGGTCTGAGTGTGGGCTCTGATACAGAATGAACCTTCTGCCTAATGCTTCTCAAACAAGACCCCTCATCTGCTGGTCCCCCCAGAGAAGTAATTTAGCCAATACCAGCTGCAAGGGGAATGTTTTGTGTTTTCTTTATTCAAAGTGAAAGATGTTAAACAGAAATTTTCAGAAGCACTTTTGTTTGGAAAAGGGGAAAGGAAGATCATGGAAACTGGAAAATATCCATGAAATTAGCCCCAAATCATGGCCAATACTGATCATTTCCTGACAAGCTGTCTGTCAGCAAAGCCGCAACAATACTTCATTCAGAGCCTTCCGATGCCAACAGTGATAGAGCATTGCTAATTAAATGTGGGTGCAACTGGAATATTTTTAAATTTTAACTTTCGTAACTGCAATGGTGGATAGAATAGCCCTTTACTATCAGGAGTCCTTCAAACCCTTTGTTAATATGCCTCTCTTATGGATTCTTTTAGCAGGAATTAAGGGAATATCAGTTTAAGGTAAAGGCCCTATGTACCTATTAAACACAACTAAGGGAAATGAAAGAGAAGAGAAGAGAATGTAGGTATGCACTTGGCCACGTTAGCTCCAATTTGGTATTTATTTGTGGAAAAACCTATTTAAGTACAATAGGAGATGGAAATGAGCTAATTTGATTATATGGTTTTATTATTCATTATTCATAACCAAAAAATCCTGGCTGCCTTTAATTGATGTACTTATCTACAAAATCTCTCAATATTTCTATGACCAGAGACATCACTGCAATTTTCTTCCAATGATAATCTCTCTCTCCCTTTCTCTCTCTCTCTCTTCTCTTCTCTTCTCTTCTCTTCTCTTCTCTTCTCTTCTCTTCTCTTTCTCAATCTCTCTGGAGTTTCTCTAGTACTTGTTTATCTGAACTTCTCTGATATATTTTGTTCTTCAACATGCATTGGTCAGTGTTGCAATTCTAACACCCATGTCCCTAGTGCCAGAGGAGGGCATACCACATGGTTGGGTTAACTTCTGGATATCACAGCTGCTTACAGCAGTATGATTTGCATTTCCAACTTAGTGTCACATTAACCCATTTATGAGATTATTATAAGGTGTGAAACTGTCCCTTCTAAGCCCTCCTCAAGGGGAAAAAATTTTTGTTTATTAAATGGACTTAAAATCCCATTTTGAAAATAACTCCCAAACTTAGTAGTAGTAAGGACATTTCATGTGTCTTAGACTGGTGTATATCTAGGGTTAGATATCAGTCTGGACCCTTAGGAGAAGAGAGGGAACACATATTGAGTATTTCACATATTTTGAGAATTACTTAAAATGAGAAACAGCCTTACCCAGGTAGCATTTTGCCTTGAAAATTCACTTGCCCAAGTTTGCACATCACAGGGTAAAAATTGCATAAGGAACTCATTAAATAGCGTCACTCTTGTTATTCTGGTATTTGACAGCTTGTATGAGAGATTTCTTCCTGGGTGCAGTGTTTTCTTCCTAAGGGCTCTGGTAAAAATCTGTCTCCACATTTTGCAATTTGTATGTTCCTGTTTCTTCGTCTTATTTCATAAACCAGTAAGCCCTTATCTGCTCCAAATCATAGGATTCTCACAACATGACAGGACAAAGCTCCTGTATTCAAGAAACTTAGCAAGTGGTTGGCGGAAGCAAAAGCTCATAAACATAGGAAATAGATGGAGACCATATATGTTTTGAAGTGCAATAGGAAACGGTTTTGCCAGGCGAGTAGGGGAATGACGAACCATGGCCTAGATCAGAGAAAGAGCTAACACTGAGGAGAGCTCTTGGAGCAGAGCCGAATGCAGGGAAGAAGCATAAAATAACGTTGGACTGATGAGAGGAAATCAGGTAAGTTATTGCCTTTAGAGACAGACAAGGCAGTCTGAACTCAACAGCAGGAAGTGACACGATGAAATTGTTTGTTAAGGAAACATCCCTCTGGCAGTGAGGGTTGGTGGGAGAATGGTCTGGAAGAATGCAGCTGCATCAGGCCACTGTTTGACTCGTCTACAGTGGTCAGACCTGGGTGAAGACCATGGCAGGGTCGATGAAGCCCACACACTCGGTGGGCAATTTGAAGAAATGAACAATGATACGAGACTAAATAGTGGAGGAGATCAGTGTAAAAGAGTCCAAGAGGACATCAAGATCTCAAGCTTGGGAAACTAGAAAAATGGTGGTATCACTCAGAGAAATGAGAAATCAGGAAATATCTGTATTATTTTCATTGTAAAAAGTATTTGAAGGTGTGGTAGCTTCAGTTAATACTTATGTATGTTAAAAAGAAAATACTCTCATGATCCAGCAATTCTGCTTCTGGGTACATACCCAAAATAATTGAAAGTATGGACTCGAACAAATATTTGGGCGCCTATGTTCATAGCAGCATAATTTACATATAGCCGGAAGTGGAAACCACCCAAATGCCCATTGACAGATAATGGATAAACAAAATGTGGTACAAGCATATAGTGGAATATTATTCAGCCTTAAAAAGGAAGGACATTCTGATGCATTCTACAACATGGATGAAACTTGAGGACATTACACTAAGTGAAATAAGCCAGACACAAAAAGACTACTGTTGTATGATTCCACTTATATGAGGTACCCAGAATAGTCAAATTCATAGATACCAAAAGCAAAATCATGGTTAGCTGGGTCTAAGGGGAGAGGGGAGTGGAGAGTGATTATTTAATGAGTACAGAGTTTTCAGTTTGGGATGATGAAAATGTTAGGCAATGGACAATGTGATGGTTGAACAGCATTGTGAATATACTTAATGCCACTGAACTGTACACAAAAAATAGTTAAAATGGTAAATATTATGTATAGGTTACCACAATTTAAAATAAATCAGTATCTTAAAGAAAGAATGTGCAAACACTAAGAATGACTGAAAGAAGTGTTTCTAGAAAACAAGTAGGATCTGTATGCCTGGGTTCAAATTTAGACCCTGCCATTTATTCTCTTATCTGTAAAATGAGGACAGTAATGAACATTAAAAGAAATAATTATGTAGCACTTAGTAGGTGTTCAAAAAATATTATTTTCCGTTTCATTTTTTTTAAAAATCACAATTTGAAGTTTTTCCCTCAACAGATTTAGATCCAGATATATTAGGGTGCATCTTTCTTGCCAAACAGAAAATAACTTCAAAGGAGAGAGAGGGAGGCTGTCAGGAAGCAAAGAAATGCCAAGCTTATGCAGGAAAGGCACCGACTTCCTGATGCAAAGACTGAAAATACACAAAATGCACCAGTAAACACGCGGGCTACCTCTGACTGGCCACTACCCCGTAATATATGCTTCCTGCCCAAATCCCAGAAAGATGTGTCACCAAAATGTGATTGTATTTGATTTTTACCTTAAAGAATCTTTAACAAAACAAAGTATTAAGATGTGAAACCTATTGTTGAACTCCCAGCTCCTCAGGAAGCTGAGAGAGTCTGCACAGAAATGGGAGGTAAGTCCATCTCAATGGAGTTCATTAGCAGAGAAAATGGTTCAACAGAAACGCAAGACAATGAACTTTGGGAGAATTGTCACCACACTGGTTAAAAAAGTCAAATTGGAAATTATTATAATCATTGAGTGTGTGGCTATAAAGATTTTTAAAAATATCATAAATGTTACAAAAGCACTTAGATATTCTCGTAACTTCTAAACTTGGGCATGTTTCTGGTTCACGTAAAACAGAATTTTCTATCATAAAGAGTATTGAAACCAGAAACACACTAATGGAAAACTCTTTTAAAAATCTAAATAAGTGACCAAATCTCTCAGCTTGTTTTTTGTTTGTTTGTTTGTTTTTGTTTTTGTTTTTAAGATACCTGCCTAATGTAGACACAACAATGCAAAATAGGAGACACAAACTCAGGTATGTTATTCATTGCATTGCACCCCCACGTTGACATATTTAAAAACTGAAAAATCTCAGAGATCATTTGTGGTAGAGCCCAGACCAGAATCCAGGGCTTCAAATCCCAGTTCAGGACATGTCCCACGATATACACTGCTGCTCCTAGGTGTCACAGGACCGGGTTCATGGAACCCCATACCTGATATGGGCATAACAGAGCCAATGTCAATGTCAATTCAGAGCCATTTGGACAACTCTGACTGCGATCTTCTGATGCCACCTCATCCCAAACAAACCATAATCATTCTCTGATTTCCAACTGCACTTAGAATGCATAGCACACCTCCCAACATGTGATTGCATTCTGCTTGGCCTTTTTGCTGGTTGTCCCCACCCCAGCCCCGCGCATAACAGCCTCTCCAATGCTGAAGCTTAGATACTAGGGATCTTGCCTCCTGTTCTGCAACACAGACTTTCTAAAGAGACACCCCTGTGGTCTTAATTCATGGAAAACAATCTTTTCCACTGTACAAAATTGAAAACCCTAGGGAGGCAGTTTAGTAAGTTAGCGTTTTTGTTTCACGTGAAAATAGTATTTCTAGTTTATAATGGGAAGTTCAAAAACATTGCTTTTTATCATTAAAAGCTTTCAGAAGTATGTAATCTGGACTCTTTATAGGTATGTTCCCTATAAAATGCCCTGAGGAACCGCATACCGGTCTTTCTACAAAGAAATACCTTCAATATCTTCAGTTGCTTAAGGAAAAAGGTCTTTAATTTAGAGCTGAATTAGTCATGCAGATAAATACTTTAAAGTCCTTGGAATCTGCAGTTAGTTTTAACAAGCTTTTAAGATAAATTAGGAGTGTGTTGTATCTGTTATGTTGTGACGACTGTGAATTAAAAGAAGAGAATACAGGGGCTCATCCATTCAGAATTGTTTTTTTATTGGCATCACGTTCTGTACTAGACTCTTTATGGAAGGTGGATCATATATGGATCTTGCCCTAAGGGATCTTCCAGTTAAGTGAAGGTCCTGTACTGAGTGTCCCCCTCCCTCCAAATTCACGTCCACCTAGAACTTCAGAATGTGGCCTTATTTGAAGTAGGGTTTTTGCAGATATCATTAAGCTATAAGTTAAGATGAGGTCATACTGGATTCGAATGGGCCCTAAATGCCATCACTGGTGTCCTGATAAGAAGAGGAGAAGACACAGACATAGATACACACAGACACACAGGGGAGGATGGCATGTGAAGGTAAAGGCAGAGAGCAGAGTGATGCTGGCACAAGTCCAGGAATGCCAAGGATTGCTGACAACAGCCAGAAGCTAGGAGAACCTTCCTCCCTAGATCCTGTGAGGGCTCATGGCCCTGCCGAAAGTGTGTTTGGAACTTCTAGCCCGTGAAGTGTGAGAGAATAATTTTTGTTGTGTTAAGCTTGTGGGAATTTGTTGTAGCAATCCTAGGAAATTAATACAGGCCCCTGTCTCCAAAGAGCCTGACTTAGTCTGGGGTGAACCTGGGCATCAATATTTTTATAAAAACTCCCCAGGTGATTCTGTGTTTGAGAATCCTCACTCTAGTTTGTTGGTTTCCAAAGTCTCCAGAGTAGAAGCAACAGCATCCAGTGGGACTTAATAGAAATGCAAATTTCAGGCCCCACCCAGCCCTTTGGAATCAGAAATTCCATGTGTAGGGACCATCAAGTTGTAGTTGATCATCCTCTCCAGGTGATTGTAATGTCACTAATGTTTGAGAACCACTGCTCTCGTTGATGAGGGACGCTACAACAGAAGATAATAAACAAGCGTGGAGAAAAGCAATATTCAAGAATATTTTAGAAAGTAAGGGAAGAGTGCTTGTGTGTTGTCATGGGTGGCACGGAGACCGAGCATCTGAGAACCATGACATTGACTGGGCATTGCTTAGAGGCAAAGGTCTGTCCAAACAACCATCTTCCAAGTTCAATTTTTCAGGACAAACTATTTTCAAATGGGAGAGGGGGTCTGCCCTTATGATGTTGTTACTATTAGAGTATATAGACATCCACATTCTACATTAAGATTGTATCTGGGCCAAAAATGGCAGAGTAGGAGACCCCAGCCTCTGTCACCCTCAAAGATCAGCAACTCGGCAGCTATCCACAAACAAACACAGCTCTACGAGAGCTCAGAGGACCACTTAAGAAACTTCAGCAACACAGTGGAACAAAAAGCCTGAGAATAAACTCCCAAAAAAGGAAGAACAGCTTCATGATGATTGTATCATCCCATTTCCCTGGACCAGCACTGCTTAGCACCAAGAGAGAATTCCCGCCTAGAAAAAGTTCTGCTCAGTGGGGAAAGGAGAGCAGGGTGAACAACCAGCTTCCCCAATCTGTCAGTACCACATGGAGGACCTGCTTTGGTTTCACCACACCCAGAGCTTGGCAAACTTGAGACGTATAAAGTTGGTTAGGAACAAAGAAGGGCAGGGGCTCCTGATATCGGCCATACAGCAGGCGTGACCATGGTTCCCAGGGTCCTACTCTGCAGAGGACCCCAGCAACCTTTGCCACTAAGGAAACCAGTGGCCAGCACAGCTGCATGGACCCTGCAGATGTCACAGTTTTTTGCCCCACAGGTATTGACGTTTACTGACACCAGCCACCTGAGTCCATCCTTGCTCCCTATCTCTACCCTGTCCCCACTCTTCCCCTGTTGTTGCCCAAGATCTTCACTGGCAGCCAGCTTAGGCCTCTGAATCTGCTGAGTGTAAAACACTAGCCTAGAGCCCTATGGCTGACCTCTTCTGCTATACACCCACTCAGATCTAGCCTCTCCAGCTGTGCACCTGCGTGCAGCTGGCCTGATGCCCATCGCTAGCCTCCACTGCCATATACATGTATGTGGTGATAAACTGCCACCACAGTAACACCTGATGACAGCCAAGGCCCCCACAGCTGAGTTTGGCCCTATCTCCTATGGCCTGCACTGCTGGCCTTGCTTGCAGCTGTATCCTCCAGTTGTGCATCTACACTGCTGACCCGATTCCAGTCACTTGGCCTCCACTGCTGTGCCCGCACCCATGGTGAGACTCTCCAGCCACAGGAAGGGATGATAATAGCCAGGGCTCACACAGCTGCCACTGTTCCTCCAGTTGGCCCTGGCCCATACTTCTGGCCCTGGCTCCCACTACTGTGTGTGTGTCTGCAACCAGTTCCTGCCAGTACACAGGCAACTGCAGCTGGCCTTCGCAGGTGAATGTGTGCCTACCACCAGCTCCAGCTACCACCACTGCCTGACCTGGTCCCTAGTTGCTGCACCTGGAGGTGCCACTAAGGATCCCAACAGCCTTTGCAGCTTCTGTGGGACCCCTGTAACATTTGTCAAGGACCACACGGTTATTGATGCAGTGGACTCCAGTTGCCCGAGGCAAGACATCATATTCCTGTGGACCCAGAGCCACCATATGCCCATATATTGGCACCCTGCACACTAGACACAGAGTCACAGCATGCTTCAGTGTGCTCCCATCTGCAAGTAAAGATCTTTTCTTAATAAACAATTTAACAAATAAACAGTTTAACAAAATCAGAAATAAAAAACACACCAAAAAACAAAATGAGATGTTCAACAAAGAGAGAAAAGGACATTAGAAAGAACCTAACAGAAATTTTGGAGCTGAAGAATAAAATGACTGAACAGCAGAATTTAATAGAGAGCTTCAACAGCAGACTGGGCTAAGCAGAAGAAAGAAACAGTGAGATTGAAGGGGATCATTTTAAATTATTCATTCAGAAGAGCAAAAAGACAAGAGAATAAAAATGAATAAAGAAGCCTGTGGGACTTTCAGGATATCATTAAAAGAACAATGTACATATCACTGGAGTCCCAGGAAGAGAAGAGAGGGAGAAAGGGGCAGAAAGCTTATTTAAAGAAAAAATGGTTGAAAACTTCCCAAACCTTGGGAGAGATTTGGACATCCAAGTTAATGAAACTAATAGGTTATCCCACAGTTTCATTCAAAACAATCTTCCTAAAGACACATTATTAAAAAAACTATCTATAATTATTTTAACAATGTTAATTCTTCTTATCCACGAGCATGCTATATGCTTCCGTTTATTTGTATCTCATTCAGTTTCTTTCTTCAGTGTCTTATAGTTTTCTAAGTACAGGTCTTTTACTTCCTTGATTAAATTTATTCCTCAATATTTTTTTGATGCAATTGTAAATGGGATTATTTTCTTAATTTCTCTTTCTAACAGTTCATTATTGGTGTATAAAAATGCAACTGAGGGGGGCGGCCAGATGGCTCACTTGGTTAGAGCATGAGCTCTTAACAACAAGGTTGCTGGTTCAATTCCTGCATGGGATGGTGGGCTGCACCTCCTGCAACTAAAATTGAAAATGGTGACTGGACTTGGAGCTGAGCCTTGCCCTCCACAACTAGATTGAAGGACAACAACTTGGAGCTGATGGGCCCTGAAAAAACAGTGTTCCCTAGTTAAAAAAAAAAAAAAAAAAAAAAAAAAAAGCAACTCATTTATTATACTTCTGGGTATTTAGCTGAAGAAATCAAAAACACTAATGTAAAAAGATATATGCATCCCTATGTTCATTGCAGCACTATTTACAATAGCTATGATATGGAAGCAATCTAAGTGTCCAGCAATAGACAAATGGATAAAGAAATTGTGGTACATATATACAATGGAATATTACTCGGCCATAAAAAATAATGAAATCTTACCATTTGTGACAACATGGATGGACCACGAAGGTATTATGCTCAGTGAAATAAGTCAGACTGAGAAAGACCAATACCATATGATCTCACTTATATGTGGACTCCAAAGAACAAAATAAATGAACAAACAAAACAGAAACAGACTCATAGACCCACTTTCAACAATTGATGGATAATCCAGACAGAAAATCAATAAAGAATCATTGGACTTGAACAATTCTTTAGACTAAATTAACCTAATAGAAATGTAGAGAACATTCCGTAAAACATCAGCAGAACACACATTCCTCTCAAGTCCATACAGAAGAACATTCTCTAGGACAGATCATATGATAGGCAACAAAACAAGTCTTAGCAAATTTAAGATTGAAATAATACCAAGTATCTTTTCCAACCACAATAGTATGAAACTAGAAATCAATATAACAGGAGGAAAACTGGAAAATTTACAAATATGTAAAAATTAACTATACTCCTGAACAACCAAAGAGTCAAAGACGAAATAAAAAAGGAAGTCTAAAAGTATTTTGGAACAAATGAAAATGGAATCATATCATACCAAAACTCATGGAATGCAGCAAAAGAAGTGCTAACAGGGAAGTTTATAGCAATAAATACCTACATTTAAAAATATATGTATATTTTTTTAACTTTTTTCTTTTTTTTTTTAATTTATTTTTAAAATTTATTGGGGTAACAATTGTTAGTCAAATTACATAGATTTCAGGTGTACAATTCTGTATTACATCATCTATAAATCTCATTGTGTGTTCACCACCCAGAGTCAGTTCTCCTTCCATCACCATATATTCGATCCCCCTTACCCTCATCTCCCACCCCCTCACCCCCCTTACCCTCTGGTAACCACTAAACTATTGTCTGTGTCTATGAGTTTCTGTTTCTCATTTGTTTGTCTTGTTCTTTTGTTGCTTTTGGTTTATATACCACATATCAGTGAAATCACATGGTTCTCTGCTTTTTCTGTCTGACTTATTTCGCTCAGCATTACACTCTCAAGATCCATCCATGTTGTCACAAATGTTCCTATATCATCTTTTCTTACCTCCGAATAGTATTCCATTGTAAATACCTACATTTAAAAATATTTTTTTAAAAATATCCTAACTTTACATCTCAAGGAACCAGAAAAAGAACAAACTAAGCCCAAAGGTAGCAGAATGAAGAAGATAATAAAGATTAGAGCAGAAGTAAATGAAATAGATGCCAGAAAAACAATAGAAAAGATCAATGAAATTAACAGTTGGTTTTTTGAAAAGATAAACATAATTGACAAAACTTTAGCTAGATTTATCAAGAAAAAAAGAAAGAGGACTCAAATAAATAAAATTAGAAATGAAAGAGAAGACCTTATATCAGTTGATATCACAGAAATACAAAAGATCCTAAAAGATTACTATGAACAATTATATGCTAACAAATTGCACAACCTAGAAGAAATGGATAAATTCTTAGAAATATGCTAACTACCAAGACTAAATCAGAAGACATAGAAAATCTGAACAGACCAATAACAAGTAAAGAGATTGAAACAGTAATTAAAAATCATCCAACACAGAAAAACCCAGGGCTAGATGGCTTTAGAATTTGTTAAATTCTAACAAACATTTAAACAAGAATGAATGCCAATTCTTCTCAAATTTTTCTAAAAAAATGGAAGAGGATAGAACACTTTCAAACTTATTTTGTAAGGCCAGCATTACCTGGATACCAAAGCCAGATGACAATTCTATAAGACGAGAAAACTATAGGACAAAATCCCAATCAATGTAGATGCAAAAATCCTCAACAAAATACTAGCAAACCAAATTCAACAGTATATTAAAAGGATCGTACATGGTGATCAAGTGAGATATATCCCTTGATTCAAGGATGGTTCAACATACACAAATAAATAAATGTGATACACCACATTAATAGAATGAAAGACAAAAATCATTAGTCACCTCAATAGATGCAGAAAAAGCACTTGACAAAATTCAACATTCTTTCATGATAAAAACCCAACAAATTGAGTATAAAAGGAACATACCTCAAAGTAATAAAATCCAAATATGATGAGCCCACAGCTAACATCCTACTCAGTGGTGAAAGGTTGGAAACTTTCCCTCTAAAATCAGGAACAAGACAAGAGTGCCTACTCTCACCACTCCTGGTCAACTGGATATCCTACCCAGAGCAATCAGGAAAGAAGAAATAAAAGGCATCCAAATTGGAAAGGAAGAAGTAAAATTGTCTGTTTGCTGATGGTCTTATCTTGTATGTAGAAAATCCTAAAGACCAAAAAAAGAAAAGTGTTTGTTAGAGCCAATAAATGAGTTCAGTCAAGTTGCAGGACACAAAATCAGCCTACAAAAGTCAGTTGCATTTCTATGAACTAACAATGAACTGTCTAAAAAAGAAGTAAAGAAAACAATAAAACACTTAGGAATAAATTTAACCAAGAAAGTGAAAAAACTATATGACATTCATGAAAGAAATTTAAAAAGACAAATAAGTGGACAGGTATCTCATGCTCATGGAGTAGAAGAGTTAAATCAAAAACATCCTTCAGGAAAATTTATTTTAACTTCAATGATTAGATAACTTGTCCTTTACCATTTCATTTACCCGCAGCCCAAAGAACAAAACAGGCTAATAAATTTTATTTTTGGCATGAAATTCTGCTCTTTGTCATAAGCAAGCTATGTGAGACTACAGTAAACCACGAAGGTTAGGGTAACTGGAAAACCTAGATGAAAAGTTTTGGTAAAATCCACATAGCTAGCACTCAACAGAAAAAGAAAATATCAGCTGTTATTTTTTTTTTCAGAGATGAATGGTTTAAGAATCCAGTTTAAATATTTTTATTTGTTTGCTTGATTTTCATGCTTCTGACCTCAAGCAGAAAGCTTTCTCTGGCAACACTGACCAGATTCTTTTTCAAGTTGCTTCCATTATAACCACATATTCAGCTCAACTTTTTCTTTTGCTTTTATGTCCTGATATTGTGTTTCCCCGAAAATAAGACCTAGCCAGACAATCCATTCTAATGCGTCTTTTGGAGCAAAAATTAATATAAGACCCGGTATTATAGTGTATTATATTTATTATATTATATTATATTATATTATATTATATTATATTATATTATATTATATTATACCCGGTCTTATATTATATTATGTAAGACCTGGTCTTATATTATAGAAAAATAAGACTGGGTCTTACATTAATTTTTGCTCCAAAAGACGCGTTAGAGCTGATTGTCGGCTAGCTCTCATTTTCGGGGAAACACGGTAACACATTTACAGCTTAAGTTACCATTTCCACAAGTACCAAGGTGAAAAGTTCGATTTTTTTTTAAATAACTTTCTCTCACTTGATCCCAGTTTAGAAACTTCCCTGACAGAAAGAGTTAACTTCTCAGCCCAAAACAGCACTGGCAAATTTATTAAGTAGACAAGATTTGTTTTTGAGGTGACATTCCTTCTCCTTTCCAGGGACTCATCCCAGGTATCCAGTGCCCTCTAGAAGACCTGTGATTGTTCAGGGACCACATCCAGTAGGAGTGGTCACCGTGCTTCAGATTTTCCTTCTGCTCCCATGCCTCCAAGTGCATCATTCTGTGGATTAAGACCCTGTTTCCCTTAGTTAACAATAGCGATGCTGGGTTAATGGTTGTTATTTGTTAGTTAGCTGAGGTTATCCTTACTAGATAAAGTAATATTTTAATTGATATTAAGTACAAGTATCTTCTTACAACAGAAATGTTAATGATCAGAACTTCAAGCCCTTGCAGTAGTGCCTCATGCCATCATTGTCTGGGGCATCTGCTTGGTGTCCAGACAGAGTTGCCCAATCAATGGTCCATGGCTCAATGACATAAAAAAAAATCACATTGTGTGAGTATTAAAAAATGTAGATTCTTGTGTCCTACCCCAGACCTTCAGAATCAGTCTCCATGGTTGGGAATCCAGGAATCTGGATTTCAACAATTTTCCTAGGTGATTGTTTGGTACACTGGAGCTTGAGAATCTCTGGTGTCATAGAAGGAGCCCTAGATTTAGAGTCAGCAGGCCCGAATTTTAACCTCTGGTTCAACATGTACATATGCTTCTGAGGAGTCCACGTCACTTGCTTTGTGACTTAGCTCCCTCACATCCAATGCAGAGAATCATATTTGCCTGGCCCACCTTCAGGGTAGTCGTGAGGCACCGATGAGTTAGAGCCCCCAAATTGCTGTATACTTGATGTAGTCCATGATATACCCAGCAAACAGTTGCTTCTCATACTAGCACAAGGGAAATTGGAAACCATAGCATTCTTCTAAGCAGTTTCCAGGACCATATTATCTCTGCAAGGACCAACTTTCCATTGTCAGTTTGTGCTAAAGTTTAGTAGATCATTTCACAGAACAGCCTAGTCCATTCCAATGGTCTATTAATCCTTCTTGCTCAGAGTTTAGACTTTGGTCATCTCTTTGCTGAGAATGAAGCCAGGCAACTTGTTTGTAAGTTAGCCCTCCAGAGGACAGAAACTATCATACTTCTTTGAAGGCCTTCTGCTGCGTTTGACACTGTGCTTTGGGTATATTACTGGTTTTTTAATTATTTAATTGCTTTGACTGGTGCCTTAGGTTTACTTTCTGCTGAGTATTCCAAACTGAGAACAAGGTGATTCTTCTTCCATCTCTGGGAATGTAAACTTCCACATGTGCCCTCCTAGTACTTAAAGAATGCCGAGGTTGCATTTGTAACTTTTTTTTTTTCAACAAAGCAGGGTACAAACTGTATATAAGGTGTATTCTCATATGTGAAAACAAGGTATAAAAACTAGCTAGAAGGAAATGTTCCAAAATGTTAGCAGGAGGTTGTCCTGGAGAGTCTGATTATAGCTGATATATACAGAACCTCCCTTAAACACAGGCAAGCGGTTTTTTTAGAGGGGTCCACATACCACAATCACACACAAATAAATTTATTAAAAACACATGGGTGCCTCTATCACTCAGGATCTGACAGAGCTGGCACAGCACAGCCCATAGCTCTTAACATCCACCTTCCTGACCACACTGTTCACACCCCAGGGAAATGAATTTCCACATCTCTTGCCCTACATCCTCGAAAGAAAGGGTGAGGGGATTTGAAAGCTGTGAAAGATCGTGAATTGTGAGGACGTTGCTCTGGAATGCTTGGAAAATGTGGGGGAAGAAGGGTGCTGGGTTAAGAGAAAAGTCAAACTTCTTAAATTCATCTTCTATGATAATATGAATGCAATAGCTTCTTTCATAACAAAGTATCATTTCTCAATAATGTCAAGAATCCTTTTCTTGCCTCTGTTTTTTTGTTCTAATTTCTGGTTCTCATGGTACTCAATTAGCACTGTATTTCACAAGAGTTTCAAATAATGGCTTAAGAACATTTTGAATTTTAACATTTCATGTTAGTATTAAATTTGCATTTATGTAACATGCATGTATCATGGTACTGAGTCTTTTAAAAATTGAGATAACATTGGTTTATAACATTATCTAAGTTTCAGGTGTACAACATTATAATTAGTTATCTAATTACAATACTATCTATTAATAGATACAATAGTATACGCTATACTGTGCTCACCACCAAAAGTCTAGTTTCCATCTGTCACCAAACAATTTTGACCCTCTTTACCCATTTCACCCTCCCCACCTTCTTCCCTTCCCACCAATCTATTGTCTGTATCTATGAGTTTGTTTCTGTTTTGTTTGTTCATTTATTTTGTTTTTTAGATTCCACATATAAGTGAAATCATATGGTATTTTTCTTTCTTTATCTGACTTATTTCTTTTAGCATAATACCTTCAAGGTCCATCCACATTGTTACAAATCACAATCTCATTTTTTTTTATGGCTGAGTAGTATTCCATTGCACATATGTACCACATCGTTTTTTTTTGTTTGTTTTTTTTTTGGGTATGCTGAATGAATTTTAATGGGAATGAGTCTTTGAGGGTTTTTTCATTTTATATTTATTTACTTTTTATTTTTTTAAGATTTTTACTAAAATATAGCTGGCGCACAATATTATATTACTTTCAGGTGTACACCATAGTTATTCAACATTAATATACCTAAATAAGTGATCACCATGAGTAGTCCCAGCAACCATCTGACACGGTACCACACTATCACAATATTATTGAATATATTTCCTGTGCTGTACATTACATCCCCATGACTTATTTGTTTTATACCTGAAAATCTGAACCTCTTATTCCCTTCGACCTTTCCGCTCCTTTTTAATTTTTCTATTATAGTTGATATTCAATTGATTGATTATTTTATATTCATTTCAGGTGTAGAGCATAGTGGTTAGACATTTATATAATTTAAGAAATGACCCTGCTGACTAGTCTGGGATCCATCTGGCTCTATACATAGTTATTGCCATATTATTGACTGCATTCTTTTTTTTTTTTTTTAATTTTCAGTTTGGGATATGAGCTTTATTGAGCTTATACACTGGAGTGGAAATAATGTCTGTCCAAAACCAAATGTTTGTTACTATAATTTTAATCTCAATTAAAATCCAAATAGTTTTTTAAAAAGTCAGCTCTATCAAAACCCACTACCAATGGCTTCTTTAAAACCATAGTATCACTTAAACATGGTTGACTCAAATGCAGAAATTTGGTTTGTTGGAATTGACTATATTCTTTATGCTTTACTTTACATCCCCATGACTATTTTGTAACTACCAATTTGTATTTCTTAATCCTTCACTTTATTAACCTTGCCACCAACCTCTTCCCTTCTATCACTGCAATAAATCTAGTACTCATCTGACACCATACATCATTGTTACAATATTATTGACTATATTCTTTATCCTACACCCTACATCCCCATGACTACTTTGTTACAACCAATTTGTACTTCTTAATCCCTTCCTCTTTTTTGCTCACCCCTCCCAACCCCTCTCCCATCTGGCAACCATCAAAATGTTCTCTGTATCTATGAGTTTGTTTCTGTTTTGTTTGTTTTATTTTGTTCTTTAGATTCCATATATAAGCAAAATCACATTGCATCTGTCTTTCTGTGTCTGACATACTCCACTCAGCACAATACCCTCCAGGTCCATCCGTGTTGCTGCAGATGGCAAGAACCCATTCCCTTCCATGGCTGAGCAATATTCCATCGCATATACATCCCACATCTTCTTTATCCATTCGTCTGGCAATGGGCCCATAGGTTCTTTCATATGTTGGCTATTGTAAATAATGCTGAAATAAACATAGGGATGCATATATCTTTTTGAATTAGCATTTTTGTATTTTCAGATAAATATGGTACCAATTATATTGGCAACAAAAAGGACATCAAATATTTAAAATGTGGAGTTTTGCCTCTACAAAAATAATAAATAAGATTTAATTAAAATGTTAACATACTAAATAAAATGTTGGTATCTATCAATTATAATTTGTAATTTACTTCTTAAATTTTTGAATATTTTAAAAGAAAACTTTGGAAACATAACTTTTATACTTTTTATGTCTAATTTATATAAAAATATGTTTAATTTTTGTGTATTTTGAATACAATTACAATTTTTGAAACCCTTCAAATCATTACTAAGAGTTGAAAACAAATTACATAAACATCTTGACTATAACAAGATCAGTGATATTGCAGAAATAAAGGTGAAAAAAATAATTTTATGGAACAAAGACAACCCATAACTTATGTAAACCTTTATCACTCATTCAGCTATCACCAGTCCATTGACAGATGAGCTAGATGTGTGCAATAAACATTAAATTTAGTAGACTGATATTTTTGCCAGGTCTCAGACACATAGAAACTATAGCTTTACACATATCCTTTGGCTGCTGTCATTATGAGGGTATATTTGTAAAGAAAGAAAGATGAAATATATTGCAATTACCAGTTTGTAATAAAGAACTAAAATCCTATCTGAAGTGCCAGCTGCAACCATGCCTTTGGCTCTGTTCATGAGTGTCCATCCACACTCCCATACCAGATATAACATAGGTTAAAGCCATGGTGGGTTGTCCCCAAATGGGAGTATCCCTGACCTCCTGGCAGAACAGGAAGAAGGCAGCCTGGAGGAAGTTATTGATTCACCCTGAAACAGTGGTTTCACCAAAACAGACACTGCCCAGAAGCGCCAGACCAGAATTATAAAGTGTGTTTGGAGCCAGATCCACAGGGACAGGGCCAGTCATGTCCCCGGACTGACATTTATCATTTTTATTATATGTTTATTATTATGTTTTATTATATTTTTATTATTCATCCCCGCACTTATTTAATAAGTACTTATTGAGAGCCAGCTATGCGCCAGGTAAGAAAGAGTAGCAGAAACATAAGGGCCTGGGGGAAATTGAGCCCCACCAACAATGTCTCTTGTGGTGAGCTTCCTTTGTTTCCTCAGTCCCAACACTCAGATATGTTTAAGATAAAAAGTGCTTGAACTTGACAGACAGGAAGAGCACGATCTCTCTGGAGCAGAGATTCTTTGGAAATGATAAGGTGCACACAGGGTCAAATGGCTCCCCTTGCATTGCACTGCAGTCTCCAGCCATAAAGGCTGCCAGCAGCAGTGGGGGCAAAGCTCCCAGCTGTCCCTGAAAACACCAGGCTCCAGCTGTCTGAGGGCTCTCTGGGCGACATGATGACCGAGGCCTGAGCAGCCCGGGCTTAGGATGTGTTTGTTCAGGGCAATCTCTGGTTCTGGTTCTGAGAGGGAGAAGCTGCCCGTGGAGGATGCTGTGTTGTCCTGGTGGGGAAGCTGTGGCAGCTGGGCTTTCTTGGCTTTTCACCCGTTCTTTCTTCCAGCTTGCAGGGCAGCTGGCTCACTGCTGAGGCTCAGGAGGGACCATGGGTTTGTATCTTCTTCTGGGCCCAAGCTGCTGGGAAATACCTCCCTTGAAAGAGATGATGGATTTGTCTGGATGCTCCAGGATTCTAAATTGTATCTTAGGTAGCAGTGCAACCTGAGTGGATTCTCACATGCCCAGACAGAATTTGCCCTGGGAGGCTGGCATTAATTACGGGACAGGACTGGAGGACTGGACTAAGGACTGGGCACTGCTCATACCTCATGAGGAATCACACACTTGAGGAAGCCTGTCATACTCTTCTGAGGCACTATATACAATACTCATAAAATATCTGGGTCTTGTAGCGTAATTGTTAAAATTATTCATTCCCGCGCTTATTTAATAAATACTTATTGACACCCATCTGTACGCCAGAGGATCAAGACGCAGGAATGTGAATAATCATAATATTGTTAAGCCCTTAGATTTCTTTAAAAGTGTGATTCTCATCTAGATGGGCTAGTTAAGGTGCAATTCAGTTTGAAGAGGGAAGCAGGGCTTATGAGGTATATATATAATGGGTAGAACTTCTTAGTGAATTACATCACTAATTGGTATGTAACAACTACCTCTAGTAATATTTTTTTACCTCAAAGTCTATTGTGTCTGATATTAATACAATTACACCAGCTTTCTCGTAAGTAGTATTTGCCTGGTATTATCTTTTTCTATTTTTTTTAACTTCCAATATTTCTGTTTAAATGTTTCTATGTTTTAAGTGTGCCTATTGAGAAAGCATCACTGAACTGGATTTTACTTTTAAGTTCATTATGATCATCATCTTTTAACTGGAGAATCTAATCTATTTACAATTTTTGTGAAATAGTTAGAACATCTCATTTGTTCCACCTTACCATTGAGTTTATTTGTCCCTTTTATGATGCTGTTTTCTCCTTGTCTGCCTGAATTAAATTTCTTTTCCATTTTATTTTTTCTATTAGTATCATGATTATACATTCTATTCCAATTCTTTTTCATGTTTTTCCTCAAATATTACATGAATACTTAAGTTAAAGTTAACTAATATCTTTATGTTCTTTCAGAATATAAGACAATTATGTTTCCATTCCTGATTATTACCACTCCGCAGACAAATGATATGTAATTGCTGTTTATTACTTTATTTCTTTAGTTCAACATGTTAAACATTTATTTTTATTTTATATAGTTGATATTCATTTAGATTTATTGACATATTTGAATTTTCTTTGCGTTCCATTTCTTCTTACATTCAGGCTTTCTTTATGGCATCAAAATCTTTCTTGATTTGTCTTTTCTAGAAGTTTCTTTGGTAAGATGTTGGTGATAAATTTTTTTTTTTTTTTTTGTCTTAGAAAGACTACTTCAACCTTGTTCATGAAAAATAATTTTGCGGTTTTAGTCATTTTCTTCTTTAAAGATAATTTTGACTTTCTTCTTGAAAAGTAATTTTAGTTTCTTCTTGAAAGTTCATTTTATTGGGTATACAATTATTTCCTTTCAAAAATTTGTAGATAATATTCCATTCTCCTCTGGCATTATTGTTGTTCTTGGGAAGTTCCTTCTGTGTAAGTTAATAGGGATAAAAAATAATAT
Source organism: Rhinolophus sinicus (assembly GCF_057876585.1). Taxonomy (NCBI): domain Eukaryota; kingdom Metazoa; phylum Chordata; class Mammalia; order Chiroptera; family Rhinolophidae; genus Rhinolophus; species Rhinolophus sinicus. Next base: position 30,545,888 of record NC_142504.1, read on the forward strand.
TAAAAAAATAATAGCTAAAGCTGATAGTGATACAATATGCCAAGACTTATTTAATCCTTAAGTCTATACTATGAGGTAGGTCCCCCACCCCTTTACTCAATTTTATATGATCCAGGCTTTATACAGTGTGCCCTTGACTTTGTCACATGCCCCTCATTGGAGCCTTTCGAAACCGAAGCTCTAACCCCCCAAGCAAGTACCTACACCAACACTTTCTCATCTCTCTGAACTTCTGTTTTCCTTTAAGGATTTCCTTAATGGTTTTGCCATCTTGACTATGCATTTAAAATTTTCTTTTTAATATTGGAAGTAGCATTTTTAGGCATTCCTATTATAACTGTTTAACATATCTATATTTGTCATTTTATCAGAAACAGAAACTAAAAGTATTGTCTTTACTGTTCCTCTGCTGTTTGTTTGCTGCTATGGTCTGAACGTTTGTATCCCCCCAAATTCACAGGTTGAAATCTTAATGCCCAAAGTGTTGGAATTAGGAGGTAGGGCCTTTGAAAGTTGCTTAGATCGAGGGTGAAGCCCTTATGAATGGGATTAGTGCTCTTACAGAAGAGACCCCACAGAGCTTCTAGACCCATCTGAGGACACAGCAAGAAGTTAGTGGTCTGCACCCTGGAAGAGGGCATTCTCTAGAATGCAACCATGCTGTCACCCTGATCTTGGATGTCCAGCCTCCAGAACTGCAAGAAATAAATTTCTGTTATTTCTAGGCCACCCAGTCTGCGTCATTTTGTTATAGCAGCCTGAGTGGACTAAGACATTTGCTATCTCATCCTAAATGATCTAGATGTTTCATGTTTCCATGTCTTTTGAATAAGCACTTCACGGGGTACATGCAAATAAAAATATTAAACTTCTGCTCATATAGACATTTTTAAATAATCTGTTTTCCCCTTAATTTTGGTTGCTCAAAAAATACTTAGACATTTTAAAATTCTAACTGATTCAGAACCTGAATGGTAATCTAATCTTCATAGATTATTCCAAACAATATTACACAAAATGTTGAGTTCAATTTCTACCTCATGTAACTCCATTCCCCTCAAGCTAAGTCTATTTTTAAATCTCCCATATTTTCCTAAAGCAAGAATATCATATAAAAATCAACAAATGCTTGCATCACTTGAGAAAAAAAAAAAAAAAAATCTAACCAGAAGTTCATACTAAGACTTGGCAGAAATGATCTTGCCCTTTAGTCCAGGTGTCCCAAAGTTGAAAAATCTTCCAGAAAAATCTGCAATAGCCACTTAAATATTTTTCTAAGATGTCATCAGAGGTTGTTATCCATACTATTCTTTTTCCCATAAATAGGTAAGAAATAGGTTAGAGACGGAGAAATAATAATATAAAGAGATCCAACTTGATTTAAGATCATGCAGCATACCAGTGTCATGAATCTTACCCAATTTACCCATAGTACACCACTCCCGATGCATTGCAGGGTCATGTAAACAGTACCTGTAAAATGTGAGACCATCTGGCATTAGTCAGGTACTTTTTCCTGCAGAAGTTGTATCACTTATTACAAATCGATAAATTAGGGTCAAATGGGGTGTGTGTGTGTGTGTGTGTGTGTGTGAACATTGTTGGCAACATTCTAGAGATCCCTTTCTTTTCAGCACTTAGTTGACTGACCAGTGTTTGACTGAACAAGCATGCATAATTTTTAATTTGCATATAAATCTTTCATTCAGCAAACAGTTTGTAAGCACTCAGGTTACAAAAGCAGCTAAAACATTTTTTTCCTTGAGATGCTCACAGAGTACTGTAAGAGAACATGTTAGCCATTACATTGCAGTGTGATCAGAACTACAACATAGAAATATATCTAGTACTATGAGAATAGAGTTAAGTGAACAAAGAATTAGAGTGGAGTGAGGAGGAGACATGGAAGTCTTCACAGAGTTCTGAAGGCCATGTGGGTCAACATTGGGATAGGGAGTGAAATGTGGGCAGAAGGCATGAGAGAAAGAACACAGCATGTTCTGGAAATGTGACTACTTCTATATGATTTAGGCAAAAAGGAAAATGAAAGGCATTCAAGTAAAAAGCAGCCCTTATGGAAAGCAGTAGAGACAGAAAAGATTAAGTTCTGGTTAGGAGATAGTGAGAGAAATCAGTTTACCTGGAGAAAATGGCTTGGGGAGGGAAGTAGAGATAAAAGAATTTAGAAAGATAGATGATATGGTAGCACATGATTATTGCAAAAAGAGCAAAGACGAAAAGTTGCTGTGTCACAGATTTATCATTTAGACCAATGATTCCAGATGTTAGTGTGCAGACAAATTCACCTTGGGTCTCGTTAAAGTGCAGATTCTGTTTCAGTGAGCCCGAGATGCTGCATTTCTAACAAGCTCTCAAGTCATCTGGTGGTGCTAGTCCACAGGACACATTTTGAACAGCAAGTGTGTAGAATTTACCATGGTTTGTCCTGAGTCATTTATATGATTTTTTAAAGGTAGGCTCTAATGCTGTCCTTTAAAACTCACCCCATATTACTAATATTTTCAAAAATACCTATTTTAAAATCTTTATATAGAATGTTCCCTATATGTTTTATTGCGTTTAAACCCTAGAATTACAGGAGGAGAAAAATAAATCCTATGTCTTTCTCTTCTTATGGGATGCATATGCTTCTGGGACCTCATTTCCTCTTTTGTCAAATGCAGTATCTCTTCCAAAAGAACATTTAATAACTCAGTTCTCTCATTTTATAGACATTTTATGCCGACACCATATAGTCCCTTTAACAGAGAAGTCTGAAAACTAACTAGACTATAAATTACTTCAAATCTGTTACTAGATTTCAGAGAATTTTGTGTCTCTCACAGTACCTAGCGTAGAACTTTATACACAGTATATGCTCATATCTGCCTGTTGAGTAACCCACATATACCCTAAGTTATTTCAAAAGAATTTCATGACTACATGGAAATAAATTATACACATAATCTTTTTTCCTCATGTGCATGTAAATTTTGCATTTCAAAATACTGGGCTTCCTTCACTTCCAATGGGAGTTTAGCACACAGTCTATAAATCTTGCTGTTAAGACATTTTCCTTCATTATCCTAAATTTATCTTAATTTCAATCCAATTAAAAACTGTTTACTAGAGTTTCCCCCCTATATAATTGAGCACAGTATAGTTGATTTTTTAACTGTAAACATACATCTGTGAATAATTCCTAAATGCCACAGTATATAGGAGATCTTGCAGCATAATGGAAGTAATTTATTTCCAAATTGCTCCCATTTCTCTTATGACTTGCTTGCAAAGCTTTATTAAAATCAAGTCCAGCAGGTATGACAAGAGGCTGACCTCGTTTTCTAAGCGTTATGCATGCTGCCCACACAAAAGACTCCTAAGGCTTTTGCATAGCCCATACATTCATACATCCCCAAATCTATGTCCCCAGTTAGTTATTGAAGCAAAGAGTAGTGGCAATGCAGCATAATATTTAAAAGCATGGAATCCAAAGTAAGACTTCTGGGGTTTACATTCCATCTCTACCACTATCCAGGGGTGTGACTTTAAGCCAATTATTGAAACTTTCTCAGTCTCAGTTATCTGTAAAGTAGAATAATAACAGTGTCTACTTCACAGGATTATGGTGAGGATTAAATGAGTCGATATATGTAAAGAACATGAGAAATGCCCATTACTTGTTATTATTATTATAATCAGTATTATGGTCATTTTTAATTCCTACCAACCTCTATAGCAGCCAGTTTCCAAGCAATAGATGGAGTTGCCACATGACAGTAAAAATGAAACACCAACATCTGCCAGATGACCACAAGCTGCCATATCATGGTCTGGTTATTCTGGTCATCCTAATGGTCAAATGTCATTGATCAGCAGAATCAAATACATTTTTCAGCAGATAACCTATTAATCATTCCTAAACCAGCTAATTGTGTGACGCTGTGTCTCAACAGACCTGCATTTTCTTTTTCCCCCCCTCATTTTTATTAGTAAACGTACTGGGCTGACTTTGGTTAATAAGATTATACAAGTTTCAAGTGTACAATTCTATAATACATCATCTGTATGTTGCATTGTGTGCTCATTACCCAAAGTTTAGTCTCCTTCTGTCACCATATATTTGACTCCCTTTACCTTCTTCAAACTCTCCACACCCTCTTTCCCCTCTGGTAACCACCATACTGCTGTTGTCTGTGTCAATGAGTTTTTTGTTTGTTTATTTGTTCATTTGTTGCTTTCTGTTTTATAGCCCACGTATGTATGAAATCATATGATTACTGTTCTTGTCCATTTGACTTATTTCACTTAGCATGATACTCTCAAGATCCATCCGTATTGTCACAAATGGCTGTATTTCATCTTTTATTATGGCCGAGTAATATTCCACTGTATATATATATATATATATATATATATATATATATATATATATACCACATCTTCTTTATCCAATCACCCATCCAAGCACACTTGGATTGTTTCCATCAGACCTGCATTTTCTATCAGACAGTTTGATCAATGTGTCAATTTGATTGGGTTCATCAAAGTGGTATTGAGCATCCACTTTGTGCAGACGCTGAGTAAGATGTGTGGAAGGATATGAAGATGAATATTTAATGGCTATTAAATGCCTCTCTATGGGCTACTCACTGAGCTAGGTGATGAAGATATAAAAGAGAGTAAGGTATTTACAGTTTCTGTCCTTAGGGAGCTTCTAGTTTAGATGGGAAAAAAGAAAATAAACTACAGTTATAATAAAGTCTATGTGCTGTACTAGAGGAGGACAAAATGCAATATGAGAGAAGAACAAGATGAGGAGGAGGTGAAGGATGGTGTCACATGGCCGTGGCATATAAGTTGAGAACAAAAGCATGAGTAGGAATTAGCCATGTGAAGAGATAGGGAGAGTCCTAAGGAACAGCATAAGCAAATGCTCAGAGGCAAGGAAGGGCCCAACAGCCTTCACTGGAGAAACTTACAGGAGTTAAGTATCTCTGGAGTGTATAGTACAAGAGTTAAATGGGAGAGATGCTCACAGAACCTTGTAGCCATGGCAGAGTTTAGATTCTATTTCAAGGGAAATGGGAACATACTAAGGGTTTTAAGCAGGGGGATGACATGATCAGATAAATAGGCATTTTAAAAAAATTAGTCTTGCTGCAGAGTAAGGAATGAATGGATAAGGGGAGGCAGACAAAGGCTAAGACTTGAGTCAGGAAAACTGATTAGATTGTAGTGATGATAAAAGCAAGATCTTGGCCTGGATTCAGGTAAGGCAGAGGAAATACAGAGAAGTCAATGGTTTCAGGAGATTCTGAGAAGAGAGAATCAGTAAGAGTTCATGATTGATGAGATATAGTAGTGAGTGTGAGAGAAGAAAGAATCGCAGATGACTTTGAGAAAAACGAGAGGACACACAGTAGAGAGCAAAGCCTCCTGGTCTCTGTTGTGTGGGTTAGGAGGTAGGACAGAATGTGATCACTGACATAATAGAAACGCAAAGATGCAAGAGAAGCACGAACGAATAATTCCTTAGGGACAAGGGGCTTGGAAACATCTTCAAGGTCAGGAGGCATGGGAGTTGGATTCAGATAAGCAGGGACTGTGAGTTTGGAAAAGCTGAAAGGCTATTTCCATTCTCCAGTGATGTCAATCCTGTAGCTTGGATCCATTTCAGCAGCCAGAGAGCTTGGGGCAGACTAGGCTTTTAGGAAAAAGCACTGAGGCACCTCGATCTGTTCGTCAGGGCCTGGAATGCCTGCCTGAAAACATCTGTGGTTCCATGTAACATTTCTCAAGCTGTAGATATTCGAGGTCATGTCCAGGTCTTTGTCAATGAGGGAATTGCTGCTCTGAAAGTGTACTTAGCGAGAGCCTTGCCGAAGTTGTCAGAAACAAATCTCTCTCTACCCCTTAAAATTTCTCTTAAATAAATAAATAAATACAACAAAAGCCAACTTTTGATATAATTTTTCAAGGCTTCCCGTACTCGCTTTTGTCCTGGGATGGATTTTGATGGAACTGCAGGCCACAGAGAAATCAGCATTGCTCTCAGCTTGGAACCTGAACACTGACCCTTTCTGCCTCAGCCCCGCTAATCTGAGCTCTGCAGTCAGAACTTGCAGCAGCGCTGTGAGGGCTCAGAGAGGAGTTATCCGGCCTTTTAAATTGCCAGCCCAGCACATGTGGGATACATCTTTAACCACAAAACATGTTTTCTTTAAGGCTTTCCCTCAATTGTGAAAAGTTAAATTTAATAAGGACTGAGGAAGCCTATAAATCAAGCACAATAAAATATTAAATTATGCACCTTACTCCAAGTGGGGTACATATATTTTATCATCGAAAAGTGTGGGTCTGGGTATTCTGGAAATTCTGATTTCTTGGGCAGTCTGGGGGTTGGGGAACAAAGCTGCATTAGTTTTCAATTTACAGAACATGATGTTAGTGATTACATTAACTTAATCTAATATTATTTCCCATATTTAAAGACAGAATGAGAACCTTGTGTTTAGATTGTTGTTGGCTTTAAAAATATAAATGTGAATGTGTATGTGTGTGTGTATGTGTGTGCGTACATAAAGAAATAAGGGCCGGGCTGGCTTTCCATATAATAGGCTGCGTTATTAGTACAGCTGCACATTTTGTGTCTCGGGGGATTAGAAGCTCAGCCTGAAATCTCATTTAATTACAGAGCATTGACTACCATGGACCTCTTGCATCTGGACCCAGGAATAATAGAGAGCATTTTCTTTGAATGGTCTGTAGTGTTCAGTATAGAAACACATGTAGTTCAGTTTCTAACATTTGGTTAAGAACAAAAAAGCAAAAGTTCACAGATGGTTAGCTCAGCCTATTAAATAATTTTACTAAACTTCCTGGACTCTCTTCTCCTTTAGGGGCTTAAAAAAAAATGCAGTTCTATTCTCTCTTAGATGTGGAGGTAAAAGGGCACAAAATTACTCAGTTCATCTGTACATGAAACGTAACAATAATACCTACCTCACAGGTTATTTCTATTTATAGGGATGACACCAGGTAATAAAAGCGAAATGATACCACAAAATATCAAATGCTCTTCAATGTTGGTTAAACACTATTATTACACATTCGTTCTGTATTCATTCAATAAAATCTTTTGAGCACCTACTACCAAGCGCTATTCTAGAGGAGGGAAATGGAGTGGTGAATAAGAAAGACATGATTTCAGCTTTAAGGCAGTTTACATTCTAATGAGGGAGACAGGTGATAACATGATTCTAGAGAGTAATAAGTGCTGTGAAAAATATGAAGCAGGATAAAGTGACAGACAGTGCCTGTGGGGTTCCTTTGGCAAAGTCCCACTGAAAAAGTAACATTTGCTCTGGAGGCTAAATGAATTAAATGACAAGAAGCCAGACAGTAGAAGAACATTCCAGACAGAGAGAAAAGCAAATGCAGTGGCCCTAAGCTGGGACTGTTTGAGGAAAGAGAAAAACCACGGTGGCAGGAGGGTAGTGAGGAAAGAGAGTGGTACAAGGTGAGTCTTGATGGAAAGGTGATGCCCCAGCAAGTAGGACCAGCCTCGCAGGCCTTGCTAGAATTTGATCACAAGAGCTAGGTGAAGGCATTGGAGGATTTTTAAGCAGATAAGAGATGTGCTCCTGAATTCCATTTTAAAAAGAAAATCATTTTGGCTGTTGTGTGGAAAATTGATAAGAGGTGGGGTGGGAGTGGCCAGAGTTGTAATGGAGACACCAGTTAAGAGGATATTACAATACCTGAGATGAGAAGAATGGTGGCTGCAGTAGGGTGGTTACATGGTGACAGAGAAAAACAGGCATCCCAACGGACATGTCAAGCAAGAAACTACATATATGACCTGGAGTTCAGGGGAGAGCTTTGGGTTAGTGTCGTGAATGTGAAGGTCTTCAGCAAACCAATGGTAGATAAAGCCTTGGGGGCTGGGTTGTCACACAGGGAGATTATAGAGGGAAGAAAAAGTGGCCAGGACTGAGCTTTGGAATATTCCAACATTTAGAGGAAAAACAGTGAAGGAAAAGCCAGCAAAGGAGCAACCAGCGAATAAGGCAGAAAAGTGTGGTGTCCTGGTATCTGAGAGAATAACGTATGAGAAGGAAGGAGTGGTCAGTAAGTCAAATGTAGCGGAAATGAAGAGGGAGATGATTCTCTGAGTGCTAGGAGAGCTCAATGGATTTGATGATCTTGATAAGAGACTAAAACATGATGACAGTGGGCTGCAAACAGAGTTCAGCCTAAGGAATGTAGGGAATGATTTTAGGCAACCCTTCTGCAGTTTTATAGGAAAGATCAAAGAAATGAGATTTGGGTCAAAAATGTTTCTTTTAGTAACAAATCTAGCTACTAGCTACCATTTTTTTGCCTACTCACAATGTGCCAGGCACTCTGTGCTTTATCTCATTGACATTTTAATCCTTAAAATCTTATCAGATAGGTATTATAATTTACTATTTACATAGGAGTCAACTGAGGCAAAAAGATAACTGGCCCAAAACCTTGCAGCTAGTAAATTGAGGAGCCTACACTGGAAATCAGATCTCTCTCATTTCAGGGCCCCTAGTTTCCATGAAACTGTAATGGCTACACGCCTACACTCTCAACCGTATTCTCCATCTGAATGTGTGTAAAGCTCCAGCTATTAGTTAATAAATTCTTTATCTGTATGAAACATATCTGATCCCCACTCACCCTGGCTAATGATCTCATATAAGGGTCACTTCATACAAATCAGTATGAATGGTGGCTCACCAAGGACACACCTTCCTTCCTTCTCTATGCTCTGCAATCCTTAGCACTTGCTTCATCTTTAGGTTGGTTTCCCTCAGGCACACTGGATACTTTCTGGTGTAAAAATGCCAAATGCTCCATTGTTTAAATGCAGAATAGATAGAAAACCTCTCTCTCAAGCATGGAATATAGCCACAGTCTGCTTGAGCCAGCTGAGGCCATGTCCACCCCTTCACCAGTCATCAGAGAATTGTCCAACATTGATTGGCTTAGATGAACCAGAACCTTTCTCTGGAGCTGAGGGTCAAGGGATAAAGTGTCAAAATCTGGTTCTATTCAGGAAGGATAGGAGATAGATGTTGGATAGAGAATACCGAGGCTTTGCCTACAGCTGCAATTTTGTATAAGTAAACTGTGAAGGACCAATTTACACGTGCCCTCCCCACAAGATCTTAGAAAACATAAAAACAGGCTGGAGAGTTATTAGAGACTTTGTTCTATTCCTTTATAGTGTTTCTGAATAAGGGATTCTCCTATTTGTTCCCAAGTTTATTTCTATCTGCTATTTTAAATGGGAACTACTAATACTACTTTTGTACCTAAGAAAGATAAGTTGATCCACTATTTAAATGGGATTTTTGTTTAACATAAGGTTTAAGATTGTGAATTACTAAAGGGAATAACTTTGTTTTCTATTGCTTTGGTGTTCTCTGCTTATACTCGGTAGTGAATAAAAATGGTTGGCTGACTTCCTCTTGCAAAACATTGAAAAACTTTCAACTGGAACTGTAAGATAACGTCACTAAATGTTGGGTCATCTCAACACATATACGTGCCACTAATCAGATACATATGGATCTAGGCAAATCAACAGAATTTAAGTGAAAAATAGAAAGTACGCCAATGGCAATCCTGAACAAAGATTTTTTTTTTAAAAAAGATTGTAAATGACACATCTAATCTATTAGTCTGCTTGTACATGAAGAATTCGGTCTATTTACATAAAGCTCATATTCTTGATATTATTTATTACATCTTACTTTATGTCTATTTTTATTGTATTTTTTGTCTTTGTTTTATTTCTATTGTTTATTAGTCCCCTCCCCCATCTCCTATTCTTTATTAATGTTACTGTAATTTTCCAATTCATAAATAGTCACTTTTTCTTTCCCAGGGTCACATCAAGCATCTTTTACTCAACTATTACACGAAAAGTAGGTACCAACTATTTTCTTTCCAACGAGGCATTGGTCTTTCATCTCTTTACTCCTTCAATGAGAAGAGTTCTTTAGAACACATTTTCTTCCAACACTCTTTTCCCCACCCCAAATGAGTCTTTACCCATGTTATCTCTCCTTCTTTCCTCGTGTTATATGCTTAGGTTGTACAGAGATTTAGTACTTTGTTTAGTGCCAGACTAGCATTATTTGTTTACAGTACATGCCCTCTATTCCAGGACCATTGTCTTAGCCCTTCCATTCTGTGGGATGATTATGCATTTAGATAGATGGGAAGACACATCATACTCCTTTGCTCCTCTCTATGTCCTGTTTCTTTATCTTCCCTTGTCTTGCATTTTCTGTTCTGATAAATTTCATTTTGGTTATCATCTCTTCTGAAGTACTTTCTGCAGATTTGATGAATAGATGAATCTCAGAAACTAATAAGCAAAAGAAGCCAGACACAAATAATACATGCTGGATGATTTCATGTATAGAAATTCAAGAACAAACAAAGCTGATATATGTGATAGCTATTAGAATAATGGTTACTTTGGGGAGAGGAATGAGGACGCCTACTGGGGTGCTGGAAAAGTCTGTTTCTATATTGTGGTTATACTGTTTATACATATGTGAAAGTCATTAAGCTGTATGCTTAAGATTTTTGCACTTTACTATATGTGACATATACCTCAATAAAAAGAAAAAGTTTAAAGGGGATGAAAAATATTAATAAATTAATAACTGTGGAAGAAAATTATAAAAGAGGACCAAGAATAAGCTTCCCCTCGCCCCACCCATTAAAAATCACCAGACCAAAAACTGTTAAAGGCAATTTCTAGCAAAACTTTCAGGAACAATTTTATTTAATGCTATTTAAAATGTAATGATTTCTTAAAATGGAGAAAAGTTCCCCAATCATTCTGCAACATGAAAAAATGACCTTATATTTTTGCTCTTATATTGGCCAAAATAAAGAAGCATTAAGTACCCACATTCTAAAGAAAGCTGCAAACAGTTGGAGACATCTGGGCTCAGAGAGACTGACCTACCTTTGCTAAATCAATCCCGTCTCTTTCCACTTTGGGGTGTTAGAACCAGGGAAAAGCTGAAAAGCCAACTAAGCCTCCTTACTCCCACACTCTAACCCCCATCTCCCTACTCCCTGTCCCCAGCCCCAGGGCCCTTTAGCTACAGGTTAAGCTTGATCTGGACAGAGGGAAATAGATTCAAACAATTAACAATGTACCCTGTGAGCTTAAGTTATTAGGATTCATAATACCCAATTATAATTTCTATCAAAGAGTGGTCACCATGCAAATAAGTCAAAATCCATGAAAATATCTTTTATTAAAATATATTTAAAAGCTAGAAATTCATTGGAAAGCATAACATAACCAAATGCATGTTACTCTCTTACAGATGATACACATGAATTTTAAGGAAAAGATCAGTGAGGTAAAATTCGTTGATGTCAATGCAAGTTCCTCCTATTACAGAAAAAGCATTTTCTGTAATACACTTAACATTTCTTCACTAAGGGTCCACTTTCACTCTTTCTCTTTGATCTCTGTGTAAATGAAATTTGTGAAGCAATCATTGCATTTGCTGGAGCTGAAGGTCTGTTTGCATTTTCACTTATTGCCTCATTTCTGGGGTTCTGTATTCAGGCATATGGAGAGAAAAAGCTAATAGAGCAGCAGGCCTTGGTCTGAAATCAGCACTTACAGTATCAACCCACACAGAAACAGATTTTTTTGTAAGGTTGAATGGGGCTGATACAATACTAGATTGTCCTGCTGTGTGGAAGCTACGGGAATGCAGCTAATAGGACTCACACAGGTCCCAGGGACCCATCTAGCATTTGCAGCAAGAATCTGATGAAAAAGCGTGATCTAGGGTGCTATAGGTAAGATAACACAATAGGTAAATGTGTGTGTATATGGGTGTGTGTGTATGGGTGTGTGTGTGTGTGTGTGTGTGTGTGTGTGCATGGGAGGCAAATTAACCATTAACACATACACTGGCTCAATAAGTCCAGCTTCTCTTGCAAGTTCTAGCACTGTCTTGCAGTCCTTTTGGAAACATGCCCCATGTTTCCACCATACTCCTGCTGAGAGAAAATGACCCCAGGGACATGGGGGTGTGTGTGCTATTAAAGCCAATCAATGCCATTGTTAAATGGTATAAATGTTTCCATGCAGTTACCAACAGAAAGATAATTTTCTGTACAATATTACACAAATAAAACATACCTTTGAAACACACTGCAAATGTCAAAATGTTCCCTTGGAGTCCTTAGTCCTTAGACTTGTCTTTGTGATTTCTAACTCATTGAACATACGAGGAGCCAAACAGACATATTTTGCAGCTGGAAAGTACCACGGTAACTTCAGGTTGTTTCCTCTGGCCAAGGCCACCCTATGTTTTTTGGCTCTGTCCCCACTATCCTGACAGACAAAGGGAATGCACGGAGAATGTTTCATTTGGACTCAGGAGGGAAAAGTGGTGGTGAAAAGAGTTGATAACCATACAATGAGTAACCCATCAGCCAAATTAAGTGTGTGTGTGTGTGTGTGTGTGTGTGTGTGTGTGTAAACGAGAGAGAGAGAGAGAGAGAGAGAGAGAGAGAGAGAGAGAGAGAGAGAGAGAGAGAGACAGGGAGAGAAAAACCTACTCTAAGAGGAAAGAGTAAATAGTTCTAGCTAAAGTATAAACAACTGATAAATATGGTCTCACTGTAATGCCAAGTCTGCATATGTTATTTCTTTCGTAGGATTTGTAACTACTTCCTAAAGCTTCTTTATTTTTACCAAGAATAGGGTCTTAAGTTAAATGGAAAAGGCTATAATGCTGGAATATGGAATCTTGGGCTTACTGAGCTGGTAAAGAAGACTGCCCTCCTGGGAGCCTAGGGAAGTTACATGGTGTGGCTTTCCCTACACCCCTGAACATGCAACTACTAACTCCACTTTGTTTCAAGGTCTTTGCAGGATAGAGAGCTATGTGTGTCCCTCTGGTCCCTATACAAAGAATTAGAATGTCGGTTAATACACAATCCAACTCTTCAAAGCACCCATGTTAGATGCCGAAAATATCAAACATTGGGGTAGTTGAGGATGCAACCAGGGACAATCCCCAGGCCCTAACACATGTTCCTGGGGTGGGCATGTCACAATCAGCTCACAAGCCAAAATAGTTTGAGTTTGCACAGAGCTGGGGACAATAGGGAAGACCGGCCGGCTTGCCCACGCAAAGAAACTTGTGCGCGCTCCACATGTCCTTCCTCTGAACGGCTTGCAGACTGGGGGACATGAAGAATGTTAGCATTCATGCTAGACACTTGGAACTTGTCCCTCTCCCATGTGTATTTCTTGTCCGGTTGCATTAAAAAAACAAACAAAACAATGTAGGGTTGAAGAAGGACCTGAATGTTAGAGGGTGCCTTCCAGATAGAAGCATGGGAGCAGAGCCCCACATCCATGGGACTGTATCTGTCACGTTCGGCTTGCTCTCTGGGTTGTATCTATACCCTCACTAATGCAGCGTGACCAAACCCACATTCTGCCATGGGTGCCTCGTGGTCACATCGGAATGCTGCTTCTGAGGACTACTTCTGAGCATATCATGCTGCCCATGGTAATTCCATAAATGTACGGGATGATGAGATTCTACCGTATGCTGTTTCTTACCTCTTTTGTGTGGCTATGGTTTGTTTCCCCAGTAAGATCCTAAACAGGGACAACATATTATATGTCACTTGCCTTATAGTTTCTTACAGAGCACCACACACAGAGTGATCTGTGGAAACACTGAGTCCTTAATACTGGCCTGTGTGCACAAACAGATGGGCATTTTTCTATTTATGTTTATTTCTTCATTTATATTCTTCAATAAAGTGTGGCCTTTTCAACTTTCACCTGCAAACAATGACTGCTAGTGTCACACGCCAGCCCCTAGGTGGAATTAGTCTTCCTTAGTCCTGTTGGAGAGCTGCAAAAGACAATATATAATCAATTTTATATGATATTTTGATCATTCCTATCCTGTTACTGAGAATTACAACCAAAAAAACCAGAAACATTGTCCAGTCAATGATATAAATTTTCTCTCCTTCCTTATGTTTATCCATTTTCAAGACCACTTTCCATTTATTTAGTTCTCATTTCTGAGGAAACGTGGAAGACATATTTCCCTTGAGGTAGTTAGTCTGTTAGGAATGAATTATTCAGAGGGCAACCCGGCAATGTGTGGGCTTACATAGGTGACATGGCCATCCACCACTTTAAGGAAACACAGTATAAATAGATAAAGCAGTTAGCAGGTAATTACATGCATTAAAGAAAGATTTTCCACTTTCCAAGGGAGAATTATTGCAAGCTCCCACGTTGCACTGAACATGGATTTCAGCTTTTAAATTTTATTTGCATAAAACATTTTGTAACAGAGGCACACCTATAACAAGAATTTTTTCTACACCAGGATATGGAGGTGGGCTACACAGGCTCCTTAACTGGCTGGCAGCAGATATGCATTTCAAGGTTGTTTGGAAATGCCAGCTCTATACTGAAAACCCTACGTGAACAGCAATTAGAAAAACCAAACCTACAGATGAACATGATAAGGAGGGGGAGGAGCCTGAGAGAGAATCTTCCAGCCCTGGCCACTAATCCAGTGAGATGACATCTGCATTTCAAAGAGTGATGTCTGACCCGTCTACGACTGTGACCCATCAGGTTGTCCACCAAACAAAGTCTCGGTGTGCAGCTGGGCCTGGTCATTTGTTCTCACTCCTAGATCTTATCAGGCTTGTCTCCTTTTCCCATTAGAACTCCCCTTTCTCACTTTTAGCCACAATTTTCCTCTCCTCACAAATACCCAGAATAGGAAGGCCTTCATATGTCCTCTAACCCACTTATTTTCAAACTTTTTTTTAAATCAAGGAATCATTTCCTCAAATAAAGGCTCACCTAGAAACCCAAGATGTAAAACAGAGCCACCTGTATGTGCCCTGGTCGTGTTGCAGGACCAGCCGCCCACCTGCTGCACTAAATTGCCCCTGAGTAAGGACTTCAAGATAGAAATGCCACTCCCTTTCTATGTACAAATGAAGAAGCTGGAGGTTGGACTCTGTGTTTCTTAGTGAAGGTGTTGTTGGCATTTGGGCCCAGAGGCAGGCTTGACTGTGTACTGTTTGATTCTGGATCATCTATAGTCTATATAACCATGATTCTAGTAGATCATTTCTTGTTTGCTGTCCTCAGCAAACACCAAGGGGTTTAGAGCCAGAGGGACCCGGGTTTGATTCCTGCCTCCTCCGTTCCTCAGCTGTGTGACTATCAAAAGGAGACCTGGCTATTTTGAGCCTCAGTTTCCTCATTTATAAACTGGGAAGAAAGAAAACTTCACTTGCAGATTTCTTGGATGGATTCAATGCAAACAAATGCACATACATTTAGTGCTACCACTTGCTTATTAAACAGCTGCTGCCACTTTTAAGATTGTTACCAGCACCATTTCCTCACCTTGGTACAATTTGTTGGAATGAAGTAAATTCCCCTAAGTTAAGTTTCATAAAATTGTCACTTGGAAGTAGCTGAGCACCCTTATTCTAGATTCCTTGCTCAGAGTTTCCCCTCAGCTTTCAAGCTTGCCCAGGATGGTCAGCCCATTTTGGAAGGGAGGGATAGACTCCCCTCTTCTCCTGTAGATATCCCCACAGTCATCTGAGAGATCTTATTTCCCACTGATAGAGGGGTTGGCAAATTTCCAGACCTTGTAAAATGGGTTTTTACTAACAGTCTATCAAGTCTCCAGAGGGAAATATCATTTCTGAGACAGCCAGGATCCCTTTTTTACTGACAGTTTGAGCTGTGTGGTTGAAATCATTTTTGACAAGAAAAAAACAGGCTCAAATACAACAAAATCACAGACCGTCCACAGTGACCAATTTTCAAACTTCAAAATCTGCACTAGTGCTTAATTATGCCACACACACACACAAAATTTCCATGGAAGTTTGATGTAAATTTTTGTCTTTTGCACTCAGTACTCAAAAATAGTCTAACAATTTCAAAAATCACAGCTATTAAGTCAAACTAAACCAAACACATTGTTCTGAGATATTTGCCAAAAGTTCCAGCATACAATTTGCTTTGCTGGATCAATTCGTTTTTGCAAAGTTATATCTGTGTAGAGCATTTTGTTAGATGCCTGTTTAAAATCTACCCATCTGGTTAGTGTTTTAAATGAAATATACAGATGCTAAATATATATATATATATGAAAAAGTACACTTTATAAAAAAAATCGTTAAGACCCAATAAATCATAGCAATTCAATATTACCTTCCAAGTTGGGATTCTTCCAACAGATGAGACTCAGCAGCTCTTATTAATAGAAAGCTTTTGTGTGTTTCTGAGGAAATATCACCCAAGGAAAGACTGGCACAGATTCTCTTGCTACATTTCCTTGTTCTTTTTATTGTCAATGAAACAACAATTATTCAATTAATCTTGTCAACAAGTGGAGGCTGCTTTCATTTCAGTTATTTACTAATTACATTGGGTAGATCTTTAGATCCTTGAAAATGTTGTCCAATTGCAACAAACTACTAATGAAGCAAGACTTGGTTAATTAGGGAATAAGGGCAATTAGCTTGTCAGCAGTTAATTCCAACAGTCCCTAGAGAAATACTGCATTTAGGGATACGTATCACAGGAGCTATTGACCTCTAAACCTTCCTCCTTTTCTGTCACTGCTGTTTAATGGAAAGTCACTTATTTTGTCAGGCTAATAACTGAGGTAATGAAGTAGCCTATGGCTCCAGCTTGCTACTCTGTTTTTCTCTTGCTAATTTTAGAAAGTTTAAAAATAGATGAATGGGTCTATTTTGGACATCATTAAAAGAGGAAACCCAAGGTGGGACTTTACAGAATCCATTGAGCGCCTGCTGACCACCCCCAAAGGTATCTGGAGCTCATTAGTCTCCACAGAGCTTTCACTGCCAAAGAAAAGTTGGTTGCGAAAATTTTAAGTTAAAAGACTTTTATGAACCAAACCAGTTTTGTTTGAGGATTTGGTTTAATGCGATAAGGGAGGATGACTCTGAAAGATACTGTCTTATTTCCATGTTTAGTGACAGAAATTGCCTTTAAAAAGCAATGGAATTAGGTAATTCATTTGTAGCCTTTTCTGTGGGGGTGGGGTGGGTGAGTGAGGCTGAGATGGGGGTTACTTATAATAGATCTTAGAAAATATTTCAGGACAACTTGACAAGCTTGACTTTACCACAGAGTAAAAATTGAAGCCAGAATAATGTGATTGTTCTAATATTGGACCTTCCATTTTCAGTGTAAATTCTGTGTAGAACGTTCCCTCCACATTTAGACTGTGGCTGAATCTGACTGAGACTGATATATTTCACTGAGCCAATTTGCTGTTTCCTGTCTCCCCATTCCTGCAAAGACTGGGGCAGGACAGTGCAATCCTGCCTCTTGGAAGACCAGTTGCAAGCCATGGTCTGTCTTCCCCAGGGCATGTTTCAGAGTTTCACTTACCTCACCTTTACTTTTCTCCTTGGGAGCACTTCTAAGCTTCTAAACTCTTCTAAGCTTCTAAACTCTTCTAAGCTTAAACCTTTATAACAACTATAAGGCTATAAAATGAACATGAAAATGGACATGAAAATGGAGGCAAGTAGTCCCATCTCATCATGTAGTTTTACTGAAGTTTTTACCAATATTAGAGGTAGGTGTTGACCTTGTTGGAATTCAAGGAGTCCAGTATATAACATTCCCCTTTCCCCTCCTGAGTTCTGAACCTAATATGGAATAAGACAACAGGATAAGGTGGATAAGAGTCCATATCACCTTTATTTTAAGTTGATAGAGTTCAATTCAGATTTTACTATATTCTCAAGGGAAATTACATCAATATTTGAAAGAAATGAACAAAATGTAGCTGTTTCAAACTTCATATTAGAGAACATGGTTGTTATTGAAATATGGCTTCCATCACAGATAAGTGGCTTCCTAATAGGAATAGACCCAAGAATTAAAAAGACTTATCCCCCAGTGTCTGGACCACCAGAACCACATCATGTGGGAAAACTGCCGCTGTGCACCAAGGAGCGGAGCAGATGTGCTCTTGTTGGTGGCTGTGTGCTGGAGGGGAAAGAGTTGGCTTAACATGTCCAGCTTCTCTTTCCAAACTCAGTAATCAGATGAAGTCACTACTCCTCCAAGAGAGCAGTAAAGACGGGACAAGAATGCAAATGTGTTTCCCAAGTAGAAGTCCCTCCATTGGAGAAGGGAAGGTCTACTCCTTCTATCAGATGTTACAGACATAGGTTTTCATATGATTACATTTTGCTGATTCATTAAGAAATTAAGAGTACAGTAAAAATTGAATTGAACCTCATTAATTTAAAAATTATGGTGATTGGGAAGCAAAATTTAAAATAAATGCATGGAACCCCATCAAACTAGAAAGTTTTTTCACAGCAAAGGAAACCATCAACAGAACAAAAAAACCATCCTATTAAATGGGAGAAGATATTCACCAGTGATACATCTGATGAGAGGTTAATATCCAAAATTTATAAAAAACTCATACAACTCAACACATAAAAAACAAATAATCCAATTGAAAAATGGGCAGAGGACCCAAATAGACATTTCTCCAAAGAGGACATTCAGATGGTGGATAGACATATGAAAAGATGCTCAACATCACTAATCATCAGAGAAATGTAAATCAATACTGCAATGAGGTATCACCTCACATCTATCAGGTTGGCCATCATCAATAAATCAACAAACAACTGTTGACGAGGATGTGGAGAAAAGGGAACTCTTGTGTATGGTGGGCAGCATTGCAAATTGGTGCAGCCATTACCGAAAACAGTATGGAGGTCCCTCAAGAAATTAAAAATAGAACTACCTTATGATACAGCAATTCCACTTCTGGGTATTTATCCAAAGAAATCCAAAACATTAATTTGAAAAGATACATGCACCCCTATGTTTACTACAGCACTGTTTACAATAGCCAAAATATGGAAACAACCACAATGCCCATCAATAGACGATTGGATAAAGAAATTGTGGTACATTTATACAATTAAATATTACTCTTCCATAAAAAAGAATCAAATCTTACCATTTGTGACAATATGGATGGACCTAAAGGGTATTATGCTAAGTGAAATAAGTCAGGTTGAGAAAGGCAAATACCATGTGATCTCACTTGTATGTGGAATCTAAAGAACAAAATAAATGAACAAACAAAATAGAAACAGACCCATAGATACAAAGAACAAACTGATGGTTACTAGATGGGAGAAGGGATTGGGGGACTGGGTGAAAAAGGTGAAGGAATTAAGAAGTACAGATTGGTAGTTAAAAAAGAGTCATGAAGATGTAAAGTACCATATGGGGAATATAGTCAATAATATTGTAAAAACTACACATAGTGTCAGATGGGTACTAGACTTATCAGGGGATCACTTCATAAATTATATAAATGTCTAACCACTAAAATGTACACCTGAAACTAATACAAAATAATACTGAACATCAACTATAGTTTTAAAATATAGTCACAGGGATATAAAGTACAGCATATGGAATACAATCAATAACATTGCAGTAACTATGTACAGTGTCAGATGGCTAATAGACGTATTGGGGTTATCACTTTGTGAGGTATATAAATTCTAATCATTATGTTGTTTTGTACACTTGAAACTAACAAAAAATAAAAAGGTGATTGACAACTTTTGCATTGTCAATAAACAAAGAATCTATAAAACACATTAAGAATGTCTATAAAATTTTTGAGGGACTGTTTTGATTCTTTAAGAAAATGTAGTAATTTTATGATATTTCAAAGTAATCACTCAAATAAAAAAAAAGGACCCTGCTAATTATAAAATATTATGTGTTGAAATAGCTCACCTAAGAATACGTACTTTGTTTTCACCAGAACAGTGGAAACACTGAACAAAACGAACCCAATTATTTTTATTTTACTTCTTGATATGTGTGTATTGTACCAACATGCTCTCCCTTCAGCTTTATGATGAGTAAAGAAAAACTGAAAGAAAAGGAACTATGGGTTGCCCTATCCTTCTATGCCATCTCTTTCAGCATGTGAGTGACTAAACAGGGGAGTAATACAAGAGAAGATACGATAGGGTTCCCTGGTTTTTTGTATTTCGTAGGACACTACGGCTTTCCTCCTACGTTTGAAACAAATTCTGGTTTGAATAGAAAGTGTGGTCTTTTGGGGCTGTTAGAGTACCCCGTCTTCTATCTTGGCTACTCAGTCCTAGATGTAACATGCTTGCTGTGTACTTGCTTTGGATTTTGCTGAACTCCCATGTATCATGGGTTCACCAAAATTTTGTACCCATGGGGCATTTCGAATACTATCTGAAAACAGGCAGCTAAGAACAGTGGGAGTTATACATACCTCCTCTGCTCAAATGCATGCTTTTTTGGCCCGTCAGACTTCATGTATGAAATACAAGTTCAAAGATAACATTACTAAGAATTTCAAAAATAGAGACAGCAGAGAAATAGACCAAGTAGCGGGCACAAGGCCCTGTGCAATAGCACAGGTCACGTGCCCAGGAAACCAGCCCTGGGTAGAGGGTTGGACCTAAGGGAACTCAGGCCAGAGTTTAACAGCAGGAAAGGATGAATCCAGGATAGTGGACTGAAAGGGAGAGACAGGGAGTGGAACAACCCCTTTATCTTTTTTCCAGGCAATTGCTTTCGTTTTTGCCAGAAGATGAGAGTACCAACTACAATGGGTCTTGTACCGATAGAACACCAGGCTGCAAGCTGTTGCTGGCAAGAGTTAGGGGCGGCTTGCCCTCAATTAATAATAGAAAGTAATTCTTCTTAAGTTGTTTTTCAGAGTTTTATGGACCCAATTTATTCTTTGTGCTAAATTATGCTCCAATAAGCACGAAAGTATGTGAGTTTTTGCTGCATTTCTGTGGGCATCTGGCAACAACCAGTCTGGTTAAATAAAAGTTTATTATAATTTTTCAACTGATTTAGTAAAATTGGTATAAATACGTAGGTTTGGTAAATTAAACTACTTTGAGAGTCCTTTAAACCCATTACATGTGTGACCACTTTAGAGTTTACGAAGGGCTTTTACCTATGGAATCCCCATAATAACCCTGTGAGGTAGAATAGGCAGATATTATTATCCCTCTGTACAGCCATGTTTACCAGGCCTCTGAATTGGATTGCCTGAACTTTTATCCGTTTGTGGGCCTCAGGTGATGTGTAAAGTGGAAGCACTTGATGAAAGGGAAATCACACCATAAGCTAGACAATAAATGGCCTAGTGTGACCGGACACTAAAAGATGAACTGGGCCAATTGGATGTATCTCTCAGCAGAGATAAGGTAATCTGTCCAATAAAGACCTCTTCATACAGCTCATACTGAGTCTCCACATTTCTAAAATAGATCTATTGAGACATTTTCTCCAATTGTCCCTTTCTAGGTCTTCTCCATCTTAGTAAAAGGCACTTCCATCCACTTATTTGCTCAGCCAAAACCCGAGGAGTCAGCCTTGAGTCCTCCTTTTCCCTCCCTCTAATCTCTCAGCAAGTCCTGACGGTTCTATTAATAGCTTCGGTCTATCTGCTAGGGCCCACTCTCTGGTCCAGGGTAAAATCCTTTTTTGTCTAATTTTGCAAGAGCCTCAAAACTGGTCTTCCTGCTTCCATTCTTGCTGGATTATAATCCATTTTCTACCCAATAGCCATTGTGAGCTTTATAAAATGTAAATCAAACCATGTCATTTTATATTTTAAAATTATTAAAGTTTCTTCATAGTTCAAGACCTCATTGCCCTGATTTCCAAGGCTCTGCGTGATCTGGAATTGTCATCCCCCTCCAACCTGACTCATACCAATCCCTTCAGCCACACTGGCCTTCTGTTAGTACCTGGAGTCCATCAAACTCTCTCTACCTCAGGGCCTTTGCACTTGCTAGTCTTTCTACTTAGAATGTTCTCCTGCCAACTCTTTGCAATAAGATACCACTTCATACCCACTAGGATGGCTATGAAAAAAACCAAAACAAAAACAGCAAACAGCAAATAAGTGTTGGTGAGGATGTGGAGCGATTGAACCCTTGTACCTTGCTGATGGGAATGTAAAATGGTTCAGCTGTTGTGGAAAACAATTTGGTGATTCCTCTTAAAGTTAAACATAGAATTACCACATGATCCATCAATTCCACTCCTAGGTTTATACCCAAAATAATTGAAATCTTGTACTCAAGCAAATACATGTTCATAGCACACTAGTCACAAAACCAAAAGGTGGAAACGGCCCAAATACCCATCAGCTGATGAACTGATAAACAAAATGTGCTATATACAGGCAATGGAATATTATTCGGCCCTAAAAATGAAGTACTGATACATGCTGCAACTTGAATGAATCAGAAAACATACTAAGTAAAAGAAGCCAAACACAAAAGATCACATACTGTGTGATTCCACGTATATGAAATACCTAGAAGAGGTAAATCCATAGAGACAGAAAGGAGATTGATGGTTGCCAGGGGCTGGCAGGAGAGGGGAATGGGAGCAGCTATTCAATGGGTATGGGTTTTCCTTTGGAGTTGATGAAAATGTTTTGGAACTGGATAAAGTTTCACAAACTAGATAAAGTGCACAACACTGTGAATGTTCTAAGTGCCATTCAGTTGTTAATTTTAAAGTAATTAATTTTATGCTATGTAAATCTCATTTCAAAAAATATGAAAACAAAATGACTGTTTCCATAAAGGTATTATCATTACAGCCTTTCCTAAGTAATCGCTCCTATTTTGTACTCCCATAGCATATGTTTCCTCTATCATAACATGCTATTCCATGCGTTCTATTTTGTTTTATAAACACATCTACTACAGAGGTCAGTAAACTATAGCCTACAGGCCAAATTTGACTCATTGCTTCTTTTTATGTGGCCCACAGCTAAGACTGGTTTTTATATCTTTAAATGGTTGATAAAAGCAAGAATAATATTGCGTAACACATGGAAATAATATGAAATTTAAACATCAATGTCCATAAAGTTTTATTAGAACATGGTCACTCTCATACTTTTATGTATTGTTTATGTATGACTGCTTTCATTCTACGATAGCAGAGTTGAGTAACTGCAACAGAGATTATGGCCTGCAAAGCTAAAAATATTTGTCATCTGCCCCTTTACAAAAAGATGTTGTTGGTCCCCAGTCTACTAGATTACGAGTTTCTAAGGGGAAATTAATCTCTCAAGCACCCAGCGTGATAATTTGTATACTAGTATTCTAGAGTTTTGACACGTGTCTCTTGCTTTAACACCACTGTAAATTTTTTAGTATTCAAATGTGTTTCACAGGATTCTGCTTCTATTTGCTAATAAAATTGAAAGCACTGCTTTCTTTATATTTCTACAGTTTGACACTCGCCTTGTTTGATATTTAACGTATGAATTCTATAAAAGAACTTTTTTAGCATAAGAATTTATCATATCAAAAAAAGAAGTAATTCTGTAGTCTTTTAAAAACATATAAAATAGATGTTCATGTTGAAATCTTAAAAATTACATTAATGTACCATTCAAACTTTAAATGTCAGTACATAGAACTATGTTAGTTTTCTAGCATAGAAATAAATTAAGGATGAAAAAGTTCTAATCCCTGGCATTGCCTCCCTTGAGGATAAATTCACAACTAGTAAAAGATTCCACTTTAAAAACGTTTATATTTAATATTTAATTTATTGAAACAAATAGAATTCTATATTTAGTTTTACAAAGTCAGATACCACCTGTAGTCACAAAAATATAGGTAAAAATGTAAACACTAAACATTCCCAGAGTAGATTTGGGTGTGGTGTCGGGGCAGAAACTAGACTTTTTTTCCTTGATCATTAGATAACAAATGAACCAGACTCTTCGTGAGATAAAATGGTACTAAGCAGAAATCACTTAAGTTTCTCAGACATCTTTCCAGCAAAATTTCTTCTTTCTCTGACTTTTAATATATTTCATTTCTTACATCTGTTTTGCTCAGATTGTCTAGATTGAGTGGGGCTGTCAGTAAAATCAAGCAAGAAATCAATTCAGTGGCATTGATGACATGTGAAGAGTAGCTTATTGGGAGTACAGAGATCGTAACATGAAGTCAAGAGTGCTTGGGCCTGTCTTTTCACCTTTCATCATCCATGATGAAGAAGAGGACACCATGCTTCCTGAGGGTCTTCCATTCTCACATTCTGAGAGGCTAAAAAATAAGCTAGATTTATTTCTCACCTTCATGATTGACATGTTATTGAACAAATTTAGATGAATCACATTTTTTGTAATAACATAGAGATTGAGGCCTTTGTCTTTCTTCTTTCTCAAATACTCTATGTGCACCTACTAGTGTAGTAGACCTATGTTTAATGAGACAGTATGAAAGAGTTTTCAAAGGGTGAAAAAGATGTATAAATGCAATTTACTATTGTTATTATTAAATAAAATCAGGCAATGTTAGAGCTAGAAGGTTCTAGAGTTCACCTACAAAACATTTTCATTTCACAGATGAGAAAATTGGATGAGCTCCAATGAGGTAAAGTGCTGGAGATTCAAGCTTTTCCATGACGTCATGCTGCTCCATTTATTGCTAATAATTATATTCCAAATCCTTGCTGTTCCTGAAATATTTGCCTATATTAGTTTCCTCAATTATCATTTTTTTCAAGTAACATTCTATTTTCTCACACTCTTACTTTTTTATTCCCATGGCTTGATTTCAACCTAGTCTCTGTGTCTGCAAAACATTGCATTCTATGGTTAGGTTTATCAAACATTGATATCTAAGTAGTGTGTTTATATTTCATCCAAGCATAAGAAGTATAGCTCATTAGAATTCAGGGCTAATAGTATAAAATGAAGAAAAAGAAACAAAGATGAAACGGGGAAATTTTTGCCTTATCTGGACCATTTTTATGTCAGATTCTTCTTCAAACCCATGATTTTATAAAAGGACATAAATTAATCTGTCAAATTATATCTTGTTAACCAAAAAAATCAGCAATAATAGTAAGATACTTCTGGCAAGAGTCCATTCACTCAATCATTCAATAAACATTTATGGAACCCTATAAATAGCAGGGCATCGCAGGAGACCCTGACTAAAAGGAAAAGATTGAGTCCCTTCCTTCCTAGGAAGGAATTTAAGAACTAATAATAATAACTCACATT
The DNA here is from genome assembly GCF_057876585.1 of Rhinolophus sinicus. NCBI lineage: Eukaryota > Metazoa > Chordata > Mammalia > Chiroptera > Rhinolophidae > Rhinolophus > Rhinolophus sinicus. Next base: position 30,571,132 of record NC_142504.1, read on the forward strand.
TACTGAGTCCTTACTATGTGCCATGCCTCATGCTAAGTATCTTACATGAATTATCTTCTATGATCTTTACGACAATATGTTATATCGTATTATATTGATGTCTAGTTTAAATGAGATCCTCAAAAAGCTTCTAGGACAATGCCTAGAGCATATTAGATTTTCACAAAAGATTAATTTCCTCCCTGTCCTCCTTTTATTTCACAGAAGATATCACCATCTTTCTTTCTAGAAATATATCCCAGATAGTAGTGGATTTCTAGAGCTGACTGAATAATGCAATTAAAAAACAAAACAGAAAAAAAAACCCTGCTGATTGAATGTAAGAAATATCCCCAGATCCAAGGTGCAGTTTAGAAGAGTGGAATGAAGCTCAGCTGAAGACAGAAATGAAACAAATGCTCATCTGAAGGAGCCAGGGATTGGTGCACACAAGAGATGCTTGGAGATGGGAGGTAAACACAAAGGTTCTGCCATAAAGGGTTGAGACAAGAGGTCTGGGCTCTGCTTAGTCATGTAACGGCTCATGCAATTGGGGGAGGCCCAGGTCCAAGGAACACACTGAAGGAAGTGTGGGCAGAGGCACAAATGACAGATTGGAGCCTGTCTCATGATGCCCCAGCTTAGAGCCTTCAGAGCGTGGCTTCCAGAACCACAACAACCAACACTTTCCACAGAGATGGGGAGGAAGTTGCTAGAACAAACACTATCCTGAAACTTGCCCCAAATCTGAACCTAATCAAACCCCAATGTTTTTTTGAGGTTAGAAAAGGCCTGGCTTAGCATTTTTAAAACAATATCTATTTGCCTTTTGTCTCTTGTTTGTAGCCAGAAGTGAAAGTTCTAAAAACCCATTAAAAGCTGGGTTTTATTTTATATTTATTTCTTTACTATATGCTTTGCTTAGCCAAAACCAGAAAATGCTGGAATGGCATAAATTCATTCTCCTGAGATAGCCAGATCAAAGTCCTTTGGAATTGCCTTGGCTAAGCAACTGAATTTTTCCATTCTTATCCAAACCAATGCTTCAATCCCTTGCAATTTACTCATATGCATCCACCTTCTCAAGTGTTCTGAGGCATTTCTTCCAGCACACACGTTGGCCTTCAAAGGCTAACAAGCAATGTGTGCTGGCAAAAGCTGTGTTTTCAAGTTTATACCTCCCAACCATCATCCAACAAAGAGCACAAGAACTTCTGGCAACTTTGTCCACGCCATATATTCCATACAGAGGGAAAATATAGGAAAGGCAATGTCAAAAACCTTCTTGCATAGAGATTTATTATTTGCAATGAATTTTGCAATTTTACACTGCTCAATTATCCTCCCTCTTAAGTATAGAAATCGCTTTGGCCAAGTAAAATTTTAAGGCAGCTCATGTCATCCAACCAGCAAATTTACTGGAAAACTAGTCTTGTTCTTTTCTTAAGGCCTTAGAGAGATAGATGTCCCTTTTTTCTTCGGGGGGAGGGGTGTCACCAAATTTGCCCTATCAGAAAATTTGCATTTTTATTGGGTAACCCACAATCTACATTTATCACCCTATAGGTGACCCTTATTCAAAATTACTTTGATCCATAGATATATTACCTTTCAGGAAATTATGAAGAGTATAATATGTTATGTGCCACAATCTTAATTTTGTCTTCCTAAAAAAAACACATCAGTTTATCCATAGTAGATTTTTGTCACAATAATTTTTATCTTGATTTTCTTTTTTCCATGAGCTACAACAGCAAACTAGAGTCTGTTTTACCAAAAAAATCAACTATACAAGGGATTCTTTAGCTTCATAAACCCCCACCTGCTTCTTCTTTTCATGTAATTTGCCTTTGTTCAGTTATTTTGCACCACCCCTGGAGTGTTTTCAAATATATTTCAAACCCCCAAGCAACCCCATTTCAGCTGATTGACTTTGGAGAACTCTAATGCCGGCTAGGCATTTTGCTGCAGCCCCATTTAGACTCAGCAGGAAGAGCAGATTTAAAAGGCAGATTATGTTTTTAGCTTTTAAAAAACTGCTTTATTAGAGAGGCTAAAAGCCACAGTGGTGGTAAGCTGAATTCTTTTGAAATACAAGCAACTTTAAGACATCTAGGGAGCAGTTCCTCGCCTATGGGGCTCCTCCCTTTAGGTTTCAACGATGGCAGGGACCAGCTGGCTCCAGGCATTTTTCTTAAGGGCCTTTGGGGCTCCAACAACAGAATCCATAAAAGCACCAAAGAGATTTCATTTAAGAGTCGGAGACCTTTGAAAAGTAGCTCACCAAGGTTCCCACCCCTGGACTTCTGGCAGTCCATTTCGTGTGAAAGGGTTGGTTACATACTGGCCTCCATTAATTGTAGGGGTTGGCCAAGGGACAGTAGGTAGAGTACCACGGTGAGGGTGTGAAAAGCCACTTAGAGAAGAAAATACCTGCAGCCCTGATTCTTATGGCAGGCAGCTAGGAGTCTAAATGGGTAGGTAAGTAGAGATGATAGATGATAGATAGATATATAGATGATAGACAGACAGACAGACAGACAGACAGATAGATAGATCGATGCCACAGCAGTGGCTCCTACTTCAAATGTCATCTTAAAACATGTGTCACAGGCCATCAATGCTTTTCCTTTCACTTATTTGGGGCTCTGTTTGAACTAAACCAGGAATTGGTTGTAAACTGGTTGAAGGTCAATGAAATGAAGGTGGGCATAATGAGGATTCTAGAAAATCAGTGAGATACCATATGGAAGGTTTTGTTTAGAGGTTTTGAGATGAAATGAACACTACTGGGTTTCGAGAATGTTTATAGAGAAAGTGCACTAAGAAGCAGGCTGGATCCTATGTAAAGGCAAGATACAGGCTTAAACTCGAGATCTAATTAATCCGAAAAGGCAAACATATGGCATCTGTGCTGCCATCCACTCCCTCTGTGCTCAAAGTGAACATTAGTAACTAATCACAGCTTTTGTGCCAAGCCTAGCCACGGCCTTAGCATCCTTCTCAGCAGGCGGCTGCAATCATGGATTAGATAGGGGGCATTCCTAAAGATGTACATGGATCAGTGGAGAACCCAACACAAATTCCCATGGGTGGGGCGAGAGGTGACAGAATTGAGGGGAGCTGGCAGGGTGGGGAGTAGCAGAACGTCAAGTGCATGCCCCATTGGAACAGGGCAGCAGGTACTCAGCTTCAGATGTTACCCCACAGGAATCTGGGAACATAGTCACCAGATTTTTCAAAAGTAAATAGAAATCCAATTATGACTTGGAATCTCTTGATTTTTTAAATGTTGGATCCAAAAAGAGGGGGGAAATTAAAGTTGTGTGGGCCAAACCAAATACTTAAGTAGAAAAAAATAAATAAAAATACACCTGCAGGCTAATGTAGCCTCCAGGCTTAGAAGAATTGAAGACAAAGATTCCAGTTTGCTCTTATCTTGCCTGAACTACCTTGCTACCATCCACAGCTTAAAAACCAAAGTAAACCATCTCACTAGGGCTTGAAGAGGGCATGTGACAAATTGCAGAAAATTATAGCCAGCGTTTTGTGGTTGCTGATCTCCACTGAGTTACACACTAGCAGAGTCCTGAAAAAAAGGGCAAACTTCAAAGATCAAAGTTTCCACAGCTGCAGAGGGGACCATTCAACCAGCTTGCTTTTGTCCAGATCCTCCCCTACCCCAGCCCCTTTTTGTCAATCACAAAGCAGTTGTCTCAAGCTCAGATTCTGACTGTCAGAGGCTAATGACATTGTCAAAAGCCCTTTGCTTGTGGCTTATTTCAGTGTTCCAACCTTCCCGGTCTTGGTCTCCCTTTGGGCTGTTTACATACAATTTCCTTCTGGGTGGAACTTTGTTTTTCCTTTCCTTCTTTTGAGGCTGTTGTTTTTTCTTAAAATAGGAGGTCATTTCAGGCAGAAATGTGTTTTCGTCTCCTTGCTTCCTCTATGGCTGGGACTGGGGCCCTTTTGGAAAGAAGGAAATTTCCACTTTGTTTACAAGGAGGGATTGGTTTTCTTTGGATGCCCCGTTAATTTGCTGGGTAGGGAGTTTGGAGTTCCTAGGATTATCTAAGGAGATCAAGAAAGTCATTTTAAAGGCATTTCTTTGATTTTTTTTTTTAAAAAATGTTTTACACTCTGTTTTTCTTCTTCTTTTTCTTTAACCAGTTCGCGTTTTTCCAGTGAATCTTAGCTTCCCATATGTCTGTCCCTGCATTTCAGCTCTCCACATTGTCTTCCCAAGATCTTTCAGCTTTCATTGTCAATCTGGATAATTCAACCAACATCCTGGACCAATTCCAGCATGAGTCATAGTTTTTATACTTTGGGTTGGAAAAGTAATTTTCCCCTACCCTTTAAAATGCAGCCATGACCCATTACTGTTACTGGAAAAGACAGACTCGATCGTGCATGCCTTTCTGCAGCCCATCCTCCCATCTTCACAGGCTATGTCTGTCAAGCCATCCATCACCCACATCAAATAATGTCAATATGCACCCAGACAGGTGTGAACTGTTCTAGGCACCATCGGAAGTTTACCCTGGTCTCTGGAAGAATAGATTCTATGATAAAACATTCACTGAAAAAAAAGTTTCCAGTTCTTCCAAAGCCAAACAGAATTAAATTTTTCTAGGTAAACCTGGTGATGACTTTGGTAGATGTGATGCAAAAGAAATATTAATTTTAAAATAATTTATTCATGGCCACTTGCAATATGTGATTTACTTAAAGGACCACATTCACTAAAAATAATACCCCAAAACCTCAATTAAATGGATTCAATTGATCAGATCTCAATTTTGATTGTGCAGTTCCATTCCATTCCATTCCATAAATGCTTATTGTTTATTCTAACACTGAGAACAAAGGTAAATAATGAAAAGTAAGGCAGGAAATATGTGACCCAAGCATGTTAAGATGGAGGTTAGGACCATGGAGTTGGAGTCAGGCAGATGTGGGATGGGTTTTCAACCACATTGATACTAGCTGACTGGCCCCAGACAAGTTACTCTCTATGTCTATTCTTCAGTTTTCTCATCTGTAAAATAAGGATAATAATAGTACCTGCTTCGTATAGAGTTGTTGTGGATTTAAAAAATTAAAGACACAGTAAGTGCTCATCACAACCAGCCCAGCAATAATTCTAACCTTTATAGGGCACTTACTCTGCATTAGTCACTGCTTTTACTTGAATAATTTGATGAAGTAGGTATTATTAGTATTATCCTCATTTTACAGATGAGGAAATTAGAGATTCAGAGAAGTTAACTAACTTATCCAGGGCCATAGAACTGCTAAGTAACCAAGCCAGGGTTCCAACCCAAGTGAACCGGCATTGAGCCTGAGCCCTTAACCACTACGTGGCTTTTATTATTAACATCTTTTTAATGTGTAAAGAGTCTTCATTATTCCAGATGGTGTCCACTCACAATAGCAGTTCTGTTCTCCATAAAATAACTCTCTCTCTCTCTCTCTCTCTCTCTCTCTCTCTCTCTCTCTCTTTCACACACACACACACACACACAGAGGCAGATTTGATTACCATCACTAGGTCAGAAGGGTAACATGTATTTTTAAAATATATTTTCTATAATATAAAAAGAGAAAGGGGATTCTAATGTATTTTTGCTTTTAAGTAACCAAGAATTAATTACTTAACACCTCTTGTTCTTCATAGCATTCTGGTTAACTGAGATTTTTCTGTATAATAAAATGAATTTGAATTTTCAAATCCAAAAATTTGAAATTTTAGTCAAATAGCTTTAATTTCAAAAGGTACAAATGCTTTGATTTATCTAGTTTCTAAAGAAGCAAATGTTTTAAAGCACATTTTTGGTGAAAGTCCAGGTAATATTTTCATTATTCTGAGACATGAAATTTGAAGAACTGGAGGTAGTAGGAGGGTATGACATCAGAAACAGAAATATAAAACAGGGCCAAAAGTTTGTCACAGTGAAAAAATCTAATAATCAAGAAAATAAATATCATAGGATATCTTTGCCTATTTATAACATACGCTGTCCTCAAATAGAGCTTACATTTATTTTATATTTTACTTCACCATGTATGACTTCATTTGATTTGCATAGGAAAAATATATTTAATATTAGATGAGGTAGACAGTAGAAATAGTATCAATTCATTTTGTGTAGGAAGAAACTGAGGCTCAGAGAGCCAGTGGCTTGACCTAAGTCATACAGCTGGTTAGTCGCAGAGCCAGGACTTATCATTTCCTACTATTTCTACTAAATTACAATTCCCAGTGGCACTTTTGCTAAGCTTAGTTTGACAGTTTACTTAGACCAAAATGGCTGTTCCCCAAGGGTTGGGAATCAGGAATGATTTCTGTGGGGGAAAGTCCAGAAAAACAGGTAGTAATGCATATGGGTACACCCTCCCAAACCACCTCAGAAGGCCCTAGGCAGTGTTGGAAGAAAATAGTTCATTGGCAGAAGAGGGAGAAGTTTCAAAGAGCAAATTTCCCAATTTTCCCACATCTGGCTATGCTCATCCCACATTTTACTTTGTGTTAAAACTACTGGCTCTTTAGTCAAACTCCACAGATTGAATCCTGGCTCCAACATTCACTAACCTCTTTTTGCTTCATTTCCTTGTTGGTAGAGTGAAATTCATAATAGTACTGATTTTGTAGGGTTGGTGTGAGAATTCAACAAGATCCCATGTAAAAGATTTAGCATTTTAACTGACTCGTGGTAAGTACTTAATAAACATCAACTATTATCATCATGATTATTTCATGTGGAGATATAAGTGGCAGAGCCAGGATTTGAACCTAGCCACCAAACTCTAGAGACCAATTTCTTAACTACAATCCCAACTGCCTTTGTACTGGCTCTATCTGTCCATCTGGAAAGCACTTTTTCTAGGTACTCATCGCCATGGCTCCCTTCCTTTCTCCATTCAGGACCCTGCTCAAACGTCACTACCTCTGAATGACCTTTCCTGGCTGTCTGATCTAAAACAGTACTCCTGTGACTCTCTATGTCTTTAATCTGCTTCATTTTTTTCTCATAGCATTCACAGCAACTTCATACAATATTGAATATTTATTTGATTATTCATGGGTTGCTTTCTCCATCATTAGAAAACAAGCTCCATGAAGGTAGGAGCTTGAGTGGGCTCACGTTCATAGCCTTATTACCTAGAACACGTTCAATTGGTTGCCACGTAAATGTCTAAATTAATAAGGAAAACACTTGCAGCAGCTGACGTATTGAACCACTATCAACAGAGGAGCCAGAACATGGATAAGATCTGGTTCCTACTCTTACGGGGCTGGCACCTTAGCTAGAAAGGGGCTCTGGGAAGGTTGATAGAAACACACCTAACCACCATGAGAGCGTCCCAAGATTGAATGAGTGGTACCAAACTTCTGGGCACTCCCACCCTGATTTTTATCTTCTTGCTAAGGTGCTAACTTTTCCACCAAGTCAATCTGACAGTCTAAACTTCCCTAATGCAATGTTCTAGACACAAATCTCATAAAACCACATGATACACTTTCAGAAAGCTATTTCAAGAGAGTTTAAATGCTCAACCCCACTATCTCTATGAAATCAGACATACCATTTTCTTGAAGGTGAGATTCCCCAGAGAGTCGCAGAGAAAGTATATTGAGTTCTACTCAAAGCACGTTTCTTCTCAGTATAATCTACTCCCAAGAGTAAAGTGGGGAAGTAGATACTTTACAATTGCTAAAAATCTTGGGAGAGTAAAAAGCAAAATAGGCACTCAGCCTCATTCAGCCCAAACTACTGAACTGTGTCTCCTGTGAGTGAGTCATTAATCAATCCCATTAAGTTATTATTCTTTGCCAAGCTAAGAAAACACAACCCAAACAGTAGCAAACATTTCCTTCCCTTGCCATTTACCCCTAAGTATGAAGAGCAGCCTTCTAAAAACTTCAGTCTTCCAGAGATTAGCAGGTCTGCAAAATGTCCATTGGATTTGCCCAGAGAGAAAATGTGCCAGATTTGATGAAGTGAAAGAACACTGCTTGATTCTGACCACTCACACTCAAAATGATTTCCATAGCCCAGATAAAGCAATGCAGAGCCACACAGGATGGCATGACGGAAATAAAACAAATCATGTACAACGTGATTTTCCTCTGAGCTGTGTTCTAAGCTGTCCCATGGTGGATAGTTGTTAGCTAACACAGAACAGACCCTAGGCTTCTGAATAGCAAATCCTTTTATGACAAATGACACTGTGTGAGTGTGTGTGTGTGTGTGTGTGTGTGTGTGTGTGTGTATTAATGAATGGAGAGCACAGGAAAATGGCATGATATAATGCAACCATCAATGGTTACAGCTGAGGAAGGCTGTACTGTACTTCATCAAAGAGACTCACCTTGATCGGGTGTGATAGACCGAAGGGATAAATGGTCACTGGGGCAGTCAAATCCATAAAAACAAAGGAATGGCAAGTGCCCAGTGTGACTTATTTAAAGGGCAACACAATGGGACACAATTTATCAAGTGCCTGATATGTGCTACATTATGGGATAAGAGTTAAAGAGATAAAGATGCCCAAGACACATACCTCCTGCCAAGAAAGAGGAAATTGTTAACTTAAATGTGACCTCATTTAATTTTGTTCTCATAAAAATCTAGTAGGGTAGACAGAGCAGGTTCTGTAAACCCCATTTTACAGGTAAGGAAACTAAGGCTCAAAGTGATAAGCGATGTGCCCAAGTCTTAACATTGATTGAGGTCTGCAGCTGGGACTTGACTGTGAGTCCTGGGTGCTTACTACGGTATAACCCTGCAGCAGGCTCCATCTTTAGACAACTGTGGAAAAGAAGTCTTCCTTTAAACCTAATCCTTAGGTATATTAGAATCTGACTGACAACTCTAAACTTTTAATCACTTCCATAGATCACTGCAAACATTACTGAACTTTCATTCATAAAACCACAATATGCCCACATGACCACAATAGCCAGTTGACCTCAAAACAGAAGCTCTGCATCCACTCACGGTACGATTCGGGAGTCAAGGATGGCAGTCTGGATCCGCGGTGCCCAGGAAGATCAGAGGGGCCTGAAATTCTGACTTTGCTCTGGGTTGGATCCTAAATAGTTGTGAGTGGCCCAGACTTAGTACATTTACTCTCTGGTTTACAGTTGGGTCTGTCCTTCAGCTCCTTCACCTGGCTTCCTTTCAGCTTTTACTGTCCTTTTGGTTTAAATTTCATTTCCTGACATTTTTGATCACCAAGTATTGTGCCTTCATCATTGCAATCACAGTAGCACCCTTGTCTCTGCCTCTGTTTCTGATCAAACAATGTTTCCTACCTTGTATTATTGTTATTTATATATATTTTACTGCCACTTCTGAACTTAAAAGCCCTCGAAGACAGTATCTGTAGTCAAATATTATGCCTTAACTAACCGGCACAAAGTCTTGAATTTCATTAGCATCCGGTTTGCTTAGTACATCAATGACTCTTTCTCTGGTTTCCACTCACCCCTATATCTTCTTCCAAGGATTTCTGCTTGACTTCAGTCCAGTCTTATCTATGGCAGGTCCCATTTTACTAGTTGTCTTTTATTTCTCCAGCTCTGTAATATGTATTTATTTTAAGCATGTCTTGACCATATTGAGGGAAAGTTCATAAAATTTTCAATTGTCTCAAAAATGTCATTTAAGATCCAGTTAAACCGGGATCATCATGGATGGAGAAAAAAATGCCCATCAGTGTTTGAAGGAGAGGTATTTTCTTTTCCCCAGAGCTTTGAAATGCCCAGTGAGTAAAGGTTTTAGTTTTACCTCAGTTCTGAATCTTTGGATCTACTGGCACATTAGAAACTCCTGGCAGAACACACTTTAAAGAGAGAGATGAAAGTTGGGAGAGAGATTAGACCATGTAACTCAATTTCCTCATTTTACATATGAAAAACGGAAGCCCCAAATGGTGATGTTATTTGCCCAAACTCATCCCGCTCTTTAGTGAAAGACCCAGGACTAAAAGCCATGTATCCTACTTACCGGTCCTCTGTCCTCTGTGGTGTTTTCTTATTCCACCATTCCAAACCGTCTCTTCTAAAGAAAATAAGTCCTACTGATATATTAGTTCCTGTTTTTATTGATTTGGCTTGCTTCCTTGAATCCTCTTCCTATTCTGATGCCTGTACAAAGCGCTAAGCCACTGTACCAAGAAGAGCCTCAGTCCTCATGGTTCTAAGAAACACCATCAGATGAAAAGGCACTCGGGCAGTACCATTTTCCCTACTTTAGACAGGATATCCTCATTTTAAATCGGTCAGCCTAGAGTCCTTCAATAACTGGCAGAGGTACGAGATCATGTTCAGGCTTCTGTTGATCAGCTAGAAACTAATCTACAACCTGTGGGTCAGGTGATACTACATTTACCCCAGCATACCTTGATTTAAGAATCGAATCACTTTGTTAGAGTCCTCTGTGATTCCCTTAGTTACCTCCTTTTCTAGTCCTACCTTCTATTTTTTAATATTTTGCCTTTCTCATATTTACTCTCATATTTGTTTTTTTTTTTAAGATGCGATAATATGATGGGATATTAGTTAAATTTAAAAGAAAAAAAACACAAAAGAAATTATATAAAAAAGCAGAACTTGTCAAATTCAGTATATTACAGCAAGCTGTAATAGAGCCCTAACTCTGATATGAGACTATTAGAGTTCAAATCCAGCCTCTCACCAGCTTTGTGACTTTTGCCAATCACTGAACTCTGAGCCTCAATGTCCATGTGTAGAATAGAGGTAGTAATTCTGTGACATAGAGTCTGAGGGAAGCTGAGTGAGACGTCCGTAAGTGGGTCTGATTCAGTGCCTGTTGTGGTTCAGAGGCTCTCACCGCATGTTGACTGAATCTGAAACTGAAGGATTTTCAGGAACATACGAGCAACTTTGTCGATCAGAGTTCCTTTCACCAGTGCTCTGGTTTCTCTTTTCTTATACCATCAGCACTTTCCACCGTGTGTTTTGGAAATGCCAAACTAATTTTTAAACATGAAATGGAAAGATATCATGATGCTTATTACTAAACTAGTTATTGCATATGTACCTCTTAAGAGCTTAGTCAAGAAAAGTATTTACTCAAGAGTAGATTAAATAGTTGTTAAATTCAGGCAACATTGCTCTTAGGAGGGCAGCACCAGAACTTTGGACGTCATCCAGAGAAAAACATTAAACAGCATGAATACAAAATCTTTCAGAGTGTACTGGAAAATAAAAAATCTGCACTAAATTGAACATAAAAGAAGTCCTCGATTTTTCTGTTTTATGGAGATCAAAATGGTAGTCTTAACAACCGTTTTTTTAACTGAAAAAAGCAATGTTTTTAAAAGCAATTCCTAAATAGTATTAAAATTAATAAGTTATCAGCAAACGCATGACCACAATCCACATATTTTTCTTATTACATTTTACCTTCCATATATATATATATAGATATATATTTCAGGTAATGTGCCATCATATTTTGAATTCTACTAATTCTCCCTTATATTCTACACATTTTCCATTCATTTAAATGTCTGCATTAATACAGTTCATCATGCTGCTGAATCTAAATTTAATTAAATCTTTTTCTAATCCTAGATATTTATTTGGAAGTTCAATTAAATTCAGTGATTTAACAGGTTTTTAAATAGTTCCTATAGTTTTCAAGTCAGACTTCCCTTGCGTTCCTAATCCTGATCCCAGTGGCCATTTCAGTTATGCCGAGTATGCTAAGGACATGTCAAACAAAGAGGTGTGAAAGATAAGCCCTTAACACAACTATTATGGGAGAGAGAGGATTGCAAGGAACAGGAGACGCACAAAAACAAACAAACAAAAAACTTGTTTTAATGTTTGTCTTCAGTTGTTGGCCTGAGTAATTATTTGGTTCCCTTATACGAATTTATTTCACCAGCCAGTTTTTCTAATTCTGTATTCCCATTGGCCAGGTTGAAATAGTCTAAAAATAGGTGCAGGAAAGAATTCTGGATAGATTTTAATGTGTGTATATCTGCATTGATTTACATCCTGTCTTGTTATAAAAAGGATTTAAGGCAGCTCACTTTGGGGGATTTTCTGCAGGGTTTAAAGTCTTTAACAATGCAATTTTTCCTGTTTTTTTTTTTCTCTATTCCTAGAGCATTTCCATCAGTTATAGAAGTTGAATTATGTTTTTTAGATTCTACCTCATACTACAAATACTATGTAATATTTTAATTCCTTTTTATTTTTACTCTATAGAAATCAGTTTGACGTGAACAGTTTCATATAAGCATTCAGGGGTTATTACAAAGGTCTTACATTTGTCTTTGTTATATCTCTTGGGTAATTAGAACCTGGATGGAGTATTATTTGTTCAACCTTTTAAGGTCACAGAGCAGTCTTTTCTGGTTTATGTCTGTGTTAATCAGCTAAGAAGCAATGGGTTAAGCTATGAAAAAGCTCAGTGTTGAAGAGTTCTGAATGCAGAGCTTCACAGTAACATGAACCTAGCTGGTCTTTGGAACCCCAACTGTACAGGACTGGGAATGTCCCCTTGTTTATTGCAATGTGAAATCATTCCGTCACCACGTTCGCTAAAAAAGTGCATGGTTTTTTGTTTGTTTGGTCTGTTTGTTTTAGTACTTACTATGTGTCAAACTTCTGTATTTTGGAAGTGAGAAAAGGATCTGATCTCCAGTAAATATAAATCTTTGCAGTTGTATGGAATTTTAGAATTAAAAGTTTTTCCGTATGCACCCCTCACCGTATGGAAGGTATGAGACAGATAGGACAGGAATGATTATCCTCATTTTATAAGAATGAATCTGAAACTCAGATTTTGTGATTTACTCCAATCCATCAGAACTAAAAAATGGAAAACACTTGGTTCAAACACAGATATTCCTGTCCCTAATCCAACTGCTTTCCACCATTCACAGCTGTAATTAAGACATTTGCTAAGTAATTCTCCCATTTGAGGGTTTTCTGTAATTCCTAGTTGCAAATTAGTTTTACAACAAGCCAAGTCAAGGGGAAACCTCTTGTGAAATGACTTCTTCCTTTGCTATGCCTGTACTCTCCATGGAATTGATCCAATAGTTAAGTCTATCCTCCACTAACGAGCTCATTTTATTAGCTGAGTGAGACTTCTCAAAGCAGCTAAGATTGGGGCTTCCTAAACCACATATTGCAGGGACAAGAAACGTTGCCCTCCCTAGCTGGTGGTCAATCTTCAACAAACCCAGGTGGCTTTTCTCCTGGGTTCCCATATTTCCTCTCCTCACGCAGCCAAAGTCCACATTCCTTTCCCTGTCACCACACACAATTTGACCCCAGGCCAGGGTGGCAGCTTCCTTTTGAGGTCACAGCCAGTGCTGCTCTGTGGACTCCCTGGCAGTGGGCATTTGGGGACAGCTGCTGACCAAGCCTGCTGCAGCAGCCCTTGAACTTTACCTGACAATGGCCTTGTGTTCTCTGCGGCTCCCTGGGAGGAAGACCCATCCTGCTCAGCCCAGGCCTCCCACCAAGTGTGTTACTTGGGGCCTTCAACCGAAACAGGATGGTGGTTGAGTGTTGGAGGTTACTTGACCACCATTACCTCCTCCCTCGTCCCCAGCTGCTTAATTCAGCCAAAGGTGTCAGGACACCACCCCAGAAAGTTTGGGGATTGTTGTGAAAAATATTTTGAATATTGTGAATATTTTCTAAGTCTTCTTTTTTCCCCCCACTGCTGCTTTGAAAAGACCTGAGGGATGGGCCCAATGAGGAGATATTTTTGCATCGTTTGGGAAAAAAAAAAGTCCTTGTCCAAATATCTGAGAACATTTTTATTATGAAAACCTGGGATGAACCACTGTGACAAACACTGATGCCCTCTCAGCAAGGTCAGAGAACAATAGCACCGTCTGCTGGACAGAGGACTGAATTCTTTGGTGTCCTGTGCAATGGCCCTGAGGAAAACTTGGCTGATGCTGTGGGCTAGTGTACAGAATGAAAAGCCATGAAAGAGAATCTAGCCATTTTTACTCAGCAGGTCCTGGGAGAGGCCACTGTTAAGGGCGACTATTCCCAAAACAAATGCCAGGTCTTGAGAGTTGCCCTTAAAAAAATTAAATGTTGTACCCTATGCATCCACACCATCCCCATACATCTACGGTCAGTTTTATAAGGCTGCCTCTACCGTCAACACTTATTAAACACTCTCTCACCTTGACATCCACATATTCATTCTTTTATTCATTCATTCAGCACCAGACCTTTTACTCGGCAGGAGGGATAAGTAAGACCCCATGTCCTCAAGCCATTCTGTGGGCATCCAGGACTGGGCCTGGGCAGGAATCTGGGTTCCCACATTTTCTCTATCAACTTTCTTTCATTTCTTGTCCTTTCCTTCAGTTCCCCTCTGAGCCCTGTCCTCTGCTAAGTGGAATATTGGGACAGCCATATAAATTAACCAGGTTGCTACATTAACAAAGTAATCTGTTTCTTCTCCCACATAAATACAAACTCTTGGGTCCTGAAAAAGGCTATTCAAGAATGACCCTAAAGTTAAGATCGTCACAAAATTTGACATATACACAGAGGATAAAGGGTCTGGGGTGTTGGATTTATGTCCCTCCACCAATTATTATCGTCAGTGGCTGCCTTTTTAATTCATGCAAATGGCCGTCTGGCCAACAGGTTAGAAAACAAAGAAAGCTCAGATTTCCTTAAGTAGAACTACTTGGTATGAATATACCTTTTTTGTTTTCTAGTATTAATGAATATGTGCATAAATATATATAACCAAGTCTTTAAAATCAAGTAGGCCACAATAATATCATCAGGAAGAGAAAGTAAGTGATGTTAATACTAAGGCAGAATACCTCTCTGTAGATGTTAGGAAAGTAAATATCTGAACCATCTATTCTTTATTAGAACAAACTTTCTCCTCTGTAGGGATTATTAGTCCAGGGTTTCCTAACACTCAGATGAGGCAAAGCCCAAAGTATGGTACAGACTCAAGGGACTGAAAATGTTTTGGGGAATCCCCTCATTCATTCCTTTCTTTTAAAAGCCATACCAATCCAGACCCATTATATCAACCTTATTATTGAAATTTGTCCAGGCAAATTAATTTTATGTCTTGTTTGATTGTCCCATTGCAGTAGTTAAAATATATGCATCATCAAAAAAATTTCTAACTTCTAACTTAAAGCTCCAGATTAAATTTAAACCTGTATTCTGGGGGCAAAGGGCCGTGGGAGGAGGTGGAATAGGGATGAGAGCATCAATTAATCAGCCTCCTCTTTGTAATAGCACCTGTATTCTTGAAGACTGTATCTAACTCCATTTATAAACATTTCTTTTCCATTATAAGCAATTCCAGATTGATGGGTTGGTTCAAATGAGCCATAGTCTCTTCAACTTTTCATTAAATTTGTTAATAATAACTCCTAGTGATATAGTAAATTTCAATCACAGAGTGCCTTTTTAGCCTTTATCTTTTGTCCTTTCTGTTTATTCAGGAAAGATTGATGGGTGATTTGAATATTTGTGGATAGCTGTTAACTAATTCTTTCATTAACTTCTCTCATTGAGAGTCACAAGTTTCAAATTTAACCAGAAGCTCTCGGTTTATATTTCTAATTTCTGAAAAAATGATGTGAAATTTTAAAATAATGACAATAGCGTTTCTATAATAGAAATAAAATTCTCCAGTCACCTACATATCTTGAACAGTGTTTATTACATAGGAGAGCAGTTTTGCTGAAGGTAACTCTCGCATTTGTCATTGAATAGGTTTTTCTCCTGAACTGGAGTTACAGAGACTGGAATAGAAAGGAATTCTATCATCTATACTGATTCCTGCCCACAACTTTAACTTTCTAGAGATTATAATGGATCTTTTGTTTATATTGTCACCATGAGTGACAGGCCAGCATTGGGCAGTGCAGTAGGTCAATTCATAGCAAAAAAAAAAAAATAATAATAAACTAATAGTACTTCTTCCTTAAGTGGTTCAGTAGAATCAAAACGATGGTCTGAAACGATCTAATTTCTTCCTCAGGGGCAAGCCATTCTTGAGCCTATTGTTACTTACGAGAGGGATAGGTTGTGGTGTAATTGCTTCCCAGTTAAAAGTTTTGCTGCTCTCCATCAATTTTACCCTACTTTTGTCTGTATCTAATCATCATTTTAAAAAAATGGGTCATGTAAAAATTTTTAAAAATAAAAGGAGGGAGGGAGGGAATTATTACTGATGAGCAAGGATAAAAGATCTATATCCTTGAGTTTCAAAATAGTCATTAGCTTTAGAACTCCACTATTCCAGATGAAAATCCAATCATATTGTTATCTAACAATATATTTTTTTCTAATGAACCCTTCTAGCCAATTATTACTCCTTTGGAACATTCATTTTGGTCCTTTACCAACAAAGACCATGTATTTTAACGTCAATAAAAAAAGCATTTCCAAGAAACAGTGCCATTCTGTTTTCTATTAATATACAAGCACCTTTCAATATTTCCATACCAGATAGTGCATTTTACTAATATAGGTTGTACCAACCTTTCTGATGGCCAAAATTAAAACCACAAGTGTGTGTACAGTTTCAGTTCTACTTTAAGAAATAGATTCAATAGAAACAAGTGGACACATACACTAAAATACACGTACAAAGCTGTTCATGACACTGTTGTTTATGAAAGTGAAAATTAAATGTTCCTCAACTGATGATACATTCACAAATTATAACACTATATAAGCACTGAAAATGGTGAAATCTATCTATCTCTATAGACAGTGAAATATGTGTGTATGTGTGTGTATATATATATATATATCAGGGTACATACATATTCAGGATGTCTATAGTTGCATAAAGAAATGTATGAGGCCATTTTTATTTCAAAAAGTGTTTTACGTGATATATATAAGAGAGTGTGTGCATGGAAAAAGCCTTCAAAGAAATATGTCAAAATGTTAACAGCCATTGTACCTAGGTAACCAGCAGCTGTACCTGGGATCACAGGTATTCACTCTTCTACTTTATATGATACACACACACACACACACACACACACACACACACACACACTCCAGTATGTATATCTTTCATAGTTTTAAAAGCTAATTTCACTCGGGGGGGGGGGGGAAGTAGCTCTTTAATAACAGAAAATATTTTACTAAGGTTTGTTTTCCTCAAAGGAAACCCTTCATGTGGGGAAAAAAATTCTATGCACAAAATACAGTAAATTCTATGTATCAAGAGTGATTAAGGACTGGGGTGTTATAGTTAACTAAGAGTAACTGTTAACTACATGGGCTCGACATGGGTACAGGCCAGGGGCACATCAAAAGGAGCACTACCAAGTGGCTTTCATCCAAACTTTTAAGACCTTCTATTTTTAATGACTGGACCAAAACCAAAAATAGGCATCTCTGAATTCAGCAGTCATCACTAACCCACATTGCTTGGTTGTAAACACACCCAATTCCTCTTCCCTCTTCTCACCCACACGCTTTCACAGACTGAACTTGAAGGACTCTAGCCAGTGGCATTCATGCTGGGTTTCACAAAGTTGCTGACCTGGCTTGTCAGCGGAGGACATTGGGGCGGTGTCCTTCCTCCATCTTTTTCATCCTGGAATGATGCGTAGTGTTTCTTTTGAAAGAAGGGTTCTGTGGCAACAATTAACAATAGCAACAAGCTGTGAGACACACCCTCATTTTACAAACAGGGAAACTGACGTCTACAGGAACTAAATTACTTATTCGCCAGAAAGGAAATGCCACGACCAAAATACTGGTTTCCTGACATTTGTTCTGCTGGTTACTGTTTCCACAGCTCCTCACGTGAAAGAATCTCTAAGGGACAAGCAAAAAATCAGACCCTGTGAAAGAGGAGTGTCCTTGTCCCAAATATGAGGTGGTTAGTTTTCTGGCTGAAAAATAATTAACAGTGTTTCAAATTATTAAGATTCTTACAGAAGCAGCAAACCAAAATATTAAGGGCTTTAAAATATCTAATGTAAGACCTTTGAACAGCCATTGTGTTAAATGTCACAAGACATTTTCATCTTAGTATTTAGTGGCTGGCAGGCAATGACTCAGTGCCATGGAATTTAATTTTAAGTTGTTTTCAAATAAATTCCCAGGGTCCAATAGCATGAAACTTTGGAAGGTGACGGGTGGCTTTGGAGATTTGAGAGTTTTGAAAACCATTTATCAAAAGTTACCTCTGACAGTTATGGGGATTTATCGGGTTCTCAACCCCAATTGTTTCTAAAAGCTCTCAACCATGCTTCCCGGTGCAAGAAAATTAAATTTGGAATTCTTGCCTTCTTCATCTGCTTAGGACCTCAACATATCTAACCCCACGTAGCTAGGAACTGCTCAAACATTCCTTTCTGGGGACTGTCATTAAATCCCCGTTTTCTGGATGGGGACGCAGAGGGTGCAACCATTGGTCAAGTTCACCCAGTGAGTCAGCGGCAAGGCTGGGAATGCAACCCAGACTTTCTGACTCCCTCGCCTGTCCTCTGACCATCAAACCACACACTCCTGACCAGGATGAAACAAGCTTGTCTGTCTCAGTGTTCGGAAGGAGCTGAGTGAAACTGCCATTTATCCATTTCCCTTTCAAACATTCATATGCCATTTATTTCATCAGATGATGGGCAAAGCTCTCCAGATCATTTTTCACACTGAAAAACTTATTTTTTATTAATTTTTCAAAGAAATACTACCTTTATTTGGAAGAGCAAGAAAGGCTACTCCCTCCCCACCCCCCACCCACATCATATCACATTGTGTAACACTGGTATGTGGCTGCTTCAAAACCCACAGAAGCTGCTTCCCTTGCCCCGCCGATGGCCGGTTCCTTTGCCAGCTTCTCCATGTGGCCTTCCTTGTACTAGGGTCGGCGTCCCGTGGTTCCTGGCAAAGACATGTGTCATGGACAAGCCAGGCCTTGACGTGGCTGTTCCTTCTACTGCTCTTTTAAATGCTCCTTGACCACAAGAGAACCCAGCGCTCCCGCCATCTACACCCCACATGCCACTTGAAATGAAGTCAGAGGTGACGATTCCAACAGGGCGCCAGCCAGAGTCCAGAGCAACTTTACTGGGGACCAGGAGAGAGCAATACAACCAGCAGGTCTCCTGCCAGTGACTGTCTCCTGCCAAAGACCACAGACGGGAGAAAGGCTTTTAACACCCTGAGCAGTGGGACCGGCCCATGGATAAACTCTCCCTCTTTTTCTCACAGCCCATAAAGTTTTTCTCCCAGCATGTTATACCTGTCATGTTTGATCATAAATATTTCTTCCTCAAAATGAACTAAATTGTTTACTCCCACAGACCTGTTGCCACATTGGGGACAACTTTCCACACTTGGGTTGGGGTTTTCCACCAGCCGGCTCCATGCCCTCTCCTTCTGTTGGCAGTTAGACATTGTGCTCGGGGCGACTTCGCTCCCAAAAGTTTTCAGCAGAAACACTCCACAGCAGAGATAATGCAATCGGAGGAGAGGGGTGAGTCGTTAGGGTGCTCTCCTCTCCTCCCTGTGCATCTGTTAAACCTGCTCAGTCCAGGGCTACCATGTGGTCAGGTGAGATTCTCCCAAGTCTCCTCAAAATTTAGTACTGGCCCCCGGGGATGTGCCACACGTGCCTGAGTGACCAGTCGCTTGTCCTCTGCCTGCGAGAGACTTGACGGCTAAGGCTATTCCAATACATTTCAGAACAAAGTCCTACTGACAGACAGAGTGGCCCCAAGTCAGTTTCTCCAAAGCGTCTTAAAATTGCAAACACTTAGAATAACTGATTCTGCTTGTCTTTCCCATCACACACGGCTCCAAACGCATCATATTATTCTATTCTTCAACTCTTTCTGTACAAGCCATCAAGCGCTGTGTTCCCATGAGAAGAAATAAGTTTGCTTAATGTGACAGCGCTGGATGTACTCCAGGGAGAGTGACAACATAATTTTTGTTTACTATTCACTCCAAGTTCTAAAGAAGTAAACTTCATTAACTTTTCTGATAAAACACAAAGACTCTATTATTTGCCTTACCCATAAAATTAAAAGAAGAAAAAAATAACTTTGATGTCCTCAAGAAGGCATGGGGTTTTTTCTTTGTTTTTTTTTGTTTGTGTTTTTTCTTTTTGGTTTTTTTTTGAAGTTTCTATTGCTCTACCCAGGTGATCTGGAGGGCTGATACTGCTTTGGTTGGCCTCTGACCTGTGATGGAAACGCCCAGGTCGGCAGTTCTGTGTAGTACTCAGCACAAGCCAGTCTGTCCCTCCACACATATTAATGGTCCCACCTGGCAGCTCGATTAACAGAACAAAGAGCTATTACATCTCTGGCTAATGTTTTGTAGATAGATAGATAGATAGATAGATAGATAGATAGATAGATAGATATTTGTGTATACATATATACACATACAGATATGCATTTATGTATAAGTATATATAGAAATTCATAGGTGGGTATATGAATATATACATTTATGCATAGGTACATATAGATATACATTTATACATAGTTGTATGTATATACATTTACATATAGGTATGTATATAGATATACATTTTTCATTCACAGTGTCACAAATCTATCTCACTCAAAGCAGAAAATAAGAGAATTAAAAATATAAAGTGGCCCATGGAAGCCTGACTGAAGTCACAGATGGGCATCAAGAGACTGATGCCCTACAAAGCGAAAGTAGGGAGGACAAATCAACCTGGCCCGCCACCTTATAAATCTGGTAGCAGAGCTTATGGGCCCTGTTTAGCTTGTGTCTTACTTGATTCTCTGTCTGTAGGGTGGAAATCTGCTCTTGGGATGAAAGAGCATATGAAAAAGTTTCTGGAAAAATAATTTTTAGAAAACTATTCTGTTTAAAAAAAATGAGAAACCAAACCAAACCCCCAAATTAGATATTGGAGCAGATTATCTTATTTTTTTATGACCTTTTTTATTTCTGCTGAAAGGAAATGGTTATGTGCATGATTGTGTCAGCAAGCCCAAGACTCAGCCTCTTACTTCTCACAGAAATGAAACTGCTTTCAAAGGGAGTAGCAGGCACGACAGCTCCAGAAAAGGCGTTTAAGGCCTTTTGCATTCATTACAATGTATTTGGAGCCATGATAAATCTTCAATATATGTCAAACAGTCATCTTTTCTGCTTTATTTTAAAAGCGGCATTTGAAGATCTGGGAGTAAACAACGATGTGAAAGTTTCCTTCACAGGACTTTCTTGTCCTCCAGCCCCCACCCCACCCCACCTACAAAATGGTGTTTATGGCTTAATATACAGAGTTAGAAAAAAATGATGTGACTAGGAAGGCATAAAGACTTAAAAATCTATACACTCTAGGAATTATACTGTGTTTAGAGGTTGAACTTTTTTTTTTTTAAAAGGCAGACTTTTTTAAATTTAATTTTCTTATTGTGGTAAAAATATATACACAACATAGTATTCATCATTTTAACCATTTGTAGGTGTACAATTTAGCGGCATTAAATACATTCACAATGTTGTGTAACCAGCACCACTGTCCATACCCAAAACGTCTTTTAAATTACCTCCAATTAAATATCTGTACCCATTATATAATAACTCCCTATTTCCCCTTCCCCTCAGCCCCTGGTAACCACTATTCTACTTTCTTTCTCTATGAATTTGACTAATCTCATTATTTCATATAAGTTGGAATCATACAATATTTGTTCTTCCATGTCTAATTTATTTCACCAAGCATAATGTGTTTCAGGGTCCACCTATGTTGTAGCATGTATCAAAATTTCATTTCTGAAAAAAGGTAAGCTTTTACCTGGAAAGAATCAGAATTTTGATCTATTTTCTCCTTATATGCAGCCCTCACTCTCAGGAGCTTGTCAACTCTTCATAGAGGAAAGCAGAGGTCTTTATTCTTACCTGGGTTCGCTTCCGAACACTTGAAAGTCTTTCCCTGTTACCTGAGGACGCCAAAGAGGTTCTGGGTATTGTTTTTGTCTTTCTTTCAGATCTTCTGATATTGTCAGCTAACAAAATCCTGTCTTAAAATCAAAGGACTGGAAATCTTACCATTGTCACATTGAGGAAAAATGAAATGGAGGAAATGTCACATTGAGCCACTTATGGTTAGCCTCCAAAGCTTTTTTTGGGGGGATGGGGGTGCTTCTTGACCTGAAGATATTTTGTAACTTTCCTTCAGTTAAATTGCAAAGGGGTACAATGTGTAGGCAATGGGCATTTCACATAACCCATATTTACAACTTCTCCCTTTTTAATCATTTTTGGTCTAATATTTCTCAACCCTAATGGGCTTAATGCCACCTCTTCACACATATTTTGTTAAGACCCCTTTAAAATCTTAAAATGAAATTCATAGGCAATGTAACCTATATACACGCATTACTTTTTTGAAGACAAGATAATGCCTTAAGCATGACACAAATTAAAAATAAAAATAAAATTATTTTTAATAAAATAGTATGTATTACAGTAATACATATCCCAATTTGCTTAAGAATAACTGCATTGAAAGACATAATGAAGTAGTCAGAAGCTGGCAGTTAGATGGAGAATCACTCTGAATTCAATTACTACAAATATAAACCAAGATAAATGTGTTATACAGACAACTAAATCCCTTGAGCAGTGTTGCAATTTTCCAACAATTATGCAAATTTCCAAAACAATGAACAACTCAAAAAAAAAAATTCTGAACAAAGTATAAAATTTTATTCCTACAAAATTTAGGGTGCATTAAAATTATAATAAATACATTGTGCTTGTATGTGTATTGGAGTTAGATTTTCAGTTCAAATAATACATATGTTTGTCTAAATTCGTTACTGTCTAGTTGGATGTTTGAAAGTCATATGGGGTACAGAACAATTCTTCATTGTACAGGAATATCCCAAACTTGAATGATATTAGCATCCCTAACATTTGCCCAGTAAATGTTTTTAATGGGCCCCCAATCAGTGTAACAATCAAAAAACAAACTCACATTGGCGAATATCTTCTCCCTTTCAGTAGGTTGTCTTTTTTGTTTTGTTGATAGTTTCCTTCCCTGTGCAAAAACTATTTAGTTTGATGTTGTCCCATTTGTTTATTTTTTATTTTCTTTCCTTTGCCTGAGGAGGTATATCCAAAAAAAATGTTGCTACGGGCAATGTCAAAGGGTTTATTACCTGTTTTCTTCTAGGAGTTTTATCGTTTCAAGGTCTTACATTTAAGTCTTTTATCCATTTTGAGTTTATTTTTGTATATAATATAAATGGTTTAGTTTCATGTTTTTGCATGTATCTGTCCAGTTTTCCCAACACCATCTATTGAAGATACTTTTTTTACCTCATTGTATATTTTTGCCTCCTTCATCATGTAGATTAATTGACCATATAGGCATGGGTTTATTCCTGGGCTCTCTATTCTGTTCCAGGGATCCTTAGGTCTGTTTTTATGCCAGTACCATGCTGTTTTGACTACGATAGCCTTGTAAATATCAGGTTGCTCTTTCTCATGGTTGCATTGGCTGTTTAGCATCTTTTGTGGTTCCCTGTAAATTTTAGGATTATTTGTTCTAGTTCTGTGAAAAATTCCATTGGTATTTTAATAAGGATTGCATTGAATCTATAGATTGCTTTGGGTAGTATGAATATTTTAACAATGTTAATTCTTCCTATTCTTGCACACGATATATGCTTCCGTTTATTTGTATGTTCTTCAATTTCTTTCCTCAGTATCTTATCATTTTCCAAGTATAGGTTTTTACCTCCTTGGTTAAATTTATTCCTAGGCCTTTTATTCTTCTTGATGCAGTTATAAATGGGATTGTTTTCTTAATTTCTCATTATAATTGTTTGATATTGGTGAATAAAAATGAAACTGATTTCTGAATATTAATTTGGTATCCTAAAACTTCACAGAATTTATTAGTTCTCATAGTTTTTTAGTGGAATCTTTAGGGTTCTCTGTATATAGAATCATGTTATCTGCAAATAAGTTTTACTTCTTCCTTTCCAATTTGTATGCCTTTTATTTCTTTTTCTTGTCTGACTGTTGTGGCTAGGAAGGGGTTAATACCCAAACTATGAGTATATGAGGAATTCATACAACTTAGCACCACAAAAACAAACAATCTGATTAAAAAATGGGCAGAGGACCTGAACAGACATTTCTCCAAAGAGGACATACAGATGGCTAATAGATATATGAAAAGATGCTCAACATCACTAATCATCAGGGAAATGAAAATCAAAACCATGATGAGATATCACGTCACACATGTCACAATGGATATCATCAATAAATTAACAAACAAGTGTTGGTGAGGTTGTAGAGAAAAGGGAACCCTCATGCATTGTTGGTAGGATTGTAAATTAGTGTAGCCACTATGGAAAACAGTTTGAAGATTCCTCACAAAACTAAAAATAGAACTGCCTTATGACTCAGCAATTCCGCTTATGGGTATTTATCTGAAGAAATCCAAAACAATAATTTGAAAAGATATATTCACCCCTATGTTCATTGAAGCATTATTTACAATAGCCAGGATATGGAGGCAACCTAAGTGTCTATCAATAGACGAAGGGATAAAAAAGAGGTGGCATATATTTACAATGGAATATTACTCAACCATAAAAAGAATGAAATATTACCATTTGCAACAACATGGATGGACCTAGAGGGTATTAATCTATGTGAAGTAAGTCAGACAGAGTAAACAAATACCATATGATTTCACTTATTTGTAGAATCTAAAAAACAAAACGAACGAAGAAACAAAACAAAGACAAACTCATAGATATAGAGAACAAATTGATGGTTGTCAGATGGGAGTGGGGTTGGGGGGATGGGTGAAAAGGTGAAAGGGATTAAGAAGTACAAATTGACAGTTATATAAATAGTCACAGAGATGTAAAGTACAGCATAGGTAATATAGTCAATAATGTTGTAATAAATATGTATGATGTCAGATGGGTCTAAACTTATCAGGGTGATCACTTCATATAGTATTAAATGTCTAATCAGTATTTTGTACACCTGAAACTAACATAATATTGTATGTCAACTGTAATTGAAAATAAATTTTAAAAATACTCACATTGTTTTTAAATAACCCAGAGGGAGAGGTATAACTGGTCTAGTGTTTTCGGAGATTGGAAGCCAGCAGATAATACTAAGTGCCTCTAAGAATTCCCAAGTGCGTTTATATGCCCCATTTCCAGAATGGGATCTGGAGAGAGAATGGCTCCAGGGACAAATCAGGCAGGGAGGATCCTTCCATGGTTGCAGTTTTTTGAGTGATTTTCTCATGTCCTTGCCCATGCCATGGGCCTGAGATCTTATCCTTTTCCTTTCTATTCAGAACTCCATCCGCTTTTGCCAAGCTTCATAAACATAGGAAAGTAGATAAACAATGTTGCTGTGGCACGGTGGAACCTCTGGGGTTGAACATACAAATTATGTCCTTACAGCTTCAAAAAAGTTTCAGGTTCTTTCCTCCATTTCATTTTTTCCTTCTAAATTCACCCCTAATTGCAGCCTCCTGACCAAAGCTGCAAGTCTTGGCATAGCTCCCATACTATTAAAAAAATCTATTAATTCCTTTCTATATGTGTCTCCAACCCCACCTCCAACTTGGTTCAATGCCCACAATGTTCTAGTAGTTTGCCTGAACCAAACTCAGTGACTTCCTGCATTCTGCACCACAAATCACCCCGGAAACTGAGTTTTCCACTCTCCAACATGTTAGTGTTCCAAGGTCATCTCTCCTGAGTGGCCAGTCTTGCCGCATTTCAAAATATGTTCTAAAATTAGAGCAAATTCCATCTATACCTCCATAGAGTCTAAAATTTTTCTCCATCACTTATCACTTGTATTATCTGCTCAGCTTCTCAGGAAAATCCTGTAAGGTAGATCAGGGAGATGACATGTCATCTTTAATGTCACTGAAGTACATCAAAGATTTATTGACAGACCAAAGTGACACAGCTAATAAACAGCAGAACTGGGGAAATAACACAGATTTTGGTTTGCTGGTTTGTTTTTGTTTTGTTTTGTCTTTACTTTTAATTCAATAGGCTTTTCAGCCATTAGTTCACTAACCCCATTAGAATAAAAACCTCTTTGGTGAAAATACTTCATACTTACCCTTTCCGCACTCCTTGGAGATTTAGCAAGTCTCTCAAAATGCCTTCTTGCTTTTCTTGTCAGTTAGGTCAGAAAACCCCTCATTTCCTGTCTATCATCATATTCCTAGAAGTGCCTGTGCCCTTCAGATGCTTTCAGGTGCCCTTTCTTTGACCCTTTCCACCATTGTTATTTTTCTGGATACACAGAAACCGGAATTGCCACACTAAAATGTATGTCTGTCCTCCATTTTGGCAACAAAGACGTGATAAGATTTTCTGTTTTATTTCTGAAGCATATTGCAGGCAGAAGAGCACTTTGGACTTGAGACGTCTCGGAACAGCAATTAAATATCTGTTCACCACTCGCTGAGGCCCCAGCTTTCCATGTGTTTTGCCGTGTTCCTGAAAACTAAACTGCTCTTCAGCCCCTTCCTGCCCTAAAATCCCACACACACTTCAAAGCCTAGCTTGCATGCTGCCTTCTCTGTGAAGTTTTCTTTAAACTCCCAGAATAATTTCTTTATTTCTCCCACAGCACATTCTTGTAAACCGATTTAGCACTGATTTAGTTCTGCTGGGGATTATAGTTAACTGCTTGCAAATATGTGATTTACATTCATTCTTCTTTATGCTTTGCATTCAGTTTCACTCCTTTCCTTGCTCATCGTTGTTATTGCATCTTGTTGCTTCTTCTTGAATTCCCATTTCTTCTTTCGGGAGTAAACTCTCTCTGAGAGGGTCTGTGGATGGTAAAGTTTTTGTTAAGTGTCAATTTGGAAACTTTTGGCTGTAAGTAAAAAATCCCTACTCAAATGGTTTTAAAAATAAAGGAATTACATTATCTCACCAACAAGTCCTGAGATAGGGCAGCTGCACACACAGAGATTTCATATGAAAGAAATTCGGGTCTTATCATCCCACTCTGTCATCCTGTACCTTTCTATTCTGCTCTGGGATTAACTCCCATCTTGGCACCACCTGCCACAATCCCAGGAATCACAGGCAAACATGACAATGTTCAAGGGAAGAGCACTCTGCCTCTTCCCCTCGATCTCTTGAAAGGAAAGGAGACCTTTCACATAAGCTCCCCCACCAGCTGACTTCTCACATCTAATTGGCCAGGACTGAGTCACTCAGGTCTTTCATACCAACCACTGTCAAGGAGAATGGGATTACTATGATTGGCATAGACTAAGCGTTACTGTTGTTGGGCCAAAAAAGGTGGGGACAAACACCATTATCGACTTGGGGCAGGTATCACATCTGGTTTGTTGGACAACATGTGTAGGAAGGACTACCCAGGATGCATTTAGTCCCCACAGAAAATTGTGCTTGAACCAGGCAAAGCAGGATTCACCGTGGGTAGTGCCCTGAGTCAGAGGGCTCGTGCCTGTGCTGCTTTATAATGTATGAAGAAGCTAGGGCAGGGCAGGGATACTTAACCAATTCTGTAGCAACAGGAGTTTTCAGTCAGGGCAGCGGCCTTGCTAGGGAGAATATGTGGAAGTAGGACAGGCTTCCTGGAGGAGTTTCCTTTTCAGCTCCAGCTTCAGCTAGAGACCTTATAGTTCTCCTCACTGAGCCAGTGTGTGCTTGGTTATCTAAGGGAACAGGAGGAGAGTTCCTGAGATGTGCAACAGAATTTGTCTTGCCTCATCCAGTGTTTGTTTTGACTCATCCTTGAATGTAGGACATAGACCTCAGTAAAACAGGGCTCTACCAGCAAGAGAGAAAGCTCTTACAAGTAGGCTATTGGATGTGCCCTGCACCTAGAATGCTTGAAACCCTCACTAACTATGGCTAAAGCTTAATTCTAGACTCAGAAGTTCTGTTCCTTCAATACACTGAAGATTTGGCTTCATTGTCTTTTCTCATCCAAAATTGCAGGTGAGAAATCTGTGGGTTTTCTGTTTTGATACTCTACAGTAGCTTTTGCATTTTTCATCTTTAATGTGCCAAAATGTCGTAATTTTTGTGTGAACTTGTGAGGTCGTCTCATCCTGTTTGGCACATAGTGTTACCTTTCAATCTGAGCGCTCATTTCTTTTTTCAGGTACTATTTCCTTTGTCATTTACTTGAGGATTTCCTTCATTTAGCTCTATTTTATTCCTCAGACTGACCCAGGGGAATTATGCATCACTAAACAGACTTTGGAATTTGCCGATATCTAATCCAGATCGCTTATCTTCCCTTGTATACTTTGTATACATTTATTCTTTGTGCTCACGAGTTAACTCTTTAGTTTTTACTTTCAGCTGATCAGCCCTCCATGGAGTTTGTTTTTCTAATAAACTTAGTTATCAAAATAAAGCATACATAGAGGAAAGTGCATACATGCTGAGTGTACAGGTGATAAAGGACCACAAAGTGAACACGCATGTGCAGCCCTCCCAGATGAAGGAGGAGGACAGCGCCAGCTATGTTGTCTTTGCTCCCTGTATAATAAAGGAGCAGACAACAGACACACTCCGATCCAGCTAACGCACTGTGGAGTATCTAATGAACTTTCCATCAGCATAAACTACTATGACGGATAGCAATTTTATGAATCCTGTGCAACCCTCCAGGCATTTCAATAGGTATTTTCTTTGTTTTCTAAAATCATTATTACAAAGTAATGCCATATGTGGCCACTATCTCCACAATGTGGGGGGTGGGGGGGTCAGGGAGGGGAGAAAAGTTGGGGAAGGCTTCTGGAAGAAGTGAATGATGACTTTGAGATCTAAAAGACCAAATGGAGGTATAGGGAGGGCACCCCAAGCAGAGAAAGCAGCAGGTAAATGTAGCAAGAGGGAATTTGGTGGAATCAAGAAATGCCAGGAGTTCTGGAGGCCTGAACTAGAGGAGGGTTGAAGGAAGGGAGTGACCATAGAGGAGATAGGAGCCACACCTGCTAAGGCCTTATATACCACTGGAGACATTTTGCTCTTATCCTAAAGACCATGGGAGTCATCAAAGCATCTTAAACAAGGAGCAGATTTTCATTTTAAAAGAATCACTCCGGCAGCTAGAAGACAGAGGTACATGGTGGGTGGACTGAAGGCAGAGCAGTCAACATTCCATTGCAGCTCGGCCGCCAAAGCCAGGTGGGCCCGTATGTATCATTGTACCTAAGGCTTGCTTTTGAGAGCTGGAAGAAAGCACTTACATTTGAACTGCTGGTTATGTCATTAAGGTCTCTTTCCACCCCTTGTTTGTCAGAACATTGCTCAAGCCAATTTTTTAAACCAAAGGCTTAGGAATAAGAATATCACATACATTGAGGAAATTGTAATTTAACTTTCCCAAGAGCAGGAAACCAACCTCTTGCAAAGTTCAGCACATTCCTCAAAGCTGCTCTCACTTTCCTGCCTGGCTGAGTCAGGCAGCAAAAGGTCTTTGTTGCTAAGACAACTCCATACAAGTCCCTCCATGCTGTGTTGCCCTCTGCTGCATTCCCTGCCTAAATCCTTCGGAGTTGCTTGGAAAATTACAAAGTACAACTAGCAGTGCTGCTTCACTTATCTTTCTCAGAAATCCCACTTAGATATCTTTTTCTATCAATCATTTTATTTCTGTTGTCAGTATCTTAAGCCCCGAACTTTCTCTTCTTTGAAAAGAAACATGGAATTTCCAGTCAAATTAGATTTTATTTTCTGATATTTTCAGACCTTATTTGTTGTTATTCTATTTGTTTGAAATCTATCTAAGGAAGGAGTAGAAAGGGGGGGAAAGAGGGTACATCTGATCTAACATACGTCGCTTGGGGCTAGGTGCTAAGAGACATCCAAGTACCAAACCTAAATGCATTTCCTTGTTAAAACATATGACATATATTGCATAAGAGCAATATTGTGTGCCTGGATTTCAAAAAGGTTTTTAAAATTTCAGTATAAGAAACAAGGTGAAGAAATGGAAACTGGATAAGGTTGTGTGGTTAGCATGATTCAAATCTGACAATACCCAGAGGGTGTTGATCAATGAATCACTGACATTTTGTATGAAGGGCTCTAGTCTCAACCCCATCCTGTTCATCAAATTCATAATTACTTGGGTAGCAACATATGCTATTAATTTTGCAGACGACCTAGTACATTTAGTGCAGTGGTAGGCACTAAGTAATTGCTCAATAAAAGTTTGTTGAATTTAATTGAGAGGAAACTGTTGATACTTTACATGACAGAATCTCAATTCTAAATTAATTCCTTAGGCTAAAAGAAAGTGAAAATATGAATATAATAATATTGAAAGACAATAGATGAATTTTGTGCTCTTGTGCTCAAATAATCAATGGTAGAAGTGTAGGATTGAGAAAATCCAATTCAGCATGTATTAAAAATAGGATTTAGTTGACTACAAGCCAAGTATGAATTAATAGGTTGTTCTCCTCTCCCTACAAAACTAACTCAGGCTCATGGAGCATCGTGTACAGCTCAAGGGAGATAACAGTCTGTTTGTTGTAGTGTTTAGACAACAAGATTCAAATTATTCTTGGTTGCTCTAGAGGGCTTGCCTTAACTAAGCTAAGCTTAACTTAGCTTAACTAGGACCTTGAAAGTAGTAAGAATAAAGCAAATTTTGGCTATAGATAAGAAATAATCCTTTTCCAGATAAAATGGTCAACAACTTAAAATGGCGAGTGCCCCAATGTAATACTGAAAATCAGGTTACTTTAGAGAGAATTATTGCATAAAGAAGTTTGTTCAATTTTTAAAAAGTACTTCATAGTTTGAAGTCCCTTCCATCTTTAAGAATACCTGACTGGGATTATAGTTATATGGTCTGAAAGCAAAAAGTAAACGGTTAAACCACCATCAACCAACTAATCATCATACAGATCAATAGGACACATGGATTTAAGAAACATTCATTCAGTGGAATTCCACAAGTATGTTTTAATTGCTTCTTTTTATTAGGCACTTTGTAGGTGCTGACCCTATGACATAGTGCTTGACCGCAAGAAGCTTACAGTCGTGTGGTGAGGAAGGACCTAAATAGATAACTTCAATATGTTTCCTGTAACAGTGACTGCTCATGGTAGGCACTTGCATTAGTTTCCAATTACTACTCTAACATGTTATCGAAATTTAGTAGCTTAAAACATCACAATTCTATTATCTTACCTCTCTGGGAGTCAGAAGTCAAAAATGGGTCTCACCAAGCTCAAATCAAGGTGTCAGCAGGGCTGGTTCCTTCTGGAGGCGCTGGGGGGAAATCTGTTTCAGTGCCTTTCCCAGCTTCTAGGTGTCACGTGCATTCCTTGGCTTGCAGCCCCGTTCCTCCAACTCCAAAGCAAGCAGTGTCAGGCATAGTCATTCTCACACTACCATCTGTCTGGTCTCTATTTTCTGCCCCTTTTTTCCACATTTAAAGACGCTTGTGAGTATGCTGGGTCCACCCAGATAATCCAGGATAATCTCCCCATCGCAAGGTTAGCTGAATAGCCAAGTCGTATTTAGCCTAGTATCATCAGATAGTCCAGTTTTTCAAGCGAAACTGCAGATCTCAATATTTATATATAAAATATCAAAAGTTTTAAACTGTCAACTCTTGATTCTTTTACACTGTCAGCACTATGAACATCTGTGGACCAGATTGGGCCCATGGGCTGCTACTTTGCAACCTCTAGTCGAAGGTGAAGAAAGGACTTGACTAATTAACCAGCAGTTCTTCAGCTGGAGTCCAGGAAAGCATTAGAGAATCTGTGAACCTGAATAGAGAAAAAAATATATTCTCTTTCTTTTCATTTATATAATATAATTTGCATATTTTTATCTATCTCTTTTTATATTAAATAATAGAAAACAAATGATATGTTTTTTTTTTACTAACTTCTAATAGAAATTTACATCTCCTAATTTATAAATATCAGCAACAGATCACAGTAGTATTAAAACCTGTAACTAACATCCATGGAAATGACAAATGTTTTCATACTACATTACAGTGTTGCTGCATCTCAAAATATCTTCTATGCTCATCTCCACTTTGAAATTATGCCAATTTATAGGTCTACCCTAGATCTTGTTGTATAATGTATTAATAAAGAAGCATGTATAATATCATGAATTTGCTTTTATTTTAATATTTTGATAACTGTATTTCGTCATGCTGTTTTATTTTATGAATGAAGAATGATTGTTTTGAAAAAGGTTCCATATGCTTCATAAGACTGCAAAGGGGTCCATGGCACATCACACACACACACACACACACACACACACACACACACACACACACACACTCCAAGAACCCTTGAGCCAAATGAAGGAAATGAAGGAAAAAGGCAAGGCAACCAAAACCGACACTCACAATGGGACATCTTGCTTTCCTCTTTGAGAAACTGTTCACATGTGCTCAGGTGGCACTTGTCAATCCCTAACCATCACTGAGGCAGCGACATTAATTCTTCCAGGCCTCTCAGGTACCACATTAACTCTAATATCAGCTACCAGGAGTGACTGAGTCTTTGTGAAAACTGAAGCCCATTGCTGTTAAACTATTACTAAAGTGGGCTGCCCTAGGAACCGCATTTTGTTCAGTAAGTAGGTCACCCTGGAACTTTAGCTGTGTCGTTAGGGATAGAGTTTTTTGTTTGTTTATTTAGGTCTTGCTGAGCTGAGGAGCTTCTGATTGTTTTCTTGCTGCCCCATTTAAGCAAAGCCTCTCTCTGCTGGCAGATGATGGCTGGTTTCTTTGCAGGTCTGGGAGATGTGTTTGGCCTGCTCCCCATCTGGACTGTCTACTCTGCTTGCTGGGCTTTGCAAATCTGAGCTCAGTTGTGGGTTTACTTCATTCCGGGATGCTGGGGTTGGCTTTTCACATTCCTAGGTCTCGTGTGTCTGAAGACCTTCAGTTTGGCTTTAGGAATAATCCTATGGTGTAACACTAGCTCCTGAATGGTAACTTAAGTTTGGTAATAATAATAAAACTGAAATAGGGAACTATCAGAGATTATTAGTACTGGCATATGAATTAAACCATATTGCAACAAATCTGTTTCAAGGGTAATAATCTTAGTTTGGACAGAATTGAATTCAAGACCTCAGCTTCGCTGGCATTTCCCACATCCACTTCCTCTCAATATGAAGCTTTCCAGATCTACTTAAATGATATATGCTCCTGACTAGTCTTCAGATAGTCCTTTAAAAGGAAGTCATTCCTACCAAGCTGTTTCAAATGTCTTCATATTTTTGAGTTCCAGGCAGTTAATAAGCCCAAAGTTGTAAACAAGAGGCTCCCATGCCTGCCTCTGGTTCCCAAGGGCAGAGATATTTGTTTCTTTTGTTCTTCGTGGTATCTCTCACCTGGCGCATGATAGGTGTTCAAAAATTAGTTGGCTTAGTAAATAAATTAATCAATGCAGCACAAAGAAGTGTAATTACAAATTTACTTAGGATGTTATTGAAAGGATTATTTAAAGTACCATGTTCAAACGTTTCATAAACTCGTAAGTTTTATCTAAGTAAATACATTGGATTCACAAGTGCCATAAACCACGATTAACCTCATACCCTCCCTTCATGTGATGTTCAACAAGTAATGCAGAAAACACATTTATACCAACTGTAATAGTCGTTTGGTTGTATAAAAACCTTTCTCTAAGCATAATTGTGTAATTGGCATGTTGCCATTTCATTCTTCTTTTATCAATGCTACTCTGTTTGGGGGCCCCCAACTTCCAGGGGTACAGAACGTTACAAAATCTCACCTATTTGACATAATTTGTTTCAAAGATACTTCCATTTTTACTCCAGACACTGAACAATTCTTAGCATTGCCTCCCCACCATCAAAACTTATCTTTTCTATGTACTATTCTTTCTCAGCATTGCAGAGCTAACCTGACAAAGCTTTCTATATGTGGATGTGTTATCAGCAGGTTACTGTTTAATGTGACCTCTTTCTTGGGTGGTGCATGTGTCTCCTTAAGAGCAGATACTTCAACTATCCTGGCAAAATGTTCGGAGAATATTGGCTCTTCAAGATGATTTCACGTTACAGCACACTGGCAGCTACCTTCTTTATCTATACAAAGATCCAGCTCTGGAACATACACAGAGGCTTATCTTGCCTCTCGTCTACTATGGCGCACTGGGAGACCTGGACAAACTGTCCCCCTTCCCACCTGCCTTAGTTTCTTCATCTATAATCGAAAACGGAGGAAGGCAGTACTCCAGATAATCTAGTCCTTTCTGCACCTAAAAGAGCAATGATTCGAAGTTTACCTTCATATGAAATAAACCAGGTTAAAAGAGAAATTTGTAAGAGATGCTGCTGTTTTTGTAACCCTCACTTGACATCACACTCCAAAGAAAATAAAGTAATTTAGGAGTTAAAAGATATTGCATACATGGGTGGCCAGTTAGCTCAGTTGGTTAGAGCATGGTGCTTATAATACCAAGCTTGCTGGTTGGATCCCCGCATCGGCCACTGTGAGCTGTGCCCTCCTTAAAAAAAAAAAAAAAAAAAAAAAGATATTGTATCTATAGGAAGATATACTCATATATGAATATAACATATATAAATGTATATATATAATCTTACAGAATATAGGCTTTCTGAAGATAATAAAATGCTTTTTGACCAAACTCACATTCTGCAAAGCAAACTATATAAATCTTACTGACCTAGACAGTATATACCACAGTGTGTTCTGATAAATATTTTTATTTTCTCCACTCTCAGGACCTTGTGACACCTAGCGTGTTTCTTCTGGCCACTTATTACTGGTCACACTGTTCTGTTGCAGGTTTCAGTATGTCTAGCCTGAGCTGTCTGAATCTTCAATCTCATCAGCATTATCGTCTTCACTATCCATCAATGGGGAAGGAAGGTCTAAATTCACATTTGTTGCAGAGGAATTACTTCCTACTTGAGATTCCTTTAACGTACAAAAGCGTGGACACCGTGATGCTTCCTGTTGAGTAACATTTAAATATTCCTGTCGCAAGATGAGCTTGTAATGCTGTTATCCAGTTACTTTGCATCCCACATACTGTAGGCACATATACACGTTTGTGTTAGTGAGGGTAAGGCTAAATTGCTGCATCGAAGAGACCTGCCTCCAATAAATCTTAGTGTCTTAAAGAAACAAATAAGTTCACTTCACGGTCATGTGCCAGCCTGAACTGAGTATTGCCAGTTGGTAATTCTGCTGCATGGCGATCATTCAGAAACCCAGGTGAAAGGTTGCTCAACTATCTTCATTATCTGCCCCTTATTTACAACCTAAATTCCATTTATGGGCTTAAAAATAGACCACACACTGGTAATTGTATTACTTTGTAGTTTAAAATGTGACCCATAAATGAACATATCTTTTCACCCTATACATTTGCCTCTTGTTTTTTAAATCATGGCATGGTAACTGTTTTTACATTTCATGTGTAGTGGACAAACTTGATAAAACATACAGTATTCTCTCTCTCTCTCTCTCTCTCTCTCTCTCTCTTTCTCTCTCTCTCAGGTATATTGAGGACCAAATAAATGAATCTGAAGGATTATTTTTTGTTATACACAATTTCTATGTTCTACAAAAAAAGTAAAGTGTTGATAACAAAAATCTGTTTTTTAATGTCTTTTTTGCAGTTGTGTTAATATGCCAATGTCAGGCTGTCCTTTCTGTAGAGAAAACTAAATTTCAAAATATAAACAAAGGAATGAGTTCTTTTGTGTTCCATTTTTGTTTGTTGAGGCTATATTTTTCTTCCGTGCAAAAATAATGCCTTTTTTTTATCGTAAGTAATGACTTTAAATTGGCCAAAAGGAAAAATAAAACAACAGCAATGTGTTGGCATATTCCAGGAGACAGTGGTGACTTTTTATTTTTATAGTGCATTGTGAAAGACATTTAACCAAAAAAGAAAAAAAAAAAAAAAAAACAGTTTGAGAAACTGCTAAGAATAAAATATTTTTCAAGGTCTTTGGCTCCTTTTAAAAAAGTAACTCAAATGATGGTCAGCATTCATTTCAGAGAGATAAATAAATAGGAAGTCAAGAAAAGTAAATAGGATTATAAATACGCATATTTAACAAAATTCAGAAAATAAAAAAGTTATGCTATTCACATTCGCAGAACAGAAGTTTGTTTACCGCCCTGGAGAGCCAAGATATTCTATTGGATAAAATTGTCCCGTGGTTTCTCTGTGGGGCTCCATCTCTTGGGCAAGTAGACCCAAGGCAGCTGAGCAAATATTCTGGAGTTCTGCGTAGCTCAAGACCACCGCAAGGGCAAGGTCAGCTGGAGGAGGAGAAGGCAGCCTCCCTGTGGAAAGAGGAAGTGACTTCTAAGAATGAGATGGTCTCAGGGGCGTCAGAAACCTGTCATGGACTCAGTGCCAAGATGCCGAGACTCCCAGACCAGGAAGGTCCCATTCTCACAGCCTCTTGAGATCACGTTAAATCTAGGGTCCCCTGTCTACCTCTGTCAAGCAGCCAAGGATGCTGGGTGCAATGTCCCAGCGAACTGCTTCTGAGCCCTCCCACGGCTGTCCCACAGTAGTTTTGGCCCAAATCATTTCCTGCTACATTTCCTTTCTCCATTTGCCATGTATAAAAGTGTGATGAGGCATGAAAAATAGTATTGTGAGCCAAATATTACACTCTATTTGAAAAGACTGGCCTGATAGCTTTAAATAAAAAATAATTTTGCTAGTAATTTCAAATGCCTGCTGACAAACTTGCAAGAAACTGAAAAGACCACAGGATGGGGTTGTATAGACTACAGTGCAGTAAAAAAGAGAAGAAGGACATATCCTAAAAGCCTGGAGAAATGAGTCCCTAATTAGAAGATCTGACTTCGGTGTTGGACCTTGACAGCACTGGCTATCCTCAAGACCGTCCCATGCCACAAAAGGGTGAGGGAAGATTAGTTATACATATAATCACTGCTTATATTAAGTCCATATAAATTAATTACGGCAAACTATAATTTTCAGCATTATAAGGAAGCCTCATACCTTGTAGTATATGTGACATTAACAGAAATAGTTGCAAATTAAGGTTATTAAGTCGCATATAATTAATGCAAAACATTTTTGGCAGGTAGTTCAGTGGGAAGGCAGTCATTCTCTTCATTACCATAAGGAGGCATGTGTACTAGCACGCACACACACAGGCAGGACACTCAAATAAGGACTGAAGAGGGAAAGATGAGGAAGGCAAAAGTAGGGCAGAACTGGAAGTCAAAACAAATTTCCATCTGAAATGATGTAATTAATAAATCAGGCAGAGAATGGCCCTCAAACATCAAAGTGATGTAAGAACAGGGACCCTCTCCAAAGCTCCATATAGAATAAGGAAGGTACGAATTACAACAATATGCACAG
This sequence comes from Rhinolophus sinicus, assembly GCF_057876585.1. Lineage (NCBI taxonomy): Eukaryota > Metazoa > Chordata > Mammalia > Chiroptera > Rhinolophidae > Rhinolophus > Rhinolophus sinicus. Next base: position 30,608,550 of record NC_142504.1, read on the forward strand.
CACTAGTCCTCCTTACTAGTCATAACAAAAATTACTTGAAACATATACAAAGTGAAGGAAAGAATTTTGGTTGTGAATATTGAGAATTCAAGAAGAGAGAAGTTATTTTCTCCAAAAGCTGGAAATCTACTAATACACACACACACACACACACACACACACACACACACACACACACACACGAGGGGTGCCAAAAAAATGTATACACATGACTTAATATTCATCTTTTGTTATTGGTATATTGAATATTACAATTTTAATACAGTTTTTTCCTTTCTTAAAATGTGTATACATGTTTTTGGCTATATATATATATAAATTATATATATATATATAATATATATATTTATATATATAATATATATATATATATAAAATCTGTGACCTTATAAGTAAAAATTATTTTTCTCTTTTACTTTGACAGCCTGAAATAATTTAATCTTCTGGCAAATTTTTTAGAAAATAGACTGTAAACATTCATATCATTGAACATATGATTAATGGAGATAAAAGAATAACAAAAAATTTCAGCTGAGGCATTTTTTGCTAAGAAAAGTTCTCCTCAACGAGTTTCCTGATGGCTTAGAAAAATAGAGTAGGGCATGTTCTGTGTAGATCAATGCTGTTTGGAAAGTTATAGGCTAGATTTTAAATCCATTTTATGATAATAACAAGTCACTTTATGTACTGTCGTTCCATGTTGTTAAGTTAAATAAACTAATAAACGTCACACTCCTTCACAATAGAAAAATCTGGCAGTTACCACCTTAACCAAGAGATCAACTGTAGCATCCCTAGTAATGGGACAAATTGTCATGAAGTGCTTCTCGATGTGATGCTATGAGAAGTATGCAGCATAACGTATAGAGTGTTGTCACCAAATGTTTACCCTGACCATAATCACAAGAAAACAAGCAAATCTAGACTATGGAACATTCTCTAAAATAATTGGTTAGAATTTAAACTATTTACAACTTGATTTTTTTTTAAATGAATTGTCTTCAGAGTTACATTCTCAATTAAGGTTTTGTATAGTTATTGGGTCTGACCCTTCAAAAATGTTAATGCCATGGAAAACAAACAGAAAAGGAGACTATTCTAGACTAATTAAAGGAAACTGAAGAGACATAGCAACCATACGTAATACATAACCTTTGATTGGATCTTGAATAAAAAAATAACTCCAGTAAAGGATATTTTTGGGACAATTGGAGAAATTTGAATATGGAGTCTTTATTAGATATTATTAAATCAATATTGAATTTCTTGGGTGGTTTTATGGGAGAATATCTTCATTCTTAGGAAATACATGCTGAAGTATTTAAGGGTAAAGTGTCAAGTTGCTTCCAAATATACACACAGATAACGTGTGTGTACAGAGAGAGAGAGGTAAAAGCAAATGTTGCAAAATGTTAACAATTGATGAGTCCAGGAAAAGGGCATATGAGCTTTCATTGTACTATTCTTTCAACTTTCCAGTGGATTTGAAATTGTTTACGGACACTGAGTTACAAAATAGTAGATGAGGGCTGTTTCTCGTTTTAGAAATATTTCAGGTAATAAATGAAGAAGGAATGACAGAATTAGAACATCTCCATTGTGTAATTTCTAATATACTTGTAGATCTAAGCACTCAGCCTCATTGGCCATAAAAGCTAAAATAATCAGATATTTTTTTGCGTTTTAAAAGAACACACCACAATTATAAAGTGCTCCTTGATAAAAAATATCAGACCTAAAACTGACTAAAGCTCTCAGTCAGCTGTTCTCAAACCTCAGCAGAATCACAATCACCTGGAAGGCTGGTTAAACCAAGGAGTTTCTGACTTGATAGGCCTCGGGGAAGGTTCAATAATTTGCATTTCTAGCAAGTTCCCCAGTGATGCTGAGGCTCCAGCCTTTAGGAAAAAACTCTCTAGATCAATATACTAATTTACAAGAACTATATATGACAGAGGAACATGTCAAATAATAAATACCATGAGGATGCTATTGACAAAAGCAGACTGTGGGTAAGTACAGGAAAAAACACTCTGTGCTTCTTTAATAAATAAATAGTAATTTAAATAAAGATGAAAGGGGAACCTGTAGGTTGAAAGAGATTTAAAAAATATACCAATCAATTGCAGTATGTTAAATTGTATCAGATTTTTATTTGACCGCTTTTTAAAAACATTTATTACATTTATGAGACAATTAGAAATTTGACCATTGACTGGATGAATTATAGTTAATATTTTAGGTGTGTTAGTGGTATTATTTTTAAGAGTTCTCTATAATTCTCAATAGCTTTACCGATTCTTATTCTCTAGCAAGAATATTTTTTATCCTAACTTGTTTCATCTTTAATATTTCTGTCTAGCTTTTTTAAAATCCTCGTTTCCCTGCTGATGACTCAACTCTTGGGAATCTGAAATGGCCATCACCATTCTTATCATGGTTAAATTATCTTTGCATTGGTGCCAGCATAAGTCTTTCCTGAACCCAAGGTACACATGTGTTGCTTTCCTCATTATTTTGACATTTTGAAATGTCAAAATACTGAAACACCAAATACACCAATATTCAATATAAGTTCTATTTTAATTACAACCACAATATCAAAACTTAAGTTTAGTTTTACTGTAAAAATGCCATATGTAAAGGGTATCTGATGAATGTAGAGTTTAAAGAATAGCAAATGAAAACCTGTACGTTGACCATCCAGCTGAAGAACTAGGACATTGTCAGCACACATAGAAAATCCCTGTGTGCCCCATCTAAATCACTTCCCTCATCATGCGCCCTGAAAGTAAGCACTACGCTGAATTTTGTGTTAATTATTCATTTTCTGTAGTATATAGTTTCACCAGCTAACACTAGTTTTATCCATTTTGATGTTTGTATAAACAGAATCATACCACATGCATTTTTCTGTTTTTGTTATTGCTGTTTTGGAAATTCAGTTATAAAGACATGTATAGCAGTAATCCATCCACTTTTACTGCTGTATAGTATTCATTTGTGCAGATATTCAAAGATTTATTTATCAGTTCTTGTGTTGATGGGTATTGTACCTCTTCCTTTCCAAATTTTAAGCCTTGTTATTTGATTACACTATTAACTCTACTACAAAGTTATACGAAAATGGCAAAGGAGAGCTGACTTTTTAAAGTCAGTTCTTCCTGACTTCAGGGGAATGACTCCAGTGTTTCCCACTAATCCTGATGCTGGCTCTTGGGCTGAAATGTACATTTATATCATGTTAAGGAAATAGTCATCTATTATTATTTAATTGAGTGTTTTCATCAAAAATTGTTACTAAATTTTGTCAGTTCCTGTTCATCATTTATGGAGATGATTATGTCATTCTTCTAATTAGTTCTTCCCATTAAATAATTTCTTGATATAGAAGTATCACTGATTAATGGGGGAAACGCCCCTTGCCAATGATGCTTTCATCTTAAATTTTGTTGCTAGAGTTTATTTTGGAATTTAGTATTAATATTTATAAGTGAAATTGGTCTTTAGCCCCCCCCCTTTTATTTGCTTTTTTTTTTTTTTTACAATCTGTCAGATCTTGGGGTCAATATAATTCACTTCATAAAAATAATTTGGAATACTACTGTTTCTAATGCTGTGGCTATCTAAATAGAATTGGTATTGTATTCTCTTCAAAGTTTTGGAATAATTTTCCATAGAATCAAATGGATCTGGAGCTTTTCTTTATTAATTTTCTCTATTTCTTCTAAGGACATAATTTTGTTTAGATTTTTCTATGTCTTCTGATATCAGCTTTGGTATATTATATTTTACTAGATAAAAGTCATTTTGTTCATCCAGGTTTTCAAATATACTTTCACATTTCTGAGTGAAGTGTTCTCTTACTTTTCTTTCAATTTCTTCTGTTTTTGTCATTATTTCCTTATTATAATTTCTTCTTTTATTTATTTATTTTTGTCCTTTTTGGATTAACTTGCCTAGTGTTTTATCTATTTTAGTATTTTAAAGAACTTTTAATATTTATTTATTAACCCTATATTTTCTGTTCTAAATCACTATTTTGTTATTAATTCCTTCCACTTGCTTTGCTTCATTTTTTTTTTTCTTTTTCAGCCAGGTGCTAAAACTTTATTAGTTATTCACTCTTCAGATTTTTCTAACAAAATTATTTAAAGCTATTGAATTTTCCTCTAATGTCTGCTTTAGCTCTATCTCATATGTCTGGATATTTAGTGTTCTAATTATTGTGCTTTTGTAGAAATTCTGTGATTTTAGTTTGGATTTCTTTGTTAACCCAGAAGTTACTTAACAGAGAACTTTTTAAATTCTAGGCAATAAGAATTGTTTTTCATAAATTAGTTTGTAATTTATAATTTTATGTCATTGTATCATATAATGTCGGCAATATTGTTTCTACATTTTGGAGTTTGTTATTTGTTTTAAATGACCTAGCACATAGTTAATTTCTGGTGTATATTCGGAAAGCAACTGAAAATATTTTCTAGTTTCATGGTACAGGTTTTGCAATTTATATGTGTGTGTATCTATGTATTAGACCCACCCTATTAACTTTTTTGTTGTTGTTCTGTATATACTTACATAAATATTTTTCATCCATTTGACTTGTCATTAACTGCTTCTCCCTTTCTGGGCACATACATGGTAGAAATGTTTCACCTACCCGCCTTTAGGTTAGAGATGGCTATGTTCATTGCTTTGGATAAGGAATCTGAGCAAACGTAGCATGCATTACTTCCAGGTAAAAGCCTTTAAATGCTGGTACACTATTTACCATGGTCCCATTTGCTTGCCAGGTGGGGAACATTTGAAATAAAGGAGACTCCATCAGCTTACATCTCTTAGTGAAGAAGACATTGAGAACAGGATGCTGCTGACCAATAATGAACACGTAAATATGACCAAGAATTAAATATTTTTAGTTTAAGCTACCGGGATTTGGAGGTTGTTTGTTACTTAGCAGGATAGGCATAACCTAGTCCATCCAAATAAAGAATTAATGGATACAATACACTTCACAGTAGGTTGATTCAGCAGCTCAATTATGTAATCAAAGACTCAAATTTTTCCATCTTTAATTCTTGAAAGTGGTAGTTCTCACTGATAACAAGAGGTAGTAGTTCTAGGACTTATATTCAGACATGAAGTAGCGAAAGCACGAAGGAAAAGCATCTTTATTTTAGCTTTGTCTTAGGAGCGGGGTAACTCCCTGATGCGCTCCCGCAAAAGGCACCTTATACTTCATTGGCTAGAATTGTGTCAAATGCCTATTTCTGAACTAACCACTGGCAAGTGGGTTGGAATTTTCATGATTGACGTAGATGAATGATCTGGAATGAAATTGATGTTGGGGTGTCAACCACAATGACTTCTATTAATAAAAATTATCTCTATTAGTGTGTATACATATGTAGGTATTATTGTTTTTAAATATTTTAATAGTTATAAAAATCATCCTATAGAATGGTCTTGGTAAATATAAGACATAATCTGCTTTTACCACATCAGAGTCATTATTTTTCCTCAATATAAAATTGTTGGTTTCTTTGGTGATAGTTTATATGTTGTTTATTATTTAGACCTTTATTTATAAAAATATCCACTTATATGTTATAAATAGAAAGAGAAAAAGTGAAAATATGTTAAATTTTAACCCAGGGTAAGCAATGATCTAAGTGTATTTGTATATTGGAAAATACATATTTGTATATTGCCTGAGAAAGGCTACAAATATCGGAATATGGACTATATGTTAGAATATGTGTTTTCTTTTAAGATTTTTATTAAAGTATAGCTAACATATTACATTACTTTTCAAATATCACTTTAACCAAGGTTTCCGTAGTTTCTGACAACTCAACTAAGTTTGGCCCCACCTTCAAAATATATCAGGAGCTATCTACTTCTCACCACCTCCATTCCTATCATCCTGGGTTAACCCACCAATTCTGCTTGTCTAGGTATATAATGGTCCCCCAATCTGTTTTCCCCGCTTCTGCCTTTGCTTGCCTTCAATCTGTCTTTACCACAATAGCCAATGTGATCCTGAAACACAAGTCAGATCACATTCCTTTCCTGCTGATGGTATCTCCTACTCTTCTCCCTGTCGCTCCTGGTCTTCCAGACTCTCTGGCTACCTTGCTGTTTCTACATCCTGCTAAGCGTGGCCTTGTACTTGCTGCTGTCTGCATTTGGATTTCTCTTCCTTCAGAAACTTATCACATCAGGCTCACTAACTCACTTCATTTTTGTCACTTTCTCAGTGACACCTTCCCTGAATAGCCCATCTAAAATCTCCACAACCCAAGTACTCCATTTTTCTTCTCTGCTTTATTTTTCTTCTAATTAGTTAGCACCATTTAACATATTCTATTATATCATCTTGGTTTTTCTTTTTGGTCTGTCTCCCTCTCGAAAATGGAAGGTCCATGAAAACAAGCATTTTTTTATGTCTTGTGTAGTGTTGTATTTCCAATGCTTAAATATGTGTGGCACATTGTAGGTGCTCAATAAATATTTGTTAGAAGAATGAATAAATGCCCAAATGAATTCTTTAGCATCCTCATGATTGATTTTTTTTTTTAAAAGGATGTTCATTTGTTGGGAGAGTTTCCAAGTATCTGTTTATCCAAATATCTAGCTTAAGAAAGTTTGAATTTCCCTTTTGAATAGGTTGGAAATTATATATAGCTATAGATAAATTATATAATTTCTGATTATCAAAGTAACATTATTTTATAGGAAGTGTGGAAAATGCAGAAAAATAAAATAAAATTAACTTGTAATCCAGCCACCCAGAGACTGGTAACATTTTGGTAAACTTCTTTCCAGATCCATTTAATTTCAGTGATACTTTATTTTCAAGTTTCCTTATCCCCATGACAAGGATTGGAACAAACAAACTGAAGAACTCAAAGCTGAGTGTGGTTTCATGCTTCTAGCAAAATCCCATCCTCATAGTTCACTAACAGCCACAAGCCCTTCCAGGGAATTTTTGGGTGCTACTATTTTTCTTTTCCAAGAAAGCATGCTGTAATTTGGACATTTAAGTTACCCAAACTTCCATGAAGGATCTTCCTTCTAAAGTGATCTCAGAATTCCCAAAAAACTAAATATTTGGAATTTGGGGAATTCACGTTGATTAATATTATGAGCAACTCATTGGGGTTTTAGTCTCACTTCTACAACTTTCTGGCTGTGAGGCTTTGGGCAAGTTACCCTCTCTTAGCTATGGGTTACTTAATTAGAATTGGAGATAATATCTCCCTCACAATTTACTGTAAGGATCAAATACAGTAATGGAGAAATATTCTAAAACCTGTAAAGACAAGTATAAAGGATTATAATTGTAATTAAAATGTGGTAGATCTTAGGGTAACAATGACAAAATGAAACAGACGTGCTACCACTCCTAAGAAACCCAGGGGAGAAAGGCTAATGAACCCTAGCAGGTTTCCTATGCTTGCCCTTGTGCTATTTCTAATCATGGGTTTGTGCTTTTCCCAGCAGAACATGGGTGGGGGGGGGGGGGGAAGAGAGAGAGAGAGAGAGAGAGAGAGCGAGGTTCCTCACCTGCCATTCATTGTTGTATTATTATTATTTGTCTATTACAGTGATTCTCAGTGTAAAAAAAAATTTTAATGTTGATTTAAAAACATAATATCCCACAGAAAACGTGTTAGATAGTATTCTGAGTGCTTTTACACATTCTAATACAGATACAGCAAAATGCAGTAGAAATTATATAGATGGAGAGCCAGGTGACCTGTGTCCTAGTTCAGCCTGTTAATAACCAAATATGACATTGGCTAAGTCAATTTCTTTATCTGCTGGTGGATGGAAAGATGCCTAAGGTCTCTCTCAGCTCCAAAATTCCATGAACTCTGACCCTTCCAATGATAGATGCAGCCTTTGGTGAAACTAATTTTTGAGAAGAGGGATTGAGAAATCATTAGCTTAATCTTTGCTTGCTTAGTAAAAACAAGCTTCAGTATTCTGTACTGTGAAATACATTTGGAATTTGTTAAATCATTTACAGTTGTTTACTGTTTAAATGGAATAATATTCTTTGATGTTCTCTAATTATCATGCATGTTTAAAAATGAGTTCTGAATGCTTCTCTGCTAATTAAAACTCAGTCTAAATTTGTTGAATTTTAAAGAAACATTTGATTTGAAAAATAAGTCATACATCCAGTAACCTTCAGTATTTCACAAAGAACTCATAAAATATTTTTTTTTTTTTTTTTAAATAAGGTAATGTGAATGAGAGATGAGCATTAAAGTAAATACGGGGGACATTTGAGATCTAACATTTTTCAAACTACCCTCTTTTTTCTCATAAATTCTTGATGGTGATATTTATTCTGTTGTTTCTAACAACCATTTATTCTCCTATGTGAAAGTCTATGAAATATCCATAAACCCTCAGAATTAATGAAATCACTTTGCAAATCATGAACAAATCATTCTGTGATAATGTCAACTGGTTGAACTCACCAGAAGAAGTAGTGAAATAAAAATAGGGATGGTTTTCATACAAAGACAGTTCATTCAACATTTGTGTCTTTCTACTAGTCAGTTAAATGTTTTTAGAGTTACTCGTTTGTGGATATATTCTCTGGATAATGTCTTAAAAATGGGAAGTCTGACTCTTATACATCACTGGTGTGTAAATTGGTGAAAACACATATTCCTCTTTTAGGAATTTCTTCTACAGATATATTTACATAAGTGTGCAAAAATAGATGCTCATTGTGACATTGTTTATAATACTAACAAGGACTAACAACGACCTCAATACATACAAAAGCGTTTGGGGAGGTTAGATGAAAATCAATTCATACAGAAAGATATGATACAGATGTTTAAAAAAGACTTATGTGCTAATGGAAAATGATCTCTAAAATATTTTACCAAGTGAAAAAAGAAAGAAGAAAACATGGTGTATAGTATATTCCCAAATGTAAACAAATGGCATATACCTGTTTGCATACATTCTCTGTAAGGATACACAAAAAACTGGTAATGATAATTACCTGCTTTTTAAAAATCATGAGTATGAATTGCTATTTCAATAAAAAGTAGTTAACTGAAAAACTTTGATTATTTTTCATTACATCATATTAGCAAATAGTATTTCTTTTTTTAAGCTTATTATGATATTACTGATGATATTCCCTAGGCTATATATTAAATCTTTATGACTTACTGATTTAAATGTATTTTTTTATTTGAAAATTATTTAAATGATTTTAAATGTATTTTTTAAATATATTTTTTAAATATACTAACATACAATATTATATTGCTTTCAGGTGTACGCCATAGTTATTTAACATTTATGTACCTAAAGAAGTGATCACCATGATAGGTCCAGAAACCATCTGACACCGTATCACACTAACATACAATATTAGTGACAATATTCCTTATGCTGTACATTACATCCCCAAAACTTATTTGTTTTCTATCAGGAAATTTTAACTTCTTATTCCCCTTCAAATTTTTCTCCACTTTAAAAAATTTTTCAATTACAGTTGGCATTCAATATTAGTTTATATTAATTTCAGGTATACAGCATAGTGGTTAGACATTTACGTTATTTAAAAGTGATCCCACTGACTAGTCTAGTACCCACCTGGCACTATACATAGTTATTGCCATATTATTGACTATATCCCTATGCTTTACTTTGCATCCCCATAACTATTTTGTAACTACCAATTTGTACTTCTTAATCTTTTCCCCTTTTTCACCTACCTCCTCAACCCCCTCTCATTTGGCACCCGTCAAAATGTTCTCTGTATCTATGAGTTTGTTTCTTTATTTTGTTCTTTAGAGTCCACATATAAACAAAATCACACTGCATCAGTTTTTTTCTGTTTGACATACTCCACTAGCACAATACCCTTCAAGCCCATCCATGCTACCGCAGATGACAAGAACCCATTCCCTTCCATGGCTGAGCAATATTTCGTTGTATATAGGAGATAAGAAAATTAAGTTCCCAAAGATGTTGCTAACCTTTTTTGATATCCAAGAAATTATTCATTATGAATTTGTACCAACTGGACAAACGGTTAACCAAGTTTACTATTTTGAAGTGCTGAAAAGGCTGCATGATAAAGTGAGATGACCTGAACTTTTCGCCAATAATTCATGGCTCCTGCATCACGACAATGCACCAACTCACATGGCACTGTCTGTGAGGGAGTTTTTAGCCAGTAAACAAATAACTGTATTGGAACACCCACCCTACTCACCTGATCTGACCCCCAATGACTCCTTTTTTTACCTGAAGATAAAGTAAATATTGAAAGGAAGACATTTCGATGGCATTTAAGACATCAAGTATAATACGATGACAGCTGTGATGACCATTCCAGAAAGAGTTCCAAAACTGCTTTGAAGGTGCTGGCATCGGTGCATAGCTTCCCAAAGGGAGTACTTAGAAGGTGACCATAGTGATATTCAGCAATGAGGTAACCTGTTTCCTCGAAAATAAGACCTAGCCTGACAATCAGCTCTAATGCATGTTTTGGAACAAAAATTAATATAAGACCTGGTATTATATTATATATATCATATCATATCATATCATATCATATCATATCATATCATATCATATCATATCATATATTATTATAAAGACCGAGTGTTATAGTAAAATAAGACCAGGTTTTACGTTAATTTTTGCTCCAAAAGACACATTAGAGCTGATTGTCTTATTTTCGGGGACACACGGTATATAGTACTCTTTCTAGAACAAGTTTGCAAGCTTAATTGTCTGACCTTGTATATCCCACCTCCTCTTTATCCATTCATTGCTTGAAGGATACCTAGGCTGCCTCTACATCTTGGCTACTGTAAACAGTGCTGCAATAAACATATAGATGTACATATCCCCTCAAAATAGTGTTTTGAGTTTCTTCAGATACTCATCCAGAAGTGGGATTACTGGATCCTTCTTTGTCACTCGTTATAGCCTTTGTTTTAAAGTCTATTTTGTCTGGTATAAGGATTGCTACCCTAGCTGTTTCTTTGTTTTTTGTTTTTTTTTTCCATTTCCATTTTCACGAAATATCTTTTTTCCATCTCTCTACTTTTAGTCTGTGTGTGTCCTTAGATCTGAAGTGAGTCTCTTGTAGGCATCATATGTAAGGGTCTTGTTTTTTTTTTTTTTTTAATCCATTCAGCCACACTATCTTTTGATTGAAACATTTAATCCATTTAAATTTAAAGTAATTGTTGATAAATGTGTAGTTATTGCCATTTTATTGATTATATATTTATTTATTTATTGTCTTAATTCCTCCTAACATTCCTTGTAATACTGGTTTGGTGGTAATGAACACCTTTAGCTTTTTCTTTCCTGAAAGCTCTTTATCTGTCCTTGGATTCTAAATGATAGCTTTGCAGGGTAGAGAAATCTTGGTTGTAGGTCATATTCACTTTGAATATTTCATGCCAATCCCTTCTGGCCTTCAAAGTTTCAGTTGAGAAATCAACTGACAGTCTTATGGGAGCTCCTTTGTAGGTAACTAACTGCTTTTTTCTTGCTGCTTTTAAGATTCTCTCTTTGTCTCTAACCTTTGGCATTTTAATTATGATGTGTCTTGGTGTGGGCCGTTTTGGATTCACCTTTCGCTTCCTGGGCTTGTATGTCTTTCCCTCACCAGTTTAGGGAAGTTTTCCATATTATTTCTGCAAATAGGTGTTCAAATCTTTGCACTCCCTCTTAACCTTCTGGTACCTCTAAGATGTGAACATTGGTATGCTTGATGTTGTCCCAGAGGTCCCTTAAACTATCCTCATTTTTTTGGATTCTTCTTTCTTTTTGCTGTTCTGTTTGGGTCTTTTATGCTACATCACTGATTCAATATTCTAGTTTACGTAATCCGTTGATTCCCTCTAATGTAGTCTTCATTTCAGTTATTGTTTCTTGATTTCTGATGGGTTCTTTTTTATGTTTCCTATGTCCATTTTTATGTTTCCTATCTCTTTGTTGAAGTTCTTCCTGAGATCATTGAGCATCCTTATCACCAGTGTTTTGAACTCTGCATTTTGTAGATTGCTTGTCTCCATTTTGTTTAGATATTTTTCGGGAGCTTTGTTCTATTCCTTCATTTGGGACATGTTTCTTTGTCTCCCCATTTTTGCTGCCACCCTGTGTTTCTTTATATGTATTAGGTAGGGCTGCTAGGCCTCCTGTTCTTAGTAGAGTGGCCTTATGTAGTAGGTGTCCTGTGGGGCTCAGTGGTGCAATCTCCCTTGTCATCAGAGTCGGGTGCTCCAGGTATGTCCCTTGTGTGAGTTATGAATAAAGGGCTTGTCAATAAAAGTTTATGATTATAATTTATAAATGAAACAGCAATCAACACAATTGTGGCAGGAACAGGGACTGATTCATGGAAGCCAATAGGTCTTTGAGTTATCAAAACACTCCATTTGAAATGACCAGCTATCCCCTCTACCTTTACCTCATCCCTTCTTATTCTTAAAGACTTGAGTCTAGGGTCACTTTCTCATGGAAAGCTTTTATAATTCTCTTCCTTTTCTGCAGGCTGATTATCTTTATACAGATGTATTAATTGAAACCATGCAAGTGAGTGAGGTGGTCCAAAGAGTCTGTGACACAGAGAACAACAACAAGAATAATAAAAATAAATAAATAACATAGTTGTTAGAGATACAGACTATAGACTGCTGCCAAAATTCAATTCTAGATCCCCTACTGAATAAATTTATGACCCAAACACTTGCTAGACTAAGAAGAGGAGAAAGAGAATTATGTATATTCCTTTAAAGATGGTGGATAATCCATTTTATTTATTTTCATGAACATGAGGATGTGTCAGGAGGCAGGAAAATTTTGTAAGGAAATCTGTTGACAAAGTTAATAAACTTGCAATCAATTGCTGGCCTTGTTTTTCATCCTTAAGTATCCCATACTTTTTTTTCACTCTTGTTGCTATTACTGACTGAAACATTTGTATTTATCTCTCACCAGACCAGGAAAAAAAAAAAAAAAAAGATCATGAAAGGTAGGAGACTTGTAGCTAATTAAAATCCAAAATAGAAGAGTAATAATCACCTCCAAGTTGATAAGTTTATGTCTTCCCTATTCATCTAAGCTATGGAACTCCTCATCTGGTGTGGTAGGCATACTAATGACTCCCCAAAGATGTCCTCATCCAAATCTCTGAAACCTGTGACTATATTACCTCATGTGGTCAAAAACACTTTGCAGATATGATTAAACTATGAGATGGAGAGATTTATCTTGGGGGAATTTTTAGTGCACCCGGTGTAACCATGAAGGTCCTTGTAAGCAGAGGCAGGAGAGAGTTGAGTCAGGGAAGGGATTTGAAGATGCTAAACTTCTGGTTTTAAAGATAGAAATAGGAACGGTAAGCCAAGGAACACAGACAGCTTCTGAAAGCAGGAAAAGGCAAAGAAAAACAGTCTCTGCTGAAGCCTCCAAAAAGAATATAGCCCCGGCAACACCCTGATTTTAGCCCAACAAGACTAAATTTGTACTTTCCTGACCTCCAGAACTAAGTGATAATGCACTTGCACTGTTTTAACTATGAAATATGTGATAATTTGACACAGCAGCAGTAGGAAACTAATACACCAAATCACCTACATTATTTTTTTCTCATCCTTTCTCTACCTGAAATTCTGTTGTTCAGTTGATTTGTTGGTTGTTTCTTTGCCACTCCCTCAGGAATGTAAGCTCCACAAGATGAAGCAGTGTAGCCTTAGAAAGAGCCCAATGCATGTCATAGTGAGTGAATGAATTACTAATGAGGTTGTTGAAATTGTTTGACATTATTCAATGACACCAGAGAACACAAACATGGTATTCATTCTGATGCTTTCTTAGGAATCTACTAGGCACCAAGCAACATGGGAAGAGTTGGGATGGAGAAAGGTATAATCCCTGCCACCCAGATCTCAACCTAATTACATGGAGTAATGATGTAATATTGATTCTAAGATTGTTTTCAATGTTGAGTATCTTTTCATATGTCTATTGGCATTTGTATGTCTTCTTTGAAGAAGGGTCTATTCGGGTCCTCTGCCCATTTTTTAATTGGATTGTTTGGGGTTTTTTTTGTTGAGTTGTATGAGTTCCTTATATATTTTGAATATTAGCCTCTTATCGGAGGTGTTTGCAAAAAATCGTCTCGCATCTTGTTGGTTGCCTCTTTATTTTGTCAATGCTTTTTTTTCCGCTAGACAGAAGCTTTTTAGTTTGATAGTCCCATTCATTTATTTTAGCTTTTCCTTCCCTTGTCTTTGAAGTCAAATTAATAAAATCTTCTTTGAACCCAAGGTCCCTAAGTTTAGTACCTATGTTTTCTTCTATGCAGTTTATTGTTTCAGGTCTTATGTTTAGGTCTTTGATCCTTTTTGTGTTAATTTTGGTACACAGTGACCGATAGTTTTGTGGTTACCAGAGGGTAATGGGGGAGGGGGTGGTAGATTAGGGTAAACAGGATCAAATATATGGTGATGGAAGAGAACTGACTCTGGGTGGTGAACACACAATGTGATATATAGATGATGTATTACAAAATTGTACACTTGAAACCTATATAACTTTACTAACCATTGTCACCCCAATAAACTTTAATTAAAAAACAAAAAAATATTGCTTTCAAGCAATTAAAATGTAAATGTAAAAGCAATGTTTTGGAAGTCCATGTTTTAAAAGAAAAACATGGTGAAAATAGTGGTGGAGGGTATTGGCTTTAGACTCCAGACATTTAGTTAAGAATCCTTATTCCTCCAATACTTTCCCCAGGGTGACCTGGGGTCATTACTTAATTTTCCCAACCTTAGTTCCTCATCAGTAAAATGGGGACAATGAGCTGCATGCCACAAGGGCTTTTTTGAAAATTAAATGAGAAAATATATACAAGAGACTTTAGTGTTAGGCCTGGCACAAAATAATAACTCATTAATTGATAACTTAGTGTCTGATTCATTTCTCAATGTTCAGAGGCAATTTTTATAAAACTAGATGATTTGCTAACCTTCTCTCACCAGGAACCTCTCTGGAGTTGAGTTATCTTATTTGGAAGAGCTTTGCTTCCCACATCTCCCCACTACTTTCTCCATTCCCAAATCCAGAGTTTCTTCTCAGTGCAAAAATGATTTGCCAAACCAGATTCTGTCAGCTAGGGTTTCCCTTTGCCTATTTTCCTTCAAGGGATGGACTCCAGCCAGAAAAATGGTTTTGGAGGTTAGTGAAGAGCCTCTCCAACTAAAAACACAAATGTGGTTTGGGAGCACCATAAGATGGCAAACATATAAGGACACAATGAATCTTTCTTTGTGGTCAAGATGGATGAGCTACATTTGCTAGGGCAATTTTGTTTGCCTGTGGTTTTTTTTTTTTTTTTTTTTTTAATTTTTTTAACACTGTATATCAGCATAAAATCCCTCATTGTTTATTTTCTACTGGATCTTTCGCAATATGACTTTCACTGTTTTCTTTCCAGCACCTCACTGCCAAACTGATTGGAAGGGCAGCTGATTCAACCTCCCAAAGGTTAAGTTGTGAAGTTAAACACATATGCCAGGTTTTCTCTTTATTAATACAAAAAAATGCTTTGTCTCATTTCACTCCCATCTAACTGGACACACAAAAATACTCAATCTCATATTCTGAATTCCCATCAGCTAATGGGGTTAACAATTAAGAATGTTCAATTCCCTTAATTCTTTGAGTGTTTAAATGGTTAGTTTGATGTGGAAGCATATGTGTCTCCTCTCCTTCGTTTCCTGAATAAAAGGAAATCAGGTAGCAGTCGCATTCCTGAGCCCAGAGCTGCGAAATGGGGGTTATCATATGTAACCTCCTCATATGCTGGAGTCTTTCAGAAAACCGAATCTTCCCACTGAGTGAAGGGGCTTAGTAAATATGGCATCTCTCCCCACGTATTACGACAGCTATCCAGGAATCAGTGATAAGGTCATTTTCCTTTTGGAGAGGTGGGAAATTCAGGAGAGTGGTCTGTGGAGTCATGCTTGGAAAGATAGACACCTGGAAGAGCTCATATGACTCATGACGGGCAGTGGCCATGGGCTGCTGTTAACCACAGCACAGCCTCCCCCCAAGCCTTTTTCGTTTGCCTGCTGAGACTCACGTAGAACCTCAGTAGGCACAGTAGGCGGTATGTAATTCCTGGGCTCTCAGGAGGTAACAGAAGCCAACTTCAAACCCTTGTGAAAGAATCCAGGCTGTTTAGCAGTGGGGATTTTCCCATCAAGGCGTGTGAATGAATGTGAACCTCCCTCTTTTAGAAATGTAAACCATGATATATATTTTGCCAAGTGTGTTAGTGTATGTGAAGACTGTAATCTGTCCCTATCTCAGGCTTACAAACTCAGTTCAATTCATCATAACTATTTGTTGAATACCTCCTTTTTATATTGCTCTGTATGTTACTCTGGTCAAAGCAGAAATAAGTGATGAAGTTAGAAGGAAAACTAAGTCACATTGATACATATGTATCTGCTTTAATTGTTTCTTAAATATTCCTCACAACAACCCTGACAGGCTGTGTGGTTTAGAGTAAAGGTCATCTCATGTAATGGAGAGTCAAAATAGTGGTCCTTAAATGAGATAGAAATTTCTTATGTAAGAGTCCAGAAGTAGGTGCTCCAGGATTATGTTAATGGTTCTGGGACCCAGGCACTTTCTATCTTGTTGCTCAGTCATCCCAGGGTGTTACTCTCATCTATGTGGTCCAAGATGGCTCTCCACGCCATTGCATTCCCTGCTCTTACACACACCACTTCTGTTCATAGCCTGTTTGCCAAAGCTTAGCCTCATGGCCAAATCTACCCTGGAAATATAGGCTTTATTAGCCACATGCCAGGCTAAGAAGCAGAAATTCATTTACATGAAAGAAAAGTAAAATAAGATATTGTGGAACATAGATAGTTATAATGATATTCATTTTACAGTTATGAAGCTGATATTCATACAGGTTAAATAACCTTCCGAAGATCCACGGATTTCATTACACTATACTGCCTCTCTGTGATGCTATGCAATATTTGCTTTGCGCTTTTGTCTAAGCAATTCCTGCCAGAATAGAGCCCTGAAATGCCAGAATCATGCATTTCCACAATAAGTTCTGTATCCTTTAGATAAAGGGAAAAAAGGCTGTGATGAAAACTATTTAATGTAGAGAACTTAAGAGGCTCAAGGACTCTCAATCAGTAAAGAAAAACAAGGTTCTGAGAAAGTGAACTACAGGAAGAAGTCCAACCGACCAAGCACAAGGGTGGCAAGGTAGGTGGGTAAAACTTAACTGGGAGAAATCAAGGGAGGGCCCTCCCTCCCTCTCTCTGGTTTATACCCTCATCATGACAGTGGTCACTGTCACAACTACTCATCTCTGCCATGGAAGCAGCCATAGATTAGACAATGCATAAACAAATGGGTGTCGCTATGTTTTAATTCAATTTTATTTATGACTCTGAAAATTTAACTTCCATATGGTTTTTACGTATCACAAAATATTCGTCTTTTGATTTTTCAACCATTTAAAAATGTAAAAATCATGTGCTGAGCTCATTTGGAAATCGATGATAGGTACCTCCATACCCTGGACCACTTACTCAGCTACTAAAAGAAACAAACTCTTGATACATGTGACAATTTGGATGGATTTCAAGAGTGTTACGCTGAGTGAAAGAGTCAATCTCAAAAGTCACATACTGAATGATTCGATTTATGTAACATTCTCCAAATGACAAAATTACAAAGATGGAGGATAGAGTAGTGGTTAGGGGTTGGGGATAGAGGCCTGGTTGTGACTACAGAGGGGTGCCACGATGGAAATCTTTGTGATTATGGAATAGTTCTATGTCTTGATTAAGGTGGTTACTACATGAATCTATGCATGTGGTAAGAAGGTGCACATGGGCACACACACACACACACACACACACACACACACACAGTGCAAATAAATTTTCTGGCTTTGATATTGTATTGTAACTATGTAAAAATGTAACCATTGGGGGAAACTGGGTTGAAGGATACACGACTTCTTCTGTACTATCTTTGTAATTTTATACAAATCTATAATTATATCAAAATAAAAATTTAAGTAAAAAGCAGAAAACGAACGGTGGGTTGGATTTGGCTCATGGGCTGTAGTTTGTCAATCACAGAACTAGGACAAACACATTTGCAGTAGCTACAGTAGGAAAAAATTAAAAGTATGTAAAGTTATACAAGTCAATAAGAAAATGACAAGGAACCCATTTTTTAAAAATGGACAAAGGCTATAAGTAATTCACAAAGAATTACAAATGGCCAATAAGGGTATAAAAATGGTTAAAACAGTCCAGAAATATAAAAAATCACCACAAGCTTTTCGCTACAGGATCAGAAACATTCATACTTTTTAAAACAATATTATCTATCAAGTGTTGGCAACCTTGTGAAGCAATAGTGTTAATAAGAGAGTAACTTGGTGAATTAATTTCAAAAGACAATTTGGTGGTTTGTACGAAAAACTTAAATAGATATCCCTTTGGTGCACCAATTCCATAGCTTACAATTAGTTCTCTGGATGTACGTACATAGGACCGCAAAGATAGGAGGGTAAGAATGTTCACTATAGTTTAGTTGGCTTTTTAAAAGTTGCTTTATTGAGCTATGGTTTACATACCATAAAATTAGCTCATTTTAAATATACAAATCAATGATTTTTAGCAAATTTACAGAGTCATACAGCCATTACTAAAATCCAATTTTAGAACATTTTCATCACCTCTAAAAGATCCCTCATACCAATTTGCAGTCACTCCCTGTTTTTACCCCGAGTGCTAGGCAACCATTAATTAATTTTTTTCTCTATAGAGTTGCCTTTCCTGGATATTTCTCATAAGTAATGCATTTTGATTTTAATTGGGACATGCCCAATATTCAACAGCATATAATTTCTTTCATGAATGCTCTAGTATTACCTATAGACATGATTTAAAATCATGCTCAAATTTAGCTTAAAGGCATCAAGACTACAGCTTCAGTAAGGAGTAGATTGAAGGATGTGAAAGAGCATGTAAGACAAATTGGTATTAATGTATTTGCATGTATACCATCTTCCTTCAAAATCTGATAAACAAAATCAGTTGAACTTTGTCATGGAGTAATGCCGTATAACTGTGACACTGTTCCCCATCAATAGGGGACACAAAATTGATCTGTGTATTTTCAAAGCAGGAGGCATTGGTACGTTGACAGACTTCTATTACAGTGACAGTACTCTCATTATGCCAAATGTCTAATGTACACCTAATGATTGTATTATACACAGAAAGCTGTTATGCACTGATTACCAACTGCCGTTTATAATCTTTTGAATGCATTTTCTGATGCTGAAAACATGATGAAAAAAGTCACAAGAGGGAGAAAATGGAAGAGAAAGTGATCCATAAACAATGGGGCTTCATATAGCTCCATGTGGCTACATCAAGCTTCTTGATGTCCGGGAGTCTTTGACAAGTTCTAGAAGCATGATAAATTTCTAGGCTTAATGGCAATAAAGCCAATAGTAGCCTATGATTTAAAATGTACGTGTGTGTCAGGATTATGGTAACACCTGATATTATGAATCCTTTGAGACTTAGGCCTGCTGGCAACTGCTGCGCTTACTACAACTCAACCGCAAATCATCAGTCATCCAAATCAATTAGAGATCAATTTTTCTGCTTATTTAAATGTTTAGGGTTCTTTTCTATGTTTGCTATGATCTAATTACATTTTCGAATATTTGAGAGGTTCAGTAGAGAGGGAAAATAAAAGGACTCAGTTCCTTTGAGCAGGGTAGGTGTTATAGCTTCCTGAAAATTGAGCCATCATGCTAGGAAGCAGGAAGCATGGGACCAGCTGTGGAAACTGTGCTATCTCCTTCTCATGTAGCATTAGAAGGCAATTGTCTTGAAAGAAAAGTGACAGAGTAGTAAAAATAGAGGAACATCTTCCCCATGGTGGGATGAACAAAGTTTCAGAAGAACCAAGGGAAGAGAATGGGAAAATAGTTTAAGAAACTGAAACTAGTTCAGCTTGACTAAAGCAGAAGTTGCAGGGAAGAAAGTGGCTAAAGATGAGGCTGAAGTGGTAGCCAAGAGCTAGTAAGCACTGTTAAAGTCTTGGGAATTTATTTAAGGACAATAGGAGATATTAGAAGATTATGAGTAAAGGAGTGGCCTGAGGATGTTTAGATTTTTAAGATTCACTCTGGGTGCAGGATGGAGAATGGTATGGAAGAGAATGAGGCTGAAGATTATATCAGAATTCCTTAGGAGAGGTGATCATGCTTGCATTACCACAGTACAGT
This sequence comes from Rhinolophus sinicus, assembly GCF_057876585.1. Classification (NCBI taxonomy): domain Eukaryota; kingdom Metazoa; phylum Chordata; class Mammalia; order Chiroptera; family Rhinolophidae; genus Rhinolophus; species Rhinolophus sinicus. The sequence continues at coordinate 30,628,927 of NC_142504.1, forward strand.
GGTGATAGAGAGAAGAGATACTTATATGATGAAATCTACAGCACTTGAATCTATAGTAATTGAATAGATGTGGAATGTGAGGGAAAGAGAAGAGTAAAGAAGAGCCCCGTGTTCCATTCATTGAGTCAGATATCATATGGGAGGGGCTGGTAAGGATGGTGTCAAGTTTAGACATATTAAAGTATTAATGACCAGAAGGCAAATACATAAATAATTATTATGAGCCTGAAGCTCAGGAAGAGAGATAAAGAAAGAGATAAAGGTTTGAGAGTCAGACATTGAAGCTGTGGGGGTAGATGAGATGCGCTGAGATGAAACTTTGGGGAAATTGGAACCCAGAAAAGGTAAAAATGTCACAAAGATAATATTATTGGAGTCGGGATCACAACCAAGGTCTTCTGACTCCTAGTAAAGTTGTCTTGCCTAAGGAAGGGAGAGCAACCCAGCATGGTAGTTGAGATTCCCCGGCTCAGGAAGCAGATAGCAAGCCATTTGAATCCCAACATGGCCATCTATAAGCCAAGTGGTATTATGCAACTGACCAAGTCTCTTTACGCCTTACTTTTCTTACACTATATGGTAAGGAGATAATAATAATATCAGCTTTAAGGATATTGGATATTAAATGAGAAAGCATATCTAAAGCATCCAAGTCAGTGTATGACACATAGCAGGGAATCAATAAATAGTAGTTCTTACTATCGTGTTCGATAAATAGAAGGAAAAAGGTTTTTTGAAGACCATTGCATACAGATTATGTTGAAGAATATAGATTTTAATATTTAAATTTAAACGTAATCAGCTCTCAGTTTTAATTTTTATTTAAACTGCTTAATTTTAATTTATACGAACTGTCACTTTTCCTTTAAACAGTAGTTGTACTATTGGGGTTTGCTTGACAGAAGATCAAACTTTATGTGGCTAGAGAAGATAATTTGCATTCTGTTTTGGAGTAACTCTGCCCAAACTGAAGAAGACATAAGAACCACTTCCAAAGTCACACTTCTTTACATTAGGGGCTATTGGTATTATATTAAAAAAAAAACAGTGAATTTCTCTACAAAGAGTAAAGTAGCACATTTGATGGGAAAGTGCCTACAACATGGCAGTACTGTTTAATCTATTTTGGGGAAGAAAGAACCCATCCAGAAAGAACATAATAAATATGCTAAGTTTATACAATATGTGCTCAGTGATAAATATTCTAAGCATGTACTTCAATAATTCTCTCATCAGAGCAGCCTTGTTACCCCTACCATCAGCAGATACTGATAATTAATCAACTGAAGTGAATCTGTACAGAATAAACAAATCTGTTATACATGAATGATGATTATGTCTCTTTCAGTTGTGAAGGCTTTTCATAACTTATTCATATCAATGTTATGAAGACTTTTCCCTTAAGCAAAAAAATCTTCTTTTGGATGAGACCTGTTTTTGGACTGTTTCTGGTGATCAGTGGCATTTCAGCCATATCCAATGGATGTAGGTTATTATAGAGAGCATATGGGGGTTCTGGGGTGTTACTCCATTCTATCCCCCAGGAGGGAGAGAGTGGACCTCTTAACCTGTTTCACAAACATTTGCAGTCTTGCTGGAAGAGCAGGGACGATTTGCCCTGACTGCACTCATAGAAGCGGACATGATAGCTATTGTGTCCTGATGGGAGCACAGAACTCTACTGATAAATCTCTCCATAGGACACTTTGCAGCTTATGAACATAGACATTAACTTCTGTGGCTAAGGAATATGGAAAGGATTATGCCAGGCAGAGAGTGGCTTCAGGTTGGTCCTGAAGAAAATAACAACAGCCCCATGAGTAAAATACACAGATATACTCCGGTTCCTAATACCATATTCATGATCATATTAAAGATAATTCTCCATAGATCTCTCCATTTTTGCACATATTATGAGCAGAGGCTCTGATGGCCTCTGCTCCAAATTATTTTATCAGGACATTTGTATAACTAACAGCTTTGGATGCTCCTGGACATAGAACTGCATGCTTACTGTCCCTTATAAAATATTTAGGTTCCCTAACTCAGGGTTCCTCTCCTGTAGTGCAACCCATTGCAGTGGTACCTGCAGTGCAGGTATTACTTCACTCTCTTTGTGTCACCCTGTGGGAAGTGGAGCTTGGGGAAACCAAGCTGATATTCTGGCTGTTGCTATTACTGAGTAATAAGCTGTCTTTTGTCTCTGACCCAGGAGTCTCATGTCTTCTGCCAGCATTCACAAAACTTGTCAGCAGGTAGACTAACATCTCAGACCCTTTATAGCTATTAACAATAGGTTTCAGCATGTCTAATATTTAATATGAGTTATTTTCATGAGTTATTTTAATGTATGTAAAAATTTGCCTTTGTGGTTCCAGTGTTTCTAAAATGAAATTTAGGACACAAAGAATTGGTCTGTAGTCAGTACAAAGGGAAGATATTTCTGGAAGTGATATGGAAATCAAAATAGTCAAAGCATGTTCTAAATCATCCACCATACAGAAAATTAGAAAATACTTGTCTGTATTTTAATAATCAATAAAAAACAAAACCCCAAGATGGAAAAATAGAATAATGTTTTCCTAAAGAGTCAGATAAAATTTCAAAGTAGGAAGAGAACTTAAAAAATGAGTTGATTCAGAGGTGTAAATGTCTAATTATTTGGTTGTTTTGTGTAGCTGAAACTAATTTTAAAAATGAGTTTATTCAACTGATTCCCTCTATGTAAAAAAAAAAAAAAAAGAATGTGAGGACGAACTCTCATTGATTTCCTTTCGTGTCCATAATGGCTTTTATAAACTTCGTCTATATTCCTTAGAAACTTAGAACAAATTTGATATACAAAGGTATTCATTATGTTTTACTTATGATAGATAAAAATTATAAATTACTTAAATACCCACCCATTACAGAATGGTTGAGATATGGGTAAATTTTTATGATATTATATTAGATTCTCATTCTTAATTGTTTTTCAAGAATACTTAATGATGTGATAAAATGCTTGTTATATATTGTTAACTGAGATGGTGAGATACATGAGTTGTGTTATCCCAGTAATATAACTCATCGTTATAGCACACACTCATACAGAGAAAGAAAACAACTGGAAGAAAATTACTTTAAAATATTAAAGTAGTTATCACTGGGTTAGGGGAATATGGATGATATTTATTTTTCTTCTTCATTGCCTTCTGCATTGTCAAAATTCTTTATAATCTAACCAGATTTTAAAAAAATTATCAATTAAGCAATAAAATCAAAATCCTATTCCCAGATAACTAAGAGTAAAGCTAATTCTTTGCTTAATTCACCACGGGGCTCATTCAAGCTTTTCTCCTTTTCATTTATAACTCTTTTCACCAATGAGAAAGTGCATTTTGCAAAGTAATGTGGGGAGGTAGAGTGAAGATTTGATTCCTCAGCCTGCTACACCATCCTGCCTCTCTTTCCCAATTTATCATACTCTATCCTTATGCAAAGTCACATATCCTGAAAATTCCTGGAATTTTTACCCCCGGGGGACTCCAGCCAGTGCCCTGACATTGTGGAACTTCTGTTAGCCTGCTGCCTAATGGCACAACTGAGTACAAATTTGTGACACACCAGGCAAAATGTGTTCTTGGCTCATTCCCACCTCCTCCACCCATCTCCCCCTTTGCTGCATCAATTTCTACACCTCTTTATACGCGCACGCGCACACACAGGTAACTCTAGCTTTAAATCAGTGCTATCCAATGGCAATATAAGCTGAGCCACTGTCATTTAACGTTTTCTACTAGCCACATTAAAAATGTGAAAACAAACGTGAAATTAATTTTAACAATATTTTATTTAACCCAATATGTCTAAAATATTGCTATTTCAACATGTCATAATATAAAAAAAATATATTTAATGAGATATTTTACATCTGCTTCCATCCAAAAATCTTTGCAATCCAACGTGCATTTTATATTTCCAGTACATCTCAATTCACACAAGCCGCATCTCCCGTGTTCATTAGCCATATGGAGCTCGTGGTTACAGGGTTAGAGGGCAAAGCTCTGGAGAGATTCTCCCTCCACAACTTCTGTTCCATTCAGAAATGTAAATGCCTCGTGGTGACTTTTTGGGTTGGCTCTACCCGGACTGCCATCTACACTTAACCGGTGGCTTGAGAGGAAATTGCTTGTCACAGATTGTGACACACACATCGAGGTAGATCAGGTACCTTTTGTTATTCCACCACACAGAGTAGGTTGTCACTTATCTGACCTATGAATCTTGCCAGAATGGGTGACTGGATCAAGCAGAGGTCAGCTACCAGCCACCTTATTAAAGGACAGTGTGCAATTTAAGTATGGGGCTATCACTGTCCTGAACACACACCGCCCTCCTCACCCTCAGCAAAGGAAGTGGTTTCTTATTCCACCTTGCGTCTGAGCTTGGCTGACTGATGGCCTGGATGTCTGTCTCAATGAATCAGGACAAGAAAATAGAATGTTAGTACTTAATTGAGCCTTTTCAAAATTAAGTGTACTCCTTTCATTGGTGAAAAAAATAACTGAGTCCTGGGTAGGAGAATTTCATTTTAATTAAAAATTTTAATGTTTAAAGATCTTCTTTGCCGCACTTCCCGTACGACCTAAAATGAATTAGCTCTGGCACCTGCAAGAGTCCTCGGAAGTTAATTGTACTGGCCTCTGTTTTCAGCAGCGGATCCCTAATGGACTCAGGCGGTAGGAGCATGAAGAGGAAACACTGCAAACGCTGGTGGCCCTGAGGCTGGAACTGTGATTGTGTCCAACTGACAGACTAGTTCAGACATGAACAATCTGGCCCCATGACTTCACATTGGAAAGCTAGCACTAACACTGATAGGTTGTTCTTAAATACTCAAGTGCTTCAATGTTCTCTGCCTTATTGCAGTTTAAATTTCTAGCTTCAAAAATAAATTTTCCAATTCTTCTAAATTCTTCCCCACCCTCATGTTTCCCAGCTTTGGAAAGATCCTGAGATAGTACGCCTAGCATAAGTAGTCTTCGTCTGAGTAATAGAATACTAGAATGTATAACACTAGAATAGAATCATAGCATACTAGAGCCAGAAGGACTCTCAGAGGACAGCTGCTCTGACCCTCTCATTCTAGTATTATTATTTATTACATATTCTTATGTGCAAAATGATTTATGTGCGTTCAATTCAATATTATAGGAACCTTGCAAAATGGGTATTTTTATTCATTTTTCAGGTCAGGAGACTGGAGCTCAGAGAGGTCAACAACTGCCCAAAGGTTGCACAGCCATAAGTGGTGGAGCTGGGACTCAAATAAAGCTCAATCTGATTTCTAACTAATTTCACCATATTAGCTGAAGCTGGTTAGACACACAGAGAGATAGACTGATAGGGAAAAGATAAGAAGAACCAGTGCTAGAGTTTACATAATGCAACTAGTTCTCTTTTTTTTCTACATCTTGATTAGCTGTTCAAAAGAGTGCAAAAGAGAGAAATAATATCTACATAGAGTTTTTTTGTTGTTGTTCTGTTTGTTTTCTTAATAAACACATAGGTCTCCTTAAACCAGTTTTGGTAAAATTGTTCTGTGGAGCATCTAATTATTAAATAATTATGGAGCTCTTGATCAAGAGTTACAGAAGTTCTTGCAAAAAAAACTGCTACACTAGACGAAATGCTCCATACTACAGATAGCCAGCGTCGGACAGTATCTTGTACACGTCAGTGGCTGCTGCTCCTTCAGACACTGGCCTGTTCTGAGCTGTCCCTCCTGAGTGTACTGAGGGGTCAGTGTGGCCCAAGCTTGATTTGCCACTGCAGTGAGTGGTATTACTGGGCTCAGGCGACCTCAGCCTGATTCATAAACGCAGACTTGGGCTTGGCGCAGGACCATGGGTGTTCTGGTTCTGGGCCATAGAAACTGGGCTCAATGTCTTCAAAGACTGTCAACGTAATTTCCTTGAGCAGTCAGTTTTACGTTACTGGGATCGTATGGGACTATGGTTAAAGCTACCAAATAGTCTACTCTAAGAACTCCTATTTCTCTAAGATTTGCTACACTAGCGATAACGTTTTCAGAACAACTTGTGGAAGGCAGTGATGGCTCCTCAAAGATGTCCACAATCCTGCTCCCTTGAACCTGTGAATATGTTACATTGCATGGCAAAAGAAAATTAATGTAGCAGATGGAATTATAGTTGCTAATTTTGGGGGGCTGAATTGTGTCCCCTTCAAAATTTCTATGTTGAGATACTAACCTCCAGTACGTCAGAATGGGACTGTATTTGTTCATAGGGTCTTTAAGTTAATTAAGAGGTAATTAAGTTAAAATGAGGTCATTAAGGTGGGTCCTAATCCAATATGACTGGCGTCTTTATAAGAAGAGAAGATACAACACAGATATGCACACAGGGAAGCCATGTGAAGACAAAGGCAGAAGACAGCCATCTACAAACCAAGGAAAGAGGCCTCAGAAGAAACTAACCCTGCGGATACCTTGATCTCCAGAATTGTGAGGAATGAAGTTTCTGTTGTTTAAGCCACCCAGTCTGTGGTACATAGTTATGGCAGCCCTAGGAAACTAATACACTAATCAACTGACCTTACCATTGCAAGGTTATCCTGGATTATCTGGGTGAGCCTAATATAATCACACAGGTCCTTACATACAAAAGAGGAAGGCAGAGAAGGTGATCAGAGTGATGTGATATGAGAAGAATTGGACCCACTGTTACTGGCTTTGAAGATAGAAAAGGAGGGCCATGAGACAAGGAATGTGGTGGCTTCTAGAAGCTGAAACAAGCAAGAGAATGGATTTTCTCCTCGAGCCTCCAGAAAGCAACCCAGCCCTGCTGATACCTTGATTTTACCCATTTTGGACTTCTGAACTACAGAACTACAGATAATAAGTTTATATTGTTTTAAACACTAAGTTTGTGGTAATTTGTTGCAGCAGCAATAGGAAACAAATACACCAGGGTTCCCAGCCGATCTGTGTAATACATAGGACATAAGCCATGAGCCTTGCTTCCGCATGGTTTGCATATCTGTGATGCTATTAGAAGCTCTCGAAAATATCTTGCTATATGTTATTTATCCACTTTTCTTGTTGGTGTTGTAGAAGAAACCAGAGACATTTTTCTCATGAACGGGTAGCTGGAATAAGGTATTGGGAAAGGAAAGTGCTCCGGTCTGATACCTTCACATAGGAAATTCAGAATAAGCCTTAAAATTGTGGAGGAAACCAAATCATCACGATGACTTTAGTGTAAACTTATACTCGTTGACCACTATAGGATAACCGTCCTCAGTCCTTATTGGCCTTGGTGCCATAGGGATACGAGTTTATGTTTTTGATGCATACATTAAATGAATATTTACTGAGTGCCTCGTCGGTACTGGGATGCGGAAATAAGCCAAAAAAGATGCCATCCCTACTTTCACTTTAATGGGAGAGGCAGATGATAAATAAATAAATGTATGCCAGGGGATGATAAGGTAGGATGAAATCATGAAGGAGTAGGTGAATGAAGCAGAGACAGGAGACTTCTCTTAGATGGTGACATTCAACGAAGATCTGAATAACAGATGTGTGAATTCTCTGAGGTCCAGGACTATGTCTTCTTCACATTTGCTTCTGTGCCGGGGTCTAGTCCTCACAATGTAGGGCAGGCATCGTGTTTCATACGAGAATATGAGGCTGAGTTGGCAGAGGCAGTGACAGTCAGACACTGTGGAAGTATAAATAATGTACATAACCCCAGGAGTAATGCTCACCATCAGCTACCTGCCCAATGGATCTTAAAAGTCCTTTCTGTTCTTGGAGTATACAGCAATCACATAACTCCTTCAGCTCAGAGTTTTTTGGGGTCCTATGTGCCATCTATCACCCTGGTAGCAATGTAAGAGACTTTCACTAGTCACCACTGTAGGCTGGGGACTTGCATTGAAATTAAAAATGGGTATTCATCCTCCAATTTGCAGTGGCTATGTCAGGTTTTAAAGGTTTTCATTGCCTCCTGCAATGTTCTGTATCACCTGAGTGCTTGTGAATTTAATCATTCATCACTGAATTGGGGTATTTGGCTATTGAGCAGGGCACTGTCACAACTTATATTATAAAGTTAATAATTGTGATTTTTTTTCCCAGTAGACATCTAGTGGCTGCTCTTATGATCCCCACTTCCATTTTGGGGTAACTTTCAATGCACATTTTATACTTGGTGAAAATGAGGGTCCACCCATGTTCTGCTAAGGGTGGGCGCAGGTGTTCACATGCCTGTGTGTACCTGCTCTGCTCTAAGAACCTAGCTGTTCAAGGCCTGGCTCTCAGAGCATAACATCTCAAAGCTTGGGGGATTTGTTTTCAATCATACTCCTCAAGGTGTCTTAGGTTTCCTTATCCCGACTCACTTTCTCCCTGGCCTTCCTTCCCTTTGAACTCTAAAAACGTTGACATAGCTTTCTCCTTTGGACCTATTAAGAAGCTAGGTCATGTTCATTTCTGACCTACCTTTAGCCCACTCTCAGGGAAGGCTTATCGGGCTTGATCTGACACTCCGCAGGGTTCTGAAAACAGATGACTGCACAGAAGGGCTCTCCGTGTCCTTGAGTTGCTGAGTCTCAGCGGCAAAGTCGGAACTTGAGAGCTCTTGTTACTTATTTCATGGTTCTCCTTTTGCTCTGTCACACACGTCCTTTACCAGCCCTGGCATTACTTTCGCAAAGTGCAGTCCACACAAGGGATCAGTATTGCAATGTATAGTTATGTGCCTACAGTTTCCAACATGTAGATGCCATTCTCTGCAAGCTTTTTTGCTGGATACCTTTTCCAGCAATCTAATCGGGGGCATGTCAGTAGTGGTAGTGGTGCCTTTTATTTGCTTGTTTGTTTTTCGTGGAGCCGAAGAAAATCAGATAGTTTAAAAGCATGGCCAAAGGGCATATACCCGGGTTGAGCATCTACACAGCTGCTCTGGGTAAGGTGGAAGCTCAGAGCAGGACGTGCTGCCCACTTCTCTGAATTCCCAGAAATTGGGCCCATGCTCAGGCTGTGTGCTTGTTAGCTTTCCCCATGATTTGGGTTAGCTGCTTTCCCAGCTAGCCAGGCTGGCCTCTGGTGCTACAAGACACAGGTGGCTTTCAGGCTTGTATTGGTTTCCTCAGCGTGCCATAACAAAGTATCACAAACTGGGTGGCTTCAAACAACAGAAATGTATTCTCCCACAGTTCTGGAGGCTAGAACTGTATCCTAAATCAAGGTGTCCTTAGGACCATCCTCCGAGACTCTGTGTAGAATCCTCCCTTGCCTCTTAGCTTCTGGTGGTGGTTGTTGGTCCTTGGTGTTGCTTGACTTGTAACTGCATCACTCTAATCTCTGCCTTTTTAATGCATGGTATTCTCCCAGAATGTCTCTGTGTCTTCTTATTAGGACACCAGCCATAGAGGCTTAAGAGCCCACTCTACTTCAGTACGACCTCATTTTAGCTAATTACATCTCAATTTCCAAATAAATCACACTCTGAGGTAATGGGCATTAGGACTTCAGGGGGACACAATTCAACCCAAACAGGACCTCTTCAGTTGAAATTCAGTTGCCAGCTACTTAGAAATGGGAGCGAACAGGGTGGTCTGAGGACAGACAGGAGGGACCAGTATGAGACAATTTACTCATCAGAAGGGCACCTAAAGCTGTCAGGAGAAGACAAAGTGGCAGGTGTCCAGCCAGCTTATTATACTTTCTCTTCTTAGCTGATGTTTCGTGTCATGCTATTGTTTGCAAGGCATCTGGAAGACAAGGAACATCTTTCTTGTTTCAGGGCTTGTGACAGTTTAACTTTTGAAAATTTCATATTTTGGGGAATTCTAGAATAAAGAAGGAAGCTTCGTTAACTGAGTCTGACTCCAATGTAAGTTCAAATACACTTTTATCCATATGTGGATACACTTACACACATAGCGTGGTAGGTAGGTTTGATAGGTGGACTGATGGACCCCATAAGCTGCCCACATCCTAATTTCTAGAGCCAACGAATTTACCTTATGTGGCAGAGAGTTTGCAGGTGTGATTAAGTTAAGGATCTGGAGTCTCTTGGATTATGCGGGGGACCCTAAATAGCATCACAAGTGTCCTTATAAGAGGGAGGTCACAGACAGAAGAGGCCATGTCAGGGAAGCAGAGGCAAGAAGAAGATGCTATGTACACTGGCTTTGAAGGTGGAGGTAGGGGCCACGAGCCCCTAGAAAAAGCAAAGAAAGAGATTCTTGTTTAATTCTTCTGGAGCTAGCATGGCCCTGTTGGCACCTTAATTTTAGCCCCTTAAGTCCCATTGTGGAAGTCTGATCTCCAGAATTGTAAGATAATAAATTTCTGTTGTTGTAAGCCACCAAATTTGTGGTAGCTTTGGTGGAGCAGTCATAGAAAAATGTATACACAGATTATGAATCTTGTATTTAAATTTAAAAATATGACTCTCTCTACATACACACATAAAGACATCAAGACTTGAAGAAAGTACAATAAAACGTTAAGAGTGCCTGACTCTGTTGGTAAGTTTATGAGTTATTTTTTTCATCATTATTAACATTTCCTGAGTCTTCCAAGATTTCAAGAAAAAAAAATCTAATAGATTCTGGATTTTTTTTTAATGTAAGGGAATATTATTCAGTTTTAAAGAGTCTTAAAATTCTGACACATGCTATAACATAGAGGAAACTTGAGGACATTATGCTATAATAAATGAAATAAGCCAGTTACAAAAAGACAAATACTATATGATTCCACTTTTATGAGGTACCTAGAGTAGTCAAATTTACAGAGAAAGAAAGTAGAGTGGTGGTTGCCAAGGGCTAGGGGGAGGGTGGAATGAGGGTGGTTGTTTAAGAGGCACAGAGTTTTAGTTTTGCAAGATGAAAAGAGTTTGGAGATTGGTTGCACAACAGATGTGAATGTGCTTAATACTACTGAACCATAGTTATAATTGGTTAGATAGATTTTATTTTATATGTATTTTTTCACCTTTAAAAATTTTTAGAAGTTCATTTATACTATAAAAGGAGAGCTTCTGTGATGCTCTTAAAAACAAATATTCAGTCTATGATGTGATCTTGGTTACATGAGGTTGTATTTTCTCTGTATCTTTTAAATAAATCCATTTGGAGCATAAGCTTTAGGCTCATCCGCTGGTATCCTTTTCTCTATCAGTTCTCCTGATTTTGCGTTTGTTTTTTTTCTTTCACTCTTTGCTTGGTCATTTTCCTCTGCTCAGGAACATATTCGAGTCTTTCGGGGCTTTGTTAGATCTCTTGAGAGTATGTTAATCAATTGCTCTTTTTTGAAATGCTCCTTTATTTGGCTTTTACAACATAATTTGTATATTGCACATACACTCTCCTTACAGACAGACACACTTCAAAACACTCATGTATTATTGATCTCTGGGTCTTTCCAACATCTACATCCTTGTGTGCAAGACATGTGCAAGACAATATGACTCCTTTCTCTCTCCCACACCCACATATAATCAGTTATCATGGCTGATTAATTTTGCCTCCTATGTATTCCTCTAGCCCTGTCCCATCTCTAGTGTCAGGTTCCAGCCTATCTTGTCTGGGTGTTCCAATAGTTCAGTCTTGCCTCATCCTCCCCACTGCAAGCAGACTGATCTATCTAAATGATAAATTGGTCACGTATGTACTTTCTGCCTTAAAGCCTTTTAGTTAAGGCGCACCCCCTTCAGCATGGCACCCAACACCCTCCATGACATACTCCCTACCTGCCTGTCCAGACCCTCTCCTTCTAGTCCCACAGCTCAAGTTACCTATCACGACCAACCACTTTCATAACTTGCTGTGGGCAATTTCTGGGCTCCTACTTCTCATTTTCTCTGGCTGGAAAACCCTTTCCCTCCACTTCACTGGACTAATGCACAGCCATTTTATAGCATTTGGCTCAGGCATCCTCTCCTTTAAGAGTCTTCCCCAGTCCTCAAGGTTCCCATAGTGCCCTGGGAACAGGTTGTTACCTTAACAGGCAACTTAACTATTTATACGTCCTCCTTCCGAGTAGCCCTTCAGCTGTTTAAGGACTGGGACCATCTTTCAAGTCATGTTGGTATTCCTAGCATCTAGCAGAGTGCCTGGCACATAGTAGGCACTCACTCAGTGTTGATTAATTAAAATGATTAGTAAAAAAAACTCTTTCACTGATAGGTTATATTTATAATTCACAAAATAGTGAAAGCCCTTTTCCCTGACCACCATTGCCTTAATTATAAATTTTGATGGCAGAGACAAATGAAATTCTGATGAAAAGGAATAAGATCTCTGGAGGTGATACATTTCATTTTTCCATTAAGATTTTCACCTATTTATTGTAGTAGGGGATTTTTTTGGGGGTAGTGGGGAGGTGGATCTTTTAACCTCTACCGTCCTTTCCAACATCTACATCCACCCAATATGCAGGTCCGGAATGTAGCCTCACAAATCTATGTTCTGCACTATATACATCTGTTTGGTACATCTAGTTTTCCAGATTTGACCTACAAGTGGGATTGCCAGGGACATGACTTTGCTATCTTCCCTTCAATTGGTCAATGCTTTTGGATCCATTATATGACAATGCTGAATGGAGTTTCTTGAAAGGGAACCGACATGGAAAAGCTGGCTAAACATGTGACAGTGTAGTTCTCAACTTTCCTAGGCTGTGTGACCTCTTGTGGGTCTTGGGGACCCTGTAGTAAGTAGCCGCTGGTACCAGCTGAAGCCCTTAGGAGTCCAACTGCCCCCCGGAGACAGGCTGGCACCCCTCCCGCTTCTCAGCCCCCGCAGGTCGCCGCTGCTGGACAGCTCAGCCGGGGTCACGTGCCGGCGTCCACTCCACCGCCCGCGGACCCAGGCCCGCCCCAGCCGCAGGGCAGAGCCCGGTGGATCACGCGCGCAGCAGCGGCCCGGGCTGGGTCCAGCCAATGGGCTGGCGGCGCCCGCATGACCCGCGCGGGCGGGAGGGCGTGGGGAAGCAGGCCGGGCGCGCACGCCGCCGGGCAGTATCGCCGCGTCCGCCGCCGCCAGGTCGGGAAGTGAGCCTCCAGGCCTGCAGTGCGAGCGCGCGGGGGAGAGGATCCCGCAGCCGCCCGCACCTGGAGCGAAGCATGGCGGCCGCCAAGGTAAGCGTCGGCCCTTTGCCCGGAGGAACGCGCTGGCCGGATCCGGCCCGGAGGCGCTTAGGCTCGGGCGTTCACGTGCCCGGTTGGTGCAACGGGGAAAGCAAATAGAAAGGGGCGCGGGGCAGCCGTTCCACCTTGCAGCAGCGGGAGGAGGGAGGTGATCACCACTCCCGGGCAGGACAGGCAGCCCGTGCGGGGACCGAGGCCCGACCTTGCGGCAGAAACTTTGCAGGCTGCACCCTCCCACTTGGCCCGGGTGGGGAGTCGGTGCCTGATCGGCGCCAGGCGGGCTGAGTCAAGGCCGGCGAGGAGAAGCCGGTGCGCCTGGGGCGGGGGAGGGACCAGGGTCAGTAGGTCCCCTGGGCCACCCCAGCGCGATCCTGCTCCTGACCCCGGTTGTAGTTGACCCGGGCTGCTGCTTTCAGGGGGCACAGCCGGGGCTGCAGCCTGATCCTCTTAGGTTTCAAAGACTCCGCCCTCCCGCGGGTGAGGAAGTCACCTTGACTTCCGTTTTGGAGATGGCTTGGGAGAGTTGGCCTGCGCGAGTCTGCGGACAAACTTCAGAGGACCCCCCCCACCCCGCAACCCCCACCTTTCTCATCCTTCTCCCCACTCTCCCCATCTGACAACACTTACATACCGGCCTCTGAGCGTTTGAGAGGCTTCTTTTTAGAAATGACAAAACAGATTGTCCTGGGAGCCTCTAACTCCTGTGAAGTTCTACTTAAAAGGAATTCTGCGTAATGTGAATCATTCACTAACCCAGAGGAAAGGCAACTCCGACAGCTTGACCTTTCCTCTTTCACCATTTCTTGAAACCTGGACACCATTTCAGCCTCTTTGGACTCCATTTCAACTTTTCTGGCAGAATACCATATTTAGTCCCAATCACTTGAATCATTGGAATTTATTGCTTTTAATTTTAAGTTCATGAAGGCAGCCCTTTAATCAAGCCTATACAACTTCTTAGCTCATTTTAAGTGCAGTGAACTTAAATATACCCAACATTTCAAACATTTGTCCTTAATCAAAACTCTGTGATAACCCTCAGGAGGAAAACATGGCCAACACATCATATTCCTGTTTATTCAAGCAAACTAATCACATTTGCAATGGAAATTGTAAGCAGACAAATATATTTAAATGCTGTTCTATGACTTAAGTTTCTCCAGGCTCCCAAAATCTGCAGGCTTCTTCATGTTCTTAAACTATGTGTCCTAAGTGGCCTTTCTCTTTTCTGTAGTTACTCTGAGTTCTATCCACAGGAGTGTGCTCTGGGTGTGTGTGGGAGAATTGTGTGTGAACACAGGTATATGTAACTGTTTCATGAAGATTCTCTGAAGATCACAGGGAGTCATTTTGGAAGCCACATTAACCCTTTCAAGCATAGTGGCCCTTGATCTTTTCTTTGCATTACATTTGGGTGAAATCAGATTATATGGCTTGGTGTGAATTAGTTCCCTCCAGGTGACGTCTTCCAGGTGGGAGTAGATACCCATACTTTACTGTCATTTTTCTATACCTGTAGATGAACTAAATAAATTTACTTAATTTGGATGTAAAATAATTGAGCAACCTAGATTGAGAAATCTGCATATAATTGGGATATAAGACTGATTAGCTAGTATGAAGTAAAATAAGTGACATGGAGGCAGGTTTAACTTTTTGGTTGTGTTTTTATTAAAGTGTCACATCATATCAATAAGTGCATTTGAATTTTAGCCAAGTAGTGAGAGTCAGGGAAAATGACAGATTTCATTTTCACTCTTTGGGAACTTGTGTTTTTGTTTTTTTCATTCATTTAAACTTGCCTCTTTTCAGGATGTTTGATGGCTCACATCACATATACATATATTTACAATCCAACCGGACATAAAAATCAAGTCAGAGTAGTTGAGAAAAATAGGATAAAGGGAAAGTAAGATGAAGCCAGGACTAAGGTTAGCAGAAAATACAGATGTACTTGTTAGAGGTGACTGAATTTTCCAGTAGCCAAAGCAAAGAGGAAACAATCAGTGAGGTAAGTTACTTACGAGAGAGGTTTCCTTGTACTGCTATCTGAGGGCAGCCTCTCCCTACGTCCTTTTACATGCTGTGAGCGAACTGTGTTACATGCTACCTCGTGACCACAAATACATGTCTGTGGGTTCCCTAAGGCCATTTCTTATCATGTCCGTCATTGCAACTCAAGGGCAGTACAGTAAACGTACTCTTAAAAGGCCCCCACGTGAGCTGTTCTGGTCTCCTGTAGTCCAAGAGTGCCCCTTATTTACGTAGTGGCCTTTGGTCACTATATTTGTGGGGTAATTCTGTCTGCTAGTCAGTGATGGGCAGCACGAGTTACTGGTCATGCTTTCTGCTGTTTTTCTGGAGTGCAGATAGTATTATTCCATGTTGAACACAGAGCCAGAGGCTTAACAATCTCATCCTCTTAACACTTAGGAGCCTGAGGAGAGAAGCTCATGTCAATGGAGTATCTAAGAAATTGGGCCGAGATTCTTGAACTCAGCAATTGTCGGTGCATGCCAGCACTCAGTGTGGGGAATTGTTTGAGTATTTAAGCGGATTTGTTGGTTTCTGGATGAACTTAGCCACAACTAGCAGTGCCTTGATCTCTTGTCCATTTATTAGTTTCCTTGGTCTTTCATTTACTCAAATGTAACTACCTCTTATTAAATAGGAAGGCTGAGAACCTAGTCTTTACTCTGCTTTTTGTTTCAATTTCTACGTGAAGAGTAATGCTTAATGATGCAAGAGGTATTTTTTTTCCCCATGAAGTAACATTGATCTAAACCTCTTGGTGTTGCGAGAAGAACTCAAAAAGCTTCCATTCTCTCCTGCTTACTTTTGTAGGAAGGAATGGATGGGGGAAGAGGCAAGACCCATTGCAGTGATAGGGAACAGCAAATGCAAGGCAGAGAATTGAGAGCACATACTACAGTTAGGGGATAGCAGGTACTACAACAAATCAAAGAGCTTCTAACAATTACAGAGTGCTTATGAGATATGAGACTTGGTTCTAAGTGCTTTTCATTATTAACTCAGTGCTTCTTATGGTCCGATGAGGTATATGGTATCATCCCTGGTTTACAGATGAAGACTGAGACACCAACAGGTGATGTAAGTGGCCTAAGATCTGATAATTAGGAAGTGAAGGAGCTGGGCACAAATCCAGTCAGTCTGGCTCCAGAGTCTATGCTCTTACCCTGTCTACCATATTGTCTGCCTTTTGGTTTAGCATGGTGGAGGGCAGAATATATGGGCGATGGGGAGATGGCTTAGGAGGGGAAATTAGGGGCCTCAGTGTAAACCAGACTTTTATTTAAGAACCACTTACATAGTGCCTACTGGGTGCCAGGCACTTTCCCAAGTGCTTTATAAGTATTCCTCAGTTAATTTTCATAATACCAAGAAGTAGGTGCCTTCTATTTTTGTCCTCGTTTAAACTGAGGTCCAGAGAGATCAAGTAATTTTGTTAAGGTTGTACAGTGAGTAAGTGATACAGCCTGCACTGGAACCTTTCCAGTCTGTGTTCAGAGTCTCTGCTCTGAATTCCTCTCCAACCAGGCCTTAAAAAGAGTTCCGTTTGCAAAGGTACATGTAAGGGTTCACACACCATCAATGGTGGACATGCATATTTCCTGATCATTACAGCCCAGTACGTTGTATATGTAGAATGCTCTGGCAGTTGGTATATGCTCCACTGCATTGTTAGTTGGTTGAGTGGCTTTTCTAATAGATGGTGCAGGCCACAGATTATCATATATCTTTTTTAAACAGCTTTATTGAGATATAATTCATATACCATACAGTTCACCCATTGAAAGTACACAATTCAATGTTTTTATATCTTCACAGAGTTGTGCAGCTATCATCACCATCACATACCTTTGTAAAAATTTTAACCCGAATGTTCACTATTTAGTACTTGGGCTATATACTTAACCTCCATGTTTTTCATGTTTCTCATCTATAACAAGACCCTCTTTAGAGGTTTGTTTTTGAGGATCAAATGTGATTGAGTTTATTAAGGATATTCTTCAGATTGAAGGTTTCCTCTCCCTTATGGTAAAAAACTGCCAGGCATTTGGTAATATAATAGAGCAGACCAGTTTGCATTTGGTAGTAGAATAGAGCAGACCAGTTTTTGTGCTAGGCGGGAATGAATTCTTGAGTTGGTTTTATGCTACGCAGATGATGGTATGTTTCTGTGGTTTCACTGATGTTTAGATTTAGTGTTTCTTAAATTGACGGCAGTGGATAGGCCTTGGGTTTTATATAACACAATGATCCTCATTTCTCCCTCATCAGGTCTGTCTACCATATTGTCTTCCCTGTAGTTTAGCATGGTGGAGGGTAGAAGATTCGTCACTTTTATCGGGTGACGAAATGGTATCCCAGAAAAACTTGTAATTGGCCCACATTCTCTTGAAATCCCTTTGCTTTTTGCATATTGCAGGCCAGGGGGTGTCAGCATATTATGGTCATATAAAAATGCTGTTGCCTGGGTCTTACCCAGAGGTTCTAATTTAATTGGTCTAAAGTGTGGCCTGAGCCTCAAGGCTTTTAAAAGCTTCCCCCCCCCCCCCCCCCCCGGGAATCAAATGTGCTTCTAAGGCCACTGCTCTAGATGTTATCCTGCTCTTTGCTTCTGTTGATCCTCTGGTGGTTCCTTCTTGGGATAAGGAAGGAATGCAGTGAGATAAATGAAAATCTCTGGTATGTCAATTCAGGGAAGGGTGTGTAGGGGTCCCTACAAGTTCTCTTCTTTCTTGACAATTTCTTTTCAGTCTTTCTGCTTAGGCATCAAGTTTATACAGTTTTGTAATTATCCTAGAATATAGGTTTTATCACCAGATTGATTAAAAGCTCCTTTTTTCCTCCTGTGAAGTGGTTTTCCAGATCAGAGTAGGTGTTTAAGGAGAGAAAACTTGCAAAGCCTTTCCCCTGACAACCTTAATTTGGTGTGTTTCCTACCAAACTGAGGTCCCATAGCTTTACAAGCGTTGGTTAGTAAATACAGAACAGGAAGGTGGGAAGCGTTGTAAGTCAATGTGTAGTGTAAGAAAATCAGGGAGCAGGTCTTTTTGGATATTGTCGTCTTTTATAAAATTGCGGTTGGGGGGGGGGCTCTGACTCCTTCTGCTTCTTTGACTTTTTGTCCCATGAACTCTTAAATGGAATTATTCCTTCCTGTGTTCTCCACTATCTGTGAGGACTAGGCCCACAGAGCATGGTCCTTTCCTACTCTACTGATTCATAAGCACCTATCCTTCCTGCCGTGTTTCCTTGGCTGCCTTTGGTGGGTTCTTAGAACAGAGGGATGTATGCGTCTGCAGATACATGTTGATTCTGCATGGGAGTAAGTAGTGTGTGCCTTGTCACAGTGACATAATGCCCTCAGCAAAATATTTAACAGCACTTGAGCAAACCTTTTCTGTGGCCTGTGTCACGCAGGGCGTCATGCGGGGTCTCTGGTCCCGCTCCCCACATAAAGAACGCAGGACATGGTGAGGCCAAAAAGGAACACCCACGGAGCCATTGATAGGGGAGTCATACCACTATAGTCTCACTGGCGGCATCTGCTTCTCACAATCTGCTCTTGCTAGCTCAGCCACCATCTTCTTGCTAGCCCCCATTTGCTGCTAGCGTAGCCACAGCAGTTATATTAGTGGCCAATGGCTCACTGGTTACAGCTAACGGCCAACTAGCCACAGCTGATGGCCATCATTACAGTTGATGGCCATTTACTACCTGACTGAGCACCTTTCCACGTGAGGGCGAGCACCTGGAAACTGCACTCCTGGCTCTTTCCCGACACCTGTTTAACCAGACCTCTTTTTGGGTCAAACCGACCCAGTTAATGGTAGCTTAGGTCTGTTAGCTCAGAATTATTCTCAGTGGCTGATTTGTAGAGTGGTGGTCTGGTTTGTTGATTGGAAACGTTTAAGAGAGAGAGTTGCTCATACTCGCCATTTCCTTTGGAAATTTGCTGTGCTGTTGCATGAGTGAAAATAGGTCTGGATGGTTCCTTTTGACTTTAGGTGCTGACAACATAGCAAAGTAGGCAGTGTTGAAATTCTTAGCAATTCAACCTAAATAAACCACTCTATTTAATGACTGTTATTAGGCTGGTAGCTTTGTCTTGATTTCCACATGTAGGCAGTTTCCACATGTTATCTATGAAAACTGTTGACTTGATATGAGGCAGATATTTCAAGATACACTTACTGTTTTATGGTAAAATATCTTTTGCCTCAGACTTGTGCAGTAAAATTTGTAGGACAATTATAAGTCTAGAAAACATAAGTAAGTGTAGGGGAGGAAAAAGTTTCCCTCGACCCTTCTAGGGTCCTTGGCTGGGTCTGAAAATTCAACTGACAAAAACAACTTAACAGGAGAAACAGCATACCAATTTTATTGAATTTTTGCACATACCTGGGAGCCTTCACAAGGGAATGAAGACCACGAAGGAGTGGAGGCTTTTATTCCTTTTAGACAAAGAAACAGTAAATGGGTGAAGAATTGATAAGTCAAAGTCAGGTTAGGGGTAGTAAGTGGTGAAGAAATGAGGAAGACTAGGGTTAGTTTAACAAGGTTGGTTTGTACAGATTTCTCAGCCCCCAATTCCCCATCTCCGAGGATAAGAATGTGTTCCCTCCTCCTGATACAGGGAGGGAGACCTTTCACCTGGGAGTTTTTATGACTAGTTTCCGGGAAGGAGCGTGTGCTGGTGGTTGGGGTCGAGGTCAAAATGACCTTCCCGCTTCTGCTGTCTTCTCACTCTGCTTCAGCATAAGATATTCAGTACGCGGAGGTGCTATATTTTGAGGTAACGTGTCCTGAACCCCATCCTAAGTCTGATGTGAACAGGCCTGTGACTCCAGGTACACATTTGGTAATTGCTCCGAGTTAGACATGTGACGTGCATATGTCTGATCCAGGCCACAGCTGTCGGCTGAGCTGCAGAGGACCCCCGACTGCTCAGTCAGCACACAGCTGCTCTCTTATGTGGGAAGAGGCTTTGAGAACTTTTTATTTTTTTTAATCCACAGCTCTGGTTTAGTGAAAGCGCCCTTGCCTAGAAGGCATGCGAACCTGGGCTGGAGGCCCGCTGCCTTCACTGATGCCGAGAACATGGACAGGTCTAACTTTTCTAGGTGCTTAGTATCACCGTACGGAAAACAGGGACCATTTCTGACATCTGGGATGAGCAGATGAAATACAACGTGGGAAAGCACTTGGGGAATTATGAAGTGCTGAGGGGATATTAAGAGATGGTCGTTGGAGACGGTGGGACATTTCTACCTAACTGAAAAGTAGGGGACATAGCTATTTGGCCTACCTGAACAAAACATGGTGCGCTTTTCTTAAGCGTAGGGTCCATGGAATACAAGAACGGCTACCCAGTGTAGCTGCTTCAATCATCACATTCACTGAGTGGTCGTTTTGGAGCCTTGTTCCTGGAAGTTTTTGGTCCCAGGACCAGCGGCACTGGTTTTACTTGGGAGTTTTCGTTAGAGTCACAGCATCTTTTGACTCACCCCAGGCCAAAGAGTCTGCAGTTTTAAACTAGATCCCCAGGGGATTGTATGCACATTCAAGGTTGAAGACTCTTGGTCTGGAACCCTGGGTCCTGTGTCATTAAATGTAGCTGCCTTTCTAAACCAAGGGTGCAGCACCTTTTGAATTGGTTGTCGTCAGTCAGTTCAACTTTTTGCACAATAAATACACAGTGACAAAATTCAGTATACATTTTTGGATTCTGCAGGCTCATTTTGATTCCACATTGGGGGCCGGAGTGTTGTTTTGGAAAACATCTCTGAATTACTATTTAAGGGAATGTGTGATTATTATATAGGGGTCGTACTTTTCTCCGTTAATTTACTGCCTGCTTATACTTAAAGTTCCTGAAATTGAACTTATGCCTGGTCTCTTTTTCGACATTCTCTCCTAAAGGTCACTCAGTTGTAAACCTGTTGGCCTGTCCTTATTTCTGGCCTCATTTCTGGACCCTGTATCACACCCCTTCTTTCCTGGAATGCCTTCTATCAGCTGTCCTCATACCCTTTCATGGTGGGCCTCTTAACTCTCATAGTATGCCTTTATTCTCCTTTGCAGCCTTCTTTTGGTCCTTCTGCTTCCCCCTGAAATGTTGGTGTCCCCCAAGGCTCTGCCCGAGATCCTCTTCCGTCTGAAGGGTGATGGCTCCATGCTAGCGCCTCAAGCACCAGCCTTGCATTTTCAGCTGTTTGTTGGAAATCTCAACTTGTCTGTCTCAAAGATATGTCCAACTTTACTTACCTAGAATTGAATTAATCTTCTTGGTCATTCCTCATTTTCAGCCTGGAACTTAATTTTCCTACGTACCTGTTGTGGGCAGCCAGGAGAGAACATTATTGGCAGGAATTTGGATGTGGGCAAAGAGATAGGTCAGTTAAACCCTTCTGCTTCCCTGAGCAGGTGTGTCCTGTCTCTTCCATTTATGTTCAGGTCTTCATTGCTTTTTAGCTACAGTGTTGCCGTAGCTTCCAAGCTGGTCTTCCCTTTTGGTCTCTTCCCTGTACTTCACTCCATTCAGCCCAGAACTGTCAAAGGAAGCTTCTACGACTGGCTCTTCTTGCTACATTAGTAGCAGTACTATGTTCATGGGTAGAGCACGTCACAGTTTTTTAAAAAGGAATTTGAGTATGTTATTGATACCAACCGTCTGCCAGCTCCTATGCTAGTGCTGTGCTTCCCCAAATGGGTAAGCTATTGGACTTGTTTTCAAGAACTCAGTCTATGGGGAATAAAATAGCCAGATAATGTGAAGACCCAAGCTTCATTATTTAATCTTTATAATCACCTACAAGGTAGCAGGGAAGGTGTAACCTCTTTTGACAGAGAAACTTAAGGCTCAGAAAAGCTGTGCAAATAGCAATAAAAACAGCAGCTTACATTTATATAGCGCTTATGAAAGCCAGGCACTGTTCTAGGCACTGTGTATAGGAAGTAATTTAATCTTCATAACAATCCTATGACATGTAAGTGCTGTTACCGTCTTCATTATACAGATGGGGAAACACGTATACAGTGAGGCAGAGACATTACGTGACTTGTCCAAGGTCACACAGTTTACAAGTGGCAGAGCTATGATTTGAAAGGGGCAACCTGGCTCCTGAGTCCATGCACATAACCACTGTACTGCACTGCCCTCTTTGGTTTACCTTGCTACACAGTGTGGCTTCATGTTGCCTACAGAATGGAATTTAATCTCCTTAGCCCGCCCATGTGTCCTTGACCTTGGCTGTTGGAGAGCACTCACTCCCTTCTCATGCGCTTCACAGCTGTTTGTGAATGGGACTTATCCAACCCCTGTTCAAATTCCTCGCCATAAAGCTATGGCAAAGTATAGCAGGAAAAAAGGGAAGCCTGGTTTGTTTGTTTAGCTTAGAGCTGTCAGAGATAGGAATGTTTCTTGTCATTTCTCTAAATTGGTGGGCACATTTTGTTTATTTAGTTCTTCCCATCCATTTTAAGAAAAGAGGTCTTGGTTTTATTTCCCCACTCCCTGAAGCACCTGTAAGGATGTTAAAACCCATATCCTAAGTTTATAGTTTTTACCGTTGGTTTGTTCTAATCAAGATTCAGACACAGTCCACACATGGCATTTGGTTGATACGTCTTTTAAATCTAGCTAACGGGGTCGTGGAGGTGGCTTGAAAGGAAAGGCTGCTGACATATAAGGTCTCTTATCTGACTCTGCCAGGCCCGCAGGCAGGGACGTTCATTCCTTGTGAGTATTCACACACTTATTTTATTGCAGGATGAAGTTGACTATGTGTTGGAGGACTCCACTTTCTCGCATTGTTTTTCATCTCAGTTCCAGAAGTAAAAGCTCAGCTTTGGTTCTCTTTCTATGGTGCTTCTTGGAGATTTCTGTTAGTCCATTTTGGGTGTCCACCGGCAGTTTGAGAAGAGCCTGCTCCTGACCTTTCCCCCGTTTTCTACTGGGTTATTTGCCTTTTCACATCGATTTGTTCTTTAAAGAGCTCTTTAAAATTAAGAACCTTGGCCCTCTGTCCTGTTACACATTATTTTGTTGCCGTTGTTTGATGTTTAACTGGTTCATACTTTTGACTTAAAAAAAATGCTCTACATTTATTAATCTTTTCCTTTACAGTTTCTGGGTTGTATGGATTCTGGGTTCTCTGTCATGTTTAAACACAGGTTCCTCACTTTTTATGACATAAGAAACCACTTGTGTTTTTCCAGTACTCTTCGTAAGTCTCTCTAGCTCTCTCTCTTTTTGAATGTTAAATTTAGTTATCTGCAATTATTTTGATATAGGATGAAAGGTAGGGAGCCAGTTTCACTTTTGTTGTTGTTCAGCCCCAGGAGGTCATGAACCTTCACTAATGCCACATCAGCAGCCAGTGGGACCTGCTGCCAGCTCAGCCAGACCCTCTGCTGGTTCACATTCTTAAGAGGAAATCTGATTAGTTCAGAAAGCCAGGAGAGCCTCTCTTTAGGGCTCAGCTGTCGTCTGATGACTCAGTCAGCGGGCCGCTGTGAAGATGGAAAGGACACAAGTCACTGGGAAGCAAGGCACTGCTAGGTTCTATCCCAAATTGCGCTACTTTCATTCAATTCTTATTCTCGTGTTTTCTCTCTATCTCTCTCTGTCTCTCTCTGTCTCTCTCTGTCTCTGTCTCTCTCTCTCTCTCTCTCTCTCTCACACACACACACACACATAGATAAGAAAATAGGTCATATTAATGATTAGCAATAGTGAGACTTTAAATGTCAAATTGCAAACTCCATAAAATAGGTACAAATAGCAGTCTATGAGGGGAATCTGGAAAATCTTCCTGGAGGAATTGCCATTTGATGTAGGCCTTAAAAGAATAGCAGCATTTTTGAAACTTCTCATTATGGAAATTTTCCATAATGTGCGAAAATAGAAGAGTATAACAAACCCTTATGCTCTATCTAGCCAGTATCAGTAATTATCAGTTTATGGCCAATATTGTTTTATTTATACCATACCCTCTCTCCTTCCATCCCCCCGTTTTTTCCAAAGCAAATGCCCAACATTGTATCATGGTATCTGTAAATATCAGCCTGTATCTCTAAAACAGATTTTTAAAACGCCTAACGAAAATATCATCACACCTAAAAAAATTTCAGTGATTTTTTTTTTCCAGTGCCATCAAATTTCTGTTCTGTACACATTTTACGCATTTCCCCTATTGCCTTATAATTTTTAAAAAATAGTTATTTGAATTGTCATCTACATAAGGCTCAGGCATTGCAATTGGTTGATATGTCTTAATTTTCTTTTAATCTGTGGGCTCTCTTGCTCTCTCAACCCCTTTTCCTCTGACAGCCAGATAACGTATGGTTGAACTCATGGACTCTGTTCATATTTGGCTCTGGGAAAGGTACTCAACCTCTCTGTATCTCCATTTCCTCATCAGCAATAGGGGCATATGTGTAGTTACCTCCTAAGGCTATTGGGGTGGTCAGTGTGCTCCTGTTTTATAAAGCTCAGACCTGGGCCTGGGACACAGAAAGCTTTATGGAAGTGTGAGCTGTGGATTTGAAACAGACAAGTTGCTCAGAGTCATGTCACAAGTCCGCGGGTTGTGGGAGAGGGCGGAGGAGGGCTCATTCGAATGAAATTGTACAATCTGTGGGACAAGAATCTGGCTGTGCTTAGGGCTCCTGGTCTTTTTCTTTTGGCTTCCCCCGGGGTTCTTGACTATTCTGCAATTATACGATGCTGATGTACAGCAGAATTGTGAACAAGTAAGGTATTATTTAGTGGAAGCAACTTTTCTATTGTCTTTTGATTTGCTGCTTTCCTCTGCACTTATTAAGTTAGCTATTCTCTCTCAGAAGCCATTTTAACGTCTGTGGCATTATCTGGGCTCCAGCAATTTGTGATCTCCTAAGTAGAACCTTTCAGCACTTTATAAATATGTCATATACTTTTTATATTCCTTTGTTCCCTACCAGGAACACACATCCCAGTCTTCAGAACAGCACAATCAGTTTTTATTCATTTAAGGAGCAGTAGTAATTTGACACTTGCTAATATGTAACAAATTATGTTGGAAGCAGTAATTACAATTGCAGCTGGTTCCTAATTATACTGTAACCTTGATGCTTTAAAAAAAAAATTGAGACTGAGTTCAGCACATATTCTGCATTAGGCAGAATAATATTCTGCATTAGGCAGACCTGCCTTCTACTGAACCTTGGGCATGTATGTATCATAATGCCAAATCAAAAAGACTTTATTTTGAATAACTTTGAGTTACAGTGTTGTCCAGTAGCACGATTCACAAGGATAACTTAAAGTCCCCCATCTTTGCTGCCAAATTCTTGTATCATAGTTAGTGTCAAAGCGACCTGGGTCCCAGGGTTATTTTTGGCCCTGTGATATGCTACTACTCATTTAAGACTAAGTGTCTAAAATGCCTCCGTGTCCTCATCTATAACATGGGGTTATTAATGACTCTTCACCTGGAAGAGTTTTAGTGATGTTTAAATGAGATCAGATGTAAAGCTCTTAGCACGATGCCTAGCATCGCCGTAAGGGCCCAGTAACAGTTAGCGGGTCAGTGTTCATTGCTATAATCAATAATAAGTGATCCAGCTCCAAAGACCTTGCCTCCGCGACTCCCAGCTCCTGCAGAATTATGATCTTAGTTCTGCCTCCTCTCTGCCTTGTGACACTAGTACGGATCAGCACACACTTTATACCATTCACTTGTTGATAAGCCCATCTTTCCTCCCATGGGGCGGGACCTCGGGTGTATTTGGCATTTTCTCCTCAGTGCCTGGCACTGGGCCTGGTACATGATAGGCTTCCCCCAGGCCATTGTGTTGCATGAATGAGCAGGTGGAGCGGCACCGTCTAAAGCAGCGGTTCTCAACTGGGGGTGGGGTAGTTTTGCTCCCTGGGGATATTTGGCAATGTCCGGAGACATTTTTGGTTGTCACATCTGGGAGCGGGGGTTGCTCCTGGCATCCAGTGAGTCGAGTCCAGGGATGTTGCTAAACATCCTACAAGGCACCAGACAGCCCCCTACAACAAAGAATGATCTGACTCAAAATGTCAACGGGGCCAAGATTGAGAAACCCTGGCAACCTGACTGCCTGGGTTGTTGCCCTGGGAAAAGGCATGGCTTGGGCCACATCGACCTGTATGACCTGCAGTTTTCTCAAATAGAAAGGAAGAGACTCCAACCTTCTTCAAGGATTCTAGAAAGGGAGATTTATACAGTTGTATGTGTAGTGACTGCCCAATCAGGTTCGTCTTGATGGTCCTAGCTACCCATGATCTTTTTGTTTTTGTTGTTCTAATAGACTATGTTTTCATCAGTTTTAGGTTCCCAGCAAAACTGAAAGGAAGATTCAATATACCGCCTGCTGGCACACATGCATGACCGCCCCCATTATCATCACCCCCCATCAAAGTGGTGCATTTGTTATAATTGACAACCTACATTGACACATCCTTATCACCCCACGTCCATGGTTTACATTAGGGTTCACTCTTGGTGTTGTGCATTTTATGGGTTTGTATACATTTTATAATGATGCTGTCCATCATTATAGTATCATCTTATTTTTTCCCTTTTCTAGACGGTCATATAGTTGGAACCATAGGGTATGTAGCCTTTCAGAGTGGTTTCTTTCACTTAGTAACATGCATTTAAGTTTCCTCCATGTCTTTTTATGGCTTGACAGCTCGTATCTTTTTAGGGCTCAATAATATTCCGTTGTCTGGAGGTAACCATAGTTTATGTACGCATTCACTGACTGAAAGACAGTCTTGACAATTATGAATAAAGTAGCTATAAACATCTGTGTGGTAGTTTTTGTATGAACATGTTTTTAACTCCTTTGGGTAAATACTAAGAAGCATAAATGCTGGAGTGTATGGTAAGGGTATGTTTAGTTTTGCAAGAAACCGCCATCTGTCTTCTAGAGTGCCTGTACCATGTTGCATTCCCACCAGCACTGAAGGAGAGTTCGGTTTGCTGCACCACCTCCCCAGGATTTGGTGGTGTCAGTGTTGAGGATTTGGGCCATTCTAATAGGGGTGTGGTGGTATCTCGTTGTTTTAATTTGTAATTCCCAGATGGCATATGATGGGGAGCATCTTTTCATATGCTTGTTTGCTATCTCTATATATTCTTTGGTGAGGTTTCTGTTAACAGGTTTGGCCCACTTTTTAATTGGGTTGTTTGTTCTCTTATTATTGAGTTTTAAGAGTTCTTTGTGTGTTTTGGGTAAGAGTCCTGGGTTGACTATTCCTTTGCATATAGTATTTTTATCCCAGTTTTTGGCTTATCATTTCATTCTCTTCACAACGTCTTTCACAGAGCAGAAACTTCTATTTTAATTAATTCTCGCTTGTCAATTCTTTCTTTTATTGATCATGCCTGTGGTGTTATATCGAAAGAGTCATTGCCAAATCCAAGTCCATCTAGGTTTTCTCCTGTCTTATCTCCTAGGAGTTTTACATTTAGTTCTGTGATCCACTTTGTGAAGCGTGTAAAGGTCTATGTCTGGAATCATTTTTTTTTTTGCATGTGGATGTCCAGTTGTTCCACCACCATGTGTTGAACAGACTATCTTTGCTCTTTTGTCAAAGGTCAGTTGACCATATTTATGTAGGTCTTATTTCTAGGATTTCTATTTTGTTCCATTGAGGATCGTTACCTCTTCTTGGAGAATTGACCTTTTTGTCCTTATATAGAGTCCCTCTTTATTTTTCATAATTTTCTTTGTTTAAAAATGGTCATTGTCTGAAATTAATATAACTATTTCTGCTTTCCTTTCGTTAGTGTGGACATTTCTCCATTCATTTACTTTTAATCTCTATGCGTCTTTATATTTAAAATGGATTTCTTATAGATTGCATATAGTTGGGTCTTGTTTTTTGATGCATTCTGACAATCTCTGCCTTTTAATTAATTGTTACATTCAGACTATTAACATTTAAAGTGACTTTGATTACCCTGCTTGGTGTTCTCTGATCTTTCTGGACCTGTGGTTTGGTGTCTGACATGGATTTGGGGGAAATTCTTAATCATCATTATTTCAAATATTCCTTCTGTTCTCTCTTCTCCGTCTGGTAGTCCCATTATATGTATGTTACACCTTTTGTGATTGTCCAATAGGTCTTTAGTGTTCTGTTCTGCGTTTTTTTTGGTGTGTTTTTTCCCCCAATCTTTTTTTCTCTTAGCTCTTCAGTTTTGGAGATTTCTGTTGAGATAACTTTAAGCTCGGGGAGTCTCTCCTCAGTTGTGTCAGGTCTGCTAATAAGCCCATTAAAGGCATTCTTCCTTTCTGTTACAGTGCTTTTGATCTCTCACATTTCTTTTTGGCTGTTTCTTAGAGTACTGTCTTTCTGCTTACCTTGCCAGTCTGTCCTTGCGTGCCATCTACCGAATCCATTAGAGCCTTAGCATATTAATCATAGTTTTAAGTTCCTGGTCTGCTAATTTCAACATGCCTGCCATATGTGTGTCTGAGTTTGGTGCTTCCTCTGTCTCTTCAAATTGTGTTTTTTGCCTTTTGGTATGCCTTGTCATTTTTCTTGATAGCAGAGACCTGATATGCTGGGTAAAAGGAACTGCTGTAGAGAGGCCGTTGGTGATGTGATGGTAGGAGGCAGAGGGAGAGGAAGTGTTGTTCTCAAACCCTCTGTCATGTAGGGTGTCATGCGGGGTCTTTAGTCTCGCTCCCCACATAAGAACCCAGGACATGGTGAAACCCAAATGGAATACCCACGAAGCCATAGATAGGGGAGTCATACCACTATAGTCTCGCTGGTGGCTGGGTTGGAGACACAGGAAGCAGGAGCCACACTAGCCGCAACCTGCCCTCCACTTCTCTCTGCCAGCCACCCTCACTTGCTAGCTGTAATCCGCCGTGCTAGCTGCAATCCACTCTTGCTAGCTCAGCCACCATCTTCTTGCTAGCCCCCATTTGCTGCTATCTTAGCCACGGCAGTTATATTAGTGGCCAATGGCTCACTGGTTACAGCTGACGGCCAACTAGTGACAGCTGATGGCCATCCAGTCACAGTTGATGGCCATTTACTACCCGAGTGAGCACCTTTCCACGTGAGGGCGAGAGCCTGGAAACTGCACTCCTGGCTCTGTCCCCACACCCTCTAATTAGGTCTCAGTCCGTTAGAGAGTCTGTGTCCCTGCACAGGACACTTCCCAAGTTTTTTTAGTTTTTTGTTCTCCTTGGGTGGGAGGGTGGCTGGAGTCAGGTATTTCCCTTCCCTCTGGTTAGTTAGGCTTTGGTAATATCTCAGGAGGTTGGGCTTTTATGACATAATGTGTCTCCTGAGGGCAGAACAGGTATAAAGAACTGAATGCTGTGATGTGTTTCAAAACGGTTCCCTTTCCTCTCCTCCACCTGGAGGTTTTTCTTTGATAATTCACTGTGAGTGAATAACCAGCTTGAGTTCCAGGAGGTAAAATTCACAAAAGTGTGGGGGACCGCCTATGTCTAGGTCCCCCTAGAGTTTTAAAATCTCCATCTTGTCCACACTTGAGCCTTCAGCAATTCATCATTTGCAGTTTAGGTTTTCCTCTGACACTGGTTCCTGCGGAGGTTTCAGATCATGGGTTTCTGCTGTGGTAAGTCGTGATTCTCCGGGTCTGCCTTTCTGTCTCTTCAATTTTGGGGGCAGTGGTTTTCCTGCTCACCTCACTTCTCTGACAGATCTAGGGAAACTGCTCGATTTTTCAGTGTTGTAGCTTTTTACTTGTTAGGACAGAGTAGCAACTTCTCGGCTTCTTACACGCTGGACCTCTGGAAACCAGAGGTCTCCTTATCATTTTTTGCAGAACTTTTCTGTACTGGAGAAAGTCTCTACAGTATAAGGCCTGCCTGTCAGACGTGGTCAGAACTTAATTCCCACCTTTCCTTGCAGCCTGGACACAAGCACATGACCTCGCTCTGCCAATTAGATGCTCACATGTGACTTTGATTTAGAAGAGGGAAAAGTGAGGAAGCAGCTTGTTGTGAAGTTTCCATGGCAGCTCACCTGACAGGGAACCCAGGCAATCTGCTTTTGTTGTGGGAGCTGAGGTGGATTTCTCTCCTAGTGATTCTGGAATAGTTTTGGGTATCGCTGGTGGCGCCTTAGCCTCAAGCTGATTCTCCAGCATTTCTAACAAAACTGTGATCATCAGTAGAATTATTTTTAATTTTAATTTTAAAAACCTTTTTATTAAACTACAGCTAACATACAATATTAATGTGTTTTCCTGAAAATAAGACCTAACCGGAAAATAAGCCCTAGCATGATTTTTCAGGATGACATCACCTGAACATAAGCCCTAATGCGTCTTTTGGAGCAAAAATTAATATAAGACCCCATCTTATTTTTAGGGAAACACGGTATATTAATTTCAGGTGTATACCGTAGTTATTCAACATTGATATACCTAAAGAAGTGATCACCATGATAAGTCCAGCAACTGTCTGACACCGTATCACACTATCACAATATTATTGACCGTATTCCCTATGCTGTACGTTACATCCCCATGACTTACTTGTTTTATACCTGGAAATTTGGACCTCTTATTCCCCTTCGTCTTTTTCATCCCTTCTAAAATTTTCCAATTACAATTGACATTCAGTATTTTATATTTCAGGTGTACAGCATCGTGGTTAGAAATTTATATAATTTAAGAAGTGATCCCGCTGACTAGTCTAGTACCCACCTGCCACTATATAGAGTTATTACCGGATTATTGACTATATTTCCTATGCTTTACTTTACATCCACATGACTACTTTGTAACTACCAATTTTTACTTTTTAATTCCTTCACCTTTTTCACTCTGCCCCAACCCCCTCCCATCTATCACCCCATAAATTTAGTAGCCATCTGACACCTTGCATAGATGTTACAATATTATTAACTATATTCCTTATGTTACACCCTACATCCCATGACTACTGTGTAACAACCAATTTGTACTTCTTAATCCCTTCCCCTTTTTAACCCATCCCTAACCCCTCTCCCATCTGGCAACCATCAAAGTGTTCTCTGTATCTTTGAGTTTGTTTCTATTTTATTTGTTTATTCATTCTGCTCTTTAGATTGCATTTATAAGTGAAATCATACGATGTTTGTGTTTTTTTGTCTGACTTACTACACTCGGCACAATATCCTCTAGGTCCATCCATGTTGTTGCAGATGGCAAGATTCCATTCTTTTTTTTTTGGCTGAGTAATATTCCATTTTACGTACACACACACACACACACACACACACACACACACACACCGGGGGTGCCAAGAAAATGTATACAAGTGGACACTTTGTCAGCGTTGCTCAAGCAGCAGTTCGCTGTAATCAGAAATGTCTGGATGCTGATAGTAACCACTTTGAGCACCTCTTGTAATTGCAGAAGTCAAACGTGACTTGTAGTCATCTTTTGTTATCAGTGTATATTGAGTATTACAATTGTAATACAGTTTTTTCTATCTTTAAATATGTATACATTTTTTTGGCACCCTCTGTATATTTATTTCCTCGCTTTATTCATTCAGGGACACCCAGGTTGACTCCATGTCTTGGTTATTGTAAATAATGCTGCAATGAACATAGGGATGCACACATCACCTCAAAGTAGCATTTTGAGTTTCTTCGTATAAATACCCAGAGGTGGGATTACTAGGTCCCTCTTTATCTCTTGTTATAACCTGTGTTTTAAAGTCTACTTTGTCTGGTATAAGCTATTTTTCGGTTTGTTTCCATTTCCATGAAATATTTTTTTCCATCTCTTTACTTTGAATCTGTGTGTGTCTTTTGATATGAAATGAGTCTCTTATAGGCAGCATATGTGAGGGTCTTGTTTTCTTATCCATTCAGCCACCCGCTCTTCTGAGTGGAGCATTTAACCCATTTACATTGAAGTAACTGTGGATAGATATGTAGTTATCATTTTATTTATTTATGTATGTATGTATGTATGTATGTATGTATGTATGTATGTATTTATAGCTTAAAGAAGTCCAGGATTCCTTGTAATACTGGTTTGGTGTTGATGAACTCTAGTTTTTTCTTGTCTGGGAAGCTCTTTATCTGTTCTTCGATTCTAAATGATAACTTTGCTGGGTAGAGAAATCTTGGTTGTAGGTCACTGCTTTTCATCACTTTGAATATTTTGTGCCAATCCCTTCTGGCCTGCAAAATTTCTGTTGAAAAATCAGCTGACCGTCTTATGAGAGCTTCTTTGTAGGTAACTAACTGCTTTTCTCCTGCTGCTTTTAAGATTCTTTCTTTGTCTTTAACTTTTGACATTTTAATTATGATGTGTCTTGGTGTGGGTTTCTTTGGGTTCATCTTGTTTGGGACAACATCAGGTGTACCAACATTCACATCGTAGGGGTACCAGAAGGAAAAGGGAGAGAGACCAAGGAATTGAAAATATTTTTGAAGAAATAATGATGGAAAACTCCCCTATCTGGCAAAGGATATGGATAGTCAACCCCAGGAAGCAGAGAGAGTCCCAAACAAGATAAACCCAATAGAATTTGGATAAACTGTTTTTATTCTTAGCCTGTCATCTTTTTTTGTTGTTGCTTACTTCTAAGTTGAATACATGCTGGACCTTCTCGCCTTCCATTCATATTTGGGATTAGAACTATAACATCCTTGTGTTCACCGCTTATATTTTTTAAGAGTAGCTAGTAATTATTACCAACATTATGTATCACTTTAGGATTCACAAGGTACTTTTTCTTCATTCTAATTGGTCCTTAAGATAACTTTATGAAATAGATAAGTAGATTTTCTCATTTTTTCCATTTTATAGATGAGGAAAGTAAAACTCAGAGATGTTAACTGACTTGTCCAAAGTCACCACGTTAGCAGTACACTGGTCCCCATATCTTTAAAGCTGGTGATGTCTGCTTATGTCAGAGTGAGCAAGCATCTTCTATTATCTCCATAAGGAGTTAAAAATATAAGAAAATGTCTATTTCAGAAAGACTCATAATGTATCTTGTCAAATTATTACTCTTAGGAACATCTACTGGAATGTTAGCTTTAGCTTAGTAACAATAATAAAGTCTAAAATTAGTGTGTTTAAAATTATTTTGGCATAAGAGAACCCACAGCTAAAACACCGCCATTTATTTCTTAACTGTTATGCTCTCCTTCTTAATATCACAATTTTAATGATGATCGCTTTATAGTTGTTTAATATTTGTCTACAATAGCACAGAGTTAAATCCAACACATTTCATAACCTGCTGAATCCTTCTGATAAACATCTCCATTGGCCCTGAAATGACCTGCTTGTGTAATTACCCAGTTGGTTAACATTTGTGATGTTTGGTGCTTTATATGTCAACTGTTGAATGATTATGAACTTTTGGGGGTGGATTACACAAAAATGTTGTGGTTCGAAGAATGCTTAACATGACATCTTATCTGTATACTAATTTATATTTCAGTAACTTTTTTCATAATTACTGCTCTTCATGTATTAGAACTTAGGGAAACTGTAGGATGAAGAATGAGTGACTCAGTGAATTCAAAAAAAATTTTTTTCCTTAAATTTGATGAGACACCTCTTTCTTCCTCTCAAGTTAATGGTAACTTAGTGGTTTTGGGGAATTCCAAACTTTCTTTTGTAATTACTGATTGTATCAGTCAAGGTTCACTTGCAGAGAACAGAATCCACTCTAGCTGGTTTAAGCAGAGGAAGATTTATTACAGGGTATTAAATGGCTTACAGAATTTGTTGGGAAGGTGAAGAAACAGACTTCAGGTTGAGCTCTCAGGAATGACTTCCAGAGCCTCACAGCAGAGCAGGCCACCAAGGGAGCAGTTGCCTCTTGTGCAGTCATGAAACCTCCTGCCAAATGGGGAGTATTTCAGAATGATGCTGACATGGGCAGGAGGTTGCCACGGGAAAATCAGACGCTCCCAACACTGGTGCTTGCTGGCAGAAACAGCAGGAACATGGCCCTTAACTTCCAAATCAGTGTCTTCCAAAACTTTGTCTTCCAGATCTCCCTTACCTTCATCTGATAGCACCTAAACCACATAGCTGCAAGGGAGTCTGGGAAGTGTACTTTTAACTTCTTTTGCAGTGCAGGAAGATACTGGGAAGAAGGGTGGACCCCAGTTGTTAGGTCACACCCAGCAGTGCTTTCCGTTGGGATTCTGGTCCACTTACTACACCTTCATTCTCAGGTACAAAAGACCATGTAGGAACATTTCTCTCTCCCTCTCCTTTTACGGCTTGTCACACTGTATACTTGCATGTGTGTACATGCACACCCTCCTCCACACCCCACAGTAGCCTGCTTTGGATGAGCTGTCTCTTCTTTTTATTTCATATCTAAGGTAAATAATTATTTCATGACAGTAAAATTTTCACTGTAAGCCTGTACTTGTCTTCGCTTTCAGACCTTTTAGGTTTGGGAGGGTGATGGGGGAAGTATTGCTGAGTGAAGGTTGTGTTGTGCAGTTGGTGAAGTAGGAAGCTGAGTGTCATGCGGGAGACCTTGCTCGCTGCGCCATTTGTCATGCGGGAGACCTGCGGGGTCTCTGCTCCCGCTCCTCATACAAGAACGCAGGATATGGTGAGGCCAAAAAGGAACACACAAGGAGCCATGGATAGGGGAGTCATACCACTATATTCTCTCTGGCGGCACTATACTCTCACTGGAGGCTGGATTCACACTGTCCGCAAACCGCCATCCACGTTTGCCAGCCCAGCCGCCATCTTCTTGCTAGCCCCCATTCTTCTCCCTTCCTTCTCCTTCTCGTAGCCACAGCAGTTATATTGTGGCCAATGGCTCACTGGTTACAGCTGACGGCCAACTAGCCACAGCTGATGGCCATGCAATCACAGTTGGCCATTTACTACCTGAGCCAGCACCTGTCTATGTGAGGCCGAGAGCCTGGAAACTACTCTCTGGGGCTCTGCCCCCACACTCCACCCCTACAGGCTCTCGCCTCACAATCTACGCGACAAGCGTCTTCCGCGAGGGGACCTGTGCGAGGAGCCTGGGGGTGAATGCAATATCCTGGACACAGCCAGGCTCTCTGGGCACAGCCAGGGTTTCTCAGGGCACCACCAGTACTCCTGGGCACTGCCAGACTTCCTGGACTTCTTAGGGTACCACCTGTCTTCCCGGACACAGCCAGGGTTTCTCAGGGCACCACCAGTACTCCTGGGCACAGCCAGACTTCCTGGACTTCTTAGGGTACCACCTGTCTTCCCGGACACAGCCAGGGTTTCTCAGGGCACCACCAGTACTCCTGGGCACAGCCAGACTTCCTGGACTTCTTAGGGTACCACCTGTCTTCCCGGACACAGCCAGGGTTTCTCAGGGCACCACCAGTACTCCTGGGCACTGCCAGACTTCCTGGACTTCTTAGGGTACCACCTGTCTTCCCGGACACAGCCAGGGTTTCTCAGGGCACCACCAGTACTCCTGGGCACAGCCAGACTTCCTGGACTTCTTAGGGTACCACTAGTTTCCCCGGGCACAGCTAGGATTTCTCAGGGCACTGCCACTTTCTCTGGGAACAGCCACACTTCCTGGACACAGCCAGGGCTTTCAGGGCACTGCCACTCTCTGTGGGCACAGCCACACTTCCTGGACACAGCCAGGGCTCTCAGGGCACTGCCACTCTCTCTGGGAACAACCCGACTTCCTGGGCACAGCCAGGGTATCTTCAGGGCTCAGCCAGACTTCCTGGACTCAGCCAGGGCTCTCAGGGCACTGCCACTCTCTCTGTGCCTCTCAGGGTACCCTGCTGGAACAATAGCGACTCACAATCAAGGTGCTTACATATTCTCAATGGCGGCCAGTCAAGAGACAAAAGCAAATATCCCCCCGTTCCACTAACAACAGTTCCCAAACAAACAGTCAAGCGGTCCATTAAATTAGGGATGGAAGGCAATTCCCCATAGTCCATAGTCATTCGCCAGGACTGTCCTGGGGGTGAGGGACGACCTTGACCTCACCCTCATCTCCCACGGAGGACTCAGCAAGCGTTACCTCCTGGGACTGTAAGTCCTGCATCCGGGCTGCCTGAGCAGGAACTTCCCCGGCCCACAGGGCTGCAACGACCTTTGCTTTCTCCGGCCTGTGCTGGTTGGGAAACCGTCCATATCTTTCCTCCTCTCCACGGGGCTCCATCTCTCCAGCAGCTGCATGGCTTTTCCTGTGCTGGTGGGAGAACCGTCCACGTCCTCCCACCCCTCCACGGGGGTCCAGCTCCCCGGCAGCTGCTCCTCCTGGTCTTCCTGAGACTGAGTGTTCATACACACGAACTGCTCCACCGTCTTTTGGAGAGCTTTGGCCAGCACCATATCCTGCCGACTACGCCATGTGTCGTGCGGGAGACCTTGCTCGCTGCGCCATTTGTCATGCGGGAGACCTGCGGGGTCTCTGCTCCCGCTCCTCATACAAGAACGCAGGATATGGTGAGGCCAAAAAGGAACACACAAGGAGCCATGGATAGGGGAGTCATACCACTATATTCTCTCTGGCGGCACTATACTCTCACTGGAGGCTGGATTCACACTGTCCGCAAACCGCCATCCACGTTTGCCAGCCCAGCCGCCATCTTCTTGCTAGCCCCCATTCTTCTCCCTTCCTTCTCCTTCTCGTAGCCACAGCAGTTATATTGTGGCCAATGGCTCACTGGTTACAGCTGACGGCCAACTAGCCACAGCTGATGGCCATGCAATCACAGTTGGCCATTTACTACCTGAGCCAGCACCTGTCTATGTGAGGCCGAGAGCCTGGAAACTACTCTCTGGGGCTCCGCCCCCACACTGAGGTTGGGACCCGGGATTCTAACCTAGTGGTTCTCAACCCAGCCAAACATTATAATCTCACGGTGAGCTTTAAAGATGCCCATTTCAGAGATTTTAATTCAGTTGGCCTTTGGTAGGGCATTGATAAAACTTAAAAACCTCTCAGACGACTTGAATGTGAAGCTGGGGATGAGAGCCTTGGTCCTAATCAGGCAGAATTGGACATTAGCTAAAGCTGTGGTTCTTAAACTTTAACAGGACCGGGATCAGCTGAAGGACTTGTTAAATCATAGGTTGCTGGGCTCCACCCCCAGAGTTTCTGGTTTGGTAGGTCTGGGGTCTGGTGTGAGAATGGACTTTCTAAAAGTTTCCAGGTGATGCTATTGCCTCAGTGACCACAATTTGCAAACACTGGTCTAAAGGGAACTACTTATTTTCACTGTAAAGATCTGATTTCTACCCACCTGGAAGGAGTTCTTCAACATTTTTGGAGCTTCTGCTTCGTTTCCCTTTGCCGGAGCTGGGGATGTGGAGGACTGAGACACCTTCAAGGAGATCATGGTCTTGCATCTCTAGAGATGCCCAATATACAATGATAGCTTTTGTTTTCTTTACATTTCCGTCTTCAAGTTAGTATCCCATGTTTTATGTAGGGTTTCCTAGGTTCTTCCTAACTGCCCTCTGTTAGACCTATCAACTATGTTGAGTACACAAGTCTCTACCATTGTGATGTGTTAATAAGCCTACAGCGGCAGCTTGGTTCTTGTGTAAGTGTGGGGACAGAGCCCCAGAAAGCAGTTTCCAGGCTCTCAGCCTCACGTGGAGGAGTGCTGGCTCGGGTAGTAGATGGCCGTCAGCTGTGGCTGACTGGCCGTCAGCTGTAGCCAGTTAGCCAATTAGCCGCTAATATAACTGCTGCGGCTACGGAGGAGAAGAGAAGAGAAGAATGGGGGCTAGCAAGAAGATGGCGGCTGGGCTGGCAAGTGTGGATGGCGGTTTGCGGACAGTGTGGATCCAGCCTCCAGTGAGAGTATAGTGCCGCCAGAGAGAATATAGTGGTATGACTCCCCTATCTATGGCTCCGTGGGTGTTCCTTTTTGGCCTCACCATATCCTGCGTTACGTGGGGAGCGGGACTAGAGACCCTGCAGGCCTCCCCGCACGACAAATGGCGCAGCGAGCAGGGTCTGCCTCACGACAGTAAGAAAACCCGTTTTAAAAATACACCTACATATAGAAAAATCTTTCCTAGTGTCTCTGTGGGGACAGAGTGCCAGAGAGCCGTTTCCAGGCTCTGGGCCTCACGTGGAGAGGTGCTGACTCGGGTAGTAGGTGGCCATCAGCTGTGGCTAATTGACCATCAGCTGTAACCAGTTAGCCAATTAGCCACTGATCTAACTGCTGTGGCTGCACTAGTGAGTCAGGACTCGAATGAGTCAGTCGGTTGGTTGGCAGGCAGACACGCGGACAGCAAGTTGCAGGTCGTGTGGATCCAGCCTCCAGAGAGACTATAGTGGTATGACTCCCCTGTCTATGGCTCCGTGGGTGTTCCTTTTTGGCCTCACCAAATTCTGCATTCTTATGTGGGGAGTGGGACTAGAGGCCCTGCCTGACGCCCCGCATGACAAATGGCACAGCGAGCAGGGTCCCCCGCACGGCAGTCTCCCTTCTTTTGTTGCTATAACTCAAAATGAGAGTAAATTAATTTTTCCTGAAAGATATCTTTCTGGTTCTTCTTGCCATGCTTCCTGCTACTCTCTTTTTAAAACCAGTCATTGAAGTTGTGTTATTGTTGGCTCTTTTTTATGTCTAAGATGTACCTAGCTGGTATATATGTTTTGCAAATACTATTGATAACCTGTTTAAATTATTGTATCTAATGTTTGCTTTGTCAAAAATTTTACGTATTCAGTGAACCTCAAATTTTGCCCTGTGGAACATAGATTCATGGAATTGACCTGAAAATTCCATAATAAATTTAAATGAAAGTAAACTTCTCTTAATTTATGGAAAAACACATATAATGCATAGTTTTTCCAATTCTAATCCCCATCTTCCCTTCCCCCTTAAGTTTAACGTGGTATGAATGTTACCTGCTTGAGTATAAAATTCTCTGTTGCATTGATTTAAGTAACAAATAGTTATATTTCATAGTCATCTGCCAAGAACCCTTTTCTTTCTTTGTGACCCACTCCCTAACTATGTTTGAAAACCAATTACTTTATTTAAAATTCTCGATATAAAAATGTTGTTGTAATGGTGGGATCTATTCTTAAAAATGCAAATTCAGAAGAGTAATGATGAAATCAGGCAATTAGGTTGTAAGAATAGTAGCTGTAAATATTTACATGCTATTAGTATATGAGAAAATACATATAATAACGAAAATCAGCCTTCTGAAAACAATCTAAAGTTTGATGAATCTTCTAAAGCCCAGTGAACTAAGGCTTGTCCAGTGATTCACAGTGTATGTGCTGTTCTGATTCGGCTTAAAAAGGGAGGCTACATTTCTGTGGTTCCCTCTTTTCCGTTCATAGAACTGCCTGGGTATCGGTTTTTCCACCAGGTTAAATTCATCTCAATACACCTTCAGAACCCTGACACTTCTAATTGTAACTTCATGTTGTCGTCAACGAAGCTGTCTGTGTAAGTATTGTTCACTGCAAATGGTCCCTTAACAAGAAGATAAGAATGGGAGGTAGAAGAAGAAATGGAAATTCTGAATAGCTGCACAGCATTGGGGAAATACGAGTAGATGGAGGCCCAGGAGGCTGGTAGCAATTTTTCTGAATCTATCTCCTATTGAGCCATAGTTACCTGCGCTTCAATAGAACGTACCCGGGACCTAATACAGATTTCAGTGGGCCTCAGGGAAATTTGATAGTGATCATTAACCATGTGCTGTATCTGGAACTTTGGGTATGTTTTCAAGAAGTAGCTTTGCATGGGGCTAGGATAGCAGAGAGGAGTTGTTAGGAAGACCTCCATGTGTGTTAGGGTGAATGTTTTTGAAGACCCATGAGTTGCTTCCCCCTCCCTCCTCCTGATTTCAACCTTCTCAAGTTATAAGCCAGGTTACTTATCACTTAGACATTTTTAGGAGTAAGCATTGTGGAATATAAACCCCTTGGGATAAATAATACAAATAATGTATATCATTTATTGAGTACTCTTAACTGTTGGGGGGTTTTTGGTTTAAGCACTTTATGCAATTGTCTCCTATCACCCCTGTAACCATCCACGACTTTCCATTTTATAGATCAGGAAAGTAAGGCTGAGGGGTCAAGAAGGTAGCTCAAGGTCACATAGCTAGTGAGTTTAGAGGTCAGGCCTGCCCCCGATGGAGAGTGGTCTGACACTAAAGCCATGTTCTTAATCCCAGCACTGGATGGACACAGCAAACTGGTGGTGTTAGGAGAAATGGGGAGGTTCTCGGCATGTACTATGTTATGTCAGTGGTTAACGTAACTTACGGACAGTTTGAAGCTGCCTATAATGCGGCTCAGTGGAAAGACACAGTAAAGTATGGAAGATTTGGGATCTGATCTCAAACACTTAGAAATGTAAGTACACATTGGTGCTTAATCTGACTTTTGAGAGAGTATTTGAGCCTTGCTTTCCTCTTCTGGAAAATGGGGCCCTTTCTGAGCCTTGCTTTCCCCTTCTGGAAAATGGGGCCCTTTCTGAGCCGTGCTTTCCCCTTCTGGAAAATGGGGCCAATGATATGCTCCATTTGAGTCTCAGATTTGCTGTGACGATCCAATGAGGTGATAGTTATGCTTTGAAAACAATAAAATGTTCTATACGCATTAGTCAATATGACTTGCAAGTGTTGGGTCACTGTATAAATTGTTTTCCCCTGTGGGGGAGACCCTGGGAGAGTTAAAAGTTTTTGTTTCTTTCTCTCACAGAGGTGTAGCCCTGGTGGTGAGCACTGAATGTGCATTTTGGGATCAATAAGCAGAGGAAAGCTGTGGGAATTTAGGGCAGGAGAAATTCAGTCGGAAAGAGCATTGCCCAGGGACAGCTTTATGAAGTGCATGGCATAGTGAATTAATTAGATTTTAAAGGATGTGGTATTCAGACAGAGCAAGAATAGTTCACTTTGTGGAAACTTTCCTTTGCTTTTAAAAGGAAAACCAACTAAGTACCGAGGGTCACCATATGCTTTTTAAACGAATGTTACTTATCGACTGTCTTGAGATGTGGAACTCGGAGGGAATTTCTCTGCTCTTAAAGGAAGAGGGTAGAGGCATTTGTATGCTCTCCCGTCTTCTCCAGGAGTTTGTCCTACTCCATCTTTCTCAGAAGATAGACCTGAAAGGGAATCTTCTCCTGCAGCCTTCAGGTCAACACCAGCATCAATCTTAGGTGGGTTAACATTCTATTTTTTTCCTCCTTAATTGAACAGCAAAAGAACACTAACTAATTCAGGATTTTTAAAAGGTCACAAAATTCTTACGGATAAAAATAGCACTGGTGGTTACAAGTACTCAGCTGAAATTAAAAGAGTTATCAGTCTTGCTCTGGGAAAGAAGGTGACCAACCAACAGGTTTCAAAAGAGTACCTTTCCCATTCCAGTGATTAGTTAATAAAATTATTCCTGACAGTGGTGGGCAAAGGAGCTCAGGCAGTTACACATTTAGAGACAGAGAACCCATTGTCCGAAGATCTCAGAAGAGCCTTTGCAAACACACAGAAGGGATTTAGAACAATTTGCATAAATCTCCCTGTGGATAGAAACATGGCTCCACTATTGGGGTGGTTCCAGGAACCCCTCCTTGGCTGTATCATGGGGTGACGCTGTGCTTGGTGAGAATTCAGTCTCACGACGGTTTTGCCAACAGGATTGGGTGATGGGATGCTGAATAAGCCCACTGTTTGGTTCCACATAAGGACTCTTTTGTGTTGGCCTGGGGCAGCCATGTTCAAGTTTGTCCTGTTTTTTTCCCCAATGATGTTTTTGGATGTTGTGGGCTGGAGAATTAAGCACAACACCTATTCTGAGCTAATCTGTCAAATTTTGCTCTTGAAAGGTAACCATAGCTCCCTATGTTTCTAGATTGTAGAGAATAATAGTTGGACCTTTGGAGACTTCTGATTTCTTAAATTAAAAATCAGGGAGAGGAGACTTTGCTTGGCATGCCCAGATAGCTATGCATTCACGCCTGCTCGTGGTAGAACTGTGAGAAGTAATTCCCTTCTGTTTGTTAATATGATTTCCCTAGTTAACTAACTTCTTTAAGAATTATGCTCTCTTGCATATTTAAACAAGTTATACTTTAATATTTAATATTTCCCTATGAAAGGGTATGGGTTACTCTGGAGTGTAGTTTTAAAATGCCAGGTGGTTACAAATCCATTTCAACTTTTCTTTTTTCTTCTTTTTGGGAAAAAAAATTCATATATATATATATATATATATATATATATTCGTATATATATTCGTATATATATTCATATATATATATATATTCATATATATATTCATATATATATATATATATATATATATATATATGAATACATATTGGGAGCTTTACGGGTTGCTTGTCTAGAATGTTAGTGTTCTAGAAGCCACATAAGATGTCTAATTTAAAATCCAGGGAGTAATTTATGCACTGGGGAAATTTGGTGCTTTAAGTACAAAAATGAAATCCACTAATTTCTAACCTAGAGTTTATTTTCTTTCCGTCGTTAGCTTGATTTCTCAGCTTTGTTCTAATAATATAAACACTTTTATGTTTATTTATAGGTGGCTTTAACCAAGAGAGCAGATCCAACTGAGCTTAGAACAATATTTTTAAAGGTCAGTATAAAGGAGTCTGTTTTGTTTCTTGTTTGATTTGTGTTCTGTAACTTTTAAAGATTGTTTTCAAGCAACTCTTTATTTCATTGTTATATATTTTTAAATATCCCAAAAAGTATCTTTACTTAAGACTCATGAAAGAGATCCTTTACAAATTTATCTATTTTAAAAAATGTATCAGAAACTTGTAGGTGATTGTGATGGCAACATAGTTTACATTTCAGTTTCTTTTATCTCAATGGTGTCAGGTAGTTAATTAAAAGGAGTTTCTGGGGATTAAGTACCGCAATCCATTTACCTTTCCAGGGTTGACTTGTGCAGTGTGATGGCAATCCTTTTTCTCTTAAGACGTTTAAAGCTGTTCATAAACATTTCAGTAATTCTTCATGCAGAGAGGGCTGTCCTTCCCTCTCCTTGGTCAAAGCCCATCGTTGTTGCCATCATCATTTCATTACAACTGACATGGAGGCCTCAGTATGAGTAATAATAGATATGAGATCACAACAGACACCATACAAGTTTATTTTTCCTTAGTTTCTGGTACTTTCACTTACTTTGTGATATTAAGCAGTGAATGATTAATACTCTAATAAAAGTCTACCTCAGGTTCCAAACACTTTTTTTTCTTTATTCAACTGGAATCAAAGTACTCAAAAAAGAAAAGGCCGCTTTTGTAGAGGTAATTTAAAAAGGATATACGTGGACCTTTTCTAAACATGACAAAAAGGCAGCTAGCTGTGCTGTACATAAAGAGGACCAAGGCTTCAAATGAGAAACTTGATGTTCTACTGCTGGGTACCGAATATATGACTTTGAAAGTGAATGATTCTGTGAGCATCACTTTCCTCATCAAAATGTGTTACTATTGGAAAAAAAAGTTGAGAAATCAGGGGATTTGAACACGGACAGGATTATTTGATATTAATTGTTATTAATTGAATTTGGGGCTGGGTAATGGTATTCTGATTATGGGAACGATAAAGGGCCTTCTTCTCTGAGAGATACACACTAAAGTATTTACAGAGGAGATTCTGATGTCTGAGATTTGGTTTTAAATAATCCAGTTTTGGTGGGGTAGGAAAAAAGAATGGGCAATATGATGATAATTTTTGAAATTGGGAAATGGAATATTGGGTTTATTATACTATTGTCTCTACTTTGTATATGTTTGAATATTTTCATAATGAGTTGCAGAAAATTGTAAAGATTCAATGAAGAAACTTAATAGGAATGTATCCAGCACCTGATTTGCATTAAATATTGATTCAGTATATACTTTAAATAATTCAAGCACAGAAGAGACAAAGACTCCAAAAGAAAATAGTTAAACATATGAGCAGTTTTGGGGGAGAAGAGGAAAAGATAAATTTGTAAGGAGGTTTGGATTATATATAAGAAAGTAGAATTCGTTCATAAATTTGTTTTTGGCCCCAAAAGGACAATGCAATATAGAGAGTCTAAGGTAGAAAAGGATTTTGAATAATAAAAGTGCAGAAAACAGAAGCTTTGTTTGTCACCTAGACAAGTGTTTATCGCTAGGCATTCTGGGCCCATCATGATGTGAGGTGTGTATGAAGGAACCACAGACATTTGTAGTATGTGTATCTAAGGTCCATGTTGTAGAACTCTAATGATGTAATTCTGGAAGACTATTTGCAGAAGAGCATGTGAGTGGGTTGCCAAAGAGCCTAGAGAAATGGATAAAGTTCATTACATTGAACTGGCAAAGTCATCATCATTCTTTGAACTCAGGACCTGTCTGTTAAATGTATTTCTGTTTTCCAAACCAGGGGTAGTTGCGGGCATCCTTTGACAGGAAATGGGAACAACTTGGAGTATCTCAATAGATGGCCCATCTTGGATACTTACTGGTCTTC
This sequence comes from Rhinolophus sinicus, assembly GCF_057876585.1. Classification (NCBI taxonomy): domain Eukaryota; kingdom Metazoa; phylum Chordata; class Mammalia; order Chiroptera; family Rhinolophidae; genus Rhinolophus; species Rhinolophus sinicus. The sequence goes on from NC_142504.1 coordinate 30,673,601, forward strand.
TGGCACGATCCAGGGGAAAGACTCTAGGTAAAAGCTGTGTCCACCTTTGGAGGCTACGTGGCAGCTGGTGAGGCTAGGTTAAGATCCGACTTTGGGACAACATGTCTCCTCCAGCTGCTATGTCTCAATAGCAGGCAAGTTTATACTGGAGACAAATGAGATTGGTCAGGGAGACCCAGGTAGGGTATGCATTCCATGCAGAACTCTGGAGCGCCCCCTGTGGGGTTTCTGTGTAAGTGGGCCTGTGGGCTGGAGTGGAATCTTTGGGACCAGATCAGGAAGTGCTGTCATCCCTTGGGATGGCTAGGCCTACCTGGCTTTTGAGCAAGAGTTCTGTGACTTAGAGTCTGAGGGAATGATGTGGGGGAACTGACCCTGAAGAAAACGGTGATCAGCAGTTTCTGGAAGGGATTGTGGATCTGGCAAAGTTTCGTGTGATCTCATCAGGCCTGGGTAGTGTGGTACCAACACAAATCCTTGGCTCAGCACGCGGAGGATCTCTTGTTTACCATCCACCGCAGACGGTGTTGTGGTGGAGGAAGAATGGGGCGAGGCGCCATGGGGACGGTGCCAGGCACGTCTCTGCTGTGGCTGGGCTTTGTAGTTAAGTACAGATCAGCCGTAAGCACTCTGTAAACCTGACTCCTTTGCTGATGCTCTGTGACTTTTTCCTAACTTTTCATCCTAATAAATATCCTCCTGTCTGTTAAACTAGTGAGGGGATTCCTCTGTAGCTTGGGGGTGGTGGAGAGAAGCGGCATTGTACCCTACGGACCCGAGGGGCTGGTGGCAGGGGAGTTGGCAGCTGTGGAGATCAAAGAGAGCCAGTGGAACCGAGACAGATGAGGAAAGAGGTGTCCTAGAGGATGAAAGTGGACCCAAATCTGGCTTATTTTATGTTCTTCAGTTGAAATGAATTCTGTTTTCTGTCTTTTTTTGAAGTTGTTAACCTGAGTGGCCAGTGTTAGGTGTTGGTTTATAAAGATGTATAAACCTCAGCTCCTGCCCTTAACTATCTCACTATGTGTGTGTAAGTGTAAAACAAGAAAAATATGGTTGCTAAGCATTATGTAGCATTAATTAGCAGGAAGATGATGTAGGGGCTCATTCCATCTCCCAAGAGAGGGTCGTTCAAGTTACACTGGGGATGTTTGAGCTGTGCTCGAAGATGAGTAGGTATTTATTTATCAAATGGAGCAGGTGGAGGAGGGTTTTGGGGCAAAAGAAGACCATTCGAGGCAAAGGAACAGCATGTAGAAAGCGAAGAGCTATGAGTGCCTGGTGTATGCAGTGGGCTGGGGCGTAGGGTCTTGGGCAATGGTCCAAGAATGGTAGGTAGGGTGGGATCTGGTGAGATATTCCTAGCCTAAGGTGTTTGAAATTTATTATGTAAGCTGTTCTTGAGATAAGTGGTGGCTAATGTTTTGTCTGGATGTGGAAGCTGAAATCTAGGTGTGGTCAGTGTTGCTTCTAACCTCAATGTTGACATGCGTATTTTATCAGCCTAATGCTTTTGATACTGCTTCATGTTGATTTAAACAGGTGTGTGTTGAGTGCTTACAGTTTAAATAAAACACCGTGAAACTTTGCGGTGAGTGGGACGTGCAAAATAGGTATAAACAGTGACCATGTCTTACAGGAATTCAGATTTTATACAGGAGACCAGATTTACAGGCAGCGGCAGGTAAAAAAGATTCTTAAGTCAGCATACTCAAGGGTCCCATGTGTGGTTAAAGCCCGTGCCACAGGAAGTGGAGGAGCGGTCCCCACGGTGGGAGTGCTCAGAGAAGGCTCCTTAGTGAGGGAACTTGACGAGACGTGGGGATGAGTGGGAGCTGGAGAGGCGCGGAGGAGAGCAGCCTGGGAGTGCGAGGAAGAGGAACGCCTCTGAGGGAGCCTGGAGATGGGCTTGGGAGCAAGCAGCTTCTTCAGGTTGAAGGATTCTTGCTCGTTCTTCAGATGTTTATTTAAATTCAACTCTGTGCCAAGGAGTGTGCCAAGTATTACAGGGTGTGGGTGACAAAATCAGAAAGATAATTGGGAGTTTGGCTTTTCTGCTAAACAGTAGGAAGCCATTGAAGGTTTTCTGAGTAATCCAGTGACACAGGGAGGATAGGTTTGAGATTTGATTGGTGCAGCAAGGCCATGAGTTAGGCAGCCTTGGGTGTAATCCTGGTGTGAGGCCCTAATAACTTGATTAGAGTTGTGGCAGCAGGGGGGACGGAAAATGGGCAAGTTAAAGACATTTTGAAGGACTATTAGATGAAAATGACTGATCTTGTATAATGGTGAGAGAGAGCGGGAGGTAAATATGACCACTGGATATGTAGTCTGGGTGCAGGGAGGTTGCCAGTAATAAGAATGGGGAAATTGAGGAGGAAACCGTTAACTAAAGGGAGAGCAAAGGAGGTGGTATGTACTGTTTAGAAGTGTAGAGCCCAAAGTAGCTGAATGCCTATAGACGCGGAAGGTAACAAGACTGGTAAAGGGACTGCACGAGGGAAATAGGCCATATTACAAATTGTAGGAGCAATATTTAATGAATTGCACTTGGATTCTTGTAATTATTCTTTATGAACAAAAGCATATAATACATATTTTTAAAATTTTTGTAGGCAAAAGTGGAAAAAGATTTCATTCCTTTTTTTGAAAAACTTTTTTCTTATGACAAAACAGTTCATATTCATTGATGAAAATTTAAAAGCAGATGCATATAAAGAGAATTAACTAGTGATCCCAGTAGATCTCTCCATCTCTAGCTATATCCATCCATCCATCCATCCATCCATCCATCCATCCATCCATCCATCCAGATTTATTATGAAGAATTGACTCACACTATCCATTACAGAGGCTAAGAAGTCCCATGATGTCTGCAAACTGGAGATTAAGGAAAACAGATGGTCAGTCCCAGTCTGAAGGTCTGAGAATCAGGAAAGCTGATGATATAAATCTCAGTCCAAGGGCTGAAGAAGTTACGTCCCAGCTCAAGCAATGGAGCAGGAAAAAAGGGGGCAAATTCCTCCTTCCTTCACCTTTTGTTCTGTTAGGCCCTCCGTGAATTGGGTGATGCCCATCCAACTCTGGGGAAGGCAGTCGACTTTACTGAGTCCATAGATTTGAATGCACATCTCATCCAGAAACACCCTCACAGACACACCCAGAAGCAATGTTTAATGTGAGCATCCCTTGGCCAGTCAGGTTGACACATAAAATTAACTATCACAACTTGTATTACACTGGGTCATGCAAGGAATCCTAAAAGCCTTCCTGTTTTGTAAGTATATACTTCATCATATCAAAATTCCAGAAATCGTAAAGGAGAGAGAGGCTTCAGGTCACTTAGAAAACCTATTCCCAAAGAAGGATTAAATAACATTTGAAAGGTGTGATAGCTATAAGGTGTGGTCCTGGGACAACCAAGAGATTAAGTGGAAAAACACTCAAGTTGGAGGATCCTTACTTCCAACCACAGACAAAAACAATGTACCAGTTGATGTATTGAAACATAAAGATAAAAGATAAACATACTTGAGAAAAAGCTATGAGAACATGTGGGTGAATATTTAATCTTGAGATGAGGAAGGACTAGTTTCTAAACTTAGAAGCAATGGAAGAAATTACAAAGGAGAAAAAACCTACAGCGTCAATTATATTAAAATATCAAACTGGAAAAATATTTGCAACAAATATGATAGACAAAGTGGGGAAAGGGCGTATTCGCACACTGTTGGGGGAAGTGTAAATTGGTACAATTTTCTGGAAAGCAGTGTGATAATAAGTAGCAAGAGCCTTAAAGTTCCTCACCTTTGACTCAACAATTTCTCTTCCAGGAGACTAGCCTTCGAAAATTGCCAGAAATTTGGACAAATGTATATAAGGCTGGTTCCCTTAGCTTTATTTAAAAATACCAAAAACTGGAAATAATCTAAATGTCTATTGGTGAGAGAAGAGTTGTTTTAAAATAAATTAATTATTCACTACCATAAGCAAACATAGGAGTAATTCTAAATTATAGCGTCACTGTAATTAGCAGTGACATTTTCTTTATATTTCAGTCTTGCTTTTGCCTCAGGAAGATCAAAATAGAATTCTTCTACATTTCCAAAAAGCCAAATTCAATGCTAACTGAAGAACAGAAGGATTATTGGGCCATTTTGGAGCTTTTCTTTTGTATTATGCTAAAAAAAATGTTACGTAAAACCCAGTAATAACAAAACATTTATAAATTGCTTATTGTGTGTAGGGCAGTGCTAAGTATATTCCATGATTATTGCTTTATTTCTAGCATCAACCTTATGAAGCAGGTAATTTTGTTATCCCATTTTACAGGCGAGGAGCCAGAGGCCCAGAAAGTATTAGTTACTTACCTGAGGTCAAACTAATAAGAAGCAGAAGCAGAGCTCTGCATAGCCTAGGCCCGAGGGACTCCAAAGCTTGTTACTGAGCTTCTAAGCAATAGCTTATCTGTCGGGAGTATTAAAATGTAGAAATAACAAGTGACTTTTTAAAACAGTTTTAATTGGGCTTAAGTCTGGGTTTACAGAGGGAGTGAAGATGCTGTCATTGTACCTCACTTCATTGTGTGCCCCCATCACGGTGGCCACCATTTTGGTTCCTGTCACCCATCGATTCCTGTTCTTTGTGTAGCTCATTGTCCTCACCTCCTGCCCACCCCCATTTCCCCAAATCACTGTTCTGTCCCCAGGATCAAGAGGCACCGTATGCATATGACCCCTCAAGTGGTTTCTCACAGTTCCCACAGTCTCTGGGGTTCTTTGGAGCAGGAATTAGCAGGTTCCCACTTATGTGAGCTGGAATGCATCACACTAAAGGCAAGACCTAGGGGAATGCTGTGAAAAAACGTTATATGCCACCTAGTTCTTCTTGACCATTTCTGCTCTAAAGATGAGAGGACACTAACCAGAGCAGCATTTCATACCTGCTTCCATAAAATCCCACAAGAAGCCATGCAGTTAATAGTTTATTTTCCAGCTCATCCTGTTTGTTATCTTTTCTTGCATCGTTGATGCCCTTGAGGCAGGAATGGGCAAAAGAATTAGGTTGTTTTCATCCATGACTTCATAATTAATGCTACTTTTGATAAAAGCTCCATGTCATTGCTAAAGAACAAGACATTAAGTTGTCTTTCCAAATTTCTGTCACCTGGGGATTCTCCACCTCAGCACTGTTGCTAGTTGGGCAGGATCACTCTGTTGTGGGGGAAATCCTGTGCATTGTACGATGTTTAGCAGCATCCCTGGCTTCTACCAACTAGATGCCAGTAGCATCACTGCCCCCCAAGTTATGACAATCAAAATTGTCATCAGACATTGCCAGATGTCCCCTGTGGGGAAAATAAACACAAATGGAGGAAGCTCAGAGCTAGAGAACTCCACTCCAGAAAAGCAGTTTATATAGAGAGACAGCTAATTCTCATAGATGCACTTGGCTCTTAGATGATGTTGCTATTTGTAAGCTGGACAGTGAGGCTAAGCTGTCCCCACTTGAGAAGCTCGGGTATAAACGTCAAACTTGCTAAACTTATTATTTTTTTTGTTTTGTTTTTTTAAGTGATGGGAAATAACTGCCTTTGTGAAGAGAATATTATCATATCTGATATTTTATCCTTTGAATGTTTTCAGCTTTTTCAGTTATTAATGTTATGATTATATAATTTTGAGAATAAAATCTTTTTTTTTTTTTAAACAGTATGCAAGTGTTGAAAAAAAGGGTGAATTTTTCATGTCCCCCAATGACTTCGTCACTCGATATTTGAACATTTTTGGAGAAAGCCAGCCTAATCCTAAGACTGTGGAACTTTTAAGTGGCGTAGTGGATCAGACCAAAGATGGGTATGTTTATTTTTAATTATTGCATTTAACTTTTTTGTTTGAAACAGCTTGTCTGTTGCTTGAATATAAAGTCTGTTGCAATATAAATATAAAGTCACTACATATATAATACCTCCCCACATCTTAAGAGCATTTTTTTCTACCTGTTATAATTAATACATTATTTTAGGAATAATACCTGTAACATTTCCTTCAGTATTCTTATCGCAGTTGGGATTCTATGTGTGTATTTTTTGACATTGTTTAAAGAACTATTTATAGTTTCATAGAGCAATTGTAGTCGTATGAATATATTCCAGAGTGTTTGTATGTGTATTGGTTATTTTTCAAGGCAACTGTAAAAATTGTGAGTACATGTACAACATAGCTCTAAGAGCATAACGTTTCTGTAATGTTTCTCTGCTCAAATAACTTTTAAATCTAACATGTGATTAAATGCCAGAGTCACAGTCAGAATAGTATGATTCCAAATCCCCATGAAAGGTGTTCTATCCAAGCTGGAAGAGGGCGACTGAACCATTAAGATCAAATAGGACATTTTGCGAAATGCCTTTGGATTTTTTTATCCCCTCCCGTCTTTGTTTACATTTTTAAGATGAGTCTTTCCTAAGCTGTGTGAGATTGCTGTTGGCTTTTATCATGAAGAGAGAGTGTTGGCTCCAAACTCTTGCTAATAACGAACACCAGTGTCCCCTGGTAGCCAAGTATAATCTACAGGAACCGGCCTTCGTTATATAAACTGTAGTAGACCCAGCCCTCTGTGCTTGCAGCTTGCCAGCACGCACTTTGACAGATTGCAGTTACCTGCCCTTCTGGGGTGCTATTCTCTAGCGCTGAGCTTTCTCTGTTTGTGATGTGTCTGATTTTCCCACGTGCATCAGTTTGACATACAACATCTCGTACTGTGAATGCTCTCAGTTACTACCAGCACTTCCCTTTTCTTATTTATGCACCTGTTGTCCCATCTTGCATGGAAATGACCTCCTCTAAAGTGAAGGTCTTGCAGAGTGGAAGGGAATGGCAGAATTACAGGAAATTAGCAGTTATACTTCCTGTAATATCCTGGAGGATTGTTCGATTATGCCTTCTTTCTTTGTTCCAGTAGCAGTTATTTGGGTTCCTTCTGTTTTCTATCTCCACCCCAAGGCAGGGGCTTTGCTTGGTAGGAAAATAATGTCATGTATGAGTAGGCCTTTGTTCTCTCACAGGGCCTCCCTGGAGTGGTGCAGGGAGAGAGTGAGGTATATTTCATATTAGCACTGTTGAAGCAAGAGCTAGATGGAGCAAAGATTTATTCTAGCAAAGGTTTCTTTGAGGAAATTGTTTGCTTCCACACCCTCTGTGCTCATGATTCAGAGGAAGGATGAACGAGCTCACGTGCAATATAAACTATATGACTCGATGTTTAAGATCAAATTTTTTTCTTACTTGATAGTATAAATTTTTTTAACTACAGAAACATTAAAAGAAGAATACAATGAACACCCAGTATATGCCCTTTGCATAGATTGACTGATTGTTAACATTTTTTCTACCTTTGTGCTCTCTTTTTACATGCACACTTTCTACATGCAAACACACACACACACATAACTTCCTTTTGTGGCTGGACTAGTTAACTGTAAATTGCAGACATCATAAGACTTCAGCATTTATCTTCTAAGAATAACAACATCTCCTACATAACCACCATACTATTATCATACTTAGGAGAATTAAATCATGTCAGATATCATCTAATAACCAATCCATATTCAAATATACCATATCTCTCCACCCATCCTCACCTTAAATGTCTCATTGCCTTTTTTTTTTTTTTCAATCCAGGATCCAGTCAAGTTTTTTGTATTATATTTAGGTGTTATATCTCTTTTAATCTAGAACAGACCCTTGCCGTTTATTATTTTCTTATGACATTGACTTTTAAAATGCCGGCCCAGTTATTTTGTTGAAGTTCCCATGTTCTGGACTAGTCTGATCGTTTCTTCCTGCCTGCCTGGATTCCTGTTAAATTTGGGGGTGCAGGTTAGGAAAGATTCTGTACTGCCCGTTGTAGCTTCTCAGGAGGCATGCTGTCCCAGCATGGGCGATGCTGAGTTTGATCACTTGGCTAAGGTGGTGTCCGCTCGATATTTCATTGTGTAGGGACCATTTGTTTTGTAATTAGTAGATAGAATGCTTTGAGAATGTGTGGATATCCTGTTTCCCAGCAGCCTTTCACCCAAAAGTTTTAGTATCCGTGATGATCCTTTCCTGAATCAGTAATTACACTGGGATTTGGAAATTGGTGCTGTTTAAAATTCTATCTTCTCTATTTATTGTCTACCATTCTTTGGTAAAGAAAAGCTTTCTTACCTCCGTTCCCATTTCTTTATCCCTTAACCTTTATATCAGTATAAATTCAGGGGTTTATTTATTTTAAATTCAATGTATTTATTACTGTTATTGCCTTAGATGATAAAGTTGTCCCAGTGTGGTCGGTGGGTGTATTTCCAAGCTGGCTCTTGTATCCTGAGCCTTTGAGGGCTCCTTGCTTTTGGTAAATAAGATGTTCTAGGCTCACTTTGGATTTTTCCTGTCTCTGACTTGGAAATCACTCTTTTCTCCAAGAGACCCTGGTTCTTTTCAGTTGGGAGTAGTGCTCAGAAACAAAGAACTGACAACTGGCTTATTGTTACTGGGGTATTACTGCTTCTCTGACTTTCAGGTGGAAAGAGCTGGGGAAATACACTTAAAAAAAAAAAAAATCAAAAGTTCATCATGACGTTTCCTATTTCCACTTAACATTACAGGATTTTTTTCTTTGTCTTTTATTTTGTATCCGCTTCTCTCTTTCAGTGAGCATTTTGGTTCCTAATTACATTAATATATTTATGGGCATTAATTTACATAATTGTAATCTCTTCTGATCTACTTTGCCTTCTTTTCCTTCCTCATCCCCATTAACACACATGCCATGCTTTTCCTCTTTCTTTTTGCACATGCTTTCCAAAAATACAGCTGTAAGTTCATTAGATGAAACAAGGTTATATCTATAATATAATATAACGTAACATATGTATTTTTTCAAAAGCTTAAAGCACATTTGAAATGTTGGCTTTGTTTTCCTGGTTTTGCAGACGAGACAGCTGAGACGCTCAGTGATCAAGCAGTTTTCTGCCGAAAGGTGCCCAGGCCTGTCTGGCTCCAACGATCTTGACCTTTCCCATGTTCTGAACTGCGCCCTCTCATAATCTCGTAATCCCCTTCAACCTGACATTTTCTTTCAGGTTTTGTATTATCTGTATTCTCAGTGTTTTACTGTGACAGAGAAAATATTAGATGGCCTCAATCTATTGCTGTTTGGCTGACTTATTTTTTTCCAGTTCCGAAAACTGTTAACAGGGAACAACTCAGTTTCAAAAGGGAAAACAACTACTCACAATCTTCTCATCTTGAGACAGATATATTGAACTTTTTATATCTTCCGTGCTTTGTTAAACGGCATCGATATTTTTCGTAAACAGAATTCATTTTAATTGTAATTCTCTTTTATAATCTTTCAGACTGTATCAATCAATTTTCATATTTTTATATGCTGTTCACATTAACAGTGTTAAATAACTTCATCATTTTCTATCAAATGAATGTACCATACTTTATGAAATCATGCATTTGTGGAGTTACTTCAGTGTCTCGTTTTCTAAAATAGGTAATATTGCAGTGAGGATCTTCACATGCATGTGACATTTCCCCCTTCCGTTTAATTACTTCCTTAGAAAGAAATTAGAAGAGAAAGATTCCTGGGTCTAAGGATAGAACTATTTTATAGCTCATCATATGCATTGTGATAATTCTGTCCAAAAGGACTGAGCGAGTCAAAGAAGTCTTCCGAGGTATTAGGTTGGTGCGAAAGTAATTGTGGTTTTTGCAATTATTTTTAACCTTTTAAACCACAGTTACTTTTGCACCAACCTAATGGTTAAGCTTACGGAGCCATAGCAAAGGGCAAGTGTCTGAGCCTCAGCCAATCTGATGTTCATGTGCCATTTTTCTAACCCTAACTCTGACACACAGCTCCTCAGTGTCTCCTGCACAAATAGGTACAACCATGTATCTATTCTCAGTGTAAAACTGCGAATGCCTTCAGTTCCTCTTCCTTTCCCTTTCTTTGGAAGCGTAGCATTTGTCAAGTTCACGTCACAAATCATTGTCCCAAATCATAGTACTGTTCCTTTAAAAACATACATGTCAGAATCCCCATGTTGGCCCATGGAAGCACAACACACCTGGTAAACAGTGGAGAAGCGCTGGTGTGGGCCCCATTCATTGTCTGGCTATGCTCTTTGGGGGGCATAATCACCTAGCTTGTGTGGCCAGAAGGATTTTAGTGCATAACTGTATTAAATTTTGAAAAGCTATGTGTAGAGTGACAATTTCAGGATGTAAAAATAATGACAGCTGTGCTGACCCAGAGGTCATAGTGAATCAAATACTCATTTTTAGGTAGGTACTAATGTCCACTAGCTGTGGTTTCTTGAGTGTACAAACCAGGTCCTGCGTATTTTAATATCTCCAGTGTCTGGCCTCGGCTTCACCTGTTTGTTGACTAAACTTAGGCAAATCTACTAAGAAGGTTTTATGCCTTTATGTTATGAACGCCCAGGAGTATTGGGAGAATAGACGGTCTCGTTCGTATTCTAGGTTACTCATTGTAGTAGGCCGTGTAATGGCTACCCGAAGACATCAAGTCATACTGTGTTTCACCAAAATAAGACCTAGCCAGACAATCAGCTCTAATGCATCTTTTGGAGCAAAATTTAATATAAGACCCGGTATTATATTATATATTATATTATATACCCGGTCTTATATAAAATAAGACCGGGTCTTATATTAATTTTTGCTCCAAAAGATGCATTAAAGCTGATTGTCTGGCTAGGTCTTATTTTCGGGGAAACACGGTAATCTCTGGAATTTGGAAATGGGACCTTATTTGAAAAACATGTCTTTGTAGGTAAGATTAAATTAAGGATTTTGAGATGACGAGATTGCCCTGAATTATCAGTGCCTTACATGCTATCACAAGTATCCTTATAAGAGTCAGAGGTTTGACACAAACCCTGGTAAGAGGAGGAGTCAGTAGAGATTGGAGTAATGTGGCCACAAGCCAGGGAACACCTGGGGCCACCAGAAGCTGGAAGAGCTGGAAGGAAGAATTCTCCCCTAAAGAATCTCCCTTTGGAGGGAGCTGGCCCTGCTGTCACCTTCATTTCAGACTTCTGGTCCCCAGAACTGAGACAGAATGAATTTCTGTTGTGTTAAGCCACGTAGTTTGTGGTAATGTGTTAAAGCAGCCCTAGGAAATGAATACCCTCATATAGCTGTTTTCTCTGGGGAATTAGAAAGCCTGCAGTAGCAAAGAGTTTATTGGGGACAAAGACCAACTAGTGTCATGCCCCCAAACAGTGGTAGCTTTTGGCTAGATCTGGGCATTTTTCTTGGCAGAGACCCCTGCACACTGCTGCAAACCATCTCTGTGAGGGTACGGCTCCTTCCCGAAGGCTTCACCTATGTGTAGGGTTGGGCTGAACTCTAGGCATGAAAGTTAAACACCTGTGTACTGCATGAACTTTTGGTAAAAGGGATCATGTTTTTTTGGAGCACTCCTGATTTTAATTTCATGTTTCATGAGGTCGTGACTTGGTCAGCCCCCCGTGCCTCTCGCAGAGTGCTGTCCAGTCTGTCATTCATAGCTGTCTGAGCACTTCCTCTCTGCCTGCTCTGTGCTGTATGTTGAGGATAACTGATGAGTTGGACAAACATGATGCGTGCCCTCTTCTAATGTAGTGGAGTGGACAGGTGTTAGAGAACCACAAAAAAATGTGGATTGATGTTGTGATGAGTCTTGTGAAGGATAGGTGTGGTGTGAGGGACGATAAAAGGGGCTTCATGCCGACTGAAAGGTCCGGAAAGACTTCCCGATGACATTTGAGCTGTAGGAGTTGAGGAAGGGGAATGACAGGGAGTTGGGGACAAAGGAGAGAGCACTGCAGACAGAGGGAACAGTGGTTGCAAAGGACATAGTCACATGCTGAGATGCAGAAGCTGGCATGTCTGGAGCATGGTGGTGGGAGAGGTGGGCTGTGGCCAGATTGTGTAAGACCTTCTACTTCATATTAAGGATTAGGGGTCTTTATCCTAAGAGAATGGAGAGCCATCAAAGGATAATTTGAGTCAGGGGATTGGGACGACTTCCCTATGCTACAGCATACTTACTGTTAATGTTCTTTGATTTCAGTGGTCCCTACCCTTCCCTTCTAACTGCCTGTTGGCTTAGATTTCCCTGAATTTTACTGTTTTAGTCAATTTAATGATGGATGTACTCATTTTGTGAAGTACTTTGAGGGAGATGAGAAGAAACTTTGGTTGCCTAGGCCTGGAAGTCTTATGTTTGCTGTATCTCGTGGGTGAAGAGGGCTTGTCCCTGGGGGTGAGGGATTGCGGGTGAGGGGGAAGTGGAGGAGGGGCGAGGTGTCTAAAGGCTTCTCAGGCCCTGTTACCTTAGCTGAACAGTGTGAATTCTCTGCTTGCTGTTGGATTTGTTTGTATGGTTTTTGATGTGTCTCAGATTTGGTTTTCATTATTATGTCTGTTTAAAATAAGAATGAGGCTTTCTTTGTGTAGATGTAAGTGTAACTTTTATACATTGTTCACACAGCTATGTACTAAGAACAAGGTAAAAACAAATGTGAGGGTGTCCCTTTGAGTGTTGCAAACATGTTTCTATTTGTTGTTTGTTTTTGTTATTAACAGATGTCTTATTAGAGAGGTCTCAGGTTCAAAGGCTGTTTCCACTAGTACCTGATCTCACCTGGGGAGACTAAATGGTGCCCCAAGAAGCTGGAGGTGTTGGTGCCTGGCCTCCTGGGCTCAGGATGCTTGCTCCCTGTTACAGGGCCGCCCCCTCTGGTTGTGGAGCGAGTGCTGGGTGGCTTTGGCATCAAATCGATTTGCTAGGATCGCCTGCGAATTTACCACATACACGTTTTCTATTTCAAGGATGGAACCTCTTTGCACTCCATGCAAAACAAAAGTTGCCTCTTTATGGCAAAAAGGAAATGTCAGAAATTCTGATTACTTAATGACAAGCTGACATGTCCAACTTTCTATTTTATCAGTCCCCTTTTGTTGAATCAAAATGGTACCAATGGAATCAGCATCCCCAAATAATTCCTTTCTGTTCTGAGTGCATAGAACCAGTCCTGGAACAATGTCCATTTTGAGGCAGGAGGAATAAGGGTATAGACGAAGAAAAGGTGAAAAAGAAATCTAGGCTTTTAAAATGTGTGGCTATATAAATAACGTTGTGTTCTTTACCTTTCCTATGGTTGCTATTTATGCTTCTGAGGAAAAAAAAAATACGGCCTTTTAAATACTTCACAAGGTGAAAGAGCATGTAATGTTGTTGATGATAAAATCATTTTTATATACCTGTTTTCGTTTTGTGAGGCTGTCTCGATGAAATCCAGGCCTAGGCCACATGCTGGGAGTTAATGAGGTTTACAATTGGCAATGCTTAAAGAGTATTAGGGTAATGTATTTAAACATCAGCAGTTCACGGTCTGAAATACTCATCACCGGTCAACGATAATGCAGAATCAATAAGAGGAGGTCTTTCAATTTGGTAATAAGGAAAGTTTTCTACCCTTGTAGGGTGGATGCAGATTTCAGTTAAACACATGAAATTCATAAACTGTAGAATTAAGCAAAGGCATCTCTTTATTTAAAAAAAACCAACTTGATAATAATCACCATCAGTCACCTGAGAAGCTTAAATTTTCTTCTTAGTCATCAGACTCCCAAATTAATCTACCAAAACAAAAAGCCTCATTAGCAGCTCTCATTGAATCAGTGTTAGTTTTTCTTTCTCTCAAAGTGTCTGATTAGCCCCCTTTCTTTTTGCATTACTCACTTTGTGTTAATATTTGATGTCTGAAATCATAGGGGGGTGCGGGCAATGTGGTGGCTAGACACTGTCTGCGAGGAGTAAATTAAAAAGAATTCTTAAAAAGGTTTGTATTATGTCGCTGGTATATTAGAAAACCTTTAGGAATGTCAGGTGCCTGGGTTTATTTTTCTTTTTAATTCCAGAAAGGGTTGATTAATGACTAGGTGTTGATTTCACTTCTCATTCATATGTGTGGGTAGCCCTCCTCCTCTTCCCGCTTCTTCTCCTATGTGCCAATCCAGACAGACCCTCTTTTGGAGAGTTTTGCTGTCAAGGGAAGGTGAGAAATGGGGCCATGCTGGAGGGGGAAGGAAGGTGAAAGAAGGTCTTTTAAAGGTGGATAAATAAAGCACCATGTATGCTGATGGGAATGACTCTTCTGAGAGTGGAGAACTGACACTGTAGGAGAGAAAAGGAAGCAGTTCTAGTGTATTGTCTGCGAGAGAGGTGGTCTCTTGTGAGGACGTGGAGAGTTCATCGAGAACAGGTGTTCTCAAAGTGTGGTCTGTGGGCCCCTGGGAGTCTCTGAGACCTTTTCAAGAAGTCCGTGAGGTCAAAACTGTTTACATGGTCATGTTAAGATGAGATCTGCCTTTTTCACTGTGTTGTATTTGAACTGATGATTCTAAAAGCAATGGTGGGTAAAACTGCTGGTGCCTTAACTCTAATGAAGCAGTGCCACCAAGCCAAACAGCATGAGCAGTCAATATTTCCTTACCACCACACATTTCCAGTAACAGCAGTAGTGATGATGATGATGCCAATTCCGCTTCATAATGGCCTTGAAGAAGCAGTAAAAAATAATGATTTTTGTTAAATCTCATCCTTGAGTAGATGTCATTTTACAATTCTGAGTGACGAAATGGAAAGTACACATGAACTGCTCGCTGTCCTCTAACGGTTATCTAGGTGTGGGGACAGAGCCCCAGAAAGCAGTTTCCAGGCTCTCGGCCTCACATAGAAAGGTGTTGGCTCAGGTAGTAAATGGCCATCAACTGTGATTGGATGGCCATCAGCTGTGGCTGGTTGGCTGTCAGCTATAACCAGTGAGCCATTGGCTACTAATATAACTGCTGTGGCTACGCTAGCAGGAAAATGGGGGCTAGCAAGAAGATGGTGGCTGAGGCTGCAAGCAGCGCAGCAAGGGTTGAGAATTGTGTGGCTCCTGTTTCCTGTTTCTCCAACCTAGCCGCCAGCGAGAATATAGTGATATGACTCCCCTACCTATGGCTCTGTGGGTGTTCCTTTTTGGCCTCACCCTGTCCTGCGTTCTTATGTGGGGAGCGGGAGCAGAGACTCTGCAGGCCGCCCTGCACGACACTAGGGGAAAGCAATTGAGCAGTTGTTTTGAGTTGCGACCTGAGCTAGTCCCCGCTGTCCCCCCCACTGAACACCTTTTTTTATTTGAAAGAATGACTTATTTGAACGAATGAAAGTTTTCATGTAACAGCTTCCCAATACTTAAAGATTTTTCTGATGTAATTAGTGGTGATATTAATGATGTGATTTTTAAATGTAGTGTAATGAAATGTGCCAGCATTTGGAAGATCTGTATAACTTAGGGAAACATATTTTCCAGTTGATCAGTACATGGTGTGTGGGGACAGAACCCCAAAAAGCAGTTTCCAGGCTCTCGGCCTCACACAGACAGGTGCCTGGCTCAGGTAGTAAATGGCCAACTGTGATTGCATGGCCATCAGCTGTGGCTAGTTGGCCGTCAGCTGTAACCAGTGAGCCATTGGCCACAATATAACTGCTGTGGCTACGCTAGCAGAGGGAGAAGAGAGAAGGAAAAAAATGGGGGCTAGCAAGAAGATGGCGGCTGGGCTAGCAAGTGTGGATGGCGGTGTGGGGGCAGAGCCCCAGAAAGCAGTTTCCAGGCTCTCGGCCTCACATAGACAGGTGCCTGGCTCAGGTAGTAAATGGCCATCAACTGTGATTGCATGGCCATCAGCTGTGGCTAGTTGGCCGTCAGCTGTAACCAGTGAGCCATTGGCCACTAATATAACTGCTGTGGCTACGCTAGCAGAAAGAAGAGGAGAGAGAATGGTGCTAGCAAGAAGATGGCGGCTGGGCTGGCAAGCGTGGATGGCGGTTTGCGGACAGTGTGGATCCAGCCTCCAGTGCGAGTATAGTGCCGCCAGAGAGAATATAGTGGTATGACTCCCCTACCTGTGGCTCCGTGGGTGTTCCTTTTTGGCCTCACCATATCCTGCGTTCTCATGAGGGGAGCGGGAGCAGAGACCCCGCGGGCCTCCCCGCCTGACAAATGGTGCAGCGAGCAGGGTCTCCCGCACAACAAATGGCTCAGCGAGCAGGGTCTCCCGCCTGACACATGGCGCAGCGAGCAGGGTCTCCCGCATGACATGGTGTTACAGAATCATGCATGTGTAAAAGATCTGTTCAAAGTAGAAGACAGACCCATGGATTTTAATGTACTAACAGAAAGGGGAAAAGTTCATGGATACAGTTTCAGATTCCACATTGGTAATCTTTAGGAAACTGTTGTTGGGATTTGGTGTTGTATCGTAGAATATCCACAATTAACTATAAAGGCTATTAAAATACCACTTCCTTTTCTATAACTATGAATCTGTGTGAAGCTGAAATCCTTCATATCCTTCCACCAAAACAACATATTACAATAAATAGATTGAATGCACCTGTCTTCCATGAAGTCAAAGAGATTTGCAAAGACATAAAACTACTTTTTTCCCTTAGTATGTTTTATTTTAGAAAATGTATTTTTCATAGAAATGCTATTTATATTGCTGTGTAATAGGTTTGTGAATTAATGAATTAATAAATTTTAAATTTATCAGTTTTAATTTTTTACATAGTAAATATGATAGCTATAATCTACATAAATAAAAGCTCTTTGAAATGCTCAATAATTCGTAAGCATCTAAAGGGATCCTGAAATCCAAAAGTTTGAGAAATACTGAGCGAGAAAAATGGAGGGGCAGGTGGAGTATAGGATAGAGATGCAGTATAGATCTAGTGGAATGTGAGGGAGGTTTTCTTCTGAATTCTTTGTTTTTTCTCTGGGAAATAGATGAGTATGCAGATTGAGGCATTGGCAGTTTGAGAGAGGAGAATATGCTCAATAGTCACCTGGAAGTGGGAGGGTGAATAGACAAGGGAACACAGCGTGTTAGGCAAGACTCATTGGAGGGCCCACCTGAGGGTTTGTGGTCATGAAATTCAAAGAGAAACCAGTAAGTGTGTCTGTGTGCCTTCCAGTCAAGTTCAGCTGCTTAGCTCCTGGCATAGAGTAGGAAATGTTGGATATAACCAGTGTTGAGGGCACTGGCTGTTGAATAATCCAGAGTAGAAGTTCCATGGAGGTGAAGGGCATGCAAGGGAGCAATTATAATGATTGACTACAGATTTAACTATGGATAAGGGGCCAAGAGAGGACACTGGAGTAGGAGGCAGTGACAAGGTGGTAGGCTTATTGAATTGTGGGTTTCAGTGTGGTCAAAGATTGTTGAAGTTGGGGTCTAAGAAGGAGTGAGCAGGAAGACTGGAAGATAGTGGCCAGACATTGAGATGCATGACATTGAGAATAAGGCCATATTGCAGTTATTGGTAATGGCAAAATTCTAGACCTTGGGAGTGGGTGACTGAGGAAGGGTGGAGAAAAGATCTTTGGAGGGAGGAGTTCAAGTAATCGGGAGTCCTAGGTATTTGAAAGATTAGTATGTTGAAGGATAAGTATAATATATTGAAACCATTGAGAATTAAGGTAGGAGTGGGGTTGAAGAACGTATCAGTGAGCCAGAAGCTAAAATACGGTGTGGTGGTGGGGGAGCGACACAAATCAGGAGGAGTTCGTGTGTGACAGAAATAAGGAGGGGTGCTGAGTGGTATAGTCAGTGACATGAGTATTTGAATTGGGGGTAAGGACGAAAGGGTTGGGGGACGGCCTGGAAGATGCAGTGGGGGTGAAGGAGAACACCGACCCTGCTCATAAGCCTGGTGCAACCCAGGGCTGCAGAGGAAAGCCCCTCGCTGCTCAAGAGGTGGCTGCAGAGGAAGCACTGACCTCCAGGAAGAGCCAGGTATTGGTTAGAGCAAGAACATGGAGGGGTAGGTAGAGGATTCCTCAGAAAGGGATTTCCTTTAGCAAAGGGATTGAGGGTAAGATTTTGCTCATCATGAACTGTGAAATCTTGAAGGCACAATGGAGAAAGAATTGGGAAAATGCAGAGCTCCATGGGGATTAGATGTGGGCGATAAAGGGTCCCCAGGGGGTCTTGGCCGCTGGAGGAGGTCAGTGTGTACAGGATAAAGGGCTCAATGGGATGAGCCCCAGTGGGCTCCGGAATGTGTGTGCTGGGAGAGAGGGATACTTGCAGAGGCCTGGGGAGGGGCAGTTTTATTACTTGAAGAACTTTCAGAGGAAAAATATTTTGTGGGATTGGGGCTCTACTGATTTTTTTTTTTCCTTCTAGGTGGTTAGACTAAAGGATGATGGAAGCAAATAGTTCCTGAGCACATAGAAAGTTCCAGAACCACAGCTTAAAATTTCCACCCGTTTTCTTATTTAATCCTCATAACAAATTCTTGAAATAGGTACTTTCACCCCTCTGTTACAGAAGGAGGTGCAGAATCAGAGAGTTTAAATAATTATATAGCTAGTCAAAATTATACAGCTAGTAAATTCTGGAACTATTATTTGGACCTCGTTCTTTTTGATTTATGCCCAACCTGCTCTACCATGGAACTTTCTGTGTATTAAGGATATTAATATTAAAAATAGAGCTTTGCACGAGAATGGTGCATATGTCTTTGTTTAAAAGTTCTGATGCCTTTTGCAAGGTTCTTAAACTCTAAGATTAATTATTTGGCCAATGTAAGGTGCACCTAAAACCTTCACAAGACCTATCCCGACTGTCATCCACACCCACATACTTAGGAAATACTGTCCTCACATTTTTTTTTTTTTTAACCTAGAAATAGTTTCTGGAACACTTTTTCCCTTTTACTATTAGACTTAACCTTGAGGTACCATGTTCTCAGAATACTTATCTTTACTGGGCCAACCCTTCTTCTTCACTCTTCCAAACACATGCAAGCACTCGGAAAATGTTCAAATGTGCAAATACTGTTCCCTCCCACTTTCCTTGTTCGGTTTTCTGATCTTGCTTCATCTACATTGTAGGTGTTTAAAACTCAAGTCTAAGCTTTTAAAGGAAAGGAAATAAATGTGAGCTGTTTCCTGGCTACTTGCAAATCTGTTTCTCTGCAGTGTCAGTGTCATAGGCACAGGATGTGGCGGTTGCTTAAATTAAAAGTCTTGTGCTAAGTTGTGAGGAATTCCTGAAGTGAAACGTGAGGATATTTAGTGCCTATTAAGTTTCCCATTGATTGTGGCATAATTGTCAATGAGTCACTTCCTCTAAAAAAGATGAAATTCTCGACTTTAATGAAGGTGTTTGAGGATAAGGCTTCCGTTGCAATCTGATGTAAAGGCTTTGGGATCTTCAGTCTGGAAAAGTAAGAGGTGAAAGAAGGTAACTGTTTAACTTTCATAGAAATCGTAGAATACCTTAGTCTCTGTAATAAAGGATATATGGTAAGGTAAAGTGATCTTGTGTTACAAACAGAGAATCTTGATATTTGAAAAATTTAGGTGAATTTCAGATTAATTCATTTAACAAATGTTTATTGGCACCAACGATGTGCCAGGTGTTCTAAACAAAACAGTAAACATTGTGTTTTTATATAGCAGATAAACAATGTAAACCAATAGATATGGATGATATAGAGACAGGTCCCTGTGTCTCCTAAAGCAAGAGAAGGGGATGATGAGTGACTGTGGGTTCTGGGGTGCCGTGGTCCATAGGGTGGTCAGGAAGGCCTCTTTGAAATGTGACATTTGGGAAGAGACTTCAGTGAGAGAGTGAGCCATGTGAGCTTCTATGAGTTGAGCTTTCTAGGTGGAGGAAATAACAGATGCAGAGCCTGAGATGACAAGGTGCTTGCCACATTTAAGTGCAGCAAGGAGGCCAATTTGGCTAGAGACGGATGAGCAGGAAAGTGGAAGAAACCAAAAACGTTTCCAGGGGCCAGATTATATCTTATTAAAGATTTTACAGAATTTCATTCCAAGTGTAGTAAAAGTCACTGGCGAGTTTTTAGCATGGACTGACGTGGCGTGAGTTAAATTTTGAAAGGATCATCCTGGCTGATTTGTAGAGGATAAAAGGAAATGGGCAAAAGTGAAAGAAAGGCAAAAGATGGCAAGAGTAGAGAGCTAGTTATAAACATGGTAAGAAATGGTCAGATTTGGGATTTTCTTGATAGATTGGATACGAGATGTGGGAGAAGAATAGTCTAGACAACAAAGGAAATTCTTGGGGAGGAATAGGTTTGGAAGTAAAACTAAGTTACATACGATATGTTGTTAATATAGAGGTGCCTATGAATGGGTAAAGAAGATGTGGTGTATATACACAGTGGAATATTACTCAGCAATGGCAAGAATGAAATCTTGCCATTTGTGACAGCATGGATGGACCTAGAAGATACTATGTAAAGTGAAATGAGTCAGACAGAGAAAGACAAATACCGTATGTTTTCACTTATATGTGGAATCTAAAAAAAATAAAATAAGAAAGCAAATGAACAAACAAAACAAAAACAGACTCATAGAAACAGATCAAACAGTTGCCAGAAAGAAGCGAGGTGGGGGGATGGGTGAAAATGGTGAAGGGTATATAGTCAATAATATTGTGGTAAGTTTGCATGGTGACAGATGATTACTAGAATTAGTGGGGTGATTACATTGTAAGGTATATAAATGTCAAATCACTGTATTGTATACCTGAAGCTAATATAGTATTGTATACCAACTATACTTAAATTAAAACATATATATTGAAGTGCCTATTAAACATGCAGTTGAAAGGTAGGCTCTTATATGTTTGGATCTAGATTTCCTGGGAGAAGTTTGTGTTGGAAACAGGAGTCAATCAGAAGTTACTGCCTTGAATTAGAGCCAATTTTCAGCATAAGGAGTTGGTGCTATAATAATTTTCGAGATCCAGTGAGTTGGGTTTTTTTGAGGGGGGATGGGAACCTTTTTTTATTGAGTATTGTGAACTCATATGTTTTTTAAATATACATTTGGCATGTTTTAATCAAATGTGTTTATCTCATTTTTGGCCAGTGGGAGCCCTTTTATATTTTCTCCTGAGTCTTTTTTGATAGGAACCATTAATATTTGATAGGTTACTTGCTTTCTGACAAAACAGTATGCTATTTTATGTGTCTCCTGCTCCAGACCCAGAACCATCCACTCCTCCATGGAGCCCTTATTTTTTTTTAATGGGCAGTTGTATTTAGAGACCATAGTCTGGGTGTTAGGAGTGCTCCTTACTTTTGGGTTGTCATTGCTTTTAGATCTTTTCAGTGGATACTGGGGGGAAAAATGTCTTCAGTTCATACTGGTATTTCTGATTCAAAGTTAAACAATTGACAAAATTAAATTGAAAATATTTTTATTTCTTTGATTTTTCTGTTTATCTCTTTACTCTTATTGAAAGTCTTATATACTAACAATGTTCACATAATTACATATAAAAGATGTAGGATATATTTTAAATAAGAACACCAGTATTGCTGCTAATAATTAGATGGTGAATGAAGTTTAAAATTTCTTTTCAGCTCTATTTGTGCTTATTAGTATGGATCCCGGTAAATTTATACAGTGAAAATATTGTGTTCTAAGGTTATTTGAAGCAATTCATTTCTTTGTGTGGTTTTGCCAACAACTTGATATATGATTAGGTTCATTTGTTTCAGCTTGTTTTCAGTTTTTAGGGGCTGCTTTTTTTCTTTTAGTCTTAATTTTTGAATATGTAAAACATGTTTCCTAAGTCAGTACAATATGAGGTCTGACAATTAAGTTCGTGAACTTGTTGCGACAATGTTGCTAACCTTTATTGATATCAGGGGATTATTCATTATGAATTTGTACTAACTGGACAAACAGTTAACCTAGTTTACTATTTGGAAGTGCTGAAAAGGCTGCGTGAAAAAGGTAGACGACCTGAGCTTTTTGCCAACAATTCATGGTTCTTGCATCATGACAATGCACCAGCTCACACGGCACTGTCTATGAGGGAGTTTTTAGCCAGTAAACAAATACCTGTATTGGAACACTCTCCCTACTCACCTGATCTGGCCCCCAGTGACTTCTTTCTTTACCCAAAGATAAAGGAAATACAGAAAGAAAGACATTTTGATGAGATTCAGGACATCAAGTGTAGTACAATGACAGCTCTAATGGCCATTCCAGAAAAAGAGTTCCAAAGTTGCTTTGAAGAGTGGACTAGGCACTGGCGTCAGTGCATAGCTTCCCAAGGGGAGTACTTCTAAGGTGACTGTAGTGATATTCAGCAATGAGGCCTGCAGTACTTTTTCTAGGATGAGTTCGCGAACTTAATTGTCTGACCTTGTATAACAAGGTATCCTCAGAGAAGTCTGGCTTAAAATGCCTATCCCCTTCACCGTGTCTCTTCTCTGTCCCTTAGAGTTCACTCTTGTTTTCTTTAGTTTTTGGCTTCTCCTTCCACAGGATGTTTCTCCCCCAAATATAAGTAAATTGGTATGTATGTACATTCATGTTCATATTTCTCTCCCCATTCATACCTAAGAGGCAGCTATGTAAACTCTCTTTATACTAAGTATATACTCCTATGAGGGAATATATGTAGTATGTGCATGTGTCTTCATCAGGGTTCTCGATATAGAGACAGAGGGAGGGGAGATGGGGCAGAGAGGGAGAGACTTATAAGGAATTGGCTCCTGTGATTATGGAGGCTGAGAAGTCCAACTGTCCGCCATCTTCAGGCTGGAGACCCAGGACAGTTGGTATAATTCAGTCTGAATCCAAAGGCCTGAGAACCAGGGGAGCCAATGGGATAAGTCCCTGTCTGAGGGCAAGAGAAGGTGAATATCCTTGTCACAGTTCCGTCAGTCTGGCAGAGAGCACAGATTCGCTCTTTCTCCCCCTTTCTGTTCTATTCAGGCCCTTAATGGATTAGACAGTGCCCACTCACATTGGGGAGGGCCATCCGCTTTGCTCAGTTTACCCATATAAATGCCCATCTCATCCAAGAACACCCTCACAGACACCCAGAAATAATATTTAATCTGGATAAACATAATATGTAATAATGTTTAATCCCAGATCCCAGTCAAGTTGACATATAAATTAACCATCACAGCACGTGCGTTATATTAGTCCTCAGAGCTCTCTCTCCTTCCCCCAATTTGCTTTTGTCACTTAACAATATATCCTGAAGATCACTCTGTAAATATATAAAGAAATCTTCCTTATTCTTTTCTGTGGCTGCATAGTATAACAATACACATTTTAAATCATTTCCCCAGTTTATTCTAATCCCTGGGAAAGTTTGCAGACTATTGCTTTTCAGGCTTGCATTATTTGGGTCATAAAGATATTTTCCCAGGTCATCTCTTAGGGCTTTTGTCAAAGAGAACTGGACTCACCATAATGAACTAGATGAACTGTAATTACACTCAGGGGATATCCTTTCACTTCCTTCTATTTTCTGCCCTCTTTCCTGCACCAAACATTTCTGAGGCTATCTGCCTCCCTTTCTCTTGTCCACACATACAGAAAAAGCACTTCCATGTTATGTATCTTAGTATTATCTTCTGGTAACTGCTGCCCTCAGACAGGACAGGTTGTTTGAGTGGGAGCATATAGTGGAAGGAACATGGATGTAATTGAAAAAAAAAAACAAAACACATTCACATCTTACTAAGTCTCCTAAAACCTCTGGGACCTTACACAAGTGACCTAACCTTTCTGAGCCTGTTCTCTCATCTGATTAAATGGAGTTAGTACTTGCTCTGTGAACACTTGTGTGTTGTTACCCAGTGAAATAATATCTGTGCAAGAGTTTCGTTAGCTTTCCCTTCTCACTTTACTCACAAATATTGTTCCAACATTTCTTCACCTCCCACTCCTCCCTCGTTACTTGGATCTTTCCTGGCAGCACACAAACCTTCCCGTATTTCTCGCATATTAAGAACTTCTCATGATTCTGCTTCCTCCTCCATCTCTGCTCCACTTCTGTTCTTTCTGCAGAGCTCTTCAAGAGTGTCGTCTCTTTCGTCCCTCTGCACTTTGTCTCTGCCCTGTTCGTGCTTGAATCCGCTCTCAGGTTTCCTCTCCTGCTCTCCTGAGTGTGCTCTTGTTAAGGTGCTGAGAAGGAAAAACTCTGTGTGTGTCTCCTTTACGACTCACACCGGAACACCTCACTTCTGATTACCACCAAATGTGTGGGGCTTTTCCCCCCCGTATGCCAAGCAATTCTGTGACACCCGCTTGGTGTCCTACAATTCAGCTCAGTTCTGACACTGTCTAACTAGAGACAGCATCAGACCCCACGGGTTAAGGGCTCAGTCTCACTAGACTGCCCTCCCACCTCCACCACACTTCAGACGCCAATCACAAGTCCAGGTTGTTACTCATCAGCTATAGATCGGAGGTTTGCACGACCCTCTCCTCAAGTTCCATTGATTTCCTGGAGTGGCTCACAGAACTCAGGAACACAGTTTACTTATTTACCAGTTTAGTATAAAAGGGTATGATACAGGATGCAGGTGAACATCCAGGTGGAAGAGATGGATGAGGCAAGGTACGGGGGAAGGGGTGCAGAGCTGCCGTGCCCTCTCTCCGCTGGCCACTCTCAGAACCTCCACATGTTCATCAAGCTGGGAGCTCCCCGAACCCTGTATTTTGAGAATTTTTATGAAGGTTTCATCATGTAGGCCTGATCAATTATTGAATCCATTTCTAGTCCCTCTCCTCTCTCCAGAGAATGCGGGGGGGCTAAAAATTCCAAACTTCTAATCATTGCCTGGTCTTTCTGGTGACCAGCTCCCACCAAGAGTCACCTCATTAGAACAAAGACACTGCTAGTATCACCTGGGAAACCAAGGGATTCAGGAGCCCTGTGTCAGGAACTGTGTTCAGAGACTAAATAGTAGGAAAAAAGATGATGCAAATGTTCTTATCACTTAGGAAATTATAAGGGTTTTTAAAAATCTGTACCAGGAACAGACCAATATATATATTTTCTCTGTTATCTCACAGAACCCCACAGCAAAATTCAGTGATTATATTAGTCCTCAAGGTAATATAGTTGCTCTCTCATACTTTCTAGAAGTACTCTAATTTCAGTACACCATGGTCTCGGGCTTTTCTCTACGTCCCTGGTTATTCTTTCTCAGTCCCAGTTTTCTGGTTCTTCCTCATCTGCCAGCCTCAGGGCTCAGTCCTTGGACTTCTAGTTTTTTCTACTTCTTGGGCAATCTTACCTCATGGTGCAAAGTACTTCATAACTTACACCTTGTGTGTCTAGCCCTCTCCTCCCTGTTGAACTCCAGAGTCATATCCATCTGCTTATCTAATAAGCCTCTCAAACCTCAAGTGTCCTAAACTAATCCCCCAATCCTTCTCTCCAAAAGCCTTCTTCCTTTCCTTTTTGCTCTCTGAGGACATTCCATCTTGCAGTTGCCCAGACCCCAAACTCTGGAGACACCCTTGCTTCCTCTTTCTCTCTCACCTCACATTTAATCTTTCATCAGATCTCGTTGGCTTTATCCTCACCGTGAAACTCCTTTGGTCCCATTTCGTAGCAAGGTGGCAGCAGCAGCAGCTGCTCTTCAAGCTTCATATTCCCAACATAGACAATCTGAGAAAGCAAGATGTGGGAAAGTTGACCAACAGAGACAGCCAAGAAAGACGGAGACCCAGTGCACAAGTCTGGGGGCAAGCCCCCAAATGAGAAAAGGTCCAAAGAGAAATTCCAAGAGAAGCTCAATTACTTGGTCTTGTTTCATAAAGACACATGGGACACACTATGAAGAAGATTTCCTACTCTATGTTCCTAATTGCGGTGGTCATCAGGGAAGGACCGATGAGTTGAGGCTCCCTGACCGGGGCATCCCTGTAAGAGATTCTTAGTAAAAGACTCATCAGCTTGATTTCTAACATCCATGTTCGACCTGCACCGGAAAAGATGGTGCTGCACCAGCTGCTGGTGAGGATGCTTCAAACCGGCCCCAGGGCCACAAAGTAACTGCCACTGGGGTTGTGTTTCATTTTTATTTTCTCTACAGCTTCATCTAAGCATAGATTTTCAAAAATAAAACTGTATTACATGAACACCAAAAGAAGAGAAATTCTAAAACTCATTAATTCACTCCTAGTGAATAATTGAACCCCAATAAGCAGACCTTGCATTTGACACGATTTAGTATTTTTTTGATTCCATTTGTAGCATTCTGGTGGGTCCCTTACCCCCATTTCATCCCCTGCTGTTCTTCTCCCTTCATTACTTTATTCCATCCCCACTGGTTTTCCTGTTACCTCTTGAGCACACCATGCTGTGTTACCTTGGGGCTTTTGCACTTTCTCTTCCCCCAAAAGCTTCTCACCTCCTTAAGGTCTATCTTTGCTCCTGTGACTCCTTTGTAGGGAGGTTTTCCCTGAACACACTCGTTTAAATTGTACCCCCAACACTCCTTTCCCCTTTTACTGTAGGGTGTCTCATTGTGGTTCTCTTGTAACAAAGATTTTATTGTCTCCCGTTGATCTTCTCACACACACTTGACTATAAGCTCCACGAAGGCAGGCATTTTTGTCTCTTCTGTTACTGCTGAATCTGTAGATCCTAGAAGAGGGTGGATGGCACACAGTAGCACCCATCAGTATTTGTTGAACGAATTTGAATGGATTGAGTACATAAAGTGCTATCTGTAGGTGAGGTATTATTATCAAGATGATGAAGGGATGAGATTCTCAGACTATCATTTTGATTCCAAATTGAAAGTCAACATGTTAAAATCCCTGGTTGTCAGCTTCCCCCAGGAACACTGTAACATTTTTTGCAGTCTTTCTCTGTAACAAGTGTTGAAACTTTCAGCAAGTCTTTTTGTCTTCACTTTTATCCTCTCCAAATAGGCTGGTACCACACCAGTCTGGGGTCTTTCTCGTTTTTACAAAATCAATTTTTTATATTGAGAAAACCACCCATAGAATTAGTTTCTTGATCCTTTTTTTTTCTTTTTTCTTTTTGAGACCCCTTCCCTTCCCCTTCAGTACCCTGTGAAGGCCAACGCATTTCCATTTACACTGCCCCTCTGCCTCTCTCATCTCTGCTTGTGGTCTGGTGAGTTACAGACTGCTGCTGTGGAGTTAAAGAACAGTAGCCACGTCTCTTCTCTTTTAATACATTTGAGTTGACATTATCCTTCCAGTTATTAATTTAGAATATAATTTTTGCAGTTCACTAAAGGTGTTGCATTTCCACTTGGGTAAAACTCCCCTTGAAAAGTACCTAAGGTTTGGCTGAACATGTAATTCATACTGAAACCCTCTCTCGTTGTATCACTTTGTGATTTCCTAGTCATTGCTTTCTTCTAGAGGTTTTTTTTCAGGAAGTGAAACAGTCACCAACTTACTGAAGGAAAAAGCATTAAACGCTGATGTTGCTTTTCCACAATTAGCAATAATTGTACCTACAGAAAGCAAGAGTCTCAAAAGTCTTGTAGCTTAATTTGCTTTTGCAAAAATATAAGTACTCCCAACAGTTTCTAATTTTGATTGTTCATCACAATTGCTGTTCTGTGTTGTAATTGTCTGCTTTTAAAAAAGCTTGGTATTGTTATGAGAACTTTAGAAATAGGACTTGCTAATGGATTCAGAGATAGTGAGGAATAGGATGAGAAAACATGTTGGATCAATTGGGACAGAAAATTTTTCTTTCCTTAATTGTTTTTCAGCATTTATATAGGTTCTTCCAAACGGTAAAATAAAATTTACCTAAGTAGACCAGGCTCAGACAGTTAATAATAAATGTTTTTAGTTATTTTAATGAGAATCTACATTCATGGGTGGCCTGTGTTAATAGGTGAATTCATTGTATTTTGTTCACGATTATTTGTATTGTAAAACATAATTAAATATGAAAAAATTATGTTCTTTATCAGATCTTGTGCCAATTCTTAGGCAAAAGCAAATTATGTTCATATAGTAACATTTTAATTAATCTATATTGGGGTAGGGATGGAAATAGCATTCTGTTTATTGAGGATCTTGGGTAAAATCCAGAAACACTACTTAATCAGAATATTGTAAGCAGAAATCACTTTTTATTTCAGTTCTCATTAATTATGTTTCTTAAGTTAGTAAGCTACTTTTCCCACTAATGACAGTTTATACAATTTAGTTTTAATTTTTAAAATTTTATTTGAAATTCTACAGTGTCTTAGATAATCATTCAAAACATAAATTGTCATGGAGACATCAGAGATATGACTGAATCTGTACCGCTCCCAATATATGTTTTGCTTAAAGATGTATCCGTGCTATCAGTTTATTTCCCATAAGTTACCTCATTTTAAAGGCGAGTGCTGAAACCAAAATGGAATATACATTTAATACCAAATAATTTTTTACTTGCCAACCACATCTCAGCCCCTGGACTGTACATGGTGATGGAGATTGTATTCACCTTTGCAAAGAGCTGCGTGAATATTTGTGGAGCAGTAGGAGGTAAGAGCATAAGACCCAAGGCTAAATCACTCCATTTTGTGTGGCCATTTCTGCCTTACTTTGGATTAGGAAACAGATGTTGGAAGAAGAAAAAACATCACAGTTTATCATCATCTTTGTATCTCTATCACCAAGAACTCATTGTTCTGGACAGAGCTTTCTCTTTTAGTTACCCTTAGCCTGTCTGTGGACAGATTTGGGGCTGCCTCCTGAACTTTGTCAGTTCCCCTGCCCCCACTTCTAGGATTTTTGGAGCCTGCCTTTCTCCTGTAATGGGAAAGGTGAAAAAGTATGTTGGAAATAGCCATGCCATTTGATGATTCATTTTCTTTTTGTGCGTGTCCTTTAACCCTGAAAACCTGGACGGCTTTTGTAATGCAGATGAGAGAGGGCAAGTTGTAATTGCTTATAGGCTAAGAGTTTAGTCTTACATGGAATTATGATGTGTCTCAGAAAAATTATAATTCTGTGGTTTAAGAGTGGTAATCTGGTTGGGAAGGCGGAGGTGGAGGGTGCTCTAAGTGTTGAGACTGTGTTTGTAGAGCAAGTACCTTGTTTTTCGTAGCTATAGATGCTTGTTTGGGGTGGCATGGGATGGAGGGTTGATCGAGATTATTGGGAACGGTCACTACTCTTAATGCTGACATTGTTCTAGAGCAGCCTGCATAAACCATATATAGCCCTATCTAAACTACGGAACACTTCATTATATTTTTACTATTTAAGACATTTTACATAATGCACGGTGTATCCCATACTTTCTATTTATTACTATGTGCCTTGATTTTTAAACACCTTATTCGTTAAATTTATTTCTAGTGTCTTCTCTCTACCCACCCCACCCCCTTTGGAAAGAGGGTAAAACAGATGGTCTGAGATGCAATTGATGAAATTATTTTACAACTTTGAGTGAATTTAAAAACCTAACCTTCTTTTGCTTACATTGATTAATATGAACCAATCGATGAGAAGGTTTCCCCTGAAACTGGGTCTGAGTTCTCTTCTGATAACAGAAATTTTCTCCAAATTCAATTTGGAATCAACACGTGGGCACATTTTTTTTTTCATGGTCTTAAATACAGAAAAGCATAATCAATTTTAAGCTTTTTATAAATGATGGAGCACTTGTTTATGTGGGTAAAACGACTGTATCTAAGTAGTGTACTGAAGTTCATGTTAATGTTTGCTATTTAATGACACCTAATGATATTCAATGAAGGGTTATGCTAAACCAGAGAGAAAAATGTGTTACCAGGGCAACTGCCTCAGGCAGACTAGAGATTCAGGCATATGGCTCTATAGTACACATTATTTCAGCATCTTTAAGCATAAAGAACCACACATGTAATTGACTGAAAAATTACTGCTCAGTAACTGTATTGTATGGTCATAATAGAAGTAAATGAATACGTCATTGTTGTTGGAACAAGTCTGTTGGGAATCACTTGTAGACTCTACTATTTAAGAAGGAAAAATACAATAAGAAGAAAATAGCTGGTTTAATTAACATGTAAAATTGGGTTAATTTGAATTCAGCTGGCACAGCAGATATTAATGTTGGCTGGGGTTTTTGTGTGTGTGTGATATTCTGGCTCAAGCCTGTGTACTTCTATTTCTTCGTGCCCACACCATGAATAATTTTATTTTCAAAAATATGATAAAGGCTATTTCAGGCACTGAATTTTTGCTTTGCCAATGGCTTAGGTTACAAATGCATCAAAAAAGGTTTTTGTATGTATCCAAAACATAAGATTTATAACCGAGTGGAAGAAAATGTTAAGATGTTCCTGAATAATTGATAATGTTTGCCGAAGAGGAATCAGTAAAACTTGATTTCATGCATATTCTTTCTCTCTCTCTCTCTCTCTCTCTTTTTTTTTTTTACAGTAACTAACTGGGGACTTCTCATTGGCAAATGCAAGAAAGTAGCACATTTGCTCTTGTCACTTTTTGTGTGTCTGTGCTTAGGTGCCTTTTCTTTGTTTTCAAATATCATTTTAATCATCATTACGTTGCTTCAGAGAGTCAGAAAAACACTGAGAAAGGCATTGTGTTCCAAGTTAAAAAATCATTTAACTCAAAATCAATTTTTGGTGTTCTAAAGTGCTATTTGAGCAATGAACACCCATAGGTAGCATAAGCATAGGCTAAAAACATAAATGAAAAAATTCTCTTCCTCAGGCAGTTCTGTGCCTTTGGTACTCACCATGTCTCTTGAGTGGAGGTTACTCTTTGTGCTTTTCAGCTCTAAACCAAGGGAACAATCAAACTGGAGATCGAAGTCAGATAAACAAAAAGGGTTTGGCAGTCCACTCCACTGGAAGTGTTTCAAGTACCTGGTATCTACTGGTAATCTAACAACTAACCTGTGCCAGTGTACAGTGGTCACTTAAAAAATGCTAGTTAACAGATTTGTGTGCCTGCTGTCTTTTCAGTTACTGATTTCTTATCTGTAGTTTATCTTCCCATTATTCTTCTACATTTGCAATTTTAATAAAGTTGAAGCTGTGGGATCTTAAAAAAAAACAAATCAATACTTTTCCTTCCATCTTCTAAGTTCTTCTAGCTGTGTTAATAATAAAATTAACAGAGATAGATTAACAGGAGAAAATCAAATTTTTAATACATATCCATGGAGAATTCACATAAGCGTGAAAATTCCAAAGGCAGTGAGGCAACATTTGTTATATATGACATTTTTGGGCAAAGGAGAAAGGGCTGGGGGCAGATTAGATTTCAGAAGTGAGAATGGGTGATTTACAGGTAACTGAGGAAGAACTGGTACATATGGCAGGGAAATTCTTGTTGGGCAACCTAGAAACAATGGGACATAGGGGTTATCTAGCTAACGTGCCTGGAATCTTCCTGACTAATGCTGGGGTGAAGATTCTTAAGGTGGTTAAGCCAAGGCTCCCTTCAGAAGGCAGGTTTTTCTGTCAGAATCTCAGGCAGGAAAAGGGGGAAGGGTCAAAGGTTCTTTCTGAGCCTTGTTTCTTTAATAAACAGAGTAAAATCAGTATCCCAAAAGGCATCTAAGGGTGGCAAAACTTTGGTTCCCTTCAAACCTTTCTTATCTATCCTTAATTAAAAGAATAAGGGAAGATGTAGGAAACCTATATTTTAAAAATCTACTTTGCTAGCTTAAGTTGATTTTCTGATGATTTACAGCTATAGTTCCCATTTTTTTGGCCAATGGTCTTCCTATCCCCTTTTCAATCTTTTCCCCCTTTAAAGGCAATCCCCAATTTAAAATGATTTGTTTTTTTTAACTTAGTACACTTTTTCTTAAAAAACAAAACAAAAAAAAAAACACCCCAAGACTTTGGATAGAGCTCAACATGCTGTTTAACCCATGGTGTAATTCTAATGCAGAATATTTGTAATGCACATTGTTGCTCACTCGCTGGTCGTGAAAGCATTCAGGAGTCAGGTAGAAATACACAAGGAAGATTAATTTATTAAAGTAAGAGGATGGTCGGCTGGGCAGAGTCTGCTGGAAACTACTGCCTCAAGTCTTTGTTTGTCTCAAGTTTTATATTTTCTAACCAGGATGTAAATTGCTTCAGCCTGTAGTGAAATTTTCTGTTGAGTTTGGTTTATAAAATTCTGCCTTCAGTATTGGTAATTATACAAAAGAGAGATAATGTAATATGATGAGATCTTTTTTTAGGTGTTGTTTTTTTTTTTTTAATGATATCAGTTAGTATTTAAGAAATAATAGGATATCTATCTAGAGTCTTATGGAGATAGAGAGTATGATTTGTCTCTAGTTTTAAAAAGTTGTGGTTCTTTTTCTCGATGCAGCATCACTCTTGTGGCCATCGGCCATGAGTAGAGCTTTTTTATGACTCAAAGTTTAAAAGTTGGGGGAGGTGGTGGGACAAGAGAACTAATTTTTCTGTCATTGGGCAGTATTATTTAACAGGGAAGGGAAGAAGGAATAGGGAACAGGATATACAGGTGAAAGACATTTTCTAGGGTGTAATTAAATTAACGGTTAGTAGAAGGGATGAATCACACCTGGTAAAATATATTGGCTCCCTCTGATAAGGGAGAAAATCTCACCAGTTGTCAGAGTCACCTTGGGCAGTTCAAGTGCTATTTGGAGTGAAGTATGAAGGGGTGGACAGATACTGTGTTTCCCCGAAAATAAGACCTAGTCTTATATTAATTTTTGCTCCAAAAGACGTCTTAGGGCTTATGTTCAGCGGATGTCATCCTGAAAAATCATGCTAGGGCTTATTTTCTGGATAGGTCTTATTTTCAGGGCAACACGGTAAGTGGATGTGGAAATATAGGCATATCACTTACTGAGTTAAGTTCACAATTAGGAGATCCTATATAGTTATCTGCTTTTGGCAATATGGAGGCAGTGATATATGCAGAGGTGGTATTTATAGGCTAAATTCATGATAACAATACAGTAAAATTGCTAATAAAATCTTTAATAGGTTTTTAAAGCCAGGCAGTAGCCTACTTGTTTGAACAATATTCAATCTGCCAGATTTCATTGGAGCCAATGAATTTAAACAGGCTCTTGGCAAAGGCTGTAGTGAGATTTGAACCTGAGTGAAGAGCCCAGCTGGCCTCAGAACAGATGCACTCCCAGGAGTGCCAAGGCGGGTGCTGGAGCCAGAGTGGGCATGGAAGGTTCCCTGTAACCGAAAATGGAAGAAAATGGGAGTGTAGAGTGACAGGCATTGGAGAGAGAGCTTTTTATAATCAGAAAAGAAAGTCTGCTCCAACTTGCCAGGCAAGACCATTCGGTCAGTTAGGCAAAGGAAAAACTAGAACTTGGGCCTCTTTCTACCTTTTTACTGAAGGTTTTTAGAATATAAAATTAGGTAATAATTAATTCTCCTTTTAGATTGTGTGAAGAGCAATTTACATAATTGGGGTAGTGAGGCTTGGATTGTTTTTTCACTGACCATCAACTGGCGTATTAAGTAAACTCTTTATTCATGACTCCTTCATCCCCTGCCTCGCTAGTAGTTTTCATACCTTCAGTAACTGAGGGCCTCCGAGTCTGTGCTTCTGGCTGCCAAAGCCCAAGCAGCCACAGGCACTGTGCATCCCCAGCTGGTGCCTCACTTGCCTCTGGGCTTTAAAAGCTGTGTGCTGGGTCTTCTAGGACACACCGCACTAACTTTCTAGAAAATGTACCCTGGAGTCCACCACTTGTCATTTATGTCTCTCCTGCTACAACCCCGTCCAGCAGCCACTTTCTGTCTGGACTCAGAGCTTCTCCCCACAGTCCGTGCTCTGCAGTGTCCTGAGTGTCCATGTGATGAGGTCACTCCCTCGCCTGCATGAAACCCTCCCACAATGGCTGTTTCCCATGTGTGCTGGGAATAGAACCCACACCGCCTTGCTTGCCCTGCACATTCCTTCATCCCCTTCTCCCTGTGCGCTACCCTCCTCCTGTTCTCCGGCCATTCAGGTGCCTCCCTGCCTCATGGACCTTGCCCAGGTGGGCCTGCCTTATTTAGGACAGGCTCTTGCACTGAGGTCTCTTCTGTCCCAAATACCCTTCCTCCAGAACTTCCCAGGGCTTCTTCTTTTCATCGTTTGTATCTTAACGCCACCTCGCAGAGGCATTTGCTGACCACCGTAGGCAGAGCAGCTCCCTCTCTGCCATCCCCATCATTCTCAAGCTTGGCTGAACGGTAGAATCACTTCAGAGATTTAAGAAAAAAACAAATGGTTGCTCAGGTCCTCCTTAGACCAGTTAAGCAGACTCTCTGAGGAACACTGGTTTCATGCATTTCTCTATTTTATCTTCTACACAGTAGTTATCTAATTATGGAATCATCTTACCTTTATATTTGTACATTTGTACTCATTGCCTGCCTTCTTCACTAGAGTGCAATTCCTGGAGGATACAGATTCTATCCATCAGAATTATTTTCATGGTACCCTTATTGTCCAGGGTGTTGCCTGGTATATAATAGGTGCAGGGTCCATTGGGAGGGAGATGAAAGAGCTGGAAAACCCCCAGAGCTATTAAAGATGTTCAAATAATGCAGGCCAAAGCTCTTTTGATAAACTGGTGATCACAGGAGAAACTAGTTCTGTTGTTGTTTTTTTTCTTTTTTTTCTTTCGGTTTTTTTTTTTTTTTTTTTTTCATTCACAGATACTTGAACTTGGGTGGTCTGGTGGTTAGAGCTCTGGTTTTGGAGCTAGATTCTACTTTTATCTCTGCTATTAATCCTGGACAATTGTTTGGCTTCTGTTATAACACATGAAGAGGGGTATAAGGAGAAGTTATTTTTACTAAGCACTCTTGTGGTTAGGAACCTTAAGTAAAAGTGGTAATTGGGTTTTGATATGGTGCATTGTCTACATCCAAACTTCCTGAAGTCTGAACAGATCGGATCCATATGTGTAGTTGCTTAAACTGTCATAGCCGCAGAGTTGGCCTGGAGATCGAAGCCATGCGGGAGATGAAAGGGACCACATGGGGTATGAGCCACTGCTGGGCGAGAGTAAGCTACAGCAGGGAGGAAGAGAAGCACTGGAGGTGATGTAGCCTGGATAGCCAGAGGTAGTGTCATTGTTTCAATCATTGGTCCCTTTTTTCAACCCCCATGCCCCTATTTCTTCAGTCTTCCTGTCATTACCTAAGTTTAGGTCCTTGCTGTTTTGTTTCAGATTTTTATTTTTGTTACAAAAATAATACATTATGTGTATTATTGAAAAAATTAGAAAATAGGGGAAGTAAAAATAAAAAAAATGCTTGAATTTCTAATAACGTAACTACCAAGAGATAATCACTGCAAATACTTTGGTGTACATCCTTCAAATTGTGTGTGTGTGTGTGTGTGTGTGTGTGTGTGTGTAAAATATTAATTTTTGTCCATTTTTAACAAAATGGGATCACTTCATACAAATATTTGTGTAACTGATACTTTACTTAATGACATGAATTTGTTTACAACAATTTTTAGTGTCGGATAGTATTCCTTTATTTAATCGGTCACCTATTGTGGCATATTGAGGTGATTTTCACTTTTTCACTTTCTCAACTTTGATGCTTAACAGCTCTGTAACTAAAAGTTTGCACACATTCATTATTTTTTAGGATAAATTCCTAAAAGTGGGACTGTGCTATCAAAGAGTGTAGGTATTCTTAAGACTTGCTGTGTTGTCAGATTGTCTTCTGGAGCTCATAGCACTATTTGCTTTTATCCCCACGTCATAAGGGGACCATCTTTCTTCTTGGGCCTTCCTGACTCTTCCTGGATTCAACCAACACATCTCCCCAACTCTAGGCTGTTCTCCTTCCAGTTCATTTTTCACTCCTCTGCTGGATTAAACGGCCTGAAGCACACATTCACTGTGTCACTAAAAATTTCAGACCTTTGTCTACCATTAGGACGTGAGCAGCATGCCTTCTTTCCATGGCACTTGTTCTCTCTCCAGCAAACCGCCACATCTTGTCCTGGCTCACCATCTGCTCCCTGGACCAGCAGTTTTGAGGAGCAGAGACTGTGCTTTCATCTGTGTATTCCTAGCACTGGCTTGTGCCCAGAACACAGAGTAGGCCCCGCAGCCCCACTGCACTTGGCGGCCTCTCCTTCCTCCACCTCCCTCCTCGACTTGATCACTTCTCACCTCTCCTGCAAGACTGACATTACCTGTCCACTTGGTCACAGCTTCCCTCTGACATCATATGTTTCTAATTTACCCATCTTACCCTTTCTTTCAATAGAAAAATTCACTGAGTAATTTATCTCAAGTTCTCTTCTATTACTTACCCCTTTTTCCATATCATAGTTTTTAGTCAGTATTTTCTATTGTATTTTAATTATCTCCAGGCTAAGAGCTATTGCTTGCAATGTTGAGAAGGGGTGGGGGTAGGACACCTAAAGTTATACTACTATAAAGAAGCAGTGTCATCATTTTGGTATGCATCCTTCCAGTATCTTTCTGTGGATGTGATAAGTAAGTAATCTTATATTGTCATAAGTTTCGTGCACAGGTACAATCTACTTTTTTTGTTTTTTTTTTGTTGTTTTTTATTGTTAGTTTCAGGTGTACGAAACAATATAGCAATTAGACATTTACACCCCTCACAAAGCGATAACCTCAACCAGGGGTTATTACACTATGTACCACTGGATGCAATCTACTTTTAATCCCTTTCCTCTTTGGCTAAGTATTCAATAATAGTACCGTGTTTCCCCGAAAATAAGACCTAGTCGGACCATCAGCTCTAATGCATCTTTTGGAGCAAAAATTAACATAAGACCCAGTCTTAATATAAGACTGGGCATAATATAGTATAATGTAATATAGTATAAGACCAGGTCTTATATTAATTTTTTCTCCAAAAGACTCATTAGAGTTTATGGTCCAGCTAGGTCTTATTTTGGGGGAAACACAGTATTTAGTGTTTCAGCTGCTTTACCTGGACTTTAAAGGAGTTGTAAAGTTGCTGCTGTTATACGTGGCTTTCAGAAGGAGAAAAATAGCTCTAGTCGTTTGGAAAACAAAAATGACTTGCTTAAAAATATCTCTAGTAGCATCAGAACCATAAAATAGAGTGGTTAGAAACCTGTTCTCCCCTGACCTCTGAGCAGTGTCGGCCTATGGAAATGTGATGTCTGTATTCGCGTCCACGTCAGATGACTCATGTCCCAATATTAGTTGCTGCAGGTGAGCATTAGTGTCAAATACTTTTCCTTAGATACTAGACATAGAGTTCATCAGAACTGTTGACGTATTTCAAAGGGCATCTAACATTGTCAAAGAAGTTAGGGAATGGAGGGTGGAGAGAGGAACTAAGTGAGCTCACCAACCAGGTCTGAACTTGATTAAGCTTGTATTCTTTGTTGTAATTTATGCTAATACCCATTAAATCTGTAAAGCAAGACTGAAGTACTGTTTATATGAAAAACATATATAAACGATTTTAGGTACCATGCTGTAAGTGAATATAGTCCTGTATAATTATTCTGATAGCCTTCTAGTCAGATTACCTGGAAAATCCAAAATGATCTTGATAAGCAGTAAGACATTATGATTTCATGGTTCCTCCGTATACCTCCTACATAGATGTACAGTACTCGTATCTAACAGGATTACCAAATTACACACCTTTGTGATATCTATAACATGCCTGAAATACCAGCGTATTTGTTGGCCCATTATGGTTAGGAAACCAGTTGGCATCACCAGAGGAGGATTTGTTTACACACATCGATAGCCTTCAGGTTTCTTGTACCATTTCGAGAGAGATGAGATGCTCTTTTTATTGCATCAAAGCCTTTGTTTACTCAGATCATTAGATTTTTTAAAAACGTCCGTTTTTCAGATAATAACACTGTGTGATTCACTTTTAACTAACCTAACGTCTGTGCCAGGATAATGTAGCGAATATGATTGTTTTGTGCCTTGACAAACTGCCAGCGAGTTAAATCGGTGAGCAGTGTGGCTGTGTGGTGGTTGGTGCCGGCTCAGGGTGGGTCATGGGGCCAGAGGAGTGGTGGCAAGAAGAAAAGCAGACAATCAGAAACACATTTCTCCTCTGTCCTGACTCTGTAGTCTAGAAAATGGTGAATATGCATCTCTGATTGAAATGCTTCTGGCAGTTTCATTTATAGCTTTAAGTAGCCTTTGTTTAAAAACTCCTGGATCTGTGTTTCCAATCTTGGCCTCTGTATTAGTTTGCTAAGACTGCCCTAGCAAAGTACCACAAACTAAGTGTCTTTGGAAGGAAGGAAGAAAGGAAGAAGGAAGGAAGGAAGGAAGGAAAGAAAGAAGGAATCATCTCACAGTTCTGGATGCTGAGATCAAGTTGACAACAAGATCAGCTCCTTCTGAGGTCTGCGAGGGAGAATCTGTTCCATCCCTCTTCCCTAGCTCCTGGTGGTTTGCTGGCCATCTTTGGTGTTCCTTGGTTTATAGAAGCATCACCCTCACCTCCATCTTCATCTTCACGTGACCTCCCTGTGTGCATATCTGTGTCCAAATTTCCCCTTTTGATAAGGGCTCTAGTCATATTGGACTAGATGCTATCCCCACTCCACTATGAGCTCCTTTAACCAATTCTATTTGTGACAACTCTATTTCCAAATAAGGTCATATTCTGAGGTACTAGGGGTACATGAAGCTTTGGAGGAACACAGGTCAACCCATGACAGCGTCTGTCCTGGACTCACACTGGTCCTTTTGGTTTCCTGCTGGACACTATACTTCAGTGTCCCATTGGTGCCTCAAATTTAACCCAGTTGAATTGATCTTACTCTCTCACGTTTCTTCTCTCTTTTTCTTCCCCCCCCTTTTTTTATTAGTAAATTTTATTGGGGGAATATTGGGCAACAGTGTGTTTCTCCAGGGCCCATCAACTCCAAGTCACCGTCCCTCAATCCAGCTGTGGAGGGCGCAGCCCAGCTCCAAGTCCAGTCGCCATCCCCAGTCTTTAGTTGCAGAGGGCACAGCCCACCATCCCATGCGAGAATTGAACCGGCAACCACCGCCGTTAAGAGCCCACACTCTAACCAGCTGAGCCATCCGCCCGCCCCTCTGAAAGCTCAGCGGCAGCTCGCCATCTTCAATCTAGTTGAAGCTCACTGGCCCATGTGGGAATTGAACCGGCGACCCTGCTGCCCAGAGCTCGCACTCCAACCAACCGAGCCCCCCAGCCGCCCCATCTACCCCCTTTTTTTAATTCTTTATTTTTGGTGCTAGTATCATCCCATTCAGTTGCCCACGTTAGAAGTCTTGGGAGTAACTTGCCTATTTCCTGGTCCTCAGCCTCTGACATCCAGTCGCTACCAGGTTTTTTCATTCCTGTCTCAACTGTATTTCTCTAGCCTTTCCTCTCTCTTAAGTCCTGGTGCTCTAGCTCTGGTTTAGACTCCTGCTGTCCCTAGCTGTCAGGCTGCCTCTCCACATCTCATTTTTCCTCTGTTAAATTCATCTTCCACATCAGTTCCCTTTCTATAACAAAGATCTGAACTGGATATGTATCAATCCCCAAACCTTTAGTGACGTCTCACTGCCGATGAGAAAGTCAAGATCCTGTAACTGGGCCTTTAAGAACCTCCACGGGTGGCTGGCATGACAGCTCCAGCCACTCTTACTCCTCATGACCTTGTGTATGCTTTTATACGTCCTTCTCGAAACACAGCACACCCCAGCGGTTGGCACCTCTGTCCTTTGCTCTGTTCTTTCTTCTGTCTGGAACATCCTCTCTCTGCCCTTTTCTCCCTCTTCCTGTATCAGCTGGAATCCTGTCTCAGTCAGATGGAAACCAGGACTCCTGATGTTTAGGCCAAAATGCCAGAAGCCAGTAGTTTCACCTTACACAAATCATTAACTTCTAGTTTCCTCAAAGGTAAAATGAGGAGATTGAAGGAGATGCTCTCTAAGATCTTTTCCACTTTAAAATGTATTTAAAGGCAACACCTCAATGAAGCATTCCCCAGTTCTTCTAGGCAAAATAAATCACTCCTTCTTTTGTGGCCCTGAGTGCTTTATTCCTTCCATTTTGACACTCACCTCTTGCATGCCGGGGTGGGGGTGGGGGGGTATACATGCACATGACTGCCTCCCCTCCCCCGACAGGTTGTAAGCTCAGGCCAGCAAGGAATGTTTGATTTAAGATTTTCCCTTCTCATCTGCCTACCCCTGGTTTTACTTGCACGTAGATGCTCAGTGAGACATACTGTGTAGTAAGGGATAACATGTTCTGGGCAAGTATTCCTGTATAACACATGCTCTTCTTGAATGTGCCCATGCGTTTGTAAGGATGTGTTTTGGGTGGCGAATGACGTAGGGATAGTGCAGTGAACACACCAGGAGTTTTTCCTTTCTTTGTGACATTGTTAGAATCAAGCGATATTCTGGGAACAGCTAATTGAACTTTGTTAACACTTACTTTGTATAAAAATGTGTTCTATCAGATGTTTAGAAGTCATTAAGTGCTCTGTGAGACATAGGAAAACACTCCCGTTTTCTCCCTCCTATATCCTCCAGAGAATTGGACTATCTCAATATATCATTGAAATAGTTGGACATTTAAAATCCAAAATAGTGGCGAAGGACATCTCTAGGAGAGCTTTTGTGGGTTTGCTTACTCCTTTGAAAGTCAAAGCATCTGTGGCCTGGCATGCTTTTCCTGTCTGATAGATTTGATCATGTCATGACCTTGCTCAGAAACTTTCAATCACTCCTTGCTTCCTAGAGAAGAAAGACCAAGCCCATTTCTGGTCCTGTACTTCTAAGCTTATTTCACAGTGCCCTCTTTTACACGCTCTACTGTCCCGACAATGTCAGCTCCTTACACACTCCCTAGCTTTTCTGCATGTCTGGTTTATCTATATCCTACCGCTCGCAGCATCGTCCCTAGTTTAATCCACATGTGGTCAGTAGATATCAGTAATGAATGAATCTCTGTCAACCATTTTCACATGGTTTATAAAGGTATTAATGAATGACAAAGCTGCTCTATTTTGCTGTTACGCAGTCACATCTTCATCTCATGTATTAAGCTTTAATTCTAGATCCAACAATATGCCTGAAACAAAAATAATCTGTTGAGTAAAACGGTTCCATTTGAAATTATAATGCATCTAATGTGTCACCATGTCCTCAAACCTGTCATGTCTTTTGGATTCTGTACATTGTTATTTCAGTCCACTGAGGTAAAAGGAAATGCTAAGTGTTTGTAAATGTTTCATGTTTGAATTTTGTTTTTTGACAGTGACATTTTTTTTCCTTAGTGCGTATTTGTGTGTATGCTTTTATTCCCCACAAGCTACTGACTTTATGCTTTGTGCTTATTTTATGTTGTAGGTTAATATCCTTTCAAGAATTTGTAGCATTTGAATCTGTCCTGTGTGCCCCGGATGCTTTGTTCATGGTGGCCTTTCAGCTGTTTGACAAAACTGGCAAAGGAGAAGTTACTTTTGGTAAGGGGTGTGAGTGTGTGCACACCTACGTAAGCAGGATGATGTGAGCATTTTTTTCCTTTTCCAGTAGTGAACCGTATGGAAATGCTTTTAAGAAGATAGCGTATCCCTTTTAACAAAGATAACAGTGTTTGGGGGCTGCAGTCTAACTGTGTCAGTATCTGAAAAAATAAGTTTCTGGCTTAGTAGTTCTGATACTCTGGCTCAGTGTTAAGGTGAGTGAGGATGTGGCATGGCCTTTTCACAGAATTGTAGAATTGCGAGAACAAGATATGACTTCTGTTCTTTCCCCTCACAATCAGTAGTGCTTTCCATGGATAGAATGAGGAAGTTAAGAACTGCCTAAGAAGCGAAGGTATTCATGTACCCAGTACTTTGTGTCCTTACTTTGTCCTCATGGAGTAGCTTGAGGTCAGAGGCTCTGCACAAGATGGTCATTCAGAGTGAGTGGTACATGAAGAACCTTGTTCTTCTAAACAGCACATTCCCTGGTAGCTGTGTTGGCAGTGCCTGTGTGCTGCTGCCATCTTTATTTTGAAACGCAGAACCATCTTCATGTAGATTATCTACAAAGCTGCAGAAAACACTGAGGTCTTTTAAGTATTATAAGACAGGGAAGACCAGGAAATGGTGGGGTTGTGGGTAAGTTCTTTTTTAAAAAGAAACTGGCTACTGCACAGATAGATTTGAC
Organism: Rhinolophus sinicus; assembly: GCF_057876585.1. NCBI lineage: Eukaryota > Metazoa > Chordata > Mammalia > Chiroptera > Rhinolophidae > Rhinolophus > Rhinolophus sinicus. The sequence goes on from NC_142504.1 coordinate 30,715,660, forward strand.
AGAGTCCTGCGTTTCCCTGGGACTGTGTAGTGTCCAGCAAACGTTGCCTGTGTGTGAGGTCTAGCTATACACAGCACTGCCCATGAAGAATTTTGGAGCCCTTTTGAGCCTAGGGGTTCTGTGCTCAGGGGAGATGGCTAATGTGCCCATTTTAAGTGTATTTATTCCTAGTTTTCAATTTATTCGAACCTTTTGGGCTTGTCTTACCAGATGGATTATGAGAAACGTACAGATGGAGAAAAATGCAGATGGCGTAATAGCACACCATCTATTCTGGGATAGTTCTGGAATGGATGTGGAGAGACTTAGGTACTTCCACTTTTGTCTCTGAGTCAAGTTAACTCTCCTCTCAGGTCTTCCTTTTCCATATCAGAAATAAAGATAATAACTACGTAAAGTATAGATAAGAGACCATAATAGATTTATTCTAGCTGCTGTCCCCTTCTCCCATCCATTATTCCATGTTTATTTGACATGAGTTATTTAAGGCTAGAGCAGCCAGGGCAGAGGCACAACACATATTTGTCTAGTTTTGTTTCATATAATCTAAAAACTCACATGCTTTTCATTAACATTTCATGAGGATTATTTAATATTTTAAAATCCCTAGAATAAATTGTTTTGTTTTTCTTTTCCATCACCTAATTCCTCTTAGCATCACTCTAACCACAGCTTTTCAATGGAACACCAATAAAAAAAAAAAGTCCCCATTAAAATCTTCCAGTAATAAATGAGCAGCTAGCGCATGGTGGTGCTGGTTTACCTAGTGGAAGCCACTTGGATGAAAATGTTATGAGAGCGTTTCCTTGGGATGAACAAAGAAAAGCCTGGAAGTTTGAGTGAGTTCATCACAGGTGTGTTCTCTCTCATCTTCCTCCTTTCTGAGGGAGAGCTGGTTGGAGAGATTGGGGACAGAGGATTGGTCTTCACATGTCTTACTTGACGCTGATCAGTCTTCTCTTCATGGGCATGAAGTGTCAAGGGATGTTGGTGCCACCGGCCACACCACTGGCCTGGTGGAGGAAAGAAACCAGAGACTTGCACCAGTGCAGGGACGGGTATGTGTGTTAGTGTCGATGGAAGAAAAGAACATGTGAAGATATAGGGTGTAGGAGACCGGAGCCATCTGTGAATTGTAGAAAGAAGAACAGCGGCAGGGGAAGTCTGTTTCTGCTTTTCACTAGCGGTTTGTTGATGGACAGGCAAGACATTTCAACTCTCTAGCCTTTTTTTCCTCATTTATAAAATCAGGGTAATAACCTGCTTTATAGGACAATGTAAGGCTTAAAAGATCTACCACATACAAAGGTGCTGTCTGGAAAACAAAAGCCTTCATAAAAATAATACTACTAAAAGAAAGTACTTGAGAGAACAAGGGAGGGTGGTGGTTTTCTTCTTCCGTCTCTTCACTACCACCCGCCTCTTTTTTCCCTTCTGTATTTTTAACTTGCAGTTTAACCACTGGCCAGTTCACCAGTCGTTTGCTTGCCATCTGTTCTGTATTGAACAGTGCCCCGTCTCTGAAGGCATTAAGAGATTGAAGTAAGCAGTTGGGGCTTCCAGGGAGCTAAAATTCCAGTCACTTCATCAGTTACACACATGTGACCATTGTAGAAGAATGTGCAGCCCCTCTCCCAATACCCTGCTTTCCACAGGTAGTTTGTTCCAGCGTCTGCCTGCCTCACCAAACGTAAGCAGGGTGTGTCCTGTATCCCTCATCCTGTGGGTGTCATATAAGGTAGCCTGGGCTTTTCTGAGCTCTTCATCCCTAGTTAGGATTAAACGCAAAGAGATCTGCATAGTACAATGAAGATACGCAAGTGACCATCAAATTGCAAAATAATAGCTGACTTAACATTTTTCATAAAGTAGGGGAGGGTCATCCAGTGGAGGTGGGTGCTGTGTAACAGGCTTTGGCCCAAGTAAACACAGTCATGGTGGAGGAGCCCTGGCAGCCTAAGGAGTGTTTCAACAGCAAGTATCTTTTAGAAGAACCTAGTAATTAGTATGTTTTCCAGGGAATTCATAATGGGGTTGAAAAAAATTTAAAAAAAAAAAGTTGGGCAGAAAAGAGGACCAACCTACTCAATCCTGGTCTCTCTGGCCCATAGTGTCAAGAGAATCCCCATCTGTGACCTGACCTGGCTGTGTGCCCTTATGAGGCTGTTTCATTGTCCTGTAAAGCAGGTAGATGCAATGGCACTCTTAACCTCTGGCTACTTCCTCAGCTCCTTGTAAATCTGTCACCCCAGAATGAGCCTTTTGTATTTCCGAAGGCCATCTGAATGTGCATCTTTGTCAGGGCTAAGCATATGGAGTGGTGAGAGAGGAGGAAGGGCTCCATTTTACCTCTCAGATTGGCTCAGTCCTTGGGGGTCATGGGGTGAGCATTGTGTTCGCATTATATGGAAGTTCATCGGGGGCTTCCGTGGGCTGGAGGGAAGGCTGGCTGCAGATCCCCCAGGTCTCCCGCCTTGAATTTCATCCAGAGGAGAGCAGTTACACTCTTCATCTGTTTACGTATTGGGTTTCCACATAAGAGCTTGTTTGAAGTAGGGTTTCTCTGACTAAGCTCAGTCAGCACCAGTGTTTGTCAACAAGCCGGCAGTGGACTTGCTCCCGCTAACACTGATCCCTACATACACAGCACACAAAAGTCTGATGGGGCGACGGGCAGATTATCAAGTGTCACATTTCCGTGAAATCTTGCGTTGTTTTCTCTGAGGCCTTGCTATGTTTACCGTATTTTCATTGTCTACATCCCTCCCTGTGTTTGCTACAATGAAAAGATCTTGATTAGGTCAGTTTTTTTTTCCTTTGATCAGTTCATTATGTTCTGTTTCCTTTGAGGCAGTAACGCTGATGTTCTTGTTCTCACCATGTTTTCTTGTTTTGATAACTCGATATTTATAAATTTATAAATGCATTTTAAGATATTAACAGGTGTATAACAGGATATCAGTAAACATAGAAAATTCTAGTTAATAATTTGCAAATCAGTATATGTGGAGAAAAGTATTTGGTTCTAAATATTTTTATTTGTATTTTTGGCCTGATAGTGACGTTAGCCATGGTAGTGATACTTTACTTTTAAGTTTTTACGTATATTTTATTGAAGTATAACATACATGCAGAAGAATGCACAAATTGTCAGTGCACATCTTCATGAATTTTTGCACAAATATGTACTTATCTTATCCCCATCCAGATAAAAAAGAGAAGGTACCACCACCCACAGTTCTCTTCCCAGTTACTGCCCCCCAGTTAAAATGATGACAACTCATATCTATTACCCTCATTTTGGTTTTGCTTGTTTTTAAACTTAATGAAATGGAATGATACTAAATATACACTTTCATTCTGACTTCTTTGGCTCAAATTTTATTTGTGAGATTCATCCAATTTTTGGTCATAGTTTTACTTTTTCTTTGCTGTATCGTATTCCATTGTGTGGCCTTTCCCAGTTTGGGCTGCTGCAAATAATGTGCTTTTATATATATATATATATATATATATTGTGTGTGTGTGTGTGTGTGTGTGTGTGTGTGTGTGTGTGTAGGCATTTCTAGGAGTAAGATTGCTGAGTCATAGAAAATGTGTTTATTTAGTTTCAGTAGATATTACCAAGCTGTTTTCTAAAGTGGTCGTACCAGTGTACATTCACACCAGCAGGGTATGAGAGTTTCAATTATTTCACATCTTTGCTACTGCTTAGTATTATCAGTCACTTGTATTTTAGTGATATCTCTCTATGTGGCTTTAATTTGTGTTTCCTTGATTACTGATGAGTTGTACAACTTTTAAAAAATAATTGTTGGCCCTCTTGTCCCTCTTTAGTAATGCTCATTTTCTAGATGCAAGGCCATTGTGGGTTATAGATTACACAGATACCTTTACTCTGTCACTTGCACTTTCACTCACTCGATGGAGTCCTAAGACACATGAGTTCTTCATTTTAATGTAGTACAAATTATTGGCATTTTCTTTTATGGGTAGTGCTTTTTGTGTCCTGTTTAAGAAATCTTTGCTTACCCCAAGGTCATGATGATTATTTCCTATGTTATCTTTTATTGTTTTCCTTTCAAATTTAGATTTTTGTCTTTATAGAATTTGGTGGGGATTTTTGTTTATTTATTCTTGCATGTAGTGGAGATAAAGATTCCTCCCCAGTCCCCTATGGGGATGTAGTTCACCCAGCACCATTTATTGAAAGGATCTCTCTTTTATTGCCCTATAGCAGGGGTGTCCAAACTGCGGCCCGCGGGCCAACTGCAGCCCGCGATCCATTTTTTATTGGCCTGCAGCAAATTCCAAAAATATATTTAGTTTACTTAAATAAACCAGGTGAGGCAATACGTACTTCACCTCGAGTGAGTGGCCCGGCTGTTTGTGTATTTTACCACATATGGCCCTTGGTGAAAGACATTGAAAAAAGTTTGGACACCCTGCCCTATAGTGACACTGCTGTCATAATCAAGTGTGGGTCTGTTTCTAAACTCTATTCTTTTATAATTGTCTATTGTGCACCAATGCTATACTATCTCAATTATTGTACTGCAGCTTTTATAATGAGTCATAATATCTGGTAAGCCCTCCAACTTTATTCCTTAAGGTTATCTTGGGTATTCTTGGCCCTTTGAATTATCAAAACAATTTTAGAATAAGTTGTTAATTTTCACAAAAATCCTGCTGTGATTTTGAATGCATTGAATATTTCCAGTACCTTTATGTACACCTATGTGTGTGTGAATTTCTGACTCCCTTAAGGTTTTTTAAAATATTTAAATAAAAGCTTATTTAATAACAGATAGAAAGGCCAGAGTAGAAAGAGAGAGAATAGTTAGCAGGCTATTGTAGTAACCCAGGTGAGGGATCATAGAGGCTTGGACCAGAGTGAGGTAAGGGGTACTTTGAAGAGAAAACCAACAGAACCAACAGGGTTGTCTGGTGGTTTGGGTGTGGGCTGTGAAAGAGAGAGAGGAAGCGAGAATGATTCCAAAGCCTTTGGCCAGGTCAACTGGAAGGGTGGAGTTATCAACCAAGATGGGGAGGGCTGCAGGCTTGGTGGGGGGTGGGAGGAGGCAGAGAACAGGAGCTCACTTGGGATGCCTTAGTTTGATGTCTATTGGCTATCTAAGTGAGGGTGTCAAATATGCACTTAGATAGATGGGTGGGGATTTGGGAAATAGTAATAGTTATCAGCAAACAGATGGTGTTTGAACTGGGTGAGATAAAAAGAATAAATAAAGACAGGGATATCTCTTGAATGCTTACTGTGTTGTAAGACTGGAGATAACAACAGTAATAAGACTGAAAAAAATCTTCTTAAGCACACCTGCATTTTAGGGAGAAAGACAATAAATAAACAGATAAATAAACACATAAATATTAATAGTTTGATGTCAGGATAGCTTGTAGGCTATCTGAGCAGACCCGGAAGAGTATCTGAACAATGAGATGACATGATATGGGCTGTGTTTACAGCAAGAGTTGGAACTATGGGGGTGTGGAGGTGATGGGGACTTGGGAGAGGCTGTGCAGGTGGAGGGTAACAGAGGCCTAGACTGGACTCATATCTCTGGACCCCACCAGAGCCATTCTGAGAATGAGTCATTTTTATGCCTTGGCCCCTAATTGTCTGTGGGGTGAAAAGGGGTCTAAGGAAAGGAAGAAGGACCCAGTAGTAGTACTGAGCTTGTTCTGCTCCAGAGACATGGTTTTATATGATCTCTTGCGAGAAGGAAAGTAACCCTCATTTTTATCTTTAAATTTATTGATCTCTTATTACATAGCCCCCCACCCCCACCCCACCCACCCCGGCTAAGCACTTTACATGTTATTTACTATTTAATTCTCACAACCTAAGAGATATATACCATCATAATTCTCACTTTTCTGATGGGGAAATGGCCTTGGGGAGGTTAAGTAACTTGTCCACAGTCATGGAGTCGCCTGTGGTAGAACCAGGGTAGCAGCCTGATGACAGCCCAGTACTGTGCCTCCCTCTGGTGGGGGTTATGCCCGGTGAGTCGGGCCCTTCCTGCGTAATCCAGATAGGTGCCAGTTAATCCATAGTGGTTTCAGTCTGTATCAGATGTTAGGGGGAATTAATAATTTTTCCCAAAGAAGCAAAGAACAATAAGCAAAAGCATTAGTTAAGATTTTGTATATGTGACCATAGTGGAAAGTAATTACAAGGAAGAATGTACCTGGATTAGAGTCTTCAGTAGATACATAGTTGCCTTGGTTACACAGACATCCCGGTCATCTGCTGAAATGCACTTGACATGGGCATTACCCAGGAAGCTTTATCTTTTGATGTGAGCAGAATTCTGAGTGAAGGGGCAAATCATAGAGTGGTGGGGTGGGGTGGGGTGGGGTCGGGTGGCGGGAGGGGTCTTTGTGCAGGTTCAGGGTAGTAGAGGGGGCCCTTGATTGAAATGTGCAGCTTATGAGACATGGGCGCTGGGGGGAGTGGGTGCTATGAGATGGAGCACCCACCGCAGATCCTGAGCAGGAGTTTTTATTTAATAGGAATGGCAGTTGGGTGTCTTGAAGAATTCTTTAGCGGACAGGGGCAGAATCCGAACGATGTTTGGAAAAGATGGTTTTGTTGTGTCGGTTGGAGTGGGGCAAAGCCGGAGGCACATGCGCCTGTGATGATTGTGTAGTCTTTCCCGAGCCACTGGGAAGCAGGCCAACGATCACTCCCATGTTCTGAGTGGAGGAGCTCAAGGTCACGGTTTTTATTTAAAGGACTTACCTGGCCTATGAGCAGGTTAGTGCAGATAGGTTGTGAATGGTAGTTTCCTGAACACTTTCGTTTTCTAACTTTCTTATTTGATGATGCTGGGAAGCTAAGCGATTTTCATTATGAACTTTAAGAAAGTGTGTGTGTGTGTGTGTGTGTGTGTGTGTGTGTGTGTGTTTTAATCACTATTAATCTGATGTATTTAATGCACCCACCGGATGGGTCTTCATGACACTAGTTTAGCATTAACTATTCCTGCTTATTGATACTTCTTTGGTTGTTGTATCTGCAGTAGATGACAGTAATAGTCTAGCTCAATAGTGATGGAGGATCTGAATCTCACTTTTGTCTAGTGAAAGTCACAATCAGACCTCTTGAAAATGCGAAGTGTGTTCTGTACCACAGCAGGTCCTTAGGTGGAAATCTAAAATTTTTTGTTTGCATAAGGCCATTGCGTGTTTTTCTCTTCCTTTGACTTATCTTCTTCATTACAGTGAATTAAATTTCATGAAATGTTTTACATGCAATTTTAAAGTTATTCTTAGTACGTAAACATATGCACCCAATTCATTATCTACGAGTATGTGCGGTGGTGGTGGTGGTCGTGTGTATGGGGATGCAGTTTTCAATTGAAGTTTGAAGTCGGGTTCTCAGCTCGGGGGTTCTGGATGAGTTATCAGGGAGTCCCTGCAGGGCCACAGTTGTTAGTAATATTTTGTCTACATGAGCATTTGCTTTTAGCAAATCTCAAAGAGGTCAGTGATCTACCAAAAGATAAGAACTGCTTTTTATAGAGGGACAGATGAACGAGTGGACACATATCTTATTTAAGACTTTTCCAGCATTGCTGTTAAAAACTTCAGTTGTAAAGTAATCTACATCCTATGCCACCTTTGCATAGACTTCGGCTGGCTTGCTGCATCAGCTGTCACTTGGCCTGGAATTCAAAAGTTATGTAATCCAAGACTAGTCTTGTCTTGCTCTTTTATTGGACACTACAGTGGCCTCTTATCCTTTGATCTTCACATATTATAAGTGTGCGTACTTTAAAGTGGTGTTTCCTGTTTATGTTAGTAAATGTTGTATGAGAAAGGATTCTCCTCATAGACAGTCTTAAAGCCTAAAAGTTCTGAGAAGTCTCGCAGAAAAAAATAAATCTACTTAACTTTGTCAAATTCATTTGAATAGGACCTTTTTTGTGTGTGTGAGACCTAAACAAAATCTACAGAGCTGATGAGGCAGTTTATAATGTCCTTCTGTAGTTAATTCTATGTATGTCGGTATTTGGAGGGACCCTTTCTGTGTTTCACATTTAGATTCTGTCCAGGAACACCTACTGTGTAGAAAAAGAACTTAGTATACTTTGGGAAAATGGACAGGTTAGATGACATGAGGAAATACAAGCCAATACTTCAGTCATTTTGATTCAAGTTGCAGAAAATGATGAAAGTTGAAAGTACGGAAATGACAAGTTTTGAAGGTAAGTACCCACATTTAATAATAAATAAAAAAGCTAGAGGAATGTAAGTATTGGACTAGAAGAGGACAAAATTTTAGCTGTAATATTTCAAGCTCCCTGGAAAGAAGGTCATTTATTTATTATCTTTGTAAAGACACTTAGAAAATGAAATATTCAAAAAGATAACTGAGGGGGAAAATGGTTACGAGTCAGAAGGAGTATTATTATTTGGGCAAAATTTTTTGTTAATCTGGATTCTGATTTTGGTAATTCACAAAAATAATGTGTTACTTTGGTGAAAGAAACTCATTGCCCTAGATTTTATTTTATATTAGTTTTGGACCTGAGTATATTGTTTTACACACATTTCAATAGAGAATACAAATATTGAATGAGAACAGTGTGAGTTTTGGAAGTAAATAACCTCCACATTGATAAGAGTTGTGGCATGCCTGCTTTTTTATTGAGTGTCTTGCCTGAAATCCTAGAGACTGTTCAGAAGCTGTTCCAGTTCATTGGGTCAAAAATCCACTATTTACGAAAAGCTAAATACGGATTTGCACGATTGACCATAATGGCTTCAATTTTGAAAGATAGTAGTATCAGAGAACACTTCCAGTTGGGGGGATAATTTGAGAATCGTCCATGCTTCAAATGGCTAAAATATTGCACTTTTTGCTACTTCATTACTCCATTTTAAAAATGGGGTGGGGGGTGAAAAGCCTATTGAGAAGGTGGAAGAATGTCAATTGGAGAGTAAATCACAATAGCCATGTGAAGCCACTGCTTAGTTAACCTTCCTTTAGAAGACTGTCGGTGTGGAGAGGTCAAATTGGGGGCTTCTTCCCCTGTTGTGCATGTTTAAGTGTGTGTAAGATGAAGGGAGGAAAGAACTTGTAAATAGAAAAGAAGGTGTGGAGTACAAAAAGCTAATAGTAAATCCTAAAACTTGGAGCACTGGGGAAATTTGACTGTTTTAAGCTACATTGCTCACTTAAAGATAGTAAAATTATACCATTATTTTTTCAGTGTGAAAGAGATAAAAATGCAATTTTTCTAAATTGGAAAATTTGCTGTAATCTTGCTGCTAATGACTGATTTCGTCCAACAGTTGCAAGGCAGTTTTTGCTCGGATAGGTCGATAAAGGAAATAAAATCAAGAACGTACTGGAAGTTCTCAGAGAAAATTGCAGTGTAGGTATATGTTGAGGGTGGATAGTTAGACATTTTAATTGAAATAAAACAATTCTATACTAATATGGGATCACTGTGGGTGTACATTTGTAGTACATCTGCTCTTGAGAGCATTTATGTAGGGTTAAATGTATGTTAATGCTTTTGCAAGAAAATTATTTTTGATAACATCCGTCTAAGGAAACCAGCTTAGGAAATTGGTTTTCTAAACAATGTAGATATTATACTTGCATTTAGAGAATAAATTAGGATTCTTTGTACTGCTTTACAAATTTCAAAGAGTTGAAATTTTTGGGTTATATTCTTCTCTAGTGGTGAGGAAAGTTACCAATAATTAACAAAAAAGATGATTAAAGCAAACTTACACATCTGGAGAGTGACCACAGTCTGCTCTGTGCCTCTAAACACCATTTTAAATGACTTACTTTTGATATTATGAAAGACTGCTAATGATTTATTCTATCCAATTGAAAATAACTTTTTCTAGTAGATAGATTGAAAACATCTCGCTTGGCCTTTCTTGCTGTTGATTTAAATAATGCATGTGCTAGAAGATTGTTTTCGAATGCTAAATATCTGTCAGCCTTTAACTTTTTTTTGTTGTTAACCAACGTTCACTACAAAGACTTAAATAGTGTATTAATCTTGAGGATTTATAAATCGACCAGATTTTAGAATAGGAAGGATTCTTATCAAGAAGGCAGACCCTGGGTTCTCATTGTAATAGCGTGGGGGTGTTCATTACAACTATGGGCTCCGTGGCTACTTCTGAAATCTGCTGTATCAAAATCTTTGGGCGTGGGACTTGGGAATGTGTTTTGAATAAGCCCTCCAAGGGAACCAGGTTCTCACTGCAGTTGAAACATGGCTGCTACAGTTTATGGCTTTCTTCCATGGATGTGCAAACAGGCCCAGAGAGAGGAAGGTGACTGGTTTCGTAGGAATCACAGCTTTGTCTTCTGGCCCTACTAGGAAGATGATGTTCTTTTCTAGCATGCCACATGACCTCATATCAGGGTATCCCATCCTTCTCTAAGTACAGAACTGGGAGGGTTTTAAAGTAGCCCTAATTTTCACATACGCCAACATCATATATGACTTAACTGTACTATTCAGCTCAGCTTGTCTGTGTGGTCTGTCTGTATGTGCTTATTTTTTGAAAGATATGTATCACCACTGTACCTACATGTTCAGAATAATGATAATAAAAAGTTTACAGGGGCTTATAGCAAACTCCATTTTAATGAGAAGGGTTGCGTGTGTGAAGTACTTATTCTGTACTTATTCTGTCTTAATGGCACCCATTTTCCCCCTAGCACTTCCTTGAGCGAGTCTGAATTGTAGCCAGAATACTTCTTTCCTCTTCAGACCCTTAACTGTGATTAATATCAAAAGGCACTTGTCAAAAGGGTTTGAAATGGCAACCTTGGTATCGGAGCGTGTGGCAGTAGAGGTAGGTCTGCATCCACTTACTACTCCATTATGTTATTTGACTTACGAATTCAACAATTTGTCTTGCTCCCTTCCTGAAAGACGTTGGCCATATAAGCTGTTGTTAACCATATCAGCAGGGTGGAATATTATTGCCCTTGGAGCGAAACCACAACTTTCTGTGAGGATTTAGCACACCTTAGAAAAAGCACCCCAGTGAAGCTGTGCAGAGATAAAGTGCAATGACTGTTCAGCATCTTTCCCTTTGCCTCCGAGAAGGATTGCGTTCGGGTTTGATGGAAACATCCTGTTAGTGTTTATTGTATTGATGAAATTTTTAGGATCCATGAGTGAGATAGTATTATGGTTCAGTGCTTGAAATAATGTAGCTTGATGAACCTTTTTTATTTTAATGGGAAACTTGTTTTCGTTGATTTGCAGCTTCCAAGAGTGAATCTTTTGGAAATTAAAGCGCATTAATGTAGTTACTCTGTATGGAAACAAAAACGTAGAAAGTTAAAATTTGCATAAGTGAAGACCTTGATGATTTCAGATTATAGTGTGGTGGAGGTTAAGGAATAAGAGCCCGCAGAATTTGTAAAAACAAATTCAGTCTAACCACTTAATGGCATGTGCAAGTAATTTGCCAATTAAATATTTCTAGTTATCTGAAAGATCTTCAAAGTAAAGAGTGGAGGTTCTTAATCTTTGTTAATTTCATACTTTCAGAAACATAATAGAAAATTACTTAGTTTTTGATCACTTTTCATTCAAAATTTTAATATATGAGCTAAGAGAAGGGTGGATTTTTAAGTATTTGAGGAGAATTATTGCTTTTTTGAGGAATGTATAAACTGTGATGTTTCCAAATCACAGTGTCTGACACTTCTTTTTATCATTTGTAAATATTTGGTGCCCAGATAATTTTCATTATAATTAAGGCTTTAGATTTTGGAGTTTTACCATTTTAATGGCCACCTACTATGTTTAGGACATTGTAGTAGGCTAACTTAGATCCAGATCAACCCTCTAAGATAGGTATTTTATTCTCATTTTACAGATTGAGAGAACTGAGTCATAGTAAGTAATCTGCCTAATGTCACTCATTAGTAAGAGGCGGAGCTGACAGTCCCAGGTTTTCTTTAAAAGAGCTTTATTATATCCATTTAAAGTACAGTTCGCTGTTTTTTGTGTGCACAGGTACTCATAGATTTGTGCAACCATCTCCATAGTCAATTTTAGAACATTTTCATCGCCCCAGCTAGAAACCACATAACTTAGCAATTCTCACTCTCCCCTCCCGTTTCCCCCCTATTCCCTCAGTCCTAAGCAACCACTAATCTACTTTCTGTCTCTGTGGACTTGCCTATTCTGGACATTTCACATAAATGGAGTCATACGATATGTAATGTTTTGTGACTGACTTCTTACTATGATGTTTTCAAGGTTCTTCCATGTTGTAGCATGTAACAGTACTATATTCCTTTTTACTGATGAATCACATTGTTATGGATATACATTTTGTGTCTCCATCCTTCAATTAATGGACATTTGGTTTGTTTCTACTTTTTGGCTATTATGAATAATGCTGCTGTGAACATTTGTGTACAAGCTTTTGTGTGGATACATGTTTTCATTTTTCTTGGATATATACCTAGGAGTGGAATTGCTAGGTTATATGGTAACGATGTTTATTTAGTTTTTTGAAGAACTGCCAGCCTGTTCCAAAGTAACTGCACCATTTTACATTCCCATCAGCCGTGTATGAGCGTTTCAATTTTTTCACGTCCTCACCAACGCTTGTTATTAGCGAAGGTGAAGAGGTATCTCATTGTGGTCATTTCATTAATGACATCTTATCATGCATTTATTGGGCATTTTTATGTCTGTTTTGGAGAAATGTTTACTCAGTTCCTTTGCCCATTTTTAAAATTGGGCAATGTGTCTTTTTATTGAATTGTGAGAGCTCTTTGTATATTGCAGAGTCCTTTATCAGATATAATTTGCAAAATTTTTCTCCCATTCTGTTTTATTCACTTTGTTGATGGTACCCGTTGGAATACAAATGTTTTAAATTTTAATGAAGTCTGTTTTACGTATTGTTTTCTTTTGTTTTTTCTGTTTTTGGTGTCGTATCTATGAAAACCTTTCTTAATCCAGAGTCACAAAGATTTTTGCCTATATTTTCCTGTCAGAGCATCACAGTTTTAGCTCTTATATTTAGGTATTTGCTCCATTTTTTGTATATGATATGAGATAGGGTTCTAAATTCTTTCTTTTACATGTGGATATCCAGTTGTCCCAGCACAATTTGTTCAAAAGACTGAAATCTTTCCCTATTGAATTGTCTTGTCACTTTTGTTGAAAATCAAATGTAAAGGTTTATTTCTTGACTCCAAAATCTGTTCCGTTTATCTATATGTCTGTCTTTATGCCAGTATCACACAGTCTTGATTACTGTAGTTTTGTAGTAAAGTTTAAATACAACTTTGTTCTTATTTTTCAAGATTGTTTTGGCTATTCTGGGTCCCTTGAATTTCCACATGAATTTTAGGATCAGCTTGTCAGTTTCTACAAAGCAGCCAGCTGGACTTTTACAAAGAAGCCAGCTAAAGCTGTAGATCACTTTGGGCAGTATTGCCATCTTAACAAAGTTACGTCTTCCAATCTATGAGCATGGAATGTCCTTTTTATTTAGGTCTTTATTAATTTCTTCCAATAATGTTTTATGGTTTTTAGAGTACAGGCTTAGCAATGCCTTTTGTTAAGTTTATCCCTAAGTAGTTTATTCTTTGCGAGGCTATTGTAAATGGAATTGTTTTCTTAATTTCATTTTTGGAAGTTGCTTATTTTCAGTGTATGGAAATACAGTTGATTTTTATGTCTTGATCTTGTCTTCTTCAACCTTGCTGGACTCGTTTATTAGTTCTAGTAGTTTTTTAGTGGATTCCTTAGGACTGTCTATACACAAGACCATGTTATCTGCAACTCAGCTTTTAAAAAATGACAACTCTCTTCTCTGCAACTGTACTCTGTAGCCTAGGAAATTTTAGCTTAGGGAAAATTAGTTGACTTGGAAGTTATATTTAGGAAAGAAACAATTGCCACTTTGTTATTGTCTTTTTGTAATCTAAAAAGAAAAATACAGCAGACTTTTAGGCTGAAAACATTTTTGGAGAAAGCAAAGTCCCACAAATAAACTAGAAGGATTCTTGAGCTTATTTGATGAAGTCTTGCTTTAAATAATATCATCATTATTTGGTGAAATTATGGGAACTATAGGCCTTCCAAACATAGTTTATTTGGCACAGGCTGAAATAACAATTATACTTTAAGAGATAAGCATTCTAATTTGTTTTTATTTTCAGGAGGAGTGGGTGAGCTATGAAAAAATATGACTTTAAATATCCAAAATATATATCTAGTGCTTCATTCATATTCCAGTGCTAATTCAGTTTTGTTTCTTTGCCTAGAGGACCTCAAGCTGGGGGTAAGATTTTTAAGACCTTGTGTTTTAGGCTAGGAGAGACCTTCTAATTCTTTTTAGTTAGTGAAATATCTGCTAAGTCATGCCTATGTACGTGTATGTATAAAAACTATAACTCACCAGCTGACAGTTTTCATATATATATATTTTTTTAATTTCACTGAAAGAGGTAAGTAACCAAGAATCCTAGAAGTTTTTGGATTTCCTCTTTCCTCTCTAGGACTACAAGTTTGGTTTGGAAAGTCAGGGAATGGTTAAAGGTTTAGTGATAGCATTGCCCTAAGGTTGACTCCTGGAGTCTTTCATGGTAAAGCTCATGGAGTTTTCCATGGGTGCCAGAGTACAGAGCAGAATTTGAAAATCACTTTGGTTTTCAATTTCTGATTTTCATAGCCTCACAAGGCACGGAGCAATCTGTTAAACAAACAAATGTTAAGTGAGAAAGCTATTTGTATTGCTTGAAAGGAGAAAAGTTTATTAACCTGAAGTGATATTACAGTGACCTCCAAAGTGAGGAGGGAAATTCCCAGAACCCATTGTGACTGTTGGGCTTATAGATATTGCTTCTATTCATGAACCTACAAGAAAATGTATAGGCCCAAGTATTTTAGATAATGAGCGACCCAGAATGACTTATTGGAGCAGGATGAAATATTCAGAGACTTATGAACCTATAAAATATTTTTGGAGAAAGTGTGTGAGTTTTCCAGAGTGGCAAAATTTAATATTTTCATTTCTTAGGAGTTGATCAGCCATGACAATGAGTAGAAATGTTGGTAGTCTTCCTCTTTACCAGTCATACTTCTTCCCGCTCGGCATATTATTTGATTTATCCAGTTAGAAGGGCTTGGCAGTCTTTTAGTATTTGAGTACATAAACCTCTGTTGGCAATCTTATGATATTTGAGTACATAAAACAAAATTTATTTATAGAAAATAAATTTTGCATAAATTGTACCAAGTATAAAAAACTCCAGGTCTTTTTTTTTCTGCAGAGTCCCTTGACTATACTTCCCATAGCAACATTTTCCTCATCATAAATGTAGCATCAAGTCCTTGGGGTTTAAAAATATTATTTGACGGTGACAAGTGATGCCAACATCTATAACTGCCTGGAGCAGGATCTTTCATGTCTTAGTGACGCCAGGTGGCTTTGGTCCAAAGCGCTCTGATGGGACCCTCAATTCATTTAAAAAAAAACAACTGAACCCTTCCTCATGCTGTTGTTCTCCACTGAAAAACTCCCTCATAGATCTGTCTGAATAAATCCTCGACAGCCTTCAGGGCCCTGATCAAGTTTATCTCCTCCAAGAAACTTTTTTCTCCCACTTCTGTAAGTACCTCCCTCTTTACACTTCTATTTCTTCACCACGAGGAACTCCTGCACTTTATCATGTAATATGGTATATACTCTTTGGAGCTGTATTCAGTTATTTTTTGTACATTAGACTTGGGTACAGTACCATGTCCTCTACCCCTCCTTCCACTTCCCACAGGGCCTAGTACACAGTACAATGCTCATAAGTTGTGCTGCTTAGAATTTGATAGCTAGCTAAGGACGGGCATTCTTACAAGTGCCTGAAGGTTAGAACAGCTGACAACTGGTAATGGGGCCAATTCTCAGGATCATGTAGTTTGTAAGCTGTCCAGCTCCGAGGAGCCCCAGCCCCATGGGCCATGAAGTGAATGTCATACACTGGCTTGTGCAACGCAGCCCTGTGTGTCCTGTTGCCTCTACACATGGCCTGCGTTTACACATTACGTCATTGCTTTGGCTGGTCTGGAGAATCTTTCCTACCTCCTTCTTTTAGTATTCTTGTCTGTTTCAATGGGAAGTTAAAAATTAGTGACTTGGAGTAAATCTAACCCTTCCATAGCTCTTTAGGATAATGTTTTTCAGAATGAGATCCTGGACCCATGTACCAGAAAAACCTTTGGGATGCTGCTTAAAATGCAGATTATTCAGCCCCTCGATAGACTTGAATGAGCCTGGGAGCAGGGTTGGAGACTTTCATTACTGTGTTTCCCCGAAAATAAGACCTAGCCAGACAATCAGCTCTAATGCATCTTTTGGAGCAGAAATTAATATAAGACCCAGTATTATATTATATTATATTACATTACATTACATTACATTACATTACATTACACCCAATTTTATATTGTATTATATAAGACCCAGTCTTATACTATAGTAAAATAAGACCAGGTCTTATATAAATTTTTGCTCCAAAAGACGCATTAGAGCTGATTGTCCGGCTAGGTCTTACTTTCGGGGAAACACAGTAGCAGGACTGATGATTCTTAACACAGCACACTAAAATTTCAGGAAATAACTGTTGAACTAGCTTCTCAGGAAGATGAAAACTATAGTGCCTCAAAGGATTCGTTACCACTGTCCTTAACCTGTCAACACTATTGTAAACCTTTTCTGACTCATTTAAATTCAACCACTACTTAGTAAGTGGTTGTTCTGTGCCCTCCACTGTGTGGCCACACTGGGAGAATCAGATGTGAAATATATGGCCTTTGCTCTCAAGGTGCTAATAATCTGTGTGGAAAGAAAAGATACACACCAAATATGTGTACTGACACACATATCTGTATATATATACGTATTGTAGTGAGGTCTTTTTAAAACCAATAGTGCAGGTGTGTAGGATTGACAATTTGTAGAGTTGAGATATGTCTTAGGGATCACATATAGCTATATACTTGAATGAGACTAGATTTCAGTACTTCACACAGGCATTTGTATAAGAGAAACAAGCTCTGTGCAATAGTAGAAAACGCTCTCGACTTAGGATAGGATGGAACATTCACAGTGTTGAATTCAAGTCAGAGGTCTAATAAGCAGTAAATGTTACTTTAATTATAGGAAAAATAAGATGGTTGTTTAGGGTGAGGCACATTTTAAATTCACTCACTAAGTCTTGAATAACTTAACTTTACATGTATTTACAGTTTAAACCATTTAAATATTAAAATGTATACATGCCTTGGCTTTACATGCCAATATTTGGTTTAATATCCTTGGTTATTTTCTATGGGACATTGAAGGAGAGGTCAAGAAAAGGAAGGACCTCATTTTTGACAGCTATCCTATGATTATTACATTAAAACTTTATTTCACTGGAACCTTTGGCAGAAACATGGCAAGAAAGCCATTTTTGTTTGTATATTATTTTTCTAAAATTTTATTACAGTGTAAAATTTTATTTTTAGTGGGGAAAAATTGTTTTTCCTTTTGGTCACATCTTTGTCATTTGAACATCATTTCTCATTTCTAATTATATAAAGATTAGAAGATTGTGGTGACCTTCCTTGAATCTCTATTGGGCCTGCTTAATATAGGGCTATAGAAATTGAGAACTGGAAAGGAGCTACAGATTATCTAGGTTAATACCTCTTTTTACCACTGAAGACTTACACATATTGTAGCCATGAGAACAACAGCTTACACATGGTACCTATGAATGTTAGCCACCATTTAGTAGAATTTGAACCCAAGTTACTTGAATTTCAGTTTGGTAATTTCTTCTCAAGCGTTTTAGAGCCGAAGGAAATTTGCAGTGTCTTGTCTCCTTCTACTTAATTCATTTCATTGAGGACAACCCCCCCCACTCTCCCCAGATCCTCTGGAAGTCGTTTCCTTTTTTTATTTTTTTTTCCTTTCTTTAAATCCTAACTCTTGATTCACCTCTGGTTTTTATGTTGTTGTTTTTTTTAATATCCTGTCTCTTTTTTTCCTGAAAGTAGAGAAGATAGAATGAATTCACATACATTGAGGGTTGTACTTTAAAACTTTTTATTATTATTGTCCTCCTCAGGGCCAGCCTGAGGTTTTCTGCCACCTTTTATAAAATTTATGCCTGGCATAATTCTGATTTTTACTACCTTCTCTGTGCACATACACACCCAAACTTATGCTGATGGCGGCACTACTGTTTCTTCATGGCAAGACTTTAAAAATTGCTGGAAACTTTAAAAGCATGGAATAAAAACTTGTGGGTGGAATGGGGTGGAAGTAGGAAATTTGGGGGAAATAGTAGAAACATGTGCCAGGATTTTTGGCACCCTTTAGGGGACTAAAGAACTTATTTTTTCTCTTTTAAAATAGACGCAAAGGGGGAAAAAAACAAGGTATGAAGCACAGTTTGCTCATAAAAATAAGCAGGCTTAGTACCGTGTTTCCCCGAAAATAAGACCTAGCCGGACCATCAGCTCTAATGCATCTTTTGGAGCAAAAATTAATATAAGATCCAGTCTTATTTTAATATAATACAAGGGCCGGGTCTTATATAAGACCCAGGTCTAATATTAACTTTTGCTCCAAAAGACACATTAGAGCTAATGGTCCGGCTAGGTCTTATTTTTGGGGAAACTCCATGGCTGTATTTAACAATGTGAAGACCAGGACAAAATTCATTAATATAATAATAATTTGTGTTTCCTCTACCTTCCAAACATACAGTTTTCTTGGGAGGAGGAGACTAGTAAATAAAAACATGAAGCTTTAGAAAAGTAAGGTTTTTCATATTGTTGTTTTTTCTTCTGTCTGTCCTCTGACAGTTTTGTAGTAGAGGCTACACAGAGGTAAAGAATCAGTACTAGCACGTTTGGTAGCCCATCTTAAAATGGAATAATTTGGACCATTTGAGAACTTCTGTCAAGCTCAAAGTGTGTCATGTGAAGTTAAAGAACTGGGCAGCTGGGTTTTCTTCCCACTGCCTTTGTCTTCAAGTGTAACTTTCTAAAGCTCAAATAGAGTCTTCATGCTGTTGAATATGGACTTGTAGATTTATCTGATTTCTAAATCCTCAAAATCTTTTCAATAACTCCATAAAGGACTATGATTAAGATTTGTATAGTGTTACGTGTGTTTCTATATGTATCTCTGTTTTTCATGCCACTAAAGATTGAATTATATCCCCTATGCCTAGAAAATATTTGTTGAAACAAAACATAGGACATGATGATATTAGATATGGCTTATTACTTTGGTTTGGTTTCCTACTGCATTTTAGGCGTGTGTGTGTGTGTGTGTGTGTGTGTGTTTCTTCTTTATTTTATTTGGTGGGATTATTTGATTTCTTGACTGATTCCATGAGGATTCTGACTTTTTATTTCTGCCATGGTTTTGTAATCTGTGTGTGTTTTAAAAGTTGAATTAGTTACTTTTTATAAGAAGAAAGTAGCTCAAATATATGGTGATGGAAGGAGAACTGACTCTGGGTGGTGAACATACAATGGGATTTATAGATGATGTAATACAGAATTGTACACCTGAAATCTATGTAATTTTACTAACAATTGTCACCCCAATAAATTTTAAAAAAAAGTAAAAAAGAAAAAGAAAGTAGAAATGTCCATTTAATAACATTTTATAAGGATGAACCTGATTTGCTTTGTTTTAATTAACCTTCTTTCCTTCTGTTTTCAGAGGATGTTAAGCAAGTTTTTGAACAGACTACAATCCATCAACATATTCCATTTAACTGGGATTCAGAATTTGTGCAACTGCATTTTGGAAAAGAAAGAAAGAGACACCTGACATATGCGGAATTCACTCAGTTTTTGCTGGTGGGTCTAGCTCTTAAAAAGTTACAAAGATTAAATAAGTAAAACTGGGATCCTGATTTACCTCAAACTTTCTAACCCCGGCCAAATGATTCCATTTGGTATGTCTCTATTATAGTGTGTAGAAACCATAAGATTAAATGGGCTCTTACAGATCATGTAGAACCTCTTTACGTATAAAAGAAATATACATTGAGGTCCCAGGAAATTAAGTAATTTGCTCAAAAGTCCTGTACCTCAAGAAGGGCAAAACTGAAACTTGTACTCTTGGCTTATGACTAGTTCTACTACTGTTTACCCAAGTTTTGTTTTCCCTTGAGAAATGGACAGATGTCATCATCAGCATCTAACAGTGGAATCATTAAATCTGAGGCCTGTCATAGACGAGGCACAAGTCTGGAACTTGGCTGCATATGGGTATTACCTGGTGAGCTTTACAAACTACTATCGCTTAGGTCCCACCTCTAGAGATTAGATTAGATTTGATTTGATTTCGGGGTGGGCGAGGGGGATGGACAGCCTAGGCATCAGGATATTTAAAGCTTCTTAGGTGCTTCTAATGTGCATCCACTGTTGGAAGGGCACTTGCTGTCCATATCCAGGATTAAACTGTGGGAGTTGTCGACATTTGTAGATGTGCCCGGCCCAGTCCTTCCTGCCTTTCTCTCCCCACCCCCCTTATTGTGATCATGTCACTGAACCACTGATGATGCCAAGAGAAGAGTAGTAACAAAATATGATTGCAGTTTAGTTTTCCTCTTGAAGCTTAATTTTAAACATGTTTGAACTATGATATTAACATTTAGCCCCTAGAGACCAACGACTACGTGATATGTTAAGTATATATGATAAACCACTCTTTCTTTTGAATTTTTATGCATTTGGTTTGTTTCTCTGACCATTACGTTTTATATTTTATTAAATGTATTTTAAAAGAGTCGTTTAGGGGATCAGATTGCTATATTTAAATTCAGGGTCTAGAGGAAAACTTTGCCAGGGAAACCTCCTTCTGTTCTTTGACACTCGTGATGTCCCTGCTTCTCTTGTGTGCTCGAGGGCTTGCCAGCATTCTGAGGAGTGGCTGGAAACACAGCTGTGGGGTGGAGGTGGAAGGTGCATGGGACACTGTCATGCAGGGTGTCATGTGGGGTCTCTGGTCCCGCTCCCCACATAAGAACACAGAACATAGTGAGGCCAAAAAGGAATACCCACGGAGCCATAGATACGGGAGTCATACCGCTACAGTCTCGTTGGCGGCTGGGTTGGAGACACAGGAAGCAGGAGCCTCACGATCCGCAACCCGCCGTCCGCTTCTCTGCCAACCAGCCTCACTTGCTAGCTGCAATCCGCTCTTGCTAGCTTAGCCACCATCTTCTTGCTAGCCTCCGTTTTTCTGCTAGCGTAGCCACAGCAGTTATATTAGTGGCCAATGGCTCACTGGTTACAGCTGAGGGTCAACTAGCCACAGCTGATGGCCATTTACCTCCTGAACCAGCACCTTTCCACGTGAGGCCGAGAGCGTGGAAACAGCACTCCTGGCTCTGTCCCCACTGACACACACACACGCCTTGTGGTGTGCTCATTCAGCCAGTGTTTTGTGGCATCCATTCCTAGACACCAGCATATGTAATAGGTTGACTTTAATAGGTGCTTCTCTTTTTGACTTTTACTGGCATTGTTATGATATATGAAATCTGTCATGCTGTTTACTTTTATTTTCCTGGCCTTTGGAAACTTAAAAACAAGATGTCTTACACCTGACTTGGTAATATTCGTTAAAAACACGTTCATGTCTATGAATCCCCATTTGCACTTCCATGTCAACCTACTTATATAACTCAGGTGGAGAATGGAAGTCGAGTTGTTAGATTTTTGCTGTTGTTTACACAAGACCTTGGCGCACAGTAGGAGGTGGTATTCATTTTGATGAGGAATAATTACAATAATGCTATTGAGACAAATGCCTCAAATTAACTTTATGGAACACAGCCTAATTAACTTTTAGTCTTAATGGGATGTTAGCAGTAGTAAGGCTGATCGTGGTTTCCTTTAAGCAAGTATCAATTAGACTGAATTGAGGGGGCTGTAAACCACTCACAGCAGCTTCTGGGCCTTCAGCAAGATACAGTGTAGAGAAGCCAGAGTCGAAGGTTAGATGACTCAGAGATTACTAATTAGGTTTCCAGCTTCAACTTGTAGGGCATTCACTTGAATTTGACTCCATTCTGTAATGGTAAACTGACTCATCCCACAGTGTCCTGCGTGGGATGATTTTGATTTTGTAGCCCAAATGTAAGTGTTAAACTTACATTAAAATGTAAGTTTAATGTAAATGGTTAAATGGTTATCTCATAATTATCCCAGTGAGGGCCTTTCTTCTGTGTCCCACTCCAGGCTCACATTGAAAAGAATTGATGGATGTATTGTCATGGACTTTATATGAAGGCTAGTGACGTACCACGTTTGATGTCTACCATTGGGTCGTTCCCCTCCCCCTGCTAGCCCCATTCAAATTTTTCATCTGCTTCCTTTGAACTCTCTTCTGGATGCAGGGAACTTCTTAAAGATGTCAGTGAACTTAATATCCTATGTGTCAGACTTTTGCTTTGTCAAGCATTGCTCGTCTTTCTGCTCGAGGGCAGGGCTTAGAAACACAGGCGCCAGCTCCCTGGCTGGTGCCAAGGTCATGAGAGCAGGCACGGCTGCTTGAGATGTGAAAGAACTGCCACTGTGCATGCTGCTACCTGTCACGTACTGAAGAAGAACAGCAGCCATTGGGACGGCTGAGAAATGCTTGTGGTTTCAGGGAGCCTGAGCAGTATGTAGAAACTACATTGCTCGATCCCACTGAAGGTTCTAGAAAGTAGTTCAGATTGGTTCCAGCCAACTGAAGCCTCACACTCTTGTGTGTTACCTCTGCTTATACATGTACATGTGTTTGTGATTGGTGGGCAGTGCCGTTGTCTGCAAGGTCAGATTTTTATTTTCTTCATGTAATAAATGTTTTACGCTGTCTAAGCAAGAGTAAGTTTGTCATAAGCCACCACATGGCTGTGGGGACTTCACGTGTTTACGTGTTTGTCTGACCAGCTGGTCACCCACGGAGGTGGTGCTGCTCATGGGCATCCCTTGAGTACTGAGCTGGTATGTTGTTTTCTGTGCTTTGGTTATAAAATGTATAAAGTGTGGAATCAATGAAACACCCTTTGAGCTAAACGTGCCTTGTTTGTACTTTGCATCTAAATGGTAGTGTTGAAGGAAGTAGCGGAGAACAAATCCTCCTTCCCGGAGTCTTGTTCCTGTTGGTAAGGAAGGATGTTGGAGGGGGGCCACAGTCCAGTTACCCCATCATTAATACTGTTGCATTTATTGCTGCTACTTTTTATGCTCAGTTCTGTCATCTCCACTTCACTGCATGAGCGATGCTGTGTATTGTGAATATGAATGCAGTGTTATATCTGGGTATGTGTGTGTATTTAAAAATATTCTATAAACTTGTCCACATACCTCTACTCTCAGCTCCTAGAGCAAAGCTCTGATATTATGGTGGCTAGTTGAATAATGCATTTTAACATAACTGAAAACAGTATATTTAGAAAAGAATTTGGAGGAATGTTCCTATTTTATATCTGCTGGAACTATTCGTGAATGGTATTAACGTAAAACTTTCTACTGTGTTAGGAAGTATTTCTTCTGTTGTGATTTTTACTTGCATGGAGCAAACCACCCAATTCAGCAAATGTTTGCTGAGGATGCAGGATTTGTCATGAGGCTTCATGCAACTTCTGAGACACTTAATTGTACAAGTCTAGGGACTGTTCCGATGTTTATTTACCTGATGGCTCAAAAGGTGCAGCCACAAACAGGTATAAAATGTACATCCTGCGAGGTTGTTCTTTTGTAGCATAAAACCTTGTGGTAGGTATAAACCTGAAACTAACATTCGAAGTACGGTTAGAACTGCCATCCAAAGTACAAACAAAGGGCCAGAGACCAGCATCAGGTCATCGAGTTAACTGCCCCCATTTTACAGATGAGGAAATTGAGGCCTTTCACTTTAGAAGCTCTATTGTGGTATCTCATTTGTGATTTATATTTGTATTTCCCTAATGACTAATGATGTCAAGCATCTTTCCTGTGCTTATGGTGTATCTTCTTTGGAGATACATGGAGACATGTCTGTTTGGATCCATTGCCCATTTTTTTATCTGGTGGGCATTGTAGGTAACTATGAGCATAGCGTGAAAGGTCTCTTAAATGTTTCTGCCAAATTATTCTGTAGAGTCAGTAGAACTAAGAGTTATTCTCCAAAAAAAAAAAAGTAATAATAGTAACAATCTTTATAATTGACAAAGGGTTTTTCAATATTCTGTTTCTGATAATAGCATTCCTCAATACCCTGAGAGATAATTATCATTATCCCCTATTATATGCGAAAGAATAAACAGACTCTAGGGTAAAATTTTGCATTTACAGATAATTGTCTGGGGAAAATGCTCATGGCTTTCATTAGGCTCCCCAAGGAGTCCCCCAAAAGAGTACAGAGAAACTGTTCTAGAGCTTAGCTTCTTCCAGAAGATTGCACACACGTGCATGATTCAAAAATATGATGCTGTTTCCGCTATATACCACTGTCTCCAGGGCCAAGGCTCTGACCGGTTACTTTCTGTGCTGGAAGGGACTGTGCTTCTGAATGGGGGTGTACAGCCGTGCACCGCTGGACATTTCGCATACTTGACCCTTACCCATTAATTGCCAGGTATGGTAATAAAACAGCTCTCGGTAGGAGTATGTGTTACGGTTGTTTCCATTTACTTTTTGATAATGTTTCATAATCATAGGTCTATGTTTCACACATAATTATTACAATTTAAAAGTAATCTACACATACGAATTTCTAGTGGCTCCAATAAGTGGATAAAAAAAGCCTAGGGTTGCTACCATATGCAATATAGCTGTTAACTAGCAAACAATTGCGGTTAACTACCTACCTCTCATAGAGCACTTTCCAGCTTAGAAAGTGCTTTGACTTGTATTTGTCCTTATCATCACTTTCGGTGTTAAGCAGTTACTCTTGTTTCTGTACGGAAGAGAAGATGAGCACACAGAAGCTTGGAGAAGCTTTCTGGATTTGTTCAAGACGAGACAGGGAGAACCGAAGTTGATTTTAATTTTCCTAAATCTCGAGCCGTGTTTTTCAAATGTTGTGTAAAATTTTTCTGAAAGCCATCTGCAAGGATCTGATTCAGTAGGTCTGTGTGGGGCCTAAGAAACCGCCTTTCAAACAGACATCCTGAACTGTGGTGTTCCAGGTGGTCCAAGGGCCACACATTGAGAAACACGGGTCTCGATACAAAACCCTGACTGTTTAAAAGCACAGAAACTGGTCTTCAGGTCTTCATTTCACGGTTGATGGGGAAGCTCAGGGAGACAAACATGATCGTATTTGTTTCAGAAGGATTACTCTGGCTATCGTGTGGAAAATCAAATGGAAAGGGATCTGACTGAGAAGAGGACCACCAGTTGTCACTTTCTAATCCCAGACAGAAGCAATGATGGCGTGGGTTACATGGTAACTGATGAGCCAAAGTAAATGGGTTCAGGAGAAGCTAAAGGGATAGGCCTGACCGGGCTCGGTGACTTACTAGGATGAGGACAAATAAGGACATGCGAACTCGTGGTTGATGCCTGGGTTTTAGGTTTGGGCAAGTGGCGGGATGGTGGTGGTTTACTAAGAGGGGGAGCACAGGAGGGGGTGTTAATCAGGGGCTGCAGAGCGGTGCTTAGCTTGCAGTTGCCTTTCACGTGTGTATTGCTGGATTGTTCCCACCTCCTCGCCTCAGTTCCTTGGAGTTAGGATGATGCTATAGGAACCCTACTTATGGCCCCACAGACTTGGGCATTTCCAAGGAATTCTGGTCCCCATTTTATGGAACCAGGACATTTCTTTTGTTTCCAGAGACCGTCATCCTCTTGCTCCAAGAGGACGAATCATCAAGAAATCAGCAATGCTTTAAATTGGTGGAAAGGTCAGTTTTGGAAGCTGGGGTTCCATGAGTTAGCCAAGAAACAGAATAGCTGACTTGAAAAGGAATGGAGCTAAAAATTCTTTGTAATGTCTTCTCATCAGATAGCATTTAAGAATGAAGTTACCTGACCTAATGGAGCTCGCTGTTCCTAAAGGTGTGAGTGTTTTACCGTAACTTTATTCAGGTTGCCCTTTTGTCAGAAGAGGATGACCCATAGAGGTGAATAATAGTGCAAGGAGCTGGGAATACAACCTGGGAGTCAGAGCTGTATCTGTTGTCCCAGACTGGCCGTTCATATTGGCAAGGACCCTGTCGTTAGCTCACGTGGGCCCCATGACAGCCCTTTGGGATGCCAAAGCATATTTATGTTAATAATGCAACTGAACAATTTTGGTTCTTTCTGTTAAGTCAACTTGACCATCATTTTGGCTTACGAGCTAGCATGGCATACAAATCAGCCCAGGTCTTGTCTGTGTAAATTGAACACTTTGGTTGTTCAAATTTTGAGCCCTAGAGCATAGAGTCCTGGACTTCTGCTGCCACAGGTGCTGCCACATGTCCCTCCAGAGAGTTGTTGCTCCTTGTCAGCTCTGGTCTGGGCTTTATAGTCACCATCACTTAGGATTTGCTACTGTATTTGTCAGGGCATCCTGGTACAAGGCAAAACTTGCAACACAAAAGGCCCTATGTGCTAAAAAAAAAGAAATTGTTCCCGACCACCACCAAGCAAAAGAAAACATAACCTTCAACCATGGCAACATCAAATTCTCAAACTTTGGAACTGATTGAGCATTTTGGCATTAACCAGAAAACAATCACTTGTATTCTAGTAGAACTTGCCGAAGCCACAATTGTTTAAACAGGTTAGTAGACAACTAACAAGATCCTTGCTTTGGATTGAGCAACCCGAGCCTTTTGTGCATCCCCGTGGTCCCCCAGCTTGCCATCTGTATCCAGACCATGGATCTTTAGTAGCCAGAGACCTTGGTTATATTTGTATTTTTAACATGTGAGCGCTTTTTATGTTGCTTTCAAGTGGGACCAGATGGAATCTGCAATACGGCTTTGATACTGTTTCATCGATACAGCACCATTTGACGTCCCAGAATGAAGCACAGAGTAAAAGTAGCTGACGTTTGCCCTCAGCTCTTCCAGGAGATTAATGTTTCGTGTCCAAAAGGGAGCCATTGCCAGGTCGGTGGTGGGTGACCAGAGCTGTGGTAATATCCTGGTCACTTGGAGAGTTAGATGCAGGTCTAATGCCACTCACATCGCACTTGCTCCTCTCTGGGCGAAGGAAATCAGCATTCATGGTGGTGTTGTGTCCATGGCGTTAGTCAGCTTGCTGTTTTGTTGAGCAGCCTGTCGTGCAGGCTTTTACAGTAGTGTCCTGTAAAAATGAACACTCCCAATGGCATCTCCCCAGCTGTTTCCCACTGTGAAGTTTAACATTAAATCAGAAGATCCAGGAAATTGAGATGGAAAAGCTCTGCACTTGGTTTCTGCCGAGGTGTTGCTGTGCCTGCAGTGCCACATGCAACACTGCGCCTAAGGACCGTTTTAATTAAAGGTCCCACCCAGTGAACTGGGGATGAAATTTCACCCCGAACTCTGAAAGTCTGGCTGCCTGGGCTGAGTGTGGGGAGCACAGAAAAATATCAAGAAAGGGAACTACTTATTCCTCTACCTACTCTATTACTAGTTCTGTTTTTCCTCTGTTTAAAAACACGTGGGTCTTTATTTTAACTAGAATTTTTTTCTTCAGATTAGCATAGGATTATGGAAACGAAGTGGGTACTTATATAGTGTGCAAGTTCTGATACTTGATGTAATATAGAATTTGTTTGAAATAGGGCTAAATGTGATACCATATTTTTAAGCATACCTTTTTTATACATTTTTGTTTCTTGTTTTTATAAATAATTACCTACATTTTCCCCAGAATTCTTCTACCACCACCCTTTAAAAAAAGTAATTATTTTGAATCACACTCTTATTGATAACTCCCTGCTTCTACTAAAGTTTTTAGATTTTCTTTTAAGTTGCAAAACTAGACAAAACATAAAAATGCAGACTAGCCAGGGGTCTTCTTTGGTGTTCTTGAGTTCATAATATAAATCGTCTGGATCTGCTGCTTGTTTTGAGGGTCTATCGGTCTATTTTTTTATGTTCCTGATAAATTGTTCTCAGGCTGAAACATAAACTTGCATGTCTGAATAGAGGTGGAGAGAATTTTTGCATTCAAAATGTACCCACTTTAAAATTGGAGATTATTAAGGAAATGACAGGCCTGGAAGTATTAGAAGCGTGAATGTTAGATCTAAAGTGGTGTAACCCCTATATATGTTTATTTCTATACAGCTAGCAATTTTGAAGAGTTTGATTTTTCTTTCCCCTACAGCAATTTGAATGGATGTGTTGAAGTAGTTGGAAACTGTGGCAATAAAAGCCTATTCTGTTAATCATCATGCACCAGCATAGAGGGAACAGAAACAGTTCACTGGCAAATATTCAAGAGAAGCTGGACCTCCTTTCACGTGCTTGAGCAGAACTGCCTTAGGGATAGCTGTTCCGTTCCTTGCTCAGGGATCTTCTGGCCTCAGGTGAAGGGGAGCCCCTTCTCTTTGGTCCTTACTGTCTCTATCAGCAGCGTTTAGCAGGCACCTCCTTGCCTGGCACTCATAAGAGCTTTCTTTGTAGAGCTATGCCATCTTCACAGCTCTCTGGGTTTCCCATAAGTCCTCAGGCCCTCAGTTTTATTGTCTGTGATCACTTATTTCAGGATCAGTTCCATTTTGTCGTCTGCCTGCTTTATCTATGTAGTGCGGGATGATCTCATCTATTTCTTAACTATTACTTTTTTCCTTCTGTTTTTTGGTAGGCCTCCCCCTAAAAGGAACGGGCAGTCCGTGTAGATTAAGACTGTGGCTCTGGAGTCAGACCCCCCCGGGTGCATATCCAGTTTCATTCTTAGCATCATATGACTCTCAGCTGCTCTTTACCTTATTTTTCCATCTGCAAAATGGAGGCGATAGTAGGGGCACCTTAGAAGGTTGTCGGGAGGATTCAAAGAAATGAAGAAAACACAACAGTCCCTGTAGCATAGCACACACTTAATTACAGTAAGTGTTAGCCTTGTGGGTTTTTCCCTAAAATCCTGTTATTGACATCTCCCAGATTGACATTTCTATCTATACCTCTAGCTTTCTTTTGTTTACGGATTAACCTTTGTTTATAACTTAAATTCATCTCACTCCAAGTTTCTCATCATGTTAACCACCTCATCTCTTTCCCCTCGAGTGTTTTCCTTTGTGGTAGATGCTTCTATCTCCCCCATCATCCATGGTGAGACTTCTGTGAGATACAGCTTGCTCCATTTTTACATACAAATCATAACCAAAACTTTTCTTAAAACCTCTTTTCCAGTTATCTATCCAAATCTACTTAGGATCGTCTTACTGCGATTTTACCCAAGGCAGGATAAGTCAGTGGTTAAAAAAATCTCAGTTTTGGAATCAAACAATACATTGGTATAGATCTCATCTCTGCCACTTCCTAGCTGTGTGATTTTGAACTAGTTACTTAACCTCCCTGAGCTTCAGGTGTCTCTCTGTAAGATGAAGATGATAATAGTACTTCTCAGAATTATTATGAGGCTTAAATGAAATACTGTCTTTGAAATTCTTGGCATAGCCCCTGTCCTGGAGTAAATGTTTAAACAGTCAGCTGTTACTGTTATTCCCCACCCTATCTGGTCTTCATCGCTCTCTTCCTATGTCTGGTTCAAAATGAATCAGTAGAACCACCATTCCTACTAGGTGATTTTTTTGAAAGACTCCAAGAACTTGTATTGGAAAGGACTTCATCGGGTTTTAAATCATTCACCTTGGCACAATCGACGCTACCATTTATTAAGTGCCTGTCAGGCTTGACATCTAGTTTTCATAATCCTGTATAGTAGGTGTTGCTGGAACTCTTAGATGCAAACACACCCCTAAGCCTTCCCAGGTAGGGGTGTCATGACTGATATTTGTTTGAGCTCTGCTCAGTCCTGTTCCAAACTTCAGATTTTTGTCATCATAATATATTGCTTCCATAACGCCATCTAATAAAATAAATAAAATAAAATAAATTTCTTGACATGTGCTCCTTAGCTTGTAGTTGAATGGATACCGTATTTTGCTGTGTATAATGCACTTTTTTGCCCAAATTTGTGAGGGAAAAATAAGGATGTACATTATACATGGGCACTACTAGTTCCGTATCTATATAAATGTTTTTAATTCTTTTATTTATGCTTATGAGTTAAAAGTGTAACTCTAGAAATCAGTAACAATATCTGTGTGCAAAATAATACCCTGGAATACGATAATCGGTTTTGTTGAACTTACGATGAATTTGCAACAACAAATAGTTCTTGGCCTTCTATGGTGCGTAAAGATCGTAAATTTGTTACCAATACATAAAATGTCTTGTACCTTATATCTGGTCTTGTGTTTTGTAATTATTTGTTACATAAAATTTCTTGTACTATGTTAAACATAATTGTTAAAATTCCTTCATAATACAAAAACAAGTACCTAAATGTAAACAAATAAAAATTTGAATTAAAAAATTAAAAGACTTTTTTCCCTAAAAGTTTGGGCCAAAAACGTGGGTGCGCATTATACACGGGCGCATGTTATACATTGCAAAATACAGTAATTCGAGAGACTGGGGACCTGCTACTTCGCAAGGTAGCCCATTTCATTTCTGAATAGTTGTACAGGTTAAATATGTCTGTTTTGTGCTAAAACTTGATCCCTGTATTTTCTTTCCACTGATTTTTTAAAAAAAAAAATTTGTAAGAAATAAAGAGCCATCTAGCTTCTTTCCTTTTTTTTTTTTTTTTTTTTTTTTTTTTTTTTTACCAAATAGTCTTTTAACCTTTAAATATTTGAATGGAACTATTGCTTCTTCCATTGTTCTCCCTTCACCTGCACAGATGATGAGTTTATCCATTCTGGTCCCTTTCATTTTGGAAATGAACAAATTATCTTACACATTCTTTATTGCGTACATCCCAAATGTTCTCTGTCCCAGTTTTATGCCTCTAGGTTCTAAGAACTATTGGGGTCTTGGTACACATTAGGTTTTCCTTAAGTAGCATTAGAGGTGCCAACGGAGAGCTTTGTTTTTAAGTCACTCTGCCATGAGTATTGAGCCTGGATATTTATTTCAAAGATCATTCATTCTCAAATTCAGTATTTATAGAGTACCTGTGTGTTAGTTCCCATACAGTGAGAAAGCAAGCAATAAGCAAGGGCAGGAGAAGGCCTTTTAGATTTGGTTTCTCTCCTCCATTGTCTCTGCTGATGTTGGGAGAATAATCCAGACACTGGGCGCATAGGAGACTTTTGCCTTAATGAAAATTTTTCAGGAATTTTATTTTCTCATGAAAATAGGCAACAGAGAAATCTAGAGCATTGAGAATAATTTAAAAACACATTGTACTTTTATCTTTTCATAGCTATTAAGACTCCTAGATGTCAAATATATTTTGTAATCAAATTCCTGACAGTGGCATTATCAGGGCTCCCCATGCAGTGAAGAATTAGGAGCATTGTCAGAGGGGTGGAACTGAGCTACTTTTCAGTTTGGGGAAGCAGTAAATTAAATGTTTTCCACTCTATCCTAATATTTAGAGAACTACATAGATCGTGCTTCTTGTATACCACAGAGTTTCTAACGTCTCCGATCTTTAAGAGCTGTTGGAAACGTATTCTTCAATTGTTCATCATTAGGGTGAAAAGTGCTTTCTTGTTCCATGATTAAGTGGAACAAGAGGGTTTGAATTCCAGCTTTACTGCTTCCTGTCGGTGAGACCTTAGCTTCCTCAACTACTGCAGTGAGGTTAATAATAGTACAGTTGACCCCCTTATCCGTGGTTTCACTTTCTGTGGTTTCAGTTACCCACGATCAACAGTATGAAAATATTAAATGGAAAATTCCAAAAATAAACAATTTGTAAGTTTTAAATTGAGCGCTGTTCCGAGTAGTGTAATGAAATCTCATGCCATCCCACTCCTGTCTGTTCCATGTGGGACCTGAATTATCCCTTTGTCCAGTGTATCCATACTGTATTCCTGCCTATTAGTCACTTAGTAGCCGTCTGGGTTATCAGGCAGACTGTCACAATATCACAGTGTTTGTGTTCAAGGAGCCCATATTTTCCTAATAATGGCCCCAAAATACAAGAGTAGAGATGCTGGCTGTTTGGATATGCCAAAGAGAAGTTGTAAAGGGCTTCCTTTAAATGAAAATGTGAACGTTCTCTACTTAATAAGGGGTTTTATTGTCACATCATCATAAGAAGGGCAAGTACAGTACAATAAGATATTTTGAGACACACACCCCACATTCACATAACTTTTATTACAGTATATTGTGATAATTGTGTTTTATTATTAGTTATTTTTGTTAATCTCATACTATGCCTAATTTATAAATTAAAATTTATCCTAGGTATGTATTGGGGGAAAAACACAGTATGTATAGGGTTCAGTACTAGCCATGGTTTCAGGCATCCACTGGTGGTCTTGGAATGCATCCCCTGTGGATAAGGGAGGACCATTGTACCAACCTGGTAGGGTTGCTGTGAGCATTAAACGAGTTTATTATTATAACGTGCTTTAGAACAGTGTGACGCAGACTGTATGCTCACTAAATGCTGTTATCGTGCTGGTTGTATCAATTGGAGTAAGTTTCATTTCTTCACCCAGAACAAGAAACAGTTGTGACATATTATGTTTTCAGAAGGGAGCCCACATCTTTAGTAAGCTACTTTTCAGTTTGGGGAAGCAGTAAATTAAATGTTTTCCACTCTATCCTAACATTTAGAGAACTACATAGATCTTGCTTCTTGTTTACCACAGAGGTTCTGACGTCTCCGATCTTTAAGAGCTGTTGGAAACGCATTCTTCAATTGTTCATCATTAGGGTGAAAAATGCTTACTTGTTCCATGATTAAGTGATCCCTGCTAGTAAATGTTCACTGGTGGAAGTGTCAGCACCGAAATGCTTGGTGGCACCATCTTCATTACAAATGTACCCTGTGTCCTGCCATATGGACGTCAGCCCCCACTTTGTTGTCCGTTCCCCTGCCAATCTGCACAGCTTGGTCTTAGTGTTCTGGCTTTCTGCTTTCTGAGGAGATGGGGTGGCCAAGAAGAGTGATGCCATTTTTAATATAATGGTTTCAGATCCCTACGACTTTATTTGAGTTATAAGCTAGGGAAAATGGTAAAGAAATGAACATACCTTCTACTCTTCTTGACAGTAACCTTGGCTTAGGTTAGTTTTAGCGATGGGTCTGGCAATCCAAAGGAGTGTGTTCGTTTACTTTCAGGTGAATACACACTGTGGGCATTCTTCACTATAGGGTGTTTAGCAGTTGGTTTCTTCCTTCCTTTTAAATTGGAGGCACTTGTACAGAGAACTAGAATACCTATCATTGATGAATATGTCTACGGTTTATTGAGTGCCTACTATATCTAAAGCATTCTGCCTATACCACAACTGGCATGAATAGAGCAGTCTCTTTTCCCTAGCAAGGTAGGGAGAAAGACAGGAATATAAGATGGAATAAGACAAGTCTTATCATTGAAGTTCAAGCAGGAGTCCAAGTGATCAGTTATTTTCAGTTAGGAGGCCTCATTATATTTACCTAGGAGGTAGGATTTGAGCTGAGCCTGGAGGAAGTGGTAGGATTTTAGGAGCTAGAGAAAAGGCTACTGTCGCTGCTAGGTGGAGGGTAGAGTGTGGACAAAGGCCTGGATGTGTGGAAGGTCTGGTAGGGCTGGACGCAGTGTGCTAGAGACAAGGCTAAAGATAGCTCCTTGTAGAGTCTTGAGCACTCTGTTTCAGAGATGGGTCTTGGTGATGAAAGGCTATTGAAGGTTTCTGCAGAGAGGATTCAAGTCAGATCTGAGATTGTGAAAGGCAGCTGTTGATGTGTGCAAGATGGACTACAGAGGTCAGAGAGAAGCGCCAGACTGACAGTTGGGCCAGTGGTAGATATTCAGGCACCTTCTGAGGAGAGCTTGAAACAGTTCATTACGAGTGAAAAGGATAACATGCATTTGCATGAACTTTCAAAAGTTCAAGTGATATAATTTGGTAACTGGTTTACTCTGGGGGAAAAGAAGCTTGAAGAATTAAGACTGACAGATTTCTAGGTTGGGTGACCAGAAAAACAACACGCCAATAATTAAGCTTTGCACAGAGGAGAGGGATCAGTTTTGAGGCCTGAGTGAGGGACATATAATAGTGTGTTTAGTGATGTGTAATTGTATGGCTTTTACAGATACCCACATGGGTATATCTTTAAACAGTTAGAAATTCCAGTCCAGCAGATAAGAGGGAGAGATTTGGATCTGGGAGTCAAGCCTTCTAAGAAATCTTTGAGGTCTTGGGTGGGGAGGTCTTGGCTTAGAAGAGTAGAGTGAGAAGACCTGAGGACAGAGGGCTGACAAATGCCTCTCATTTAAGGAGTGAATGGAAGAGGCAATAGAAAGATTAGGGTCCCAGAAGAGAGTGTCTGCAGGGACAGGATGGATCAAAACTGGCAGATGCTATAACTAAGAAGAAGCTATTAAATAGGATAGGAAGTCTAATTCTTACCATTGTATTGTCTTTTTAATTTTTTTATTGTAGACATTTTCAAACTACACAAAGGTAGAGAGAAAAGTATAATGATCCACCATGTTCCCATTATCCAGTTTCAATTATTATAAATATTTTATCAGTCATCTTTCATCTCCCCACCTTTCTGGGGGAAGAGAAGGGAGACTAGAGTGCTCGAAAGTATTATCAGACTCGTGTCATTTCATCCATACTTTAGTTTGTAATATGTCATAAGG
Source organism: Rhinolophus sinicus (assembly GCF_057876585.1). Classification (NCBI taxonomy): domain Eukaryota; kingdom Metazoa; phylum Chordata; class Mammalia; order Chiroptera; family Rhinolophidae; genus Rhinolophus; species Rhinolophus sinicus. The sequence goes on from NC_142504.1 coordinate 30,750,490, forward strand.
ACAATTAGTTTTTACACAATTATAAGTCATTATCTCACCAAAGTTAAAAGAAATGTAATTCCTCTGTATCATCTAATAAAACTTCTTTTCATTTAAATAATTTCAAGTTCTTGAGAGCCACATCAGTGATGCTTTGTAATTCCATAGAGATTAGATCTCACTCTAAGGGCCCATTTGGGAAATGGATAGTTTCCTGAAGAAGATAATAAAATGCTGTCTGCAGAAAGGATGCTTCTACATGGTACACGATGGCTTTTGATGGGAGGCTATGTTTTATTTTGTGTATACACTTATCCTTTGGGAATAGCAACAGAAATGTTTTCAGATCATATGAATTAAAACATGCCCAATGGTACTGACCCGCATACCATCCAATTCCTAATTCGGGAACGTTGGTCCTCAATTGGAAAGTATGGCCCTCCCTGGAGACACTTTTGATTGTCACGGCCTTGGGGGAAAGAGGATATTGGCATCTAGTGGGAAGTTAGAGGGTAGGGTATGCGTGGGAGGGCCCCCATAACAAAGGCTCATTAACCTGCCCAAAATACCAATAGTGTCAAGACCGGGAAACCCAGTGTTAGAGGAACAGCATATTCCAAAGGAGAACCGCCATTTTCCAATCTGTTATATCACATGTTTGTGTATAGCAGGTTCCTATTAAAAATTTTCCTCTTTTCTCTGGAGAGAAGTAATGTCCCTATAGGTGGTTTCCCTTTGATCATTAGCATCATCTAAGCAGGGTTTGGCCAGATTTTTGAGCCTTCCAAACTTCGTTCTAGGTTTTATTTTCTTGGTGTCCTCGGACTCTAGCAAAGCATTGAAGTGATTTGGTGTCTTCCGGTAGGAGATTCAAGGTGGAATGCACTTTTCCAAGACATGTTTACTGGTCTGAGTGAAGTTCTCTCTTTAGAAGGAGACAATAGCTTGGGGGTGCTATTTAACAAGCAGGCAGTGCTTATTAAACCAAGATGTGATCTATATTTCTTCACCCTAATTTGAAATTGAGCCATTATTTGTCGTAACCGAGAAACAAATTATTTTACCTTCTTTATTTGTAGGAAATCCAGTTGGAGCATGCAAAGCAAGCCTTTGTGCAAAGGGACAGTGCCAGGACCGGAAAAGTCACAGCCATTGACTTCCGAGACATCATGGTCACCATCCGCCCCCATGTCTTGACACCTTTTGTAGAAGAATGTCTAGTAGCTGTAAGTTGTAACTTTTCCTTGAAGTTCGTTTATTCTGAAGTAATTTATTCTACCTGACCTGAGCTCAGTAAATAAGGGATTATAAGAACAATTCTTACATATTACGTACTTTTTTTCTCTTTTAAATACTAACATTTTCTTAATGTGATTGCATATATTACCAAACTTACAGAGTGTGTTTTGGCTAATTTTAGTGAGTAGGTTAATTTGTTATCTGGACAATATAGAATACCTTAAAGAAATGCATTAACTGATTTTAAAAAGAAAAACAAAGTTATAATTGTGTATTAATTTTGCTTTACATTTTGCAGGATGTGAAATGCTAATCTTTGCTTTTTATCTGTTCTCTGAGGTGATAAATTAAGAAAAAAAATCGTGTGCACAGATATATTTAAGAGGTCAGCAGAACAGAAACTTTAAACCTTCGATTTACTTGTTCATTCAACATATGTGATGAGGTGACAGTGGCACAGTGATGGGTGGAAGGAGCCCTGTTCTCCTGTGTCATGGAGCTTCCATCCTAGTGGATGTCCAGCCACTGCTGACCTCCTGGGCCCTGGTGTCCTGTAACATTCTGTGGTGGTGGTTCCAAGCCTTGGTCATGGAGCTTAAGAATCAACAGGAATAATTATAAAAAAATCCAGGTTCTAAGGTTTCTCCCAGGCCTACTGATGCACCATCTATAGGTGTTGAGGCCCTAGAATCTAGTTTCTAAAGCTTCCTAGATAATTCTGATGGTCGCTCAGATTTGGGAACCCTTATGCAATAGGAACTGTCCTTTTGTTCATCCCAGGGGGAAAACTTTCTGAGTGTTTTCACCATCATCTGGGTTTCCCACAATGCTTCCCATAGGCAGGAGCTTAGGCTAGCTTTTCATTTTTTCCTTTTTTTTTTCCCCCTGGTGCCTCTTTTTGGAAATGTGGCATTCTGACAAGGCCTTTTCCATTCTTTCCAATCTAGCTCCTTTTCTTGGCCCCCCTTCCCTACTCCATTCTAAACTCTCATGTCAGCTATTCTAAATGATTACTGAGTGAAGATTTATGTGGTTGTTACCTTATAAAGAACTGCTTTCCTAATAAAAATATTTTGCCTTGTTAGGGAAGGATAGAATTTGAAACCCCAAACTGAAGTTCCATTCATAATGGACATGCTGTCTAGTTCCCTTGTCCCCTATGAAGAAATATGGTTTCTTACAAATTTCTACTATCAGAATTCTGAACAGTCTTAACTCCCATCAAAGCATATGACATCTCATAATTTTACCATAATACGCTTGTTTGCTAGACATCCCACCAATGTAAAGTCTGTACTTAAATGATTATTTATTGCTAGTTATAAGTAACATGACAAATCATGATATTAATGTTAGATTGACTACTTTTCATAGTATGTTTGTGTTGGTATAATACAGTTTTGCATGTATAAGCACACACGTGTGTGTAATATAGTTTTGCATGTATAAGCCTTTAAAGATTGCTCATTAGATGAAATAAACAAACTTATAAAACATTTCCAATGGAAATTTGAACTCTGTAAATTACTACTGGTCCTGCTGTTATAACCCTACACATGTATTTATTTAGTTTTCTAGGATTGTATGTGGAGAGTACAAGTTCTGGTCATGATTAGTTGCAGTTATTTCTAAAAATCATTTATAGCTTTTTTTTTTTAATGTGAAAGAAAAATACTTATGGCTATTTCTTCTTAGTTATTCAGTCCTGATTACTTCCAAAACTAGCATTTGATATATGTACGTCTGAATCTTCTGCATTATATAAATTCTTTATTTTTATTTTCCCCTCTCCTATTTTCAACTTATTTGAGGCTGCTGGAGGTACTACGTCCCATCAAGTCAGTTTCTCCTATTTTAACGGATTTAATTCGCTCCTTAACAACATGGAACTCATTAGAAAGATCTACAGCACTTTGGCTGGCAACAAGAAAGATGTAGAGGTGACTAAGGGTGAGTGAGAATAAGTCTGAATTCTTCCCTGCAAGTGTCTTGGTGTATTGTTATTGGAGTGAAGACGGCAAACAAGAGGTTGTATTGTAGATTGTTGTATTCCATTGACACATACTAACTCTAGGTTATATGTGTGTTCTCCATCGTTTGATCAGACCAAAGCAAACAAAACACTCTGGTCAGTTTTAAATAAACCTGATAGTCCTTGAGTGAGGGAACCATGTAAAGTTTCTTAAAGGTTTTCAAATCTTGCCTCTAAAGTGGCCTTCAAACGTACATAAGGAATTCCATAAATTTATACTGGTGACAATGTAAGTTGATCTTCAATCTAGAAACAAGATATTAGCATTTTAATGTTTCTTTTTCTTTTTTTAAAAACAGAGAATTCCCTTAGAAATTTCACAACTTCATTCATATAACCTCCTGGGACCTATGCATATGAAGTTTTATATCTGCTTCCTAGTTTTCCCTGACCTGAAATTTGAATAACATCCCGAGTCATTTATTCAAAGCCTTCACATGACATCAAGCTTTTAAAGGCAATGTTAGAGAAACTCATCTGCACACTCTTTCCAGAAGAACTCTGAAAACTCTTACCCTATTTGGATTGACTTGAATTCTACAACTGATAATAATAAAATTTTGTAATGTCCACTCATTCCAGTGACTTGAGTTAATGCTACCATTTAGTGGCTATTTCTTTTTGAATCTTTCCCTTTTTAACTCTTTTTCCATACAGAGGAGTTTGTTCTGGCAGCTCAGAAATTTGGTCAGGTTACACCCATGGAAGTTGACATCTTGTTTCAGTTAGCAGATTTATATGAACCACGGGGGTAAGTTGGCCTTTTTCTTTTTTTTAATTAGCTTAATAAAAGGAGGTTACGAGGTGGGGGTAGGAGTACAGCAAACCTGGAAAAAGAAGCCAAATTAAAGATGACTCTGAAATATGGGGAACAAAAAAGGGAATGTTTTAAAATTCCATAATGTAAATTTTAATAAACTTGTATTTTGTTGTCTGTGCTTGTTTTGTTTTGTTTTCCTTCCAGACGTATGACCTTAGCAGACATTGAACGCATTGCTCCTCTGGAAGAGGGGACTCTTCCCTTCAAGTTGGCTGAGGCCCAAAGGCAGGTGGGCAGAAAAAGCAAACTTGCTTCCTGGTGTTTCTTTAGTAGGGCACCCCCAAGCCCCTTTTCACTTGCAGTCACCTTTCTGGCACTGGTATCTGACCTACCATGTTTCCATTTTGCCCCAAGAATCCAGACAATTTCAAAAGGCTGGAAAGAGAAGTGACTTAGAGATGTTCTGAGTAACAGATAGTTGGCATTTTTGCTTGTTTTTTTCCAAAGATGAGGTGATTTCCTGTACGCATTGAAAGGCTAATCCTCCAAAAATAGGCAGAAGAGCCTTTCTTCTTCCCGAAATGTCGGGTGAGAGATGTGGGGCCAGAGTCCTGTTTGGGTGTTGCTGTCCCAGGCAAGCGGCACGTTGCTAAATGAAAGCCGTCTTTGCTCCACAGAGAGGTACTTCGTCAGTGCAGTGCCTAACTGCCTTGCCTTCCGTTTTTCTGAATATCGAAATGAGATAATTTTGTTTAGTCTGGAGTCATAGTTTGAAGGCTTTTAGACCTATTTTCTCTGTGAAAGGATTCGTAAGTTATGTGGAAACAATTTGAGGAATGCTAAATTTTATTTTATGGTTAACAGAAACCAATCTCTTGCAGTTGTGGGAGTCAGAAACTTAAGACATGGGACCTCCTCAATTTAACTCTTGCTCGACTTTCTATAGATCAGGAGTAGAGACTCAAAGCCTTCATAGCATGGGTTGTCCTTACATGGTGTTTGTAAAATAAATCCACTCACAGACGAGCGTCGTTTTAGAAAAATACCTCCTTTAAGGCAAAGCCATCTCTGAAGCCTGTGAGACTTAACAGTTTTTGGCTTGGAGCTCTGGGTCTGTACAGAGACGCCAGTTTGACCACAATGGGTTGATGCGGGCAACATTTTTAGGACTGGCAGGCCTCAAGCCAGGACCCCCTCCTTTCAGCTCCTTCCCACCCGAATGCAGCGGCGAGTTTTGTGTGCAGCGTGTAACTCAAAGTGGTGGGTGTGTGCTCAGTAAATCCTAAACTAGGCACCTCTGGAAAACCAGCTGGCCGTTGTTAAAAGAGGAAGCCGATTTCCCCGAGTGCAGGAGAGAGAACTGTATAATCACGTGCAGAGGTGGAAGCTCTCCCTTCCCTTTGATTTCAAAACGCTGCTTACTAGTGTCTATGCTACAAGTTGTAGAAATTTTGAGATTAGGAAAACGCAGAAACTTTTTTTTTTTTTTTATGTTCTCTCCTGTTCTCCTTTTGCCAGAAGTATCCCACAATTTTTCCTTTATGCCCTCTGAAGCTTATGAGAGTTTGTGATGGGTGCTTTTTGATTACTGGCCATGAAAGGGTTAGAGGAGGTTGATGAGATTTACAGTGGGAAATGACTGACTGCTGCTTAGAGGTTTAGAGCAATTCACAATGGCCTTGCCTGGAATATTCTTTACTCTGTGAACCCCAGTGGGCCAGACAACTTTGAAAGACTCAAGCAACAGAGGTCATCCACCTGGTAGGCCCAGTGCTAACACTGATCCTTGACAGAAGAATGCAAGAACAGGAATCATTCTTATTTCATGAGCATGCTACATTTCTAGCTTCAGAAAAGTTAGATAAAAGTCTGGGGGTTCATGTATTTCATCTTTTAAATGAAGAATTAGTGATCGTGGTAGGTTGCCTCCATTATTTTCAAAGTATTTCCACTTGTTATTTTTATGCTAGAACCTTTCTAAGTACGGTATTCCATTTTTTTGGTCCTTTTTTTAAACGTATAGTTTGCATATAATATTATATTAGTGTCAGGTGTACAACATAGTGATTTGATATTTAGATATCATACAGTGAACTCCCCACACTGTGTCCGTCTCTGTGATTGACCATATTCCCCTTTATCTTTTCACCCATCCCTCCTCCCCCACCATGTTTGTTCTTTGTTTCTGTTAGTCTTTTGTTTTGTATGTTCATTTGTATTGTACATTTGTAGCCATATGAATAAAATAGTGCCTTACTTATGGATGCACCTGTCAAAATGAAATTACTATTGATATCTATCTATACAGGGATAGAGTTGGAAACACACTATGCAATTTGCAAAAGAAATGTTTTATATTCTTAAAGATGCATATTTCTATGTAAAGCTATTTTTTTTCTTTTTTTAAATTTTATTTATTTATTTATTTAAATTTATTGGGGTGACAATTGTTAGTAAAATTACATAGATTTCAGGTGTACAATTCTGTATTACATCATCTGTAAATCCCATTGTGTGTTCACCACCTAGAGTCAGTTCTCCTTCCATCACCATATATTTGATCCCCCTTACCCTCATCTCCCAGCCCCCACCCCCCTTACCTTATGGTAAAGCTATTTTAAGTGAAGTGACTGAAGGAGATTTCAACTTATCGTACTCTATTAGAATTGTGTTACGTTGGCAACAACTGAAATTCAGTGGGTTGATAGCTGGAGTTGGTAATTCTTTTCATTGTTCATCAATTTTAATTATCATGGTTTTTTTTTTGAAAAAAGAAAAAATTTACTATATGCCACCCTCATGTGACAACTCTATAGACAGAGAGGTGCAACCCCTCAGTGGCCTGAAATGCGAATTTAGAAAAGATGGACCAAAAAAAAAGAGGAAAAAGTAACAATAATATAACCACTTAGTTGTAGCCACAGTAAACATTTTGAATATCTCTTGGTGGTAGGGTAGCCAAAATGTTACTATTATTTTTATATGTATATATATACCCACAAATAATTTTCATAAAAAAATAACATATTGCAGTAGTCTTGAACATTGGTTTTTAAAGATTATGAAGTATTTCAGGTATTTAAAAAGGTAAAGAGAATCATATCATGAATACCTGTCTACCCACCATGGTTTTTTTAACCTATTTTCACTTATAATACCTTATGAGCATTTTTAAGAGCAAATATTCTTTTACTATATCATTTTTATGATGTACTATTTTGTTCTAAGGCTATAGCATTATATTTAACTGATCCTTTCTCATTAGACATTGAGGTTATTCTCAGAGTTTTTGCTCTTATAAAACAGTACCACTTTTTAACATTCTTATAGCTTGATCCATGTTTACATACACAATTATATTTTAGACTAACTTTTTCTAAGTAGAACTGCAGGGTCAGAGGTTATGTACATATTAAGGATTTGGGTGTATATTAACCAAGTTTCCCATCAGTTTATACACCAGGTTTGATTAAATACCAGGTTTGATTAAGTACCAGGTTTGAGAAGCTCTGTTTTTTATCAACTCTTGCCAGGCGAGGTATTGCCATTAAAAAAACAAACAAACAAAAACAAATCCAAAACCTACCAATTTGATTGATGCAGAATGGTGTCTCATTCCTATTTTTAAATTTATATCTCTTTGATCACTCGTAAGAATTCAACGTTGGAAAATAGGTTCATAACATTGTTTTTGAGACAAAATGGCTTTCATTGTGTTCAAATTTGATTTTAAACATTAATAACAATAATAACTTTTTCTTAATAAAAACTTACTGAATCTAACTCTACTTTCCTTGTTGGCATTTTAGTTGTATCACGAATTTAGAAACCGGTGGGTAATTTTTAAAAATAATACATGTTCATTTTTGTTCTGTCTCCTTTTTTTATCTCCTTTCTGTCCTCCAATTCCTGTGCGTGCAAAGAAGAAGGCCTCAGTTGATTCATCTAGACCAGTCCACCTACAAGTTGCAGAGTCAGCCTACAGATTTGGTCTGGGTTCTATTGCTGGAGGTAAGTCAAGGATGAGTGCAAATTTTTCATTTTTATTATTGTCTTGTTTTTTCTCTGATGTTCCATCTTGAAATATTAAAAAGGGCAGCGACTTCTCGAGTCTTTTCCTAAGCCAGTCACCTGTCCGTACCTGAGATGGGACAACAACAAAGGGAACTGCTTTTTCCATACCTGCCCATGATCACAGTCTTAGAAGTGGCTTTTTTCTCTTGTTTATCTGCAGATAAGCTTTCTACAGACAGGTTAACAATGAGGTTAGGCTCTAGTGACGTGCCCTTTTAAAACTGTCTATGGTGTCTTTTTTTTCAGGAGAGTAATGGAATTCCACAATTGTTTATTAAGAGTACAGAAAGTTAGTACAGTTTTAAAATCTGTACATGCAAAATTTGTTTCTTTCTCTTGTCAGTCTTCTCTTTGACTTAACCACCTCCCCCCTTTTCCATGACGGAACTTAAATCCTTCTGAAATGTTGGTATTATTTCATTGTAGCTGTGGGAGCCACTGCCGTGTATCCTATCGATCTTGTGAAAACTCGAATGCAGAACCAACGATCCACTGGCTCTTTTGTGGGAGAACTTATGTATAAAAACAGCTTTGACTGTTTTAAGAAAGTGCTACGCTACGAAGGCTTCTTTGGACTGTATAGAGGTTAGTGCCATGTGCTAAGTTCCTGTAAGGTGAAATAATAGTCAGAGGTTTGGTTTTTCCATCTGAATGGATTAAAGACACACTGCTTTAAAACAGAAATGCAGCAGATTCTCAATTATCCATGCTAATGGGAGTAGGCTGGAGGCATGCAGAGCATAGCTAATCAAAACAGCCCATAACCTGAAAGCCGTTTGTATTACTCTGTAGTACGTTTTATTTCTTAAAATCGTTGTTTATAAGCATCTTCAGTGAGTTTTTATCGTTCATAGAAAGAATCCCACAGACCCATTGGCATTGGCCTAAAGAGACATTACTTTATTTCCCAATCTCTCTGTGTGATTGTCCTCTACAAAGAGAAGAGAAGCGAGTGTGTTTGCATCAGCTAAAATACAGTATTGCAATGCAGGTTGAGCTGAGCCCCCTTGCCATTTGGCGACTGCAAAGCTGGTGGGGTCTTCCCTCCTTTCCCTTAACCAGTGCTTGCTCTAGAAGAAAATAGTATTTAGTGCTCAGCGGAGACAGATTTGAACTGCAGCCAGGTAAACCTGTACCTCTAGACCTCTTCTGCCATCTGCTGACTCATCTTCATCTTAAACACCCATGTTAAAAAAAAGGAAAAAACAGACCTTTCTTGAAATCTCTCACCTTAGAAACTAGGAGGTTTCAAACTCCAGAGAAGTTCCATTTTGCAGGTTCTATTGTGTAGTAGATAACCCCATCAAAGGCCTTTTGATCTTTTCCCTGCCCTGTTCCCTCACCCCTCGCCTCTTCTGACAATTGGGAAGGTCTTTGACCCCAGGTGATTGATGATGACCCTTACTGGGTCACTGCCTTCCATTTGAAATACTTTTACCTCCTGTGACAACCAACCTGGCAAATGAAATGTCTCCCAAGTAGTACAAGGTTAATGTCACAGTTCCTGCTTCTCGGTGATTCAGGTAAAGGCAACCACCTTACCTGTTCATCTGGGTTGTCTTCTGCAGAGAGGGCTTGCGCTTCATGTCGGACAGACGTCTGAGCCTGGGTGTTGCTTCACAAACTGCTTTTATGGGCTTTCTTTGGTGTTGCATTAAATGACAGGGGTGCTTTGAGAATAGTAAAAAATACCTTTTGTCCTGCTGAATATCTTTAATGTGTTTATGTTGACTGGGTTTGTTTTTAATTTTAAGTCCTTTCTCTTTCCTCTTGGACCACACCTGGCAGGTCTTGATTCTTGGTTGCATCTGGATTTCTTTCCTCAACCCGGCCTTTTGACCCTGTGGACAGAATAGCTTAAAGTGTACCTGAGTCCTGAGTGCTGAGCTAATATGGGCCATGCCACAAACCTCTCGCTGTTGAAGTTATTATATCTGGAGGTGGGAGTGACTGGTTGTAGCTCCTCAGGGAAGGGGGAGTGAGTGGCCTATTAGATAGAGATGGAGGCTCACTTTGAACACCAAAGAGGCAGCTCCTTACCCTTTCCCTGGTTTAGAAATCGCCATTTATCTAAGCTGTTTTGGGTGCCTGAACCCTAAGGGGTTCTCTGTCAGAGGATGATGGTAAGTAGACTGTGAATAGAAGATTAGTTCTGGGAGTCACCTATGTTCCTTTCTCCCTGATTTCTATCTTTTCTAGTAGATGATTTTAAAACAAAAGATTTACTGTAAAATTGTTTAGCTCTGTTCTATAATTTGGATCTTGAGAGCAAAGAGATGATTGGCAGCTCGAGTTTTAAAAACATGTTGTACTGTCTTTCTTCAAAAAATGACTTATTCCTAGCCTTGATTGGTTGGGGACCAATTCCCTTTAGTGCCTTGCACATAATCATAAATTAATAAGTGTATGTAACTATATATTTGTAAATGTTTATCATTAGGCAAAAGTGAGATCACTTGAAAATGGGAACCATCATTTCTAACAAAAAATTATAATAGAAACAAAAAGACCTGAAGTATTTCTGAGAATCAGTATTCTAACCTTTGATTATAAAGTCAAGATATAAAACACCCTATGTGTGATCCTTTGACTATAAATTTTGCATTAAATGTAATTTTTATTTAAAAATTTTATTGTTCCCAAGGAAAACTGTTCGATTTAAATTTTGAGAGTTTAGAATTGCTGTGGTAATGCTTCACCTAGCAATATTTGAGAGGGTGTCAGACTACATCTCTAATTTATAAACATGTTTTGAAATATTGAGCATATTTTTTCCTACTCTGGAATTTTGCTTAATATGTAATTTTCTGCATCAAGACATAGATAATTGCTAATACTTCCTGAAAAGTATAATTTAGGAATGTTGCATAAGTAAGGTCTCTTCCCTATTTTAAAATTATCTGTATGTGTATTTTGGGGGGGAAAAAAGTGGCAGTTGGTCTTGAAAGAAGGTGATTGCACCATGTATCCTTATTATAAAGTTAATAAGCCTCTCTCTCTCTCTCTTTCTCTCTCTTTCTCTCTCTCTCTCTCTCTCTCTCTCTCTCTCTCTCTCTCTCTCTCTCATTTTCCTTCTTCTAAAAAGAATACAGATCCCTTAAGGGAAGCTGTTTTGCAGAATTAAGTTCTCATGGAACTACTAGAATGAAGGTTCTTTTTAAAGAACTCTTTCATCACTCCAGCACAACTTGTTTTTCTGTTCCTTTTCTCTGGCAGTGGCCAGCGTCTGTACACGGTCCTGGAAGTTATCCATTCGTAATCTGGGCGCACATTAGAACCACTGCCCTCTAGGCCAAAGGAGATAGATAACCCAGCTGGGGTTGTTAGTGATGGTCTTCAGTAGACATCAAATCCCGTGCCGCAGGATGCCACATGTGATTTTAATACTGCGGTTGCTTAGGTCTTTATTCTTCATATTTCTGGGTTTCTTGGTCTCTGGGAGTCTCTTATTTAGGGGGAGGGTAAGGTTTGGTTGTTAGAAGAGATCCCCTTAGAAATCCTATGAGACCGACTCGGCAAACCTTCTCTGTAATGCAGACTATATTCTTTACAAGAAAGTGGTTGATTTTCCTAGGTTTTTGTATAATTTTCGAAAATCAGGTCTCCAGGCCAAGTCTATCTGTATTAAAGGAAATAACACCTGAGATAATCCAGATCTCTCTGAAGTTACTTGTAAAAGTCTTCCTCTGTTTCTTCCCCAGTCTTCAGATTGATTTAATGCAGTCAGGTGTTTAAAATCCTTAATGAATTACCTGACAGCTCATTTGGTTTGAATGAACCGCATGACCGAATGAGTCAGTTATTGGCCTGCTCTAGACTTGGCATATTAAAGAGAAACAATTGATTGGGTAATCATCCATAATTAAATGCTCTGAATGTTCCAGGAATAACTAATTTCTGTCTTTAAGCTTTGCTGCTCTCTCCTTCCTTAGATACTACAGGTAAACAGATGAGTAGCCTTAGAAATTGGAAAAATGTTTTGGGGAGGACCTTGGGGAGAAAGATGGATCCAAGAGAAATCAGGATCCATGAGAAATACTTCTAATACTTCTTAGCGGAAGGTTTTGGTTTTTATTTCTATTGGAGGGAGAAGCCATAAAATAATCTGCCAAAAAGAGAAATTAGATCATTTCATGAATTAAACTTAATTTTGAGCATTACTTTATCTTTGAGGTAATTGGCAAAAAACACAAAGTTTTATTTATAAGCCAATTGATTCAGGCTTATAAAGTTTTAAATATGTCAATTTCAGGTTGTCTGTGTGGTGTAAAAGCAGTCATCTTCCATCCTGGAATGTTCTCAAGGTGACATCTAGAGGATATTGTAGTGATATCTCAGGAAGTTATTGATACATTTGCATTCTAGAAGGAAGTTTTGTCCGACAGCTAGTTTAAGCTAAGTCTCTTCTTGTAGTTAATGGTTCTATAGAAGGGAGTATCCAAATTATATGATCCACAGTGAGATTCCTTCTTGCATAATTCTTGTGGATAAAAATAAATTTAAAAATTCCAGCACTGAAATAAAATGGAGTTTCTGCAACCCTCGTTGGCATAACTTAAGAAGGCATGCATCTTGGAACAAACAAGTGAATCCACAAACTTGACTGAATCATGGGTGTCCATCCATGTCCACTGAAGCTTCTAATGAGTGCAAAATGGGTTGGTTCACGTTTTGTATTCTTGGTCAATTTCTGCATATTTTCTTTGAGGTTATTAAGCTGTGAAAAGATCAAAAGGCAGATGTTTGGTTATAGGAGACCAAACAGAAATGAACAAAAGATTTGGGCAGACCATGAGCTGGGTAATCAAGTCTCCAGAAATCTTCTGTGAGCACAGGGCATTAAAGTAGGAGATAAAGTAACACTACCTTGAAATCGGGTGTGTAGGACAATTGTCAGACGCTTCAGAGGGCTGGATGAGAACAATGATGACCTTAGAAAATTGGGAAAGGTGACAGAAAGATGCAACTAGACGTAGCCTGGAGAAAAGAAGATTAATGAATGAATTAGTTCCCAAGATTGATGGTTTATAACTCGCTGCTGCTGTTGCTGAGACTGAAACGAGGGAACTAGATTAAACCTCAGCACCAAGGAAAGAGTTTAGGTAGAAGAGCAAGAAACCAGGACTCTGAAAGGTGCCGTACACCAGAGGGAAAAACTGAAGGAAAGGGTATGATCCTTCTTCCCAATCATTGTCACTTCTAGAAAGTCCCCCCCACCGCCCTAAATAGAGGAATAGCCGAAGGAACTAAATTTTTTCTAGACCATAATCAGTATCATTAATTTACACTTTACCACTCCGTCTCCCGAAAGCATCCTGAGCCATAGCTAAGATGACAGATGGTTCTTGACATTTTGAGTAAAGCATTTAACCCACATAAACAAGCATTTAAATCTTAGTATCTGCCATTGTGCCTCCCTCCCCCATTCTCCAGCTCCACGTACAGTCACCTTGGGGTGAAGAACTGGATTGAATGAGGGCTGTGAAAGGGGATAGTGTCGTTGGGAGGGTGGAAATGCCTCATGCCTCAGGGCAATATGAGTCAAAAGCGGACAGACAAATGGGAAAAGGAGGAGGGAGGAAAGAATGCCTGAACAAGTGAGGAGAGAAGGCCATGGAAATAGGAGCAGGAATAAAAGCTGTGAGGCAGGGCGCGCAGAGTGCTGATAGCTTCAGAATGAAGGTTAATCTGATGTTGAAAGCAAGGAGGGCTCTCTGGGAAGATGGGGGCAAGTGTAGTGCCCTCAATGGTGAGGTCAGGAGGGTAAGAATTTAACACTGGAGGAGTTGCCTCCGGGTTGAAACTAGAGAACCCAAAAAGTGCTGGATGTGGCTCGAGCTATAAGGATAGGGGTATCCTGTGCATTAATTTCCCTGACCAAACTACTGCTTGTCTCTGCCCTGAATGCCTGCTCCCCTATTTTAGGTGCTCTAAGTTACCTTTCTCAGGGCTGGGCTGGCTACTCCTGAGCTTGTTTTTGTCTGACGTAAAACAGAAATGCTGCCTTAGTTCCAGAGTTTCTTCTCTGGTGTCGCCTCTCACCATCTACGCTCCTGCTTGTCTTGTCCAGCGCAGTCTCTTGGGACACCCGCCACACTGTGGTTACACTGGTCGCTGGCCCGTCAGCCTGGCTGCTGACCCGCTGCTTTCCCTGAGCCTCGTGCCCAGTGGATTCTCTGACTCGCACTTGTTCACCAGGTCATAACCTACAGCTTGGCTCTGCCATGCGGTGCCTTTCGTGTTTTAAAGAGCCTGGTATTCGGGACCTGGAGGGAGAGAGGTGGAGGCATGATGTGGATGCCCACACATAGCCACCCTCCTTTTGTTATGTGAAAGAGCCAGTCAGTGCAGGGTGCCAGTCCAGCGTGAGCCCGGCCCACAGCGACGTTCTGGAACCGTCTTGGCTAGAAGAAGTGCCTCTGGATTAGAGAAGGAAGTTGAAACAGTAAGTCCACAGGAGTGAAGAGGAAAAAGCTGAGCAGTAGGGGATACAGAGTCCTGGTTTGAGGGTAGTGAGTTCACCTCTGTGGGCCTCTGCATAGTCCCCAAATAGTTAGTGACTTGGGAAAAGCTGCTCAGCCTCTCTAGATTCCAGTTCCCAGAAAGGAAGAGGTGGATAGTGATGATGGTGATGTTGATGAAGGAAGACAAAAATAAACGACAACAACAAAGCACTCTGTGGTACTTACTATGAGCTTGGCACTGTTCTGAGGGCTTCATGTAAATTCCTTTCATCTTCAAGCTACCCTGTGGAGGTGGTTCTGTGTTTATCCCCATTTTACAGATGTGAACACTAAGGTACAAAGTGTAGTATAACTTGCCCACAATTGCACAGCTAATAAATAACAGAGTCAAAATTCAAACTTAGCAGCCTGACTCCAGACTCCATGCTTTTTACCACCTGGCTCTTCTGCCGCTCAGCAGAAATTACACTGTAAAGAATTGCTTAGCATCAGAGGTTGAGAAATGTTTAATTTCTTAATGAAAACATTTCATGTTAGCTTAAAAACATAGGTGAAGGTGTGTTGTTATGTCTGTGCTACTTTCTTATCGTTGCCCACAGTAAGTGGGGCCAGTAGACACCGTCAGATGAGAGGTGCCCTCACTGCTTGGGGACAGCTCTTCTAAGGACGGGCCTAATGCCATAGGAGCAGCAGCATTATACACGTGCCCCTCGACTTGTGATGGCATTAACAGTCCAATAAACCCATCATCGTAAATTGAAAATACCAGTAAGTCGAAAATGCATTTAATGCACCTAAGCAACGGAACCTCAGAGCTTTGCCTAGTCAGTTTCTGCTGAGTGCTTGTCATTTTCACACCATAGTAAAGTCAAACCATCATAAAGTCGGGGACCATCTGTACTCTTTACCTGCTTCTGGACTGTGAACGTTACTCAGGCTGTGTTGCCTCTTGTAAGCAAGAAGAGAATAGAGGATGTACCTTGAACAGATAGTTAGAAAGAAACATCACATTTTCTAATACATCAGATAGGTTGTGAACAGTGTCTGGCTCTTTGTATCCATTTACTCATAATTATCACAATATAAATCAATGAGGCATAATTAGCATCCTTGGTTTACCTGTGAGGAACGTAGAGTTCAAAGAATAACATCCCACCATCATTCAGCATGAAGGAGGTACAGACCTAGGATTCCAGCCCAGGTCTGGCTACCTCCAGAACCTGTGCTCCAAACCATTTATTTTGTTGCCAAGCCATTGAAAAGGAATAGTTTTAATTAGGCCAGCTTTGTTAATGAGTTTCTTTCAAAGCATTTCCCTACTCTGAGATTCTAGAATACATTTCTAATAAGTTTTTAAGTAAAGAATAACATAGCCCTCGGATCCAGCACACTGCTCCTTTTGGGGGGCTATCTGACGCTGAGTTGGAGGTTCCCGATGAGGGCTTAGTCCCCATACTTCTAGCTCAGTTCTCATTGGGCTGCACAAGGGACTGGAATCAAAGGGGATAGTGTGATTTATATCTCAAACCCATGAAATTTGAAGACAAAATACTATATTAATATTGTACCCTGTAAATCTTTTCTCGCATTAGCAGCCTTCTGGTAAAGTTTGCCAAGGAAGCATTGCCATATGTGCTGATGGAGCTGAACTAAAATGAGAAGATTAGAAAACTAACCACACTAATAAATTTCATATGGGGCAGTTGGAAAATAGACTGCTGTTTTGACAAGTTAGAAACAACACTCGCATCCATTCTCTGTTTCTAATGGTTAAAATGAATTTCCAGAATCCAACAGAAACATCTTATATTAGAAGCCTAATTTTTCTTCTTAGTTACCCAGATGTCAAACATATATGTGCTTTAGACTTCAGTGTGATGGTGTTGAAGTGCCTTAACAAGACTGGCTGTTACAGGCTTTACTAAGCCACGCCCCCCCCCCCCCCCCCCCAAGTCAAGGAACCAGGAGGGTTGTTGAAATTCCCACCTCTGTGACTTTTCATTGTCCTACAGATCATGACCTCTCCCCAAGGCCATATACCCAGGATAAAGGGTGTCCAGGCCCACATCTGTGGTGGCACTCAGATTGTCACCCATAGCAGCCTTTGTTTCCCTACTGAGCCAGGGTAGTCACCACAAGAATGGTACTTACCCTGTTACCCCCTGAGTACCAATATCTGGCCCAGGTCATAGGAATGGATATGTACTTTGGTTTTATTCTTATCAAGGTGAAGTTATTCAATTAACATGGTAAAGGGGCGGCTGGATGGCTCAGTTGGTTAGAGCTCGAGCTCGGAACAACAGGGTTGCCAGTTTGATTCCCACAGGGGATGGTGGGCTGCGCCCCCTGCAACTAAAGATTGAAAATGGCGACTGGACTTTGAGCTGAGCTGTGCCCTCCACAAATAGATTGAAGGATAACGACTTGGAGCTGATGGGCCCTGGAGAAACACACTGTCCCCCAATATTCCCCAATTTAAAAAAAATTTAATATAATGAAACTTGGGGCCTCTGATTATATTACTTTTAACCTCCTAATTACTCTGCCAGCCGTGAGTCTCTACCTTTACCATCTTTTATCTGCCTCTAGAACATTTTACTTTTAAATTTTACACTTTAAAAGCCACCCACCCCATGCATCTACAGAATTCCGTCCAAGCTCTTTAGTGTGGCCTGGGAGAGAAATAGTGCAGTGTACCAGATAAGAGCACCCCGAGAGCCAGACCACCTGGGTGGAACCCCACCCCAACCCCATCTGACAGCTGAGTAATCTTGGGCAGGTTCCTTGAGGTCTGCCTCAGTTTCTTCATCTGTTGATGGGGACAAAAATAACATGCACTGATTTATTGGTGTTGATTTATTGTTGTGTGGATTAAATGTTTTGATCCACATGAAGCACAGAGAGTAGTGCTTGGTGTATAGTAAGTGCCCCCAAAGACTGGATGTTGGCATTATCAGTACTGTTAATTATTTCAAAGTCTGATCTAACCCTAGCCTCCAGTAATCTTGCCCCGGCCCTAAATGTGCCATGATCTTGAGATTTTTGGTGCCGTTGCGCACGCTATTCCCTCTGCCCAGACCACCTTACCCTCCATTCTAAGTCCTGTGTCTTATCCCCTCTGAGTCTCTGCATATTCTTAAGGATCCAGGTCAAGTATCTCCTCTTCTTCTTCTTTGCTGCTTTTCTCCTTCTTGCAGGTAGAACAAGTGGTTCCTTCCACTGTGTTCCCATAGTACTTTGAGGTCCCTGCACTATGTTACTCACCACTCTGTGTGTAGGTGGCTTGTTCCCTGTCTCAGGCACACAGAGACACTTAGGGTTTCCTTTTGTTCTAAACTGAGACTATCTCCAGGGGACGGTGCAGATCTTACTGTGTTCATCCCAGTTCTTTCCACTTCCAGGCACAAAAAGGCATCTGTTAAGTGTTTGCTGAACAAATAAATATTTGCTGTCCTATGGTTAGTCTTAAATATACGGTTTTCCCTTTTGTTTTTTTGCTGTTCACAGTGCATTAGTACATTTATAGTGAGAAAGACAAATCTCAGTAGCTTAAAAGGCTGGCTGAAGTGATTATATCCACCGCTGTAGTCATTTGGCTCTGTGGGCAGTTTTTTATTAGTCTTTTAAAAAGACTGTCACAGGGTAGTTATAGAGACAAGAGATCATTTAAATCACAGTGCTTTCAACCCATCCATGGTTTGGGTATACAATTTAGTGATGAGAAAAATACATCTAGCAAGTAAATATTTAAACATTTTGGCACTTGACCTGAATGCAGAGAGAAAAATGGAAATTGTGAATGTTAAGATGTCGTTTAATCCATGCATTTTACTAGTAGAAATTAATGCTGCACTTTCATAAAGTAATAATAAAGCCTTTCTTGTCATATTGTAGATATCACATTATCTCATGTGGTACAAGTAAAAGATTAATAAGTGAGTGTAGTTTAGGCGGAGAGAGCGCTTACTTTGAATTAGAGCACGTGCTTTGCCCGGGTGATTTCATAGTCACGTTTTCTGTGCTGCTTTGGTTTGTTCAGATTATAAAGAACATAGTCCTACTCAAGTTAGCAGAAGCACAGGGGAACTTTTGGTAAGCGTTCACGTGCACAAGAAAGAAGGTAGAGATCTCATAGGGACCCCAAGGCAGAAGGTTCATTGGAACTTGGCCTCTGGGCCCAGAAGATGGTCAAGGTCGGCTCTTCCACCTGTTCACCTTTCATGGGCTGTGTGCCCTCTCCCTGTGGGGTCTCCACTCCATTTGCTCCACATTCTCTTCTCTCCGCCAACCCACTTCCTTTTCATATTCATGGTTTCTCCTTCCTCAGGGCATTAGTGCACACATGGCTTCAACTGGCTGCTTTCCCCACTCCACATGGCATCGTCTCAGTTTATGCCTCTGTGTTAAATTGATTTATCAACTAAGGACTCTGTCATGCTCCTGGGAGAAGGATCTGGCTAGCTCCCCTTTCGGTACTAGGTCATAGGGCCCAGGTTGCTGAACTCATTGGCTGTGTGTCTTTTAGGTGTCTTCCCCTCGTCCAGTTAGCTGTGGCCCTGGGGATGAAGCAGGCTCAAAATATGGCTGCCTAGAGAAGACGTTGCAAACTCAAATGTTTATGGGATCCAGGCAGGTTATGTATGAGTGCGAGAGGCAGATACCTGTTTGCGTATTAGGCACAGGACAGAAGTGAGTGTTCTCTAAAAGCATAGGTTCTTCAGTATGAGGCCTTAGGTTTGAATCCCAGTCTCGCCATTTGTCATCTGGATAATTTAGTCCAAATTACTTAATCTCTGTATGCCTCAGTTTCCTCTCTGTAGGGTGGTTATGAGGATTAAATGAGCTGGTAAAGTCCTTAAAATGGTGCCTGATACATAATAAATAATGTTAGCTGTTTTTTAAGAAAATTTGCATTAGTATTAGCATGCTCACCATCATTTAGTTCCACAACAAAATGACCTTTCTCTCCTTTATCTTAAAACATGAAACTGTCTTGTTCTGCTTAGTTTCCCTCTTTTTGTAGAGCCATGGGTACAAAGAAACATTCCTCTATTGTGAGGTTATCAACAGAGCCAGAAAAATGATGAATGACGGCTGGCACTTGTCTTCATTGTTTTGTCAGCATTAGGGCATGGTGGGGAGCTTGGTGGATGGATGCTTGGGTCCTGTCTAAAGGGCGGAGCATCCAACTGGAGCAGATTGCTGTGATGTGAGAAAGAGGCCCAGAGCTGTCCCATTGCTTGATCTGTCTGTCTGTCTGTCTTTACAATAAGCTCAAACTGTGTGTGAAACCTTATGCTACTTACTTAAACACCTGTAGGCTGATACATACCGTCCCAGAGCTAGTGACTTTGGGCCGCAGGCTGCTGCTTCAGGAGGATGGTGTGGGCAGGGCTGGTTTCTCAGAAGACGCTGCCAGTGGACCTTCTGCTATAGATGAATGAGAAAATTGTACGTATGCAGGATAACACCGTGAAGCCCTTCTCAAGGGCAGCAGTATGCCACAGAGAACAATATATTCTGATTATATGTATGCAATATATTCTCAGGGTTAGCTTACTGTGTGTTTCCAAGAAAAAGCACCTGTCTTTGATTTTATTCTCTTAAAACAAATGGAAACGATAACATTTTTTTTTGTTCAGATATGTAGGTCCACTTCTGTTGTAACTGCCTTTCCAGTCAAAGGCCACACCTCCCCCTTGTGCTCTGATTCTTACTAATTCCCACTCATCCCACCATGTGCAAAACAGAGCTTCTCACTTTCCGCCCCAAACCCGTTACTCTCCACAGGTGTCCTCCTCTCTACCCAGGTGTTCCTACTCCGCTTTCTTTGTCCTATCTGTTCGCTGTCCTGGAATGCAGATTTCCCCAATGGTTACTTCTTCAAAAAGGCCTTTCCCCTCCCTCCTTCCATCTGACACCGGACAGAGGGAGAATCTTGTTTCTCTTGTGCTTGTCACCAAGTTATAGTGGTTACATGAATGAATGGCCAAACTATGGACATTTGGGGGCAGAGAGGATGAGAAAAGTGTTAGCAAAAAATAATATATTCACTAAAGTATACTTATTTAAGAGGCAGGAAGGAAAAGAGCAAACTTGCCAATGGAATCATGAGATTTCCTATTATCACTAATACTGTTGATTTTCCCAAGGTGAGAACAATCCATGATGTGAGAGGGAATTTACTTGGGCCTGCTATGGCTGTTAGACATTAGTGCTTAAACATTCCATTTTGAATATTCTCATTAAAGGTAATAGCATAAAATTGCAGCAAGGATTACCCCGGTTTTTAGATGGAGCTGTGCATTTGTTTAGTTGATGCTAATTTATTTAATATACTTCTACTTTTCCTTGTTTTTTTAGGTCTTTTGCCACAGTTATTGGGAGTTGCCCCAGAGAAGGCTATAAAACTTACAGTAAGTCTTTTGAGTTGATGCTTCTTGTTAAAGGAGTTTGCACATACTCAAGAATCTAGTAGATATTCTTACGTGAAACAGCAGATTTGTGTTCCCTCAGAGGTGCTAACTGATTTGAACACAGGACACCCACCCCACACTGCTTTCATTTTCCCTCCATTTAACACTGAACACCCAAAAATGAGATAATAAATTTGAACAAGATTTTTGGTGATTGCCACAGCCCCCACCATCACCACCATCGTCATCACCATCATCATCACAATCATTGTTGTAGTGGGGGCAGCAGCAGCTAAATTTCCTTCAATACCTCCCATGTTAGGTCTTTTACATGTCTTATCTATTATTCTTTTAATCTCCAGTAAAGTCTGACCCACAGTCTACATATAAGGAAAGTGAGGTTTAAGTATTTACCTATGTTCACACCATTTATGAGTGGGAAAACTGGAATTCAGAGTCAGATTTTTCTGACTCCAAAGCATGCCTTCATTGAATTACACATGCTGTCTGCAGAATCCATGCTTAGGGCATATTCCCTACGCATTTGCCAAAGCCGTATGTTGAGGGATCTGAGCTTTAGTTGCAGCTGATACGTCAGGCTGTTTCTCCAGTGCCTGGCTCCCACCTGGCAGATGGTAGGTGCTCAGTCAGTGTGTGTGGAATGGAGGGACATCGCATTCACATCCCCAAGGACATGCAGCCCAGAAAGCTAAGCTCTCCTTTTAGATTGAGCTGTGTAGTCTTGGTACCTGGTTTTCTTCTTTTACCATCTTATTATATGACCTTGGGACAGCTAATCTTTTCTGGCTTGTATCTTCCAAACACATATGATTGATCCTCAAAATTGCTTGTCGTACATAAGCATTTTAAGAATATTATACTTAATTAATTAATTAATGCTATTGATGTTCTTTGAGAATCCTTGAGAAGATTTTTAGATGCTGAATTTTGACTAAGTTGAAAAATACGCTCAGCCAAATTTATCTCAATGATGCGTGTTATTTTAGATTAAATCTTGTTAGAAGACTTGAAAGTTATTTTTAATCAAACCCTATAAGATAGTTGTTAAGTGATAAAGTGTATGTTTTCATTTTGTCTCTATTTTCAACATGACTCTCTTTTTATACTGTTACAATTGCAGGACATATTTGAATTTTAGGCTTGTAAGCCATCTTTTAATTTTTTCACCCTGAAATATCAGGAATGTATATCTATATAATATATACCAGGGGTGCCAAAAAATGTATACAAGTGGACACTTTGGTCAACGTTGCTTAAGCAGTAGTTTGCTGTAATCAGAAGTGTCTAGATGCTGATGGTAACCACTTTGAGCACCTCTTGTAATTGCAGAAGTCAAACGTGATTTGTATTCATCTCTTGTTATCTGTATGTATTGAGTACCACAATTTTAATAGGTTTTTCCTTTCTTAAAATATGTATACATTTTTTTGGCACCTTCTCTACTTGTAACCTTTTAAAAACTATACATGTGCTATACATGTATTGTTGTAGTGGGGGCAGCAGCACTTCTCAAACAAACTCTTTTAAGATCTTTAATTTATTTAGTTTGTGATTACTCTAATAAACTGACAGAAAAAACTAACATTTACAGACATATATTTATATGTGTTTAATGACTTTCTTTATATTTTTCATCAGCTTCTATAAATATTTTTCTTCAAGGTGAATGATTTTGTGAGGGATAAATGTATGCGCAAAGATGGTTCGGTCCCACTTGCAGCAGAAATTCTTGCTGGAGGCTGTGTAAGTACCTTTTGCAGATCTTTTCGTTGACAAGACTTATTTCACAGACATATCACCACTGTGGTAAACAAGTGTGGACTAAGGCTTCTGTTCAACCACAGATCCTGTGCAAGGGCAGCGTCTACTAGGGCACCTCGGCTTTTCCTAGACAGGAGAACCATTCCTGAGGTGGAAGGGTAAATGTTTCTTTTCTTACTGCCTGTTCAGACATGCCTGTTCAACGTCCTTGCCTGCATTTCATTCTGCAATAGATGTCATTTGTGGCAGAAGCATTTGGCCTTTGAAAAATCTTTGCTAACTTTTTCTAAAGTTAATTTTTAGTACCCTCTTTCTTCATGGCACCCGCTGCTGGGTCAGGCACTAAAATTTGTAGTTTGAAGTCAGCAGCCATAGCTCTGCTTTGCTTTACCTCCCAAGTGCCAGCAGCACCTCAAGCTTCCCAGTGCTTCTGGAAAAAGGATGCTGGGAAATAACTGGCTGAGTGCGCTCTGCATTGTCAAAACGCTTGGAATGAATATTTCTTTATATGGATAACAACCTGCATCTTGTTCTTAAGCTCAGCAAAACATGTCTTGTTTTATCTCATGTACAGGTTTGTTCATGTGAATGTAAACACTTTTTAAGTAAATTAAACTCATACAAAGAATGGTGCTTCAAGATAAGGTTGGTTAAATAAACGGGCTTTGATCACTAGGGCAATACAATATTGGTATATGTTCCATCTACACCTATGTTTCTTTTCTTATAAGAGATGAGGTCACTTTTTTTAATTAGCTTGTTCTGTTCAGGCAATGGTATTCATAAAATAATCTTTCCTTGAAATTCATTGAGTTTAGAAGCTGGGCAAATACCTGGAAATATTAAACCTTTGTTTGGAAAGGGCGTATTGTCCTGTCTAACGATGAATGGGGGTTCCTTGAATTTAGCAGGAGCTAAGTCTTAGCTCCTGGTGATTCTTAAGAGGTGGACGGAATTGGGCTACTGCCTGCCTGTCTTTCTGTTTGATCACTGACCTGTCGTAGACGGCCAGGTAGGATCCCCTTGTCCTGTAACTTTAGGAGCATTCAGGATGAAAAGGGGAGGCTTTAATGTCCTAAATAAAAAGGACACACAGTAATAATCAAAAAGAACATTAGGAGTTGCAAAAACTGCTCTTCATTTTAAAAAAGCTACAGTTTCCATTTGAGAAACTAGATTTCTTATTTTAAACAGGCACACCCATAGACTGCATTTAGCTTGTCCTGCAGGGTATTCCAAGAGGCCCAAGGTATCAGGGCATTTCAGTAGGTCAGGTGGGTTTGTGTTTTTTTTTTAAAAGATGGGTTTTAAACTTACTGAAAAGGCATGATTATCTATCTGTGTAAGAATTTAAAATGTGAAATTAATTATGTGATACTGTTCAAGATTCTGGCATTAATCTTGAGGTTTATTTTCTTTTTAATGCAAGCATTTTGCCTGCACGTGGGTCTGGGTGCCAAGGAGATCAGTCGTGGCATGTATCATCTACTGTAGGTGGTCTTGTTTTCTCATCTGTGGTTGCCCATTTCAAACACAAAGCCCAGACTGGCATCAGAAGTGGTGCCTAGTTATTGTAAAGAGGTGCAGCCCTTTTTCAAAACTGATCTAAACACAGGCTTAAAATTGGAGCCACTTGGGCTTTACAGCTACTTAAAATATCTGTGAAATGAGGTTTGCCATCCTTCATCTCAAAGGCTGGTAGACAGTGGTCCTCAGTGTTTCAAGTCTCCTGTTTTGCCTTTTTTTTTTTTTTTTCTTTTACAGTCATGGCTTTAAGAAGTAAGAGTTTATTTTTCAGGTAAGCAATCCTGTAGGTAGCCAACAATCCAGGCCCCTTTAGATCTCTGAGTGGTGGGGTGGATGTGTCCATTTTCATTGTATTTTTTTTAATAGCAGCAGCATCTCTCTTTGCAGGCTTTGACAGAGTTTTCCCCATCACCTGAGCCAGTCACACACCTTAGAAAGTCGTTCTGAGTTCCACAGCCTTGTCTGTCCAATTGGGAATACAAAGGGTTTTGAAAAGTTGTGTCACATGAGTAGTTCCCCTTCTTAGTTCACCCAAGCATTTCCAGGCTTTGACTTTTAAGTCCCTGGGGAGCTCACCTTGCTTCATTATTACTGAGAATTAGTACACATGGCTGACTTTTGCACTTGTAATCAAAGGTGCTCATTTCTTTGAAGAAGGCTTTTTCTGTTTTGTAATCTGTTTTCTACAAAAACGGAAAATATGCGGGAAGGTCTTTGTCTCATAACCTTCATAGCACTTAGCTAAACTAATAGTCTGTTTTATTTTATACTTTTTTAGAAAAACAACAAAAATATTTGGTGGAAGATTTTGGAGGAAAAAGGGAATAAAATTAATCCCACTCATTAATTTATTTTTATATAAAAATTCTGTAACTGAAGAGATTAAAAAATACTCTTCTGTTTCATTGACACATGTGCAAGGGTAAATCTAACTATTTTTCAACTCATTTCTTGCACATTTGGTTTTAGTTCAGAGCCCGGTGAAAAATTCAGTTTCAGTTTTCTGAGCATTTTTGTCGATTCACACTTAACAGTAGTGATGTATTTAGCACAGTTCAAGACTAAACTAGATGCCGAGACTGGGGGCTACACATTCTAAGTCTGAAAGGTTCTTGTGTGTGTGTTTTTTCCATAAGTTGGTTTTCCACTTTGTAATTAGGCTAGAAGTTGTAGGAGGTGTTGACAGGGGTCTGGACCCTCAGGTGTCTCTGCACAAAATATATATACCTTCTGTTTCGTTCTATCCTTCCCCTTCTTGGGTCAGGAGCTCAGCCCCTGTAGATGTGATTGGCGATCACTGTCAGTGACAGCAGAGGCTTTCAGTAAATGGGGCAGAGGAGAGAGGGCCTGTCACCACTACTCGTTTCCAAGTAGGTTCCCAGTGACTTTAAAAACTGACATATTGTCTCTGAGTATATCATTGTTCTTGCTGTGTTGCTGTTACCTTAAGAAAAACATAACGTGTAATGAATGCCACGTGGTCTACAGGTTGCAGACCCTAGTTCAACAAAATAAGTGTGTATTGACTGTCTTCTACGCATCTAGTGGAATAGAGGGTTGAAATCCTGAGGGGCTGGGATCCTTCGTTTGTGATCCTTTGATCTTAAGGTCATCAGATAAGACAATACAAATGGTGCCATGACTGGCTTCAAGGAAGATAGAAATATGATGATCAATTTATTTGGCATGAAAATCTACATTGAAAAGAAATGAAATAATATTCACCAGAAAAAAAGTATGAACCTCTGTCTTATAAAGCTCATATTATTAAAAAGTACTTACGTACCTATAAAAAATAATAGTATTTTGTAATAATTTTTGGAAAGATAAGTGAACATTCTTTTTGAACAATGGTCCTTTGATAATAGGCCCACTGTATTTTTCCATTGATACATATATGCACATTTGTGTGTGTATATATGTATAAATATATCTAATTCTTATTGGAGTTTATATTCATTTTAAGTGGGAAAAATAATTGATATGCTCATGTCACTGCTGAAAGGGATTGGTGAGAATATCACCATTGGAAAAAACATAACATGAAGAACAGTCTTACTTGCTCTCCCCTGAAAGTAAGTGTGACCCTAATATTGTCACCTATATATCCATTATTATGGTAATTGCCATATGCATGATATTTTTATGCCTGTTTGTATAGCCATGTATCAGATACCATTGTTAAGCCAAGTTTGTGTTACTCATCTTTTTTTGCATCACATTCAGTTGCACTTAATTTTCATGATTTTGAAGAACAAAAGGATACAAATACCCATGTACCTAACAGGTACCTTATGATGTCAAACTTGACAAATGCAGGTGGAGGCCTTCACGTACCTGTCCCAATAGCCTTTAGCTCTCTCATCTCCCAAGAGATAACCCTATCCTGAAATTGGTGTTTTTCATTTCCATGCATGTCTTTATACTTTTCATTACATCTGAGTATATCCCTAAGCACTATAAATGTTTGCTTTTGGATGCTTCAGTCTGACCCAGTGCCAGAGGAACAACTCAGAGCACTCCCACGTTGCATTTTTTCCCATCAGTGCAACTCACATGCTTCACTTGTCAGAATAGTAAATGGGAATATTATTTTCAAAGTCTATAATGTGGCATACCGTGAGTATGTCTGTTATAGAAGTGTGGATTTATAGGATTTTATGTAAATATAGTTGGAACTGTGTATTTATTTAACCAAGGTTTTTGTAACTTTGTGGTTTCTTTCCTAGACTAAAGTCATTTCTTCAGCCTGTTCATTTAAACTCATGCCCAATACCGAGTAAATTTAAAATTGTAACCCTCCCCACTGCCAACACACGTACTCCCTATCTGGCTTACTGTCCATCCTCTTCCCCTCTTTCCTAATGGCAGTGATTTCAGTGTTCTTCCATCATTGCGGAGAGGTGTTTTGGTTATCTATTGCGACATAAAATCATCCTAAAATTTAGTGGCTTCAAACAGCAGTTTATTATCTCACGTATCTGTGGACTGACGGATTCAGCTGGACATTTCTCACTTGTGATCTTCCCGTGGTTATAAGCAGACAGCAGCCAGGGCTGGAGTCATCTGAAGGCTGGACTGGGATGGATGTCCAAGAGGGCTCCCATTTGTGGCTGGCAGGGATGCTCACTTTTGACTTAGAGCCCCTGGAGCTGTTGTCCACACACCTGCTGTAGCTTCTCTGTGTCCCTGGGGCTTTTCAAGCCTTGGCAGCTTAATTCTAAGAGGGAGCTTACCCAAAGCAGATATTCTAAGACTCCTGGGTAGAAGCTGCAAGATTTCTTATGATTTAATTGTGAATGTGACTTCTGCTGGATTCTGTTGGTCAAATAAACCACTCACACCAGCCCAGATTCAAGAGGAGAGAAATTAGACCCTACCTCTCAATGAGAATAAGAGCAAAGAAACTGCCACCGGCAGGTCCATAAGCAATGTGGCAGGACAGGGACGACCTTCTTGCCCTCTGCTTCATAGTTAATCCCATGTCTTCTTTGAGGATCTGTTGCAGATTCTGAACCCATTCCTACTCCAGATCGCTCTTGGCTGCAGGAGGCAGAAATTCACTAAAGTAGCAAAACGTAAGTGTAGGTTTACCCTGAACGTGTGCATAAAATGAAAACAAAGGCTCTTGAGAATTGAGGCAGCTCTGGGAACTGGTTGCTTTCTCTGTTTTCTCCTCTGGTCTCTCTCACAGTGACTTTGCATCTCTCTGCGTGTGTGTTGTTTTTTTAAGACTTTATTTTTTTGCAACAATTTTAAGTTCCAAATATTGAGAGAAAAATACAGAGGTTTCCCACATACTCCTGCCCCTATACATGTATAAACTCCCCGATTATCAACATTCCCCCTTCAGAGTGGTTCATTTGTTGTAATTGATGAGCCTACATTGATACATCACAGTCACTCAAAGTCCATAGATTACCTTAGGGTACATTCATAGTGTCATACATTCCATGGGTTTGGACACATGTGTCATGACATAAATCTGTCATAAAATACAGAGTATTTTCACTGCCCTATCAATCTTCTATGTTTGCCTATTCATCTCTCCCTCCCTCCCCCACCCCTGGCAACCATTCATCTTTTTACTGTCTCCATTGTTTTGCCTTTCCCAGAATATTCTGTAGTTGGAATCATATAATATAAAGCCTTTCCAGGTTTGTTTCTTTCACTTAGTAATATGCATTTAAGATTCTTCTCTGTTTTTTCAAGACTAGATAGTTCATTTCTTTTTAGCATTCAATAATATTCCTTTGTCGGGAGGTACCAGTTTATTTATCCATTCACCTGAAGAACATCTTGGTTTCTTCCAGGTTTGGGCTATGATAAATAAAGCTGCTGGTTTTTGTTGAAAACAAACGTTTTCATCTCCTTTTGGTAAATACCGAAGAGTGCAACTGTTGAATCTTATGGTAAGAGTATGTTTAGGTTTGTAAGAAACCTGCGAACTGTTTTCCAAAGCGGTAATACCATTTTGCATTCCCACTGGCAATACGTGAGATTTCCTGCTGCTCCACATCGTTGCCAGCATTTGGTGTTGTCAGTGTTCTGTGCATATTTTTACTTCGAAGATCTACTTCTTTTCCTCATGGTGTTGACTTCTTCAAGAATTCCCTTCACGTTGTTGCTGATCATCTGACCTTCACATAGTATGACCTTCAGCCTTTTTTCATTGTCTGCCCTCGCTAATTCAAGTTTCACAGGTTTTTTTTGTGTGTGTGTGTTTTTTTTTTTTTTTTATCATTTTATTTAATTATTGAAAGAGTAAATTTGGCAAGCCTCATCTTTGTATGCCAGGCCATAGAGCAGCCTTGAGTCATGACCCCACGTAAATATTAATAACTTCGCTTAACAAATCCATTTGTTTGAACTGTCTATAAATGTGTTCCTACTCTTCTAATACTATTTTGGTTTTAGCTTGAATTCTGTTAAGTATCCCCTGAATAGTAGTGTATGTATTTTGGTCATAAAATATACACAAAGCCATATTCCTCATGATTGAGCTTGAAATCCATTGACATTTCAGACCCAATCATATAAAACTAGGGAGAAAATTTCCTCATGTAATGAACACATGTGCTCTGACAATCAGAAAGAACTGGTGAGTCAGACTGCCCGAAATGGATTTAATTCCTACTTTTGTGATCTTTTTCTTCCCAGGGTTTCTGTGGATGTGGCCTCACAATGCAGTTTTCTTAAGGCAGAATTTTTATTCCTCTGTGCAAGTCTCTGTGCACATATCCTAGTTATAAATATAGAATGGCCTGAGGCTCAGTCATTAGGTTGGATTTCCATGGGGTTGCTCCTACATAGCATGTCAAACAGCCAAGATTTATTATTATGTATTATGTATATTGATGCTATGGAAATCAGGTTGTTTTGTAATGCTCACATCTTTATAATTCATTTGTAGTTTAATGAAAATCTAATGGTTAGTTATGTTGTATCAAATTTTGTTATTATTTGGAATATTCTCTGGGAGATTTTTTTACATACACCCAACAATGTGAGACCATATTGTAAGTTTTGGGGTTTTTTTGGGGGGTTGTTCATCAGTGGTAATTTCTGGTTTAATAGACTTGTAAGAAGATTAAAGTGAATTAAATCAGCCTTGCTTTCATAAGCTTTACAATATTATTCATTTCCAGATTTTTAAAAAAATTTTTATTGGTGACTATTAGGGAACAATGTGTTTCTCCAGGGCCCATCAGCTCCAAGTCGTTGTTCTTCAATCTAGTTGTGGAGGGCGCAGCTCAGCTCCAAGTCCAGTCACCGTTTTCAATCTTAGTTGTAGGGGGGACGCAACCCACCATCCCATGCAGGAATTGAACTGGCAACCTTGTTGTTGAGAGCTCACGCTCTAACCAACTGAGCCATCCGGCCACCCCCCAGATTTTTATAAACTTAAAGTTATACCAAACATACATATTGTCATCAAGATCATATCACAAAATTTTCTATATTTGACATATAATTTTTTTTTTAATTATGTAAAAATAACCATATTAAAGGTAAGGTAAAATATAAAGCAAAATAAACTACCCATAGTTCTTCAGTTCTCATATTGTAAGTTTTCTTAATTTACACTTATGATTTATTCCTGTCTTCTAACTCTTGGCTCCAAGGCTTAGGGACTGTTTCAGGCATTAGATGTAACCTGTTGTCTTTGTTAAATATGGTCCTGTTTTTCTACTTGAGAAGATCTTCCTCCTACAAAACTTTGTACTGTTAGGTGATTGCATCCTGGGAACTTTGGGTAAATGTTTACTAAACTGAGACATCTGAAAATGCCAAGGACAGGACCCATGTCTCACTGTTATGCCTCTGTGCCTAGTACTGTGTCTTACACATGGGAGAGGCTTAAAAATGTTTATTGGCTGGATAAAGACTTGACCAGAAGGTGTTAGTGATAAGGGCAGTAAGCGTAGTGTGGTCATTTTGTCTATCGTGTTGCCGTTAGCTTAGATATAGATAGCCAGTGTAGGGGCATTAACTCCATAGATGGGAGCAGGTTGAAGGAATTGATGGACTTTAAGGAATAGCTGTACCATGTGTGCATATGTACATATCCAGAATGTGTCATAAGAAAGGTTTTCCATGATTACTCAGTAAAGGAACCAACTTTTAAAAACCTCCCTATTTATTTTATTTTGCTTCGTTTCTAAGAATTGCAAATAAACTGACCCCCATGTAGAACTTTAAGAAGAGAATGGAGATAACTTGGGGCATTTGGTGTAGCTTCTTCGTTATTGCCTGTGTTTTTTAGTAGAAAAGATTTTATCGAATGGGTCACGTGGGAATGTATCATGTCAGAATAACGAAGGAATCAAAACAAAAAGCGACTAACAGTAACAAGATACCACTACACACTTATCAGAATGGCTGAATTCCAGAGCACTGATAACACCAAATGCTGCTCAGGATGAGGAGGAATAGAAACTCTTACACACTGCGTGTAGGAATGCGAAATGGTGCAGCCACTTTGGAAGATAAAGTTTGGAGGTTTCTTACAAAATCAAACGTACTCTTACGGTAAGATCAGCAATTGCACTCCATGATATTTACCCAAAGGAGTTGAAAATTTATGTTTTCAAGAAAACCTGTATGAGGATATTTTTAGCAGCTTTATTTATAACTGCAAAACTTGGAAGAAACCAAGATGTCCTTCAGTAGGTGAATGGATAAATAAACTGTGATATAGCCAATGGAATATTATTGACCCCCTAAAAACAAATGAGCTATCAAGCCATGAAAACACATGGAGGAACCTTAAATGCATATTCCTAAGTGAAACAAGCCCATCTGAAATGGCTGCGTAATCTCTGCTTCCAACTACAGTACATTCTGGAAAAGACAGAACTATGGAGACAATAGTAAGATCAGCGGTTGCCAGGAGTTGGGAGGGTGGGGAGAGATGAATAAGCAGAGCATGGAGGATTTATAGGGCAGTGAAAATATTCCATGTGATAGCATGATAGATATATGTCATCATACGTTTGTCCAAACCCATAGAAGGTAACAAGAGTGAACCCTAAATTAAGCTATGGATGTTAGGTGATAAGATGTGTCAATGTAGGCTCATCATTTGTAACAAATGCACCACTCTGGTGGGGATGATGATAAAGGGGAGGGCTGTGCTTGTGTGGGCAGGGGGTGTATGGGAAACCTCTGTACCTGAAACTGCTGTAAAAAAGAAATTCTGAGGGGGGGGAGGGGGGGAGAGAGAGACAGAGAGAGAGAGAGAGAGAGAGAGAGAGAATAACAAAAAATGTTAACCGTGGCAATATCTAGATTTAGAAGTTTATGAGAAGTCCATGAGGCACCTCCATCATAGTTTGTCCAAAAAGGCTTCTGGGGGTTGGTATTAAGGCACTGGAATAAGAATTCTGCTGCTTTCAAACATCTGTGAAAAGCTCTTTCTCTAGGTTTCAAGTTGGACTCTGGGCAAAAATAAAAGAGCTATCTGATGACACTAAGGATTGCATTTGTTGGCTCAGAAACGTCATCTTATTAGGGGAAAGTCCAGCTTGTGATGGACACTAAGCCAGATAAATGTCTCTTTTCTATGTTCCTCTCTTACCCTTTTTGGGGAAAGTCTCAGAGTCATTTGACTCAACACAGTTCAAATGTCTGGATATCCTTCTGGATTTCTAATAAATAGGGGAGGGGCTTGTTATGATATAAAACTATGAAGAAAGATTAGGTCACAGCATTCATACAGTTAAGGTACTTTAGACAGTGAGGGTCTGTAAATCATTAAATGGTTCTGGTAGTAGTAGTCAAAATAGACATGTATAACAGGCAGAACCCAAATGTGAACATATTTGACAGGTCTGTAACTTAATTGCTTTTTAATGTCAGTCAAACAGATTCTGCTTTGGTTCCTTGGCCAGGCTTCTATAGGCCTATTAAAACCCTATGAAGTTGAAAATGTGAAATTTAATATTTGTAAAACGTGTCAACAGTGCAGCCTTTTTCTGCCTTGCCATGTAGTTAAGAAATTAAGAATAGGAAATTTCAATTTGGTATCTGTCTCAAAAACAATTAAGTGGTGAAAATCCATTCTCTTCTCAACATTCTTAAAAATCTAGTTACAGACTTTTTACTTAAGAGCTTAATTTACACACCAAATCAAAGGAGAAAATCCTGTATTGCTTTATGTTTAGAGATGTACAGTTCATCTAACTAGGTGTATTAGTTTGCTAGGGCTGCCAT
The DNA here is from genome assembly GCF_057876585.1 of Rhinolophus sinicus. NCBI lineage: Eukaryota > Metazoa > Chordata > Mammalia > Chiroptera > Rhinolophidae > Rhinolophus > Rhinolophus sinicus. The sequence goes on from NC_142504.1 coordinate 30,783,478, forward strand.
AACAAAATACCAAAGACTGCATAGCTTAAACAACAGAATTTTGTTTTCTCACACTTACAAAAGCCAGAAGTCCAAGATCAAGGTATCTGCAGATTTGGTTTTCTTCTGAAGCCTCTCTGCTTTGCTTGCAGGTGGCCATCTTCTCACTATGTCCTCACATAGTCACGCCTCAGTCTGTGTGTTGGCTGTATCCTAATCTTTTATAAGGACTCCCATCACATCAGATTAGGGCCTACCCATATAACCTCATTTTACCTTAAATTACCTCTTTAAAGGTGCTGCCTCCTTATATAGTCACATTCTGAGATACAAGGGTAGGACTTCAACATGAATTTTGGAGGGACACAATTTAGCCCATAATACTAGGGGTGAAGATACAGGTTTTTACTCAGCTTGTAATGGGGACTCATTCCTGATGGCAGTAGAGTGATGACCCCTCTTGTGAGGACACTGGGTCTGACAATTTCTACTCAAAGCTGGATGGAGTGAGTGGCCTCTGGGCCTCACGCTCCCTCAAGTTTGTTAGCTTCTCTGTGAGGTTGTTTGGTGTCTGTCTTTAGTACTTGTGAACAGCAGTTAACTGCTATTGGGCCCTGCATTTCATTTCAGTTCATCCACTGCTATTTGTTGAATATCTGTTTTGTACCTGTGATCTTTATATACGATGATTATTTATACCTGTACTTTCTGTGCTGCTATACACAGATTATTTTCATATCTCCTTTTAACATTGAATTAGTAAGAGAATAAATGGGAAATACGTTGAAGCTAGATTTCTTAAGAAGTCTTCATTTTCCAATTTACTCAAAAATCAAAAACTGTCATCACTTGAGTATTCATTTTATATGTAATGTAAACCATTAGACATTTACTAGTATAGACTTTTTTTGAAGTTGCAATTTTATTTGTGTCCAAATAATCAAAATAATGTATTTGGGTTTTAGTTTTTTAAAAAAGTCATATTCCATAACTTCATATTAATCTATTTTTGACACATGTAAGCACACATTTTAGAATGTCAGTGTGCAATTAGATATTCTTAGCACATGTCATTTGTGAAAAGCACTTTAAATCTAAGTGCATTCAATTGAGCATAATTAAAATATCAAGATACATATTCTTCATATACATTTTACCACTTAATTTTTTAAGTAGCTATAAGTATCTTCCATGTGAATTCAAATGAAAGGGAGGTGATTAAATTACAGTTATAGTTAATGCTTTTAGTTTAAAATATAGCAGGAATTATACAATGTTAAAATACACTGCTATGTTTTCTGTGGACAGAAGATTGATAACGGAATTGGATTTTTTAAATTCGAGATTGTTAATATTCTCTGCAGAGTCTCAAGACGGTTGCCTAGAATGATTTGAGGGGGGAAAGGGAATCATGAGAAAGTATGTTTTTTCATCTTGTGGGTTCTTTTGACTCAAATCCCGAGGTCCCAAGAAAGAATGTTCGGGGGATACTATCCCACTTAGTAAAGAAACATTGGAGAAAAAGGCTTGTTTAGTTCATAAGAGGTGAAAGAAAATGGTTCATACGGAAATAGGAACTGGAGCCCCTGAATTGATCCTTTCAGTCATGTATTTAGATAATATTTCATGCCGCTGTTTCCCGTGGTTATAGTAATGAGCAGACAGCCTTGGCAAGTCCTTTTTAAGACACATAACTTTAAACCCTACTTGTTCACCATTATTGGACCTAAAGTGGTCCAATAATGGTGAAGGTCACTGTTCTGACAGTACTTAAAGAAATTTAGGCCATACATTTAGGATTATTGCCTTTCTAAATATTGCATTTCTTGAAATTGTTTTTAAGAAAGAAATAGACACATAATTTGCCACGATAAAATTACCTATGTAAAATCAGAAGTGTTAACAGTGAAGTAAATCATCATATAACATGGCAAGAGGAACTGGGGTGGCAAAATTGTGAGAACGAGAAGAAAACAAGCTTACAGAAGCATCTAGGTATTGAGCAAAAGCTGCGATAGAAGCCACATTTCAAGTTCTTTGTAGACTGTCTGTGTAGCCCACTTCAGAGAGAGGGTATTAGAAGGAAAAAAAAAACCCTATATTTTATTTCGAGCCACGAGAACCATATCATGTGAAAGATTGGAGCATTTGGAAAGAATGACAATGCTTTGTGTCAAGAGAGCTCCATTCATTTGAGAAGCCTGGTGCTTGGGCTTCCTGCGGACAGAGTTGTAGCCTCCACATTCCCATTTTCCTTTCTGGTTGGCTGGTCTCAGCCCTCCAGGATGCACAGGTGAATTTAGGAAGATCACAGACTTTAGACGAAAATCACAACAGCTAAAAATGTCATATGGAGATGGGAACTTTCATTTGTATTGGTAGCAAGATGAGGCATTCAACATCCACTTGAGGTAGCCTTGAAAAGCCCCCCAAATTCGAAGTTGCTCTTGAGCACGAAAGGCGATTGTGTTGCCTTTCACCTCTAGCAGTCACGTCACCTGGTCAGAAGAACACGCACTGTGCATCGTTTTCAGCAGTGGGGAACCTTTTGTCCCACATCCAATTCAGTCTCTGTCTCCTCTCTTTGTTCCTTTTGTGACAGTGGTTCACATTTCCAAAGTGATTTGCCAGTGTTGGGGACAGTCACACCTGAATGGAACAGCAGAGGCCAGTCCCATAAACACAGTGAGGTGAACGATGCTAGTTACCTATCTGGCCGTTGTCATTTTTACCAGCTCCTACACTGGGACATGATTAACCGTTTCTCAATAACAAAAACATTTCAGAATTAAAAATACCCATAGTTTATTGAATGTCAGCTTAAATTTAATTAAATAAAATTAAATGAACTTAAATAAAAATCATCTGCCTATGTTGAGCTTTACTGCATCACCCATTACCCACTTAGGTACATTCTTTTCTTTCTTTTTTTTCTTTTTTACCTGATATAGCTGCTTCCTACCAATCTTCAGTATAACTCTGCTTTCCTCAGAAAGGAAGTTTAATGTGCATGTTTCAAGGGAAAGAAAACTCAATGTTTACTGGCTTTAAAGGCGTTTGGTAAGCTAAATTCACCTAAACAGAGTTCTGTCTTATGTTTATTAATGGTAATCAATGCCATTGATTGAGCATACAGCATGCTATGTACTAGGATAAGTGCTTTAAATACATGTTTTCATTTAATACTCACATAATTCAATAAATAACAGCTAGAATATGTGCTCCATGAGGGAGGGGGTCCTTGTCTTGTTCACTCCTATACACCGCGATAGAGTTGGCTCGCAGTCAATATTTCTTGAAATCGTGAAGAGCATTAATGTAAGCGTGCCCATTTTACAGGTGTGGTAAGTTTAAAAGTGGGTAGGTTAAGTCGTTTGCCATAGTCCTCACAGGGAGTCTGTGAAATGGTGTCATCTCTGCAGTCCAAATGAGAAATCTATATCTTAGTAAGTTTGAGGAATTATCTGAGGTCACATACAAAGAAGTGATAAAACCTGAATTAAAATCCAGGTCTGTGTGACTCAATTGCTCCAATCCAGAACCACTGTTCTGTATTTAGGTAAAACCCACACCAGTGTAATTATTTTGTAAGCCCATCTGAGTGTAATTGAAAATAATGTCACTAGTTATACATGTCTGAGTCTGAACTATTCCTCCAGGATTCAGATTTGGCATGATTTGTAGATTTTACCACCTAGCGTCCTGGGGCTTCCTTATGATTTATTGCCCTATCTACAAAGAAAAATTTGCTGCATCTGATGAAAGTCAACTATATTGTACCTGTAAAAAACTTTCTTCCATATTTCTTGATGTACTTTAGTGTCTCTGAATCATTGATTTATCTCTTCTAGACAGGGGCTCTCCAAATCATGCCAGTTCTAGTCTGTGTGATCAGATTAACCAATGATTCAGGCAGATACTCTGTTTAAACAAGAAAGAAAACACTGAAAATGAATCTGTTGTAAAGCATAGGCTTTTTGACATTCTGCAAGTCAACATAATGGTTGTGAGCCTGGGTTAGGAATCAGGCCTGTCGGGTTCAAATTCTGTCTGCTTTGGACAGAATGCTGTGGCTTTTCATTTCCTCATCTCCAGAACGGCAGAAATATAGCCTGTGTCAGCATCATCGGAGGAATGGAGATAAGGTCTGAAGAGTTAGCCCAGCGACAGCTATATCACAAATGCTCAACCAAAGCCCGTCTCTGACTTTTCCAGAAGAGGAGAAAGGGTTCGCAGGGCTATAGTCATCCTAACTAAGCTCACTTCAGTCACCAGCTGATGTGTTATCTTATATGCCTTACCATCTCCCCAGATTGCCCCAGCCAGCAGAAATCTTGCCCTCCTTTGAATTGCCATGGCAATTTGTATGGACCTTAGCTCTTGTCATATAGTTATCTTTTCTCATGTGCCATTTTCTCTGTTCAGAAGGCATATATTTGTTGGACTCAGTAGAAAATCCTTTGCTTGCTTGCTTGTAGCCCTGGATGAATTGTTATATTAGTTTTCTAGAACTGCCGTAACAGAAAAGCAAAGACTAGGTGACTTAAACCACATAAATTTATTTTCTCACATTTCTGGAGGCGGGAAGTCTAAGATGAAGGTGTCAGCAGGGTTGGTTTCTTCTGAGGCCTCTCTCCTTGGTTTGAAGATGGCCACCTTCTCCGTGTATCCTCCATACGGTCTTTTCTCCTACACATATGTGTCTTTATCTCAGTGTCCTCTTATTATAAGGATACTGGTCACATTGGATTAGGGCCCACCCATATGACCTTATTTTACCTTAATTACATCTTTGAAAGCCCGATCTCCAAATACAGGCACGTTCTGAGGTGCTGAGGTTTAGTACTTCAATACATGAATTTTGGTGGAGCACAGTTCAGCCTGTAACAGTTGCTTTCATCTTTCTATGCCTCAATTTCCTCTTATGTAAAATCTGGAAAAATACCTCCTGAGTGGACTGAAAAGGTATATAATATATATATATACACACACACACACACACACACACACACACACACACACACACACACACACATATATGCAAAGCAATATCCTGATAGCCCATAATGAATGCTTAGTAAATACCTATTATCTGTACTCCTTTTCAAGCTCCTTGAAACAAGAATGCTTTCTCACTCATCTTGTATCCTTGCAATTTTTAGGACAAACTTTGAACACGATTTCTTAAAAATATTTGGTGAATAAAGGAATGAATGATCAGGTAGCTGAAGTGAGTCTGCAAGAGGTGTATGCCTTTCTCTTTAAATGGATCCAGATACTGGGTAGTAACTAAGATTTTAGTAACAAAGAATATTCCAGGAAGCCTGTAGAGGAGTCAGTGTCACCACTGTAAATGTAATATGCCACACAGAGCCAGTTCTAATATGGACAGTCTTCCCCTGTCCTACTTGCCTCAGACCCCAGAGAGTCATAGGGAAATGATTTGTGACAAAATTGCACAAAAAAGCAGTATCTTCACACAGCCAGAGCTCTCAAGTGATGAGGGACACAAAGACATCGTGCACAATAGGTGTTCCTGTCCGCGGATTTGGCGGTCTTTGATCTCTGCAAAGGAGGGACCTGGGCAAGGTACTGTGAATGGATAATAGACCAGGAGCCAGAAGAGCAGCAGGCAGTGTGTGCTGCTCCGTGATCAAGTCATGGTGATGCCCAGACACCGTGCATCTGATGATAAGCATCTTCTCTTGGTGCCTCGGAGTCTCATTTTCTTCCAGCTTGACTCCAAAGGTCCCATTCATCTTGAAGCACCTCTACAACGTGCCACTTTCAATCTGTAGGTTCTTTCTTTCTGAGCCCACTAAAGGTAACGAGCGCATCATTATTTTTTCCTAGTGTCACCACACGCTTTCTTCCCACTGCTTCTCTTCCCTGCAGTTCTCTGGAGTGGATCTGACTTTTGCATCATCCTTAGTGGTTAGAATTCACTTTTCTGTGCTAAAAGAAGTGGCACCTATTGATTGGCTTGGAGTTAGGGAGTTGAGTATAAGTTCTTATTATATTGTAGTGCATGTTAACTTTTACAGACATTAGTACAGATATGTGGTAATGAATGAGACAGCAATTCTATACGTAAGAATTATGCCCTTTAATAATGGTACTACTTGGTGCCTCCTTCACCTAAGATGGGGGATGAGCAAAACATGGTAGAAACAGGTAAGGACAGGTAGTCAGGGTGGCAGTCTAGACACGGGAATACTACTGCCTTCTAAACAGTTTTAATGAGTGGAGTGAGGGAAAGTCTCAGTCTGTTTTTAAGAACACGTGTGTCTTGAATAAAGTATCAAGTTTATAAAAATGAAAAAAATTTTATTCAGAGAGTGGGTGAATTTTTTTTTGGTTAGCATTGCCGTGTATATTAGATAAGTTAGGCAGAAGTATTTATTTTTACTTATAGAAGTAACACATGATCTGTATAGAAGAAATTTTTTAAAAATGCAGCAGAAAAGAAAATAAACCCCTTGTAATCCTACCACCTCAAAAGCACTATACTGCCGTATCTCTTCCACATGATTTAAGGACAGTAGGGAAAGGTGTACATGCATTTAAACATATGAGAGTTTTTCCTTCATAGTATATATTGAACCTTTTCCACAATATTTCTATTAGCAGCATAGAATCTCATTGCACAAACATACTCCAATTCATTTGATCCATTCCTTACCATTGGATATTTATGTATTTCTAATTTTTATTTCCAGGTATTATAAACGACATTTCAAAGACCATCTGTGTACCTGGTTTTGATTAGTAGAGGCCATTTTGTGAGGATGCATACATTAGTTAATAGGATCAAAGTATTGAGCAAGAAGTAATTTTGTGTGATTTTTGACCCAAATTGAGCCTGTTGCTGTGATGGCATTTACTAAGCTGTAAAATGTCATTACTATGCCTGTGGTCTAGTTTCGTGCAATCACTACATAGTGAAGATTCTGTGTCAATCTTAGTTCGAAAGATACAAAAATTTTAATATATTTGTGACAAGGAATAACAAGTTGAAGTACAGTAAGAAAGAACGTAATTGCTTATGATAAATATAGGCTTAGCTTCAAAATAGCTAGCTTAAAATTTCCCTTATAGTGCACTTTAAAGATTTCCACTGATGATCTCGGAGGTATGGCACCCAGCCATTGCTGGAATGAAATAACACACGTTGTTCAAAGTTTGGGCCATAATTGATTTAATGCATATTTTTACTACTTTGACATTTATCTTATATGAAAAGAGTAATTCTATACACGGTAATACATAAATAAAATTCTAATAATATTTAACTTCAGAAAATGGTGTTTGATAATCTACCTGAGTTTTTAAGAGAAATAAAAATAGCTTTCACCTAAGTTTACATGCTTTCTGTCAATTTTGAACTATTGACAGAATCACGAAGTCCATCATGAGAGAAGCTCTGTCTTTCCTGTGCTCTCCTACTCTGACAAGCAGATCTGGATCTCTTTAGTTGGATACTGTTTGATTTTCTTTTTTTTTTTTTTTTTTTTTTTATGAAAGTTTATTGGGGTGACGATTGTTAGTAAACTTACATAGACTTCAGGTGTACAATTCTGTGATACATCATCAATGCATCACATTGTATGTTCGCCACCCAGAGTCAATTCTCTTTCCATCACCATATGTTGGGTTTGATTTTCATTTTATTGCTGCCTTTGTATCCTCAGCTTTGAACCCTGGGTGGCAGTTGATTGTGCTTAAAGGAATATTTGGCATTTTAGTGTGAGGACATTGGTAAGAAGTCTTTCTGCTTTTGGCAAAGTCTCTAGTTTTGCCTTCTTTCAAGCTCTGCATGAAGGAGGTAGGGTCTCTTTACCCAAGGTCTCCGAAGCAGTGACTGTATTTTGATTCAAACTCGTAATCTCTGTTTTACTCGATGGGACTAGGGTTGAAACTACAGTCTCTTGAGAATAGGATACTCTGAGCTCCATTGAGGATAATCACTCATTTCTTCCTGAACCCAACCTTACCATTGCCCTGCTTTGATACTAAATCTTTTCTTTTTCTCCTTTTTAGGCAGGAGGCTCCCAGGTGATTTTCACAAATCCTTTGGAAATTGTCAAGATCCGTTTGCAGGTGGCTGGGGAAATCACCACTGGTCCCCGAGTCAGTGCTCTTTCTGTCGTAAGGGACCTGGGGTTCTTTGGCATCTACAAGGTAACTTTCCCTTGGGTCATTTATTTGAGTGTATAAACTAGTAACTGCTCATCAACATGAAATCAGTTCCTCGCGTTTCTACACCTGGAGTAGATGCTCTGCTGGAGCCCCTAGTGTATCTTCATGCCAGTTAGAAGGAGGTGCCCCTTCCTGCCACCTGCCGAAAAACCAGCCTTAGAAATCCACAAATCAGGGATGACTATGACGTGAATGGCGCCCTCTAGCCTTGTTCCATGCACAGCTCTTTGCAGCACCTCTGGCTGGAGCTTTATTTGGATTTGTTGTGATACAAAAACCTGATTCTCAGTGTTGTCCTCCGGGAAAGACAGATGCAGAGATCACAGGGCACCGTCGGAGGATGTGCTGAGCTCAGTTTAAGGAGAAGCCCACAGTTTATTTTCTGATCCTGTACCTCCCAGCCTTATCCATATGTGTGCTTCGTCGTAACTATTTGGAATCTTAACCATTTTTCATTTAGAAAGTAGTTTTTCAGAATGATTACAAAGCCAAACTTTTCAAAAATTCTTAAAATTTGTTATTCACACTCCTCTACCAAGGAAGTTGTAATGGAATATACTAAAATTAGCTTCTTATATGCCCGGCTCTAAGGCTTTCTCAAACATAAGGTGTTCATCATCTTACAATGTGAAAATTTTTAAACAAATATTCCATGGTCAACTTGAATATGTAAACATTCAGGGATATAGGAGAAGTCAAATATCTACTTAAAATAGTTTTCATTTATTTACACATAAATATGTAAAATCATATTATATAAAATTAATACTGTTTTTCCTAAACACAATATCAATAAGTACTCATATTCTCCATATGAATTTTGAATCAGTTTCTTGATTATCACTTAATCCACTTTTTGAATCAGTCGTTTACATGGTTTTACAAGAGTACACGATCTTCATTTTTATCCCAAGCTGGCAAAATGAAGTACCTTTGCACTCTGGGTGCAGTATTTTCCTTGGAAGTTTTATCCCACAGACACATAGCATTAGGACAGTTGTTTTCTGTTTTCCTATTCCCAGTTCATCCTGAATGGATATAACTGGTCCCATAATGTAACAACTTGCCACATTGCTTTTTAAAGAGAACTTGAAATGCCTTGTTTTGACATTCAGCACAGCATTTGTGAGATCCTATCCCCAGGATCTCCTCTCCTGCATTTTCACCCTTTTCTTTTTAACTGAACGTTTGCAGGTGACTTTGGTAAACATCCAGTGTAGTCACTGAGGTTGTTTCAGGCAAATCTGCTTTTCCCAAATGGTGCTCTGTACACCTCAAGGTCAAGTGATTGGAAGAGTACCCCATGATCTGAGATTTTGTAAGGATCAAATATTATGTGACATGCTTTTTTTCTGGGGTTAGTTTTAAGATGGGGGGAACCTTGCCTTATATGTAGGAATCTATGGTGTTTTGGAATCAACATGCTAATTTTTAAAAGCAGCTCTTAAAATGCTCTGTGGTTGTGCAGTGGTCGCAATGTTCTAGCTATTTCATTGACCAATGATGCAGCTGTAAGAAATAAACAGTATTGTTATGAGGGATCGCGTTGATCAATCAGAGGAAAAATCATCTGCTTTTCTAAATTCTGGGGCTCATGCAGACTAGAACATGATGTCGCAGCATGTCATTTTGACAAGATGCCAAGCAATCTTTCAACAGGTTGTCTGGTACTAAACAGTTAGGTACTGTGGCGATGGCTGCTATTGAAATGTCTAGATGGATAAAATGGTACAAACTTGTTTGCTACACAGAAACAGAGACTGTTAAACTACCTGCAAATGATATAAGACTGAGACTTAGTCCTTTTCATCTTCGTAGTATTTCATAATCTTAATCCCCTTTAACACCCCCTGGAAATCGTTGGTCTCCTGATTTTATAGTGCGGAGACCAGAAGCTGCCAACGATAGTATCTGAGCTGAAATTGAGGCTCAGAAGTGTCTTGTTTCCACTTTCGTGCTAAAATTGCTTTCCTGAAATGAGCAGGATTGCTCAAGTTTGAGCAAGAGACCTCTCCCATATAAAGTTAGTTTAATTACTAGCCTGGTGGTTTAATCTAGTTCAGAGGCATTCCACAGAGCTTGGTGCTGCTTTGGGTGCTTTGGTAATTACCAAGTGAAGTCGCTAACACGTTGAGCTTCTGGAAACTTCTGTTCATTGCAAGAACGTGACCTGGCCGTCCCCTGCTTTCTTCTGGTCATTGGTGTCATCGCTAAATTCACTGAGATCTGTGAACCTGGGCTTCAGTCAGCAGAATTCACCTCTCTGTTCAGTGTGGTTGGTCTTTATTGCCTCCCTAGCTTACTCTCATTTATATTATCCCAGCTTTCAGCCTCAGGTTTGGTTTCCTGTGACTTTCTCTACTCCAGGATCACCCACCTTAAACCAGCCCTCCATAGTCAGAAATCACTTTAGCAATTCAAGATCCATCCTTTTAGGGGCATCACAGCTTTAGCATTGCTGTGCAGTTGACTCTGTTTTTGATTCCGGATAGCACCTTTTAGTAATAAAGCTTTTCACTGTTTCTTGTCTTGCTCGGGTAGAAAAATGCAAGTGACCTGAAGTGACCTAATACTTTTAAATGTGTCCCTCCACGTGGGTCTTTAAAAAGAGAACTGCTGTCCTAGTTTTAGTTGGGACAGGTAATCTTCCTTCTCCTTCCCTGTGTCCTTTTGTTTGCTGTTGTTAACATAACAATGCCAGACCCAGGAGGGGGAGTAGTTGGCTCTGTCTTGTGTGTTTAGGCCTGCAGTGCTTAACCTTACCTAAATTGGACTTAACCTGGTGGTCTTCTATTTTTCTCCTGAATTGACTTGCAAAATACCCTACTATTCTGTAGCTTCCCAGTGGTAATTAGAATAGTTGCTTTAGAAATACATTTACAAGTGAAAAAAAAAAAAGAAAAAGTGGATGTGGTAAACATTTCACATTCCTGAGGTTAGAAATAGTTTAGAACAGATATAGTGAACCCTGTAAACAAAGACCCCTCTTTTGGTAACATTTAGAAACGTCTGAAAGAAAGTAAAATTCTCTCTTTACCGCTTCATTCTCTCTTCAAAGGATAACCACTACTTCATATTTTTTTAATATATTTTTAAGAAAAAAACTTTCTACTAAGATCAATATTTATCTCTCCTCCCCCTTTCCTTTCTTTCTCTCTGTATATCATGAATTATACCCATATCAATGTCTTGTGTATGTATGTTTTAACAAAAATAGAATCTTTCTAAGTACACAGTATATCTTAAAGCTTTCCTCATTTTATTTTAATAGCCGTATAAATTTTTTTTTTTTAATTTTTTTAAGCAGTTGACTACTGATGGGTATTTATATTGTTTGTAGTTTGGGGATATGACAAGCAATGACAGGGTGAACATCCCTGCATATATTTTGACATACTTTTGTAAGTATATACCAATGATAAATTCCTACTAATGAAGTTGTTAGGTCAAGGGGGCATGTGCATTTTTTTAGAGTTAATAGAATTTTGTTAAATTACACCAGTTTATCAATTTTATCTTGGTAACATATAAGTACTTAAGACTAGTGTCATTTTTTTTTAATTGGGGAAGGGGAACAGGACTTTATTGGGGAACAGTGTGTACTTCCAGGACTTTTTTTTTTCCAAGTCAAGTTGTCCTTTCAATCTTAGTTGTGGAGGGTGCTGTTCAGCTTCAAGTTGTTGTCCTTTCAGCCTTAGTTGTGGAGGGCGCAGCTCAGCTCCAGGTCCAGTTGCCGTTGCTAGTTGCAGGGGGCGCAGCCCACCATCCCTTGCAGGACTCGAGGAATCGAACTGGCAACCTTGTGGTTGAGAGGATGCACTCCAACCAACTGAGCCATCCGGGAGCTCAGCCGCAGCTCAGCTCAAGGTGCCGTGTTCAATCTTAGTTGCAAGGGTCAGAGCCCACCATCCCTTGCGGGACTCGAGGAGTTGAACCGGCAACCTTGTGGTTGAGAGCCCACTGGCCCATGTGGGAATCAAACCGGCAGCCTTCGGAGTTAGGAGCATGGAGCTCTAACTGCCTGAGCCACCGGGCCAGCCCAAGACTAATGTCTTGATGTAGCAGCTTTAAGCAATATCTCTTTTTATAAGCTCATAGCCCCCCATGAAGAAAACAACTATTGAGTCAATACTTTGAGGACATGGTACCATGCTCATTTTCTAACACCAAGACACATTCTATGGTTTTACAACCACCACAGTGGTAGTTCTCACCAGTCTTCTCCCACATTTGACTTTCATCTGGGTCTCTGGGAAAGCCTCCCCATGGGGTTTCTTTATTTTGACTTTTGACTCTCCCAAATCTTGTTTTGTTCCCACAGCAGCCAGATTGATTGATCTATTTAAAATGTAAATCAGATTAATTCAGTCACTCAACACACTTCTATTGAGAGCTGACTGTGTGCCCTGTTCTAGCCGTTTAGGATGTGGCTGTGAAGTCTAAGTCCCTGCTCACAGTTTGGTGGGTAGAAAAAACCAGCCAGCAAAAAAAAAAAAAAAAAAATACATGACATCGGGTGGTGTTAAAAAAAACCTTGAAGAAGAAGAAAGGCTAGGTCGGGTGAGGGTATGGATAAGGGCCAAGGCAGGATGGAATTGGAAGGGGTACATTTCAGTGGGTTGGTCCGGGAAGACCTCTCCGGTGAGATGATATTTGAGCAGAAACCAAAGGAAGTGAGAAATTAGTGTGCCCCTACAGAAACTGTGTCTCCCTGGTGAGAAACCATCCAGCAGCTTCCGCTGCACTCAGAACAGAACCCCAAGTCCTTCACTGCTGGCCCTGTTCCCTGCACTCCCCATTTTGTACCACCTTCTACTCTGCTGGATGTACTGGCTGCCTCTCCTTTCTTCAGATACTCCAAGCTCATTCCCTCTCGCTTTTCAGTCTGTCTGAAGTCTCTTCCCCTCACGTCTTAGCTCCACAGATGCCTGCTTACAAAGACAACTACATCATCACTGTCATATCCCCTCTTCCTATCCTTTACCTACCATGTTTCCCCGAAAATAAGACCTAGCCGGACCATCAGCTCTAATGCATCTCTTGGAGCAAACACTAATGTAAGACCCAGTATTATATTATTATATTATACCCAGTCTTACATTAAAATAAGACCTGGTATATTATATTATATTTATATTATATTATATTATATTATACTATACTATATTAAACCCAGTCTTATATTAAAATAAGACTGGGTCTTATATTAACTTTTGCTCCAGAAGACTCATTAGAGCTGATGGTCTGGCTCAGTCTTATTTTGGGGGAAACACGGTAGCACCCATCGCCATCCGATAACTTTTCTCTCTGTGTGTATATCTCCCTTATCTAGAGTGTATTTTGATACTAGAGACCTGTCTTGTTCACACTCTTTGTTACAGTTTCTGGCACATAATTAGACATTGGATAAGTATTTGTTGAGCCAGTGAATAGTGAGCAAAAACCACGTGTTTCCAATCTGTACACAAGACTATTAGAGCACAGAAAGTGAGAGCATTGGCAAGTAATGCTCAAAGAAGACCACGGTATTAGAAGTTACCTGTAAAGAAAGGAGCTAATTGTATGAGAGATTACTTTTCCAGTTTCAGAGGCATCTACTAACTTACCCAGCAAGCTCTGCCCCGGGGTCTGGGGATACGAAAAACTCAATAGCGCATGGTTTTTATAAGGCGTTTACCATCTCGTGGGGGCAGTCGGACAAGTAGACAGACCCTTGGGATACAACACATGTGCAGCTGAGAAGGGCTGTCAGAGGGGTGTGCATAGGGTTCTAAGGGCTGTGGAGCTGACTCATCGCAAGACCAGGAAGGCTTTCTGAAGGGAGATGGCAGGTAACCAGGTGGAAGACAAACACAAATGGCATGATCAGCTTTGTGTTTGGGAAAGGATCATTCAGCTTCAGAGTGGAGAATGTCCTGTGGGAGAGCAGGACTGAAGGCTGGGAGGCCACTTAGGAGGATATGTGCTGGGAATGGGCGGAGAGGAGAGATGGCATTGACCTATGCTTGGCCCGTGATGGTGGGATGCAGAGGCGGGATACATTTGAAGGGTGTTTGAGAGTTAGTCTCGCAACGTCTTGAAAGGTGATTAAAAGGTGAAAAGGAAGATTAGAAGAGGAATCTCATATTTCTGGTGGATGATACTACTTTAAATTTTAGATTTCATAATATTTGAGAATCTGCAAGAATATGAAAAAAACGTTCTATCTGATGTTACCTTTATAATTGAGGAATAGAAGCCTCGCAGTCGTGTAAGATTTAACTAGGTGACTTAGGTAGGCCAGGGCAGGGCTGAGACAGACTGTCTCCTGACTCCCTGTCCAGTGTTTTTTTCTTACTCTACCATGTTGAATGAAGGAGTAGGGCCTTGTAGGATGGGGACTATAGATGCTCTTTTAAGGGTTGTCCACATGCCTGGAGCTATGAGAGTGGGTAAGGTCTCCAAGCTGATGGGGCACCAATGATAGAACTCAGATACCACCCGCATTTCAGTGGCAGGAAGAAGTATAGGTGGAGAAAAAGCAGAGGGGCTTGTCAGGTGGAGAACTGGCATGAACATAGTGTGTGGGAGCTAGTAGAGAGATGAGATAGAGTGGGGACGAGGGAGACATGAGTGGTATTAAATGCTGCAGAGATCAAGGGGGATGAAGGCCAAGAAAAGGTCTTCATACTTAAAGATGGGAGTCAATGATTATTTTTAAGAAATCAATTTAAGTAGGGTGGCAGAAGTAGAAACCTTATGAGAAAAATATTAGCAGGCACAAACCACTATCTTTTACTGTGAAAGAAAAAAAGGAAAAGAGTACAGCAACTGGAAGAAAAGGTAGAGTCATGCGGTAATGGTATTGGGGTAAGGAGCTTGAGAGATTTATTGTTTCTTTTAATTTTGTTGGGAGAACCATGCCTGTCTGTGTACAGAGCAGAAAAAGAGTCACTGAAGATGGAAGGATTTGAAGCATCTGAAGCTAGCAAGATCGAATATGGTGCCAGCACTTTCAGGAGGGACTTAGAAACAAGAGTCCTGGCTTTCCATTTAATTCTTTTTATTTTTTTTTAATTTTTATTGGGGAATGTTGGGGAACAGTGTGTTTCTCCAGGGTCCATCAGCTCCAAGTCATTGTCCTTCAATCTAATTGTGGAGGGCACAGCTCAGCTCCAAGTCCAGTCGCCATTTTCAATCTTTAGTTGCGGGAAGGGCAGCCCACCATCCCATGTGGGAATTGAACTGGCAACTTTGTTGTTGAGAGCTCTCGCTCTAACCAACTGAGCCATCTGGCTGCCCCTCCATTTAATTCTTACCATATACAGCCTATGAGACAGATAGTTTTGTGTTGTGTTGTGTTTTGTTTTGTTTTTTGTTTTGTTTTGTTTTGTTTTGTTTTGTTTTGTTTTAGCTCCAAGTGACACCTCCAAGGAAAGGAAGGCTTGATGGGTTTAGGTAATTTGCCTAAGGTCACATACCTTGTAAGTAGTTGGGAGCTATCACATAAAGATATGTTGAGCTAGATAGGAGAGAGCACATACATGCCTGATAATTCAGGGAAGTTTAAAACCAAAGTTATATGCTAAGCATTGATATTGAGCCGTTGGCAGGTGTGGTCTCATTGTTGACAGTGAACATGTTAGGGAAATGGAGATGGAAAGAATAGAGATGACACTAGACGCCATGAATATGTGATAGCTTAGGCCAGGGTAGTTACTGTTTAGCCTAATTGCTTGTAGTACCCAGTGCTATTTTTAGATGTTAGATATTATAAGAAAATAACTCAATTTTGCTTTGTATTGTTTTTTTAGAATTAGGACATGTTACTTTAGCTCTTATGTCAACTCTTTAAATTATAGAAATTAAGCCTTTTTTAATCCATTGAGAGGCAATAGGGCCCTTCTGTTTTCCTAACTCTTAACATTAGCCAGAGTAGCAGAACAGACCACAGATGCTATGCAGAGAGCGTCAAAACCGGATGGGGGGGCCATGTCGCCACGCCAAACGCTGTCTATGTGTGATCATTAAAAAATAACTGTGCCTTCCTGATAGCTTTGTCAAAAACATCCTCCATAAAATGACCATTTAGGACATTTTATCTTATTAAAAGGCAGAATTTTAGAAATTAAGGAGAGTACATCAAGTACCTCAAGGGTCCAGGTTTTGTATCTAGTATGGTATGAATCTGTGATAAATATTGGAAGTCATGTGATATTGTCCATAGTATTCTGCTTAAAGTTTATATTAAAAGAAAAACGGGGGGTGGGGGGGAGGAAAGGACTTTTTTTTTTTTTTAATCTTTCTGCCCCTGTGTTTCAAATGCATCATTTGCAGAAAAAAGATAGTACTAGTACCTACATATTCATAGGACTGTTGTGGGGTTTACTAAAATAATGCATGTAAAGGATGTAGGATAGAACTTAGCACATAATATGCATGATGTGTCAGTTATTGATTTTAAATTATAGGATGTCAACTAATGGATTTTTGTAGAAATACCTCGCTGCTTCCACTCAGCCCCACTCCTAGGTAGTTTCTGATGCTGTGTGGTCAAAAGCCCCTTCAGGTCAGGCATTCTCCTTTGGATTTGGGAAGGAGACACTGAAAAATATTATTTTCATAAAACAATGCCCAAAGAGTTGAGTATGCGGAAGGGGCTAGAAAAGATTCTTTAAAAAATTAAAAAATAGTTAATATTTTCTGTTGTTGGTAGTGGTGGTGGTCATTCTTCCATTGATTCATCAAGTATTTGTTGAGGGTTAACTCCAGTAGGTGCTAGAGTTACAAACGTGAGTACAGTATCATTGCCCTCAAAGTGATCGGTGTTGAGGATGATGAGAGACTATCACCACATATTCTGGCGCCATACATTAAAAATTAATTGTAACAGGCAGTATAGTTTTGAGAAGAAAATTCAGATATAAAAGAGTATGTAACAATAAAACAATAAAGTATTCATTTCCTAGCCCTGTGTTGCAAATATCCTACCTTTCCAGAGGCCAACATTTTTATCAAGCTAGTGTTCTGTTTTCTTGGTTTGTTTCTTTTGCTTTTGTTTTTTGCTAAGTGCTTGAGTGATTAGTTTTAACACAGCACTTTTTTATTTTAACTTGTGTAAACTTGTGTAATATGCTGTCCTTCGTGTTTAAAAGTATTGAAAATGCTGCTACTAATCTACTGTTCTTCGTGCTCTGAATATATTTCCCAGAAATGACAGATATATTTCTACTAATCTATCCTTACATTTCTCTGGTTTCTAATTGTGACCAAGGTACACATTCAAAAAGTGGCCAGTTTAAGAAATGTTTTTGACTATAAAGTTAAGGACATATGTCTTGTGACAGCCAGAGAGTCCCATGTGGGGTGTGATCAATTTAGCAAACTAGTATAAACTTATTTGATAGGATTAGGTCTTCTGCCAAATAGAAGATTGGCGCCTAGCCTGATAAATGTAGAACTCTACCATGATTCAGGTATGGAAGCACATAGGAGTCACACCCAAGATGCTACTTGTTTAAAGAATATATTAGCTACTTCTATTTTCTGTTCCAACAGGACAGTGTGCTTTTCATTGATAGTAGTAGTTACCTTTATCTCATCACCCTTTATTGAAAATCCTTGTGCTAGGTATTGTATTAGGTGCTTTATATTAATCATTGGGTTTAAATTCTTATGTCGATACAAATGTTACATTTTAGAGATGAGGAATTGGAGGGACAGAGATTTTAAGAATTTTACCCACCATCAGAAAGCTAAGTGGCAGAGCAATAATTTGAGCCCAAGGCCTATTTTTGCTCCTACAGTGTCCTGCTGTTGGCCTGGAGTGGCAGAATTTAGATAGAGATCCGTATTTCAGATGATACATTTGGACTACTTCTTTGAATGCAGTCTGCTTCTTCTCTGAAAGGTCATCCTCTTCAAGAAGAATTGCACACAGGAAGGTGAAACACGAAGGCAGTACCCAGCTCAGCTAACCCATCAGCCGTAGTGGTTAATGTTGCAGAGAAATGACCTTCGATTGTGTTGAAGGAGATTGGAATAAAAAGCTTTTTTCTTTCTCCCTGGACTTTGAGATCTCCACTAAGGAGAAAAAGGAAAAAAGAATTCTATCGGGGCATTGCCTGCATAATATTGCACATTTTGAAAGAAACTTGTCAAAAGAAGGAGTCGAGGAAGCCAGCTTGAGCATCTCCTCAACAAGGCATTACGTTCTCTTTATAGGGTTTCTGGCCATTGGCCAATGAGCATCGTTGATGGCAAAGCAGCATACACTAGTAGAATAGTAGAGAATTAGAATTGACACAGGAGTGGCATTTCCTACCAAAAAACCTTGAGTTGCTAAGATGCTTTTGTTAGAATTGTGATGAAATAAAGGCGAAACCAATATCCTAAAAGTCCTAGACTAAATAATAGGCATTGCCATTTTATATTCACATTGAAGTCATTTCAATGTCACTGGTATCGAGCCTCCAGTTGTTGGCTGGTTTGTTTTTAACACCAATGACACAATCACGTAACAAACAGGTCTTCTTGGCACCAGTGATATTTCTCAGCAAGACACTGAAATGCACCCTGTTCAATCCCCAGCCACGTGGCCCTACCTGTCCCTTGACTGGGCAGGAGAGGTGCTGCCAGGCTGTGTATACAAGGGTTAACTTGCTTGGGAGAAACCAAGAGGAATGCTAAGGGATCAAGACATGACATGCTGCCCATTGTTTGTAGCTCCAGGATCAAAATATACAATTATACATGCCAAATAAATTCTAAACCTGTAAGTTAGGAAAAGAGGGGTGGCTCTGCCTACAGGTGCCAGAAGCATTAAATAACATTCTCAGACAAGGTGCACCACTGTTGTCTTGAAGGCTGCAGGGTCCCCCAGTCTGGCATTTTCCCCCATGCTAGACAATGTGCATTCACTGCAGGAGTCTCTGTTAAGCCTCCGTCTCCCAGACCTGCTGGCTCCTGGGGCCCGGCCCTGACACAGAGGTGCCTTTGTGAGTGTAATTACCTTCCCCTGTATTAGAAATCGTCTGTTTAGAG
The DNA here is from genome assembly GCF_057876585.1 of Rhinolophus sinicus. Lineage (NCBI taxonomy): Eukaryota > Metazoa > Chordata > Mammalia > Chiroptera > Rhinolophidae > Rhinolophus > Rhinolophus sinicus. The sequence continues at coordinate 30,802,678 of NC_142504.1, forward strand.
CTGTGTTTGCAGGTACAGCTAGAATAAGCAGGAATTAGCATGCGAAAAGACCTGCCCTGGCCCTGACTTCTTTATCAGCAACCATCCTTTAGGACTAGTTTTGTTTTGTTTTTTCCCCCTTAAATTGATTGGGCAGGTGTGATACCAACTGAGATGAAGAATTTTAAAAGAAGAGAAAAAGACATTGGAGATAGTGTGTGTGTGTGTGTGTGTGTGTGTGTGTGTGTGTGTGTGTGTGTAAGATATGAATCCTGTTGTGTTATATCTTTTGACAGTTTCATGCCAGACAGAGTTGCCAGAGTAAATTTGAGTGGATGAGTCCAGCAACTTATGAATTGATTAAAGCTCCCTTGGGCTTTCAACACAGTGTCCACATCCAAAAAACCATGAGAAGCAAAATAAATAATTCCTTTGCCATGGTGATACTGTGGCCAGCGTCTCCAAGCCTGTCTAATTGGCTTGTGTCGATCGTGGACTACTAATTGAAGTTAAGTGAAGCCTACCCTTAAAGAAGATTTCCTAGACCTTAAATAGAATGATGACAGAGAGACTTCAGAATGATACAGAATTGGAATGGAGCCAGAGTCGATAATTAAAGTAGATCTCAGTTTTGATTCTAGTTTATTTACATATAGGTCTCCCCTGAGATGCCTTTTATTGTTCCTGTCTGTTATTAGTGGGCCTTTTATTAAAAAGGAAAAAAACACCAGTAATTTCCCCTCTTTGGAGAAAGAGTGCTTTAATGAATAGTAAGAGATTAGATGATTGCATTTTGCATTTATTAATTTCCCCCAAGTGATTTTACTGTGTATCAAGGCAATTCAGGGCTAACCAGAGAGTGTCGGAGACAGGGCTGCTTAGAGAACCAGTGAGAAAGACTTAGGGCAGGAAAATGTGGGCATTTTTGTTACGGGACGAGAACATTCAAAGATTTATTTTAGGTGGCACACATTTTGTAATGTATTAATTTTTTAATGGCCAAAGTAATTATTTTGGTGTTGCTGACGCAGGCTCTTGGGCAGCACAGAATGTTTCCCTTTATTATGAAGTTGCCTGTTCAGAATGGCTGATCACCTAGTAAAAATTGTACATGAGTCCCGTACAATTCAAGTCAAACAGGTTTATGTTTTGATGTAGGCCTGGAGAATGGGTGTTCACCACGAAGTGAAGGATTTATCAAGGAATCTGGGAGAGAAACATTCTCACTGTTGGAACTTTAAAAGCCTTTTTCACAGCCTGCTTCCTTTTCATTGTGTGGGAGCAACAGGTCAGGTATTGCCTGGGGCAGCCTTACAAATTGGCACCTGCCTTTGTGCCTCAGACCTGAAGGAAGTGGTAAGGAAAGGAGGCCAGGGAAATTTAATAAGTCTGCCTTTTTCTCCAGCCTTCTGCAAAGTTAGCTTTCCTTGGAAATTGGGCTTTGATGCCTGGTGTGTGAGAGAGGCTTGAGGCACCTCATGACTCCGGAGAGTGATTTGCTGCGTGGAGATGACTGAGCAGGTGCTGGGCTGGGGGAGGATACAGGCACTGGAAGAGGCAGGGAGACACGCACCTCCTCGTCCCGACCGCCCCTTACATTTATACACTATACGTGGGACTCTCACAGTTATTACCTCATTTATTCCTAAACCCCTGCTCCCTCCTCTCAACCCTAGAAGAAGGCAGCCTTTGGTTGGTGCGTTTGACAAGTAAGAAAGATTCAGTGCTCATCACGCAGCCATGCAGAGATAGAGAGGAGGGTTGTACCAGAGGTTCTTCATACCTGGATCGGTGGAAATTTGAGTTTTTAAGTGTTTTAACTTGCTGGCCTCTGTGGAGCAGAGATGGTGGCTGTTCACATGTTATCTTTCTGCCTTGACTTTTCCTTTTTCTCATATAATCAGAAACGTAAGACTTCTGACATAGTCTCGACATTTGCCCTAGTGTGCGTAAATTACTTGATTTTTATTATACATTGTCTGATCCCTCTGGTAGGAAGACTACAACATATTCCTACCCAGTTTCCTTTCATGTTTCGCAGTGAGTGCAGCTCCACCTTTCCCTTAGATTTTTATTTGTTTGTTCTCTTGTGTTTTGATTATGGCATTTTTCTTCTCAGTCGTCTGGAGCTGTTTTCAAACATCTCTTAAATCACATCACACACACCCCTCTTTAGGCACTTGTTCTCACACTGACACGTGAACGATTATCATGATTTCAGGAAAGGGGAGAGAGTTCCTTCTTGGGAAGACCCAGTTGCTTCTTCATGTGGCCTTACTCTTTTTGTGTCACAAGGATGTTTGTAATTTCAGATCACATCTTCTCAGGGCCTTCTGATCGTATGGAAGCCACATCGCATAAGAGAGGCTAATTACTGTCTTTCTCGCCTCTTTTTTTTCTTAATGTTAACATTCTAGTACAAAATTATCCACTACTTCCTCCTAAGCTCTGTTGTATCCCCAGTAAATTATACATATCTTTGTTTGAAAAACAAAAAGCTTGGTTTTGGTTTCTAGTATAGTTTTCCAAGAAATGAGTTAGTTTTCCTTGCAGAAACCTGACAGCATACTCCAAAGCCTCTCATTTCTCTTTTTAGTTGTGGTTTTTTTCTGTGTGAATTGGCGAAGCCAAATCACTGTCACCAGAAACATATCTTAAGCCCCAACTGACAGCCTAAGATTTTGCTAAGTGTTTTCTAAATTAAATCAGACAGTAGTCGTTCCTGGCCCCTGGTTGCTTACAGTCTGAAATCGGTAATACTGACATAGGCAGATAGAAGAGCATGAAGAAAACTCAGGTCCCCATTGAGAAAGTGTAGACAAGGTGGAGCCATGTGGAATCCACTCCCTGCCTATCTTCTAGTTAAAGGAGCCTCAGTGGAAAGGGTGGTATTTGGGTTTAAAGGAATGAAGAGGTGGTATTTAAGAGGTTGATGTTCCCAGCTTAGCAATCATCAAAGAAGATGAAGAGTGATAGCTGTACCTTGATTGATCAGATGAATGGGGGGCATTGAGTAGCTTTACCTGAGAGGAATCAAGCTGACCGAGGCGAGGAAAATGGGAAAGTTAAGTCATTACCAAGCTGTGAGAATAGCAGGCCTAATCTACAGGACAGCCAAGATCAGAGATGGCAAAAGAGTTTTCAAAGTAACAAATAGAAAGGAAATTTAGACAATATGGCTAAGAAATGAAGATGTTAGACCATACTGCCCAGCCCCCCACACCACACACACACACCCAAAAACACCAACCATATACCATGAATTTTAGCAGAAGCATGGTCCCAACTATGGAATGGTTGTTAATATCACTGTTGAAAGAAATGCTCCGAAACATATATAGTAGTTGTAGTGGTTATTCAGACTGGTGAAAATCAAGAGCAATTTAAATTTTCAATACTTTTCTGTATTGTCTATCATAAGCACTTAATGTTTTATAACCAGGGGGAAAAAATATTTTAAAGAGGAAGTATTACCAGCAAAAAAATGAGCAGCTCATACAGACTGACGTTTAGCTTAAACATCTGAAGATGTGGGTAATGAGGTTAAAAGTAAAAATGGGTTTAGTAAGAAGCAAGATTTGTTGGTGAAGGAATTAAATCAGCCTTAAAAATTACTCCAAAGTGATTTATTTGGACAGTCGGTAACATGGCAATGTTTTTTGCTATACTTAAGGGAGACCGACATGAAGAAGATTTAATTGATCTTAATTTGAGTTGGTATGTGGTATCGAATATGGATGTTGCCTGGACAGAGTCCATATGTGGGCAAATGGCTGGCAGAACTCAACTGGAAAGTTTGGAGGCAACCTAAGGAAAAGGAAGTGAAAGTAGAGAAACAAATGGGAGATAGTGTTACCCTTACATGTAACTGCCTGCATGATATATGACTTTTTTAAAACACAATCATAAGGAAAAGATTGGATGCCACACATGGACACTGGAGTTAGACTGTACTTTTCCCCCTTGCAAAGCTGAGAGGGGGGGGGGAGAACTGGCGAGTCCTGAGTTTGGGACCTGCCCCTGGACCTGAGCAGGCCAGCAGCATGGCGCTTACTAAGCATGCAGTTAAGTGGTTAACTGTCCTGGGCATCCATTTGCTTGCATAGAAAATGAGGGACTCGGGTGCGGTGGCTTTTGTGGTTCCTCTTCTCAGTCAGGCATGTAACAGTTTGGGGTAGACAAGATACAGAAGTATGGGCAGGTTGGCAGTACATGATGTGACTCGCCTTCTCTTGAAATATCTGTGCTCACAGTGGACAGAGGCATCGGGACACATCCCTGGGTGAGCTGACTGAGGAACAGGCAACATGACAGGATCCAGATCTCAAGCTTTTATTCTGGTTGGAGGGATGGGCCAAACTAGGAAGAAGTTTAATAGGATTAAACATAAAGCCCTCCTTATGTTACTTCTTTAAGGCAACGAATTAAGTTACAGGAGACCTAGGTTAATAGCACTTCCTATGGAAAAGACTCAGGCTTTTGTTACTCACAAACTCAGTTTGAGTCAGGAGCGTAAAGAGGGTGTCAGAAAAGCGAAGGTTACAGTAACTGGCGTGTAGTGTTAAGGAAGTTTGACAGATTGGAGCCTAGCATCAGTCAAAAAAAAAAACCCAAACTCCAACATCCCTGGACCTCAATAAATGTCACTGGGTGTGGCTACATCTGTTGAATCTGGATGGATTCATTGTTTTCTCTGAAAAAGCTCTGAATTTGGTGGAAATTTTTAGGTGTAAGAAATATGTAAAAGAAATGGTATTAAATCATTAAGTGTCGAAAAGGGGTGACTTCCTTCCCATTTAGCATTCCCAAAACACAGTACATGTCTTGTGGTTTTCATTAGTTGATTAACTGTTTCATCATGTTTCTGGGCACACATCAATTCTCAAGGCCTCCCCGTGGCATCATTTTGGCACCAGAAATTACTTGATGAAGATATTGCTCTAGTTGTTAATTGTTCCACATACAGCTTTTAAATGTGTAGGAATTATTGCAAATATTTTAAGGCTTTAGAACAGGCACTTATCAATGTTCCATAAATCCTGGGTGGTGGGGGTAAGTATGTGAATAAATTAGGGGACCCATGAACCCCTAGGAAAGGTATATAATTTTTTACGTATTTGTCACTTTTGTCTGGGAAGAAGTCCAACGCTTTCATCAGTCTCAAACAATTCAAAAACAAATCCCTTCCCCCACCACCTATGTAATTTGTCTACTTCCTAGTGTGTAAACGGAGAGGCATCTTGCTTGTTGCTGACCATCTTGTGAGAACAGATCCTCCTTGAAATGCCAGTGACCTGCCATCAGTAGGGATTTTAAAGGATATTGCAGGCAAAGTAACAAAACCGTTTTAATTGAAATCTTACCATTAGAATAAATGAGAATTACCCCCTCTTCCTGACCCCACACAATAAAATTAGTTTTCGTTTTGAAAAGAAAATTCAGATTTATTACTTGCAGAATTTGGGTAATTTTTCCCCCCTTTCCCTTTTAACTTGTGAGTACAATTCAGTCTTCTCCAGGAATATTTTGTTCTGAGGTAAGTTCCAAAAAAGCTTGATCTTCTCAATGGGATATGTGTTTCATGTGGTTTTTCTTTTCAAATGGACAGGGTGCCAAAGCATGCTTTCTGCGGGACATTCCTTTCTCGGCCATCTACTTCCCCTGCTATGCTCATGTGAAGGCTTCCTTTGCAAATGAAGATGGGCAGGTTAGCCCCGGAAGCCTGCTCTTAGCTGGCGCCATAGCTGGTGAGTGTCCCTCACGGAGCTCTGTTACCACCCCCACCCCCTTGCCACTGCATGAGAGTTTTTGCTTATAGTTCTGACAGCACATACGAGATGGCTATAGATGGCTTTGAAGGGCTACTGAAAAGAAAAGGAAAGAAATCAATCTTCCTGCTGGCAGAGTAGACTATTCGTTTAATTTCTTAACTCCAGAAAAGTCTCAGTAAAAATTGGTGCATTTGGGGGTATTGTTGGATTCCCATTCAAGTTCCATACCAATTCATAGTTTAACTTCGTAGAATGAGTACTATTAAGTCAAAAGTATTAAAAATGTTTGATGCCTGTGCCTTCATGGTGTCTAAGCAAAATAGTGTATAAAAGCTTGTCCAGAATTGAAGCGATAATTATTATCATTTAGAGCAGGGGTGTCCAAACTGCAGCCCGCAGGCCAACTGCGGCCCGCAATCCCTTGTTAATTGGCCCGCAGCAAATTCCAAAAATATATTTAGTTTACTTAAATAAACCAGGTGAGGCAATACGTACTTCACCTCGAGTGAGTGGCCCGCTGTTTGTGTATTTTACCGCATATGGCCCTTGGTAAAAAAACGTTGAAAAAAGTTTGGACACCCCTGATTTAGAGAAAAGAAATATAGAACAACCGAAAATGACTTGGTCCTTATTAGAAACCTGATTCCTCCTTGCTGTGTAAGGTTATAGGCACTGGGTGTGTGTGTTAATTAAATCCCAGAGAGAAATGACTGTTATCTTTTTTTCAGTGTTACAGTAGTGAAAATATCAATAGAAGAAAAAAAATAGATGTGGACCTTAGCTTCTATGTCCCAGTATAAATCCCTAGAGGAAATTTGATTATAGCCACAGCAGGAATCAGTTTGTTCTTTGATGGTCCTCCTTGTCCAGAGATCCTAAAGGCCGGAACAATCTGGATTAGCTCTCCAGGTGGTGACAAACATTTAATGAGTTTACAAACCCTAAGGCAGTCATGGGATGCCTGGGTCCACACAGTTTTGATACAGGTGTCGTTCTCCTCAGATATGTGGCTTAAGTCTCCTGAGAACAACCCCCTGCTTTGAGAAGTTGCTTGTTGTTTTGTGGGCCCCATGTCCTGCCTGTGGCCTGGGGAGCCCCTGGAGAAAGGAACCAAGGTAGCTTCTCTTTCATTCTTAATTAATTCTTTTTCTTTAATGTTGGCACATGAAGCCGGATTGTAACTTCCTGGCTGCTCAGGAACTCTATACTCGTATGAGTCGCAATAAGACCTCTCTACCTGTATCAGGAAATCACGATTTCAAGACTAGAATATAAAAATTCTTGGCTTTAATGCCAATTTAGCTATTGACTCACTGTGTCTTTTGTGTCATTTACATATGTATAAATGATAATATTTTTGAACCAAAAGGTTAGAATACAATTTGTTTCAAATTACTCACTTGAAATAAGGTAGGACCTAATGGGAAGAATCAACATACCACTTAGTAGTGTGTGACTTTGGCCAAGTCACTTAACTTCCCCTAAGTCTTGGTTTCCTCGGCTATAAATGGAGATGGTAACTGTCCTGACTAGAAAGTGTGATTGTGAGCCTTAGTGAGAGTGCCCGTGTGAGGACTTAAGGCCTAGCATGGAGTAATTATTTAGTAAATGGTAGGCAGTAGTTCATTGAATCCAAAAGAGTCTATCTGTTAATCACTCCAAAAATCAATTATGAAATCAGAAGATAAATATTAGAGCTCAGATCAAAGTCTAGGACTCTCTCCAAGCTTTGTTTTCTTCACACCACAAAAATGATTGCCTTTCATTCTTCCTTTGGAGAAGATAACTCCTCAGATGTAATTTCATTTCTGGGTAGGGGTTTCCTAGGTAATCCTTACCACCAGAGTTATAGAAATTATGAGTAGATTTTTTTCTCTTTTAAGGTTTATATTCTTCTATTTTTATGATTATGAAAATAATCTTGCACGTCATAAAATATTTGGAAAGTACCAGAAAGCATAAATAGGAAATATGATCCATTATTCTACGACTCTAAGATATTTAACACTTTTTAACATTTTTTGCTAATTTTCTCCCCCTTGATGGTTTTTAAGAGTTGCAATCACACTATACATATGTGGTTTTTACTTAATATCTGAAGCATTGTTAGCCAAACAGCAAAATGGTTCATGGCATACGCTGTGGGGTCAGACTACCCAGGTTCAAATTCCAGTTTGTTCACTTAGAACTGTGTTACCTGCACAAGTTATTTAATTCTTTGCTTGTTCCTCCTATATATGAGGATAAGAATAGTCTTTGCCTCAGAAGATTATTATGGGGATTAAGTGAATTAATAGATATATAAAGATCCAGAAGCTATCTGGCACGTAAGTAGTTTTAAATGTTTGATAATAATATTAATTTTATTGTATATCATTTAAAACTTTGCAAACATAGTTTTAATTGCTGAATACTTATCTAATCTTCAATCTTAGATAACAATTTTTTTTCAAAAAAATTTAAACACATGGTGTAAAAAAATATCTTTGTGCTTAAAGGTTTTCCGCCTATTTTGGAGAAACATTCTCTTAAGTGAGTTTGCTGATAAAAAAAATTAAAAAATAAGATTTTTAAGGCATTGCCACACTATTCTTGAAAGTTTTAACTAGTTTACATCCCCCATGCTGCTGTTTTTTTAGCCCTATGACCATCCTATTGTCTTTAGAATTGGTTTCCAGATACCTTCTATATTTGGTATTTATTGATGTATTAACAAATTACACCAAAACTAACCAGCATAACACAGCAAACATTTATTATTTCACAGTTTCTGTGGGTCAGGAGCAGCTTCTCAGTGCCTCTGGGCTCCAGGTCTGTCATGAGGTTGCTGTCAAGATGTCAGCCAGGTCACTAGGAGGCTTGACTGGAGTTGGAGGATTCACTTTCAAGATGGTTCAATCACCTGGCCATTGGCAGGAGGCCTCAGTTCCGTGCCATATCGTTTCTCCTTAGTTCACCTTGGATGTCCTCATGACATGGCAGCTGGCTTCTCCCAGAGCAAAATGAAGGAGAGAGAGGAGAAGAGAGAAGGAAAGGGAGATGGGGAGGGAGGTGAGAAAGGAGGGGGAGTGGGAGGTAGTGTGGAGGGAAGGGAGAGGGATAGAGAGAAAGCAAAGCAGTAGCTGCGCTATCTTTCATGACCTGGCCTTGGAGGTCACACTCCTACATTTTCACACTGTCCTATTGGTTACAGTGATTAGCACTGTGTTATAGGCGATGAGATGATGATACAGGGGCAGAACTGTGAATACCAGAAAGTGAAGATCACTGAGGGCCATTTGGGAGCTAGCTGTCACACTTACTATGGAACATTTACCTTCATTTATCTTCCGCTGATTCTTCCACTTCCATGCAACGTGGGAAAATAGAAGACACTTTTTGTCATACTGGTTTTTTTCCTTCAAAAAGCAGATCAGCTGCAAAGCTTGACGATCTTTTATATTCCACAAATCTGTATAAACTATATAATGAGAACTCAACTACCTTCTTAATCTAATAACAGATAATCAGAAGCCAATGGCAAATGCCATAACTACCATTCTTATTAACAGTAGGGATAAAACATGGATGTCTATCATCCTTGTTTTTCAGCCTTATTTTGGAGTTTCCTGTCAGAGTCGGAAAATAAGAAAAAGAAGTAAGAGGCGAAAAATATGAGAAAAGAAGAAATGAAACTATCATTATTTGCAAATATTGCTTACCTGAAAATCCAAATTAAAATGCCTAAAATGTATCAGAATTAATGAGAAAGATTAGTAATATATTTTGTTATAAGATGGACATAAAAATCTATATCCAGTGGTAAGCAGATGTCATGGCAGGAATTAGGGCAACCAGCTGCTGACTGTAGAACTTTGCTGGCATGCTGGGCCCGACTGCTGATTTCAGTGTAGAGAAGGGCAAGAAGACTTGTCCAGAAGTGTTCCACGTGCTACAGCATCACACAGGGCAGCGAGCACAAAAATGCACACCTGTTTGGGCTGTAGGGTGGAAGATAGGTCATCCCCCCGCCCCCAGTTTCTCTTGTGGATACCAGTGAGAGCAAAAGTATTTCCTGTGGCGAGAACTCACAGATGCAGTATGTGCAGGATCCAAGGAAGCATATCCCAAAGCCAAAGTGATCGTTGTTTCCATTAAGAGATAGGAGAACATTCTGAAAGAAAACCAATAAAATGCACCTAAGCCATCAAAAAATCCCAACAAACAAACAAAAAACCAAGAGAGAAACAGAAAGGAGAAAAGCTTATCTCAAAATAAGCTATGATGAATAGTAGTTGACCACTAAGTTATTTATTATAAGACAGAAATGTCTTCATGATTATTTTATATGTATTTTCATATTTTATATAAAACACATTTTGTATAAAATATACTTGTTTATTTTATATATAAATTGGTCTCTTACACAGAATACACAGAATATTTTTTATTGAACAATCCTATTATAAATAAGACGGGTCTAAGATTAAATGAATATGATTATGCTCTCTATGTTTTGATAGTAATTTCAGTTATTCAGTAAGTACTATCTTTTTCCAAAAATTTGATTTAAAGTTAGATTACTTTAGCAATATGCAACTTTTTAACGGTTGTTGCTATCTCAAAACCTAGAAAATACTGTTTTTAAAGATTTATATATCTATTTATAAATTGGGAATATATTTAAATACTGGGAATATCTACCACATTAATTCACAGGGGTAGAGTAAGACTAACCAATATTTGAATTTATGTTCATGATCCAAAGTACCCCAGTGTGGGTGGACGGGTGGCTCAGTTGGTTAGAGCGTGAGCTCTGGGCAACTGGGCTGCCAGTTCGATTCCCACATGGGCCAGCAAGCTGCGCCCTCCACCAGTGGAATGAAGTCAATGAGCTGCCGCTAAGCTCCTGGGTGGCCAGATGGCTCAGTTGTTTGGAGCGTGGGCTCTCAACCACAAGATTACCAGTTTGACTCCTCGACTCCTGCAAGGGATGGAGGGCTGCACCCTCTGCAGCTAAGATTGAACACGGCACCTTGATCTGAGCTGCCGCTGAGCTCCCGGATGGCTCAGTTGGTTGGAGCGCATCCTCTCAACCACAAGGTTGCCGGTTCGACTCCTGTAAGGGATGGTGGGCTGCACCCCCTGCAACTAACAACGGCAACTGGAGCTGAGCTGCAACTTCCACAACTAAGATTGAAAGGACAACTTGACATGGAAAAGTCCCAGAAGTACACACTGTTCCCCAAGAAAGTCCTGTTCCCCTCCCTCAATAAAATCTTTAAAAAAAACAGAAAAGTACCCCAGTATGTCAAAAGGTGAGGTCCGAAGGAAGGAGCCTGAAATTAAGAAACCAAATTCTAATTCCTTCTGATTAACATGTTGCCTTTTTAATTAATGTAGAGCATTTCAATATGGCTTATAGATAATATCAAATAAAGGATATCTAATACTTCTCAAATTTTATAGAATGATCTATCGTGCCAGGTGGTCTTAATTGTCAGAACGATGAACAAGTCATTCTGTAGTGATGGTCTTACCTTTGAATTAATTAGCTTAGACTAAGTTGTAATTCAGGTTCAGGAATATCTTTAAAAGCTGTTCAAATCACAGACATGGAAGTATTATGTGTGTGTGACTGACCATGATGCTTTCACAAACGTATTCCAAGAATTAAGATAGAAGAGTACTGTTGGCACGTATTTGTTAATTTATGTCGCCATAAAGCTTAAGATCCTTACAAATATGATATAATGGAGAGGTTGGATTAAGGGAATGGACTGGCACATTCACCAGCTCTCCTCACCTCCCAAATACCTTAAAATGTGAGGAAATACATTTTTAAAAACTCCTTATTGGCACTAGAAAATGTTAGCGCCAGCCCTCAGAAGGCAGGAAACAGAACCATATTCATATTGACTCTGAAACTGGACTGCAGGATGCCCCAGCCCACAACACTGGCAGGAAACACTACTTTTATTAACGTAAGAGCAGAACCAGAGAATTTTAACCTGTGAGTGAACAATAGAACGCCTAGAGATGGGGAGGGATGGAGGTTTTAGGGTAAATCATTAACAAGAGTTAAAGACTTGCATTTACTGCAGGAAGGTCGAACTTGGGCCTCTCTTGTTATAAGGAGTTTAGGTAACACTTGAATCCAGGCTAAAAGCCCAGAGCTGTATTCTAAAGAAAGGGACTACTTACCAGGAGAGGACAGTTGTAAGGGACTGAAAGAAAGGAGAGCAAGGCTTAAGATAATTGCAGGCCTTTACCACAGATGCAGAAAAAAAAACCAAAAAAAAAACTAATGGCTGCTTTTCCCAAGATGGGTATAAAATAATTCCTTCTACTTCCTGAATGAAGCCTTCCATATTTCAGATTGGGAGATCTCCACTCCGGCGGCTAACTTAGCCCCTTGTATCCAGTTAACAGGCCTCACCCACCTCACAAAGCCCTCAGACAGCCCACCCATTCAGGAGAGAAGCCTGTGGGTGACACTGGCCTAGGGTAAGATAGAAGCCATCCACAGCACTAATCAGCCTATCCTTTGAACTTCAATATCAATAGACAGCCAGAGGTCCTCAGACAAGACAAGACGGAGCAATAAGGTAAGTAAACAGAAGAATTACAGAGAAAACAGGCAATTCAGGGAACAGAGAAGAACTTTTAAGAACTATAATTAGGGTCCTCAGATTTTAAAGGAACAATCAGTAAAGAAGCTTTCTTGAAAACTAATAACAGGATTGCCAAAATTAAAAATCCATAGATGGTCTGAATGATAGAATGGATATGATCAAAGACCAAACTAGGCATCTGGAAAATAAAATCATGGGGGGGTGGGGGAGGAACCAACAGCACTCTAGAATATCGAGCAGAAATACAGAGATGACAAATCAAAAAGTTTTAGAGACCTGTAGGATTGATCGAGGAGGTCTAACATTCATTGAATAGGAGTTCCCTCCGGAGAAGTAATAAGGGAAGGGAGACAACACAATGAGTAATAGAAGATTGACTTCTCATCTGTAGTACTGGATACCTTCAAAGTGCCAAGGGGAGGGTGTTTTAAACCTGGATTACATTCTGAAGCACACTAGTATTTTGGGAGAGAGGGCAAAATTCAAGTTACTTTCTCCCGTGCCAGGACTCAAAGGTTACCCCTCAGACCTCTCTGAGGCAAAATGAAAAATGAACTTAAGAGGGAAATGTGGGATATATGAAATAGCAAATAAAGTTCATCCTGAGAGTAGGACAAAATAACTGCTGTGTCATACTTTTACAAGAAGGTCGTTGGGAGGCAGATAAAGGAAAGACAAAAGTAGTGTGCTGAAGTCCTCAACTTGCTGGTGAAGGATGTAAATGTTAATTAATGGTACACATTGTAAATACTACACCTATGTAATGCATAAAATATTTAAATAAATTAGTGAGGAAAAGGTGGAGATCAAAAGGGAAACAACTAGAAACAGAAAAAACAAAAATCATAATAGAGGATAGCAGAAATAACCACAATAACAGCCACGATTGAATGGATTCAATGCCCCTGATAAAAAAGAGACATTTTTAGACGAGTTGCGAAAGGAAAGCTAGTCACCTGAAGTTTGCAAAAACAGAAAAATTGAAAGAGAATGGATTGAAAAATATGTACCGGGCAAATACCAACAATAAGCAAGTTTAGCGATATTAATGTCAGACTAAATGGAATTTGGGGATTAAAAATAGCATTCAGAAGCACAGGCATATTTTACACTTACAAAAGATAAAATTCACTAAGAAGGTAGATTGTCATCAACCTCTATATAGTGTCAACATAATACTGTCTTATAAAACCTAAACTTAAAACTATGAGACAAGAACATGATACTTTCTTACGCTAAATGAGAACCTTTACACTTCTATAAAAGCTGATACATCAAAGAGATAAGTTAGATAAAACTCTTAACCTTGATCCAAAATAAATAGATTAACTGTGCAACCTATAAACAGAGAAGCACAGTCTTTACAAATATTAATGGGATATTTATGAAAATTAAGGATGACCCGCCTGAAGTTGTATTTTGCCAGTTATGCTTGCTTTTTCTACTCTCTAGTTGGTGGACCCCCTTAAAGAGTGACACATTTTTATTGGTTGGAGAGCACCCCAAATTGTTCCTGTCTCACTGGTAGTGGGGTGGTCCCAAGGTCTCACCGTTTGTCTATCACCAAGTGTCAGGTAGGCTGCCAGTCCCCTCCCTCCTGAGGAACCTAGAAGAAGCCTCCATTTCCTAGCTTCTTGCCCCAGCCTCCCACCCCCATCTTTGGGAAGAGAAAACTTGACCTCTTGATCAGTGTTGTCTTAGCCTTTTGGAAGCCAAGCAAATTCACTCAAGAGTCTTTGCCAACCCTGGCCCCGAAAATCAACAGATCTCTGGTGGCCAAGCTCTTCCCAGTAGATGCTGCTGTCTCAACCTTGCTTTCCAGCTGCCTGTTTCTATTCTCTGGGTTCACTAGAAATCCCCTGTCTACAGAGATATCCAGTTTCCCTGAGACCCTCACAGCTGTCTGGTTAGGAGAGATGGGAACCTGGGATGGGAGGATGAGAGTCTTGTACAGGCTACCATAGTCTCCCCACCTCACCACACACACACACACACACACACACCAGTTTTGCCACACAGCTTATTAAACATCTTAAACATTTCTTTTGGAATATTCCACTAATCAGTATCTTTTCTCCTTTCCCCACCCCATACTTCTGTCTTTTTTCATAGTAAGGAACTATTTATGAAAACTACCCTAACTGAAGGAAACTTTTTACCCCTTTTACTGCTGGTGTGTCTGTCAGTCACACTCGGACATGCCTGCCCACTCTTGTGAGGAGGATTTTATTGCATGTCTAAAGCAGACAGCCTTGCTAAACTCTTTCTAAACCAGGAAGTAAAACAAAATTGGTGGTGTGAACACTGGGTTTCTAAGCATTTTTCATGTTTCCTTCCATTTTGTTGGAGAATAAATTTCTGGCTCAAAGTTAAAATAATTCCTCCAAGCTAATAGGAAATTCGGTATGACCTATCCAGTGAAGCAGCGGATATAAAGGAAGCTTTTTCACATGCAAAAATGTGATGCATTTTATAAAAAATGGTTACTTAAGATGAATGTTTGAGGAGCTCAGTCAAGATGGAAGTGGAAGAGATTCAGCTTAGTAATAAAAATGCAAACGTGTACTATGCACATTTCCCCAGACACACATGCACACTCTGTAACTTTAAAGCTGTCTGTTAGAAGGATGAGATGTAGTTGTGAGCCAGACCACGTTGGTTTGGACAGAAATTCTTACAGAATTATTAAGCCTTAAAAAAAGCAAAGGAGATTTATGCATCTGCATTTGACCAATTTGGTTTGGAATAGGTTCATAATGGAAAAGTAATAAAACCATAAGAGACAGTGTCTTCTGAGTACAGTCTCGCTTTTAAAATATCTAAACATGGGCTGCCCCATTTTGGATAAAATGACTGTAGAAAAATTTCCCATTGGTAATTTTGGGAGGGTTTGTTGGTGGTGGTGTTGTTGTTCCCTTTTCATTGATTATCAGCCAGTATAAATTTTAAGCGTTCTGTCAAATATTTTTTTCTGGAGATGTCAGTCTTATGAAAAAGGAATCCTAAAGTGTTATCTGTGGAAGTCTTCCCTTCTGGTCTCCCCCACACACATACAAGCACTCACACACAGTGTTTGTTTAGCTATCAGTAAAGTCTTTTTCTGGTGTAACTGGAGAGGTTAGGGTTTGGAGGATAGGGGGTGGTTGAATGTGTACGAGAAGGCACCTCCTGGGACTGCCAGCAGCCGCAGAAAAGCATGAAGAGGAAACGCATAACAAGCTTCACCTCTGAAAAATCGGACCTAATAACTTTTCGGGTTTCTAATTTCAGAAGGAAAGCAAAAAAAAAAAAATTTTCTCCGTTTGTTCTCAACTACTTGAAATACGGTTATTGATAAATAATTTCTTAAAACCATTCAAGAAAAGAGTAAAAGCATAACAAATGGAGGTCGGGTGATTTGGGGAAGCAGAGGTGAAGAGTGTAGGTGAGTCACTACAGACGAGATAGTCACGCTGTACTTCCTAGAGTGGACAGTGAAATAGGCATTTGATTTCGTCGGATTCTTAACTTTCTTTCCACAGCCAGTAGTTCAAAGCAGTTATTTTTATATAGTGAGAATGTGACCGCACTGCGTTGGTGTTGTCTTTCCTGCAGGTATGCCGGCGGCATCTTTAGTGACCCCTGCTGATGTTATCAAGACTCGATTACAGGTGGCTGCCAGAGCTGGCCAAACCACTTACAGCGGAGTGATGGACTGCTTTAGGAAGATACTGCGGGAAGAAGGCCCAAAAGCTTTGTGGAAAGGAGCTGGGGGTATGGAAATAATTTGTCCTTAACTAAACCTTTGGTATTAGGTAAACTTTTAAAAATCTAATTATATCTGTTATTTCCCCATTTTTTTGAAGCTCGTGTGTTTCGATCCTCACCCCAATTTGGTGTAACTTTGCTGACGTATGAATTGCTACAACAGTGGTTCTACGTTGATTTTGGAGGAGTGTAAGTATCATTGCTAAACCTGCAGCTAAACGTCAGCGGCTTCTCATACTCAGTCATCATGGAAAAAGGTGCATCAGCCTATGCCCTAGGATGAATTAAGAGAAGATGCAGGAAAATATTCAAATCATGTTATCAAACCCATTTCCAAGGGAAACATACAACTGACTAGAATTCCACAACTCCTGGATGATACAGATTTTCAGTTGTTGAATGTTGTTTTTACCAAGATAAAACAAACCTCAGATTCTCCCTCTGTTTTCTTCTTTTAGGAAACCCGTGGGGTCAGAGCCAGTTCCTAAGTCCCGGATCACACTGCCTGCTCCCAACCCTGATCACGTTGGGGGCTACAAACTGGCAGTTGCAACGTTCGCAGGGATTGAAAACAAATTTGGACTTTACCTACCTCTCTTCAAGCCATCAGCATCTACCTCAAAACATCCTACCGGAGGCCCCTAGGAGGGGCCTGGGATGTTGCTATAGCCCTGTTGTCACATGGGGAGAGAACGCCCCATTTTGGATTGAAGCAATATTTTATTCCTTTCACGTCTATATCTTGTTGAAATTCAAATGCAGGCTTTTTATAAAGTGAAATCATTCATTTTCTTTGTGTTTTCTTTACCAGATCATTGTAAAAGTATTCGTAATTATTCTTTGGGGCTCTGCTCACAAACCTTTGGTTGTGTCAGACGTTTGCTGCGATTTGGTTAACACAGGATTAGGGAGAAAGCACGTCTGAATAGAAATTGGAGCTGTTCTACTTGGAATAGGATTATAATCCCAAAGAGGCTACTGAAAGGCAGTCATGCTGTCCAGAGCACAGGATTCCACGTGTTTAAACTGGTAGAAAACTGGGTACATATTTATAAAAGTAAAAAGCACTGGAAACAATGAAAACATGATCAGAAATAGCTAGCCCAGCTTCAGATTTTAAACATGCACTAATTCTGCCTCTGGATTATATTATGAAGCTTTTATGTGAAACGTTTTTTTTTTTTTTGTAATGAAAACCATATTGAAGATGTTTAATAATCATATACTGTTACTGGTACCAAGACTACGAATGAGAAGTCTTTGTACTCCAGGGGCGTACTCTTGGAATTTTATTGTTTATTAGCACCTCTTCTGGATGTGCTAATTTTAGGTAACTGCCCATAGGACACACATGTGCTGATTACTGCCTATTTCAGTAAACTTCAGAAAAACGCATACCCCCTATGCCTGGTACCTGTGTTAATTCCCTCCCGATCCCCCTCAGTTGGCACCCATTTGCTTTGAAAACCCACTTTATCTTGAATCATGTGAGACAAATATGTTCTAATGTAAGTTTCTATTTAATTTGTGGTCCCTTGCATAGTGGTCAGAAGGCTTGTGTGTTTGTGAAGGAGGAAATAAACTATTTTTAAAGCTATTCTTTTTTCTTTGCATGTCACATGGTGAATAATTGTCATTATTGGACTCTCTGTTTTGTTTTGAGGGGGATTTTATTCATATCAGCATGGCTATATCTTGGTCTTTTAAAGCAATGTGTACCGTCATTTTCAGTATGCCAGTTTGCCATTTTCACAGTAAGAGAAACTACATTTAACCATTGATAAATTAATAAGCAAAGAACCTAGCAAACTGACACTTTCATTCTCGTCATCTCGAGCACTGTATAGTTGCTTATCATAAGAATTAAAGTTTCACTGCAAATTGGGCATGAAAACTGGTATGAAATGATGGCAATTATGTTTTCTCTGACTCTTCCTCATACTAAAACGATATACCACTGTATCTGACATTTGGTAATTTTTGGCCAACACTATAATGATCTGGGGAAAGAAGCTGGTCTAGAACAGAATTTAGGGCTCTTCTTAGACTACAGTCATGCTGCTGACAAGGCTACTGATTAATCTATTGGTAGTCAGGTTGAACATTCCCATACATAACAGAAAGCCATTTTTCAAGCTCTGTCTTGCTGTGGGTCAGTAGGTTGACATTCAATTACTGTTAAAAATTGGGAGGAGTCAGTGCCATCCACAAAGTCTGATTTTTTTTTTTTTGTAAGTGAACAAAAGCGTTGTTATCCTCCCCAGAAACAGGACACATACCTACATGGTTCCCTCCATGGTTTTGCTTTGGCAAAACCAAGAGAAAACCCCTCCCTCTACCCTTATCCTCACACCCCTATTCCCACTCAATGTGATAAGTGATAAATGTTTACATTTTAACCTCAAAGACCAGTCACAAAACTCCAAATAGGTCTTAGAAATGTGGATGGTGTTATAATAACAAGGCACTCAAACCTTTGGTCTTTTGAATGTGCAGAAAAGTCCCTGAGTGTAAATCTCTGCATTCCTTTTTTTCACTTGCATGAAATCATACAGATCAAATTTTCACGTGATAAACACTGACGCAAAATCTCATAAATGGTGCATTGCTCTGTCTGCTTCTTCAAGAGCTGTTATGTTTGGTGGGATAGTGTCTTGGCTTCACTTAGACTTAACCTGTAGCTGAGGGCACTTCTTAGTAAATGAGATACCAGAAGTACTAAGAGGCAGAAGGAGACAGGCCCAAAGGGTTATGTTTCTTTAAAATCCTTGGCTTATACTGTTCGGGGATCAGCCCCGACTTGAGACACTTTGAAAGAGGTCTAATTTCCATCTGGAGTTCTGCTCAGTGGGTGGCGTGACTGTGACATCCTTGAACAGGACTGCAATCACCCTGTGGTGAAAACCACGTCAAATTTGTTCTGGGTTTTCCTTCTTCCTGAAGTGACAGCACAATACGTCGCCAGTGCTGCGGCTGCTGTTCGTGCAGCCAGCCGTTTCCCTCCTTAACGCGGAGGAACTGGAAGACGTGTAACTGCCACACACTTGCCCGCCCACCCATCCCCCTCTGCTCTGCCAGCCCTGGAGTCTTTCAGCTCTGCCCTTGCTCCACCTCGTGATTGCTTGAGGGGTGGGAGAGAGGCCTGACTTTCGTAGCAGTTTTTTTTTTTTTTTTTTGCAAGGAGGGGAAAAAATGTGAAGCTGACCACAAAGTGAACACACTGATTCTTGGGTTCCAGTCGTGGCTGGGTTTCTTGAGGCTGGGTGGCATGCTGTCGCCAAGCTCATGCTACACCTCATAACCCACAACCATTTGCTGAGCTCCCTGGGGTCGCCTTAATCCCAGCAGCCAGGGTTGCACAGGGGAAAATAAGAATTCTGGCACAAAAAGGAGTAATTTAAATGCTTATTGCATTTCAAGCTTCAGTTTTTACTTAGCTAAAATATTTACCATTGCTGGAAAACAATGTTTAAAATTTTGTGCTTATATGTTATTTAATGGTGTGGCCTATGTAAACCTCAGGATGCTTACATTTTGACAGTCTTCTGGAAATGTTTAACAGCACATAACTCAGCAAGCAGGGAATAAAAACGGGAACAAATTGTGCTTGAAACTGTTTGTAACCTCCTCCAGCTAGGTATTCAGCAAGGCACATTAGAATTCTTCAGGTAGAGAGAGGGAAATCTCCAATAATGCAATTTGATGAATCCTGTTTTGTAGCCCCATTTATCAACCTTTTAGATAAACCCTCTCTAAAAGTCATGTGCCTTTTACCGCAGAAGCCATGCTTGTGGGGATGAATTTGTGTCTTTGCCACTGAGCAAAATCTCATTTTAAATGCAGGGTAATCAAATGATTTCAGGATGTGGATTTTTCCAAAGATTTTTAAAAGACACGTTCCCTGGTAAGAGCAGTGAAATGTTCTTTCCACAAAAGGGGGTACTGCCCACAGAGGCGTGTGCCTTTTGTTTTACCTTTTGAGAATAACTCAACCCTCACCAAAGAGTTCTACTTTCCATGTTATGCAGACCACGGGGGTCACTGCTCCATTTTAAAGTCTGAGGCAGCTAAAAGCATTGCCACCTCTCTCTTAAAACAGTGGCAGTCTTCATATTGAAAACCTAGACTGGGCTCCACGAGGGCAGGGACTGTGTCTTTAAAACTTAGTGGGCTCTCCATTATTATTTTGAAGGATGGATGGATGGATGGATGGATGGATGGATGGATGGATGGATGGAAATTTTAAGAATTTTGTTTTCCAATGAGCAATCTCTATTCCTACTTTACAAGGCCTTTTCTGCTGCTGTATTAAAACCATAACTGAAAAAAGTCACAATCTTAAGCATTATTCAGTTACTTTAAAAGCCATAAATATATCTTTTATTAAAGCAACTACTGTTATTTAAAATTGGTTTCAATTAGTTGGTGACTTTGAGTCAGGAACTGTCATATAACTTACATGGTATTTAAATTTTCTGGTCATGGTTAAAAATAAAGCTTTAAAAAATCATATCCTTTGAGATCAGTGTTACATTGGGGTTAAGATATATGATTAAAGTAGTTTTCCTGATTAGTGACTATTAATTATTTACAACTAATTCCCTCTGTTCCTCTCACTGCCTATGTGTCCTTAGAAGCACAGTGGCAAGCTTTGCTTTAGAAGCTACGGAGGACACCGGGAACTCTCTTTCAGAAGGGTTTGTTTTTAGCTAATGCATTAATTGACTCCAAAAGCGTCCAAATGGAACACTCTGCTTTCATCTGCTGGGGTAACCTAATAAAATAATGTTGTTTGTTTTTAGATTCCTGGCTGTTAAGGGGGTTTTGCTCAAGGCAAAACCACAGTCCCCTCAAATAACTTTAGAAGGAAAGTTAAGAAGACACACTAATTGTGCCTGTCTGAGGCTGCTTCTCCAGGTCACAGACACACCCCCACACACTGGTCTGGCCACCAGGGCTCCAGTGCCCACTGCGCTTTGATTCCTGCCCCATTGGAGAATGCTTGATTTTGCAGTGGAGCAGTTCTTAAGGTGATTTAAAATGGACTCAAGCTCTCAGCACAGACGTGTGCAAGCACACTACAGTCTGTCCTATGGTGGGGGAGAAGGAAGTACAGATTAATGAAAAAAGACGCATTAAAGCACTTTTCCTTATCTCTCATCACCCTCCTCTACCATCCTTTGCTACTTAGCCCAGTTCTAGCTCTGGTCTCTTATTGGCTGCTTTCAAATGAGAAAGGGGCAAGTAGTTCTGCCCCACCCTGGAGTTCTTTGGCTGGTCGGGACTCATTAAATATGAGGTATTACATGCCAGGCATGATCTCTTTAAATCTTCCCCACAACCCTTAAAGTGGGTACAGTAAGTCCTCACTTAACATCACCGATAGGTTCGGCAACTTTAAGCAGAACGACATATAATGAAACAAATTTTACCACAGGCTAATTGATAAAAACAAGAGTTAAGTTCCTATGGCATCTTATCAATGTTATAATGAAATGACATTGAATGAAACGTTATTCAAGGACCTGCTATACTATTCCTTTCCCCGTGCTACAAATGAGGGAACCGAGACCCAGAGAGATTAAGTGGTCATATCTCGCTCATGGTCTGTCAGCTACTAGTAACTGAGGGTGCTAGGATTTGAATCCAAGTCTGATGGGCACCTACGCCCTGTTCTTTCCCAACGAGGGTTTCTCAACAAAGTACAGAAAATTCTTATAATAGTCTATGCCCAGAAATTCTTACTGTCCCCAATTCTCAGTATCAGATGTATCATTTCCAGCTTAGAATAGAAGGAAAGGGTGATTGGTTATTTACCACAGTAAGTGCATTTGTTATCTCAGAGAATTCCAGAGCCTGAGGACCAGGTAAATCCTGACAAGCCTTTTGAGGTTCATCTTAAAGTATTTTACAGCTTATTAAAGTCACTAAAGAGAATATTAAGGTAAACTTGAAGCATTTGCCCCACGGGTTTGAAACTGGAAGGTAATGTGGAAAAAGCAGAGGTAAATTTACAAACTGTTACCGTGCAACGTGATATGATGCGAACTGAACTGGACCATCTTTAAAATCTCTACTATAATTAGAAAATGCCATTCTTCAACAGAAGTTGGAAATAATGGAAAACCAAGTTAAAAGTAAATATCTATGGGTATTTGGCCTCAAAGTGTGTCTGGAGGGAATGGAGACAGTTTACAGAATGTGGGATTTGCTGGAATTACTTTTAGACATAAAATCTCCGTCACCACTAATGGTGGAAAAGTCTTATTCTATTCCCAACAAGTTTCCTGCTGTCCCTAAAGTTAAAGGAGAGGTTATCTACTATTGCTTCCCATTTTGCTGCCCTCTCCCCCATTCTTATATAAATGAAAGCAGATTACTGACTAAGTCACACCAAAAATATACAGCATTTTCTTTATTTATGTATATGCATGTAAAAATGTCATGTTCTATTTCCTTTTCAAGAGTGATATATTTCGAAGTGTGAATTTCTGTTTTGAAGCAGAATTTACCTACATAAGTTCTAAGTAGAGAGACATGCTTTATCAATTTGAGAATTTATGTCTCCTGACAATTAGCCACTCCATGTAAGTGGCTGCTTTTTATGATAACCTCTTCATTTGGGCCAGGTTTGGTATTATAAGAGACCTTCACTCTGTTCGAGGAAAATCAGAAAAATGAAAAATTGGGAATGAGGAAAATTGAAACAGGCATTCTTTTTTTCTTCCGAAGACAGAAGTGAAGTGATTGCTGATGTCTGTTGAATTTTATTACTGTGGAAAATAGAGATTTTTTTTCACACTTTCAGTCTCAGCCTTTGTCCTGCCTCACTATGTCGCCCATGCATTTTGTTCTTCTTAATTGAAGAGGCAGTTCACACTTGACCTGGAACTTCAAGTTACCTGGGACCCCTACTTGTAAAGTGCTTTCTCGCTTTTCTTTAATAGTTTGCCTGTTTGAGAATGAATGTAGAGAAACTAGCAATTCTGTCTCTTTTTGGTACTTGAAGTTGAACATAGTGTTTTTTCCTTTTATTCAGTTTAGAACGTGTCTTGATTTGGTTTAATAATTAAGCCTTCTAAGCCTTAGCCACACATTTGAGGCTAAGTTATTAAAATTATAATGCCATTTGACATAGATACATATAAGGGATAACTGCTATCTTTTATTAAAGCTATTTAAAAGTAAATTTCAAAAAGACCATAGTAATGTATCATCAAAGCCCTGAAGTAAATATTAAATAAATGCTTTGGCCTTTAGATACTGAATATGGAAATAGATACTGAATTCTAGTTTGCTTTTTTCTGTCTTAAAAACCATACTTTTGGGAGATTTCTATTTCTGGCCTTGATAAAATAGTAGGGAAAACTAGAAAATGGATGGGGAAATGTATGATATAATAATTTTAAAACATTGAGCATGAGGCAAAATAGGACCGTGAGCTCTGAAAGAAAACAAAAAGGTGAGACCAACTATTGTACCAGATTACTGGTTGGAGGCAGTTTCCAGTCACTGCAAGGAAAGGGAACTCAAACAGAGCCCAGCAGAAATCACCAAATTGAAGCGATGGATATCAGAAATCAGGGAGACCAAGATAGAATTTGTACAGCAAAGTACCAACAGGAGGAAGCTGCTCTGAGAGACAGCTCTGAAGTTTTGCAGAGAGTTCTCAAATCTTTGACTGAGTACTAATGTTTGCATTTGTGAGAGGAAACCATATAAGACTTCAGAAAGAACTACTGAAAAGGAGGAAGAATAAAAATTCTGGAGCTCACAGAAGGGAAATGGTTTGTGTTCTCACTAGCAAGTGTAGAAAGTTCTCCATAATACATAGAACATCAGGTAGAATCCTCAGAAGAATGTCGTATTACAAAGAGCTAAATTAATGCTACGATAAAGGCTCTAGACCCTTAACAAAACTCAAAAGTGGACCTTATAAGGATCCAGTTGATTCCAAGTAATTTAACTGCTTGTCAGAACACAATCTGATACTACTGAAAACAATATAACAAAATACCACAAGCCACATGTAAAATTCACAATGAAAAATACAATTAAAAATCACCAATCATAAAAAAGAAATATAAACCATAATAGGACTATTACCAAGATGGAGCAGTAGGTAAACGCTGTGCTTACCTTCTCTCACAATCACATCAAAATTACAAGTAATTTACAAAACAACCATTATTGAGAATCACCTAAAATCTTGCTGAACTGAAGCTCTTCAACTAAGGACGTGCAGAAGAAGCCACCTCCGGCTGGTAAGAGGGGCAGAGATGCAGAATGGGCTGGCCCCACACCCATGTGTGACCATTAAAGATTGGGGGGGATATTTTGGCTGTGGGGGTCCCCACCATCCCCCAGAGGATTGAGAGGTCCCAGCCCCACCCCAGCCCAGGGTTCCAATGCTGGGGAGAGAAGTCCTTATAATTTTTGCTTGTTAAACCAGCAGAGATTGTGACTGAATGAGACTGAGTACAGCTGCACTCCCAGGCACTCCTCCTAAAGGGACAGCGCACAGACTTACCCACCAATGGAAACACTCGCTCTGAGCTCCAGCGCTGGGACAGTAGCTAGAAAGGTGGCAGGGACAGATGGTGGAGAACTGAGTTGTCTAGCTTGAGAGGCTGGAGAGGCAGCTTTCCCCTGGATGGAGGAGGAGCTGGTGGAGGCCATTGTTTCTTTGTTGAGTCCTTCCCCTTCCTGGCGTGTGGACGCAGGTGGCTGCCATATTTGAGTCTCCGTTGTCATTCATTAGCCACACCTGGGTGATTTGAGACCCCACCCAACTTATAGACACACCCAAACCACTTCCAGTCGCTTTTTCATACAAATCACCTGCTTTAACTCATGCTGCAGACTTTCCCAGGGTCTCTCAAAGGTTCTTGGAACCCAAACAAGCAGCATCTGACTTGAGTGTGTCCTGTACCGCTGGTTGAGCAGCTCTAAGCATGGCACTAGCGGCAGCCGGCCTTGGTTTGCAGCTTGGCCTCTCAGCACAGCATGGGCATCAACTATCTGCAGATTTCTTTATGGCTTCTGCCGGGTGGCCCCGGGTGGGGCATAGGCTGTGGCTAAACTTGACCTACAGCAGGTCCCCTCCAAGGTGGTCCTGGGGCTGGCGCCCAGTGACCAGCTTCAAAATGAGCCAGAGCATTACCCAGAAGCCTCCTTGAATGACACACCCAAGGGTCAGACTGGGCAGACAACAGAGTCTTGCTGAGGCAGATCCTGCTCTGTAGGGTCAGCCCCTTCACAACTCTTCTACTGTAGTCAAGGCCAGTCCTCACAACAAGTGAGCTCAAGGATCAGTCCCTTCCATTAATGTGCAATTATCAACCAAGGCTCAACTACAAGAGGAAGGCACACACAACCCATGCAAAGGACACATCTGGAGTCCGTGGCTCAGGTGACCACAAAGACTGTGCCACTGAACCCCACAGCACACCTACTACATAAGGCCACTCTACTAAGACCGGAAGACATAGCCACCCTACCTAATACATAGAAACAAACACAGGGAGGCAGCCAAAATGGGGAGACAAAGAAACACGTCCCCCAAAAAAGAACAGAACAAAGCTCCAGAAAAAGAACTAAACAAAATGGAGATAAGAATCTATCAGATGCAGAGTTCCAAACATTGGTTATAAGGATGCTCAATGATCTCAGAGAGAACTTCAACAGAGAGATGGGAAGCATAAAAATGAAGATGGAAACCATGAAAAAGAACCAGTCAGAAATAAAGGATACAATAATGGAATGAAAATATATTACAGGGAATCAACAGTAGATCAGATAAAGCAGAGGATCCAACCAGCAATGTAGAAGATAGGGAAGTAGAAAATACCCAACCAGAAGAGCAAAAAGAAAAAAAGAATCCAAAAAACTGAGGAGAGTTTAAGGGGCCTCCAGGACAATATCAAACGTACCAACATTCACATTATAGGGGTACCAGAAGGAGAAGAGAGAGAGAGAGAGAGAGAGAGAGAGAGAGAGAGAGAGAGAGAGAGAGCAAGGAATTAAAAACCGATTTGAAGTAATAATGACAGAAAACTTCCCTAACCTAGTGAAGGAAACAGACATACAAGCCCGGCCAGCACAGAAGAGTCCCAAACAAGTTGAACCCAAAGAGGCCAATACCAAGACACATCATAATTAAAATGCCAAAGGTTAAAGACAAAGAGAGAATCTTAAAAGCAGCAAGAGAAAAGCAGTTAGTTACCTACAAGGGAGCTCCCATAAGACTGTCAGATGATTTCTCAACAGAAACTTTGCAGGCAAGAAGGGATTGGCAGGAAATTTTCCAAGTGATGAAAAACAAGGACCTACAACCAAGATTACTCTACCCAGCAAAGCTACCATTGAAGGACAGATAAGGAGCTTCCCAAACAACAAAAAGCTGAAGGAGTTCGTCACCATCAAACCAGTATTACAAGAAATCTTAGAGGGAATTCTTTAAGATGGGAGGAGGGTTGAGGATGGGTAAAAGGGGATGGGATTAAGAAGTACAAATTAGTTGTTACACAGTAGTCATGGGGATGTAGGGTATAGCATAAAGAATATAGTCAACAATATTGTAATAACTAGGTATGGTGACAAATAGGTACTAGATCTATCAGGGTGATAGATGGAAATTCAGTTGGGGGCAGGGTGAAAAAGATGAAGGTATTAAGAAATACAGGGGCAGGCGAATGGCTCAGCTGGTTGGAGCATGAGCTCTGAGCAGTGGGGTGGCTGGTTCGATTCCCATATGTGCCAGTGAGCCGCACCCTGCACAACTAGCATGAACACAATGAGCTGCCGCTGGGCTGCTGGTGGGTGGCCGGATGGCTCAGTTGGTTGGAGTGTGGGCTCTCAACAACAGGTTTGCTGGTTTAATTCCCCCATGGGATTGTGAGCTGCACCCCTTGCAACTAAGATTAAAAGCGGTGACTGGACTTGGAGCTGAGCTGCACCCTCCACAACTAAATTGAAGCGCAATGGCTTGGAGCTGGTGGGCCCTGGAGAAGCACACTCTTCCCCAATATTCCCCAATAAAAAAAAAAAAAAATTTAAAAGGAAATACAAATTGCTAGTTAATACAATATGGAGAATATAATCAACAATGTTGTAAAGATCATGTAAGGTGCCAGACAGGCATTGGACTTATCAGGGGAATCACTTCATAGACTGTGTAGATGCCTGAATAATGCACTACACACCTGAAGCTGAGCTAGAATAATATTGAATGTCAATAACTAAATATATATGTATATACAGTCACAGAATATGCAGTACAACATAGGAAACATAGTCAATGGTATTGTAACAGCTATATAAAATGTCAGAGGGATAGTAGCTTGGGGGGTAGGTTATCATTACATGAGGGGTTTAAATGTCTAACTATTATATTGCTTTGTACACCTGAAACTAACAAAAAATAATAAAATAAAATAAATCAATAAAAATAGACCCAGAAACGACAAATGATGTAACCAGCAGCATGGCCATTAATTAAGAGCTGTTATAAAAAAAGTCCATAAAGTCAAGAAGGTAGGGGAAAACAAGTACCTAATGTTGAGAGAAATGGGAGATATAAAGGAAACAATGAAAATACAAGTCTACAATGAAAAAAATAAACTGAATTTGAATATATTAGACACCACAAAAGTGAAATCAATGAACTCAAAGGCATAAGAAAGGAAATTCTCCAAAATGAGTCAAGAAAAGAAAAAAAACTCTTAAGATAATTTTTGGAGGGTATCAACAAAGATAACATATGTATATCTGGAGTCTCAGAGAAAAGGAAAGTAGAAAACATATTTAAAGAAATAATAGCTGAAATATTTCCAAACTTACGAAAACTATATACTCACAAATCCATGAAGCTCACTGTACCCCAAGAAAAACAAACCTAAAGAAAACCACATAATGTACATCATAATGAAAATGGTGAAAGCCGGTGATAAACAGAATATTAAAAGCAACCAGAGGAAAAGATCCAATAAGCTACTGAGAAAGATGATAAGAGAAGATTTCTGGTTGGAAACTATTTAAGGCAGAAAACAACAAAGTGGCATTTTTAAGGTATTGAAAAACCATTGTTGAGTTTTGGGGAGTTCTGGTCAAGATGTTAGAGTAGGTCAATGCTGTGCTTGCCTCCTCCTGTGACCACAGTAAAATTACAATTAAATTATAGAATAATCAAACCACCCAAGACTAGCTAAACAGAAGTCCTAGAACTAAGGTTATAAAGAAGAAGCCACCTCAAGACTGGTGGGAGGGGCAGAGACAAAACAGGCTGGCCCCACACTTGTGTGGTGGTCAAGAATTAGGAGGGATATTCTGACTGCAGAGGTTCCCCCTAAAGCCTCACACCAGGCTCCCCAGTTTGGAGAACCAATGCCCGGAAAAGAAGCCCCCACTAACATCTGGCTGTGAAACTCAGTGGGGATTCTATCCATCTGTCTGGGTGAGAGAGAAGGCAGCTGGAAACCCAGGCATCCTCTTAAAGGGTCCACACACAGACTCTCTCACTCCCAGGTACTCACCCTGGGCTCTGGCAGAGGGACTGTGTTTCAGGAGGTGCCAGAGATATACAGGGAGAAACTGAGTTGTGTGGCTTCAGGGCAAGTGTAGGAAGGACAGCCACCACTGTCTGTTTTGAGCTCTTCTCCTGAGTAGCTGTGGGTGAAGGCCATCTTTCTGGTGTTAAGCCCTTCCCCACACAGCCACATCTGAATTTTCTTTGGTGTAGTGAGCTCTGCTCACTTCACCTTAGTGACACCCTGGGACTCCACCCCACCCAACTCGTGCAATGCCAGAGACTTCTTTGAAGCTGGCAGGCAGCCAGTGTTGGTTCATGCTGCAATCTTTCTTGGACAACTCTCAGGGGTTCTCAGGCCCAAGGAAGGCAGTGGCTGTCCTAGGTATGCTCTGAGCCTTTTGCAGAGTGGCCCCAGGACCAGAACTGGCATCAAATCTAAATTTATTATACATTAACCCAGTGTACATCACTTGCCCCACACTGGTGACTCCCTGAGAATGCGCCCCACCCAACTCCTGTACCACCTGAAGCTTTTTTAGCAGCTGATCCTTATGGACAGTGGGCAGGTGGCAGCAGGCCTTGGGGTGCTCAGGGCCTTTTGCTGAGCTTCCCCAGTTCCAGTACTGGTGACTGCCAGCCTCAGTTTGCAGTGTTGTCTCTCCAGCTCCAGCACAGGCAGTGACCAACCATGGATCACTTTGTAGCTCCTACCAGGTAGCCCCAGACCAGTTACAGGCAGTGACTGACTTTTGCCTGCACAGAAGCCAATCTAAAGAGGCCCCAGAAACTAACATAACTTGTGGGCAGCATCAAACCACAACAGAATACCACTCAATTAGCCCCACAAGTGGCATACCTAACGAGTGGTCTTGACAGGCACCAGAGCCCACTGGGTGAATCCCAGTCTGTGGGGTCAGCAACCTCACAGCAGCTCATATGCTGTGATCATGGCCAATCCGTACAGCCAGTAAGATTGAGAGTCAATCCCACCCATTGATGTGCCAAAAGTAATCTAGGCTCAACTACAAAAGGAGGGAATAAACACACACACAAGGGACACACCTAGAGCATTCAGTTCAGGTGACTAAGGAGACTATGCCCCTTGGCGCCACAGGACACCTACTACATAAAACAACACTGCCAAGACTGGGAGACATAGCAGATCTACCTAATACATGAAAACAAACACAGAAAAGCAATCAAAATGAGGAAACAAAGAACAACAACAAAAACATGTCCCAAATGAAAGAACAGGAGAAAACTCCAGAAAGAGAACTAAATGAAATGGAGAAAAGCAATCTACCAAGTACAGAGTTCAAAATACTGGTTATAAGGAAGTATAAGGAACTTAATGAGAAATTCAACAAAGAGATAGCAGCATTAAAAAGGACATGGAAACCATAAAAAAGAACCAGTCAGAAATAAAGAATACAATAACTGAAGTGAAGAATACATTAGAAGGAATCAACAGCAGATTAGATGAAGCAGAAAATCAAATCAGCAATTTAGAAGACAAGGTAGCATAAAACACCCAATCATAATGGTAAAAAGAAAAAAAGAACTTTAAAAATGAGGATAGTTTAAGGGACGTCTGGGACAACATCAAGTGTAACAACATTTGCATCATAGACATACCAAAAAAAACAGAGAAAGAACAAGGGATTGAGAACCTACTTGAAGAAATAATGATTGAAAACTGCCCTAATCTTGAGAAGGAAATAGACATACAAGTCCAGGAAGTGCAGAGAGTTCCAAACAAAATGAACCCAAAGAGGCCCACACCAAGACACATAATAATTAAAATGGCAAAGGATAAAGACAGAGAATCTTAAAAGAAGCAAAAGAAAGGCAGTTAGTTATCTACAAGGGAACTCCCCTAAAAGTCAGTTGATTTCTCAACAGAAACTTTGCAAGCCGGAAGGGATTGGCATGAAATATTCAAAGTGATGAAAAGTTAGAAACTACAACCAAGACTACTCTACCCAGCAAAGCTATCATTTAGAATTGAAGGACAGATAAAGAGGGGGGTGGGGGTGGAAAGAACATAAATATGAATAGTAAAATGGCAATGACTGTATACCTATTAATAATCACTTTAAATGTAAATGGATTAAATGCTCCAATCAAAAGACAAAGGGTAGCTGAATGGATAAGAAAACAAGGCCCATACATATGCTGTTCACAAGTTATCCACTTCAGATCTAAAGACACATTCAGACTGAAAGTAAAAGGATGGAAAAAGATACTTAATGTAAATGGAAACAAACAAACAAAAACAAAAAAAGCTGGTGTAGCAATACTTATATCAGACAAAATATTGTATCAGTAACAAACTGTTAGCTAACCAAATTCAGGAATGCATTAAAAAGATCATGCATCATTAGCAAATGGAATTTATTCCTGGGATGCAAGTTTGGTGCAATACCTGCAATTAATGTGATGCAACACATAAACAAAATGAAGGATAAAAATCATAAGATCATATCAACAGATGCAGAAAAAGCATTTGACAAAATCCAGCATCCTTTTATGATAAAAACCCTCAGCAAAGTGGAAATAGAGGAAATATACGTCAACATAATAAAGGCCACATATGACAAACACAGCTAACATCATACTCAATGGTGTGAAGCTAAAAGTATTTTCCTTAAGATCATAAACAAGACAAGTATGTCCACTTTTACCACTTATTCAACATATGTTAGAAGTGCTAAGCACAGCAATCAGACAATAAAAAGAAATAAAAAGGCATCCAAATTAGAAAAGAAAAAGTAAGACTGTCATTATTTGCAGATGTCATGATACTATCTGAAGAGAACCCTAAAGATTCCACCAAAAAACTATTAACTGATGAATGAATTCAGTAAAGTAGCAGGATGCAAAATGAATATTCAGAAATCAATCGCATTTCTATACACCAATAACAAATTTTCAGAAAGAGAAATTAAGAAAACAATCCCATTTACAATTGTATCAAAAAATTAAAGACCTAGGAATAAATTTAACCAAAGAAGTAAAAAGATATGTACTCAGAAAGCTATAAGACATTGAAAGAAATTGAAAGCTACAAATAAATAAAAGCATATACTCTGCTCATGGATAGGAAGAATTAACATTGTTAAAATGTCCATACTACCCAAAGCAATCTATAGATTCAATGTAATCCTTATCAAAATATCAATGGCATTTTTCACAGAAGTAGAACAAATAATCCTAAAATTTATATGGAAACATAAAAGCCCCTCAATAGCCATGGTAATCTTAAGAAAGAACAAAGTTGGAGGTGTCACAATATCTGATATCAAATTATACTACAGGTTATGATAATCAAAACAGCATGGTACTGGCATAAAAACAGACACACAGATCAAGGGAACAGAATAGAGAGACCAGAAATAAACGGACACCTAAATGGTCAATTAATCTATGACAAAGGAGGCAAGAATACACAACGGAGTAAAAACAGTCCATTCAATAAATGGTGTTGGAAAAATTGGACAGATACATGCAAAGAAATGAAACTAGATCATCTTCTTATACCATATACAAGAATAAACTCAAAATGGATTAAAGACTTAAATGTAAGAGTCAAAACCATTAAACTCCCAGAAGAAAACACAGGCAGTAAACTCTGATATTGCTCTTAGTAATATTTTTTCTTATATATTGACTTGGGCAAAGGGAACAAAAGAAAAAATAAACAAATGGGACTACATCAAACTAAAAACTTTTTGCACAGCAAAGGAAACCATCAACAAAATGGGAAGACAACCCACTGAATGGGAGGAGATATTCACCAATGATACATCTGATAAGGGGTTAACGTCCAAAATTTATAAACAACTCACATAATTTGACACCAAAAACAAAACAAAACACCCTAACATATCAATTAAAAAATGGGCAGAGGACCTGAATAGACATTTTTCCAAGGGGGACATACAGATGGCCATAGACATATGAAAAGATGCTCAATGTCACCAATCAGCAGATAAATGAAAATTAAAACCACAATGAGATATCACCTCACACCTGTCAGAATGGCTATCATTAATAAATCAACAAATAACAAATGATGGCAAGGATGTAAAGAAAAGGGAACCCTTGTGCACTGTTGGTGGGATGACAAATTGGTGCAGCCATTATGAAAAACAGTATGAAAGTTCCTCAAAAAATTAAAAATAGAACTGTGTTATGATCTAGGAATTCCATTTCTGGGTATTTATCTGAAGAAATCCAAAACATTAATTCAGAACAATATATGCACCCTTATGTTCACTGCAACATTATTTACAATAGCCAAGATACAGATGACTGGGTAAAGAAGAGGTGATTATATCTGTATCTGTATCTATCTATATCTATCTATATATAGACATGAATATTACTCGGCCATAAAAAAGAATGAAGTCTTATCATTTGTGACAACATGGATGGACCTGGAAGGTATTATGCTAAGTAAGTCAGACAAAGAAAGACAAGTACCATATGATCTCACTTATATGTATAATCCAAAAAACAAAATAAATGAACAACCAAAACAGAAGCAGTCTCATAGCTGCAGGGAATATGCTGATAGTTGCCAGATGGGGTGGGGGTTGAGGGAGTGGTGTAAAAAAGGGGAAGGGATTAACAAGTACAAATTGGTACTTACAAAATAGTCATGGGATGTAAAGTAAAGCATAAGGAATATAGTCAATAATATTGTAATAATTATATATAGTGCCAGGTAGGTACTAGACTAGTCAGGGGGATCACTTTGTAAATTATATAAATGTCTAATCATTTGCTGTACACCTGAAACCAATACAAAATTGTATTGAATATTAACGGTAGTTAAAAAATTTTTTAAAGGTGTGGGGGGGAAGTTGAAGGGGAATAAGAGGTTCAAAAATCATGTAGTGTTTTGTGGGATTCATAGCAATACAGAAATAAAATAGCTGACACTAAGGGAACAAAGGAGAGACAGAGGGTAAATGAATTATTATTACCTATTTTGTGTGTGGGAAGTAATATAACATCATTTGAAGGTAGTCTGTAATTAAACATGCATATTATATGACTGTGAAATCACTAAAAATAATAAAGGTCAACAAATGAAATCTAATACAATGCTAAAAATTACTTGACAAAAAAAGGCAGGAGAGAATGAACAGAAGAACAAAGAATAAATGGGATCAATAAAAAACAAATATCAACATAAAAAAAAATTCAACCATGCCAAAAATTATATTAACTGTATATGGACTAATCCTTCCAGTTAAAAGGCAGAGACGATTAGGTTGGATAAAAGGGAAAAAAAACCTACTTTAAGCTGTTTACAAGAAACACACTTTAAATATAAAGACACAGAGAGATTAAAAGTACAATGGTGGGAATGATAAGAGCAAAATGGCAAAGTAAGAAACTCCACATTCTCCCTCTCCATAAAAGCAAACACAAACAGGCCAAAATTGTCAAAATCAATGCTTGTTCTTGCATTCTGAGAATTAATGTAAAGCTTATAGCAACCAGAGAAACACTGACTGAAGAAAAATGCCACTTCTCAGAAAGAATAGTGAACTGTGTAGTATTTTAATTTACCTTAGGCCCATCCCCCATCCTTAGTCCAGCACTAGCTCTGGAAATAACAGCTCACATTCCTGGTACTGCAGGAAGCATGAAGTACCTCATTCACAAATAATTCTAATTATTTGTTCTGACCTATCTATTCCCTCCCTAGTAGACTATCACAAAATGCCTGTGTTTATTTTACCTAACTCCTGGAACTGGCATGGTAGTATAATAACTGCTTCCTGAGGGGCATTTGTCAAAAACATTCACAGGCTATTATCTTAGTTGCTGCTCTCTGAGGTAATAAGTAACGGTAGTGCATATAATAGATTAACCAAACACTTGAGCGGACAAGCTAGGGAATGAGATGTCTGTAAGGGCTTTGAATAACTCTGCATATTCCTGGGACTCTGGAAGAACACACACACACATACTCAGATCTGGGCACATGCTCAGGAAAGATCTGGGAAAACTCTAAGCTCTTAACTTCTGTGGACCTTGAGGCTCTGCAAAAACAGGAAGTGAAGGCCAGTGTATAGTTGCAAACTGCCTGGCTGAATGGTGAAAGTGCATCTCAACACATACATGTTGTGTTTTTTGGTTCCAGGCATATAAGAAAATCTCTGATCATTAGCTAAACATCAAATTAACAGAGATTTCAGGGGTTACCCGTGACACAGAATACAGATTGTACAGAATTAGTTCAGAGAATTCACTAAATAAACAACAATTACAATAAGCAGAAACAACAAATCTTGAGCAGGGGAGAAAATCTGATTTCCTGAATTGCACACTACAATATTACAAGTACTGGGTACCAATTAATATTACAATTACTGGGTATATTACAATACCCAGCTTTCAACAACAACAAAAAAGTGCAAAGAAACAACAAAGTACAGCATATACATAGGGGAAAAAATGAATACAAACTGTGCCTGAGAAAGCCCAGATATTGGATAGACAAAGACTTTAAATCAGCTATTATAAATATACTCAAGGAAGCCATGTCTAAAGAACTAAAGGGACGTATGAGAATGATGTCTTACCAAATAGAGCATATCAATAGTTAGACTTTTTTTTTTTAATCCAAATAGAAATTTTAGAGTTGAAAAGCACAATAACTGAAACAAAAATTTCACTAGTGCAACAGCACATTTGAATAGGCAGAAGAAAGAATAAACAATCTGGGCCAGCCTGGTGGCTCAGGCGGTTGGAGCTCCATGCTCCTAACTCTGAAGGCTGCTGGTTCGATTCCCACATGGGCCAGTGGGCTCTTAACCACAAGGTTGCCAATTCAACTTCTCAAGTCTCACAAGGGATGGTGGGCTCCGCCTCCTGCAACTAAGATTGAACACGGCTCCATGAGCTGAGCTGCCTCCGGGATGGCTCATTTGGTTGGAATGCGGGCTCTCAACCACAAGGTTGCCAGTTCGATTCCTTGAGTCCCACAAGGGATCGTGGGCTGCGCCCCCTGCAAGTAGCAACGGCAACTGGACCTGGAGCTGAGCTGCGCTCTCCACAACTAAGGCTGAAAGGACAACAACTTGAAGCTGAACGGCACCCTCCACAACTAAGATTGAAAGGACAACAACTTGACTTGGAAAAAAAAAGTCCTGGAAGTACACACTGTTCCCAGTAAAGTCCTGTTCCCCTTCCCCAATAAAATCTTCTAAAAAAAAAAAGAATAAACAAACATGAAGAAGAGTCAAGTGAAATTATGCAGTCTGAAGAACACAAAGGAAAGACAAGGGAGAAAATTGAGAGAGACCCGTGGGACACCATTATATACATGATGGGAGTTCTAGGAGAGGAGACAGAAAGAATAAGAAATAATGGCTGAAAACTTCCCAACTTTGAATAAGACAGAAGAAATAATGGCTGAAAACTTCCCAACTTTGATAAAAATTATTAATCTACACATTCAAGAATCTCCATATGTAGCAAGGTTACAAAATATTAGGTCAATATGCAAAATAAATTTTATTTCTGAAACTAGCAAAAACATTTTGAAAATAAAATTTTAAAATAATAACATTCACAATAGAATAAAAACGAAATATCTAGGAATAAATCTAAAAAAAAGATATACAACTTATACGCTAAAAACGTTAGTGAGATAAATTAAAGAAGGTTTCATAAATGAAAAGATATATGCTGTTCACATATTGAAAGATTCAAAATTGTTAAGATGTCTATGTTCCCAAATTGGTATGTAGATTAAATGAAATTCCAACTGAAATCAAGCAGTATGGTTTTCTTTTAAGAATGTCAAAATAATTCTAAAATTCATAGGGAAACACAAAAGACCTAGAATAGCTAAAACAATCTTTCAAAATGAATAACAAAGTTGAAAAACTTACACTACATGATTTCACAACTTAGTAAAAGCTATAGTAGTCAAGAAAATGTAGTATAGTATAAGGACAAATTAATTGCTCAATGAAATAGAATAGTGGTATATAGATATACCTATATGTATATTGTGAATTGACTTCTTTCCAATGATGCTAATTCAATTTAAAGAGAATAACTTTTTCAGCAAATATTGCGAAAACTGCTAAATATCCATAGTTTAAAAAAAATACCAGTTTTGACCACTACCTCATTCCATACACAAAAATTAATTTAAGATTCATCATAGGCCTAAATGTATAAGTTAAAACAATAAAATGTCCAGAAGAAAACATAAGGTAGCATCTTTGTGACCTGTGGCAGACAATGGTTTACTAGAAAGAACCATAAAGTACTAAGCATAAAAGATATATATATAGGTAAGTTGGACTTCAAAATTTAAAAATTCTTCATATCAAAATATTTTATTAAGGAAATGAAGTTCCAAGCCACAGACTGGAAAAATATTTGCAACACATATATCTGACAAAGGACTTATATCTAGAATATATAAAGAACTTCTTTAAATTAGTAATAAAAAGTAAGAAATCCAATTTTTAAAAGTGGCTGAAACAGTTGAACAGCTATTTCACAGAAGATAAGTAAGACATTTTAAAAAGGCCAATAAGCACTTGAAAAGGTGCTTAAATTCATTAGACATCAAATATATGAAACTAAAACCACAGTTACATGTTTCATACTCACTCACCAAAATGGCTAAAATGACTAAGACCAATAATACCAGCCACTGGAGAAGCTGTGGAACAACTGCAACTCTGATGCTTTATTGGTGGAAACGTAAAATGGTACTACCAGTTTTGCAGAACTTTATTGACGTTTCTTATAAAGTTAAATATAGAATTACCACGTGACCCAGAAATTCTAATCACTATTTATCCAAGAAAATATATGCCTACAAAAAGAACTGTACAAGACTATTCATGGCAACATTATACAAAAAAGAGGCCTAAAACTGAAAATCACACTAATGTTCATCAACTGGTGAATGAATAAACAAATTGGATACTAGTCAGCAATAAAAAGTAACATATTACTGAAACATTTAGCACATGAATGACTGTCAAAAATTATATTGAGCAGAATAATCCAGGCATAAAATAAGACGTATGATTTCACGTATATGAAGTTTAGGAATAGCACAGGCAAAACTAATCTATGTCAACAAAAATCAAAACAATGATTGCCAGAAAGGGCTGTGAAAGAATTTTCTGTGCTTATTAATATGTTCTGTATCTTGTTTTGTCTGGTTTATGTACCTGAGTGTACATAATTATTAAAACTTGTTGAACCAAACACTTAAGTGCATTTTATTGTATGTAAATTATACCTCAATAAAAATACAAAAACATACTTTTTCTCATTTTGATTCTACTGACAATTTTTAATCCTCTTTCTTAGTGCTTTCTCGAAGATAAGGAACACCAGCTGCTTGTAAGCTCATCTCCAGTTGTTGTTGATGTTTTAAATCATGGCTTCTTCATATCGATATTGATATTAGGCCTTTAGAGAACCTGTTACTTTCACAGATAAAGTTAGTTGAAAAATTAGTCAGTCAGAAGAATGACCTTAATTAAACAGTGGAATTTTGAAATATCTGCATTAGGGATTATAAACTCAGTGCTTTCAGCATTCTAGACAGAAGGAACAACTATACAAAGGCCCTATGACTGGATGTGTTTGGTGTCAAAGGAAGAGTGAGAATGGAGTACTTGAAATGGATTAGTAAAGATTAGAGTAATTGGATATAAGATCAGAGGGAAAGTTAGACTCAAATCATATAGGGCCCATAGGCCACTATAAGGATTTTGACTTTTACTGCAAGTGATGTGAAAGCCATTGGTGTGTTTTGAGCTCAGTAGTTCACGGTGGTTAACAGCATCACTCAAGTGGCTATACTGAGAAGATACTAAAGAGGTCAAAGGTGGAAGCAGAGGGGATGGCCAGATGGCTGAGTTGGTTGGAGCCCGAGTTCTGAATGGCAGGTTGCCTTCGGTTCCCACATGGGCTGCACCCTCCACGGCTGGATCAGAGACAGCAAGCTGCTGCTGAGCTTCCGGAGGGGTGGCTGGATGGCTCAGTTGGTTAGAGCACGAGCTCTCAACAGCAAGGTTGCCAGTTCAATTCCCGCATGGGATGGTGGGCTGCACCACCTGCAACTAAAGATTGAGAACGGCGACTGGATTTGGAGCTCGGCTGCGCCCTCCACAGCTAGATTGAAGGACAACCATTTGGAGCTGATGGGCCCTGGAGAAGCACACTGTCCCCTAATACTCCCCAATAAAATTTTTAAAAAAGGTGGAAGCAGAAAGATAAGTTAGATTATTGCAAGAATTCATGAGAGAAATGATGATGGCTTGGGCTAGGACGGTAATATCTATATGTACTTACTTCCAGCTACTCTCCTTCCACACAAAGTAGATGATTAGATGCACAATGCACAGTGCTATTGGAAAGTTTCTCTCTTTATTATCTTTCAAGGTCACCCTTGATAATGCAGTTGTCGTCTATTTTCAATTTTCACCCACAATCTGAGCCAACCCGTATGTAAACCAAGCTCTAAACTTTTCCTCCTTTTTCAGCTGATCATACAGACTCTACCCTCTGCACATGTGACCATGTCGACAAGCATGGAAAAGGGCTGGTAAAGTCCTGTTGGGTGACATTGGGTTTCTGAGTTACTTATTCATGTTACTTACTCATGTCCTCTGGTTCTGCTTGGATGTATCTCCATTTTACAAGGAGTTTCTGCTGGGTATGTCCAACTGAGGCTCACAGGACTCAACTTATCACGGGCTTTTTGGATGCCTGGTATCTTCATATCCCACAGTGAAGAGCTCTATTTCTACTTGGACTCAGTAACATGCCAGGAACTGTTTCTCAAAAGTCCCATAATCCTTTGCTTCCAATGGCATGGCCTTCCTTCAGAACCCCATGGGCCACTGTTGTAATTTCCCTACGGCGGCTTGCCATAATAAGTTCCATACCACATTTTCCCCACCATTGACACTTCCAGTACCATGGAATATAAAAATATAAACTCTTGTAATTCTTCATTAGCTTACCACAAGTGACTCTGGCCCTTGTACTTTTTACAGTCTTTGTTCATTGAATCATTTAGAATTTGGTCCATAATAGCAATTTATGGGTTATTGATTTATTCTTGGTCCTTTAGTGTATACTTGAGAAACTTTTTTTCCCACAGTACCTTTTATTAAATTTTTTTAAATCATTTATTTTTTAAATTTATTGGGGTGACAATTGTTAGTAAAATTACATAGATTTCAGGTGTACAATTCTGTATTACATCATCTATAAATCCTATTGTGTGTTCACCACCCAGAGTCAGTTCTCCTTCCATCACCATATATTTAATCCCTATTAAATAGTTTTTAAACCTATTTAAGAAACTCATATTTTATCTTTAAAAATTAATTTCTTTTGATAAGGAATATCTATATACCATAGCGTACTTATGGAAAAGCATATTATTATCTTAAAAATAAAAGAAGTCTCGTAGCTCAAGAACTACCAACAAAGCACCATGGAAATTCTCTTCCTAAAAAGCTGAAAGCCTGTCTTCAAATGGTTTTCATGACTCAACCAATATTTATTTTAATTCTCTCTAGGCATGAAGTGACATTTTGAAAAAAAAATTTTCATTGAAGTTGTTTATAGACATATTCCCTAGTCCAATAGTAATAAACATAATTTTTCTGGTATAAATAAAAAAGAAAAAAGTAAAATGCGTAGACCATTTGGTATTTGTACATCTTAACCTGTTTTTCTTACTCTAAAATTTGAGATAGTTTTTGGGCAAGAGTGGCTCTGGTCAAAGAGATAAAGGAAAGCTTTCCAAAAAACCACACACGTTCCCTCATAAAAATAAAAGCAGAGTCTTGGTTTGCGTCCAGCCAGGTTGGCTGCCTGTAAATTCATTATCGATCTGTCACATGGCCCTACCGTATCTCCCCCACTCACTCCCTTGTCACAACAGAATTCTAATCAGGCTTTCCCCAAGTACAAGATTTATTCACGCTCATGCAGACCTGGTTTGGAACATTTTATTGGCAATACTGGTGTCATATTTAGGAACCACAGACTTTTGTCAGGCTGTGTTAGCTTGAATGACAAGTATCAATGGTCAACTATATTTGAAATATTGTTCAAGTACCTAGAAATAATAGGCATTAAAATTCATTCTGTTCACTGCAACACACTTCTAAAGATTTCTTGTCCTCAGTGGAACCGGCATACTGTAATTGTTATTTGGAACTTAATGTAACCTCAACAGCAGCAGAGACAATACAGTCCTCTCATTATGCACATGCTCTAGGATCATTTATTTTAATGCTTTCAAATAAATATGTTCCATGCAGCACACCACAATAAATAAGGAGCAGCAATGTTCTTCTAGTAAATCCATTCATAATGTGAGTCACCATGTAAAACACCACATCTCAAGTCTTTGGCCCTGCACCATATCATGAAGCACACCACATCTGCACCTAATCATATCTGGCTTCATATGGATTTAATAGGACTATGCCAGAAGTGCATGTAAGCACAAATTTAACCAGAGGTTTCCAGCTATTAAATACAGCTACTAAGTAGTTAAAAGGCAACAACTAAACCCGTAAAGGTCCCCCCTCCCCTTATTTTGAGACAGACATATAAAGATAGAAACGCTCTGGTGATTTTCAGGTTACTGGAGAGTAGGGTGGGATATATTTAGAATATTTGGAGCAAAGCTTGCACAATATGGCACCCAAAATGTCACGGCAATACTGATACTGAATGGACACTGAGTACGAGTGGAATTGATGACTGCAGACGCTGAGCTCAGAGGGTGAAGGCGGGGGCGGCTCACTTCCCCTAGGCAGACAGCTCCACGGTGCCTTCCTCCTCACTGTCAGCTCGGTTAGCTCGGATCTCCACAAGTGTCCTCGCAAATCGGGTCCACTCATCATTGTGGGGAACTGCAAGCTGCAAAGCAAATTAATGGAAAATAGTGAACAAGATATCTTTTATGTCTGAAAGCCTGGAAGCCAGCATGACTGTTTCTCCTGAAGCTGACATTTCCCTTGGAATGTAAAGGAAACCAGATATTCTCCTTCCTTGAATCGGTTAGATCCCTGAGTGTTGCTCTGAAACGGACAAGTTAAAGGAATTCTGTTGCTCTCAGCAGTGAAATTACTCAAGGAATTTTTAAAGAAACTTTAAAAACTTATGTCAACTATACAATGATGTAAAGTAGCCACGATAAAACACTTTCAGTAATGAAAATTCATCACCAGCAAACCAGACTTAGAGTAAACACAGCAAATACGAACTGCGCTACTGACTGGGATTTTGAAATAACTGTGGCATCGTCTCAATCGTTGCTACTGATCCTTTTTTAAAAGTGCTGCTAATGAGCCCATGTACATACATGACAAAAGTCTAGCTTACATATACAAAGAAATCTTACTACTATGAAATAAGATGTTGGCTTTTCCGGCAAGATCTTACTTGATGACACCTATGAATAATAGTAACAGTAGCTAAAATTTACCAAGAATTCTGTTCTAAGTACTATACACGTATTAACTTATTCCTTACAACAATCCAATGCAGGGTAATATTAGTGTTTCATTTTACAGAAGAAGAAATCAAGCAACAGAAAGATGAAATCATCCTACCGAGGTTACATAGCTATCACTGTTAGTGCCAATGTCATCTGATTCCAGTATTTACATCCTTAGCCAGCATGCTATACCGATTCGCCAAGACAAAGGGGATTTATAAAACTTCCCAAATAATATCTTCTTCTGTGCAAAACTCAGTGAGGAGAAAATTAACCCCACCCAATACAAATTGTAGGGATGAATTTTTGCTGGCTGATTTAAAGGATCACAATTACTCTTCATTGCATCCAAAAATGAGTTGGTTAAAGAGACCAAGCAAATATTTGGAATAGAACAGATCATCATTTGAAGGTGAGAAGCAGGATCAAGTAGAAGCCGAAATGATTTTCAGGGCCATCTTCTTGGAGGACTGCCCTACAAGATGGTGTGATGCATCCATATAGATACTAGTGCTACACATACTATCCTCAGAGTCTGTAAACATTAATAACACACACTTGTCCCAATCAACATGCATTTTTAAAAATAAAAAGAGGAAGCATATAAATCTAAGCTTTGAGATCACTTCTACAGCTGACCAAGTACCCACTATAAATAGAGCCAAACAATTAGAACTTTACATTTTCATTACATGGATGACATTCTCAGATACTATCTGTCCAAGACAACTTACTGGAGAGTGATATCATCATTTACAAACTATGTTTTTCAATTAGTGTTCTAGCACTAATGTTAAATGTTTCAAGAATATAATTCTGGAAATTGTGTACAGGTGGAGGAAGTAACTTCTACTTCCTTTGAGAAATGCAGTACTAATAAGAATGCTCATTTAGTCATATGAATGAGTTTTTGAATGGTTAAATACTTTCCTACTTATTGAAATGAATACAAATTTATTTTTAGGCAATGACAAGTTCACAACAGTATTGAATAACACTGTTATCCCTTTGTTCAGTCCATTTTCTCTTCTTTGAGCTCTTTTCCTAGGTTCCACGATTCTTCATTTTTCTCTTAAAATTAGAAAATACTGCACTGGGGAAATGAAGCCCTCAACATAAATGATACAAGAGAGCTAACAGAAAGCATAAGCAGCAAAGAGTTGGTATCATATTTATACGAAAGAATAGGTCCCCTATTCATCTTCTCTCCTCCAACTCCTGACCAAGTCCTTCCATAAAGAACCACAAAACCAAAGCCCAAGAAGAGATAAAAAGCTAATAATGATAACATATTTATAACTGTTTCTCATATAAGGTGAGAAACAAGCTAAAGCTAAAGCACCTCATAACTTTATATAACTTTAAATATTGGGAAAAGGCAGGTCTCACTAATAATACATAGTACATTGTTCATAAAGAGCAATATACTCTGGGAGTTTGGCTCTTAAACATAACACTATGTTATTGGTTATAATGGTACAAATTTAAGTTAACATATGATGCCATATGTAATGTTTTGTTGATAGCAATATCTAGAAACTATATACTAAAACAAGAAAATAGGTAACTACGTTTATAGTTTCATGTAGTAGCAATGGCAAGGCTGTTAAGAAACAACACTAATAAAGATTATGAAACAAAGGTTTGAATATGCGCCCAGATACAGTTTGGGACACAACTGAGTATCATTTATACTCAGATACTCAGTTGAAAAGTTGCACATCTAACTTTTCAAAAATGAATTTTATTAAATTTAAATGTTTGTGATGAACAAAGAAACTCTACAGTGGAACTACATTTGACCTTTTCCATGGGATGAGAATGGTGGGAATAATGGTACTATAATACCAAACATTTATCCTTAAAAATATAGATTATCCCTCACAAAAGGTTTTATACTATTCTAACATGTCCTCTTTTTGATCTGTGAAAGTTTTACTTAGTTTGGAAAAATATTACAAGTTTTTTTTTTTTTCAAAACCCTGTTCTGTCAAGTATTTTCCTCTCTAGAATATCATAAATAACACAGAAATATAAGTTTGCTTTGATTCACACACACACACACACACACACACACACACACACACACACACACAATTCTAGAGTAGAACACGATAAAAACACAGATATTTCTAGAAACTTAAATTGACCTATCTCATCCTATTACATGTTGTCATCTAGTTGACTATAAAAATAACACAAGGTAACTATTATGCACTGAGGCTTCATTTCCCCAGTGTAGTAATGTTAGCATTAGAAGGTGAATGGCCGACTGCCCCATATTTAGAATTAAGTATCATTGTCAGGGAGCGCTGTAAGCACAAGCTTAGCATGAATGTGTGAATGTGTATTTGCACGCAGGCGGTTTCCACATGCAAAGTAATGCTTTTTGGCATTTGAATTATTTGTAGGTAAGACCAAACAGGCATCCTAACAACCAAGAAGACCACTTTTTCCATTTGACATCTTTGGCTGTAAACAGCATCTGTTTGGACAGCACTGTCCTTTTTACCCTTGGCACTTCCTGAGTCTTCTCACCTGGTTCTCTCTGATTAGAAATTGCTAGAAAGGAGGCTCGGGAGCATAAATGCATCCGAGACCTTTCTCTCAGAAATTTTTAATCCAGTAATACCTCAGTCATTAAGTAGGAAAAACCTTTGCTCATGTTTCTCAGTTAAAGAAAAAGACTGCTCTCAT
Source organism: Rhinolophus sinicus (assembly GCF_057876585.1). Taxonomy (NCBI): domain Eukaryota; kingdom Metazoa; phylum Chordata; class Mammalia; order Chiroptera; family Rhinolophidae; genus Rhinolophus; species Rhinolophus sinicus. The sequence goes on from NC_142504.1 coordinate 30,847,546, forward strand.
TTCCTTTGGAACTAGCATACAAATTTATTCCATCAGTGTCGACCGACTACCAACCATTTGCCAGGCACTATGGTAGGGATTAAAGATACAGTGGTGAATCATTTTGGCATATGACTATGAAATACAGATGAAAATTCATTATCATATTTTCTTAGGTCAAAATGTGTGAATACTGGCATCGTTTTTGTTTTGTTTTGTTTTGTTTTTTACCTACACTGACATTCAAAATATGAATAGTCTCAAAGTTACCTTCGTACAGTGACAACTGCAACATTTCCTGGTATGTGTTGTGTGTCAAGCAAGTAGTGGGAAGCAAATGGCATCTTAATGACAGGGCTTCAGCACACCTTCAAGTTTCTATCAGGGCATGAAAGGCTAAATCTAGGGCATCGCTATAGCTTTTTTCCCCCTCTGAAAATAATAATTTAAAATAATTTATAAGCAATTTACATCTGTGATTGGAAAAATATTCACAAGTTTCTAATGGTGATGATTATTTTCAATCACTTAAAAAAAATCTATTAGAAGCACTGTGAAGAAAACAGCCCATAGTTCCATCAAGGGAACACCATGAGGAAAGGCTCGAAAAAAGTGTCCAGTATTGTACTGAATCAAAGTGCATTTTTCTGCCTTCATATTCATCAGCCAAAGTCTACATCCTAGGACATGGATGACTCAGATTTCCCACTGCTTCATATACGAGGTTCACAGTAACCAGTTCATCCCGTCCCCTCCCAATAGGTGTCTGTTTGCTTATTTTTTGCTAAATGTATAAAGCATATTTATGCCAAAAAACACACAGGGTTCTGATTCCTGAGATAACAAAATCTTAGAGATAACAAACTCTTAGCTTTAAGAGTGACCACCTTTTAAAAATATGATATGACCCTATCATATCATTGTAAACAGCCAATGTCAAAAGTAGTTACTGAGGTACCAACTTGGCCATAGGGAGGAGGTAAAATGAGCCTCAGATTTGGACAGGAGACTTACAGCCTGCTCTCTCGGTTACAGGCAATGGTCTGGCACTTAATGAGAGCATTGCCTCAATTGTAAAGTGGGGATGATGGTGTCCGACCCATTTATCAAGAGAGATGTGGAGAGGATGAGAATGGTAATCTAAGTGAAGAAAAGAGTATGAGCTCCTCACAGAATAGTTTTCCTTTTTTTTCCCTTTAAACTGCCATTCAGATTGAACATATTCTTCAAAATGATATGTTAAGTGGCACACATAGCAATTCTATAACATTTGTGTGGTTTGGTTTTTGTTTGCTTTAAGAATTAATTCTGATGTTTCCTATGTGAAGACATTAAGAAACGGGGTGCCGACCTCTCTTCAGCAGGCAGGGAACAGAGTATAGGGAGCTAAATGATTTGCCAAAGACCACATAACTTTCACGCTTTGTTCTGTTCATGTGGGGCAATCAGGAGCCCCACCCCTCTAAAAAATGCCAGCATACCAGGGCAGAATGGCATGGAATGTGTTTTGAATCACCTGCTAAAAGATTCTAAAGATTGTTTTTAATGTTCTCAGATTTTCAGAAGGCGAAAGGTCATCTTAGTAAAAAGCAAAAGTGCAGAACTTGTGGAAAAATCAATGAAAACTGATCATTTTAGTTCCCCCTCTCCACTACTTCTGAGGCCAGGTCATGGATCTGCCTCCTCTCCTCTGCCCCATCCCCTCCCCAAATAACTTATCAGTCTAACCACTGGGTGTCTTGCCTGGGCTTCTGTGCTCTTAAAGGGGAGCACAGATTGCAGAATAACTAGATTTTGAGAATGGAGCCAGGGTTGACGTTTCCCACCTCAGATATCAGCCAGATCATGCTTGCTCCCCCAGCTCTGCCACTTATTTGCTGTGTGTCCTTAATGTTTTAACATCTCTGATCTTCACTTCCTCATTTGTGAGAAAGGAATTTTAAGGCATGTCTCTTAGAACTGTTGTGAATATTAAATATGACAACAAAAACAAAAAAGAGCTTAGTACAGTGGTTGGCACATTATAAACCCTGAAGAAATGATGTTTTTTCCTTCTTAATTCTTATCTTCCTCTTCTCCAATTTTTTTTCTGTTTCTTTATTTTTGCTTCTTTCCCTCTTTTCTTTCTTCCATTTTCTTTACATTTAAAGAAGTATTCCTTATATTTTGTCACATTTGATTTCCTAAAAACCACACAAATGATATCCTAAATACTCATACTTTTAAGAATAGCTAAGTTTCATGAGCTGGGTGTGGGGAAAGGATTCTTTCAGATCACAAGAAAAATTCTGTCAGAGTACTTCTCATTGCTCATGTAAAACATCAAATTTAAAGTATCATTATTCCTTGTAAATATGCACATATAAATATGTACACATATAGATACATATTTTTATTTTTCAAATATGACTAATACAGCTTTATCTATTTTCTTTCTACAGAGGGATTCTACATTTTTAACTCAAGTCGTAAGGCTTTGCAACCACTGAACATGCTGTTATAAAAATTAAATGACTTTTATAACCAGGGTTAAACACACAAATATCATTCATGTGTCTCTTTTTATAAGCACATGGCTAACCATTTTGAACAGTCTTCAGTCAAGCCTCCCTCATTTGTTAGTAATTTTAAAGGGTTTATGGTACCTCGCAGCTGATTTTAATAGCTGCCTTATCTATAGTTACCTCCTACAAGCCCAATGGTGTATTTTTTTTTTATGGTAAAAATACTTGTCTCAAGGATTGTTTAGTATAAAAGTAGATTAATTAAAAAAAATTTTTTTTTGGTAATTGACAGAAAAGTATTCGGTAATTTCAGTTTGGTTTCTCAGATATATTAGGCATGGCAAACAATTGAAATATGTGGGACTCTAGGCTTTAGGATAAATATTCCATGGATGTGTGGTTCATCAGCATCTTTGTAATCTTTCAATTAAATGGAGTTATTTTTTAAAAGTCTGGGACGAATATGTTAACAATTGATTCCGAACAGATACACAATTCCTCTCCTGTAGTATCCTAAAAATTAAAGTTTTCTGTTAAAAAAGATATCTTACAAATTACCTTTTCACTTGAATATGCATTGATTTTTTTTCATTAGTGCATTTACAGAAACCGTGGCAGAATGACTGCTAAACCCCTTCAAGCTCTAAAAGCTTTTTTAAAAGTACAATTATTAATGACACCCCAATTCAGGAGATTGTGGAGTTGCTGGTATACAAATACACGTTTGTGTTCAGAGGAAGCCTATATTTTTTAGGGCAATTCCCTTTGCCACACACACAGATGGAAGCAAAGTGGGAGGTAATAAGCAATGAAACAGCCGCTGGAACTCGCTTCATATAAATACAGCTCCACTGTATTTAACTCTTGGGAGAGTCTAAGCATCACTGGTAACAATGGATGAAACCACGGACCAAATTCCAAGCCAGAATGCAGTATACAGAGGGCTTAAGTATACTACAGTGTTCAACCACAAAAAGATATACTGTGTGGTAATTTAGTATTTACAGCAGTTTTAGAAATGTCCAGAAAGTATAAGTTACATTAGTCTCCATTCGGTAGCATCTGCTATTACCAGTCAGTGGGCTAAAATTTCTGTGAAATTTAGCAGCATGCTAACCTATAGCAGTCTAATGATATCTATTTCTGGTTAAGAAAGAATTTCTTTTATCTGAAAATCCCATCTAAGGGAACCGTCATCAACCCATGAAGCTTGAGATCTCTGCCAAAATCTCTTCCTTGTATCTTTAAATGAGTGGTTGACTTTTATGGCATGTTTGCTAGAACAACACTTTTAAAAAATCCATTACCACCCAATTAAGGAAAGACATAAAGGTAGGACATAAAAGTCAAAAGTAAATAGTAACAAATATAGATCTATATCAATTTCAATAAGCTAGCAACCATTGAAGCAAATTAATTTTAAACACTATTCTTAAAAATGAACATTTAAAAATATTCTTCCCGTTAAAATTTAGCATTATAGGAAGCATGACAAAATTCTGACGTTTTTACCTATGGAGGGGAAAAAAAAATCACACGGGAAAAAAAAAATCACACAGCTAAAAATCACACAGCTAAAGAAGAAAGAGTTAATTAACTAAGGTTTTAAAGATGACCTTGTTCACATTTGTATTAAAATCTTATCACCCTCCTTTCTTCAGAAATCTCTTAAGCATTTTTTTTTCCTGTTATTTGGAACAATCTATTTCTCTGTCCAAAAGATGGAAAAAAATGCTAAAAACATTGGCTGATGGGCAATAATGGAAAATAAACTTTTAAAACTTCAATAACCACTTTTTTCCATCACACAAAAGATCAAGAAAATGACAGGGAAATGAAAAAGCATGTGCTACTCAACCTGACCTGTCATATTAGCTGACTAAACATATATCCCGTCTCTTCCTGATATTATTAACTATAGGTTTTCTAGCAAATTCCTAACAACCACTGCATCTAAGCAGTTTTGACAAAGAGAAAGGAAGCTTATTGCTAAACACCTTAAAAACATTTACCAAGGTAATAAAAGAAATGTCATTCCCTCCTACTGAATGTTTGGGCATAAAAGAGGTATTTTTATAATGTAGTTCATGAGTTACCGTATCTACAGTGTCCAAAAAAAACACAATGAAAAGGAAGCATTTTTTCCAGTGGTTTGATAACTATTTGAACCAACTGTTAGGCTTTCGTTACACTAGGGGCCAATTGCTCACTTTTAAAAGCACAGGAGGGGAGAGGGCCTGGATAGAGAGTGGAAGGAAGGACAAGCACTCTTTTCTAAATATATTTTCTATATGTCCTTTTTCATGCAAATATAGTTAAATGGAGAATTTCTTCCTGTCCATGAATCTAGCCAACGTGGAGGTTGCACTCTGACTGCTTCACACAATTAAGCTTTCCCTTGACCTTTCACATGTAAAACATTCACTCACTCAAATATTTGAGTGCCTGTTATGTGCCAGGTACAGTGCTAGACCAGGTTGTCCTATTCAAAAAAACAATTTTAAGTATCTACTTTCCAGTATGTTTCTAATCTCTAAAGATTAGAAACTCTACTAAGGAATGTGATTAACCAAAAGAGGCCTGCCAATCTGATTTGTTTTCCTCCTAGGTCAAAAAGGTAGCTAGTTCTTAGGACACCAGAAGATGTTCACTTTTTCCTAAGGGTTTTTAATGCTAAGACAAACACACATGAAAGATTTCATCTAAACGTTGAGAAACTGTTGGCTGGCCTTGAGGAGAAAGATCTTAGGGAATGGACCACTGGTCAGTTTTATCTGCCAGCTGAAAAAGTAAAAGTGCAATAGTTCTTCAATAATGTTCAGCTTCTATATTCCCTAAACGGTAAATAATGTATGTTTTAATGTAAAAGATGTTCTGATAATTGGCATTCTCAAAAATTCATGCTAAGTGAGCTTCCTTGAAAGTATAACATAATGATTCATTCACTCCCTCACTCTGCAAGTCCAACCTATATGGTATGTAAATGTTTACACATAAACATGAACGAGCAGATATTGGATTTCCTATTATATTTTAGATATACCAATAGTAACACACAGACTCCTGGAAGAAACAAATAACTCCCCATTTCTACAAAGGCCAGTGTTAAGCTAGACTCAGATGATTGAAGCAGCTTCATGCTCGGCTGGTCTAAGCTGTGATTTGAGGCCACTGTTCTAAGCAGTAATTTTTCAAGATAAAATTTAGCAGTTTTGAAATTCTAAAACTAAACACAATTTTGTCAGCCATAAAAAAAAATTCACACTATAATTAGCAACTGCTTCAAAATCCGAACCGCTATTGAAGATGACAGTTTGAAACCACAGAAGAATCATAAATATGATTAATTATACAAACTGGCACTTGTTTCAGAAGGTTTATATTCATAGGCCATTTATCACCAAAATGGGAATATATGAATTTCATTGAATATTGCAAATTACTACACACACATTAATTTGGTTTCTATAAAATTAGATATTAGGGTTTTCTTTTCATTTAATCAACTACTCCATAATATATAAAAGTCATAAGTATTTTCTTGTCAATTCAGAAAAAAAGTGGCTTGAAAAGATATTAATCCTTCAAATCTATTTTTAATAAACCAATGCTACCTGAATAAGTACTTTATTTACATAATAATTAGTTTAATCATGGCCTTTTACATATATAATTATCAAAATGAAAGCCACTGCTACTACATTCACTATAAGATAAATAATTATAACATTAATTGGAATTAATAGCACTTTTTCTTTTCTTTTTTAAATTAAGCATTTTTCCTAGAAGAAATCAATACCAAAATTATAATCATACATTTTAATCGAATTACTTTATTTCAAATTGGCATATTTTATTATGACAAAGAAATTAATATATTATTGCAAAGTAGCTTATTTTATATAATTATATTTATTAGCACCCAAAATCTGTCCACATAAATATAGCTTTGTGGTTTTTTGACTTAACTAAACAGTGTTGTGCCTACAACAATAAAAATTTAGGTAAATAATGAAAAGTCCAGTTGAGAATTCTGATATTTTAATTCTAGGTCATCAACTATCTAGGTGTTAGCAGCAGAGCTAAGTATTTACATTTTCAGTTTTTATCGGAATGTTTGACATCATGGAGTAGTTTATGCCAAAGTCCTTCCTTTTCCATGAAATGAAAACTAAAAGAAGTGTGTCTCATAAGGATATATATATATATATATATATATATATATATATATATATATATATAGCGAGAGAGAGAGAGAGAGAGAGAGAGAGAGCGAGAGAGAGAGAGAGAGAGAGAGAGAATGAGAGAGAGAGAGAGAGAGAGAGAGAGAGAGAGAGAGAGAGAGAGAGAGAGAGAGACTCTCAACTGACGAATAAGCTGGTACTGGCAAAGACCTTCAAGCATCTAACAACTTACGGCCACAATCACTTAATGAGGAACACTAGGGTTTGGGGTGATTATAACTGGACGTAGGTAAGCGGAGCCCAGATCTGCTCCCTTCTTCTGGAGGCTGCCAGAGCTTAACCATACTACGTATCAGGTTTGTCATCAGCAGGGGATAATGGCCTTCATAAAGCCCAATAATTACATTGACTGATTTCAAATGCAGTTCGTTTTCATTAAGGGACTCTTATTTGAATTAACCACAAAATCTCAGTTTAACTTCGTATTTTGTGTTCCGCACACCCCCTCCCTCACAGAGGGGGGTTATTTATATTCAGGGCATAAACTTCTTGTGGAAAATTGATGAAGGCCCTGTCCTACTCGAAAACGGGAAGTAGTTTCATAAAGCAAACAATTATTGCTTAAGTGTAATCCACTTAAAAACCATAAATGTATTGTATTTATTTTGTGTCACTCAAATCCTTTTTAACTTCCAGCACTTCCAGTTTCTCAGAGGCTACTATAAATCTGCTATTTAAGGTACAAGAGAAATGGCTCATCCAATCTCTTTTATTCTTATTCTAGCTGGCTATGAAAACTGTGTGAGGCACGTTTTCATAGTCCTTGTAGATTAAACCTTGACCATCATTCTAAACTACATGACATAGATCATTTTTCCTGTTGGGGTTCCAAATAAACTTGCCATTTAAATTTTTCGTTTCAGATTTAAAATATGTCCAAATGGACATTTAAATCATGCTTTATGTTTTGAGCAGTTATATTTGATCTCTCATGTTCATCTGCATGTTTCCTAGCCAATTTCTCAAGTCCCTTTTATATTTGGTCAAATATACTGCATTTACTGAAATTTGTAATAAAATGACCACTATTGTTTTGGTCCCCAAATAGTCATATCAACCAAGGTATCTGAGATGCTATCAAAGCTCAGGGTTAAAAATCTAAAGATGCAGCACATTTTCTTAGGTAATGAGTGAATGGGACATCAGACAAATAAAGCCAGGATGATGAGATTTATTCATCTCCCAAATTACAGTTTTTAAGTTGCCATTTTATTTTTTAAATTCTTCTTTAAGCTGAAAACGATTTCAGAATTTTATCATTTGACTACTGCAGAAATACAATCAGGCATTTGAAACTTCTGTGTATTTTTCACAACTGAAAACAAAATCTTCCTTGGAAGAGGTTAATGGAAAACGAAATAATAGGAGGTGGAAGATAAACTGCTTCTTTCAAAACTGGAGCTGCAAACAGCATTCTAACTAATTCAGATAAGCAGCAAACATAGTGGTTAGGGGATATTTATGACAGCTGCGTCTGTGTGACAGCACTGAAGCATTAACAATGGCAACAGGCTTTCTATAAAACACATCTGCTTGGAAGACAGGTAGATAGGCTGACTATCAATCATAAGGACACGTGAATAATTCTATACTCACTGCCCCATGTGCTATTAAAATCAGCACCGCATATATAGAAAAGCTTGCTATTCAATGAAGGAGCCACGGCAGTGAGTAATTTTTGTTTTTAATTCTTTAGAATATGTGTATTCACATATCATTTAAACAATCCAACAATGATTAACAACTCTCTACAAGTATATTCTGAAGCAAAATACGCTCCACATTTTCAGGTTATATTTGTAGTTCATTTATGACTTATCATACCTGCATTTCAGTTAATTGAATGGGATCATACAGCTCCAAAACAAACAGATTGCAATCCCATGGTTTAGAGAAAAAAAAACAAACCTCAAAACTTATTCAAGAGCTAGAGCTAGGCTCATTTTTTCATTTTAGATTGTAGAAAATTTAAATGGTGCACACAACCACTGTCTATTTAAATAACTTTTAAGATGCACAAATAGAATAAAAATTATAGCCAAATAGCAAAAGGGGTCTTCTCTGTCTTTCCGAATCCCCATAACTGAATCCACATAACTTCCATTTATGCTAATGGGAGTTAAGCACCTGCTCTGCCAAGAAAACAGACCCCTATCTGTGAAAATAAATGTGTACAATATATTTTCCAGATACAATGCTGAAATCAAACAACCAAAAATGTGTGCTATATAAACAAAGCATCATGTGGCCTACCTGAAAACATTGCTATTTTATATTTTACCTCCTTAGTCATAGGCCCAGAGATATTACTCATGCCTTTGCCATTTACATGTAACAAAAAGAAGGAAAAGGGGGGGAGGGGGGAGTACAAAAACTCAATCCAGTCATTTCAGTGAGCTCATACACAATCCTCTGTTTACCCTTTAGAAGTTCATAATAAATTGTATCAGTAAATCTGGATTGAAGCCACTGCTCTCTGCCTTCATCTTAAAAGTCATGGAGGATAATTGTACTTAATAGAGGAGGGCACGATCACGGGGACACTGCGCTGGGAATCCCTGTAGCAGCTGCAGCCTCAGCTGGAACTGGAGGTGAGTCAGATGATTGGTAACAATTGGTGACACCAGAGTCCCTTTCTGGCTGAGTGTCAGGTCTCACCAGAAGGCCCATCTACCTGGACTTGAACGGGGATGTGTCCCTTGGTGGTCACAGAAGTCTCTTCTCAGGGAGTTCTTGACAACGGGGTGGATAGAAAAAGCCTGTACCTCCCCACTCCAGTTGTAGCATCATGGAGATCTTTCCCCAAACTCCATCATACTTGCAGTTAAAGTTACGATGTGAGCAAAACAGGGTGGTGGGGAGGAGAATTAGAATACCCAGTATGGTTTCAGCTCTATTTTTATGGGCCTCATGATATTAATAATGTACAGTCATTACTATTTCCATTCAACATTTTAAAATAGTCTTAAGAAATAGGTAATAAGAAGAACATATGGCATGTACTACATTTAACCACATTTCTAAAAAAATTCTCCTTCTTCCTAATGTCTAGGTAAAGGACAAAATTTTTCATTTCTGATATGCATTTCTGATATGCATCGTGAGTGGCATTAAAAGCAAAACTCTTGTGGACAGAAGTGGCTACATAATTTGCAGGGCCCAATGCAAAATGGAAATGTGGGGTGTCTTGTTAAAAAATTCCTGAACAATTACAAGACAAGGATAGCAGGGCATTTACACCAAGGTCAGGGCCGTATGAGATTGCACGAGCTGCACAATCATGAAGTCCCCCTCGCTCCTGGAATAGGACCTCGGCAAAAGATGGCATGCTGCCCACTCCTTTCTCCTCAGCCTAACAGATTTCTCAGTCAAATCAACCATGGGAGAATGAGTGTGAGATGGTTTCCTGCAGACACCTATTCAATGTACTGAGGTCCCAAAGAAAATGTATCAACAAAGTATACTCTAAAAACTATCATTTACTTTCTTATACAGATTGTATTATAATGCTTATTAAAAAGTGTTTCATCTTTTCTAGAAGGTTCCACAAAGCAAGGTTTTCCATCCAAGGCCATCCTGACCTTAGTGAGGGTTTCAGTTTTAATGGGGACCAGAGAACCAGTTTTGAATGCAGATTGATAGCACAGTCTACTGGCAATTTGATCCTCAATACCGTATTTTTTTCTTTTCTTCTATATCTTTTTTCCTTTTTAAATCACTTCCTGCTCAAACTCCTTCCCTCTCATCAGTCATGCACCAACCTTAGAGCTGACCTCAAATTCTAAAGGGGCCAGCTTGCCATGAAGGCACTTCGTCTGGCTTTCTGCATTTTAGGTGATTTGAAAGGCTGGGGAAGCACTGTTGAGATGGTGTCCTTCTTGCCCAAGTCCAGTTATGCTTGGTCAGTTCTAGGCTGTGAAGGAGACAATAGTAATTGCAATAATGGTGACATTTGCCCATGAAGTGATCTACTCTCTCTCAGAAGTGGGCTTCAGCTGAGCTCAGCTGCAGACAAGCCATCTTTCCTTTTAATACTTGGAGCCTCCACAGTGTTGGTCTTCAAAGATTCAGAACACAGAGACGAGCCAAGGGAAAAAGAACTCCCCCCAGAAATAAATATGAGGTAAATTTGTAAATACCTTACAAAAATACTTAGGAGGGGAAAAAACTACAGTTAAGATAAAATTATCTTGTTAAGTCTGAGTTTTTCTGAGCTGTAGATTGCTTTGTGTATGATCAACAATACAGAAAGGGCTGTTCAAATGTATAAGCCTATCCTGAGTTTTGGTCATTCACAGAAGGGCTAGAAGATTATAAAATTACCTACTCTCAATAAAATAGTATATCCTTTTCTTTTTTCTTCCTGTAGTGAATTTGTAGGGATAAACAACCCTACAAATTGTTTGGCCTATTACATGTCACAGAGATTTTTCTATAGCCTGTCTAGACTCCAGACAATAGGCGAGACTGGCCTATAGTTGCAGACATTTCTATAGTCTGTAATATCACTTAGAAAAGTAAGGGCAATAATACAAAAATGAAAACCAGCCTGACCTGCTAGTATGATAGTAGAAATACGAGTGTAACAACACTTTACAATTTAGAAATGATGATAGCAACCTAGCAAGAAGTTTCAGCAGCCACATAGCAGACAAAGCAACTTTTGCAAAATCATTTGTACTCCCAAAATACGAGTCATATTTAAGTAATTCTGTCCACAGACTATAAAATCACTTTATTGCAGAAAATTCTGTATATATGTTATGCTGTTTTTTATTACATAGAGATAGTGTGTGTATGTATATATGTATGTGTGTATATATATTACATATTATATATAATACCACAAACATATGTATATTTATGAAATATATATTTATATGTATAGTATTTGTGGTCAACATGCAGACTTTTTAAAAGGCCTTTCTTTAAATAAACTAGGTTGTTCAACCATTCTGCTCTTCAGCCCTCTTGGATAAAACAATTAATGTTGCATATAATCTTAGGAGAATTAAGGGACATTATCTATAAGCAAGAGAGGTGGAGAAAAGAGTTTTTAAATTTCATCTATTTTCTGCTATTTTATCTCTGAATATGTCTCTACTTCTATTCTCTCCTACAATTACACTTGTTATAAACAAAGGAAAGAAAGAGAGAGAAAAAAGAAACCTTGTTTGTTTCTTTATATTCTCCTTCTTTGCTAGCTTTTTAATTTTTTAGTAAATTAACCAATGAAGAGTACTTGTTTTTGTTGTTGCTTAGTTTTATTTTGATGAAGACCATGAAAAAGATGCATTGAATATAAAGAATACTCCTTGAAGAAAATTACTGTAAAACTATTGGCCATATTTTCGATTCCAAGGGTATTCTCTTTTCCATAGACTCCAAACTGCGTCAATAATCACCAGACCATTTGCATCTTCCACACTGGGGATAAATATTAACAGAGCCTTTGTTGCTGTTGGAATGACTCAGCTTACGGCATCAGGAATAGTTAAAGAGGTGCCTAATGAAATAGATAACATGCAGTAAAACTGAGAGATTGTTCTAGTTGTTTTACATAGTGTTGTACATCCCAAAATAGAAAACCCCTATCTATAAAATAATTCCATTCCTGTCCCTGATTGAATTAAAAAAAACCCCAAAACATAAAAAAAACACCATCCAGTTTGTTTCAGTACAATCAACTCTATCATATAGCAGTATATAATATATCATCAAAAGTTTCATTGTACAACAAACCATCTAGGATTGCCAAATTTATGGAATGCTGATTGATGAAACCATAAAGAACCCTGCTCAGTGTGATCAGCTAAGCCCATCCACCAGGTACTCACAGAGCACTTCCTAGGTCTAGGACATTATGCATACAAGTGCGGTATATTTTCCCTCTGGAATGCAAATGTTAGATTCATATTATGCCAAAATAGCATTACACAATACTCTTACTTTCTTTTGCTTGAAAGTTCAATATTTTCTGCGCTTAAGGAAAAAATTCTTTAACCTCATCAGAAATGAAGGTTTTTGTCAACACTTTCTCATATAGTAAAAATAAACAGATATGCTTCACTACAATTGATTGATAATGCAGTATTAAATAAAGGTAGTATAACAATTCAAGGAGATGTTACTGAAATAAAAAAATGTGTTGTTTTTTTTCCCCTCTGATACGTGCCATGATATTCAGGAATACTTCACGTGTCATGTAACAAGATACACTAGAGAGGTATATATATTTCATATAAAAACTTTGAATATCATAAAAATGGTACAAATTCTGATTCACCTCAGCCTTTTTAATTGGCTACATTTTATTTAAAGAGTAATAGTATACATTTTAATAAAACATATCAACTAAAACTTGACTTTTCAAAATAAACAACAAATTCCAAATTCAATGTTAGCATGACGAATTTGGCAAACTTTTCATTCTCGTGAAACTGGTAGGAAGTTCCATGCTTCATCACAGGATAACTGGGAATTGTAAAGTACTCTGAAGGGAGCCTGGCTCACTAACTACAGTGTCCAGTGCGTGGGGACAGAAGACCAAATTAAGCCCTAAGGAAGTCTCGCCAAACTCCCACTGAAGTCAATGGGAATTTGCACAAGCACTCCAGAGAGCTCTTGTCTGACAAAGTCTGGTCAATAATTTCCTTAGATCTTTAAACTAGATATAACAAAACAAATGAACAAACAAACAAACAAACAAAAAGGTAAAACCCCCAAACCAAAAATTATGTACCTCTCCAACGTCGTAGACCCAAATACGGCCTTCTGAGTCCCCAACAGCAACTTCTTTGCCAGCTTGAGCCCAACGAACACGGTTTAGGGCAGACGCCCCCTCAATGGCCACACTTGCTGTTGGAACCTGCCAAAGAGGTTACGAAAGAATCTCTGAATATGAATTTAAATATATGTTTAACTGGATGAGTCACCACTGCCTTCATGTGCATGAAGTAATATACATCCTTATGCAGAAGTAAAAGGACTCATTGTTCTTAAATCATATGCTCCACTGTACTAAAGGGGTAGAGAGGAGATGCTTTAATGAAAAGGAAAAAGAGGGAGAGTCTTTTTCCATAATCAATGGGCAGTGAGTGACATAAATGTTTCTTTGGATTATGCAGCGGGTATATCCGACATACAAACAAACACAGCGGTTAAATGTGATACTTCACGATCAAGTCATGATTTATGGATCGATGGAGAGACATATTTCAGGATTTACCAAGATTGAGGATACAATAAAGGAGAGAAAGGGGGGGCATATGAGGGAATAAAAGGCATATTAATAGTCTTCAGGAAAAAAATACATATGGATCCCTCAAAACCTCATCAGGGAGAGGACGATCAGAAGAAGGAAAAGTATGCAGGTGAAAAACTTCAAAACCTCAAGTTCACCTCTCTTTTTTTATCCTTTCTGTTTTTCCTCCTGGCAATACCAGGGTGTAGGAAGTGTTCCATACCTTTGGAAATATTCCCAGGGTGATATCCTGATAGGATGGAGCACCTACTTATAGAAAAGGTCTTATACCTCCTTTAATAAACAACTGAAATCTGACAACTTTAACAATTACAATAATAATTAATATTGAAGTGAATTGGAGGTGCTGAATTGGAAACTGCAGTATTTGGTACAAGAACTTTACTATTTGTAAAAAAGAATTTTAGTGGGTCTGCCACTCTTCCATCATCAGTTGTGTAAACTCTTGCCTTTAAGGTTGGACGTTTATAAATCATATAAAAGTCAGATCTCAGGGCGGCCAGTTAGCTCAGTTGGTTAGAGCGTGGTGCTAATAACACCAAGGTTGCTGGTTTGATCCCTGCATGGGCCTCTGTGAGCTGCGCCCTCCTTAAAAAAAAAAAAAAAAGATGTAAAGATCAGATCTCCAAGCCTTCTACAAAAATGTTGAATAAGAAATGACAATGGGCCATTAAAAAAGAAAAAGGTAAATGTTAAAACACAAAGAAAAAATAGTATTGAAAAGAGGGCCACCGAGATCATCTCACACCACTATTTAAGACCTGTGTCTAATAAACATGTCAGGTTAGGATGGAAACACAACATGTACTGTGCCTTAGCACTCCCGGCATTCTGTTATTTAGGGAATTGAAACCATCTGTTTATATGAGATTATTGACCCAATACCTATCTTTAAAATAGCAATAAAAACTCCATCGTATGTAAGAATCTATGTTTAAACTTGATCTTGAAATCAATAAAAATTATTTTGCCTACTTAAATCATGGCATGTCAATTGTGAGCAAAAATATGAAACAAAAGTCCCCAGCTCATTTATTTATTTTTTAAAATAAAGATTTCTACAATAAAGATATCTGCTATGTAGGCTGGAGCCTGAATTTTTAACCAAACCTTCCAAAGGCCAAAACAATGTGAATTTAGATGGGCCGTAATTCTGTCAATACACTTTATTATTAATGTGCTACACAGAAAATAAATCTGAGATTCAGCTATAGAATTTTCAGACTTAATTTTTAACTCCATAATTTAGAGAAATCATACAGGATTATACTTTAACCCTATTTAATATCAGATTTTGTTTATGAACAATTTCAAAACGAATAAAAATGTTTAATCTTAACATGAATGTGATAAAACATGAATCACTCTGAAGAAATTGATTTTTTGATACACTTTCAATCATGCCTAATACATTTTAAAGAATTTCACTTATTTGGAATTAAGTAATGTAGCAAAGTGAAACAATTAATATTCTAACCATTTAAAAATACTTTTTTAAAATAGATATTACAAGTAAAATTCACTATCACAGCCTATAATATGTGGTAATAAATTATCAAACGCATGAAGAAAATGACAAAATATGTTTTATTAACTGGACTGGTAATGACCTTTCAAAAGTTGAAGAATCTGTAATGAAAATAATCCATGTGTTGTCTCTGTCACTCTTACTCTTCGACTTTGGTTTCACAAATATTTTCATATTTTTTAAGGCTCATTGTAATGGCAAAGGCAGGATCTATACAGCACAAATTACTACGTTGTGCAGAGGTCCATGATACTGAGGTAGGTGAATATAAACTATCCTTGCAGTTGGGACAAGTTAGTCTAAAAGCCTAGTAGTTTGAGCAACATCAAAACACTGGGATTTCAGCTCCTTTTTTAAAAACAAATCTAATTCCTAATTTGACAAATATTTGAAAAATCTTGCTCAACTCAGTAGAAGGCAAAAATGATTTGACAGTTTTCTAAAGTGTTTAGCTCATTACTGGATTTGAATCAGACTTAACATATTGACTATTACTGTGAAAGCAAAATTATGTTTACCACAAAACTAAATGGTTCGCATGCCCAGTAATGATTTTTTGAAATGTTTAGCTATAAAACTTTTATGTGGTTGTCTGTTGATACCTAGAGAAAGAGAAGGGGAAAAATTACATTTGGCAATGTTGAGACATTAATTTCATTTTACCTAAAAAGCAGATTAAAAAAAAACCCAAAAAATAGTTAAATAGGAATTATTAAGGAGTTTAAAGAACACTCACTCCATTGCATTGTAGTTGGGCATTACCTAAATGTCACCCCTACTAAATCTGATTTCTGATATAAGGGGTCTCCTGAGTCAATCAGGAAAATGTGTGTTTTTTTGGTTGTTTTAAGTGAATGAGTTTATTCTAGCAGATAGAGGCAATATGATTTTAATCAATGGCGGTGAAAGACTTTGGGAAACCATTACAATGTGAAGTAATAACATCTTTCTATTAAAAGTAATAATGTTATAAACATTTCAACATCCCCAAAGATGGGCATTACATGTTCATGCCTTTTGATTATTTTCAAAGATGCTTTATTATAACTCTTATCCTAGTCATATAGTTCTTGATTTTGGTTCCCTCCCTAGCCAAAAGGAAATACAGACTTAAAATTGAAATATTTTTAAAAGATAACTATTTGGCATTGGTTATAGGTGCACATAATCTTGCAAGATAAAATGACTCAAAATAACACCTGAAGAATATTTCCCGGCCCTCTCCCAGAAAAAATACAAGGGAGTCTGCCCTTCTCACATCCTCCAGCTGTAGGCTTCCTAATTAAAAAGGCTGAGCTGTTTCCTGCTCAAAACACTTCAAAAGAGCTTTCTCTTGTTCTCCACTTGACATATAGTTTGCAGCACTTCTCCCTCTTACCTGTTCATTCTTATTTATGGAGAGTTGCCCTGAATCAGAAACCAGGAAATGAAGAGACCATTTTATTTTATTAAATTGAAGGACATTTAATATTCATATTTAACAAAAACCCCAGTAGCTGAATTAACACCTCAATAATTTTGAGAGTGGAGAAAAGGAAAAAATGCTTATGGCACAATTTTTAAAACATAAATGTGGTCTAATTTTTAAAAGAATATCTCCTTACTGCCAATTGTTTATTTTAAAAAGGGCTATTTCTCACTTGTGAAATACTCTAAATGTGACATGTTAAAAATCCCAATTAAAAAATACTGAGTTTAACATACATGTTCAGAGTTAGAAACTATTGAAAAAGTCTGCCTGTGAGTGCAATATCTTACACAAGGATTATTTACCTTGTAAAAATCAAAAGGGGGTTAGATCTAAACATAAACAATCAACAGAATCATCTTTTATGGATTCAAAATAGGGGAGGTACAAATAGCAAACACGGACAAACTACCCTTTTTAAAAGCCCAATCTAAAAGTCAGCGTCCACAAAAGCTTACTTTTCCAAATGTTTGGCAATAGAGTTATTTCAACAGGGCTCTGAAATATGCCTGTGTGTTCTTTCCCTTAGGGAAAAGCATGAACACATATCGTTTTGCTCTTTGCAAATAAGGGTCGTCAATTGTCCAGGATCTGCCACGGTTTAGGGATGAAGTGAGATTAAATGATTTTTTTTTTGGCCAATGCATCTGCCAATTCCCTTCAGAGCAGTCATGAATGGGGGGTCGACAGCCCAGCTGCAATTGGAGGGTCTGTCCAAAAAAGGCCGTTTTGGAGAGGGGGGGGGGGAGATGGAGAGAGGCCGACTGCGCCCCCCGTCCCAGCCCTCCCGGCCCAGGCGCCTGCGCCGCCGCTCACCTCGGTGTCATTGTTGAGGTTCCAGAGGTCCAAGCGCCCCATCCCGTCCACGCAGGCAAAGAGCGCGGGATGCACGGGGGACCACATGACATCGTACACATAGTCTGCATTGTCTTCAAAGGAGTAGAGCGGCTTGTTGTGCTGTAAAGCAGAGAGGCCGTGAAGACTTCGTGGCGCTGCTGCTGCCTCGGGCTGTCTAGCGAGCCTAATTAAAAACTTTGCACATTCACAAAGTGTCATAAAACTGCCCGAGATGAAAGTCCTCGAGGAGGTGAACCGCAGCTTTCATGTGACTAGAACTGTCCAGTGGCATAAATAAATACCGTGGTGGGGGGTGCTCTTAAGGGGCTGGGGGCTGGGACGGATGGGGGGAGGCGGTTTCAGACACTGTCGTCCTAGACATTCCAGACAGGTGGACAGGACTGCCCATTAGCCCGGAATCCTTGCTACGCTTTGCGAGTCGCTCAGAGCCCGAACCCAGTCGTGGTCCTTCTGCCCGGATCAGACCCGCGGGGATGCTCTGCCAGCCCTCGCGGTTTCGGCCACCCCGAACCCTTTGCATGGAAGGCAACGCCTGCCACCTCGTGGTCATTGCCTGTAGCTGCAACTCTGCTTCCAGTCCAACTCTAGACCAAATTCCTATTTGAATGGTTCCTTTGAGGCGGGGAATGGGAAATACATATTTTAAAGGGATTTGTAGCTCTTCTGAGAGGTGAAAAATGTCACGGTTCTAAGATCATAGTCTCCCTGACTAGTGTCAGTTCACCCACGTCAGGAGGACTGGTGTGGCTCGATGTAACACGCCTGAACCTTCATAGAAGGTGAACCACGTTTTTCTAGATCACCCAGTATTTCCAAGATCCCGAAAACTGGCTTTTCTGGGGAAAGGGGGAAATGCATTAGGACACCCCATTGCATACAAGTGCTTCCACTCCAGAGGGATACAGTAAATTAAAATGGCACTCTTGATTTCCAGTGAATATTGTCACATCAAAATAGCACAGAAGTCAGTTTGAAAGTACACCAGAAATAAAATGTAATTGGACTTCATGAATTATTCATTCCATCTGGCTTGTCTTATTCTAATTTATGAATAATGGCTTTACTAATCCCTGATCAATTAATGTAAAATGAAATTTAAATGATAATGAAAGCCCTAGAGATAAAAGAAATTAAGTATTCTTATATCCTCTGACAGAAATCTAAACAATGGGAGCTTTTTTTTTTTCCTAGTGTCTTCTTCATCCAGTCAGCTGTCTGTACTCTCTTCATGGGTTTGACTGAATACCTATACAGCCCAGGGTAATAAGACCAAAAAAAAAAAAAAAAAAAAAAAATATATATATATATATATATATACACACACACACACACACACACACACACACACACACACACACAATATGAACAACCTGCATGGAATGTTAGAAGACTGTATCTGTAGGGAATCAGCTCCAAATATTACTCCCACCTCCCACAGTATACTGTTAGTGAATGTAAAATGTACAAAATGCGGGTGCTAAAATCAAAGTGAGAAAAATCTGCAAGAAGACAATAAAAGTTTCATAACCTAAACTTAATGCAAAAATTTATTAAGGCTCTAACTATAAATGATTTATCTTTCCAAGAATTATATCACTTTGGCATTGCTTAGAAGTGAACACAATTGTAAAACTATTATAGCAACACAGAAGATTTTAGACAGGCCATTTGTATGTGTGTGTACGTGTGTGTTGGCAGTGTTATGTGTGAGACATCTTATTTTTAATTCACAAAGTATATAACGGAGGAGTAATCTGAAAAAAATATGTATGTCATTGAGATCTCAAAAAGAAGTAAAAGGACTTTAGCTATATAGTTTTGTATTTTAATATTCTGTAACTCTTTTATGCCAAAATGTTTGTTAAATTCCATGTTTGCACTGTGATTTGGAGCTAAAATTATTAGACTATTTTCTATTTATGTAGCTTCTTCCTTCCTCTCACTGTTTGGACTAGGTTATTCAAACTGCTTTCTCCAGAAAAATCTGAATATCTAATGATACCTTAAAATAGCATTATTGTATCATTTTTCTTTATTAATGTAGGAAAAAAAGGAGTAGCTGGTCCTTCACTGACCACTTGTGAATATTAAATTCTAACTCTTAGTAGAAAATTATTCTTGCCCTCAATTCTTGACTTTATAGCAAACCAGTCACTATTTGTTAAAGAACATGAGTAGCACATTTTTCTTAAAGTCAAAGGGTGGAAAAGACTTACAC
Organism: Rhinolophus sinicus; assembly: GCF_057876585.1. Taxonomy (NCBI): domain Eukaryota; kingdom Metazoa; phylum Chordata; class Mammalia; order Chiroptera; family Rhinolophidae; genus Rhinolophus; species Rhinolophus sinicus. Next base: position 30,867,609 of record NC_142504.1, read on the forward strand.
ATGCTTATAAAAGTCAATTCTCAGTATCCTCTTTCAATAACCCAACTGGTAGTGTAACTGATTACGTAGAGGTCTAGACATAGATATAAACATACAGACATACAATAAACACATAACACATCTACAGTCCTTGTTTTGATCAATTAGAAGACCATCCAGCTTTCAACAGTCACTTTCTAAGGAGCTGATATTATTTGATGTGTTAATTTTCTCAATAAACTATCCTGTTATTCTCTAGTGCTATTTCTTTTCTTTTGTTCTTTTACTAGCGTCTCCTCTGAGAAACTCAGTTAAAATGGTAGTAGATCCTAAAATCTCACTTTTTAAACATCTGGACATGACTGCTGTTGTTCATGTTACCAAAAATGAATGTTCTCACGTTTAATATTATTGTATTGAAATGCTATTATTATTCGCTAGGTTTTCTCCAATTTCCTTATCATCCCTCACCCTCAAGACTGAACCTTTCATTATAAAGATCACTGTGCAAGTAATTCTAGGCTACAGTATGTGCCTGTTTTGGGGAAAGGAGAAGGGCTTATGTTTTCAAAGGCTTTGTTTTAACCTTTATAAATTCACAGGCTGGGAAAGTCTTGGTCAGGACTGAATTCATTATCATGGTACTAAGTGGACTGACATTTATGAACCACTACTTTCCAAACATAGCATGGCATATGCTATAGGCATAGGCTAATGCCACTCTTACAATAGTAAGCAGTGTTATTTTGAATATTAATTGTACTTCTTTTAATAAAGAAAGTTTTCATTCTAGGGCCCAAAGGGTAATCTGAAAACCCAATTAAAAATTTGTCTCAAATGCTTCATATAAAACATTTTATAGTAAACACATATATCATGAGATAGTAACATTTTCATAAAATATATCAAAAGCATTAGAGTCTAAAGATTCCACTTTTGAATTTTGAAACATGCATATCTGCATCCACAAAGATGTAATAACTTGAGCTCCTGCATTTTCCCCGATTTTAGAACACTACAAGTTTTAAAATGGTGGAGAATGTGGGGGCAAATTTGACCGATTCTGCAGAAGATCCTTAAATGTAATATCAATTGTATATATTAAAGCTGCAAAAGCTTGGTGATTTTAAATATTTACTCTGCAAAATACTCAAGGCCATTTAGTAAATTAAATATTGTTCCACAGCATGTTACCATAGAAAGTGTTTTTCAAAACAATCAAATTTCATTAGAGAAAAACCCCTTTGACCTGTGTTTTCTTCTCTAATGCCATGTTTAGTATTAGTGAACTGTTAAAGAAAACAAAAACTGCACTGTTAGGCAACCTACTGCACATGTGACACATGCCAATGAAATAAAGCCGTGATACCCTGTGTTTTAGGCAAGTTTCCAGGGCTGTGCCAAAAATGCTAAAATCTCCAGACATGGATCAGCTTGATTTTAATTCCCTGACTCTTAAACAGAACGGAGAAGCAGGCGACCAGTCACTTCCCAGACAGACATGAAGGGCAGGGAAGGGTAAATTGTGGGGTGTTTGCTGTGTGCCTGACTCTATATACACATTGTCTAATTTAATCCGCATAAAATCTCTGTAAGGTAGATGGTATTTACAGAAAAGAAAATTATAGTTCAGGAAAGCTAGTAACTTTCCCAAGGCCATGAAGGTTGTAAGTGGTAGAGTTGGACTTGGTTCTCTGGTTTTTTAGCTGTTAAGCATATCCTCTATTTGCTAGAACCATGTGGTACTCTATAAAACAGCAGTGGTCTTCAGTCTTCATAGAAAAAACAACAGATCTGTTACCTTTCCTCTTTGCTATTCCATTCAACACAACCAATATTTACTAAACACACACAGTGTAACTTGTAGAAAGAGTTTTAAAAGATCACAATTAGAATATTTATTTCATTTCCTGAATCAGTTATTAATAAGCCTAAAGCTGTTCACCATAGAATTCCATGCATGTTTAGATCCTTGTACAGGAACAGACACCTTTTTCTCCTGAAAACCAGAAAATAGGATGGGAATGGCCCTTTAGTCAGCACACCATTCATTAGAGAGTAGAATAAAATAATGCTAGTAGGCAAAGAGCTGGAGTCAAGTTCACTAAATGTCTCTACATTTAAATGTCTCTAACTTTGGGGACTAAAATAAAATTATCTGAAGGATGGGGATAACACAGGGTACAGGGAGTAGAAAAGACAATAGGAGAAAGTGGAAAAACTACAGACCTGGGAAATTTAACTTAACCTCTATGCATCTCAGCTTTTCATCTGTAAGATGGAAGTCTGGAACAACAGGCCTCAAGGGCGGCTTTATGATTCTATGACCTGTTTTGTAGTAAGGACTGAATGGAATCAAGTATGAGAGTCTTTTTTTTTTACAAAGAGTTATTCAAAGCTAAGTATTATGATTAAAGCCATCTTCTGTGATGTTCTGTGACATTATATCACAATGTTGTTTTTTTTTACTTTGTATTTCATCAAAATGTGCATATAAAAATGTACCAGAGTGGTTTTTAGTAAAATTTTTGAAATCATGAAAGTAATAGACCTCCTATTTGACCACCTGGAAAAGGAATAAAGAACATTAAATTTACATAAGAGAGGCAGGTAGTGAACTCTGTTCAAAAATGAGACTTCACAACATCCATCAGCATTTTATAATAAAGACTTGATCTCTAGTTTTGAGTTTCCATTTTATTAGTATACTTCTGACAATGATTAGAGCTGCATATTTTTCCAATCAGTTAACTATAAAATGATTTCATGAGAGATGAGTTTCTACTTCTGATGTCAGAAATGTACTGAAGTCATATCTAGGGAATACAATGTTTGTTTTACTTTCCTCTATATTATTTGTTTGCCTCTTATCAGGCACCGCTAAGCATCCCAATAGGCTTCACTATTTTGAAGGTCGGTGAATAGAAAGATTTGTGTTAGAATGTCTCCTAACACCTCCAAACACTGTGGTTGAGGTTGCATTTGTGTCTAAATGATTAGCTTTCAAAGCAGCCTTTGCAGAAATGTTTACCCAAACCTTGAAAATCTCGGAGTGGAGAGGAAGTGGGGTAGGGGGTAATACATGGGTAGGTGGGATGGGGGGCAGACAATTAATAGTAGAATTTCTGTATTTTTATTCTGAAATAAAAGGAAAACAAACGGAATCTTACCTTGAACACTCTATTCTGTTGGGGAAAAAATGACCAAAATTCTAAACAATGAGTAATAAGAAAATGTCCTTCAAAAATTGTAATGTGGGTTCCTGTGAAGTAATTAAAATAAATAGCCAGCCAGTTCTTCCAGGAAACATTAAAATGTGAGACCACAATATCTCTTTTAAAAAAAACCACCAAAGGACCCCAAAACTTCAGGCTCACACAAAAATGGATGCCTCTACCATAAAAAGAAAGTGCTTAAACAAACTAACCAAAACTCACAAACTGAACCAAACCAAACCAAAAAAACCAACTCTCTTGGCCCAAAAAAGGTGTTGCGAATTTGGAATTTGGTACTATCACTGGAAAACATTTGCAACTTAATTGGGGATCTTTCTAATGTACAAAGTATCCTGTATTTATCTTAATTTCTGTGCTAATATTAAAACAATACTCATGATACCTAAATGGTAATATCTTTACATGGTTCTATCATAGTCAGAAATTCAAAATTAGACATAAATCCTTTGGGTGAGCTACTCCGTACAGAATATGTGCCGTGGGGCTGCTTGTTGGTTGTATGCACTAACCAAAAATATATCAGGACATTAATTTGAATTCATTAATTTAAAATAATTAGGATGAAGTTTATAGAAATCCAGGAATTTAGTATTTGTCTCTCTAGAAATGTCGACGTTTTGCTGAATAAGTGCTGAAGCCACATGAAAGGTGTTCTTTGTTGCACGACCTTCCTCTACTGCTTATTTGCATGGAAGAATCCTCCTAATCCAGGAGGCGCCACCAATAAAGAAGATAATTATCCATATAAAAGAATGTATACATATTCACAGGTTTTGACTAGTATTTGAGTGTTTAAAGCCACGGCAAAAAAAAAAGAAACGACAAGCTTTGCCTAATTCATAAAAGGAGCATTTCCTGGCACTGGCATGATTTTTATGAATATTAGCTCCACCTAAAGGTTCTTTTTTAAAACAAGCATTTTAGTAGCACAATTCTGTACAAAATCATGGTGAAAACACTAAGCAAGCAGTGGTGCTTTCCTGAATTGCCGTTTGCATTCATCTCAGTTGCTGGGTTTCCTTTGCTATGGATGTTCTGCCTTCTGGCTTATTTGAATTGAGGCAGGTCAGAGGGTCACTGTACAGTTGGGTCATTAGTACAACTGAGGTGGCTGTTCACTGAATTGATTCTCTCTCTCAAAGACCACGCACGTGGCTGGAGAAGGCAGCAAGCAAGTTCAAAAGAGCCCTTCCCTGGTGGCCACTCCCCAATTCTATTTCTACTATGACCGAGTGCTTTCATGTCCAACACAATATTAGAGAAAGAAGCATTCAATGTCTAGATAATGGTCAGGTTAATTAGAGACCGGACATTAGTGTTTAGGGTTAGGCGGTGTGGAGGGCTGACAATGGGCTGGACCTAGGAGCAGCTGTATTCGTGCCTTGAAGACTTGAAAAGTTAGAAGGATGAGCAAGTAAAGTGGGATTTGCAGGCTTCTGCAGTTGTGTTTTCTTATTTGTTACTTATTTAATGTCAAATTGTACAACTGCATTTTATTAGCAGGTACATTAAGGGGCAGAACACTTTCACGCTGGTCCCTTTCCTATCAACCTCTACTCTAGCATCCGGCTTACCAACTTTCTCACCAATATAAATAAATGTACAAATATGCACACACACGGAATCCTTTAAAAAGATTTGAAAAATATCAAATCATAAACCTAGGTCCATGGATTACACCTTGATTCATACTCAGTTTTCAATTTCCAGGTTAATATCTGCCAGTTCCCAGAGCTAATCAGACATCGTGGTCTCACTACATTGAGTAAATACAACAGTCAGACAAATTTAATTTCTTTTCAAGGAGTCACATACCCAGATTTGTCCCATTGAACAGGTTTAAAGTCTGATGGTAAAATTGTCTAAATAATTAATTTTTCACTTCGACTTCTTGCGTTAACAATTGACTGTATATACAAGTATGAAGGACATGCTTTCAAAGGGTCAAGGCCAGTTTTTTGTTGTTCTGCACCGTTGTGTCTCCTGGTTTTAATGCAATGGATCTTTTATATTATATCTGAAATTAGTATAGCTGATAGTTGTATTTATTTTAATGAAAAGAACAGGCATGGAGAATCCCACATAGCAGCAATTCCAACTCTTCTGTTCAAATGTAGAATGCATTTGCTATGTTTCCTGCTTTACACCATACATATTCTCTTACCTCATTCTGTTCCGTCTAAGCCAAATAGAAATTAATTTCTATTCAAAAAGCAAACACACTTTAAACATGAGGTGAGGTGATACAGGACATTGGAAATGGTCATAGGAAAATAACCAAGTATAAATTAGGAGACTTGTACAATTTGCAAGGTTAAGAGGTCACATGAGAGTGGCCAAGAGGGGTCTACATTGGTTTGGTCCACAAACAGCTACTTTGGGGGATAAAGATGAGTTTTAGTTCATCTTCCAACATCAGACATAAAACACAGGTTACACCAGGAGGAGGGGGGTGGACGTATTTTTGAATCTCATAATTATGTAGATAATTACGTCTGTTATTTGTTATTCTCCTTCTCTCTTCAAACATTATTGTTTAGAAGGAGAAGCTGGGGAAGGCAACTAGTGTAACATATCATTGAAATGAAAAGGTGAACATTTCCGCTCTGGTTAAAAGAGCAAAGGAAAGGATTCATCAAGCCCTTACTTCTTGCACAATAATAAAGCCCGGTCAGCTGGGTGAATTTTAAGTCTCAAGAGTGTTTGTACTGATATGGATTATTCACACATGCCTGTATAAATATTTAACTGCTATAGGTATGTAGAGATAGTTGAATGTTTGGGGGAGGGGTTTGGGGTTAGGGTGGGTGTAAAAGGACAGGAAGTACGAACACAGCCTAAGTTTGGCTGTGACTTGATGCTTACATTCTTGTGGGTTTTTTTTCCAAGTTATTCTCCCTGGGTGAGCTTAATAAAGGAGCTGCTTTCCCCTCTCCCCACGCTCCACCCCCCTTCCAAGGAAAAGGGAAGAAAGAAAAGAATTTGATCACTGGCACAGGTAGTTTTATTGAAAGCCAATTTTAATATTTGCTACCTTTTGTTAGGAAGGGAGAAGGGGGAGTGAAAATGAGGATAAGGGAAGGAAAAAAAGCCAGACACCATCTGAATGTTGTGTTTCTTAGAAAGGCAGCCAGCAGGGCTTGGGGTTGTGGAAAAAAATGCACTCTGTCATCCGGTAAGTGTTACTGGCAGTCAACTATTGATTTGGTTAATCTTCTTGCCTACTTTAAGTATTATATTTAGGTACTGTAGTAGCTAAAACGTTAACTTTGGACTTTTACTGTATTTTAATTCTACTGATGTTTTAAACATTTAACAAAATGCCTACAGAAATAGGTCTACTCAGGGCTCTTTTCTAGAATTATTTTTAGATGTTTCTATCTCAGTTTACAATAATCTAACCTACTTTAACAAAATAGGTTATTGCACTAAGGATATCCAAAAGTATTAATCTATCAACAATGAGTTATTAAGGACCGCCTCGATCCTTTCTACTTTGGGCAATCAATAGAAATACAAGATCTGACTGTTCCCAAGGACGCAGAGTCCAAGTAGGAAAATAAAAATTATGAAATAATAAGAGAAGAATATTGTTTACTTGGGGGTCTACTTTCTCACTGTGTTCCAAAAGGATTTATGATGTCTTACAAGTTAAATATACTGCAAAATTAAGAATAAACACACAACAGAGGCAGGTAGAAAAGATAGCTATTACCAGGATCCTGAGATAAGCTGATTATTACAATCTGGTACTGAAAGAGCTCTAAATTTCCTGATAACTAAGACACATCCTATCGCAAGGAGGTACACAGATTTCACCAACTGAAGAAAGAAAGAATACAAATTCCTCCTCAAAGACACATTCTTGGGAAAAACTCAAGGAGGAATTTATCATGTCTGTGAATCCCTGGGAAAGAGACTGGTTTTCTGTCTTGTTTATACCAAAGAAAGAGAACAAGTATGTAGCCAGGTGCTAAATTCTGTGGTACAGATGTTAGGTGCCAGAGGAATTTGGAGATTTGGGGGGTGGCGTGTTGGTGGTTACCATGGTCTGATGTGGTCAAGGAAGGTATTATCTAGAACAGGTGATGGGACCCGCCTTGAAAGAGGCATAGACTTTGATAGAGGGTAAGGAAGCCAGGCCAGGAGAGAAAAGCAAAACATGCAAGGACGTGGCTGTGTAAATCAGCGTGGAATTCCCAGATAGATGCTACAGCGAGCAGTGGGGACAGCCCCGTGGGCTCTGAAGATTTGTCCTAAGGAAGGAAATCATTTTGGTTTTGGGTAAGGTGGGGGTGAGAACATGTTATGAATGGTCTTGAGTATAGAGTTAAGACTCTTTGATGCAATAAGCTACTGATTTATTAAACATGCGGTGATGAACGTGCAGAGCGTTATGTTATGTACAGATTCAGAGACCTCTAACATTCATGTGACTCTCTTCAGTTGTTCTGGTGTGGACGACTGAATGATGAATACCACGAATTGAATAGAAAATAGAAGAAGCAGCAGAGTTGCAGAGGAAGATCTGGTTTGTATTTTAAACATGGACATGTAAGTCCCTGGGGACTACACTCAGGCTAAGCTGGCAGTGGAAATGTGGGTCTGGAATTGAAAGAGAAGGCAGGCTTGAAATCCGAGTCAAGGAATCATTCAGAAGAGGTGCTGATGGAGAGGAGAGCATGGAGAAGGAGAAAAAAAAAGGCCTGTGATAAAAGTTTTAAAAAACTGGGCCACGAGAGTGAAGGAGAAAGAACCAGTGGAAAGGCCATGGCTAACCAAGAGAACATCATCCGGCTGGAGCGCGATGCAAGAATGAGTGGTAGACAGTATGATATAAGATGAGCACTAAAAAGAAACCATTGCATTAAGTGATCAGGGGCTCACAGATGGCCTTGGAAAGAGAAGTATCAAAAGACTGAGAGGGTTAGTTGAGGAGTCGTTGGGAAATGTGGCAGTGGTCAGCGTGGATGCACGTTGGCGAACTAATCCAAGTGGTTTGGCAAACTCATCCAATTTTAGGACATGTCTAAAAGATGACACTTTAAGCCATTCCATCCAATCACCAAGCACCATTCTCTAAGAGGATCCTAATATCATTGGTGTTTGTGTCTAAGGTCACTTTATTTTTTTCTCAAGATCACCTACTTGCCATTTAAATGTAACATGCTTGACATTTTGGACTTTTTTTTATATATGAATTTATATCTCAAACAATTGGCAGTGAGCCTCATCAGTAGGAGGCAGACAAGATACACTGAAAGTGGGTGGGTGATAAAGCAGGTAGCATCTGGGTCCAGTCCCATATCTGCCTGTGAGCCTGTATCTGCCTGTGAGCAGAACCTTGAACTTGCCTCTGATTCTTTCGGCTTGGGATTCTTTTTCAGTCTCCCCAGGGCTGAACCTGTTTTCCCTGATGGATTTTTGATTTAGCATCTTCCTTGGGCTATCTCTTGTTCTTCTAGCATGGTACTTTGGTTCAGAAGCTTTCCCCTCACTCTGCTTCCTAAAATCTAATGAAGGTCATGCTTGCTGCCCAGTCACAGAAAAAAAATTGCAGCGTGCTTGTACCCCATGGGCAAGGAACCAGGAGCAGGAGACTGTTCTAGGGGAAAGTGATATGAAAAACAGTGATCAAAAATAGGTTAATAGTGATGTGGATGGTTGGAAATCTAATCAGGAATTTCCTGTGTACTATAGGAACAAGGTATTGGGAATTCAATGTCTGATGAATTTTCTCTCACTAAAAACAAAATTTATTTATGGATTTAAAGCATCAGTAGGTACCTAAGATACTTTATACCACATAAATTACAATTGGTGAGAGAGAGAGAGAGAGAGAGAGAGAGAGAGAGAGAGAGAGAGAGAGAGAGAGAAACTTAATATACTTTTACATGGAATTTTCTTAAATGTTTATGTCTGGAGAAGAACAGTGATGCCCACAAGTAGGAGAATGGTGCGGCGACAATAAGGAAGCCTGAATCCTGTTCGCCCACGTGTTACCAGATGTCCTGCACCAGTGAACAAATGTATTCTGAACATGGTGATAATGAAGAAATGGGTCTTTGGCTGCAACACCAACAAAGTCACTTCTCACATTGACTATATTGCATCAATTGTTCCTTCTCCTCTCCCTCAACATCCATGTTCCTTCTGCTCTCCCACAACATCCACGGTCCTTCCGGGTTCCACTGCCCCTGGAAATCAGGCTTGGAGGGATGGGAGCCCTTCAGGCACGAGGAGTGGGGCGTGTATGTGAAAGAACCCCAGGGGAAGCTCATTGTTGCTTTTTTTTTCATCCATAACCAAATGTCAACTATGATAATAACATATCTTTAGTGCTTGTTATGAGCTGAACTGTGTTGGCTCCACATTTCCTATGTTGAAGTTCTAACCCCTAGGACCTCAGAATGTGATTGTATTTGGAGATAGTTTCCTTAAAAGAGGTAATTAAGTTTAAAATGAGATCCCAAGAGTGGGCCCTAATTCAATATGTCTGGTGTCCTCATAAGAAGTGGAGATTAGGACACAGACTTGTACAGAGGGAAGGTTATGTGAAGACACAAGGAGAAGACGGCCATCAGCAAGCCAAAGAGAGAGACGTCAGAAGAAAGCACCCGTGCCAATACCTTGATCTTGAACTTCTAGCCTTCAAACTGTAAGGAAATACATTTTTGTTGTCTAAGCCACCCAGTCTATGGTACTTTGTTATGGCAGCCCTAGCAATCTAGCACAGCTCTCAAATAAAAAGAAAAGGAAGGCTCTCTTTTTTTTCTTGGCCTCTAATACACAATCAAATGGGTTCATTTACCCTACAAGTCTGCATTCATGGGATTGCCTCTAAGAGTGCAAAGCAGAATGTTGTTTCTGCGCAGCTACTTCCCTCCATCCTGAACACGTCTCTTTGCAATCAATGATGGAAGCTCTACCTTGTGCTTTGCTGTGACTTCTGTTGAAAAGGGACTGCAGTGAATATAAAAGTATGTCCCCTCTCTGGATCCAGAAGAGCCTCTTTTCAATTTTCAGCTTAGCTTTAAGTTACACCTATAGTTCTGTAACGTTAAGACAAGTGAGGACGGAGAGTGGACTTCAATGCTATCTCAGTACAAATAGGTCAAACCATTCCAGGGACCCAACTAAACTTGAGCAAGAAATTGCAATTCTGTTCAATTCAGTCAGTTGCTTTTGCCTCAAGACAGAGCTATTTTTCCCCTGAAACAGAAGTCGTCTGTACTTGAGATTAGAGTTTATTTTGGGTTAATTTTGTCACCCTCTGTAGGCTCAGTCTTGATTTCCCTTTCGTTTAGAAAAGGTAATCGGAGGGTCAGATGGCGGATGGGGTAAGAGGCCAGGAAAAGGCAAGGCAGGCAGTGTAGATGGAGCATGACATGGGTCTTAAAGCTGAACCTTCTCGTCACAGGCAAGGGTTGACCTTTGAACTCACCAGGCAGGCCCCTGCCAAGCTCTCCTTATCAGCCTCCTTAAAAGCTAATTACTGCTGAATGGGTTCCTGAGGTTGGAAAATTTTCAAAGAATTTTTGAATACATCTCTACAGCTCTTTTCTCTTCACAATAGGATCTATCAAACAGCCAGGGAAAAGCTCTGTTTAAAAGCACCGACAGGAAATCAGAAGAATGTGTTTGATTGCCAAAGTGACTAATTTATTTTTACACAGTATTAATGATGTTACAATAACCAATATCTATAGCCTGGTTTTGACAGTTTTTATCTCAAGGGTTCCCATTGTTTAAAAAAGAAGAAAATGGAATAAAAAGAAAGGACGAAAGAGAGTGTTTTATTTTGCTACATTTCCATTTGTTAACAAAACTCCCCATAAGCAAAACCAGAGGTCATTAGCAAACAAGCAAAACATGCCTATCTCCAGAAGAATACAATTCCCTTCATCATTTAAAATACAGCTCTGCTGAAAACCCAAATCATGACAAATCCTTAACATGAAAAATTCAGTGCAGACTTGAAACCACCTGACTTTACTTTGGGTTTGTGCTCCTTAAAATTACCTAGAAAATACCATAATCTTCTCTTCGTGCAGCTGGATGTGGGCCAGGGCTCTGGCTCCAGAGGCAAAGGGCAAACTAAAAATCATGTCTGAACAGACAGCTCCACCCTCTCTCCCAAGTCCAGTTGGCCCAGTGACAAAAAGTGAGGTCTAAAGCACATTCATCCAGGGCCTGGGTTTTTGGCCAAAACTCAAGATTCTTATAGGACAAACAAAATGAAATCCAAAATGTTATCACCCTCACCTTAAGAAGTCAAATAGGCTTAAATGATTGCCCTGTATGGGAACCGATACAACTGGGTTAAAATGTAGCTTTTTGTTTAGGAGAAAGATCCTTAGCTGAGTTTAAACTCCAGAGTGATTTTTGATAATAATTTGGTGTGTGTGCATGAGTGAGAGTGAGAGTGAAAGAGTGAAAGAGAGAAAGAGAGAGACAGAGAGAGAGAGAGAGAGAGACAGACAGACAGAGAGAGACAGAGAGACAGAGAGAGAGAGAGAGAAAGAGAGATTTCTATACTGAACCAAAGACTTTGAGGGTGAAAGACTAACTACAGGGAGGATGGGAGGACACAGGGACTCCCCTGTGGGGGCCCACTTGCCTGGCATGGGTGCCCCCAGACTGTGGGAAAGCCTCTCAATGGCCTGCAATCTCCTTCACTGAAAGCTTCAGTTCTTAAGGACTCACTCTCCCCAATGCTCACCCACTCTGACACCCCCACTCTCTCTCACGCTTTAGATGGGTGAGAGCCAGGAGAGACTGTCAAGTAATTTTTACCTCCTGCCGAGTTAGTGACAGGCTCAGTACAAATAGCTACATTGAGAAAGTACCTCCACGCCACAAATCCCACGGCCAGCACTCTGACAAGACAGTCCAGGGCTATGAATACCACCAGCCGATCTCACGGGGGCAGATCAGTACTGAAATGGCAGGACCAGGCGTTCCAAAAGTGGTTTCCCTCTCGCCCCCTAATCAAAACCCTCTGCGCCGGCCAGTCAGCTGCATTCATAGCCCCCTTTGCACACGGAGTCCCTTCTGGCCTTCTGGTCTTTGTTCATGCTGCTTTCCACCTTTGAAGGATGGACGGCTCTCTCTCCCCCGAAATGGTCCAATCCTGGGATCCCGATCAAGGCCTCAGTCCCCTCTCAAGCACCTACACAACAGGGATGAGTCCTCCCCCCAGGTCTCAGCCACTGTTTTCTGCCTTCGTTTTAGGTGCTCTGGGGCTGCGTTGGAGTCTTTCTTGTGCACTTTTATTGAGATATAATTTAACTTCATTCTTGAAGTTTGTTTAGTTTTCCACGTAGAGCAAAGTTGTATTGTGTATGTTTGGTAAACGTTATTTTTTGGAGCAGTTTTAGGCTCACAGCAAAATTGAGGGGAAGGTACAGAGATTTCCCATCTATTCCCCGCCCCACGCATGCACAATTTCCCCCATTTTCAACATTGCCCACAGACTGGTACGTTGGTTACAACCCGTGAGCTGTGTTGACACATCCTCAGTGATACTCAAAGTGCGTAGTTTTCCTAAGGGTTCACTCTGGATGGTGTACATCTTGTGGATTGGGGCACATGTATAATAACTACCCACCATTGTGGTAGGCGCAAGGGTCGTTCCACTGCCCTAAAGAGCCTGTCAGAACAAAGTTTTTCAAACAATCGTGGAGCGCTGTGGGATTGATTCTTGGAGGGAAGGAGGGACAACTTAAGGAGTTCTCTAAGAGAAGTATTATTTTACATTTTCCTTTAGGTGATTGTCAAAAAATTAATGCACATATGCTCTGGATCATCTCCATGCTGTCACCTTATAACTGCATATGTTGGAGTCCAGGCCCGCAGGAGTGTTTTCACTATAGTTATGGCAAACTGGGGAAAAAAACAAACACACACACACACACACACACACACACACACACACACACACACCAAGGATCCATGAAGGGGAAATGACGCATTTGTGCCAGGCGACGTCATTCCTGCAGTCATGACACAGCAGCCCAATAGTCACACTAAGTCGGCCCAATAGTCACACTAAGTCGGCCCAATAGTCACACTAAGTCGGCCCAATAGTCACACTAAGTCGGCCCAATAGTCACACTAAGACGGCCCAATAGTCACACTAAGTCAGCCCAATAGTCACACTATGAGCACCACTTCAATTTCAGTGAAATATCACTTGTCACATTCAGTGAATGTGCTTCCTGTAAATGGTATATTGGCGGGGCAGAAGGGAGGGCAGTACATTTAATTTGTAATTTTTGCTATAGCTCATATATACAGAGGGTGCCAAAAAATGTATACACATTTTAAGAAAGGAAAAAAACTGTTAAAATTGTAATATTCAACATATACCGATAACAAAAGATGAATACAAGTCACATTTCACTTCTGCAATTAGAAGAGGGGCTTAAAGTGGTTACCATCAGCGTCCAGACACACCTGATGATGGTGAACTACTGCTTGAGCAACACTGACCAAAGTGTCCACATGTATACATGTTTTTAGCACCCTCAATATTTAAAAACCCTCAGTGGCTTCTCATCTCTTGGATTTAGGATAGAATCTAAGCTCCTTCTTAGATCAACAAGGCCATGTATCACCTGACCTCTGATGAGCTTTTCAACCTCATCCCCTGCTATTCCATTTTTGCTGCAAATGTGGAGACCTTTATCCTGTTTCTCACACATGCCAAGTCAAGCTTGCGCCTGCTTCACAGACCTGTTCCCTCCACCTATAATACCCATTTCCCTCACCTTCACAGAGCTACAGTCTTCTCATTATTCATGTCTACCCGGTTTCCCCTCTTTAGAGAGGACTGCCCTAATCATGTATCTAAAATACTCTCCCCAATGTCCTTTCACTCTCTACCCTTAACCCCGATTCATTTGTTTTCTAACACCGATCACCATCTGAAATCTTTCATGTATAGTTAGTTGGTCCTCGTTACTCATGGATTCCAAATTTCCACATTCACCTACTCTCTCAAAGTTATTTGGAACCCCAAAAATCAGTATTTCAAACTCATTCACAGACAAGTGCAGAGTAGAGAAAAACATGAGTCACCTGACATGCACATTCCCAGCTGAGGCTGAATAAGCTCTCTGCCTTCTCCTTTCAGCTCTCATACGGTAAACAAACGTCCTTTCTGTGGTCTGCTGGATGCCATGTTGTTTCCATTTTTTTGTGGTTTTCTTGTTGATGATTTCACTGTTTAAAATGGCCCCTAAGCATAGTGCTGAAGTGCTGTCTAGTGTTCTTATACACAAAAAGGCTGGGATGTGCCTCCCTGAGCAGTATATGTGCTAGATAAGCTACCTTCAGGCATGAGCCGTTGGCTGCAATTCACTGTTAATGAATCAACCATACACATTAAATCAGGTGTCTTTGAACAGAAACACACATCAAACAAGATCACGTATTGATTGGTTGATGAAAATGTGGTGACCAAGGGCTCTCAGGACCTCATCCTGTATTTCCCCTGGAAGCAATGGTTTGTTGTTTGCCAATTCACTGTGGCAACTTTATAGACCACAACTGCCATGAATAATGAGAATCAATTACTTCTTTTTTTCCCCCTTCCCAACCAGCATGGGCATGCCAGGGAAGTCAGGGACTTCGTCTACCTTTGTTACTATCAAATTCCCAGTGCCAGGACCGCAGTAAACCCTTACTAGTTATGTATTAAATGAATAAGTACAGTAATGTATACCTTGTCCTCTGTCTATATGTATTACATTTAAATTATATTATAATGAAAATAATTTAAGGTAATGTTGGAGGTGATAAAAATGTGTTTCCTTTAAAGATGTTCCATTCTTTACTCAAGTTTGAGTAAAGACATGTATACTATGCACTCATTTATAGTAGGGACAATGTCTCATTTCTTTTCTTTTTGGCATGAGGTTTAAAAACACATTAGATTCTTAAATGTTGGATTAATAAATGGAACATTGATCAAATGTAGTAGTATTTTAATTAGAAGCGTAGTGAAGACAATACTTGCCTTTACTTAGTAGCAGAATCTTAATTAAATTTGCACTGTTACCAAGAGAATGAAAAGACAAGCCACAAACAGGGAGAAAATATTTGGAAAAGACACATCTGATAAAGGACTGTTATCCAAACTATACAAAGAAATCTTAAAGCTCAACAATAAATAAAAAAAACAAAAACAACTTGATTTAAAAATGGGCCAAACACTTCAACAGACAACTCATCAAAGAAGAGATACAGATGAAAAATAAGCATATGAAAAGTTGTTCAATAGCATATGTCATCAGGGAAACGCAAATTAAAACAACAATGAGATACCACTATAAATTGATTAGAATGGCCAAAATGCAGACCACTGACAACATCAAATGCTGACAAGGGTGTGGAGCAACAGGAACTCTCATACATTGCTGGTGGGAATGCAAAACGGAACAGCTGCTTTGGAAGACAGTCTGGTGGGTTCTTACAAAACTAAATGTACTCTTACCATATGATCCAGCAATCATACTCATTAGTATTTACCCAAAGGAGTTGAAAATTTATGTCCACACAAAAGCCTTCACACAGACATTTATAGCAGCTTTATTTATAATTGCCAAAATTTGGAAGCAACCAAGACCCTTCAGTAGGTTAATGGATAAATAAACTGTAGTACATCCAGACAAGAGGATTATTATTCAGTGACTAGAAGAAATAAGCTGTCAAGCCATGAAAACGACAACAAAAAAACCACGAAGTCACCTTAAATGAATATTACTAAGTGAAAGAAGGCAATCTGAAAAGGGTACACACTATAGGATTCCAACTATATGACATTCTGAAAAAGGCAAAATGATGGAGACAATAAAAAGATCAGTGGTTGCCAAGGGTTGGGAGGGTGGGGATGAACAGGCAGAGCACAGATAAGTTTTAGGGCAGAGAAAATATTCTAAGTGATATTATAAAGATGGGTATATGTTATTATACATGTGTCCAAACTCATAAAATGTCAACACTAAGAGTAAACCTTAATGTAAACTATAAACTTTGAGTGATTGTGAAAAAAATTTACACTGTTGTATTATTTCATGTTTTTCAACCATAACATGTTGGTCAATATGTAAACATTTGTGTGCTCATATGTGTATACAATTGACTCGACAGAAGGGGAAAAAGATCAATGGAGTAGAAAAAAAGGTGATAAATGGGGAATGCAGCTGTCAGAAATATCAATCAAGAGTGAACAGAGGTGTCTTTGCAGGTCTATGGGTATTTCAGTCACTGGGTACCTAAATGAGGATTGAAATAAATTGACAAAAAATATAAAACCTCAGCATTTATCTTATCACTAATTAGCAATATAATTGCTAGTGGCTTAACTTAATTTATATGTAATTGCTCAATAAGCCTGTATTATATATTAACAATTATTACTCTGACCGAAAACTGTGGGGAACACAGAATAGATGTGAAATATGGCCACTGACCTCAAGAAGCTCGTAGCTTAGTGGAAAGAAGGAAAGAATTAACGAATAAATACTATAAAAGGCATGTACATTATATTCAAGTGCTGGATTTTTGTTGTTAAAATTATTACAAGAATAGTTTTAAGACTATAGAGCAATGCATTATTAAACCAATGAATGTAAGTCATTCCAGCATCTGAGTCCACTACTAAATGGCAGACAGTTCAAAATATTAAAACCATTGATTTTTAATACAATGATTTCTAACTTACTCAATTACAATCAAGGTGAGGTAGAAAAAATATAGGACTAAAAGGCTATCTAAATCACTCCTCTCCAGACATTGTTTTTCTTTTCTGTAAAATTAGGGAATTAAATAGGGGACCTATCTGTAAAGTACTCCTCAGGTCTGATTTCTATGACTTAAACCAGATTTTCTTGTTGCCCTTCTTTCTTGTTTCCCACACATGGACTTTGATTCTAAAAAGGACATAAAGACTGTTTATAAAAAAATAAGTAGTATATTTATTTAATCACATTTCCCTGCGGTGCTGGCAGCGTCCCTGCCTTCATGGAAAGCTCTTTCCAAGGCTTTCCGAGCCCTGTCACGCCTTCGTCTCTAAATACTATTTCTGGATACTTAATTCTTCTTTCCTTTCAGTCTTTTTCTCTCTCCTTTCTCTTTAGATAGATTCAAGTTCATTAATCATTTCTATCCTTATCAATCTTACTTTTATTTGTTTGACATTATTACTGGAAATGCAAATTGGAAAGATATTATTTAGAACTAGTGGGACTAAAGTTCAGACATGTGTCTAAAAGGGTGGAAAACCATGAAACGCAGGTTGAGGTGTTTGAAATGATTAGGAAAGCAAGTAGAGCAGTGTCAGTCAGAGTTTCCAGAAGTAGGGTCCAAGGAATACTGTTCTCTCAGTATGCTTGGGTCAAAAGGATCCCCACGTAGGTTTGGGGATCTCTGCATGCCATATATCCAGTCTGTTTCTGGAAAAGAAGTTAAAAAGGCCTCCTGGCTAAAGATTCTTGTTCGCTTTAACCCATTCTGTATTGCTTTTAATTCACTGAACTCATTCTCCTACCTTTAAAAAATGCCTGTGACGATTCCACAGAATACAAACACTGTTATAAGTTGTAGTATACGGAGATGGCATGATGAAAGGTATATTTTAGGGACATTAAGAAAATTAGGTGGGAAGAATGAGCATGGGGAGACACCAACCTCAAAGAAATTGGTAATTTTTGTCACAAACTTGTTAACAAAGACATGGTCATTCTCTGCTCTTAAGGAACTATTTTTCCAAACATTTTCTTGGGGGTTGGGTATTCTTAGAGAACAGCATGACCGTTCTAATTTAGTATAGGTTTGGAGTAACACAAGATACTGTCAAAAGAAGAAACAAGATCACACACAGGCATGCACACACAGACATAAAGACACACACCCTTCATTTTGGTGGTCCATGGATTGCTATATTAAAGAAATGGTCTTAATAGCAAAAGAACATCAAAACTCAGCTCATTTACTGAACTTTGTTAAAGGAGGGCGATTCAAGGGGAGAAAAATCAAACCAATCAGGCATAAGTTAAGTTCCATAGGTAAGTGGAAGCCAAGAATCTCAAGCAAAATCCTCTGGATTGGTGACTCATTACACTTCTTAATGTAGCTGGGCCTGGCAGAGTGGTAAAGGGGAAATCTGGTTTAAAAGTTAACTTTTTAATTATTAAGAGAGGTCCTATGTGAGAAGGAAACTGACAACTTACAAGAAACTTCTTCTAACTTTTAACTTGGGCTTAGTTCAGGCCAATGAAGCAGGGGACAGGAGAGAAAACTATTTAACTCTACCGCCAAATCCACAACATTCCTCTCTAGAAACTTCCACAGAGCTGGTGAACTTCCAGTAGTAAACACTGAGGTCTGTTTCCCCAGAATTTATGGGAGGGCCTGTTACTCTACTTTGGAAGGAAAAATGAGAGTTTTCATACATTAATTATAGTTATTTTTCCTCTACAAAATTCTTACTTATTCTTTATAAAGTATTAGAAGAATGAGAACAATCTCCCAATTTTTATTGTCCCAAGTTGATAAAACAGTGATTTGTCCTAATGGTCAAATGCTACTCATTCTACATTGTGTGTTATATTGACAAACTAACATATATTAGACATGGGCTAAAGATGAACAAAGAAACATCCTACTCTGAAAAAAAGGTGCGTAAATACATACTAAAGAGTCAAACAAGTTAAAGAAATTGTGAAAGTAATTAATGTTAGAATATACTAAGAAAAAAGCCTTACATGTGCTTTCTTAAAATTTAAGACAAATGAGAGTTTCTCCATCTCCTTGTCTGGCCACATTTTAATCTCCTTTGCGAAGTCAGAACTTGGATGGGAGGGGTGGGACATGTGTGAAGAGACTAATGGGATTCTGGGTGAGGATTAGAAATACTAACTACAGAAGTTTGTTGGAACAAAGAAGAATAAGAAAAGATATATATATTTTGGCTCAAAAATTTAAAAACAATTATAAGTTGGCAAAAATAGACGTCTAGTTGAACATACAATGGAAAGGAACAAGGAAACCTAAAGCTAACAGAAAGGTCAAAGGAGACAATTCTGCAACAGTCCATTCAAGATGGGGCCACATGGCAGCGTATTTACAAAAATATACTTGGAATGATATGACCTCACTGGTACAAGGCCAGTCACATGGAAGCATTCAGTTGACTGTAGCTACTATTATTATTACCATTTATACTGTAGTCTTAATCATCATGATTCGGCTTCTTCGTCTGCACGTTAGAGTCGTGAATTAGGAAGGAAGTCGCGTGAAGGGTTGCAAAAGTAAACCCTAAACAAGATGCTACCAGTGAATGTAGTACAGTTGTGAAAGTATTCGTTAATAATCCAATCAACTAATGTTCCGCTAGGATCCACCTATGGGATGTATGGAGGGGGCCACGTGGAACACAAGTATTCCTGGGAATCTGATGAAGCAGTCCTCAGATGTAGAACGTTATGCTAACCGTGCTTCGGAACCCTGAGGGGAATGTAAGAGGTCTTTCGTGCCCAGTCTCACTCGAGGCGCCACTTTATCATAAGCCATCGCCCTTGTCATTTTCAGAGGAAAATGCTACGCTACACTCCACCGCATAGCATCGCAGACTGCCTTTCACCCTCTGGTCTCTTTTTGCCTCCAGAGCTAACCAACCTTTCATTATTCTCTTCTAGTCACCTTGTACCCACTGCTCCAGCTCAATCCAACCTGTTTAATATCCAAATAACAACAACAGCAACAATAATATTTAATAATAATAATAATAATGGTGTTGCTACCTCTTTTATTGTACTTACTATGTGCCTGGCACTGTTCTAAGAGATTTACATATACCAGGGGGGCCAAAAAATGTATACACATGACTTGTATTCATCTTTCATTATCAGTATATATTGAGTATTACAATTTTAGTAAGTTTTTTCCTTTCTTAAAATGTGTATACATTTTTTTTGAACTCTCTTTATTAATTCATTTAATTTTCACATGCACCATAGGAGATAGGTAGTATTTTAATCCCCATTGTTTAGATGAATAAACTGCAGCACAGAGAGGTTAAGTAACTTTCCTAAAGTCACACAGCTAGAGCATCAACTACCTCATGCTTTTATTTTCTGAGTATTCTGTTCCTTTTGCTTGAATGCCCTTCCCTTTCTCCTTTTACCTAACTAACTCTTTTATATCTCAGCTTGGATGTCATATACTTTGAGAAACTTCTTTAGAACACTTCTGTCTCCATCCCCACTGCACTGCTTTAGATCAAGTTAGGAATTTCTCTTATAAACTATGATTTAGAGAAGAGTCAAGCCCCCCCATTTTCTGGAGGGAACCACATCCCACAGGAGACAGTTTCCCAGTGATATCTTTAGAAAGAGCATTCCTGATTGTAACTGGGCTACAATGTGCTACGAGGCGATTGTCAGGCCTGTTGGGGAACCTCTTCCCTTGCGCCGGTGGACAAACACTTACCTTCTTGAGTGGAAGGGGTGGCTAAGGACACACACTCATGTTGCCCAGCTCCTTAGATCATTCTCATAAATTAATGGAATTCTGCTCATCTACTTTGTAAGAAAAATATTCAGGAGGCTACTCTAGTCCTGGATGGTTGCCTTAGATATTTTTTCCAAAATTATAGTTTCTTACATATTTCCTAATAGAATATTAAAAGCTCAACCTCAGTTTTCTAATCATTATATTTCTAAATTATGGCTACAAATTTTACTGCTCAAAACCACTAACTAAATATTTGCTACAGTATTTCGTTAACGCACATCTTTTAAAAACCCATGGATTATTCATTCATGTATTAATTCAATGATTTACTCAGTGCCTACCAAGTGCCAAGACTATGCGAGGTACTGGGAGGCAGACAAAATAACACAGGCCTACTCTCAGGGAGCTCACGGCCTTATGGGGAAAGGGTGGACATTCTACAGACGCTAACTGTGATTCAGCGGGCAAGACAAAGTATTTTTATTATTACATTATCTAAAATATAGCCATATTTAACATTTATTTCAACACATAATCATTTTTAATGAATACATTTTAAATATTTTTCCTTAGAAAGAAATTTTCCCATTTCTCTTACTTATAAAAAAACCTCAAATTATATTCCTTTCTAGTAACTAAGGGGGAAAAATATCAGCTAAGATAGTCATCTTATATTTTAACCCTGGTAGAGGATGTAAAACTGAAATAAGTTAATACTTATTATTTATTTTCACAGCAGTTGCTTGAAAATGGAAGATTATCTTTCTAATTTGTGCAAAGCCAATGTATCCTTCAATCAGACAATTGTGCTATCAGATTCACAGTTTTGTTAAAAGATTAGAGGACTGAGATGTAAGTTAACTGCTAGGAAAGATTATACAACATCAAGATACATTTGGAGTGATTGCCATCAATCAAGTGTGTGTCCCGAAAGGTTCTTGGGTGATAGCACCCCAGGGCACGGTCCAGGCTCTACACCAAATACTGACACACGGGTTAAGTCAGGCCATATACCTGACCAGTCAGCATAAAGAAATGGAATTTTAGGGCCCCAAAGTTCCATTGCAGAAAGGATTGGGAGGGTTTTATCAATATAAGCAGAAGAAACACAAGTCCTTTGATGTCTAAAGGAAGGGCCTGGGCTGGCAAATACACAAACAGTATCAAGAACCTTAATCCTTGTGAAGCTGTATTAGGACCAAAATAAATATTAAACCAATGTTTAATTGGAATCCACTGAAACTTTCCAAACTGGATGCAATGATAAAAAGCCCAAAGACTCATAACTTGTCTAGCCACTAAGCTAAACTACAGTACAGGGGAAAAAAAAAAAATATCCCAGACCTCAGCAAACAGAAAAGCTGAGTGGAATAATGAACGTTTTCATCCGGCCAAGAGTTCATACTTTATTTCGAAGCATCAACTCCAGCATTTCTTGATGGATGGGAAATTTAATGTGCTAAGATATAATAAAAGGTAAGAGCTGCTACTCAATAGAATTTATTCAGGCAACATACTTAAAAAAATTTTTAAAGGGTCATAAAGGATGGACTTTTAAATATAAGCTTTTTACTGTTCTCTTAAAAATAGCTTCACTGATATATTTTTAAAAGGCCTTTCCATACGACTAATCAACATTATTGAAACAGCAAAGTCATGAAATGAAAATGGCAAAATGACCTTGGAACAGGCAAGAAGGAGGTCAGGGCAACTTTTGAAGAAGCAGGTTTCGTGGTGATCCCAGGGAGAAAGAGTGTACGAGTTTAAACTGCAGTTTGGTGGGAAAAGGCAGAAGACAAACAGGATGGAAAAGGGACAACGAGGTCAAAGGTGGGTGCTGTGTTTTGTTTTGTTTTCAGTAAGTTGGAGGGCTGGGGAAGTTGGGCCCTCCAACTTACTGAAAACTTACTGAAAGAGAAGAGAGATGGTGCTTAATGTGGGGATTCACATGAGGAGATCCCCCATGGGAGGCCTCCAAGTGGACAGGTAGCAGCCCTACACGGTCTATCTTCCGTGCCCTTCCCCCGCACCCCAATTGGCGCACCGCGGATTGTTCTACTATTCATTTGGACTCTCCCGTTACATTGCCTATTGCTAACCAACCATAACAATACTATTTTCTACACATGGTTATATTTTTACTCTTTATCCACTGAGGCAAAGCTTATATAGTTTATTTCCTTTACTTTCCTTGCACGGAGTTAAAATAAAATATGTTGATAATTAAGGTGGTGAACAAAGCTTCTCTCACTATCAAAAAATGATTACTTAATAAAAAGTATGCCTTTAATTATATTGCCCTAAGTTTCTCCAAAAAAAAAAAAAAAAAAAAAAATCTGCGCCTATCTCTAGTATGCAATTACTTATTTTCTCTTATTAACTAAACTAATAAAACCAGAAAGAATCATTTTAAAATTCTATAATACTACATTTCAAGGTTCCATATTACTATTAGGTAAGTTAATTTTCCACCTATAATCAGTATGGCTATTTGTCATTCCAGAACCAAATCACTCTTTGGGGACTACTTAGAAGCTCGAACTTCCAAAAATATGCATTATTATGTTCTTCCTTTAGCCTTTCCAAATTCAAAAATTCCACCTGTTTAATCTTCATGGAAAATATAAATAAAACCATGTATAAAGTTAATGGAAATACTAAGTTTTCAAGTCACAAAGAGAATTTGGCCATCACGTTACGTATGTAAAGTGAATGGATATGGACTTTGCTATGGCCTTCAGGATTAGATTCATTTTGCTCAGTGTGCTAATTCCAGCATAACATTCTCCCCTGGAATACAGATTTTATTTTCTAATATTTTAGCTTTATGTTAGAAATGAGAATTTTAGGTCAGTAGAATGTACAAAATGTCTATCTGCGTTGACAAATTTTCCTGTTGTTTGATTTGCCTTTAAACTTTTGTTGTTGTTATCTTTTTAAACTATACTTACTTTTATTCACAAAGTATCAAATTGGAGCCGTTTTTAAAATTTGACTTCTGACGAGTTCAGTCTTATTTCTTAGCATCAACACTTTCTACAATTGGAAGGATTCTTCCTTATGTTATTTAATTTACAATCTACTATGGTCCGAATGTTTGGGTCCTCCCCAAATTCTCATGTTGAAATCCTAATCCCAAAAGATGATGGTATTATCAGGAGGTGGGGCCTTTGGGAGGTGATTGGGTCATGAGAGTAGAGCCCTCATGAATGGGATTAGTGTCTTATAAAAGACAACCTACAAAGATCCCTAGCACCTTCCATGACGTGAGGACACAGGGAGAAGGACCCTTTTCCCCCTACAAACCAGGAAGAGGGCCCTTATCAGAACGTGACCATGCTGGCATTTTGAATTTGGGCTTCCCAGCCTTCAGAACTTTGAGGAGTAATTTTCTGCAGTTTATAAGCCACCCAGTCTGTGGAATGTTGTTATAACAGCCCGAACTTACTAAGACATAATCTTAAGGGTGAGGGTATCACCAACACAATTATCCAGTATGGCAGCACCATAACCATCTTCACCTTTGTTTAAACAAATGACTCCGAGTTACCTAATGAGTTTAAAATAAAGATTACTAAGGTAACCGTTATTGTCAGAAGGGCCTGAAAAATAATTACTCCTCTCACTTTTTTCTCCGCTCTAGACCTATATGAAAATTCTCATTGTCAACAAGACTGAAAAAAACGAAAGGCCTTGATTCCCACTATTTTCAAAACAATTATCTGTATTTTCACTTTGCCCTTTTATTAAGCTAACAAAGGTTTTTTTCAGTCATAGCCTTGCAAAAGTGATTAAAAATTTTAAGAGATGTTGCTACTGTTTCCTTTAAATTTTACGCATGTTCAGATTAAGAAGAGGAGAAAGACTCTGACCAATGTTGTCAAGAGTATCAAGTGAACCACTGTTCCCAGCACATTACCACAAAAGGTCACGATAAATTTGGGGTTTCAGATATATTCACAGTACAAACTCCTGGCCAGAACAAGTAGGGTATTAATTACATCAAGAAACCTGGTTTGGGGTTGGGACACTGGTTTTCATTCTCCTGTCTGAACCCTGAACTAGCTCACCAGTTCCTGGACACAACCCTGAAGAGAAGGGATAGACCTCTCAAAATAACCTAACTGCCCCACTACCTCTGTAGGATGGGGAATTTGAAATAATACTCCATGTTGGTTTACAGCATGGCTCTTCAAATTTCAGCAGCATCACGTGGAGGGCCTGTTAAAACACAGATCACTGGGCCCCGCCCCCAGAGTTTTTGATGCAGAAGGTCTGGAATGGGGTCCTGATTAATTTGCATTTCTAATTAGTCGTAGGCATTGCTTCCCATGATGAGAACCCTTTATTTAGAATTGTCGAGAAGTGATGTAGCTCCCACACCCGCCATAGCACTTGTAGACTTGCTATAGTCAGTTGGAGACAGGTTGTGGACAGCTTTGAATTCCAGATTCAGGAGGTTTCTGAAGACGTAAGCGATTGAACAGTGGCAATTTTGCACAATTCCTAGTGTGCTTATAAAAATTAACTTAGCCATCACCTATGAAATGCGTCTTTGATATTAAGCCTCAGGTGGTCCTCAAGCCTGTGATGTTCAGACATCCTCTGGAGTCAGAGCCTTGTCCCACCTCTTGCAGGAACTGATCTAAACCTTTCTCCTCTCCTTAGCACCTCCCAGCTCCCATCACTGTTAGCAGGTAAGCTTGCCTCTGACTTCGCCGAGAAAATAGGGGCCTTCTCCCATTCTCTGCTTCCCCCTACACTTCCACTTAGCTCAACCTACCCATCAGTCTTGTTTGCAGTCTTAGCGGTGTCCTGCCTTTTCTCCCCACCCCAGCCTCACATGGGTACCTGATATCACCTTTCTCAACTTTTCAAACCACTCTCTATCAATCTACACTTTTCCTTGGATCCTTCTCTTCAGACCACCAACATACTCAAGTCTCAAAAAGTATAAACCAAATCCTTGGCCCAGCTTACCTTGCTAGCTAGCCACCATGCTATCTCCTTCAGTTCACAGTCGAATGTCTGAAAGACTAGTCGATTTTTTCTGTGTCTGCTGTCATCTCTCCTCACTCTGCAATGACGTGCAATCTGTCCCCACTACTCTACTGATATTGCTCTCACTGAGGTCAATGCCACCCTCCTCTTGCCCTTTCGATTTGTGGATTCCTTCTTATCCTGCAGCATCAACAGCACCAAGGTTGCACCCTGTCCTCTTCAATGCACATTCTACTCATGATGTTCTCTCTTCGAGTAAATGACTAACTATATGTTGATCACTGTCATGACTACCTTTTTAATTCCACTCGTGCCCCTGAGCTCCAGTGTTTTCAATAAGGAATGTCCAGACACCTCAATCGGAGCACGCCCCAGATGGCTACTTTTCTATCCCCAACCCTAGCCTGCTCCTCCGCCTCTATTTTCTGTTTCGGTTACTGGCACAGCCAGTCTTTCACTCACATGTGTAAGGCAGAAATAGCAGAATCTTCATTCACTCTCCTCCCAAATCAAGTCAGTTGGTCACTATATCTGCTTGACTTTCTCTCTCAGACCTGTGTTCTCCATAAGCTCCCCATCCATCCATGCCACTGCCAAAATTCTGGCTCTCCCCTGGATGATCAAACGATTTCTTATCTCTAGGCGTAGCGTGCTGGTGTGGAAAGGAACATGGGCTTTGGGGTCACAGAAATCTGTGTTCCCAAACCTAGTTCCCCACTTTTCCCTGAGCATATCAGCTACAGACGTGACCACATACTCAAACTTTTTGTTTTTTTTAATCACTGGGAATTATTTCAGTTGTGAAATACTACATTCAAACATCCCACTTTGTAACAATAATCTCTTATTTTATGAATTAATTCTCATACTCCATTACTTCCTTCATACCTGTTCTTTGATATGATAGGGGCTTCTAATCCTTTGTTCCCTTTATTTTCTCCTATCTGTTTTCATTTCCTAACTGGCCCAGCTTGGAATCCTGAGTCTCCAACACCAAACACTGCCTTGTCCATATCTCCATGTCCCATGTTCTGTTGTCCTTCCATCACATTCTGATAAAGCTCTGGCCCAGGATCCATGTGACCGCCCCCCTCACCCATGTCCGCATTTGTGCTGCTAAGCTCTCTTGGAGGATGCTAGCCCTGAAGCTGATGCCACTAAATCATTCCGGTCTCCAGGCCAGCTGGGGCCTCCACATTGCCCATAGTCTTTGTTTCCATAATCAGCCCTTCCTCTTCTCTTCTGTGACCAGGTGAAACTTGCTCTCTTGAGTACCTCTACTTCCCACTCATCCAAATATTTCACCTCCTATTTCATTGGGAAAACAGAATCATATAAAAGCTCTCTCTGCTTCCATTCACCAAACCTACACACTTACATATATTTGCCCTCATCCTTTCTTTCTTTACAACAGAAGAGATGTTGCTGCTGCCCAAATTTAAAATCCATGCCTCTGCCTATGCTGTGCATCCCATTCACGCCAACATTTTCAGGGCCCTTTCTCTGCCTTACACTTAGAAATTTTCTACTCTTTTTCTTTAATGGCTCTTCCAAAACAATACCAGAGCTCTACAACCGGAAGAGAGAGAGAGAGAGAGAGAGAGAGAGAGAGAGAGAGAGAGAGAGAGAGAGAAACTCTCTCTCCACTTCCCAAATTCCTCTCCTTACAGCAAAATTTCTCAGTTTTTCTTCAGTGCCTCCTTGCTTTCCACTCACTCCTTAACCCACTGTAATTTGGATTCCATCCTCAACACCCTTCAGTGAGACTGTACTTGCCATGGGCACCAGTGGCTTCGAGTTATGTTTGTTAGGTTCAATTTTGTTTTTGTATGTAGTGTCCACCTCCATTTCTTTGTTTCTCTTGAAAAAAATGTTGGTTTGCAGAAATGAGATCAACTGACTTATAAATTTCTCCACAGGCTGATTCCATCCCTGTGGAATTATTCAACATTTTGCATCTGTATCTCCTATTGCCTCTAAACTCAGAGATCTGGTAAATTGACAAGATTCAGGTTTGATTTGGAGGTGCAGCCTGCCTCAAAGGTAGTATTGTGTACTTGTGAGGGGTGTTTTCCTTTTATGAGTCCTCAGTAATTATCATTGCCTAAATCACCAGGGGTTGCAAAATGGTGATATTCAAATCCTATCATTTCTTCTTCCTATATTAGCTGGAATATTTATATAAACTTCCCCTGATCAACTAATTAATAACCATAAAGTACAAATCATACTGAAAATACAGAATAAATGTTTTATTCTTTCAGAATAAATGATTAATTGATACTTTCCTTTACTCAACGGTTTCCCAAATAATGAGTTGGTCTCCCTAGTATTCTCCAAAGACGACCAATGAGTTATTATTTTCTTTTTTCAGTATCATTCTAACTTATGAATCTGTTGTCCTTATTGGTATTCTTTGGCCAACAGAAGCTTATTCAACTTAGTTTCCAAGTCCTTTGACAAGAAATTTGGTAGTGTTTGGTAGCTTCCTCGTGGTCTATTATGACAAAATATTCCAAGCTCCTTTTGTCCATTTCCTGCTCCAGATCTAGAATCAGCGATTTCTTCCAGGATCTTTGGTTACTTTTAGTGAATCTGCTATTTAGAAAGCACAATCTGGACACCAGGAATGTTACTGCTATTGAGTTGGTCATTGTTTCTAGACTGCTTTTGTAGATAGAGCTATGAAGATGTATTCCTTTAGATTCAAAGGTAACACACATCATGAATTCTTACTGACACTTCCAACTCAAGTTCAGGATTACTACAGAGTTTTACCTAACTTTGTGCATTTGTATCCCCATTCAACCCAGCTGATAGTATCAATTTTCAAAGATACCAACAGTCATTTATCTCATGACAGAAGCCTATCAGAGTTACAGTAATAATACAACTACATGCAATATGAGTACTGAAAGGAGTTAAAAATTGTTTGTACTCCTCTTTATGCGTAAAATATATCCCTTTTGGAATGTATGGTCAAAATACAGGGTTTTAAAAGTCACGTAGAATTGCTCCATACTGTAAGGTTTTGTCTCCAATTTGAACCACACTAAAGTTGACTCATTTCATGTTATTTTAATTTTTTTTTTAGGAACCAATTTTAAAATTTACTTCATTTCTTTATTCATTTTTATATTACATAAAATATTTACATGCTTCCCAAACCAAATGTACAAAATATAGTCATAGAAGCATGGTTATCATCTTTGTTTCTTTCAGCCTCTTGCCTCCCTATAAGTAATAATTTGTGTGTGGTTTATCGTTCCAATTTTTATAAATGTATAAATATAGTCCTAAACAATCATACCGTACTATTTGTACTTTTCTCCACCTTGCTTTTCTCATTAAAAAATATATGCTAGAGACCAGTTTATAATAGTACGTACTATAAGTCTTCTTCATTTCTTCCTATACTTGAATAGTATTTCCTCATGTGGATGTACCATACTTTCAATTTATCCAGTGCCCTATTGATGGACTTTTGAGGTATTTCCAGTCTTTTGCTATTCAAAGTAGTCTTTCCTCCACATACAACTTTTCCTTGTGTTTGCTAGTACATCTTTGGCATAAATTTCTAGAAGCAGGAATTGCTCTGTCAATGGGCAAATATGCATTTATTTGATTTCGATATTGCCAAATTCCCTTTCATAGTGTTTATCACTGTGCATTTCCAGCAGTAATGTATGAGAATGGCTGATTTCTTTCAGCCTCATCATAGCGTATATTGTCAAACTTCTGGATTTTTGTCAATCTGATAGTTGAAAATAGGTTTCTCAACTTGGTTTTAATTTGAATTGCTAAGTGAGGTTGTTCTTTACACAGGTAAGAGCCAGTTCTGTCCTCTTGACACAATCCCTCTCAATTAACACCCATGAAGCCACACACAGACACACACACACACATTTTTCTCCTAGTTCTTGGGTTGTTACTTTTAAATTTCCTTTTCTAGTTCCATTTCTGCTGTTTATTTCCCAAATATTCCTCTATCTCTGATTTGTGTCTTAGCATTTCTTTTAAAATCCATTTCTTAGACTGTAATAATCATTGCTATTCTGACTTCTACTAAGTGCACACCTGCAGCCCAGAGCTCTCCCTCTGCTTCTGTCCCAAACAGCAAACTGCCAGTGAAGGCTGTGAAGAGTCACCTGACATTCAACCTGTGCAACCCTCTTCCATCCATCATATGCCCTTCCTCTTGTGTTCTCCAGTGCAGTGAATACTACCACAAATCTCCAGTGCCACAGTCATAAAAAAAGGGTTTTTCCCTGACGACTTCCTCTCTCACCTTCCTTGTATCAAATCAATGACCAATTTTTATGGCTTTCTCTTAAATGGTTCCCAAATCCATGTACTTTTCTCTCTATCCCTCACGACTTGTCTGAGCCACTCTCATCCTTCCCCTGCAGTTACTGCACCTTCCTTCTAGGTGGTCTTTCCTGTCCTTGCTCCCAAACGTAGTCAGAATTACTTTTGAAAACACACATAATATAGGACCATTTACTAGCTTAAAAACCTCCAAATCTCAAAAAAAAGTATCATTATCGTTATTAGAGTTGTTTGAATTTTTCAACTATTACTTATACATTTTTAAATAAAATGGACCAGGAAAGGGAGCCTTAAGTAGCTCAGAGGCAGATCAGGCTCACCAGCAAGTTCCAGTGCCAAGTAACCTGAAAGAGACTTGAGATTCCCTACACCTCCAGGGAACAAAAATTGTCCTCTTTGCCTATGTATTACCTGAGAATTTCAGTCAAGGTATTCTTACCTTTGTGGTCCATAGTTTGACGGTCCAGTCAAATGATGATGTGACAAACAGGTGTGAAAAGTCGACTGGGCCCACTGCCATGTGACAGTTAATTCCTGTCACTGGCCCTTGGTGACCTTCAAAGACCTCACCGATACCAGCTTTGCTGCATGAAGACCACACATAAGCAGAATTTCAGTGACCTTTGCGAAGCTGTGAACTCTTTAAAAAAAAAAGCAAACTTGTCTCTACATGATTACTTCTCCAAAATTTAGCACACCACCATATACAACCAAAAATGAAACCACTTTCACAGTTATCTTGAGAGAAATAAAATGCTAGAATATTTTGGGTAATTAAAAAACAATATGGGGTAATACAATCTTTTTAATATTCAGATTTAATATCAAATTTCATCATTTAATCCTTTTTCAGGAGGTCCTCAAATGCTATCATCTTTCATGCAGCTAACTTTGATAGAAAAAACATATACTTAGATCTCAGAAGCTTTCGTACATATTATCAGACTATTCCATTGTTGTGATGACATTTTATACATGTTCCATTTTAACTTCTTTTATAGAACCTATTGGCTATAAACCTGTATACATTCTTATATACATTCATTTATTCTTTCAAGGAAATTTCTTCAATTAGGAAGGCATACCTGAAAATGTAATACTTTGTGGAAACCCTTGCCACCATAAAATAATAAGCATAATATAAATGTGATATGGAGAAAATGATGTCTTTACTGAAAGCAAAGAAAAATTAACAAATCTACTAAATGTAAATTTTAGGAGGGCTGGTGCCTTGTTTCCTTGTCAAGAATTTAGCATATATAGTAAGTGTTCAATAAATATTTGTTGAAAGAAACAGCAAAGGAAAAGAGACAAACGTCTTTTTTTCTAACAGAAGCATGTTTGAGAAATAGTGATACACATTTTAAAAGATATCCACAGACATATGTGACTTATTTAACTGAGTTGGGATTATTTCCAGTCTCCACCCCCATCACACAATAATCTGCATGCAATCATAACCCAACTAGAAAACATAGCAAAATGCTATATGTAAAAAAAAAATCCATGTGTATGAGGTGATAAATATGACAAATACATAGGGATTGTGGAATCTAAATGTTATTAATATGTCACTATGAGTAAAAATGTATTCAGTTATTAAAACATTTGGGCTTCTGGAGTACTAATAAATGTCAATGTGCTGAGCAAAATTTGAAATCACGAGCAAAGTTCTGCAGCATGTATTCTGTGTAACAGGCACTCAGAAATTATGCCCAGTGAAACTGCTAACAGCAGTTCCACACGTGATCCTTTAAATTTGTTCTAATGAACACGAGGAACTGATCTTTGAAGTAGCCCCTGGTGAGATTCCAACTTGCTCTTAACAGTATCCTGAAAGAGTTTATAGGGTGCAAAATGAGGACTTTGTTTAATTTATGGAAGTAGATTTGCACCTTCTCTACATTAGGTGAAAAATAGAAATCCCCTGCCTCTCCCCCATATCCCTATATGACCCATTAAAAATTACTACAAAGTGAAATGTCTGGTACTTTACAACTTGACTGAGATCTACATTTTATATTTCAGATGGATGGACCAATGTAAAGGAATAACAAAGAGCGCTGTAAAAAGATCCATGACGTGTACCACAGATACCCTTCTTTTGAACCACAGTGCGTATTCTGATTATGCTTAAAAAGGACAAAAGCCACAGAACAAAAATATTCATCATGTAAAAGGTTATCCAGAATACAGAAACAAACAAATACATCTGAAAGTTATCAATGAACATGTTCTGCAGTCTTCACAGATAATTAAGGAGCTGGATTAAGTCAATTAAACCTATGCCCTGATGACTATAATCAAAGTATAGATAAAGCTGTGACTCCATGTTGGGCCGACTACACTCCGTGCCTTCTCACGCCACTTGTGACATTCTATCTGTACTGCAGATATTTGTGTGTTGACCTTTCCCACCATCATTAGTTTCCTGAAGCTGGGAGCCAGATATCAATGATGCTTGCATGCCTAACAGCATCTAGCAATGCACTTTGTCAAAGGAGGTGTGCAGTGAATGAATGAGGTCTGCACGAGTGGGTCTGCATGAATGAACACCTTTATCAGATCTTTTTGTGCTTTGATAAGACATTTAATGCATAGTTTTAGCCAGTTTTTATGAGGTAGGACCACTGGGAATGGAA
Source organism: Rhinolophus sinicus (assembly GCF_057876585.1). Lineage (NCBI taxonomy): Eukaryota > Metazoa > Chordata > Mammalia > Chiroptera > Rhinolophidae > Rhinolophus > Rhinolophus sinicus. The sequence continues at coordinate 30,900,316 of NC_142504.1, forward strand.
CTATGAGGCATATTTTCCTAGTCACCTTTAAATCATGTGATCAGGGAAAGTATTGCTTGTTCCTATGCACAGCTCATATTGTGTGAATGAAAACTACATAGCTGGGCCATGGATACTCACTAATTCTACAAATCACAAAGACATAGGAGTATGATCTTGGAACAATTTGTGGTTCCTCGTAATATCTAAATAGCCTAGGATGAGTACAAGAGATGAAAAATCAATTTAATTAGAACTATTATACTAAAGAGAAATTAAGCACCAAGGTTAACACAGTGAACCTTCCAAAAGATGTGAGGCTGCTCATTAAGTCTTACATGTCATTTTACAATCTAATCCAAATTATTGGATCCTACTTTATCCTGATGGTTTTCTAGGGGCACTTGCCAATCTGTCAGTTAAGCCAAGTTTCTTATCACCTGGAAACTTCACAGTGACTTGTGTATTTCCTACTATTCCAGCATCTCAGACTGGGAGAAAAGGCCCTGGGCATTTCTCTATATTATTTGGATATTCTTTATTTCTCACATAGAATATATATATATATTTAAAGATTTTATTGGAGAAGGGGAACAGGACTTTATTGGGGAATAGTGTGTACTTCCAGGCCTTTTTCCCAAGTCAAGTTGTTGTCCTTTCAATCTTAGTTGTAGAGGGTGCCGTTCAGCTTCAAGTTGTTGTCCTTTCAGTCTTAGTTGTGGAGGGCGCAGCTCAGCTTCAGGTCCAGTTGTCGTTTTCTAGTTGCAGGGGCACAGCCCACCATCCTTTGCGGGAGTCGAACCGGCAACCTTGTGGTTGAGAGGATGCATTCCAACCAACTGAGCCATCCGGGAACTCAGCGGCAGCTCAGCTCAAGGTGCCATGTTCAATCTTAGTTGCAGGGGGCGCAGCCCACCATCCCTTGCGGGACTCGAGGAATCAAACTGGCAACCTTGTAGTTGAGAGGATGCGCTCCAACCATCTGAGCCATCCGGGAGCTCAGCGGCAGCTCAGCTCAAGGTGCCGTGTTCAATCTTAGTTGCAGTGGGGCACTGCCCACCATCCATCACTTGCGGGACTCAAGGAATTGAACTGGCAACCTTGTGGTTGAGAGCTTGCTGGCCATGTGTGAATCGAACCGGCAGCCTTCGGAGTTAGGAGCATGGAGCTCTAACTGCCTGAGCCACCGGGCTGGCCCTAGATTATATTTTTAATTCCTCATTTGTAATGTGGCAGGGAATCAATGATAAAACAGAAATAGTTTAGTACGAGAAAAATGGTAGATAAATGAGTAGTCGAAACAAAATGTTATTAATGCTTGTAGAAGCATATATAAAAATATATGAAATAGAAAACCTATCTCACAGCCTTAGTTCTATCCCATTTATTCTACTTAAATTTTCTCCATGGTATGTATCATCATAAACCATATATTTACTTATTTACTAGTTTGTTGTCTTTCTTCCTCAACCAGAATATGGACTCCAGGTCTAGTTTGGTCCTTATGATGTGATGGTAGTGGCACATGGTATGTTTTTAGTAAATATTCCTTGAAAGAATGAATGAATAAAGGAATGAAAACTCTATGGAAACATACAGGAGGGAATGGTTTTCTTTGACCAACAGAGCATGGAGAGGCTTCAATGTGGAATGACCTCTGGACAGGCACTTGAAAGATAAGGAATTAGCCAGGCCAAGAAGAGAGACATGCCAGACCAGGAGGGAGAAATCGAACGTACAAACTCATGGTGGGATAAACGATGCTTGGGGACTATTATCCCGGCTGGGTGTGTGGCTGGAGCCTGCAGGCAGGCTGAGCCTGGAAGGAGGCAGGGAGTCCAGGGTCTTATACGATGTGCTAAGAAGCTGGGACTGTTTTTCTCAAGGCGGTGGGAACCCTCAAAGGGTTACAAGTGGCCAAGCACCAGAGCAGATGGATACTATAAGGCTGAAGACTCGAGGTGGTGCTTTGCCTGTCTTCAGAAATGCCTTTCTCATAATGCAAGGTGGTTATAATTCAGAACACGATAACAGACTTCAGGGAACGAAGAACACGTCATCAGTAAGAAAACAAAATTACCTGCCATGACGACAGGCCGTATAGACTGTACCCTCCTCACTGCCAACCACGAAGTTATTGACGTCTCCCGTCGGGAAAGCCATTCCGGTAACAGCCACGGGCTTGGACTTGTTGTACATCAGCTCCATGCTCTCCTACCAAAACACGGGTGGTTACACTCCCTCTGTCAACTCCTTGCCATGCCAAAGATAGCACGGAAAAATCATTTGGCTAAATCGTCTGTTTGCTTTTCACACAGCGTTACAAAAGACCCCGGCTGTGCCAGCAACCACGCTTTACTGCCCCTGACATTCATGCTTCTGTGTATCTCTGGTTTCAAGCCGGCTGGATTTCATCAGCGTGTGCTGCTGCTTCTAAAGTCAGGCAGAGATGACAGGTGAGAATTTTGAAACTAATGGTGCAGAAACGAAAGATAATACTGTAATGGTTACACTTGTCAGCCCCAGGCTTTAATAAAACACACAATACCCTTGTATTTACAAACATTTTCAAAATCAATTGTTCGTGAGAATACACATGTATTAATATCAGATGTACTAAGCACATTTGTCAAAGCAGGAGTGTATGTCCTCCGTGAACTAAGACCAGAAAGTTGTCATTCGGGTCATAAAAAGCAGATTTCAATAGGCACTAGACGTCACGAAGGGCAGCCATACAGCGTATAGGCTATAGGCCTGCAAAGAATGGTGTTTAAATAAGTCTTTAAAATAGTAAATGAGATTATTTATTTTACCTAAAATGATTTTCAAAATCAGGAATTAAAGTGTATTCTAAAGGACATTCTACTGAATTAAGTTTAATGACAGTGAAGAGTAATAAAGTATAACTGACGACTCTGCATATTTTTGGCTATTTACATTAAGCAGCCTACTTTGTGCACCTGAAGTAATTAAAAAAAAAATCATTCCAGGGGATTGTGCATTATAGTCACTTGGGAATATAGTCTTTTTTTGTGTAAAACAGATTAGGTCACCCCAACCAAGGGGTCCATAAATCGGAAGCTCATGCTCAGAGTCTTGGTAGTGTAGTCCCTGTGGTCACGTGACATGCTAGCAGTATGTGAGACCCACACGGAGTGAATGCATCAGTGAGGGGACACTAGGACAATATAATACAGAAAACTGGACCATCCAAGAGTTCGATCCATCGATAAAAATTAGCAGTGGGAAGGCACTGTCTCTTGGTCGCCCACTTGGGACAGAGAGGGACCAGGGCAACTGCTGAATGCTCCCACGTCTGCCTGCCATCCAGTCATGCCATGAAACCCTCAATCTGTGTATACAAACAGCAGTCTGCAGGCATGCTAAAACTAATAAAAACGGTTTTGTAGCCCCTTTGTGGCTTATTTTAACCTAAACAAATACACATTTAATCAGCAAAATGGGCAACTCAAAATTCTTAAGTACAGGGTTCACTGTGTTATCTGCAATCTTCATGCTTTTGAAAGAAAACACCATATTGCTGAGAATTTTAAAACAAAGCCATAAAATACTCACACACAACTCCCGACTTGCATAATGTTAAAGACCAGCAAAAATAGAGGAACTTAAATTGTAAGCAGCTTATCAGCTCTCTCTTCTCCCCCGACTAAAATCATAAAGAGAACTTTTTCAGTCTTAGCATTATCTACATATGTATATTGTGGAGACTTATAGGAGATTCTTTACAGTTTCCACATTTCCTAGTGTATCTTGAAACTTCAATGTCTTCTAAAATTGTAAGAGAAACATTCTTGGGCCGTTATTCCAGGAAAGGGAATAGGAATGTTAAAAAGAATTGTCCCCCAGATAGCCTTTACAATTTTCTTGATGCTTCCTCACCTTTTTGTCAAAGGCTACATAGCAATAAACTCTTCTGTGTTTTTAGTTGGAAGACAGTGAAGTACTTTTTGCCCCACAAAGAACTGTAAAAAATAGTGTATACACCTGTGTGTTTGTGTGTGTAGGTACGTGTCTTCCGGCATCTGTATGCATACTTATATTCTGAAAGTTATATTCACATGCTTCCTCCCAATGGTCTCTTGCACGTCTGCTCCTTTGTTTGGTTCCCATTACTGTAATCAGTTCTGGCTTGGAAACTTAGGAACTTTTTCATTTTTGACTTCTCATTTGTGGAGCAAGGAATGGCAGGAGCCATACTAAGACACATTCCAGAGGAAAAAAGAGATGGCTTGACAATTTCTTCATACACACAGGCAGTCATGTAGGCTACGGATACGAGTAAGGGCTTAGGTTTCTATTTTGCTGAGATACCTCTTCTCCAAGGCAAGTACCCATGAGGGCTGGCTCTGTCGAGCTCCCACCTCGTTTGCATCTGTTTAACAATGCTGTAGGGTAAGTACAATTCATACCACAGGCAACTTCCATAATTACTATGCTTTAAGATGGATTATTTCATTTTCACTTGAAACTGACCCTAGGATTAATGTATTACAATAATTACATGATTTGTGGTAAAGGAAATGGGTTTTGGCTTCAAGAGGAGACTGCTGAAAGCAAGCCCCACTCTTTCAAGTGCATCCATTGGTTTTAGCTCCTATAGGATGTGAGGGTTTGGCTTTTAGGAACTATATTCCATTAGGCAGGTATCTCTTTTAACCAGGATGCTCTTATGTGTAGGGGAAAACAAACCCACCTGTGGAGTTGAGAGCATGTCCAGGCTCCAGGAACACATTTTACCATCAGTAGAGACAGTGATGAGGTTATGGGCATTCTGGGTCCCAACAACATTTACACAGTACACGGGATGCTGCAAAAACATAAACATGGAGGATCAGACACTGATCCAGGAGGAAATACTTACATTTGAGTGTTAAACACATCACTCCAAAACAAGGATTAAAGAGTGACATAATCCTACAATAATACAAGCCTCAGGTCATTTGCCACTTTTGATTTGAACCTGATTTCTTTGTAAAAGCTCTGGCAGCAACACCTATTAGTGGAAATACAAAGCCTCCCCTCGCTCAGTCAGATGCTGTGCAATGGAGCTGAAGGAAGTTAGAGCACATGAAGACTGGTGAGCCGAAGCAGTGCGGGGAGATGAATCTGGATTATTTGAATGAGTCTCACTGCCTAGTTTGGCTTATAAACTCGCCATGAGTGATGAAAAAAGCCAGTCTTCAAAAGAGTAGAACTATTGACTTTTGGAAGGAAAAAGTGTTACTAAATCTGGAGCTTAAGGCATTATGGTCACGTTGCCAAACATTTGTTAACATTCTTTATAAAAAATGGTTAATATTCATCAGCCTCTTTAATTTGAGGGAGAGATGTTGGTGGTGGAAATTATTGGCACAATGCACCTAGTGAGATAAAATTAGGTTCTTTTATGTTACAGCAAAATCTAGGATAATGATAGATTTATTTTTTAAAATATCATTTGGGGTAGTATGGAGGCTTAGACTTGGCCAGGGCCTTGAGAAAGGTCATTTATACATCCCAGGAATTGTAAGCAAGATGCTCTTTCTGTCATAACTCTAGTAGTTTATCCCACTCTGTAAATGGTAGGCTAAAATCATTTGCAGCTGCACATTAAATACTAAGTGGAAGGTTAGCATAAGCAGAACCTAGCAGTAATTTGGGTTAGATTTCAGGCAGCTTAGCCATCAGTGGCCAAACCACAACTTAGTTGATGCTTCTCCGTGCAAATAGCTGACAGTCTAAGTCTTACTCTTGATGAGTTACTGTCCATAATACCTAGCCACAATGACAATGAAACAATCTTTAATATTGGAAAGTTGATATTATATAAAGGATGGTTCCCAAACTATTATTATCATATAAACTCCTGGTCAGAAAGAACCATAATAATCATCTAGGGCAGCTGTTCATTTGCCTCTACCAAGAGGTGGTCCAAACTCTGATTATCAAACACCTTCCTTAAGGGTAGCCAGTTTTAGCACTAATTCCTGGGGCGTTCTTCCTTCCACCAATGGGGATAAAGAAAACTCAAGGAGGTACTTTCAGTGCAGTGCCCTCTGGGATCATACAAATCAAGCCAAAACAATATTTAGACTGTTGTTGTATTAACCCTCCTTCCCCCAGTCTTGTCTTACTCAGACTAACCATCACCAATTCCTTCAACTGTTCCTTGAATATCTGGTTTTCAATACCTTCCCCATCCTGGTCACTCTCTTTTGAAAATGCTACATTTTGCCTGAGTTCTTTTTAACACTGAAGTTCTGAGAATATAACATAACTATCTACCTCGTATTTTTTAAATTAAGTAATTTATTTTTCAGTTGCAGTTGACATTCAATATTATTTTATATTAATTTCAGGTGTGCAGCATAGTGGTTAGACATTTAAATAATTTATGCAGTGATTCCCCCTAGTTACTCTAGCATCCACCTGGCACTATACATAGTTGTTGCAACATTATTGATTATATTCTCTATGCTGTATTTTACATCCCCGTAACTATTCTGTAACTACCAATTTGTATTTCTTAACCCCTTCACCTTTTTCACCCAGCTCCCAACCCCCTTCTCCTCTGGCAACCATCAGTTTGTTCTCTGTCTATATGAGTCTGTTTCTGCTTTGTTTGTTCATTTTTTTTTTGTTCTTTAGATTCCACATTCAAGTGAGATCATATGGTATTTGTCTTTCTCAGTCTGACTTATTTCACTTGCATAATACTCTCTAGGTCCATCCATGTTGTTGCGAATAGTAGGATTTCATTCTTTTTTATGGCCTAGTAATATTCCAGCGTGTGTGTGTGTGTGTGTGTGTGTGTGTGTGTGTATAGACATATACATGTCTATATATACATATATACTTATATGTATATATAGACATGTATATGCCTATATTTATTACATCTTCTTTATCCAATTATCTATTGATAGGTTGCTTCCATATCTTGGCTATTGTAAATCTAGCTACCTGCATTCTGACCAAGAGAATCTAGAAATACAGGGAGAGTTGAATTGTCACTTCTCATGAGATAAAAATCTCTCTGTATTAATGCATCCTACATTTGCTTTTTTGACAATCGCATCACCTCTTTTACCTGTGCTGATGGGCAGTCAACTAAGTCCCTATGTCTTTTTCACACCATTTTCCTACAGAAACTTTCAAATGAATCAGCCTTAGTGGGTCTGGACATCAGAGATCTGAAACTAAATGTTATCCTGATCAGGTCTCTAAACCTCAAGAGGACTAACTGGTGATGGGACTGTGGACAATGCTTTTTCCCTAGTCTCTGGGGTATGTGGGACCTGTAGCAGTGTGCACACTCAAGCATTCAAAGCTCTGCATGAAAATCAAGTGGAAGAATGGATGAAACAAATGCTCAACTAAAAACAGCAGACTCAACAAAACTGAAGAATGGGAAAGCAAGATCCAAACATTGTTATGGACCTGAAATCTACCCAGTATTTTCCAGCAAAAGTTGAGTGGGGTTTCTTTGTTAACCACTGAGCATCCACACAAATCACCAAGACTTGAATGGACTGGGAGTCCTACGGGTGAAGATAGCAGGGAAAGAAGGCATCTAGAAGCATGCATAGAGCCAAATGCCTAGAGAAGGAATGTGTGTGGTAGCCCTTCCCTGGCTTTAATCAGTACTACTGGCCTGTGTTTTCATGAGTAATAAAACTCAATTTAAAAGAAAAGAGAGAGATGTAAAGAAACCAGAACAGAAGCGGACACGTGGGCATGCCTGTTCATACACAGACACAGACATACACAACTCTACTTAATGGAAAGAAAAAAGCGATAGTACAGCTCATTTTTCCAGTGTAGATGCCAGATTGTTTTTATTTATTTTAGGAATAAACTCACTGTGTGGCAGAAGGGTTTTGCTTTAATTATAATTTCCTGTTGTCCCAAATGCATATGTGTGGTGGGTGTGAAAGGAAATTAGTTAGCAATCTGTGGTGGACCTCTTTTCCCTTAACCACTTTTGATCCTGCTACCAATCAACCAGGCATTAGTAAGTTGAAAGACAGTCACAAATTTGACCGTGCTCTACTTTAGCTGTGGATTCAACAAAACCCAGCAGGAGAAAAAAATTGTTTTATTTTCTAGCAGAAATAATGTCACTCTGTTTGATAATAATCGTATTTTAGTTGCGATGATCACATCCTAAACTATTTGAAAAAGAAAAATGAACTCTTTGGAAGAGCTTATGGATTTCAATTCTCCCCAAAAGCTTCTTGCTAAATATTCTAACATTTGGATCTGTAATTTTTTGAAATTTCAGAAGGAATGCTCCCAAACACACCAGATACATACATAGAGCCAAGGAGTGGTTTCACACTACTTCAGCAAACACCTGCACCAAACCTATCTTCTCCTGGGTCACAATTTTCTGTTATTAGTTTGGAGAAATGGGGTAGGCATGAGCAATTTTCCAAGATTCCCAAGAACTAGTTTTACCTGTATGGTCTTAGGCCCAAGTCAATCAGAATTAAGGCTGACTTGGTATTTGTCATTTCCCATTGTCAGTTTTATAAGAGTGGAAGCATGTTCCTCTTCATGGTCTAGCTACAACAGCTAGCAGCCCCTTTTTAAAGCTAGAGTGGTTTTGAGGCCAGGAGATGAAACAAATGAGGCATCTACATTAAGGAAATTGAAACAATAGTAGAGCTCTTTCTTGGGCATAATTTGGGCATTTCGGAGAAAGAACATCCGTTACTCTGAATGTCAAGGTAGCAAGGATTGATGGAGACATGCTTGTCTTCTGATTCCTCCTAACAATTGCTAAACACACCTGTCATTCTCTTAAAGGAAATGACAGAGTAGTTGTCTTCCAAACACTATACTGAACCTCTTCTGCTAAATTATGGGTAATGGTTTTGAGATGTTGACTTTTAACCTTAGGGATTATACTGTCACTGTAGACTTTACCACGGAGACTTACACCATGCATTCCAGAATTTAAAGTCATAGCACTCCCTCTAATCACAAGTGAACAAGGCCTGTTGGCAAAAGTCTCATGTACCATCCCGAGACATGAAATACTTACTCTTCACAGTCTGTTCAAAAATATGTTTCCACCATATAGTGTAAATGGGAAAGGTTTCTTTAGGAAAACAATCCCACAGATGCTGCTTCCAAAGTGTCTCCCTGTATCCATTTTTAGTTTTAATCCATCCTCACTGGTGGCCTTTGAGATATCCCAAGAGATCCTTCACATGTGCTAAAATTTATAGAATATTAAGAGATTTCTCTAAACCCAGCGCTTCTTTCACCTACTTTTCACTCAGCTTTATTTTAGTCATCAGGATACAATCGCTATAAATTAGGATACTTCTAACTTGGAGTTACTGACAGCATTGTCCTTTTGTCAGGGATCCCCTCTTTCAGGGCTTGGATGGCTGACAGGTGTGTGACAAAAGCTGGACTTACTGTGTGTGCAGCAGCTGACAAGGGGGTCCGCTGCACTGGCGTCCTTCGATGACTGCGATTATCCCACAGGACAATCTGGCCCGAGTAAGTCCCACCAACCACCAAGTTGGGATGGAAACGAGCAAAGCAGACTGACATCACAGAGGACTGCAAAGAAAAAGCAGAGAGAGATGCACTGTGAAATGCTTGGAGAAGGTTTGTATTTTCCTGAAGAGAAAACAGTTCATCACATAAACTCAACACACCCTGGAAAACACAAAGCAATTTTTCGGTGCATGCTTTGTACAGACACAGGCTTTCCCTTGAGAGGGTGGCCACCGGTTACCCCTTGAAACTTGACATGTGAAGTCCTGGTCATGTCATCAAGTTGGCATAAAACCTATCTGATGTACATCATTGTTTTATGGTCTGGAAAGCTTGGTTTATGAACATTTCCCATGTACCAATAAAATTGTATCAGAGCTAATATTAATTCTCCCCTGAAGTCTTTACAAAGCCATTACTTTGAGGCCATTTCCACATGTTTACTATGCAGTGTTGGCGAGGCTTTGAAAACTGTGAGATGAGTGCTTTTTTCGTTTTTTTGGCTTCCTGTAGACTTCGAGGAAGTAGACCGACCTCAGACTGATCCAACTGGTTCCTCCCCAAATTCCCTCGCCTCCCAAGGGCATTCTCTTGACCTTTATCCTGCCCACTTCAGACAATTCTTAATGTTATTCTTTGCCTATTTTAACAAACAGTCAGAAATGGATTTCAGTCCAGCTCTGCCATGGCCTGTCATAGCATCGTGAATGTGGTTTCTGAAATTCCACAAAAGACTACTGGGCACTACATTTTATGGGAAATGACTTAGCTGAGACAGAACCATGATATACTTAAAATCAGACAAGCTGGCTCTTCCACATCTGCGAAGAAGTCCATTTTGATTCCTGTAGTGCTTTCCATGTTTGCGTTTATAGGCAAAAGTAAATGTTTTCAATAAATACGTTTCACCCCTTCATTAAATTTAATAAATGATCTTATGTATAAAGCATTGTAACCAGGCACGCCAGAAATACAAAGGTACTCACTGTCCTCAATAAACATGTGTCCAGGTGAAAAAACCTAAAAGGCCTGCAGGCAGATGGATAGAGCTGCTGCTGTAGTCCATATACACTAGTCCATTCTTTTGTATGAAATAGAAAAAGGTGCCTCTCTACATAGACATAGTCCTGTGGGTGGGTGCATGCTTTGGCAAGAGAAAAGCAAGGTGAATGTTTGTCCTCACTTGTCCCTGGGCTTGACCTCCTGCAAGTGTGCGGGCACAACTTGTACACACAAGTAGCAGCCTTGAATGTGGTGCATGCTGTGACTAAATCAGAGGAATACATGTGTGTATGTGTGTGTGCCTTGTGTATGTGATAGGGGAAGATTTGTTTTAACTAAGAAAGGGGAGAAAAGAGGAAGGTGGAAAGGGTGGGATGGTGAGAGAGACCTCATGAAAGGAAATGTATCACCCCTTGAAATATATGTGGAACATTCAGCAAGTGGAGAAACAGGCATTCCTGAGAGATGGATAATGGGAAGAAAAGATTGGAGGCACCAAAAACAGAGGCTGGTGAACAGCCCACAGTCTGGTTTGGCTGGGACAGAGCTTTCATGGAAGAGGCAGGTAATAGGAAATGTGGCTGAAGAGGTCGCCTGGACCAGACAAGAGTGGGCTTTGAATGGCGGGCACTGTTTGGATGTTTTTCTGTGGGCAATAGCGAGAAATCACAGCTCTCTGAGCAACACAGTGAGACAATCAAAGGTTGTCATTGATAAGCCAGCAAAGTAGTGATTGAAAAAAAAAATTATGACCCTTTCTGACGGGGAGGCAAAGCATCCATTCCTAAAAAAATCAGACCTACTATCAGCTAAGGCTTTCTAGTCAGAAATAGTCTCAGATACTCTGAGGTGGAATAAAGAATGTGGACTATTTTTCAATGTCATGTTTTCCTAGTTTGAAAGATTTTCAGTTCCAATTCCTTGAACAGAATTCAATGGAGAACACGCATGTGTCCCAATCTGGTTTTCATAAAGTTCAAGAATAACTCTCAATAATGATACTGAATTAAAGAAAAAGAAAATAATGCTGGTCAGCTTCTTGTTTTACACATCCCACAGAAACGATTCTTAGTTTTCAATTGATGAAATTCTTATGTTGTTTGAGCTATGTTGGAAACATTTTCGTTAAATCTTCAGAAAGACTTAAAGTTATCCAGGTGGTATCAACAATTGAATTTACCAAAGCTCCAATCAATATGGATAAAGGAATGTCATTAACTTAGAAAAATCCAGAATGCAACCACTTGATTGCTTCCGTGTTTCTGTTAAATCCCAGCAAATATTACTCCAAACCTTGCACAGTTTGTTGAGAGACTAGAGAAAAATAAACAGTGGGGGTATCGCTACAAAACTGAAACACATGGTCAGCAATCAACTAGACTCCAGCCCCACAAAGTGAAAAGTCTAATTCCTGTTATTCATTCATTCATTCATTCATTCATTCATCAAACACCTAGTGCCCACTAAGTACTAACTCAATCATTTAAAAAAAATAGTTAAATGTCACAGAAAGCCCCCATCACAAATTCAGAATTCTATTTACATTTGATAAAAAGTCAAATTAATGCTAAAAAAGATAAACAGCACCTTGGAGCATGAGAGTTCTGCCACCCAGGCTATTCTGTTTTGCTGCAAACCAATCTTTACAGTATCTCCTTGAGGAATAGAGTAGACCTACTTATTTTTATTTTATATTTGAGAGATTAGAAATAGAGAAGTAGTCAGGATTCATCAATTTCATTAATTTTTTTTAAGCTCAATACATTAATTATAGTACTATGGAATATATATAAAGGTTGAAATCAGATCTCCAGGGTATGCCTACCATTCATACGGAAACATGAAGGCAGTATGATCTCAATTATCTAGATGTAAAGTTAGAATTTGGTCACTTCTTGAGATGTTTTTAAGTACCCTGATGTTTGATGTAATGGTAGCAAACACGTAGACGACTGAATTTTTTTTTTTTAGTTTTTCATCCAAATGTTTAAGTTCCTTTTGAACAGTTCCCCAACTACAGAGAAAGCTTCTTCTGATTTGCAAAGTATGCATCAACCCCCTAGGAGTAAAGTGTCTTGGGAACCCACCCACCCCCGCCCCGCACTCTCCTGCTGTTCATACAGCTACTGTACTGATCTAATTGTTGTTGCCAATTGTCATGGAATTTATAGTCTGTCAGCATAAAGAGCAAAGGATGATATCATCCTGTCAGTTACAGCTATTCAGTAAAGAATAAAAAAGCATTCCAGAAAAATTGATTGGCACTACTAAAATACGTGGTTTTCTGTTGTTCTCATTTTTAACAGTACATTTTCTGAAGACATATTTTATAAAAAATATCAACAGTATTAATGTTGTTTCTTAAAAAAATCATCACTTTCTGAGGCATTTAACATTCTGTATTAATTCAGTTATTCAGTGTCATAATAAAGCATTATTAAATTACATGATTAATACAATTTAGACAAAATTAATCAGAAACAAGATGTGTCCCTACCTTATAATTCTTGACTCTATAAGAACATGTATCTACATAGATATTTTTATATGTTTAACTTTGCATCTATTTTATTCTTTAAAAATTAGGGACAGAATTATTTTGAGAAATAATGTATGGCCTTTAAACATTCAAATCAAGTAATTCACACGAGTGGAAAAATAATGAAGTTGACCAGAATTTCTGGATGTTGCTAATTGTCTAATCAAAAGTAAGCTTTCCTGATACTACAGTTGAACTCTGTTTCTACAAGGCTAGGGATTTCATGGATGTGGCCACGTTGACGGTAAAATCAGGGGCCCAGAAATGTAATTTCATAGTTAAAAGCTTGATGTAAAAGTGGTGAGCCTGACCGACTACATTCCAATACAGGTAACACAGGGACTATATTGTAGGAGGAACCACCGTTTCTAACAGAACCAGCATCACATTTTGATTATTTGCATACCATAGTTCCCCCAAAACCAGGACAATCAAGGTTTTGAGACTAAGTTTTGAGGATCAGTCCATTTCTATTGACCATTTCGGGTATCTCCTGCAGACGCAGAAGCCCAGAGGCTCCAGAGGAAACTTGGTTTATTTTTTTAATCTTGAGCAGACTGGTTACTAGCCATCCCTGCAAAGGCGGTGCTCCTTCTTATCCATATTGCCACATGTCCACTTGAGCACGCGCTGACCCACTAAACAGGGTTCCACACCCTCATCATTTATTTCTAGACAAGGCCGTTTATTTTACCCCATTCACCGAGGGAATTGCACAGAGACAAGATGGGTGGAGACTCCACTTTGAATGTCTCCTTCAGCTCACTGCACTCCACTGCATGCAATTCTAGTCAGCCCCAATCCCTCCGTAAATGGCTGTGGGGGCTGTTTTCTATTTTATAGAGCTAATCCAGGCCAGTTTAGGGATGGTACTTCCCCTTAACCACAGACCCAGATGCCTAGGACAAACAGCCTTTGGTCATTGCTGGCTGGGGAGCTCGGCCCCTATGTTCATATTTGATCTGGTTTGTCCTTCTGTGTGTGGCACTCTGCCCACTCCCCAGCCACCGTGCCTGGGTGGGAAGGATAGGGGTTCTGCACTCAAAAGCATCTCCTATTTCAAGTACCATCTCTTCTGGGGAAAGGCTGGTCCCCAGAGAGGGAACAGCCATATTGTTGCCATATGCTGTTTAATGGTGGCTGACATTTTATTTGCCTAAAAGCAAATGCTTAACTGTCAGATGCAGACAGATCAGATGCTTCTGGCTACTAGTGAGCTAGTATATATTTCTGCAAGTACCTAAGAAAACCACAAAGACATTTCTTTTGTTAATGGAAACACATGTAATTGGAGAACACTGCTGTCAAAAACCCTCTTACAGGCAATCACACAGCACCAGGCATCTGACTACGTGCAAGGTGTAAAGGTGGCCAAGACATGAGTCATGAGTCGGGCACTTAACTTTAATTGAGATGAACGGAAAGGGTCTTGTTTCCTCTGAGCTCTCCTTTCCTTTGCCTAAGTTACTATCCCAGGGTGCACACGTCATTCTTCTAAACTCTAAGAGTGACCATCTACTGAAAGTTATCACCCCATTAGTAACTCAGTGCCCAGGAGCAAAGATTGAATTAATTTGCTTGCTACTTCTTGACTGAGTTGGTATTAAAAAGAAGAAAAAAACAGCAGCTGATTCTAAAATTTGATTTCCTAAAGATCAGAAACCACTCATTCTGATAACTTTTCTTAGAATACCTTGGAGTTTTCATGCCTTTCAGTATTGAACTTCTACCAATACTGCAATGAGAATAAAAAAGTGCACAAATCACAATGAGATGTCACTTCCCATGCATTAGGATGGTTATAATTTTTAAATGTTTACATGTCAATTATACCTCAGTAAAGCTGGGGAAAAAAAGAAAAATAGAAAATAACTAGTGTTGCGGAAGACATGGAGAAACTGGAATACTAATGCAATGCTGGCAGGAATGTAAAATGAGGCAGCCACTTTGGAAAACAGTCTGGCAGTGCCTGAAAAAGTTAAACTTAAAGTTAACATATGACCTGGCAATTCCACTCCTGGGTTTATACCTAAGATAACTGAAAATATATAACTACACAAAAACTTGTACGTGAATGTTCGTAACAGCATTATTTGTAGTAGTCAAAAGTTGAAACAACCCAAATGTCTATCAACTGAGGAACAGATTAACATACATGTTTTACTGTATAGATTAAAAATGTGGTAAATCCATGCAATGGAATATTATTCGTCAATAAAAAAGAACACAGTACTGATACGTGCTATAACATGGATGAAACTTGAAAATATTATGCTAAGTAAAAAAAGTCAGAAAAGGACACATATTGTGATTCCATTTATATAAAATGTCCAGAACAGGCAAATCCATGGAGGCAGAAAATAGATCAGTGGCTGCTTAGGGATGGGGGTCATGGGGAGAACAGAAAATGACTAATAATGGGTATGACGTTCATTTGGGGGGGTAATAAAAATGTTCTGGGATTAGATAGTGGTGATGGTTCACAACTTGGTGAATACACTAAAAAACACTGAATTATACAATTTAAAAAGGTGAATTTTATAGTATGTGAATTATATCTCAATTTTTTAAAAAGTGTGCAGACATGGTTCTGATCTCATGGAATTTACCAACTTTTTTTCTTATCTTCAGGACAATTGTCTGAACCATTTTGATCACTCTTTCCTCAAACAATTATTCAATCCTCTTCACTTGCCCCTAAACATCTTCGTCAGTCTCTGCTCCCCAAGAGGCACTGAGGTAGACTGGGAAGGCTGACACACTTGGAGTCCCTAGAGCTGACTTCCTACTTTGACATCTACTAGCTGTGTGGATCCTCTAAGCCTTAACTTTTTTGTGTGCAAATTTTCAAATTATTTATTTTAAAAAATTATGATGACATACACGTAATAAATTTACCATCTTAACCATTTTTAAGTGCATAGTTCAGTGGCATTAAGTATATTCACATTGTTGTACAACCATCACCACCATCCATCTCCGGAACATTTTCATCTTCCCTGACTGAAACTCCGTACCCATTAAACACTAATTCCCCATTCCCACCCTCTCTCAGCCCTTGGCAACCACCATTCTACTTTCTATCTATATGGATTTGACTACTCTAGGAACTATTTATATAGGAAACTATATGAATGGAATCACATAGTATTTGCCCTTTTGTGATGGCTTTATTTCACTTAGCATAATGTCTTAAAGGTGTAAGTTACTATATCCCTGTAGTACTACAAGTATTATTAGATCCATGTTGTAGCATATATCAGAATTTCCTTTCTTTTTAAAGCTGAATAATATTCCATCATATGTATATACCACATTTTGTTTACCCATTCATCTGCTTCCACATTTGGCTATTGTGAATAATGTTACTATTAATATGGGTGTACAAATATCTCTTCAAGACCCTACTTTCAATTATTTTGGGTATAGACATGTAAGTGTAATTGCTGGATTATATTCTATTTCTAATTTTTTGAGGAACTACCATACTGATTTCTATAGTAGTTGTACCATTTTACATTCCTACTAGCAATACACAAAGGTTCCAATTTCCCCACATCCTTACTAACATTCGTTATTTTCTGCTTTTTCTTTTTCACTTCCTAATTTGTGTGAGGTATCTAAGCCTGAATTTTCAACTCATAATACGAGCATTGTAGTTCTCGTCCTGCCTACAAAGAGGGCGTTTTCTTTGCCTCGTTTCCCTGGAACTGTTGGGAGATTTGAATTAAGTAATACAGTTTAAAGACTGATACACAATACGCCCCTATATAGACTTAGAAATGACTACTTCATGATTTGAAGAAACATTTCTAGAGAAAATGAAGGTCCAGAGGACGCCTCCTTTTGCTCAACAAATCTTTCCTAAACAATTCTATTAGTAATGCTTGGTCCTGCCTTGATGACCTGGGTCAAGAAACTCCTAGGAGTGTCACTACACCTTTTGTTACATGTTTTAACTCTTTGGAGTCTATTTTTGACAACCTTCCTCTCCTGTCTGGGGCAATGATTCTCCCTCTGATTTTACAGATCCTCGTGTCTAGTTATAGCTCCTGTTGTTGATGGCAATTCCAAGTCCTGACATTAACTGACTTTGGAAAATGAGTTAGAGGTGGAAGAGGAAATAGTGCAAAGTTAGCACCAGAGATAACTCTCCAGTGAAAGCCAAGATTAGATTCATGCCATAATTATTCATATGCATATTCATACTGCAAGCACTGCCGATTTAGGGGAATTTAGGCTCTAAATCGTAGTTGGTAGTCCCTTCAGTGCAAGTACTTTTGAACACAACAAAATTCTAGGGCAATGGGATAATTTGTATACTACTTCCAGGAAGTTTTCTTTCTTTCGTTTTTTTTTTTTTTTGCGCCATATTTCACATCTTGAATCAGAGCTGGAACCTACTTATCTGTGATGTGATTTTACATCTGATTACTAATTCATCCTTTACAGGTGCATGGACCCCTCAGGCTATTTTCTAAATCAATGTTACTCCAAAGTTGTACCGTAGCATCAGCTGAGGAGCTTAAAAAAATTCCCTGATGCTCAAGCCATATCCCATACCAATTAGATCAGATTTTTTGGGGATAGGACCCAGGCATCAGTATTTTCAAAAATTCCATAGGAAATTCTCGTGTGCAGTCAAAAGAAAAGTACTGTTTTACATCAATGATTCTTAAACTTTTCTGAACATAAGTAGCTCTTAGAGAGTTTATTAAAAACACAGATTCCTCTTCAAAAAATTAAAAATAGAACTACCATACAACCCAGCAATTCCACTGTTGGGTATTTATTGAAGAAAACGAGAACACTAATTCGAAAACATATGTGCATCCCATGTTCATTACAGCATTGTTTACAATAGCCAAGATATGGAAGCAGCCTAGGTGTCCATCGATAGATGAATGGATAAAGGTTATGTCACACACACACACACACACACACACACACACACACACACTCACACACATACCCCCCCCCACACACACACACAGGAATATTACTCAGCAATAAAAAGGAATAAAATCTTTCCACTTATGAAAATAGGGATGGACATAAAGGGCATTATGCTAAGTGAAATAAGTCAGACAGAGTAAAACAAATACTGTATGATTTCACTTTTATGTGGAATCTAAAAAAAGAAAACAAAACAGTAACAAACTCATAGATACAGAGAACAAGCTGATGGTTGCCGGAGGGGAGAAGAGTAAGGGAATGGGTGAAAAAAGTGAAGAAGAATAAGAGATACAAACTTCCATTTATAAAATAAATTAGCCATGGGAATGTAGTATGCAGATAGGGAATACAGTCAATAATACCATAATACCTTTGCATGGTGACAGATGGTTACTAGACTTATCATGGTGATCATACCGTTAGGTATGCAAATATCAAATCGCTATGTTATATATACATCTGAAACCAATATAATATTGTATGGCAATTACACTTTAATAAAAAAAAAAAAAATACAGACTCTTAAGTCCCAGCATGGATCTACTGAACCAAAATTTTAAACAGGTCTAGTGGTCTGTGTATTTAACAATCACCATGCTGCTTTGTATCACTAAGAAATTTGGAGAACCCAGTTCTAGAACAACGAATTAGAATATGGTCTAAAGTTACTGTGAGATGAATTTCCTTTTCCACCAATGTAGGCCATGCCTGGGATGTTTCCCTCATGGGGTCATGTGCCATTTTCACAATGTGCCCAACGGAGGCACACGTGATACAATAAATGTTCCTCTGCTACAATGTCTTTGCTCCATTTCCTTCCATTTTATTTGCTAGTTTTTACATCTCTCCTTGCTTTCCCTCCTCTCCTAAATCATTAGGCTCTTAGAAAATGATCAATGAAAGAATAGTGAAGGTTTAGGTCTTCACTTCCCATTAGCATCACTCTCTAGGCTGGCATGGAACATTGGAGAGTTTTCCTGATTATTATTAAGAGGGCTAATGATCATTTTAACTGTCACACGAGGCTACCTGGTTATTCGCTTGTGGGGGTGTTCCAAAATTTTTGAGCACCTACCAAGCTCCAAACATGCTGTATACACCACTACATCAGTTAGTTCTATTAGGTGGATAATTTTGTCTCCAGTTTTGCAGATTAGGAAACCCCGGCTTAGGCAAGTGAAGCCACAAGCTTAAGAGCAAATGAGTAAGTGGTAAAGCCCAGATTTCAACCAAGGCTTGGCTGAATTAGAAACCTTGCATCAGTTGAATGCAAGTGCATTTTTTCATTGAGGCCACACTTGTGACTTCAGGCTGTGGGACTGGTAATCACAGACTAAACTTCATGCATCCCCACATGGTAGGATGGGCTTTGGGCTCCCTGCCCAATACGGTGGCCTTGGCATTGCATCTCCAACCCCTCTCCAGTTGGACTTACTTCTGTTGCAGGTGTAGAAATCGATCACCTGACAGCTTCTAGCCTACCAGTTGTGACAGGTGACAACAGAGCTAATTAGTACCAATTGCGGTGATATTTACCATGAGGGGGATACTGCCTGCTGAGAACTGATTGAGACCAATTATTTCATGGGAGTCTACTGAACAGCTAGCAGCTGGAAACCAATTGGGTCACTACTGACAAGCTCTGCATTTATTGTCACTGCTTTGGGAGAAAATGCTTTGTTTTCATCATATCACTATGCAGCCAAACCAAAAATGTCATTTCAGTACAATGAGTTATTTTTAAATGATTGTTTATCCCTCCAAATAATTATGTGAATCGTTATTAATTATTAAGGAAAGAGAAGAGTTACTCTGTGTGGTTTAACAAAAGATACTTCCTACTTAAAGACACAGACACAGGACCTGGGAAACAGTCTTCTAAACTTGAAAAATATGAAATAATATGCAAGAATTTTTAAGATAAGAGGCTCATTAGGAGATGGAATCATCTTGGACAAAATAGTGACATTTTAGAAATTAAAGAAAAGGATGGCCTTTAGGAAAAAGGATGGTGTTTAGGAAAAAGTTCAAAAAACAACAATCAATGAAAATTTTTAGGTGCATTCCATCCTCACCCGTACCTGAAGAGTCTCTTAAAATGTAAGATGAATACTAAAATTCAAGGTGAAAATGAGAAGTTCACAAACACACAAACAAAAAATGTTTTGCTTCATTCCAGCTGAAAACTACCCAACAGCAAAGTGAAGAATCTTGGTAACAAGTTCTTTAAAATGCAAAAGAAAAAGTGGCTCTCCACCTATTTCAATCCTCAGAGCTAGTAAGAGTTCTGTAGAGAAATCTGTACAAAAGCTATTTTTTATTTAATAAACTTTTTATAATAGTTTTAGATTTGCAGGAAAGTCGTGAAGATAGTACCATTCCCCTATACCTCACAGTCTTGTTTTCCTTATTGGTATCACCTTCCCTATTATTGCATTAGTGCAGTACATTGATCACAACTGATAAACCAATATTGACACACTATTACTGAACCCCATACTTTTAATTCAGATGTTCTTAGTTTTTACCCAGCATCCTTTTTCCCTCCCAGGATCCCATCTAGAACACCACATTACATTTAGTCATCATGTCTCTAGTTTTCTCTAGGCTATGACAGTTTCTCAGACTTCCGTTGTTTTTGATGATCTTAACTGTGTTGAGGTGTACTGGTGGCCAGGTCTTTCCTAGAATGCCCCTCGATTTGGGTTTGACTTTTTTTTTTTTTGTTTTTGATTAGGCTTAGACAGAGGTCTTTTTAGGTCTTATAAAACTTTTGGACAAAAAGAAAAAAAAAATGAAGATTTGAGGTCAGTTGGTGAAAGGGGATAACACACACATACAAACACACACATAAACACACACACTCAATTTTTATCAATTTGTTCTAAAACTTCACTATGGATAAAGCAAGGTGGGATATGCCATCACATCTGACAATAATGCTCCCTGAAACACATTCAAGTCAAAGACGCTTTTTCAGTATAGACTTCCAATCCTTTACTAACCCTTTAGTGTCTCTTTTATAAAGAAATACGAAATGCAGGTTGCTGTGCCTAGGCTGGAATACGGATGTGGTAAAGCTAAAGCAGACTTTCACTTTATAAAAAAGAAAAGGAAGAGATGAATATATGGGTTGTTTTATATGTTAAAAAGCACCAGCTTTCTTAAAATCAAATGTCTAAATCCTGCTTAAGAAAAAGAAAAAAAAAAAAAGAAAGTTGGTATTTGGATATGGCAGGTGTTGACATCCAACCCTTTGATTTATGTGAGTATGGACTAGAGTGAACAGATTATTTAAGAGAGAAGAAAAAGAGTTCGAATTTGACAGGAAAGAGTGTAGGCAGTATTAACTCCATTTCTTGTTACAACATGAAGGATTAATAGCAAAAAGGGAGGGAAGAATTGTGAATGTCTCCAGTTTAGTATCTTCAAAAATACTTGGGGTTTCTGAGAATGGCTCACCCAAACCACATGAAAGTGACGCGAAGGGATTTGGCCACACGACTTCGCTAAATCAAGGACTGGACTGCTCCACTTTTACCATCTTACTTGAAGTGTAGCCACAAATTAAATTTATTTTTTATTGAAAAAGTACTAAGTCCTTGCAAAGGGGGCATACACAGCATTCAGAAATATGGGTCATTCCCCAGCTCCCAGCCTCCTCCCCATTCCTGCGCTGATAGATAAAGCCATGTGAAGAAAGAGCCAGCTTCTTAACCTATGAATTCTTCCTTGGCTACGTAAAAAAGGCAATAGTGGGTTTCAGTTAAAGAATCCAATAGAATCCAGTTATCAGGTATTTGTTTTTACAAACACAACAATAAATAGGCTAATCAGATTCAGTACTGTTGTGCTGGCAAGAATGTCTAAACACAATTGTACAATAGATAGATCTGCGTCTTGCTTTACGGGCAATTTCTTTCCGAATTTGTAGGATTCAGGTTTTGTGCTTGAGGAGGTAGGAAAAGGAGGAAGACCATGCAGTCTCCATATGTCATTCAACAATCCCCTGCTGATAGAATAAATCTACATTCATAGGGTCCACCCAAAGAGTCATGGAATATCCCACATTAGAACATTACCAAGCCATTTAGGTCAGAAATTACAAGGGGGAACCATTAAAAAACAACAACAAAAAACAAACAAACAAACAAAAAAACCTAAAGTATCACACTATGCATAGGTTCTTCCCTTTTTTTTTTTCCCAGTTACTGTGGTGGTTTTTGCCAGCTGTGACTGTGCATGGAATTAGTTGGATTATTCTAAATTTAGCAGGAAAATAGGAGAATTCCGCAAGAATAGTTCCTTTTTTTGCCTTAAAACTGTTTGGTGAGTACAGATCTCAGGAACACAAGTGGGAAATGAGGTCCTACAGCCAAGAAGTAATGTGGTTCAAAGGCAGAAGCAGTGTTTGTCTCTTTTTATCTGCCTGGAATTACTTAGATACGCTTATGCCTAAGGCACAGAGATGAACCAGATGACCTCTCAGGATGATGTCTATCTTGGTGGTTCTATTGATAAACTGCTACTTGGAAATAACTTAAACAGGACTAGAAAAAGCTGGGTTTAAGTGCCTGCTAAAAGAGACAAAGGTAAACTGATTTTTGTGATTGTCATCTAAACCCAAATTTCACCCATCCCCCAATTTCTATACCAATGCTTTTTCCAATGAAGATTCTTTGATGTTTAACAAGACACCTAAAGACTGAGAGTGACTAGAGTGTGGAAAGGAATAGAAATCTGTCCTGGTGGTTCATTTCTAAGCTGAGATAAATCCACTCTTAACCTGACATTTACGTGTAGTTGGAAGACCAACCGATAAAATGGGTATCAAATTCCCCAGTGTTCAACCTGAGCTAGTTTTTGAAAGAAGAACAAAACAATAAACTCAGAAACAAACATAAATGTATGAATAAAAATTCCTTTGGGATCAAATGATTACATTGACAGCACCTCAGAGATTTTTCTCTGTCCCTTTTGTCCCCCAGGGCAAAACCCCACTTCTTGAGCCTTAGAATGTGCAAATTAAAGGCCATTTGTATGGAGTTTACAGTTCCTGGTTCTTGAAAAGGAATCTGGAGGCATATTAAAGGCCATCTGTCAAGAGAATCCTGTCTGAACCACGTCCATCATTGAATAATACGGGTGATAGTACTGGTCAGCTAGAAGAAATGTGATCATAATTCCTAAATACGTATGTTAGAGCACAGCCAGTATGTGTGTCAGTCACTTAGCATAACGGAGTGGAATATTTTGCATTGCGCAGATCTAAATAAAAAGACATAAGGACAATATTTTTTTTCTCCTGTTCCCTAAAAAAGAAATGGCTTTATGTAAAGTATAGGAGCACTTTTCATAATAACCTGATTTCTGTTTATAGACTTGCGATGATGAGCATTTTATCTTTGGAACTGGTGGTTACTACAGTCACGAAGAGCCACATGCATTTCTCTATGAGTTGAAAAAGGAAAGGTCTCCGCTGTTCCTGGGGACAATATGAAACCAGATAATGAAGAGTTAAGAAAAACTTCTCAGCCTGCTAATGAACTCCATCCTGCCCTGGTGAGACCACCCTTCTTTTTAAGTAAGAGGTAATGTAATATGCATCTAACTCAGTTGTGTTTGGGTTTCATCCAACCTAAGAGTATCAGTGTGATAAATTATAATGAATTGTCTGCAATACTTCATAGAGTGACTATAACAGACCTGAAAAACAAGATCCCTAAGCCAGATTCTCTTGCTCCCTTTGAATACTTTTCGCCTTATTTAGACCACTCCAAAATTTGAAAATGTTTCTTATAGCTCCCTCCACACTGAAAGTTATGTGCTTTGAGCCCCATTTGATTAGATCCACAGTTGTTGGCTGTCTCTATTAAATCAAGCCCCACACTTGAAAATGACACCAACAGTGAGACCAGCCAAATAATATAGCAAGAGAACTAACACGGCCCCTTGAGTTTCCAAAGGGTTTCTTTACATGTTAATTTCCTTTTGTAATCCACACAGTGTGCTGGGATGTAGGTTAGTGAAATGGACTCGATTCCTATTTCAGATTCTGAAAAAGCACCTGGATCCAGGCACTCTCTGTAGGGAAAATGGGCAGAGACTATAAAGGGGGTCAGGAAACTCAGGTTTTAGCAGGGCCTGTTAGTACTGCTGTGTGACTTCATTCCTGTGACTTAACTCCTTTAGGACACAGTTTCTTCATTTAGGTTAAGAACCACTGCCTTAAAGAAAAGACCACCTTCTCTTCTTTTGGTGGCTTTAGGTAGTTCCAGCTCTTCAGAATGCAAAAGCAGGACTGTTACTCTACAGATGACCCTTCTTACATAAAAATAATTGGATTGGTATTTAGCTGTTTCCTGCACTGGGCAGAGGATAGCAGCCTTCAGGGTAACACACAAAATTTGTGTGGGAGAGGCGGAATGGTATTTTTGTTTTTTCCCTTAGTCATATGGTACAGATGTTGTTGTGTAAAGATCCTTGGGCTGATAATCAAGAAAATCATGTTAATTTTATCAGCTTAATTTCCTCATGGGCAAAATAAAATAGGCATGTTGGACTTGTAAGCCTCACAAGGGTAGGCTCTTTTCTCTGTTGTATTTTGTGCCCAAGACAGTTCCTGAGAACTAGTCGGTATTTGTGTTCATTGCCTATTGCTGCTGTCACACTTTACCACACACCACACCGAACGGCTTCAAACAACACACATTTACTATTTTACAATGCTGGAGGTTAGAAGGACTAAAGTCCGGTGGGAGGGTGGGGGTTGTAGCATAGCTTCATTCCTCCTGGGAGGCGCTAGGGGAGAATCAGCTTCCTTGCCTTCTTTCCAGCCTTTAGAGGCCAGCCTCATTTCTTGGCTCACGGCTGGCCACCTTCTTCCTTCAAAGCAGCAGTGGCTAGTTAGGTCTTGTTTAGATCATACCACTTTGATTCTGCTTCCATCATCACACTTCCTTCTGAGTCTAACTCTCCTGCCTCCCTCTTTCACTTGTAAGGATACTTGTGATTATTTTGGGCCCACCCAGAGAATCCAGGATAATCTCCCCCTCTCAAGATCCTTAATTTAATTGTGTCTGAAAAGTCCCTTTTGCCATATAAGGTGACATATTCACAGATTCCTGGTATTAGGAGGTGATCTTTAGGTGGTCATTATTCTGCCAACCACAGTGTTCAATAAATATTTGACCAACATGCAAATATTTTGAGAAAATGGTAAACTAAACGCTTTGAACTATTTGTAAATTTAGCTAATTCCCAGGGCTCATCACTAGACAGTCATGGTCACTTGTATACTGCATACTTCTGATCCGTCCCAGACATACAATCTTCATACTCATTCAACCTCATGTTTTGGCTTAAAAAAATACACTCTGGTCCAGTCTCTTTTGCCTGGTTGACAGAATATAATCTGTTGTGACAGATTTTCCTAAAAGGTAAGTGAATTGCTCACTGTCACATAGAGACAAATGATACAACCATAATAGAGATTTAAAAGTCTTTTCCACTTCCTTTGCATACCATCGCATACTAAACTCCTTTCTCCAATTAC
This sequence comes from Rhinolophus sinicus, assembly GCF_057876585.1. Classification (NCBI taxonomy): domain Eukaryota; kingdom Metazoa; phylum Chordata; class Mammalia; order Chiroptera; family Rhinolophidae; genus Rhinolophus; species Rhinolophus sinicus. The sequence continues at coordinate 30,925,863 of NC_142504.1, forward strand.
CATTTCAAACAGATCAACCAACAAAAAAGAGGAGGTGGTAATCTTCAGGCAGGAGTAAAGAAGCACAGATGTACTGGAATCTTACTAGAGAAAACCCAACCTCTGAGTCACTGACCTTCGCACTCCTAAATGAGCCCCTCAAATCTAAGTCACAATCACTGACTTACTCTCCCACTACAGGTGCTACTAATCATCACTTCAATCAAGATCCACACACCCTCTGTCAAAACATTTTCAAATTTGTCCTTGTGGCATTAAAAATATATGACAATAAGCTTTGTACAACTGCTACCCAACCCTCCTCCCAGGTAAAGTTTCAGGATAATTTTGGCAGGCAACCTATAGGAACTTTAGTATTGGAGAATTACACATTTACATTTTGAAGTTTTTCAATTGTTTTGAAACAATTGACATTTTAAGTCTGGTAATCTATGTCACTTGGGCAAACTTTTACACATTCTCGGTTAAAACAATTACAGGAAACCTGTCTTATCCTTAACTTAATCGTGGCATTCAGAAAGGGATGACAAACTACTGTATTTGTCCAGCGTCAGTTCTATCAATATATCATGTATAAGTGGAGTCAAAGAGTAATTGGGAATAATTGCAAATTAATTAAACACTGTACTTAAGTATGTTGACAGAAAGAGATAAATATCAAGGACTAGACTGACATAGAACAACACTTCAGAACTCTATACATTTTTTTCTTTTAAATATAACAGTGATACCATATTACATCAGTGATATAATCCACAAATTTACTTATTAATTATCTTAAATACATACAGAATAATCTCTCTCTGTGGCCTACAGGAAATAACTGTGCAAGACTCACAAGGTGTAAATTCTCCTGAGCAATTTTCTCTGCGGTTCTAATAGGTCACTAAATATTTGGCACCTACTGTTTGCACATATAAACCCAAGGTGGGTTTAACACAGCATGTATCTCTCACTGAAGAATGAAGTTCTATGGGAAAATCTAGTTCAAAAGCAAACAAATCTCTATTATATTTTTTCCTTATTTAATTCCATATTCTTGAACACGAGTCTTAAAATGTAAAGAAAATGGGCAAATGGATATATATATATATATATATATATATATATATATATATTTAATAACATTTAATATCAAGAATCAGGATGAATAAACACAAAATAAAGTTGAATTTCTAAATAACTACTTCTAAAAGTTAAAAATGTCATAACTTGATGGCAATAATGTCTTTCACACAGCAAATACAAGACACTATGGAAAGTTCTGTGTCTATATTTGCCAGGTTAAATGCGGAGTTGAAGAAATTAGTCAAAAGGCAAACAAACAAACAAACAAACAAAAAACCCTACTTTTTTCCAAGGCAATCAGACCAGGAGGGCAATAAGAGTTTCATTTTCCTATATAACTCAGTTTTTCACCCCACCTCCTTCCACAATGCAGACAAGAGCTATAGGTAGCTACAAGTTGTCACACCTCTGGGAGACTATTTTCAAACACATTCAAAATGTTTTGACTACACGATGCCAAGCATCTGGCAATCCAAACTTCTCTTAGGTAGTTTTCTTCTATAGAGTTCAGTCTTGTGTAGACAGTCATTGTGCCAGATTTGAACGACTACACGTTTTATTTGTGGAAAGACAAAAACATATATGCAAAGGTAAGGCTTTCCCTATGATTTTGATTTAGGTAGATTCAAATGATGTTAACAGAGTTGCCATTGATTCTCACATTGCTTGAACTCTCCCCCTGCCCCAGAAAGCCCTTCAGTGGCCTCTATTGGTCATTCCCTCCCCAGGAACATTCTCTCCCAAATGAACAGCATTCACTCACTTGTCTAAATAGTAACTGACTTTATTGGTTTCATTCCACGGCAAAGATGAGGAATAGCGAGGCTTCTAGATTTCCCTGTCTAATAGGAACCAGCCTTAGGAATACCTGTGGTTCACCAACCATCCCCAAACCATTTGCAGGGACTAGAGGTAGGAGGTAGGTATTCTTCATGTGAGGTCGCCTCCAAATGCAGACTAGCTCAGCTTTCCAAAGGCCTTTTCCACAAACTAACAGAACCACCCCCATCCGCACTCCACTTTCAACCTTTCACACTAAGTCTTAAGTCAGATGACACCACAGTAGGGGGTATGGGATGTTCTAGGTAAAATATGCACTAATTATCTCAGTTTTGTAGCTTGCGATCTTCCGTAGATCACACCTTCTTGCTTTTGACCTAGGGGAAAAGGTATACATTCCTCATAAGCCGTGTAAGATCATTTTCATTACGTGGCCTTGGCACCTAGCATGGGTGTAGACACAATAAATGTCTGCCGAATTGTTCTGGATAAAATGCAGTCGGTCCCAATGTGGAAGTAAAGATCATCACATTTCAGACTTGGAAAAAAAAAATTAAACAGGTAATCAGGTTTGAACCCAAGCAGTGTTCACAATTTGGATATTCATGAATAGCAGACTAGTGGAGCAGGTCTGCCAGAATGCTATTTGCATTAGGGTGCTACCAGTGAAACATAAAGGCTGCACATATTATACGCTTTGGAGACAGTGAAGTACCAGCTTGCAGTGTTTAGGCATCCATGAGACAAAGAATACACACTGAAGGGAGAGAATTACTCTATTTCTTTCTTCATGGAACATTTCCTGACTCAACTGGCGTCAGTTGTAGAAGTCACGGGCTCTTCAGGGTTCTGAACTGCGATGAGCAACTACCAGGCTGTAGCAGGGGAAACTAGCATATGGCTGGTGCGTGGGGGCCAGCCCTGGGGTGCCTGATGGGGTCAGGGCATAGGGGAAGGCAATGGAGCTTGGGCACTGGAGTCCCAGCAAGCTGCTTGTTGGCATCATAGCTGGTCCTTGAAACCTCATTCACAAACACGCTTGTGACCTCCTGTGGGAGCTCTCAGAAAAATGGGAGAATCTGGAGAGCCCAGAAATCCTAAATTGTAGATGAAGTGGGAACTATGGAAATAGCGTTTTATACTGCTAGCAAGGCCTCATTTAACTGGTTGGGTGTGACCTGGGAAAATTTGGATTTGATAGACAGATGGATTCACATGTAGATAGAAACACGGAAAATGAATTTGATGACATTAAGCAATATACTATTTTGCTATTTTAAAACATTTACTAGCACAAGCTATTGCTATTTCGCTTCTAAATATAATCTAAATAAGTATAGGAAGCAGCTTCATGATTCTCTAATCTGAAAGTATACCGAAGAAAAATGTAGAAAGCCTCACGTAGGGTTAATAATTCCAAAGTGGAGAATGTATTTTCACTCAGAATTCCTCAAGAAAACCAGTCTTCTCTGTAGGTTTTACAAATAACAGCGATTGGTGGCTAATATTTCTAACCTTTAGTCAATGTTCTGTTGATGAAAAATCAGAATTAGGGATTACTACTTTGACAAAGAATGTTTAGACACCCCAGTGACATGATCACTATAGAAAATATAATTCCGATTATCTCAGTTTAAGCACTGACTATGACAGTTGGAATAAAATCATTTAATTTTTCTACTATGGAAACTATTTTTATAATTTTAGCCACTTTTTAGATTACACCAATTCTTTGAGATGAAGTATGATGGAGAATCAAAATAATCTTTGTAAATTGAGCTCTAATGCAAAAAATGATTTCCATTCTTCAGTAGGGATATTAACGGATAACCTTTCAAGTGCCTTTTCCGTGTACTTCTCTTCTTCCCCTACCTCTCCTGTCTTCCACAGCTCAAAGAAAATGTAGCACATGAAAACAGACTCTGCTTAATGATCCCCTTCTCTCTGCTTTCTCCCATTCTCTTTCATTCACATTCCCAACTTTGCATCTCTCTTCTCATTTTCCTTTTTTCTTTCCGGGGAATGACCACCTCAAAGGATTAATTCAGAACAGGCAGCAGAAAATGGTAACAAGAGCGGGCAAATCAGGATGTGGATTTAAAATCAAGAGGTATTTTAAAGGAGGAGAGTTACTCAAATTAAACATATGTTAAGAATATGGGTTTGCTGTTCATGGCATACCTGCCGCCTGTGATCCCACCCTCGTCAGATCAGCCTTCAAGGGCAGAGCATTCCCTAGTGGAATAATAAATAGAGAGGCTTGAGTGGCCATGGAACTAAGCAGCCCAGCGAGCTTCCTTTCCTTTTGGTCCGACTTAACTGTTGGAACACAGGTGGTAACTGAACTAGCTGAACTAGTGAAACAGATCATGGCCCCTCAGGCTCAGCCAGGGACTTCAAGCTCCAAATAATCAGGCTCTGGGCATAGATAAACTCTAATATAGGTCTTGCCTTTTATGCCAAACTTTGTTTTAACTGATACTGCCAGTTTTCCAACACCATCATCTTTCTTACCTTGATATATGTGAACTAGGCAGTAAAAATCCATTCATTTTTTAAAAAAAACATGCTGTACAGAACTTTTGAGTGTTTTTCTTTGAGCCAACATGCCATCAACCTGGGGTATGGCTAGTTGTGTTCTGTAGGTAAAAATGAAAAGCCTTGCCCTATTTATACACTTTTGTTTTTCCCAATGTATCCTATTTTGCAGCTTTCTGCTGTCCTAGAATTATGCATCAAAATATTGTTGATCCGAATGAATCATACCTATACTCATTAAAGGTTTTCAGTAGGAACGATGTAGAATAGAAATATATGATCTATTTGCTCATTTATATGCTTCCTTGCTTTAGAGGAGTGTTGAGGTTGAGCACAGTAACGTAATAAATATATTTATGGTTGAATTCATTCCACTGATAGGCAAGATTCAATAGTCTTGGGTCCCTCAAGATAAGAATCCACAAAACAGACAACATTTAAAAATCCATAAAGGTTTTGAGACAAATATTTTAAATTTGGCATTTAAATAATATGGGTCTGAGAAGCTCAAGGGGCTCTTTTCCCATTTATTTTGACATTATTCCTAGAACACAAGAACTACCTAACTAGCTATGAAATTATTACAGAAAATAAAGGGTCATTGGTTTCCCTTTACACAGTCTATGAAAAACAGTACTTTCTAACGCAATGAACAGTGTTGGGGAATAAATATTTTATAAGTCCCTCAGTCATTTATGACCTATAATATGCAAACATCAAAACATTCTTAACACTTCATTAAAGTAATCAGGCCCTTGATGTTTGATTACTAGTTCAGGTTATCACATACTCTTAGTGTTAATCTGTTTTCATTTCAGTAGCAATGTCCCAAATCAGCAGATATCATATCAGAGGAACTGAGGTATGAAAATTTCTTTTTATAGAAAGGATAGTTTGGAGGATGTTATTATTTGCTTTTCAAAAAAAAAATCATTTAGTTTTCTCCTTTAGTGAGCAATAGATGACTTAAGAACTGGCCTTCTTTCTCCACATTGTCTGAGTTTGTGATATTTTACAGAACTTGGCTCAAATGTCCCTCTTACAAGGCGGAGAACATATTGTAATGTTCTGAAGGCAGGAGGTTTGCGTTAGGCCTGTCTCAGTAGCTTTCATTACACAGAGGGGGAAATCCAGGGAAATCCAGTTCCAAAATTTAGCAAGTCCTCACAATTTTACCAAACATATTAAAGGATATGCCACAAAACACATAGAGGGCATGATCAGAAGTCTGGTTTTGGAGGTGGGGGGATGACCAGCAGAGCACAAGTAGAACTTTCGTTCCCCTGAGCACCTACCCCCAAAGTGAAATCTTTTCAACAATTTTAATGGCAATAGGTTGACACAATGTTGTTAAGCCTTTGATAAAATGATGTTAAAGGAAGCCAGGTGAGGATAAAGATGGTGAGACACATGAGGAAGATGGCAGGGGAGAGCAAGCGGTATTGTTTTTGCGTGCTCATTCTCACTCTCAGAAACCCAAAGCCAGCTCAGCTGGCCTACTCCCGGACTTGGTACCTCGACCTTCCAGCGTGACGTTGCCTCTGTCCAGGATGAGCAATCATTTAGCATGGAATGCAAGCACAGTGGGAAACTCTCCAGCACTGGCCAGAGAGGGGTGGTTTGCCCTGTGCAGGAGCATGAGCAATGTTCAAGCAAGGCAAGGTGATGAAGTGGCAGGGAAAGAAGACATCATTCAAGAGAATTCAGGGATTGAATAAGCAATTGGTCCAGAAAACCACAAAAGTTCCTTCAAGCCCTGAGATTCTACAATTTAACTTATTAATAGGTCTCATGAAAAAAGTATTAAGTCATATATGTGAAACAAGCACATGAAAAACAAAATGAAAAGCAAAAACATAATCCCCATTCTCTACACAGTAGAACACAGTTAAACCATCTTAAAATAGGAATTTGACTTAGCTGGGGTTTACATTTTCATTTATTTAAAAAGTGATTAGAGGGGTGACGGGTTAGCTCAGTTGGTTAGAGCCTGGTGCTAATAACACCAAGGTTGTCGGTTCATTCCCCACATGGGCCACTGTGAGATGCGCCCTCCTTAAAAAAAATTAATTAATTAAAACAAATGATTAGAAGAATAAATGAAACTATAATCTCTGGTTACAAATATTAAGTGGGTATGGACGCTGAACTATGTGTTAGTAATTTAGAATGGCTAATATAATGTCTCTGTTGCTAATGCAAAATTAAGTTGAATTTTCAGTGGAACTCTCCATGAGTCCACACAAATTCTGTGCACAGGGTCTGTCTCCTCTACCCCACATTTCTCTTGTATGTATGAGTGTGTGTGTGTGTGTGTGTGTGTGTGTGTGTGTGTGCACTTGCTGCTAAAGAAGCACATTTGCTTTGATTGTGGAGCTCTTTCCAGACATTAAAAGCCACAGTTCTAGTTTTTATACTTAGAAAATGCTCAAAATGTGTTCCATTCTGGGGGAACTAAATACTGTGCCACCTTTGAGAGTTAAGCCCTTTGAAGCCCATCAACTGTTGTTTGAAACCTTCTGAGTCTATTTTTACGGAATCTTTGTTCTGTGTTTTCTGAAAGGCTTTGAGCCCTGAAATGAACATTCTTCCAGTGGCAATTTTAACATAGCTGAAAGCTTTTATTTGTGCCGCAGGTAGCACACACGATAATATACATAATTACATTAATACTGTTCCCATACAGAAGTGCTTTTCCAGGAGTTGTTTGCCGGCTGCCCAGCTGTGGGATCAGAGGGTGGGATACTTTTGATTTTAGACATGAGGACGGGGACAGAGGGAGCCAGGCTTTTAGTGATGGAGCTTCTCAGGGCCCTGGGGTAACAGTTACACATCTTGTGCTAGAGAGCACAGTGTGTAACAGCACTATTCACACAGAGCCCCCACCAAGGTTAAAAACCAAAGATAAGGCAAAATAATTTACTAAAATGTGGACCAAGGGCACTTTCTTGCAGAAATCGTACATGCAGGGGAAAGGCTGAATAAGCTAAAGGGAAAATGTGTGCGTAAGCTGCTTATCTGCTATTCTTAGCAAGATGAGGGGATCCTGGCAACACTTAGTGGGCTTCACGGACATTTTGGCCTCTCTCTGAATCATGTTCTGGGAGTTTTTTCCCCCCACTGTCTCTGTAACACAACCTCTTTACATAGTTTATCTCAGGAAATGACAATTGGCTGTCAAATCCCATACAAATTGATTGGATATGACAGCTTAAAGGAATAAGTCTTCTGCAGAGAAGAAAGTTTTTACTTATACTCTTGTATTTTCAATCCTTTTTTACTCCTTCTTGCTTAATTTTATTATTTCAATTAGATCATTTAAAAATCAACACATCACATACCAACCTCCCCTAAGAGCAATCATAAGATTTGATGATTTTTCTGATACACAGGCTACAGTTTCAAATTTGCATTATTTTATCTACTGAATTAACTATGAATTCTGAACCAAACTAATGCTGCCATGTGTTTTTAAACATCTCTAATCTAAACCATCTGGAGAGGCACAGTTTTGCAAAGGCATCCCTTTCAGGACACTCTGTGGATTTTGTCACTGCTTGAGGTTTTGGCAAACCATCAACATTACTATAATTCTCTTTTATGAAATATAACTTTTGACTAGGATTTTAGAGTCTTGGGTGTGTGTGTGCATTTATATGAGTGTGGGTACTTGTGTATAATTTTTACTCCTGTTCCTTTCTCTTTTCAGAAAGCCATATTTATAACAAACTTTTTAAAAAAGAAATAAAGGATTTTGTTGTATATAAAAAATAAATTTAATTTCATCTACTCAACATAATGCCAAACCAAGTTAGCAAGAAGCAAAGACGCAAAAAAATAACACACCTTTATTGTATCTAGGTGCTGGAAATACTTTTTAAACATGTCAAAAGAAGAAAACATATCAGCTTGCAAGAACAACAACAAAAGAAAATGTAGATATAAAATGATTATAGCAACAATGATTTGTAGTATGTAAGATATAAATTCCATAAATTTATTAGGAAATTACAATTAAAAACTGACTGAGCTTAAATCTTTTGCCTAAGAAAAGCAACATCTTGTTTAATTCTTTGTCTACTAATAAACAAACCATTTTTAAATTATACATCAACTATACGCATGGTAAAAGCAAAATGTAGACTACTTGTTACAACAAGGTTAAAAAAATACTTTCCCTGGGAGTAAGGATAATAATTCTGCTTTCACAAATTCTCTTGATTAATGCTTTCAAATAAGTTCAAAAATCTATCACAAAAATGTAAAGAACAGCTGAGAGTCACTGTCAGAAAAGGGATAAGTTAATGCAACTATTGGAGAATATGAACATCTCTGTATTATTGATAACATAGTATGTCAAGCACCCCCTTTCATCCACAGTATCAGACAACTTAAAGATGCATACATAAATTAGAAGGATTTGGTCAGATTTATAGAGAGGGAAAAGGTTTTTTATTTATTTTTAAATAGATGACCTAAAGTCCAGAAGCATGTCAGTGCTTAGAATATAGTGAAAACAAAGCAATGCATAGGCACCTCTCAGAGGTGGCAGCAGACTAGACTACTCTTGGTGAGTGCTAATGGCCTGGGGCCACACCGTAGCCCACCCCTCTGCTGCTCACTGTTTCTTTCCCTAGAACAGGATCCACCATGCCTACCCCCCTGAGGGAGAGAACTGCCCTCCTGAGATTTCCCTTTCCTTTTAGACCACTTGGTTTACTTATTTATTTTAAGTGTGTTTTTCCAGGACCCATCAGCTCCAAGTAGTTGTTTCAATCTAGTTGTGGAGGGCGCAGCTCACACTGGCCCATGTGGGGATCGAACCGGCAACCCTGGTGTTACAACCATCGTGCTCTAACCAACTGAGCTAATTGGCTGCCCCAACCACCTGGCATATTTAAAAATCTGTTTCTGCTTGTATTAAAATCTTGTAGGATAAAGGCAAAACAATCTTCCAGAGAATGGAAGCCCCAGCAAAGGGCAGGGATCATATGTCTTTAGGAGGGATAGCTCTTAGGGATGCTAATCTGGTCTTAGATGAAAGTAGAACATTTGTGAGCCCCATCTTCCTTACTCTTGCTTCTGGGTCTATAGAGTGGCTTAAGCAGGGCAAATGGCTGGATAGTTTAGGTAGACTTCAGTGCAGGCATATGAGCTATGCAGAAACCAGAGGGTACTATGTGAAGCCTGTGCCTGAGGCAATCAGTGTGAGTAATTAAACCATGGAAGCAAACACATCTGTACCTAGAGCATGGAAGAAGCAAAGTAGCAGGGATGATATACAGGCCATGCACACTAGTACAACATCACCAGTTAGTAAAATATTGACAGCATATTGTACTTGTGGGTAAGATGCTTTCTCAAGGTCTTCTGATGCTCCCCTGCTGCCTGGCAACCCTGGTCCCTCCCTCCTTCACTCAGCAACTAAAGATGCAATGCCTGACACAGTGAGGGCCCTCATCCATGCTATTTGACAGGGCCATACACATTGTTACATATCTTGAATTTCATTTCTGCATGTTAGATAATAATTGTAGTTGATATTCAATGGTTACTTACTCTGCCTGACACAAAGTGCTTCATATTTATTTATTTTACTATCATGTATGACTTGCCCAAGGTCACAGAACTTCTAAATAGTGGGACTCAAATTATAATCCCAGGATTCTGTAAATAATGTCATCTTCATTTAGTTATGAAATAAATATTTAAATGACTGGGATGAAAGAACTTTGTAATTGTCTCCGATTCCCTCTTCACTTGGCATTTGTATATAAAAAGGACATATAGGAATCTGATCAATGTGAGAGATGCTTGCCAGGTGATGGGAATTAGGACATGGTGGGGACTGGGGCAAATTAAAGTTCTTGTGGAGAGGGGAGAACCTCTTTTCAGCTTTAGTCAATTGTTATTGTGAGGACGTGGCCATGGTGGATACCCCATAAATACCTGTTGAATAAATGAGTGAATGAATGAATCTAAGTTAGGCAAAATTTCATTAGGAATATATTTAAGCAAGAAAAATAAGAATGCCAAGGTTTAAGCTTCCTCCTATGAGACTCTCATACAATAATAGTGAAATAACCAAATGTAAAGAGAATACTTTATCTTCTCAAAGCATGTTCACTTATGACTAGTCACTGAATTACATCCACCTAAAATCTCTAAGTTGAAGCCCTAACTCCCAATGTACTAGTATTTGGAGATTGGACCTTTGAGAAGTAATTAGGTTTAGGTGAGGTCATAAGAATGGTTCCTCATGATGGTATTAGAAACCAGAAAAGCTTGTTCTCTACCTCTGGCATGTGAGGAAATATCTAGAAGGCAGCCATCTCCAAGCTAGGAAGAGAGTCCTCACCAGAAACCAAAGTGGCTGGCACCTTGATCTTGGACTTACCAGTTTCCAGAACTGTGGGAAAATTACTTTCTGTTGTTTAAGTCCCCCAGTCTATGATATTTTGTTATGGCAGTCTGAACAGACTAATACACCTATGTTATCTCCTGTATCCACACAATCCTAAGAAGTACCATATTTTGCCATGTACAATGCGCACATTTTTTGCCCAAATCTGTGAGGGAAAAATAAGGATGAGCATTATACATGGGAAGTACTAATTCTGTATCTATATAAATGTTTTTATTTCTTTTATTTATGCCTATGAGTTAAAAGTGTAACTCTAGAAATCAATAACGATATCTGTATGTAAAATAATATCCTGAAATGCAATAATCGGTTTTGTTGAACTTATGACGAATTTGCAACTTCGAAGAGGTCTTGGCCTTCTACGATGAGTAAATATTGTAAATTTGTTACTGGTACATAAAATTTCTTGTACCATAATATGTTAAAAAATTAATGCTAAAATTCCTTTATAATACAAAAAGCAAGTACCTAAATGTAAACAAATGAAAATTTGAATTAAAATGAAAGATTTTTGTCCCCTGAAAGTTTGGGCCAAAAACGTGGGAGTGCATTATACACAGGAGCGCATTATACGTGGCAATATGCTGTAAGTGGAACCCATCAGCATTCAGCACAGACGCCTGAGAACACCCATTTCCCTTAGACCACAGCTTCTCTGACCTCAGTGAATGATTGAGTGGGGTGATGGGTAGGACAGGAGAGTGACAGTCCAGAAAACCTCTCATTGCCATCTGGCTCCCATTGCTCAACATCAATAATACCTGGGACAATTCCTTGATGAAACACAATGGGAGAAAGTCCAGTCCAGTTTTAGCACAGGGCATGGGAAGGGGAGGGAAAGGGATTTAGGGAACTGAATAAAATCTTCAATGTTTGGGTTCTATGCCTCCAATATATGTGCACATTAATGGGGCAGAGTCAATGCTAGCAAGTCTTAGATAGTTTTGTAATAATATTAAACTTTAGCTTGATCACTCACAATATGACATGGCAAGCCAAAGAAAACAATTTAAAAACAATTTGTTCAAAGGTGTATTGCCATGGCCTTAACTAGCTCACTCAGTCATTTGTAAGTTATATGGTCTCCTTCACTGCTATTTTTAGATAAGGAATCGTCTATGGTAACAATCTGTTTGCTATAATCCTGCTGATAATTCTAATTTCCCTAGATAAATCCCAATGATCAATTCTGCTTCGTCTTATGTTACTTTTGGGAGAAGATTCCAGAAAGAGGACAGATAAAGAATGAAAGCTGGCAAAGCAGTTTCTCGGTTTCCAGCTTCCTGGGCCAAAAATAGAAAAAGAAGTTCCTGCTGTTTGATTTAATAAGAATCAGTGTCTCGCTGAAGCCTCAATCGTGGGACCAGTCAGACTCAATTGGCATAAAAGAAGTGTTTCCGAATGTCTGCATTTCATTTCAGCACATACATTTGAACTCCCTTATGCTTTTTCCTGAAGGCACGAAATAGCACTGCCGTGCTGCTGTTCCTCTTGTCTGACCCACATAATTTGTATCTTTTATGTCAGAGCTTAATTTTACCTTTATGTCATGTGCATTCTTTAATTTTCCGTAATTGTATACTTCAAAATGTGTATCACAATCTATGCAACAATGGTTGAGGTTTCCTCTTCTGGGTTTCTCCATCCTGTAGTACATCCAGCATTGCATTTGAAAACTGGGTCTTACTTGTATTAGTTAGGATGTTCTTGTCCATGGATTTTGTTCTCTAATTACTAAGCACCCATTAGGTCCTTTCATTTTGTCACCCCAGGAATGCATTTTAAATATGCAGCCCTAGTTGTCAAAGAACTTTCTAGTCATTCATCCCCTTCTCTTCGTTGGCTTCTGCCCAGTAGCCACTCCTTGCCCCAACATCCAAGAGAAACGCTTAGAAAATTTATTTTCTTCTTTTTTATCAGCCAGACTATAAGAAAATTATCCTTTCTTTAATTAAAAAATAAAAATCCTAAGTCACATTCTAACACTGCTCTGGTCATAATATACCTTGGAAAATGCATTTAACTTACAATAATTTATATCTTTTTTGCCTGTAGCTGTTTTGTCGAGTTGGATTATGGACCACAATCTGGGCTGGGGAAAAGGACAAAAATCGATGGGAGAAGAAATCAAGTTTATTGAAATAAACTTGATGTTTCCACCAGAGACTGAAGTCTTTCCAGGACACTATAACAGGTCTCAGCCACTCCCCCAGGTCACTCAATAGTGTGGTGAGTGAGCTAGAAGCAGAGCTGCAAGTCCTGACTTTCTGTCAACTCTCTTGACCACCAGCCAATTTCCCTCCAGTGTCTCCATCACTCCTCATGCGGTGGGAGGAGGGAGCTTCTCTTCAAGGTTAGCGGGAACCTCATGCACAACCAGACACTGGATGGTTGTGAGCTGCAACCTCATCTATAACCTCTATAGACTCGTGATGAGAAGTAAAGCCACACAGAGAAAAAGTCAACTGAGGATTTTTAAAACACTGGCACAAATGAGGTTAGTTAGTATCACTCCACTTCACATTCTATTGTCCCCCTGAACTAGTGAGGGTTTCAGGTCATTGTCAGTTTCAGGTCATTGTCAGATAATCCTTAAAAAGAGAATGCTAAGAACAAAGAAACCAAATCAGGAAAAAATAAAAGTAAAAATAAAATCCTCTGACCACGCCAAGCCTCTAAATATAACTTTTCCACTTACCTCAATGCAGATAATTCTAAGATATATATTTCTGATTCTATTCATCCCATTTAAAAGAGAAAGACCACACCAGGGTAAGCAATGCAGGGTGGTCAGAATGCATAATGTAATGACAGTGTGTAGAAGCCACTACAGAAGACAGCAGGAGCTCTGCCAGGTTGTGTGGTGGGGCCGAGTGGCTGATTTCTATGCAGAATCCACCGATATTTTCCAAGTATGGACAACTTTTACTGAAAGGAAAATAGAAAATGCAGGACCAGAGCCCACACTAAAAATTCACTTTAGTTAAGACAGAAAACTGCCTGTGGAAGTAGAAGGTATTTCGTCTTGCTATTCTTAACAGAGAGAAATGAGCCTTCGGGCTGCACTCTTTTTAGGATTAGGCTAAAAGCCTGTCAGTCTTTGCAAAAGAACACTGAACTGATGTCTTTTTCTTGTGCATTTGCTTTCTAGTGCTTAAAATGACCCTTTTTTGAGACGAAGGATTTGTTTGCAATTATACACTTTTGAAAAATATGAAGAATCCACACAGATCATCAAGAAATGGATAGCTAATGCAATGACTCCAAAATGATAAAAGTACAATCATTGTAAGGCACCTGTTGCGTCTCCCTGTCCACAGTCCTCTTTCCTACTAACCAAACTATGTAACTATGAAATTATTGCAACATCACAGGAGAATGTGGAAGCACAAACTGCCTGATTTCAGTGAGATAGTGTCTAGAAGAGATCAGTTGTAATAAGTAAGTTTTGCCAGAGATCAGAAAGGATGTGGAAGAATAGTGATAAGTTGGTGCATGGGGGGCGGGGGGGGGTGTTAGATTTTTCCACATTTTTTTAATTCTGTGGGCTCTCCAAATTCCCTTTTAGGTTTAGAAGATGCTGGTCCCATGTTACCAAGAAATGCATGTTATAACTAAGAAGTGCTTAGCAATCAAGGTCTCCAATTTGCTGTTTTTTTATTTCTAGACTGGCAGCTTTAAATTTTTTTCAGGTTTTTAAATATGTTCATCAAAATAGTTTCTTTCTTTCTTTCTTTTTTTCCCTACAGCCCCCACTGCTGAGAGCCCCACGGGCTGGCTCACCATCACATCCGTCCTCAGCCCAGACTCAGCCAGAGCATTTTGAGTGGCCCAAGTGCCCCTGTGAGTCTTTCCCACCCAGGAGGTCTTGAAAGGCAGGAAGGAGAGTGCCCTGAGGTCCATGGTGGGTGGATGCCCTCCTGCCTGACTATTCCAGGCCCAGGATGCAGTTATACCTTGCACCGGGCCAGTGATGACAGACTGCCAGGCTACCAAGTATTGAAGCCAATCCAGCAGTTGCCCATACATGACACAAGGCCTCTCCCAGGGGTTGCTGAATATCCTTTGGGGTCTAGCTTCTCTTTGTAGTAGCCAACGCTAGGACCCTGTCTAACCAACATCTTGTAAGTGTCAGGCTGCCAAAAATACTCCTTGAATGAACTGCACGGACTCTGCTTATCAAGGCCCACATAGCCCCATCACTGAATGCAACCTAGGAGCATGAGACTCGGTTCCAGTATTTGTTCTACTGCTCACTAGCTGGGGAACCTTTAAAGTGAGAACTCTCTCAACTGGAAAAGAAGAAGAACAAAATTATTGTCTGCTGCACTGTTGTAAGGATCAATGAGATCATAGAGGCAGAAGTGTTGGGAAAGTGGAAAATATAGACAAACGCAGTTATATTCACTAGAGTAGTTATCAGAGTTCAGTACATGGTAGCTAAACTGCCCTTATTATTTTTTCCCTCCACATAACCTCCATCTACTAATTCAGCTATAACTCTCCTGGCTGCTTAAGTTACCCCGGGTTTGGTCTCCCATCAGCTCAGGCATACTCAGGATTGCAGCACTTTGTTTTCTTTTTGGCAGCCATTGATATTTACTTGGCTTTTCTCCTAACTTCACAGATATCAACTCTAGCAAGGTGTGTCACTAACCCCCCAAAAATGGTACTCTCCATCTCTCCAATGCACATTGTCCCTATGTCATATTCAATGTGGACTTGAGCCCATTCCTGGAAAAACCACTCCAGGTCTTCTGACCATCCACCACGGAAGCAGATGCCAGCAATGAGTGAGCTAGAGAAAATAAGTGTGTGTGTGTGTGTGTGTGTGTGTGTGTGTGTGTGTGTGTTGGGGGAGTTGCAAGGGGGGGGGAGGAGAGGGGCAGCTGAAGTTAGGATTCTGGCGGGGACAGACCAGGTGGGAAGGCAAAGGGGAGCTGATTAGGAAATATCTCAAATAGGGTGAGGTAGGAGATCAGCATCAGAGTAACAAAGGCAGGAAATACCACTTTAGTTTGGGCAAAAGAGGAAAAGGGAATTGTGGGGCAGGAAGAAGAGTCCCACACTTCAAAATAAAGAGGGTGACCACTTTTGTCACCTTATAATCCCCTTTCTTCATCTCTCCTCTATAGTGGTTTCCAACTATTGCTGCATATTCAAACTACCAGCGGTCCTCATCTAAAGGGCTTCATAATTACTTTGGTGATGCCCACTTCCATTTCCTCCTCTCCAGAGAGGGATGAAAGCTCTTTCCCTTTTCACCTTCCCAAAGCTGGTGATACAGTCTGTCCCCTATAGTTAGATAAGTTTAAGAGAAATAATTTAATCACAGAAAAGGTACTATAGTGGTATTCAGCAATTTAAGTTTTCATAAGGTTTTCTGAATGTGTCTTTCATGAATATTAAGGGTCATTTATATGTACTAATTATCATTCTTATCTGAGTAGCACAATCTTGATTTTCAATATCTTTAAACATGTGTGTGGTGAATTGAGTAGCTTTTATTTGGTACCTAGACTTTCAGAGTCCTCATGGTCACTGAATCAACTTCAAAGGTTAATTAAAAGTATTAAGACTCTCACTTTGCTCCTGGTGGCAATGCTATCAGGTTGGTGCAAAAGTAATTGCGGTTTTTGCAATTATTTTTAACCTTTTAAACTGCAATTACTTTTGCACCAACCTAATACATAGCGTTTAGAACCCCCATCCACTTCTGGTCACCAGATGAAGTGAAGATAGTAGTAAGAAGTTGGGGGATACAGAGATATTGTAGTCGGCATCTTTTGGTAGGATATTCAGAGTATTTCTGAGTTGTTTTTGTTTTTGAAATCAGAAATATATTTTCTTCTAATATACATATATTGGATCATTTAATGGAGAAACTAAAATAAAATTAAATGTATGTTGGTGAGATCTTTAGTAAAAGATCCCAAAGATACAAGGAAAGTAAAGAGAGGATGCTCTTTTCAATCAATACTCATATTAACTATTGAGTGATAAAACAGGTAATTTTTAAATTCCCATTAATTCCAAAGACCTTTCAAATGTGGTTCTTCACTCAGCATTATTATGGTCCTACTGACCTGTTTACTATACAATCCTGTGAATATTAAGCATATTATCAAATTTTTATTGTCATGGGCTACCTATAGTCAGTTAATATATTTTTTTAAAATTTTGATAAACAGCATGTACATCGACTAAAACAATACATTGTGTTACCTCTCTTTTTTTTTAAATTCGAGATGTGCTTTATGTAATATCAAAATAGTTTAAACGGCACTGTTTTTTGAAAATGTGCTTCTGATTAACCCATAATCCTTTTAGTATTTTCTTGGTAATTCAGCAAACCTCTTAAAACTGAACAAAATTAAGATTTTTGTGCTTCTGTGTTTACAGAAAGAGCATATCAAACTGACAAATTTGATAATCTTAAAAAAAAGACAGAAAAAAAACCTGTTCTTATTTCAAAGGTTCAAAAAATAAAGGTTATTTACTATGCAGACCTAGACTTCTTGTTGTTTTTTAAGATAGCAAATTAGAAAAACATGGCCAGAGTTAGAGGTTACTCAATCAGGTTAAGCTGGGGCTTTTATTCCAGCAGCTCCTGTTCCCCAAATTATATCTGATAATGTTCTAAAGTCTAAACATATTTCAGTTCAAAAAGATACTTAGCTCTTAGATATAAAATGGCACTAAGCTCCCAAAGATCAACAGGTTTACCTACCCTTTTTAACTGATATATTTGTAGTCAGAGTAATCTGCCACTCAGGACGCCTGAATCGTAATATTTGAGGAGCTGAAACTTTGAGCTGGAATGTTTGTTGTGCATTTTCCTGTGCATAATCACAGGATAGGGACATTAATAAAGGGGTTGGTGTATTGGCCACTGCTGAGGCCTATTATTTAGGCAGAGTCATGGCAACAGAGCAAAGCTGAATGCTTGTAAGCATAATATAATTTCATCACGTATTGTGTTGAATGGAAGAGAAGACAAATGTGTCAGCAGACACAAGCAGCAAACTATCTACAACTATTTGAAATGATCTCTGCACTTGCAAACTGGAAACAGCATCTGTATTTCTCAACAATTCAAAAAAGATTAGTGATACATATTCCCCTAAACCGCTACAAAAATACCATTATCTGTAAGCAAGATGGCGCCCGTAAATGTAAGATTGGTGAACCCCCATTGAACTGCATTTCAGAGAGAGGAGGGAACTTGAAATGGCAGTGCTCTGCGGATGTCCACATGGGTGGGCAAGCGTATGTTGCTGCTAAGCAGAGGAAGTGGTACACCAGGATTTCTTCATAAGTGTGAGGTCTTTATAAACTCATCTTTATGGGGGCGGTTTTAAATAGAAAGAAAATGACACATAGTCCCCAACCAGGCTTCCTAACTGTTTGGAGAGGGTTGCCACTTTCCCAAAACATAGGTTACTGTGGGGGAATTTTCCAAAATTGTCAACAATTCCATTTTTAAACTCGGTTCTTCCTCTCCACATAAGACAGATGCAAGGCAGCATGAACTATATTTGGTCTAGTAGGAGATGTAAGTTATTTTTACTGTGCTGACTCCTACCTGACAGTGGAAGACGTATTCTGGTGTGGTTTTCTTAAATTTCATGTTCCAAACCAAGGCCACTCCATCTGGTTCATGGGGAGCATCTTCATTGTTGTTGTAGGACGCGACCATCAGCTCAGGGTACTGAAAGGAAGAGGTCACGTAGATGGATTATGCCAAGATAACAACACAAAGAAAACTTTAATTCCTACGGACACATGCGATGCTACAGACTTTAAACGGCACTTTCTTTTTAAGTTGTGGCATACTTAATACCAACTTCCTGCTTCCACCTACCACAGTCTGGTTTCTGCCTCGAACGTTCCACATATGCTTGCCATCGTCACCAATAATTACTGAGCTGCACACATTACTGGACCTCTTGACATCTGGGCTAGTCCCTCCTCCTATACTGGCTTCCATTACATCTTTCTCTCCCAATTTTCTTTCTGCCCACTCTTTTTAGTCCCTACAGGTTCTCCTTCTATTATCATATTCCAGGGAGCTGTTTTATGTCCTCTTTTTGGTCCCTGTCTACCTAGTGACCTCATCTACTCCAAATGGCTTTAAGAATCATGAATATGCTGACCATGTTTAAATCTATCTATATCTTTAGGCTGGATTTCTCTCTGAGTTGCAGATTCTTATGAATGACTACTTATTTGGGATTTCATAGACACATTAGATGCAGTGAACAGAAAAATGAGCACATTGCCTCCTACAAAAACCTACTGCTCCTCCAGGCTTCCTCTTTTGGTACCTTGAACTAACATTCACCTAGCTACCCAGGCCAGACATTCCACATTCATTTTTACTCCTTCCTCTTTCTCAGCCCTGTGTACTGGCTTTCACTACTTCCTCAGTACCTTTCAAATAAATGTACGTTTTCTTTCCATCCTTAAGATGAGAGCTTCCTAAAATAATTTCTTACCTCAATGAAGGCAACAGCTTCCTAAATGCCTTCCTGTTTCCAGACTTTCCAGCCCAACCCTCACCTATTCCACTCTCCATCCTTTGTCAATATGACTTTACAAAACATACATGTGGCTAAGTCACTCCTGCTAAAAATAATGGCTCATCATTACTGTCAAGATAAAATGCAGGTCATATAGGATCTTTTGTGATCTGTCATTTTTTACCTCCTCTTCTTAATCTCTTACAACCTTCCCTAACTCTTCCCACCCCCAAACTCTGTGACCCAGCCTCACTGGGCTAGATTCAAGGTTCATAGGTACAGCCTCTGTACCTATGAGTCTGATACTCTCATTGGAATGCCTCTTCTTTGTTGTATATATCATTAACTCATTCTTTAAGACTCAATGCAGGCATCAATTCCTCTGAACAATCCTAACTATCCACTAGTTACTACCCTCCTTGACTCTCATTGGCTCCCTTAGCATTATGTGTGACCCCCCCCCAAGCCATTAATGCACTTGTCAGATTGTACTATGTTTGTTTGTCCACCCCCCCCCACACACACATCTATGTCTCTTACTAGTTTGTAAACTCTCAGAGTTTAGGAGATGGTTTTTATTGACCTCTGAACCTAGGGTGTAATAACTCCTAGCACATGATAGCTCGTACCAAAATCTATTGAATTACAAATGCTCTTTTTAATTTTAGTAGTAACTGTGCTCAGCGGAAAGACTGTATATTTAATCCTTTGTTGTCAAATAATGCCAACAATTACAAACATAAGTGCAAGAAACACAACCAGTAAAATGACAAGGATTCTACAGTGAGTAGAAATACCTCCTCACCCTATAGGAACTCTGTGCTGTGTGTTAATAGACAAAGTGAGGGTGGATCTCATGGGAGGTTTTTATAAGTTAGACAACATTTCATGAAAAGGCCATTCCCACCTAGGATTTCCAAAAGGCGGTCCCATTAAAAACTGCATCATTATATGTGCAATTATATTAAGATTATAGCAGATCATATCACCCTTTACTCAGAAATAATTTAATTTTTCCCTTCTATTTCACTATGCTGTGTATATATTTAACAGAAGATTATCCTTATAAATTTGAACATCAACGTTTTTTTCCTATCAACAATAATTAAACCTAAGTCTTCACATGGCTTTATTCATTCTTACAGCTCCCTCAACTTAAGAAAACTGCACAGAGTTACAATTTGCTGTTAAGAAAGGCCTTTGATTCAAAGAACATTCAAAGACACTAACATCCAGATAAACACAGAAGTCTCCAGACTGTCCATCTGAAGTTTAACTATGTCACATGTGAAAAGGCAACGCTATAAACATCAATACCACTACCACAGTGGCCAATGAGCAGCCAGATGTGTCTGGAATCATATCTCAGAGCTTCACATCTGGGTCTCATCGTTAGTTCCCACTTGTAGCTTTTCTTTTTTCCATTAAAACATATTTTAAATTATTTGGGTTTAAGACTCCTTTAGAAAACAGGGAGAGTTTTAGTAAAATATCAGTGAAACGAGTTTAGCGTAATTTCTATAATTGGGCTCATAAGTCCTAAAGATACTGATTTAACTCATCACATGCAAGATTTTATGAATTCAAAGTCTCTTCTAGTATGTCTTTTTCTGTTGTTTGTGTGAACATGATGAGTCATATTTTCTTATTCTCCAATAAAAAGTAAATCTCTGAACAATTATTTAAACCTTAAAGGTTGAAATTATGATTTTAAAGAAAATATAAACAATTACAAAATTTGTGATTTCTCCGGGGGCTGGATTATCTAATATTTAACTTAGGAGAATTTTACCTGGAAATTGCCAGATCTGCTCTTAAGCTGTTTATTCTTATAGAGAAAAAAAAAAAAAATCTGACATTTATTGGAGAGAAAAGAACTAACATGTTTTAAGTGCTCATTCTGTGCCAGACTCTGAGCTAGGTGATAATGTTAACCCATTTGGCACTTGCAGTTCTCTAAAGTAAGCAATGGTTTTCCTATTTCTGCAGACAAATAAGGCAAGGGTCCCTTGGTGAGTGACTTGTTCCGAGTTATGTTGCTCATAAATGAAGAAATGAGAACTCTGCTTGAAGTCTGGCTTCAAAGCACACGTCCCTTCTAGCCCACTGTAGCATGTGTCAAGTGCCTCCCACGCATATGTACTGCACCAGGTGAAATGTGGGAGAACAATGTAACAACAACACACTTTCCTCTATAGGAACTCACTGTTAAGTAGAGGGAGGGAAGACTCATGTAGGAATAACTATAATGCAAACATAAAAGCAGAACATGATATGTGCTAAGATGGAAGTAAGTGTAAACAAGGTTCTTTAGAAGTACAGAGGAGAAAAGAAATACTTTAGTTGGGATGAGGAGTGGCAGGGAGAAAAATTAGAAAGGACTTCTGAAAAGAAATGGGATGAGTTGGGCTTTGTCAAATGGGTGGGTTATTAGGAGAGAAGGAAAAGGAGAGTATGGACAAGGGTACCAATAGGGGTGCAGGAGATTTCTCTTGGGTATCTGCTGGCTTACACTGATTCTCCCATCTTTGGAGATTACTGCAATAAACAGCTGTTTGATTTCCCTGGTACAGCTCCCTGGTGCAGCTTCCCTGGTACAACTGCAGAGTTGATACCCAGCTGGGCAAATGACATTCTGTAAGCTATTATACATTTTGAACTGAGACACAGAACCTGCCAACTGAGTCAGGTTATGACAGCATCTCACTGGGGAGGTCCCTCAAACTGCCCAGATTTCTACTCTTCCTGAGTCCCAGCTCTTCATCTTTTCCACGGATTCCCTAAGGACCCCAGTAGCTCTCCAATAAATTCCCCTTTTTGCCCAAACTAGCTAGCCAGAGGTAAATTTTTCTTAACTAATACAGTGAGGAAAAATAGGTTTAGGAGACCTCAGGTTGTAGCATTTGGCTGGGAGGCAGGCTGAGGGGAGAGGTAAGAAAGAAGAAAGGGCGGGACATCACAGAAGTTATGGAGTACTAGCTAATGATTTTAGACTTTAGGGTTGGCAGGAGTCATACTCTACAATTATTCATACTGTACTACCACTGCTACTCTCCCTACTGTCACATTTATTGAGTACTTTCTATGTACTAGATACTTTTAAAATTCTAAGTGCTTTAAATACCTTAACTCATGCAATATTCACAACAAGCATGTGAGCTAGGTATTATTATCGTTGGTTTACGCATCAGGAAACTTAAGCCAAGAGAAGTCAGGCAATTAATTTGTCCAAGGTACTAATGAGAGCATATAAGTAATCTTCACAAGTGTTAATCTGGTGAAAGTACTTACAGGGACTCATCAGTGTGATGACTTGAGGGAGGAAGAACAGTTATGAGGCTATTTCCTAATCTAAACAAGCAGTACAGGGGCCCCACCTAAAGTAAGTGTCAAATCCATGTATCAGTGGATTTGAATTGGTATCCATGGGAGTCTTTTTGCTACTGTAAATTTGATTGAATTTGGCAACTAAAAAAGCTGTCAAAGATTACTTGGGTTTGTGTCATGACTGAAAGGCCGGAGAATGCAATTTACATGTGAGAGGAGTATATATGGTGGAACTAAGATCATGAGTCTGATTTGGTACAAGTCTGGAAAACCTGTCCTGTGCTATGTGGAAAGTATTATTGATTTTCTCTGCCAAACAATGCTCCACGAATACCAAAGTTGAAGTAATTCCCCAAGTGCCTAAATTTCTTCTGGGGAATGATATTTGGTGGATATTTTCAAATATTGCAAAGGTGTAGTGTTCTTGTTTAAGAAGCCCAGGAGATCAAAGCAAAGCTATGCAGAAACCTCATACAGCAAGTCCTCGAATAACATCATTTCATCCAATGTCATTTTGTTATAATATTCAGGAGATGCTGTAGGTACTTAACTCTTGTTTATATCAATTAGCCTGCGGTGAAACTGGTTTCATTATATGTCGTTTTGCTTAAAGTCACAGAACCTATTGACCATGATGTTAAGTGACGACTTACTGTCGTTTCTTCCTTTTTCTCCCCTCTGTTCCATTCTGTTCCTATCAGGGAATCATTCTACACACACATGCCCCCATTAGACTCCAAAACTGTGCCTCTATCCTTCTCTTCTTTCTTCACATCTCTAGATTGCATCTACATCCATTCAGGAAGTCTCTTTACCCCATAAGCATATAAGCCTAGTCCTCTGAACCTGACAAAAGTATTATGAGGTAGGAACTGACGATTCCAATTCTTTTTTCTCATGCTCCATATAAAATACATTTTTCAGAATTGTAAACCTCTTCCCCACAGTGTAGATGAACAGCTTACACAAAAATGGGGAAAAATAAATGTGGTCTCTCCATGGTGGAGTTTCTGGCCTTTACAGTTTCACTTCCTGCAACAAAAATATCACACTGCACCCTGTGTGGAGGCAAATCCATCCTCAGGCAAGATGTTCCATCACATGCTGAGGCCAGGAGGGACCAGCCCCGCTGATGTTGGCCCTGCCGCCCCCTGAGGGAGCGCAATCAGCCCATCCAGGAACACAGCAAAAGTTGCCTTTGAGGAATGTGTCAGATAAGATTCCTGTGTAATTTCCAGACTCTGAACAAGTGAACAAGCCGAGCTAAGTGTTTCCTCAGGCTTGGATCTGGTTTCTGTGCATACACCCGAGCGTGCTCACAGACCACCCACAGACTGGCGGGAAGTGGCTGAGCAAACCCTGCTTGTACCAGTCTCTGTGCAATCATGCGCTGCGTGCTCTGCTGTTTGGATGTAAAAGGAGATTCAAGAGGACAGAACCCTCACCCACTTGGTGGCTGATGACAGTCTGGTTGTGGGGATTACAACTTCTCTTCAGTTCTCCTGTTCTCCAGTAGGATGAAATGGGGCTCTTCACATATTTTACTATTCTGCCCAGAACCCCTTCTTCTCTCCTCCATTTGTCTAAATCTGTCTTGTGAGATGTCTTGTCTGACCAGAAACAGATCCCAACCTCTACTGAACTCTGAAAGCAGTTGCTATCTGCCCCATAGAATTCAGCACTTATAATGTCTCTTAGTTGCAGATTCCTAAGCCCCTCGAGGGAGGCCGTGGTGAAAACCATGTGCGCTGAGGTGCTAAAAGACCTGGGTTCAAGTCCCTACTCTCCTACATCCTAGCTGAGTGACTTGGCAAACTGCTTCTCTGAGCTTCAATTTCCTCAGCTGTAAAATCGAAAACAGTAATAGTGGCTGCTTCATACGATGTTATGAGAGTGAAACAGGATAATGCCATCAGAGCCGATGGCACAGTACTTAGCACATAAGAAACACAAACTAAAAGTTGGCCAGGATTATCATGACTAATAAAAGCACAGACTACAAGAAAGCAGAAACTGTGCTGCACATAAATGGCCAGGACTCGCCATTCCTATTCCCCTCATGGCTATTATGTCATTGTCATTGCAGGAGAGAACAGAGCATGGTTGTAAAAAAACCTGGGCTTGGAGGGCAGATCACCTGGGTTCAAATTCAGCCTTCCACACCACTACGCTGTGTGCCTGTGTGCACATAATTTAACTGCTCAGCACTGGGTAGGCTGTCAGCTAGGTGATTTGGCCATTCAGCAAATTGGCATTTGGTAAATTTGCCTACTTTTACTCTGAATGCTCCACTAAAGAGTTAGACTTTTCTCTTAAAGGTAATGGGGAGTTTTAATCAAAGGAGTGAAGCAATCGGGTTTGCATTTTAGAAAGATTACATTTGACCCTTGAACAACATGGGTTTGAAATGCACAGGTCCACCTATATGCTGATTTTTAAAAATAAATATACAGTTGGCCTTCTGTATCCCCGCTTTGGAATCCATGGGTGTGGAGCGTTAACTGCATTGCTCTACATCATCTTATTATATAAGGGACTTGAGCAGCCATAGATTTTGGTATCTGTGGGGGTTGCGGGGGGGAGGTTTAGTCCTGGAACCAATCCCCCGAAGATACCGAGGGACAATTGGTAAGTCAGAAGCTATACACAGATTTTTGACTGTGTGGGACTGGCGGCTGGTGTCCCTAACCCTCACACTGATCAACAGCCAACTGTGTTTGGCTAGACATCCAGAAGGAAAACTATGCATGGACAAGCATAGATGTAGAAAGACCAATTACAAGGTTAGCAATATTACAGGTGTAAGATAATAAATATATGAGTGGAGAAATGGACATTCCTGTAGACAGACTGGGTCTAGGAGATAAGGGAGAGGAAGTTGCTAATGTTAATGACGAAAGTTCTGCTTTAGGTCCTTGGGTGTGGTTTTAACATAGAGAGAATGTAGTAGGCAAAAAATGATTTCGATATGTGGAAATAATGAGCTAGTTGTAAGTTTGAGATTCTATGGGACAACTGAGTGGATCTCTCTGATGTGTAAAGTGGAATTCAGGGGGGAGATTAGGTGGGAGATATACACAGGTTGTTCACGTGGTGGTTGAATCCAAAGCAGTGGAAAATATCTCCCACAGACAGCACGTTGGGAAGAAGAGTAGAGGTTGAGGACATGACCCCGAGGATCACAAGGGTGGAAGAGAAAAAAGAAGTCCTGGAGAAGTCTGAATACTAGAAGAGAATAGAGTTGTAGAACTTAATGGAAGGCTATTGTTTTAATAAGTCTGGGGAAGTTAACTAAGCTGAACAACAAAGAGAAGTCAGGGCCAAAGAAGGCTTAAAAATAGCCACAGGATTTGGTAAGTAGGAAATCACTGGTAACCTTAATGAGAGCAGTTCCACAGACAGAATGGCCTGGCTCTATGTCTGGTATCTGCCGTATAGTAACTTCTCAATGTATATGAATAACAGAGTGTAAAAATTAAACTGAAAACTCAGTAAAATAAGAAAGACAAGCAACAGGCATGGAAAAAAGTTGTAGGTTAATGAACATATCCAAAATAGTGGAGCAAATCTCTCTTATTTTTTTATACAAATCCCATGCGAATATAAGCCCAGTTTGTCCCACCCCAGCAGGAAGTCTTACCTGGAGAGACCAGTCCATACAAGTGACTACTCGGTGCTTGGACCAATGCTCATCGTAGAACTGCCGGTTGAAAGAAAGGTTGGCTCCAGCCTGGACATCCCTAGGAGGATTGAAACATCAAAGACAAATAAGATGCTTCAGAATAGGACTTTATCTCTGCTGCTCACATTGAAAGAATCAAATGGCAAGACTACGGCACACAGTATTCTCTGAACTTAAAGCATCAATTTAGATAGAAAACTCTGACCACAAATAAAGGAAGGAAAGTCTCCTTTACGACAAGTTTTCTCTAACCTGGCCCAGAAAACGTTTCTACATATTGTTCCAAGCCTGCTACAAAATGTCAAATTTGTCTCAGGTTCTTCTCTTGACCAGTACTAAAGGATTCTCCTCTTCCCAAGTAAGTTCTATCTTACTTGGGAAGCAGAGTTTACTAGAACTCTCTCAGCTGTCAATGGAGCACAGGACACTTGGTGATGTTTTTCTTTTTTAATGGCTTTTTTTTGGGGGGAAGGGGGAACAGGACTTTATTGGGGAACAGTGTGTACTTTTTGCCAAGTCAAGTTGTTGTCCTTTCAGTCTTAGTTGTAGAAGGCACAGCTCAGCTCCAGGTCCAGTTGCTGTTGCTAGTTGCAGGGGGCGCAGCCCACCATCCCTTGCAGGAGTTGAACCGGCAACCTTGTGGTTGAGAGCCCACTGGCCCACGTGGGAATCGAACTGGCAACCTTCGGAGTTAGGAGAACAGAGCTCCAACCGCCTGAGCCACCGGGACGGCCCTTGGAGATGCTTTTATATCCATGCCCCCTTATCTAGGCTTAGACCAGAGATAACATACATGTTTCCCTTTACCCTGAAATTTCTGAATGACTATAGTGGCTGTCTCCCTGCTCAATAGCAAGTGATGAGTTCTACCATGAGACAGACATGGTGGAAAGTGGGGAGTTCACCAAACGTATTAGATACTTTACATAGACCAAAATGGCATCTGGGCTACACTTTGGCTAGTGTTTACTTCGCTGATATTCAGCTGACCCCAAAACCTCCTCTGAAGAACCCAACACTGGTCCTGCATTTGCTCCCCAAGTTTAAATTGAGTAATGCCTGTTCTGTTCTAGCAGCTTTTTTGGGATGTGCCTAAAAAGCTGCCTAAATGTCAATTCAGGAGTTGCTCCACACTCCCTTTTTTTTGTTCAATTGCTTCATTCTACTGGCTTGCAACCTGCATCAATTGTCTCACATACTCGTAGATCTTGTTTAGACGGGGTGACCCGGCTTCAGATTATTCAGTTTAGGCTCTAATCAGCTGACGTATTATGAGTTGCTTTCTCCTGCTAACCCTTCTTCAGCTCCACCTTTGCAAACTCAGGGAAGAGGTACATGCACCCAAGGAACTGCCAGGAAACCAGAATAACTCTGGGCCAGGCACCCAATAGGAAGTAGGACCCAGAAAACCAACTAAGCCACACAGAGTCGGCTTTTTAAAAAGAAAACAATCGCAGAACATGTATGTTCAAAACACGGTTGTCTCTTTGAAGTAGGCTAAAGATTCTGTCAGCTCTTTAGAACATTTTCAGAACTCCCTTTTGAAACTGTTTTTGGAGCCTCTGTTACATTCCTTTGAGTGTCTTCAATGATGATAGGTTGTCCTTTGAGAATATATTTGAATTTTAGAAATAGTCATCAGGTCTGATGAAAAAGCAAGGTGATTTCACCTTTTTATATTGTTCTTGGCCAAAAGAAATTGGTGGCTACAACCCAGCTATTTCTCTCTCTCACAAAGTTCATAAAATGCCTCCTTTATCCCTATGACAATGGTTAGCAGCCACTGCCTTTTACAATATATATGCTGCAGTCACGGAGAAAGTCATGTGGGGTCATTCGCTTTTATTGATTAGTCTTTGTTTGTTTTATCTTTAAATATATAGCCCTGTACATGTGTTTCCTAAAAGGCATATACAGATAATCTTATGGTATCAAAAGAGGAAAAAGTTTCCAGTTTCTGTTCACTGTCTACCCCATCAGTTAAGGTCTCTCATATCTCATGTTTATTTTCTTCAGCTTCCGTTGGCTTAGACATAAAAAATAGATCTGCTGGATATAAGGCAAATCTCCTTTTGCTGCTTATAAAAATTTTTTCTCAGAGGACAATGTACATGAGTCTGCCAATCTCTATCACCTGGACTGTTCCCCAGATATCAAGTTCAAAAGCATTTCACGGAAGCACATGCTAATTATAGGGAAACTCTAAACCAGAAGTTATAACCAAAGTCCTTAGTCAATGCTGTTTAGCAAGATCAACCCTGGAATTTCATCTTCCTCTGATTTCTTAGTTTTGGGATTTGCCAAGTCAATACATACATGAATTTAGCATCAACAGATAACTTATCATTGTATTTTTTTTTTAAATGCACACAAGAAACTAACCCATCTTTTTCCTCTAACTCTCGACCACTGTAGTCAAAGAAGATGTCAGAGTCTTCTGCTAGTACTCTTTCAATTACCCGTATGGTCCGATCAAAAAAGATGAGAAATTCCTCTGAATGCAGGATCTGCTGTTTTTCTTCCTCTGTCAGCTCCCTTGGAGGGGCTTTTTATGTAAAAGAGATTGTTAGGGGGAAAAAAAAAGGACAATTAAAAACATTTCACAAGGAATCCAACTCTTGAAAGAAACTGCTTATCAAAGGAGTGATGAGACAGTGAGATAAGCCATTGTTAATCTAGTCTAAATTACTCCCAAATTCACACTAAAGGTTTCTGCAGATGTCTCCACTGCCAATGTTACAAAAAGATTTCATATCTGGCCTAATTACTATTTGGAAGAGTTGAAAAAGATTACAAATAAAAACAACTTGGTGGGTTTTTGGTCATCCGTTTTGAACAATTTTATTTTCTTTAGAACTGAACTTGAAAAAAAGCTGAAATAGTACATAATAGAGAAATCTAAAACCAGGTATGTATATTAGATACTACTATAAAACTGCACATATTAAATAGTTAAGAACTATCTATAACATAAATTCAGATAGCACTCTTCCTCTTTCCATGGATAAATTCGTTTTGTTTTTTTAACCTGGTGAGTTGATAAGGTTGACTTAATTGTTATATAGATTCCACTCAAAACCTGAAACATGTCCTTCCAAACCCGCTTTCACCCAAAATATCTTCTGTTTTTCAACAAACACATGGAACAAATAAATGCTTCTGTAAGACACCTCATACTTGCTTTTATGCCTTACTTTTCTGGTATGATTAATCTTATCATATTAATTTTGAAGATGCAAAATGAGGCAAAGAGAGCTCAAATAGTTAACAATATGTCATAGTGTCTGAAAGAAAGTCAGTTCACCTCAGAGTCACAATTGGGTTACATACACTGTTTCTTCAGTTGCTGGGCTTACATAAAACAATAGAGAAAGGATTAAGAACTCCCACACTGAGAAGCACTCAAGGTAGAAACTGTCAGCTGAACCTTTGTGATTCTTCAGGAACCCCCATTCAACTCTCAGGCACCCTGGGTGCCCCTCAGGCAGAGTGCCTTCAATAAATGTTTGATAAATTACTCTTTCAGGAGAACCAGAAACATGTGAAGTTTAAGCTAAGGAAGGAGGGTAGGGTATCACAATCACAGGTGGGGTCCCTGGTGGAATCATTTCCCCAAAACTTCCACCACCATCCTCTAGTCAGGACCGATTTCTACCTGGCCATATGGTCAGAGGAACATTTTAGGTAGTGTCAGTCATCTGTAGCATAATTTTTTAAGGAAATGTTATTTGATTCTATTAATGGTATCTCCAAGCCATTGTCCCAAGAAATGGGAATTGTCCAAAAGCACTTCTGCAGAACCACGGCAGTGGATCTCAAACTTTTAATGTTCATAATGTCTCTCCCCTTCCAATCTCCCCTTTCCTGCCCCAGACGCCAATGCAGGAGGTCTAGAATGACTCCAAAAATCTGTATTTGTACCAGAAACTAGAAGGATTCTGATGTAGATAGATCACACCATGAGAAAAGCTCTCCAGGTAATATAACACAAATGATTCATGCACTACAGGAGATCTTCTCTAAAAACAGTTCACGCCATAGTTTCTAGCATCCCTAAATATAGTTAGAAATATTTCTTTGCTGCCGAAGTCTCCAGAGCCCTAAATATGCCAGTGTGTACTGGGACTCTCCAAGAACCCCCATCAACTTCAGTTAAGCAGTGTTACCCAGATACTAGTTTGAGAAACCGTGAAGTGAGCAATTTGTGGACCATAAGTTACAAGAAGAACTCTAGAAAACCAACCTGAAATCCAACCTTTACTGGGCAGTATGTTAGATTTGATTCTTTAATCAATTAAACCTCTCTGAGAAGCAGTTTTATCTATAAAATGGGGTAATGATACCTAAACTTTAAGTCTGGCTTAAGGGTTAAAGATAAATATATGGGGCAAATAAGCATTCAATAATTGGTAATTAAGTAGCAATTTATTGGTCTACTTTTCAAAACTCCCATAAATTAGGAATTTGAATTTTTCATCTTTATGTAAGGTCAAGAAAACAGTAAAACTACTAAATGTAACTAGGCAAAAGGAAAAAAAAACACTACAAAATGTTAGGGTCATTTTGTTTTGGTTAGTACTGTTATAAAAATAAATAAACTTCACTAAACAAAGATAGTATCGGACCAAGAAGAATGTCTTATTTTAAAAGCCTCCTTCAGCCTTAGTCACTGTTGATGGATGATGACATGAGACACATTTGAAATTAAGCAAAGGAATAGGAATTTGCCCCTTTATTCCTGTTTTTATAATATAAAAGAAACACCTTTCTCTTCTCTGTTTATCTTTTTCAGCTACTTGTACTTCGCCTGTATCTTTCCTTACAGGTCCATTACTTTAAATAAAAAATAGTATCTGTGTAATTTTCTGTAATTTTTTTCTTCTCTGTAGCTTATTGTCACTTTGATCTCAGTTTTCAAGACATACAACTTCTTCTCTAAGAGAAACATAAATGGCTGATCAAAGTGTATTTGCAGAGGACAAGTTCAGGTAGGTGAAGCAGTAGCCTCTCCAGATATTATATTTGACAATACAATATTTGGCTTGAAATTAAATTGCTACTGAAGCAAAACAAAGGATATCTTTTATGCATATTAAGCTTTGATGTCTAACAGGGATCAAATGACATGATTTGTTAGCACAAAACAAGATGCAAGTACTTTTTTAAAATCATAAACAATATTCAACTTAGGAGTTAAACAGGATCATAGTTATCTTTGATAAAAACTCCAACCTCCCATATTTAAAAATCTTTAAATTGATAAATGCTTTTACAATATAATGAAAACCTAATGGAGTATCCAGGAACCACAATCAAAAGTTGTAATCAGAAAAGACCTCTCCAGACATCTTATTTTATGAAAGAAAATTGATCGATTAATGGAATCCACAAGGTTCAAAATATAAGCATAAATAATTGGAATCAGAATTACCCCAGGAGAGATCCCAATTCTCCCTGAAATACCTGTTTGTGCAGCTTTTCCCTATCACTGGAACCTAATAAATTATTTTTAACATGTTTACTGCATAAATAGGTAGGGATTAATTTAATAGCAAAAGGCATATCAGAACAAAACATAGGAATTGATATCTGAGTTTTTGTATAAGTTAAGCAGAAAATTCAATTATAGCAGGTTTGTTGTTTGTTTTTGCAACAAAATATTTAGTATTTTTGCCAGGAGCTAACAATACTCTGTGCATTTAAAGTAACCTTTAAAAAAACAAAAAACATTCTTTATGAAAAGTAGAACACATGAATATGACTTACATACAACTCAAATGACATGACAAGTTTCCAAACTTAACAAAATTTACCTGAACGGTTATATTTAGCTTGAATAACAAGTATGAAAACAATGTACTGCATTCATGAAATTCAAAGTTTAGACGACTGCCTGGTTCTATGAATTCATGTCCTACAAAATTAAAATCTAATATAAACTTTTTAGGGTTAAGTTCTTATTCTATTTATTATAGAAATGTTCATTTCTCTTGGTTTTACATATGAAAATACTTTTTTATGTCTTTCAAGATGATTTTATCCTATTCCTTCTGCTTTTTTGAGTTTTCTTTAGATTTTAAGGTGTAATTTTTCAGTTTCTGTTTAATTTACTCTATTTACTATGCAGTATATCTTTTGGTTTCTCAGGTTCTTAGGGTTTTTTTCCTCTGTAAAAATGTAAAATTCATAATGAAATTCACAATTTATATTGAGATTTTACAATCTCATTTTTAGGTGAAAAGATTTTTTTTTTTTAAATATCCACTTCAGAAATGTCTTGCCTTGTTTCAATGATGTAGCTTTAAATTCCAACATAAAAAATTACATCTTTTAGTATTTTTCAAGAATATATCTAAAAGATAAAAAATAGATACGTAAATCCAGATAGCTTAACTTTAAAATCCGATTAAGTAAGGAGAGGGGCTCTAAGGGAGGGGCTCTTATGGGAATTTTACAGTGAAATCAGTTCATAAACAAGAGCAAGAAAATCAAACCAAACCAATAAAGAAGAATACCCTTCTCTGAAGTTAAGGTTTATGAGTTAATGTGAGGTTTATGAGTTGATGTGCATTTACAAGAGTTAGGTCTCTGATTCTGTTGTTTTAAATCTCCAAACACAAAACTATTAAGACACTCACCTACAAAAATTCCCTAAATTTTGATTAAAGGCTAAAACGTGCCTGCTGTTTTGCTCTACTCTGTTGTGGAAAAAAAGAGTGAAAACAGTAATAAATCAAACCCATATTTCTTTACTGTTTAATGCATTTTGATGTCACTTGGTCAAAAATGTCGAAAGCTAGTGAGCACTGATTTTTTTTCCCCCATCACCCCTCACCACTTTTAACTCCAAAAAAGGACAGATTTCTCAAAAATGTGTTCCCTGGTTTGAAACCATGTATGTCAAGTTTCAGCCCAGAGCAAATTTTTATGGCTGAGTAATAAATCCCTGAAACTCAGGGTTCATAATGGAAGTGCTGACACAGCCCTCACTACTATGCAGCCATGTGAATGGCGCCACGATTATATCTGCAAGAGATTTTTCAAAAAGTTTGCAAAATACTGTCTTGCTTTAAAAAAAAAAAAAAAAGCCAGAGAGTTTGATGTCAACATAAACATGCTTTTAACCCGTTATGTGCTAATTTGCAGAAAAGCCATTAATAGGGAATAAGGCACACAGGGCAGCAGTAATAGGAAATGTACTTTCAAACTTCTTTTTGACTTTTACCAGGGCTTTAATCAATTCCATGTAGCGTAACAGTTAAAACTGGAGGGTGTTTTTGCTCAGAAGTGAAGGAGGTTGCAATGCTTGGCTAGAGAAGATGATTTGGAGCCTGGTGTTGTGAGTGGGTCGGAGTGGGATCCCAGCCAAGAGACAAAAAACATACCCTGGGCTCCTTACCACCCAGTATATCTTAAGGATATTTTGCAAAAGAAAGAAGAGGGTATTTTAATAAACCCCAACTTATTCTGTCTCCTGCTACACCTGTGTTAATGATATTCTATCACCAGCTTTTTTTTTAATGTTCTTAGTAAAAGTTTAAAGGTGAAATCTCTTCAATCAAAATCATTTACAATCCCTTGGAAAAAGTAACTGTGCCTTCTATGGATGCCACTGTTAATGCTGAATCCCCTCCTTGCCCTCAGTTGTACCCCAGGACTTGATAGTAATCAGTCTCACTCCATGCCTGAGCAGTGTGAAGTGAGTGCGTATGACCAATACGGACCCAGCCCTACAAAAGACCTCAGGGACAAATATGTGACACACACTGTGTCCAAGCCACAGACATCTTTAAAATTTTTAAATCAAATGGGCTTGGAATTAGAATTATATTGATCTGTATTGGGGACATTTATTAGGAAATATGAAAAAATCTTTCTAATCTACACTCTGTTCTCATGGACACTCCATTTGGCAGTAGACAGACAATTTCAAAATTCTCTTTTGTGTTCAGATCTGAGAATCTCAAAAGAATACAAAGTTCGATTTTTACAGAAATATCACCTGTAGTATTGTTTTCCCCTTTCTTTTTTCTTTTTTGTTTTCTTTTTTGCTTTCTTGTTACTGTTATCATTGGGAATGTACAATGGAATGAACTAGAGAACCAGACAATTAATAACAAGTGTTTTATTTTATGACTATTTAGTAATAATTTTACTGGAATTGTGATTGGACTTAAATTGCTGGAAATGTAGATGGTTTATATTTTATTTGCTTCTATCACTTAAAAAAACAAATGACTCTTGCTTTGGAGATTAAAGTTTACGGTGCCAAATGTAATATATTGAACAGTCAGAGAAAACTTTCTACATAGGGGATATACATTTAATTTTTACTTACCTCTATAGTCCTTATGTTGGTAAAAATATGTAAGTAAATAAAATGATGATTTAATTGATCTCTCACACCATACCTTCTGTCACCTCCTGTTTTTTGTCTTGATTTTCCAGTTCCGAATCATGGCCAATTTTGGGTTCCACCATTTCCTCATCGTCCTCATCCTCTAGAAAAAAGAAAGAGAAAAGTGCATCATTATCTTTCCTTCGAATCAAAGTCTTCAGTTGATGGTGGGAGGTAGGGGCAAAGGGTCAAGTTTCAATCATTTAGGGCAACTTCTAAGTAGATCAGTCCACAGTGAATGCCCAAGATATATGTTCATGAATATATAAATAAATTATCTCTAAAAGGGGCCTCTTTGAAAGTTCCCCCGAGCTGCTGTGAAAACCGCCCTGAGTCAGCACCTGCTGCATCCATCTCCAGGCCTTCAGCACATGGGATGTCTTGGAATTGCCTCTCTGACCTCTGAAGCTTCTTCAGAGATGGCCCAGGAACAGATCTTAAAATGTTTCCACCTGGGGCACATTCTCCACAGGGTACACCTGCTGTACAGACGACTCATTTCCAATTGAATTCTCACCAAATTAATTTGTTTTTGACCTACAGGAAAGGGTTAAATACAGGTCTGACCCCAGGTCAAATGCCATTGGCAAGTAAACAGGGGTGGGGGTGGGGGGGCCCCCCCGGTAAGGCCCCAAAAGTCATGGCCATAGGCCTGGGAGAAAGCAACCAACCCGACATGGCATTTACACATTCGGAGCAGCGCGTGCATTAATGTGAATTTAATGAGCACTAACAAATGGGCCCAGTTGGCCACCACTGCCAGATGTTATAGCACCCTTCCTGCCCTATGCAAATGTGTTCACTCTGTCTGCTCTCAACCTGCTTTCCTCAGAGGCCCCTTTCATTGCAGGGCACTTGAAATCATCAGTCACAACGTAGAAGATGCAGGGAAGATCCAGGTGTCCCCAGAAAATCCAACGTATAGAAACAAAATGATCGAAAAGAATTAAAACTTGCTTTCCTAGGTTTTTCATATATTACCTCCTCTCTTCAGTATCATAGTCACTGCTAAGTGACTGATTTCATGGGTTCAAATGGAGTTTAAAAGAAAAGACTTCACTCCTCCCCCAATCATTCATTCATATATTCATTCGTTCAACAAATATTTACAGACCTTCTATAAAATATCAAGCTCAAATAAATGTATACATATTTCATATATATATATATATATATATATATATATATATATATATATATATATCCTGAAAAAGCAACTCCAAAAGTTCTAACTATATTAAACAAGTTATTTGTGGAAGGAATATCAATTTTTTAAATGCGGATGTATAAAGTATAGTATTGCAATTTAGATACTAATTTTTTTTAAAATGTGAATTTTCACTGAAACACAGTATTCTATATGCATGTGTGTAGATTGTGGAACCAACCTCATTACTTTATATCCACACTATATAGATATCAGAAAAAAATGTAACACACTTTTAAGGAAAATTGTCATTTATTATTAAGACATGAACACATTTATTATTAACACATACCTATGAAATAAAAAGCTGCACTTAAAATACTGAGAAGGACACTGAGTTATACAGATGTTTAGACAAATAAATCTTTAAAATGTTAAGTTATAAATAGCATAGTTGGGTCCTTCCCCACATAAAGATATCACTGCTATCTACCCACTGAAAACCTGTTTGGAACATCCTGAACAAAACATCCACCGCCACAGGTGTATCTTCCTGATCCAAAGACCTAACACAAAGCCCAGGTGGGTACTAGCTGGAGGGCAGTTTCCTCCTCTGGTAGACCTTCAATGGAGAAGCAACTTTGAGAAGGTCACGAAGCTGCTCAAAAGTGGCTCCATTTCTGAACTTTCTAGAAACATTTCTTTATGTGTAACAGATTCAGCAGTGATGTCCTGACATTTACTAACTGCAAGTAAATACAATGAAGACCAAGACAATAAGGCCCGTGTGAGATGTTAAATTGTGTCTTCATCCCCAAATGCATATGTTGAAGACCAACACCCTAGTACCTTAGAATGTGACCATATTGGGAAACAGGGTTGTTGTGGATGTAATTATTTAAAATAAGGACATACTGGAGTAGAGTGGGCACCAAGTCCAATATGACTGGTGTCCTTACTAAAAGAGGCATTTCAGACACAGACTTACACACATGAAGAACGCCATGTGAAGAGGAAGGCAGAGATTGGGGTGATGCTTCTATATGCCAAGGAACACCAATGATTGCAAACAAACCACCAGCAAGTAGGGAAGCGGCATGGAAAAGATTCTTCCTCCCTTGCCTCAGAAGGAACCAACTCTGCCAACACCTTGATCTCAGAATTCTAGCATCCCAAACTGTGACACATAAGTTTCTACTGTTTAAAACACCCAGTCTGTGGCACTTTGTTACAGAAGTCCTAGCAAACTGTCATGAGCACCTGGAAGGACAGTCGCCACATTTCAGTCTCTTCCTGAAAGCCAAGGGGGCATTAACCCCTCGGCAGGGCCCTATGTCCCTGCGTGGTACTCGTGACGTGAGTGGGGAACAAAGTCCTGGCACCCAGGTTCACACAGAGTGAGTGACACAGCTTTATTTGGGAACCAATGTCCCTCCAGAGGCCAATGCTCTGGTCAGCACAGAAGGTTATACAGAACAGAATAGACTTTAATAACGAACCAACTCCCAGAGTCCATCGGGATGGAGAAGGTTCCTGGTCCAGGAGAGGCGACTGGGCCCATGATGGGTCTGAGGCGAGCTGGTCTTGCCAGGAAGATCTTCGGAGAGTCCAGGAATATTGTGGCTTGCACATCGCAGAGGGCTCTGTCGGATCGTCCAAACGAATGTCCTGGAGGAGCGTTCCGGAGTGTCTCGCTCAGAGCCTCACAGAGGGTCTTAGCTGGAGCGCCCAGTCAGACCCCTCATGGCATTGCTCTGGAGTTCTGCCTTTATCCTCTTTTCCTTGGACTTGTTTACGTCTTAGGTGATAACCAGAAGTTGTTTTGGTGAATGTGTTTATAACTCAATTTTGTTATGTTCAGTTTCACACAAAAACATGTTTTTTACTTTATTCTTATCAGTCTCACACATGTGTGGCCATAGTCCTGTCCTCCTAGTAAACAACTTGTTTTGCAAATCTCAATCCACATATATACTATTTTATATACTCTGTACACAAACTAATAAAGCCAGTCAAGTGCCTCATTTCCTACGATCTTATGATCTAGCAGAAGAGATAAAGGAGATACACAATAATAATACCTAAGGCAGTGACGAATGCTTTACTTGAACCTAATTTATTTATCAGAACTTGGTATCATTAGGCTAATTTTACAGATGAGGAAACAAAGTAATCCACCCCTGCAACACCCCCCCCCCAAATAAAAAAAGAAAAACTACCAACCACATGAAGCTTTAAGTTCTGTCTGGTTTTGCCTGTTTTCGAGTCTATGATCTTTAACCATTGTGCATACTGCTTCCCTACCCACAGCAGGATGAAATAGGAGAAGCCTAAAGTACAAGCGGTACGACGACGATCCATTGCAGTGTAAGGTTTGTGGAGGCTCTCTGAGGCGGACATTATGTGACCTCAACGTGGATCGCTCATCTATATGTAAGGCTCTGCTGAGAAGTGAGGTGTCACATCCTTGAAAGCCATCTAAGATGGGTTGTTTTATTAAGAATTTACATGCCACATTCAAATTCTGTTCCCATTTTCATTTCAGAATCCACCACCCTGAGACCTGACCAGCAATGCTTACTCCAAAGCATTAACTCCTCTGGCCAGACAGATTCACAACCTGGGTGGGAACAGGACACCAAGGGAAGTAACTGATTTAGGTCCAAGGCTGGAGTCTACTTGCTAGCCTCTTGATTTTACACAATTCATAGGAACTCTCTGAGGCATCTGTTTCCATATTTGCTGAACTGGGATAATAATCGTTTCTTAAAACACAATGTTGTTGTAAAAATAACCAAATAAAATCACTGATATGAAATTGCTTTTTAAACCACCAAGAGAGTTGGGAATACCCATAACCAGAAACCTCTCCCAACTAGTGTTACCTTAGCTTGTACGTTACCAAAGATTTATTGATCACTTACTATGTACCAGGTGCTGGGAATACGACAGAGAACAAGACAGACAAAAAAAAAATCTCTGTGCTCAAGGAGCTTCCATTCGAGTTAGGGGAGAGAAACCACAAATCAATAAACAAAACATACACTGCATCAGATAAGTGCTGTGGGGAAATAGCATGCTGCAAAGGGGGATTGGGCTTGCTGGTCATGGGAGGAAGAGCTGAAATTTAAAGCAAAGTGGACATGTAAGGCCACACTGAGGTGACATTTGAGTAAAAATTTCAGGAAGTTAAGGAGGTAAGTTGTGTGAAGATTTTGGGAAAGTAAGACTAACAACAAATAGATTCTATTGCCTCATTCTGTGGACCCAAGGGCTGAAATGGGTCAAGGTCTACATTAATTTATTATCAGTTCCATTGACTCTGGAAAACAATTGTGCTTTTATCAGAGCCATCTATTCTGTACATTCACATCTTGTAGTTCTCAAAATGTAGTCAGTTTCACCAAGGACTTGAATTAGTCAGTTTTAAATAATATTAAGTTCTCATCTTTCGCAGATATAAGGGTTTTTATTTTAAACATTAATTTCTGGAAGAGTCAAAAAGCAACATCATGACAGGAAGTGCCACTTACAGCATATTTGAAAAATATTATTAAAAAAAATACTATTAAGGGGTTGGCTATAGAAAGGGTTAGGTTTGTGACAGCAATATGTTAGTTTATGTGTCATGTGGGAAAACAGCAGGTTATCTAATTCTTTAAATGGAAAATCCTTCTCCAGAGAATATGTTTTTGATGAGTTCTTTTGAAAAACCAACAAATATTTATTGTGTTTATAATATGTGCAAAGTCCCATAATGAGATACTGTGAATAAGAGAGAAACAAAAAAAAAAAAAAAAAAAAAAGTTCCTGCCCTTTTGAAGTGGTTACAAACCAGTTGTAGGCATTAATCTTTAATGGCCACAGAATTCTTTGTCTATCAGCCTTTTAAAGACACAAAGTAAGTGTTTTAGTGGATTTGTTGAGGAAATAAAACACAAGAGACTGGTTTGTTTCTCTGAATACTGATATGTTTGCCTTGCTCAGCAAAGAGAGTATATTTTTCTTTAAGACTCTGGTTTCCTTTCTGGTGCAATTGGAATTACTTCTGTTGAAACCATTTTCAAAACAGTTAAATAACTTTAAAGAAAAGGATTTATGTAGACCCGCTACAGACTACTGATATATGAGTTATGCCACTAGTTCATACCCGGTTACATTTCCTCTGAGATTGGGGAAAAAAATTACCACCCATGTACGGTTTCCTGTACTAGGTCCACACAAGAAATTAAACTAGTGGCAGAACTTAATGACCTGTCAGTGAAGGGGCTAATTTCAAATAATGGCATCTTTTGGCCACATTATTTTATTTAGCACCCAAATCCTGCCGTCTGCAGTTGCTGCATTCATTCCCTCTAAAGTTGAAAAAATCTTTGGTAACCACTGTCCTCCTTCCTCAAGATTTTCTGCAGGTCTAAGAATGAATAATTGCATGTTCAGCAACAATCACCTATAACACACTGAGCACAAGGCCTGACCCACGAGCTCCAGAACGGTTAGTTTCCTCTTCTAGTCTGTGGTTCCGAATAAAGTCAATATAGTCAATTTGAATATGCCACCGTCCTCTCTGATTGTTGAACTGCTCTGATGGCCTCACAAATTTGAGATACTGGAGGGGAAGTGCAACCGAACGTTTGCCAGCGTTTGGCAATACAATATGTAAACCCCTTTCTGTCTGGGGGTATCCCCTTGCAGTACCGCTGTACTGGTGACATGTTGGACCCTGTTTTCTTCTCCCAAAGCCCAAAGGGAGACACTTTCCTGCTTTCCATCTTCCGGTGACCAAGACTCAGGCAGGAGCAATCAGATTGGATGCTCCTAAATGGGGCTTTGTCTTTGGAGCGAAGAGACAAAGCGGTTAGGAATAATTTGGGGCAACATGCCACAGCAGCAGTGGTGCCCAACATCCTGGCCCGATTGTTCCAGAAGACCAAGGTCTGGGTTGGTCCCTGCCTTTTTTCAAGCCTATTCCTCTGCCTCCTTTTGCTTCTGTGAGCATCAGATTTCCTTCCAATAAATCTCACTAGAGGTGGTGTCAGTACCAAATTTCCTTCCAATAAATCCCACTGAACTTGGTGCCTGCTGCTTGCAACCAGAACCCTGAGCAACACAGGGCAGCCTTCTGGGAAGAGAAGGGCTTGTGTTTTATAAAGTCAGTGGGTTCTCGCCTTCCTGTGCTCTCTCAGGGCCTGCAAAACCCCAGGATAAGAGGGTCTGAGTACCCAGGTAGAGCTCTCGCTGCCCTGCTCCTTGGTTTTCACAAGGGAGCCATGGCCCCTCCACCTGCCACCTCATGGAAGACAGATAAGTCTGGCCAGGTGCACAAGGGCAGCAAGAAGCAGAGTGGGCCATTTCACTCCATCCTTCTTGACTCCAAAGGCCATCTTGCTGCAGCCAAAAGAGGGAGACACAAATAAATTACCGCATGACTTTGAATTGATCAGGCCAACGCCTGTAAGATGCACAATTACTCTATGTAGCATTAAGAAAAACAATTACTGCTAATTACACTATAACACATCACCAATTCTAATGTGAAAAACTGAATGTTGGAATTGATATAATAATTTGTGACTTAGAAATAAATAGAAACTAGTTTCCAAAAGATGAAAGGGATGGCAAGAACACACAGCCAATTCTAAATCAAGCTTACTACTGTGTGACTCTTGGTGAACAGACTTGAAGAGATACAAAGGCACTTTTTTGGTTTTTAGATGTATTGCTTTCAATGTTAAGAACAAATGCCCTAGCCACGTTTCTATAATTCTGTGTACAGATGTTTCAGATGGTGATTCATTTTATAACATATTTAAATTTTTCAATAGAAAAACAAAGAGTTAATCTCTCAAATTAAAATTTAGTTTTGATTTAAAAAACAATGCACTTTAATGAAGCTATTCCTTGCAGTTCTATCTTTGGCCTCATCGCTTCTCGTATCAAATGTCACTCTATGTAATACTTATGCCTGTGTTTCTCATTATCACCCACAAACTGCCATCTCTAGTTGAGACAGCCCTTCTAGGCTCCAGATTCTGTACTGCACGTTCCAATGTGAAAGTTCCACAGGCTTCTCAGACTAGACATGTTCAAAGCAGAACTCCTACCTTTTGCTGAGATCTAGTCTTTCAATTGCCTTCCCCATCCTGCCTAATGGTACCACCATCCACATGGGTTCACAGGTGGACACCAGAGTACCATCTTCAATTCCTCTTTTCCATGGGGCCTTATAAGAAAGGGTCTCAGGGCGGCCAGATGGCTCAGTTGGTTAGAGCCTGAGCTCTCAACAAAAAGGCTGCCGGTTCAATTCCCGCATGGGATGGTGGGCTGCGCCACCTGTAGCTAAGACTGAAAACGGCAACTGGACTTGGAGCTGAGCTGCTCCCTCCACAAGTAGATTGAAGGACAACGACTTGGAGCTGATGGGACCTGGAGAAACACTCTGTTCCCCAATAGTCCCCAATAAAATTAAAAATTAATAAATAAAAGAAAGGGTCTCAAAGTCCTTTCATGAAAGGACACAGGTGGATTTGAGACAGATTTGGTCTCTGAAATCTGTCTCAAATCCACCTGTGTCTTTACTGCACTTTAGTCAAGGCCAGTTCCATCTCTTGCCTGCAGTATTATTGTGTTTGGACTGGTCGTCCTCCCACTACCGGTCTTGCTCTATATTTATAGTAGCTTCACTTTTTTATTTAAAAAAAAGAAACCACTTCTATGTATCCTTCCTCCACCAAAAAAGCTTCTATAGTTCCCTTAATATTTTAGTATAAAAGCCCATAGATTCTTCTTGTCTCTTCCACCTCATCTTCCTCTATGGACGATGCACAATCACCCGATATGCCAGTAGGTTCATGCATCGAAGGTACTGCATATTGTTTTTTTCTGCTTCTGTCGGTCTTCCCTCCAATACCCAGGAGGTAATTATTATTAGTCCTTCATGACATGATTCCACAGCTTTAATACTTCCTCCCGGATAGATCTGCTGACCTCTTCAACTGTTCCACCAGCCCACCTTGTATATATCTCAATGATAACACATCTCAGACCACTTGAAATTAGGTGTATGCATCTATCTCCACAACCAGATAAAAAGTCCCTCAAAGATCTACTCTTGTTAGTATCATCAATGTCAAGCATTGAAACTAGTAATATCAAGATCGGTGGTTGTTCTGGAAAGGTAGTAGTTATAAACCACACTGTTTAGGACCTTGCGTGACACAATGACTTTGGACTTCTTTCTGAAGATCAGTATCCCCTTTATAAACATAGATCTTACATAAGTCATTAAAAATTAATTTAAATTTCAGAAGGAATTCAAGGCATTGATGATGCTAAATACGGCTTCTGAAACCTCATTTGTCTCCTTCCCAGCCCTTCATGCACATTCTGATATATCTCTAAGGGCAGCCTAACTTCTTGATAAAAATCCTGCTGCCAACCAGCACTGAAGAGAAACTGGAGGCTTTTAGAAACACAGTAGATAAGACCTGATGTTGTTTAAGAACATGGAGGCAGAATGGAGGCTGGAGCAGAGTGAGGAAGCCTGCAATGAGGGAGACAGGTAGAAGATAAGCTATGGCTGTTAGTCTAAGCAACAGATGGTGAGAACTTGACTTAGGACGGTTTAGTTGCCAGTGGGTGTGATGGATTGTACTGTGAATTGAAACCTGTGTTTGTACAGCAGACAGTGAGCGTTCCCGGACAGAACACACTCAAGTCACCCTGTCCTTGGACCAGCTTTGTGCACCGTTTGCCAGGGTTGCCAGGAGTCCAGAGAAAGCCATCCTCCAGATATGCATCATAGCGGCCAAAATAAAGTATAACATGCACCTCTGAATGCTTACACAAACCGAGGTGAGCGCCTCTGTGTTTTAAAAATATGCAGGAACGACATATTTTGTGGGATTTTCAGTAAGCACTTTGTTAAATATACTACATGCTAATATTTAAAAAAACAAAACAAAAAACCCTTCACTTTCTGGTCTAGAAAAATCTGGCCAGAGTAAAGAAAACATACATTTCTCATCGTACAGAGCGCTCCTGTTAACACTCTAGGCCACATCAGTTCTTTCCTAAGGCTCTAACATGACAGTACTTGGAAAGTTTACTTCCTGATGGAATGTCACCCAAGGCATTGCAAATGGGAGGAAATGAAAGAAAATATTCAAAACGAGAGAGGAAGCCAGAGAACAGTACTTTTTGCAGCTGTTTCTGAAACTTGTAACTGTGCTGATATATAATATTTGGGCAGTAAATATGTGTTGAACGGAATTGGTGTGGATTAGTCGGCTTGCATGAAGGACAGAGACCAGGAAGAGAACAACGCTCTTCTCGGAGATGCCCAGGCAGGAGCCTGTGGGTAACTCCAGCATTTGTTGTTTGGGATGGGAAGA
This sequence comes from Rhinolophus sinicus, assembly GCF_057876585.1. Taxonomy (NCBI): domain Eukaryota; kingdom Metazoa; phylum Chordata; class Mammalia; order Chiroptera; family Rhinolophidae; genus Rhinolophus; species Rhinolophus sinicus. The sequence goes on from NC_142504.1 coordinate 30,970,142, forward strand.
CTTAATTGATCTCTATTTACATACATTTTCCTCCTTAAAACCTTTAATGGCTCGCTATTTCCAGGATTAGCTATTTAAGGCCCATCATCATTTGACCCCAAATCGATTCTCCAGCATTGCTCAAAGCAGAACAGCCCTTGACTCAACTGTCTATGAAGTAAAGCAAGTTTGCTGTCAGAAACCACCCGCCCCATCTTCCCTCTCTTTAGTCTTTTATATTTTTCAGGCCCCCCGTGTCTCTCAAGCTTTCTCAAGAAGTCATGGATCCTTCAGCCACAGAAGAGATTAGCTGAATGAATTAATTCACACTAATGGATTAGAGAATGGTAACCCAAATAAATTAACCTCTATGGCAAACTACAGTTCTTGCAGGAGCAGAGCCATCCCTCAAATCAATCCCATGTTCTGTATTCTTGGAAGCAGAACTGTCCATGACACAACTCCAGCCATTGTACTCCATGTGAATAGGACTTCTTCAGCTGAATAGGGCACAGATTCTACGTCTATCCTTGGCAGCCTTATTTGTATAGATGTCTACACACATTCTGGGCAATAATTCAAAACTCGTAAAAAATGTAATTCTTGGCTACTTGGAAAGAGAGAAGGGAGTCCTAGCTTTCTTTTTCAGACTGAAATCACTTTTGCTGCCTACTTCTGATTTTGGCCTTTTGTTTCCTCCAAGGGTGCACATCTGTACTTCCTCTTAGTAGGAGCATTGCTTGTGAAAAAGAAAACTCGGGTCACAGAAACAGAGATGTCATCGTGTCTAAATTTCAGCAGTGACTGTAGGTATGTCCCAAAGAAGGTAAACCCTCCAGGTCTTTGGGTACTACAACGGTTATTGTTATGTTAATTCAGTAGAAACCATTTAGAAACATTATTTTACCTATAAAGAAATTGTCCCTAAGGAGAAAGTGGTACCTTCCATCTCTGATAATGTCAGAGCAGTTGTGACATCAATTATTGCACATATAGGTCACCCCACTATTGCATGTTCTCTAACATTCCTTTTAGGAATAGGATCAAATCTTGTTAATTCTATCTCTTTGTACCCTCTTCACTTGCACAACCCCTTTTATCCTCTCAATTTTCCACCTTCTTCTCTTTGGTTAAGGCCGCTACAGCCTTTTATGTAGCTTACTGTCGTGCTCTCCTAGCTGACATTCCTACCTTTAGCCTCTCTAGCTTCCTTGCTACAAACAATACGATCAGATAAATCCTCTTAAAACAGAACTCAGTTCACATCAATTTCCTGATGAAGTCCCTTGATAGTTCCCACGACATGCAGAATGAAAGCTGGAGTCCTTGGTCTAGTCTTCAACTCTTCTAGAGTCTGGCCCCGAAGCATGTTTCCTGCCTGAATGTCCTCTACCATGTTCATCCCCCTTCACCCCTCCCCCTCCCCCACTCCAGTCAGCCTGCACTGATACTGTGTTTGCTGTACAAACGTCCACATTCCATCTGTCCTTTGGTTCATGTTGCTCCCTCTGCATCTAGTATGTGTCAGGCACTATTCCAGGTGCCGAAGATATAGCAGTGAATGAAACAGACCAAACGTCCTGCCTTCATGGACCTTGCATTCTAGTGGGAGAGACAGATAATAGAGAAGATAAACAAGTGAGGTATGCAGTAGGTTAGAGAGTTGCAAGTGCTAAAGAGAAAAGCAAAGCAGGGAAGGGAGTGGGAAGTGGCAGGTATCACCATTTTACATAGGCAGCGAATGGGGTCCTTACTGAGAGGTGGCATTAGGAAAAAAAGACTCAAGGAACTGAGGGATCAAGCCATGTGCATACCTGGGGAAAGCATTCTAGGTAGAGAAACAAAAAGTTCAAGGGCAAGATTTCACCTGGAGTACTCAAGGCCTTGAATAACCTTCATATCTATCCAGCTATACTTCAAGATTTTATTCACAGTTACCCACATGTCTCTTGTTTTTCTTGGTTGGAAGGGATTTCGTCCTCATTTAACCCTTCATAGCACTTCAGCTGGGTCTCACCATTTTTTTTTCATTCAATCAAATAACTCTTATGTTCAAAATTATGGCATTTATCATCCTCTATTTACTGTGTTTTTATTTTAAGTAGAACACACCCCTGTATATTTATGAGTTTTCTTCCCCATCTGAGATTCTAAATTTCTTGGGAGTAGGATGTATTAATTATTCATATTTATTTGCCCCAATATGCGTGCTAAATAAGTATTCTTGACTGTTTTAAATGTTAATAGTCTTATTCTGCAGTAGTTCTAAAAAGTACATTTTCTCAGTGGTTTCCCCAAAGTTTTAGCTGGATCACAAATCTCCCGAACACAATTTCAAATTTTAATTTTCCTTTTCTTGATCACTAGGTCTCATCATCATTGACAGTAACACTTGTCTAAACTTACCCAGAGACTCCCCACACTCCCTGTAAGATTCATGGTTCTTTATTTTGTTTCCTGTCCTGGTCACTGGTCACTAGGTATTTACTCACCACCTAATGTGTGCTCAGGTCTTATTCTAGGCATCATGGGAAAACAATAGCTATCAATTTATTGAATCATGTATGTCAAGCTTTGTGGTAAATGTTTATGTCCATTATCCCATTTAATCTGCATAATAACTCACTGAGGCCTACACAATTAGTTCTCTCTATATGTGAGGAAACTGATCTGACTATATGCGGGGAAACTGAAAGGAAGATGATTTGACTAAGGTCACAGAGGTAGAGGAAGCAATAAAGCCAAGATTCAAACGCATGTGTTTTCCGACTCCCAAACTCCCTCAATTGACTGCTAAATCATACCGAGGGAAGAAAAAGGAACTGTAATGGACATTGTGGCTTTGACCACCCAGAATCCACCACCCCACTTCTTGCAACAATAGTCCCTCTATTCTTCTTTGGTAGACCCACCTATCTCTCCTCTCAGCTAAGTAAATCCTTCCTAAGATTTAGGGGGAAACTTTGTATCTGAAACAATGGCTAATGAGACTAAATCTCAGCATTTGTTTTTGGACTATGAGTAAAGTGACTGTCTAATCCACTGTCCAAATTTGGATACTTCTGAGAGGGAACAGAGGTTTAATTTATATTTAAGTAGGGCTGGCAGGTGTGAACGAGGATTGTCTAGGCAAACCAGGATGTGTGGCCACCCTAACCTAAGTAAAGTGATCCCTCTCCTCCTTTGGCCCAGGTGACTGTCCTGGTCACTCCCTACGACACAGAAGTGGACTCCTCTCTTATATTGGACTGGGTGACTGTTCTTGCTAAACCACCCAGGATGTACGGTCACCCTAACCATCAGGAAGTAGATTCCTCTCCTCCATTGGATTGTGTGTTATACTAATTAATGTGGGACTGAAGCTGTCCTGGCTCTCTCTATGAGTCTGAGAAAGAACCAACAGATAACGCAGGACCAAAAGATGGATAGTGGTAACAGTTTGAAAACTAAATTGAGCAGTAGTTGAAGTCAGCATGCCTCTAGAATCTAGAGCCAGGCTTTTATTTGTAAGAGCCAGCTAACTTTCTTTTGGCTTAAGGAATTTAGGGTTAGTTTCTCTGTTGCTTGCAACCAAAAATGTACAAATTGTCAGGCACTAATAATTACTGAACCTACTTTGTGCTCTGTATTTTCTCTACGTAATCTCTTTCAGCATGCACACTCTCCTGCAAAAGATCGATTGCATGCGTCCTTTGCCATAGTGTTGAGGTTCAAATCCTGGTTTTAACATTTAGAAGTAACCTTGGGCTACTTAATTCCTTGTCCCTCAGTTTCCTGGGCTGTTGATTACAGAATCGCCCTCCTTGGATAATGCTCATTCTTTAATTGTTCAACACACTTAAAGAATACTTATTGTTATTGATGAGGAAATTGAGACTCAAAGAGGTTAAATAACTTACTGAATGTCAGACAGCTACTAAATCATAAAGGGAGACTTTTGGACCCAAGTTTTTGAGGCTTCAAATTCCATTCTGTTTCAATTGTGTCCTTACTGTCTCCCAATTGCTTGAAGTAGGACGTGAAGGATGAAGGTGTCTGCGTGGGTTTGGAGGAGAGAATAAGCATGACCAGTGGAGAAGAAAGATCATGAAGTGGTGAAACTATTTTTTCAGCAGAGTTGAAAACAAAGGTGCCACCATATTCTGTCAAACAGACCCCAGCTTCTCTTTCCTTGCTCAGTCAGGATAGTTTCAGCACGGTGAATGGGCCACTTCACAGTTCTTATATAGACTCAGACGTGTTCCCATCTACTGCAGGGGAGGTCTAGCTTGGACAGTCTTGTCTTGTTCAGTAGAAGACCACGCCTACAGGAAGTGTGCTGCTCCGTATCTTACTCCATGGGTTATACTCTCCCCTTTGCTGACCCTGAGCTAGCTTCCTAGCTTTTCTTGATCTTGCCAAGAACTTGCACTTTCATCGCTCTTGCATTTGCTATTCCTTCTGCCTGGAATGCTCCTTTTCCAAATATCCACATGTCTTTCTCATGACTTTCTTAGGGTCACAGATGATGTGAGATTTGTGAGGTCTTCCCTATTCAATGTATGTAATATAGGAACATGCCTCAATCCATTCTGCCCTGGCACACAACACTTGTTTTCCCCTTACCTTGATTTTTAAAAATTTCATAGCACAGATAGCTGTCTGATTTCATACATTTAATTACGTATTTACTGTCTGTCTCCCACCACTAGAAAAATAATTTTACAACAAGTGACTATGCCTCTTCTTTGCTCTATCCAAAACATATAGAAAAGTTGGATACGTGGTAGGCAGCAATAAATATTTGTTGAATTATAAGATGACTGAATACACAAAAGAATACCAAGGCAGCACTGTATCTTGAAACTGACACACACACAATTCTGTAATCCAGCAGAGTACTGGCATCCCTGTTATGGAACTCGGGGTCCCCCATCTTGTCATGGGTGCTTACAGACCCACAGATCTGGTTCCTTGAGATGGGAATTATCTATCTCTGTAGCATTTTTATTCTCTAGAAAATGGAAATGAGATCTGAGTGCTTTGTGCTTACTTCCATTTCAGCATTGTCTCATTCTAGTGTCCAGTCCCCAGCCCAGAGAGAACTGATATATTTTCCATGTGGAAATACATCACAGTCCAATTCTCAGGGAAGATCATTAGCACATTTGTTTGCTTTTATCCTGGCATTAACAACTTTATTTGGGACTAAATTATTTCCCTGGTTTCAACGTCAAATTTTCACATTGGCTCAAATATGAAGCCCCGTATCTGTCAATGTAATAATTTTCTATTAATTATCAAAGAAGAAAGTTAGCAGTTTGAGAGTCTTAAGAGAAGCATTTGTCTAATCCAAGAAACTGATTTTCCAGTTACTTGGATTATGTACAACTCTCAGTTGTGGTCAGATTCACAGATTTCAAAGTACCCCCTTGTTTTTACTTTCTGGTCAGTCTAGACAGACATGGCTCTTTCCTTCATTTTTCAAGCTGTTGAAACATTAAGTTGGTCGAAAGAATCTGAATCTCTAGAGAATAAACTGAGCAGCATTTCACCAGAGACTTCATAACTTTCTATTGAATATCCCTCCAAACAGAAGAACAACCTCAGTGGTGCTAGGAGAGATTTTACTTCAAAGGCTCAGCGTGAGTGTGAGAATGAAACTGTGACAACAAAAATAATGACCATGATTGTCCTATTCGGAATGGAAAAACAGTCTAGTGGTTAGAGCATGAAGTCCTGAAAGTTTTGCCTGTTCTCAGCTATTTCGGTTTCAGGCTGGGTGTCCTCACCCAACCTAAATTGAGCCCTTCAATAATAATTCTTCTATTCATTGTAATTGGACACATGTTCTTGAGAAACTGCTACGTGCGAGGCATAGGCTACCTCTTATGGGGGCCACAGAAATAAATCAAGAGAGATGTTTGAATTAAAAGAGTTTGGCATTTGGGCAGGGAAATGAGAGCTGTGTGTGTAAATATCTACATCAGAAGAAAGACTACTTGGAGATGTGTTATGGGTATTCAAGAGGGGTGGAGATAACTTCTGACAGGGAGAGTATGGGCAGAGAGAGAGAAGAAAGGGAAATATATATATATTTTTTTATGGAGTTTAATGTGAGTTGGTCTTGAGGAATGGTGGGGTCTAAACAAGGACGTAGAGAAGGGAATACAGAGTATTACTCCAAGAGAAAAGAGCATGTACGAATGTGCAGCAATGGAAAGAGGTGTACAGTGAATGGCAGGTAGTTCAGTAGAGGAAATAAGGAAGGACTTAAACAACAGGATAAACACCAGGATAATTTGGGTCATACACAGTTGCTATTGGATTCACTCAGCTCTACTGAAAAGCAGCATCATAAATCCACATTGCTTCAACTGATTGACAAAAGAGGGTCTTAAGGACCCCTAGATACTTAGCAGTGCCATGACCCAGGAGGACAGTTTTCCCATTAGAAATTTTGTGGTAGGTAAATTACCTACATATTGTTTTCCCCAGACACAGCACAGGGAAAACATGGTCTTATTCTTGGCCTTTTGTTACATGACATGTAAAAGATGGGTTTCTTAGCTCCTTCAAGTTTTATTTTCTCCTCTGTAAATCAGCAATGATAACTTCTCTGCTACTTACATTACAAAGTTGTGTGAAACAATGAAATTATAGATGTAGAGATGCTTTGTCAGAGGTAAAGCCTATAAGGCACTAGTTATTAAGGTAAGGTAATTGTAGTAATAATAATTACAGCTTCTTGATGCTCAATGGCCCACCCAGACACAAACATTTGCAAGGGAGTAAGACAGTCATATGATAGAAAAGAGAAGAGAGACAGTCCAGTCAGGATTCATCATAGAAACAAAGGGCTGGCAAGATTCACAGAGACAGCTATTTTAGGGTTGTGGTAGGATTTGGGGATGAGGAGTATAAAGCACCTAGTATTGTTCAAAAAACAGAATAAAATCATGGTTCATGTTCTATGAGACAGACTCTAAATCCTATTGAGAATAGAGACGGCATGTAAACTATGGGTCATAGATGGGCACTCAGGTAGAGCTGGGGCTTACTGCAGGGATGAGCTTAGCTTTAAAGGCCAGATAAGAGTATGATGGGCAGAAGAAATGGTGTTAGCATCTATTTCATCTAGATTAGAAGCTCTGGGATCCCGTTATACCCTACACTTCATCTTCAAAGGCACATAAACATGGGACATTCAATTAAGTATCGATTTCTCTCTATACTCCCAGTTCTGAGCCCACTACCTGGCCCATAACGGGACTCCTTACATCTGTGTTGAATTGGTCTGGGTACATGATGAAGAAAGATGTGAAGTGAGGACAGAATGAGCATACATTGAAGGTCAAGGGAAGAAAAGCCATGTGAGAAGGGAGGAAGGGACAAGAATGGTGGTAAAGTGGAAAGCTATGTGACAAACAGCTTGGAAGATAGGCTAAGGCCTTGAGTTTTGATGGAGCAGTAAGAGCAGGGAAACAACTGTATTTAAAGTAAGTATTACCTGGTAGGCATATACTTATTACAGCCTAGCTGTAATGCAGTCTTCAGGTTGGTCAAAAAAGGAGAAAGAAACAAAATCATGGCCATCATGGTTTAATCACGGTGCTCTCGTGAAATCGACTTTTTCCTCTGTGTTCACCAATCCCCACTCCTATCTTGCTTATGGCCACTACTGAGGCAGCTGCAATGTTTTAAAATATCACCTCCTATTATACAGGAAGGTTTTGTATTCATCTTCTGCTGTTCCATATTATTCCTAGAGCTTTCACATCAACGCAGGATCAAAAAAACATATAGATGAAAAGATCCATACAGAGCTATAGAAGAACTATGCTGTGAGATTTTAGGACGAAGTGTGTAAACTACATAGCATCACGCTCAGAAAATTAGATAAAAAACTAGGTTAGTGGAAATTACTATTTTCTTCTTTCCCTTCTCTTCCTTCTCTTCCTCCCCGTTCTCCTCTTTCTCCTCCTTGCTAATGACCTAGTTTAGTCTTTCACTGAGTGAATGAGCTATTGCCATCCATGGAGTTGCAAGTTCAAACAGCCAGCTAGTAGCAGAATGCGGATTGGAACTCTCTGCAGACGCTCTCCAGAGCTCTGCCCACTCCTCATTCTGTGGCAGCAAGACTGTCATAGAGACAAAGCAAAGCCCCAATTCCAATTAGATTTCAAAGAGAAATGCATCTCAGCAGAGGATTATCTGACACACTCTCAGCAAGCCTCACCTGTCAAGATGGCTACTACCTCATTTATTTATTCTCCTTTTCTAATCCAAATTTTTCTTTCTGAATGAAGTCATTAAATTATATAAAGTCATTAAAGCACCACCCTGGCTTCCGGCCAAGCCACTGCGGGCCATCAAACCCTCACTTCCAGAGCCCATGCTTGGCAGAAGGAAGTTTGCAAGCACAACTATGTACCATTAAAATTCGAAGATTCTTTTTTGGGGCAGGCTAATTAGACCAACTCACTCAAACAGGTCTAGACGATGCTGAACGGGGTTTAGTATTTGGATCAGAGCCTACTGTGGTCCTATGGGCTTGGCTGCTCTTATCCATCTGCAAAGGCACTTCCTCTCTTGTTTTGCACAGTGTTGAGTATTGGCCTTTTAAGGCAAAACAAAACCTTCTGAATCCCCATTATCTGCAGCTGTGAGGACGAACTGAGAGAAAGGATATTTCATGCTGATATAGTTGGAACACTTCAAGTTTCTATACTGTTTTACATTTCCTCTACTTGGAAGCAAGCAAATCAAGTTGGCCAACTGAGTTTTCTATACACTTAGGAAGGAAACACGAAAAAGGAAGGTTCATGGGCCTTTCCCTCCAACCCCTTCCTATGGCATTCATTCATCCCTTCTACACTGCTGTTGAAGTAAGTTATTGTTCTAAAATGCAAATCGGGACATATCATCTCCCTCTTTAATATGCCACCATTTCCTCATTCCTCACACAGAATAAAGGCCAACCTCCTTGGCTTGGCATACAAAATCTCTGTGACCTAACTTTTGCCTAGCTTGTCATCCTTATATCACACCACTCTCCCTAGTGCAGACCATATTATAATACAACTATTTCATCTACATGAACACACCTCAAGAAGGGAGTCTATTGGTTAGGATTACAAGCTCCAAGTTGGGTGCAGGGATGCTGCAGTGCATAACGCCACAGGGACCATTGTTACATTGTGGCTAACTTTTATTGAGCATGTACTAAGTGAAAGGTATAGTTCTTCCTAACGGCCATCTCATTTAATCCTTTCAATAACCTATCAAGTAAGTGCTATCATCAGCCCCATTTAACAAGCCCAGTCTTAGAGAAGTGAAGTGAATCCAGGCACATTCCTGCAGTTGGTAAATAACAGAACTGGGATATAAAGCGAGGTTAAATTTAATTTCAGAACTCAAGGTTTTAACCACTCTACCATGCTGCCTCATTGTTCTCTCCCCGAAACTGGTCTTCTTCCTAGACTGTCTTATTTTGGGATTCCCAGCCACTGAGCCACCTAAGCCAGAAGGCTGGGATCCATTAGCAATGTCCCTTCTCTGTCAAGTCCCCATACACAATCACCTGATACATTTGATCTTCTCAATCTCTGAAAGATCTCCAAACCTTTCCACCTTCTTAATCCACTGCCAGGGCTTTGATTTAGGTCCCTATCAATTTCCTCCTGAATTACTGCTGCTGCATCCTCACCGGACTCTGTTCCTGGTCTGAGCCCTTCCATCTATCCCCTTTGATGTTTCTGGTAGGAGCTGCCAAAACACCCTGTCCTGCCCCTGCTAAAATTCTCCCAGGGTATCTCCACCGTGGTTTCAAGCTCAGCACCCAAGGCCATGCCAGATCTGGCTCTGACTCCCGCTTCATTTTATACCCCTGCCCCATGGGGTCTCCTTGCTCAAGCATTCAGAACCTCTAGTTTGTCTCCATATTGTGCTACTTGCATCCCTCTGAGTCTTCATACACATTTCTCCCTCTGCCTGCAGCATCCTCACTCGCGTTTTCATCCAGTTAACTCCTATCACCCTTCAAAACATAGCTTCACCTTCTCAGGTGCACTTTCCCTGATCCTTGTTTGATTTAGCTACTTCTCCTTTGTGCAGGGCAACCTAGCCATTTATCATTTGTAACTGATGATTGTCTGGCTCCACTATGCTCTAAACTCCGAAACGCAGTAATAATGTTTTACTTGTCCCTTATTTCCAATGCTTAGCCAAATGTCTGGCACATAGTAGATGCTCAACAAATAGTTCAGCATGTAGAATTAACAGACAAGTTCTTTCAGGCACATTTTAGGACAGAGTCAATGTTAATTTGTACTGATGTATTTTGAATGTGATTTATTTTTAGATTGTCTACATGTCAAGAATTGTCATTTGATTGGCTTAGAAAATTCATGTTTAGAGAAAAGTTTTGTTTGTTTAGAACTCATGTAAGTGGGTGCTTACATATACTTTTTTGGTTACGACATGAACTATACACAGTCCTTAATCATTTTCCTAGGGACTCCCAGAAAAAAGTTACTGAATCTTTCTGAGAAATGGTGGCACATCTGGAATCTTATGAGTCTCCATATTTTAGTGGTTCTTAACCCTGGGCAATTTTGCCCCTCTGAAGACATTTGGCTATGTCTGGAGATGTTTTTGGTTGTCACATCTGGGGGTGATTACTACTGGAATCTAGTGGGTAGAGGCCAGAGATGCTGCTAAATATCCTACAACGCACAGGATGCCCACCACAGCAAAGCCTTAATCAACCTAATATGCCAATAGTGACGAGGTTGAGTAACCCTGGTTTATGGTATATCAGATCCACTCACTCTCTGAAGATACGTATCTGCAATTGCAATGAACTGGGTTATCACTCAGCCTATACTTTTCTTCCCAGTGGAAGCGCTTATGAGTGGTGGTATTTCCTACGGGTTTGAATGTGACTTAGAGACCAAGACCAGCAGGTTGAGCTCTAATGGTCTTGAGGATGGAGCACTTTGCTCTTTTCAGAGCCCACCTCTGTATGTGTCTTTTCCTGTAAATCCCATGACCAGCAAAACGTCCCAGCTCCTCACTGCTGCCTCCAGGTGAAGGCTTCAGCCTGCAAGAGTCATTTCCTCAATCCTGACCCCTCCAGCTCATGCAAGCTAGTGGGCAAAGAGATAACCACAGATCTGCAGGACCTCGGCTTCTTCCTTTCTGATTCGTAGGGCCCCCACTCAAGAACTCCCAGACAAGACCCAGAGAGTGGGACCTTCTGGAAATGGGCAACCCTGAAATCCTGAGTCAGTGAGGCAGCAGTAGCAGACAGGAAACAGTTTGAACAATTTATTTATTTGAGGGGGGCGGGGGTACTGACTGACGTTAGGAGCAGTTATGTGATACCAAGAAATGAAGGGGTGGGATGGAGGAAGTAGATTACCCTGAGATTCACTTTCCAAGTGCCAGGGTTTATGAAGATGCCACTGATTCTGAAATCCCAAGCAGCAACTCCCAACTTTGTATGACAGCTGGAAGTTTCAAAAATATAATAAAAAAGGTCTAACGGCATTGGCTAATTTCTGGTAGGAACATGTCATGTAATGTTTTTGCCTTATTTCATAGTAATATCATTCACAATCATTTGTTCTTTATGTTGCCTCTAATGGAAACCAATATTATGATAGTATCACTTTGGAGCCCAGGAAGATCAATAACTCAGAATAAGGGTTTTCTGGTTATGCAACAAGTCACTGATGCAGCTAGAGTTTAAGCTCAATGTATCCAGGACTCCAGAACAGCCAGACAAAGCCGATGTCAAAGCAGTGATTTGGCACCATAGAGAATGAAACGAATGACTGACTTGATCATTAAATATGTTCGTTTCAATAGCATCTTGGAGTACCAATAGCCAGTGCAATGAGGGGTCTTAGCGAGCTCCACTCCAGTACAAGCTGAGGTAGTTAATACAGCCCCTTCCCTTGGGGAGCACAGAGATTAATCAGAGAAGCAAGCAAATAAGCACTTCATTCTACATATTATTTACTTAGTAACTCAACATGCACGTGCCATATAAACTCTGGTCCTTGTGCTGAGATGTGGCCAGGTATCCAGGGATTGAACTGGAACAAGGTAAGGATGCCCCTGTGGCAGGGTACCAGCTCACATCACAAGGGGACGTCTCCTTTGTGCTGAGGTCCAGTAGCACATACCATTTTTTTCCATTCAAATACTGTAATAATTACCAAAGAGTAGTGACTTTTATGAGCTAAAACACAAATCTTCCCACCTTGGCCAAGAGTAATAAACAAGCATGACATTGCTCTCAGGAACAGGCACCCATTCCCGTAGCCTGGTCCAAGCTCCCTGAGATAGAGAATGTTACATAAAAGTGCAGCTCCATTTAAAGAAAAGGGCACCCTGCACTAACATCCTTTATATCTATTGAAGAGTGAATGCAAAAACTACTGCAGATTATATTCACAGTCATGCCATATAATTACAGATTTAATAGATTTTTTTTTTTTTTTTTTTTTTTTTTTTTTTTTACTCTGAATTGGGCTTTTGTTCCCTTCATATAAGCTGGTCCTGTCTGAAATTCTTTGGTGAGCTGATGAATGCCTTTCCAAAGATAAATATTTTCATACATCTTTGCTTCTTAACTCTCTGTGGTGAAGGGGCAGTTTCTTTCATTTTTAAAAATTCCTATTGTGTCTCAGACGGATCTTTTTGTAAAATACAATCAACATGAATGATTAGAAGTTGCAGCAATGCCAAATCTCGATAAACATGTCTAAACGCTTACTCTCAATTTCTCTACCTACTTCACTACAGATTGATAACTAACAGTGTATAGACTCTGTGCTATAGCACTGACCTAGATGACATTGAAAACACATTTAAAAGACATAGCAAAGAAAGCAGTCACCCATGTATCTTCAACAGAAAGGGAACTAATACAAAGTCAGAATATTCGAGGTGAAAATACACCTACACTTTGGCATTCAGCTCTTACTGCCTGGACTGTTTAAATGCCTAGTCACTGTAAAGGTATCAGGTGGCTGACGACCAAGAGACACTCTACAAACACTGTCTAGAGCAGCACTGTCCACCAGAACTTTCTGTGACGATGGAAACGTTCTGTCTGTGCCGCCCAACACAGGAGCCCCGAGCCACATGTGGCGACTGGGCACTTGAAATGAGGTTAGTGCAAACTGAAGGAACTGGATTTGAAATTTTATTCAATTTTAACTATTTTCAACTTTAATCGCCTCGTGTGGTTAGTGGCTCCCCCACTGGATAGCACCAGTCTAGCTACTGATGATAGCAGCAGAAATATTTTTAAATAACCTATTTTCAAAAATAGGCAACATGGAAAATAATAAAACGGGGGACTGCCTCTTTCTAGAAGGGGAACAGTTTTGAATTCCCAAACCCGACCACTCTCTCCTCCCTAATCGTCTGCACACTTTTATCCTCAGTGCACTGGCCATGTAACTGCCTTGGAGTTCATGGTTTCTTTCAGCATCCACAAGGCTGTTGCCAGATCAGTGAATGACGACCAGAGAACATGTGAACCCCTTTTCTTTGTAACAGTTCAAGTTAATGAGATCGCTGCGGCTCTCAAGACAGTCAAGAGTGTTGAGCCAAGGTGTGTGTGCCTGCATAGAATTAAGTCACAAGTAAAGCACTTATTTCTGACAGCAGATTTATAATAGGAAAATCTCAGCAGGAATAAAAAGTTGGAGACCCCAACCACAGGCTTTTCATAAACTTTGCCTTGATTTAGTGACCCCAACAACCGGCAAGAAAGGCAAACTGCTGAGGTAATCCTATCATCTTTTCTCCAACCAGCACTATTCCATCTCCTTGGCTTCCTCATGCTGCTAACATGAATTCAAATCATCTGTGTTTAAAGTTAAACTCAGTGATTGACAGTTCTTTATAGTCTCAGTCCTATTGAAGATTATTCTAGATATCTATCAGTTATTACTACAAGCACAGTATGATATTCAATATCTACAGTGAAAATTGTTTTTAACAGTGTAATGTCTGATCTGTTTTGAAAGCGATTTTAAAATAAAGAACTAACCATAACCAGGTGGTGAAAATCCAAACATGTTTCTTTTTTCTTTTCCTTTTCTTTTCTTTCCCCCCTTTTTCTTGATAGGGGCAAAGGAACGGGGGAAGAGAAATTAAAACATGCCCTACAAAAAGCTGTTCCACTCACATAGAAAGAGAGAAAACATATTTTACTTGGTTTTACAGCATTCGTTTCTTTTAAAACAATGTATAAAATGGAACAAGAGGCTTACCTCATTAAAACTTCGGGGGTTTTATTTCTAAAACATGTTAGCGTCACTAGTAAAAACAACTATTACCTAAGAGATTATGAAACTATATTCTCTAACATATGAAGGTATATGTGAAGGCACTCTTGTCTGTTTTGTTCTCTACAGCAGCCTGAGAGCTGGAACAGCCAGCCCACAGTAGGGACAAAGCAATACTTGCTGATTGTACTAATGACTTTGTTGCAATACAGACCTACCGTCATAATTCGTAACTTTTTAATGAAGGCCATTAGCTGTTTTGACCAGTGTAATGCTGTTCCACGGAGACCAGAGTGGTTTTGCAGTCTGGCTTTAAGCTGAGCTCTGCTGGACAAGCAGACCCTGAAGGTCTAATGTGATCAGCCATTCCCTGAGCTCCACTCTGAACTCCGCCACACACCTCAGCATGTCCAAAAGTGAAGAACGGAAGAGATGAAGGTCAAGATGATACGTAAAAGGACAGAGGAAGGGTGAGAAAGAAGAAACAGGATCGTAAAGTGAAAATACACTGAAACATTTGTTTTTCTTTCTGTAAGCTTCTTATGTAGCACCTACAAATTTTATATCTCCATTTACACAAAAAGTTTTTGCTGGCACAGAAATAACATAGTGTTCACCCAAAAATAGACTGCATGTGGGAGGGGAATGTGAAAGCACTGAGCCGAGCCACGCATCCCCATGGCTTATTGAGGTTTTCAGTTAGCACCTCCAGGTCAGGAAGTAGAAAGAGGTTACTCAGAATTTGCTACTAGAGTGGGAATAAAAAGGGTGGGGGTACATCTGGGGATCCGGGCTTGAATGTATGTCTTCGTCTTGATGAGGCAGCTCTTATTGCTGAGTTCCCAGTGGCACTTTCAAGATTCCTGTAATCACTAGTTGTCACTCTCCGCCATTAATGAAAGAAGGGAGTTGCAAAGGGGAGGAAAATATAAGCTAAAAAAATCTACCACCTTATGTCAGAAGTGATAAATGCATTAACAGTGATTTGGAACAAGTCTAAGAGTCAGAAGGACAAAAAAGATTCCATCATGAGGAAAAGAACGTAAGTGGGTAATCTGGGGGCAACCTGGCCTTAAAACAGATGAAACACAAAAAGAGGAAAAGAGAAAGGGAAAAAAATGGAAGGAGAGGAGAAAAGAAAGGAGGACACAGTAAGAAAGACTCACATTCTATGATCAAATTCATTCAGTTGGAGAGCAGAACACACATGTCAGAATGTAGGCGACCAAAGGATTATTAAATAAAATGATTCTTCCCTGTTTGTCAATTGGCTTTTTTTTTTTTTTTTACCATCTGCAAATGATGAAACATAAATGATTCTGAGGGAGGCTGAAAGGAATACGTTCCATAAGGCTGTGGAGAACCACAGAGAAACCTACAGAAAAGAAGCGTCAGGGCGGGTTCCTTCCTGACCTCCGCTTGGCTAAGAGTCTGGGTGAAGTCTCCAAGGCGAGAAGCATGAAAGCCCTTACACAAGAAACGCTTCAAAAGTGCAGTTCTCTGCTGCACGCATACCACAACACAGAGCAAATCTGCTGTGTAGGCAGGCAGGCCTCCCACTTGAAAAAAAGATGGTGATACCATCGTGTCACGGAAAAATTTTGTCTCATTTTATGAGCTGGAGACATTTGAAAAGTGGGTAAAGCATGAGTTTGGGATTGTGCCATTAGAAAAGAGATTTTAAACTTACCCTCTAATAAAAAGGTTATATTGAATGTATTGTCGAAAACGATAATAGACAAATACAGGTAATGAAGAAAGGACAAGAAAAAAAAAATCCCTTCTTAGCTCTCAAGCAAATTTTCAAAAGCCAAATCCAGAGACTCTCCCAAATTGACCCTCAACTGGACTAACCCATGTTTTATCATAACTGTGAAAACATAAGCACTACTGCCTCTCCGGTAGCACATCTCAGCCATGGTAACACCCATGACCTTTAAGTCCTTAAGAATTTTGTGAAGAGGATGGCTAAGACTATATTAAGGATGAAACAGAGTGAAGTTACGTTTTCTTCATCACAGATTCGGGGGGCGGGCATAGGGAGGAGACTGGAGTCTCATTGAAAAATATCAAACATGCTGCTTAGCAAAAAAAAAAATCAATTTCAATTATATCACAAAACTTCTGGAACTGATGCTGTCCACTGAGCAGAAAATAATGATACCAGTAAAGTGCTATTTATGAAAACTTTGAAAGGTATAATCACTGTCACCAAAATACACTGGTCTATTTTATTCAACCCTGTTCATTCTTAGTTCAACAGACCATTTTATTTTGAAGCGTTATGAGACCAGTTTCAGGGAGAGAACAACTAAAGGAAATCGTGGTGCTTTGCAACAGGTAATACATTTTTCACATACCCTGATTCAAAACTTTGCGTCATGCTTATTCTATATTGGGTTAAATTCTATGATCTTTATTGCTGGGTATTTCATCAGGGTGCTTTTGTTGGTGTTTCTAAGCTGATCTTGGTCGTGATTTCCACTTCTGTTTTATGAGTATGGTTGTAGTTGCACCTTTCTCAACTGACCATGGCATTGCTACTCCATCCTTCTCTTGTCTCTTGGACTGAATATGACCTACTGAGTCTCTGGTCATGACTCTTAATTCATATTTTCCAAACTCTGCTGTGAGAGTTGCAGATGTCAAAAGAGAACAATGATAAAGGGAACTTGTGGTTCGTCATTCCTTCCTGGCAGCACAAATTACTTGTACAAGACTCAAAGGCATATACTGAACAGATACAGCAATCAGATTTTTCATTGAGTCTTTTCCACACTAAAGTATATTTTTGGTCAAAAGGGGAAGAAGAAGTCGATGTGGATAAGTCAATGCAAATCCATTAATGTTCATGAATAATGTAGTAAGCAAACAAAACCAACCAATCAAACCAAGGAAAAACAAAACTTTCAAAATGTGCTTAAGGAATGGTAAGTAGTGGTATCTTCATATTTGAAGGACGGCAAGTGTTTATCATTATATGTTCCTAATGCTTTTTTAATAGGAGTCCTTTAAATATAAAAATCTCACAGGGCCCTTAAAATTTCTAAGCAGCCATTTTTCCCATTTCTTTAGTGGGACACTTCTCTCTATAAAAGAAATACCAAGTTGCCTAGGAGTGTGATAAACATTTACCAAGGGAAAGAATTCAAAGTGAACACATCTGAAAATCAAGGATTTCTAATATACCAGTTAAAGTATTCTGTAGATAAGATTACTGAATAAAAGAAGGATGAGAGATGAATGGCAAACTAATCCAAGGCCCTTTATTAATCCTCAGGCCAAAAGACAAACTAACAGGTGCACTGTTTTTGTGGATATACAGGAGGTATCTGTCGATTTGGACTTCTACTATTCAGGTCCACTTTGGTTATGATGGGTGAGGGTTTTTAAAGGAGGAGGATATTTAAATCAGCTGAAAAAAATACATCTCCACCTCTTCCATTTACCTGTTAATTATAGTTGCTGGCAGTAGTATAGAACAAGAACAAAAACCTCTTAAATCCCCACTAGTGAGAGCTCCATGCTGAATGACTTTCATCTTAGCATTTAAAGGAAATCCAGGCAGGCTAGTGAGCAGGTCTCATCTACCAGTTCTAACAATCTCCTGGGATTTACTTTTTCCTTTTCCAAAAATCTTAAGAATTTTTTTTTTTTTTTTTTAGTAAAGCAATTTCCCATTAAAAGCCAACTACTCTGGTGAGTCAGGCTTAAGTTAATGGCCATTGAGAGCCAAACATTCAAATGTGCAGTTAATTAGCTTTCTCCACACATAAGTTTCTAGTGGGGATATATGCATCACCCTCCACCACCCCTCACTGGCCCCGCTCAGAGCAGTGAAGTGTTCTAAGGATCCGTGCACTTGCACGAACGAATGTATACATTCCAAAGAAGATTTATATGCACCGTATAAGACCAGACTTGGACTAAGTACACATACAAACACCTGCATTTATAACACAGACTATTTTCCCCCGACCACATTCTCCTTTGTGTTCACCTTAATTTGATGTTTGCTTGAACTCAAACCTCACTTATTTCTCCACAAAGCCCAAGTTTTCCCCAACTTTCATCATCATCATCTTCTACTCTTGCCTTTAATGGCACATACCCACCCAGGCAGAGTGGAGCTGCAAAGACAGAGAAAGATATACAACGTGAGAAGAGCTGACTTTGGAGCCTTTCTGGTCTAAAAGAAAATATCAGACAAATGCAAATGAAATTACGTCGCCAGCCTGACCAAGACACTAGGCATCTGTATAAAGTTACCGGCCCATAAGCTATTAAAGAATTGCTGAATTGGTTGCTTCTTTAACTCCCACTTCTCTTCACAAAATTTCCCCTCACTACTTATTTATTCCACATGTTCCGGTTTCCCAAAACTTGTTTTTGGGTCAAGTTATGCCTCCTCGTTTAGGAATAATAATCACAGTACTTACCTCCAAGAGTTGTTGTGAGAACTAGATGAGTTAATCCACATAAAAGCCTGGCACAACCTTTCCTCACACCGGGCACTCAATAAACGTTAGCTTTAATATTACAGCTACCTTACCTTACAAACCCAGGATGCATACTGTCCAAGGCAGCTACCCCAAACGTACTTACTCCCTTTCTGTTCTAAGGAATCAAAGGTGTTGACTCAAGACTAAACTAGTGAACTGTTGAGGTAAATAGAGCTAATCTCATGGTGTCACTTCTGAATTTGGTCTTGGGACCTCACCCTGCAGCTTGAGAATATACACCGATCCATTCAAGGACATTGACAAATGTGGATATCTCCTGTCTGTTGTACCCATTTTTCTGGCAGGCCCAAGGGCCCTCTCAGGTCTTCAGCTTCACCCTAAATGTCATGTTACCATCCCAGAGAGTTCAGAGACGTTACTTGGGATGCTTCCTGAAGCAAGTGTCATGCACAGGCGCCTGTCAACTAGGGCGTATCCACCCTCAATCCCACCATCTCTAGAAGACCTTAGCAGCAGGAGGGTCTGGAGTAGACCCGTGATGACAAGATCTGAGAAAGACAGGTGAAACATGGAGACATGCTTCATGAAGGGGTTCGTGGACATCTTTAAACTGTATAACACAGTTCGTTGCCTTAGTGTTTTCTGTGGCACAATCTGGTCATGATTTTGGCCATAGTGTTTAAAAGACACATTACTGCCAAGGAAAAGATACCATAATGACACAGATAAGCATAGATACAAATATGAACGGATATTTCCAGAAGAGATGCACTGAAGACTTACAGAACATTCACTGTATGCAGCTATTTGCACACACTATTTCACTTAATCCTCATAAACCATCCTTCACTGCAGTAGATGTTTCCATTTCGACCACAGAGGAAATGGCAACTCAGAGAAGTTAGTTAACTTGGGCTGTCCCTCAAAGACACTAAGATTCCTACTTGCACCAGGGCCTTTGCATCACCTCTGCTTGGAATCATTCCCTCCATAATCCAGAGTTGTCTTTGTTCCTTTCTCCAGGCCTCTGCTCTTACTTCAAACATTCAGTGAGGTCTTTGCTGTCTGTCCCTTACAAAAGAGTACCCTACTTCCACTTGGCTTTCTCCATCTCCTTTTCTCTGCTCTTTTCTCTTTTTATAGCACACACAACCATCTGACATACTCTGTATCTACTTGTTCAATTTATTTATTGTATGTATCCTTCCTCCCTCAAATCAAGATGTAAGTTCCTTGAGGGCAGGGACTGTGCCTGCCTTATTTGCTGTAGTGTCCTTAGAACCTAGAATAGGGCCTGGCTCGGGGTAGACTTTTCAAATATTCATCGGATGAATGAATGAATCGATGAATGAACTATAAGTAGCATGGACAGTTACTCTTTCTGCTTCATTCCAATTTATTTTCAAATGGTGCCCTCATATTCTATGAGTGAGGCTCAGTGCTCAGGTGTATACTGCTTATATGTTGAATACATAGTGAATTTTGAGTGACAAGAATCACATCTCTTCTACGGTGCTAATGAAGATTACATGGAAGAGGTGGGATTTTAACAGAATTACATTTATTTACATGTTTATTTCAGTACCTCATATCATCATGCGTATGTGCTTTTCCAAACACTCTAAGAAGAAACAATCTTAATAGGTGGACGAAATATCTTTCTTTGCCTTTATATATCATTCTATCTTTTCATGTATTTGGTATTTTTTAAAAAACCCACCCCACTAGTTCTTCACTAAAAACAAACAAAGAAACAAACATCTACCCCATTAACCCTCCACTATAAAAAGACTTATATTCATTTCTTTTGTATTATGCATCTATTGGGTCACACACACACACAAAAGCTGATGGTTAATGTTAAGTAAATGAATGGTGCTAGCTTAATGCTTCAGAAACTTGTCCATTTCCCTTTAAAAAAGGGGTGGTGGTGGAATTCTTAAGTGAATTTATTATATGAGCTAGCTAATCTTACATATGGCTATTTCACATCACTTACTTATGAAGGAGTACATTTTCTCTTCTATAGTCAAAACTTGAGAATGACAACAAATATGAATTGAAATTGAAGGAAGATGGATCATAGATTTCTGGTCAAGATGGTGGAGTAGGTAAACACTGAGCTCAGCTCCTCTCAGGATCACATCAATTACAACTAAACCACAGAACAACCATTATTGAGACTCACCTGCAGTCTAGCTGAACCAAAGCCCTACATCTATGGATGTACAGAAGAAGCCACCTCGAGACTGGGAAGAGGGACAGAGGCATGGAATGTGCTGATCCCACACCCACATGTGACCATTAAAAATCGGGAGGGAAATCTTGGTTGTGTATGTACCCCCATGAGGAGCAAGGGTCCCACCCCCTCCCCAGCCTAGGGTTTCAGTGCTGGGGAGAAAAGTACCCAAAACTTCTCATTGTGAGAACCAAGTGGAGATTGTGGATGAGTGAGATGGAGGGCAGCTGGAGTCCCAGGCGTTCCTCATCCAGGGACCATGAACAGACTTACTCACTGATGACTCACCTGCTCTGAGCGCCAGCGCTGGGGCAGCAGCTCAAAAGGTGCAAGAGATATATGGGGAGGAACAGAGTTTTCTGGCTTCAAGCTGGAGGGGCAGTGTCCTCCCGGATGGAGAAGCTGGCAGAAGCTATTCTTTCTTTGTTGAGCTGTACCCCTCCCTGTGTGCAGACCCATGCAGAGGCACGCAGACACTATATCTGAGTCTCCATCCAACTGGCTAGCACCTTTCGTCTTCTCTGCCCTAGTGATTCTGAGACCAGGCTCCACCCAACTTTTAGGTACACCCAAGCTGCTTCTAGTGGCTTTTCCACATAAACAGCCTACCTTGGCTCCTGCTATGGACTTTCCTAAAATCTCTCAAAGGTTCACAAAACCCAAACAAGTAGCATCTGCTTTGTTATGTCCCGTACCTCTGACTGAACAGCCCTAAGCTTGGAAATAGGGACAGCCAGCCTTGGTTCATGGCTTGGCCTCTCAAGGCACCTCCAAGCATGGCGTGGAAAGCTTTGGAGGTGCCTTGAGAGGCCATCGCTGGATAGCTTTGTGGCTCACACAAGGAGGCCCTGGGCAGGACACACACTGTGGCTGAACTTGACCTGGAGTGGGTCCCATCCCATGAGGCCCTGGGGCTGGCAGGCCCAGTAGCCAGCTTTGGACTAGGCCAGAGCATCACTGGCCATGTCCAAGGACGACACACCCAAAGGGCAGACTGGGCAGGCACCAGAGCCCTGCTAAAATGAACCCTGCTCTATAAGGTCAGCCGCTGCACAAGAGCTCCACCACTGTAGTCACAGCCAGTCCTCATAACCAATCAGCTGAGGGTCAATCCCTCTCACAGATGTGGAAACAGCAATCAAGTCTCCATTACAACTGAAGGGCACATATAATCCACACAAGAAACACAGCTGGAGCACCTGACTCTAGTGACCAGGGAGACTGTACCACTGGGCCCCGAAGGACACCTACTACATAAGGCCACTCTACTAAGACCAGGAGGCATAGTTGCCCTACATAGAACAAACATAAGGAAGCAGCCAAAATGGGGAGACAAAGAAACATGTTCCAAATAAAAGAAGAGAACAAAGCTCCAGAAAAAGAATTAAACCAAATGGAGACAAGCAATCCACCAGATGCAGAGTTCTAAACCCTGGTTATAAGGATGCTCAATGATCTCAGGGAGAACTTTGAGATAGGAAAAATAAAAATGAAGATAGACAACATAGAAAAGAACCAGTCAAAAATAAAGACTGCAATAACTGAAATGAAGAATACATTAAAGGGAATCAACAGAAGATTAGATGAAGCAGAGGACTGAGTCAGTGATTTAGAAGGTAGCAGAAAACACCCAATCAGAACAGCAAAATGAGGAGAGTTTAAGGGGCCTCTGGGACAACATCAAGTGTAACAACATCCACATTATAAGGGTACCAAAAGGAGAAGAGAGAGAGAGGAAGGAATTGAAAACCTATTTGAAAAAATAGTGATTGAGACATCCTAACTGGGTGAAAAAAAATAAACATACAATTACAGGAAGCACCGAGTCCCAAACAAGATGAACCCAAACAGTGTCACGCCAAGACATATCAAAATTAAAATACCAAAGGTTAAAGACAAAGAGAGAATCTTAAAAGCAACAAGAGAAAAGCAGTTAGTTCCCTACAAGGAAGCTTCCATAAGACTATCAGCTGATTTCTCAACAGAAATTTGCAGGCCGGAAATGACTGGCAGGAAATATTCAGCGATGAAAATTATGGACCTACAACCAAGATTACTCTACCCAGCAATGCTGTCATTTAGAATTGAAGGACAGATAAAGAGCTTCTCAGACAAAAAAAGCTAAAGGAGTTCATCAACACCAAATCAGTATTAAAGGAATGTCAGAGGGACTTCTTTAAGATAGGGAAAAAATAAAGATCAAAATTATGAATAGTAAAATGGCAATAGCTACATATCTATCAACAATTACTTTCAATGTAAATGGATTACATGTTCCACTCAAGAGACATAGGAGGGCTGAATGGATAACAAAACAAAACCCTTACATATACTGCCTACAAGAGACTCACTTCAGATGAAAAGATACACACAGACTGAAAGGAATGAGGAAAAGATATTTCATGAAAATGGAAATGAAAAAAAAAAAAAAAAGCTGTGGTAGCAATACTTTTACAAGACAAAATAGACTTTAAAACAAATGCTATAACAAGAGACAAAGAAGGACCCAGTAATCCCACTTCTGGGTAATTATCTGAAGAAACCCAAAACGCTACTTCCAGGGGACATGTGCATCCGTATGTTCACTACAGCATTGTTTACAGTGGCCAAGATATGGAGGCAGCCTGGGTGTCCATCGATGGATGAATGGGTAAAAAGTATGTGGTACGTATACCGTGTTTCCCTGAAAATAAGACCTAGTTGGACAATCAGCTCCAATGCATTTTTTGGAGCAAAAATTAATATAAGATCCAGTCTTATTTTACTATAAGATCGGGTCTAATAATATAATATAATATAATATAATATAATATAATATAATATAATATAATATAATATAATACTGGATCTTGTATTAATTTTTGTTCCAAAAGACACATTAGAGCTGATTGTCTGGCTAGGTCTTATTTTCTGGGAAACAGGGTATATAAAGGAATATTGCTCGGCCATGGAAGGGAATGGGTTCTTTCCATCTGCGGCAGCACATATGGACCTGAAGGATATTGTGCTCAGTAAAGTATGTCAGACAGAGAAAGACAGATGCAATGCAATTTTGCTTATATCTGGAATCTAAAAACAAAATAAACAAACAAATAAAAGAGAAACAAACTCATAGATAACAGACAACATTTTGATGGTTGCCAGATGGAAGGGGGATTGGGAAAGGGTGATAAACGGGAAAGGATTAAGAAGTATAAATTGGTTGTTACAAAGTAGTTATGGGGATGTAGGATACAAAATAAGGAATATAGTCAATAACATTGTAATAATTATGTATGGTGTCGGATGGGTACTAGATTTATTGGGATAATAGACTGGAGGTGGCAGGGTGAAAAAGGTTAAGACATTAAGAAGTACAGATTAGTAATTACAAAATAATCATGGGGATGTAAATTAAAGCATAGCGAATATAATCAATAATATGGTAATAACTATTTATAGTGCCAGGTGGGTATAGACTCGTCAGGGAGATCACTTCTTAAATTATATAAATGTCTAACAACTATGCTCTACACCTGAAATTAATATAAAACAATATTGAATGTCATCTGTAATTGAAAAATTAAAAGAGGGCGGAAAAGCAAAGGGGAATAAGAAGTTCAAATTTTCAGGTATAAAACAAATAAGTCATGGGAATATAATGTACAGCTTGGGGAATGTAGTCAATAATATTGTGATAGCACATCAGAATAACATTGTCCAGCAGATGGTTGCTGGACTTATCATGGTGATCACTTCTTTAGGTATATAAATGTTGAATAACTATGGTGTATACCTGAAAGTAATATAATATTGTATGTTAGCTATATTTCAATAAAAATCTGACAAAAAATAAAACAGTCATCATAAAAAAATAAATTGAAGACTTATGTAAAATTAGGAATCTTGAGATGAGATTGAAGATGCTACAAATTTAGCAGAAATATTTTGTTTAGAAGACTCTATTATTAAACTGCTATTGTAATTTACAAAAAAATAAAACCAATTCCATAGATAATAAATATAGAATAAATATTAATTTTCAATATAACATATTAGAATCAAGTAATACTTCTCCCCCCCCACTTCCAAATATAAACAAATTATTTATTTTACAGTGGTCTTTGGAGTATCTGAAGAGACACTATAATAAATGCATCTGATTGAGATCATATTTTTAATCCAAAAGAAGTTTGTCTCAAAATATAAATACCTTAAAATATAAGTATTAATATATAAATATAAATATATAAAATATAAATATATTTATATACATATTATCTTAAAATATAAATATCTTAAATACAAATGTCTTAATATATAAATATAGACATAGATATAAATATCATATTATAGTTTATTATTGAGTAACTTATTATAATAAGTTACTCAATACTAATATTTCTTCTACTTCTATTTCTATTTATGCTACTGCTATTAATTCTTGCTACTACTACTACCACACTCCCAACCCTCAACCATCATTGACTCTTTCTAGTTTACAAAAAGCTTTCAACATATGACCTCATTAAATCCTTATAACAGATTTATGAAATTTCTATACATACCTCATGATCCACATTACTGGTGAAAAAACGGCAGATAGAATCGTACCCTTGTCAACATTAAAAAGTAACAGAGCAAATATTTGAAGCTGGGTCCCTTTAATACCAAGTGGCCTTATGCAAAATGAAGATATTACAATATAAAGATTCTACATCCCAAAGCACTACATTGCCATATGTGATTATTGTGCATTTTCCCTAATACGTTAACCATCCCCTTTACCCTCAGTCTTTACCTCTTCAATATGAAAAGCAATCCTTTATTGCATTAGCTAAAATGCAATGTGACCACAAGCAACTGCTTCTGTCTTTGGAGACTCAGAAACTTTATCAAGTCCACTGCCACCATGAATGTTATTATAACTTGAGAAATAGGTAGTTTATCAGATTAGCTTGCTAAATAAAGTATCAGCAAGCAAAGATACGCAACCAATTTGTTATGTGTAAGATTTACCCATCAAGATAAAAATGATCTTTGCCCTTCTGGGCTCATGTAAATGAGAGGAAAATGTCATTGACAGAATGGATGATAAGAAAACATAACAAACCACTAAGGTCTCATGAAGAGAGAATTCAGAAGCACGCTAAGTTATGCACACTAAAGGGAAGCCTCAGGCACAAAAAGATGTACCTGTGTAATAACAAGTAAAACTTCTTTCACTGGAAGAGATGAATACAATAAATTAGGGTCTATGCATACAGTACAATGCTATGTTCAATCATTAAAATTGTATTATATGATTAACATTTTTAACTTAAAAAGATATATTTATATTACTAAAAGAAAAATATGTATTATGTATGAGTATGTACATACATTATGTGCGGTATGTAAGAGTATGTATGCATATATGTAATAATGCACGTTATAAATATTTTAGTACATAATAAGAGGTCTGAAAATTAAGTTCGTGAACTTGTTGCAATGGTGTTGCTAACCTTTTTTTGATATCAGAGGGATTATTCATTACGAATTTGTACCAACTGGATAAACAGTTAACCAAGTTTACCATTTGGAAGTGCTGAAAAGGCTGCATGAAAAAGTTAGACGACCTGAACTTTTCGCCAACAATTCATGGCTCTTGCATCAGGACAACGCACCAGCCCACATGACACTGTCCATGAGGGAGTTTTTAGCCAGTAAACAAATACCTGTATTGGAACACCCTCCCTATTCACCTGATCTAGCCCCAAGGGTTTCTTTGCCTTCATAAGATCCTCTGTTATTACTCAAAATATATTAATTATAGCACTTTTTCTTGGTAATTTTCTTCTATTGCTTGCATTATCTTTTTCCTCCAGATTATTTTTTTTCCTGTTTGTTTTTTTCTCTGCTTTCATTATGTTTTCTAAACACATCTGTTTCACCTGTAAACCAGCTACAGATGAAAACCCATCCTTCTGTAGTTGTCTCTATAAATCTGGGCACTAACTTAATATCAAATTCCCAGAGTCTGTGAACATTCCAGGGTCTTATTTTTAAGAAGAACTGTTTAGCTGTAGCTATTCTATTTGTGGCTATCATTGATGTAAGTCCATGGAAAAAAATTCATTGCTAACAACTTAACTATTATACTATTTTGGCATTTATGTTTCCCAATCACTTCCCTTTTCTTCTCAGCATGTCAGCCATGTATATACTTGAATCCTTTTAGGTTCCTTATTTTATATGGCCAACACACAAATTTCATTAATTCCTCAATAACGACTTCCCTATAATAACTATTCTTATTACATATACACCATTCTTTAATATTTGCTTGCTTGCCTATTTAGTAGCTAAAGGAGAGTATCGAGGCAAATTTGAGGTCTATGTGTTCACATCTGACTAGCTCCTCTAATGGGGAGGAGAGAATAGATGGTGCAGTTGCATACATCAGCGAAGATAAAAACAAAACAAAAAGTTCCAAAAAGGAAAAAGCAAACAAAAAAGCTTCAGTGTTTCTTTAAACTTTGAGATGATACATGTAGTCGTTTTGAAACTGTAATTTCATGCATATTTATCTCCTTATATTTTTCTTATGCTAATATTAAAAAGGATTTGTATACTCAAGTGACGGTGTGAGGTGGTAATTTTAAAATTCAAGGAGAGGCAAGGGAAAGTCAGGCTGGGATTTTTTAAATTTACAAGTAAAATCCACCAGGTGGATAATATTTTTGATGATATTGGCATTTGACTAGGTAACCGTAAAGTCCCTGCCAGTTCTGGAGGTTCTTCATTCTATGAGTTTGGTGTTTTATTCTATAACTTTGGTTTTATTGTATGAATGGTTGCCTTTATTCCCTGTCCACATGAAGAAGCCAAAACAACAACATAATTGTGCTCGTAAGAAAGAACTACTTATCAACCTATTCTATTTGAGGATATATAGCTGATTAGTTTTCAATGACCTGTTTTAGTATTTTACATGTTCAATCGCCATTTTAAAAAATGGAAGGCTTAAGATTCTTGCTCCTAGACCTGCTAAAAAGAAATTCCTATGTGCACGTTGATTATGGTTTGCTTGCTTTTCTTTTCTTAACAAGACCTATAATTTGGGAAACAAAACTCTTGTCTGTAATTTCATAGGTGACCCCCAAATACCTAACAATGTACCTTACAGGAATTCTAGAAATACTTAGTGACGATCTATTAATCTGATGAAGGGTACAGTATTGTTTCACATATTCCAGTCATTGAGACTAGCCATGGATGGTTGTTTCCAGGCTGTTTTCTCTGTCTCCCCATGGTTTCCAGGTTTCTAGGCCAAGAAACTGAATAGCAGAGTTTGCTCTAGCCATTTCCCTCTTTTGCTCTGCTCCAAGACCACCAGGCAATTATTTCTGGCACTTAAATAAAAACAATTGTCACTGGCAAAAATCTCTTCTATTTTACTGTAAAGAATATGGACTATGATTCCTTTCTAGGCAAATCTTTCATTGGAACCAGTGGTAAACCCAGACTGAACTTATGAATTAAGAAATAGGTAGTTCTGAGTATAGTGTTTCATTTTTGTCTTGCTTCTTTTACTACCACCAGGCTCAAAATAAATCTAGCTAAGAACAGCAAAGGAGATAAGGCTGTGGGGAGCACAGTAAGAGGAACTTAAAGACAAGAGTCTCATTAACATTAAATATTTACCTGATTTTAGGTGAGGTTTTTGTTTTTGCGGGGTTTTGTGTGTGTGTGTGTGTGTGTGTGTGTGTGTGTGTTTTTCAAGGAAGGAAAAAACACCTTTAGTGCAGTTTCATGCCACCTCTGCAAGAGTTTGGGTTCAAATGGTATGTCCATCATGAAGAAAAATTGTGACATGTTTAAAAGGCATTTTTTGTGTGTGCAAATGTAGGTTTGGTCAATTGTTGGTGTCATTTCTCAGCTGCCAAAAATGTTACTTCACAGGAGCATCAATCGTTATTTTTACTTTACTAGAAGCAAAAATTTCCTTACAATTCTAGAAAATATGTTTCTATATTGGATTAGCCCTTTGAGTCACAGCAGTGTGCTAGAATAACCTGAGCTGAAGCTGTCTATTTCTATTCCAATGATACGTTAATGTACATGAACAAATGGCGTGACTTTGTGAGGAACAAGAACTTTGCAACGGCTCAGGCATCGATCAGTTTGGAATCTTCTTTGAGGCAGTTGCTGAGGGGATGACGCCTAATATTTTATCAGAAACAACACTACTGTAACATGGATTTTCATACTTAAACCATGTTTTAAAAGCCTATAACTACAAAACTCTGACAAACTATGAAACATATAAATGACATGCTACTATAATTCTTATTCCTTCTGAGTTACAAAAATCAGGTCTTTCAATTCTAGGCCACTGGATTTGGAGTCAGTTGACAGGCTAGGTCATGGTCAAACCCTAATACCACGATCTTGAATAAATCACTTAACCTTGGTGAGTCTCGGTGTTCTCATCTAAAAGTGGAAGGGGCTCAACTCGATCACTGTGGAAATTCCTGGAAGCTTGACATTCAATGGTTTTGTATTTCTAACACATACACTATTATCTTGACATTTTCTCAGACTACAGTTCAAGTGAGGGCAAGCTTACAAATATCCTGACTAAGGACACATCTGATTCCCTTTTATGTCCTTTAAATAAAAGAAGTAACTCTGGGTGGTGAACACACAATACAACATATAGATAATGTATTATAGAATTGTATACTTGAAGCCTTTATAATGTTACTAACCAATGTCACCCTAATAAATTTAATAAATGAATTTTAAAAAAAAATCTTCTAAAAATTTTTGAAAAAGAGACTTTCAATTTCACTCAGGCCTTTTCCCCAGAAGGCACTACCTAGAAATGGAAAGCATAAAATGTTTGTCCTGAGTACTGTCCACTGTCATGCTTTAAGTCCCTGACCAAGTTAATTAACCCCTCTTTCCTTCATATCAGCCATGATTATCATGAAACTCCTCTGTTGTGAAAATGTGCCAGCATATTATATATGTGACTGTTCAATACTGGTGAAGAAAAATGGAGATTATTGCCAGTTTTTATTGCTGCATTCTTTTTAACAATAAAAGCTGCAAGTAGGCTACATGTTCACCAATAGAGGATGATAATAAGTTGAACTCAGTCCTCCTGTGGATAATACTCAACAGCTAAATAAACAAAATGAGGTAGAACAACATGTTTTGATATAGATGACAGTTCAAGAAGGCAAATTGTTAAGTGAAAACAATGCGAGGTATAGAACAATATGTACTTCATAATTTGTGTAAAACAAAAAATTATATGTACCTATAAACACTGCATATACAGCTACATACTACTTTAAATATATAAAATTGCAAAGAAAAACAGGGGTCAGCAAACTTTTACTGCATAGGGCCAGTTAGTAAACATTATAGGCTTTGCGGGCCGCAGGTCTCTACTGCAGCTACACAACTCAGCTACTGCAATGCGAAAGGAGCCAGAGACAACATGTGAAAAGATGGACAATAAAACTTTATTTACAAAAACTGGCAGGGAGCTGGATAGGCCTTTGGGCCACAGTTTCCTGACCCCTGACTGAGCACAATACATACTAACTGATGAAAGAGTTACCCGTTGGGAGGAAACCAGAACTGATTTGGACTAGTCAAGGAGATTTTTCTCTTTATCTGCATTGTTCGATTTTGCTTTTACATTGAGAATGTATTCATGGATTACTTGTATAATTAAAAACATATTTAAAGGAAGAAAAAGAATTAAAAGAATAATTTAAAACTATTCCACCTGCCACTTAAAATAGCAATACTCTGACTTGACAAACTTTTCTAAGATCTTTCCAATATGCATCCCATGAAGCAATCTTCCTGCCAGGGCTTTGTTCTCCTAGCAGCTCTCCCTGGCACATTAAATCGTGGCAGCCCAGGGCCTACAACACTAAAGGACAAAGAACGCTGGGGCAGAACCCCACTCTGAAAAGCTCACGGAGCAAGCAACCTCTGCAGTAAATGAGGACAAGCTGCCCTGTGTTATGTTTCCTTTTTAAATATTTTTTTTACATCAAAAACACATTGCAGGATAGTGAAGACTTCAGGGGCATCCTACAAAAACAGGCTGCATAATTCTGATATTGAAAGCCAGCCTAGTTTTAATTAACTGCCAGTACACCGCCACATCCTCGAGCTTGAGATAGCCAATAACAATCTTGTAATTTCTAAATGTGAATGCCACTTAGTTGGAGACCAAATAGTGAGGGTTTCAGCTTACCTCTTAAAATGTAAACATGAAATTTAAAATATCCATAGCAACCAGACCTCCCTCCACTTTAAACACCTTCTTCTTCACGAAAAAAGGGGGGAAGCATTTCTGTGGTGGGTGGCATGTAGACAGTTGCCCATTAAAACGATAACATCGAAATATAAACAGACAAGCCTTTTCATCATTTATTGACAAACGACTTATAAGACTGCTAGTGAAATCCTTTAAAAACCTTTTCAGACATGTTGGAAATTCAGACACCGGCAGCAAGTTAGATTGACAAGTAATTACAACGAATGCCACCACAATCATTAGTAAAACACATTTAGCTATATATTTGTATGTCAATATTTAATAGCAAAACAGAATCCTAGGAATGCCACCATGCCCCCAAAACTCTCTATCTGATTTTTACTAATTTAGCAACCAGCCAGGCTAGAACAGAATAAAGAACTCATGGGCTGGGAAACTAAAGTGTCCTAATTCTGAAAGATCTTGCCAGCTCTGGATATGGGAAGCCCTTAGTCACTGCTCTTTCCACAGGGTGAAAAATCAGGGCTGCCTTTCTAGCATTCACAATGAAATGTTTGAGATTCATTCATACTGTTGTGTGCAGATAGATGCTAGATGAAAGATGCTAGCCATGGAAGAGTACATACTGTATGATTATGTTTGTAGGAAGTCCAGTAACAGGCAAAACTAATCTATGATGTTAGAAAGTAGGACAGTGGTTACCGTTGGGAGGAGAGAGACTGAAATGGCCTTCTAGGTTTCTCCTAAGTCTCCTGATATTTCTCCTAATGTTTGATCTGGAGGTTGGTTACATGGGTATATTCACTTTGTGAAAATATCAAGGTGTATACTCCTGATTTTTTTGCAGTTTCTCCATTTTTATTTTATTTAAGTAGAGTTGACATTTAATATTATATCAGTTTCAGGAGTACAACATAGTTACTGAACATTTATATACTTTACAACGTGATCACTATACTATGTTCCCGATTTGAATACTACTCTCAATAGCAAACAACCCCCATACAACAGTTACTGAGCAGCATATGTGCCTGGCTCTGCGCTGGAACTAGGATAAATATGATCAGCTTTATGTTCCAGAAATTTATAGTCAAGCAGGGGAGATGAATTTAAAAACAAAATCCTATTATTTCATATGGCCTGGGCTATTCAAGAACTAGGTAAAAGGCATTGTGGGAGCAATTTCTTCTGCCCTCATGGTGAGGAAAGTCCACAGAGGGTGACACTGAACCAAGCCTTGAGTGATGGGGTGAATGAGCACGGAGTCAAAGAAAAGGGCATTCTAGGCACGGGCACCACCGGAGCTGAGGACCGGGCAGCATGGAAGTGCAGGATGCACAGTGTTAGAAGATGAAAGCCACCCGCTTGAGGGGGTGGGCGTGGACAACTCAAAAGTGCTCCTCTCTATGTATTCACTGAGTACGTCACAGTGTTTCAGAGCACTTCATTCCTATCCAACTACAACTCTCTTGTTCAGAGGAGCACCATCTCTAAATACAGTGGAATGAACTAGGCACCCCCCCCAATAAGTTTGGGGAAGGAAAGGAGACAGGACAGAAGCCAGGCTGCGAACATTCATACGTATGACAAGCCCAACAACAGTGGCAATAACCACCATTGACGGGTCAGACTTGATATGCACTGTCTGATGCATTTAATCCTCACACCAATTCTGGGAGCTCAGGACTGTTATTATCTCCATTTAGTGGGTGCCCAAACTGAGGCTTAGCGAGGCTCACTGATTGCCTACGGCCATGTAAGCATACGCAGCACAGCCACTGCTGGAACCTGGTGGGTCTAACTCTGAGGCGTGGCTGCTCAGCGAAGGCACCGAGCTAGCTGCACGTGGCCCTTGAATGTGGCAATGGACTCTCTCCTTACAGCCCAGGCAGTAGGGGAGCCCACGGAGAGGGCATGCATCAGACAGTTACAAACCCACTCCAGTCAGGACTACAGCTTCTCCAGCCTTATGGCTTCCGAGGGACCACGTCTCCAACCTGGAGTTCCTGGGAGAGGCTGGTGGACAATTTCCCGCTCTCCATACCCTGTATTTCCACCTTTCCCAGCCTGAATGGGAGAATTAACTTGAGTGTTTCTAATTCTGCTTCCTGGAGCTACTAGCTGGGAGGGGCCAAACATGGAAACACCTCTTCTTGGCTACAGCAACTCTCTCTTCACAGACTAAGACAGGGACTGAGTTCCAATGCATTCTCACTCTCATCGGCGCAGCACTTTGGAAAATGTGTTTCCTGAATAGAGGTGGCTTTAAAAGGTGAAGTACACAAAACAGCTCAGGTCTGAGCCATACTGAGAAAAATGGCTGGAGGAGGTTATCTGGAGACCAGAAATGAGAACTTGGATCCTTTTGCTGAAGCTCCAATTTAGCAATGATGACAAGGAAGTGACTGGAGTGCCATCTGGGAAACATCTCTAAGGAAACGTGTGCTACTCTGAGGGAGGAGGCAAGGCAACATTCAAGTGGAAGGCAGAAAGCTTTGTTTTCAAGTCATGACTCTCCATTTTATTTTTGCTGGTTGTGTATTTCACCGTGAAGGGTCTGACAGCAAACAGCTCAGACCAAGCCACATGTGGCTGGGCAGGGCACAGGCTTCCACCCCACCCCACAACACAGCGCTCCGGCTATTTCAGGCCTCGGGTTCTGTAAAACAGTCACCGCTACCCTCCATCCTGGGTTGTGTGAAATTATGCCGTGGTTTGGTGAAGTCAACAAATAACTAGAATGAACCACATTTGGGGAAATAAAACAGCAGCTGGCATCAGTTCTGGACTTCAGAAGGCAGTAAATAAGGATAGTTATCCTCTGTTGCCTCTTATCTGAGAACTGGTTTTAAAAAACACTTTATTGGGAAATGATTCCATTGAGCAGATAAGACAAAAAGAGTACAAAGAATACTCACCTACCCTTTATGCAGATTCATCTATTGTTAATATTTTACCCCATTTACTTTATCATTTGTGTTTTCTTACACTCTCTCTTCTTCCCTCCCTTCCCCCACATACTTCTTTGTGTATTCCCTAATTAAAGGTACATATACTCACACATAACTACAGAACAGTTATTGACTTCAGTAAATGTAACATTGATGGAAAAATTTTACCTAATTGTTCATATTCAATTTTGCCAGCCCAATAATGTCCTTCTAGCCCAACACAAATGTTAACTGCTGCAATGATCCTATCCCTAACCTTTCTCTCTCCCTTTTGACACTGCCTTAGCACTTAAATTTACTTCTTTGGGACTATTACTATGTCCTGCCTTGTGTTGTATGGTCATTTATCTCCTCTACTAGACTGTAAGTTTCTTGAAGGCAGAACAAATATCAGTTGGATGAATTGCCAGGTACACACACACACACACACACACACACACACACACACACACACGGCTGTAGAGTAATTAATTTGTAGGAGATGTTTTAAGACTTCCACGATGCCATTTACAAAAATGAATACTTTTTCCCTCTTAGCCTAAGAAGTTTCACATACAACAATAATCTTCAAATGGAATTATTAGATCGTGCCTTTGCTCATGAGGTAAGTTTGTTGAAATATTTTTACAAACATTTCAAAGTATTGTCATTTATTATGGGCATGTGGGATGATGGACTACAATTCCAAAGCACCATAACCAGTGAAAGAAGTAGTTTGAACAACACAGTCTCTATCTGCCTACGCACTGAGCACTAAATTAAAGATAATATGACATGGGAATGATGACAAGTAGTATCTAGACACTAGGAGAGGACAGGGGGATCATTTACGATGATAAAAGACCTGGGTCAACAAGGTAACTATTAAGGCAACTACCAGACAGAACAGTTGGTTTGAATAACAATGTAATTCCTCATATCCCTCACTTGAGTTTTATCATTACTACAATTTTACGTATCTTTTTTTCATCTTACCACAAATGGAAGGATGAGGAAAACTTGAATATGCTCAAAAAGAGTTTCAGAAAATTGTCCACGAAGCCGAAGTTGTTATAACTTCTCAAACACAAGGAGTAAATAGAATAAAAAGAAAAAAAAAAAAAACCTTCACAATTCTAACATCCAAGACATCCAAGAGATAACTAATATTAATACTTGGGTATAATCACTTCAATCTTCCTACGGGTATGTATAAAACAGATATTACTTTGTCAGTATCAAATCATATTCACATACATTTTTGTAAGCTGTTTATTTTGAAACTTGTTTTATTTTTTCTTCACTTAAAAGTATATTATAAGCTGTCATCTTTAATAACTAAATAGTGTTTCGTTATATGGGTGTATCTTAATTTATACAACTAGTTCCTTAGTAATAGATATTTATAGATTTTTTTATTTTTCAGTGGGGACACAAAAAAAGCAGCTCGCGTCATTTCTGGTCTTCAGAAGGCAATAAATAAGGACAGCTATCCTCTGTTGCCCCTTATCTGAGTGCTTGCTTTTAAAACTTTTTATTGGGAAATGATTTCAAATGAACAAATAAGTTACAAAACTAAAAATAATTCAAAGAATACCATATGCCTTTTACCCAGATTAATTATTGTTAATATTTTAAATAACACTGCAAGGAAAATTCTTGTAGTTTAATTAAATCTTCTTCCTCATTCTTAGTTACTTCTCATGGGATTAATTCCTAGAAAAGAAATTTCTCATTGTGTACAGTTTAAAAGCTTACAATGATTATTGCTACGCTGCCTGGGGGCAATATTGTGACAATTTTAACTCCTGTAGCAATGTCCAAGCCTCTTCACCCATACCCTTGACAATCCTGGGCATTATCTGTGACAATTAAATATATGTAACAAGGGTCTTTGTTTAAATTTAGATTTCTTGATTTATACATTAGGTTAAATATTAAATAACCGAAAATTCAGTTACGTTAAATAACGTAACTGAAAATCCTTTTAAAAGATGAAAACAAAAATTAAAGGAGATAAGACAATATTTAAAGCACTACTTCAAACAAAGTAAGACACAATTCCACTCTACATAATAAAACAGGCGTAAGAAGAAACAAGGAAGGTTTGTTCCAAGTTTAAGCACAATGTCACTTGTGAACGTAGCTCTTCCTCTGCATCTATGAAGGATCAGATCATTTTGTAAAGTGCCTGTCAAATGTTGGCGATTTTCTATTTTCTAGAGAGCTGGATGTTAAAAATCAATAGAAATGTTACCGCATTCATGCTGCCTTTGGAAGGGTTACATAGACTCATGCCCGCAACATTCAAAGCCATTTCTGTTTAGAATCTTGGGAAGGAACCTATTCCAAACTTCCAGAATCACAGCTGGCAGGCTATAATTTAGAGTTGCATACAGGATAATGTGTATTAGTCCATTACTAAGCTGTAAGTTGACACCAACCCTTGGAATTGCTTTCTCAGAGGAAATGTTGACGAGCCAATGCCTCAATCATTTCCAACAGGGCTGGGCAAAACATTCAGACAACCCATTAGATCCTTTCATCTCACATTTTGATGATTTTCATCAAAAGGAAGGTGGAAAGGGGGTGATTAGACACAAATTTTCACTCTGGTGAAAATCCAAACATATATTTTTAAGCTCAAGGCATTGATAACATATTGGCAAGTTCTTGTCCCCACTTATGTGAACCATACCAGCCACCCAGAATATCTTAATGGTAATGAACATGTTCAGAAAGAGGGGATGGTAAGCAGATACTAAAGTAAATATTGCAATCCATATTTGACAATCAAAGGGCATTTTTGTGAATACCAACAGAAACCTTAAGTCGCCAAGGAATAGGTTTGAGATTTTCAGTTGCCAAAGTCTATGCTGAATTGCATTCTAGCTGTGAGATCACAGGGTGTTTGTTGTATGTATAAGAGTCTGCGGTGGTTACACAGGTTTGTTTGGCTAGAGTCAACTGA
This sequence comes from Rhinolophus sinicus, assembly GCF_057876585.1. Lineage (NCBI taxonomy): Eukaryota > Metazoa > Chordata > Mammalia > Chiroptera > Rhinolophidae > Rhinolophus > Rhinolophus sinicus. The sequence continues at coordinate 31,007,285 of NC_142504.1, forward strand.
GGAACTCTGGGACAGCCTGCTTTGAGACAGGTCAAAGGCGTGGGCTCCATCCCTGACGTGTACTCAAGGTTGCTTCTGCCACAAATCAGGATGGGCCAGATACTCTGGCTCCAGCCATAGCAAGCTGAACCTCTGTGCTGCTTTCCACATCGACTAGCTCCAAGCTTTGATGATGAACAAACAGAACTTGATCTAAACCTAAGCCTCCCATCAAAATGAACTGAAACTTAATGAACACTGAAAAAATTTTCTAATGGGTGACCTAATGTGTTTCTTCATTCCCCATTCTCATAAAAAGCAGAAAAATGCTGTCCACTATCTAGCCCAGAGCTATCCAATGGAAATACAATGAGAACCACAACACTAATTGAAACTTTTCTAGTAGAAAAGATGAAATTAATTTTAATAATTATTCTATTTGATATAATACATGTAACATATTATAATTTCAATATATCACCAATATACTGGCCAAAGCAATTCCCTTATTATACAGTTAATTCTAATTTTTAAAAACTGGCGAAATCTTGACCCAAAGACTGATTTACCTTTAAGTTACTAGTTACTTTATGTGTAGTCCTGCCGGCCTCTCCTCGCCTCCCATCAACAAAAAAGACATAAAAATCAAAAGCCCCTGAAGAAATTAAAACTCCGAAGTCAAAAGACTGACTTCAGATTTTAAGAAAATTCTGCTACCAGAGTAGAGTCAGGAGAGACATATGAGGAGTAGAAATAATGAACTAAAATTGGAGTCTTTAGAAGAGACAATGCACAAGATGAGAAGATGCAAATTCCCATTTTTTGGGAAAAAAAAATAGAGCAAGAGAAACTTTAAGGCTCTTGAAATTACAAAATAATTAAATAGTTCCAGATTTTGAAGCAGTTAAACATTTTTGAAAACCTGGAGTCCTAGCTAGGCTGGGTGCTGCGATTCCTTAGCGCCTACACCTAAGAGTCGAGGAGGAAACATGTTTGTACAGGGAGTGAAAAATATACCATTTGGCTAATTATGTATCTGCTACATAGGTCCCAGCTCGCTGTCTGACACATAAAAGTCGGGGGAAGTCTGGGTATCACAAAAATAGCCCTTCTCCCCCAGCATGGAAACAGAAAGGAAAGAGAAGAACCTGAACTTCATGTGTGGCTTTGACTTTCTCTTACTGTAAATGCCACACATAGAATATGGTAAGAACGGCAAGCCGAGCAAAATAGGTTTTGGTTTCCTTAGTTAAACAGCTCAGTATAGTTGTAAGTCCCCTCATGCCAAAGCAAGCTAACCAATTAGTCCTTCTCCAAAGACTTTTTTTTTGCCTTCTGCGTCTTATAGGAACATAAAGGTTACTGACTTTGGAGTCACATTTGAAATACATTTCAAAATACACTGGAGCAAGTTTAAGGAGGTTTTTGAATTACTAAGACCACCTTTCAACCCACCGATACTGAAAAAGAAAAGAAACAACCCTGAAGAAATTATGCGATTTGCCATTTGATTTGAATGAAGTTTAAAAATATAACATAGCAGCTGTTCAATTTTATGTCATTGAAATTCCAGTTCCATATTTTTTAATTGCTACTATGAAAAATTCTTTGATTGCACTTGATGAAATTAAGTTTTGCCTTTTTAATGATTAAACATGGGAAAATTCAAGTATGTTCTAGTTAAGAATTTAAATTACTGTGTGTTTAAAAGATGAAGTAAATCTACTGGGACATTATTTTATCTCAAAGCTAGATACAATACACAGTAATTGCATACAGCACTCGCTCATTCTCAGCTCTTTCAAAATGACTAAAATATTACTTCAAAGAACAAGACAGCAAGGATTTACTGGGTTAAAGGAGAGAAATACACTGGAAACTGCAGTATCACACTGCTCGTAACCATATTGTGACAGGAGTCATTTTAGAGAAGGAAAATGACATATTCATCATCAGTTGTTGTGCGATAGTCTCATGAGTCATTGGTCAGTCAACACACTCACAAATATGGTGCACATTGAGCTCCCAGGATTTCATTTTGGAAGATGACCAGGGTGTTTGCAGACAAGAGAACAACGGGGGAACCCACTGGCTCCTCAAAGACGCCCAGGTCCCACAAAGATTTTTAACGATGAAGCCCAGACCATGTGTTTCTTACTGTAGGCAGAAAAATCTGTCCCAGACTGTAGCTGAACACTAAAAGGGAAAAAGTGAAAGGAGATAGGCTTTGAATACGAAGGAAATAATGGATGTGGAAGGGGACCCCTGGGACCACACACAAAAAGGCTCTCCCAGAAAATGTCTCTTTGTCCTATAGAGGTCCGGCAGGTTTTAGTGATTTGTAACATTTTTTAATTCTTTGCAGTCTTAGTAACATACTATTTATAGTTATGAAATAAGAGAACCTTAAAAAATTGATAGGTTTATCAATATTCATGATACGTTTTACATTTCTTGTGAACAGTTCCAATTGTTGGATGAAAAATTCATTACTTCATCTCAAGGGGAATATATTTTTACTTTCTTTTAAAAACACCGTACTTATTAATGCAAGAAAATGCAATGCCATTTTGATAAAGACTATAATAAACTTGATTTTTTGAAGGTAGCTATCATATTAGCAGGGATTAGGCACAGAAGGAGAGAAACCATTTGATTATTATTTCTAAACCATTTACTTAAAATTATAGAATTCTTGACTGAATGGTAAAGTGGCCACTCACCACGAAGTTACTCACAGTTTCCCCCTCTGTGGGTGGTCAGGGCAGTCTTAATATGGGGAGCAAACTTTCTCATACCTTGGATCCCTAATAAGCTTCATAAAGTAGAATACTTAGTCTAGTTACAAGCAAAGGCAATCATGATATTCATAGCTCCACAAATGACATCTTTAACAATTATAGATAAATAGAAAAATTTGGAGAACATGTTTTCTTTTATCCAATTTAAAGTCATCTCTTAAAAATCAACCAAGAGTTAGGAAAATAATTACATTGAGGTGTAGGGATAACATATGATAATAAGGATTTTAAAAAAAACACTTTTAATTTCAGAATAGTTTTAGCTTTACAGAAAAATTGGAAAGATAATAGTCATCTGGTATATCCCTTGCCCCGTTCCCCCTAGAGTTAGTATCTTATATTACTATGTCATTTGTCACAACTAATGAAACTAATCCTGACACATTATTATCACCTAAAGTCCGTCCGTTATTCATATTTCCTTAGTTTTTACTTGATGTCCTTTTTCTGTCTCAGGATCCCATCCAGGATACTGTTTTACATTTAGTCTCTTTAGTCATCATGTCTCCTTAGGTTCCACTAGACTGTGACAATTTCTCAGAGTTTCCTTGTTTTTAATAACCTTAAAAGTTTTGAGGAACAGTGGTCTGGTGTTTTGTATAATGCCCTTCTACTGGATTTGATGTTTTTCTCATGGTTAGACTAGGATTATGGGTGTGGGGTAGGAAGACCACAGAAGTGCCATTTCCATCATATATTAAGGGCACGTACTATCAACATGATTTATCACTGTTGATGTTGACCTTGATCACCTGGCTCAGATACTGTCTGTCCAGTTTCTCCATCATAAAGTTACTCTTCCCCATCGCCAACTCCATTTTCCACACTGTACTCCATGGAAGGCAGTTCCTGGTAACCCACACTTCATGAGCAAGGAGTTATGCTCCATCTCCTTGAAGACATCTTATCTACATAAGTTATTTGGGATCCTTTTGTATAGGGGAGCTGTTTATTCTCCCTGATTTATTTAGTTATTCCATCATTTATTTACATCATTATAGACTTACAGATATGTATATTACTCTTTGAGTTATGATGCAATACTCAATCTTGAGTTATGAATCCAATCCAATCCAGTGACTTGCTTTATTTTGTTGCTCAAATTATTCCAGATTTGGCCATTGGGAGCTCTTTCAGTTTGCTTCTAAATATTACTTTTTAGAAAGATAGCTACATCTTTCCTGTTCTCACTTAATGTTTTTTTCCAAAGTCATATATGAGAAGAACATGACTATTTTCATGTTGATTTTGTACTGTTTTAAACACCAAACCCAGATTATTAACTTTGGTACGTGATGGCTCACACAGGTCAGCAGGCCAAGTTCTTTCCTTAGTTGATAGACTATCAAATTCTTGCCTGGAGCCCAACTATTCCTCAGAATGAAGACAACAGATCATTCCACCTTTTATTGTAAACTGTCATATTTATTTTTAACATATTTTCCTATGATGTGTTGGCTGTGTAAAGATGCTGATTTTTATATGCTTACAAATATGAAACAAAACATCAAATTAAATTAACCCTGTGGTTGTGAAATTAACCTATATTTGTGAAAATAGAATGGAAATCACATGACATTTAGAGCTGAAATTAGCATACCATATTTCTAACTAGACAATCTAAGAACTAGTGTTTTCCTGCCCCAGTCTTCGAAAAATCCTCTAGGTCAGTGACATTGGGTTAACAATCAAATTCCATGTCTGGGTTTCAATTTTCTTCTTTGGGATAGTGTAACTTGTAGAAAACGTTATTTAGATATTTCAGTAGAATTAATTGCTAATTTACAGAAATGTATGGCCCTATATAAATATATAAGAAGCACAGCAAAATTCTGAGTTTACTACCAAGGAAAAAAATCAGCCTGGTGTACGTCATTAAATTTTCATTTCATGAATATTTCTAGGTTGCTTGCTCTGTGCAAAAATAACAGCTTTCTCGGTGTCCCTCCCATCTCGTCTTTGAAGGGTAGAGTAAAATGAGTTCTAAAACTGTTGAGCAGTGCTCTTTAAGAGGATCTCACAAAATTTGCGTTTTGATACATTGCCTATTAAAATGGAAAAGGCATGAATTCAGGGAATTCTAGGCTGTTCCCCAAGTAAAAATATCTAGGATATTTGTTTAAAGGGAAAAAAAAGATAGGAGAATGGGGAGATGGTAAACAAAAAATGTGTCCTGACAAGAAAGAATTTAAAATAAGCAATACAGAGGCATATAGAGGAAAGTCAGCTCTACATAAATGTCCCCCAGAGCCTCAGCAACCTTCTGTTCACCTCTAGGAAGTTAGTTCATTCTTTTTCCTAAGGAATTTCTTCAGTCTGACTGCTTTCAAAAGTGCCAACAGCAACAAACCACGACAAAAAAAGCCAACTGCTAAGACATACACACAGACACATAAGTGCATGCACACGTATGCATACACACACGCGCGCGCGCGCACACACACACACACACACACACACACACCCCACTTCGGCCTCTCTCCCTCCACACCTTCATAAATTCCTTCATGAGCCAGAAGTTGTTTTGCCACCACCAGGAAGGGTGGAAGCACCTCACCCTGTCTTCCTTGGCGAGTAGGTGAGAGAAGAGGATGCGGAGAAAGGAAATAACCAAAAGGAAAACTACAAACCTATAGCCAAAAAACAACACCAGCCAGTGATCACCAGTGGACACTAAAGCCTCAGGGCAGAGGGTTTATAATATGGTCCCTAGGTGTGGAGAGGCATAAAGTAAACCTAGTAAACCTGGCCGGTAAAAATTAGCTTGATCATCTCATACTGCAAACCAAATTAAATGGATTCTTCTGTGAAACAGAACAGTAAGGGATCTTTTGCCTTTTTTTTTTTTTTTTTTTTTTTTTTTTTGCAATTTGAAGAAAGGGAAACGGAGGCAGGAAGGTCAATGGAACCTTCTGAAGGCCACCCAGAGAGCCTCTTGGGCCTCAGCTTCTCTTTAAAATAAAGGTTTACTTTCGATACTCAAATAGACATTTTTAAATGTTGTGCAAATCCAAAACCTCAACCACTGGTCCCCATGTTTATAGTTCAGGATTATACAAATTTCCCTCGGTCCTCTGAGGCCTCATCTAAGAGACTTGATTGATGCTCTCCTGCAGCCCCAGGCCAAGGGGCAGAATGTTTCATGGAGAACACAGCCATTAGCTAATGGAAGACATTTTTCATCCCGTGGAAGGGCAGATGAGTGCAGCCAGCTACAGGGCCAGCCAAAAGTGGCACCTACCAGCCATGAAGGACGGCAAGTGCCCAATGCCCACATGGCAACAAAAAACCACATTAAGCAAAGCTCAACAACTTTATCAGTCTGTTTCTGGCACTTCCGAACCCCACCATAAAGGTGAATTGCAGATATGATTATCATAGTATTTTGACATTTTCTATTTCATCACAGCATATGAACAACTTATAAATGTCCCTGGGAGGGGTGAGGGAATTCTACAGAATACCTATATTAGGGGTGGAGGTTCTAGACTTTCTTCGTAGGAAGGGCTTAGGTATAGCATTTTCTTTGGAAGGAGACTAGGGAGAGAGTTGGCCAGAAATGTTGACTTGAAACTGTGTTTGCATAGCAGTTTATAAAACCTTGAGGGACTGTCAGTAGTTCATCTGAAAGAATGGAGGTGCTGGTAGAAATAAGAAGGTCTTCCTCAGATCACTTCCTAGCATTGCCACTGTATGTAAGGGAAATGCCTGCATGGGAAGAGAGAACGCTTTCGAGCCTCTAAGAAGATCATGCCCACCTCCCACCGACTGCTTCCTAGCAAGACCTCGAACACCGCCGCCCCGGTCCACACCCTCGATGGCCAAGGTTGCACAGATATGTTCTCGTCACTGTACCAGGTCAGGGGATAACTTGGAAAGGCCGGCTGGAAAGTGAAAGTGTAAACAGGTTTTTCTTTTCCCCTTCTTTTGGCTCCCCATGAATAGAACTTTCACATAAGAACCTCAAGCTGATGGAAAAATTAGATAATCACACCCGGTTGCCCTGAACTCATCCTTACGGAGGGTCAGCTAAGGGCTCTGCAGACGTGTGAAGAAAAACTCAGTGCCCGGTTTCATTGATGCCTTTAGGGTGGCAAGAGACACGAAGGGACAGTTTTGACGAATTTAAGACAGCTTTTTCATTCTGATTGCTTTGACTTGAATAAAAATAATTTCCATGTATGTTTTTAAAAGTGCTGAAATCAGTGAGCAGTTTTCTCAAACGTAAGCCAGCAGCGCCCTCTCCTGGCTGTTTGTCTGTAGTGCGCAGGATCTAAAACGGCAAAGCAGCGAAGTTGGGTTTAAAACACAGGAAAACGTCTAAGAGAAGACTGTGTATGTCATGGCAAAGTATTGATACTCACATATTAAAGGTTAACTGTGAAATCATAGCCGTTTCTAAATGTTCAGGTAAATACTCTGCCATAAGACATATGAAAACTAGGCCCTTATAATAAAAAATACATAAAGAAAACGGAGAACACGTATTTCTAATCGAATACAAATGTCTACTGATTATTCTATCGTTCTCATAAATAAACATATTCAAATATTAAACAAAATATTCCCCTTTAGAGGAAACTGTACAAATAAACACATAGAGATATTTGTGAAATTCACATAATTTAAGCCAGTTTTCCCCTCATATCCAAGCTCTGCTTACATACTCCAGTTTCAAATTTAAAGCAAAGAAAAGGCTCGCCAATCAAAGGCTTTTATTGGCAATGGAAAATAAAGTCCCAAAGCCCACAGCTAACTGACTTTATATGGGAAATATTTGATTTTCAGAAACGTTTTTATACTTGAGAAAGATAATTTTTAGTTAGAAACATTTCCATCTGTGGCTAGTTTCTTTTAAATAAATATTTTAAATACAGGATATTTTAACTTCTAAATGTTCTTTGTGAGGCATTTCAGACATGATGTTACAGTACTGAGCATATACTCCCGGAGACAAATCAAGACTCAAAGCTTCACAAGCCCATAGAGTCTTAGAGTAGGGATAACTTGTTATTTACTCTAAGAGACATCAATCTGCTTTCATTTTGGTGAGTTCACTTTTTTTCCTGTCGTTGTTGAATGGATGCTAGTGAACTACCAAGCCCGGTTTCAGTTTCTCTGCCTGTGAACTGGAAGGGGGAACCCTTTTTATTTGCACATCCCAATTTAAACAGAAGAAATATCTAACCCAAGTGAAAAGCAGACGAGTAAAATATTCCGACTTTGTTAATGTGGGGATTTGTATTAGATAAATGTATTGCCTTTTAAAGAAGTGAAAATTTCTGATTTCATTTCATTGACATCAAAGGAATTCTATTCTAGGAATTTACGGATTTTACTTGACTGCAATTTGCCACAGAGTTTGGTAGACTATAGGCACCCAAGAAAATGCTTTATTTTAAAAATAGTTTTAAAGTTTCTCACACAGGTCCATTTGTGTGACTTCACAGTCATAAGGGAACAGGAGGATCATTTCTAACCCTGCTCCATCAGGATGTGGCTCCATTTAGAAGCCAAAAAATTGTTTCAAAAAATAGCTTTTTCAGAAGTATGTAGAAATGAAACATAAATGCTCATTAATGATTTGGGTTCATGAAATACAAGTTAACTTAAAAAATATACCTACATTTAAATCCCGGTATTACATTTCTTTATAGCTATGTGACTGCATGTTAATCAAACCTTTCTCATCCTCCGGTGCCTGATCTGTAAATACTTTTCAGGGTTGTTGTATTGGAGATAACACGTGCAAGGCCTCTAGCATGTAAGTGTTCAATGAATGACAGCTATTACTGTATTTACTATTACTATATGTGTGACCTCCTTGGCACTCTTTGTGACTATACAAGAATCTCATGCTTTCTGAATTAGGCAGAATTTAATTATCTCACTAACATGAAAGGAAACGATAGCACACGAAGCAGAACTCATTCACTTGTCTCATTTAGGATATAACTGAGATCATTCATCTCAGGGTCAAACAATGTATCGCAAAGGCCACAGAGCAGAAAAGAAAAGGCTGCAAGATTTTCCATTCAATCAAAAACTTCATTTTGATTAAAAAGAAAACAAGTGAGTCAATTTACAAGAAGCGCATGGGCGATTTTATTTGCTGTCCCCCTTTTAGGACATGATCACCAGATCTCTGGCTGCCTGAGCAAGACTGCTGTGGGTGAAGGCTACGGAACCACGTGCCACAGGCGGCTACAGCTGGCACCCAGGGGAGAAAATACAGGGCAGACCTCCTAAGGAATGTAAGGAAAAACGTGAATCAATGCAACGTCCATTCTTCACAGGCAGACTTCATTCTCAAATTGCACACCAGTGGAGCCACTAATAAATTATTAGGTGTCTTCATTTTTGAAAGCCTTGTCCAACATTAACTAATTTGACCATAGGATATTTTCAAAGTCATAATTATCATTCTCATCTTGCAGATGGGGAAATAAAGCAGGACGATCATCACATTTTAAAAAGCACATCATTTCATATTATGACTAATATCATATTTAGTTGCCAATGTTATTAATGGGTGAAAATATTCTGTCTGCATACAAAAATGACATGACTGACCCACTATGGGTAAGGCATGTGTTTTGAGTTTCTGTTTTAATTAGTTGCTCCCTCCCTTATCCACAACCCACAAAAAGGATTTCAGGGGGCTTATAAAAAGAAACAAAATACAAAAGCACAAAAATAAATAACTGAGGAAGTCCTGATGAAGGGAAATAATAAAGCCATAGACAAGGAGGGCTGCCCCATCCTGCCCAGTGGCTGGAAGCAGCTCAGAGCTTCCTCACACATTAAGGCAATAAAAACGTGATTCGTGGTGGCCAGAAGAGAAACTGTGCTTCGACTTGTTTTTTGTTCCACGAGTGACAGGTTGGCTGATTCTACCAGACTTTCTTGCCTGGCGTTTGCAGTCACCTATCAACCCAATGCCTACCTTGCTAATGTATAGAGTTTGGGCCATAAAATAGTCAAAGCTGAAAGGATGGCACATGAACCACGTGTGATTCTGCCCAAGATCTGAGCTTCTTGGCTGGGGTGTCACTAACGGGTTACAAGTGAGGTACTGAGCTCCTCAGCCTGTGACGACGATGGGGGTACCTCCTCCACTTTACCCCAGTGTGCCACACCAATATTGCAGTTTGGATGTCAGAAATACTAGGAAGCACAACTCTAGACAACTGAACTGATAAACCATAGCTTTATTACTGAGTAGAGCGAAAGTCAAACTCGTCACCTTGAAGACTGGTGAGGATACAGTTTCCTGTGTGTTGTCCATGCCTGGCATCCCGTGTGAAGCTCATCTTCATTACTTGAATTCTGTCCATTTCAAGTTCTCACATCATGACCACCTTACTTGGAGGCTAGGATCAGTTTCTAGAATAAGGGTCAAGGTTCAACTTCATTTCCAGAGAACTCACAAATAATATCCACCTATGAAGCTGAAGATACAACCATATTAACGTGTTTTTTCCACCAAGGGTACAGCTATGAACCAGGCTCCAGCTCCTAACTAGAGATGCCAATCGCGAAGGAGATGCCAGCTGGTCGTAAGCAAACAAACCAAATGAAAAGACCTGCATAAACACATGAACAGACTACCTTTGCCCATGGGGATAGAACAGGAGTCAAGGGATTTTAATTAGCTTTCTTTTCTACTAACTTGCAAAAGTTGGTTTTCATTTTGAAAGCCTGGCGGGGAGGGGTTTAGCCATTTCCAAGGATGCATGAAACCAACCCACGGCCACAGTAGTTACACACAGGAAGTCCAACTTAATCTGCGCCCCACAGATCTCCTGCCCTTAGGATGATCCCCCCACTGTTCAAAAGCGGGTCCAAAGGCAGAAGAAGGCTGTGGGATGTTAGTCCCTGATCCAGGCTGGCACTGATGAAGGTCAAGACTCAAACAAAGGCTGCATCTCCTGTTCCTGCCTCCAAAGTTGACTGGTACCTCACCTCACACTGGTCCAAGACAGCATGCTTGGTTAGGACAGTTCTTTGTGCTAGAGAGCTGCCTCGAGAGAGATGCTTCTGGTCAGAGAACCTTCACATGACCTAAATTAGATCAGTCTCATTATTAATTATGCATTCCTTACGTCATTGCAAATCAAGGGGCGGAAGACACACACTCTCCAACCAGAGCCACGTGACTGGCACACCCTAAACAGGAGGGATTCATTGTAACCCATACTGAGTTATACATGGGTGGATGAAGGGCTCAGAGACCCAGTGAGGCAGGCCTCCATTTGGGGAAATTACAATATGTCTCCTTGGGCGGGGAGAGAAGCAAGAGTGTAGACAAACATTTCTTTACCCAGCAACTATTTATTGAGCACCTATATTAGATACCAGGCACTATACTGGGTGCTGCAAGCCAGACAGACTCCCTGACTTCATGGGACTTACAGGTGATTAACCAAGTAAGATAATATAGGCTATGATAAATGCTATGAAAAATAAAATAGGGTGGTAGAACTAAAAGTCATCAGATGGTGGGGGGTAAAGGGGAGGGGAGGTGGGTGAAAAGTTAGGTTGAAAAGACATGACTACGGAGATGCCATATGGGCTGAGAGCTGAAGGATGAATTTCAGGGGGCCATTCTGAGAGCGGGGGAAAGGGCATGTCAGCTGGGGTGAAGCAGGGCAGAGGCTGTGAGTCATGGAAGGACTCGGGGCATTCCAAGAGAACAGAACAGAAACCAGTGAAGGTGGACGGTACTGAGCAAGGGAGAGAGCCATATGAAACAAGGAGGAGAGCGAGGCTCCAATCAGGTAGGACAGGGTAAGGAATTTAGATTTGATTTCATGGGCAACTAGAAGCCATGGATGGGTTTGAAGTAAAAGAGTGGTACCATTTATTTATATTTTATAAAAATCAGTCCAGCTTTCCCCCTTGTTTTTCTACCAGTGCCTGGTCTTTCTCCTTCCTCTCTTCTTGTTCATGGTTCAGGATCCAAATTCCTTTACATTCTGGAGGAGCAGAGAATGTGAGCATGCCAGTGTTATACACCCTTGTGATCCCAGCCCCAGCCCAAGGGAGGGGCATAGAAGATGCTCAATAAACATGTGTTAAATGCATACGCAAAAAACCGAATCTGGACCTATCTTTGGCTTACACGTAATCTGCAGTAACAAGGTTCTTACAGCCAAAGATTTGTTTATTTTTTTTGTTTTTTTGTTTTTATGGTTTTTTTTTAATCCTCATTTTCTACTAGAAAATACAACTTGAATATGTGTAGAGCTCATTTTTTTTTCTCCCAAGTTCTTCCAGAGTTTTCGCCTGTGCTCACTTTGCTGTTTAATTACTGAACTCCTCTTCTACTCCCCATGAACTTTTGTCCTGCCATTCTTTCCCTTTCATTTAGAATTGTTTTTATGCCAAGTCTCCTTCGGGTATTTCATCATTCTTTACATCCTCCCTTTTCTTTCTGTTCCAGTAACAGCCCCAGTCCAGACACCGTCTGGAGAGCTATGCCCAACTCTTTAATTTTTTTTCCCCTTGCAGTCAGTTCCATAGACCTTCCTTCAACCCCTACCCCCTGTCTTGTAATGCAGTTTAAGCTTTGTCTTAAAAGGAATCTTTTGGTTTTTTTAGAGGTTGAGATCACATTTAACAAGGTCCATTTTACTACTGACTCTTGATAATGTGGGATGCTGGTTTCCAGCCCTGCTCCACTGGGACTACCCTGCAGAAAGCTCTGCTCACTGTGTACTTGAGCCTGGCAGACTCCTAAGCCAGATGCCAGGGAAATCACACCCAGGAATCCTAGAGGCCTGGGCTGCTTAGCAACCCTCAACGGCTGTGGATGCCCCCCTGCATCTGGGTAGGGAAGAAAACCATTCCCTCACACACACACACACAAAGAGGTCAGATCACTGGCTTAAATCCTACAGATCAGCTAGAAATTTGCTAGGGACATCAGAGAGTTGAAGAGTTGTTCAACCAGTAATATCTAGCCATTTGGTGTATTACTTCATTTTAAAGGAACACCATGGGTCATTTATTTTTTTATTGCTTTCTGACACAAAAGCCTTCATTATTTTCCCCCAAACTCTTTTAATTATCTCATCAATAGTGCCTACCATTACTTTTAAAATATTAGATATTTAAGAGTATAACGTAATAGATGCTAACTATTTATAGATCACTAGTCAGGGACTAACTGCTTGTTTTTAGACTGAAATGTGGAAAAATAACTTACTTGTTAAGTTCTCCATGATATCGTTCCATAAAAAAATACTTTTACTGTTTCATGAAACTATACATAAAAGTGTATACATTTAGATTACACTTCAGAGTGTTATCAGAAACACCAGCTCCCTGATGGTTGCTTTAACAAGGTTAAAGAGACTATTTCAAGATTTTCTTCTTTAAGTAAGATATTCGTAGACTGCTTAACTGAATTTACCACTACTTCGACACCATTTTGTACTTATTAATATATAAATTATAAAAAGTAAAACATATTCAATTACAAAAATTTACATATATCACATTTTCTTGAATTTTTACTTGCATATTCTCCAGACTGTTCTAATTCCTTTTATTTCTTACCCCTCATATTTAGTATATTTTGTTTCTTAAAAGGTGGATTCAATTTGCCTATGCTTTTCTAATTTTTCACCTGATCATTCTGTTAAACAATACTTACTGAGTATTCAATATATGAAAAAAGTTGAATAAGACACATTTTCCCTCAAATAGACGACATTCTAGTTAAGAATTCACAGAGCATGGACCAAACTGTTCCTTGGTGACTGAGACAGTCAGGGTGAAAGTCAGAGAACGAGGACATGGAGTTGGACGGGGGAGGGCTAGTAAATATTGGTGAGGAGATGGGTCTTGGTCTCACATCAATGGAATGGGTAAGGGTAGGGAGGATAATTAAACAGTAGAGGGGAAAGCATTTCAATAGAATAAGAAACAGTAAGACCACAGGCACAGGGGCAGGAATGTATGTTAACTTTAGAAAGAATAAAGACCAGGCTAGCTGGAGTCAAGGGCTCACGTGTGGGAAGTAAGAGGAGGTTAGATGGGCAAAATACAGGTTTTCAGTGCCAGCTTATTTGGCTGGAAGACAGAAGCCCTGACATTTCTTCCCCAAATGCACAGAGTCATTCTGGGAATTACATGATAGCTTATGAAGGCAGCATTCAATACATGATCTTAACTCATTTTCACTTACTTAAACTCATGAGAATAATGCCCCTTAAAACACTAAAACATGGGCAGAATATGTGCTTGTATCCAAATATTTCCCACTGTGGTTGTATTACCTGAGAAGAACGGGACAAGAAAAAGCAAGTAGCTCAGAGCTCAACAACCCTGTGTTTCACGGAGCTACAGATTTCAAAGGAGATGCTCTGCAAGCAGAGCTCAGTAAGGAAGCTGGGAAGCCAGCTGCTTGGAGAGCTTAAGTGATTTAGCTTCATGCCTCTGTAAACTGTATTTTAAATGACTAGGAAACCACATTTCTGTAACTGGTATTGTTTAAAGGGATAGAAGCCCAGCTAAAATGCTTTGGTTTTCTTTTCTTCTTTTTTTTCCCCTCATAAATATTCAGGTTTATTCTTCTGAGACTCCCCCCGCCCTCCTTAGCAGTCTCTGGAAATCAGCCCCTCACAAGTCATGAAAAGACTGAGATACCCACTGTATGTTTTGAGGGCTCTGTGTTTGGTACATGTGTCTTATTTTCTTGGAGACCTAGTGGACTGTCCTCTTTCAGGGTGATTGATACAGTGGCTTTCTATAAATAAAGAAGTAAGAACAAATTCATCCTGACTTCCACAAAAATAAGTGTTACCCTGCCTCCCCAACCCATTATAAGAATAAAGCTTATAGATCTGTCTCTTATATGGTGAATAGGGCCACCCAAATTCTCAATTCTACATTGAAGAAAAAAGTCCATTCTAGGAATAAGTGGAAGTAGAAGATAAATCCTTCATTACGATCCATTATAAGCACATGGTATTAAAAACAAACAAACAAACAAACAAACAAACAAAAACAACAACCCTCCAAAACTAGTGGTTTTAAAACCATCAGAAAAGTTTGATTAAAAAAGAAGAGCTACATATAAGGGAAATACAGGAAAATGTATCAATAACAATTGAGCTTCTCACTCTGGGTCAAGTGATCAAAACCTTCTGCCTACACCTCATTTACTTTTCATGTTTATCACATGTAGTTTTTCCATTTATGTAGAGAATATAGCTCAAGGAAGGAGATTAAGAAACTCGTTCAAGGTCACAGTTATAAGTGGTGACAAACAATGGAAACACACAAGCCTCTCTGGCTCACAACAACCTGCATTGTATTCATTAGACCACATCAAGGAGAAGGTTTCCAGAAATAATAGAAACTTCAACACATAATTGAAACGGGCTACTGATTGAACATGTCTGTTAGAAAACTTAAAAATAGTTCTCTTTCCTAGAAAAAAAGCATGTTTTGTGGAATAACATGAAATGTACCCTTAGTGGGAAGCCTTATTAAGAAGGATGCCCCAAGAAGTATACAAGCTAAGTGGAGAGCTTAGCCACAGGCATATTAAAAGACAGCTTATAAAAGACAGTATATCATTAATATTGAAATGAGTGGTACAGACTATAAAGGGTTCTGGTTGAGTGAGGGAGAGTTTGTGTGTGTGTGTGTTTCGTTGTTTTGTTTTTTGTTTTTATTTTTTTTACAATGGGCTGGTCAGTGGAGAGATCAAAGCAAATGTAAGATTGGGGCTTAACCTTGGAGGATGGGCAAAACTTTTAACCTGCTCACAATGTGGGTAGGGTAACGAAATATCTATGAAAAAGAAACAAGCCTGGACAAAAGGGTGCATTATCAGGAGCCCAGTCTCTATCTCTGCCCTAAGAGAGACAAAAGCCTGAGAGAATGACTCAGGCAATAACGTGGAAGACAAATCTTTAGTATGATCAGGCACAAGTCAGACCAGAAGAAGGGCCAATGTTAGAATGAATCTCTGAATCTATAGTTGATAAGCTTGGTAGGGAGGGCTGGGGAAAAAGTGGCCTCTTTAGAAACAGGAAGGAGGGGCCAGGGAGTATGCTTCTGCAGCTGAGTAGGTCTACAACTCAAAGTATAGAACCCTATCAGCACTCAGATTTTTATCCCGGGGAGCTATCCAGGGTACTGACTGATTCCACCCCAAATTCTGACCCAGTGGACCCAGGTCTGTCCTAGTGTCTCTGTAATGGCACTTTGTAATGTTACACATGAACCTCTTCATTGCAACCACTCTCAAGCTAACTGCTATTTATGACCTCAGTTATTTACCAAGCCAACGTATACTTTGTTGCCTGCCATAGTGTATAGTTCTAGGCCATCAACTTTACACTCCAATCGGCATGTCACTAGGTAAAGAAAATAGGCTTATATAGGTGAAAATAACATTTTAAACAAAGGTCATAAACAATAAATTGATCCATTTGTTTAAACAAATTACATCTGTAGGGAAACTGTAGAAATGAGCCTTGAAATATTAAGGAATTTTGACTTATGCAATAGGCAATTTCAGAGTTCTGGAAGTTACTGAATGGGACATTGCTATGACAAAAAGTGTTGGGGAAATTAATGTAGAAATATTATGCCAATGGATTAAAGAGGAAAAATTCAAGAGGTAGGCAGATAGCTCCTTCTTTGGGCTAAAACGCATTTTAGAATATATACCTTTAACTGAAAAGGTCTTTTCAGGGATTTAGGATTTCAACAAAAGGATTTTCCAAGAATTAAAGAGCACATTCCATTCTTCTGTGTAATCTCGTTAGAGTTAATCAACTTGTAAATCTAAAAATAATGTTCTTCTGTTGTGTCCTGTTGTATCCTGTCATTGACTGGTAATGCGCCTTTTCATCTCCCAGTCTCCTGCCATTTTTGTTATAAATAATCTGACTAATTTCTCAGTGCTGAATCTCTCAATACACTTTTGCGGAATGCCCCCAGGCAAAGCACATCACGTACGGCTCACTGGTGTGTGTTCCTGAAACACAGCTTCTCCGTCTGTCCAGCAGTTCACCCAGCAGTTTCTCTGAAACCCTGCTGCGTTTGTCTCCCATAGATGGCCAGGGAAAGAGAAACTGGGAATCAAGGGCCAGACGTCTGGCTGCAGTTCAGGTCCTTGACCATGGAAGTGATGTAGGGTGTATTCTGTGATGCTGATGACCCTATGCCATAAGGTAGTTGCCAGATTCGGGGTAGTCTGAGTTCTACATATTCCTTAAAATAAAGGGCTAACCAAGCCCAGTTATCAGCTCAGTAGGATCTATGTCTCCAACAGAGCAAGGCAAACTGAATTTGAAATCTTTTATTCTAGCCACAAAATGTTGCCAAACTGTCAACACGTTCTCAGGACACTGCTGTTCTCCGACTGCCTTTGTCTGTAGGCTCTCGTTGGTAGTTGCTTTCTGCCCTGAGCCAAGCTCTCCCACAGGAGCAGCCACTATGTCCTAGCATTCTGGCATTCAACTAACTTCATCTTGCATTTGATACATATTCCCACACTTGGGAGTCAAACAAAGGATTGAAATTCTGCCTTGATGTTATTGGTGCCGCCCTTGGACAAGCTGTGTAACCCCTCTAGCCTCAGGTTCCCTATCTATCAAAGAGGAATGATTAGCCTAACCTCAGAGTTGTTGTAAGGATAGAATTACATAAAGGATACAAAGAACTTAGCAAGGTCTGGAAAGCGGAAGTATTCAATAAACTGAATTGCGGTGGTAATGAAATGATGATGATGATATTGTATGATTTCTGTTCTGACAGAATATTGACATGAAAGTCAGTTTTCCATGGGCTAAAACTCTTCAAACTATAGGTCTTTTAAAGTGGTGTCACCTTTTATCACAGCTCTGAATCTTTTCATCACCTTTACTTCATGTGGATTCAGGTCCTTGTAGGGGTTACTACGCAGCTAGAACCAGGTATGACAAGGCTTCCCGTTCTCCCGGAGATAGATAAGAATGCTTCAGAAAATACAAGGTACCTCGCCCTTCAGAATGAACATTTTACACACACATCTGAAGCACTGGGGTAAAATACAGCAAGGCACTTTGGATGGATGTAGTTTGACCTATGCTCAAAAATATGTGGAAAAGGGAGAAGGGAGATATGTTCTTTTCCACCTTCAGTATACTTACTACCAAAACATGAACTATATTACACTTCAAGTGTCTTCTCAGTGGGGCTAAAGGTATCCCATACGGCGATGGACTAGGTAGTGTACTACAGATGGGGATGCACCACTGAGGTATCTGACACCCACTAACAATTTCACAATGCTCAACAATATTAATGAAGGTCCCCAAGTCAGCCTGGAAACAGCCAGTACATTTTTAAAAACAAAAACAATGAACCGATTAGATAGATAGCTTTCAGACTGTTCTCCATGGAGAAAAGGCGGGGTAAAGTTTTCACATGTGAATTAAACCAAAATGAAATAAGATGGCCCATTGTTTTAATAAACTGAGGGCATGCAGCTGGGTTTTTCCTTGGCAGTAATTCTAATAGTCTGAATAAAGAACACGTTGAACTCCCTACTTTGGAGAGAAATCACTTGAAGTATTTCGTTAGGAGAAGGAGACAAGTGGATTTAAAACATACCATGTTTTCAGACGACTAAGTTTCCCTTGCATGGAGGCCCAGTATAAATATTACTTTTAAAAAATGCCACATTTCTTAAAATGCAATGCTTTCCCCAATATATAACATGAATGTAAACAAGATGTCTGTCACGCGTAGCTATAACATATTGCTTCACACACCAAACTTATACTACACACCTATTATTCTTGGTTCTCTTAATGAAAGAAACTAAGGACACTGCATAAATTCTTCAACACATGTTTCATTTCTCCAGCTGCCTTGTGCTGTAGAACATCATGCTAACAAGAAGTGATGCTAACAGGAGGCTAAAACCAGTGTAGCAAATGGGGCATTTAAATATATATAAACATACTGGCATGCACAAAGAAAGGAGCTATTCGGGGGGAGCTAAATGGATCCCTAGACAGACATATTTTAGTTTAATATTCCATGTATTTTTCGACATGCTAACCATTTTGGTTCTTCTCAATGGCAGAAAAATATTCTGTTAGAGAACAAGACGTCAGCAGGCAATTATCTCCTGGACTCATATTCTAAACACAATTATTTTGGAGGAAAAGTAAAAGGCAGCCACCTGAATTTTTCAACGTCCTTTGGGCGCACCTCAGGGCCAGTTTTAAATACCAATGTTTACAGACAGTGGCTAAAGAAATAAAAGATAGCACTGTGTATTCTGAACAAACCACCAGGTAGCCCGTGTGGACTCCAGGGACGTGGCCATTTTATGCACTGGTCCACTAGAGCTCGAGGATCAGTTTGGGATCCCACGTCTTACCCTCTGAAATGCTCGCCAGGGATATCAGTTCTCATTGTTGATTGAGGCCCATCTATATAACAGTAATTTCTGGTATAAACTCAGAATGAAGAAATGACTGGTCTTTTCACCCAAATGGCCCATGTGTTTGGCTAACCCTTAAGCAGATGGCGACCCTCTAACCATGCGAGGCTTATTTATCCATCCATGTCTTCCACACTCCACTATGAGTAAGCTACTTTGCTGCAGATAATTGAACATCTTGGAAATGGTATCTTTTGTCAATGAAAGCCAGCTTCATATTATTAATAGAAGGAGGATTTAGGGTCCATAAAAAGGCAACATATTGAAAACAGTTCAAGAGCAACAGCTGAGGGGAAGGGGGCTGGGAAAGAGTACAAACGATTCTTAAAACTAAATGAGGTGTTAAACTTATGGACTACTCGAAGTGATGTTTAGATTACACCTGCTTCAGCCTGAAGATTATAGTTTCATTCGTGATTAATTATTCTTTAACACATTAAATGTAGCAAACAGATGCAATGACGCATTCTATCACACATTCAGAGAACTCTGTCCCTTTGCTACAGCCAGTGTAATACGCTGGGCTCCAGGAAATCAGTCTGCTCTTGGCCCAGCACTCGCAGGCAGTCAAAGTTGGTCTGAACAGGTTCCAAAAGAACTCTGCTCCAACCCAACTGGGCATTGGTCAATTACGGCAGAGCACCATTTAAGCTGAAAGGGATAGTTATCTAGGCCTAAAATCAGCTGGAAACAGAGTTGCTGCCATGTCAGCAGTCTGCCTTTCCCTGAGGCTCCAGCACACTTAGTTTGGGTCTTTTGTCACTTGCGATTTCCATCCAAGCTGACGTGGTTGCTTAAAAAAAAAGATACCAAGTTTGTTTGTCACACATTATTTCTTTTTCTCCCCTCTCTACATCCAAGAAACAACCAAAGAGGAAACTGAAGATTCTCTTAATGTTTGATATTTTCTTTTTATGCCAAGTCTAAATAGAGAAAATATTTCATTAAATATACTCAGTTTCTTTGGAAGGACCCAGAGCAAAGTATAAACTGTTTGTCATTCTTTTAACAGTATAGATCATTCCTTATATATTATTTACAATTAAAATCCCATGGAAGGTATATGGGATGTATCTTTCTAATAAAACTTTTACATTCAATTTTTAGTAGGGTTTCTTTTATAAATGGAAGACGGATGGCAGAGATTAAATACCATCAAAACTCTTTTCCAAATAAACTCAGACTTTAAGAAAAGCCCAACTCTGTTTTGGGATCAAACCCTTGTATTTTCCTGCTTGATATCATTCAAAATGAGTTTTAATGGTGAGTGGATAGCTTTCCTGGGGCAACCATTTTCCACACAGTTTTCCAATTCCAAATCTCCTTAGTAATGACCTCAGCTTGACTCCAAATTTAACTGTACACATCTAACCTCAAAAGCAGCTTCTCCAGCAAACCCCAGGTTGTCCTTATTTTGCTTTCTAAAGCAATGTGTGTATTGTAACTGGTCCATGATGATGGTGATTATTATATTAATAAAGCTACTGTTCCCTGGAGATGTGGCTTTGTGGTTTCCAGACAGCCTTCTACCCTAGCCAAGAAGGAGGCAAATGTCTTGTATGGGTTGTTTTGCAATGGTTTGTGGCAAAGAACAGCAAAATGTCATAAGAAGGAAACAAGAATTAGAAGAGAAGGGAAATTTGAAGACACACACCAGGATTCCTTTCCAGTGGTATGCTGAACAAGGCGCTCTACTGGAAATAAAGTAGGATGAGCCTCCAATCCACATAGTCTCAGCACCCTTAATAGATGAATTCCCCAAGCTTGTGGCCAGAGAAGGCAACGGAAATACTTATGCAAACCCTTTCCAGATCATTGTCAGGGCAAAACCATGCGCTCCATGGGACAGATCTAGGTATCCTTGTGTGTATAATACAGATGAGCCTCTACCATGATAATAAGTATATTATTTACCTGCTATTTCTGCCAGCTGCTCTAAAATCAGGGGCTTTGGGGAATAAGCTGAAGGAGATACCAAAGTAGCATAGAAGTCAGACAACAATGAGGAGTTAGAAATATCCGGGGAATATTCCTAGGAAGAAACAGAATATTGAAGACTTGCTTTAAGATTAAAAACAAACAGTGATACAAATTTTCTTCCCTCTGTTGTGAAAATCCTAACATGCTGGAAACCTTGAATGAAAGCAGTGGTTTCTAACATGCTCCTACCTGTGCTTTTCTCTCTTTCTCTCTCTCTCTCTCTCAGATTTATATTCTATATTATGAATAGTGGGCAAAACATTTTACATTGAATTTTAAAGAATACCTTGTGTGTTTCTTATGATATACTTTTGTAAAACCAGAAAAGGAGCTGGCTAACATTAGCAGACTAAAATAAGCTTTTTTTCCCACTCTCTCAGAAGTGAACTATGAGGTAAGATAAAATGCTTTAAGCATGATAATAAATGGAAGCAGATACCAAGCACCCATCCTTGATAATATTATTATCTAACTCCTAGTCATGAATTTCATTTATTTTTCTTCTGTTGTGTTAAATTTGAAGTTGATTTTGTTTAGCTTAAATACCGCTTTTTAAAGATGACTGATATTTAATGACAAAATAAAATAATTATCAAGCTTAGTCACAGACAGGCTTTCCTTGACTTTTGATATAAATGGTACACTATCTAAATAGTATACCATCAATTTATTTTATGGTGGAGATCCATTTTTAGAAAAAACGAGATAAACATATATTGTCTTTTCTTTTTTCCTTTTAACTTTTGACTGTTTTCACCCATTTCTCCCATTCCCTTTTCTGGCAACCACCAATTTGA
This sequence comes from Rhinolophus sinicus, assembly GCF_057876585.1. Taxonomy (NCBI): domain Eukaryota; kingdom Metazoa; phylum Chordata; class Mammalia; order Chiroptera; family Rhinolophidae; genus Rhinolophus; species Rhinolophus sinicus. The sequence continues at coordinate 31,029,304 of NC_142504.1, forward strand.
CATCTGTAACAATAAGCCTGTTTTTTTGTTTTGATTTGTTTTTGGTTTTGGTGGGATTTTTGTTTTCAGTTCCACATATGAAAGATCATATGGTATTTACCTTTCTCTGTCTGACGTATTTCATTTATGCCCTCGCGGTCCATCCATGTTGTTGCAAATGGCAAGATGTCATTCTTTTTTATGGCTGAATAATATTACTTGTATGTACAGTCATGCACTGCTTAATGACAGGGATATGCTCTGTGCCATTGGGTGATTTTGTCATTGTGTGAGCATCATAGAGTGCACGTACACCTATGGTACAGCCTAATACACCTAGGCTGTATGGTACACCGCTGTTGCATATGCAGCCTGTCATTGACCAAAACATTGTTATGTGGTTCATGACAACATACATATACCACATCTTCTTTATCCAGGCATCACCGATGGAAACTGGTTGTTTCCACATCTTGGCTATTGTAAATAATGCTGCAATAAACATGGGGGTGCAAATATCTTTTCAAGTTAGTGTTCAATTCCTTTGGATAAATGCCCAGACGTGGAATTGCTGGATCATATGGTAGTTCTATTTTTAACTTTTTAAGGAACCTCCATACTGTTTTCCATAGTAGCTGCATCAATTTACATTCCCACCAGCAGAGCATAAGAGTTTCCCTTTCTCCACATCCTCGCCAACACTTTTATTTCTTGTCTTTTATATAGTAGCCATTCTAATAGGTGTGAGGTGATAGCTCACTGTGGTTTGAATTTGCATTTCCGTAATGATTAGTGATTTTGAGCATCTTTTCATGTACCTGTTGCCCATCTGTGTCTTCTTTGGAAAAATATCTATTCAGACATTCTGTCCATTTTAAATCAGATTGTTTATTTTTTTGCTGAGTTTTATGAGTTCTTTATACCTTTTGGATATTAGCCCCTTATCAGATACATGATTTGCAAATATTTTCTCCCATTCAGTAGTAGGTTGCCTTTTCATTTTCTTAATGGTTTCCTTTGCTATGCAGAAGCTTTTTAGTTTAATGTAGTCTCACTTGTTTATTTTTGTTTTTGTTGCTTTTGATTTTGGTATCAGATTCAAAAAATCAACACCAAGACCTATGGCAAGCAGCTTACTACCTATGGTTTCTTCTAAATGACCATATATGCATGTGTTTATTTCTTGGCTCTCTATTCCTGTCCATTGACCTATGTGTTTGTTTTTATGCCAACACCACACTGCTTTAATTACTATAGCTTTGTAAATAGTTTTAAATCAGGGAGCATGATGCCTCCAGCTTTGTTCTTTCTCAAGATTGCTTTGGGTATTTGGAGTCTGTAGTTCCATACACTTTTTAGGATTATTCATTTTATTTCTGTGAAAAATGCCATTGGACCTTTGATGGGAATTGCATTGAATCTTTGCAATGATTCAATGCTTTGGGTATTATGAACATTTTAACAATATTGATTCTTCTAATCCATGAGCATGGAATATGTTTCCATTTATTTATGTCTTCTTCAGTTTCTTTCATTAATGTCTTAGAATTTTCAATATACAGGTATTTCACCTCCTTGGTTAAATTTATTCCTAAGTATTTTATTATTTTTTATGCAGTTGCAAACGGGAGTATTTTCTTAATTTCCTTCTGATAGTGTTTTATTAATGTATACGTAGAAATGCAGCAGATTTTTGTGTATTGACTTTGTATCTTGCAATTTTACTGAATTGTTTATTAGTTCTAGCAGATTTTTGATGGAGTCTCTAAGGTTTTTCTATATATAATGTCATCTGCAAATAGTGACAATTTTACTTCTGCCTTTCCAATTTGAAAGCCTTTTATTTATTTTTCTCGCTTAATTGCTATGGTCAGGACTTTCAATATTATGTTGAGTAAAACTGGCAAGAGTGGACAAGTGGTTTTGTTCTTGATCTTGGAGCAACAGCCTTTAGTTTTTCACCATTGAGTATGATGTTAGTTGTGAGTTCGTCATATATGGCCTTTATTATGTTGAGACTGATTCCCTCTCTACCCACTTTGTTGAGAGTTTTTTTTATCATAAATCATTGTTGAATTTTGTCAAATGCTTTTTCTGCATCTATTGAGATTATAATATGATTTTTATCCTTCATTTTGTTAACATATTGTATCACATTGACTGATTTGTGGATGTTGAACCATCTTTATTTTATCTATAATTTTCAATTAGTTTGTAGTTTCATCCCACAATGTGCCTAAGGGAGCAGTTTTGCTCTCCTCACCAACTGTTATTTTCATCGCCATTTTCCAAGTATTGATTGATAGCCTCAAATTAACAAAGTGAAAATGTCCTGGATGAGTTCTGGCTTGCTGGGACCAACAGATCAGACCCGGCAGTCCCGAGTGGAAAGAGCCTATGGTTCGATCTCCAGGGTGTCTGGTATGTAAAAGGCTGACTTCTGATCTTTACTTTCAGCTAAAGAGTGGCCAACAAAACTGATTTACTAGCTCAGGGAGGCATCCAGGCATCAGGTTATTATTTTTAAAGTGCCCCTGGTGATTCTAATTCACAAGTAGGGTTGGGATCCCTTATTCAGAGAAAGGTGGCTAAGCTTGGGGACTCTGCCTCCAGATGTAACACAGTCCTCTCTCCATTGCTCTGACACTTTAAGAAGTCTAAAGGAGTTCATTCAGTTGTTTAATAAATATCAATTGAATGTCTGTAATTTGTAAGGCACGAGGTAATAGGGATAGGCAATGAATGAAACAAAGTCCCAGACTCATGGAATTTACATTCTTGGAAGAGAAAGCATTTTACAAGTGCTTGGAGAATCTCAAATTTAAATGCCTACCTTTACTTGGGGGAAATAAATAAATAAATAAACCTTGCATAGTAACAACCAGATTTCAATAAGGAATAATTTTTTTTTTTTTTTAAAGGAGATTCCCATTCCCAAGAAGAAATCTAAGGACCTAATCACTGGATAAGCAAAAACAGTAATCAATCGCTCCTTCAAGTCCCTAAAAAGTTTTTCTCTTACTGCCTCAACCTGAAAACAGTCATTTAAAAACAGAAGATAAACTGACAATTTAGAAGTAAATAAATAATTCCTTCTGTGTAATCTCAGATAGACTGAGGAAAATCTGGGATTCTTTCCTTTGCAAAGGACAGTAATTTTATGGATTTTTCTTTCAGATATAAAAACAAAACAACATCAAAGTAAAATTTAGATCCTTCCACTGCCTACTACAGGCAGACCTCAGAGAAACCGTGGGTTCAGCTCCAGACCACAGCAATAAAGCAAGTATCACAATAAAGTGAGTCATCGTCCTTTTGCTGGTGGAGGGTTTTGCCTTCTATTTGTGAAAAATACATCAGTGAAATGGAATCAAGAGAAGCACAATAAAATGAGGTGTGCCTATAGTTTACTCAGACCCTGAATTTTTGTAGTTAGCTTGGTCCACAGATGTGTGAGCAAGTACCTAGTAGGGCAGAGTTCAGAACCACTCATCCTTCAAACCCAATCGCCCCGTAATGATATATGTAAATAGCCTATGAGGCACAGAAAGCATGGGGAAATGGGCTTGAGAAAATTCAAATTCTTAGTCTTATTATCTAAACCAGGGACAGACCAGAAATACAAGACAGTCTTGGAACAAGAATCCAAATTCAATAGTGAGACAATCAATTGAAAACTGTGGGACTTCCTAAATTAACACAAAACCCAGAGCCCCCAGCATGTGGCCAAGTTTGATATTCCAATCATTACCATTTTGCATGTGGAGTTTTCATTAGGGCAAATTCACCACATGATGGACAATCTGTGTAGAGTTGCAGATGTGGTGTGCATGGCCGTCAAACCTGTGCAGAGAGGATAATTCCCAGCAATCTCCACCTGACTGTTGCTGAAGGCCATGTCCAATCAAAGGGCAGAGCTCAGCGAATGAGCTGCTTTGACAGGAAATTCCAACAGCAATTTTAATTCTGATCAGACTTCAGGAAATGGAAAGAATAAAAACACATCAATTATAGTGACAGGAAGTTTTAAATCACATGGCGAGCAGCTGCTGCCAAAAGATGTGCCTGCCAGCTTTGTTAAGGAGCCTGATATTTTGGTGTGACCAAAATTTTACACCAAAATGTTATAGGCTGACATCACTCCTTAATTGCATGTTATCTCTCTGCAAGGGTAAAGAAAATGACACACTACGAAAAGCATATCATTATTACAGGAAAAAAAAAGTAAACTCAACTCTAAGGGTTTGGAACGCATTAAAAAAAAAAAGAACACATACAAATGTACTCTGCACAGAAAGCAGACCTGCTTGCCAGTTGAGTTGCAACTGTCCACAGCTAATTAAAATCTTGTTTAATCAACACTCCAGGATGAGTACTCATCCCATTTCATGACAAAGGGCTAGATTTTTCTTTCCTGCCCTGTAGGTTGTATATACAGGCTCTGTCCCTTTATAGTGTATTTCCTAACACTTTTAATCTAGGTCCAAAGGAAAGGATATTGAGAGGAAATCATGGGCAACAGAGAACAAGTCAACACAGAATGGTCCATACTGCTTGAAGGCAAGGGAGAGAGGTGATTTTCCACATGGCATATCGAGTAGGCTCTACCTTCAGAAGAGTTTTAACTCAGAGTCACTCTAGACAAATTATAACATAAATTCATTTTCCTAAGATTTATAAAGTGCCTTTCTATAAAGTTCAAAGGGGGCTCAGAACTTTCTCTGGTTTGTTGCCTTTCCTACTTCCTGCTTAGGAACCTGGGGAGAGATGTTAATGACTGCATGCTCATAAACGGCCCGCGGAAGAGGTTATAACTCAAATTCTACTTTTCTGCACCCAATTAGAGGTTTCCCTTTTCCCTAAAATTCCGAGAACCTTGACATATTCCTCCCGTTTTAACTGATAAAATCCCAGTTTATAAACCTCCATTGATAAACCTGAGACAAATATTCCATGTTGGTCTTACAAGTTAGAAGGAATGGAATCAAACATGTATTTAAAAATTCAACTGTTACGTAATTTTCACTGTTCTCAGTATGTCACACCAATAGAGTCAGTACATCTAGCAATATTTACCAACATTTGACATATGACAGGTTTTAGGAATTTAAAAATAAGACCTTCAGTTGGATGCAAACAAAGCTAAATAGAACATAAACAGAACGGATGAGAAAGAGCATGGATTGACATTCTAGGCTTCTGGAGGGTAGGAATAATAATTTACAGCTGTTTGTGATTCCTACAACACACACCAATACCACAAAATAATAATCAACTTGCCTTCTGACTTCTGACTGGCTTTTCCTGTGTTTGTTTTCAGGCCACATGAGTTAGTGGAAAGAGTGTGAGATTCTCTTTCTGACTGAGGTGTGTGCAAACCCACTTCCGGTGTTTAGGTGCTGTGTAACTGTAGGCAAATTTCTTACTCTCTTTGTCAGTTATCTCATTTGAAAGAGGGAATAATAATAGTACTTAACTCATAAGGTGGCAGAGAGGATTAAATGAAATACTGAATTTAAAGCACTCACTATGTGACTTGACGTATAGCAAGTATGTAACAGACATTAGATGATATAATAATACTTATTAATGTTGATATTAATAATCTTCTACACTTTACCTCTTCATCTCATATTTTGCTGTGATGAACTCAAGCTCGGTACACTTCTTCACAAACATTTTCCTTTTATACAAATTGACACTAGCTGAGGACTCAAGGCTCTTCTGCAAGCCTTAGCAGATGACCTTCCTGTTCTAGTCCCATCTAAATCACCAATATGCTGTTTCTGAAATTGCCTGAAAAAGAAGCCCTCTCCATGAAGCAATATATTGCCAACCCAAGTTTCTTGGTGGCAGCTCAGCTTCTGCTATAATTAGCCCAGCAACCAAAGACTTCATGGACCTTGGAGGCTTAATGCCTTCTACTGGCTCTTCTTGCAAATCACTGCCCTAGAAACGGAAGAGTGAAGAAGATGGTTTCTCTGGCTTCCCTCTCTAACAGACCCTGAACTCAGAATTGTTCTCCATGGCCAGCCAGACATGCTTTCTTTACGAATCGCTCAGGTCATAAATGGCATAAAATAGGACTCTTATACTATGATTATCTAGAGGAATCTATTAAGAAATCGTTACTACCTAGGTTTAGAAGGAGACACACACTCGTATTCCCTACGCTTATAGTGCTAATAATTTTGGATCTCCTGAATGCTGAATAAGGATGGATAAGCGACAGGCAGATAATTACAATATCACATGATAGGAGTACAATACCAACATGTTAAATAGTAAATTTCTTTATATACAACAGTAGAAGACAAAAACCAAGGCTTCATTAGACATTCAATATTGTTTGGGAAATGGTTATCCACTGAGGGACCAAATAAATTTTCATTTCACTTCAAAATTTATTTCAATCCTTCACAGGGTACATTGCTTTAAGAAATTCCAAACCCAATTCTCCAAGTCCCAACTCAGCACACTGCCGTTTCATTTAATATTTTTGTTTCTTGTTCTTACCACTTGGCTTTGTTTGACATCTGTCTATATAAACTATATTTTCCATTGACATTACTAGCTTTGGCAGCTCAAAGAAAAAAATCTTTTGAGTCTGCCTGTGCTATTCTTAAGTATTTCCTTGATCTCTAGGTTTTGCACCATCAGTAAATAGACTTTGATACCTAAATTTGTATGCTTGGTAGTTGACATTCATGGAGTGCCAGCAATGTGATGGATCCTGAATAGAAACAGGAGTAAGGCTCACGTTCTCAGCTAAGCCATTTATGAGACTCTTAAACTCAGGCAACATTTCTTATTACATTGAACTTCAAGGGAGTTTTTGGGAATGATGTTTCACACTGGTCATTTATAGAGTCTTAAACGAAAGGACGAGACATTTACTAACCAAATTGTATGACACCCAAAGGACCTTTTTATATAATAGCATTCATATTTCTCCTAAACAGACATCAAGTATTTCCCTATCCTTCCCTTCTTTGACTATAAAAACCTAGGGAAAAGGATCAAGAAATGTATGAACGAGACTTTCTTGAGTCACAAGCCCATATTGCGAACGCTAATCAACACACTATCTTATCTATATTCCTCAAATTATCGTCATATAATAGGTGAGTTTTTCCTCTGATTTCTCCATATCACAGCCCATCAGGATGAATAAAAACGTCACGTTGGAAATTAGCCTGCCATGAGAAAGTTCCAAAACCTGCTCGTGTTTAGTAGCCAAAATCAGGAAGTTATTTTTTAGCACTTCCTTTTCAAAATCTACTGTGCCAAAATATATAAAGAGCTATTAAGAAACTAAGAAAAGCTGAAACACATTTAAGAACTTTGAAGACTGCATTTCTCTCTGTTTGCCTCTCTCACTTTACTACTCGTTTTGATTTTTATTTAGACCAAATACAAAACTGTAAAATAAGCTTTCTAAATAGCTATTTGCTTTTGATGTCCACAATCTATATTAATTTGCTACGGCTGCCATATCAGAATACCACAGACTAGGTGGTTTAAGCAACAGAAATTTATTTCCTCACAGTTCTGAAGGCTCAATGTCCAAGATCAAGAAGTCGGCAGGGTTGATTTCTTCTGAGGCCTCTCTTCTTGGCTTGTAGATGGCTGTTTCTCCTGGCATCTTCATACTGTCTCCCCTCTGCATGTGTCTGTGTCCAAAATTCCTCTTCTTATGAGTATACCAGTCATATTGAATTAGGGTCACCTTAGTGATCTCATTTTAAGTTAATTAGCTCTTTAAAGACCCTATCTCCGAATACAGTCAACTTCTGAGGTACTGGGCATTAGGATTTCAACATATAAATGTGGGGGGTGATAACTGACCCCATAATACCCACTAAGAAGTCCTTTGCAGTTGCACCTTCTATTACATTGTAGATTTGTTTCTTAAAGCTATTCAGGTGGACTTTTAATAAATAAGCAGTTCTCAAACTGTGGTGCCTAGCAGTATTAACTTCACCAGAGAACTTGTCAAAAATGCAAATTGAGGGGACATAGCTCAAGCTCAAACCTTCTGAATCAGAAATTCTGAGGCGGGTAAGGGCTGAGCAACCTATGTTCTAACACCCTCGAGGTGATTCTGGTGCGTGCTCAAGTTTGAGAACCACTGGAATTAACCACATGGCAATTTTAACATACTGTAAAAGGTATTTTGAATGGAAATACTGTGGAGGATTCTTTTGTAAAGCAAAGAACCCTTTTAAAACTATGAATAATCACCTCCTAATTTTTGTATTTTGGAAATTCTGAATTTTAATGCTTGCCTTTTTGCTTAGGAAGGCACATCAGTATTTCACTTGATTAAGTCTGATGTTTATTCTTGAAAATTATTTCAAAGTGTGTATATGCCAGGGGTGCCCCAAAAATGAACACACATGACTTATAGTCATCTTTTGTTATCGGTATATATTGAGTATTACAATTTTAATACAGTTTTTTTCCTTTCTTAAAATGTGTATACATTTTTTTTGCCACCGTGTGTGTGTGTGTGTGTGTGTGTGTGTGTGTGTGTGTGTGTATGTATGTGTATCCCATATCTTTAGCTTATTAATTAAAAAAATTCATTAGCTACTGTCTCTTGTGCTCTGTTTCTGTTTATTCAGGTCAAACCCCAATTGCAGCCCCTCCAACTACTTTTCCTAAACATTTCTCATTCCTTGAAAGGAGATCTCCCATGCTGAACTGAGCACCGATCAAAGTTCCTTACATCACATTACTTCAGAATTACCAAAATTACAGATTTAAGTGGAGGTCCTTCCAGTTTTTTCCTCTTACATTCTAGAATTACAAATCAGTTCAATTGAGAAGACATGCTTTTCTGGCTATTCTGTGCCCAGGAATAGAAAAATTACTTGTAACAGCTACTAAGTCATGTTTTGATTGTTGTTGTTTTAGTCCTAAATATTTCAGCAGCAAATAATGAAACATAAGAAACTCAGAGGTAGCCTGCCAAAAAAAATTTTATTCCTTTTGCAGACAACTCGATCGCTGGCAATTTTTGTCAAAGAGCAATTAGGTTTTGGTACAACATTCATCCAACACACAGACACACATACATACTCACTCACGCATACATTCATGAGAGCGCTTTTCTCCTGCGAGTTGCTGAAGGACACTGGCAGGGCCACTAGACGTTTATCGTCCCATCATACTGGAACTTCACACCTCTTCTGAGCCAATAACCAAAGTGCCTTTAATCTGATTTTATTTTTTATTTAAAAATATTTAATCATCCAAATGATAGTTGCTATGTTTGATTAGTCTGTAGACGAATGATATTTTTATGAAGGCATTCAACCTAAATGGAGGTATGGTACTAATGCTAGCATGGCAGAAAGAAAAATGGAACGTTAGGGACCAGCAAACAGGGCCACTGTCCTCACTGCATGCTGATTTATGGGGATTCATGCTCTAGGCCACCAGCTCTTAACAAGTCAATGGATGGTAGATGGGTACCTTTAAGACTCTGATTAAAACTATGGAACCTCTCTTGAGAATAATGCACCGAGGAGCATATAGTATTCTAAATACAGTATCAGGGGGCTTGCAGACCCTAAAATAAGAAGTCTCATTGTTATGCGATAGACCTTGAGTCTCATCTTGGACTCAATCCAGACATCATCAGAAATGATTAACTCTTCTCCAAGGATCTGTATAAAGATTGTTTGTAACATTTGAAATATACAGAGGGTGCCCCAAAAAATGTATACACATTTTAATAAAGGAAACAAATATTAAAATTATAATAATATACACTGATAACAGAAGATGAATACAAGTCATGTGTATACATTTTTTGGCACCCCTGGTATGTATTTAATTTTTTATTGAGCCTTCATTGTATAAAGAAATTAGTAAAGCCTTCTCATGGGGAAGGGTGACAAGACGCTGTGATAGGAGCTACCAATGCTATCATAGGGGTGTAAAGACATTTTGTAAGCGTTTAAATGAGAGAGATGACATGCCACTAAAGTGGGAGGGGTGGAGTAAGAAAAGCTTCCAGGCATTAGACATGGGCCCTGCAGGATGGGGAGAATTTAAAAGATGTAGTTGGCCAGAGGAGGTGGAAGGGGAGAAGGGAGAAAAGGTGTTTCAGGAGAAAGAACCTCAGTAAAAAGCTGAGTCAGGACACAGAAGTAGTTTTCAGTACCTCCCTTGATTAGAGCAGTGATCCTTAACGCTGGCTGTGCATTCCAATTACCCGGAGAAATTCTTAAAACTCCACCCCAGACCAATTAAACCAGAATCCCATGGGGTGAAGCCCAGACAACTACATAGTTTTAAAGCTCCCCATGTGATTCTAATACGCAGCCAGCTTCGGAACCACTGGACCAGAGCATAGAAACTGAGTTGTAGAGGGTGGGAGATAAGTCTGTGCTTGCATGGCATTCTGCCCTGAGCCAGAAGTCACAGAAAAATTTTAGGCAGGGGGTGACATTATCAGAACTGTCTTTTTGAAATTTTTGTTGTTGTTGTTGAAAGCTTTCCTGTCATCATATATGTGAAACACATACAGATTGAGTAGATAGAAATGGGGCACTGACTCTCCCTTCCACGTCTAGTTACCATGGAAACGGAATACCATCACTCATAAGGGCATGTTTCCAGCTTGTTCTTTGTGATTATTGTTGCTCTCTTCCATATGTTCTTCAATGAAACAGAAGTATCACTTTGCCTATTGTATCTTGACTACTTATTATTTCCTCAACCGTTTTTTCCCACTTTGCCTCCTTGGCAAGGGTTTGCTTGGTCAGTCAAACAATATAGTTGGTCAATTCACTAATGTCAAAATAAGACAACCCTGAAAATGCTTTAAAAATGTGTTTTCTTCTAAAGGAAAGAGGTTTGAGGCAGAGCGATATCATGGGAAGAAGCTTAAAGTCAGGGAGCACAGAGTGTGAATCCTGGCTTGGCTATAGTCAGACAGGTAAGCTCCCTGATTCTTAGTTTCTTAATGCAATCTGTCTGGCACAGGACTGAGGGTTGTGGAGAAAAATATGTGGATAGCATATCCCACTCGGCAAGCAATAGGAGCCCAATAAATGATAGCTGCTATTATTAATTAGTGTCACCAAAATCTTGAAAGTAGGATTCACAACACGACCTTTAAAAGTTCATCTTTCCTTTGGAGAAATTATTTTCATCTCCCAAAATCAGGGGACAAAAAAATGAAGTGTAGGGAACAAAAAAATGTGTAATGTTTTTCTTCCTGTCATTCAATGACATTTTGAAAGAGATACTGTTACCTGAAACTACTTCAGTTTCAAAAAGCTAAGACCAGGTGTGTATCTCAAAATAAAAATTCTAAAATACCATGCCATTCACATCTGGAAAAATGATAGGGTTTCTAGAAGTGAAGGCTATTTGGTGATGTTTGAATAGATGTGGATGATTTTACGGAACTGTTAAGATATCTAGTTAGAATAAGCGCAAATGGTAATTTTAAGCTAAAATGTATGAGCACTTAAGCATTTTACATGGATTTTCCCCCCATGGACTACAGTTGATCTTCACTACAACCCTATGAGGTAAATGAAGGACCTGAGGTTCCGAGAAGTAATCAAGAGCACGGCCGTGTATGCAGCCTGGAAGCTATTTGTGCCTCCATTACCTGTTTAACTTCTTCATTGTTCATGCCCGTTGTCCATTTCATTGACTTCTCAAGAAATCCCAGTCCCAGATTTCTATGACCTTCCTTTATTTCAACTCTCTTCCCAAGAAAAGTTCAGTTCCCCTCCGTGCTCACTGGATTACTCCAGCCTGAGCTCATCTCTCTTCCCTGTCAACTTCTATGTCCATCCCCCTTCTGCTGCACAGCGTTCTGGAGCTCTCGTCTTCCACCGGACCACTTCCTCTCCACAGTCTTACAAAACCTCCCAACCTCAGCCCTGCTGGGTTCTACAAAAGTGCTAGACATTTTGTTATGTGCTTAACAGAGATGACTGAAAAGACTGCAGGCCTCAGTAGTTTTCCGACATTTTAAAAGACTAAGTATGAGCGGGAAAAACACTCAAGATGAGTGTTATTTCCATCAAAGACCAATTTTCAGAGTCAGGATGTGAGTCTATTCCATTGGGGGCTACGTTGACCCTCTCCATAAAGTTTTATTAAACAATTCCTTTTCAAAAAATATTAAGAAAATGCAGTGGATGTCTTTAGTTTTTAAAAAGACAAAGTTCTATCACTGATGTCTTCCACGACTGTCTAAAATTGATGCTGAACACCATCTTTATATATAATTCTTGTTTGTTAGGGGAGAATCATTCAAGTTAGTTGGCCAAATGAACTAAATATTAAGAGGAAATTCCATAATGCCCTTTTTTCTAATACTTCAAAGAATAATACATATAGCAGATTGTCCAAAGTGTTGCCAGATTTGAATTTCTTAAAAATCTTTCACTGCCAACACATTGCTGGTGTTGAAATACAACCCATGTCTCTCACAGCTTCAACAAACATATTTAACACATTTGTGCATACATTACTTAGTGTAAACATGGCTCACTTAAGTAGAAAGGTTTTTTTTTTATTATTTTAATATTTCATCACCATGTCATTCCATGGAAACTACCTTGGGGCTACTATGAAGGGGTTTCAAACATCTCTCATATAAAACATCATTACACATTAGCAGGAACTCCATTCAGTCAAGAAGAATGGCATATTGGCTGGAGGCAACTCTATAAATCGCATGCAGTTTTAATTAAATTCATTAAAAATGCTGTGTCTCTCAGTAGAGTTGAGGGCAGATAGAACCACTTAACAATAGCCAAGACCTAATCCAGTTTGTCAGAACTAATAATAATACAAATGCAATTTCTCACACAGGGACACTTCCAAAAAGTTCACGAATGAGCAATTGTGGTGCTATTTTTTAAAGTAATATTTATAAATTATTGCAAGATGTTACCAGCCTCAGACCATGGTTGCAATGTCTAATTCCAATGAGTTGATAAAAGGTGCTATTAATAAAAAGGCACATTTTGGGCAGCTGACATAACTAATTGATCAAGTAATTTGAGTAAAAATACAAGATTTCACTCGGAAACCCGGACAGGGATGAAATCACTCAATTTTCCAAGAGCCAGAAGGCCTTGAAAAAATAGGAGACCACAGAACACTTTTATGTCTAACCAAAACCAAATAAAATGATCCCCACGAACAAATAGGCTTCAGATGATATAATGTGATGAGAGATTTCAACTATGTAGGCAAACCTTTCATTTTCGTACCCAAATATGCCAAGCCAAGGATTACCAAAATAGGGAGGGGAAAAGTCCTATTTCCTCAGTGCGTTGTCTCTGTAAGGGTGGCAAGAAACATTTTTTCCCTCCTCTTCAAATTTCACCATACCTCACTAAACTAATGCTCAACATAACACTTGAATCTCAAGATCTGGGTTAAGTTAAAACAAAGTAAGATAAAATGGACCCAGATGAACACGAATATACCTAGGCTGACACTTCTAATAATGGTTATTGGAAGATGCATGATGACCAGCCCACCCAAGAATCCCTCTGGCAGCCAAAATGACTGCTTGTCCGGAGCACCTGAAGATGATTGGGACACTATTTAGTTCTGCTAGATGGCTCTGCTGAGGGTACACTGTGCATGAATTAAGGAGAGAGGGAAACAGCTGTTCAAATTCTCTATCCAGGTATTTAAAGAAATATGGCATATCTCTCTGTCCTCTCTTCTGAGGGAAAATAGGCACATCCCCAAACTCATCATTACTATTAAAAAAAAATTTGGCAAGCATACTGTCATGATATATTTTATGAGGAGAAGGCTGGTATTACATACACATTTCCTCAGTCCTTCAGCAGCAAAACCATTCTCTATCATTGAAATAATAGTTTAAGGAAAGGCATTTTCCAATCATTTCCTCATTTATCTTTATAATATCCTCCCAAGGAAAGGGTTGAAAAAAGATAGGAATTTTGTGATGTCTAAACAAATCAAAATGGTCATTCAAGAGAAAGATGATGGTTTCCTAAGTACAGGCTACAGTGGAGAAAATAGGAATGGAAGGACATTTTAAATGGTGCCCTTGAAGACAGGGAAACACGTATGACGATGGGTGTCCTCAGCCAGAGCAAGTATGGAACCAATAGGAATTATGACGTTAGTGGTACAGAGAGCAAATCCTACTCTCTAAAAACAGTTAATAAATTATAAACTCATACAATTTCATCACATTCATACACATTCATCATATTTTGCTTCTTGCCTTGGAACTAGTATTATCCAGCGTACCATTCCACACATAATCATATGCCTGACCCCAACTGTTTAATCAGGAAATATGAAAGGGCTGCCAGGGCCTGCCAAATGACACCAGAGAATACTCAGGTAGAGGGAATTAAAGGTTATTCCCACTTTCTTTGAGCCATCAGCTCCATCTTTCTTCCCAGTACCAGCAAAACATATTAGCAACATCCTGAGTCTTCACACTTACAGTGAAAACGACCACTTGCTCTATTGACCACAGGAAACAAATTTCACGCTACAAGTTTTAGGCTGTTAAAAGAGATCAGCTACTCTCCCATAGACTAAAACAACCGTCTTATTTTATGAAAAGGAAAATTTCTCAGTCAGATACATGTTTTTCTGTAACAAAATCGTCCGAATTGTTATCCAAACTGGAATCCTGTGCTGACAATTTTATAGGAAATCTTATTTTACATTTGGGCTCTATGATGATAGTCATCAGGGTTCTTTCTTGTTGTTGTTGTTGTTCCTTTGTTTCTTTCTTAATAAATCACCATGTAAAACAACTGCCCTGGATCTCTGGTTTCTCAAACCACTTTCTAATTTGCACAGTTGATCCTGCCAACACAGGTCCAGCACTGACACACATTTATGGAGAATTAAAAGGAGTTCAGAGCTCAACATTAAGTTGACTTTATTGCTGACCTTGAGATCCACTTCTGTAAATGATCTCTTTCCTTGTAGCTAGAACGTAAACCTCTCCCCTTGACGTTGGTTACTCTTTTTTTTTTTTTTTTTGTCAAATTATCTAGGGTCATTAATGTTATTTGCAGTACTTTGATCTCTCCAGAACTGATATCTTGCCAGGATTTTTCTAACACTTGCTGAGAGTCTTAGGGGACCAAATAAATAGCACTCAAATGAGAAATAAGACAAAGTTAAAAAAGGAGCAAGGCCAAAATAACATTTTCATCATAGATAAAGAAAGACTGAGTGAGAACATAGCCTACTGAGAAAGCCAAATGCACCTGCTAATTCATTTCCTGAACTAGGCAGATTTACCCACCCACTCCCAGGTAAGGCCACACTTGACAGGCCTCCCCAATTGAGTATGACTTGAATAGGACTCATGGCAAAGGGGAGCAGAAGGCAATTTGTATGCTATAGGTATACTCGCTCCCCCAAAAAACAAGTAGTGCTAGCCTCAGACAAACCATTGTACCTCTTCTCGGGATGGAGGCTGGAGTTAGTGTGAAGTGAATAAAGGGGTGGAAAGAGGCCAGGAGTATTACACTAGCTGAGCTTTAGGCCACATTTGATGTGGGCAAGAAGCACATACAGGTGACAAAATTCTCCCTTACCATATGGGAGACTTGGATTACATTTCCAGGCTATGATGTTAGACAATTAAGTTTGTGAACTCATCCTAGAGAAAGTGCTACATACCTCTCTGCTGAATATCATTATGGTCACCTTCGAAGTACTCCCCTTGGGAAGCTGTGCACCAATGCCAGTGCCTAGTCCACCCTACAGAGCAATTCTGGAACTCTTTTTATGGAATGGTCATCAGAGCTGTCACCGTATTGATGTCCTGAATATCATCAAAATGTCTTCCTTTCAATATTTCCTTTACCTTCGAGTAAAGAAAGAAGTCATTGGGGGCCAGATCAGGTGAGTAGGAAAGGTGTTCCAATACAGTTATTTGTTTACTGGCTAAAAACTCCCTCACAGACAGTGCCCTGTGAGCTGGTATGTTGTCATGATGCAACAGCCAGGAATTGGCGAAAAGTTCAGGTTGTCTAACTTTTTCATGCAGCCTTTTCAGCACTTCCAAATAGTAAACTTGGTTAACTGTTTGTTCAGTTGTTACAAATTCATAATGAATAATCCCTCAGATATCAAAAAAGGTTAGCAATACTGTTTCAACAAGTTCACGAACTTAACTGCCAGACCTCATATGTACCAAGATGTTGGGATTTTAAAGAGTCAAATTAAAAGCACCATTCTTTCATGTCTAAGTTCTGAGTTAATTGAGAAATAAAATCAGGAATAAAACAAAAAGCCAAACTCTCATCATTACTACTGATAAGAGATAGGCTGGCAACTCTAACTTACTGTGAAAGCAAAACTGGACTTGCTGTGCCTTTCCCCCAGATTCCAGGCCGCAGAACAGTTGACATGTGGCACAGCAAACACTCTTACTCATGCCACACCTCTATCTGGTCAACAATATAAAGTATACTATTTGTGACAAAGTATAAAAAGACCGAATTTCTCATGGTTAGGACCACTGATAAATTAGCTACATCTAATTAAGGAATGTTGGTCAATTATTGTCCACCAACCTTCCTACAATTCCACCTCTATTAGGAGAAGAAGAGAAAGGCACAAGAGTCAGGAGTTTTGAAGGAAGCTCTTTCTTCCTAGGAACCAGAAGAAAGAAATGGTAGGCATTCCCTTCATATTGTACCCACCCCCTTCCCATACAGCTCAGGTCATATGGTTGAATTTTCAATGCCTTCACCTGGACAGATGCCCCAGATTTAAACCCCGTGCCTCTATAACATGGAGCTCTCCTGCCACCATTTCTATGTCCTTCGTTATTTGTTTACAACTTTCTTGCTTGCTTTATGCCATAAGAGCTGAGCATGTTTCTCTTTCTACGTTTTGGTTGCCATTACTTATTTTTGCAGTTCCTTTTCCCTGAAATAGTTTGTTCTTCGCTTCTGTAATATCCCCTAAATATGTCTCCTTTTTACTTAAGAGTTTTAATGCTATTAGGTTGGTACAAAAGTAATTGCAGTTTAAAAGGTTAAAAATCATTCCAAAAACTGCAATTACTTTTGCACCAACTTAATAATAACTGTAGACTATAGAAAATCAGCAAAGAAAAATGATGACATCGGAGAATTCCTTGACAAAGTACTCAAGAGTTATTCCATAGTGTATATATAATAAAACGTAAATGATAACTCTCAGATTCTCATTGTTCCAGTGCTGCTAACAAAAGTCACACTTGCTTCCCATCTCATGCCCATGGAAGACATCTTTAATTGAGATGAGGTAGAATGGAGCCTCAGAATCCTCAATACGCAATTTAGATAGTCACTACTAACAGATTTCAGTTGACCCTGAAGAAGCTACATATTTCTATTACGGATAAGCTCATACTGTCATTGTTATGGATAAGCTCATAAACCTCACACTGTCACAAAAACAACTTATCTACCATCAAGAGTTTTTTGACACTATGCTATCTTCACATGCCATATTTTCTGCTGCCTTAGGATTTTCTTCATTTTTTTCACCTCTTCCCTAATACCTTTTTGTACTGCGAACTCCATTATTCTCCTGGTACTATATTCCACTCCTGGACATCTCTTTGTAGGCCACTGCATTATCTCTTTTGATTAGAGCTGGCTTGCCTGTAGAGGCACATCCCAGAGATACTGCAGGGTCGATTCCGGACCACCACAATAAAGCAAGTTGCAATCTTTTTGCTGGCAGAGGGTCTTGCCTTCAATTTGTAAAAAAAAAAAGCATCATCTGTGAAGTACAATGAAGTGAAGCACAATGAGCTATGCCTTTACTGCTACTATATTCCTCTGTCACACAAGCTACCTGGCATCTTCTGTAGCCAGCACCCCTATAGGTCCCTATGTGACAGGTCTGATTTCATCAAGTTGCCCACTCCCAACCCCATCCCACCACTCACTAAAGATAACTATAGTGGAACTTATATTTGCCATTATTTTTGGTATGTCTCATGTCTTTTTTGTTCTATTATTCTTTTACTGCTTTCTCTTACATTAAGTGAACATTTTATAATATAACATCATAATTATGTAATGATGTTTTTTTATTTTTTTTATTTTTTGTTTTTTTAGTAATTCCCTTTGTGGTTGTTTAGGCAACCATTTACATCTTAACTTGTCAAAGTCTACTTATATATATGTATATATATATGTATATATATGTGTATGTATATATATATATATATATATATATATATATATACACACATACACACCAGGGGTACCAAAAAAATGTATACAAGTGGACACTTTGGTCAATGTTGCTCAAGAATAATTCGCCATAATCAGAAGTGTCTGGATGCTGATAGCAACCACTCTGAGCACCTCTTGTAATAGCAAAGTCACACATGACTTTTATTCATCTTTTGTTATTGGTATATATTGAGTATTATGATTTTCATACAGTTTTCCTTTCTTAAAATGTATATACATTTTTTGGCACATTCTCTTGGCACCCTCTGTATATATCCATGTAGATATATATAAATATAGATACAGATATAGATATAGATATAGAAATATGTGTACACATATACATATATGTTGTCACGCAGCAGCCTAACCATCTGTCCCCTCGTACCTACCCCTAAAAGAAAGAAGAGTCTGTGAGACTGATCCTTTCAGGGACTTTGCTTCACCTTTGTCGTTATGCCTTATGTCTCCCTGTTTGGCCCCAAAAGATGGCTGGATAGCCAATGACAGGTAAGATTCCCCATGGGGGAACGACCTAAGCCAGGAACAGTCGCGTGGGGACCACCTGGAGAACTCATGAAGTTGATAGAGGTGGGCACAGCCCCCCAATTTACTCCGTCTAAGGAGAGCTTCTGCCTCTGTGGCTATATTCCTTCCCACAACCTGCTTGGGAAGTGATTCAATGATTTGATAACATCAGTTCTCCTTCTATTCTTATCAATAAGTTTCAACATAAAGGTTTTGTCCCTGGGGAGGCACATACCACAATTATTAAGACATCATGGGACTTTTGATTCCGGCTGTTTGCAGGCAAGGGTGATTGGTTTGAATCAGTTTTCTGGTATGATGTATGAGACTCACAGACCGTGGAGAAAGCAATGCTACTTCCTTGGGTGTACATCAATAAAAGCCACAGGGTGGCCCGATTCGGAGCTCTCAGTCCTGTGAGAACCTTGGCCCCTAGTGCATAATTTTCTTGACTTCTGTTTCTTCCTTAACCCCTCACCACCCCTTCTTGTTCTCTCACTGACCGTGTTGTGCTGGACGTGACACATATACATACTACTTTGAAGTTTTTATTTGTTATATCCAACATCTGATTGCTCTCACAGGAAGTTTCTTTCACCAGCTTTTTTCCTGTCAGACTTACCAGCTTCTTTGTATGCCTCATATTTTTGTTGTTGTTGTTAGACACTGACTATTTTAGATAATATATTGTAGTGACTCTGGGTACTGGTTGATCCCCTTCCTCAGGTGCTGGTTATTGTTATTTGCTTGTTTATTTATTTAGTGACTGGATTGTTTTGCACAAGTCTGTTCTTTTCTCTTCCTCTGATATTGGTCCTAGGTGGATGCAGCCTTGGGCATGTGCACAGTCTTCCAGGGATGACAATCTTTTGCAGACCCTTTAATTTTACCTTTCCTTGACCACACCCAGCTGTTAAGTTCCACCAATTGCTGGCTTATTGCTCTGTTGTTTTCAACAACAATATCCTGGGGCACAAATTTCTCCACAGATTGTTTCAATTAAATTTAGGTTCCTTTACAGGGATAGTTTTTGAGATCAGTTTTTGAGATTTGTTTCCACCCAGGAAGGGGCAGAGTGGAGTGCGGCTGTCGCCTCTGATCTATTTGGCTTGCTCTCCCTGAACAGAACCTCTGCTTCGCACATGAACTTGGGGTGAGGGTGATTAGGGCTCTCGTATTTTTAGCTGAACCCAAGGTAATGTGCCCATTCCTCAAGTCAGGACTGGGCAGAAGAGAATACCCATCTCTCAGCTGCACTTGCTTGGAATTTAGGCTCAGTGACATGTAGCTGCGGGCAGAAACGGAGATGCTAATGTTCTGCCCCCCCCCCCCCCCCCAGCCAACTGGGACTTGCGGGGAGAGGCACCTCTGCGTTCTAGGATGCACCTGCTTGAAGTGATGTTTGCTTCAAGCTGACTGGGAAGAGGGAGGGAAGGAATGGGTTCTGGCTCAAACACCACAGACTCTTCCTGTTCTTATCAAGTTTTAGTATGTTTTCTTGAATTTTTTTTTTTTTTTTCATTTTCTGTATGCCCTTGGAACCATTTCCAGAGACTTTAAGTCATTTTTAAAAAAACAGTTTTCACTAGTTTTCCTGGGAAGCAAATCTACAGAGCTCCCCGTGTTGCCATGTTGGAAGTGGAATCTTCACATACTTCTTGAGTTAGTCAACATCTCAATTCTCATTATCAAGAGAATAGAAGGTTTGATATACCCCTTAGTGTTCTTCAGTCCTGGTATTTCTTGACTTTATGATTGATCAGGAGCAATGAACAGAAACAAAATCCTCTTCATTCTGGTGTGTAGTGTCGGGGGGTATATTTGAAAATTATTAATGTGCTTTTCTATTTGTCTTTCTGACTATAGTGATCTTCACGCTCGTCTACCTAGGGCGTTCATTTGCTAGTAGAAAGATTAGAATTTGATACCGAATAATGAAAATAAAACAGCTAAAGTAAGATTCAGCTCCCTTCTCAAAAAACTAGATTCCGAAACACTACAGTACGTTAGAGATAGATGTAAATGAGGGAGAAAGAATATTCCCAATTCTTTTTTCTTACCATTTAGAACGTCAAAAACTGTAAGGATCACTCCTCTCTACTCCTTCCCCATATCTATGGGAAAAGTCAAACACAGGAATTTATTTCCAGATACATGGCAAGAAAAGGAGCATTTAGGTAGAAGAAGAGAGAAACTTTTTGATGTATCTGGATTTCCACTTTCTGGGGAGAAGCACTGGGAAGGATAGAGTGTTAAATAAACTGAGGAGAGAAATGAACCACATTCCTTGTGTGGGAATCTAGGAGGAGACCATTATGCAACAGATCTCCTTCACAAGGCAACCCAGCATCGTGGGGGTTGGTTGATATGAAAAGATGGAGAGAAGACCTGGTGAGTGTTTCTGAGCCTGCCTTCAATCATCTGAAGCGTGGAAACTGAATTGAGAACCAGTCTTCCAGGGGGTCTACTGTGGTGGAATGAGGGATTACACGGCATGGGTTGGGGATGGGCTTCTCAACCAGGGGCTGGATAGATAACAGGGTATCGACTCAAAGTCTGAAAACAATGAAAGCTGAGAGGACGGCAAGTTGTCAAGAGGGAAATGGCCCATGCTCCCTAGAAACATTGCCAAGTCAAAAGAGCAGACACAGTTCACCAGCTGCATGCTGTAGCACGGGGTACCAATGCCCAGGTGGACAAAGAACATCATGTCAGAGAGCAGCAGAAGTCACCCAGCATACTGTCAAGGACTGGCACGAGACCAGAGTCCCTTTTATCCCTCCCCACTCCACCAAGGCCATGAGATCATGTAAACCTCACTCTCTCCCCTCTCCACTTGGCCATGATCTTAGGGAGAAAAGTAGGTGAGAGTGAGGTTCCATGAGAGTTTGAGCATTTCCACCATATTTCTATAGAACATAACTGAGTCTGTTTAAAATAAGTAAGAGATTGCACTAAGATTGTTTATTTTGTACATTTTCCCCATTTTCCCCTGACAGCCAGTAGTATTGTAGACAACTGAAGAGAAAATAAAGGACCTCTATTCTCTTTACACCTCTGATTTATAAGGTGAGTAAATTCTGTAGCAACACTACAAGTGCAATAACATGTATGAGTGTGCTGGACACATAATAAATATAATTCTTCTATATTTTTTCTCTTTACCTCCCCTTTTTTCTTCTCACACCAGAGTGGGCATTTTTTAAATATATATTTTTGGCTGCCCAGCATCCATACAACTTTTTTTGGGGGTGGGGGGCAGTATAAAAAATAGATCAATGTAGAGTCATAGCGTCCCCTGACATTATTCCTCTGCCTGGCCCCTCACAACTAATGCAGGACATGTAGTCTAGGCCTGGCTAGTAAATCTCAAGGGAGCTCTGGCAAGGTACCAGGAAAGGTAGAGTTTTCCAAGGCAGCAGTGCCTACAGAATTTAAATGCTGAGCGTAACCGTGACTCTCCAATGACAGGAAGTCCAGGAGGTCCAGGTCTTCTTACCAGGCTGAACACGTTCAGTGGCATGACCTTGCTGTCTTAGCTGCTGTCTCAGTCAGCTTGGCTGCCATATAGCAAAATACCATAGACTGAGTGACTTAAACAACAGAGATTTATTTTCTCACAGTTCTGGAGGCTGGGAAGTCCAAGATCAAGTTACCGGCCCGGTTTCTCATGGGAGCGCTCTTCCTGGCTTGCTCAAGCCTCCACACTGTGTCCTCACATGGCCTTTCCTTGCATGCACATGAAGAGAGAGAGAGAGACAGATCTCTCTTCCTCCTCTTAGGAGGCCATCAAATCCTATCAGATCAGGATTCTACCCCGATGACCTCATTAAGCCTTAATTACCTCCTATGAGCCCTATTTTCAAATATAGTCACATTGGAGGTTAGGACAGCCTTCTTTCCATTTCTGACTTAAATCTCTAACTTTTCATCAATTCTATCATGTATCTCATACCTGTCCAACAAATCTCTTTTCTGTTTAAATTAACCAGAGTTAATTTCTATTGTTGGCAACCACAAACTCAGACTGGTACCCAGAAATTGATATCAAAAGACAGTCACTCGGGGAATTGGTGTTAGTTATTTGCCCTAATAGGGACTAAAGAAAATGAAAATTCAGTTAGAGTTCAGGAATGGTAACCTGCCAACCGTAACAAATAGCTAGATAGATGGTTTTTCCTTCTGCGGTGATCTTTAATGAAGTGTCCATTGAAAAGAAGGATTTAAGGGATCAAATTGTCACTGCCATTAAATAGTGTGACTGGCATGAAGAATTTAAAGATGCTAGGGTGAGGTGGTGGCTTATAATGGAACCGGACAGCTTAAAGATGAGATGACAAGCTCAAATCTCTATATTTTAGCTCAAGGCATAGGACCAGGGAATTTCTCTGGTCGTGATAAATGTCTGCCAAAATCAAATGCGAATTTTAAATTCTGTGGGTTCCTGGGTTTATTCCATTGACTTGCCAGCCTCACCAGTTCACTTATGTGAAAGTGACAGTGCTGTCAGGAAATAATGGAAAACTGAATATAGGGGAGAAGACGGAGCCTTGGGAGTACCCCCAAACCACATTCGACACTAAGCCTTGCTTGACATCCAAAGGAGACCCACTTCATTTCATTTTGCACCTTCATCATCTTCCATCACGGTTGAGGCAGCTCTTTGGCTCTATTTATTTCCCTTGCTCATCTTACCTTCAACACAGGGTACCATGCCAGCAGGACCTGGAGAGTAAGCTGGATTGGTACCTCTAACACCTTGTTAAGACAGGTAGGCTAGCGGATGGGAGAAAAAACCTTTGAAAAATATAGGGACCTGTTACCTCAGTAAAGTTCCTATGGATTTAGTGGTTTGATAAACTCCAAAGTATATGGCAAATACCTTGTTTCTCTAATGCTGAGTCATAATGCTTGGTGGGCCATTCTGGCTTTTGCAGGCAACACATTCAAATTTGCATGTACTATTCACTCCATTTACCAGGTGACTCAAAGGACTTCTACTTTTAAGTGGCTATACTACTTAGAAATTATAGTCCAGCGAATCAAATGATGCTCAAAGTCTCTGGGGCAAAGCTCTAAAAGGAATTACAGAAGAGGTTCTTAGATTTCAGAGCAATAGTGTAGCTAATACATTGTTATTATTCGTTTGAGAGATAGGTGTGGATTTGGCACTGAACTCAAGTAGAGATTAAAAGCTTCTCCTTTGAAATACCAGGATTGCCTACCATCTAGGCCAATGTCATTTTAATGTCCAACCTAAATCAAGAACTCAACCATCAAAGCTCTGCTGACTAATAACTGAAAAGGTGGTTCAGAGATAGGGAAATTTTTTTAAACTAGAACATTCTGACTATTTAATATATGTAATATCTAAACAACGATGCCTGAATGTGTATGTTCCTTAGATAGTTTGTTTTTTGGTTTTGTTTTGTTTTGATTTTTCAAGAGACTTGCCAAGATGATATGAGATTAACGTTGTGTAAAGAAAACTAATCTCCAAGGAGAGGATCCCTCCATCCCTGACCTTATTAACATGGGCCTGGGGGCTTTACAGCTTGTTTTCAAAGAGGATTAACTCTTTAAACAAGTGTCAAAGGCGAAATAGCAGGCATATTTCAAGGAAGCAAAACATGGCACATGTCAATCTCTCTCTGAAATAGTGTCAGTTCTTATCTAAGGAACTAAAGCTAAAAATAAGATTAATGTGTGTCATCTTCACTAGGGATTTTTAATTTGCATCCAGATACCACCATGGTTTATCTCTAAACGTGTGGCTGCTTTAAATAACAAGTTCAGAGACATAGTATAAGGTCCAGGAAATTGGAGCCAGTTGAAGAGCTCCAGTCAAGGTTATAACACCGTAGCCCGTTTTCTCCCAGGTCATCTCCTCAGGTGTTTCAGGATTGGCTTCCAGTAGGAAATTATATCTCTAAGAACTGTCTGATTTCAAATTTAAGGTTCCAAATACATATTTCCATTTAGCTTTCTGGAAAATTACTTTATTTGGCAATTTTGTATCAAAGAATTATGCTCCTGGGGCCACCAAAGTGTAGGAAGATTTAGAATTCAACTGTCAGCAGTTTAGAGCTCCAATTTCAATTCTGATCTCTCCTCACTTCATGTAGCAGGAGAGGGGGGAGGGGAGCAGCAGAGGTGTAGATCCATAACAAGGAGGCCACCATGGTCTTTTGTAGTCCTTTGGGTAACATGGAGACATGGTAGAAGGAATGAATATCCCAATATGTAAACCACGGACAATGAAGGGAGAGCCCAGAGGGGTTCCAACAACTACCTCTGTAATAACAGGATGAGCCTTATTTTGGATTTGCCCTGTTGAGGGTACAACTTTGCTCTGTCCAACTATCTAACAAGTGCTATGGATGACCTTGGATATGGCTGACCTCACCAAAAGGAGGAAAACATACAACGTAATCCTTTACCTGGAGGAGTTCTCTACAAGCAAGGGAGTTCTTCTCGCCCAAGCCCCTCTGCCCAGCAAGGGAGAAGTGAAGGTCAGGCTGGCTTTGTGGGTCTCTGCGTCTGAACCTGTGCAGTGATGGGCTGTCCAATAGAGGCGCCACTAGCCAATGTAGTTACTGAACATGTGAGATGTGGCTAATGCAACGAAGGAACTTCATTTTCACTTTTCTTTAACTTTCATTGATTTAAGTTTAAATTTAAAAACGGATATTCAATTCAATTACTGAAAACTTTTAAATATGTTTGGGATGACAGCGATATATGAATCTATATTTTCAATTGTAAATTTTATGAAATCTTACTACGGTGCAACTATTTCCAATAAAAGTTTAGTGTTTGAATTGGGATATGCTGTGAGTGTAAAATACAAACCAGATTTTGAAGATTTTATATAAAAAAGGAAGTATAATATCTCAATGATAGTTTTCGTATTGATTATGTATTAGAATGATAATGTTTTTTTAACACACCGGGTTCAATAAAACATTATTAAAATTAATAATGGTTCACTATGTTTCTATTGAACAGTGCTGGTCTAGATTATTCTGGGCAACTATCTCTATATCTGTAGCTTCTGTATTGACTATATGTGGGAGAGGATGGGACGCCAAGTAGAAATTCTCCTCAGCCAACCAAGCAAACACTTTTCAAGGTGAAACAAGAGCCTTCCTTAGCCACCTTCCTGCACACCTGTTCCAAACTCAAAGTACTTTAAAGAGTATCTTTGCACAGTAAAAACTTGATGACTGCTTTGCTCTATCAACCAAGGCGGCCTCAGTGATTTTTCTCCTTCAGTTCTCATAATTGTGTCATGTTCATGGATTGTCAATGCCTACAGCAGCCTGGGGACTGAAATAGAGGCCTGGCTGCAATAGAAACATTGAATTCCCCACACACTCTCCTTCTCACAACGTTTCCTGAAACCACCCCCAATACCACTGTCGCCTTAGGGCATGGATCATACTCCCCTTCCTGAATTACAATGACCCTTTTCTCTTCCTTCTCATTCCTCTAAGATCACCTCACTCTTCGTTTCTTCCATTGGTATCTATTGAGCCCTTTCTTTGTGCCAGGCACTGGGCATGGCGGTAAAGAACACATACCCTGTCCTCAAGGAGATCACGGTCTAAAAGGCAGACATTTAAATAATTAAATATAGCGTGATAAGGGGAAAATGAACTGCGCCCGTAATATGAAGAGGGACATCAACCAGAAGTGAAATTACCTGGGAGCTGACCCTTGGTTGTGGTCCTGAAGGAAAGCAAACAGGAGAGATGGCATTCCAGGCAGGGAAACAGTATGTGCAAGTGCATGGAGGTGTGAGTCTGCACAGCATCACGGAAAATGCAAGCAAATTGGTCTTTCTTGAATATAAAAAATAAAGCACGGGAGGGAAGTGATGGGAAGAGAGTAGCCAGCATGAGGAGCTAAGTTCCCATTTATAAGATAACATGACAAGAGGAAGAACAGAGAACGCTTCGAAACTATCAACAGGTTGTCTTAAATTTCCTCCTCTTCCCTCTAGATTGGTTTACATCTTCCAACAAGTTAGAAAATTCTCATTTGCCCAGGGGTCATTAGAGAACTTGAAGTTTCTAGGATGTCTGGCATCAGCTTTGTCATCCAACAGCATTTGCTGAGTGCTTATTATGAGCCAGTCACATACGCGCTATAATAACGACGCAGAAGACGGCCTTCGTAACTAACCCCACCACCTCATGGTCAGTTCAGGGAGATAACAGGCAGGGCAGAGGGAGTCTGGCAAGGAACTATGTTTTTTTTTTCCTTTCTTACTACTTGGGAATAAAGCGCATGTTTAAAATGTTTCCGAGGTAAAGAGATTCTGCTCCCCCAAAATCAGTGTTTCCTATTCTCGGCCTTCTTTCCTGCAACTACTGACTTAAGTAGAGAGGGAAGGTCTAAACTTGTACTGAAAAAAAGTGTTCATGCAGACGTCACTGCTAAATCTTCCTGGCTTAAATCATTCTCTGGAGTGTTTCTCCTAACAGGTCATTATGATCACAAATTAAGAGACCGTTCATTTTAGTACCTAGTGGAGAAAAGAAGCTTAAACTCGGGCAAATCCCAAGTAACTTCCCCTTCATTTTAAAGAATAAAGTGGGAACATGTAAAAAACTGCATACATCTAATATACATTAGATGTAGAACAGATCAATGCTGAGATCATTAGTTTGAATACTATTAAATTTTCCACAGCCCCATAATGACTTAAAAAAATAATCATCACTCCTTTATATACTATGGGCAGTAATGAGCAAAATGGATCATATATATATATATATATATATATATATATATACACATATATCACAGCTTTAAATATTATCCATCCAAGAAAATTTAGTAGTGCGTTGTTCCCTGTGTCCAAATGGCTGCAACTGTCATAAAAACACTGCCATGCTCCAGCCCCCCACTGGAAGCCACCCCAGACCTGCAGCAAGATAGATCCTTGTTACTCACTACCAGCTGCTGCCTCCTGGCTCTCCCTCTGCCACCTCCACGCACATGGGTGAAAGGCAAGCCTGGGTACCCTTGACAGTCAGGTGACTGGGTGATTGCGGACAGCCGAAGGTCAAGAAATCGTCCGTGGTGAGAAGACAATTTGCTGAACCCAAATCTCAAGTTCTTCCTGTCTAAATGCATCAGGGATTGCTTTACTGTCCACAGCTACAGTACCTAGTTTTGAGTTCAAGTTTGTATTGTGGGATCTGAGCTACTGAAACACCATCACCACAAAAAGCTCTCTGAGTCTTGTTAACGACACAGAAAGAACTTCTGCCAATAGCTGAGAAATAAATTCCTTCTTTCCTGCTGCTTGGACCACAGCATAATGAGGGCTCCCAAGCTCTCTTTGCAGTAATAAAATGGAATAAACAGGCTTTGCCTTTTGATGTGTTCCAGTTTAAAAGTTTAGAGTTGATGCCTGTTCATCCTTAATTTATCTTCCCTTGTAAATATTTCTGTACCGGTTCCAATATCAGAAGTCTACACATTTTCAAAAAAATAATTCACTCCTTCTCCTATTTCAGTTGTATAACTTTATGTTATGAGTCAAATTTGGGGCAAAATAAACATACCTCAGGCTACAGCTCTGCAAATACCTCTGGCAGCAAATTAACTCAAACAAATGTTTGGGTTGAGTGGCGAGGTTGTTTTTTAACGATCTTCCTGATATGCTGGGAGGTCCAAGGACAGACTAGGTGAACTCCCAAAGGCTTTTCTAACTGTATTTTCTGCCACATTTAATATACTTTTAATATAAAAGTCTCACGTTTGTTGCAGTGGGTGGTTTAAAATTTCACCACCAGAGGGTGCTACTTGTTTGCGTCTAAAATTCATTTCACTATCAGACTTGAAAAATGGAGGCCCTGTTACCAAAGAATTGGCAGGGCCAGCCAGCCTTACCCAGGAAAGGTTTTCAGAAGACCTGTAGGCAGCACAATCCTTACAGAATCAGATTTCACTTTGCTTTTGACATTATGTGTTTAAAACCCAAATTGAAAAGCTCTGTAGGTTGCACAAACCAAACCGCACTAAGTTATGTATTTGCTGTAAACCAAGCAGGGACGCGAATCATTTTTCACTCCTAAGGCTTTTGTTCAGTATTTACTACATAACAACAATGAAACCAGAATTCTGACATCCTCTTCACCACACCAAACAATAAAGTAACAAAGTAAAAAGAGGACGTGCTTAGCAATAATAATAATTCCACTTTCAAACAATACGACTTTACTTATCCTATTGTAAGTATACACATATCTTTATTCTGCTTTGGTCTAATTTTCAACTTCCAGGGAGTATTTCGATTTATCAACTTCAACCTCTTTTATTAGTGTATTTTTTTGATCCACTAAGATGTGCATGGGGATTTTTCACTTGATGTTTTCTGGTCTGTACAAAAGAGGCATGGAGTTCAATTCTCATTCACCTATTCTGAGTTTCCATGAAAAGTCTTTTTAAATTATGGTAAAAACAAAAACAAACAAACAAACAAAAAAACACTAGTGGGTTCTCTTCTGAATTGGCAAAGCAAATCAGGGGTCAGCAAAGTTTTTCTATAAAGTGCCAGATTATAGTCAAGATTTTGGGCTGTGTGAGCCATAAATTTTCCGTCACAACTACTCACCCCTACCATTGTGGCCTGAAAGCAGCCATATAGACAAAAATAACTGGGTGTGGCTATATTCTAAAATACTTTATTTCAAGGAACAGGTGGTGGGCTGTAGTTTGCTGACTCCTGCACATAATGAATCTTAACGTACACACTCTTCTTGTTGATAAAATTCAGAAAAGTTTCTACTACAACACCCTTTGATGATTTTCTCCCTCCTCACACAGTTTTGACAAACTGACCTAAGTTACCCATTTTAAAGTCCATGGACCTTTTGGAAGTGTACCACTAGGATCCCTCTCCAGACTCTTCAAAATTAGAACCAAAGGAACCTTTAAGCCTTCGGTGTGTCACTATGTGTGTGTCCCATGAAGATCTGTTATTGGAAGATAGGAAATCAACAAGAAGGATGTGTGCCCTGGCAATTTCTCCAGAGATAATATGGAAGGTAAACAAAAGACACCGTTTACCTTCAGACTGATGTGTAGCCAGAGGTGTCTGCGTCTCCTTGCAGTAGGACACGACTTCCCTTGGCAGGAAATCCACTTGGGTAACCTTCGATACGCCCAGCTTATGCAGTCTTCGTCTACAGGTAACAAAGGACAAATGCTTAGAGAGGGAAGGCATTCCTTGCAGAAGAGCTGTTAGTAATAAAACAAAGGACTAAAACAAACCAACCCCAAATACTCTCAGTTTCCAGTACAAGGGTCAGGGACTGGAAGTAGAAGTGGCCCTAGGCTGGAAGGCAGGACACTTGGGCTCTTGGCCCACTTGGGTCCTAATTTGCTGGGTGATGCCAGGTAGGTCCTTCACGATGACCCTCAGTTTTTCTATCTGTAAAAAAAAGGTCTTGGTCCTGCTCCGTTGAGACCCCTTATATTCTGAGTATCTCTGATTTTGCTTGATTTAAATTCATAAAGGGAATTTTCATTCGTAATATAGGCCTGTAGTCTCTGAGGTGAAAGGGACAAAAGAAAAGCATGGCTTCTCAAATGCGAAGAAAAACAATTCCTTACTGGAGTAACATGTTCCTTACGATAGCAACAAGAGGATCATATTCTCAGGGGGAATAGAACATCTTTCATTTCTCCAGAAAAGGAACCTGTTGCCTTACAGCTGCCGAAACCATGTGTTCCTCACGCCTTTCCCAGCATATCACAAGGGAGTTTCTCAGCAAACTGAGAAGGGATGGAATGATACCGGTCACTCCCCTTCAATGGATGGTTTCAGAACAATGACTCCATCCTGTGGGGCTGTGCATGTGTGTGAAGGCACAGTATGTGCTGGAACACGATGGGGACTTTCGGTAAGACAGCCAGAAGGCACGAAACTTACAGACCTTGGAGATAACAAGCTTTACTTCCTCATTTGTTAACTAACAAAAGCTATGCATTGGTCTGATTGGGGCTCAGTCCTTCAGGCTTGAGTCCCTTGGCCCCTCTTGCACTTTACTCTTGGCTACTGTCTTTCTTAACCCTGCGCTGCCCTTCTTGCTTCCCACAGCTCTTGTCGTGCAGGACACAACAGGAACCAACATAGATCAGCATGTGAATTTGTTTAAAGACACACTGATACAGCACAGGTGAGTGAAGAGGGCACTGGGCTAAGAGTGGTAATGTTTCAGCTTAGAATTCCCAAACTGACGATAACCAAGTAAAAACTCCTTTCTGAATATGCAAGTAGTACTTCAAATGTTTTCAGATGTCTTTCACATCTAGTATGGCATCTGTCTTTCCAATACCTCTATGAGGCATATGGGCAGATGTTACAATCATCTCCATTTTCTAAATGAGGAAAGTGAGAACTGGGGCTAAAATGCTGTTGGCCGGACTCCTGGTCCAGTATCTTTTTCCACTAAACCAAACTCCTACCTAAGGTTCTCAACGGGGATTCAGTTACCACAAAAATCTGAAGTGCCTTCTGAGTCCCCAGGAAACATCCAATCATGGAGATTAAGCACATAAATTCTAGCCCCACCATTTATCAGCTCTTTGTGTGTGTGTGTGTGTGTGTGTGTGTGTGTGTGTGTGTGTGTGACCTTGAACAAGTTATCTCTGTACCTCCGTTTCCTCATATGTAAAAAATGGAGATATTATTAGTACTTACTATTAAGATTGTTATACATAATGTATATGTACCACAGAATATAATGCATATATCATGCAGATATTATGTATCCATATATACATAATTTACAGACATATATATCTTATAACAGTTTCTGGAACATTCTTTTTTTTAGTATATAGATTTCATACTAATATTGAACATATTCTATTTATTAAAAATTTATAAGCATAGAGTATGTGTGTGTCTCTAAGAAAGAAAAAGAGAGAAAGGTGAAATAAGCATTGAGCCAAAACCCCACATTCCCTAGCTCTCTAGGATCAGATGCATACCCTATTCATATTATGGTTTTTAATTATTACTAGCAGATGGCACAGACTCATTGTATCTTAATAGTAGCAATAATAAAATGAAAGAAAATGCATAGCACAGCTACAAATTTCCACATACAACATCTCAAGCATTTTAGGGGAAAATTTTTTCTTCTTTTCTATGAGTTATTAAAAACAACTGAGGTGAGATCTAAGATGTGAACAAAGTAGACACAAGCACACCAAGGCTGGTTTGGAGAACAAGCGTCTCTGGCCGTCTCTGCAGTCTCAGCAAGCATTGCTGTTGCCAAGCTCCACGCAGGCCTGAGCCACATGGACCTCATTCACCTGGAGGTCTGAATCCAAGTGTAAAGGAGGTGAAGCTGGGTCCCCAGCCCTTCCATGCAGGCTCCTCACATGGAATTAGGGGAAAATATGCAAAATGCACTAGAAACAAAATTCCAAACTAGTAAAAGGCTCAAAGTTTCCAAGTAAGAAATTCAGGTATTATTTTAAAGCCTTCTGTGTCAGAAAAGAATGGTTTTCTTCATGAAATGGGTGTTTCTTGAAGCATGTGAAGGAAATTTGAATAGACATCCCAAGACTGCTTGAGGCAAAGCCCTTCCTGCCATTGAACAGCCAGAGCAGTCCAAGAGATCAGTCTTCATCGCAAGCAAAGAGATAGAAAAGAAACATGAACTGGTGAGGCACCCTACCACAATTGGGGCCACCCCTGGCCTGGAGAGAGCACGCTGACGTTAGATTTTGATGGACATCTGTGTGAGGCCCAGAAACACCCACACTCCCATTAAGAGGTACCTACACTCCTACAGGCAGGGATTCTGGTGCATCTTGCTAATGAGATATAAGCTGAAGGCCTATCTTGTTGGGTGACCAGCAGCAGGCACTGGACGAGAGACTGATCTGTGATTTAACAATCCACCAGGGCAAACTGAAACTCACTGGGGAGGCAGCATAGCATAACAGTTAAGTCATGTACTCATAAAGAAACTGGGTTCAAATCCCTGGTGTGTCACTTACCAGCTGAATAGTATGTGAAAGCTTGGACAAGTGACAAACCCCTCTAAGCCTCATGTTTCTTATCTGTAAAATGGGTGCATATCACTGAGTTATTATGAAGAGTAAATGAAGCTGATACTTGTAAAGCACTTAATTTAGTGAGTGGCACATAGTAAGCAGCTCCTAACTCAAGCATCTCTACTTTTAATTTATCCTTTTGACTGATTATAATAATTTCATGTTTGTTTTCAAAAAATCAGAGAAGGCAGGTTTATGAATGTTCTAAAGTAAAAATTCTTTAAAATAGTAGATTTGAAGATACACTTGCCAATAAAACGTAAGAGTCGCACTCCTAATTTCTTTGTGTGGGCATATGGATAGGATGGTTGCTTGGTGGAATTCATTTGCTTTTGCTTTAACTAAAAGTATTATCACCATGACACTTTTTAGTTCTCAGAACTTACCTTGAATAAGTGATCTTATCCCACTAAATACAGTATTTTCCTTTCTCAATAATTACTGAAAAGTTTCAACCAGCTCCTCACTGATGCTGTGTTTGCAAATTCAGGGTCCCAATTTAACCCAAGCCATCGAAAATAAATAAAAGTTTAGTTGTGATCATGTGATTCCCCCAACATGCTGATCAGCTGATGCACTGATAAACTTGTGGTTCTTCTGGCCTAATGGTGATTCTGTCTCAAATGACTTATAATTGTAAAGCAACTACTTATGACACTTCTTACAGGGTACTGGTAGATGACTGCATCTTCCCATGCAATCTCCAGATTGACTAAACTGCATTTATACCAAATGTTCTTAGTCTTTGTGGCTATTTTGCCATTGTTTTATAACTGTTTCAATACTTTTCATATATTATTTTATTAATGTAAAATTTTGCATGATATTCCAATTTTATAGATGAGAAAACTTAGGCTCAGTGATGTTAAGTAATTTGCTCCAAATCACAATGGTTGTAAGTGACAGACCGGGGTCTTGGCTCTACCCAACAGTAAGTCTAGGGCCATGTTCTTAAAAACTGTGCCAGGTTGACCTTGTTCTGCTTTTTTCTAACGCCGTATGATCACCCACTCATTGAGACACACGCTTACAACCTAATATAGTAGCGGTCTAAGCACATGTGCTCATTTTATAAGCAAGAGAAAGGATTCTTGAGAAGTAGCCAGACCTGGAGTATTAGGACATAATGGAAAGATCTTATTTCCAAGGTGAGGACCACACAATTGTTCCCAGCCCTGGCTGGTTTAGAAGGTGGCACCTTTCCATGGCAAAGACCTTCCTCTAGGATATATTCTCCAACTGAGTCCTCACTTGAGTCTCTCCCGGACCCGTGAGCCCTAAGGTCTGTATGTCTCAGCTGATCTAGAATCCATCCATTTATACAACCTCGGGATAGAGAACTTCTTCAACTTCCCTAAAGTATTTCTATGATTTTATCACTGGACAAAATTATTATATAACTATGTCTAAGAGAGGAAGTACAAGTAGTTATTTTCTTTAAAAGTTTAAATACTGAGCATCATGTTTCATGCTTATTCAGGCTCTTTCTAACCAGTTCATAATTCTTTTACTCAAGGGTGCAAAGTAAACTACTTAGCAAAGGAGAGAAAAAACAACACTGTACCACTAATGCTACTATAATTCTTTTCCTTCTAATGAGGCTATAAATTCCGTGTTGGCTCTTCAGTTCTGCGTCTGGCGAGGACAGCTTTCCTGCTGTCCCATTACCCCTAACGCCGAGCTCATCTCCTCACTACTGTGCACACATAAACTCCCACCACAGCCCCTGTTATATGTCATTGTATTCACCTCTTTTCATGTCTGACTTGACTGCAAACTTATTTATCTCTTTTTTTCTCTGTACACTATGCCTGAGTTCGGTGTCAGATGCAGAGCAGGTACTAAATAAATATTTGAGGAAGGAAGGGAGGAAGAAGAGAAGAAGTGAAGGATGTAAAGAGAGAAGGCATGATACGGAAATAAGAATTGAGACTTCAATTATCTATGCCGTGGTCAACGTGGCATGATTATTAAATCATACTGTGTATTTTCACCCTGGTAATTTATACTAAAATAAGAGGCGTTAATCATATTTTGAGTATGCCAAATTAAATATATACCATGTTCTAAGTAACTGTAAGAAAACAATTCAAACTTGCTTAAGAAGTATAATAACATCTCCTATATTTGGATTCATTGTGACCACATATAACAAACAGAGAGAAAACCCAAAAGGGAGAAGTTCTAGAAAAGAGGTTCCCAAAGTGGTCCCTGACCAGCAGCAGCAGCATCACCTGGGAGCAGGTTGGAATACAAATTCACAGGCCACACCCCAAACCTCTCGAACCAGAAACTCTGGGGGTACGGTCCAGCAATGTATGTTTTCATTAACCACCCCTAGCCCACTCTGTGATTCTGATGCTCATTACAGGCTGAGTACCACTTCTTTAGAAATACTAGAGTGTAGAGATAGAGACTTCATTGTTTATAGGTTCACTTGGACCTACCCATTCTGCTGCCAAATCCTGGAGGATGAAGCCTCAGGTACACTGAATAGGGAGGATGACTCTGGACCAAGCTAATAAAGCACAATCAGATGGGCCAGGTACAAAGACGGAACAAAGATGAGAGAGAGGGTGAGAGGATGAGTGTCAAACAAGGGAGTGTGCAGCGTACAAAACGTTAAAGTACTGGCACGGGAGTCTGTCCTAGAGCTAAAACTAAAACCTCAGCCAGAGGATGCCAGAGACACCGGGCAATGGAACCATGATTCTTCACAAGCTGACTGGGCATGGTCCTACACGACATGGGGCCCATATCTCCCCAGGGGTAGGGTTGGACTTCCCACTGAAAGTCCTGGAAGCTTCCTCTCCACTTGGTTCTATCAACTTGGCTGAGCTAGCTGGCTGAGCAAAGCCATACTGCACCAAGTTGAAATGTTTCTTCGGAAAGAGAAGTCAGGTCTCGATAATGAATAAAATAGAAGCTATTTGAAGTTTGAGAAGGTTACTTGCCAGTGCTTAATGGTGTAAAGATTTCCAGCCCACCACGAGCGTGGTCCAATCTACCCAAGTTTGTCGATCCATTGTTCTTGGTTGGACATAATGAATCCCAAGAAGAATAACCCCTTGCACGAATCACTACCCCTATTCCCCTTTCTGTTTCTGGTTCACTTGAGATGTCTTTTTCTGTATCCACCTAAACTAATGTTAGCATGACTTTGCTAGCTACTGACAGAGTTTCATTATCCAAAGAAGATACAGCCCAAAGGGTAACTTAAGCATGGTCTATGAGGTCT
Organism: Rhinolophus sinicus; assembly: GCF_057876585.1. Lineage (NCBI taxonomy): Eukaryota > Metazoa > Chordata > Mammalia > Chiroptera > Rhinolophidae > Rhinolophus > Rhinolophus sinicus. Next base: position 31,065,382 of record NC_142504.1, read on the forward strand.
ACCAAAGTTGAAGACAGGGTTATGCAGACTTACTCCCAACTACAAAAATTCTGTCCTATCATTAACAGCATGAGAAAATTGTACACTGCCATCGGAATTCTAATAAATATACACTCTGTGGCTCTTTTCCTATTTCAAAGATGAAGGAAATTCAAAGCAGGACTCTCTGACTTTGTCCTTATTTTTTAAAAAGACCTCCATTCCTTTCAAAGTCATGAACTACAGAACTTCAGCTTCTGAAGTCATTGCACCTGCACCTGAAAATACAGAGAGAGTCACTGTTTCGTGCTAAAAGAAAGCCCATTAGTTTTCAAAGAAACTATAATCTAGTTGCCTTTAAGAATAAAGGTGATGAATTTAAATGGGAAAATAATTTTGACCTGACACGGACATGGGTGGTGGGGGGTTCGTTATGGATGGCAAGGGAAAGCAGAGACTTAAGATCAAAGCTGCCTTCATGTTTTTTATTGACATAAAATTTACATACTATAATCCCCCCCCATCCTTTAAAGTATAAGATTTAGTGTTTTTTAGTATAATGACAAAGTTGTGTAAACTTGCCACTACCCAATTACACAAACTTTTTGCCCAAAGAGCCCCGGGCAACCACTAATCTACTGCCTACTTTCCTATATATGGAATAATATATGGCCTTTTGTGTCTCACTTCTTTCACTTAGCTTGATGTTTTAAAGGCTCATCCATATTATAGCATGTATCAAAATGTCATTCCTTTTAATTGATGAATAATATTCCATTGCATGAATATACCACATTACTTTTAATTCATTCATCAGCTAGTACACATTTGGGTCGTTCCACTTTTGTCTGCTATGAATAATGTTGCTATGAACATTTGTGTACAAGTTTTTGTGGGACGTATAATTTTAATTCCCTTTGAATATATATATATACATATATATATATACATATATATATAAAATACATATATATACATATATATATAAAATACATATATATATATATATACACACACACACACACACACACACATATATGTGTGTATATATATATATATATATGGAATTGCTAGGTTATATAGTAATCCTATCCTTAACTTTTTGAGAAACTGCCAAACTGTTTTCCACAGTGGCTGTTCTATTTTACATTCTTACTAGCAGTGTACAGGGTCCCAATTTCTCCACATCCTTTTCAACCCTTATTATTACCTATCTTTTTCATTATAGCCATCCTAGTGAGTGGAAGTGGTATCCCACCGTGATTTTGAATTGCCTTTTCCTGATAACTAATGATGTTGTGCATCTTTTCAAGTGCTTATTTGCCATTTGTAGCTCTTCTTTGGAGAAACGTCTATTCAAAATCTTTGCCAAGTTTTAAATTGGGCTGTTTGTCTTTTTATTATTGAGTTGTAAGATATTTTTATATATTATGGGTACTAGATCCTTATCAGATATATGATTTGTAGATATTTTCTCCCTCTCTGTGGGTTACGTTTCCACTTTTTTGATGGTGTTTTTTGAACTATTGAAGTTTTACATTTTAATGAAGTCAATTTATCTATGTTTTCATTAGCTGTTTATGCTTTTGCTGTCATATCTGAGAAACCACTGCCCAATCCAAGGTCATGAAGATTTATACCTATGTTTTCTCCTAAGAGTTTTATAGTTTTAGCTCTGACATTTAGGTCTTTGATCTTTTTTTTTTTTTTTTAAATCTTCATTCTTTTGCATGTGGATATCCAGTTGCCCCATGCTTAATTTTTCTTAATATTCAGTGGCAAGACTGAGCAGGGGAGCTAAAAACGGCCTTTGCCATGAATATCGATCCTCATTGATTCCCACTGGCCCAAACCAGTAGCCAAATCTGACTGTGGGAACATGGATACCAGAGGAGGGGCCGCATCACCTGAAAGCTTCCCAGGGCTCATGAAAGCTTTCAGAGAACCTGAGCATGTCTTCCACCACTGGCATAAGCATCATCAAATTCTTCCTAAATCAGTTAGACACCATGCAACATATTCTGATGCTCTAATTTCAGACCACAGGAATTGTATACAGCAAACTTGATGTTCCTGCATTTCATACTCAAGACAAGCGAAGAAAACTGGATAAATACTGCTGTGTTATCTCTGTTACCCTCATCAAGGAATCCAACAATATTGGAGAACTGGCTCCAGACAGCAAAGCTTTAAGCAAGATGGCTGCCATGAGACTGTCACAGATGCCATCAGCTAATTCTCTGAAATACACTTACATCAGAGTGGATGATTCATTTACTGAGCCATGACCAATAGTGGGAGGTAAAGATGCAAGACAGACTGAGCCTGACATTAGTAGGACTGTTTTTCTTTAATGTCACAGGCTCTTGAAAAATACAATGTCACAGGGCAAGAGCCTGTGTGAAAAATATAATTCAGAAACCTAAGAAACTCTTCAAATTTAGAAATTGTGAATCACAAAAGACTCTCAAGATGGTCTTTAAATAGCAGTTTCCGAGCAATGACTGCAAATTACAACCAAAATATATTGGTTAGACCTGGCAGTAGGAGAGGGGTGTAGATAAATAAGGCGGCAAATTCAGGCGTTTGGGTCAAAAACCAGTGTGTGGCCCTCAGAAGCCAAGAAATCCAAAGGGTTCACTTAATAAGGAGCAGTCTCTAGAGTAGAGAAGGGACCTGGACGTCAAGTAGATAAAACCAAGAACAGATGTTTCAGAGACAAGGAGTTATTTGGCCAGATGCCAAAGTAGGCCAAAGCCAAGGAATAAAAGAATGTCTGCATTGGGCCCAGATTCAATCCTGCTGTGTTTTATTCCTGCTTATTTGCATGTGAGTATTCCATCCTCAAGATACATTAGTAGTGCTGCCAGATATTTTTTTTTCCTAGTGCTGCTTGTAAATTCCTTGAGATTTCTCAAAGAAGAGTCCCCTAAGACAGCAAGAGTGATAATGGTGCCATTTTCTTCCCTTTCCAGAAATCTTATGTGGGTACCTACCGTGTCCTTGACAACTGGCAAAGGCACTACGTCAACCAACATCATTATCATTGGTCACAAACAATTTTTGAAGCATGGCAATATGGCCGATCCTTACAACACCGGAGGAACGAGGAGATCGAACATATACATTAAAAGGCAAATAAGAATGAAAGGTAGCAAATAAAAAGAGCCAAGATGAGCACTCACCTAATGAGTGGGACAGGAGAGTATAATGGGTAGATTATTATGTGTTTGGGGAAACAAAGCAAGTTTCACAGAGAACAGAGGCCTGATGTGAGTCTTGAAGGACAGGCAGCACCCCGTCAGGTAGACAGGAATGAGGAGGGCGTTCTAGGGAGGTGGCCCCGTATATGCAGAGATCTATAGCCTGAGTTCACATGACCAGTTTTTCAGAATAGAAGTTTTAAGTTGAGGAGCAGTGGGAGATAAATTTAGACAGGTACACTAAGGATAGATGACCGGAGAGCTTTAAATCTTAGGCTAAAGAACTTGGACTTCATGCTGCAGATAATGAGGAATTACTAAACGTTACTAAGTAAGAAACTGACAGCTTCAAAGAGACATTTAAAATATATTAGAATAGCAACCATGTGAAGAATGGAGTAAAAATCTCCCTCTTTGACAAATGGGCACCCAGAGGCTATGTGGGGGCCCTTAGAAGCTGAGTGTGGAGAAAAGGGGGAATTGAGAAAGGATCTACAAGCAAAGGGTGGGCGGGTTCAGTAACTAAGCAGAGAATCCAGGCACAACATTAATTCAAAGGGGGCAGCCAGAGAAATGAGTGCTGGATTTGTGACCAACGGTCTAACCAATACAGAAACTTTGTCCAGGATGATGAGAAAGCACTCAGTCGTGACGGCACTGGAAATAGAAAGGAAATGCTCGAGTTGGGTGACTCTAGACGAGAATTAAGGGTAGACCTGGGCATTTTATGTGGTATGGAGGGTGAAGGGTAGAAAAGAAATAGATCGGGGATCATTTCAGGGTTTCATGCTTTATGGGAAGAAAAGTTAGTGAAGTAGCTGCAAGACAATAGGGGAATCCAGAGAAAGATCTCCTTTGGGGTAAACATGAGTACCTCAGTGGATGACTTTATGGTGAGAGGTTTTCCAATTGTATGAACCATAAGACCAAAGCTCCGAAAAGAAATGAAAACAGAAAACGTGGCCCTGGGAGCCACCCACTGAGAGTCATAAGAGATAATGCCGCATGGATAGAAAAAGAGCATATAGAGAGTTAAGGGCATAGAAACTCATGTAACATGAAAGAGGTTTAAACAAGTGATAAAAGGTTAATTTGTTTTTCACACAACATTCACTCGTATAATTAGGTGTCAAGGTGTGACATCTCAAGGATTGATTCCTAGAGTTGGGAATGGGACACCACACAGCGGAAAAGTGACACGAGGTATCACACAGAGAAAGTGAGCCTGGTATGGCAGCCCCTTTGCCACACTTGAGTTATCATCTGTGTTCAGAGTGGGTGTTTTCCTCCAAGGACTGAGACACAGCTTGATCGCTGACCTTTTCTGATTACCTCAAGAAGGATGAGTTTCCATTTTCTACGTTCACATTTTAAAAAATCATTTAAGGAAGTATTTATTTCGCTTCCATGATATTTGCTTCTTACTGTGCAGAGATATTAGTTTGGCAGCTAAAGCATTTTTCCTGAACAGAAGCAAATGTCAAGTCTGGTTCAACAGGCACAGCCCAAGGGTTAGCTTTGAATTTTATAACACAAGTAAATCTTGCAAATTTCTGGGAAGAGCGACGAATCAAAAGTCCTGGTGATAATAGAGCTTGACAACATTGGTGAAGGTTCTACTATCAACTGCTCACTTTACAAAGGAAATTAAAAGTTTAGAATTATAAGGATAGAAGGTACAGAAGTGTGTTTTCTCCAATATTATGTACAAATAACAACGATAAAAATTTTATGGGGATGGGCTGTTTTTGACTTGATATTTATTAACAATTTCCCATAGGAGTTGTAAGATAAAGCTATAAAATTATAGAATTTTTTTTAAGACACTGAGTACAAATTATAAGCATACATCCTTACCAACTGGCCATATTCGTTTTTCTGAAAGGAAATTTAAAAAAAAAGGACTATTGTTGTTTTGAAAATCCAGGTGCTAGTGGAACAGAAAATATCCCATAATTGCTTTATCAAGATTATTGAGGGCAGATAACAAAGACTGGCTGATAGCAGCTTCTCAAGAAATATTTGGGGACTGAATACATACATCTTTTAAGAGGTGGGCAAAGTGCTTTCTCCCACTCTTGTGACAAAATTTTTATTGGATCTGTTAAAACCAATTTATTGAAGTTTTCCATGGGTCCGAATTTATGCTATATTTATAGATTCTTAAATTCATTTTACCATTACTTTTTGATACTGACACACACACACACACACACATACACACACACACACACACGTTACAAGATGCTGTTCCACATATTAATTTCTGTAGAAAGTGTGATTGGATGTTACTGAAGAGTCATAGATTGTCAGTTTGCTCAAGAATACAAGTCACATTATTCTCAACAAAACACCGACATTGTCATATGGGAAATCTTATAAATTCATTCAAACCAGAGATCTAAATATAACGCATAAGAACATTTGACAAAACTTGGAGAATAAGCCAAAAGGCCTACTTCATCAAAGGCTAATGAGGTTATTACTGTTCTGTTAGGCAAATGGAAATAGCTTTAAAACATGAAGAGACCTCTAGAACTGCCTGGCTAGATTTCTCAAACACCTATCACCATCTTGAAGCACATATATTTTGCTGGTGCCTTTATAAAGTTAGTTTAACTTCTATTATTGACAGAGTGATCTTTTATTTCACCACAGCAGTTGGGATAGTGCCTGGTGGATTCAAGAGCAATACTCACCCTCTCTTTCAGCCGATGAAGAAAAGATTAAGAGAATAAAGAGGTCCCCACCTTCTAACAATATCTCTCAAGGACTGAAGAAATCTCTAAGTTCCTCCTTCAAGGTAGGAGCAGCCACATTCTTGCTCACGGCCTCAGTTTTTCTTCATTTGCTCTTTGATTCCAAATATTTCAAAAACCCTACTAAGAGTTTAATATACTAAGACACAGAGAAAATATAATTATGAGGCTTCAATGAAATGAGAAGCCACTAAATATTCCTGTGTCATTGGGTTTAAGAATTTGGAATGACAGGCCAAAAAATACCCGCATTTCTCCCTGCTATCTACTCATCATGGAGAATTTTTGCTTCCCTTCCAGCCCCACCCCCTTATGCTGACTCAGCACATCTCTCTAAAGACTGGCAATCTCATGGTGGCATTTGCACTTATATTCCCTTCATAAGAAACAAAAAAACATTTAAAATATAATTCTTCAAACATGCCTATTGCAACCAAAATTTCAATGACATTTCTTCACCCCCCAGCCTATACAGACTTTTCCGATCCTGTGATGTTTTAACTTACTCTGTTTATCCTATTATTTCATTTTTTACTTCTACCATCTTCAATTCATTCAATTTATTATAATAGCCTAAGAAAGTAAAATGTTTGGGTACTTTCATAAGTAGTTGCCTGGTTAAAAACAAAAAACACAAAAACAAGGCTGAGTTGCACTTATTTTCTTATTTATAATTTTCTTGAAGCCACTTTTTTAATCTGAATGCCACATAATCCTCCTTATTTCTCTATGTTGCCATTTGCTTTGTGGATCATATGGTTAACATACAAACTAGAAATGAAGTGGCACAGCATTTGTGCTCTGGTCAAGGTGGAATAACAGAGACCAGATTTACCCTTTGCCTAAAACAACAACAATAAAATGGATAGCAGTTTGAATGAAACAGCAGTTAGCAAGCCACTAGAGGCCAGACAATAAAGGACAGTGTGATACGCGAGAGAGGAGGAACAAAGATAAGCCCCACAACTTCTCCAGCTTCTGCATTAAGAGAGCTTCCAGGACACGGTGCAAGGAAGAAACCCAGGTACAATCCAGAAACGTCCGTAAGTTGAGGAGACAGAGCTGAGAGTCCAGAGAGAACAGGCAGCTAAAATTCACAGGACAAAATAACAGAGAGAAGAAAACTGCACAAAAAGAAAACTCAGAAGATCTTCAGTGAGTTGCCCTTGAGGATTAGCTTAGTACCACTGATTAGTGCGTGTATGTAAGGACACTACCTTAGGCCAAGGGAAGAATTACCGAAGAAATGGGACCTAACAGTTCCGGGCACTCACACAGGAACAGGATTAGTGCCTATTCCCACCAGCCAGGCTCGAAAATCTCAGGATTTATGTGTAGAACACACAAAAGGGTCTTGTCTCAGTAGTAGGAATTAATCAGCCCCAGACCGTGCTCTCCTCCAGTCCCAACTAATAAATCTTAAAAGAAGACTTGACAGGATCAAACTGTTAAGTGAAGTAAGTGTATTTCACAAGTATCAAGAAGATTTATAGGAATTCAAATATATCCAACACCTAAAAAAGTAATATTCACAATATCTGACATTAATCAAAAATTAGCAGGCATACAAAGTAGCAGGAAAACATGACTATAATGAAAAGATAAGTCAATCAATTGAAATGAGCCAGAACAAGTACATATGATAGGAGAGCAAGCAAGAATATTATAAGTTATTAAAACAGTATTTCATGTGTTCAAAAAATTAAGTAGAAATATGGAAGACATTAAAAAGACCCTAACTGGAATTCTACAGATAAAAATTAAAATGTATGAAATTAAAAACTCACTGGGTAGACTTCAAGGAATATTAGAACTTACAAAACAAAACATTAGTGAATACAAAAACATGCACTAAAAATTATCCAAAATAAGACACAGAAAAGAAAAAGAAATATGTGGAGCCAATTGCCTAAATATACATGTGATTTTAGTCTCCAGAGAAGGGGAGACAGGAAAAAATATTTGAAAAAATAATGTCAAAATTTTCCAAATTTGTTGAAAACTATAAACCCAATGATCCAAGAATCTCAATAAATCCCAAGCACGGGAAGTATGAAGAAGACTACACCAAGGCACATTGTAATCAAATTGCTAAAAATTAGTGAAAAAGAGAACACTGTAAAAGTCACACACACACACACACACACACACACATACACACAAAAACAAAGATGCTACATACAGAGAGGAACAAAGATGAGTACGACAGCAGATTTCTGGTCATGAACAATGCAAGTGTGAAGACAATGAAGCAACATTTTTAAAGTGCCGAAAGAAAAAAGATTTCTGCCTAATGGGTATCCTTCAGTGTTTCTTATAGTGAAGATCTTTTCATGTCTTAAAAGTCTTTATTGTGTCTTTGTTTTTGAAAACGTTAAAGGATCCAATTATACGCTGCCTCCAAGAAATGCACTTTAAATAGAAAGAGACAAATAGGTTCAAAAGTAATAGGATAGAAAAAACATATATTTTGCTAACACCAATCAAAAGAAAGCTGGAGTGGCTACGTTCACATCAGACAAAGGAGACCTCAGAACAAAATGTAGTACCAAGGATAAAGAAGGTCATTTCATAATCATAAAGGAATCAATTCATCAAGAGAGACATAAGAATCGTAAACATGTATGTACCTAATAACAAAATTTTAAAACACATGAAGCAAAAACCAACTGAATTGCAAAAATAAATAGAAAAACCAAAATTACATTTGGAAACTTCAACACCTTTCTCCCAATCACTGATAAAACTGAAAGAGAGAAAATCAATAAAGAATATAGAATATTTGAACAACATAATCAACCATCTTGATCTAATTGACATTTGTAGAACATCTCACCCAACAACAGCAAAATATACATCCTTTTCAAGGGCACACAGGACAGTCACTAAGACATATCATACTATGGACCATAAAATATGTCTCAACAAATTTAACAGGATACAAATAACACAAAGTATGTTCTTTAACCACAATAGAATTACATTAGAAATCATTAACAGAAAGGTCTCTGAAAAATCCCCAAATATTTGGAAACTAAATAACACACTTCCAAATTACTTAAAATAAAGATAAAAGATAAAGTTAAGATAAAATAAAAAGGGAAATTAGAAAGTACTTTGAACTGAATGAAAATGACAAAATATCAAAATATTCAAGTACTAAGCTACTAACAGTACTTAAGAGGAATTTTATAGCATTACACACATATATTAGAAATGAAGAAAGGTCTCAAATCAATGAGCTTTGCTTGCACTTGAAGAAACTAGAAAAAGAAAAGCAAATTAAACACAAAGTAAGCAGAAGAAAAGAACTAATTAAGATCAGAGTAGAAATCAATGAAATAGAACAATAGAAAAAAATAAAAAATAAAAAACAAATGCTGGTTTTTGAGAAGAGCAGTAAAATTGATAAACGTCTAGTCACGCTTATAGCAAGAAAAAGACAGAAGACAAAATTTACCAGTGTCAGGAATGAGAAAGGTGATTATATCTAAAGATTCTACAGAGAGTTAAAAGATGGTAAGGAATTATATACATAATTTGAGGCCAATAAATTTGCCAATGTATATGAAATGGACATATTACTTGAAAGACAAATTACCAAAGCTCACTAAGAAAAATGTAGATAACCACAATAGCTCCATTACTAATAAAGTTATTGAACTTGTATTTTTAAACCTTCCTCATAATAAAATTCCAAATCCAAATGGTTTCACAGATGAACTGTATCCTACCAAATATTTAAAGAAATATTGAAAATGGAAATTATGTCCACAAAAGCACGATCCATTAAAAACCAAATTTGTAAATTGGAATTTGTCAAAAGTAAAATGTGTCTTAAAGACACTGTTAAGAGAATGAAAAAGACAGGTCACAGGCTGGGAAAATATTTACAAATTATATATCAGATAAAGGATTATATCCCAAATATATAAAGAACTCTCAAAAACTCTAACAATAATGATAAAACAAACAACCCAATTGAAAAATAAGGGCCAAAGAAAGATTTAAACAGACATTTCATCAGAGAAGATATTCAAATGGCAAATGAGCACATAAGGAGATATTCAACATCATTAGACGCTAGGGAAATGCAAATTAAAATCATAATGAGGAAAACCACTGTCCTCCCTTAATAATGGTAAAAAAATAACAATTTGTCTTAAAAGTCAGAACTAAATATTGTCAAGAATATGGAGGAACTGAGGCTTTCATACACTGCTAGTGAAAATACATAATGGTAAAACCACTTTGAAATAGTTTGACAGGGTCTTCAGTTAAATGTACATCCACTATACGATTCAGCCATTCTACTTGGTGGTATTTCCCCAAAAGAAATGAAAGCATATGACCATAAAAAGTTTGTACATGAATGCTCATTTCAGTTTTATTTGTAATGGGCGAAACTGGAAACAACCCAAACATACATCAAAAAGTGACTTCATAAATTGTGGTACATCTATCCATGGGAATGCCACTCAGAAATCAAAAAGGAATGTCCTGCTGACATACAATGAATCTTGAAATAATTATTCTGACTGAAAGAAGCCAGTCGGCGAGTACCTACTGCATGATTTCATTTCTATGACATTCTAGGAAATGTAAACTAATGTATGAGGACACAAAGCAGATCTGTTGTTTGGGGGGATGCAGAGAAGCAGGAATGAGCATGGAAACTTCTGGGAATAATGAATACATTCATTATCTTGATAGTGGTGATAGTTTCACGGTTGTGTGTACATGTTAAAACTTATCAATTTGAGCACTTTCAATGTGTGCAGTTTTTTTTTTAATGTCAATTATACTTCAATAAAGCTGTTTTTTAAAAATCAAGTGACAGAGCAAGCTATGGGCTATGGCCAATCCCACGGCAAGGGTCAAAAGGAGGAAATAATATTGTCTCTAGAAAAATCTTGTTGCCTGAGGTATATTTCATAAAATTATATATGAGAGAAGGAGTGCTCTGCACATAAGGAAGCTCAAAAGGGGGAAACTTCTCATTAAATCAATTTTTGCAATTGTAATATGGCTAAAATAATCTCCTCTCTCAAATATAATCTGAATGTTCCTTCCAAATTCTCTAAACTACCCAGTGAACAAAAAGTCTCACATTCTCTCTCTCTCTCTCTCTCTCTCTCTCTCTCTCTCTCTCTCTCTCTCTCTCTCTCTCTGATTCACTGGGTCCATTCCAAAGTAAAATATGGCAGGCAAGGTGGGAGCCACACATGTGCCATCTCCCTTGAATGAGTCACAAGTTTTTGTTTTGTTTTTTAAACTTTTTTATTTATTTAAGTGTGTTTTTCCAGGACCCATCAGCTCCAAGTCAAGTAGTTATTTCAATCTAGTAGTGGAGGGCACAGCTCACAGTGGCCCATCTGGGGATCGGACTGGCAACTTTGTTGTTAAGAGCACTGCACTCTACCCAATGGAGCTAACCGGCTACCCTGAGTCATAAGTTTCAATCTGCATAGGCAACTGAGTTTTTGCTTGGAAAAGAGATAAAATGGGAAAATTCCTAACTGTTCCACAGCAGCAAGTGTAATGTAGTAATGCCACAATCTGTCTAAAAAATCTGTTCATTCAAGTGCATCAGGTAGACTCTCTGCCAGTTTCATCCTCGTTTTCTTAAGCACAATGACTACTGAGGAACTGCACTCCGAAGTTCCCCTGAACCGTAACATACCACGTATATGCATTGTTTCCCTGCTTGATTCAAGCCATATTTCTTGATTATTTAAATAACACAGATTGCAATGTAATGTACAATGAATTATATAACTACTGTGTTTCCCCAAAAATAAGATGTAGCTGGACTATCAGCTCTAATGCGTCTTTTGGAGCAAAAATTAATATGAGACCCGGTCTGATATTATACTGTATTATATAAGACTCAGTCTTATATTGTATTAAAATAAGACTGGGTGTTATATTAATTTTTGCTCCAAAAGACGCATTAGAACTGATGGTCCAGCTACGTCTTATTTTCAGGGAAACATGGTATAAGGTTGGTGCAAATGTAAATGCAGTTTAAAAGGTTAAAAATTGCAAAAACCGCAATTATTTTTGCACCAACCTAAATAACCAAGAATTCAGTCAAGTTTAAAAGAAATAGTGTTATCAGTTAGGATATTTCCTTAGTTTAGCATTATAGTGAGTCTGCCAAGAACTTTTGCGTATACAAAGGGACACAGACAGATGGCTTTGACCCTAACATTCAAAGAGCCCTTCAACCTCCTGGTATACCTACAGTAGGCACTGACATTGATATAAACCCAGAGATACATGCCCAGGAATTCTAAATACATACATACATACATACATACATACATACATACATACATACATACCCATTTTGGGATTCATTGGGTTATATTTAGAAAGAAAAAAAAATAATAGTTTCATGAAATACTTTTAATAGCTTCATAAATATGTGAATTTGCTATTCACATATTATGATACCCAGTAGCATGGTGGTAAGTGTTTAATAACCGACTTCAGGAAAGGAAGCAAGCCTTGGTTTGTAGCATTTGCCAATTTTTGTGGTGTAAATACTCTCACCATGGCAGATTTCAATCTGATTTCACTGAATGCAAAGTGAGGAAGAGAGGCATACAGTCAGCTCCCCTTAGCTTGACCAGAAGCTGGTACAAGCACCCCACTGGAAATATCCCATGTGTGACCACAGCTAACTCCAATCATATAAGATATATTAATCAAGTTTCTAGAATGTGGATGGGTGTTTGATTCTTTGTGGATGACGTTTTTTATTGAGGTATAATTGACATAACATTATGTTAGTTATGCAGGAGGTATGCAACGTAATGATTCAATATTTGTATATATTGCAAAATGATCACTGCAATAAGTCCTGTTAACATCCCTCACTATGGGTTACAAATCTTTTTCTTGTGATAAGAACTGTCAAGATCCACTCTCCTAGCTACTTTCAACATGCGATACAGTATTATTAATTATAGTCATGCTGCACATTATGTCCCCATGACTTATTAAATTTATAACTGGAAATTTGTACCTTTAGAACCCCATTTTGCCCAGCCCCAACACCCCACCTCAGGCAACCACCAACGTGTTCTCTATATCCATGAGCTTGGTTTTGTTTTTTTGTTTTGTTTTGTTTCTTCATTTTTAAATTCCACATGTAAGTGAAACCATATGGTATTTATCTTTTTCTGACTTATTTCACTTAGCGTAATGGACTTTAGGTCCATCTATGTCATCACAAATGGTAGGATTTCATTCTTTTTATGGCGGTATAATAGTCCATTGTACATATATATGACATTTTCAGTTCTGAAGCTATCTTTTAACTGTGTCAATACATTTCCATGTGAACCCCCCTGCCCCACCAAAACGGTCTTTAGGATATAGGAGACATTACCCATCATTAAGTATTGGAGATTTCTTAACACTGAGGGAGTCAATAAATTTGCTTTTTCTTTAACAGAGATATTTATATGTTCAAACTCAATTCGAATTGAGAGTCCCCGAAAAAGTGAAAAGGAAAGGAACCAACAAGACACACATTTTAATACTGATTTTAGACAAAAATTAACCTAAGGCAACTTATTAGTAAAAGGGACAGACAGTTAGCATAAAGTCCATCGTATCTCCCATCGCAGAACTTGTGTGCCCCACCTTTAAGCAGAGGTGTGGGCATGTGTTTGTATTTTTTGTTTTGGGAGAGTGTTGTTTTGCAATCATAGAAATTAAGAAGGGGAGACCAAAAGCCATCTTTTTGTGGTGTTTTCCACAAAGAGAGACTTTCTTCAAAGCTTAACTTTATAAGGAAAGCTAACAGAAGGAAATAAACTTATCAAACTGGAAGCTCAACAAAAGGGGGAAAAAACAAGAGCAACAACAGCTCCAGCATTCGAACACAACTGTAGCAAAGAAATAATAAAAGGAGTAACAAAAGAGCTGACATATACCCAAGTTCTGAGTCTGACTGCAGCTGGAGCACTGAGGGGTCTGTGTCCCACTGCAGGGTCCTAATCGTGCAGCACAAAGGAAAAAGAACACAGATAATTAACAAAAGGGGAGGAAAACAAACCAAACCATGTCATTCATCAAGGCAATGGCATATACAATACATACACAGAACATCCCCCACTTCTGCATCCCGCATTCCAACCCCCACCCCCAGCAGGTGCAAGGAAGACCCTGTGAATATTAAGTGACAAGGAAAGCAAGGTGCCATCTTTTCCTTTGAACATCTCTGTGATACTAGAAGTTATGGTTGGTTTCATGGAAGGAATCCTAGAGCTAAATATTCCAACTCCACACTCCCTCATCCTTTTTTTTTTTTTTTTTTTACTGAAGCCTGATGCTTTGAACATGTAACCTGCTCCATGTATCTCTGACACCCCAGACAGAGCCCATCCACACCTGGGAGTGCCACGTATCTCCCATGTGAAAAGAACCAAATGCAAGTGTGCAAATGGGCCAGCGCAGGAGCATGTGGGGAGGTCGGGCCAGATGGTGCAGGTGGCAGGGCCTGGAGAATAACCGGCTTCCTCAGGTCAGTTACTGCAAAATAATGCATTAGACTTCAAGGCTCATGGGTATTTTGGTGTTTTTAATTTACATATTACACGAAGATGGTCACCAACCATACCATTTGTCTCTACGATACCCGGGATATCGTACATCTTTTAAATAGGTCACAAGAGACAGCACGAAGTATCAGTAGTTACTCAAGCATTCAATTTCCCTTGTTATTTCTCCTTCGAAATAAGAAGGGATAAATACGTCTTCTATAAACAGACTGCACACAAGGACCTTTCTCGGGCAGGCCCTTTCAATTTCCTGCACACAGGCAGGTACAGGTGAAGCAGGCCAGAGGTCATCTGGTAGAGAACGGATGGACAACAGGGACTTTGGAGTCAGGCATCTGAGATTCATTTCTTGCCCCTGAGACTTACCAGCTTTGTGACATTGGGCATGTCGCGTTAGGTTCTCAACCACACAACCATTTTGGTTACTCTAAATGCGGCCCACAGACCACAAGCATAAGCATCTTTGGGGAGCTCGTCTCAAACATAGACAGAGACTCTGGTCTCACCCCAGACTCACTAACCACAATAGTCTCATTGAGTCCCAGGCAATTCATGGGCACCTTAAAGTTTGAGGAGCCCTGCTCGGTTTCCTTGTGTGTAAAGATCTACCGTGGCTTATGAGACAATTGACGACCTGGCCTGTAGCTATCTTCAAAACGTATCTCTAACCACTGTCTTCCTCCCTCTCTGTGTCCTCTTTATCTCCTGCATCCTCCCTGATGTCCTTCCCCCAAAAAGCTGAGTGGCTCATGCCTTTGCTTCATCCATGTCTTGGCTCAAGTGTCACCTGCTCAGAGAGGTTTTCTTTTTTCGCCACCCTATCTCAAATAGCACTTGTCACACTTATCCCCTCCCCTTATCCTGCTTTACTTTCTCCATAGCACTTACGTTTATCTATGACTTTATTATACATCAGGTTATTTATTACTGATTGTTTGATCTGGACTTAAGGTTCATAACGGTAGCGCCAGCTATATCCCTCTATTACAAGGATGCATGTCTACAACTGCACCTGACATACATGCTTAGATAATACAATATCGTTGAATGAATGAATAGATGGATTAAATAGTCTATCTATGGTTTTCTACAGGGATTACATGTAATTATCCCTATAAAGCACAAAGTAACTATTTGATAAACAGTAGCTGCTCTTATTACTACCACATCCACTATACCCACTACCAGTGTTTCTCCGAGTGAAAGCCCTGCCTATGTGACAGACCCCACGTAAGCTCCTCCTACAGAAGCATGAGAATGCGATGTCCCAGCTTTTCTTCTTAACTCTGGCTGTGCGCTTGTCCTCTTACCTGAATGCTCCAAACGATGCCACTAAAGTCCAATGAGAACACCAACTGGTCACTGTTTCTTTGACCAGTGCTTCTCAAACTTTAATGCACATAGATACCTGGGAATATTGTTAAACACAGATTCTGATTTCGTAGCTCTGCGGCACTTCTAACAGGCTCCAGGGGATACAGATGCTGCCAGTCTGTGGACCACACTTTGCGTAGCAAGGTCTGGACTTAAATAAGTGGCTCTCAAATTCTGAATGATGTGGAGCAGAATGACCTGGAAGGTTTACTAAAATACAGAATGTTGATCTCCAAACCCAGAAATTCTGATTCAGTAGCTCTGGGGTGGGGCCTGAGGATCTGTATTCTAGGAAATGCTTCCGGTTGACCCTGGAACCACTTTTAGAAAATGTCTGGGATGGACTATTGCTTTCGTTAGTCAGCAGACACAAAGTATCACTGATGCTCAAATATGTCAGCATCTAAACCTGTGATTAACTCAAGCCTGGCCTAAGGCCCGGGCTACTTTCAGACCAATTAAATCAGAAAGTGTGGGTGGGAACCCGGCATCTCTGTTTCTGAACTCTCCAGGTGCTTCTAACGTACAGCCAGAACCACCGCTCCAGACTCATTCTCTGCTTAAGACAAGTAGCCCTTTCTGGTTCTGGACACCGACTCCTTCCCCTTGTTTCAAATGGTAGAAGTAATGGAATCCAGTACAGTGATTCATGTTTGCTGTTCACATGTCTGTGGGGATCAAATCTTTCATCTTTAAGGGCATTTCTTTGGCTATAGACGGAACAGCAGCATCTCACTCTGGCTGACTGTGACACGCATTCCCTCAAAAAGGGGGGATCAGGTATTTTGCCCTTAATTTGCCTTGAGTTTTCAGATAGAACAAACTTTACTGACCTTTTCCACTTCTCCCAGGCAGGTGAAGAATGCAGCAGACCCCAGGTGGTCTGGCTGTTCTGTTACTTATCTGACAGCTCACCTGAATTCACTGTACACTCCAGAAGTAAAAGTGATGATTCCATCAGAATCACTCCCTTAAGAAGTCCACAGATTAGCAGACTGGAGTTGACATTTGCTCAGGCAGAACAACAAAGGTGGTCTATGTAACTAACTCACCACACTCCTGCCCCCCAGTCACATAAATATTATTCAGTAAAAGAAATAATAGTTATTGTCAGTAATGAGCAGTGAGGTAAGGAGTCAAGCCAAAGATGCTATTGAAAGTGCTAGTTTTTTTTCCATTTTTTTTCCTTTATTATCTGTGGGGTGGTCAGATTTGCACAGAATGCAGCTTTTCTTTGAAAAGGAATTTAAAGCCAAGCCATTAAACTGGCAAAGGTTGTTTGTGTTTTCAAGGGTAGCCTAGGAAGGTGGATTAAATGTTCACTGGTTTCCTTCTGAGCAAACTTGCAGAAAAACTTCCCCTGAGATGGCAGCACCTTGGAGAGGGCCACGCCCAGGCCCAGTCGGGGGAGGATTCTATACTGGGCGCTGCTAAACTATAATCAGGAAAGTCATCTGTCTTCAGCAAAATGAACATGCAGGCCTAGAGGCCCTTTTAGGTCCTTTCTGCCTTATCTTTTAAAACATTGGATGATTATTAAACTGTCTTTCAGCTTTCTCTTCTCCAATTGCTATACTTTTATTTAACTAATTGACATAGGTCTTACTTTCCAACCACCTTATCACCAAGTTACTGTATCATTAAAATTAAATGATGGTTTCCCCACAGCTTCTTGAACAGTTTGAAATCTTACCAGGTAGTTTATTTTTAAAATGATAAAAGTAGTGAAATTGCAAGTAAATATATGTGAACATAACATAGTATCACAAAATAGTTTCGTATAGAAATCATCCTGTTTACTATAGCAATTATTTTTAGTTTTCAGTCATTTCTGGAATGGACTAGTCAATGCATGCAGGGAGAGAGTATTTTTGATATGAATCTTCATCTACTTATTCAATAAATATCTACTAAAACTCTAATGTGTAAAATACTGTGATACATGATTAAAAGAATTCTCAAGGAACCTACCAATCTTATGGGGAGATAAACCATATATAAATAGTTTAGCAGAACAAGTCAGTAAGTAGTTTTTCACTACAGATTCTCCCTGCCTTACCCCCATCACGTCTACATCTTTCAGCAAGGCCAGACATACCCCCTCACTGCTGCCAGAGTCTCCACTATCTCCAATTCCTGTGATAGCCAACCAAACCCGTTCTGATTGATGTAATATTTCTTTAACTATGTCAATTACATTTTATCCAGTGTTTCTGTATGGGAAACCCTCCTGACTTTGTCTGCTTATTTGGAAGAGTTGCATTTGTCAACACTAATCAGTTTTAGGTTATTTCTTAGGTAAACTCTCTGAAGGTGTAAGGGAGGATCTTTGATCCCTTTCATAGGGACCCTGCCTTTAGCACAAATCCCTTACCTACTCCAGACTAAGGGGTACTGTATGTTTCTATGGTCCCACAATTGAATTGGATATGCTAATAAGGTCATATTTCCCAACTTTGTTTCAAAATACTAGGTACACAACTTTCCCACATCATGGAAAATAATCATTCAACCCTAAATATGCCAGACAATGTAGCCTCTAGCATCTTATCTAAAAAAGGCCTACCATGTAACCATTAGTTTACAATTTAGGGGACAATTTGTTTTTCAATACTTCTCTTAAGAATAGACAAAACATCAAAATTCTTCCAAGGTAGCAGTGACCTACTAAGAGGGTAACAGGACTTTATATTTTAAACCTCTGCCAATTCATCACTATTCAACTTCTTATAAAATGCTCCCTTCATTGATCCCATTTTATTTGCTCAGTTTCAGTTTAGTAGGTAGAGTGAAGTACACACTGTTCTGTTCGAAAAACAGAAAAAACAATCCCTGGCCATCTGTTGAAAGTATAACTTCGGAGTGAAAGACATGATGTCTGGGTTGCATATACCTTGCTCTCTAATAAGTGGTTAATTTCTTCCTGTCCAACTCTTACCAAAAGCCAAGTTGGTTTCCGTTCTTCTTTCTATCATTATTAGTCCTCAGAGTAGAAAGCCTTAAAATTCTTCTGTAACGAGTGGCTTTGCTCTTACCTTTTGTGGGTTTTGGTTATAAGAAAGTGAGATCTGATAAATATTTGGAAGGCAGTACTCTCTCACTTGTCTAATTTGAAATGCTGAGACACCCTTCACCACTGCTGGTGGCATTTCAAATTAGTACAGTTCTTCTGGAAAGCAACATGCCAATATGTAGCAAGAATCCTAAACATAGAATTACTCCTGGACTTCCAAAACTCAGCCTATGGAAATAAAACACCACAAGGAAAAAATGTAATCACAAGAATGATGGTGATGATGATGATGATGATGATGATGATGATGATGATGATGAAGACGACCTCCAAATCACCAAATCCCATGAGCAATTTTGGCAGGGCCCTTATTCTTTCCATCCCCATAAAGACAGGCATTTCCCAGGCAGCGTTGCTTCTCCCTCACTTCTGTACTCTAACCCTACGTGATCCAATAGATGTCCATACATCTTCTGCCCAAATAACCCCAAAGTCCTGATCACCACTGAGCTCCAAGTCCCATTTTTTCACGACTTTTGGACATATCCATCTTCATACCAACGCCATTCACCTTTCCTCATCCCATGTGTCTTTTGTTTCCTTTTCCACCCCCACAGCCCTAGTTTCAGTCCTTTTCATCAGACCAATGGTTCCCCAAACTAGTCCTCAGACTTTCAAAGCATTATAAAATTGCAGTGTCCCAGACCTCACCTCAGAACTGTGGCCCAGGTACGTGTGTTTTTAATAAGCTCCAAAGTAAATTCAATAAATAACCACCAGGTAAAGGAGCCAGGGATCTCAACTATCTCAAAAGTCATACTTACCTCCTAAACTATGATCTCTTTTCATACTTCCTCCCATAGTCCCGCACCCTTTTCCTTCGTCTATGCTTTTCCCCATCATCTGGGACGCCCTTTCTCCCACTTGTCCAAAGCAGATGCATTCTTTAAGGCCCACCTCAAATAGCTTGCTCTCTAAATATATTTGTCCTCAATAACCTCATACAGAAATAACGAGTCTTTCTATGACACAAGAATAGAGAAATACCTGGGCCTCTTATTCCACAGTTCTCTTTGCCAATCTATAATCTACTTGACCTCAACAGTAGCCTTGTATTCGGTTTTAAGACCAAATCTGAAGATGGGCTGCAGGAGGTAACGAGCACTGTTACAAAGCCCAGGGGCCTCAGCATTGAGCCAAACACACTGCGAGTCACACTGACTTTTTGCCTTGAGCCCAGTAAATGGATTTCTATCTTCTTTCTGTACGAAAATCCTCATCTTATACCTCAGTCCTATAACCACTGCCTGTAGTTCTCCTTGAGAAAGTCCACTTCAGGCAACTTGTTCAGCAACCTTGAACTTCCTTCCTTTTACCTGTGTCCTCATTCCTCCACTCATCCTACACCCATCCCACCCAGTTTTTTTGCAAGCTGTGCATGTACACACACGCACGCAAACAAATCAATAGACATTTACCAAGTACCTAGCAAGTGTTAAGACTCAATGTCGGATAGTATGAATCAAAATAACTTGTCCCACATGAATGTATTACAAATTAATTATAGATAATTTGGGAACAATGGTTCATGACATTATTGCTCATATTATGAGAGCTATAATTTTCTTAGATGGCTTCAGATTAAATCTGTCAATTTACTGGAAGCAAGCTGTTTAGAAGTAAAAAGAATGTCTGTCTTTATACTCCTGGCAGGTTTAACATTTAACATCTGTCATGTGTCTTGCACACAATAAGTGTTCAACTATTTATTGAATGAATGGATGAATGAATGAACAAATGAATGGTCTTGACTTGCCCTTTCTGCAGATGGGAATGAAGTATGAGGGCAAGTTGATTCCCAAAGAAAGAGTTTTTACTTTACTTACTTAAAAATGCAACAATAAATCAGGGCATGTCTGCCTGACTCCCTTACTCTCTACCAAGCCACTGAAAAGGAACTCAGTGTTATACAGCATGATGTCGCCACAGGGTCCCAGTAGTATTCTCAGACTCACTTGCACATTGAAGACGGAAAGTCTATCTTAAAAACGCTGACTGTAATGCTGGTCTGTGTGGAGGGAAAAAAGAAAAAAGTCGTCCAGCTAGCTTTTCTACCAAATGAACTTAGGTAATTTCTGAAATAAGTGCATTATTCTTTTTCACATGATTCTTTTTCTCTCTAAGGTGGAGAGACAGCTCGAGGGCACAATACTGAGCTCCCTGGGTCATCACAGTTTCCCTGTCAAACAAATCACTAGTCACTAACGAGATAAAGAAAACAGAGTAGGCCAATGGGAGCTCAGTACCAAACAGAAAATCTCCAGTCAATGTCATCCTCAAATATCTATTTTTCTAAATGCCATTTCCAAAAGTAACACACTGAATAATAAGGACATTTTAAAATCCATCATATCACTCAATCTGTCCCAGTCATTTACATGATGTCAATTAATTAAGGATGGCATTTAAATCATGAGTGAATGTTTTACTTCCCAACCTCCATTATTTCCTTACTTGGGACTGGCAATGATGATGATAAAGATTTTCTGAAGTTAGGGATAAAATTGGAACAGTGCAATAATTATATCAGGCTCTTTTTTTGAAAAAAAAAGCCTTTTTCTTAATTGGCTGTGTGAGAATCTCCCCTGTTGCCTAACATCAAAGCCCTAACATAGAGTGGGCCACACGAAGCCACACAGTAAGTCCATCAGAGCCGGATTCAAAAAGAAATGTAAGACTTCCCATTACAGAGCTGCTTTCAAGCAAGCTGTTTCTCTAGAAGAAGGCTCAGCAACCCCTTGTTGAAACAGATGCTGACTGTGTACTATAACCATATGGGTAGAGACAGTACCCTCTCCTGACAGCGATATCAAAAATGTTTTATCAGTTAATGTGCTGCATAAAGAGAAAACCCTGTAATGTACATTTTATTTTACTTTCCAAAGAGACTGACTTTTAACCAGCCTTGAATCAGGGCTATTGGTCTCCCTAGAGTCCAGTTAGCTGGTAGCATCCTGTCATCTTCTCTTTGCATAATGGTAACGTAAAGAATTTTGTATCTACAAAATTTGAAGAGTCTTGTTCAATTTTCTCCAAGGTTTTGCATTCTTTTATTATACTTTTTGGCCTTTCCTAAAACCTCCTTATTATCTTTCCTTGAGCCTTAGCCCTCATCAGAGCACCTGAGAAGATGGTGACTTTTCCACCAAAAAAGGGTCAAAAGTCCTCTGAGGCAGATGTAGTGCCAGAGAATTCTATGGAATCTGATTGTGTAAAAAGATGAAAGTCCTGAGAATTTTCTGTTGGGCACATTAAACCCGTGTAGCCTCGTAGCACATTTTCCTCCACTGGAGTCACTGAGAAAAGAAAGTGCTAACCAGGTGCCGCCAGCACACTTTGACTACAAGCACATTATTCTAATTTCCTTATTTGAGAGTTCACTAGGCAATGGATGAGGGAAAGGCAGAGTTGATCAAATATCTGAATTTTACCAAAGTAGTCTGCCAACGTGACACTTAATAGTTACTATACAGAGGCCTAATGTTCAAACTGAACAGCAGAGTAGCTGCAGACATCTGCATTTCCATCCCAACCTCTACTCGGGAGAACACACGAAGCTGAAAGCTTGAACGACTTCTACTTCATTTCCTTTGTATCTCTGTTCCCCTGTCAAGTGTTTCAGAAGACATTTCTTCATTGCTGCATTTAGGTCTCCATGGAGGGACCTCACCTCCCTAGAGAAAAATCTATGGATGTAAGGGTTTTGGTTAGTAGCTGCTGATAGCTGAGAGGTATCAATGTTAAATACAAACGGAATTATGTTGTAACTGGGAAAACTTGAAGATAATATAGATATCAGGTAAGATTACAATATATTGAAATAGAAAAATGGAGCTACTTGATTAGAAAAACACGTCAAATAGTTTGCATAGCATGATATCATTGATCACATATATGATGACATAGACATGTATATATCTTTAGATAATAGTTGATTCATTCAACAAACATTTATCAAATACCTACTATATGGATACAACCTCAAATATCACTTACGCCTGCCCTTGAGGAGCTTGTCATTTCCTGAGAAAGAGAGACATGTATTCAACTAAACATAAGTCATTCTTCTTTAAGGGCTATAAAGTACTAAATGCTTCACCCTTGTCTATTAAAGATGTAAGCTATTAGTTTGAGATTGCTATTCCTTATCAGATTGAGAAAAAAATATATGTCTATTCCTAGTTTACTAAGTTTTAAAATATGGGAATAGACATTTAAATTTCTCAAGTACCATTCAAGTATATATCGCAATGATTACTTTCCCTTCTTTGACCTTTTCATATGCTGAATTATGGTAATACATTTCCCTATATAAAATATCTTTGAATTTTTTAATCAATCCTAAATTTAAATTAATCATAGCATAGTATCCCCTTAATATTGTGCTGGATTCCAGTTGTATATAGTATATTTAGAATGTTTTTATATCTATGTTTTTAAGTAAAACTAGTTTTTCCAGTGTTTTATTAATAATATTGAGCTTGCTATTTGCCCAATATCATTAACTGAGCGATAATTAATTAGTTCTACCAAAAGTCATTAAGAGAAAGAAGAAAATACCACAAATGTAAATTGTAACTGAGAAGCAGGCCAAAGCAACAGGAGCAGAAACTGCAAAACAAATTGTGACACTTTAAGTTTAAAAAAGATTAAATCATACTACTATGATTGAAAAATTATTATATATTTCAATTCTGTTCACTCATTTAAAAAAAATTAACTCAACTGCTCTTAAAAATTAATAAAAGGAATTTTGTTGTACTTGATTTTTTTAAAAGCACTGCTTTAATCTTTTCTTTATAATAGGGTATATTAAGTGTGCTAAATTGCAGATTAACCACTTACAGGGGTTATATAAGAAATGTTTGCCAATTTGGCTGTGTAAAGAAAATTTTAGCTCAGGTTTGAAATTTTGGCAAATGAATGACAATTTATGTGCACCTTTAGGTAGGGCCCGATATGTTAATTTGATTCCTAAGGTATCTTCTGAAACATTTTCCATTTTTCAGAGTCCAAATTCCACACAAATAGGCAAATTTATGACAATTGAATTATATTCTTAGGAACTACCAAGCTCTTTTCCCAGTCTCAGGTTTTATGAAGTGTTCAAGTTAATCGTAATTGTTTCAAAGATGTTTCTTCTACAGAAAAAGACATTCCAAGTGGAATTTTAAACAAATATAATATATTTAAAAACAAATTTAAAATTTAAAATTTAATATATTTAATATATTTTAAATATAATATATTTAAAAACAAATTTAAAATTTAAAATTTAAATTGAAATTTAAAATTCCAAGTGGAATTTTAAACAAATATAATATATTTAAAAACAAATATAATATTCTTCTGAAATTTAACTGTCATAGCTATTTTATGGAAGCAAAAACATAAATTTGTGTGGAATTTTCCTAAGTTCAAAACAAGGGCAACGTTCACTAAGCTATTTCTGATGCCTTCTCTTCGAGCAAACTTTTGCTCAGTTTTTCTGAAAATCATCTTTTCCTCAATGCCAACTTTCTTGTATTCCTATGAAACCTACACTTAGCGAGGGATTTACTCCTTGACTTTTAGTTGTCTATTCTTGCCAGGATGTTCCTATAAAGAATTAGAGCTAGTTGGAGTTTCTGTGAGGTAGGAGTGGACGGCATTTCCTCCAAAGTGATTTCTTCAGTTAAAAAAAAAAAGTCATGTAAGAAGTGGGAAGAAATGAAGAGTGATATTCTCTGAGAAGGAATAATTGCTGTTGCCCCAGAGTGCTAACAGTGTAGGTCAGATTTCTCTAGAAAGTTTTCAGAAGGACTCGTCAACTAAGAACTCAGTAATAGAATTTAATGCTGCCAACTGTACCCCTTGAAACTAAAAATTAATGACACAACACCATCACTGTATAGAAAGAGGCAAATATATTAACTTAATGATAGACCAGTGGACCCCCTAAGGAATGTGATTATATCGTGCCAGCTCTTGTATAAATATTAGATCTTACATAACTGTTATTACTACCTCTTTTCCCCTCAAAGACCTTTTGAAGTGTTCAAAGCAAAAGATGAGAGAAGACGTGTGCTGCCCCAAATCACAAAGGCGATTTGCTAAAATAAACCAGCCTGGTGCCCACAAAAACCTCTGCTTTCATTCTTCTCAAATTGAAAGCAGTGTCCACTGCTTTCAAAAGGCTCTATCAAAACAAAATACATACTCAAGTCTGAAACACACCAACAGGCAGATATGGGTGATATAATACCAGTCTTACATGTCAGTTTCAGACAGAAAAACAACAACAACCTACACTTCAAACTAATACTGGAGTATTCTCATTTCCACATTTTTCTCTACCAAAGTCATCTCAGCCTATATGGAAAAAAATGCACTTTCAGAAGATAATGCTTATGACAATGTGTTAAATGAAAAAAGCAAAAAGTAAAATTATGTACCTCTCCCCCAGTACCACATATGGTAGCAAGAAATACATACAGGTAAATAAAAATTAAAAGGCATATAGACAAGTCCAAGGCTGATTTGTTAGAACTGCAGTGCTGTGAATGGTTGTTTCTTCTCTTATCTGAAGTGTATTAAAGTATTTTATGATTTCTTTCTTAATTAAAAGTCAAAAACAGAAGTCACAAATTGCCAACCTGCCGGCCAAATCTGGCCCATAACTACTTTTAACAAAGTCATTAACATTTAACATTTAGGATGGTTATACAAATACTTGAATTTTTAGCTTCTCATGAAAAATTGAAAAATGTGGAAAAAGTGGGTCTGTATTCCCACATGAGCTGAACCGCCTGAGCTGTGAGGAGACCATCTGGCCTTTATAAATAAGGTGCTTGCTAACCAATTGCCACAGGCCCCCACACTCTACTCATTTGTATTACCTGCCTATGTGCATCTGCATGTGGGACTCCTGGTGAAGGCAGAGCTGGACTAAGAAAGTTACCATGAGTCCATGCATATCAGTGAGTCTTCTCCTTTCCCTCTTCACATCTTTTCCTTTTGGATACCTCTTCAGGGATCAAATTAGAAAATGTCTATATCCGCTTTCAAAAGTTACATAATCTTTGAGAAGTCAGAGTGTAATGAAAATTTGGCAACTGACTCATAAAACAGAGCTGTCAACCTTGATGATCATGATAATCAGTAATAATAATAAAAACAGTTTTCGGACAAATTAGTCAACTCTATTAAGCTAACAAAAAAGACACTGCAAAAAATTAAATCTAGGGTTCGAACATCTGTGTTTGAGTCACAAAGATTCTCATGGAAACCAAAACCAAAGCAGAATAATGAGAAGCTGGATATATATTCCATTTGTCTTTGGTCCTTTCCTGTTTTCTTTTAGGCTGAAGCTAATGGATATGTTTGTGTTTGTTAAACAAGACACGTGCTAAATTAGCCCACTCAAGGAAGGCTCATATTAAGTTTATCATTTCTAGTGTTCAAAATCATTGCTATACCATTAAAATAGCAAACCATCATAAATTCAAGCATAAAATGACTGAGGATACAGGCAGATGCATGCACATTTTACAGTACACAATGAAGTAGTAAGGTTTTTAGGTCTTTTTTGGGGGGAGGAGGGAGGTATTATTGCCATCCCACCATGGCCTTCGTAAAGGGACAATTCTTACCTTGTTAATGGTCCCAGGTCACCTGAGTCTTGGCTTCCAGCTTCACTGGGAGTGCTCACTGATTTCGAGGAGGGAGACATAGGGGTTGGGACTAAATAATGAAAATAACAGGTATCCCATGTTAAAAAATGCAGCGACTGCACTGGGGAAGAGCAGTGTCAGACAAATTAAAACAAATGGGCCCAAATTAAAGTGGTTGTATGGCCAGGAGAGATTGAGATGGGATAAGAAAAAACAAACCAAAAAAAACAACAAAAAAAGGAAAGAAAAGGAAGAAAGCCAAGTGAATTTTTTTATATTTTGGAAATTAAAATTTGAAATGAATTTTGACAGAATTAACTTAGGGATTCTAAGGCCATGTCCAGCTTAACGAAGTAAAATGGAGGATCAATATAGTTATCCAGATAATTCGAGTCAAAGATTTCTCTGGTATGAACTATCCAGTTAATTCTAATTCTCCACTTTATTTTGTTAGTATAGATGTGACCTATTAAAAAAGAAAATGGAGTGTCTATAAAACTTTAAAAGATTATGAAACAAGTGATTCTGGATAATTTAAATGGTTAAGAGGAGTCTGAAAAGTCTACTGCATGTCTGCATTTGGAGGGAAATCTATTGTCCATGGATTATAAACTATATTTGCTATGAGAGACTAAGTGACAGATAGGGTGAGGGTAAATGTTGAACCTATAATTTAAAAATCTCTTTCAAAACAAAGAAAATGCCAAGATGCTTTATTTTTACATTTAATTATTAGTTACATCCCATTGTGCTGTTTACTGTGTTTGGGACTTGTGTTCCTTTGCCTCTGGCAGCTCTAGAAGACATTGCCTTGTGCACGTAAGTAAACTGTCACTCTGAGGACAGGAGAAACAAGTTCAAAGATTGAGGTCAGTGCGAGCTGAATATTGGAGAGCAAGGATAATAAAAGAAGAAAGCTAAAGAAAAAGAAAAAGTATTTTTTTCTATATCCTTCAGATACAAGCCAAATGTCCTTCCGATAGAAGCTGCACCCAATAGCCAACATGGCTCCAGGCCAGATGAATTCAACGGGTTCTCAATATCACACATGCCAAAGAAGCCATATGGGCAGAAAGAAACTTCAATACATGACTGTAGATTCCCATTTGGTTTCAATCATGTGCAATTTCCTTTTATTTATTCAACAGGGTAAAGGGTTTAACTATTTTGTCTAAATCCTATAACACAATGGCAGATCTGTCAAAAAACTAGGAATTTTCATGTGGTCTCACAATTAATTCACCGATTATCCTCTGCAATAAGTCAGAGGGTAAGTCAGAGATGAATAAAAACTGAAAATGGGGTCCACCCTTGCCAGGGCCTACTGGTAGGGATACAGGAATATTTCAGAATTTGGTCATCATTTAGGGATATTTAACTGTTTTGTTCTTAAAGTTCAATTGCTGGTTTTGTGTAGGGTAGAGGAGAATAGGACATACTACTATTGTGTTTAACCAGTATTCACATTGCAACAGAATTCCTAAGGCTATTTTGTGGCAAAAATGTAATTGGTTGCAAAGTGTCTAATTTATATCACATATCAAGTAAGTACAAAAAAGTTTGTCAACCTCCTCAAAGAAGGTCCATCAATCAAATATCCTATAGGTTATATCTTCCACACCACGAAGAAGCTAAACAATATATAATCAACATCTTTTTGCAGCTTATTATATAATTGTTAGATATATGATTTTAACCTACTACAAATTGAGGTTGAGTATAAAATGCTTTTTCATGGTGTTTTAGTTTGTGTGTACATATTAAATTATATCCAACAATACTTAATAATTTGTAGGCTTATTGGATATTATTCTTTTTCTTATTTACATTGATATAAATACTTGTAATTTTGTTATACATGGATAATTTTTGTTCTTAGTTTAAGTAACTATGGAAATACATGAAAACTTGTTTTAATATAAAAGCCAATGATAGAATTAAAAGAAAACAAATCATTTTTAGAAGACCTGATATTGTATTTATTTATATGTATTATTTTTAAAGTTCTTAAAACTATATTAGACATCAGTTTTACAGACACCCTAGGATTACTTTGAAATGTAAGGAAAGCAAGCAGGTAAAGAAAAATAAAATAACTTATCACATGAGAGATACACAGTTAAGTGACAGAATAAACAAACACAATATGTACAGGTGCCTTCAACACAAATAAAACATAGTTCAATATCCAAATCCCAGTGATAAAATAAGATCATGGACAATTAACTAAGAATAAATGAGTTGGAGGAAGGGAACTGCAATAAAAATGCCAATTAGCAATGAAACCAAGATATACAATAGAGTCAAATAAATTTAAACTCGTTAATTAGCTGCTAATCTGTTAGCATGTTAAGTTTTCCTTCAAATTTTCCACTGAGCATTCAGTTATGAAATTCATAACCAGAGTCACAGTATTTAGGTTGGCAGAGAGAAGTTGGAATTCAGCAATGGAAATGAAGAATAATTTAGGAAAAAATTCCAAGGTTTCTTGTATTTACCATGCGGCAACTCGTTTAACAAGTATAAAGTAACCTAATAGTAATACAGTGGACACAGTTGTCCATATAACCAGTCAATAAGCAGCAAACTGCTAACAACTCTACATATCCTTCCAGCCTCTTAATTCCAAAAACAAATATGACTGGACCCTAAGCCACAGAATTTCTTTAAAAATGAAATTTAAAAAGACGTAAAAGAATAGTAAACACGGGACATGGTATATCCCATGGAAATAGTAACACAAGAATTTTTAAGTACCTAGCGGGGGCTCCGGCGATATACCAATGCTTTGCAGCAGGGCCTCCGTCTCTCGCCGTTTGCGATCCAAATCAGAGTCGTCCTGAACAGGTTCTTTCTTCTGCTGCATATCAGCCTTTAAAAGGTAGATGCCAGCAAGAAAAGTTAATGACAGAACTACATGTGTGCTTTTGCTGGCTGAAACTGGAAATGGTAAATGCATGGCTGTGAAGACCAGGCCAGAGCCCTAAATAGATCTAATCATGTGTATAAACGATGAAAAAACACTGTAACTGCCCCATTTAATAATTACCAACCCAATGCGTTCTGTTTGGTTGAACGCTTTTTCCTGTCTCTATCACATGGCATAAAAGTTTCTCTCACCGGTCTTGAAAGAAACCATCAAAAGAAAAATATTTTTTCTAAGTAGGATGTAAAGTTTTTTAAAATTTTGTCTGCTTTTTTAGACCTCTTTGTCCCTTCTGGGAAAACATACTATCAGTTCTTGATGAGGGTGTGTTTGTAATATTTGCGCCGCATGTTTGGGATTATACAAACAGGGAATTATTTGGATCTGGCTAAAAAGCAAAATTAGTTATGAAAATCTGTAAGTGTAAAATACACTATTTGTAGCAGTAATCTAAGTTTACTACTGTTTAAAATAAACCAGGCTAAAATGTTTATTAAGGCACATGAACAATATTGATGTAAGTCTTGTTACTTAATTATGACTTTCATAGGCTTCTATTATACATATTAACTCAAAAGAGAAAATTCACATGTAGAAAAATATGGAACAAAAAAATCATTTAGGAGAACGTCCTTTCCCAAATTCCATCTGAAAAACACATCTTGTGTAAGCCTCTTTCTTATAGTGAGATCCTGTGCCCAGTTTGTGCTTTTACAGGATAGTGACAAGACAAAATACAGATTAAAGAAGGTCAGTGGTGGGATCCTGGGGGAATTAAACATCCAAGTCTTTTTTTCTTTTTCATAATACAGTTATTTCTTAAGACTAGGCATTTGCCCCAGGTCTGAAACACAGAACACCCTATTCAATGTGCAGCTATCTCAAGACAAAGCTTTGTCAGAAGTGAAGCTGGCTTAAAGCTTGTCAAAAACCAATTATCCAGTTATCAGAAACACCTTCCTCCTCTGGGGCAAGCTGGGCACCCTTACAGGCACATGACCTCCTTCCGGAGTGCAGAGTACATTGCACAGCAGTGAAGCATCATTTACTCTTGGCATCAAATGCAGAAAGAGCTCATACAACTTTTGACTTACTCTCAGATGGTAACCTACACCCTGATTATAAGCAAAATGCATCTTTGTACATAGTGCTGAGCTCAATAATTCTGTTATCATTTGCCTCAGGCTTAAAATGCACTCATATCTTTGAAGTCTAAATGTCACTAGAGGGAAAACGGCCATTATGGGGGCCGGTAAGGGCTAATGAGAGTACTAGAGGAATTCAGGTACTTTTGTGTAACCCAAAATTCTGAAACGGCAGTTTAATCTCTATTCATGAAGATGTCACAGTTCACAATTTTTCCCACTTTTAACATTTAAATTACTGAAGCAGGTATCAAAGTTTATGCGTACAACAAAGGCAAAGACAGAACTATATCAATGTTCACATATCACGAAGTTAAAAAGAAGAATGGAAGGAAAAGCGGGGAAATGAAAGAAAAGGGAATTACCATAGTAGCTACTAAAATACATACGAAAAAAACAAAGATAAGCAAAATTCATCTTAGGAGGCC
Source organism: Rhinolophus sinicus (assembly GCF_057876585.1). NCBI lineage: Eukaryota > Metazoa > Chordata > Mammalia > Chiroptera > Rhinolophidae > Rhinolophus > Rhinolophus sinicus. Next base: position 31,096,497 of record NC_142504.1, read on the forward strand.
AAAATGGGATAGTTTGGTTTTACAGTGAAGAGTTAAGCCATAGCTGAACTATCAGCTTTACTGACAGCAGATACGTGTTTATTTTATTCACCACGATATCCTCACATCCAGATCAGGGCCAGACACATAGTAGATGCTCAACTTAAAAAAGTGTTGAATGAATGTCTGCCTTTGGTAAATGCTATTCTACAGCTATAGAACCTTAGAATGATACAGCATTCAGGCCAATTTCTGAAGTACCCCATTCAGAAAGCCTCTTTAGAGAATCACTGTTAGAAGGAGTCATCTAACCTTCCAGTGACTCCATGCTCAGAGCCATTTCTATATTCTAGGATAAAAAAAAAAAGTTTAACCTTCTCTCATTCTTTCAATAAAAGTTTATTGAAGGACAAGAGTGCCATTGGTAATGAAACTGAGAAGTTCTAAAGCAACTTACATAGAATGAACAGCAAAAGGTCTGCCTAATCTTTTCCTTTTGAATAAACTTAGGGCATATTACCTACAACTTTCTGTCATGCATGTCCTATGCAGAAAGGCAAAGAATCTGGTTTTGTTTTTTGTTTTTTTATTCTAACTTTAATCATTAAGCATTCAAGAAACATGGATAACCATACTTGGTGCACAAAAAGAACTCCTAAACTCCAGCTCCAAAATTTCACTCTCACAATACAAGGGGCCTCTACACCTCATTCCCGGCCTTTCACCTTTTTTTAATCCTTAAGGAAACAGGCAGTATAATGACATACATTAATAAGGTTCATCTAAATGTAACAGAAGCTTAGGAAAGGTATCAACACTCAAATTGACCATGAAAAATGTAAAATTAGGTAACTGGAGTTTACTGGAAATAAAGGCAGTTCCTGTTACCAATTGGCACCTTAAACTAAACGGTGCTACTTTATCCAAGACAGTTATACCCAGTGCCCTAATTGTGAAACTTTCAATTTATTCCATGTAAATACTATGGAATCCTAATATATTTTAATGACTCAATAAGGAGTGATTTCTCAGTACTAGTAATTAAAAGTACGCTAAAGATGTCTTCCTTAGCAAATGATATTTCTGCTTGTGAAGAGTAATCATAGCTGAGACCCACAGAGGATAATCGAAGAAAAAAAAATGATCAAAGGAGAATTATCAGTCACTCTTCCAAAGACAGCTGTGTGGTTATTAGAGGAACAAGTGAGGACAGGCCAGTAAACCTCCGGCCATCCTACCTTGCAGCAATTCGGCAGAAGGCCAAGGGCAGGATGAAACTTCAGGGTGGCCCCATTAAATACACCTCGCTGTATGAAAGCCAATTTTTCATGCAATTGGGTCTGTGTCTCAAATGGTGGCCACTGTATTTATTTTAAAATCAGATTTCATCCATAATACCACAACCAAGAAAGCAGTTGACATCCAAAGGAGCAGAGAGTGGTAATTTTAGACATGTACACAGTTTTCTGGATTTTGTGGAGACAATCAACCTGGGTGGTCCTAATTCACACTAGTTTTCAGTCATGGCAAAACTAGTTACTCAGATTAGCATTAAAGAGCATTTTGTTTCCTTTTTATTCTAAATTTGTTTTATTTACAATACAAGCCTAAATAAAGTTAAAAAAATCAAACCTATAAGCCTAAGGCTATTTCTAACTCTCTATAAACAACATTAAAAACTAGCAAATCTGAAACTCAGGAGTCAATGACAGTGGCCAGTTGACTGGAGCATCCCATAGACCCGGGATCAGAAGCTTCCAAGGAAATTTGCAGAAAGAATTCCTGGTGTGTGGGAAGGATGTCAGTGACCAGCATCTCAGATCTGCCCTAATTAGCTTATGTATTCATTTATTCACTCATTCATTCATTCTATAATCTTTGACTGAAAGCCTACTGTAGTGGCAGAATCTGCACGAACATTGACTCAGTGGTGAAAAACATCCAGCCTGTCCTCCAAAGCTTGCACAGACAAGTGAGGAGGCACATACGATGCTTTGTGCTAAATGGCTTGATAAGGTCAAGGATAGGGCAGCACTAACTGAGTTATGGATGCAGAAAGGTATCAGAGAAGGCTTTCTGGAGGATGTGACATTTGAGGTGAGAACTGAATGACACGTAGTTAACAGCCAGGTGAAGGGTAATAGGGAGAAGTAGAAGAAGAGTAAAAACAGAGGGAGGAGAATATTCACGAACTCCCTGTCCAGACGGAGCAGGGCCCATAGGTGCTATGTAAGTAGCTGAGTCTGGCTGGAATGTGGATTTTACAAAGAAGGAAAGTGGGGGAGAAAGAGAGTGTTGTATCTGTCCAGGATTTGATGACCACTGTTAAGTTGGGGAAGGGGTGGTGGTGAAAGAAGGACCCCAGGTTTCTGCTTTGGAGGGATGAGTTGCGGAGGAACAGGATTTAACCAGGGCAGATCTTAAGATAACGTGGTCCAGTGGCTCCCCAAATCTGGCCCCATTTGGATCTTTCAAATTAAAAACTCTGAGGTGGGAGACTATGATTCTGAATTGCCGTGGGAGTCCATGAAGCAAGGCCACGATATCATAGGCTTAAGTTTAGAAATGAGGAAACCAAGACTGTGTGACTTTAATTCCAGTTCTAGGTAAAGGCCCAGGAACGCCTACAATCCGGGTGCTCCACACACTCCCACCATCTGCCACCCCCCCATCTCCCAGGGCTCTGTCTGCTGTGCAACAAACCAAACCTCCATCAGGCTGCTTGGTGTGAAAAACAAAAAGGGTGGCCTGTTTCCATCAGTCTTGTTTGCCTGTAATGTCCCTCCAAATGTGTAAAATAACAAAGATGAAGCAGACAGCATAATTTGGAACCAGATTTCCCATATCACATCGCATTTTGTGGTAATTCTATGAAATTCAAGTTGGATATTAGAATGTCAGTTTAAAAGGAAACTGGCTATTAGTAAAGGATAACAGGTGCTTTAAAATTACAGCAAGTATTGACATTTGAAGGAAAGGAAGCATAATAACGTAACGCTTTTTTTTGGCTTTGCAGGGAAATGAATGCCCATTCCTTGTCAAGTCTCACCTCCACTTCATTCAAAGAATGCATCTATAACAGCAAAGATCTCCAAAGGAAAAAGATTATACACACTGGCAAGGACAAATAAACTATGGTATCAATCATAGTGTAATGGAATGGAGAGACATAAGATGGCAGAAGGCTAAAATGCAACTGCAATTACGTTTTACGTTGTCGGAAAATAATTATTATAAATCTGTTACCTTGGTCCTCCAGCCTTATGATATGAAATAACACTGACTCAGATTGTGATGTATCAAAATGCATTCTCTTTTTCCTCAAAGAAAAACTGTGAGTACGGAAACAGCTCTGATTTCTATACAATCAAGCACACAAACTTTTCTTCTTGGAAAACTATTCAAAACTATCTTTGGCATTTGGTTTTTGTACAAGATGTGGACTATTTCTCTACTGTCACAACAAATTGGAGACGAATAAATTATTTGTTGGACTGAGACAGCAGAAGAAAACATGACACAACAGCCAGGCATTGAATCGAGAGTCTGGATTCCTGGTCTCGCAGGCAGAAAAGCTACATTTCACCTCTGGGTGTCAGCTGCTTTGTTGACATAAAGACCTTAATGGAAGGTCTCTAAAACCTCTTTTAGCTTTAATATCTCATAATTCTATGTCCATGGAGCAGAGTATACTCTACTATGATCACCCTCTCACCAAAGGAGGGAAATGCAGTTTTCCCTTTGCTAGACCTCAGATTCTTATTTACCCTGAAAAATACCGGGGGTGCCAAAAAAATGTACACACATGACTTGTATTCATTTTTTGTTATCGGTATATATTATTACAATTTTAATACAGTTTTTTTTTCCTTTCTTAAAATGTGTATACATTTTTTTGGCACCCTCTATATATACCACTTAGGAAACCATGGAAATCCATTGGCATCATTCTCTATTTTTCTCCTAAAATGTTCTTGCCAGTAGTTTTTTTTAAAACCTTTTCTTAAGACTAACACTTATTAAATATTAACTATATTTTGGTATTCCTATGTGCTTTATAAGATTAACTCTTTTAATTCTTACAACCTCACAAAATAAATATGTTACCCTTCCCATACTAAGGATAGGAAACTGAGACTCAAAAAAGTTAAAGAATTTCTAACAATAGAGACATCACAGCCCACTTTCAGGGTGCTATTCAAGTCTGGGATGAATCTGGGGCTTGGGGACCTCTGGACCAAATGCTCCCCAGCATTTAGGTGGTGCCTGACCAGTGCATGGCACATGGCAATAATCTTATTACTTTGAGTATGCAGATACCCACTTATTTTACTCAGGCATTATAAATGGATTCCGTTAGAAGGTCTTCTTTATCCACTTAACTGGTCCCTCAGAATCAAGTGATTTTCCTTTGCTTCTCCAACATCCCAACACCTTGTACTTACCTCTTTCTTTTTCCTCTCCTCTTCCTTCCGTTTCTTCTCTTCTCTGATCTGTGCTAAGCGCTGTTTTTTGCGCTCTAGCTCAGCTTTTAAATCACTTTTGTCAGACATGTTGGTTTCCTTGGAGGTAAATAAAAAAAAATGTGAATATATAAAAATAACATTTCTGTATTAGCATTGCAAAAGTCTTTAAAAAGGAAATCCAGTGTTGGGCAATAACAGGTTGTATTATTTAGCTTATATCAAAGAAACAAAGAAACATGTTAAGTTAGATCTGGTCTCACTCTATATAAATTCTTCCCTCTTTATGTATATATAAATATTTGAAGAAATACAATGTTATAGTCTATTCTTGTCTGAGGAATAATAGCAACTTCAGAATAAGCAGCGCATTTTCTGTAAAAGTTTCTTGACAAATAAACTAAATAAATAAATAAGAGAACTGAAAAAGAACCATCATCATGACTTCCAATTTACATGATAATGGATCACACTGCGAGAAGAAAATAGGCTGTCATAAACCCTTAGAAAAGTGCCCTGCTCAAATTTCCACCGACTCAATAAACATTCCTCCACTGAGCTTGGGCACATAGAGATTTCATTTTGCCTAACATTATATGCATCAGGGAAGACAACCACTGAAGGCCTAACATGTTAATCTTCTTTTCCTGTAAAACTCCTCCTGAACTGTCACAATTAATTTCATCTCTAATACAACCCTATTACTACAAAACTCCATTTGCATACAGGATGCATTATTGCTTATCCTGGCACTTTCCCTTTTCAAAGCAAAAGATGTTTGTGAACATGCAGAATAGGAGATAAACATCATGGCAAGTTCTCTGGAAAATTTATCTGAGATTTAATTTTCATGTTAATGGTGATGGTGATGCTGGTGGTGATGGTGCAGGAAATATTTTCAAATAAAATGAGTTTGGAGAAGACTCTCACCAATTACCAATGATGATATTTGTTTCTTTTGTGCTCCTATCTGGAAACTAGGAAAATGGTAACACTGAGAAATGAAGAACCTCCTCTAACCCAAATTCCTAAAATAGAGATTTAAAAAACCAAAAAAACAAAACTAACCATAAATGTCATGAGTATTCATTTGCATGTTATTTGTATGCAAGTATGATGAATATATAATGTATCCCTAAGTAGATGACAGTGATAGAAAGCAAAAAAGAGCCAAAGAGTACAAAATAATGAAAAGTCCTCAAACTCCCTGTCATTGTCTTTAGAAGGTAATCAAGAACATGCAGGGGGGTGGCGTGTTAGCTCGTTAGCTCAGTTGGTTAGAGCATGGTGCCAATAACACCAAGGTTGCCGGTTTGACCCCCTCATGGACCACTGAGAGCTGTGCCCTCCTTAAAAAAAAAGAAAAAAAGAACCTGCAGTCATCCTAAGACACACTTTCTGATGATTACACACAGTTGAGAAGTGTACTGTGTTCCTACTGTCCATATTTGTGCTCATGGTGTGATGGCAAAGATTTATGAAATACCAATAACCACAATAATCAATCTGCCATTCATGATCAAACTCTGTCTTCACTTTGAACAAATATTTGTTGACTATTTAATCTGTGCGAGGCACTCTATAAGGCATCAGAACACAAGAGCACAAAGATGAACCAAACCAGATTGTCTCCTTCAAGGAGTGCCTAACTCAGCTGTGGGCATGTGGGGTGGCAGGGAGGTCTCTGAGATATTGGCTTCTTGATTACTGAGTGCCAGGCACTTTACATTTCTTATCACATTTCATCACAACAACCCAAGGAGACCAGTGTTATTATTAATGCTTTTTTTTAACAATTCAGCTAAAGGAGGCTCAGCAAGACCTAAGACTGTATAGTCGATACACAGCAGAACCTAAACTGAAGCATGTCTGAACTACTACCCTGCTCATCCCAACGTACAAGTTCAGGGGGAATGCAGAGCACAAGAATAACCAAGATCTGGTGGAGTGGGACAGGTAAGCCTTGAGGAAAAGTTGGAATTTGAAGTGGACATCGAATGAGGTCAGGAACTTGCAAAGGAAGGGAAGCTATGGATGGGCAAATACCCGTGGCAGAGGGACCCAGCAGGCCGAGTACAAGACATGCGGCTGAACCCGAGTCGGGAAGTACCAACCTGAGTCGGTAAGAATGGGTAAGTGCAGGCAACTGGTGAAGCCTTGGGAAAAGAGAAACGTGAGTTCCAATTGGTAAAATGAGTGACGGGAAATCACAGCAGCTTTTTAAAAGGGAAAGTGACAAAATGAACATAGAAGTAGCTTAATTAAGCCTCTTCATGTTCCTGCCTGCAAAACAGATGGGAGCAGCAACTAGAAATAAGGCAAGTGGCTGGGAGGCTGGAGCCAACATCCACCTGGGCTGATGGCACCTTCACCGGGGGAACATAGAGACAGAATGTTAAGAGTGTGGACTTGAGACAGCACAGTCACGAAGGAAGAAGTAACTCAGGGTAGCTGTTAGATGTGAAGGCAAAAGGGAAAGATTTCGTAGCATTTCAACTTTGAGAGAGCAAGAAGGATGGCAGTGAAACTGGGATGAGAAGGCAAAGAAGGAAACGATGCAAAAACAATCTGGGGGTCAACGGGACTTCTGGGCAGAAAGAATGCATAAATGCAATATACAGCTGAGATGAGAAGCTGAATGGACACAGGGGCTGTGGACTCGAGTTCAGGGTCATTCGTATACAAAGGACTTTTTAAATCTGAGCCACAAATTCAAAGTCTTACAGGTGCCAGGCAGATAACATGAGGGAGCAAAGCAGTAACTGAGGCCAGTCACAGAAGAAACCCAACCCCTAAGGAGGCAGCTCTATCCAGCTCCAACTGATGGTTGACATGGAAGAATATGGACCCAAGTAGTCAGATCTTCTGATTTTCTTTTTTCAAGAGAAGCCATAGAACTGATACAAGACATGTTTATCAGTACTGTTGGGCAAAAATCCTGGCAAGAGAAAATTGGAACCTAATTCCAGAAACCATCTGGAATTTGGGGTCAATTTGAGTTATGTTTCTGACATTTCCTGCAGTCAAAAATTAAATGTACAATCAGAAAAATCACTGTTAAAATGATAGCTGTGTCATTCTATGCTGAAAGCGGCTAGTGGAAACTTCTTAGAAAACTCTAAGTTTCCATCTCCCCCACATTTTCCCAACTTTTATCTACCATTCCCAGCCCATCAAATAGCAAGACTTCAGCTATACATTCTGGTCATTAAGGAGCAAACCATGTAATCCTGTACTTGTTGTGAATTTCTTGTGAAGAACTTCATTCACCAGCAGGAAGTAAGGTGTAGTCTCAGTACATTTCTCCAAAGGGCAAAGGTCTACTTACAACCCGATAAACGTATCTGACAATGTTGGTCATTTAAGTTGGTGTTACTAGCTGTAGAGCCAATATTTTAAAAATATACACCAAAAACACCCAGGGAACTTTTAAACAATTATATTAAGTGGTGATGTTTCAAATAACAAATAACACACTTCACTTTTTAAAGGTAGTAGAGCCACAAGGTTAGACCTTCCACTTATTGATAACTTGGATCTATTCCAAAACAGACACTTTGCATCAGCCCCTATGAGAATAAGAAATCTCAAAAGAGTATCTCATAAAGGGTTTGGCAAGTACACATTTATAGCTAATGAATGGGCCTTTACATGTTGTGAAATGGCTTAAATAGTGGCATTAAATGTAGTGTCAGCACTGAACTCCACAGGATTTTTTGGGGAGAAAAGAGAGGAGCTTACCAGTCTGACCCACTAAGTCTCCCCGCATATCAAACAAAACAAAATCAAGGAGGAAAGCATAGGTAACCACGAGTTATTCTGGTGGCTCACGCAGGTCCCTGTAAAGACAATTCTGAGGTTCTCAGTTTAAGAAAATAAGAATCAGAGCTACCTGCTGCTACGTATTCCTCACTGGCTTCCAACACATAAAAAGCTGGTCTCTTTCATTTACAAATAGTAAGGGGTCAAGCAGATAAATCAAACCCACCTCTGGGTGTAAGTCTCCTCCTTGATTGATCATCAACGTGCTCGCCCACCCACCGCGGCTTAACTCTGCCCTGGTCGAGGAGAAATTACGGCTCAGTCTCCCCGAGCTGCATCCATCCCCTGATCAGCTCTCCTCATAGCAGAGTCTCATATACTAAATTTGCTTCTTCTTCTATTATTTTTTTTTTCACCCTGCCAATTCTTGCCCCATCATTCATTCCACCCTAATTCAATAACTAAAGCCATCGATCAAAGTTTACTGCAATCATTTAAAAAATGTTACAGTGAAAAATACACTAAACGTATACTCACATGTTACTGATTTAATAGCAATACAATCAGAGCAAGAAGGCTCCATCTGTGCTCCTAGAGCTTATTGTAAGGCACGTCAGAGAGAATAGAAGGAGCTTCTCTATCTCAATGGCTTATAAAATGGAAGGCATGTGGCTAAAAAGGTAGGACTCAAAGAAAAAGTATTTTTTTTAAGTGAAATGTCGGCATTTAATGTAATCGTAATAAAATTCTTCTCGAGTTTTCTGCTGAACACAGGAATTACAACTCAAGATGTCACAAGTAGATATCCTTCCCTATCTTACCCACTTCCCTCAGAGGATAGAGAGGCATCTGAAGACACAGCTTCTTTTCTAGTTAACAAGTTAGTTGCAGGGAGGTCACTCTTGGTGTTCCATCACAGAAATGGCTCATGGGCCTATGTATCAATGGAGGAAAGAATGGGGAGATGAGAGAGAAACTGAGATGGGAGGAAACAGAACAAAAATTAGTTTCACACCTCCCTTGCCTTCCCAGTTAACCTTGCCTCTCCCTCACGTCTTATGTCCACAAACATCCATAAAGAAAGGCAAATTTACAGCTTTTCTTGAACCCCAAAATGAGATCTTTCACCTTCATTTTCATCTCTGCATATATCATCATGGGCTGGTTTAGCACCAAGTGTCTAACTGAGGAGAAGCAAAGGGTTTTGAGTTCTGTTTACACAGCTGCCGAGAACCAGAGACTCCCTAGGCTTAGCTTTTGAACAATATACATCTCTATTTCCTGTAGGTTGTCTAAATTGGCAGCAGTTTGAGATTCCACTTCTAATGCTGGCATATGTAAATTATTTTTAAGCTTAAAGTCAGCATCCTAGGAGGTGTAAATCATTGCCCAGCTGTTGTCAGATTCACTGACAAAAAAAAAAAAAAAAAAGAAAAGAAAAGAAAAAAGATACCCAGAAACAAGTTCTCTTTTCCTGCCTGAAGACAACTGCTCTTGTCAGCAATTCACTATCAGCTATTGAACTTTTCATCTGCCACTAGGTATGCATAAGAAATTTGATCTTTCACAACCTCGGTTCACCTGCCAGCTTCTCACAAAAGACAGCTGCCTCCTTGCGCTTGGACAGGAAGCCACGGGATGAATGGGACAACAACCATTCATCCATTTGTGCAGCTATATTACACTGTCAATAAAAAGAGTGTTATAGAAGTCTCAGGAGGGAGATGGCTGGTGAATAATGTGGGAGGGTTACTTGCTAAATTTTTACAGCCATCAGTACACTATAAAAATAAAAATTTTAATGAAATCCATCTCATTGTAGGAAGGTATCCAGTCCTGGTCTACATATACTGTAGATGTGCAGCTCTCAAACATTTCAGTGTCAGCATCCCTTGATACTCTTAAAAATTATCAAGGACCTCAAAGAGCTTTGGCTTATGTGGGTTATATCTATTAACATTAACCATGTTAAAAAAATTAAAACTGATAAAATTGTAAATATTTATTTAATAATTAGTTTAAAAATAACAATAAACTTGTTAATCGTTTAAAAAATTTTATGAAAAAACAGCCATACTTTCCAAGACAAAAAAAAAAAAAAAATTATTAAGAAGAGTGTAATTCTTTTACATTTTCACATATCTCTTTAATATCTGGCTCCATAGAAGTCAACTGGATTCTTGTACCTATTTCTGCATTCAATCTGTTGTGATATACTATTTTAGTTGTGAAGAAAATCTGGTCACACATAAATACGAAATGTGATCAAAAACTATGATGAGTGTTTAAATTTTTTAAAAATGTATTACAGTAAAAGACACATTGCCATTAATCCCCCTCAAAATACTCCCACTCACTTTGAACACACTTATTCCATCATTCTTGACACTTTCTGAAGCAGTTCTGGAAGTCCTCTTTTGTGAGTGTCTTTAGCTGTGTTGTCATGGCTGCCTCCATGTCCCGAATCATTTTGATCTTGGGGAAGAGCCAGAAGTCGCACAGTGCCAGATCCGGTGAATAAGATGGATGAGGACACACTGTAATGTTTTTATTTGACATAAGTTGCCATATACCAGAAACAATGTGTTAGATGGAGCATTGTCATGATGGAGGATGATTTACAGCAAACTTTAAAACACACCTTCTCTCAACAGTAGCTCACACCCACTGACTGCACTGAACAAGTTGAAACTTGTCACACACTGTTACTAAGGTTCGAGGTGCCTTAGTATTGAAGATTTCCTGCCTTTCCGTTGGATGGCATTCAGAAGCAGCAGTCACCGTATTTTGTAATCACACGGAAAGGCTCCAAGTCACACATTGCTCTGGTACAGCAATTTTTGTCAAATGAAAACATTACGGTGTGTCATCATCCACTTTATTCACCAGGTCTGGCACCGTTTGACTTCTGGCTCTTACCCAAAGTCAAAATGACCATGAAAGGTTAACATTTTGAATCTATTCGGGACATCAAGGCAGCCACGACAGCGCAACTAAAGACACTCACAAAAGAGGACTTCCAGAACTGCTTAATTTAAACATCACCATATTGTTTGATCACACCTCGTATGTATTCCAAAAAAGGAGTATTGGTAACTGTGGATATTCTTTGACATTATACCAAAAATCAACAAATAGCAGTTTCTCAAAGTTCAATTGCAATGTGAACATGAAACCATAATAATCAATGAACTTTTATTTTTTTTAACTTTTAAGTGTGTTTTTCCAGGACCCATCAGCTCCAAGTCAAGTAGTTGTTTCAATCTAGTTGTGGAGGGTGCAGCTCACGGTGGCCCATGTGGAGATCGAACTGGCAAACTTGTTGTTAAGAGCACTGCACTCTAACCAACTGAGCTAACCGCTGCCTCTTAATGAACTTTTTAAATTCTGTTATATTAAAATCCACTGGTCTGTATTAAACTTTGAATGAATCTTTTATCCATGTATGGTTTTAAAACATCATGCATTGGTTATTTAGAAAATTATTTAGGAAATTATGCAGACTTCTGAAATGTGGACACTGTTCATTGTACAATATCCAAAAACCAAATTTGATAATATTACTACCAAACTCTTCAGAAAAGTCTTTTGGTATGGTAAAGCCGTCAAGCTCATGGTAGCAGATATAAGTTTCCCAAAATTCTAATTTTTGATTGAAAGCTCACATATTTATCATTAGCAACAAATATTGTCAATTACATTCTTGAAATGACAAGAGCGTGTCATTTTTTAAGAAAATGTTTGCCAAATGCCCAAGTCTAAATAACCATAGTTTGTCTTCGAATTGTTCTTTCAAGTAAAAACAAAACTAGTTTCGTGAATAAAGGCAACTAGCTCAGCTTGCAACTCAGACTAATGCACAAATGCTTTCCTTGAGACAACCCTGAACATTGGTAGGCAGCAGAAGTGCCTTATTTGTCATAGTAAAGACGTGTGCTCAAGGGTAGAGATTAGATAAACTAATTTTTTGTTCTGCTTCAGGAAGGACATTCTTAAGTGAAACTGTTTTGTTTTGTTTTTAAACTCCTAGTGTGTAGCAGTGATGCCTGATGCCACAGATTGCCCAGTTTGGTGCCACTATCTAAATTCATACTAAGATACCAGCAGTTTTACCTACCATTGCTTTCACACCATCATTGCAAATGTCAATGCAGTGAAAAAGACAAATACCATTTTAGCATTATTATGAAAATATTTTTGACCTTACAAATCCCCAAACACATCTTGAGATCCTCAGGGATCCCAAACTAAACTTGGCCTTAACCCACTTCTGATAAGATAGAGTGGGCTCTAAAGCCTATAGAGATGTTTACTAACAAAATTTTGCTAAGTGTTATATAAATAACCTAAACAAAGGTGGTGAGAGCTGTTTCTTCTGCATAAAAGACACAGTAGCAAAATCACTGAGCATAGAAAATTCCGATTAGAGTGAAAAAACTATAATGATTTAGAAATACCAGGAAGATCTAAGACTTCTGGATACAGCATAAGGAAAACTAGAATTAGGGAAAGAGTGAGACCTTGAAAAAAACTTCCATAGAACTATGTGTGAAAGATTTCTCATCTCACTTGCCTAAGCCAGGTAGTAGGTAAGGAAGACAAACTAAGAAGCCTTCTCTCACTCCTTCTTCTTCTCCCCTACTACACACACATACACACACACACACACACACACACACACACACACACACACACATTAATGGGCCTTAGCCTCTCTAAGTGAAGTAAGATGGTTGTTAACAAAATGTCAACCTCTCTGTTGTATGAAGTTTTTATTCTTTTGTTCTTTTTTCTGTCTTAACAATTGCAATTACACATGTTTGTTTCAGGACAAAGACTTCAGAGATATTATCCAATACCAGTATTTACCCATGAATAGAAAAATTGTGATGCAGTTATCTAAATTCACAACCATTAAGTGGGCAAGTCAGAACTGGAAACACCAGATCTCCTTATTCTTGAATACTTTTACTAAATTATGCTTCCCTTTCATTGTTCAAGATTTTACTCATTTTAGTCAAAAGAAAGCTCTTAAACAAAAGGTTTTTTGGTGGATCCCATCAGTCTACTTCCAGAATGTTGCAATCACTCTCTGTCACCACCTGGCGGCAGCAAATGTAAATTGCATGAGACAGCTGACTTTAAGAGCAAAAGGCTTTCTTTGCCTCTGAAAATTCCCAGTCATACCACCAAAGCCAATCCTGGGTAGTCCCAAACTACCCAGAGTTTCATCTACATATGAAGATCTATTTATGTCAATAGAGACCTATTGGTTTGGACGGGGGAAAAAAATCTCAGTATATACATATAGTTAAGCATGCATGTTGATTTTTCTAGGCTTGTTTCAATTTCATTTATATTGGCTTAGTTCCTGACTAAGAAATCAGGCAATACTTCTAAAGTAAGCCTTTAGTGTCTCTCTTGTTGGGTTTTTGAGCTATATTTAAGACTTTGTGTCTGCATATTGTCTCTAGTCCTACTTTCACTATTTCACAATTCTGAGCTACCCACATCATACTGCTTCAGCTGTAACTCGAGCGCTGGCAATTGCAGCACGTTCAACAGGAGAGACTCTCAAGCACTCAGCACAGAGGCCCATTATGCTAGAGAGAAAAATCAATCCATAGGGTATCAGCCCTCTCATCTAGTTAACCGAGTAGAGCTGAGAGCTCTTAAAACTTAAAGGACTCAAAAGCCATTGTCATCTTTGCCAAAAAGTTCTGAAAATTTTTGAGTGATTTCTGACCCCTACCGTGCATTCCACCAACTTAGAAACTCAACATACTTCTCTTTGGAAAAGGAATTGTTCTTCAATTAAGAGAACTAGTCATTCATCTCTTAAAGCATCTTCCCTCAGGAAACACTCAGATGATATCAAGAGTCCTTAGGAAATGAGCATGTCAAGTAGCATCCTTGAAAGAGTATAAAACTAAAGATGGAAGAATTTGGACAACTAGAGGGCAGTATTTTGGCATTGGGTCCCTAAGATGTAGAGCAGAAAAGGAAGCAGAAAATAGAATCAGAAGAAAGGAGTGGGAAAGAAAACTAGAGTGAAGAAAGAAGTGAGGCCTTGCACAAATGATCCTGTAGAAACACCTAACCTTGGGTCAAAATAGATGGGAAAGATATGTCACCTGCCTTGGCCAGGTAGCAAGTAAAGAAACCAAATAAGGAAGGCTACCATCGCTACACTTTATATGAGATTATGTATCTGTGCTCCTAGAGATTTGAAAGCCCTTCAGAGCAAAGAGGAAGGAGCTTCCTTATCTAAACGGGCACTCTCAAGGAGCACTTCATAAAGGGTGATTTCTCCACTGCACATGATACAGGTAAGCTTCCTTTGGAACTTACACAGAGGCTCCTCAGCCTCATATTGAGCACACAGTAGGCTTTAATAAACACTTGCTATTATATAAATGGGTTAATGATGTATCAGTCCCTATATTGTTTATGTCTTCACATCAGGTTAGCACCATTAGATGTGAGTGCCCACTGGAAGCAAACACAAATTCCTGCGCATCAAATTGCTTTAATTATAACTCAACTAAGCATGTTTAGCCATTTAGAGCTCGCCTGCTTTGCTCACTCTGCACAACTGCACCCATTATCTGCTCAACATAGATAGGACACACTCTGTGGCTATAAGAGACCTTTAAGTACTGTTGCTTTTTGGAGCTCTCCGACCCAGACACTCCCCATCTCCCTGTTGCTTCCCTCGCTTTCTGATTCCCTCTTTCCCTTGTGGGTGGTGGCTCCATGCTGCTGTCTCTGGAAGGTCTCCTGCTATGAGTGGTATCTCCTCTCATGCACTCCTCTCCAAGTGCTGCCCAATAAAGTGTGTTGGGCAATGCTGCCCCCTCATGGTCCCGTCTTTCCCTTGTTCAGCCCTGAAATCCTTGAACTCATCACACCCCAGCAGCTGATTCTCACCAGTACTCCCAGTTTCACCACCCAATATTTCCAAGCCTGCCCTTGCCTATCCATGTCCATTTACACTGCTCAGTGCCAGTCTTCACATGGCTCACCTGACAACTGCAATGCTCTTTTGAGCTTCCTGTCTCTGTGCTAACCCTGCTCCCTAGTGGTCCCCTACATCCTCTGCACCGTGTCAAGGTGACCTTTCTTTCACTCAAATCTGATGAGTCCACTCCCTTGCCTAGAACATATCGATGACTGCCTGTTAGTTGGAAAATGGGTTCCAACTCCCTAACATGGCACAGAAGTTGCTCTCCAAATGTATACCTCTCTACTCCTCACTTCACATTTTAGTGGCATGTACCAAGCTGTTTCTTTCCTTCGTAGCTTTGTAACTACAGAAATGCTCTTCTCACCGTCCATTACCTGATGATGCCCATTCATCTTTCTGTCTCAGCTCAGTCACATCCCCTCCAAAAAGGCCTCCCAGGGCATCAACCCTGGGCCAAGCACCCCTGCATGGTGGCCCTGGGGCACCCTGTGCACAGTCTGCTGGAACCTGGGCCATATGTCCCTTTATGCCTGGTTGTTCTGTTTATGCGCTTCTCTTCTCCTGTTGCACTGAAAACTCCTCTAGACATGGCCCTTCCACGTCTAATTTGTCTCTATACTTCTAATGCCTGGCAGTGAGTGCTCAATGAATGTGTCTGAAGTGCTAAATAACCATTCGATAGAAATGTGAAGTCTCCCACAACGTCACTATTGGAATTTTTTTTCATAATTATTACATTGGGTCAGTGCACTAAGCTTCCAAATGACCAAACTCAAAAAAGTTCTTCCTTACTATGCAACAAATCTTTATTCCAATGGGGGTTTGGGGTGGGTGGGAAATAAACTTTTTTCATCCATTAGTACAAATGTGCAACAAACACATAATTCTGGCATGGCCTCATCCATTGAATTATCTTTTCCTAAATCATTACCATTGTGTACCAATTCATTTAATGTTTTCCTGTCTGGCTTACATTTCTATCTGTTTTCTGTCTTTAAAAGGATTATTTAGCAAAATCTATTCAATTTATAATCGACAGCCTCTATTGTTTATCTCAACCAACAAATTGAGCAATCTAGAATCTGTCACCCAAGGTACCTTGAGCATAAATCATCACACTGATAGTTGGGTTTTCTCTTTAAGTGAAGAAAAAATATCAGTGATTTAGAACAGAGCCATCTATTGCATTTAAAGCTGTTTTCTCCAAGTTGCTAAGATGATAAATGAACATGTCTAAAAATAAACAACTCTCAGGTAAACTGTAGGGCTGACAAATAACTGGTAACAAGCAAATCTTCAGACATAACCAGCTTTAGCTTTGACTCTGAGTCCTTTGCCTGCTGTCCCTATAAAGGGGCCAGATTTTCTGTGCAGCAAAGTTAAATCAAGACAGCACTGCCTGGTAGCCGTGGGCATTCTATCCTGATGGAGAACGCAGGCAAATTCAAGCTACCCCAATGTTCCTGCGACTCATAAATAAGAACAAATCTAAACTATCATACTAAAGGAAATAAAATCAAGACACATTAATAAAAATAAGGGAAGGAAAATGTTAATGCTTAAATAATAAAGCCAAAATAGATTTTCTCAGTGTAAATCAGCAATATAAATGTTCACAGTCAATTTTAATCTTCTAAAACTATGCTCAGAGGTTACAACATCTTAAAAACACTTAATTCAATACCCTCCCAAATTAACTACAGAACACTTATGAACTTGTAATTAAGCCTATCTACCGTGTTTCCCCGAAAATAAGACCCCGCCGGACAATCAGCTCTAATGCATCTTTTGGAGCAAAAATTAATATATGACCCAGTATTATGTTATATTATATTATATTATATTATATTATATTATATTATATCATATCATATTATATTATATTAAAGACCCGGTCTTATGTTATAGTAAAATAAGACAGGGTATTATATTAATTTTTGCTCCAAAAGATGCATTAGAGCTGATTGTCCTTCTAGGTCTTATTTTTGGGGAGACACGGTAATTTTAAGGACTACCGATTGCCCTTGAAGTTATGGTGAGTAGAAAACCACATATAGAGAAGTGACCTGCTAAGGTCATACTCTATCCTCACGCCACAGCAAACCACTTGGACATGTGAAAAGCCAAGATTCAAACCCCAGGCTCCAGAGCACACACTCTTAAATATTGTATACGCCTGGAACCATGTGTTTCTCATCTTCCCTTGCTCCATTCTACTGGCCTTGGCATCTATATTGGTTTATTCCATTTCCTTTGTATTCTCTCTTTGCCTTAGTCACTCACTCTATGTCCAGCAATTTTTCCTCTCATGGTTGTTCAACAGGTAATAAAGAATAAGACAGAAAGACACAGAGCTACTAACGATCCCATAAATCAATGTAATCTGTGCTCACAAGGCAGTGAGAAGACCCAAACCATCACAGAGGAAGACCAGACCTGCAGGCAGCAGAAGGTAAGGGGTGCTTCCCAGGTAGAGGGAAGCATGGGCACAGGTGGGGAGGTAGAAAAGAGAATGGCCAGTCTGTGGGACAAGTCATTTGGAATAGAGGAAATGCTGAGTACAAAAGAAGATAGAGGTAGATGAGGATGGAAACTCAGTCAGAGACCAGATCCCAAAGGTTGAGTGACTAACCATCCCAGTATGTACTGCAATGAGGTGGTTCCTTGGATACAGGACTTTCACTGCTCACATCAGAGAAATCCCAGGCAAACCTGGAAAAATTGGTCACCCTACAGTCAAAGGTCTGCTATGCCATGCTTAAAGGGTCTGAACTTCTCTGTGGGCCACAGGGAAACACGGATTTGAGCAAGTACAAGACTAGATCATTTATTCCTAGCTTATAATACACACCACGTCAGTCTTTTTAAACATGGGCGGCAACCCATTGATAAATTGCAAAATCAAGTTAGTTAGTAGTCACAGGCAGCAATATTTGCGATTAATAGATTAGAACTATTAGAATGCACTATCCATGGGAAGGGCAACGATTGTTTCACAGAGCTTGTTTTTGATATACACACATTCATTGTTATGCATCCATAGTATTATTTATTATTGTTAGTTGCAGTTGAAAGAGTTGGAAATACATTGGGCTATATCCATTCTAAAATTGGTAAATTTTAAATAATAAATTTATCTCTGCCTTGGTCCTTCCTCAGAAAACATTTTGTATGATATGACACCCATAGATCATGATGACATTTGCACAACTTCATCCATTACTACAGGAGACTGACCTGGGCTCTAATTAGCCTGAGGGCCAAGAGATTAAAATCTGGGTACACATGTCATGTGTAATCCATTTACAGAGCACTGGTGGGGAAGCTCTACCATAGAATTACCAAAGCAAACTCAGCTCTACGTGTTTAAATCTACCCGAGAAAGAAAGTAAAACAAAAACAAAATAAATCCCTTGATACTTCAAGGCACGAACACATCAAGGCAGATGTACAAAGATTAACCCACTTTTTCAACTATCCTGGTTTGCTCATAAGAATGCAAAAAATCAATACTGCCAGAAATGCAGGACCACGGCCTATTTCCCACAGACCGTGTCAACACAAATGCTGAATGACCCTTAGGATTGGGGTATTTGCTGTTTGTCCCATCAGCACAACCTTTATATTCCTTTTAGAAAGCAAATACCCATCTGAAAAGCTTGGCTGCACAGGGCATTCTGTACATAAATGGATAACCCAGTGGAATGAGGCAGTATTCAGAACAGATTCTCAACTAGTTCTGAAAGGCTTAAACCCTTCTGATACTCATGGGTGTATTTTAATTCAACACTTAAAACAATTTTTTTTAGCTGGAGTCAGTTTTAACCATCTGTCTCTGAGTAAAAATAGGATGCAGGCTTGTATATATCAGCTGTTGAAGAAAACCAAGTTTGGCAGAAAGAATTAAAGAAGAATTGTATATCAATTTTCAAGACCATGCTAAGGAGTAACAAAATATCCAAAGTAAGTACTAACTTACATGCACACATCTATCTCCTTTCCTCCCTGTTCCTGATCATTCTTTGATTGAACATCACTGCAATTAGACTTGTGCCACCAATTCACAGCCTGAGGAAGTGGCAGAGTAGAGACATAAAAGTGATTTGCCCAATTTGAGTGACAACATTGGGGTGGTGGGAGATGATAACATCAGGTACTCTCCAAGAATTTGGAATTAATGGAAATAGAGCATGATCACTTTCTGAGAGTTAAAATAGACCATATCTTAAAACAGAGGACATCTCCCAAGTCAAAACTATCGTGATAGTATCAAAACATCACCACTAGGGTTGACCAAACGCAATGGAAATCCACCACATAATTAGTGAACAACTATAAAAACTATTACAATTCAAGGAGAATGGAGTCTGAGATGACAGGAAAAGAAGTGTGCATTTTTCAGGTTGTCTCTAATGTGTCCAGGGAAAAGGACACCCTGACCAGTTGACATCATCTGTCCTGTGCATCTGTTAGGGGAGTCCCACAATGGCGCCAGGCTACCATCTTGAAACACCAACTGTAACGACCACTCCCCATACTCTGGCTCCAGGTACATCCAATCTTCCGTCATCCACACTTCAGTTAAAGGTAATCCCAGCCTTCCAACTAACTCAGACCAAAAATCTTGGCGTCATTCCCGATTTCTCTTTCTATCAAATCCCACACCTGATCCATTAGCAAATGGTTCAGACTCTACTTTCCGAGCACATCTAGAAGCTGTCTACTTTGCACCACTCCCCTGCCATCAATCACCCTGTCCAAGCCACCATCATTTCATCCATCTTACTGCAAAGGCCTCCTAAACGTAGGTCTCCACACTTCTACCCTTGACCTCCCTCGCAGTCTATTCTCAGCTGCAACAGTAATTCTTTAAAAACACAAGTCTAATCATGTCACTTCTCTGCTTGAAGCTCTCCACTGGCTCCCATCTCAAAGTAAAAGCCAACGGCCTACGGTCGCCTCCTTGGCCCTACACAGTCCAGCCCCATCACTTTTCTCATCCCGTCTCCAGACCCGCTCCCTTGCTGCTCCTCACACACATCAGGTAGTTTGCCACCTCAGGGACTTAGCATCTACTATCCTGTCTGCCTGCTACATTTTCCCCTAAACATCTGAAATACTTGCTTCTTCAAAACTTAAATCAAATTGCATCCCACTGAGGCCTCACTTGACCACTCTATTTAAAAGAGCAAACTTCCCCCCACTGCACCTCCATTTCCATGTCTTTTCTGCTGCCTTATTTTTCTTCATTCCATGTATCACCATATAACATGTTCTGCCACATATTTAAGTACTTTTCATTGTTTCTCGCTCCTTCTAGAATTTAAGCTCCAATTAAGGCCGGGATTTCAACCATAGTGTTCACTGACACACTGCCAATACCTAGAAGAGTGACTGGTACAGAGTAGATGCTCAATACACATTTGTTGAATGAAAAAATTTGGCTTCAAAAATGCACCTGAGTGAATGACTTCCTCTCCTCACAGCCTTGTTCTCTATAAAAAGGGTCCAAGCTCCATCAGCTTTGAGATTCTCCTAGATCTGCTCCCCAACCCTCCCTCTCAACCCTTTGCTGGATCTGGTGTCTTCAGTTGCCATTCTGTTGCCAAACCTGGATTCCGCCTCCCTTCCTGGCCCTTTGAATATATTACATACTTGGACCATCTGCATGATTTTTCAATGCCCATGTTACCTCTGGACTGAGCCTTCAGGATTACCCTTAATGTCCTCAAGCTAGTACTGGCCCAACTATGCCCAGCTCAAACCTGAGACCAAGGGCCTAAGAACCTGACATCACAGAAGAGTTCAGAATACTGACCTATAAGCAAGGGCACTGTGATTCCGTGGGAAGTGAGGTTTCTCCTGGCAAATGAGTAAGTTGGCATTTTATGTTTGTAGCCTAATATACAACATATACTTGCACTGGGTGGTGTAATTTCATCACTAAGCTGCTAGAGAATTTTGGCTACATAAGAACAATTTACTATCTCGACTCTCAAAACTAAGCTTCAGACCTTAATCCTGTCCATCTGAATAGTTGACAGCTGGCTGCCCCTGATAACCTCTGTCTCTATATCTGCAACGTGACACCTGACTATAGATAAGAAAGTCGATGTCCAAGAGTGTCACCTGCTCATGTTCTCAGCACGTGAGCATGCACCCACACTTAATGCACGTACAGTCACCTCACCCCAAATTCTTTTGGTAGATGAGAGTATGTTTCTCCCCACCACTCCAGGATCTGCTGCAGTGACCACTTACAGGAAGGGGACAGAGGAGAGGGAGAGTGGGATGATTTACCTGATGGAGGGAGAAGTGAGAATGCCTTGGGTATCTGAGGAAGGCCCCCCACATATTTGTAAAGGAGGGAAAAGCACACTAATCAACCAACTTTTCTAATATGCTGAGACGTAGGAAACCCAAGTAGTTGACTCCACGATGCTAAATTTATCTTTATGTTAATGCAATTTAATGAGCACTTACTGAGCCCCTACAAAGTGCAAAGTGCTGCTCTGGGTACTTGGGGACTTGCACAAATGACATGATAGCATCTGTCTCAAAAAGCGTGTAATATGGTAAGGTCTGAAGACACGAGCTCCACTGCAAGGGAGGATGGGATAAGTGTGCAACAGAGGTTTAGAGCATGAAGGAGATCGTGCAGGAACTGGAACACGCAGTGAGCTTCAGGAAGGAGGGGCCGTAAGAAGCAGACATTGAAATGTACATACCATGTGAACTGGGGAATATTTCCTGTGGAAGGAAAGTGAGCCTGAGTGAAGTGACAGAGGCAGCAGGCAGCAGCCCAAGTTTAGGGAGTGGCAAACAGTTCAACTGGACTATAGCGTATAGACAAATGGGCTCGAGGGGGTGTCATGGGAAACAAGCTGCAAAGGTGTGTGTTTGGTGCTCCACTCTTGGGTCATAACTGACCCAGGTCGATTGTTTCTGCCCTTTGGTCCTGTTTCTCTTCAGCAAAACACCATTTATTTTTAAAACATGTAAGAGTCTGGATGAAAATCAAACATTTCCATGGTAAACCAATCCTATCTATTCAAATGTTAAGCAATGCAAACAACTGGAGTTCACACTTCCCTTACATGTCACCCCTTTGCTGGATATAATGGAAAAGTGAGAAATTAAGGGCCCAAAATAGAAACATGAGAACTTGTAATACATTCTTTGCATAAAATAAGCATTCAGGGCGGGAACTCTATCTCCTAAGTCATCTATCTGGTAGTTTTCTGGTCTTCACACTGTAAAAAGGAAACAGTAGGAGTTCCTGGCATACGCCTTTGAAACGACTTTAGGATGCATCAGGCTTTGAGTGTCACCAGGCACATTAAAAGACTACTGAATTAATAAGTAAATGAACACATGAGAGAAAGAGCCCTCAACCGCATGGTGAGGTGGCCAGTTTGCAATGAAGTGAGATGCAAGCATTTTTTGTTTGTTTTTAATGGTTGTCACAAGCCTCTGAGTTTCCTTCCACCGGGCCTGACACTGCTATAGCATTCCCGTGTCTGGGAGAAGCTTCAGGAAATGGTTATTGAATGGAGTGAAAGAACGAATGGTACAACTTGAACGGTGACATGGGAAAAGAAGTAGACATAGATTGTCACATTTATTTTTCCAGTTTGGCCCCTGTCCTCTTATTGTTGGCCCCAAGTGAATGGCAGAACTTGACCAGAGGTAAGAGTGATGGAAGGCTCTGTCGAGTACACAAAATCACAGATTCCTAAATTTGGAAAAAAAAATAATGTAGAGATCACCAAATACTGATCTGACCTCTCATGGGTGCAGTAATCCCTTCACAGACAATCCTCACTGGTGGTGACATCTTGAGCTCCCCTGAGCACTCGGAACTCACTACCTTAAGGCAGCCCATCCATATCTGGAATAGTTTAAATCGATGAAAGTTTTCTCCATTATATTGATATGAACTCTCCTTTCTCCTAGAAGTTTGGGCTACAATAGATAGGTGTCCTCCTACCTATTTGCCAAAGATAGAATCCTCATGCCCTCCGCTTCACCTACCGACAGCCCACAAGCTCTCTGCAACATCAGCTCATGCTCACCCACTTGGTAATTGAGGGGTGGTGGGGGAAGGGGCGAGCCAAAGAAGAGCTAGAGGAAAGAGAGGGTGTGTATCTGCCAAGATGAGCCACACAGCCTCCCGTCTTTCATACCCACACACTAGTTCATCAAGCCTTTACCTGTGGTGCTGATTCCAAGGACCTTTTCACTTTCTGGACTCAAACAAGCAGAATGCCTCCATGATTTAGCCACCCTGCATTTGTACCACATTAGATTTTAATTTAACATGACTTTGGAGTTCCGGGGTTAGACATAGGGGGACCAGGAAATGTTCTCAGCAGACCTGAATTCCAAGATCAGAATAGAGGCCAACTTGATACTCTACAGGTCTCTAGACTAAGGATGACTCACAAGCCAGGAAAAACACTGACCATCTGGCCCTTACAGCGCACTTACCCTGAGCTCTATACTGCTCTTTCAGCACAGACAGAATACTCAATGTGATCCTGATTCAGGAAGGCAAAGCTTCCAGAATCCCAGGAATGACCAAGCCCACACTCACTTTTGGCCCAGATACCCAAAAAAGTGACACATTTCAGGAAGTCAATGTTTGTACTAAACACAAGAAAATGATCCAAGGGGAAAAACATTTAAATCCTATAAGAAATGGAAAATTAAGTGGGATTTATTCTTTCCAACCTTACCACAACATTAGGAAGTGGTAGTATTGTCATCATTCCTGTTTTACAGACAAAGAAAATGAGGTACAGGGAGGCAAAGTAACTTGTCAAGGTCATGTGGCTAGTAAGGGGTGACACTGGGGGGTTGAACCCCAGTTCCAGAGGTCATGCTCTCATAGAACCTCTCAATCACTGTCACGACTTGTTCTGGGATCAAATCAAGCCCAAGAACAAAAGAGGAAGATAAAACATTAATACAAATGGTTTTGCCAGGTTAACACTGAGATCTGGTCAGCTGCAAATTCAAAAAAGTGATTATTCACTTAATTATTAATCAATCACTTCCCTTCTTTGAAGTCCGATTGTATTCTGTGACACCTCTATTAGGTATTTATTACACTTCACCTTATGTGACAACCATGTGACATATGTGATGGTTGGCACTCCACAAGTACTAAATAAATACTCTTGACTGTAATTGGAAAACCACTGCAGGAAGCTAATTTTCATCTCTACACATATTTCTTTTATTCATTATAAGTAAAATCTAGATTTGTAAGCTCACTAAGTCTAGGACCCTGTTATTTATTAGTCATGATGCTAAAATCATTCAAATACATTTTATATTCCAAATGGGCATGCTTTCAGGTGCTACTAAAGTTGGATATGGAAACCCCTACATGTGTGGTAGCAGCAGGAATAGGCCGAATTGAAGTAAGTCCCTCCCTTCCTTCGTCATTGGGTTAACTGCAAAAATTCTAGTCCCCTCCTCTAGGACTATACTTAACAACTTTGTAGTCAGGCAGGGCCATTTGATTTGCTTTGGCCAGTGAAATGTGAGGGGTTGGGGCAACATACAAGAAGATGAAGCCTCTCTCAGCAGAGGTCTCTGAGTGAATGTGGTGAACAGGGCCCTTTCTTAACCCACACTGGACTTGTAACATGAGAGAGAAAAATATTTTGTTGTGTTACTCTGCTCAGCTTTGGGAGTTGTTTCTTACTGTATCATGCTGCAGCTTAACTTGATCTATACATTTCCAAGTCCCAAATCTACTTCAATGATCCAGCATTTTGGTTACTTTTCCCCTTCCTTAACTCACGGTTGACACATGCAAGTTTCCCTCCTTTACCATCCCCACCTAATCTTCGCTGTGGAATGCCCTCTGAGAAGTGGGTGACAAAGATTCTCTCCTTGACCAAACTCTAGTCAGGCTCCTCTGACCTCTTTTTCAACTAGACCCTGTCTGTGGGCATGTTCTCAAGAGCCCAACTTTAGCAAGAATCCTGTCAAGTCAGTTTAGCTAGAATCCTCCACCCTCCATATCTGATCGCTGATATCTAACTGACATCTGATCAGGTTCCTCATCTCCCAGCATCTCCCAAGTGATATCTGATCACCTTGGCCTGACCTCAGCAAGAATACTGGTAGGTTGGTTTAGCCTGAATCCCTCCCCTGACCCCTGATATTTCCTCTTAGTAATCTTCCTGTCCACTGACCACCACCCTGCTCCTTAGTTATAAATGCAACTATTCCTTGTTATATTCAGAGTTGAGTCCAATCTATCTCCCCTACTGCAAAACCCCACTATAGGGTTCCAGACAGCTATCGAGTTAGACCCCTAAATAAAGCCTGCCTTACCATTTCTTTAGCAAGTGTCATGAACAACTTCTTTTTTTAACAGGTATAAAGACTAAGACAGCACTAAGTGTCATAACTAACTCCATGGTTGCCAGGACATATGCCCTGGTGAAAACAACTTTTAGTCTGAATTTTCCCCCAGGGAGCTCAGCAACTCTTTCCAGGCACTGCCCAGATCTACCTCCCCAGTGTTTGGGAAAACAGTGGTGGTGCTGACAATCTTAAAGGTGACATTTCCAATGTCCTGGCCCACTCCCAAAAGGAAAGTTCACCAGGGTGAGGGAACACTTAAAGAGAATCTTTCCTCTCCTACGACTGTTTAAAGTAGGTTACCTACTTTAAAATCTACAACTCGTTGGCCTTCAGATTTTAGGAATTCATATTTCTTTATTTGTAAAAACAAGGGGCTCACAAGGGAAATGACTACAGTACCCCCCACCCCCGTTTAAAATCTATGACAAAAGATATGGAATTTCATTTTTGCTATTATGCCAATTACGTTTCAGCAGCATTTGAAAAATATTAAAAACTTAAAAAGAGGAAGCAAGAAAATCTGTATTCAAAACCCCAAAGCTGGCCTTTACAATGTCCCTGGGTGGTCCACATTTGCACTGGAAGATTTCATTTGGCATTTTAACTTATGTAAATAGCTTCTCACTTTCCTCTGAGCCTCAAAGCATTCAAAGGGGGATGATCCTCTTTCCAAATCAGCAGTAACCTACACCTTCTGAAAGTGAACAAAGTCACACTTTTCAAGGAAACAGGCAGAGACTTTTTTTGTTATTCTTTCTTTCACAAAATATATACCATTCCCACTACCCCTTGCTATTTTGATCCTAATGAGGCAGATGGTGAAATAGGAGACGTACCATCATTTACAGGGGACACTGTCAAAACAAAGAGTACCCACAGGGCCTACTTACCTTTTCAACCACCCAAACCCACCAACTACTGAAATTCCACAAGCTGATTCTGAGACAGAATGCCATGTCATCCCCTATCTGTGGGCTTACTGTCACACTCCACGGCTTGATAAACGCTTAAAGGCTTCCATATGTGCATTACAGGATCTAAACTACTTTCAAAGAAGAGGATGTCTTTCCATTTCAATTACTAAAATCTTCAGCTTGTCAAACAAAGAAATGGGTACTGTTTCAGGTTAGAGTAGAAAAATCTGCATTCTAAAAGGGAAACTGATTGTAGGCAAAGCATATGAAATACGGTGTCACTGTTTATCCCGTAGCGCCATTTAAAACATACATACACACTGCTTTTGACTTCAGTCTAGACATTAGTATAAAATAGAAATCTGACAAATGAATCAAAATGTCCCCTCTTCTCACCAAAAAGGAACCAAAGCACTGTACTGCTCAGAGGAGAGTGTCAGATCAAAGGCAGATCAAGAGAATTAGCCCAGGAGGTGCATAAAGGAAAACACCAGACTCAAACCATCCTGCCTGTCACTTCTAGACTGAAAGGATGTCCTCCTCAAAACACCCCTCCCCCAGCAGAAAGGCTCCATGTGATCCCGATTCAGCAAGGCAAGGCTTTCAGAATTCTAGGCATTACCAAGCCCACACCGAGACTGGGCCCAGACGTGCAATGGGGGCTACATTTCAGGAAGTGAATGTTTTTACTAAACACATGAAAATGATCCAAGGGGAAAGAATTAAATCTTATAATAAAAGGAAAATGAAGTGGAATCTATTCTGACTAATATTTCAGGTCAACAAAGCTCGTACAAGGACCCCTCAGGGAGCCTAGAGCCTAGAACGGGAAGGAGGCACGTACACAAGTAGAATTCAAAATAAAAATCTTTTAAAAACATACCTTTAGTTCAAAGGAGAACAAGACCATACACATCCCTGAGAAGAGAAAGCTAGAAGGTGATATATAGTTGCTATTAGATAATAAAAAGCATCTTCCACGCACTGAGCATGTGCCATGTAGTAGACTCTGTACTCTCATTACCTGCAATCCTCACAACAACTTTGCATTTTATCTCCATTTTACAGATGAAGAAACTGAGGCTCTAACAGGCTACAAGTGGGATATTTGTCTTCTTCTTTCCATTACCTTATCCCTCTTAGACGTTATGCTCTTATGTTGTAAAACACCAAACAAATAAATGCACTTACATTATAGAAGGGAAGATTTCAATGAGAAAACCAAACACCTAACACAGGGGTTCTTAACCTTGGCCTTATTAACATTTTGGGCGGGATAATTCTTTCTCCTGGGGACTATCCTGTGACTTGTTCAGCAGCAGTCCTGACTTGTACCCATTACATATCTGCCTGTAACCACCGTCTCTCTCCAGTTGGGATAACCAAAAATGTCTCCAGAAATTGCCAAATGTCCCCTGAAGTAGACAATCGCTCCTGGCTGAGAATCACTGAAATAAAAGCCACTGGAAACCACTACGCTGTACACCTGAAAAAAATATAAAATAATATAGAATGTCAGCCATAATTCAAAAAAGAATAGTCATGGGATATAAAGTACAGCATAGGGACTATAGTCAATAATATTGTAATAATCACGTACAGTGTCAAATGGGTAATAGACTCATTGGGGTTATCACTTTGTGAGATATATAAATATCTCATCACTATGTTGTTTTATACCTGAAACTAGTAATAATAATAATAATGATGATAGTGATAAACACTGGAGTGGGTCGATTTTTGCCTATAAAACATTAAATAGAGGGAAGACAGCTATGTACACAGTCACCTGTCTGAGGGCAGGAGATGGGATCGGTAGCTCTGCAGTTCCTTCTGGCCCTGTCTACCTTGAGTTTCAGCCACATAGACAAAGGCTGGGACCCGATTCCTGGCAACTACCCCACAATGACATGGAACATACTGCACCTGTGCTAGATAATTGCATGCTCTTCAAACTGGCATTGCGTGCCCCTGGTGTCCACAAAGGCTTTCTAAAGAACATGCAGGCTTAGGAAGAGCTAGTGACATTCACTCAGTAATCCTCTCCCACCTCCAATTTCACAAAAGCCCTTCTTCCATGTGGTCAGAGGGAAAAGAAAAGAAACCCAAATCTTACAGTGAGGCTTGACCACAAGGTATAAAAATACCCATTTGTCGAAGAGCTCCTTCAGGTACTTTTTAAATAGAAGTTGGTGTAATATTTGAATCCATTCTTTTATTGGATTCAAAGAATGACATTATCATTTTCTTCATAAATATCAAAGTTTACAATATTCTGGAAATCACATTCATTGTGATTCTTTAAATTTCCTATGAAAACTGTCAAATGCCAACCTACAATGTGTGGAGGTGAGGGAGTAGCAGAATTTTCAAAAGCCCTTTAGAGGTTATACTACAATAATCAAAAGACTATGATGTTGGCATAAAAACAGATACATAGAGGCTGCTGGATGGCTCAGTTGGTTAGCGCGCGAGCTCTTAACAACATGGTTGCCGGTTCGATTCCCACCTGGGCCAGTGAGCTGCACCCTCCACAACTAGATTGAAGACAACAAGCTGTCGCTGAGCTGCTGGTGGGGCAGCCAGATGGCTCAGGTGATTAGTGGGAGAGGTCTTAACAAGGCTGCCAATTCAATTCCTGCATGGGATGGTGGGCTGCGCCCCCTGCAACTAAGATTGAAAACAGCAACTGGACTTGGAGCTGAGCTGCGCCCTCCACAACTAGATTGAAGGACAGTGACTTGACTTGGAGCTGATGGGCCCTGGAGAAACACACTGTTCCCAAATATTCCCCAATTAAAATTTTTTTTTTTAATTTAAAAGATTAAAAAACAAAAAACAGATACATAGATCAATAGAATAGAGAGCCCAGAAATAAATCCTTGCTTATATGGTCAATTAATCTATGACAATGGAGGCAAGGATATGCAAAGGGGTAAAGATAAGTGGTATTGGCAAAACTGGAGAGGAGACACATGCAAAAAAAAAAGAAATTGGACTACTTTCTTACACCACATACAAAAATAACCTCAAAATGGATTAAAGACTTAAATGTAAGACCTGAAACCATAAAACTCCTAGAAGAAAATATAGCTCTTAGAAATGAGCCTCCTCAGCTAAGGGAAACAAAAGAAAAAAAATAAACAAATTGGACTAGATCAAACTAATAAGCTTTTGCACAGTGAAGGAAACTATCAAGGAAACAAGACAAGCTACTGAATGGGAGATATTTGTAAATAATACCTCCAATAAGGGGTTAATATCCAAAATATATAATGAACTCATACAACTTAACAGCAAAATAACAAACCAATTAAACAATGGGCAGAGGACCTGAATGGATTTTTTTCCAAAGAGGACATACAGATGGCCAATAGACATATGAAGAGATGCTCAACATTACCAATCATCAGAGAAATGCAAATAAAAAACACAATGAGAGAACATCTCACATAGGTCAGAATGGCTACTATCACTAAATCAACAAATAGTAAATGCTGGCGAAGATATGAGCCCTCATGTACTGTTGGTGAGATAGTAAATTGGTGTACCCACTATGGAAAATAATATGGTGATTCCTCAAAAATTAAAAATACTGCTGCCATACGATCCAGCAATTCCACTTCTGGGTATTTATCTAAAGAAAACAAAAACACTGTTCCGAAAAAATATAGGCACCCCTATATTCATTGCAGCATTACAAGTAATAGCCAAGATATGGAAGTAACCTAAGTGCCCATCAACAGGTGGATGAATAAAGAAAATGTGATATATATTAAAAATGGAGTATTATTCAGCCATAAAAAAGAAGGAAATCCTGCCATTTGTAATGTCGATGGACCTAGAGGGTATTCATGCTAAGTGAAATAAATCAGACAGAGAAAGACAAATGCCACATGATTTCACTTGTATGTGGAATCTGAAAAAAAAAAAAAAAAGGATAAACAAAACAGAAACAGACCCACCCATAGATATAGAGAAGAAGCTGATGCTTGCCAAAGGGAGGGGGCTGAGGTGATGGGGAAATTAATTCATTAAATAAATAAATAAATAAATAAATAAATAAATAAATTCATGCATTCCTTTTTTTAATTAAAGTTTTCTGGGGTGACAATTGTTAGTAAAGTTACACAGATTTCAGGTGTACAATTCTGTAGTACATCATCTGTATCTCAGTACCATTTGCGACAACATGGATGGATCTTGAGATTATAATGTTAAGCAAAATGAGTCAGACTGAAAAAGTCAAGAACCATATGATTTCACTGACATGTGGTATATAAAACTGAAAAGAACAAAAGAACAAGACAAACAAATGAAGAAACAAAAACTCGCAGACGTAGACAATAGTTTAGTGGTTACTAGAGGGCAAGGGGGGAGGGTGGTTCTAGAAGAGAGTAAACGGGGTTATATATATGGTGATGGAAGGAGAACTGACTCTGGGTGGTAAACACATACTATGAGGTATAGATGAGGAATGGGAGAAGATTTTTGCAAGCAACGCCTCCGATAAGGTGTGAATAGCCAAAATATATAAAGAACTCACACAACTCAACAACAAAAAAACAAACAACCCATTTATTCATTCTTCAGAGGTTATGGGAGAGAAACACTGTGGCATCATAATGAAGCACACTGGTATCTGTTCCTAGGCAGATCTGTTGATCAAGTGCAATCATCCTTTACAGTTCCTGAGACTTACTTTTATTATAAAGAATGCCCTTGACTCTAACAAATTTCTGCTTTGTGTTTTTGCCACACTGAGGGTATTAGCTGGTCCATACCCCAAAATGAAACTGGCTTGTTTTATAGTGTAACATGAATATGGATAAAGCATAAAAATGTTAGGCATTAAGTCAATCTTGGAAGCAAGTACAGCTACATGTGAGGATCTGAGGATTGATATGAACTAAAACAAAAGGGCATGTAGGTCATCTGTTAAGCAGAGATCCTCTCCGGGTTTACTATCAAATTAGTGTTCTGGATCCCGATGCAGCCACTATATCAGGTAAGCCCCAGAACACTTGGCAGCTTTGAATTCAGCTTTGAAGTAAATTCATCTTTGCAATGAGTAAAGTCTTGACGTGCGGCTACCCCTGCCAAATCCCCTTTCTGGGCTGTCTTAACTTGTGGACAGCTATGCATTTGGTGCTGAGCAATATACCTGCTGACACTTCAGAATCAAATGAGGGGCTTCAGCACACCTCAAGGGAAAGTAGGGGTTGCTTATCATCTGCCACACTGAGAGAGAGATGTCTAACTTTCTTGCTCCCCTTTGGTAACACATTTAGGCTTTTCCTATCTGGAGTGTGGGCATGTTCTTGAGGGACTCTCCATCCTGCCACAATAAAAAGTTACACTAAACAGTACTTTTTTGGCATCTCACCCAGGGCAACAATGAGATACGATGGGAAGAGAATAAACAGGCTTTGGAATTTGAAATCCAGCCTTTCCGCTAACTGGCTTCATGTGCCCTTGACAAGTGGCTTAATGTTTCCAAGCATCATATTTGTTGTTTACCAAATGAAGATTAAAGTGTCAGCCTCACAGGGATGTTGGCATGATTTGATGAACCCTGAATATGAACAGGGTAAGTGCCCAATGAATGGCAAACAGTGCCAGGGCTGCCTGCTACTCCCGAAGACCTCATTTGGTTCAAGCACGCATTAGTGTATGTTGTACCTACACCTGTGCGCCTCAAGCATGCCTTGGTAGCAAAATGTCCAAAATGTCCCGCTAGCCAAGAACATTTTTTCTTGGCTTCCTCTGGCCAAACAGATTTGCCTTGTTTTCAACACAGTTCAGCAGAGTGGCCTCTGCTCCCCGCTCCCTTTCTTAAAGAGTTCACTTGAACTAGTGGTTCTTAATCTCTTTTTAGGCACAAATACCCTATTTTTGTCCTAGAAAACTTCGTTTATGCACAAATGCATAAAATTTTATATCAGTTTTATCGAGTTCAATGACCACCTAAATATATCATGCACCTGCCCTCCACAATGCCTATGACTCCTGTTTAAGATGCCTCCTCTAAACAATGAATCAGGAGATGGCTTATGAACATGTGGGCTCCTCAGGGTTGCCATCTGGGCAGCAGTGTCTGTTACAATGCAAGCCTCACTCTGACATTCTGATGCCAGGCTCTCTGTAGAGAGGAAGCAAAGGAAGTGAGTTCAGGTAGTGATGACAAGTTCCCAGTCAAAAGGATACATTTTTACATGGACCTAGACAAAGGCTTATAAAATGTCAAACAAATAAGAATCAAATTAACTTTAGTTAATTTTCAAAAAAGTCAACCCCAGGAGTTCATTGTTCCAGCAAAGTTCCCTAAAGGACGTATTTTCTCACATTATCTAGGGGATTTAGGAGCCACAAAAGTTCCTAATAAAAGGGATCTCCATATCAAGGAAATTACTATTTACCTGGCATTTGAGATCCACAAAGTATTATAGGGAATTAGCTAACTTCGTTAAGGAGATAGAACCAAGACAACATTTAATTTCGAAAGAGCAATAGTCCTACTTTGGGTCTGCCACATCATCCACAGCAAAAAAAGTATGGCTATACTTGAGGCGTAAAGGAAATAACAATGGCTCACAGGGAAACTGAGCAGCAAACCCAAAAGAAACAGACAAGCTCGGCTTTTTGTTTCACAGAGGACACTAGCTAAAATGGATGAGTTTTGGTCTTAGAGTTGGACAGATCTGACTTGAATCCTACCTCTGCTATTTATTAACTATAACCTTGACTATGTCACGCAACTCAGTTTCATCACCTGCAAAACATGGATAATTATCTACTTCATAGGATTAATATAAGGAACAAAATGAGATAACATAAGAAAAGAGCCCGGTATTCAATAGATGAAAATTAACCAATAGAATTGTTCTTTAGTACAGAAGAGTAGAGTCAGACTGCCAGGTTCAAATCCTGTCTCTACAACTTATCAGCTGAGCAATTTTCAGAAAGTTACTTGACATCTTTGCGTCTTAGTTTCCTCATCTGTCAAATAGGAGTACAAATAATATAATACTTCATAAGATTTTGGTAAGGATTACGTAAATTAATACATGGAAAAGTAGTTAAAAAAAAGTAGTTTAAAATGTAATGCCTGTTCAAGTGCTAAATACATTTTAGTAAATGTAGTGTAATTCATTTACTAAATGTACTGAGCAATGCTAAATTGCTCAATATATTATCAACCTTTGTTTTATTTGGTGGAACAAAGTGTAAGGAGAACAAAGTGGTGAGGGAATATACTTATGTTTGCAACAGATGTGTATGTCCTTTTCATTTGATGCTAGATTAGTGACAGACAGAAACTGGGTGACAAGGGAGAATGAACGGCCCATTTAGGTACCTAACTGTGAATGTAGCCTATGCACACAGTCTGTGCTAAGAGACACGGCTGGATTTAAAGACCTGGTGTGTGTTTTACAAGACTGGGCCTCGAGGTTGTTCTGAGTACGGACAGCGCAGCACTCTGGATGGATCCCCAAGAATTTCTTGGGTTTGCACTGGAGTTAAGAGAAAGGCTTATTCAGCAAATGTAGACTCGGAAAAGAGTGTTTGAGGAAGTAAAAGGGATGGGAAGAAAGTTAAAGGGCCCGTTCTTAGACATAAAACAGGCTGACAGAAATGCTGGGTGACTTCCTCTTACTATCTTAGGAGTTAGAAAATAGAGACCAGGAACCACCACTGTAAGAATCTGCCCCATTGTCCTGTGAGTTGAGTTTTTTTCCTCTGCCTATACCCCAAATGGCGATTATACCTAATGATGTAGATCTTTAACACCAAAAGAGTTCAGGACATGTTTTCAATAGGAGAGGACAGGCTAGGTAGGAGGAGGAGCTGAGCCATCCCTCTCCTCTAGGGCACTGGGCAGCAGAGGCTGCAGTAGCCGAGGTCCAAATGGAGAGGAAGTAGGTGAATCTGTGCCTGAGGCCAGAGACAAGGAAGAAAAAGAGATGTTTTGGTCCCCAAACCGGGCCCAGAGCTGGACAGGCTGGGGAAAGCCTGAGCTGGGCCCAAACATCCCCACGATGGTGCTAGACGATTTTTAAGAGAAATGGCTCTTTGAGCACTGGGTCCTCAACACCTTAAGAAATTTGGAAGCGTTAGTGTCTATGAAGAGAACATTGGACAACTTAGTGGTAGGAGTGTCTGGTTTTATTTTATTGAGAAATATGGTCAGAAGCAGAGTTTGGGCTCTTTTTTCCCCACACCAAAACTTTCAGAGAAAATGTGGCATTTTAAATAATCGGAGAAAGTATTCATCCCATTCCCACTAGGACCCTTAGGATGCAACTTGCACTGAGAGCTCCATTTCAAATTTACTAACACTGATCATCATCTTTCTCTATAATTTCCACAATGAAAATATGTACATAGACAGTCACCCATATCTGTGCTAAATATAAGCCCTATGATGTCTTCTGCAGTTACAGATGCTTTACTGTTAGCTGAGATTTCTGCTAACCTGAAATATTTGGAAGCAATTTTTCATAACCTTGAACTACAAGAAGTCTAACATGCCCACTTGAAATGCATTCCAGGCAAGAAAATGGCTGGCTACTTTTTCCTGCCCCCTTACCTAGATAGATGTAGCAGAGGCCAGGATAATGATTGTATTCCATCTTCGGCATTTTTGTTGAGTCTCTGATTTCCTAAGCAATTTCCTGTCCTGATCCTGGGTTTCTGCTTAACCTTATTAGCGGAGGTACAAATCATGAGACTCTGGCACACTCAGTTCCCATCGGTGCTGCCAGGATCACAGCCCTCATGATGACGACGCACAGATTTATAAGGCCAGAGTGATTTTCGGGAGTGGGAGTAGGGGAAGGAGAGCCACGCAGCCGGTAAGGTGTTTACGAAAACACATCCCCCACCCGCACTTTTTTGCAGCCTTGAGAGAAACTGACATCTTCCTGCGTGCGTGTTAATTAATGCCCTGCTGGAAGTACATTCGCTCCCTCCAAGTTGGCCGGTAGCAACAGCATCTAAGACCTTTGCAGACAGCTGAGAATGTAATCAAACAGCATCCTTTCCCTTCCTCTGCAGCTCCCTCCTCCTTCCAGGGCCGTCTGCTGGTGGCCCAGAGGGGTGCGGATCTCACTGCCGCTGGCCTTCTGCTCCCCAAGAGAAGACCGAGGCGGGGCTCCCCGGGACGCCCCTCCCCGCCCACAAGGTGGGCGACAAGGTGAAGACACCACGACCCCTCCTCTGCACTCACCTCTCGGCTCTGCTGGGAGAGCTGCAGGAAGGGGCTGCCGCTGGAGGGCTCTGGCCACCTTAGGGCGCAGCGGAGCACGCAGGATCCTGCGCGGGGGCCGCGGCAAGGGTCCGGCTGCGGCTGCAGGGGCCGCACTACTGCTGAGAAGGGGCGCCGACGCGGCGGCGGGAGAGCTCGACACCCCCCTTCTGTTTACCTGGACGCGCTCGGCGGCGGCTGCTCTGGATTCCCCGAGCGCGGCGGCGGCTCCCGGGCGACTCCGGAGGGCGGCAGGCGCGGCGCGCGCAGGATGTGCTGTCTCACGCTGCGCCGGCCGCTCGGCTCACGCTCCTCTGGGAGCCAGCACTTCCTCTCTCTCCCTGAGCCTGACACTGACAGCTCCCGGGAGCACCCAGTCTGCGGGGCTCGCCCCGCCCCCGGCCCACGCCCTCCACGCCCCGCGCCCCTCCCGCGGGAGCGTCCTCCGCTCCCCCGCTGCCTCACCGGGTCTCTCGAGGAGGGAGTGGCGCTGGTCCAGAAGCGGGAGGCGAGCAGGCAACCAGCGGAGGTCAATCGGTCTATCCCTATGCAATCTGCAGGACTCACACCTAAGTTGCTACAAACAGAAGAGTTTCAGTGTTTTGGGAGCCCCTGCTGACATGCCAACATTAAACAACTTGCAGTCCCAGACAATTACTTTAAGGTTATTTAAATAGAAATAGTAAGCTCAGATCCCATCCATCTGCTACACACAGACTTATATGTCTGATTTATCCCTATTTTTTCCCAGAAGAAAAAAATACCTATAGCTTGCCTCCACAACATTGTTTCTTAGAGTCCTAGCTTTTAAAATCCTGGGTATCCATTCTTGGACTGCCCCCAAACCTTGCCATAACTGCTAAATGTTAAGGCCCAGGAATGGATTTTGGGGTTCTAATCAACTCAGGTTTGGCACCACTATATAGGTAAGCTTTTCATCATGTTTCTTGAGTATCTATGTGTAATAATCCTAACTGGAACTTTAAGGGAACATAGTCAGTTGGAAGGATCTGTGAGAGGAGCTAGGGCTTATGGAAATTCTCACACTCGAGAAATGGTGAGAACCCTATAGGAAGAACTCTGTTGATAATAATACTCTGTGGTTCTAATTTCCCTCTGACTTAACTTCCATTTTCCCTTATATAAATACCCTCCCTTATATAAATGGCACTTAAGCCGGCGTGTGCACATGGCTTGCCATGTCTGCATGCACTGGATTGCAACTCTTCTTCCTGGAATAAATGCTTTTTGGTGACGAAACATGTAGTTGATAATTATTTTTCAGTTGACATGTTTGGTCATTGTACACATTAGAATGAAAGTTAATTAAAGAGCAAGGACTGTATCTTATTCACTGCGGTAGCCCCAATACCTACAACAGTGTTTGATGCATAATAGTTGCGTAAATATGTATGAATTTATTCAGTCAGCAAGTACTACACTAATTTCAAAATAAATCTATATCTGGTTGTAAATACAATACCATACTTATCTATAAAATGGCCATCCCTGTTCCAATTTTTGCCTACCTGGCAAATTATTGTGACCATAAATATGGTTAAAAAAGAGACAGGTGAAATATCTTTAAATAGAAAGAATTCAAGATATTGCAGAAGAAAAACTCTATGAAACAAATACTTGCCTCTGCCATGTATTGGATACTTACTACAATCATGTACTGCTTAACAACAGGGATATGTTATAAAAAATTCACCGTTAAGTGATTTCCTGGTTGTGCAAACATCACAGAGTGTACTGTTAAAAAATAAAAGTTAACCAAGTAAATTTGAAAATCTAATTGGCTTTATTTAGTGGTTTATGAATCAAGCAGCATCCCACTTAGCAACTAAGTTCCCAGTACTCAGAGGAGTTGAACAAAATGGAAGGTTTTTATAGGAAGAAAGATGTGGCAAGGGAGTTATCAACAAAAGAAAACAAAGGATTAATTTTAGACCAGGACGGCTTCTTTTGGGAGGAAGGGAATGGCAAGGATTTTTATCATGCAGATTGCCTCTTCTTTCTGTGGGGATGTGGAAGTGGATTGTGGAGAGGGTCTCAGTGACAGATTCCTTCATTGGTGTTGACCAGAAAATTCAACACTGGTTTATTATGTTTCTGGGAGAGGTTCAAATAGCAATTAGGTCAAGTATTAAATCTAGGTTTGGCATTCAGGGGCTTTATTTTAGCACAAGTGATCCCATTTTTTTTTGGCTTGTGGTTTTCTTTTTAACAGTATTTACACAAACCTATTTGGTATAGCCAACTACACACCTAGGCTATATAGTATAGTCTATTGCTCTGCAGGGGAGGAAAAATAATTTTTTCCTTACCCTTCTGTGTTCTTGACTGAGACATCCTACAATAAAAGACAGATTAACAGGAGGAAAAGAAGTTTAGTAACATGTATACCTCCTATATACGATGAAGAGATCCAGGAAAACTGAGTTAAAAATTCTTTCACAATCACGTACCCAGGCATAGTACAGATATTGGGTGTGGGGCTGGAAGTGAATAAGAAAATAATGATCTCTATATTTTAGAGACTCAAAATCTAATGAAAAGACACAACTGGCTTTAACACCAAGCAGACTAGGAAAAGTATAACAATTGAAGACATTTGCCATGAGAGAAGAAGAGGAAAATCCATTCCAGTTGGGAATCTTTACGATCTAGAAGGCCTCGTGGGAGAGGTTCTGGATGTATGTCTATAGTTAGATACAAATTTTGACAGATGGTCATGTGTATTTGAGAATGGAGTTAGAGAGCAGGCAGAAAGAGAGGCATAGACCTTATTTTTTATTGATAGATTTGTTTTTAGAGCATTCTAGGTTTAAAAAAAAAAAAAAAAAAACTTTTACAGAAAGCATACAGTTCCCATAGACCCCCCTAAAATTTATATAAACTGCTCATCGCAAATATACCTGCTTCACCTCTTAATCTAGTTATTGCTCCAAATTTTGAAAGAAAGTCTCTAAGAAGGGATTAAGCAGCTACCACAAAACATGCTGGACAAATTCCTAACTTGCTAGCCACTAAAAGGTTGCTTTAGAATCCATCAGAGAGACAATGGTATGGCTAAATGCCCCTGCTTTGGAATCAGACTCTCTATCTACCACTTACTGGTTTTGTGTATTTGCACATGTTACTAGACTCCTCTGAGACTCAGGTCTCCTAGAAGTCAAAAGGGGGCAATAAAGATACTCATCTCCTGTGATATTTCACTGAGTTAATCCATGTGAAGCATTTGGCACAGCCCCTAGCATATAATTACAAACATGCAATAAATGTTGGCCATAGTTTGCTCTTACTAATCCAGTCAGCATGAAAAGTTCAAAAAGTGGAACTTTGTACCCTCTAAATTCAGTGTCCAATCTGTGACATTACCAGACTTTAGGGACCACTCAGACTTTGGGGTCACTACTACTCTGCAAGACAGATTTCTCTGTCTCTGTGCAGCTATCATTCCTCAGTGCTGGATACAAACATGTCCCCATAGATGGTTCCCTTGTCTGTCTTACTTTCCTAGAGCCCCCCTTCACACAGGTTACAACAATACCCTTATATACCAGACCCCTGGATATCTGCCCAAGAATCTTTCCTGGAAGTTATTCCTCAGTTCATTATATCTTGGTCACGAGAAATAAAACTGAAAATTCACCTCAGTGACCCGAAGGCCCGAAAATCACGGAAAAGAAACATGAGACATCTGAATCAGCTATAAAAATATAAGGTGCTGAAGAAGGAAAAAAATGCTTGAAAATAGTCTCTAGTTAAGATACGACTCTATATCATGCTCAGAATAAAACCCTGTCAGGAAGCTAATAAAACCACTGCCCAAGGTCATATACTGTTTTGTGTGGGGTATATATCAGCGGGATATGTTTTACATATTTTTCTATTATAAGACTGAAGTTGGTCTGTTTGCGCCAAATCAAAACAATAATAGATGTCCAGAAGCCATTGCGTTACTAATGTTTGAAAATTTATTAGAAATCAAAGAGTGACTTATGGGAAAATCAATGATTCCATCATCTAAAGCAACTCCTGTTGTTTGTCTTTTGGATGCTTTTCATGAATGGACGTTAACTATGGTTTCATATAGTAGGTGTAAAGAATCTGCAATAAATAAATAAATACGCACACACACGTTTTTTCAATTTTGAAAGAATGAATTCAGAGATGTCTGCTGTATAGTTTCAGATTTTTCTAAATGCTTTTTTGGATAACTTCCAAATGCAACTTCAATTATACTATAATTACCTAAATGTGCAACATAATTGTATTATTATCACCCATATTTCCAATACTTTCACTTTTGTCTCCATGTGTCTTTGCTCCTCCCACACCTTCTTACATTTCCTTCCATCAGCTTTTCTTTCCAGGATAATGATAAGCCAAAATGTATGTGTTTTTAACAATCAATAATAAGATGCAACGATGAAAACATCTATACAACAAAACAAAAAACTTTTTAATCTTAAAAAAATTGTTTTAAGCACTTACATTTATGGGGGAAAAAAACCAATGGTTACAAAACATAAATTATTTATGTTGTTTTCAATTCACTTTCCATCAGTGTTTAAATATAAATCATTATTTTTCCCAACTGTGAAATCAGCATCTATATACTTGTTTGTGCTCTGCCTTGTTACTTGTTATTTCAAATATATATTTCTAGGAGTCAAATAAACCTACCCTACCAGAAGAAATGAATCATTTCTTCATTTATTACTTCAGTAGATATTTCCTAGAAACATATTTCATAGTTCTTGTAACTAGTCCTTGGAAGGATTGATCCTAATAGCTCTATCTGCCACAGCTCTCCCAAGACTTTACAAAATCATCTGTATTTATTTAGAAGTAATTAAATGTATATACACTGGTAATGTGCGTGTGCCTTTAACCAGCAAACCTGAGCATTTTTCTTTATGGTGCTTTATTATCTGTTATTTCTCATGTGCTAAGTCTTAATATCATTTGATTATTTGAGACATGAAATCTAAATATTTTATGTATTTGAGAATATAAATTTTATATTTTACATGTTTCTCACTTTTCTTCCTTCTTGTCTTTACTTCATTATAGAGTTATACCTTAAGAATAATTATAAAACAGTTTGTGTAAAACAATAGAATTTTATAGTATTAAAGGAATGCACATATAAATCAGTAATATTACATTGAGGTCAAGAACACAGGCTCTGGAGTCAAGCATACTTAGGTTAAAACTAGTTCCTATGATTCACTAGCTGTGTAATTCTCTGCATGTTGATTAAACCCTGTAAGCCTCAATGTCTTCAGCTGTAAAGTGGGCATAATGGTATTAAGACTGTAATAGGATTAAATGATCTAATGCTTATAAAGCACTTGAGTGTGGTGATTGGCACCAAGTAAACACTAAATGAATGATGGGCATTGTTATTATGTGGATGTGCATAGAAAAAAGGCTGAAGGTTACACAAAAATATTAAAGGTGGCTTAGATTGTTTGGGTGATTAGATTATAGTGTTTTATTTTTCTTTTGAGTTTATGTTTATTTTCTACTTACTCTATGATGAATATGCATGTGTGTTCCAACAACCCTGTTAGATACCAGGGAAAATCGAGTAGCAAAATTAAGTCACTTAAAAGCAATAGAGGTTTCTATTATATTATAAGCGTCTTCCTTTGGAAACTCCCTAAGTATAAACTAAATCTTACCACTCAGCAGTGGTTATGATATACATTTTAGACATTAGAAACGATAAGCTGTGGATCGATGAAGTGCTGCACCTCTTTACTGAAAAGGGAGTCAGATAAGGATGGAATGAGGATGAATAAAGATGGCTGTGCTCTTTCACTTCCTAGATAAATAGCAAGTATCATCCCGCACACCACTTCTAGCACATACCACTTAGGTGGTTATTGCGCCACGCTGGCTCCATTGAGATGCAATGAGCCATGAAGGAATCCCTCCTCAGGGATGTAATAATGATATGCTGCAGTCTTCTCTGGAACTGGAAAGACACGCTGCCCCTGTCCATCCTCCAGGGAAGTTTCCTTCCTTCTATCGGTGAGAGGATACTGCCATGCGGGCAGCAGTGCCCTTGTGACCCCTAGGTCCTTACTCTCCTCCATTTGCTATGTATTCCGGTGAAATTCTTTGTGGAGGGTATTTTGAGGAGGTCATTGAGAGGATGTATCTGCTGGTTGACTGCCACGGGGACCTGGGCAATCAGAGGCTCCTCACCTCCTCTCCTTTCCTCGTGTTGTACCTTCCGCCCGTTATTCCCATAGTGGGAGCCTTTTGCAAGGACACAGCCTTGAGAGAGCTATGTGTGGTTGAAATTATCTGGACTGGATACATGACTGAACCTCAGCAGGCCCTCTAAACTCTTTAACATTGTGGCGGGCAAAGGCAAAGATCTACTTGCCTTGCCAGCTGTCCAAGATCAGCCTCCTAAGTAAGTTCCCTTGTGTATGAAACCTGCCACTTCCCAACCTGGAGTGGCCTCTTTCTTGGGTCTCTTCTGGCCCTCCATGTACAGGGCCCACTCTGCAAACCATTTGGGTAATACAATTCACATTGTTGACTGGATGATTTCCAAAATTATGGCCTAGCTGTAAAATACAAGTTTAATTAGTTGATGGGAAGATAGTTAAAGAAAGAGATCATCTTACCATTTAAGTTTCTAGCATGAAAACCAATTGGCACATAAGAAAGCCTTTAATGCTTTAACGCTCTCCTATAAGAACAAGATCTTAAGGTTCATTTGGAGCATTTCTTTGCCTCTTAGATGGGTCTAGCATTTTTGAAGGATTTCTAATTGATATTTTAGAATAAACTCTTTGTTGCTACAAATATATGTGTGTGCATATTCAAATTTTGAATAATGATCTGAGGTTGATAAAGGATGATTCATAAATGTTTTTTGAAGTTAGCTTTATGTCCATTTGTCATTGGGCCTTGCAGTCATTTTTTTTGCTTTTCTTTTCTAACTTTTCATGAAACCATTTAAATGCAGTAGTGAATAAACCATTTTATAAGAGTATTTTTCAAAATTCAATCCACTTTAATTTTCCATCTTTTGTTAGTGAAATGATATTTAAGTTTTTTTAAAAAAATTCTTCTTCATACATAGTGTTTAAATCATAGACTAAAAGTAATAGAAGATAAAATATCATAAGCT
The DNA here is from genome assembly GCF_057876585.1 of Rhinolophus sinicus. Lineage (NCBI taxonomy): Eukaryota > Metazoa > Chordata > Mammalia > Chiroptera > Rhinolophidae > Rhinolophus > Rhinolophus sinicus. The sequence goes on from NC_142504.1 coordinate 31,139,383, forward strand.
GCCCAAGGCTATTCTATGTCTTTCATTATTTTGACATCTTTAATATTATGTCATTATTTTTAAGTCAAACTTTCCCCCTCATGTTGATAGCGATAAATGGCTGAATTGTTCGAATAGTTTCTTAACGCTCTAATTTGTCAACTATGAATAAGTTCATACAGGATCATGTTAAATGGGATGATTAACCACCATTCTGAGTCTGAAAACCTGTTTTCTCTTTACAGTGAAAGATTTTTGTTCTACCTATATTTTATCAGGCATAATTTATAGATGAACATTATCTAAGGCAGAAAAAAATTGAGGAAATCAGTATTTTAAACACCATTCACAAATTGCCAACTATTCTTTGGATATTCTGTAAATGAGCACGCCAGGGTGGCAGGAGAAGAGAGCAAGGGAGGCCTTTTTTATTAGCTGTAACATCATCATCAAAGCAATATCAGTCTGCTTTTATGCCTGTGGATGTGATCCATCCATAGGCTATACCTCAAGAGTTGGAGAAATGAAAGGGTTTCAAAAGAATAGAAATGTCATCGAGTTTTGCTTTAATAAATGACAAATTACTACTCTTGTTAACATATGCTCTTCTATTATAACAAATAACTTTCAACAAATATTTTTCAAGCACCTACTCTTTGCTGGGTACCAGGGATGCAGCTTCCTATTATGTGCTAGGCTCTTCTTTATTTGTTAGATATCATTATCATGACCCCCTATGGTTGATGCACAAGAAAGCTGAGATTCAGAGGGGTTAAGTAACTTGCTCAAAGTCACACAGCTTGTAAAACTGGGACCCTAAATCGGGATGTTTGATGCCAGAAGCCAAGTGTTTCACTTTCTATGTTACTACTACATATCCGACTTTGGGCTTTTATTTGGTCTGCTACAACCGGATTTTGCACACAGACTTTTCAGATTTAGAATTTGGGCCAGGATATCCACTCACATAATATTTACTTGACCTTGGGCAAGTTATTTAATTTCTCTGTGCCTCAGATTCTTCATTTGTAAAATGAGGATATTAACATTATTTACCTGTTGGAGGAGGTCATTGAGAGAATGTGACAGCCAGTTGACCCTCCAGCTGGAGTCAGGCAATTTGGAGGCACTTCACCCCTTGCTCTGTCCTTCGAATGCACATTGTGCCCACTGTTCCCATAGCCAAGCTGGCTCAAGGATGCAACCTTTAGAGAACAATGTGTTGTTGAAACCATCTGGATGGTATACATGACTTAACCCAATTAAGGCCTCTATATAAACGTTTAAAATTCTGGCAGGCTGGGGCAGAGATCTACTCATCTTGCAGCTGCTCAAGACAAGCCTCATATGTAAGTTCCCTTGCTTATTAAACCTGCCACCTGCCAATCTGGAGTGGTCGGCTTCTTTCTCCATGTATGAGGGCCAGTGTCAGATTTCACCCAGAGTTTGCAAACCGACACTACCTCACAGGGTTGCCTTGAGAATGAATGAATCAACAAGCATAAAGTATTAAAAAAATGTCACTTACGTAATGAGCACTATTATGAAATCTTGTGAACTATTTATTATTTAGAATTGTAGTCTTAGAGATTTTCAGTTCTCCAGGAGTATTTTATTTTTGTTTTGTTTTGTCTCTAATTCTCTTCTTCTGATGTTTTAGAATGGTAAGACAAAAGAGTAGCAGCTGTTAGTGGTAAAGGAAGAAAGCTGCCCAAAAAGGCAATGGAAAAACCCCACTATTTCAAGAGATACTAAAAGGAAGAAGAAAAAAAGAGAGAGAATAATATCCCATGTCAAAGGAGAGTTTCTGGAAGCTACCCTAGAGTAACACACACACACACTCAGACACGTACACATTCTGATAATTGTCTTGATAGAAATCAAAACCTGAGGAGGTAGGGTAAAATGAGCAGGATATAGTAATGCAATCACATCTCAGCAGCCTCCCCCACACTCATTCCCAGCCATTTTTTCCCTGCCACCTGCTCCTGTCCCTGATGCAGCCATGTTCCGGGCTATGGTTAGCTGGGTCTCTGGCCTCCCACTACCACGTCTTTTTGCCTTGTGCAGTCGCCCTCCTCCCTTGTCTAACTCCACCTGCAGGCTTTGCTGCACACTAGCTCTTTTAGGCACCAGTGCCAAGGGTTTTAATCAGGCACCAGTGTGAAGTTTGCTATTCCTACCAATGGTGCTGGTCTCTGAATCCTAAATATGGTCAGCCTTGCAAATAATTTATATGGACTTTTTTTGTAGCAGTGGTTGGTAAGGAAGAAGAATGTATCAATTCTAGCAGCTAATTGCATGAGACCAGTTATGAATTATTAACCCTTACAAAGCCAATGGAAAATGTACTCAGAGTCTATTGTCCGTGGAAACTACACCTATTAAAAATGACCTCTTAGAATATGGCTTTTAACTTCAAGTGTACATTTCTCTTTTCTGTTTTCATTTGTGTGATAAGCTTTGACTGTTTTTATGATTTTGACCTTTTTATTTAAGATTTCCAAATAGGAAGACCTTTTCTTCCTGTACAGGGGTGTGTGTGTGTGTGTGTGTGTGTGTGTGTGTGTGTATTTGTGTACACACACGTGTACATGTATATGCAATCGGTAGGGGTGGCTAGGAAGATAATGCCACTCTAACATACAGAGGGTGCCAAAAAAATGTATACACATTTTAAGAAAGAAAACTGTATTAAAATTGGAATAATATATACCAATAACAACAATGAATACAAGTCACATTTGACTTCTGCAATTACAAGAGGTGCTCAGAGTGGTTACCATCAGCATCCAGACACTTCTGACGACGGTGAACTACTGCTTGAGCAATGCTGACCAAAGTGTCCACTTGTATACATTTTTTTTGGCACCCCCAGTATATTTTTGAGGCCTTGGCCAGGTCACTTCCTCACTGAGGGCACTACATTTCTTTAATCACCTCCAGAAACAAGGTTCTGTAATTTGATGCCACTATGATTTTATAAGAATTGGTCTCATGGTTCGGAGGTGCCAAGCACCTATACTCAGTTGCTAACTATTCTAACTATGAAAAAAAAGTTAATCGTTTAGATTATTAATTTACTAAAAGGAAAAATCAGAGAAAAGTAAAGCTCCCACCCGCCATATCCCTCTACTTTTAACTAAAATCTGCTTTATAAGCTTGGTCAAAGGTGGAGGCAGTATAACCAAACGGTTCCAAAATAATGTGATTTAAAGACCATGGGAGCATATTATTCTCACATTATAGTCCTGTGGTTAGCACACCAGGCTGGTGGGCCACACGTAACTCTGCTCAGGTATTCACTCAGACTCAGGTCCCCTGCAACCTGTTGCTTTGTCCGAGCAGGTCTTCATCTGCCTGGTGGAAGCCAGATCACAGGCAAGGGGTGTCTGTCTCGTAGGAAGGAGAAACAGAGCATGCAAGCCCCCGTCTTATGGCCCAGATGCTGAAGTAGCACAGGTCCACACACTTCCTCTGAGAAGAACTCAGCCACGTGACCACACCTCGCTAAAAAAGGAGCTGGAAAATGTAGCCTCTAATTTCCCAGGAACCCAGCACTACTTTGTCACTTTGAATCTTTCCCCTGGGCTCTTCGCCAGCTTTCCATGTTATTTGTGATGACGGTGAAAGCTTTAGGTTACTGACTTCATCGCTGTGAAAGAGAGTACAGTCTTCAGGATGTAAGTCTTCCCATCCCAAATGGCAAGCGTTCCCCCAACAGAGGCAGTATCAGAGGTTTGGACTTGCTTATGTAATGGAGCATCGATATTGCTGGTTCTCAGCCCTGACCAACCATAAAAGCAAACAGTACGGTGTCTAGCACTGCTTATCCACTACTGCCTGTCCTGCCAATTTAGCACGGGTAAGCACATTAGTGGTCATTTGGTATAGGCTTATACTATAAACGGTATTGCAATTCATATAAATCTTTCATAAAAATTTAACCACCATATTCTTTTGGGCATCTAAGAATATTCGTCTTTGAGTGGGGTAACCATTCTCATTGTCAGACTGAATCAACCTAGCTAATTCCATGGGTTTCTTTACTTGTAGTTACTCCTGTTTTAATACCACTTCAAGCCTTCCAAGTGGGCATTTATGTGAATTATTATTAGAGTCTAGAAAATTCAATATACAACATAAGTGCTCCGCGTGGCAGCTCCCAGGCTCCTTCCCACCTCTGTCTGAAGGATTCAGAGGTCCTCAGTACTTTCAACTCAAAGTATTCTCTGGCGCTGGGCTCGTCCCCTGTTGAGAAACAATGTGTTCCTCATATGTCACAAAGTTGCAGCAGTGCCAACCTTTATCAAGGTCAGTTCCAACCCTGCTTTCTTCAGTAGTCTACACACTCAGGTTCAGCCAAAGTCCTTCTGAGGACATCAGAACTTTTGACTATTTCATATCCGTTTTTGCTTTTGAAAAATGGCTGGGCCTTGGAAATACCCAGAGTTACTCTGTTAAGACAAAAAAAAAAATTCACTGTAGGGTATCCAATGGACACTTGTCTCGTTAGGGAGATCACCTCAGGGAAGATGTAGATGCCTGATCACTGCACTGTACACCTGAAGCTGAAGCTGAACAATAATGAATGTCACCTACAAGTTTATATGTATATGTGTGTGTGTGTGTATACATATATATACATATGTATGTGTATATATGTTTATATGTATATAAACATAAGTTTCTTATATGTATATAACATAAGTTTATATACATAAGGTTATATGTATATAAATAAATTAATATGTTTATATGTATATGTGTACATATATATGTATGTATATATATATATATATATTATATACACAGTTACAAGATGCGGAGTACAGCATTAGGAATAGAGACAGTGGAAATGTAATGGCTGTGTGCAATGTCAGAGGGATAGTGGATGGGGGGAGGGGGGTTGACACAGTATAAGGGATAGAAATGATAAGTGTCTAACTATTACCTTGTTTTGAGCACCTGAAACTAATAAATAAATAAATAAATAAACAAAAACAAAAAAATTACATTTTTTTTTGTATAAATTTTTCTAAAATATTTTCTCTATTGTGTTGTCCCATTCTGTAAATTTGTATACATTTTCTCCTAGATTATAGATTTACCTTTAATAATTCCCTGTAGTCTTTGGGCCATAGAGAATTATAAAGGACAAAGCCATCGAAACTAATATTCTTTGCAGCTTGCCTGCTTCCACCTACCTTTTATATGACTTTGGCACTAGTACACAGAACATGTTCTGAGCTTATGGCAAACAACCAGAAGAGGCTAACACTCAAATCCTGTCTTTGCCTAAGCTTACCAGGGAGCAGAGCCTGAAGAAAAGGTTTATGTGCGGGGGTACCTTGTTGGGGAGTATGGCCCAGTGGTCAAGAATGAGAGACAATGGGAGTGCGGCAGGAAAAACCAGAAAAAAGATGTATTGTTGAGTTGGCTACCACTACGTGTGACTGGTTGCTCAATCCCATGAGGTCACTTGAAATATTAAATATTATATATATTTTCACCTAACTTAATTTAAAAATTAAATATTAAATTCTTAGAGAGTATGTTCCCCTACCACAATGATACTAAATTAAAAAATCAGTAAAAAAAAACTGGAAACAACCACTTAGCCATGAAAAGAAACAAACTGTTGACATACATAACAACGTGGATGAATCTCTGGATAATTATGCGAAGGGAAAAAACAATCCCAAATTTCACATATTGTAATGATTCTATTTACATAACACTCTTGAGATGACAAAATTATAGAAATGGAGAACACATCAGTGGTTGCCCAGAGATAAGAAATCTGAGTGCAGGATGGGAAATGGGTGTGGCTATTGGAGAGTGCCATGGGGGTCCCTGTGATGGAAATATTCTGTAACTTGACTGTATCAATGTCAATATTTGGCTGTTTTACAAGATATTACCATTAAGGGTAAAGGGTGCATGACATTTCTGTATTTCCTACAACTTCACGTGAATCTACAATGATCTCAAAATAAAAAGCTCAATTTAAAGAAACGGGAAAAAAAGCTCTGTCCATAGTTCATGATTATCATTATTTCACTAACATTGAAATGCTAAAACCTAGTGTAACCCCATATCTTACTTTCTACCTGTATCTCACTCCATTAAACCACAGATGAGACCCTTAGTAACTGAAGTGCCACTGCAGGCTGGAGGTTATCACCAAGCTACATAACTCCAGGAATGGGTTACTTATTGCCATCTGACTTGTGAGTGAACCCGTTTCAGAATCCCATCCTGAGGGGCTGGTTTCTAGGGCCACTGCTAATACTGTACATTGGTTCCTCAACATGCAGAGTCCGAGATAAAACTTAAATGCTATACTTTATTGGGGAGTGTGATCCAGGAAGCAAAAGTGAGAGCAAAGCAGGTAAGGATACTAATACAAAGATGGGTTGTCACATTGGCCATCTCTGTGGGTGACTGATTACGTGATAGTCAGAATTCTGAAGACCTTCCCCAAGACCCCAAGCCTCTGGTTATTCAAACCAAATACGATGTTTGGTACTACTGTGAAAGAACGTTGCAGCTGTAATTAAGGTTACTAATAAATTGATATTAAAATAGGGAGATTATTTTGGATTATCTGAATGGAGCCAATCTAATCACACATGCCCTTAGAAGCAGAGAACTTTCCCTGGCAAGAGTTAGGAGAGAAGATGTAAGATATGGGACAAAAGGGGAAGTCAGAGAGATTCCAAGTGTAAGGAGAGTTCAACGTGCTGTTACCGTCTCTGAGATGTTGGGGCCCATATACCATTAAAGCCAAGGGCATCCTCCAGCTGACAACCAGCAAGGAAATGGGAGCCTCGGCCCTGCAACCAGAGGGAACTGCATTCTTCCAAAAACCTGAATGAGTTTATCATCAGATTCTCCCCAGAGCATCCAGAGAAGAGTCTCAATCAACCTTGATTTTAGTCTTGTGAAACCCAGAGCAGAGAAGCCCATCAAACCCACCTGAACTTGTAACCTATGAAACTTGAGGCAACAAATTTGTATCGTTTTAAGTCACTAAGTTTGTGGCAGTTTGTTACAGCAGCAATAGAAAATGAATACAGTGTGCTGCCTAGAATGTGTGCCTAGGAAAGAAAGAAACATTTCTCCACTGACTTACATCTCATATTAGCGAAGATTACCCCACAGGGTGATAACTGCCCTCCACTTTGAGTTATACATGCATGAGGGTCCAGCAGTTTCCCAGCACCTTTCCACAATGCAGAATCTATTTAAAAAAAAAAAAAAAAAAAAAAAAAAAAACAAGCCCTGAGACAGGAAATGATTAGGTGTGAGAGGCAAGCCTGAGGCAAGGTGCTACCAGGTTGTACATATAAGAGGTGGCCAGAGTCTAAGTTGTTCTCATACTCACTCCATAAAAATGAAGACCAAGCAGGAGAGAGAAGAATGGCTTTCTATTTCAGGAACCCAGATCTACAATGCATTCAGCTGTAATTCTTTCGAATTTACCCAAAGGCACCATATGTGCTAGCAGCAGTCCCACCCAGGGAGCGTAAGCGAGATCAGTGGGGTCAAGAAGGCAAAGCTTCAGGTGCTTGAAGCGTCCTTGTTATGAACTGAGTGTTTGTGTCCTTCCAAAATCATATGTTGAAATTCAAACCCCCAAAACGATGGTATTAGAAAGTGGGGCCTTTGGGAAGGGATTAGGGGATGAGTGTGGAGTACTCCTGAGTGGGATCACTGCTCTTTAAAAGAGACCTCAGAGGTTCCTCAAACACTTAAAAATACAATTACTTTATGACCCAGGCAATTCCACTTCTGGGTATGTATCCAAAGAAATCCAAAACACTAATTCGAAAAGATACATGCACCCCTATGTTCACTGCAGTGCTGTTTACAACAGCCGAGATATGGAAGCAACTCAAGTGTCCATCAGCAGACGATTGGATAAAGAAGATGTGGTACATACATACAGTGGAATATTACTTGGCCATAAAAATGAAACCTTACCATTTGCGACAACATGGGTGGACCTAGAAGGTATTATGTTAAGTGAAATGAGTCATAAAAAGAAAAATGCCATATGATCTCACGTATCTGTGGAATCTAAAGAACAAATAAATGAACAAACGAAACAGAAACCAATTCATAGATACAAAGAACAAACTGATGGTTGCCAGATGGGAGGGAAGTTGAGGGGTTGGGTGTAGTGCCAGGTGGGTGTACCAGTCTAGTCAGGGGGATCACTCCTTCAATTGTACAAATGTCTAACCACTATGCTGTACACTTGAAACTAACATAAATAATACTGAATGTCACTGTAAAGGAAAATATATATATATAAAATTAAAGACAAAAAGATAAAAATAAATAAATAGAGACCTCCGAGAGCTGTTTCCCTCCTTCCATCACGAGAGGACATGGAGAGAAGAAAGCTGTCTGTGAACAAGGAAGGTGGCTCTCACCAGACACCATTGTTCTTGGACTTCCCAGCCTCCAGAACTGTGAGAAATAAATTTCTGTCATTTAAACCACCCAGTCTATGGTATTTTTGTTATAGTAGCACAGACAGACTAAGACAGCCATCAAAATGGATACCAGCATAATTAAGGTTGAGAGTGGAACATGGCTAAGGAGAAACCTGAGCCAAATCATGACACTGGTTAGGCCGTGGCGTGGAGTAAAAGATAGGACAAATGATATGAAGGTGGTCTCCTGAATGAGAGTCGCTCCTGGTTCCTGGCATGTACTTTCCACCGTCATCCATATCTTTTCATGGATGCATGGTGAGGTCGGGCAGATGTCCCTGGGCCCTCTGAGGCATTTTGCTTCCTGTTCTTCTACTTTGAATCCCAGGATGCTACTTTGAATCCCAAAGGAGAGGTTCTTACTTGTCCCTCTTCTTTGACACAAACAAGTACATCTGTGTTCAGACCGTGGGCTGGGTCTTGAGAGTTGGAACTCCCCAACCTGCATGCACATCATCTTTGTAAGGTAGATTGTTCTCACCTTTGTAGTGGTGGGTGGTACTCCACTGCTTCCCCTTCTCAGCCCCGCCCTCATCTGAAGAGTCACTGGGCACCAACCCCAAAGTATTATGAACCCCCTTTGTCTTCTCCATCCTGGATTCTCCACTTACTGGCCAGGCAATCTTGGGCCAATCATCAGTCCTTACCTTGTTTCTGTTTCTTCATTTATAAAATGGTAATAATAAAAAGAGATACTTTATAGGCTCTGGTTTGGCTTAGGTGGGTTAATATAAGTAATGTGCAGTGCCAGACCTAGGAGTAAGTGCATGCTACTGTTATTACTAATAGTAGTAGTCGTATTATGATTAAATGGCCAATCTGAAAGGTAGAGAATTAATTAAATGAATTCTAATATGGCTATAAAATTGAATAGCATGTAGTTATTTAAAAATGAAGAAGACATAAGATATATTAATTTGGAGAAATTGCAGAACAGCTTGTGTAATGTATGTGTGCAATAATATGGCCAAGTAATATATACTTATATTTGCTTGCATATGTATAAAACTGGGGGGGGGGGGGAAGGGAAGATACACAGGAAGCTAGTAATAGTTTTTCTACAGGGCATAAAAACTTGGCAGATGGGTAACAGTGGAGGAAAAGAGATTTTTCACTGTACGTTTTTATGCTTTTCAATTTAAGAACTATGTAAATGTATTATCTACTCAAAAATACAGGAAATGCCTGAAAAATGAAAATATGAAAGAAAGGAAGCATCCTAACGAATTCACTGGCGCTGGGGAACTCTAAATCCATGGGACCGTCATGATCCTGAAATCTAGGCTGCGTGATCAGTCTTTTTTCTTCTTGGAGAATTTCCAGTGAATCACAATCCTGAGAGGTGAGTTCTGAGAGCTCCAAAGACCTCCCTTGTGGTGAGGGTGACATCTGCAGGACAAACTGAGAATTCGTTTATTTATTTACCTTTGCTGAAGAGACAAAGAGCACTACACTTGGGGCATGGCTTAAAGTAGGTGATCATGGATTTCCCATCAAAATTGCTAGACCAGGAAGTTTGCATAAGCTCTGATGGAAACACTGCAAACAAAGGCATTTTCATATAGGACACGGAGGAAATGCACTTCCCACTCTCTGGGTGTGTCTTTCAGCAAAGGTATTTAAAAGCCTCAGAGACATGGTTCCTACAGGTATAGGATATGAAAAAGAATAAGGCCCATTTTTCAGAGTTGTATGGATTTGAAACAAAGTATGGAAAGTTCATTGTTCAGCTCCTGGTACTCTCTAGAAGTTTAATAATTAGTAGCTATTAGTATTGTTCATAGTATTGGGGAGAAAGAACAAGAGAAAATCCAATTTAACTTCATACATGGGAGTGTTCCATAAAAATATGGGGGGGGGGGCGAGGACAAATTGGGCAGTTGAGGCTTACATGCCAGCTTGAGCTAAGGGGAAGAGGGTAGAGGTTTGGAGCTTCAAAGGAGAGGAAGGAGATTCATATGAAGAAGGAAAAGCAAATGTTTGGTAAACAAATGCTTGCTGGGCTCTGCAGAGACAATGGGACACAGAGCAGACTCTGACCTCTAGGCCCTGCTGAGTGTCCCCAAACACACCTCGCCCATATTCTTTGCAGCCCATATTCTTTGTATATCTCTGGTGATAGCTCTAACGGGGGAAACAGGCCCTTTACCTAAATTATTTTAGGCATTTAAGGGGGTGCTAACAAGAAAAACTTTCCGAGTCTTCTGTTTCTTAAAAATAATCAGCCTAAATTAATCCTCATGCCAAAGAGACACATGCTCCCCCACAATAGCTCCCTCCACGGGACTGGTTCTTTTAGCCAGATGCCCAGTTTACTGCAAATCAGCCCCTTTACCACCTTCCACATGAAATCCAATCACGCCCCACACGACATACTTTTTGAGGTTATTCTGTAGAGTCACAGAGCAGTGGCCTCAGTAGTGATCCAGGGCCCCTGTCCCTGGCAGCACTTGGCTTCTGGCACTCCTGCTCCCTGCCTTCAAGATTACCTCTGATCCAGCAGCATTTAGGCACAGCAGCATTTCTGTCCCCCTTTACACTTCTGTCAAATAAAAAACAAATGTGGACTTAAGGAAGCAGAAACTTTATTCAAAGAAACTACTGCAGTAAGGAGAGGGAGACTGCAAATAGGGAGAACAAAACTCCGGATTGTAAGACCGATAAGCACCCCAACTTGGGTAAGGCACAACGGACTTATTTTATGGGGAGGAGTGAACAAGGCTAGAAAGAACCAGAAGTGGGGAGTAGGATGAGAAGGGGGCACCGTCAGACAGTTGAGCAGGAAATGCTGTTAAGGAGGAATTGTTCCACATTCCCAGGCTTGCTTAACCTCAGGGGCCCAAGTTCAGGGCCTTAGGGGAAGGAGAGAAGCCCAATTCAAGTTTGGTTGAGTTAAGTTAGTGGGCATTTTGTTCAAATTGGTCAGGTGGGATAAAATAGTCACCTAATCATTTATGACAGAGAATGGGAATTTGGAGGGTTTGTATCTGGCTTTGTCCTAAGTAAACAAGGGAATCATGGACTAGTCTTATTTAAATCATATGGGACAGGGTGGTTAAGTGCAGTAAGCTTTTTTTTTTTTTCCCAGAAAATGATTAAGAAATAACCACTGCTGTTTTCCAGGAGCACGAGGCTCAGGTAAAGTTCAATATGGTCATTTCAAAATTAGCACATCACATCTCACCTTCACTGTGGTAATTTGGGGCCATTTATTCACCATTCTCTGCCTCTGTTTCTTCACCTATCTATATTTCCCAGGAAAAAGAGTCACTAAATTATAAATTACTGACAGCAAGAGAAATTTAGAATCATAGAAAGTTGAACCCATTATATACGTTACCCTAAATACTTCAGGATGCCTTTCCTACACAGAACATTCTTCCATATAACCAAAATAACACTGTCCCACTTAAAAATTAACATAAATTTTATGATATCTTTTAATACCCAGTCCATTCTCTAATTTTCTTAATTGTCCTTCAAATGACTTTCGTTGTTTCACCGTCCCCCCCCCAAACAATATCCAACCTAAGTTCACAGGTAGCATTGGATTTTATGTCTTTTTAGTTTCCTTGAACTTTGTTACTCAAAGCATGATCCATGAACTGGTTTTATTAACATCACTTGTAAATGGGCTTGAAATGCAGAATAGCAGGCCCTGCCCAGACTTACTGAATCAAAAGCAATTTTTGAACCATCTTCCCAGGTCATTTGAATGAAACTTAAAGACTGAGAAGCACTGGTCTTACTCAGTGTTTCCACTTTTTCCCCCATGATACTGAATTTTTGAAAATTCTAGAAGAGTTAGATGGGGTTATCACTTTGTGCGGTAATATAAATGTCTAATTACTATGCTGTTTTGTACATCTGAAACTAATTTAAAAAAAGAAAATTCTAGAACAGTTGTCTTTTTTATTACTATTTTTATAGTCACTTACCTGAATATAAATGTCACTTACATTCACTCTAGAATGTTTGGAAAATGGTGATTTTATTTTCTACTTTGCACTTTTCTGTGTCTGAGGGTGCTTTGGTAGCTTAAAAGCATCCATTTCCTTTTCTCTCCATCTTTCTTTTGATCATGTAAATAATCTATGAATACATTCTCTTGTAAACCTTACATGATTTAAACATCTGCAAAGAAAATTATACATCCTCTTTGATATTTCCTATCACTTTTATTCCTCTTTTCAGACATAGCTACTGTGAACTGATTTATATTTATCTGTATCATTTAAGGTTCAGTCAGGATGAAAATTATGGAAAGAAGACATTTATTATAGGAATTAGACCTCACAAAAATGCTGGAGGTGGGGAAGTGAAAGTCCAGAAGGAGAGTCAGAGATCAGTATTCCAGGAACAGTAGCAAGGGAAAGCCAAGTCCTGGAGCTTATAGGGAAACCTGAGCAGCCAGACATGTCCAATCAGCTCTGGAACAGAAACTCATAGAGGGGGCTCTGGGACGCTACTCCCTTTGCATGACTTCTGCTTTGTGGATCTACATCCAAGCATCTTCTGATTGGCTCAGGGATGCTACTGGACATCAGAGCCAGAGATTGGGAAGACCAGCTAAACAGGGAGCTTTGGCCCACCTCCATTACCATATTTGACCACGGTGACATTCTGAGAGTAATGGATGCTATTTTGTTTCTGCCTTCCAAACCTTACACAAGTTCCCTTATGGCCAAGGCTAACCTGAGTCAGAAAAGAAGGCACATTTCAGCACAGCATCCTCCCCAACCTCTTTAAATAAATAAGTATATACGTATACTCAAAATCTTCGTAGAAATGGAATCACATTGTGCATATTGTTTGCCACTTTCACCTGTCACTTCACAAAGTGTTTCAAGGTCAGGCAGTACATATTGCACACTGGACCAAACTACATTTTTTTTGGCTTTTGCATCCCCTTCAGGCAGTATTTTTCAAACCACTGCTGGTATTCCTTAGTGGTTCATGGAATAAACTAGTGTGTCAAAAGCACTACTAAAAGAATAGGATAGGATAGGATAGGATAGGATAGGATAGGATAGGATAGGATAGGATAGGATAGAATATAGAAAAGTACATCTCCTTTCATACAGTTAACTATCGTTTTGTAAAACAGTGTTTTAGTGAAATACATGTGAGTACTGCTTCAGGTACTGCTTGTAATATACAGCTTACTGTGGGTAACAGTGGTTAAGAAAAACATTGTTTTGGTTTTTCCTTCCACCACCCACCTCCATTTTTTTTTTTTTTTTTTTTTTGTGGCTGTTTATTTTGATGGATAACCTGAGTCTAGAAAAAAATAGGGTAATATCTGGAGTTAATGGTTTTTGAAACAGAGGGAGTGAGAGAGAAAGAAATTCTTTTTAAAAAATCATAATTTGGTTATAGATAGTATTACATCAGTTCCCAGTCCAAAGTTGCTAAAGAGCCTTAGAAGAAGATTGTTCTTCAATAAGCTGAATGAGAAAAGGTTGACATGGCCAGAAAATTAAATGATGTAGCCTCAAAAGTGCAAAAAAGAAAATCTTTTCGGAGAATGTTGAATTTGACAAAAGATGAAGATTCAGTTTCTGAACTTCAACAATCAACAATAAAACATATGGTGATTTGTTTGGCAATGGAGACCTCTACAGACCTCATGTTAGAACTGCAGCAAAAACTTTTTTTTTTTTAAGACCTGATTTTGATCGACGTAATAGATTTTTGGAACACTAAAGGAACGTAGAGATCCTTTAATTCTGTTTACTTGCATCCTCCTAATACTGATTATTCACATTTTATATGCCAAGCACTTTTATAAATAATAGTTAATTTGTTTTTTCACAACAATTCTGTGAGGTAACTATTAGCACTTTAATTTTTACAATTTATTTTTATTTATTTTTTCCAGCTTTCTTGAGATACGATGGACAAATAAAAATTGTGTATGTTTAGGTTGTACATTGTGAATTTTTTTATAGTGTATAACATGACTTTATGTAGATATACATTGTGGAATGAATACCACAAACGAGTCAAATAACACATCCATCACCTCACATAGCTACTTTTTGTGGTGTAAGAACACTGAAGGTCTGTCTATTCTTTACAAATTTCACATATGCAATACAGTATTATTAACTGTAATCACCATGCTGTAATTAGATCCCCAGAAATTATTCATCTTATGACAAAAGTTTGTGCCCTTTTGTTTATCCTACCATCTCCCCATTTCTCCCACCTGCTGTAACCACTGTTCTACTCTCTGGTTCTGTATGACTTCAACTTTTTTTTTATTCTATATAAGGAACATTATATAGTATATGTCTTCCTGTGTTTGGTTTATTTCACTTACATAATGTCCTCCAGGTTTATCCATATTATCACAAATGGCTATTATAAAAAAGACAAGAGTTAAGTATTGGTGAGGATGTGGAGAGAGGGAACACATATACACTCTTGATAGGAATGAAATTTCTACACCATTATAGCAAATAGTATGGAAGTTCCTTAAAAAATTAAAAATATTACTACCAAATGATTCAGCAATCCCACTTCGGGGTATATAGCCAAAGGAAATGAAATCAGTATCTCGAAGAGCTATCTGCACCCCTATGTTCGTTGTAGCATTATTCACAATAGTCAAGACATGGAAACAACCTAAGTGTCCATTGGCAGGTGAATGCATTAGGAAAATGTGGTGTATATAAAGGCATATTATTCACATTCATTTTGTAAATGAAGAAACAAAGACATAGAAAGTAAAGCAAAGTGTCTCAAAGCAGAAGGCTAGAAAGTGACAGAGACAAATCTAAAATAAGGACTTTGGATTCCCAGGCCCGCAGTTGTTCTGATATACTACAATATCAAAGTAGCACACCTTTTAAGTGAAGACTTAGTGATCATGTAGTCCATCTTTTTCAGTCCTAAATGGGGGAAAAAAGAGGCACAGAAGGGAAAGCACATTGTCTGGGGTCCCAGAGCTAGTGAAAAGCAGAGCCAAAGTTAGCATTCCTGTCTCCAGGTTTTCAATCCCCTGCTATTTCAATTATACTGAATGATACTAAATATGTACAATTTATTAATAAAGTGGAAGGACTCTGATTTCTAGCAATATGGCAAAATGGTTAAAAAAAAAAGACAAACCTTGCCGCCGCAGCGCAAGACCAGAGTACGAACTGCTGCTCCTGCTGGAGTCATGGCAGGACAGGCATTTAGAAAGTTTCTCCCCCTCTTTGACCGAGTATTAGTTGAAAGGAGTGCTGCGGAAACTGTAACCAAGGGAGGCATTATGCTTCCAGAAAAATCTCAAGGAAAAGTATTGCAAGCAAGAGTAGTAGCTGTTGGATCCGGTTCTAAAGGAAAGGGCAGAGAGATTCAATCAGTTAGCGTGAAAGTTAGAGATAAAGTTCTTCTTCCAGAACATGGAGGCACCAAAGTAGTTATAGATGACAAGGATTATTTCTTATTTAGAGATGGTGACAGTCTTGGAAAGTATGTAGACTGAAATAAATCACTACTGATGGGGCATCATGTGAAGCTGCCCATTGCACTGAAGTTCTGAAATCTCATCATGTAAATAATTTCCACGTCTCTTTTGTAATAAACTAATGCTATCCAAAGTAATGATATCCAGTGTCTCTTAAAATTTAGTTCCACTGTACTGATACAAACATTTCCAAATAAAACTACACAAATAACAAAAAAAAACAAGAAAAAGAAAAAAAAAATCACTTCTTAGAAAAAGACCCTAAAAATTCTAGATAAAATATTTTAAAACAAATTTTCAGTTCAGGAAAGTTAATGTCCTTAAATAAAGAGTTGAAAATTTTTTAATAAAGTCAGCAAGTACCAGAACATTTCAGAGGACAAAAAGGACAGAACAGGGTAATCAATGAGGTGAGGAATCGAGAGGCTATAGGCTGCTTGAAAGGCATCTCAGAATTGTGGTGACACTGAGTTTTCTATCTCGTGGTCTCACAGGACCTCAGAGCAGGAAGCAAACCTTCAGGTCTTAACAAGATGGAAATTCAGACAGGATCCCACTGCATAAAGCTGGGACCCCAATGGGGTAAACCCTCAGTTGGAAGGATGAATTTAAAAGTTAAAGTTATTCTACAGATGAGAACAGTGAAAAATCTTTCCTTTTTCAAACCTGGTGTTGGGTTGGGGGAAGGGAGTGCAAGTGAGAAAAATTCGTCACCCCAAAAGAGGTGTCTCTCTGGCATGAGGGTTACTTTATTTTTTAGAAACAAAAAACTCAAGAAGAACTTTTGACTTTCCTCCTAACTGCTTAAAAATTTAGATTGGGGGCCTATTCTGGGAAATAGAGCTAATACCAGAGATATCTACAAAAAAATATGAGCTAGGTGTGGCAGGGGAGACTCTGCAGGGTCTAGAGATCAGAATCCACTGTGTCCCATTGTTTCTGCACGGCCCAGCAAAACTTTTTTTTTACCAAATATTTGCTTTTTCACCTCCATGTGAATTGCTTTCCTCCCTTTTGAAGTCCCAACCCACTACGCTCTTCTCCTTAGCTCAAGATGGCATATAACCTTCAACTGCCCACCTACTGGATCCTAGTTTACTTCCATTGTGGTTGGAGAGCATGCTCTGTATAAATTTTTTCTGTTTTCTCTCTATCGTTCAGTTCGGATAATTTCAACTATTCTATCTTCAATTCACTAACACTTGTTTTTTGTTCCCTCCATTCTAGTGTTGAACTCATCCACTGAACTTTTTATTTGAATTATTATATTTCTCAGTTCTAATACTGTATTATTCTTAGCATCTTCTATTTCTTTGCTGAGACTTTTCATTTCCTTCCTCAAGCTCTCTATTTTTAAAAATTTATTTTAAGCAGTCTCTTGATTGCTTGTTGAAGCATTTTATCATGGCTACTTTAAAATCTTTTCCAGATACTTGTGACATTGCTGTCATATTGGTGTTGCTATCTATTGATTGTTTTCCTTTCATTCAGTTTGAGATATTCCTGATTCTTGTATGATGAGATATTTTCTACTTAAACATGAACATTATCATATTAAGTTATGAGATCTTGGATCTTATTTAAACCTTCTGTGTTAACTGGCTTTTTCTGACATTACCAGAGGAAGGAGGTGCGTTGCCTCATTACTGCAAGGCGGAGGTAGAAGTACAGATTGATCACTCAAATTACCCATAGGTATCAACAGTTACTGCTGGGCTAAGAGTGGGCATTCCAGCTGCCCCTGTAGTCTCCACCAACGCTGTGGTGGGGTTGGCCTTGTTACTACTGGGCAATGTGAAAGCCTTGGCTCTCTATTAGGCCTCCTCGGACATCACCACAATTAGGACGGAAAGAATGACTTTTTACTCCCAGGTGGGAGTGGAAGTCCAAACTCACACCTATGTGTGCACTGACACCATATTAGCCTGTTCACTACAGGCTAGCAAGAATGAAAGTTCCAGCTCCATGCTTGGCCTTCTCTAGCAGTGCAATAAGGAATAACAGTTTGTCAAAGGCACATAAACAGTAAAGGAAGAAACAAAATCGCCCGTTTGCATATGATATGATGTTTAGATCAGATGTCAGCAACTTTTTCTGTAAGGGTCTAGATAGTAAATATTTTTAATTTTGTAGACAATAGGGTCTAATCAAAACTATTCAACCTTGCTATTATAACATGAAAGCAGCCATAGGCAGAACATAAACAAATTAGCATGTTCTTACAAAAATTTATTTACAAAAACAGATAACAGGATGAATTTGTCACACAGGCCATCATTTAGAGCCCTGATCTACCTAAAAAAATCCACATCACCCCCACCCACCCAAAAAAACACCCTAGAACTAATAAATAAGTTTAGCAGAATCAAAAAATACAAGGGCAGCAACCAAAACTCAATCATATTTATATATACTAAAATAATTGGAGGCCAAAATTAGAAGATAAATGCAATTAAAATCTCTCAAAAATGAAATACTAGGCATAAATTTAACAAAAGATTTACAGGATTATATGGTGCAAAGTACAAAATGTTGACAAATGTTAAAAAAAATGAAGAGACACACTATGCTTATAAATTGGAAGCCTCAACATAGTAAAATGTCATTATTTCTTTCTATTTTTTTCAATATTTCTTAAATTTATTTACAGATTTGGTGTAATTCATATCAAAATCCTCAGAATATTTTTTGTAGATATAATCCATTTTAATAAAAAAGTTATATGGAATGGAAAATAAACTAGAATAGGCTAAATTTTTTAAAACAAAAAGAAGAATGAAGTTGAAATCAGACTACCTTTGTATAAGACTTACAATATAGCTATAGTAATCAAGACAGGTTTATAAAGGTGTAGACATCTACATCAATGGAACAGAATAGAGAACATAGAAGCAGACCCACACAAGTATGGCCAACAGATTTTTAACAGATTCAAAAGCAATTCAATGAAGAAAGGTTAGTATTTTCAACACATTGTGTTGGAACAATTGAGGATTCATAGCAAGAAAAATAAACTTTGATGTAAACTGTACACCTTACACAAAAATTAACTCAAAATGGAACATAAACCTACATGCAAAATGTAGATTTATAATACTTTTAGAGTAAAACTGGGGGGAAAAGAATCTTTGTTACCTAGGGCTAAGGAGAGTTTGTGGATATGATACCAAAAGTATAAACCATAAAATAATTGACAAATTGGTGATGGCTGGTCAGCTCAGTTGGTTAGAGCATGTGCTAATAACACCAAGGTTGCCGGTTTGATCCATGGGCCACTGTGAACTGTGCCCTCCTTAAAAAAACAAACAAACAAAAAACAAAAAAAGTCTATTAATAGGATATTCTTAGTACAGCAATAAAAATTCATAATTTTAAAAATTGACAAATTGGACTTAATTAAATTTTAAAACATTTGCTCTGTGAAAAATCCTGTTAAGAAGTACAGACAGAAAAGGCATATTTGCAAATAGTACTGTCCAAAGACTTGTATCCAAAAGATATAGGAACAGTAAAATCACAAACAACCCAATTAGAAAAACAACAAAACACTAAAACACACTTAACCTAAAACAGAATAAGTGTTGTAAATATATGTTCATTATCACTAACCATGCTGAGTGAAGAAAGCCAACATCAAAGGGGATACATACCTTATGATTCCATTTATATAATTTTGAAATGACAAAATTATAAAGGCGGAGAACAAATCAGTGGTTGTCAGGGTAGGTAGGTGGGAAAGAAGGTATAATTATAAAAGTTTAGCATGAGAAATGGCCTTTGTAACGATGGAACAGTTCCATATCTTGCTTGTGATTGTAGCTACATGAATTTTTACAAGTGATAAAATTTCACAGAACTCTACAGAAAAAACAACAACAAAAAACAGTGCATGTAAAGACTGGTAGAATCCAAGTAATATCTGTACGTAGTCTTGTGCCAACATTAATCTCCTGATTTTCATATTGTACTTGTGTATGCAGGATATTAGCATCAGGGGAAGTTCTGTGAAGACAATACAGGGTATTTTTGTACTATTTTTTCAACTTCTTGTGAGTCTATAATTATTTCAAAAAGTTATCAAAAAGGAACCACTGAGGCGACATCAGAAACCTGGTGGTGTGAGGACTGCCCCTTTATGTCTCCCCTTTGAAGTTACAACAAGTTGAACAGCTATAATTCAACAAAGGATTCCCTGTGCAACACACAAACACCTCTGAGAGATCCGCGCATCGCCTGGAGCTCACTGCCTCAGATGCAGCCCAGAGCTCACTGCAGTCCTGAGAGAGGGGAGAATTCAGACTGCAGGTGCACTCTCTGTGGCCCCAAACATTCCTGCCTGAGTGATCAGCATATAATACTGCTGAACCCAGCGATAAGGGCAGAGACCTTGGGGCAAAGACTGAATACAGAAGTCTGACAGCGTGGTCCAGAAGCTCACAGTGCCAGGAAGAAAGCAAAGCCGTGGAGCCTGGCCACCTCCCCCCACTCTTCCACAGCGCACCTCCCCTACAACCTCGGAGAGCTAGCAGCAGCTCCCCAAAGAAACGATAGCAATGAGTGTCAGGTTAAAGAGCAGAATATCCACAGCCCTGAGAACAGGGGAGACAATTCCTTCCTGTGGCTAATTCCAGTGACAAGTGTGGAGATGTAGAGTGCGATCTGGCAGTTGCCATTACTGGGAGGAGAACAAAACCATAAACACAACAGTGGCCTCTCCCAGCCCACTGGCTCCCAGCTTTCACAATTGATCCCAGCGGGGGCACCCAGGACTGCTCAGGCAGCAAAGCTCTGCATTTGGCTGCAGGGGCAGCACTGGGATTTCAGGGACTCAGAACCCCATCGCCCACCACATTTTCCCATAGAGGTAGTGCGCTGAGACAGAGGGGACCCAGTCACAGAGGAGACGCCCAACTGACCAGGAAATTTCCACCTCCAGAACAGGGCCAGAGAAAAAAAAGTGCTCTGGCGCCACCTACTGGAAAACAAAATAAAGACATCTTCTTATCATCCTGATGCAGAATTCATTCGCGTAGAAGCACCGGAAGAGAAATAATGCAGCAAATATTATGAACAACCAAGGTAACAAAGCAGCTCAGAAAGAAAATGAAAACTCTTCAGAAAACAAACTTAAAGACATGGAAATATGTGACTTAAATGACAGAGAATTCAAGATTGCAGTTCTGTAAAAAACTCAATGAGATGCAAGAAAACTCAGCCAGTTTAATGAACTCAGAAATAAAATCAATGAACAAAAAGAATACCACAGAGATTGAAATTTTAAAAAAGAACCAAATAGAAATTCTGGAGCCAAAGAACTCAATGAAAGATTAAGAATGAAATAGCAAGCTTAAGAAATAGATGGAGGAAAGAATTAGTGTTATCAAAGATAGAAATCTGGAAATTATGCAGATGGAAGAAGAAAGAGATTTGAGTGTTAAAAGAAATGAAAGAATTCTACAAGAACTTTCTGACTCCATTAGAAAGAGCAATATAAGAATAATGGGTATACCAGAAGGAATATAGAGAAAGAAGGGCACAGAAAGCCTATTTGAACAAATAGTCGATGAGAATTTCTCAAACCTATGGAAAGAACTGAATTCTCGAATCCAAGAAGCAAACAGAATACCTACTTATCTGAATCCTAGAAGGCCTTCTCCAAGACACATTATATTGAAACTATCAAAAATTAATAACAAAGAAAGAATTCTCAAGGCAGCAGGGAAAAGAAGATGGTAACCTACAAAGGTAAGCCTGTTAGATTATCATCAGATTTTTCAGCAGAAACTCTACAAGCTAAGAGGGAGTGGAATCAAATATTCAAACTATTGAAAGAGAGAAATTACCAGCCAAGAATAATATACCCAGTGAAGTTATCCTTCAGATATGAAGGAATAATAAATACATTTCCACATATACAGAAGCTGAGGGAATTTTCCACCATAGTCCTGCATTACAGGAAATACTAAAGGGGGTTATTCTACCTGAAACAAAAAAACAAAAGGATGCAAAGCTATGAGTAAGAAGACTAACAGACAGACAGAAGCAGGAAATGGCAACCCCTACTCATAATAGGGCATTATGTACTCAAATGTAACATAAAGTTTAAGGAAATAAAAACATAAAAAAGAAAAAGAGAAGAAGAAGACAATTTGCTACTGCAACTTGGAAATGAACTCACAGCAATAATAATTTGTGATGACGAGAAGATAAAAGGGGAGGGGATAAAGGTCTATTTGCCAAGAGGCATGGAGATAAGATGTATGCTGAAGGAAAAGGACTACGAATTTTTAAAACATAAACTTAAAGGTAACCACTCAAAAAAAAAAAAAAAAAATCCAGAACTGAGACACATAACATAAAAAAAAGAGGAAACAGGAAGAAATCATAGACTACCACCAAACTAAAATAACAGACAGAAACACAAAGGCAAAGAAACGATGGGGAGACTGAGCTACCAGAAAACAAAAGATAAAATGACTACAGAAAATCCTCATATATCAATAATCACCCTAAATATAAATGGACTAAACTCATCAATAAAAAGGCACAGAGTAGCACATTGGATCAAAAAAACAAAACTCCACTATATGCTGCCTTCACAAGACACATCTCAGCTATAAGGACAGATAGACTCAAAATAAAAGGGTGGGAAATGATGCTCCAAACAAATGGCATCCAGAGAAAAGTGGGTGCAGCCATATTTGTATATGACGAAATAGACTTCAGGATAAAAAAGATAACAATAGACAAACATGGAGATTTCATAATGACAAATGGGAAAATACATCAAGAAGACATAACACTTATCAATATAGATGCTTCCAATCCAAGAGCACCAAAATATATGTTAAGCAATGACTAACAGAGCTAAAGGGAGAAACTGACAAAAACACAATTATAGTAAGAGACCTAAATATCCCATTGGCAGCTATGGATAGATAATCTAAACAGAAAATCAATAAGGAAATATCAGCCTTAAATGACATATTAGACCAAATGGATATGATAGACATTTACAGATCCTTTAATCCCAGACTATACATTCTTTTCTAACACACATGGAACATTCTCAAAGACAGACCATACGTTGGCACACAAAACTACCCTCAACAAATTTAAGAAGATTGAAATCATACCAAGTATATTCTCTGACCACAATGCTTTGAAATTGGAGCTCAATTGCAAAAAGAAAGTGGGAAAAAACACAAATATGTGGAGATTAAACAATATACTACTAAAGAACGACTGGGCCAAAGAAGAAACAAAAGGAGTGACTAAAAGATACATAGAAACAAATGAGAATGAAAATACATCTTATCAAAATTATTGGGATGGTGCGAAAACAGTAGTAAGAGGTAAATTTATATCATTACAGGCCTATCTCAAGAAACAAGAAAAATCCCAAATAAACAATCTAGCATTACATCTTAAAGAACTAGAAAAGGAAGAAAAAATGAAACCCAAAGTCATCAAAAAGAAGGAAATAACAAAAATTAGCTGAGAATTAAATAAAATAGAGAACAAAAAGACAATAGAAAAAATTAATGGAACAAAGAGCTTATTCTTTGAAAAGATTAATAAAATTGACAAACCCCTGGTGAGGCTCACTAAGAAAAAAAAGAGAAAAGACTCAAATAAACAAAATCAGACATGAGAGAGGAGAAGTTATAATGGATACCACAGAAATAAAAGAATCATACAAGAACACTATGAAAGACTATTCAAATTCAATTACCTAGAAAAAATGGACAAGTTCTTAGAACTATATAACCTTGTGGGCTGTATCATGAAGAACTGGAAAATCTAAATAGACTGATCAACAGAAAGAAAATTGAAACAATCATCCAAACAAAAGTCCTGGACCAGATGGTTTCATTAGTACATTCTGCCAAACATTCAAAGATGATTTAATATCCATTCTTCTCAAACTCTTCCACAAAACTGAAGAAGGGGCAATAAATACTTCCTAACTCATTTTGTGACACTAACATTACCCTGGTACCAAAACCTGGTAAGAATAACACACACACACACACACACACACACACACACACACACACACACTCACACAACTGTAGCCCAATATCTCTGGTGAATACAGATGCAAAAATCCTAAACAAAATACTAGCACATCAATTACAACAATACATTAAAAAGAGTATGCATCACAACCAAGTGGGGTACATTCCAGGGGCACAAGAATGGTTCAACATATGAAAATCTATCAATGTGATAAACCACATAAACAAAATAAAGAATAAAAATCATATGATTATATCAAGAGATGCACAAAAAGCATTTGACAAGATATAGCATCCATTTATGATTAAAACACTGAACAAAATGTGTATGGAAGGAAAGTACTTCAACATAATAAAGGCCATATGCAACAAACCCTCAGCTAATATCATACTTAATGGTGAAAACCAGAAAGATTTTCCTCTAAAATCAGGAAAAAGACAGGGATGACCCCTTACAGCACTGTTACCCAACATAGTATTGGAAGGCCTAGCCAGAACAATCAGACAAGAGAAATATTGTGTTTCCTCGAAAATAAGACCTAGCCAGACAATCCTCTCTAACGCGTCTGTTGGAGCAAAAATTAATATAAGACCCAGTCTTATTTTACTATAATATAAGACTGGGTCTTGTATAACATAATATAATATAAGACCGGGTCTTATATTAATTTTTGCTTCAAAAGATGCATTACAGCTGATTGTCCAGCGAGGTCTTATTTTCGGGAAAACACAGTAAAAGACATACAAATTGAGAATGAAAAAGTCAAATTGTCACTTTTTTGCAGATGACATGATTCTTTATATAGAAAACCCCAAAGACCCCACTAAAAAAACTATTAGAAACAATAAACAAATATAGTAAAGTTACAGGTTCCAAATCAATGTACAAAACTCTATTGCATCCCTATATACTAACAATGAAATTTCAGAAAAAGAAATGAAAAAAACAATTTCTTTGCAGTTGCAACAAAAAGAATAAAATACCTAGGAATAAACTTAACAAAGAATGTGAAGAACCTATACATTGAAAATTGTAAGACATTATTAAAAGAAATTGAAGAAGACACAAAGAAATGTGTTCATGGATTGGAAGAATCAAAACAGTTAAAATGGCCATATTACCCAAAGCAACATACAGATTTAATGCTATCCCTATCAAAATCCCAATGACATTTTTAAAGAAATAGAACAAAACATCATCAGATTTGTATAAAATCACAAAAGACCCTGAATAGCCAAAGCAA
Organism: Rhinolophus sinicus; assembly: GCF_057876585.1. Classification (NCBI taxonomy): domain Eukaryota; kingdom Metazoa; phylum Chordata; class Mammalia; order Chiroptera; family Rhinolophidae; genus Rhinolophus; species Rhinolophus sinicus. The sequence goes on from NC_142504.1 coordinate 31,164,593, forward strand.
TCCTGAGAAAAAAACAATAAGGTCAGAAGTATCACACTCCCTGGCTTCAATCTATACTACAAAGCAACAATAATCAAAACAGCATGGTACTGGCAGAAAAACAGACACACAGACCAATGGAATAGAACTGAGAACCCAGAAATAAACCCACATATATATGGGCAGATAATTTTCAACAAAGGAGCCAAAAACATACAATGAGAAAAGACAGCCTTTTCAATACTTGGTGCTGGGAAAATTGGAAAGCCACATGCAAAAGAATGAAGCTAGACTGCTGTTTGTCACCATATACCAAAATCAACTCAAAACAGATCAAAGACCTAAATGTAAGACCTGAAACAATAAATTGTTTAGAAGAAAGCATAGGTACTAAACTTATGGACTTTAAGCTTAGGAAGGATTTTATGAATGTGACTTCAAAGGCAAGAGAAGTAACACAAAAATAAATGACTGGGACTACATCAAACTCAAAAGCTTCTGCACAGCAAAAGAAACCATCAACAAAGCAAAGAGGCAACCAACTGAACAGCAGAAGATATTTACAAACAATACCTCAGATAAGGGGCTAATATCCAAAACATATAAAGATCTCATACAACTCAACAACAAAAAAACAAATAATACAATTTAAAAAATGAGCAGAGGACCTGAACAGACACTTCTCCCAAGAAGACGTGCAAATGGCCAACAGATATATGAAAAGATGCTCAACTTCATTAACAATTAGGGAAATGCAAATCAAAACCACAATGAGATAGCACCTCACACTTGTTAGAATGGCCACCATCCACAGGATAAGTAACAACAAGTGTTGGAGTGGTTGTGAAGAAAAAGAAACCCTTATATACTGCTGGTGGGAATGTCAACTGGTACAGCCACTATGGAAAACAGTATGGAAGTTCCTCAAAAAATTAAGAATAGAATTACCATATGATGCAGCAATCCTTCTTCTGGGTATCTACTTTAAAAATCTAAAAACATTATCTGTAAAGATGTATGTATCCCTATGTTTGTTGCAGCATTATTCACAGTGGCCAAGATATGGAAACAACCAAAATGTCCTTCGACAGATGACTGGATAAAGAAGATGTGGTACATATATACAATAGAATATTACTCGGCCATAAGAAAAGATGAAATATTGCCATTTGTAACAACATGGATGGATTTTGAGATTATCATGCTAAGGGAAATAAGTCAGAAAAAGTCAAGAATCATATGATTTCACTCATATGTGGGATATAAAACTGAAAGCAACAAATGAACAAGACAAAAAAAAAGCTCAAGAGACAACAGTTTAGTGGTTACCAGAGAACAGTTAGGGGGAGAGGATGCATTGAAGAGGGAAAGGGAGTCAAATATATGGCGATGGAAGAAGAACTGACTCTGGGTGATGATCACACAATGCTACATACAGATGATGTATTGTAGAATTGTACACTTGAAACCCATATAATTTTACTAACCAGTGTCACCCCCAATAAATTTAATTTAAAAAAAATTTTAATGAGCCATTGAGCTGCTATTGCCACCTCAAAAACAATTTTATGGAAATGAATTTGAAAACTTAGAAGAAATGGGCACACTTCTAGAAAAATATTGCTTACCAAAAGTGACTCAATAAGAAAAAGAAAATCCAAATAGTTCATCTATACACGTTTAAGAAATGAGTCAAAGTTAAAATAATTTTTCCACAATAAAAACACCAAATAAATTCTACAAAACTTTCAAGAATAAACTTTACTCATAGGAATAAATATATGACACTTCATAACCCAAGGTGAGTAACGTCACTGGTGCCAATTCTGCCTTTCCAATAAAAACATGTACAGTTGAATTGATTTTGTTTTCTCCAATATCTTGTAATTTTTAAATTATGTCTGTTCTAGTGATTCATTCAGAGTTTGTGTACTTCATAAATTCATTCAGAGGATATTTCATAAATTCTGGTAAGGTACCTAGCTGGTCTTAGGCCTCATTTTCCCAGGATTCCTACTAATGTGGTTCTTCCTAACATTTTAAATCTTACCTTTCGATTTTTTAAATACATACCTGGGCATTTTCCTGAAACTATTGATACTTATAAACTCTATCTAGTAATTCTAACATTTTTTGTTCAATTATAATTTAATAGATAATAAATACACAGAAAATCTTCTGATCTGGGAAGATAAAAAGAATGCTAAGTTTCTAATTTGGAGCTCTGGATTTTGTCTTTACCCTTGGTCTGAGCTTTTTCCTGTTCTTTTTCATGATGACAGTCCATTCCTTGTCTCTTTTTGTTGGAATGGACAAGTTCTTTGCTGCATGACTGCCATTTATCCATACATGGTCTCTTATTCTGTCTCATGGAGGTTGCCTGTCCGAAGGATTGGTGTAACCTATTTATTTTCATGTCCAAAACAAACTGTAGGTCTCCCTTTTCTTTTCTAGTAGATTTCTTGATATGATTTGTTTTTCCTTATTTCTCTCAAGTCCACTCTGGTATGCAAATCAATCCTCTCCATATCTTTCAGTAGTCTAACTATGTTCTAATAGTGTTTATCTCAAATGGGACATCATTACAGCTCACCTTGACTTTTAGTTGCTCTATAATTGCAATTCTTTCCTGGGGGATCCTGGCTTATAAATGATCTAATCTTCATTTCATCTGCACTTGTCTGAACAACCATTTGTCTTGTACGTGTGCATTAAACCATCTCTCCTAGTTCCATCAGTGTTGTTTTGCCTTTCTATAATCTTTTCATGGTTTAGCTCTTAAACTGTTGTTTGGGGCGGGACATCTAATTTTTCATCCTGCAAATACCATTTCAGTGGCGACTGTCTCTGGCCTGTAACCTTTATCATGTCTGCATGTCAACTCTGCCTTTGTTTTTAACTTTAGTGATATCAGGGGATATGGTATCAATATATCCACACATAGCCATATAGTTTCTAAATTCTCCAACTCGATGTCTGAATTTTTTAGCAATATTTTGTAATTATCAATATTATATAGTACCACTATATTTGCCATATTATGTGTTCATTATTCTGTGGTTGAGCCTATCTTATGTCCCCACAGCACAGATGTTTTAGTAATCATGACCAGTCACTCTTTGTAATTCCCGTCATCTGGATTGTTGAAATCCCCCATAAGAGTGTCATTTGAGTGGCCCAGAACCCTCTGGGTCATTATCTTCATTACAATATTTATGACATACAGCACCATCTGCTTGGAAACACAGGGTTCTTTCTTCTCTTGTTTTTTTTCCTAATTCTGTCTAGATCCTGCACTACTTCAAATCATAATCATCACATCCTTTGACTGTCTAGTTTTCTCTTCTCTAGTTAGTCTAAACATCATGAATGTCAACCCGGCAGAGAATCAACCCTCATTTTATTTTAGGTTTAAACGTAACTTTATATTTATTTTCTAATGTTTATTGGATTATTTTTAAAAGTCACGCCTGCCTAATTTGTTACCCGAGACAATATTCCTTTTACTGAGTTACAAAACCTTTTAAATTTATTCATGCCTTGAAATTACTAACGAATTTCTTTCAGCTCTTGACCTCAAATTGTATTTTGCTTTAGTCTTACACACATACAGGAGCATGTCACTCTACAATGTGATACTGTGTATATATACATAAGGCCGAGACTCTGAAGAACCTTTATGTTCTAAAGGTGAAGAAAGGTCAGGCTCAAGCTTAATTACAGCCCTGGAGGAGAAAATGTCATGTCATTATGTGGATAAATACATGTTAGTGTCAGGTTTAAAAAATGTATAATTTGTGATATTTTTCCTGAAAAATGAAAGAAATACACCAAGAATGTTTTAAAAAATGACCCCCCGTCGTGAGCGCAGTGAGGATTGGAGAGATGGGGCTGTGCTGGTTCCATATTAAGAGATTCAAGGAAAAACAAAACAAAACTAAATTGAGCTTGATGTGAGGGGCTTGCTTGTGGAAAGTTGAGAAACGCTAGGTATCCATCAAGGTGGGGTTTGGGTTGAAACAGGGTGAGCACTATAGAGCCATCAGCCTCATGTGTGTGGTGACACTAGGATACTCGAAGCACAAGGATACGCTCCTCACTGGCTACTGAAAACTGAGTGTGTGCCAGGCTCCGAACTCAGCACGCTCCATGCACTCCTAATATCACACCAACTCTGCAAAAGGGGCAAGTTTGTGCAGAGGAAGGAACTAATACGTACAGAAACTAATGCTCAAGGAGGCTGCGGTTCATTTCCCTACAGTGTCACAGAGAAAACATGAAGCCAAGTGTATGAGGCTCTGTAACCGACATCTCATCTCTCTGCACTTCCTGCCCAGCGTGAGCTGTGCGAATATATCTTTGGTTACAAAGTCATCAGTCATTACCAAAACGTGTCTGCTTAGCTATTCCAGTGGGGACTCAACATTCACGTATGGTTGTAAGAAAAAACTGAACCCAATATTCAAAAATTCTCCACTTGTCCTGTAGGTGCCACCATAACCACAGAACAGCTCTGTCTTGCTCGTCAGCTCTCATCTCTCAGGGCTGCGATAGACTCGAAATTCTAGAAGATAGAAGAAGCCAATTTATGGGTCTGATGGTTTATATTGGTAAACGCATGCATCTGTTTAGAGTTTTATTTTATATATATGCATTGTATTTTTCCTTTTTTTGAAACAGCATTTCTAGATTTTTTAATAAAGAATACTTACATGATTCAAAAATATAAAAAAGTATATAACAAATAATCTCCCTCCCACTTATAGTCGCCATCTGCCCAGTTTTTATTCATGACCCCTCAAAACAAGTAACCACAGGTAGTGGTCTCCTGTGTCACTCCAGAAAGTTTCAATGCATATTTATACAAATATAAAAACATAATACTGCCTACTTTTATCACACAAATGGCAACATATTATACAGACTAGTCTGTATTTTGTTTCAAGTAAACGTATATATAGGAGCTTTCTATAGCAGTGCATAAAGAGCTTTTATATACTTTTTAAACAACTGAATAGTATTCCATTGTATCAACGTACAATTATTTATTGATGGATATTTAAGTTGATACCAATTGAATTATTTATTATTTATTAATATTAATAAAAGTAACCATTTGTATTCATTTTCAATTGCTGTTGTAGCAAATTATCACAAGCTTAGTGGCTTAAACATCATCTATTTATTATTTCACAGTTCTGTAGATCGGAAGTCCAGGTGAATGTGGGACTGAGTTGAAAGTTCAAGTCTTTAGGCTTACATTTTTAAAAAAATTAGTTTATTGAAGTAACAATGGTTAGTAAAGTTACACAGGTTTCAAGTGTACAATTCTGCAATACATCATCTATATGTCACATTTTGTGTTCACCACCCAGAGTCAGTTCTCCTTTCATCACCATATATTTGACCCTGCTTACCCTCATCTACCACTCCCCTTCCCCTTACCCCTCTGGTCATTTTTTTTTTTTTTTACATTTGTGTACGTTTTCCAAGGCAGTCAGGAGCAGCCAGGTTGCACTTGTAATCACCATTGTTGCCAGAGCAATTAAGAGCCATAGTCATTTGATCATGTCTTGCCTTCCACTTGTACTACATCTTATACAGGTGATAACTTCAGTAATCATGATATTGCTACATACTATGGATTATTAGTGTCCTACTTCCTCTTTGCAGAGGCTATTTATAAGCTTATCAAAGATATGGGCAACAGAATCCCAGAATCCCATTTGATGGTTTGTTTTCTTGGGCCATTTTTGATACTAATTATTGTATCAGGCAAGGTCCCCACAGAAAACAAATGTCATACTCAAGGTATTTAACTGAAGAGAATTTAATGAAGGAAATACTTTAAGAGGGATAGTGTATTTGTTAGGGTTCTCCAGAAAAACAGGACTAATTGAGTATATACATATAGGTTTATTATAAGAAATTGGCTCACCTGATTATAGAGGCTGGCAAATCCAAAATCTTCAGACCCAACTTTTGTCTGTGTGGTGGTGAAAAATGTTATCTCCGTGTAGTTCCATTATGTGTTTCTTTTTTCATGAGGGGGCTATATCATCTTTTCATATAAATTAATAAGAACTCTTTTGATTAAAGTGGAATAAAATTCAATTTGGCTTATGCAAAAAAGGAAAAATAAGAGTCACGTGAAAGAAAAGTCAGTCGGTATATCTAGCGATACCTTGATGCTCAAGGGATATCATCAAATATGTCCAGGAGCAAGATCTCAAATGCTCCTTTCATTTTTGATTATTCAGTTTACAATAGCTTCCAATTACTTTGCGATTTAGTCTCTATTAGCTATTTCTTAATTTCAAAAATAAGAAAATTCCTAGCTTTATTTTATTATTCATTTCTATCTTAATTGCATTGTGGTCATAAAATATATTATGTAAGAATTAAATCTTCTGAACTCTAAAAAAAAAAGGAGTGACATCATGCCCAGCTCTTCTCTCTCTCTCTCTCTCTCTCTCTCTCTCTCTCTCTCTCTCTCTCTCTCTCTCTCTCTCTCTCACCTTCCCATTCTCTTGGCTCTGTTCTCATGGTCTCCCTTCTTATAATGGCCTCAGGCAGCTCCAGATTTTCATTCTCACAAGTCCAAGTTCAGCAAAAAAGACCAAGGCCTGACTCATTGACTTCAATTGTATCATGTGCCTGTCCTTGAACCGTCACCGCAGGCAGGGGGCTGCACTGCTCCATTTACCCAGGTCTGAGGCACAGAACCATACACACTTCTACCCACGCATGTATCTTCAAACATGTGCATATCAATAGAACGCAGCTGTGTTCTTCACAGTAAAAACTGCTCATCCACATCCCAAATACATAACCCCAAACTCATAAATAAACTAGTTATCGCTCCAATCTAGAATCTTCTTGATTGGGTCTCAATGTGGCGTCTCATAGCCCAGCAAACTATGATAGATGAAAACCATAACTTATACCATACACTTATAGGGAGAGATCATGACAGTTAAAATAAAACCTCCCATTTGGAAAACAGGAGAACGGGAAATACAATAACTCACAGTGGTGTCTGACCTTGAACAGTTACCAAGGCCCCTGACTCTGAGGTGAAGTGAGTTCATTAGTCATACAATGTAGTCACCCTTGAGGGTTCTCTCTTCTCTTTATCTTTCATGGTCCATTTTTGAGGACCTTTGGTGAGGATGCCCCTTCTATGAGTCGTTTCTGTTTAGCATCTCATTTCCTGAAGGACTAGGTTTGGGGACCTTCAATAGCCTCAGAGATTGGACAGTTGCAGGCTACTATTTGTTGGGTTTAAGGTTTCTGTGGCTGTGAATCTCCTTTAAAATGTTAGAAGGCAACAACACTGTAAGGCAAGTATTATCCTCATTTCTTAAGTGTAGATTTTACAGCTCAGACATGTTAAGTGGCATTGCCTAAAGCCATACAGCTGGAAAGTGACAAAGACAATATTTGGTACCAGAGGACTCTACTTCTACCCTTCTATTTCACTCTGCTTCCCTGCATACCTTATATAAAAATGTTTTTTTGCAATATCTTTATTACTATTATTAGCAAAACTTTCATATCTAGCAACTCTAGAGGGAAATTCTTGCTCACTGCTCTTCCTCTGTGCCCTACTAAATTTTTCTGTCAGTCAGAAAAAAATAATGAAAAGAATATTATACAGAAAAATTCTCTCTTTGTCCTGCAGGTGCCACCCTCATCATGGAACATTTATTTCCAACTTCGCAGCACAGATCTCTCAGGGCTGCAACAGAACAGACATTCTAGAAGATGAAAGAAGCCAGCTCATTTAACTTATGAGTTCAGTGCCAGCATTCATAACCTGTTTTTATTGTTCTGTAGCTCCTGGGTACTAGTTAGGACATTTTCAATTTTTAATTCATTTAATTTTTGAAAGGTAATGTACTTATGTGTTTCAAAAACAAAAAATACAAAAAGAATGTAGTGAAAAAATTTTTTCATTTAGCCAAATCCATGCCAAAAGTTCCAATGTGTTATTAGTTTTTTATATATCTGGAGTATGTTTTATTCATATACAAGAAAACGTTTTTTTAAAAACTACCTTCTTTTATTTTACATGATAGTATCCTAATACCTTTTACTCCATCTTTATTATTTCATATAGCACTATGTCTTGGAAATCTTTGTATATCAGTACATAAAAATTTATCTCTCTCTCTTTCTCTCTCTCTCTCTCTCTCTCTCAGCTTCAGAATATTCCCACTGTATGGATGCACCTAAATTTGTCAATTCACTTCTCTATTGATGAATATGTAAATTGATATTAATGCTAAATATCATTAGCATGATATGCTAAAATAAGTAGTGGTGTATGTAGTTCATTTTATGTGTGTGAATATATCTGAAAGAATTTGCAAATACGTGCATTTGCAGCATTTCTAAGCATTTCCAATTTGCCCCCCACAGGGTTCGTACCAGCTTACGCTCCTGCCAGCCACGTATGAAAGTGTCCATTTCCCCACCGCCTGGTCAACACAGTGTGTTTTGGATTTTTGCTCATCAATCTGAGAGTGAAAAAAATAGGTATCTCAGTTTCATTATTTCTCTTATTTTATGTGAGTTTGAGCATCTTTTGGTTTAAGAACCATTTGAATGAGTTAGAATCTTTTTAATTGCGAGTGATAGCCCAACTTAATGGCATCAGCCAGAAGATATTTGTGTTTTCATGACTAAAAAGTCTGGAGGTAGATACAGAATTTCCAATGGGCCTGAATCCAAAGGTTTACATGTCACCAAGCTTTATGACTTCTCCCTCTTGCTCTCTTTTATTTCTCTCTATCTTGCTCACTTGCTTGCTCCTTCCCCTAGTCCCTGTCTTATTCCAGCTTCCTTCTGTCTTGGCCCTATCCTCAGACAGCTTCTTATCACCCAGTTCTTACTGACCTGCACTGAACAGGGAATACAGTGCTCTGATGGGAAAGGCCTGAGTCATATGATAGAGTCAAAATCCCCCAAACTAGATGGAGTGTGTGAGAGATGGGGATTTTGGCTGACCAGAAAGACCAGAGGGTGTTATGCAAAGGACAGGTAAGCACTGGCTGGTGAACAGCACAATTTGTGCTGCAGCCCACCCTTTTGACAGCTCTATCTCCACACTTATGCCCTTCTGTTCACACACATCCCTTAAAAAACACCCAGACCATAATTACAATGAAGCCATAATGATATGCTGTACAGCTACACTCACCCCCTTCCCAGAGGGAGACCACACAATGACTCAGCTAACTGTTGCTCCAAGTTCAGGATTTCTGGGTGATGTGCAGTCTTCTTGGTCTGGTCCTGAGGCGGCTCCTTGTGCCCAGCAACCTATGGTTCCAGTACAACTATAATACGCACCCAAAGGAACAGAGAAAGAACAGGATAATTACAACAAAACATTGGTAGGAAGGAGAAAGGAAAACAGAATAGAGAGGTCTTGGTCTATGGCATGCAGCCCAGGAAGAGCAAAATGCCCCTGCCCTGGAGGAAATGTGAGCTGTTCAGCCAACCCGGCTGCTCTGGTGTGTTCTCTGGAAGGATCTCCTTTGTCTTGTCTTTCCATGACCCCTATGAGCTGGAACCTATAGAGGAGGAGACCCTCTCTGTGGGATACATCTCTCAAGCAGCTCTCTTCCTGTCGGAATGAATTTGGGGTGCTTAGGTTTACCTTAAAAGTTGAAAAATTGCAGGTTTGGGGTTTCTCTAGCAAGATAAGTCTCCTAAAACACTGTGAAGCATTTACCTGCAATACTGATAGCATATTTCACATTTTACAAGAGCAGACACTATGGCTCAGAAATGTTAAGTTCCTTTCCCTAAAGCCATATAGCTGCGAAGTAAACAATGAGTGACTGACGAAACCAGTATTTGCAACCAGGGCTATTTAGCCCTAAGGTCTAAACTTCCCACAGGCTTATATGAAGAAATATGTTCGTAATAAATAGCAACTCTAATGGGAAAAAAAGTCACCATTCTTCACCTATGCCAAGCTAAACGCCTCTGATGCCTCCCCCCCAAAACACAAAGAAACAAAATGAAATATTCTGTTTATCCTGTAGATGCCGCTGTAACCACAGATTAGTTCTTTCCAGCTCTGCAGTCTGCTCTCTCAAGGCTGGAAAGGATCAGAATTTCTAGAAGATGGAGTCCAGTCTGCATATAATTCAGTCTAAGAAACCCCCACTCATGGATTTAGCGTTCCATAGGTAGCTCCACTATATCAGTCTGGACCCTTTTCTCCTGAAATTTTATTTATTTCATTTTTGAATAGGTTATACAGTTATAGGGTTCAAAAATGAAAATGTGCAAAAAAAGTGTTATTTGAAAAAAAATCTCCCTCCATTTCTGTCCCTTATAGATCAATTTCCTCTAGGTAGCCTTTATGATGGCAATTCATTTTTTTGTCTATTCTTCCAGAGATTTTAATACATTTGCAATTAAATATGAACATAGATTCCTTCCCCCACCCCTTTGCAATGCCAGTAATAACCAGCTAGTCACACACCTCTGTTCCTTTTCTTTCTTTTTTTTCTTTTTTGCCTCTGCAGCGCGTTCCATTATCAGTTCTTAAAGAAACTTAACCCTTTTAGGAGATTTAGAGTTCTCCACTGTGTGAATGAAACTGATTCTCCAGTGATGAACATTTAGGTTGATACCTATTGTTTGAGTTTCTAAACAATGCTGCACTGAATAACCTTGTCCATGCCTTATTTTGTATATGTGGCTACATATCTATGGGACCAATTACACAAAAGCATAATTGCTGGGTCAAGGGATACCTATAATTGCAATTTAACAAACATGTCTCATTTGCCTTCTTCAGGGATTGTTAAGCTTACACTCTCACCAGTTATATATATATATGTATATATATATATTTCCCCACAGCTTGGCCAACATAGTGTTTGATCAATTTTAATTTTATTTTTTGTCAGTCTAATAGGTGGAAAATTCTATGTCATTTTTAATTCATAGTTTTATTAGGAGTGAGGTTGAGCAACTTTTATATCGGCACTGGAAACGATTAGAGTCTTTCAATTACAGTCAACAAAAGAAAACAAAACAAAACAAACTCAATTTGGCTTTAGAAAAAAGAATGTATTGTCTTTACAACTGAAAAGTCAGGGATAAATTCAGAGCTTCCAGTATGCCTGGATACGGGGTTCAAAAGCTTTTTCTTTCTCTCTCACTCTTCCCCTCACCCTCTTCCTCTCTCCAGGCTCCCTTCACTTACTCAGCAGGGAAGCTCCAGGAAGGCATCCTTACATCCCCTTCTGTGGGCGGCATTTATTTAGAATCTCACTTCCCACTGACGCAGGTTCTGAGACCTGGGGTTGCCTTACAAGTTGAGCGATCACAGGCCAGTTTGGAGGGCAGCACGGCTATTCCTTAGGCAACACAATTCACTTAAAATGTTAGTAGGCAATACGATAAGGTCAATATTATCATCCATATTTTGCAAGTGAAGAAACTCCGACTTTTAAGAGGTAAGTGCCTTTGCCTAAACCTACACAGACAGTAAACGAGAGGGACAGTATTTGTATCCAGGTATATCTGACAGTAAATCCACAGTAATTAGCAAAATGCTTTTGTTCAGGAACTCCAATGGAAAACCAAGCACCTCTCCTATCCATGCTTTATGGCCAACTCAGAAAAATAAAAATAAAAAAAGGAACAAACAGAAGATTCTCGATGTGTCCTATAGGTGACGCCATTGCCATGGGATATCTCTTTTCAAGCTGCGCAGCCCAGGTCTCTTCCGAGCTGAATTTCTAGAAGATGGTAGAAAGCTTGCTCGTTCAATTTATGCAGCTGACATTTCAACGCTGGTACCTCACATATAATTTAGAATTCTGGAACTCCACAATGTTGTTATCGTATTTTTCTTTTAAAAAAACACATTGAAAATATCTGTGAAGAGTTTATGTAGTTATCCCAATTTTTAAACACAATAAAAGATATACAGTGAAAAATCTCCCTCCCAATCTTGTCCCTTAAATCTCATGTTCCAGTGTCCCTACCCCATGGATAACTATTTCTATGTTTCTTTTCTACCTTTCATGAGATAGTCATACACATACAAGCAAATATGAAAAGATATTTTCTTTCCCCTATTTTTATACAAATATTTTGCACAAACATCCGCACTTAAAAATATTTCTTTAACAACATTATCTTGAAGATATGTCCATATTTGCACAAACAGAAATTCCTCATTCTTTTTTACAGCTTCACGTAGTCCCCTATATTATGTACTGTATTTTTCATTTATCCAGAACTTTACTGATAGACAGTTACATTGATGTTCCACTATTACAAAAAAAAAAAAAAAAAATGCTGTTAATGAATTGCTGTTAATGTTCCTTCATTTCATGTGTATCAGTGTAGTTGTGGAATAAAACCTAGAAGCGAAATTGTTGAACTAAAAGATAAATTAATTTGTATTATTGCTAAACATTCCCAAATTACCAAACACATGGATTGTATCATCTGAATATTCCCACCAGCAAAGTATGATAATTCCTTTTTCTCTGTAAGTTGGTCAATATAGTGAGTTATCAAGACATTGGACATCTGCAAATCTGATAGTTGAAAAATGGTATGTCAGTGTGAGGTACATCAGGTTAAGCATCTTTTCATCTACTTAAGACTCTTTAGTTAGTTGAGATATTTTCACTTACAAGGTTTAGAAAACCCAACTCATAGTGACTGAAGCAAAAATGAAAAAGTGTGTTCTTCACATAACTGGATCCTCTTGGATTTCAAGATCTCTCTCTCTCATTCTCTCTCTTCGCACCCTGACCCCATCACCACCCCCCAATTTTCCTTTATCTCAGTCTTCTTTCATTTTTTCTGACTCCTGACAGTTTCAGACTTACAACCTCACTGCTCCGAGTTTAACAAAAATTTCTGAGCTTTTCCTAAGTAAATATTCCAATAAAATATTGTAGTAATTTATAGTAAATCATAGTTATTAGTCACCCTCAATTAATACACAAACTATTCAGAGAAGGAGCAATATAACTATGATAAAAACTCCATTGGAAATGCAGAATGGGAAACACTACAATGGTAACTAGAACGTCATCCATATTATGTCTCAGAGCTCCTTGGTCATATAATCTGGCCATTCTGCTTCTTTTCTCTAGAAAGTTTTTCTTTGTTTGAGGTGCTCTTTGTCTAGCTGTGGTCTTGAGCAGCTCACTTCTTGTTGGAATGAGTTTGGTGGACCTGGGATTGCCTTAGGGGTTGAACATCACTGACCTCTAGAAGCTCTGAGTTTTTAAAAGAAAATTTGAGTGATCAACACATTTCCAAGGATGGTAACATTATCTACATTTTACAGGTGAGGAAATAGGGTCTGAAAGGTTAGGGACCTTGCTTAAAGTCATAAAGTTCTGAATGGCAGAGAAAGCCTCAGAATCCAGGTACATAGGTTTCCTTCTTCAGAACACTAGTACCCCAACCTGCTTCCTATAAAATGGCTTTGTTTGCAGTGCGTATGTCAGTAATTGTCAAAACTTGTATTTCTAGCAACAGCAAAGGGAAAACCCATGGTCACAATTCCCAATCATATATTCTAAACTCTTCTGCCTTTAAAAGGGGGAACAAAGTAACAAAAAATTCTCAGTTTGTCCTGTAGGGGCCACCTTAATCATAGACTATTTCTTTTGAGCACTGCAGTCCTGAGCGTTCAGAACTGCAATAGACCAGAAATTCTAAAAGCTGGAAGAAACCTGATAAGTCAATATATGCCATCAACAGTTCAGTGCCAGCTTTCCTACACGTATGCTTAGTTCTAATGCATTAGCTAGGACCCTATTCTTTTTTTTAAAATTAATGTATTGAATTTTTGAATAAGTAATACACTTATATGGCTCCAAAATAAAAAGAACAAAGGGCTATTCAGTAAAAAGAAAAACAACAAAAAACAACCTCCCTTCCAATCTTATCTCCCATCTGCTAAATTGTTCCGCCTGCTTCTCAAATATGTAATGACTCATTAGTTTTTTGCATGTCCTTCCATATATATATATTTTTTTCCTTTTCATACAAATGATAATATAAAATTAATCGGTTCACAAAACAACATATCTTAGGATATTACACTTCAAAATAAAAATTCTTGAATATTTCTTAAAAATATCTTTATAATATACCTCTTGATGGGCTTTTCATCTCTCTCAAGAGGCTGAGTCATATCTCTTATTGTTACAAACAAGACTGCAGCAAATAACCTCATCCATATGTTGTTTTTCACGTGTGTAAGTACATTTGTAGAATACATTTCTAGAAGTGGATTTGCTGGGGTTAAAGTTTACGTATTTTGTACTTTAACAAATAGTCCCATGTTGCCCTTCATAAACATTGCTACCAGCTGATATTTCATCAGCAGTGTATGAGGATGCCTACTTCCTCACAGCTTGTCAAATGTTTCCATTTTTAATCTGATTGAAAATGGTATATTTTCCATTTTAACTTGTTTCTCTTGAGTAAGATTGAACAATTTTCCGTAAGTTTAAGAGACAATTGCAAAATTCCTAACTTTTTCAATTGAAAGCATTAGAAAGCCAAACACCATTAGGCTAAAAGACAAAATGGTGATTTATTTTGTTATAAGGCCATGTAGATATTTCATTTCACCTTTTAGATATCTGGCACCTTGCCTCTAGGTAAAGGAAGCTTCTAGGTTCACTCTACCCCTCAGCCCCTGTGCTGGAGAACAATGACGCTTCCTTGGTCCTGGGTTATTGTTCTCCTCCCAAATGTTGACTGGTCACTAAGAAACGTGTGCCTCTGGGACAAATGCCTTGTACGGAGGTGTAAGAATGAGCTAGTTACATGACACGAGTGGATTTTTCTACCCATTTCTTTGCTTCCCCTCAACCTGTAGAGGATACTACTCACAAAGTTAACATACTCAGCCCCAGACGCCAGTAGAAGATGGTTGTAATAGTCACCTTGCCACCCCAAGAGGGTTTTCTCCTATCCTGAAGCCAGCAGAAGCAGAGTCTGTACTGAAATTCTTCTACTTCCTCTACTCTCTTCCCCAGAATATAGTCTTTATTTTTTCCTTTTTGGTCAACCATTTCTCCACCTCTCCGCTCATCTCTTCCCTCCACCCCCATTGTTACATTTCTTTTCATTTTCAGTCTTGCGTTTCTTTTCAAAATCACCACAACATACATTTATAATCATGTGTGTGCTGTTATATTTATTATACAGAACAAACTCCTTTATTGACTTGGATTCTATAGGTGTTTCTGACCTTGTGAACTATAGTTAATGTTTTGTGTAATTTGAGTAAACAAGGCACAAGAAAAGCCACACTTTCAAATTCCAAGTCCAAGTGGAAGGAGCAATAACATTCTGGAATGTAAGGCTATGCCCATATTGATGCCAAGCCAACTATTTGAAAACAAAACTGGTGTCCTTCCAAGATATTCAATTGTTTATATCTTTTTTACTAAATTGGTTTAATTGACCAACTGTTTTGCTTTTAGATGAACACAACTTCAGACTGGTGTTTTATAAGCTAGTTAGAAGCCACAGGCTAATTAGAAAAGCCAGGAAATTCATGATGACCTAGAAATCATTTCAAAGTATTAGAGCAGTTTGCTTTAAATGCCTATTTACTTCAGTCTCTCCACAAAGCGTCTTTGTGTAGAAGTTGTATATTAGTGTGGGAAGAAAATGAGATTTGGAGCCAACAAACCTAGATCAGAACCTTGGTTACATGTTTTTACTGTGATGATTGGTGAATTAGTAAACCTCTCTGAGCCTACATATAAAATAATTAAGAATCTATTTTTGTTCTATAAATATTGAGTCCACCATAATGTAAGCTCCACGATATTGGTAGGGAATATTTGGTGTAGAGTCAACTATACTCCAGACATTGTGTAAAAGCCTACAGGTACAAATGATAATCAAGACAATTCTCTGTTCTCAGGGAAGTTTAGGAAGTGTTTGGTCAACCAGATAAGAAAGTGGAGCATTTTGGTACAACCAGGGGTGCAGGAAAGTGGGTGCAGGAAAGTGGGTGCAGGAAAGTGGGTGCAGGAAAGAACATGAATTTGGGAAACTACCAACACTTCCCTATACCTATGCAGTAGCGTAGGGGTGGAGAGGAATAATGAGCCCTGACTTTGGGAAGGTAAGGCAGGACGACCTTATGAAGGGTCTGGTGCACCAAGCAAAGGCATTTGGCCTCCATCCCAAAGCCAAGGGGAACACTGATGCATTTGAAGCAAAGAATTGTCATGAGTGGATATGTGTTTTAAATGATCACTCCAGCTGCTGTGCAGAAAAAGGATCGAAAGGGAGCAAGACTCTAGCGAGAAACCACTATAGGCAAGAAATAATGGTAGCTTCGACCAGGGAATGGCGGTGAAAATGGAGAGAAGTGAATGAATGTGAGAGCTGTTAAAATGTAGAAACAGTGTAATGATTGACCAGATATGGTCACTGAGGGAATTGGGGAGGAAGCTAAAATTTTGAGCTCTTACAACTATGTGGATAGTGGCACTATTCAGACAGATAGTAAACACGGGATGAGGAACAAGAACTTTTGGGGAGCAGTGGGAAGAAATAATGACAAAAATTGCATAGGACAATCGTATCAATGGCGTATCCATTGGAGCTGTCCAATTGACTGTTTAATATACGTGTCTGAAGCTCAATAGAGATCTAGGAGATACCAGTTTGAAAGTCGTCAGCATGTGATGCTAACTGAAACTAGGAGCAGATGAGATTGGTCAGAGTGAATGTGCAGATCAGAGAATGAGTCTAGAGTCTACAGTGGCCGTAGGACCAACAATAATTAAGGCAGTGGCTGCGAACCATGGCTGCATGCTAGAGTCACTGGAGCACTTGTAAAGAACAGTGATGCCAGGACTTCACCTCAGCCTAATTAAATCAGGATCTCTGGGGCTGGAGCCCAAGCATCAGCATTTTTTCAAAGGATTGCAATATGCATCCATGGGAGAGAACTCTGATTTGAGGAGTAAGTAGAGGCAGAGGAGAGTTTGGATAAAGCCCAGGTGATGTGGTGTCATGGAAGTCCAAAGGAAAAAAATATTTAAAATAAGAGGAGTAGTCAACTGTGTTGTATGCCTTGAGGAGTAACAAAAAAAGAAAATACATATCACTGATAGCTTGAACACCATCAGGAGTCAAGGAGGATTGGCAGATTGCTATAGAATATTAGTTAGGATTCTGATGCTAAAAGCCTCCAAGACCATTGGCTTAAATAAGGTGCAAGTTTATTTCTTATTCAAGTCCAAGAAGTCTGGGGATAGTCTGTTCAGTCTGGAATGGCATTCCATTGTTTCAATTCCCTGAAGACTTCTAGCTTGTTCCCATGTCATGTGTGGTTTCCATTCCCAAATTCATCTTATGGTCCGAGTCAGCTGCCAGTATTTGAGCCATTTTATCCACCTTCTACCAGCAGGAAAAGATAGAAAATAAAAAGGGCATACTCTGTCCTTTTAAGAACATTTCTCCAAAGATACATATATCATTTCCATTAGCACCCCATCAGTCAGAACCTAGAAATATGGACATACAGGACTGCAAGGAAAGCTGCGAAATAGTCTTTAGACAGTTAAGTGACCACACAAATATTGAGGTGTTATTTCCATGAAAAGTGGGGGACTAGGTTTTGGGGGGACAACTAGTAGTATCCTTTAAAAGTGATGAGGATAAAGGGGATCCAATATATGGTGATGGAAAGAGAACCAACTCTGGGTGGTGAACACACAATGTGATATATAAATGATGTATTACAGAATTGTACACCTTAAATCTATGTAACTTTGCTAACAATTGTCACCCAATAAACTGTAATTTTTTTTAAAAAAAGGTGGGTTGAAAAATGAATGG
This sequence comes from Rhinolophus sinicus, assembly GCF_057876585.1. Classification (NCBI taxonomy): domain Eukaryota; kingdom Metazoa; phylum Chordata; class Mammalia; order Chiroptera; family Rhinolophidae; genus Rhinolophus; species Rhinolophus sinicus. The sequence continues at coordinate 31,182,452 of NC_142504.1, forward strand.
GAGCAAAATAAAAACAGAATATAAGAAAGTCTGAAGATTTGGGGCTTTGTAGAGGAAAAGAACATCGGGTATTATTCACCCCCTGGGGCCGAGGGGTCATAGCAGTTTAAAAAAATGGTTTGTTTGCTGATTTAAAATGGAGAAACTTAAACATGTTTTAATGTTGTTGAGAGGAGAGGGTTTGTAATTAGAGAAGACGGAAGGAAATTGGATGAAGCCAGGCACATAACGTGGCAGGTAGGGGAGCGCTTCCTTTTTTGAGCTTAGTTTCTCGAATTTTAATCATCTTGTTAAAAGGCAGATTCTGACTCACTAGGTCTGGGTAGGGTCTGAGATTCTGCATTTCTAACAGATTCCTAGGTGATGCTGCTGCTTGCTGGCCTAGGTCTCGGTTTGGAAGGATTAACTCTAGGCAAGGGAATGGGTGGGTAATGAGACTGGGTGCAGAGCCAGTTATTTTTTGGGTGGAAAGAAGTCGAGGAATCCTCTCTTAAGGGTCTCCTTCTCTCAGTGAAGTAGTATTTGAGTTGATCTACTGCTAGGAATTAAAATTGAGCTTTGGAGTTTGTGAATACATGGCAATTCGGGGAGAGTGCCTGGCTCAGAGAATATGGAAGCTCCACGCCCCTTCCCACATACTTTGCTCTATGCATTTCTTCTATCTGACAGTTCCTGAGCTATATCCTTTCATAATGAACTGGTTATCTAGTAAGTGAAAAAAAAAAGAATTAGGATAGAGGCAGTACAGTAGGAGATTTGAGGAGAATGGAGAAAGTTTGTAATAGCTGTGGTTAAGAATGAAGGGACAGCTAGAAAAGCATAGAATGGTCAGGCAATGCTGAGGGTTTAATTGAGGGGGAAGACCACATATTGGTAATGAAACCAATCCGCGTGGTTGTATCGTTTTCTCTACTAGTACTCAGTAATCTAGAACATAGAAGCCCAGACACATAGAAGATAGACTAATTGTTTTGAGAAATTAATTTCATTCAGAGAGTATCTAGCGCCATGCCTGGCACCTGGAAGGCCCACCAAAATTTTAATATCCACGTCTCAAATGGAAACCACATAAGATATGAAAAAATGTCAATAATGGTTGTAGGCTTCTCTAGCTGCCCTTTTACTTACATCCTCTCTTCATTTATGTCAGTTAGGTCAATATGCCTGTTACCTACCCATGCTCCCTCATCTCTATATAGTGATTTTCAACCTTGTCCTGCCTACAGATAAACTGAGATGCCTGTGAAAGCCAAGTTTTACCTACTTCCAGAGATTCCAGATCAATAGATTTGGAGGTGAAGCCCACATATCTTTGACTTTTAAAACATTCTCAATGGTCCTGATGCAGTTGGTCCATGAAAAGTACTGAGAAATATCGTCCTCGGTCAGGTCTCTTTGCAACTGACATCTGTTGCCTTTGCTACTCTACTTTGTGCACCTGGAATTCCTCTTTTTACCCACTGTTGACTTAATATCCACGTTTAATACTAATTGCTACCAAGAATCCTTAGCTATCAATTTCATTCCATGATTCATGTACTTCCTCAGACTTCTGATAGAGTACTACATGATGATGTGTGTGGTGTATCCTATGCTTGCTCGTTATGTCATGTGACGTTATGTTCCTTAGTCTCCCATCAGCACTTTAGACTGCAGTTTATCTAGGCTAGGGAACGGGTCTCTGACCAGGGCCCTGTCTGACACTGCAAGCTGTCCAGTAACTGAATGCTGAATGAATAGACAGATGAACAGAGAAGAGCATGTACAGAGAATTAAGAAACAGAAAAATTGATGGGGAAACCAAAAGCAAGCAGTGGATTGGAAAATAAAGATGTGAGAACCAGAATAAAATAAAGAAAAAAACCAGGTTTCGCAGGAAGAGAATCATTAGAGCCTGGAAGACAATGCAGGTGATTTAATCACAAATAATTTTAAGAAACATGAGAAAAGGAGTCTGCAGGCAACTTGAAATAGACTCTTAAGTACCTGACAAACCTGAGAAAAATAGGTAGCGAGAAAATCAATGCATTGAAACCCAACAAAGCTTCAATGCACCATCCCTTTTCAATCACTGGGAAGGAAAATGATGTGTTTAGTACATCCACCTTCTTCATGTTTGGACCTTTAAATAGGGTATTTGAATTCACAGACTGTAGCCGGCTCAGATTATTTCTCCTTCCAGCACACAGCCATACTTTTTAAATGACACCAGCCTTCCGAGCAAGATTGATTGTAAACTTGAAAAGGTTATATGTGATGTAATGAATAACACATGCGACTCCCTCAAGCACATCTCTGGAATAGCACACATTCAGGATCCTGTCTCGAAGTTTAGAAAAGATTGGGAAGCGATCTTGCCAGCAAGCCAAAAGAAAATTTCCTATTACGCTCCCTTAATAAACTGCTCTATCTTGAATTCACTCGCTCAATGAATACACAGTAATTAAATCTGACTATTTTTGTCATTCTGTAAATGTTTGTGAATGAATGGGTGGATGGGTGGATATTATGTGCTAGCCTCGGTGCAAGGTGCTATGAGGATAATAAGATCCACTTGGGACCTGCTCTTACAGAGACTGCAATCAAGTAAGAGAAACAAGACATAAATAGCCCTTCTTAAGAAAAACGTTATAAGTGCCATCACAGTTACACATTTTTCTGTGAGAATACAGAATACAAGGGCAGGAAGGATTATTTCTAATTGGAGTGCTAGCGAAGAACTTTTCTAAGAAGTTGTAGTTAAGCTGAACCTTGAAGAATCTAGATGTTTCAGGAAACGACTTGGGGTAAAGAAAGAACCTGAGGTAGACTGTGTTGGAGATGTGTGGAAGATGGAGAAGAGTTCAATTTTTTATAAGATCTGGACTTTATAAAGGATAATATTGGGCAACAATGTTGGCAAAGTACTTTGAGAGCTTGCATGGAGGTTTTTTTTTAAGTATTAGATACATGACATAGCACGGGATGGTTCACTGCTAAGATTTATTGAATGCTTACTATGTGCCAGGCACATTGTAATTAATTACATAAATTATCTCAATTAAGGTTCCCAATAACCCTTATGTAGGTTCATGAGGTCCTTCCTATCAAAATACAATTGGTGCTGGGAAAGACCAGTTAAAAGATCATGCTTGAAATGGAAACCACAATTTTATCGTAAATTATTGGGAGAAAATTGTTGATTAGCATATTACCTTTAAAAATTATTAATATTATGACATACAAGGTCTGACAATTAAGTTTGAGAACTTGTTGCAACGATGTTGCTAACCTTTTTTGATATCAGAGGGATTATTCATTATGAATTTGTACGAACTGGACAAAGTTAATCAAGTTTACTATTTGGAAGTGCTGAAAAGGCTGTGTGAAAAAGACAGTCTGAACTTTTTGCCAGCAATTCATGGCTCTTGCATCATGACAATGCACCAGCTCACATGGCACTATCTGTGAGGGAGTTTTTAGCCAGTAAACAAATAACTGTATTGGAACACCCTCCCTATTCACCTGATCTGGCCCCAATGACTTCTTTCTTTACCCAAAGATAAAGGAAATATTGAAGGGAAGACATTTTGATGACATTCAGGACATCAAGGGTAATATGATGACAGCTCTGATGGTCATTCCAGAAAAAGATTCCAAAATTGCTTTGAAGGGTGGAGTAAGTGCTGGTGTTGGTGCATAGCTTCCCAAGGGGAGTACTTCGAAGTTGACCATAGTGATAATCAGCAATTAGGTACATAGCACTTTTTCTAGGATGAATTTGTGAACTTAATTGTCCAAGACCTCGTACACTTATCTTTCATCTACACCACATATATTATATTATAATTTCAACTTTGTACTAATTCTTAAAACGAACAAAGTGATTCATATGGATTTTTTTAGGTGGGAGGGCATATTTTTTCCAAGAAAATTACCTGATTGAATAATGCAATATTGTTCATTTTACATTTATATTTTCAACATGATCATACAAGGGATTGATTTTGCAAAATTATCTGAGTTCTTCATGAATTTCCTTAGAACTTTGATATCAAAATTATTCTCCTTTGAAATGCCTATCAAATAATTGTTCTGGTTAATATTTTTTTCATGGAGTGTTAACATGTTTAACTTTGCCAAATATTTGTCAGTGGCTTTGTGTGTAATTCAATTAGTTTTCTATTTTTATTGACTTCATGACATCCTCCATCATTTGCATTATATTTCTAACGGTCATTACCATTATTTGAAAATGCAGAGTTTTGGACACTCAGTGCAGAAATTGATAGACAGGGCCCAGGCACTTGACTTGGGGGATCAGTTGAAGAGGTCAATTCGTTTGTCAATATTTTCATATTATGACACATTTTCCCCTATAAAAACTCATGTAATAAACAGTCTCATGATGAGAGCTCCCTGTGTTTTCTAATTCCTGTTTTACAGACGAGAAAACTGAAGCCCAGGGAAATCAAATATTGTGCCAACAGTCAGTGATAGAACCAGAATTTAAAGACCATCAGACTTAGGTGTTTAACCACTAAGCTGTGCAGGGGTAGGTCAAGTGCTTTTAGTTGTCAATTGGGGTAAACCACCACAAATTTATAAAACATTAAAAGCTCAACTTTCCTATATTGCCTAACTTGTAAGTGCTCTTTTCCCTAACTTTTAAAATGACACACACAGAGTCTTAGTTTTCAGTATCTTTTCCCTAATATATTATATATAGAATATCTATCTATCTATCTATCTATCTATCTATCTATCTATCTATCTATCTATCTATCTATCTATGATGCATTTAATGACAGGATTAGCTCCAACCCACAAGTTTTGATACAACAATCTCTTGATTGATCCATAAATTATTTAGAAGTATATTTTTAAATTTCTAAACATAGAAGAATGATTATCTGTTGGTCATTCATTTTTATATTTTGCATTGAGATCTGTGATTATTTTCTGCATAACGTAGAAATCTAGATCGACTGGTGTTTGTTAAGATTTGTTTTAGAACTGTTATCTGGTTTTTCTAAATGAGGTATGTATTTAAAAAGAATGTGTGTTCTTTAACTATTGGATATAGGATTCTATATAAGTATATTAGATCAAATTTCTTAATGTTCCTGAAACATTCTAAATCTTTACAAAATTTTTATTTGCTTGATTCATGAACTACAGAAAGAATTACATTAAAGTATTAAAATATAATTTTGGATTTGTCCATTTTTGTTGTAATTTTGTCAAGTATTTTTATTATTTTAGGTGTATTATTATTAAGTTTAGAATTTTTGTATCCTCTTGATGATTTTGTTCCTTATCACCACGTAGCGTGCTTTTCCCCCAAATATATACATTTTAAATTTTACTTAAAGACTAGTTTGGGGGCCGGCCCGGTGGCTCAGGCGGTTAGAGCTCCGTGCTCCTAACTCCGAAGGCTGCCGGTTCGATTCCCACATGGGCCTGTGGGCTCTCAACCACAAGGTTGCCAGTTCAATTCCTCGAGTCCCGCAAGGGATGGTGGGCAGCACCCCCTGCAACTAAAATTGAACACGGCACCTTGAGCTGAGCTGCCGCTGAGCTCCCGGATGGCTCAGTTGGTTGGAGCCTGTCCTCTCAACCACAAGGTTGCCGGTTCGACTCCCGCAAGGGATGGTGGGCTGTGCCCCCTGCAACTAGCAACGGCAACTGGACCTGGAGCTGAACTGCGCCCTCCACAACTAAGACTGAAAGAACAACAACTTGAAGCTGAACATAACCCCCCACAACTAAGATTGAAAGGACAACAATTTGACCATTGTTCCCCAATAAAAAAAGTCCTGTTCCCCTTCCCCAATAAAATCTTAAAAAAAAAAAAAAAAAGACTAGTTTGTCAGACATATTATAGGTATACCAGCTTTCTTTTGGTTGGTTAGCATTTTTCTGGGATGATTTTTCCATCCTCTGAGTTTCCGTTTGTTTTCCATATTTTAAATGTATCTCTTATAAGCAGTAGAGGTGATTTTTAAAAAACCCACTCCAATTCTATCTTTTAACAGGTGAATTTAGTTTATTTACATTTATTATTATTATGGGTATATATGGATTGATTTCTGCCATCTTACGTATTCTATTTAGCATACTTTTTTGTGTTTCTTCTTCTTCTCCTTTTCAAGATTCTACTTAATTGATAGTTTTCCTTATCCATCATTGCCCATGGTTTAAAGTTATACATTCTATGTCTCTTCCTTTAGTATTATCTTTAAACTTTTAACATGAATTCTTGACATAACAATGTCTAAATTCAACCAATATTTTACTCTTTCCTGAAAATTAAAATGATCTTAGAATGCTTTAACTCCAAACTTTTTTTTGCATTCTTTAGTTTGCTAGTATTTTTGTTTCATCTCATTTTTATATGTTCAAATTTGTCACTCTTGTCATTGCTAATGCTTATATAGCCTCATGTTTATGAAAGTGATTGCTCATCATTGTTTTTATTCCCCTCTTTTTTCATAAATTCAGTTTCCTTTTTTTATGAATATATTATTTAGTAGTTCTCTTTAGCAAGGGTCTTTGAGTGGTAAATTTTCTAGTTCTTTGCTTGAAACATATTCTCAAATAACAGCTTAGTTGAGTATACAAATCTAGGTTGATAGTTATTTCTTCTTAGTAGTTTGAATGTATTATTCCACTGCTTTGTTGTCTTTATTTTTGCTATTGACAAGTTTTTATACTTTTGTCTAATTGTGTCACTGTTAGTTGTCTTTTGTTTGTTGTTGTTTTTAATACTTTAAGTTCTATAGTTTCACTGTGCTGTATTTAGGTGTAGATTTCTTTTTATTTATTATACTTGATACTCATGTGGTTCTTTACTCTATGGATTCATATTGCATCATTTCTAGAAAATTCTCTCAGCCTTTAAAGTATGCTTCTCCTGCATTTTTTCTATTCTATCTATCTGAATTCCTATCAGGGGCATGGGGGCCTTCTAATTCTACCTTCCATGTTTCTTAAATCTGAATCTGCTTCCTTTTCCATCTCATAATTTGCCAGTGCTACAATCTATCTAATATCTTGATAGCGCTTCTAGTTCACCAATTCTTCAAATGTCTAATCTACTGTCATTCATCAATTAATAAAAATGATTTATTATATTTTTCTTATTTATTCTTCTTTCTAATGTGCCCACTATTTTTCCCCCATATTTTCTTATTCCTTCTTAGGGTTTCAATTCTTTCATGTCTTAATTATTTTAAACATAATTTATATTCTGCTTCAGATTGTCATTCTATTGCCTCAAGTTTTGGGGTGATAATTCTGCTGGTTTTGCTTGTTCTCACTCACAGTGAATGTGTTCTTTGTTGCGTGGTTTGTAATTTTTTAAATTTTTTATCATGAGCTCTATTCGTTAGCGTAACTATTTTTTCCTATGAGAACACCACGTGGCCTACATTGTGGGAATGTCCCTCTAGAGCGCTTGGTTTTGAGCAGAAGCACAAGGTATTTTCTGGAATAGGGCCAATTTTTATGTTAATTCCTCAACTTGGTGTTGAAGGTTTAACCTAATTGGGTAGACTATATTTGAACCATAAACCTATTTGCAGCACAGGTCTGTGGTATTATAGTATCAGGAATAACTCTTTTCTTTTAATTCCTCTACCTAGAACCCAGGCAGAAACATATATAAACATATCTGTTGTCTCTCTTTGCTAGGGAACAAATTTATTTCTTAGTCCACCCTTTTAGTGAAGGTACAGTCCTTTCAGGGCATCAGCTTTCTGTGGGAAACAGTTCCAACTTTCTTCCTTATTTGAACTCTGTATTAGCCTGCATGAACTGCCATCACACAATACCGTACACTGGGTGGCTTAAACAACAGAAAATTATTTTCTCACAGTTGGGGAAGCTGCAAGTATGATACCAGGGTGTCCACATAGTTAGGTTCTGGTGAGGGCTCCCTTCCCGGCTCTCAGGTGGCTGCCTTCTCACTAAGTCTTCTTATGGCAGAGAAAGGGGAAGAGAGAGAGGGAGCACAATGGTGTGTCTTGTTAAGGCACCGATCCCATCAAACAACCCTCATGAACTCATCTAACTAAAAATACTTCCAAATGCCATCATACTGAGGGTTAGGGCTTCAACATATGAATTTGGGGCGGTGGGAGGGTGGGGGGAATGCATTCAGTCCATAATAGGTCCAATCCTCTGTCTACTGTCCCCTTGTGGATATTAAAGCCAGACCTCTCGTTCACCCCATGCCCTCCCTGTTGCAGCATCAGCTCTCACGCTTAGTGCTCTGGTCTTTGGTTTCTAGTACATTTCTGAAACTGAGGGACTTCATTTGCTTTCTTTGAATCAACTAGCTAACACATCTAGGATTTTTCAGGTCTGCTAATGTTACTTTATTGCCAGCACCAGAAGTCTCACATAGGCGGCTTTTATCTTTTATTTGTGTGACCTAAACAAGTCTGCTGAATTTCCATTACTTTCCTATTAAAAATGGATGATGTACATAAGTACAATTCTCATTCATCTCATACCGTAATTCTGAGAAAGAGCAATTAGAGATAGCAATATGTTGCAAATTAAAAATGTTAAATATAGCAAAAGCAAATAGAGGTTCTCTAATAATGCATTTTAATTATAATGCATTGATATAACACATTTTATCTGAGGATATTAAAGTGTATTATGACTACATCATAATTCTTAAAGAGACTGTGAATGTTTCCAACCCAGCAACCATAGAACAACAAAAGACCATTTGAGATTTGATTGTAAATTAAGCATCACTGGCTCCCTTTTGAGATTATTAGCATAATTTCTAGAATGTTATACTATTGGTGCAGAGAAGGGCATTTTTCTCAGGACATGAGTTGAATAATTATAATGGTTTATTTCAAAGATGAATCCTACAAGGTGAACAGTTCTGAGAAAAGGGGAAGGATTTACATATACAAATAATCTTGGTTGAAGGCAGTATAAACATTGGGGTTTGGAGGCCCAGGAGTCTCTTTATTGTCTTGCTATGTCCCTATGACAGATTATATTCTCCTATGCCTTCCTTCCTCTCCCCTCCCAGAAATAAAGAAAACCAAGATTCATTGAAAAGATTATTTGCTATTAACCAGGAGGTCAAATCTAGCATGCTTAGTACCTGGAAAAGAAGGTGAATGGGGAAACTGAACCGGCCTTCTTCCTAATTTACAAAGGCAGAGTCTGCTTGGGGGTTTAGATCAGTGGTTAGGTTAATCCTTCAAAGAGTAGGACTAAAGATCATGGAATCGAATTGGCTTCCATGGTATCCTCCAGAGCAGGATCCTCAAGCCAGACTTCCCTTTGGAAACAGGTAAGGCCTACCATTGAGGATTAATTCACAAAACTCAGTCTGCCTAAGGAGCTGATACCAAATATCAAAGCCAGCTTATTAAAGCTCTTAGACCTTCTCCCTGCTGGTATTCAAGGGATTGGTTTCCATTCTAAATACCTAAGGATGATGTTCAGCCGAGTAGAAAGCCATACCAACTTGCTAAAATATGGAAAGACTTCTATGCCAGTTGGTACAAAGCAACTGCATTGGGTATCCAAAGGGCCCAGGCCACTCTGCCCCTTCGTAGTGTCCCTGCACCCTCCAACCCACATCTCTCCACAATAAAGATTAACTTCTGACACAGCAGGCCCAGACCCCTATCCCAGCACTGGAGCCAGAGTCTGTTAAGCTGGTGCTGTCCCACTGATTAAATGGTTTGCATGGTGTTCTAGTTTGTACCTGCTGGTCTGAATGGAACCAGAGCCACCAGGTTCCAACCTCTAGTGCTTTCAATTAGTAATCTGATTTTATGGGGTTCCAGACTTTGATTTAAAGAATCTATCATGACTTCCTATTTTTCCAACTATCATTGCTACATGTTCTCAATACCAGTGGATTCTAGCATTTTAGATTTCGTAGATTAAAATAAACAAATAAATCAATGTTTAAATATTTTTCAGGTTGACATAATCTTAGCAATATTTTTTATCTTGCCAAGTAAGCAACATAAATTTAAAAAAAAAAATCTTCTGCCACCATTACACTATGTCAGAAAGAATAGAAGGACACAAATTCACAATAAAGCCCCCCAAAGAATTTATCCTATGAAAAACTAATGATATTGTCTCTCTTTCTCATTTCACTAGGACTAGGGAGAAATTAACCATGGGCTGGTAGTGATTGGTGACATTTGTAAACCTGTACTATACTCATCAGTTTCCAAGCTTAACCTTAATGAAGCTCTATAGTTTCATTTGCTTCACACTTTGGTTTGGTGTGCCAGACCCTGGCTGCAGCCTGACTCGAATGTATGAAATGAAGACAGTCCTAGCATTGGTTATGCTATCACTTCCTCCCACACTTCAGGAGATGAACAAAGACCCTACAATTCTAACATTTACATCTGATTCTCCGTCTTCAGGCTGGACAGAGTGTGAAATTTTATAGCCTGGCCTTCTCTCCTTAACATACAACACATTAGCATTATACATTTATTTACATGTGTATTATCAAATAATATTGGTGTTTTCCTAGTAACGTGAATTGTTCCAGCAACAATAAGCAAATATGAGTTAGGCCTTGATACCAGGTAAAATAGTCAATACTTTTCCTGTAGAAAATAGTTCTCTGGATTTGAATAAAAAGTGCCTATGAGGAACTTTCATCTCTATCCTCAACTACATCAAAGAATAAGTGCTTCTAATGCATTTTATAAAACTACAGAAAAAGGGTTTTATCCTCTATTTGATAATTTTATCAAACTATGTGTGGAGGAAAGAAAGGGCTTCAGTAGCAAAACAGAAAGGCATAATTGATTACACTATTAGGAAGCTGTTACAAAATGAAACAAACCTAAGATTGTAAGAAGACTCAGCCAATAATGTTTTTCTGACATCAGTAAAATTAGTTGTTTTTCATCTGTGTTGTGAAATTTCTGATTTGTTTTAGACTTGCGTATTATTCTATTATGGCATAATTCTCATTATGCTTCCCTAAGACCTATCAACAGATAGAGTCTAGACTCTAATTATTTCTATATTTAGTCAAACGGTCAGGCTTCATCTGCTTCCAGAACAGTTAACGTATTTGGCTCATTAGTGTGAAAACACTGAATACAATTTAGTTCACTAAAAATGCTTCCAGCATTAGCTTATGTAAGGAGCATAAAGGTCCACTGGGTGATGACTTTATTCTTTTCCTATGGCAGTGAGTCAGAAAATAATAGCTATTATTTTTTTATCACTTACTATGTACCAGACGTCATGTTCACCTTTTTATGTGCATTATTCATCTAGTTTTCTCAACAAATTGTTATTCACAATGTATATATTTAGAAGCTTACCTAGAGTCATGCACCCAGGAAGTGGCAGATACAGGACAGTTTGATTTTAAAGCCGGAAGTCTTAACCACTATGTTATAAGAAATACTTGATTCCACAGACCCACACTTTATGCCTAATGTTTCTACAGACCACATACAGTTATCTTCAAAGAGATGGAAACTAGTGCTTCAACCTTGACATGAGGCAACTTTGAACATGAAGATGGCATTCATTTTAAATTATTCTCCTGCTCCATATCCTTGAATGAATTGCCATTGCACTTGGATAAAAATTCTAATGTCTGTGAGTTCCTGGACACTGGGACTGCCCTCTATTCTCTGCTCCTTCACTTACTTGGTTCAACCACTCTGGCTTTCTATAGTTTCTCCAATACTCCACATCGTTTCCTTCCTCAGGGCTTTCTCTCATCTTCTTCCCTCCGACTCAGATGTTCTCTCTGCTCCTACTCATACCTCCAGCCTTGGTTAAATGCCATTTCCATAAAGGCTTTTCTTGATTCTCCAGACCAAAGGTACCCCTGTACTGTTTTTCCACAGGACCCTTTGTGACAATTATCACATGTTATAAATATGGGCCTAATTTGTGGTTATTTCTTTAATGTCTTCCCCTTTCACTAAAATGTAAGACTTGGTAATATCAGGTATTATGTTGGTCTTGCTCACCACTGAACATTCCTGAATTCCTCCACCCTGTACTTGTTGCTAAAAATTACTGAATGAATGGTGATAGATGTGTGTATTTTCATTTGTCTGTTCAAGCAGATGTCAGGTAGGGTTCGTCTGTATGCCCGTGGAACTGAGCAAAGCTGTGTGATCACATGGGTTCCAGTCTGCTCTTGGCTCTGGCACTAGACTGAATGTTTTAGTTTATTCCTTAGCCATTTCACTAAAACTGCTATGTAAGAAAACAAAAATAAGCTTACGACAAAGTATTTTCAGGAAGTTGTAGTAGTGTTTAAAACATCATGAAAGACGAGAGAGGGGAGACTGGCCTTATATTTTTGGAGCGGTAAACTAGAAATGTTACTGACATTCCTTCAACACTGACCACAATAGTTAAAGAAAATATATTAAAAAAATATTAAGATGGTGGTGAAAATGAAACTTTTAAAATTCTTAGGCTAATTTCTTCATAATTTCAAATAGTCAAAATAAAATATGTATAGGTAAGATTAAATACACATATATGATTATAGAATCAACAGTATTTTTATAGAATGTGATAAGAACAAAAAGGTATTGGTGGCTTTGAGATCATTAATTCTTAACGCTGAAGTCCATAAGCTTTGTACTTTTTTATGCTTATTAAACATTAACTGTCATTGTATAGAGATAAATGGGTCAAAAGGAGGCAGATAGCAAGAGAGAAATGCCCTGTTCAAAATCTGTTTCTTTTTAAGATTTTTATTTAAATATAGCTGACATACATTATTTCACTAGTTTCAGGTGCACACCATAATTATTCAACATTTATGTGCCTAAAGAAGTGATCGCCATGATAAGTCCAGCAACCATCTGACACAGTACGACACTATCACAATATCATTGACTATATTCCCTATGCTGTATATTGCATCCCCAAGACTTGTTTTATACTTGAAATTTTTAATCTCTTATTCCCCTTCACCTTTTACCCCCTTTTAAAATTTGTCAATTACAGTTAACATTCAATATTATTTTATATTAATTTCAGGAATACAGCACAGTGGATAGACATTTATGTAATTTAAGAGGTGATCACCTGACTAGTCTAGTACCCACCTTACACTATACTCAGTTATTACCATATCGTTGACTATATTCCCTGTGCTTTACTTTACATTCCCATGATTATTTTGTAACTATCAATTTGTATTTCTTAATCTCTTCACCTTTTCCCCCGCCCCTAACCCCCCTCCCATCTATCACTCCAACAAATCTAGTACCCATTTAACACCATACATAGTTATTACAATATTATTGACGATATTCTTGATGCTATAACCTACATCCCCATGACTACTGTTGTACAACAGATTTAGACTTCTTAATCCCTTCCTCTTTTTCACTCATCCACAACTATCCCTCCCATCTGGCAACCATCAAAATGTTCTCTGTATCTATGAGTTTGTTTCTGTTTTGTTTGTTTGTTTACTTTGTTTTTCAGATTCCACTTATAAGTGAAATCATGACATTTGTCCTTCTCTGTCTGACTTACTACACTCAGCACAATACTCTCTAGGTCCATCCATGTTGTTGCAGATGGCAAGATTTCTTTTTTTTTTTTTAAATGGCTGTGCAATACTCCATTGTATATATGTACCACCTCATCTTTATTCATTCATCCGTTCAGGGACACCTAGGTTACCTTCCTATCTTGGCTATTTTAAATAATCCTGCAATGAACATATGGATGCACACAGTCCCAGTGTAGTGTTTTGGGTTTCTTTGGAGAAATATCTGGAAGTGGATTACTAACTACCCTGTTTCCCCAAAAATAAGACCTAGCCGGACAATCAGCTCCAACGCGTCTTTTGGAGCAAAAATTAATGTAAGACCTGGTATTATATTGTATTGTATTATATTATATTATATTATATTATATTATATTATATTATATTATATTATACCCAGTCTTGTATAAGACCTGATATATTATATTATTATATTATATTATATTATATTATATTATATTATATTATATTATATTATATTATATTATATTACGTTATAAAGACCCGGTCTTATATTATAGTAAAATAAGACCAGATCTTACCTTAATTTTTGCTTCAAAAGACACATTAGAGCTGCTTGTCCAGCTAGGTCTTATTTTCAGGGAAACACGGCAGGTCCTTCTTTGTCTCTTGTTATAACCCTTGTTTTAAAGTCTATTTTGTCTGCTGAATGTATTGCTATCCCAGCTTTTCTTTTGTTTCAATTTTCATGAAATAACTTTTTGAATCCCTTTAGTTTCAGTCTGTGTGTGTCTTTCGATCGGAAATGATTCTATTGTAGGCAGCATATGCATGGGTCTTGCTTTCTTATCCATTCAGCCACCCTATATTTTTTGATTGGAGTATTTAATCCATTTACATTTAAAGTAGTTGTTCATAGATATGTAGTTACTGTCATTTTATTATTCATATTTTTTAACTTTTTTCTTTTGTTTTTCATCTTAAAGCAGTCCTTGTAACATTCCTTGTAATACTGGTTTGGTGGTGATGAATAACTAGCTTTTTCTTGTCCAGGAATCTCTTCCTCTGTCACTCAATTTTTTTTTTTAATTTAATTTTTTTGTTAGTTGCAAATGTACAAAACAATGCAATAGTTAGACATTTCACCCCTCACAAAGTGATAACCCAATCTATTGCCCCTCTGACATTGTATATATCTATTACAATTCCATTGACTATATTCCCTATGCTATACTCCATATCCCATGACCATATATATTAAATTATAGTTGACATACAATATTATTCAACTTCAGCTTCAGATATACAGTGCAGTGGTCAAGCATTTATACTGTCTATGAAGTAGTCTCCCTAATAAGACACGTGCCCATCTGACACCCTACAACATCTTTACAACATTTAAAAAAACATATATTTTTTCGAATTAACATCTTGGATTTCTCCGGATAGATACCAAAGAGTGGAATTGCTGGGTCATAAGGTAGTTCCATTTCCAGTTTTTTGAGATACCTCCATACTGATTTCCATAGTGGCTGCACCAATCTGCAATCCCACCAACAGTACACCAGGGTTCCCTTTTCTCCACAGCCTTGCCAGCATTTGTTGTTTGTTGATTTCTTGATGATGGCCATTCTGACTGGAATGATTGTGGTTTTTATTTGCAGTTCTCTAATGATTTGTGAGGTTGAGCATTTTTTCATATGTCTTTTGGCCATCTGAATGTTCTCTTTAGAGAAATGTCTCTTCATATCCTCTGCCCATTTTTTAAGTGGGTTGCTTGTTTTTATGGTGTTGAGCTGAGTGTTTTTTAAAATTTTGATATTAACCCCTTATCAGATGTATCATTGACAATTATCTTCTCTCATTCAGTAGACTGCCTTTTTGTTTTATTAATGGTTTCCTTTGCTGTGAGAAAAGTTTTAAGTTTGATGTGATCTCATATGTTTATTTTTTCTTTTACTTCTCTTGCCCAAGGGAATATATCAGTAAAAGTATTACTCTGAGTAATGTCTGCAGATTTACTCCCTATATTTTCTTCCAGGAGTTTTGTGGTTTTGGGTCTTACATTTAAATCTTTAATCCATTTTGAATGTGTTCTCGTATATGGAGTAAGGAGGTGGTCCAGTTTCATTTTTTTGCATGTGTCAGTACAGTTTTCCCAGCACCACTTATTAAATAGACTGTCTTTACCACAGTGTAAATTCTTGCTTCCATTGTCATAGATGAAATGACCATATATGAATGGATTTATATCTGGGCTCTCTATTCTGTTCCATTGATTTATGTGTCTGTTTGTATGCCAGTACCATACTGTTTTGATTACTATAGCCTTGTAGCCTATGATTTGATGTTAGGTAGCATGATACCTCCCACTTTGTTCTTAATTCTCAAGATCGCTGTGGCTATTCGGGGTCTTTTATAGTTCCATATAAATTTTAGGATTAGATGTTCTGAGAAAAATATCATTGGTAATTTGATAGGAATTGCACTGAATCTATTTATTTCCTTAGGTAGTATTGACTTTTTAACTATGTTAATTTTTCCTATCCGTGGACATGGTAAGCATTTCCATTTATTTGTATCTTCTTTGATTTCTCTCTTCAGTGTCTTATAATTTTCTGAGTACAGGTCTTTTACTTCTTTGGTTAAATTTATTCCTAGGTATTTTATTGTTTTTGAAGCAATTGTAAATGGGACTGGTTTATTGATTTCTCCTTCTGATAATTTATTGGTGTATACAAATGCAACTGATTTCTGAATATTAATTTTGTATCCTGCTACTTTACTAAATTTGTTTATCAGTTCTAATAGTTTTCTGGTGGAGTCTTGGGGTTCTCTCTATATAACATCACGTCATCTGAATATAAAGACAATTTTACTTTCTCCTTTCCAATTTGGATGCCTTTTACTTCTTTTATTTGTCTGATTGCTGTGGCTAGAACTTCCAGAACTACGTTGAATAAAAGTGGTCAAAGTGGGCAGCCTTGTCTGGTTCTTGATCTTAAGGGGAAAGGTTTTAGCCTTTTGTCATTCAATTTTAAAATGATAGCTTTGCTTGGTAGAGTAATCTGGGTTGTAGGTCCTTGCTTTTCATCACTTTCAATATTTCATGCCAATCCCTTCTGACCTGCAACATTTCTGTTGAGAAATCAGCTGAGTCTTATGGGAGCTCTCTTGTAGGTAACTTACTGCTTTTCTCTTGATGCTTTTAAGATTCTCTGTTTGTCTTTAACTTTTGGAATTTTAATTATGATGGGTCTTGATGTGGGGCTGTTTGGGTTCATCTTGTTTGGGACTCTCTGCACTTCCTGGACTTGAATATACATTTTGTTTGCCAGGTTAGGTAAGTTTTCTGTCACTATTTCTTCAAATAGGTTTTCAATACCTTGCTCTTTCTCTTCTTCTGTGATGTGAACATTGGTACACTTTATGTTGTCCTAGAGGCCTGTTAAACTGTCCTCATTTTTTTTTTTTTTTTGGATTTTTTTTTCTTTTTGCTGTTCTGATTGGGTGTTTTCTGCTATCTTATCTTCTAAATTGCTGATTTGATCCTCTGCTCCATCCAATCCACTGTTGATTCCCTCTAATGCAGTCTTAATTTCAGTTATTGTATTACTTATTTCTGACTGGTTCTTTTTTATGATTCTATCTCCATTTTTATGTTTCCTAACTCTTTGTTGAAATTCTCCCTGAGACCATTGAGCATCCTTATAACCAGCATTTTAAATTCTGTGTCTAATAGATTGCTTGTCTCCATTTTGTTTAGTTCTTTTTCTGGAGCTCTGTTCTGTTTTTCCATTTAGGACATATTTCTTTGTCTCCCCATTTTGGCTGCCTCCCTGTGTTTGTTTCTATGTATTAGATAGACCTGCTATGTTTCCTGGTCTTAGTAGAGGGCCTTATGTAGTGGGTGTCCTGTGGGGTACATTTGCACAGTCTCCCTGGTCACCATAACCAAGTGCTCCAGGTGTGTCCCTTGTGTGGGTTGTGTGTGCTCTCCTATTGTAGTTGAGCCTTGATGCTGGTGGCACTTCAATGGGAGGCATTGACCCTCACACTAATTGGTTGTGAGGATTGGCCATGACTACACTAAAGGAGCCTTTGTGCAGAGGCTGACCTATGGAGCAGGATTCACTTTAGCAGGGCTCTGGTGCCGGTCCAGTCTGCTTTCTGGGTGTGGCATCCTTGGAGGCTGTCTGGTGATGCTCCAGCTTCCTCCAAAGCTGGCACTGTGTGTGCCAACCCTGAGTCCTCCAGAGAGAGATCCACATCAGGCCAAGTTCAACTGCAGCCTGTGCCCTGCCCAGGGCCACCAGGCATGAGCCACAAAGTAATCCACAGTTAGCCACCACCTCTGATGTGCTTGGAGGTACTTTGAGAGGCCAAGCAGCAAACCAAGGCCGGCTGTCACTAATGCCAGGCTTAGGGCTGCTCAGCAAAAGGTATGGGACATGCTGAAGCCAAATGCTGCTTGCTTGGATTTTAGTGAACTTTTGAAAGATTTCAGTAAATTTTGTAGCATGAGCCAAGGCATACTGTTTATACAGAAAAGCCACTGGAAGTGGCTTGGGTGGACCAGAACGTTTGGTGGGGCAGGGCCTCAGGGAATCAGGGTGAATAAAAGGTGTTAGCCAGGTTGATGAAGACTGAGATATGGTGGCCACAAGGAAACAATGGCTTCTGCCAGCTCCTCTGTCCAGGAGAAAGCTGCCCCTTCAGCCCTTGCCCTGAGCCAGACAATTCATTTTCTCCCTATATGGCCCGGTGCCTTTTGTGCTGCTGGTCCAGTATTGGAGTTCAGATTGAGTTAGTTCATCAGTGAGTAAGTTTGTGCATGGGTCCTTTAAGAGAAGTGCCTGGAACTTCAACCCTCCTTGTCTCACTCAGCCACAATTTCTGCTGGTCTTCTTAGCCAGAAAGTATGGAGACTTCTCTCCTCGGCACTGAAACTGTGGGCTGGGGAGCCCAGTGTGGGGCTGGGGTCCTTCCCACCTCTGGGTGGGATCTCCATAACTGAGCTATCCTTCCTGATTTTTAAAGGTCACACACAGGTGAGGGACCAGCCTCTTCCATGTCTCTGTTCCTCCTACCAGTCTCAAGTAGTTTCTTCTGTATGTCCTTAGTTGTAGGGCTTTGGTTCAGGTAGACGTCAGGAGATTCTCATTGTAGTTTAGTTGTAATTTTGATGTGGTCGTGAGAGGAAGTGAGCACAGTGCTGATTTACCTACTCAGCCACCTTGGCCGATCTCCCTATGCTTCGTGATTTTAGACTGCAAGCTGCATATTATCCTTGAAACACATGTGGAGAATTGTTGAGGCCTTGAAAGAACGCACCTTCCTTCAGAAAGCATTTGTATTTATATTTCTATCAGGTGCGTGGAGGCATTACTACTCTAAGACCGACCAATGTAGATTAAAATTAAACTAAAATCATGGCTTGATATTTTTTGAGCAACTTAGATGATGTGAATGTGGTCTGCAAATCTTCACAAGGACCAGTTTATAAACACAACTTCTAAGGGAAAGATTTTATTTCCCCTCTGCTCTGTCTAACAGATACCTGAAGTTCTTTTGGGTGGTGGTGGCTAATGAGTTTATCTCTTGTTATCATTAACACAGTGCTGCAGTCCTTTGGCATCTCAGTTTAATGTGGAGAAGAATCCCATTTGATTCTCCCCATTGAGCCTGCCCTGGGACCCAATGTGAAAATCAAAGGTCAATTTTTCAGAAATTGGCAAAGGCCCTGAGGGCAATAGCATTGAGTCTCTGTATCCCCATTTTCCTCCTAGACCATATATAACTCCTTACTCTTTGATGCCTTTAAATTTTTTAAAAAATAATTATTTGGTCCAGAATTTTTAGTTATGGGAGGTTTTTATATTTGATATAGAATACATTGTTTAGTGAGGGATTGGTCCCAACAAACTGGTCTGCCTTAGTCCCAGAAATGGAAGTCTTCCTCATGTCTTCTGTATCCTCCATGTTCTGAAATAGTCTCCTTGCTATATTTGTCTTGAAACCTAATCATGCTAGGCTGAATTCTAAATGTCACTACCTTAAAAAAAGAATCTTCCCTCTTTACCCCAACCTTCTTTTTTTTCTAATACTCATAGCATCTTACGCATCAGACTGAACCCTATGAGATTGAAGTTTCTTTATAGGTCAAAAGTGGTTGTATATTGACAATTTCACATGAGTCAACCTAAAACCTAGTTCAGGGCTTTGCATAAAATTAGCATGTGCCTAATAAATAAATGAGTGAATAAACATTTTGACAAAAATGAGCAATACAGTCCAACAATGAAAGAAGATCAGTCTAGCTTAATACTTTCAGAATAAGGAGAATTAAAATTTTATCCCTCTAAATGTGTGAAGAATTATCAGTGTATATATAAATATATATAAACACACAGTAAATGAAATTGCTCAAGGAAGTTGGAAATCACCAAGGCTAGAAATCAGCAAAGAACAAGGATAGTGAAAGTAGCAGAGTTACCAACATTTCTAGTTCGTATTCATTTTGTAAGGCTGAGTGGAAACGGATAACCTACATACACCCAAATCTACTTTGAACTAATTGAATGCAAAGGACCCTTTAAGAACAAAGTGTTATTGCAAAAATAGTATTGAAAACATCATGTGGTAATTGGAAAATAAAGTCACGAACTGCAATTTAACTTAAATATTAAAGGAAATTCATGTAAGAGCTCTCTTGGCATTCCACTTCTTGTTGCTAAAAAATCTACTTTTAAAAGCCAAATTAACCAGATTGCCCATTAACATTGACCACATTAGCTAGATAATCA
The DNA here is from genome assembly GCF_057876585.1 of Rhinolophus sinicus. Taxonomy (NCBI): domain Eukaryota; kingdom Metazoa; phylum Chordata; class Mammalia; order Chiroptera; family Rhinolophidae; genus Rhinolophus; species Rhinolophus sinicus. The sequence goes on from NC_142504.1 coordinate 31,202,762, forward strand.
CCAGATCCCTATCTTACTTACATTGTGCGAGTGCAGCATAATGTGAAAGTAAGGACAACATATCTTGATGCACAATATACCCTTTCCACATAAACTTCTTTTACAATTCTTTAAAGCAATCTTCTCTGCCATATCCCTACTGTTAGTTAGAACTGCTCAATATGGTATAAGCATGGAATAGTAAGGACTTCTTGGATGTCATAAAAGCAGTGCCTTTTGCTTTGTCCTCTCATGTAACAAAGGACAGAGTTCACACATATGAATGGAACTCTGTCAATATGGCTTTAGTAGCATCTGTAATAAAAACTCTGAACTGGAAGGCACAATCGTCCTCCCTTTGCTGAATTGGTTACTTCAGTTGACAAAGCTGTCCTTATGGCTGAGGCTTTTTATCACCAGGGAAACAAAGAATGTACTTTGAGCTCAATACAAATCTTCTGCAAGTCTCCCTCTCAAAATGAAACTAGTACATTTGGAACCACCTGCAGAACAAGAATTATTAAACAATAACTGAAAAAGATGAATACACCTTTGATACTTTACTCAATGAACTGATATAGATCCAACTGGAAAATCAAGAACCTCACCTTTTGACAGAATAGTTTTTAAAAATAATTACAGTGACGTTTTTATTTTGTGGGATGTGGTTTCCTGTTAATTTGCTCAGAATTGTGCCATTGGTGGAGAAACTAGAATCTCCTCTATTTCAAACTGGAAGAACTCTTGGATGTGTAGTTAATAGCCATCCAGGATGTACGCAGTGTTGTATATGTGTTTAGAGCATGTTTCCTGGAGAAAAAATAAAACCGAAAACACTGAATCAAGGCCTGAATTTGATTCACAATTTCTACTAATGAGTTATATAATACTGAGCAAACTTTTCACCTACTTTTAATCTTATCTCCTTTTCTATAAAATTAAAATGAAACCATGTTCTTCCTACTTTATTAAGATGCCATAGGGATTAAAGTATATTTCATAAAAATTCTTTATAAGGTGCAATATGGCATGCATACCTAAGGTATTACTGTTGTTAATTTCTCTTATAGAAAGGTAAAAACATAACAAGAACAAGGAATACTTTGGGAACTACTGATGTATGCATCATTTAGTAACAGGTCAGTTTTATTTTCCAAATTACTTTCTTTTGTTGTTCTGCTACTACATTATTCCTGTGAACAGAATTATGTCCGGCCGATTCTGCAAAGAAAGTGGGAGCTCTTTCCCCAGATTGCAACATTATGATCTTTCCTTATAGCATGTACTGTAAATCACCCTGCAGACAGAAAACAGGGCTGGATCCTCAGGTAGTCTGTGAACAGTGACACACTTTATAACCAGGTTACGCCACTCTGTCCTCAGGACCATGAGGAGGGGGGTGTCTCCAGGCTACATGGTACTACATTAGGCAGTTAGATATAATGATCAATAAAAGAAGGTCCATTTCTATTCCGTGGAGCAGCTTCTAAAAGGCACACAAGGAGGAAGACACACATCGAGGGGAAAAAAGGAGACTGAGAAGCACAGATGATACCAAACTAATAATAAAATAATATCTTACACTTGTATGGCACATTTTTGGTGAAAATCATAGAGCCTTCTCATGAATGATTTTGTTTGATGTCCACAACAACCTCATGGGTTAGGGAGGCAAGTTACTCACTTCAATTTTTACAGATATTTAGAAGAGCTAAGTGACTTACCCAAACTCACAGAACTTTTCTGATTCCTAGTATAGTTCTCCTTCTAATATTTCTGATTATGCAAACAGCAGACAAAAAACATTCTGCTGATTATGTTGCTCTATTAAATTTTTGTGTCTTACCTCCTCAAATGGAATTTATGACTAGATAGAGGTAATGTGAAGTGAAAGAAGAGACAATACTAAAATAATGTTCTTCAAACTGTGTAAAATTGTAATGTGTTATGTTCACACATTTGGGTTTGGAATAGCCATCTAAGATATCCATGATATATTTTTTCTGTCATTAAAATTAATTTGATTTTGATCATTTTACTGTAACCTTTGTGTAGGCACCTTAAGATGCTTTGAAACAAAATGTATTAATTGCTTATTTTTCATGATTTCCCAATAATCTGTATGCCTACTACCACACTGTCATCATACATTCCACCACATCCCCTATGCCTGCTACTTTCCATGACACTCCCACCCAATAAAAAATAATGAATACATGCATGCATGTTTTAAGAATTTATAATTGGTCAGATAATTTTCTAGGTTCTCTCACTAAAATTACCTCTTCCATCATTTGAGGAAAACTTGGGTTTTTGACAAAGAAGGATCTCTCCAACTAGAGACCTGAACATTTTGGGAAATAGTATTTTGAAAGTGTTAAATGGAAGAAAACTCAATGAATGAGGATAATATAATTCATAACTCTAGGACTCCTAAAACTAGACTAGGGGTGTGAGGGTATGACAGGTTTCATTATGTCTCTACTTTTTTCCATACCTGGTATGGAAAAAGTGCTTGATAATTGTTTGCTGATGGTTGGTTAAATAAATGGATAAATTAAAGGTGACACACTCCAGGTGCATCTTAAATTTCTTTTGCACTTTCGAGCCAAATTGGCCCTGCACACCCATGTTAGGCAAAGTCATCAACAATTAACATTCTTTTTCACTTCACCTTTTATTCACCTTCCTGACTCTTTGACTCACACAAAAGCACTAAAGATGGTAGAATTTATTAATTACAATGCAATTATATGTAATATCCTTATGACAGATACAGGGCAGACATTGTAATCAATACCCCTTCCAAAATTACAAAACTGATGCTCAGAGAAAATAGTGCAGCCAAGAATTTGGTCTAAATCATCTGAATACACATCCTATATCTTTCCTGTCAGACAGTTCTCTGCTATCTCATGTCCTAGAATCCAGCTGTCAGCTACCTATCAATTAATCTGCTAGTAGTTATAAGATAACTAATGATAGCTGTTCAGATTTAATGCTCCCAGAGACACTAAAAATCTGTAAAATGATTAAATTGAAAAAAACAACAAAAACAACACTTCAAGGTCCAAAGGAATGAAATTATAAAGGACAAAGGATAAATTAGAGGGGTTGACATGCTTGGTGAAGGAATCTCACCAAATGTTCCCCTTAAGTGACTCTCAAAAGTACTTTGTTGATTAATTTCTGTACTCATGCATGTAAGGAGGATGGGAGACAAAAACGAAACAAAATTTTATTTACCTGTTAATGGAACTTACGTGTGGAAAGTACAGTGGAGCCTAATGAGGGAGTGGAACCCAGAATCTGGTGCCAAATGCAACAGAGGTGACTATATCTAATCCTTAAGAGTCCTAAGGTCTCCGAGTGTTGCTTTTCTCTGTGCATCTACCTTTACTACTATTTATGGACTGGCTCTCTCGGCCTCTGTGCATGGCTGCTGCAGAATGACTCCCCAGCCTCAAAGTCTACACCATTTAGGTCCAAGGGGGACCATCGGAGACTCACTGGGTCCCAACTCCAAATTACCAGAAGAGAGGATCTGAGTGTCTCAGCTTTGGTGAGGTGTCAACTCTGGTCATGCTAGCAATGTTTAGAGGGGTTGTGTATAACAAACAAAGCAGCAGAAGCCATGACCACGGCAGAGAGTGAAAGGAATTCAAAAGAGGAAGGGAGGGCATAGGCGAGCAGAAACTCTAACAGGTGTCCATCACATATTTTCAGGATAGATAAGTTTTGGGCAAAAGGGATCTGGGAAAAGAATTCCAGGCAGAGGAAACAATTGAAGCAAAGCAAGCGTGGGTCCTATCTGGATACCAACACGTATATGATTCCATGTAGCTCACAGGAGAATGTGAGGGAGTGCAATGCAAAATAAGTTTGGACACATAGATTCTATGACCTTCAGACGAATCACACTCTTTGTATTTGCCTCCTGAAGTAGTCAGGGTTCTGTTTGTCCTTTTCCGATGATTGCTGTGTTCTGTACTGGTAGATTGCTTAGAGGATTTGAAAACCAACCTGTTCAGGCCTGTTTACAAAAGCTTAGGGAGGTAAAGTAGTGAAAGATTTATATGAGCACCCAATGTGTCTCCTGCTTAAGACTATACAAGGGAACATTTAATGTCCTAAATCCTCAGTTATACTGGTTTCATAATTATTTTTCCAAGTAGAGTTCTACTCGTATTTATACTTAAGAAGCATTTTAAGTACTTGTGAGTGGAAAAAGTGACTTTTCAATTATCCAGTTTAATATCAAATCCTGATTGCCATTCCTTGACAGAAGAAATGATTTTATAAGAGAGTAGAAAAATATCCTGGAAAAATACCAGGGTAAAAAATATATCAAGATTCTTTGACAGAACAAATAAAATGGACAAATATCTCCGAAGATAATTTTTTTGAAAAGGTGAAAAGACACCAATGAACAATATTAGGAATAAAAAAGGATGCTTCGAGGATTAAAAAGATAGTAAGTAGGAATTATGAACAATTTTATGTGATGTATTTGAAAACTCAGATGAAATAGATAAACCTTTAGAAAAAAATATGACTTAACAAAATTTACTTAGGAAGAAATGGGAAATATAAGCAATCATATAACCATAAAGGAAATTGAACCAGAAGCTTAAAATCTTCCTACAATAAAACCAGGTCCAGACAGTGTCGTTGGCAATTTTCAGCAAATAGTCAAGGAAGAAATAAGTATGCAAATATAAAAAGAAAAATAATTCCAATTTCATACAAACTATCTCAGTGTACAGAAGAGTGGGATATCCCTACCTCACTTATTAGGCAAGAATAACTTTTAATACAAAATCCATGTGAGAACAAAATTGCAGATCTATATTCTTATGAACACAGATACAAAAATTAAAATATTAACAACGACAATCCAGAAGTGTGTGTGTGTTAAGATAATGCATCATTTGATTTATTCCAGTAGCGCAAGTTTGATTTTATATAAGAAGTCAATTAATGTATATTACCACATTAACTGATGAAGGAGAAATTATGTAATCATTTCCACAGAAATTGAAAAAGCAATTTATAAAATTCCACATCTTGGGGCGGCTGGAATGCTCAGTTGGTTAGAGTGCAAGCTCTGAACAACAGGGTTACTGGTTCAATTCCCACATGAGCCAGTGAGCTGCGCCCTCCACAACTAGATTGAAGACGACGAGCTGCCGCTGAGCTTCCAGAGGAGCGGCCGGATGGCTCAGTCGGTTAGAGCTCGAGCTCTCAACAAGGTTGCCTTTTCAATTCCCACATCAGATGGTGGGCTGTGCCCTTACAACTAAAGGCAACTGGACTTGGAGCTGAGCTGCACCCTCTACAACTAGACTGAAGGACAACTACTTGGAGCTGATGGGCCCTGAAGAAACACACTGTCCCCCAATATTCCCCAATAAGATTTATTAAAAAAAATCTACATCTTTTTCTAAATTAAACAGAAATAAATTAGAAATAAAAAAGGACTTCCTTAAATTGACAAAGGGTAGCTACAGAAAACCTACAGCTAGCATTATATGTAGTGGTGAAATATTTAAAGCATTCCCTTTGAGCTTAGGAACATGACAATGGTATCTGCTAATACTATTTATATAATATTGTAGTGGAGGTTTTAGCCAGTAATCAAGCAAGAAAAAGTAATAAAAGGTATAAAGAATGGAGGGTAAGGGGGGTGGGGGGTGGGAGATGAGGGTAAGGGGGATCAAATATATGGTGATGGAAGGAGAACTGACTCTGGGTGGTGAACACACAATGGGATTTATAGATGATGTATTACAGAATTGTACACCTGAAATCTATGTAATTTTACTAACAATTGTCACCCCAATAAATTTAAAAAATAAATTAGAAAAAAAGAGAAGATAATTTAGCATGGTTGCATGATATAACACTCAATATACACAAATAAATTTCAACAAACATAAAATGAAACTTTAGAAATATATTTAAAATAATATCAAAATTATAAAATACCTAGGAATAAGTATAACAAAACTTTCAAGAAATGTATAAAGAAAATTACAATACTTATTGAAAGACAAAGAAAACCTAAATATACATCATGTATGTGAATAAGAAGACTTGGCACCATAAGGACACCAATTCTTCCAAAACTGATTGGTAATTTCAATGATATTCCCATTAAAATCCCAACAGGCATTTTGTGGTACTTGACAAGCTGATTCAAAAATGTATGTGGAAGAGCAAAGGGCAGAGAAGGAGAAGGAGGAGGAGAAGAAGGGGAAGAAGAAGAAGGAAAAGGAGGAAGAGGAGAAGGGAGTACTTACATTCTCACATACTTAGAATAAAGGCATAATAATGACGACAGAGGGGTCTTGTCAAATGAACAGAGTAGAAAGTCCAAAACCAGTTCTACTCATATGTGGATCTTTGACGTACGACAGAAGTATATAGCAGGTCATTGGAGAAACAATGTACTTTTCAGTAAATTATCCTGGCACACTTGGGTATCTACAGGTAAAAAGAATGTATCCCTATCACACACTATATTTAAAAACCAGTTCCATTAAAGTCATAGATGAGAAAGACAAAGCTAATTATATATGACCTCCACCTAGGGAAGGATTTCTTAAAACACAAAAACCATAAAGCAAAAGTTAAATTTTATTATTTCACTCAAAAGATATAAAAATAATTAGAAGAAAACACATAAACTGAGAAAAGATATTTTAACACATAAAACTGAAAATATTGATATCTAATATATGTTTAAAACAATCAAAACAAAATAAAAAAAAAAACCTCCTGCAAATCAATTAAGAAGAAAAAATAAAACAATTCAATAATAAAGGGCAAAATCTTGAGTACAAACTTCACAGATGAATGACCATAAGTGGAAATAAACAGAGGAAAGGGTACTCAGTTTATCAGAAATGATGAAGTATAAATTCGAAGTATAACGAAGTAATATCACACCCACAATGGAAATTAAAGTCTGACAACATTACATGCTGGTGAGGATGTGAGAAAAGATGGATTTTATACTGCCTATAGGAATATCAATAGTTGCTACAACCATTTAGAGCACAATATGTCTTTTTCTACTAAAAGTGAAAATGTATATACCCTATGACCCAGGAATTCACTTCTGGAAATCCATGCACATATGCATCAAGAAAAATACCCAAGAATGTACATAATAGCACTGTTTATTATCTTAACAAATTCTGAACAACCCAAATGCCCATCAACAATAGGAGAGATAAATAAGTTGTGTGTTACTGCAGTGGATTATTAAGCAGCTCAATGAATGTCAGCTATATAAAACAACCTGAATTTTTAAATTGTTTGATAAAAAGTGTATATGGCATTGTCCTATCTACAGAAAGCTAATATATTGTTCAGAGATTCAAGGAAAAGGTAATGCTATTATGCAAAAAATGAAATTACAAACACAAAATGCTGGATCATAGTTACTTGGTAAAAGAAACAGGATAGGAAGAGAAAGAGACACACGGAAATTTGAACATTCTTGGCAGTGTTCTGTTTCTTGCCTAGACTGTATTCATCCTTCATAACTTATACATTTTCCATAAATATTTTTATATTTATTGAACTTCTCATTTTTAAAACTCTTAAAAATTGTTTAAGTATATCCAGCACAACCACAACTTTTCAACACTCTACAATAGCACTGTCTGAGGGAGTCTGCCCAAGAATTCAACCAGCCAAGACCTGTGGCAGCGAAATCCCAAACACAAAAACGAATGCACTGAACCATTGTAGCCTGTCATACCCAGTAACCTCATCTAATTTCTCCTGTTTCAAACCTTCTTTTGTCAACCTATCTCCCACTTATAAATTTAACATCCCACATAGACTTGCCCACAGGGAGGGAGGGTACCAATCAACAAACATGAGTCACCAGAGAACATGATGGCTCCGTACCTCACTGTAATCTAAAGCTGATGTTCTGGCTGATATTTCAAGGTCTATAAGCATCCTCAGGGACAATCTATGCCTAGTGAAGAGAAGATGGAAAGATGAATCATTCCAAGGACAAGTGGAGTGGGAAGCTGAGAAGGAGGCAGAGAAGCAGAAGGGAAAAGGTACCACCAAAAGCCACAATTCACATGCCATCCACAAGAGACTTTATTACAGGGGCACTTCAACTGATTGCATGCTGAAATTGGAGTGTTTACAAAGCAAGTATACAACTTACAAAATATAAAGTAGCAAGTATACTTTATATTTTGCAAAGCAAGTATACAACTTAATAAGTACCATCGTGGAAGACAGCATGCTGTAGTGGAAGAAGCAAAAGTTTTCAGAGTCAAATTTGAGTCAAATATTGGCTTCCTCACTCACAAGGTACCTAAATCTCAGTGTATTTGCCTGTGTATAAAGGTAATAATATTGGTGGTGATTAAAGATGATATACTGCAGCTCTTCTTAAAGGGAGGCAGTTTGGTAACATGGAGGAGTTTTGATGCCAGACACCGGCCTAATTCTGGCTCTGCCACCTTCTGGTTATATGACTTCCAAGACTCATTTTTTCTCATCTATAAAATGGGGTGATGAAACCTACCTTGGGGATGTTATGAGACTTAGAGATAATAAGCCCAACATTGACATTTAGAAAGTGTTCAACAAAAATTATGTAATATTATTATTACTGGATGTTGATTCTCTATTTGAAAAGCAAGATCAGAGATGGCGAGGACATGGACCGAGAGAGTCTCTCGGGACAAGGAAAGGTGTAGTTACAGCCTAAGGCCATCAGCATGAGTTGAGGGAGGCAGGCAGAGAGAAGGAGCAGCAGTCAAAAGCCACATGGAGCTGGCTTTAGTAAAGTAAACAGGAAGTGCCAATCAGGAAGGAAACGGGCCTCAAACTGGTCTGGCCATAGGCATCAGGGACCCAGACATGGGGATTTCTATCTAAGACAGTGCTCTAGTCACTGGAAAGGGGTAGGAAGAAGCAAGTCTGTCCCAGACAAACTTGGGCAGAGATGGGTAATCAGGATAAGCACTCTGACTCATGTAATTGAGAGGCAGATAAGATGGGAACTTAGATGGTGGAACTGTGGCATGTCATGGTATTAATCACAATTCAAAGCAAGAGGCCACAAGGTCACAGCAAGATCATGACCGAGCTGGCTTTGGCTTCTTAAATGTTCTAGCCAGGCTGAGGTACAGCCATGTGCCACTTCACCATGGAATATGTTCTAAGAAATGAGTCATTAGATGGTTTTGTCATTGTGCGAACACCATAGAGTGCACTTACACAAACCCAGATGGTATAACCTGTTACACACCTAGGCTACACGTTAGAGCCTGTTGCTCCTAGACTACAAGACTGTACAGTATGTGACTGGACAACAACATGAGGCTAAATCAAGCACAAAATGATGCCACCAAGAGACAAGGTGAACATGAGACATATGTGGCTGCTGCCAGCGTAACATGGCACACTTGTACAGCAAATGCTGTTTTTTGTAAGTTGAAAGACTACACTCTAAAATAATGACAAAAAGTATAACATAGTAAATACATAAACCAGTAACATAGTCATTTATTATCATTATCAAGTATTATGTGTATAAGTAACTTATGTGCTATACTTTTATACAACTGGCAGCACAGTAGATTTATTTCATCAGCATCACCACAAACACGTAGGTAATGAGTTGCACTAGAGAATCAATACAATAAGTGATGTTATAATAGCTACCAACCTCATAGGCGATAGGAATTTTTCAGCTCCATTATCATCTTATGGCACCACCACCATATATGTGGTCTGTTGATTGAACCAACATTATGCCGCACATAATTGTAATCAATCTCTCCTCGGAGAAAGGAATATGCACGAGCTCTGGGCTGCCCTGGGGCACAGTGTCTGGGGAATCCATGCTGGCAAGGGGATGAAGCATTCTTAATCTGGACCAGAGTACATAGAGCAGAGGGGAAAAGTTCTGTGAGGCAGCCTGCTGGACAAAAGCTAGCTGCTGGCCAGTTACACCGTCCAGAACAGGGGCAGGTGGAGCCCTGGGCATTAGATTGGAAAGCAGGTTTGAAACCGAGGGTAATACCTATGCCAGCAAAGGTTTCTACAAATGGCATCATATAGAATATAGGGGAGCTTGAGAAATAACATGTGGATAGGAAAAATCAAAGTCACAGAATTTGCTCGACACTGCAATGCAGGTATCTACAAGTCTCAGCTGCAAAGGTGAGAGGGCTTTATCTGCTATGAGCTAAGCACATTCAATCTTCAGAATGGCAGAGACTGGCAATAAGGGCCCGAAGTGGGGTTGATGCCCATAGCATGCTTCTTAACTTGAGCCAGTTCTCTACCAGTTCTTAGTAATGACAGAGCAAAATGCTATTCATGAAGACATCTGGCCCGAGTTCCTGGCTATGTTGGATGCAAGTTTGGTGTGTGAAGAATAAAAGTCAATTTCCTGAAAGAACTCTGTGCAAAAGAGTGTGTCATTTCAAAATGTGATTAAGAGTTCTATGATATTGTTGACTTGGAAAATCACTTCGAAGGGAATACAGTTGTATCTCTTGAATAGGAAACTAATCCAATTTCTGAATATTTCTTTCAAGAACATTTTTCTTCCTAGTTTACCTCTCATTGAGGACCTCAGAAATGTTCTAATATAATAAATACTTGCTTGTAGCTGCTTAGGTATACTCCTTAGTTTTAATTAATTTCAACACATGTATTATGGTTTAGGATACAATTTGTCACTTTGCTTAAATGTGATTCCCTATTCAGGACACCAGAGTGCTTTGATGTTGCATTTGGGAGGATAGAAAGTTCTTTCCTGTTTCACTCATATATTAATCATAAGCATTGTCCAAAAAAAATCATCTAGATGATTTTAAGTATTAATAGCAAAGGTCTGGGGAGATCCAAAATGGTAGAATAGATCAACACTGTGCCTGCTTCCTTCTATGAACACATTAAAATTATAACTAAATTATAAAGCAATCAACCCAGAGAATCACCTGCAGTCTAGCTGAACAGATGTTTTATAACTAAGGATATAACGAAGCCACATCAAAACTAATAGGAGGGGCAGAGATGCAAAACGGATGCAAATCTTTATGTGGAGGTTGAGAAGCAGGAGGGATATCAGGAGCACAGAGGTTACCCACAGGGGAGTGAAGGAACCCAACCACAAACCAGTCCCCGCCCCATGACCAGAATACTGGTGCCGGTAAAAGGAGCCCCTACAAATTCTGGCTGTGAAAAACAGTGGTAATTCCAACCATCCAGGTGGGACCGAAGGCTGTGGGAAACCCAGGCATCCTCTTAAATGGCCCCCACAAAGACTCACTTGCAGGTATTCACCTTAAGCTCTGGCAAAGGGACAGTAACTTGGTGGATTGTGGAGACATACGGGGGACAGACTGAGTGTGTGTGGTTTCCTAGCGAGGTCTGGAGGACAGTCACCATTTTCCCTGTGTGGGGTCCTTCTCCTGTGCCGTTGGAATGTGGGCACAATCTTTCCTATGTTGAGCCCTCCCCCACTGGCAAAATCTGAATCTGATTGGCCTGGTGAGCACCACTCACTCCACCCTCCTGGCTCACTGGGAACACGCTCTACCCAACTAATTCAACACCAGAGGCAATTTCTGCACAAGCAGCCAGCCTCACCTGCATTGCACACATTTCTGGAAAACTGTCAAAATCCACAGGCCCCTGGTGGATGGTTACTGGCCACGGTGTGCTCTGAGACTTTTGCTGAATCACTCCAGGATCAGTACTGGCACCAAACCAGAGTCTACATTAACCTGGTGACCATATTCTTTCCACTGTAGTGACTTCCTGAGATTCCTACTTCATCCAACTTGTGTGCCATATGAGGCTTTATCAGTGGCTGAACCTCAAGGGAGCCAGCAGGTGGCAACAGAACATGGGGTGCTTTGGCTATTTGCAGTGTAACCTCTGGCCCAATACAGGTGGCAGACATCCTCGGTTAGCAGCATGGCCTCTCTCATGTGCTTCCAGGATTAGCACAGGCAACAAACATCTGCAGATCACTTTGTAGCTCTTACTAGGTAGTCCCCAACAAGTCACAGGCAGTGGGTGATCTAGTCCTGCACAGAAGCCCCTTGCAAGCGGCCCCAGAGCCAGCATACTTAGAGGTGGGCTCAGACCACAGGAAAGCACAGCCCTATTAGCTCCACATGTGGCACACCCAAAGGGTGGTTTCAACAGGCACCAGAACTCACTGGGGCGAATCCAACTCAGTGGGGTAAGGCCCCCACACAGCAGCTTGTAAGCAGTGGACAAGGCCAAACCCCACAGCCAATCAGCTTGAGGTTCAAACCCACACACTAATGTGCCAATAGCAAGCAAGGCTCAACTATACCAGGAGGACACACACAAACCACACATGGTACACTACTGCAGCACCCAGAGCAGGTGACCAGGGAGACTGTGCCAAGGCCCCACAGAGCACCTACTATATAAGCCCACCCAGCTAAGACTGGGAAACATAGCAGATCTACCTAATACATAGACACAAACACAAAGAGGCAGCCAAAATGAAAGAATCAAAGAAATACATCCCAAACAAAACAACAGGAGACAACTCCAGAAAAAGAATTAAACAAAAAGGAGACAAGCAACCTCCAGAGACAGAGTTCAAAACAATGGTTATAAGGATACCCAAGTGAGAACTTCAACAAAGAGAGAGCAAGCAAAAAAGGGACACAGAAACCGTAAAAAAGAAGCAGTCAGTAAGGAAGAATACAATAACTGAAATGAAGAATGCACTAGAAGGAATCACCAGAAGACTAGATGAAACAGAGGATCGAATCAGTGATTTAGAAGATGAGGTAGCACAAAACACCCAATCAGAACAGCAAAAAGAAAAAAGAATTCCCCAAAATAAGGATCGTTTAAGAGACCTCTGGGACAACATCAGGTGTAACAATATTCGCATCATAGGGATACCAGGAGAAGAGAGAAAGCAAGGGACTGAGAACCTATTTGAAGAAATAATGACTAAAAAATTCCGTAACCTGGTGAAGGAAACAGACATACAAGTCCAGAAGCACAGAAAACCCCAAACAAGATGAACCCAAACAGGCCCATACCAAGACACATTTTAATTAGAATGGCAAAAGTTAAAGACAAAGAGAGAATCCTATAAGCAGCAAGAGAAAAGCAACTAGTAAATTATAAGGGAGCACCCATAAGACTGTCATCTGATTTCTCAACAGAAACTGTGACGACCAGAAGGGATTCGACAGAATATTCAATATGATGAAAAGCAAGGATCTATAATCAAGGGTACTCTACCCAGCAGAGCTATCATTTAGAATTGAGGGCAGATAAAGAGCTTCCCAGACAAGAAAAACCTAAAGGAGTTCATCACCACCAAACCTATATTACAAGGAATATTAGAGGGACTTCTTTAAGTGAAAAAAAATAATCAAAATTGTGAATAATAAAATGGTAATAACTAGATCTATCAACAATTACTTTCAATGTAAATGGATTGAATGCTCCACTCAAAAGACATAGGAGGGCTGAATGGACAAGAAAACAAAACTCTTACATACCCTCCCTACAGAAAATCACTTCAGATTGAAAAACACATACAGACAAAAAGTAAAGGGATGGAAAAAGTTATTTCATGAAAATGGAAACAAACAAACAAAAAGAGCTGGGATAGCAATACTTATACCAGACAAAATAGACTTTAAAACAAAGGCTATAACAAGAGACAAAGAAGGATCCAGAATCCCACTTCATGGTATTTATCTGAAGAAACCCAAACGCTACTTCAAGGGAACATGTGTATTCATATGTTCATTGCAGCATTGTTTACAATGGCCAAGTTGTGGAGGCAGCTTAGGGGTCCTTAATGGATGATGGATAAAGAGGAGGTGATACATATATATAACAGAAAATTCCTCAGCCATGGAAGGGAATGCGTTCTTGCCATTGGTGGCAGTATGGATGGAGATGGGGGGGTACTGTGCTGAGTGGAGTGTAAGACGGAGAAATATAGATGCAATGTGACTTTGCTTATATGTGGAATTTAAGAAACAAAACAAATGAACAAAACAGAAACAAACTCATAGATACAGAGAACATATTGATGGTTGTCAGATGAGGGGGGTTTGGGGTGAGTGAAAAGGAATTAAGAAGTACAAATTGGTTGTTATACAGTAATGATGGGGATGCAGGGTATAGTACAAGGATTATAGTCAATAATATTGTAATAATTACGTATGGTGTCAGATGGGTACTAGAAAATTGGGGGTGATAGGTGGGAGGGAGCTGGGGGGCACGGTGAAAAGGTGAATGGATTAAGAAGTATAAACTGGTAGTTATAAAATAGTCATGGGGATGTAAAGTAAAGCATAGGGAATATAGTCAATAATATGACAATAAGTATGTATAGTGCTAGGTGGGTACCAGACTAAAATATTGTCATGTAGATTAATTTAATCTCTAATTAATTTGTTTCATGTTTGCATTTTAAAAAATAATCTGTAGATGTTTGACCTATTTGCACTTAGTTTTTGTCACTGAAAATTTAAACAGATCTTTCCACTTATCTCTCAATTTTACTTTAGCTCTGGCTTTACATTTATTCCTATTTAGTATGTTGACTTATTTTTACATTTTGGATTATTTTTATGGATTATTCGATAGATAATTGGATAAAAAAAGATGTGGACCCAATGGAATATTTCTCAGCCATAAGAAAAGATAAAATAGTGCCATTTGCGACAACATGGACGGATCTTGAGGTTATCGTGTTAAGTGAAATAAGTCAGACTGAAAAAGTCAAAAGCCATGTTTGAGATGGTTTTGATAGAACCTGATGTCAAACGTACTGGAGTTGTCCCTGGCCTCTTAGAAATTCTGGCTGTTAATGCATCTCTTGCCGTCATTATGCTTTAAATCAAAAAAGGAGTATCTGAGATTCCTCAGGACAATAAGACTGGGAGTTTGTTCTCTGCTGTTGCTGCCTGGTTTCTGTGAGTGCATGGAAATGGGAATTGGAAGGTCAAAAGTGAATAACTATGATATACCTCTGTAGCCAGTTGTGAAGAGGGCAATGTAAATTGCCCTCATATAAAATATAATTTTACATAATGTAAAATTGTAATGTAAATGTAAAATTTAATATCAATGTAATAACTAATATCTACAACATTCCAAGTCTTAATATTAAAATATTATCGCTTCCCATCTAGCCCGTGAAGGAAAGAATTCCAATGACTTCAGGTGTATATTTGTATTTTGTGCACACACTGAAGATTCAGGGATTCTCCGCAGCCCAGGACACAGCGTACTGCCAGCTGTCTAAACCCCTTACCTCCTACTCTCTTTTCTTGCTTTCTCCTTTTGGTGTGTTTATCCACACCCCTTCTCAAGCCACACCTTCCCCTGAGCAGCAATGCCAATTCCTCCTTTCAGTTCATGCATAACATGGGTTACAATGTATCAGATTATTTCCATAAGTAAACACAGTGTTTTCCCTAAGAAAAATCAGGAGAATAAACTTTTCTCTGTTCCATTACACATTGACCATAGGTAATTTATTTAATCTAAGGGAATGCAGTACCCCTCCCCTCCCAATAAGATGAATTTGGATATAACACTATTATTGGCAATGACTTTCCTCCTCTGATCAGCCCTTTCTTACTCAGGGAAAGTTTATTTGGGTGGGAGGAGAAGAGAATGAAGCCAAAGGGGAGACAGCAATCTCAAACTATTTGGGGAAAACGGGGAAAGGAAAATGGATCCCTAAATCCTGAATATTCTCTTGGCCCAAACTGGCCAACTAACCGGGAAATTTCAAAACTTTACACTTCAGCAGGTCTGGGCAGATGTGGATGGCACGCGTCGGCCCTGGATCTTCCTGCATTTCATTAATCATGCAATAAAATGACTTCGTATTTTACATGACTGAATTTTCAGGCCTCACTTAATCATGTTACAGTGGGGTTTTATACGAATATGGAATTAGGTTTAAAGCCCTTTAATATGTCATTGGATGAGACTCTCAAAATACCCACTCCATTTAACAGTAAAAAACAAAAAATAGACACTTCTGAAGAAAGTAAGGGCCTTAACAAGTTAGTAACAAGAGCTGGAACGCCTACCAATTCTTCTGATGGCAACTATACAGATTTTTCCTGGACAGTGTGAGTTATGAGCCAGTGTGAATTCTATATATTCTCAGCCTCTCTCTCTCTCTCTCTCGCTCTCTCGCTCTCTCTCTCTCATTTGTGAAACTAGAAACAAGGTATTTTAAGATACTATTGCTGTTATATGAAAGCAGTCTGGATCTCTGAGACCGCATTGGAGAAAATCTGCTTGGCTTGCATTTAGCTACGGCAAGAGTAAGAAATCATTCTTTGTCGTGTTAAGCAAATGATATTTTGAAGTTTGACTATTAAAGCAGCTAGCAGTTCCTTGTCCTGTTTTACATAGTATTCAAACTCCTCCATACCCTATATCTCAAATTTATATATCTATATCTACCTATCTATATCTATCTATCTATCTATCTATCTATCTATCTATCTATCTATCTATCTATCTATCTAATCTATCTACCTACCTACCTACCTACCTACCTACCTACCTACCTACCTACCTACCTATTATAAAGCACACCATTTGGTGGGGTGGGTTGTGGGGCAGAGGGGAAGGAAATGTAACTAAAGATCAATATGTGGCCTGAGAGGCTGCATGAAAAAGATGGAAAAGATTAAGAAGCCAAATATGGCATTGTCTTCTGTGTAACTCCAAGCTTTCTTGGCAGTTACTAGATGCTACCTCTTTCCCATGAGCTTGGTTTCAGGTTTATTTCACTGTACATATAGGGTGACTCTGACGCTTAAGTCAGAAATTCCTCAATATGTTTTTTACAACATCTTGCCATTTTTCCTGGTACCTCTGGGCATTGTAAAATTCTTGAAGCATAATTAATGTTATTATAATTATACTAATTATAAGAAGAAAACATTTAACACTAGAGGTAAAATGGATACGCATGCAATATCCGATAGCCCTTCCTCACAAGACTCTTGTGAAGACCAAATACCAGAGGCTGATAACTGTGAAGGGC
Source organism: Rhinolophus sinicus (assembly GCF_057876585.1). Classification (NCBI taxonomy): domain Eukaryota; kingdom Metazoa; phylum Chordata; class Mammalia; order Chiroptera; family Rhinolophidae; genus Rhinolophus; species Rhinolophus sinicus. The sequence continues at coordinate 31,219,836 of NC_142504.1, forward strand.
TATGCAGTAAGGTGAGGTGGATGATGTGATGATGAAATGAGAGGTAGATGGCAAAGGCACTAGGACTCGTGGAAAAGTCTGATAACCTGATATAGGACACCTATATATTTTTTTATTAGTTTCAGGTACACAAAACAAAGTAATAGTTAGACATTTATCATTTATATCCCTCACACTGTGTCAACCCCCCTCCCCCATCCACTACCCCTCTGACATTGCACACAGCCATTACATTTCCACTGTCTCTATTCCTAATGCTGTACTCTGCTTCTTGTAACTATATACATTTTATATATATACATATATATGAATATATATGCATGTGTATATATATGCATATATATATAAACTTGTAGTTGACAGTCATTATTGTTCAGCTTCAACTTCAGGTGTACAGTGCAGTGATCAGGCATCTACATCTTCCCTGAGGTGGTCTCCCTAACAAGACAAGAGGACACCTATAGTCTTAAAGAGAAGAAATACATGAAAGTCTAAATACAAAGTATGGGTAGAGATCTACACAGGAACTTTAATAAGAGGAGCTTAGCCTCATTCTACAAAGTATATCTAATTTCCCTAACGTCTTTCTTTAAAATAAAAGTTAGTAAACTTAGTGTATCAAAAAAAGAAATGACAATACCTTCTTCAGAGTAATTGAAACTCTAAGAGCAGTAAGAATGGTATTTCTAAGCAACCACATTTATACATCTCTGGATTGTTTGGGGAAACTGGAATTCTTTTTGAGAGTTTGCATCCAGATTTTCTTTTCTTTTTTTAAATTAAAGTATAGCTGACATACAATATTTTATGAGTTTCAGGGGTACAACATAGTTATTTAACATTTATGTACTGCGTCCATATTTTCTTAACTAAGAAAGTAACGTTGGTAGGCATATGTCAATGTCATTTTATTAATAATGACTGATTTAAATGTGAATTTCAAAAGTAAATAAATACCAGTGATTCAGCAATCCATGTCATTTGTCAAGATGGATTGTTCCAAGCCATTCACGATTCAGATGGAATGTTGGAACAGAGACCACTCCACCATAACAAACAAGATAGATGAAAATCTCAGAGGATGACTGTTGAACTAATCCAAACAAAATATCTTCTGGTTCCACTGGTTGTTGCCAAGTCTCAACAGAGGGCTAAGAATAAATATAGCACAAGAAAAGAAAGGGGTCTGCTTGTCTTTCTGTTTGTGACTGTTCAAGTGGATGAATGACAGAACTGTGAGCTGATCTCTGCCAACTGCATGGAAGCCATCAGTTCACTGACGTCAATGTTCAGAATGGGGTATGTTATAAAAGCGGTAGTGCTTCATAAGATAAAAAAGGAAAAGCAAACAGTGTGACCTGAAGAGGAGAATGAGGCTTGAGGCAATGAGTCAGGTCACTGAGGTAGGAATAACACTTAACTATACCAACTGGCACCATCCTGTGAGGTCCTGCTTGGACTCCAGTAGAGTGGGTTTTCCTGAAAGAGAATTGCATGGGGATTTATTGAATGATGTGAAGCGGCACTTAGTAGCATCATATTCATATCAGAAGAGCAATGGCCCATATATTCTCTGAGCCTTTGAGCTGGGTGCATTGTGTAATTTACAGGAGACCTGTTTCTCCAAAGTCCGGCCAACATATGGCCATTTCATCTCATATTCAAGCTGTATATTGTGAAGTAGCCAGTATAGAGCACCAGGTAACAGTCATTAACTTACACCTGAAGGGTAGACAAATGGAAAAAAACAAATGTTGCAATGACTACTTAAGAAGCTAATATTAAATCAACTATCACAGTAATTTCTGTGGTTCTTTTTCTTCTACATGACAGCAATACTGGGAGTTTTCATCATAAGTGTTCTCATCTATCCATTAGATCAGGTAGTAGGTATCAAAGCTTAGAGTTTTTTTAGAAAAGGTAAAACTCCATGTTTAAAAATTGTCAGTGAATTGAGATAAGATGCAACTAACTGCCACAAGCTTCCACAACATTGATATATTGAAGACCTTTCTTGCTTCTCACTCAGGGTTTATCAATCAGCAAAGGAGTCACTACCACAGGGAACGGGGGTGAGAAGAGTGAAGGGTAAGACCTGGAGGATGGATGGAAGAGGTAAAGAACCACTGCCATGAACATCTGAAGCTGAAGCTGAATAATAATGAATGTCAACTATAATTTTATATATACATATGGTCACAGGATGTGGAATACAGCATAAGGAATAGTTAATGGAATTGTAAGAGCTATATATGATGTCAGAGGGGTAGTAGATTGGGGAAGGGGGATTATCACTTCGTGAGGGGTATACATGTCTAACTATTACATTGTTTTGTACACCTGAAACTAATAATAAAAAACCCATCAACATGGGAATGAACAATGTTAGGAGCACTGATGCCTGCATTACAACAGTTTAATCTGCTGCTGTCCACAAATTCCCTGAGTGGAGGAGGGAAGGCTTGTGAGCAAACTGGACATGCCTCTCCCCCAAACACCCCCCACACACACACGCACACACGAAGGACATTTAAATTATATCTCAGTTCCATCTGTAAACATTCAATCTTTCCAAGCCAGAAAAAGATTCTCAATATAGCCTAAGACCTCAAATCTGTTCAATATCAAGTTTGGTCATATAATTTGATACATTGATATGAAATATAGAATGATTGGTTGGAATTCAGTGGCATTCTTAATTTATTCCATATGCTTAAAATTTTTTTGCTTCTTGACTCCAAAGTTTTCTTCCATGTTTAACTGTTTTCTAGCTGAATTACATCAATTACTAGTTTATTTTCCCTAAGCATTTTAAAGATGTTTCATGTTTTATGGTATCCATTGCTATTGAACAAAATTATTTTTCAGTTTAAATATCATTCTCTTATAAGCAATATGATTTTTCTCTTGGTTAGCATTTAAGGTTTTTGTTTTGCCTATAATTTCAACATGAACTCATTCAGATTTGGGTTTTTGATGTATCTTAAATTGTGGAAAATACTTAGCCCTTTTATTATCTTCTTTCCCCCCGTTCTTTATATTTTCTCTTTCTGGAACCCCACTAAACATATGACAGAGCTTCTCAAACTCTATATCTCTTTCATATTCAATGTCATGATGATCCTGTGCTGCATTCAGAGTGATTTTCCCCTCCAATGAATGTAGTCAACTGTTAATACATTATTGACTTTTTTGGTAGAAGATTTAAGATATAATTCATATGTCACATGAATTATATCAGTGTACAATTCATTCACTTAAAGTGTACAGTTCAATGGTTTTTAGCATATTCTCAGAGTTGTGTGAATGTCAGAACAACTAATTTTAGGACATTTTTGTCACTCCAGAAGTAACCATGTTCTCTTTAGCTATCACCTCCCAAATTCTTCCAGTCCTAGATAACCACTAATCTACTCCTGTATCTATGGATTTGCCTTTTCTGGACATTTCATATGAATCATACAATATTTGGTCTTTTGTGAATGGCTTCTTTCATTTAATATAATGTTTTTAATGTTTATCCATGTTGTAGCATGTGTCAGTACTTTATTTTTATTGCCAAATAATATTCCATTATGTGGCTATACTACATATTATTTATCCATTCATCAGTTGATGGGTATTTGGGTTCTTTCTACAATTTGGCTGTAATGATTTATGCTGCTACAATCATTCATACACAACTCTTTTTTGTAGACATGTGTTTTCATTTCTCTTGGGTATACACCTAGGAATGGAATCACTGGGTTATTGGGTAACTATATGTTTAACCTTTTGAGGAACTTCAGGTTGTTTTCCAAAGTGTACCATTTTACATTGCTGTACCATTTTACATTGCTACAGCAATTATGGGGTTCTAATTTATTCATGCCCCCTCCAATACTTATCTCTTTTTAAAAATATGTAATGCTTTAGAATTTGCATATCATCCTTGCCCAGAGGCCATGTTAATCTCTGTTTTTTTCCAATTTTAATATATGTGCTATAGAAGTGAGCACCTATCTTTTTTATTTTAACCATCCTAATTGTATAAAGTTGTGTCTCATGTGATTTTGATTTGCCACTTGTGTATCTTTTTTGGACAACAGTCTATTCAGATCCTTTGTGATTTTTTAGTTAGGTTATTTGTCTTTTTATTATTGAGTTATAAGAGTACTTTATATATTCTATATGCAAGTCCCTTATTAGATAGATGATTAGTAAATATTTTGTCCCATTCAGTGGGCAGTGGGTTGTCTATTTATTTTCATAATGATGTCCTTTGCAACACAAAAGTTTTAATTTTGATAAAGTCCAATTAGTCTATTTTTTTCTTTTGTTGCTTGTACTTTTGTTGTCATATTTTAAAAACCATTGCCAATCTCAGGTAACGGGGTATGCCTATGTTTTCTCCTAAGAATGTTGTATTTCTAGCTTTTATTTAGGTCTATGACCCACTTTTATTTATTTTTTTTATACGATATGTGGTATGGGTCCAACTTTATTCTTTTGCATACAGCTATTCAGTTGCCCCAGTATCATTTATTGAAAACACCATTCTCTCCCCCATTTAATTATTTTGACACCTTTGTCAACAGTCAATTGACTGCAAATGTAAGGGTTTATTTCTGGATTCTTAATTCTAGTCCATTGACCTATATATCTATTCTTATCAAGTCTTTACCAAAATCTCTTAAAGATTTACAAACACCAAACAAGCAGCATCTCACTTCAGATGACCTGTATTTCTTGCTGAGCAGCCTCAAGCCCAACACTAGCAGCAGCCAGCCTTTGTTCACAGCTTGGCCTCCTGAGGCATCTCCAAGCCTAGCATTTATGGCAGCCATCTGTAGATTGCTTTGTGACTCGTGCCAGGTGGCCCCATGCAGGGCACTGGCTGAGGCTGAACTTGGCCTGCAGAGGGGCTCCTCCCAGGAGGCCCTGTGACTGTCACACCAGGTGGCCAGCTTTGGACTGAGCTGGAGCACCACCCAGCTGCCTCTGAGGATGACACACCCGAAGGACAGACTGGGCAGGCACCAGAGCCCTGCTAAAATGAATCCTGCTCTGTTGTGTCAACCCCAGTATAATAGCTCCTCTGCTATAGTAATGGCCAGGCCTCACAACTAATGAGCCCAAGGGTCAATCCCTCCCATTGGTGGGCAAACAGCAAACCAAGGCTAAACTACATTAGGAGGGTACACAACACCCGCACAAGAGACACATCTAGAGCACTTGGCTCAGCTGACCAGGTAGACTGCACCACTGGGCCCCAGAGGACACTTACTACATAAGGCTACTCTACTAAGTCAGGGAGTGATAGCAGCCCTACCTAATACATAGAAACAAAGACAGGGAGACAGCCAAAATGGGGAGATAAAGAAACATGTCCCAAATGAAAGAACAGAACAAAGCTCCCGGAAAAGAATTAAACAAAATGGAGACAAGTAATCTACCAGACTCAGAGTTCAAAATGCTTGTTATAAGGATACTCAGTGGTCTCAGGGAGAACTTCAACAAAGAGCTAGGAAACATAAGAATGGAGATAGAAGACATAAAAAATAACCAATCAGAAATAAAGAATACAATAACTGAAATGAAGAATACATTAGAGGGAATCAATAGTAGATTAGATGAAGCAGAGGATCGAATCAATGATTTGGAAAATAAGATAGCATAAAACATCCAACCAGAACAGCAAAAAGAAAAAAGGACCCCAAAAAATGAGGACAGTTTAACAGGCCTCTAGGACAACATAAAGCGTACCAACATTCACATCACAGGGATACCAGAAGGAGAAGAGAAAGCAAGATATTGAAAATCTATTTGAAGAAATAAGGACAGTAAACTTACCTAACCTGGCAAACGAAATGGATATTCAAGTCCGGGAAGCGCAGAGAGTCCCAGACAAGGTGAACCCAAACAGGCCCTTACCAAGATACATCATAATTAAAATCCCAAAAGTTAAAGACAAACAAAGAATCTTAAAAGCATCAAGAGAAAAGCAGTTAGTTATCTACAATGGAGCTCCCACAAGACTGTCAGTTGATTTCTCACAGAAATGTTGCAGGTCAGAGGGATTGGCATGAAGTATTAAAAGTGATAAAAAGTAAGGACTTACAATCAAGATTACTCTACCCAGCGAAGCTATCATTTAAACTTTAAGGAGAAATAAAGAGCTTTCTGGACAAGAAAAAGCTAAAGGAGTTAATCACCACCAAACCAGTATTACAAGGAATGTTAGAGGGACAAGAAGGAGAAGGAGAAGGAGAAGGAGAAGGAGAAGGAGAAGGAGAAGGAGAAGGGATCAAAAATATGAATAATAAAACGGCAGTAACTATATATCTATCAACAATGACTTTAAATGCAAGTGGATTAAATGCTCTAATCAAAAGATAGGGTGGCCGAATGGATAAAAAAATAAAAACAAGACCCTTACATACGCTGCCTACAAGAGACTCAATTCAGATCGTAAGACGCACACAGACTGAAAGTATATGGATGGGGAAAAGATATTTCATGAAAATAGAAACAAACAAAAAATCCGGCATAGCAATACTTACACCAGATAAAATAGATTTTAAAAAATAGGCTATAAGAAGAGACAAAGAAGGACCTAGTAATCCCACTTCTGGATATTTATCCAAAAAGATCCAAAACTCTACTTAAATGAGACATATGCATCCATGTATTCATTGCAGCATTGTTTACAGTGGCGTAGAGGTGGAGGCAGCCTGTGCGTCCATCAAAGGAAGAATGGGTAAAGAGGAAGTGGTACATATATACAATGGAATATTTCTTGACCAGGGAAGGGAAGGGGTTCTTGCCATCTTCGGCAGCATGGATGGACCTCGAGGGTATTGTGCTGACAGAGAAAGACAAATGCAATGTGATTTTGCTTATATGTGAAATCTAAATAACAAAATAAACAAGCAAGCAAAACAGAAACAAACTCAGATACAGAGGACATTTTGATGGCTGCCAGATGGGAGGGAGATTGGGTGTGGATGAAAAAGGGGATGGGATTAAGAAGTACAAATTGGTAGTTTCAAAATAGTTATGGGGATGTAAAGTACAGCATAGGGAATATAGTCAAATAATATTGTAATAACTATGTATAGTGCCAGGTCGGTACTAGCCTAGTCAGGGGATCACTTCTTAAATTATATAAAGGTGTAACCACTACACTGTATATCTGATATTAATATAAAATAGTATTGAACATGAACTGTAATTGAAAAATTTTAAAAGGGAGGAAAAATGGTGAAGGGGATTAAGAGGTTCAAATTTCCAGGTATAAAACAAGTAAGTCACAGAGATGTAATGTACAGCATGGGGAATAAAGTCAATAATATTGTGATAGTGTTGTTTGGTGTTATGGATTTATCATGGTGATCACTTCTTTAAGTATATAAATTTTGAATAACTATGGTGTACACCTGAAACTAATATAACATTGTATGTTAGCTATATTTTAACCAAAATCTTCTAAGAATAAAATGTTATTCATTTCTAGTGTATAGAAATACAACTGATTTTTGTATATGGATCTCGTATCCTGCAATCTTGTACAACTTACTGATTTTAATACAACTGATTTTAGTGGATTCCTTAGGATATTCTAAATACAAGATCATGTCATCTGCAAATAGAGATAGTTTTACTTCTTCCTTTCCAATCTTGATACCTTTTATTTCACTTGGTTAAATGCACTGGCTAAAATCCCCAGTACAATGTTGACTAGAATTGATGAGTACAGATGTCTTTGTCTTGTTCCTGATTTTAGGGGGAAAACATTCAATCTTTCATCAGTAAGTGTAATAGTAGCTTGGGCTTATCCTTGATGCCTTTTATTGGGTTGAGAAAGTTCCCTTCTATTCATAATTTTTAAAGTGCCTTTAATATAAAAGGGTATTAGATTGTGTCAAATGGTTTTGCTGCATCTATTCAGATGATCAGGTGGGATTTTGTCCTTTATTCTATTAACATGTCATATTACATTAATTGATTTTTGGATATAAAAACTAATCTTGTATTAATACCTTTTGGTCAAGGTATAAAATCATATGTATATGTATAATCAAGGTGTATTTTCATATGCTGTTGGATTTAGTTTGCTAATATTTTGTTGAGGACTTGTATGTATATTTATAAGAGATACTGGTCCGTATTTTTCCTTTTTTCAGTTGTCTTTTTCTGGACTTGATATTAACATATAAATGGTCTCATGCAATGAATTAGGAATCGTTCTCTCCTCTTCTATTTTTTGGAAGAGTTCATGAAGAACTAGTATTAATTCTTTAAATGTTTGGTTGAGTCCATCAGTGAAACTATCCCAGCCTGGATATTTTTGTACATAGTGTTTTGATTCCTAATAAAATTTCTTTTCTTGTTATGGGTCTATTCAGATTTTATATTTCCTACTGAGTCAGTTTTGGTAGTTTATGCCTTTGTAAGAATTGGTCCATTTAATCTAAGTTATCTAATTTATTGGCATGTAAATGCTCATATTATTTCCTTTTAGTCATATTTTATTTCTGTAAGGTTGGTAGTCATGTTCCCCTTTTCATTCCTTGGACCCTCAAGTCCAAGTTTTAATGTTGAATCCTCCCTTATTTCTTGGTTGGTCTAGCCTAAGTTTTGCCAATTTTGTTCATTTTTCAAAGAACCAATTTTTTATTTCATTGATTTTTCTCTATTGTTTTTCTATTCTCTATTTCATTAATTTCTACTGTAGTCTTTATTACAGGACCAAAATGAGAAGAGAAGCACCAGCCGAATTTTTTGTAATCTAATCTTACGAATGAAAATAGGCAAAGCCTCAAACTCATACTATAGGAAACTAACTATTGCTTCAAACCATCCCTAGACCCTCAAGTCTAAGTGCCCACAACAGAAGTCGGTTGAACGTGTATGGAAATCTGGAATTCAAAGTCTGGGAGGAAGATAAAAATATGTCACCCTCATCAAAACCACCACATAATGAAGTCAGGTTATCTTCTGCACAGGTAGCCCCCACTTTTTCTCTCTCCCTAATGTAAGTTTGTAAATACTTTACTAATAAGATAAGGTGCATCCTATTTAACCAAAGGACTAAAATAATTGTTCCCAAACTTTTCCCCACCAATGTGACTTTTAAAAATTTATTTCATCTGCCTTGCCCTCATGTCAGTAGAGTCTTTAAAAGATTTTGTCTCCCTAATAAGCTGCGTATGTATTAAGCAATAAGTAGTGTGATCTGCCCCGATTATCATTACTTTTTGGTCAATGTTAGTACAAATTGCAAATAATTTAGTAGCAGCAAAGTTTATGATAGTATTATGAAATCGCAGAAATTGCTATACAACAACAAAAACAACAGGTTTGCAGGGCTACTTATAAACACGATTAAGTAAGAATCTAGTCCCTTAGAACTCTTGGTTGCTTAATCTTGGCTGTCACTGTGGCAGGGAATCAACCCGTTCAAGTCAAACACTATAACCACTCAACTTGCGCTCTTAGTATTGCATCTGGCTCAGCATTCTTGACCCCGGAATTCCTATGATGTCATCAATGGCCAAATTAAACCACAATTATCGTAACTTGCCTTTTGTAATATGGCAAACTCACACTGTTTAGAAGCTTTGGGCAGTTCCATGGTTCCCAAATTGTGTGACAAGTCACCTCCGGAGTACTGTAAAAAATTCACAAGGGCACTGTGACATAGCAACATCACTCAGATACCATAAAAACTATTATTTTCAAGTTGTATGGATGTAAATATTGAAAAAACAGAAGCGTTAGGAATTTCTTTGGGCCTAGGAATACTATGGAAAAAAATAACCAAATCAACGTGACTTGAGAAATTTTCCACCTCTGGATTATCTATTTTAGTTTCCCCCACAGCCTTATTAAGAATAACTGCATGGGTTTCACTAGCCTTTTTAAAATATTAAAAAGAGTTCCAAGAATCTTTCTGGCTTCATGAGCTGTAAGTTGATAACTGGTAGACCAAGGTGCCTCTACAATCAAAAGTATGTATTATTGATATGTGCGTTCTTCGTGGTGAAACTAGTATGGCAATACAGTACCTCTTGCTGTTGATCACATTTCCCAAAGAAACTTGCGTAGGGGTGGATAATGAGCAAAGATGGTAATTAATTTGTGTTCCATTTAGGGAGACACTTCATTCATTCAACAAAAACGGATCAAGCATATATTATGTCCCAGACATGGTTGAACAAAACAAAGAGGCCCTAGCTAGTATTCTGGTACCTAAGTGTTTAATGTAATGTTAGATAACTGTAAGTGCCAAGGGAAAACATAAAAGAGGGGATATATAGTGTCAGGGTAATAGGGTATGCCGCTTTTAAAAAGATGGTTAGGGAGGGCCTCCAATAAGTTGTTATTTAAGTAGAAGCCGAACAAAGATGGAAAGAGCCCCTTGTGTAATTGGAGAAAGAGGAACACCTTTGGTATTCCAGATTTGAGTTTGTATCTTGCAAGTTTGAGTCTTTCAAATTGGACTCTCAGATACTGGTTAACTTATAATATTAACTTTGCGAACCTATAAAGTCAAGAGCCAAATTCAAGCATGCCTCTTGACCAAGAGGCAGACACCCCATTAGGCCTAGCAGAGAGTGTTTTATTTTTTTAAAAAAACCCAACATCTTTACTACAGTAAGTTGCAAAATTGGATCTGAAGGACAGAATCAGATGTTCTATTTTGTTAAGGTACTTTGGGAAACACTTGCAATATCTGTTACAAATTTGTCATTTTTCTCTGAGTGGTGAGGTTAAAGGTGAATTATACTTTCTTCTTTGCATATATTTGTATTATTTATATTTTATTGAACATTTTCTAGTAATTGAGAAAAACATCAAACCCATTTTCATACTCATTTTAAAAAACAGGTTATAAAATAATACTATATATGTACCCAAACCCTGCTTTTATATAAAAATGTAAAATTACTGTGTTTCTATATTTATAAATGTTTTTGTGGGAATTTTTTTGGGGGGATAGCAGTTCAGTGTCTATGTAGAAAAAGAAAAAAATTAGAAAAGCAGAAATCAAAATGTTAATAGTGATTATATCTGAGTAGCTGAATTTGGGGTGGTTTGTAAATATTTCCTGTGTCGTATTTTAAACTTTTGTTATCAAAGCATAACATACATAAAGAAAAGTTGCAAAACATAAATCCATCGGTCAATTAATTATCACATATAACTACCCCTGCAATCACCAACCGAGTAAAGAAAGAACTGGCAGCACCCCCAAAACCCACATGCCCCTTCCTCCCATTCTGCATACCTTGACTTTTAGCACTAAAGTTTAGTTTTGACCGCTTTTGATATTGAGATAAATGGAAACACATAATATATACAGGTTGGGGTTTAGCTTCTTTCGTAATGCCTGTTTTTGTCAATTAGACACAGGGTGTTTTTTTTTGGGGGGGGGGATTGAAGCATGCAGAATTATCCCAATTCTTAGCCACAGCACCAGCAAAAATTACTTCCAAATAACTTAATTTTTTTGTCAAGCGCATTCACATAGATATCCATTTCCGCCTCACAGAATTCAACGAAGCAAGTATTCCTTTAATCATCCTCATTTTCTGAAGTGAGAAAACACAGGCACAGAGAGACTAAGCAAGTTGCCCATAGTCTTGCAACAAATTGAGCATAGAGATAGAATAAGATTCCAGGCTCCCACCTCTGAGTCTAGACCTCTTACCCCCAGCTAGAGAAAAATATGCACAGCTGCTCTCCTCTCCCATAGGAAGAATACAGCCTGACTTCTATGGCATAGCATGGCGCCTAACAAATTCCCCTTTTGATTTAGCAAACATGATTTGCCGATATGTCTAAGAGGGAAAACATCTTCTGAAATTTCCATTGACCTGTATTGAACAAAAAAGAAGTTTGGCTAACCTTGGCCTCTGGGTATATGTGTTCCCAGTCTCTTCCTGCCCAAAGAGTGCAGTGCACAGAACATATCATAATCTCTGCCCTTGCTAACTTTCTGTCCTTTCTTCCTTCCTCAGTCCTTCCCTGCCTTCCTGCCTTCCTGCCTTCTTTCCATCCTTCCACCAAATACTTATCAAAAGTCTACGATGCACCACCCACTACTCTTGGTACTACTCACTATCCGGCAGTTAATAAAATAGACATGGCTCCTGCTTGCTTGAAACTTACAGAATAGCAAACTATGGTCATTTATAAACAACAACAACAAAAAATCCCAAGTCTGATAAGTATTACACTCTTGTGCAGTGAACCTGGCCCAAATTAAGAGGTAAATGTTCGATCAATGAATCAATGTTTGAATGAGTAAACAAATGAAGAGATGAATTGACTGACCTTTAAGATTTTATAACTTTGAGATTACTATAGCAGAATAATTAAAAATTTTTCTAACTCCCATTTTCTATTGCTATATTGCTGTGAGTGAAAAATGTTGAGGAAGAGTTAGGCTAAATCTGTCAGTCAAAAAACTTCGTAAGAAAATCAATTAAGTAACTCAAAATCATTTCTGTACTTTCAGAAAAAAAAAGAAAGCAGCTGCATGATGATATTTTTAATTGAATTCAGAAGCTATTACCTACACGAACCTTTAATTTATTCTTACCCAGTCAATCGAAAACAATTTAAGCAAAGCAGAATCTGTTTTCTTCTAAGTTGCAACTGAGCTGAGAGCTGTCATGCCAAGTTTCACCCAGTGTGAATTTCAGCAGCTGAATGATAAACACCAATAAAAAAAAAAAAAAATTTCTAGATTGCCAACAGGACTGCTTTAACCAAGTTTATGCGACCTGGCAGCAATCTAAGAAAACCAATATTCTGTTGCTAATTGCCCATCTAAAAGGCTAGAGAGAAAATTATAGAAAGATGTAATCTTTTTAATAATTTTCCCATTAACCCCTCTCTTACCCATGAAAGGGTGAACACAGACAGTTCAGAGAATCCCAATTCCATTAAAGTGGGGAAAAAGAGATTGCCTCCCTAAAGAAATGGGTTTAGTGATTCTACGCAAATGGCTTACCCCCATACAGTAATTTACAAATGAAGTGTGTCAAAGTGACAGAGAGGGAAGGTTTCCAGAGGCTGAAGTTGTGGGAGCCCCAAACCCCAAATTGATGCCAATACCTGTCAGCTGTTTTGCAACCTTGCCTCCACTGGTTCATTCTTTCACTCAACACAGGTAAGCAAGTCAGAAAAGCTTACAGTCTAATGTGAATCAGAAGAGAAACAGGCACACAAATAAGCAAAATCAGCAAAGATAATTGTGCATTGAAAAAAATTTCCAACACGGTGACAGAGAGTATCTTTAGAAAACTTAATAGGGTGAAAAAGAAAGGACTTTCAGAGTATTCTTCTGGTGTAAGGCCTTACATATTACAAATGTTCTTTCTTTCTTTCTTTCTTTCTTTCTTTCTTTCTTTCTTTCTTTCTTTTTTTAAATCAGGTCTAACCATGTTCCTGTCACATTAGCTGATGAAGACCCCCAACAACTGGAAGCTTACTCTCTTTTCCAGACAACTCATGATGAGTTTGTGGAAAGGAAGGGAATGAGGGAAGTCTTAATACAATGGCTGAAATCAGCCAACACGAGAATACAAGAGAAAACTCACTATTTCCTTTGACCATGGTGTAGGTAAACTTTCCTTAGAAAGGCTGAAAAAGGGAATGTTAAAGAAAAATTGAAAATTTTAATTTCAACATTCAAAGCTTTTGCTTTTAGAAAGACACCATTTAAGAAACAAAAAGGAGAAGCACAGACTAGGAAAAAACATCTAAAAAAAAAAAAAAAAAAATATATATATATATATATATATATATATATATATATATATATATATATATATATATTTCCAACATATTTTGTGTTTGTATCCAATATACATGTGTGTGTATGTATATGTGTGTATATATATGTTTATATATACACATACATATATAACATATAGGACACATGTGCATTTTGTATGTCATATATATCTGGAAAAGGAAACATACAGAATATATGAAAAATCTTAGATATCAATAAGAAGACAAACAACTCAGTTTTTAAATAGACAAAATATTTGAGCAGGAACTTCACAAAAGAGGATACACAAATGGCCAATAGAACATGAATTCAACATCATTAGTCATCAGAGAAGTACAAATTAAAACCACAATGAGATGGCCCTTCACACCCACTAGAATGGCTAAGATGAAAAACAGTAATTATATTAAGTAGTAAGAATGTGGAAAAACTGGAACTCTCATACACTGCTGGTGTACACACAAAATCATATACAATGTTCATAAAAATTTTCTTTATAATAGCTAAAAACTAGAAACAGTCCTGCTGCCCATCACAGGCAAATAGATGATAGCAAGTTGTGTTGCATCCATAGAGTGGAATACTACTCAGCAATAAAATAAATGAACTACTAATACGTAAAACAACACAGATGAATCTCAAAAACCTGCTTAGTAATATAAGCCAGGCACAAACTATATGCTGTATGATACCGTCTATATGAGATTCTAGAAAAAAGGAAATCTAATCTATAGTCATAAAAGATCAGCAGTTGCCTAAAACCATGGGTCAGAGCAGACTGACTGCAAAATAGTGTGAGGGAAACCTTGGGGGATAATGGAAATGTTTTATATCTTAACTGTGGTAATGTTTATACACACACACACACACACACACACACACACACACACACACACATTTGTCAAAACTCTAAAAATTACACTTAGGGAGTGATCCAAGATGGTGGAATGATAAACATTGTGCCTAATTCCTTCTGTGAACACATTAAAATTACAATTAACTTATGAACAGTCAACCTGGAGAACCATCTGAAGTCTGACTGAACAGAAGTTTTATAACTAAGGATATAAAGAAGCCATGTCGAGACTGGTAGGAAGGGTGGAGATGCAGAACGGGCTGGTCCCAAACCTCTGTGTGGTGGTTGAGAATCAAGATGTATATCTCGACTGCAGAGGTACCCCCCGGAGGAGTGAGGGACCCTAGCCCCCCCACACTAGGCTCCCCAGCCCATAGCACTGGTGCTGAGAAGAGGAGCCCCCACAACATCTGGCTGTGACAAATAGTAGGAATTCCAGCCATTCATGTGGGATAGAAGGCTGTAGGAAACCCAGACATCCTTGTAAACAACCCGCACACAAACTCATTTGCTCGCAGGTACTCACCTTGGGCTCCAGCGGAGGGACGGTGACTCCGGGCGCCTGGGAGCAGACTGAGGTGTGTGTGTGCAGGGGGAGAACTGGAATACAGGCAGCATTTTCCTGGTGAGCAGTTCTCCTCCTGCGCAGCCGGCAGGCAGGCGCCATCTTTCCTATGTTGA
This sequence comes from Rhinolophus sinicus, assembly GCF_057876585.1. Classification (NCBI taxonomy): domain Eukaryota; kingdom Metazoa; phylum Chordata; class Mammalia; order Chiroptera; family Rhinolophidae; genus Rhinolophus; species Rhinolophus sinicus. Next base: position 31,235,162 of record NC_142504.1, read on the forward strand.
GCCCGCCCCTACAGACCAAATCTGAATCTGATTGGCCTGGTGAGCTCTGCTGCTCAGCTCTGCTGGCTCAGCTGGGACCCTGCCCAATCCAACTCCCACACTGGTGGAAGCACTTTCTCCGAAAGCAGCCAGCCCCTCCCAAATTTCACTCTTTCTTGGAAAACTATCCGAGTTCATGGGTGCCAGGTGGGAGGATATTGGCCTCAGTGTGCTCTGAGACTTCAGCTGAGTCACTACAGGGTTAGCACTGGCACCAAACCGAGTCTACATTAACCTGGTGACCACAATTCTTCCCATTTTAATGATTCCCTGAGACACTGCCTCACCTGATTCACGTACTCCAAGAGGCTTTATCAGTGGCTGAAGCTTAAGGGAGCTGGCAGGTGGCAGCAGGCTTCATGGTATCCTAGCTTTTTGCAGAGCTACCTGAGGCCTGGTACTGGTGGTAGCTGTCCTCAGTTCACAGTGTGTCCTCAGTTCACAGTGTGTCCTATGTGCCTCCAATTTTAGCACAGGAAGTGAACAACCATGAATAGCTTTACACCTTCTACTAGGTAATTCCCGGCTGGTTACAGGCAATGGGTGACCTGGGCCTGCACTGGAGCACCTCTCAAGAGGCCCCAGAACCAATATACTTGGAGGTTGGCTTCAAACCACAGCAGAGCATCATCCAGTTAACTCTACAAGCCACACATACAAATGGCGGCTTCAACAGGCACTAGAGCCCAGTGCGGTGAATCCCACTCAGTGGGGTAAGCCTCCCACACAGCAGCCCATGAGCTGTGGACATGGCCAAACCCCACAGCCAGTCATCTGGAGGGACAATACCACTCATTGATGTGCTAATAACAATCAAGGCTCAACTATTACAGGAGAGCACACACAACCCACAACCAGGGACACTCCTGGAGCACCTGGAGCAGGTTACCAGGGAGACTGTGCCAAGGCCCCACAGTGCATCTACTACATAAGACCACCTGACCAAGACTGGGGAATGTAGCGTATCTACCTGATACATAGAAACAAACACAAAGAGGCAGCCAAAATGAAGAAACAAAGAAATACATCCCAAACAAAAGAACAGAAGAAAACTCCAGAAAAAGAACTAAATGAAAAGGAGGCAAGCAACCCACCAGAGACAGAGTTCAAAACAATGGTTATACGGATGCAAAAGAAAATTAGTGAGAACTTCAACAAAGAGATAGCTAGCATAAAAAAAGGACACAGAAACCATAAAAAGAACCAGTCAGAAGGGAAGAATACAATAACTGAAATGAAGAATGCACTAGAAGGAATCACCAGCAGACAAGATGAAGCAGAAGATCAAATCAGTGATTTGGAAGAAAATGTCACAGAAAATAACCAATCAGAACAGCAAAAAGAAAAAATAATCCAAAAAAATGAGGATAGTTTAAGAGACCTCTGGGACAACATCAAGTATAACAACAATGGCATCACGGGGGTATCAGAAGGAGAAGAGAGAAAGCAAGGGACTGAGAACCTATTTGAAGAAATAATGACTGAAAAGTTTCCTAACATGGTGAAGGACAAAAACATAAAGTCCAGGAAGTGCAGAGAGTCCCAAACAAGATGAACCCAAACAGGCCCACAGCAAGACACATTATAATTAAATTGTCAAAGGTTGAAGACAAAGAGAGAATCCTAAAAGCAGCAAGAGAAAGGCAACTAGTAACTTATAAGGGAGCCCCTATACGATTGTCCTCTGATTTCTCAACAGAAACTTTGCAGGCTAGAAGGGATTGGCACAAAATATTCAACATGATGAAAAGCAAGAATCTACAATCAAGGGTACTCTACCCAGCAAGGCTATCATTTAAAATTGAAGGACAAACACAGAGCTTTGCAGACGAGAAAAAGCTAAAGGAGTTCATCACCATCAAACCAGTATTACAAGAAATGTTAGAAGGACTTCTTTAAGATGGAAAAAAAATCAAAATTATTAATAATAAAATGGCAATAGCTACATATTTATCAACAATTATTTTCAATGTAAATTGATTAAATGCTCCAGTCCAAAAACATAGGCAGGCCAAATGGATAAAAACACAAAGTATGCTTCCTACAAGAGATTCACTTCAGATTGAAAGACACACACAGATGAAAAGCAAAGAGATAGAAAAAGTTATTTCATAAAAATAGAAACAAACAAACAAACAAAGCTGGGGTAGAAATATTTATACTAGACAAAATAGACTTTAAACAAAGGCTATAACAAGAGACAAAGAAAGGTCCAGTAATTCCACTCCCTTATAACTATCCAAAGAAACCCAAAACACTACTTCAAGGGGACATATGCATCCATATGTTTGTTGCAGAATTGTTTACAATGGCCAAGATGTGGAGGTAGCTTTGGTGTCTGTTGATGGAAGAATGGATAAAGAGGAGGTGATACATATAGACAATGGAATATTGCTCAGTTAGGGAAGGGAATGGGTTCTTGCCATCTGTGGCAACATGGGTGGACCTGGAGAGTACTATGCTGAGTGGAGTGCATCAGACAGTGAAAGACAGATGCAATTTGATTTCACTTATATGTGGAATCTAAAGAACAAAATAAACAAACAAACCAAACAGAAACAAACTCATAGATACAGAGAACATTTTGATGGTTGCTAGATGGGAGAGGGGTTGTGCATGTGGGTGAAAAAAGGGGAAGGGATTAAAATGAATTGGTTGTTAAAACGTAGTTATGGGAATGTAGGGTATAGCATGAGGGATATAGTCACTAATATTGTAATAACTGTACATGGTGTCAGAGGAATACTAGATTTGTCGGGGTGATAGATAGGAGGGGGTTGGGGGGCAGGGTTAAAAAGGTGATGGATGAAGAAGTACAAATTTCAGTTACAAAATAGCCATGGGGATGTAAAGTAAAACATAAGTAATATAGTCAGTAATATGGTAATAACCATGTATAGTGCCAGGTGGGTACTAGACTAGTCAGGGGGATCACTTCTTCAATTATATAAATGTCTCACTGCTATGCTGTACACTTGAAATTAATATAAACTAATGTTTAATGTCAATTACAATTAAAAAATGTAAAACGGGAAGTTGAAGGGGACTTGCGGTCCAAATTTTCAGGAATAAAACAAATAAGTGATAAGATAGTAATATATAGCATAGGGAATATACAGCATAGTTTATAATATTGTGATAGAATGGTAGGGTGTCAGATGGTTGCTGGACTTATCATGGTGATCACTGCTGTAAGTGTATAAATGTTGAATAACTATGGTGTACACCTGAAACTAATATAATACTGTATGCTAGCTATATTTTAATAAAAATCTTTAAAAAGTAAATAAAAATATACACGTAAAAGGATCATATATTGTTGTGTGTACATAATAATAAAGTTGATTTTAAGTCAATAATGTTGTTTTTTAAAAACTAGTTTCTTTCAAAAAGTGGTTTTAATGTTTGCTTGTAGCACATTAGACATTACCATAAATATGGTTCTGTAAGTCTTAACAGTAAAACTTACAGAACCATATTTATCTATGTCACCTTGTCATAACTGATTTGATCAAGGAATACCTAGTGGAACACAGTTTGGGAAATGTTACATTAATTGATCAATGTCAATATGGAGGGAAGTTTCTTAGAGTTTTTAATCATCAATATGTATTTTAAATCTCAAAAACGGTAATTTAGTATGTAGCATACTAACATGTAGCAAACATGTATTTGAGCATGGTACTCTTTTTTTCACCTCCATCTTGCAAAATTCTGTTCCATTCCATTTTGTTCCAAAAACAGTTTTCTACGGTTCTTCTAAATAGCTTGGTTCTCAACTCTATTCTTATAAACAACTGGGACTGGCCATGTAGTAAAAAAAAGTATTGTCAAATTTTCAGATGACACACACAAGTTTAAAAAAACAGAAACGATAGGCAATGCTATAGAATTTGAATTCACTGAGATCTGAATAGGCACGGTTGATGAGATTAAAAAACTATTTGGTTTGAAAATTCAATTAGTTAAGTGTGTGTTTTGTGGGGGACAGAGGAGAGCAGGCTTTGGAGTTTTAGTTGACAATAAATTTAACCAAAAACATACGATCACAGGATCCAAAAGCAATTCAACCCTAGTCTACACTATTAAGAGAACGGTGTCAAGAACAGTAAGAAGTAAGGCAACCCTTGTAGATAAGTACCATTGCAGATCTACAAGATGGTGAAAGGCCTGGGAATAATGGCAAAGGAGGAACCTCCAAAGACTGTAGAAAAGCACATACAGGCATAATGGTATTTGCCTCCAAATATGTGGGGACATTTCACGGCATATCATTCAGGCATATCGATTGCCACCTTCTTGACTTATTTTTAAGAGTTCTGATAGTGCCTAAGTCGGATTATGTTAATCAGAGTGAAAATTTGTTCATAAACTTCACAGGATGTGGGAGGATCAGGTTCGGAAAGGATGGAGGGAGCTCTGAGACTGGGCAGCCAGAAGTTCAGCAGGGGTCACACACAGGAGAAATCTGCCACTGTCACTAAAGATAAATGACCAGCACCTGCCCCCATGTTCTTGCAGTTACAGCACTCACGATTCAAAATCCCTCTGGAGAACATTCAATGAGTTGGATCAAAATCATGTGCCTAGCCCTGGCTGGATTTATTTTGTGTTCTTCCAGCGAACAGAACTAGCAACTGAGATGGTTGTTGGTCTACGACACTCCAAAGATGTACCTGTTTAAAGAAAGAGTTTATATTAAATGAACTCTTATCAAAGATTCTTTCTCAGTGTGAGAAAGGCAACAATTACTCACACGTTGAGTCAGAACTTTAAAATCAATAATGGGCAAACAAGGAGATTGTAGGAGAGCAATGCACCTTAAAGGTAATCTACAACACTTAATCTTTATCGACATGGAAACTGGGACCTAGAGAGATCAAATGATTGTTTTTTCAGGGGCTATCAATGAGTAAATATCAAAAGAAGTATAGATCCCAGCATCTCCATGTCTTCAACCCATCCTTCTCTATTATAAAATACTGCTTCCTTTTACGAACTGAACAATCTCACTTAGTGATAGAAATATAAAATTTACTGAGATTCCCAAGTCTACTCACTGTTGATAGAATTAATGTGAACATAAGACACTATGGTCATGTGCGGAAGGGGGAAGAGGTTGATTGGGGAGGTGGAGACGAGATGAAAAATCCATCCAAACCGAAATAAATTTTTCTAATGTGACCTCAAATTTACCCTTGGTTTGGATGTTAACCTTTTTCCAGTAATTAAAGTTTCAATGTTTAAGAAAAAACAATGCTTTTGCCTACTTGCAAGACCTTAGGTAAATGTCACTGTGAAGGCAAATTATTTTTCATCTGCTTAGTAAACTTTTTGACTGATGAAAAATCAATACTTTACCAATTCTTTTTGCAGGTGTTGTTTGTCTGATATGTCTCCTATGTCATCTGGAAACAATAGTTTAAACACCATTTGAGTGAGAAAAATTGCCTATGTCTGGTCTGGTACTGCCTATAATGGATTTGAAGCCAATAGGTGACTACCTATCAGCCAGGCAGATAAGATACTTGCTTGAAAAAAATTTTGAGGAACAAATCAATTATTTGTTGTCACCTTTTTCAAGGTCCATGCAGAAATTAGCTTTAATTATCACTTGGCTGCCAAAACGTAGCAAATCCACCCTTCCTGGGCAAGAAGGATAAACAATATCAGTCACTGAAAGCAATTCTTTCATAAATCAAAATATTGAAACTAATAGATTAAACCATTAGACAGTTTTCTCTAAAGGAAAGGGTACATTATATTAATCCTTCCTCTTCAATGTAGACACAAGAAAAATAAAGGTTTCCTTAAACAGTGTCAAGATATCAAGATAAAATGAGGAAACCTCAGTCATTCAATGGCTCACGTATAGTGTAACTCTGTGACCTCCCACTTCCTTTCAAATTGATGTAGGATATAGATTCTTTAATTGCTCCCATCCTGAAAGTAGTGTCACTTCACAGCCAAGGAAATAGCATAGACCCAGAAGCACTCAAATCAAGATAAAAATAAGAAAAAGGATATTAAGTAAGGGAAAGAGAAGCCAATCCAAAAGTTTGAGCCCCTCATCACTATTACTATTCTCTTCGTATAATTTCTAGGTTTGTTCTCTAATAGAAACTCAATGTTCCTCTATTCTATTACTCAGCATCTCCAGTGGAGACATCCCTTCCTCTCACAGTTGGAATCCTACCATTTGGCTCATTCCAGATATTACCAATGTCATCCTATTTACCACCCTGTAATAAGGGCACTCTCATGGCTCCTTCTTAGCTAGCTCAATTTTCTTCCAGTGGAGCTCACACTGGGCAAGATTCCATCCAGAGTTGTAAGCAACAAACTTCTTTCTCATTTGAATTTCACGATTAATTCACCTTGAGATGTTTGTTGGTCACGATCGTCCTTTATATCCCTGATGTTTCAAGAGGAAATGCTTCTACTGAACTCACTGTAGGACCCAGCTGGGAGGAACACTGTTTGCACAGCACTTTTTCAGAATAATATGGCAGGCTTCCCAATTCACAGCCACCACATCCTGTGGTATCAACAAACTGTTTAAAAAGCCAACAACCACTTTGAATTAGAAAATTCTGTGGGGGCTCAGGGCAGCAAAGCTTTCATTTCTAGAATCTAGAATAGTGGTCTTCTTAAATCATGATCCAGATAGATCTGACACAAAAGCTTCTTGACCCCCTCCCACTGCCGGAAAAAAGTCTCACTCATCACAGCACACTTTTTTCTCTCTATTCTGTTTTATTTTAATGCTCTGTGACCCATTACACTGATTTTATGACCCGTACATTGGGCACAATCTAAAAAGCCCAATCTAGAACTGGAGACCCTCTCTTAGGTGGTTCTCTGGAGTCCTTTCAAATGGCCAGGTGTTAAAGATTCTAAAGCAAAGCAGAACATTTTAAAAGAATCTTGTCTTGTCAAGTTATTTTACATAATATAAATTTGCCAGTCGATAAGCTGTTTATCACTTTGCCGTATTCGGTACAGGTGATATTTAAAGTACTTTAGAATCTCTGTTTTTCCATTTGAGCAGCAGAATTCCTAAAGACCAGGAAGCCCTCAGGCCTGGCCTCTTGCCTTGTACACAACTTGCAGGCCAGCCCTGGTTGTTATTATAGATCCCGCTCTGGTTTGTGTGACCTTTCCCCTAGTGAGCCTTATTTCCATGAACAGAAACTAGATGTCTGAGAGCTGACGCATGGAAAGTGACTGCCGCTCCATAGCAGTGACCCTTCACCTAGTAAACTTCCCCTTGTTGACTCCACCGCCAGACGGTGCAGCCCAGGCTGCCGATGTGGGACAGACCTTTCACCTACTTAGCTGGAGCGAGGCACAGCATCTGCTTAGTTTCTGCCAAGACTGGTTACCTTTCTTTCTTCTAACACGCTGTTGATGAAAACCTGTGTGCTGCAGAGAGGAGCTTAATTTTTATTTTTAAACAAAAAGTGAAGCTATGAATTAATACCATCGCTAGAGAAAACAATCCCTTTGTTCCAATACACAGGGCACTTTAGGTGCCTGTGTGTTGAAAAAAAGGTGAGAGAACCCTGCTGTCCGAGGGTGAAAGAACACAGAAGAGGAGCCGAGCCCCACACCTTTCCTCTTTGGAGTCAGCACTACTGAAACACAGCCAGTCCCCTTTTCATCAGTTGAGAATATAAACATGTTCTCCAAACTCAGTGCTGTTAGATCCCCACGTTTATTTTCAAAGCTGAAGGGCTAAACTGGAAAGAAGTCTGGGTTCGTGTCCTTACTGTTCAAGCTAAAGACAGTCTAGTTTTCTCTCTGGCAAATTCTAATCGGCTCTGCATATGAGGGGACACCGGAAAAAAAAATCAGTGTCCTTGAAGAAACAAGCTGTTGAGTTTTCAGCATCTCTCTGGTTTGTTTTTAAACTCAGTTTCACACAGTTGCCTGGTTTTGGCCAAGACCAACAGGTATTCTTAGTTCTAAAGTGTCAGAAAGGTGAATGTAAAAAAAGATCTTAGAATTCCCAAGCCCCAGAAGAGTGTGGCAAAGACTTCTGCTTAAAGAGATTTAGAAAACCCATGTTTCCTAGTAGCTAATAGACTTCATGTTCCTCTGCCTCATTTTCCCTCTAAAAGTGCAAGCATTGGGTTAAAAGAGTGGCTTTCATGTTTTCTGTTGACAGTCTCACCAAGGGGCAGTTCTTCCAAATGGAAAGGGGAGATTGAAGGTGGTGGTTCTCAGCAGTCCTGAACTCAGAGGATGCTTGGACCCCCAGCCCATGGGTAACAGGGGGTTGCATCACTCAAATCTGATTCACTGATCTCTAGAGTGCTATGTTGAGAAGAACCCTGAGGCCAAAGGAGACTAAACAGGAGAGAATGTTATCTATTGTTGGTGCTGGACACCGTTGGAGAGGGAGGAACTAACCACTTGCATAATATACCCTTGCTTGTATTTTTCAAACAAAGTTTTACTGTGACATCTGGGTATCTGTCATTCTACTGCTAAACATAGACATACACTGGATTGCACATACAAATAGGCCAGGACACATGCATCGCTGAATTCACCAGGAAGAAAGGAATGTTTGTATAACTGACTACATTTTCCATTTTTAACTGGATATTCAGTGGAATGCTGACACAGTTTTAAAATGGGTTAAGCAAAGAAATCACAAAAGGAAGTGACCTCTAAAATTTGTCTTTCAGATGACCTGGTGCTGACTGCATTTGTTTTATTATCCCGAACACCAGAAAAGGTTGTCTAAGGCAGCCAGTCAGTGCTGCACAAACCCGGACTGGATTTTAGCAAAACTTGGAGTTTTCCAAGTAAGAGTTTTCTATTTGGACTCTGTGCGTGCGTGTGTCTGTTAGTGGTGGAGAGGGGGGGGTGTCATGGGGAGAAGAAATGTCCTGTTTGGTGATAATCTCAGAAAAATTAGGCAATGACAGCAATTAAGAGAAAAGGTACAAGACACAGAACTGGAAGCAAAATTTCAGCTGATGATAGCTCAATGTCAGTCCACAGAAGACGAAGGGCAGGAATGATAAGGGAGAGAAAGAGCCAGTTGCAGGCTTCTTAGGTCTGGAGTCTCCAAGCTTCTTGGTATGCCCAAGGGGGTTGAAATAGAAGGCAGGAGAGTACTGACCCAATTCCCTGTCCTGATTCTGGCATCCAATTCGGTCAAAAGCCTATTTTGAACAAATTCTTCTGCCTGTTCTTTTGCTACATCTACCCTGTTTCCCTGAAAATAAGTCCTAGCCAGACAATCAGCTCTCATGCATCTTTTGGAGCAAAAATTAATATAAGACCTGGTATTATATTATATTATATTATATTATATTAATTATTATTAAGACCTGGTCTTATATTATAGTAAAATAAGACCAGGTCTTATATTAATTTTTGCTCCAAAAGACGTATTAGAGCTGATTGTCTGGCTAGGTCTTATTTTCAGGGAAACACAGTATTTTCATTTCGACTCTTGAAATAAAGTTTATTTTCTTTATAATTAACAAGTAACACGTTTCATTGTTTAACATTTGGAAAAACACACACAAAAAGCAAATATAAATACTGATCATTCTACCACTAAAAAAATAACCACTATGGACATTTTGGGGTATTTTCTTTATATATATATGTTTATGCATTATGTTTGTGCATATAATATTCAAAATATTAGCCGTGCATGTTTTCTACTAACCTTCTTATAAAACCATGACGTCCTCACTCATGGGCAGCTGGATCATGACTCACAGAAGAAGCCAAAAATACTTCACAAGTTTGGGAAATCTGCTTTACTGAGGAATTGAGATAAATGTTTTCTTTTCTTCTCAGATCCCTAAATCCTATGAATGGTTTCTACATTAACCCCTCTTAGGGTTCATTTGAGCTGTTGTCAAGCTTTCTTCAACTTTTATTCTCTGTTGCACCCTCAAACCAGAGAACCACTTCTAGCTTGAGAGGTAATAGTGCAAAGCTTGATGTGATTTATTGCATATTTACTGCATATTCAAATCCCTTCAAGGCCTAGGCCTTTGAAACTCATTTTCTGCTCCAAGACCCTAGGAACATAGCAAGAGTAGCAATGGCTTCATGGAGGATTCGGCAGACAGGCCAGAATCAGCTTTCTAGACTTCCCTGCAGCCCATGTAGCACAGTCACAACAGAGGGGTACTGAAGAGGTTGGACATGAGACTGGTCCCGTATGTTTTAGGAACAACAGAATGAAATGCTGCCCATGTACCTACGAGGAGAAGGAGGCCACACAGAGAGAGAGAGAGAAAACTAGACCCAAGTAGTTCTTTTGGACGAAATAAGGGATGATGAAGCAGCAGTGTTAACCAACTATCTAGGACCAGATTTGATGAGAAACATCTCAATAGATGCTAGCATGGCTAGATAACACCAAGCACTATATATCCACCTGCCCTGTAATTTTGGGCCTATATGAACTCCTGGGAACATGGATGCAGCCCTGGGGGAAAGGGCACAATCTCACATTAACCAAGAGGTCTTAGAATAGACACTAAACTAATTTATATGAAAGCAAAAGAAAACAAAATGTTTCAACACTTAAACATTTAGCATTGTTATGGACTGAAATTTGTACCCACTCTATATATATTTAGAATGGCTTAACTAGGATTGGTTCACCCAGTGAGAGAGAAAGAGAGATATTATACTGCTTTCCAGTATCCCCATTTTATTTTTCAATTTAATAGCAGTAGGCCAAGATACCCATGAGTAGACTATCATCACTCATTGCGTGGCATTTACGTCTAGAAACACTCTCTCCACCTTACCCTTCCAATTCTTTGCACACAGGTGAAAGAGTCACACAGGACCACCAGAACTGGCAGTAGCATAGTTAGCAAGAGCAGTGGTCTAGTTCCTAGCTGCCTCGACCCATTGTTGCTTCATCTCATAATCCCATTGGAGAAGAAAAATGTAAGGGCTAGTAAGTGCTGGGAAACAACCTTTCCCAGAGCAGTGTATTTCATACACTTTCACTGCTCAAGAACTATTAATGGCTCTAATTTATAAAGCACTGAGACATGCCCCATGGAGAGTATAATATGGAGATACAAAGTAAGAAGTGAGACTTCTTTCTTCCATACACCTCCAATACCATGACTGAGAGTTTGGTGTGGTTCCTTCACAGTCTCTTTACATACATATGTCAACCCATATTCACATATACAGTCTCTCTCTCTCTCTCTCTCTCTCTCTCTCTCTCTCTCTCTCTCTCTCTCTCTCTCTCCCTCTCTCCCGTTCTCCTTCTCTCTCTCTCTCTCTCCTTTCTTCTCCTCTCTTCTCCTCTCCTTTACCCCCTTTCTTCCTTTGATTTCATAAAAATTTTACCATGTTATATACATGATGGTCTGTGACACACTTTTCACAATTAACAAAATGTAGAGGACAATTTTCTAACATAGATGAAATCAGTCTAGATATTCGGGTAAGCAGATGCTGAGACTGGAGTGCAAGAGGGTTTAGGGTTTTTGTTTGGTAGAAATAAAAGCATACATTCACTCAGTCTGTGGCTGTATAAGACATTCCTGGGGCCATATTAATCTTCTCTAGCAAAAAATACCATGTCTTGCATAGCAGTTACCATCTCTTGAGATACTTATGAAGAAGGAACTAATCTCCATCATTCCTACCATGATACCATATTGTTTTATATTTGCTGTCTTAGTCGGGAGCAGTTTCAGAGGCTTATACTTGGCTTTCCCCATTGTGACAGCTAATGTGGGATTACTTAAAACTCCAATCACCAGGTATGTAAATCCTTATATATACGAGGTCTGACAATGAAGTTCGCAAACTTGTTGCAATGATGTTGCTAACTTTTTTTGATATCAGAGGGATTATTCATTATGAATTTGTACCAACAGTTAACCAAGTTTACTATTTGGAAATGCTGAAAAGGCTGCATGAAAAAGTTAGACGAAAATGACCTGAACTTTTTGCCAACAATTCATGGCTCTTGCATCACGACCGTGCACCAGCTCCCATGGCACTGTCTGTGAGGGAGTTTTTAGCCAGTAAACAAATCACTGTATTGGAACCCCCTCCCTACTCACCTGATCTGGCCCCCAATGACTTCTTTCTTTACTCAAAGATAAAGGAAATATTGAAAGGAAGACATTTTGATGACATTCAGGACATCAAAGGTAATACGACAACAGCTCTGATGGCCATTCCAAAAAAAGAGTTCCAAAATTGCTTTGAAGGGTGGACTAAGCACTGGTATTAATGTATAGCTTCCCAAGGGGAGTACTTCAAAGGTGACTGTAGTGATATTCAGCAATGACGTATGTAGCACTTTTTCTAGGATGAGTTCACAAACATAATTGTCAGACCTCAGTATATTCAAGGACCAGGGAAATATCCTTTATCTCTACCCAATGTAGGATTTCTCTAATGGGAAACGTTTGCTCTGGAGCTCCCAGCTGGGTTGGCAGAGGGATGGCCTATGTAAAGCTAAGGGGAAGGAAGCAGCATTGGGTAGAGATAGTGGTACACATATGACCCCTTGAAAGGAAATACGGGGTGGAAAGCAGAATTAAGGAGGGACAGACTCAGACCACCATGCAAATCTGACAGAGCCTTGGCCAACCAAGAGAGGTCCTCAGAGCAAATAATTCCCATTAGTTGAGTCCCACGTTGAGGAGAAATGGCCAGCCCTAGGTGCTTATCTGTCACTGCAGGCTGCATAGGAAGAGTGTGACCTCGGTTCAAATACTGCCTGGATCTCAAAGGCTCTGCAGCTGGATGCTGTCAGCTAACTTCACTTCTTCCTTGCAATTCACAGCAAGTATTTCAGTGCATGGGTACATCACTTATTTATTCTTCCCCCAAGAGTAGACAAGTTGTTTGTTTTCAAATTTTTGTTCTTACAGGTAATACTGCAACGGACAGTCTTCTACATATATCTTTATGATCTCTGTTGGTAAAACTGTAGGATAAGTTTCTGGAAGTGGAATATGTTGAAACATGAGGTATCTGTCCTTAAAATTTTTATGGATTCTACCAATTGCCTTCCAAAAAAAAATTTTGCCAATTTTACACTCCCACAAATAGTGTAGGAGAATGTTCATTTCTCCAGGACTTGCCAACATGAGATGTGTTTAGCCTTTTTCATTATTTGCCAATCTGATGGCAGAACAATGATATCCCATTACCTTATTACTTTTTATTTTCCTACTCACTCTTTAGTATGAGCATGTTGCCTTTATTACATATTTGTTTTGCTTCTTCAGTTAATTTTTCATTTCCTTTGCTCACCTTCACTTATTACTTTGTAAAAGCAAACACCAAACACAATTGGGAAGAGTGCTAAGTCTGTATTTGGAACTAAGACAAACATTTTTTCTTGTCTTTCCACAAAAAATCAAGGTGTATCAAGATGTAGCTTCAGGATTCACTAGCTTTTTTCCTGATGACATTGGAGCCGCAGATGCAAAAAAGAATAAACTATTTTCTTTTGATGTTGCTTTAGTGAGGGAAGTATTTGGCCTTGATAACTAAGAGTAAGGAGGCCAAGAATGAAACCAAGTGCTGTTCTAGAAGGAAGTATTATGCACAGAAAGAAACAAACAAACAAAAAAAAAGGTGAGATACAGCTGTGGGTTAATAGGAGCCTGTGTAGAAAAACTGGGGAGAGGCTCTCAGCCATTTATCTTCATTTCTCAGAAACAGCTTAATAGCCTTTGAGTTCTCATCTTTCCTTAACCAATAATGACAGCCATGACTGTTTCCCCAGTGGTTTCTCATTAACTCAAAGTGTTGCTAAACAAACTCATCATTTGTGTTCGCCCCGTCCTCAGTCAACCTATCCTTTGACTTCCCTGCTTCTATTAATGAAATCATTCCCTCCCAGTAGTGCAGGCTCAGAACACCAGAGAACTTTACAAAAATGTTTCCTTCTCAGATTTGACAAAGGCTAGAGTCTACCAACAAAATGGCCCTTTTCATTCTCTCTCCCCATTGCCCCAACACCTTTCCTGTTTGTCTGCCTATGAACTTCTATTCAATCTTTGTAACTCAGATGACATGTCACCTCCTCCAAGGAAGTCTTTCCTGCTTGTCCTCCCCCATCCCCCCAAAAAAAACATACCTTATATGCATCGCACTATTTTTTCTTTAGATTATTTACATGTCTTTCTCCTATACTTGAAGACAAGGGCTATACTTTTTTTCATTTTTATGTCCCCAGAACCTGTAATAATGCCTGATACATAATGGTTGTTGAATGAAATCTAGTTGCACTGAATTTTTAACTGCTAACAAATTTGAGCAGGCAGCACATTGCTTAACAAGCTTCAACTGTTTCATGCTGCCTGCTCCTGGGATCTCAATGTCCTCAGACCAGATTTAAGACTTTCATGATATAACCCTGACCTCCCATTTCGCCCTACCTACAGGCACTGTAGACAGCAGCCAGACTAAACTACTTATTCTTTCTCTACTATATCCTTAGCTGCTATATTTGTGCTTTTGCTCAGGCTTAGACATCCTTTCCCATTGTCTACCAATAACTTGCCAACTCGTGCTCATCCTTCTAAGGTCATCCCAATTCTCAGAGGAAGCATTCCCTGACCCCCAACAAAGCTCACCCCTGAACTCCATTGGCATCACTGCCATCCAGTACCATTACTATCACCACCAACATGACACATTGATTGATCTCTTTTATGAACTGTTTTTTAATGCATTATTTCTGAGTTCTTTGCCCTGAGGATTAAATGAAAGTCTCGTAAGTTAAAAAAACAAAAAAAACAAAGTTGGCTATTGTTTTCCATCACCCACCATTAGTCTGAGACACTTGAGAGAAGATGTTTTTGCACCCAACAAGGCATCTAGTCCAACTCCTGGCACCTAACATCCTCTAAAACACCAATTATAAAAAACATCAAAAAGTGATTTAGGCCATGCTTCCCCCAATCTCTTCACTAATATACTTTCACCAACATTCCCTTATATTCCCCAATAGAAGAATGCACCATCTCTTACAATCATCACTTTGTCAAAGAGACCCTCCTTGCCCACCAAATCTAAGGAAGATCCAGCCCACAATAATCTTCAGATGCATTTTCTTCATAGCTCTTGTCCTAATTTAATGTACATGCTTATCATCCATTTGTTTTTGCAATGTCTGTTTCCCCCACAAGTCTATACTCTCCATGAGGAAACAGATCATGACTGTTCCTGGCTGAAATAGTCACTTCTTAAATAATCATTTGCCTGTTACATATTTTGTAAGTATTTTCTCCAAGTCTGCTGCTCCTTTTTTAACTTTAAATATTCTATAGTCAACTCTGTTCATCTTTCCATCATGGCTTTTGAAGTTCCTGTTATGTATATTTTCAGTGGCTTCCTTGGAATATGATCCTAGCAGTAGAAATGTTGAATAGGCATCTCTTTAAGGGTCTTGATGCATCTTGTCAAATTGGACATGCCCAGCCCTCTGGCAAAAGTGTGACTTGCATTCTTAAAGCTCTACCAGTAGCCTTTTGTTAACAGGTTTTGCCAGGCAAGTTGGATAGAATTCATTTAATTCTAAGTACGCATGCCCCTGAAAACTTCAGGAATTGAATGCCTCAAGCAGAGATGCTATGTACTTTACCGTGACAAGGGGAAACTTTGTCACACTCCCCTCCGACCATTAGCACCAAATCATTTGATAGTCCTCTCATGGTTAACCTTTCCTCAAATGAATGCTCAGATTTGTCCATATCCACTGCCCCAAAATAAGTCCCTTTGTTTTATTTCTGTAGCAACTGGATCACCTCCAAGATTTGTGGTCAGCCTGAAAATGAGTCACTCTCTAATCATGGTACAGGTTTCCCCCGCTCTCCAAAAGTAAAGTGTTCCTATGAAATCTTTCTTAACCTAAAGTGGCATTAAGGGAAGAAACAATTACCATTAATTTATATGGAAAAAATTTTGAGCATTCCCAGTCCCCAAAAATAAGCTGCCAAATCCTCTTAATTATATCCAGTTTTATGCTAAGTGTAACACCCTCACAGGCTCTTAGACTTTTATGATACCTTAGCACACATCTTGCTAACAGATGCACAAAATAAATTGAGATAAAGCACAGATACAGTTCAAAGCTAGGGTGGCTTGATGCTGAAACACTGAGTTTAGTTACCAGGGAAGGAGCTTGGTGGTGCCACTCTCGTTGCTGTGGATAAAGCTCCCTGTGAAACAAACACTGAATGTTATTTTCACTTTCCCCCCCCTTTTTTTTTTATAAAAGCAAAAATCCTCTTTGGATTTCTTTCGGTTGTTGAAAATAGGTACAGGTCTTTCGTAAAAGCAAAGTGATGTAACAAACTTTTGAAAAGCAGGGTATACCTGCAACACATAGTGTCTTAGCCAACTGGGTAAACAGCGTGACCTGGCTATTCCAGTCCAGCTACCGTAAATGTTGCCAATTATAACAACAGTTCCCATAATAGAGAAATGACATTAAAGAATGTAATGCACTGTGACAGTAACCTGATAAATATTATTGGATGGGATGACATGGAGACAAAAGTTTGGTGAACCTGGTTCACATTTAGCCCTGAGGCACTCTGTGAACATCATAAGACTTCACCTGACTTTTAATCATCGCCCAGCCATAGGTCAGTAGTACTGGGTAAGCCAGGCCAAGCACTCAATGGGGTTTTTCTAAATTAGAACTGCTTATAATGCATCATTTCCATTACCTTTCCTCTGCAGATTAAAGAGTATAAGTCTTTATAATACACATTTTGGCTTGTTCCAAATCCCACACACATGGTAAGAAAAAGCAAATGCATGCTTTTCTATTTTGTTCTTAGGATGTATTCCAGGCAAAAGCAGGTATTTTTACCTTAAATTTACTTGCTTCATCCGAGAATTTGATTTAGTCTTTTGGCTTCTGGAACACATTTTCTGTTTTTGTTTTTGCTTTATCAGGCTAAGCAAATATGTAACAAAGGATTCAGAATATAAAAATATAATTCATAGTGGTATCAAGGCTCACCGGCAAGTGGAAATGCAATTTGTTTCCCCAACTGTTTAAGCTTGAGTAGCAATAAAGCAGGGTGGGTGGGAATCACAAAGATGCATCAGACATGGTACCAACCCTGATCCTTTTCAGAGGAAGGGGTGCAGAGAGGGATAATATAAGAACATAAACAGCTACACTATAATATCATAAGTGACAAAAGCCATATTTGGGAAAGGAAGTAAGGTGAAGCAATTAGGAAAGGTCTCTTGTAGCACATAGTATGTGCTGGACTTTTAAGGATAGAAAAGAATGTCTTAGGCAAAGATATGCATTAAGAATATTTTATACAGGGGAACTGAGCGAGCAAATATTGTGATGGGAGGAAAAGCAGGTGAGTCAGACTGACAAATTGATCCCTTTTTTATTTTGTTTTTAATTAACAGAGTTACACCTAATGGAGAGAATGTGTTACGGGAGAGAAATAAATTGATGGCCTTTTATCTCCGCAAGAATAAGTTAATGTATTTTGGGCCGTCTCAGCAAAAACAACTTCCAGTTCCTGACGTGCGCTGATCTCTCGCTGCAAGAACTCTTTAGGGTGGTTATTCCCCTCGCTATCCAATGGCAGAAAAGTCCATACTTTTCAACGCAGCTGATTGGTTACTGTAAAAGCCCCGCTCTGAGCAAGGACCAATGAGCTCCTGAAGTCCAGATTCTTGGAAATAGTTTCTGGCCGGGAATGTGTGACATTGAGACAGTCTCGCACTTGTAAACAAGGACGAGTCTGGGTGGGGCCCCAGCCCACGCGATCTCGGGCCCTGTCCCAAGTGGCTGACCTCCAGCCCACCTACCTCCAGATGTCCGCTTTGGCTTCCAACTACCTTCTTCACAACAGGGCACTGTCCGGACAGCCGCCGGGAGGCGGGGCCCAAAGTTCTTCATCTGAGCCGATTGGCTCGGTCCCAGGCTCGGGACGTGTTTCCAAGTCCCAGTGACTCCTCCCCTTTGGAGTTGGGGGGAGCGTGCCGGGAAACAAATAAAACTGCAGGAGACGGCCGGTGGTGGCAAATCGAGCACTAGAGTCTCAAGCCACTCACGTCTCCTTTGACTCACTGCCCGACTCCTCGGCTCCGAAGCACCCTTGACCCTCAGCCCAGATCGGGGTGCCGCAGCCCGCCAGCATACTTGTCTTCGTCTCCCGGACGCGTCCCGCCGCCTCCTCGGTTCCAGGCTCTGTCCCTGTCAGTCTTCACCCTCAAGTCAGCCCTAGCTCCTGCCAGGCCTCGTGCACATCAAGATGAAGGCGGCCCGCTTCGTGATGCGCAGCGCCCGCTTGCTGAGCAGCGCCGGCCTGGTCCCCCGCGAGGTCGAGCATTTCTCGCGCTACAGCCCGTCCCCGCTGTCCATGAAGCAGCTGCTGGACTTTGGTGAGCGGGGGACGTAGGGCCCGGTGGGTGAGCTGGGACTAGGGTACCGCTTTAATTTTCAATCCCGGTGCAGGATAGGCTGGGTTCAGTGCTAAATACCAACTGGGGTCCGCTTTGCTGCTGAACCTGGAGCCTTGACGCTAGTGCACCTTGCCTTTTCCTGGATCTGCTTTCTTTCTGACAGGTTGTGCCTGCAGGTCGAGGTCACTTGCAGCCCCGCTGATGCTGGATGGTTTGAGCTCATCTTTCCTCTTTTTTCAGTTCAAAGCTTTCATCAAAATACTTTTTGCTTTCAGTCAGCATTTAACAGTGAACGAGAAACCTCATTCCCTCACGGCTTAGTACTTCTTGGAGAAGATTCCTAATATTATAAAGTAGCCTCAAATTAATTGAGATTTTTATCCCTTAGCCACCCTCCACAGGGTACATCTCTGTGTTCCTAACACATTTCTTCCTTTACCGGTATAGTTTTCCATATATTTGCATTACTGCTGAAAATATTTACAAACTTTCTGCAGTAACATTAGGAGGAAAATTTCAAGGATTTAAATGTGTTATTATTTATCACTAGTCCGGAAACATCACGACTTCCACCTTACCCCCTTATCTCCCCCTCCAGTTTCATATCTACAACTCTGTGAACGATGTCTCACTGTCATTGTGGTGTTGACCAAATCCTGCACTCTAATGAATACTAAGAGCTGTGGGCTATTCTGACTTCTTAGAAGTGAATCCTCTTCAAAAAGAAAAAAACAATAATTCTCAAATTGGTCACTTAAAAAAATAAAAAGAAAGACTATGAAGAAGATACTCCTAAATTGTCTATAAACAGTAACCCAACTGAGGGTGAAATATAATTTTATAATATATGTGTTCATTCAATATTGGATAGTTGATGCTATTCAAATATATCATTTAGACATAGTTGTTTCCAAAAACGAAATAAATATTATTATTACAGGTTCGGAAAATGCATGTGAAAGAACTTCTTTTGCATTTCTGCGACAAGAATTGCCTGTGAGGCTCGCCAATATCCTGAAGGAAATTGATATCCTCCCTGATCGATTAATAAATACCTCTTCAGTGCAGTTAGTTAAAAGCTGGTAAGTGATGAACCATTCTGAAACAATCTTGAGTTTTAAGACAGTTATCTAAGTATGAATTGTTCTAAAATATTACCATCATAATTGGAAACCAGGTAATCTGAGTAGTAAATACTTTTGAAATATGTAAACATTTTGTTTCATTAATTTAGGTAAGTTATCTTAAGAGTAGTTTTAAGCTAGAAACAGACATTTTTAACCTAAAAAAGTAAATACATTCACAATGTAATTTTTACTTCTAGAACTATAAAAAATAATTGAGTTACTATTTCAGTTTTATATTTTAAATAATAAAAGACAGTTTAATATTGCAAAAGGAACCTTATCCTACAAATAGATAGATATGAAGACCCGGTATTTTATATCACATTATATTATATTATATTATATTATATTATATTATATTATACCCGGTCTTATAGTAAAATAAGACTGGGTCTTATATTAATTTTTGCTCCAAAAGACGCATTAGAGCTGATTGTCCGACTACGTCTTATTTTCGGGAAAACACAGTATTTAGAAAGAGCCTAATCTTTGTTATTTACAAACCAATTAATAGAGCAGGCTCTGGGTTCAAGTGGTGCTTTTGTCTCTTCCCAGTTGTAGAATACTTGTCAAGTGTCTTAAATTCTCTATGCCTCAATTCTCCCATCTGTTATTGAAGGGAGTAAAGTATATGCCTCAGTGACATATTTGAGTATAATTGAATGAGCTAATTCAATGAAAAACACTTACAAAAGTATCTGGCACACAGCCAGCACTCAGAAAGTGTCAGTTACTATCATCTCATTTTATAAATAAGGATAGTGAAGCTTAAAGAAGGTAGATAATCCAAAGGAGCAGATTTTCAGAAAACAGAGCCAGGATATGCACTGAGGCAGGTATGCACCAGAGCCTCATCCCAATCCACTGACTGCACAGCTTTTTGTTCTTTGATTCAAGAAACATAGGTATTACATACCCATTAAACAATTACAATCTGAAACATATGCAATCTGTAGTATTTACTCCTGCTTTCAAGACTTCTGTTCACCTATGAATGGAGTAGGAAAAAATATGAAGACGTTCTTAAAAAGTTGTTTTTAAACGCTTTTCTATAAAAAGGTGAAAACATTTGCCAAACAAGACAGAAAACAATTCTGATCTGGAATAAAGAAATGTAAATTTAAGTTAGAAAGTTAAGGGTTAAGTTGTAGCTTTCTTTTTTAAAGACTTACTGTTTTCCAAATGTCTTGGAGTTTTAATTTTTAAATTTTTTATTAAATTTATTGGGGTGACATTGGTTAGTAAAATTACATAGGTTTTACATGTACAGTTTTTCAATACATCATCTATATGTTGCATTGTGTTTTCACAATCTGGAGTCAGTTCTCCTTCCGTCACCATATATTTGACCCTCTTTGCCTTCTTCTCCCCTCCCTTACCCACTTTGGTAACCGCTAAACTGTTGTCTGTGTGTATGAGTTACTGTTTGTTTGTTTTGTTCATTTATTGCTTTCATTTGTATGTCCCACATATGAGTGAAATCAGTTGTATGGTTCTCGACTTTTTCTGTCTGGCTTATTTTGCTTAGCATGATAATCTCAAGATCCATCCATGTTGTAGCAAATGGCAGTATTTCATCTTTTCTTATGGCTGAGTAATATTCCATTGTGTATATGTACTACATCTTCTTAATCCAGTCATTTATTGAAGGACACTTTGTGTTTCTATGTCTTGGGCACTGTGAATAATGCTGCAATAAACATTGGGGTACATATAATTTTATGGATACATGTTTTCAGATTTTTTGGGTATTCACTTAGGAGAGGGATTGCTGGGTGGTTTGTCATTCTAAATTTTTTGAGGAACCTCCATACTGTTTTCCATAGTGGCTGTACCAATTTACATTCCCACCAGCAGTGTATGAGTGTTCCCTTTTTTTGGAGTTTTAACTTTAAGCATTACACTTGCTTTGTCTTTTCAATTCATTTGAAAAAGACATTCTATTTTCAGTCACTCGTATCTGACTATTCAATTTTAAAACTTAAAGCATACCTGTCACTTTACAGGTATATCCAGAGCCTGATGGATTTGGTGGAATTCCATGAGAGAAGCCCAGAAGACCAGAAAGTGTTATCAGAGTAAGTTTCACACATTAGAATACGTGTCTAAAACTTTGACTATTTCCAGACATACACCTATAATAAGGGATACACACACTTATAATACATTTATAATCTAAGGAATATAAGTGAATGAAACTTATTTGAACTTTCACTAACTATAAATATTTTTTGGCTTAGTTTTGTAGATACTCTCATCACAGTTCGAAATAGACATCATAATGTTGTTCCTACAATGGCACAAGGAATCATAGAATATAAAGATGGCGGCGGTGCAGTTGATCCAGTCACCAATCAAAATCTTCAGTATTTCTTGGATCGATTTTATATGAACCGTATTTCTACCCGGATGCTAATGAACCAGCACAGTAAGTTAGTTCATCATGGTCATGATATATAGAGATGGGCGTAGCATATAAGCCATACTCCATCTCTATCTAGATTTTTCACTATTTGGTGGGTCACATTCTTTGTCAGTGGTAATTCTAATCATTATCCTGATTTTTATAACAATAATTTTTGTATTTATTTTCCAACAGTTCTTCTATTTAGTGACTCACAGACAGGAAACCCAAGCCACATTGGAAGCATTGATCCAAACTGTAACGTAGCTGCAGTGGTCCAAGGTAATTTCTAAATTTTTGCGTTTCCCTTATTGAGAATGTACACTATATGATTGATATATAGTTGAGGTGACTGTGAATGAATTTATATTTAGAGTGTTCCCTTTATATTTTTTGTAAATACTGGCATAAAGGTTCTTTGCTTTTGAGCGCCAGGGGTTTAAGCATACATTTGTAATATAAAAAAATCCAAACATCAGTGGCTAATTTGCCATATTTTTATATATTGTATTTGATCTCTGAAGTATACATATTACTATTGCTATAGCTATAACTTAAGCACTGTCATAAGTTTTCTTCAATAAAATATTTAAAAGGTATTTTTATATACATAAACTTTTACTCTAATAAATATTTTACATTAAGGGTGGCGTACACACTGAAGATTACTTGAAAATTTTACGTGGCACAAATTCATTTCATCATTATGAAAAAACACTTCTATTCCAGATGCCTTTGAGTGTTCGAGAATGCTTTGTGATCAGTATTATTTAACATCTCCAGAATTAAAGCTCACACAAGTGAATGGTAAGCTATAAATAAAATATATTTTAATCTATGGAAAATTGAGTGTTTTCCCAGTATGATTACTTCTTGTAAATACAAGGCAACTTTTGTGTTCCATTTTTTCCCTTCTAAACTTGCATAGAATTTGTATACATTTTTTTTGAAGTCAAGGTTCTCTTGATTTCAACTGGAAAGTTCCAATTGAGCATATTGAGTTGCTAATGACAATTCATAAAGAATAGTTTGAACAAATAATTTAGGATTTAGAGTAGCAACTAAGTTCCAA
Organism: Rhinolophus sinicus; assembly: GCF_057876585.1. Classification (NCBI taxonomy): domain Eukaryota; kingdom Metazoa; phylum Chordata; class Mammalia; order Chiroptera; family Rhinolophidae; genus Rhinolophus; species Rhinolophus sinicus. Next base: position 31,258,233 of record NC_142504.1, read on the forward strand.
TACCTTAGATAAAAAAAAAAAAAAAAAAAAAAAAAAAAAGATTGCTTACTACAGAGTACAGGGGATGGGGGGCCAGAAGCAAGAGGAACCACTTGGTAGTTTAGGAAATATCCTCTTAAAGCAGTTACTCATAAGATCTGGAATCAAAAATACTTTAAATTGCACCATAAGAAATAAGCCAGTCTCAGAAGGACAAATACTGCATGATCCCACTTACATGAGTTATTTAAAATAGTCAAACTCATAGAAACAGAGAGTAAAATGGTGGTTGCTAGAGGCTGCCTGGTGGGGTGGAATAGGGAGTCACTATTCAATGAGCATAAGATTTCAGTTATGCAAGATGAATAAGTTCTAGAGACCTGCTGTACAACATTGTTCCAATAGTCAACAATACGATATTGTATATGTACATGTAAATATTTAAGAAGGTAGATGTCATGTTCAATGTTCCTACCAAGAATATTTTTTTAAATTACACTATAGGTACGTATATACCAGTTTTGGAAGCAGAGTTGAATAGCTTCAACTCTAGGGTACCTGAAAAGATAAAGTCTTCCCATATTGACTGAAGTGATTACATGTTGAATGCAAGGCACAATTTTTATCCTATCCCATAGTTGCTTCTTAAAGCACAATAGTATACTTAAATTGGAATAACATTCTACTTTCAATTCAAAGTAAACATCTTTTCCAAGTAATAGTTATACATGAACAATGTTTATTGGTGGTGAGAATTAAAATCAAGTTGCTCAAATTAAGAGTAGCCTAACTCATGAATTGGGGATATGCAAATATAACTGATTACGAAACTAAAAATAAGAGTACAAGCACAGATTGAAAAATATCTCTAAATATTAACAGCATTGCTGCATAATACTTGTAAATAAATTGCTTGAACTGTTTGATAAAATAAAGAGGGAACTGAGCCAGACATTATGCTTTCTGATTCAAACTTTGCCAAGGCCTGGGACACCAAAGAATAATACTTTTATTTTTCTTTTCAAACAGTGTTATGAGATTTTTGTTTCTTGTTTTCTTTAGCCTCTTGGTGAAACTTAAGCATATTTAGTTTATAAGATTTAATGTTTGGGTGATAAAAATAAAAAATAATCAAATGTGTTATTTTTTCCCCCATGCATTATTTTGTAAATTTCCATGGGCTACGTCAATTTCAAAACATGAAAATTATAGCTAGCATTAATTTTGACATTATACTATAGACGTATTCATTTTTTCTTCTTTCTTACAGTGCATATAATTTTAACTCTGAGATTGTCCAGTACAGAAGTTTTGAAAATAGAAACAAATAATCCATGCAATCTAATTTATAGCACCCTTGTTGCACACTTCATCTGACTTTATACATTGGCAGAGAAATGCAAAAATTAATCATAGAGCACTGGGTAGCAACTGTAGTAGCATTTTGAAAATAAACACGTTGTGTTTGCTGTTTAAGAGGGAAGGCTCTAGAGTAGGATTTTGCAGTGAGAAGGATGGGGAATATTCCAAACCTGTTTAAGTCTAAAATGTTAATCAAATAGATATGGAAGTTCATTTTAATGAAATATTTGTTTACCAATTCTAACGAGCTGAATTTTTCTAGGAAAATTTCCAGGGGAACCGATTCACATTGTGTACGTTCCGTCTCACCTTCACCATATGCTCTTTGAACTATTCAAGGTATGACACTGTACAATAATTGCAGTTTGTTTTTGTTTTTTTTGATTCACTGTGCACATTTTTATTTCCTTTATCATTCTGACTAACCAGGAGCCTCACTATCTTCTCCCAAGCGTGCTTCTGTGCTCCTAACAGAAGGTGGCTACTGTTAATGTTTGAAAGGGAACATTGAGTCTCTTGTAGCTTCCGCATGTATTTGAGAATGCACAATATGATTCATGGTGTGTCAGTGCCCCCTATTCCCATTATATTTGCAGGTGCCCAACAAAGCACTATTCATTCGTGTATTTGTTAAGGAGGGGCGGGGTAAATGCTGTAGGGATTGAGGCCTTGTTACTTCCACCCCCGCAGGCTGATCCAATTCCAAATCCAGAGGTTCGGGTCCAGAATTAACTGTAGGTGGCAGGGCCCCAACCTGAGTCTAGAATATACGCAGAAGACAGTCCATTCTTTCAATGATCTACATTAATGTGCATATGACTCACCTGGGGGTTTTGTGAAAAGGCAAATTCTGATTCACTGGGTCTGGGGTGGGGCCTGAGATTCTAATAAACTAATAGGCTATGGGGCTGGTCCACAGTCCACATTGAATGGTTAGACTGTAGGGCAGTGCTTTTCAAACTTCCATGTGCATTCGAACCACCTGGAGGGCTTGTGAAAACACAGATTCTTAGGCTCTGCCCCCACAGATTTTAATTCTCTAGGTCTGAGAATTTGCATTTCCAAGAAACTCTCAGAGGATGGGGATGTTACTGGCCTGGAGTAACCAGGTGCTAAAATCAAATCCTGTCCTGGGTTCTAAGACCGAACTACAATTCTGTACTTAACACCAAAAAATGGAAAAACATGTGAAGCTTTCTTTGTGATAATCCCAATAGTCCTTCTGGACTGGAGAGGAGGAAGCCTAAAGAAAGTGAAATCTGCTTCTAATTCTTCTCAAAATTTACTGTTTCCTAACTTATTCTAATGTTAGTTCAAGGAGGTATTGATTATACGACAAACATCTGATCTATGTTATTTCACTTCAGCTAATGATTAAAACTTAATATTAAATGGAAACCAGAAAGCAGATAATTTACCAGCAGAAGGTTAGAGAAGAAAGTGAGTGAAACAAACCAAAACTGTGTCTGTACGAGATTCATCCAGTTGTCTGAAAACTTGTTTGAGTTTCTTTTTTGTGAAAAGACAAAAGATACTTTTTTTGTTGATTTGATTCATTTTTAAATTGAATGGTCCAACTCAGTTATATTTTGCCTTCACTGGTAAAAGTTACGATAATCACATGCAAATTGAAATTGAATTTAGAATTATTTAGTATCCTTTTTAAATAGCAACAACTTTTTCCCAGCAAATTTTATAAAAGCCAATACATTGGTTCAGTGATTCGCTGTTCATTTGTTATGTAATAGTCTTTGGTGTTTGGGTGCAAAATGTAATGGAAAGACAGAAAAGAGAGTATTACAAAATAGACTATAAAAAACAATTTCTACCTTTAAATTAAGCTTACAAATAAGAACTTGACAACTAGCAGAACTGTTTTTCCGTTAGACATTATTCCCAGGTGCTACATTACATGGTAAATGAGTATTTTTCATTATACGTCTGCATGACACATTCATAAATGGCTATTTAAAGAGCTGTTGTAACTACTAAATTAAAAAAAAAATAGGAACTTTGAATTACTGTCTGTGCTGCTTTTATTTTTAAACATAAAAAAATAGTTATTTATTGTCCCTCATTCTTCTGCCATTGAATTCCTTATGGTGTTGCTTTCTTTAGAATGCAATGAGGGCAACAGTTGAACACCAGGAAAACCAGCCTTCCCTTACACCAGTTGAGGCGACTGTTGTCTTGGGAAAAGAAGACCTTACAATTAAGGTAACAATTCTCTATTTTTCTTTTGAGTCTCTCTTGAGAGAATTAATTATTTTGCTGCGACCTTCAGATGTTTTCCTGTGGCTTGTACTATCTAATTGGTGCCACTTAGTATGTTTTGAAGATTTTTTGCTAAAATTCAATATAACAGTAAATTTATTACCACATAACAAAATAAACGTAATTTATGTAAAAAGCAGCTCAAAATGTTATTAAATGCATAAAATAGTCAACATATCAACTTTTCATTGTGGTGGATTTTTGACACCTTTTGAAAAAAAAACTTGAAATCAATGAATGCAGTGAAAGAGTTAAAAAAGAGGCCATGATAATAAAGCTCTCTGCTTTGAGCAATAGATCAAAGTCATCTATCAGGTGACTTTTAAATGAAGGAAAGACATTTTTATACAAACAAATGCACATTGTTTTTCATGTGTAGCTCTGATGACTTGTTTGTTTGTTTGTTTGTTTAAGATTTCAGACAGAGGAGGTGGTGTTCCCCTGAGGATCACTGACCGTCTCTTTAGTTACACATACTCCACGGCACCAACGCCTGTGATGGATAATTCCCGAAATGCTCCTTTGGTAAGACCAATTATATGGCTAAGTTCATCCCAGCCACCTAGTTCTAAAGGTAGAGGAAGGATTAGAAGGAAGTATGCAGGCAAGCTCATCAATTTAGTTAAATTGGGCATGGGGGCTGTATGAGAAAGAATGATAAAGCAAGCTAAAAATGGTGAAACAATTTAAAGGGTCTCTGATTGGAAGCAGAAGATACTTATCTAGGTTCTAAGACATCAGTAACAGGTAGGATAATAACTCCCTCCCACAGTGTATTGTAATGATCACATCCACGGCTCTTTACCAATACCATCTTTCCCCTCCAGGCTGGTTTTGGTTACGGTTTGCCGATTTCTCGTCTATATGCCAAGTACTTTCAGGGAGATCTGCATCTCTACTCCTTATCGGGATATGGAACAGATGCTATCATCTACTTAAAGGTATACTTTAAAGTCAATAGAAAAAAATCATGCTTCTGAGACGATTGCTTCTCTCCCAGCCCTGAGTCCACTGTGAATACCCCAAACTGAGTCAATGCAAATAATGACCACATTCTGTTTTCTCTTTGGTATGTGTATATATACGATTTAATATTTAATTGGGCAACTTAACCAAAAGGAAGTGGAACCAGGTCTACCTGCCTCCAGTGAAGCAAAATTGTTTCCCAAGAAGCACTTTAGTTTCAGAATGAGAACATGCTCATGTGATTTTTTTTTAAGGCAACTCCTTTGGCTTCTGTGAGAATAACTGTACTTTTGTTTTGCTTAAACTTGTGGGAAATATATGCTAATAATGTTCCAGCCTCAAAAACAACAGATATCAAGATACTCATGACCTTAAGCTGACCTATTAGAAATCCAGAAAGGAAAGCTGAGTTCTCACTAGTTGTCAGTGGGATGTTTGGCATTTCCTGTTTAAGCTTTAAAGCTGGGTGCATGTTTTATCTATTTCTGGTAAAGCCTCAATTTATTTGTTAAGGTCACTGTCCTGATTCCGTTTATCATTTGCCAACTATTTTGACTGAAAATATATTTACACATATTAGCACCTAAAAGATTAAGCCTCCAGGCTCCCATTCTGTGCCAGGGAATTATTTGCCAAATGAATCTTTGACCATCTAAGATAATTAACGTATTTATTTCTTAAATGAGCCAAAGTTTTCAAAGTATTGGGAAGAATTAATAGATTGTATATTTGTAGTATCAGATTTTAATAGATTAATAGTATCAGATTAGGACTCTTTATCACAGATATTACAGTTTTGCCTGGAAAGGATAGCTTTGCTATTCAACTCTATCGTATCAGTAACATCCAAAAAAGGAACGTGTGTAAATATTGAACACAAATTCTATTCCTTAATTTATAATTGTATATATACTATTTCATCCCCTATAGGGTAGATATAATATTTATTTTTTAGTTTTCTTTTATACAATGCCTAGCATTCTGTGGGCCCTGGTGTACTCTTATTACTAAATCAATCAGAGAATGTATTTGAATGTTTGATATATATATATTTTTTACCTCTGAATTTATTTTGAATAATCTCTTGGAGTATAAATTATGCCATAAATAATTTCTTTGGTTTGATTTTTTTTTTTCTGCCCTCTCCTTTCAGGCTTTGTCTTCTGAGTCTGTAGAAAAACTGCCAGTCTTTAATAAATCAGCCTTCAAACATTATCAGATGAGCATTGAGGCAGACGACTGGTGTATCCCAAGCAAGGAACCAAAGAACCTGGCAAAGGAAAAGGTGGCTGTGTGATGAGGAATGCTCAGGACACTTGAAGGGATCAAAGTGGGTCTCCAGCCGTGCTGCTTCCGGAATGTTTGCATGTGAACTTTCGGTCCTTCAAAAACAAACAACGGCCACAAAAACTCGTTGAGCAGAACACCGAAGGGAAGAGGGCAAAACTCTTTTCTGTGACCCAGGAAAGCACAGCGCAGGACTACAGGAGTGAAGAGATGGCCAGCTCTTTATTCTTTCCACTTAGAATAATGCTTGGGTTTATATCAAATCCTAAAGAACATAATAAGCCTCAGTGTTTCACCTGTTTATCAACTAGAATGGGAAACGGAGAGAAGTGAAGCTACAGGCTAGCAGTCTCAGTAGACTGATATTTTAGACCTCTAGTTGGCATCATAAGATATTGATATTTATGAGACATCAAGTGTCAATTATACCAGTATTTTCCTGTCATTCAAAGCAGTAGGGTTAAGTGTACACTATATGATTAGAAATGTATATGAATGTACATTTTGTGTTCATTATATATCTGTGTGCTCTAGAGAGGGAAAACTGGTAACTAAAATAACATTCACTTTGAATAAGGAATGAGTCAAAACATGTTATTCAAAGTTACAGCCAAGGCATTGAGCCTATGTGAAAACTCAGAAGAAAGCCTTTTCTGATAAATACAGGATCTTTCTTATGCTGCTTTCCCTGTTAACACTTCACATAATAAGTGAACACTTAGTACCAGGTGCCTAGTACTGAATTTTAAAATATACACTGAATTCAGGATGTTGGCGGTTGGTGAGAGAGAAAGAATTGCCAAAGTGATAGCAAAAATATCCCTCACGTTGCTTTGTTTATAAATGAAATAGTAGATTGGAAAAACGAATGTTAGGGAAAGAAATCATGCATTCAGAACCTAACAAAGCAGGAAGGGCTGTTCTCTACTCTGCAGTGGTGGTAATGCAAAGGCATCCATTTTCTAGGTTTTAAAAGATATATTTTTGATATACTTAATTATATTCTCTACACTCCACTATTAACATATCTTTAAAACAAATATTCCCAATTATCAAATGGCTCAAGAACATTAGAATTGACATACTTCTTGGTGTATATTTAACAAGCAGCCTGGGAGTAAGAGGACTTCATGCTGGGGTATTTTCATCTGCGAATCACTGAGATTGAGAGCTAATGAATGACAGCTGTAGTGCATATGGAACTTTTGGGGAGTTCAGGTATGCAGATTGACGGAAGAAATGAAAAAAACAAAAAAAGAAAAGAAGGAAAGAAGGTGGGAACGAAGGAAGGACGGAAGGGAGGAAAGGAAAGGAAAGGAAGATGGAAGGAAGGGAAGCAGAAGGCAAGCATCTTGCTGATTTCTGCACAAGTTATTTCAAGAAATTATCCATATTTTCATGGATAAATTATTGGTAAGAAGATGAATTGGTGCCTTTCAAAACAGTATGACTTATTTAAATGGCTCTCTCACTTTTGCAAGACATTAGGCTTTAATGAGATAATAAACTCTCCCGTGTCAAATTGATATTCAAACTGGAATATAGGGAAAACTAGACCTTGCATTGGAAAATAATCAGTAATCTCTATGTGTTGAACTTAACATTTGTGTTTAATTTTGTCATGGCCTGTTGTGGTGGTGCTTCTGGGAGTGGTCATAGAAGCCTTAAACTATTTGTTGTGGATTTCAGATTTTATCATCAGAAGTTTTAGTGACTTTTCTTGATGATGGGATTCTGGCTTCTGATTACACAAAACTATTTCCCAGTCAAATATTTGCCAGTTATTTTGACTTTTAGATTAACTTAAAGGCTATTTGACTTTTCCGTTTTTACTGAAATTAAACATTTTTGCATGTAAATACTTGTATTTACCAAAGATTTAAAGCAGTTGATTAATTAATTAACCCAAACACTGTGAACTATCTTTAAAACACTAGAGAAAAAGAAATGTTGGGATCTCAATAACAGCAACTGTGTAAATGGAATTCTATAAAATAGAAGTAGTCTACATTGTCTACATTGGTATATGTGAAATTTATGGAAGAGCTTTAGGATTCTAGTGACTGGATACCGCACATTAAGACCCACTTAAATTATTCATGTATAAATTGTGTTTTTGTCTCCAGGCTCTGTACAGAGAAATGTGATAATTTTTATAATAAATATTTTTATTATAATAGTAGACATAGTCTTTTAAATTTCTTTTCTCAAATTAATGGCAAAATACTAAGAAGAATTTGAGGTACATATTTTCCTCACTTTATATTCAAGTCCAATTTATCTTCATATTTGGTATAGCCTTTTAAAAGTATTAAAAACAACTTAAAACCTTAATTTTTAAACAAAATATACATACTTTATGGCAGTCCAGAAATTTCTAATCATCCTTTGCTTTCTTATTTATGCTCTATAACACATCAATGTGTATTTATTTACATGAATATATTCAATAATCATTTTTGCAATACATGTATTCTTTATAGTTTTGGGTACCTTTACTTTAAAGTTTTATTTAAGGACTGTATTCACATAACAAATACAATGGAGTACCAAAATAATTACCTAGATAATTTAGATTCCCAAGCAATTTCTGGATTAAATAATCTGAAAAATAAATAATAAAATAGAAATTCAATAGAAATTACTGAGTTAAGTCATGGCATGTTTTATCTGTGCTATCTCCACACCATCTTTCTTTACTAATTTAATCCCACTTTACCTTCAGATAACATCCTTTCTACCCACCTCCATAACGCCCTTATTGGTAAAATTTTGCACATTAAAAAAAGGGAAGAACAAGGGAGATTGGAAGGAAGAAAGAAGAAGGAAGGAAGGAAGGAAGGAAGGAAGGAAGGAAGGAAGGAAGGAAGGAAGGAAGGAAGGAAGGAAGGAAAAATTAGAATAAAGTAAAATTAGTGGAATAAATTTGCCATGACTATATTCTAAACTCTTGTCAGAATAATCATATTTGAATAAAAAATGCCATCAAAGGCATTAGACCTTAAATATATACTAAAGCCCTTCATCAAGGACACTGCCCTATACTTGATGCCCCTCATTTCTTGTTCTGCGAAGGAAGTCCTGCACTGTGTGTCTAAAGAAAGCATGCACACACGCATATGCACTTGTGAACATGTGCACACATGGGATTTAGCTGTAAATTTCCTTGGAGTAAGCTGCTTGGGAGGTAGGGAGTTTGTGTAGTCCACAGTCTCGGAATTTTCATCCACATTTCCATAAAAACTACAGGACTTCATGCAAATGCCACGATTTTCCATTTACACGCACATATATCTTTTTGACAAAATCAGTGTTTACCGCAAAAGATACTAATTTTCAAGGTCAACAAAGCAGGCTGAATATTCATCAGCACAATATACTGTTTCTCCTAAACTTCAAATTTGGCTAAAAATGGTAGGAGAATTTGATCTTAGCTACAATGACATATGCAAAGAGAGATGGAAATCATTGTGAGCTAGTAGCTTGGGCATTGACTTTGATAATTTCTTTATATACTCTCCTACTATACTTTCAGGTACTGTACTTATGCTTAGATGTGTACCAATAGGGCAAGTGTATATGGAATCTCCAAGTCACTTTGGTCTGTCCTGGTGAAAGAATTGAGGGGCTTTCATAATTTTACAGGATATTATGTAAGAAGTCCCCCACCATGAACACTTGGCTTCTATCTTGGTTAGCATTCTAGCCATACATGTCTTTTTTGGATTTTTCACTCTTTTCCTTACACCACAGTTATTTAGGCACTCAATAAACATTTCCTGGATAAATACATGAATAAACACATAAATAGACTTCTGCCTATAGATAAGCATTCTTGCATTTAAGGGCAGCTCAGAAGTCTGTCTTGAATAAATGCACATCAAATATAAGATTTTATGCTATAAATGGTTTACAAGGAGTTTTACAACATTGTAGAAACTCTGGAACACTTTTCCAAACCAGTTGAATTGCAACTGATCTTTTTTTTAATGTCATTCTCTACTGGTGTTCTTTGGCTAATGGAAATTATTACATATTTCAAAAGAAATGAAATGATGGGTAAAAGTTATTAGAAGTAAGAAAATTTCTTGAGTAAATGGGTCAGTGTTTCAGATTTTATGACTATTCTTCCTTCTTGTTCACCTTGGACTCAGATGGAAAAATTTTGCCATCCATATTTTATGGCCACTTAATGAAAATGAGCAACTGTCTTTTAATGAGACTTTTCAGTTCTTACCTAAGTGCAAATAAACATTGAATGCCACTCAAAACCAACAGAAAAGTTAGTAATCTTGAAAACATGTTGTCTAGTAAATGATGTGAAAATGATGTGAACTGTCTTAGTGATAAATCCAGCAACAAAATAATAAAGTTTGTCAACAAATTATGAGATGTCATTTTCATGTTTACTGCTACCATTTAATGTAATGAAAATAATACAGAACTGGTTGTCAAGTAATGCAATATAGCTAGATATTATTTATTAGCATAGTATTTTCCATAAATGTAAAAAAGGTGCTTTAATATCTAATAGCCTATGAATGGCAAGTCTTGAGTTTTTAAATCAATTCCATTAAAAGTATGCACTTAAAAAAAAAAAAAAGTATGCACTTTAATGTTTTTCTAGCGCTGAAATACACTTTGATATCTGATAGAGTTTCTCTCAACTCAGTCTTTTCAATTCATTTTTAAGGATAACAAAATTTGTATGAAATTACAAATTTGTGATCTGAAAACGAAATGATTTGAAAACAAAAAAGAAAAACCTTATACCATGTTCTTAGGCAATTCTCTTTACCTATTTGAGTTCCAGTTTTATCTTTATCTAAATGAGATCTAGTTGTTTAAGGAAGGCACTTCTAACTTTAAAGTTTTTGAATCTATGTTTTCAAATGATTCTTTCCTGAACACCCATACTCCAATCTGTCTTCAGTCCAAACTAGGCTTCTTATAATATCACTTATCCAGCTCAACATCCTTTGCTGGCTTCCCAGTGCCTAAGAATCTGATATTCATAGTTTTCTACATGACCAACCTTACAACTTGTATCCTTCATTACCAAATGGTTCAATATATTGTCTTCTAAACACGGAACAAACACATTTCTTTTCACTTATTATATATATGCCTACCTGAAATGCCCTTCCCCTCACCTGTGTTTTTGTTTGTTTGTTTGTTTGTTTGTTTTCCTAAATGCTGCTCAACCTTCTAGACCCAACTCAAATTCCACTTCCATAGACTGGACATCCCACTTCAAAGTAATCTCTCTCACAACTTCCTCCTCTAAACTCCCTCATTGGTCAGGGCCGTTTTAGTATTTGTCACGTAATTCCTAAGGTTGCTAGTTAAATGTTAGGGAGAGATAGGAAACCCAGAAACTCAACTAGATTGTGTGTTCCCTGCAATCCAAGACTATGGATTACACACACCTATATAAAAACCATGATGTTAAATCTGTCTCATGTATAGTAGACATTGAATGATATTTCTGGATTAATATATTTTTGATGAGCTGGGAAGACAGTGAATAGCAATAGAATAATTCCTAAGTGAGCAGTTTATTCTATTGATCTAAAACCAAATCAACCCATCTTAATATTTTTTAATGGCCCTCATCATTTCTTCTCAATCTGGGAAAGATTCACGTTTATTTCCAGGTTAATCGTGGCTGTAATATAGTCACAAAAAAACTAAATTAAACATTTTATTTCATGCTTAAAAATCAATCTTTGCCTTCATGGGCCTTATCGTCCTATTGAAGCGTTAAAAGACACAAACATGTGAAAAGTTGAATCATGACCAAAGATTTTAATAACAGTTCAAATTAACAATAGAACTGTCATAATTTCTAATATAAGTAGTCAGGCAAATGCACTATCATTAATTGGTATGGAAATTTAAAGAAGGAAAGGTGACTTCAGGCTAATGTAAATAAGTAGAAAGAGGACAGTTTATGTGGAGGAAATGGGAAGAAGACCATGAAGAAAGTATCAGGCGAGGGTGGGAAGGGTAAGTTGGAGCTAAACTGAAGACAGTTTGAATGTCTGGATGTGGTGCCTGGGGTATCAAGGAGCCTTTTACTGGGATAGTACAAGGATCAAAACAGTTTTGTTTGCTAAAATACTGAGATCATGTGTTTCACTGTCAGTTTGTTTACAAAATACAGTGCAGCAATCAGCACAATTTTCTGAAATGAGAAAATAATTTAATTTTCAAATAACTAACAAGAGCATCTGTGGTGTCTGTTGACTGATGAGTGAAAAGAGTGGGTTTTTGCCTGAATGTTGTAGTGGTCAGGCATGTACTCTGGAGCCAGACTACCTAGATGTCCATCCCAGCTGTGCCACTTAATAGCCATGGCAAGTTACATAACTTCTCTCTGCCTTAGTTTTCTGATCTGTAAAATGGGGGTAATATTACAGCATTTTCCTTATAGGAATCCTGCAATAATTAAAATGAGTCAATATAGGTAAAGTATGTATAACAGTCTTTGGCACATAATAAAATTTACGTAGAAAGTAGCTATTTTATCAATAAGGTTCTTTAAGTATCAGATACTGGATCCTTATATTAAATTAAGTTCCTATACAAATAAGTTGGTAGAAATAGAAATAAACTACTGTCCTTCAGATACGAGTTCATACAGTGTGAGCATGCAATATCAATGCTAATGACAAATTTGCTCCCATCTACCCTATTGCCCGATTATGAAACCTGGGTAAGATTTTTTGGGTCAAAGAATGGTCTGTGACCAGAAACCAAAGAGCAAGGCTGAGTGAAGCTGTTCAGGCAGGGATCAAACCCAGACCTTGACCGCTTTGGTAATGCCGTCCAGTGAAAAGCTGGATGGGTGGATGGTGGGGTCATATGTTACCTAATGGGATTTATTAACTCTTTCGGGTCCCTCTGAGGGCACTGCACAAAACAGCACCTCCCTGAACACTGAGGAGGAGCTGGCTCACTACATATTGTAAATTAACACACAGACTGCTGAACACAGCACCTTGCTCAAAGCATGCTCTCAGTAATTGTTTATCGAATGAATGAAAAGAGACTTAAGCCATTAAAGTAACAATTAGGCTTCAGTTGTTCCTTAGGCAGCCTCTTTGCCCTTCTAAATATCATATTTCATCTTGTGAAAGCAGACCTCCAAATGATAACAAAAACAAGCACAAAACATGAATTTTTAAAAGCTTTTGAAAACAGTTCCCTGGCTTGTTGGAAAGTAGAGAATGTTTTCTTACCTTTTTTTTTTTTAAGACTGTCTGACAATAGTTCTTTGTAACTAAAAATATATCCGTATTTTCAGTGTTAGAGAGTCAGATGAGATTCTTATTTTTACATAATCCAGATAGTTCCAGGCAAAATTTCACTTACCATGCTTTAATTTGGGGGAAATTATTTTAGGGATAAAATTTGTCACTGAACTTGAAGAAATGATTTCTTAAACAAAGGTAATTTATAGGTTATAATGCTGACTTGATTTATTTAAAACTACAGTTTTCATTGGACAAAAATATTTATTTCATATATTAGAATATAGATTAGTTTCAGTAGATTTCTTCTCTCTCTGAACCCTTTTAAAATTGAATAATACCTAAGCAAAAAAATTCTATAGAACTTATTATATGGCGAGTATTTTTCGAAGGATTTTACATTAATTAATTCATTTTTTCCCTTACAATGTGCTATATTATTAACTCTTTTGATAAATGTATTCCTTTTATCCTCATAACATCTGTGATATTATTATTCTACCCATTTTACAGATGGGAAACGGAGCCACAAAGAATCCAGTAAGTTGCCTCTATCAAGGGACACAGCTGGGATTTAATTCAAAGTATTGTATACTCCAGAGTTTTGCTTTGAGGAAACTCCTTTGAGGAATGTACCCGAGACAGCAACAAATCAGAGTGATGTCTGAGGTCATGCAAATGAGTAGCTCATAACTAATCTACAGGGGAGAGAGTACACTGCCACTGGCCTCATCAGCACTGAGCCTAACCAGAGAGCGGCAAGGCCCGGATTTCCTCAGACAATATTACCAGAAGGCCTTATCTACTAGCAGAGCCACCTGGAGCTATTCATTATTAGGCCACTTAACTATTCTTCAGTCATGGAGACTGTGGATGAAAAAAAGGGGTTCTTTGGAAAGTAACCTCACAAGGTGATCTGATCATAAAACCCTAAATGGGCAGGTCATGGTGGGCAGTTATGTCCCAGGCCTATAACTTTTAGTAAAAGGATTATTGTTGCCTTATGCAAGCCCTGCCCATTGTTTCTGTACATCTAGTTTAATGCCTCCTTGAAATGCCTCTTTTTAGACCCCTCCTTCTAAAGGGTGCCCCCACTCAAGAAAACACATAATATCTCATTAAACATCCTGTAATTCAATCTCTGCCTTGCCTTTTCCTATCTTCCTGTAATCTACCTTATGTTCCCTCTTTAATTTCAAATGCATAAAAGAAGCTGCAAAACTGTTATTCGTTGGAGCATTTGAGATCTTGCTCCCCAGCATATGTCATCAGTTGGGCTCAAATAAACTCTTATAGAAATTCTCTGTAGGCCTAGATGTTTCTTACATTGATAAGGCAATTCACTTACTTACTCAGCAAGCAACCACCAAAAGATTTCTTAAGCACCACAGTCTGCCAATCACTAGAAATACCATCATGAATTACAAAGATTCCTACCTCAAGGACATAGCCTACTTGTGAACACAGAAATTAAATTTGTAAATATTGATATGTTTTAATATTCATATTTATTTATATTATCCTGAGAGCTAGACACAAGATTTCTGGGGCAGGGAGAAACTCTTTGTACTTCTAAAAACTGCATCAGTTCCCTTAGCCTCAACTTTTTTCCCCTTCTAGAGTGATGCAATGAGAGGCAGATGACACCTTATACTTACCGTGGTCTGTACTATAGGTGAAGAACCCCATGAAATCTGGTAGCTAATATAGAAGAGGGACCGCTGTCTCCCCTTTCATCCTTTGTGAGACACTGAGAGAAAACTTTGCTCCCTAATGTACACAAACTCTCTCTGGGGAGAAAATAGGGAGGAGCCTGTGTTCTTAACCTTTGGAATGTAAGACAAGTTTCTCTGAGTTTACAGCTGTTTGAAATGTCCTCAGGCCTTATCATCCCTTGAAGCAAATACATACCTCCAGAGAGGCAAGTCTCTTACTATTTATTTAGTTAACTTTAAGTTTCAAGATTTTCCTTTGACCCAGGAAGTAAAGGAATGTTTACCTAGGTGGTGTGTTGGGCTGAGTTCCAGAAGACACAATGAGAGAGCTTGGAAAAGAAGGAAAACAAGTTTTATTATCAAAGGAGATGATTATTAAGAAGGTCAGAACACAGGTGATGATAAATTGAGGGTACTGCATCAAAGGATGGCCAAGGAAAACAGGGTGTATGAAGAATTGTTACCTGAGTCTTGGTCATTGCCTGGAGAACAGGTCTCACAGAATTCAGAGAGGCAGAGTGGATATGCTGGTGGGGAGGGCCGTTTCTTCCTTTCTTGGTCCATGGGGATGGTATTGATTATGGAGGCTGCCAGTGAGCGGATTGCCTTTGTCCACCCAGGAGAAAGGATTGGTGGGCAGTTCTGGCAGCTTCCTAACATACGTGTGCTTTGCATTGAGTTTATGCTGCAGTTCACTATAGAGAAGTGAAAGGGGAGTTGTTGAAATTAAATGTTTATTTGTTATGCTTCATTACATGCCCAGGACTATGATAAATGTAAAGGAAGCTTAAAACTTATAGCTATATGTTCACAGCCTATATGGTCATAAAAATTTAGAAAGCACAATAAAAGTGGTTTTAACCAAGCACTGGATAGTGTCATGATAAATAAGTAGCAGAGATAAGAAAGTGATGAATAATGGAGATAAATGTCACCAGGGCAACTTCCTAAAGGGAAATGAAACTTCCTACAAGAAAACTGACAAGAAGTTTAGAATCTGGCTAGGAGAAAAACATATAAGCAGACTGCAGAAAAGAGGAAAAGTGTAAGTAATAGTCACAGGGCCAGAATATAAAACATGGAATGTATGTGTGGGTGTGGGTACGTGTGTGTTTGAGTATTTTGTGTGTAAACCCCTACGTGTTGGAGTTGACCAAGGGAAAGGCAACAACATAAAGGTAATAAAGATTATGATGGAGAAAAGTGACATAAAAATTGGGGATAGGTAGGATTGGTAGAGTTTAGCAAGGATCTTGAAAAGTGTAGACATGGCCTCACCATAAGAAACCATAATCAATTTTGACCAAGGAGCTGAATGATCAAAATAGCATTTTATAAAAAATTAGAAATGCATTTGCAATAAAAAGTAGAAATGCAGGATAGTCTGGAGAGGAGACGGCCACTTTTACAGCGCAGTAAAAGTGTCTTTGCAAGTCAAAACATTTTTCAGTCTTTATAGAGCAACATTGAAATACTCCCAACAATATATCGTTTTCTTTCTTTCCTCTCAAAGGAATGCCAACTTGGTGAGCAAACAATTTCACCATGTCATTGTACCTTAAGGGAATATTAAAGAACTGCTTATGTTCTTTTTATCTGAGGAGTTCAGCGTGCAGGGACTTTAACGTCTATCTAGAAATTTTATTGTGGGAAAATTTCCTCTCAACATGCATACTAGTTATTTTTACTTGATGCATTAAAAATTCATTTCCAGTTTGTTGGTTTATATCTTAACTGGAGAGATTGATGAGGCATCCCTCCCTAAGAATTCAAATGACTAAACTTTTTCCCCAATGGACATACCGTACCATTGATTTATCTTGTCGCATAATTTTTATCTCGACTAAAGTTAATGCAAGAACAAGCGCATTCATGCTGAACTACGGTTTCAAAGGGAACCCAAAAAGAATTTTCTCACAGTGATTGACAAGGAGAAAATTCTGAAGCGTCCTAAATTAAATTACAGCAGGACAGAGGGTAGGAGGAAGAGACAAGAGAGGTTAGGTGACTAAGTTAACAATTGCAGGGAAAACCCAACAGAAGACTGGTTACATTCTTGAATGTATGTTGGAACTTTAAATTAGCTTCCAGGTGGCTATTTTTATGATTATCCAAAGAGAATTGTCAGACAACACCGACCATCAGGCACCTCTGCTTCTTGCTTATGGATGGACTTTCAGTCTGTGGCCCACAATCAACCCCAAGAAACAAAAACTTCTCCCTTATGGACTGTGCACCTATCCCAGAACTAGCCTCGCTTCACCTTCTCCCACCCTCTTCATCTATAGCCAATATAAATTCTTTCTAAAACAACTTTTATCTTCCTTCACCCTACATGATGTGTAAAAAAGCCTGTCAACTCCAGAAATAAAAGCTTTTACCATCAAAGCTTTTCTAAAAGAAAGGGTTTATTGAGCCAAATGCTAGCCAGAAAAGGACCAGGTTCTGGGGCAGGAAGTCTAAACCACCAGCAGCAGCGCTCGGAGTTAAAAAACTTGATTCTTTCTGAGGGATGTGAGAGAGAATCTATTCCATGTCTTTCTCCTAGCTTCTGGTAGCTGTGGGAGTTCCTTGGCTGGTCGACGATATTCTCCCTGTGTCTTCATGTTATCTCCCTTGCTCTGTGTGTCACAGTTCCCCTTTTTATATGGACACAGTCATATTGGGTTAGGGCTCACCCTAATGACCTCATCTTAACTTGATCTTCTGCAAAGACCATATTTCTAAGCTAGGTGACATTTATAAGTACTGGGGGTTAGAATTTCAACATCTTCAGGGAGGACACAATTCAACCCATAACACCCACCCTCGTTGACCTCAGCCTCACCATAATACAACTTTGGCACCAAGAGAGTTTCAGTGCTTCTGAGGTGGAGCAAATCCAAGTGTGGGACAGTGTAAGGTGGAACACAAAAAGAAAGTTGCTGGCAACAAATTCAATTTTCCAAAAAAAACATTGGGTGGATTGAAACTGTTTGGTGGATATCTATGGACTGTTGGAGCTTACCAGTTTGAAAAGTCTGCACCAAATTTTACCTAAAGTCTATCAGACCTAAAATACTATGACTGCTAATTCAATACTTCACTTGTACTGTTCCTACTTTCTTCAGAAGACCTAGATGTGACTTTTTTTATCCTGTATTTAAAATATGATATGAGGAAATTGGACTTAATTCAACATAAGATTTTGTTTACCTTGAAAAAGAAGGTTATTGCTTTAACAGAAAACCTTGTTAAAGCTATTGCTTTCTTTTTCATCCCCCAAAGAGAATCACTATATTTATCAAAACTATGCTTCTAGGAAGATACTGTAATTAAACTTAATTTATAGGAAACAACCAACAGCAAGGAACATATTGGACTCTCTAGTAAGTTTTATGAAACCTCATATACTGACATAAAGAAAAATCTCCGGAACTTAGCCCATTTTCTTCTTTTTGCCAGTAAAGTAGGCATTGGGAGTTGACATTGACCTTGTAAAAAGAGGAGCCAAAAACATTTCCTTTTTACCAACCCACATCCAACTCCTCAAAATCTGGTTGAAAATACCTGCCTCCATAGAAACCCACACTTCACTAATCATTTCATTACTTCTTACCCAAATTCATTAACTTTTTATTTATTTCTGAATGTTTTCTGTGACTATACTAATTTGTACTTTTCTTCACTTATTTTACACATACTATGTATGACTTCCCGTTTCCTCACGCTGTCTCTTTTGTGAGATATCTTTTATCAGTTGTAAGTAATACAAGGGCTCTGCAATAAAAGAGTATCCAATGTGGATGTGGTGGTGATGAGATGTCCATCCACCCTCTGGTCCTTTCCCGCATTACAGAGAAAACCACGGGCCCAAAATGGCATCACTCATACTAAAGCCCATGATACTAAACCTAGATTTAATATTGAATGCAATTGCATTTTCAACTTCTCCCAGAAGTGTAATTTTAATCAAGCAGTATAGAATTTTCTGGTCAGCACCAATGAGGTAATATGTCCTGGGCCCTCTACATCCCCCAGAGGAAGAAGAGGCAAGCTGCATGACAAAGACTCCCATCATTCCCTTCTCCCAAAATAAGATGACCTGGCCTAAAATAATCTTTTCTTTTCCTTTGTTAATAGCTCCACACTCTTCTTCCTATAAAAACCTTTCATTTTGTACAACCCCTTAGAGTATCTCTCTCTACTTGCTAGATGGGATCCTGCTCGATTCATGAATTACTTAATAAAGTCAATTAGATCTCTAAATTTACTTGGTTAAAGTTTGTTTGTTTGTTTGTTTGTTTGTTTTTTAACAGTTGCCTCCATCAGCATTTCCTCTAAGCCCACTTTGACTACATGAGACAGCCCCAGGCTTTCCAGGGCCAATCTGCTACACCTCCCTCCCTGGGTCCTACCCTATAATCATACTTCTCCTTGCATGTAATTCTCTTTGCACTGTTCAGCTTCACAAAATAATGGACTTGGTCTGGGTCCCACTCTTGACTACTTGGGTGGTAAGCAACTTATGCCTAAGTCATTAACGACTCAAGAGAGAACAGTGCGTATATTCATATATTTAAGGATATCCTGTAAACAGTTGCCTTAAATCAATGTGGACTTATTCTAAAAATGGAATTTTAGACACTGTAGCAGCTTAATGGAGGAAATCTTTCTGAGCGAGATGACTTTAATTAGTGATTCAGTGTCAATTTTCAACATTGAAGAACTCCAGTACAGCATGCCATTGATTGTTAAGTGCCAAAGCAACAATATTTTTGTTGGTGTTGAGGAATAGCAGTTTGCCACCCCAAAATATGCTTGTTTCTAATATTGATTATTTTAAGCTGGTTATTTTTTAAGAAAGAAAAGACTCGGAAGAACCTTTGACCTTCCGCCTAGCGGTCTAAAAGAATTTAGATAGAGAACCAGCTTCAGGAAGTGAGTTATTGCCATAATGTCAATGTAAGAAATGTCTAAACCTGTAGAGATTTTTCTATGAATTTATTTGAGCTAAACTGATAACATACGCCAGGGAGCAAGATCTCAAATGCTCCAGAGAATAATAGTTTTGCAGTTTCTTTTATGCATTTGAAATTAAGGAGGAAATATAAGGACGATTACAGGAAGGTGGGAGAAAACAAGGTGGTTGTTGGATTACAGGATAGTTAAGATTATGTGTTCTCATGCTTTATAAGGAGGAGAAGGAAAGGAAGCATTTCGAAAGTGTGTTAATCTAGATGCATAGAAACAGTGAACAAGTCTTGCTTAAGGCAAAGATAAGCCTTTTACTAAAATAGTTATATGACTGGGGATCACCCTGTGAGGTTACCTTCCTTAGAACCCTTTTTCTTCCACACAACTATGGTTAAATATGAACTAAGTGTGGCAGACAGGGAGGGACCTACCAACTCTGTTAGACTCCCCTCTGTGTCCCGTTGTTTCTGGATGGCATAGCAATAATTTGTTTACCAAGAAATTGTTCACCAAAGGTTTACTCCTTCTCATCTACCTGTAAATTGTCTACCTTCCCTTTGAAGTCCAAGCCACTACTTCCTTTCTCCTTAGCTCAAGATGCCATATAAACCGCAACTGCCCAACTAGTCCCAACCCCATATTGTCATGAAACCCTTGTATGTATCGCACATATGTAATAAATTTGGTTATTTTCTTCAGTTAACCTGTCTTATGTCAATTTGATTATTAGATCAGCCCAAAGAACTACACGGAAAAAGACAGAATAATTTCCCCTCCCACACAGTGAGATACCATTATTTCAGTATTTTAAAAATCCGAAATATTTATGCTTTGAGAAGTACCTAGAGAGTTAAACCCAGCATTAAAAGGGAGGTTTTATAATCTCTCAAATTTATCTGGGCTAGTAAATAAGAAAGGCTGGAACACTAACCCAGATTTCCCCAAATCAGATTCACTCTAGTTCTACTTGTTAAAAGAAGTTGTGTGTGTTTTTCTCCTTTTTCTTTTTAGCATTCCCTGAATATGTAAAGAAGAAAAGCATCCCTAAAAGAGAATTATAAAGAACAAAGACTCAGTCTTACCCTTCAGATATCTGCACTTCTGACGGGGTCAGGTTGATAGGGAAACAATCAGTGTCTAGTGGTGGAAACTTCTTATCTGTAGGATTGCTTTTTTTGTGTGTGTTTGAACAAAGGCTGTTTCATAGCAGAAGCTGAGAACCAGGCATCTTGCAAATTGACTGCTGGGCCTTAGTAACAAAAGCTACAGCTCACTACCAATAAAAATATTGAAGTCTTTAATAAAAATGAAAACTTTTAAAAGATTTCCTTTATATTATGACTAAGACATGAGATTATTTGTAGATAAAATATTCAGAGAAAGATATTTGGGTTTAGTTTATATTTATTTCTTCACTATTTCTCCAATAGTATAAAATATGCAAAAACTTTTCTAGTGGCTGGAAAAATTTGCCCAAACACTAGGCTCATTATCAAAGGTAACACCATTGATACACATTCCTCTTAAGATCATACTTGCAAAAAAAATGAAATAATTTAATTCATTTTTAATTTTCAAGACTGATTTTCTTCATTTTATGTAATGTTTAGCTTATTGCGTATACTTATTTTTATTGCTTTTCTCCTGCTGTTAATTCAAATTAGTATGATAATATATGTTTAATATTTATGTTTCTGAAACTTAAGTTTCATTCAATGTTATGTAATATGTTTATGTTATGTAATACATTTTATATGCAAAACATACCAAATATTTAGTTTCAATAATTTTTAATATTTTTCTGAATTCTGAACTGTTTTTAAATAAATTATGGCTTCTTAATACCAGGATAGCAATACATTATGAAATAAATAGAAAAATACCAGTATGTCAGTCTGCTCCAATAATGTCACGATTTTCTGGGGCTCTTCTTAGTAATGCTGCATAAATGACACCGGCTCTAGTTGGCTGAATGCACAAATAAATGTTCAGTGTATTTTTTCTGATCCTCCCCTCCCCAGTGCCTCTCTTCTTCTTGGGGCTGTCTTCTGACCCTGCATCCTTGGAAAGGGGAAAACAGCTATTTCTTGAGCATCAAGTGGGTGCCTAGTACTGTGCTACCTGCTTTACATAATCATCTCATTTATTCCTCACAATTATTCAATGTGGTCCTTAACGAAACCCCCATTTTATAGTTAAGGTAATGGACACTAAGCAGGTTGAATAATACATGAAACACAGCATTGCTGGGGTCACCTGACTCCTCTGAGTCAAGCCCAGTCTTCAGGACATTGGGACTCTTGGTCTCCTCTGAGTACTAAGCCTGCGGAAGTTGCTTTATTTACACACCTGCACAAGATTCTTTGTTTTCAAGAACTTAAAGTATTAAAGTATTCTTCCATTAATTAAACAGTATTTAATCTTCAACTAAATTGGAGGTGAGAATAGATGACCTTCATGATCTCCTCAGTCACTGGTGGTGGTGGTGGTGCAGTGTCTACGAAATGACAAAGAAGCTAAATGCTTAGAACAGCAAAAGGAATGTAGTGAAATGGCCCAGAAAAAATTCTGAGAAGCCTTTCATGAGGAAAACAGAAACTTGAAGACATAATGAACATATTATGCTTTCTCTTAAACCAAAAATACAAACTGAACATCTTATTTGTTCTTCAATATTGAAATATATGTAGATATTTTCTGAGGTATGGATGTGGGCAAAGAGATGGAGATTCTATTGAGGCTTCTCCCTGCCCCCTGCATCTTCTGGGTCCCTTTCTATGTTGAGGACAGAGAGACAGAATTCACAAAAGAAGCAGAAATGCTTTTACTTACCAGTTACTGTTGTGATCTCTGACCTTCCCAATAACAGACACCCAAATACCTCCCCTCTTGGGACACACCTGATGATTCTCTGAAAGGTCCTTTAGGAGGCCACTTTACTGCATGGCCATCTCTCATAGGAAATTAGCCTCAGTGGTCCTTTTCCAATCTCCCTCAGCTCCCATCTCGATATAATCCACCCTACAGACTTGCTGCTGGGGTCTCTTCTCTTAGTGAGTCAGTTTAAGGAGGGGTTTTATTCCAATAATTCAAGCCTTCTGTGGTGTCCACTTGACCTGCAGAAGACTGGTATATTTTTTTTCTACCAGATAATAGAGTATGCCTTATTCCCCTGCTGCTTATTTTCTCTGCTTATTTGTGCTGATTTGCTTAAATCAGCACAAAGGGCAGTTGAGCAAGTCCATTTCATAAGTAGGTAGCCAACTGAAAAATGAAATTCCAGGCTCAACTTCTTGTTGGTACCACCCACCCCCATCTCTACAAATATTTTTTTTTTTTTTTTTTGGAACTTCCCACTGGCTTAATTTAGAAGGAACACCAACCAAAGGTGGAAGGAAAAGACACAAACTCTTCCTGAACCTGAAGATTTACAATCCAATCATTCCCTCAAGGTTAAATTAGTGAGTAGAGAGTAATAACTGGGGAAGTAGAATGAATTTGCCTCTTAATAAATCCCAACCATCTATTTATCCCCAACTTTAGGACCATGTTGCCAATTCTGAGATGATAAGAACTGACTCTGGGTGGTGAACACACAATGTGTTATATAGATGATGTTTGACAGAATTGTACACTTGAAACCTATGTAATTTTACTAACCATTGTCACCCCAATAAATTTAATTAAAATAAAAGAATAGTCTCACTTAAAATCCTATCACATATACAGTATATATGAACGCCACACCCTCTAGACGATAGGTATTGTTATACCTTAAGAAACTGAAGCAGAAAGAATAATTACTGTTATTCCATGAGGGCAGAGGAATTTCCATTACCTCATTTCATGTTCGTCCCGTAACAGGACTCAATAAATATTTACTGAATACATAATTAATATGAATAACTAGCCCAAGGTTATGCTTTGGTAATGTGAAATGGCATTCAAACTCAGTTCTTTTCAACCAACAATATCTCCTTAAATGAAGTGTCATCCTCACACTAACGCTGATGATAGCCACAGATCAGTGTCATAACAGCTCCTTCAGTCTGACTCAGACATATCTTTCAGTGAAATATCTCATTTCTCTTCCTATATTAGAATCCAGCCCCATGAGGGTTACAACCACATATGTGTGAAACCAATTAGCAGGTCCCAAGCCCAAAATGAGCTTATCCTGCCTGGGCTTGGCTTTCTATATTTTGCAGTTGCATATGGTTAGTGAAATCTCTCCATGGCAGAATCCTTAACATTTACACAGATCATTTTCCCCTGAGCTTTTCTATTTTCAGTTGCTTAGTAAGCAAGAAGGATCTATGTGACATTTATCATCTCTTAATTACCATAGGTTCTCAACTTCTGTCAGTGCTATAAAGGGTGATTAGTGACTTGTAGGGACTTTAAATTCAAAAAGTATTGGATCGATGGATGGATGGATGGATGGATGGAGTGAATGACTACATTTCAGGTAGTTGACACCATGTGAATGGATCTTGGTGAATGTCAATTTCATAAACAATAAAGCAGTTGAATCTTAGAAACTAAAAGAACTATGCAAACAGTTTTCAAATAAGAAGCTATACTTTATACAAATATAAGGAATATATGGAAAACTCACTTAAAATATTTATTTAAAAATTGACACTTGATTCTTACAGGTATTACTATAGAGGAAGAAACAGTTTAGATCTGGGTCGACCTGGAGACACCGAGAATTTAGAGTGTCTAGAGAAGAGAGTGGAGAGAAAACTAGTACCTCTGAGAGAAGATTCAGTTTTTCTCTCCGCTTTGCCTGCACTGGCTGAATATCAATCAACCTTTCCATACCTTGCCGACTAGTGCTGAGGGCTACTGGAAGAGTAGCAACTCAGACTTTGCCTGTGCCTTTTTGAAATGGGAAAGATTGGTGGTTGCTTTCCTTTAGTGCTGCCTCCAAGGTCCATGGCCTAAGGCTCTGAGATGCAAAACAAATAAACATAGAAGGAATGCTGTCATGATTGGATCCTATTCACTTCACCATTTGTCATGCGGGGCAGCCTGCAGGGTGTCTGGTTCCGCTCCCCACATAAGAACACAGGATATGGCTAGGCCAAAAAGGAACACCCACGGGGCCATAGGTAGGGGAGTCATACCACTGTAGTCTCACTGGAGGCTGGATCCACATGACCAGCAACCTGCCATCCACTTCTCTGTCTGCCAACCAACCAACTCCCCAACCAGTGCAGCCCTGGCAGTTATATCAGTGGCTAATTGGCTAACTGGTTACAGCTAATGGTCAATTAACCACAGCTGACGGCCATCTACTACCCAAATCAGCACCTTTCCACGTGAGGCCGAGAGCCTAGAAACTGCTCTCTGGGGCTCTGACCCCACAAATGCATTTGCATTGGGCTTTATTTTTTTTATTTACTTTTTATTGACATATATAAATACAGTGGGTGTATTTATATACATTTATATAAATAAAGTGCACTGATCTTAAGTGTACAGTTTAATGACATCTATCATCAATTAGTTTTGCTCATTTTTGAAATTTATTAAGTAGAAGTGTGTAGACTGTGTAATTACAGTTGTTCAAAAATGTACAATGGTCTCTAGTAACCATTTAAAAACTAACCAAGGGGTTGAAAAGTTCAGGGAAACGGTCTGTAGGTTTGGTTTGGAAGGCTAGAGGAGAAAGGAGGGGCTGTGGTAATCTAGCACCACACAGTTTCCCCTTCTAAGGGGTGAGAGAGGTCTTGGTGTCTATTCTTGGCATTAATCTGACTCTCTCATAAGTTTCTGGCAACTTCCCAGAGAGAACAGCATGTTCCCTGCTGAGTTTATAAAGAGCTTCAAAAACATGTTTGTGTGTGCTGCCCAGTAGGCAGGGCCTGGCTTAGTAACTCCCTGTCACCTCCTGCCTCTCTGGAGTGTCAGGAGGAAGTCTTAGGCTCAGCCCTGTTGCGCAAGTCCTCACAAGCTAGGCTGGCCCCAGGGTCTGGGCTGGGCTATTGCTGGTGTTTCTGTGATGCCCCTATAATCAGTGCAGAAACCAATTTTTAGAGAACTTGAATGTTTCTGCAGACCGTAGTCCAAAAGAATATTCTGTTGCAAAGAGTCAATACAGATTGAGTTTCAGTTGACCTCTTGTTCTGGTCACAAAGGCCTCCTTTGGAAATGTGCACCTGTTTTCCAGGGTTAGATCTTCTGGCTCGGTTTGATTACTCACCGTGTGGGAGCTAAGATAACGCAGATTAACACCAGCTCTGGGTCCTGCCAACTTGAAGGGACTGACTCACTCTTTGCTCTTCACACTACCTTTTCAGGAGAGTGAAATCAGAGCAGAAGGAAGTACTAGTCAGCGTGGATTGAGGGGCCCTTGAAGGGGCTGCTGAGGTTTCCAGTAAACAGAAAAGGGGTTATCAGAACAACTATGAGTTCCTGGGCTCTGTGGGCAGGCAACATGGTCCACTTGTCTGGGACTCTAATAGCAGTCAAAATATTGTGGAGTTTCTTAGGAACAGACTTAGAGATCCTAGGATTTCATCATTACAGATCTATTTTTGTGGACAAGGTAGATCCAGAAAAAAAAAAAAAGGAAAAGAAAGAAAGAAAAGAAAAAAATGGGGTCTACTATAGAACATTCTGAAATCAAACTAGTCCAATTTCTCCATCTTCAAATATACCCAACACTCTCTCTAACCACTCCTAGCACACCTTTCTTAGTATGATCTTGCATTGTAGTTTACTGAAGACACACTCTTATACACTCCCCTAAACCCCAATTACTCTCTCCTAAGTGTTGTAGCTTTCCTGGACTTCTCCATCCAGCTCGCCCATAAGCCCCTCAGATTCAACATGCCAATATTAACCCTGTCATAAAAGACAGTAGGGTATAGTGGTTTCAAAACCAAACAAAATAAAACACACGGGCTTTGGTACAGGAGTGACTGAGCTTGAATTCTGTCTGTACCTCTTAATTAACTGTGTGATCTTTGACAGTTGTATCACCCTCTGTATTGCAGTTTAATTATCAATAATAAAAATAACACTACATTCCTTATATGGTTATGGTGAGAATTAAATGAGGTTAAACAAGCAACATAATTAACACCACTATATTTACCATATTATGTTTGCCATAAATAATAATTTAAAGAATAAATGAAGTATCACATTTAATGGTGAGTCCCATATTTAATTGGTCAACCTACTACTATTAAAGTCAAAACATGAAATACAGAATTGGAGAAGCCCAGAATTGATGGCAATTTTGACAGTAACTAGGTGACCTTGGAAAAGTCACATAACTTTTCTGATCCTCCTTTCTTCACATACAGAATAAGGATGTTACTAGTAGCTACTAATCGTTGGCTGCTATGTGTCAGGCATTATGCTCAGTACTTTATAAGCATTATAAATAACTAGAAAAATATTTGCTAATCAGATTAATCACTAATGATAGATGATATAATATTTATTCATTCAGTAGTTATGTATTGAGTGCCAAATGCTACTAAATGCTAAGAGTGGAGATTTAAAATGGAACAAATTGGCAAATATTTGAACAGACATTCTACCAAAGAAGATACACAAATATCAAATACATTATTTAACAGCTGACAAGCTGTTTAACATCCTTAGTCCTCAGGGAAACGCAAATTAAAGCTAAAAAGACCTCACAGACACAGACAATAGTTTAGTGGTTACCAGAGGGTAAGGGGGATCAAATATATGGTGATGGAAGAACTGACTATGGGTGGTGAACACGCAATGGGATTTATAGATGATGTAATACAGAATTGTACACCTGAAATCTATGTGATTTTACTAACAATTGTCACCCCAATAAATTAAAAAAAAAAAAAAAAGGTAAAATGACCTATCACTACATACCCATCAAAACAGCTAAAATTAAAAAGACTGACATCACTAAATGTTGACCAGAATGTGCAGCAACTAGAATTTTCCTACATTGCTGATGGAAGCGAAAAAATGTGCAGCACTTTGACAACCTGTTCGGCACTTCCTTATAAAGTTAAATGTACGCCTCCTGACCTCTAGATTCCGTTCCTAGATATTCATCCAAGCGAAATGGAAACATGTCCACAAGAAGACTTAAGCAAGAATGTTTATAGCAAGTTTGCCCATTGTATTAGTCAGGGTTCAGAGTTCTCCCAAGACACAGAACCAGTGGGCTGTGTGTGTGTGTATGTGTGTGTGTGTGTGTGTGTGTGTGTGTGTGTGTGTATCTCTGTGTGTATACACTATTATATATATGGAGAGAGACAGAGAGAGACAGACAGAGACAGAGACAGAGAGGGAGAGATTTATTTTTAGGAAATGGCTCATGAGACTGTAGGGGCTAGCAATTCTGAAATCTTGCAGACAGACATGCTGGAGACCCAGGGAAGATTTTCAGTCATGAGTCTGAAGACAGTCTGGAGGCATGACTCCTTTTTCCTTTGGGAATCTGTTTTTTTCTCGTAAGTCCTTCAACTGACTGGATGAGGTCCACCCATATTATGGAGGGTAATCTGCCTCCATAATCTGGAATATTATGAGTTGGAGTCAACTCAAAATCTACTGATTTAAATGTTAATCGCTTCTAAAAAATATCTTCACAGTACCATCTATATTGGTGTTTGACTAAATATCTTGGTACCAGAGTTTAGCCAAGTTGATACATAAAATTAACCATCACATCCATCATTACCCCAAATTAGAAATAGCACAAATGTCTATCAACAGGAGAATGAATAAACATATTGTGGTACATTCATACAATGGAACACTACTAAGCAATAAAGAGGTACAAACTACTGATACATGCAAAAGCATGGATGAATCTGCAAAATATTATGTTAAGGAAAGGAAGCCAGACACAAGGGTATAGACTCTATAATTTCATTTCTATGAAGTTCAAGACAAGTAAATCTAACCTCTGGTGATAGAAGTAGTACAGTGTTGCCTATGGGAGGATTTTCTGGAAAGCAGCAGAAAGAAACATTCTGGGGTAATAAATATGTTCTTTTTATTAGAGTGTTGATTATGCAGGCATATACATTTGTAAAAATTTATCCAATTATGTATGTAAAGGGTGTGTATTTTGCTGTCTGTAAATTTTATCTCAATAAAAAAAAAAACTGAAGAGATTACAGTTCCTTCCTTTAAGGAGGTTACAGGCCAGTTGGGGAGAGAGATAGGCAAAAAGACATTTACTACTTGATATGATGAGTGAGGCACTTAACCTAATTAGCTTACTAATACTCAGAAAAGTATTAAAAGGGGAGTGGGTACTAGTATTTCTTAAAGTATACCAGATGTCCTAATGTGTAGCCCAGAGTGAGAATCAGTGCCTTATCAGTACCCCATGAGGGCTGGGACTTTGTCAGCTACTATTCACCTTTGAAACCCTAGCTCCTGGTACATGGTCCAGTTCAACAAATATGTGTTGAATAAATTCTTTGCTTTCTCCCACCAGAAAAAGGAAGGAAGGAAGGGAGGGAGAGAGGGAGGGAGGGAGGAGGGGAGGAGGGAAGAAGAGAGAGAGAGAGAGAGGGAGAGGGAAAGAGAGAGAGGGAGGGAGAGAGAGAGAGAGAGAAAGAGAGAGAGAGAGAGAGAGAGAGAAAAGAAGAAAAGAAAGAAAGAAAAGAAGCCTGTGTCATCACCTGCCTTCTAATTGCTCCAGCTTTTTACTTACATCATGCCTGACCATGAGTCTGCGAGAGCCTTGGGCCTAGAACTCAGATGATGAGTGCATTTAATCTTGCCTATCAACTCCAAGCACTTGGCAGTGCCAAGCTAAACACTGTGTTGAGGATTCTAAGGCTTAGTCTGGGTTTAACAGGAGACAACACCTTGATTGGTTAGTATTGCCTGCCATAGGTGTGAAAAATGAGATGTCACACTGGTCCTGCCAGTTGTTGACAGGCCCCAGGAATACACCAAGACGGCCTCTGCATTATTCACACTGAGGTACTGGCCAAGCAAATAGACAAAAAGAAACACCCAAGATGAGGACAAGAGAAAAGAAAGGAAGGGGAAAGAGGGGAAAGGAGCTGGGGAGAAAGGAAAGTAGGATGTAAAGAAGGGAAATGAAATAAAATTTCCAATGAAGTTGTCTATTTCAAAATGCTACACAGAAAGAAACTAACTGCGTATTTTTCTTCCAGATTATGTAACCACAGGATAGAAACCTGTGGTTCTAAGATCTCCTCCTGATTCCCAGATCTCTTTCCAACGAAGGGCAGAGCAGATTTGTTTGTAACTGAAACCAGGAGATTAGTGAAAGTAGCCCTTTTGCCTTCCTTGATCTTTCCGGTGTAATCTTCAAGGCTGAGTTTTAGAATTGAGAGCTGCCAGTTCCACAGCTCTAATTCAGGGCAGGCAGAAAGTTCTCCTACACTGCCTCCTGTAGGCCAAACTGCCAACAGCAGAGATCCATTAATGAAGTCAGCTTGGAACAGTTTGCCTCAGAGAGTTTGGGCCACAGGAAAATCGTTGTCGTTAAAATGCAATAAAAAACAAGTCACATCTCTGTCCCATGCACATGAATGTCTTAGAAACTCTGTGTGTTTACAGAATCCCCCCACGTAGCAGACACATGTACCTCGTGAGAGTGTATTGAGGTTCAACGACATACAAGACACTGCTTTAGATGCATTACATGTGTCATTCATTAGCGCTGCAAAGACCCTGTAAACCAGATAAGGAATCACTACTATCCACATAAAGAAATTGACACTTGTGTTAAGAAACTGGCCCAAGTTCACATAGATACTAAGTGGCACACTCAGGATTAAAAGGCGAGCTATTGAATTACAAAATCCATATTTTCCTGCCTGTGCCACACTCCATGGCTTTGCAGTTTCTTTGTACATATCTTTATTGGAAGACTAGCCAAAAGTTACTTAGAAACAAGTTAGTGCTGCCTGCGCTTTCCCTAATGGAGCATCCCAAGAACAGGCCAGTCATTGTGCCTCTGACTTCCCCAGGATTGGGAGCCCCTGGGCCCCTGCGGGACGGCAATTACGTCAGTGCTTATGTAAACAGTTTGTCACTTAAACACTGTCCTGGCAAGACTTATAAGCAGTACTAGAACTCCAGATTTTGTCTTTGTTACGTCATCCTCTAATACCTGGAGGAAAGACTTCTTTTTCTTTGGCCATTAGAAACATGCTTTAGTTTTTGATATTAAAAAAATGCAAGATTATAATTCTTCTTTTGCTTGAGTAAATCATTCCAGATGAGTGTTTTACATGAGAAGAAAAGGGTTCCTTAATGCTATGTTTAGGTATCTTTTTCATATCTAAATCTTCAGAATTGTATTTTTGGGGGCAAGGAAGAAGAGTTGGGGAAAGTGGTAAAGGCCATTATCTGTATTAAGCATTATGAAGATGCTCTGAACATTATAAAATACCACATGAATGTTATGTAGTTGTATCATAATTATTATTACCATAAAAGTGATAAGGTTAGGAAAAGAGTAATTATGATAATAATAATAATAATACCCCATTGGTTCCCCATGGTGCTTCTCATTTCATAATTTGATCCCACGCAGCCCTGCCAACCTCATCTTCTACTCTGTACAACAAATATTCATCTTCTACTTCAATCAAGCCCTTCTAATGGGTGATGGTGAATACTTGCATATTCCAGTCATAACCCTTCACTGAGGCTCCATATTTACCTCCCACTGTCCTACTCTTACTCAAATTATTATGCAAGCTCTATGCTTCCTCAGGTCACAGCTCAATCCCACCTGCCTGATCCCAAGTCCACAGTGACCTCTATCTTCCCTCAACGCCAACAGCAATTACCATCACCCAGGCTCTCACTGACTTGTGTGTGTTCTATAGGTTAAAGAAAGAGTTCTATAGGTTAAAGAAAATACAGGAGAAGAAAAAATTCTCAAGGAAAAAATCTCTTATGTGTGTTTGTGCATCTGTCAAGATCTCTAGAGAAAATGAATTGCACACTCGATAGAGGTGATTAAAGAGAAATTCATCAAGGTGTATTTATAGAAAGGTAGACAGCAAGGAATGGTGAAGCACCTGAGACAAAGGCAACAGGGGGAAACCTTGACTACGCCTAGGTAGGAAGGAAGAGGTGGAGGAAGCAGTTACTATAACCCAGGGAGAATACTAGCTTAGGAGAAGGGCTCCTAACAGGAGCTCTGGCCTTGGGAGAGGAATTCGGCCACTATCAAGAGGTGGCCCAGCAGGGAAGTAGCCAGGAACTGTTCCAGTCTCCATCTCTTCTTGTCTTTCAGTTTCAGCTGATCTTCCCAAAGACTGAACCAGGAAGCCAGTGGGC
Source organism: Rhinolophus sinicus (assembly GCF_057876585.1). Taxonomy (NCBI): domain Eukaryota; kingdom Metazoa; phylum Chordata; class Mammalia; order Chiroptera; family Rhinolophidae; genus Rhinolophus; species Rhinolophus sinicus. The sequence continues at coordinate 31,290,331 of NC_142504.1, forward strand.
AGGAGTTCAGTAGATGCAGCCTATGGACGTCATATTGCCAGGACCCAAAGCTGGGGAGAGTTTGGGTTTAGAAGGGCAGCTCAATGTGTATGGTTTGCTTCCCAAATCAAATTGATGGTAATCTCCATTGGTTCCCACCTCTTGTCAAGAGTAACGGTTTTCCCTTGTGACTCTGGGCAGTGTTTAGGCTCCTGGACTTGGAGAAGTTTCCCTGTACTGATCTTCTACTTACTTCTAAGATTGCCTTGAAAGTCCAATGATGACAATTCTGTTTTGTCAATTCTTCTGTGCTTCATAAGCACTAAGAACTAGTCCACTGGTGTCTTTAATTTAGGAAGTACAAGGGTGACATCATTATTTTATTTCCTTGGCTGGATTAGCATATATTTGCATAGTCATTATCCATTATCACTGAGGCATACCTGTAGCTGAGAAAATCAATGACTAAAAAGAAATTTAAGCACACCTGATCCACTTAGTGTTGCTAAGAAAAAGAAGGAAGGAAGGAAGGAAGGAAGGAAGGAAGGAAGGAAGGAAGGAAGGAAGGAAGGAAGGAAGGAAGAAAGGAAAGGAAGGAAAAGAAGAGAGGGATTTAATTGCTTCTTAGAAGAAGTTTTTGCATATTTCATACATTGCTTCTCACTGGTGACGTGTGTGACCAAAAATATGAAGGGGAATTATCATTGAAATATAGGTTTTGAAATTCATTTCTAATCAAGCATTTATAACAGGCTGACAGAAAAATAGCTTAGTTGATAGTATCTCATTTAAAAAACAAACACTATACTTTTTACTAAGAAGTAAGAAGTAAACAAAACTTTTCATCTACTGAAAATGAATCTTGCAGTAACTTGATATCAACACTTCCCTCTTCCTTCCACACATGTATTAGTACTGAATAAATTGTTCAAAGTGAAAGAATAATTGAATGAAATGCACCAACCCTCCCTGTTCATTCATTCTAATGTGCAACAACCCTCACTGCTAGGAATCGCATGCTAAATCTATACTCCCCCTGTTACAAAGTTAATCTCTTCCTACTGTTTCCCTCACTGAGGATGGAAACAGCTGATCAACCCTCTCTGGAACATGATAAATTTTCTAGTAATTCCCACAGCCTTGAAGAAACAGTAAAAGGAGTCATTATATCCTTGATAAACCCACTTACAAAAGGGCAAAGTTGCAAAAATTAATCAATTTGCCTGTTTGCCTTTTCCTCAAGATCTGTGTTATTTCCACCTGTATCTCCCAGTTCAAAAAGCCCAAGAAGATCAGGGAACTGGTTTGTCTTGTTCCCCTATTGATTTCCAGCTGCCAGTGAAATGCCTGGCACATGATCGGAATTCAACAAGTACTTCGCAAAGTGAACAGAAATCAACCATGTATTACCTTCAGCTATGGCTTCATGCGACAAATATATAACCCCACTGGTGAAAACCTCTCCCTAAATAATGTTTATGACAATAACAAGGACAGTGTTAATAATAAGATGTTACTGAATGTCATGCTCTGCTCTATGTGCTTTAACGTATTAACAGTTTTACTCTCTGCTGGGGTTCAGGACACACAATGCCATAGGATGGCACCTTCACATACTATTTTAAGCTGAAGGAGTGTGAGAAAGCAGCAGAAGCAGGAAGGTCACTCTGACACCATCTCCTCTGATATGAGTCATAGAACCCTCCTGTGGGAGGTGCCCTCCCTATACCTGGAGAAAAGGAGCGTCCTTATCATCTAAGGCAAAGGGAAACCAGGAAGAATTCTAACAAACAGTCTCAGTTTCCCCCAGTTTACTATAACGGCCTCGTACTTATTAACCTATCATATTTCTACATGACCGCTCACTCATCATCAAACCTAGCATTAAAATATTCAAGTCTGTTTCTTTGGGGTCTTTGTTTCCTTATGAAGGTGCCCATGTCACATAAAATTTATATTAAATAAATTTCAAAGTTTTTTTCATGTTAATCTGTCTTTGTCAGTTTAATTTTCAGACCCAGTCAGGGACCCTAAGAGGGTGGAGGACAACTTTTTCTGTCACACACCTTAAAACAATCATATAAAAGTCCTGAGGTAGGTATCATTATTATCCCCATTTTACAAATAAAGAAACTAAGGCTTGGAGGAAGGGTGTCATTTTCCCTGGGTAATAGGTCAAATAAGGTTGGGAGTCAGGATATATGAATCTGGATAGATAGCACCAGAGCCAAAACTCTTAACATCTAACTGTAAGGCATCTGTTTAGACTCCTGAAAAACAGTGACAATGAATTCCTTACAGCTACTACAGTGTCTGTGTTTCAAAGAATATGAATAAATAATTGGATTCTTTTTTAAAAATTTTTGAACATGTGCCAGTTTAAAACTTCATGAAGTTTCCTCAATCAGATGAGTAACAAAAATATAAGGCTCACCTGTTCTTTTTCCCCACATTGATAGCCCACTGCAAATGGTTTGTTACTTTCCTTATCCCTACAGTCAGCTTTTGACTGCTGTAGTTTTTATTAGAAGCCACTGGGTTTAGGAAGGCAGGACAAAGTGGCAGTGTAACACTAGGTGATTAAAAAATGGGACACAAGTGTGTCTAGAACCTGAGAAGGGGAGAAAACCAGATAGGTGGTTTCATATCAAAGATACTTCCTCACATGTAACTTCCGGAAAAGAGGAGATTTTTTTTTTTTTTCCAGGCCATTAAATGACTATTTACAAAAAGTAACAAAGGCATCGTGAGGATATCATTTCCTCTGTTGCTACTGCCCAAGATTGTGTGAATGGTGAGAATGACGGGAAATGAAAAACCAGGAGGAATGAGACGGTGATAGGCAGAAGAGAATGACTCAGTACAATCTCTTTACTGTTATTAAAACACCTTTGTTCCTATCGCAGTGGCCTGCATTTTGTGTTGACCCTTTACTTTCTTTTGGAAATACTATTTATTTCCAGGCACATCTCCTCATTCTTTTTTCTTTCTAAATGTTGAAGAAAGCCATGAAACATCTAGTGTTCTTCGATCTAACTGCTGAAAAGTCAGTTAGGAAAAAGTCTTCTCAATACATAAACAACGCATGAAGGTGAAAGGAAACAGAAGAGCTTTATTTGAGTCCTCTAAATAAAGTTCAAAGATGAGGAAAAATAACTTTAAGTCCATGAATAAGCCATTCAAAACACGGAGTCATGTATTATACCCTAGATTAACACAAAATGGTAAAGCAGAAGCAAGCAGACTGAGAAACAATACTTCCCGATGCAAGGAACAGCTTGTCTCTTTGTTCTCAGCATCAATATTACTGCCTAAATTAGTGCATCACAAAATTTTCTGCCAGAATATTCCCAAAGGTGGAGGGCAGTATGCACTTCCACTCAGCATTCCAGGACGTTCTAACAACTTGATGCAAGCGGACTATTTTTTGAAGGACTGTATTTTATATACACAGTTCATACAAATTCAGCACTCTATTCTATAATACAGATCTCATTTTAATACAAAATGCTTGAGTAAAATTGATCCTTTGGAAAGATTATTGTATCCACCTATGAGTTTTCCTACGTGGCACCAGGAACATGAGCATCCCAGTGTAGAAACACTTTCAAAGTGGAATATTTGACATCTTCTCTACTCAAAATTCAAGCATCTAAAGTCAAATAAGATAAAGAACCACACACATAAAAGAAACCTGCTTCCCAGCTGGCAAATAGATCTGTTTGTGCTTAATTACTTCTGCTCTGACATCTAAAAAGCAATACTATGTGATCAGCAAGAACAAACAAGTGAAGCAAGTTGGCCTCATAAATCAGGAGGTCCAGAGGTTAATCATTCTATTCCTCTCTCTTTCTGGAAACCACGAACAAGCCTGACTAACACATGTATCTTTCCAACTTTTCCAAACTTTTACCATTTTCAAAAAGGCCTTTTTATTTGCTTTCTGGAGCCAGCTATTGCTAGCAACACGCTCCTTACTTTCTTGCTAAAATGTTCTGAAATGTAAGTCAGTCTGTTGCATAAAAAGACCAATGGAATTAACTTAAGTCTTTCCCTTCGCACTAAACAGGAAATCATACTAAATGAAAACAATATCTAGATACACAGAGAAACTTAAAGCTACTACATTTCCACCCACAGAAGCAGGAGACCCCTCTACTTCACACAATGCCTTCACTCTTTATCTTCACGCTTAAAGGAAAACCACACTTCATGTCGGAAACCTGACTTTGAAAGGCAAGCACTAAGAATGAGTCTGCACCTGTACTCTTGCCCCTGACATTTGACAAGGCAGTTCCCTGCTTGTATGTCCAGATCCTCTGCTAAATGGTGAGACCCGGGAAGGCAGGGGTCCTTGCTGTGGACTCACCATTGCATCTCCAGTCTCTGGCTCAATGAGACTGTGTTGAAATGTCCATTTTTGACTATTAAGTCGACAGGTCTTTGCTTTTCATTTCTAAACTGATTGAACGATCTCCTTGTTTCGACTATGCTCATGAGCTTTCTTCACGAAAAAGAGTCAGTCGAGGAGCTCAGCGTGGGACTAGGAGTTTGCAAAACTAGCAAAAGTCATTTTTACTAAGTGGGAATGGGGTGAAGACACCAGGATTAGGAGGCTGATCACAAAGCCTGCTATTTTGCCAACTGAGAGGTAATGTAAACTTATCACTGATAAGGGAGGTTGGTTGTAAAAAACTCTGGGTCCCATTTCAAATGAGATAATATATGAAAATTTTTACAAAAATATATCGGGCACCTAGTAAGAGCACTATACATATTTGTTGCTATTGCTATATCAGTACCTTCTGGATACATTCTTGTCTTTGAGAATACCTTAACTTTACTTCTTGTTTATTTTCCCTCACCACGAAACCCTAGGATTAATGGCACAGTGTTTGTAAAGTGTTTTGAAATCCCTGAAGTGTTATAATCAAGCCAAGTACCATTTTGTTTATGCAAACTGTGTCTACCCAATGAGTCCACTGAAATATCTGGGATTGGGAACTTCTGTCTCACCAGGCTTAATAAATGATTCCCTCTGGCTCTAAAAGCAAGTACTTTTTCAATGACAATGGAAGGGAAAGCAAAGGAATTACTCTGTGACATCTGTTGTGTAACGTTCTTCGAATGGCGCATCTTGATAAATGCATGAGAGTCCTTGGAGAGTTACTGCATACAGTGAAGAGAGAGTGGTAAAAATCCCAGTATCTCTGCAAAGGAAGGGAAGACGGGTTAAAGTCAGAACATTCCCACAGTTTCCATCCGTAGAAATCAACAATGATGAATTTAGGCCTGACTTTATACTTAATGACGGCTTTCTAGGATCTCTGAGAGTAAGACAAAATTGAACTTGAAGTTGAGATGGGGAACTGAGAGGGTGGTGTGACAGGAGAGAAGAGACAGGAGGGGATATAATACTTTATACCTATAATCAGAATCCAGGAACTGAGATGATACACTCATGTGAACTGCCTGGACACGTGTAAACCAAAGCAGCAATTTTAAATTAATCTAAATATTATTTTAAGCCCTTTATGTGCCTGGTGTGACACATACAAGTACATTTAGATCCGTTAATTATCATTAACTGATAACGACAATTGCATTATCAGTTAATGAAACTAAGGCAGCTTAAGTAACCTTTAAAAAGTAAGGTAGCTAATAAGTAGCAGAATAAGATTGCATCTAAGACATTGGCCTCCAAACCCAATGAGCTTTGCACTCTGTACCTGACACCTTCCCACGTATTGGAGACAGCCTGTGACTGCTCAAACCAAGAACAGGAGGCTTGGTGGAAGAACTGGTTTACAAAGGCAGCCAAGTCCATGTGCAGAGAGTGAGGACTCAGCTTTGCCAATGGCTTTCTGTCTGACCCATCACAGGGTTTTTAATGCAATTGACTCTTGAACAACATGGGGGTCAGAAGTGTCCACCACCTGTGGAGTCAAAAATCCATGTATACCTTCTGACTCCCCCAAAACTTAACTATGAATACTCGCAGGCTACTGTTGACCATAAGTCTTACTGATAACATAAACAGCTGATTAACACATATTTTGTATGTTATATATAGTATATACATACTCAGAATAAAGTCAGAATATAGAAAAGAAAATGTTATTAAGAAAATCATCAGGAAGACAAAATGCAATAAATAAAGTACAGTACGGTACTATATTTATTGATCCAAAAGTTTATTTCATCTGTTTGCAAGATGAAAAATATTTGCGTATAAGTAGACGCATGCAGTTCAAACCCATGTTGTTCAAGGGTCAACTATACCCAGTTTCCTGCTTACTAATGGCTTCAAGATATTTTAAAGTGAATGAAATAATCTACACAAACACTTTAATCTTCTGGTAAAATTGCAATATGAGCAATCTCAAATATTACTGTTGCTTAATTCATCTAAGTTGATGGTAAGAAAATATAGCTGCCACCTTTATACAATTGTTCAACTTACCTTTAAATGGAGAAATCCCCCAAGACACACTCCCAAGTGCTATATACTTGATGCATCTACACACTCTCACACATGCATTTTATAACTTTGTCTCATTGCATTTGAGGAGGTCTTAAAAGCATTCTCAAAATCATTTTTTTAAATTAGAATTTTCTGTACTTCCACTGCAGTCTGGAAATACGATCTGGTGAAAACCAGAGGAAGAGACCTGATTCTTACCTCTAAGTCATCATCCGGGATAGCCCTTTTCCACTTTACGTTCCACCTGATGTGTTCATAGGCATTAACTACAACTTCAATTGCTTTGGGACAAGAATGGCAAGCCTGTATTACCTGCAGAGGAAGCACAGGGTTTCATTTGTTCAATGCACATGTACGATTCATTCATTCCACTCACAGAGACATTAAGGATTTATGGACCTATTATGCTCCTTGGAGCCCTGAAATGCTTTTGAGAAGTCTCACCTCTTTTGAGGATTCAAACACACTGCCAGCCCCCATGGGGAATGGGAGGATGAATAAAATCAGAGTAATTTCCGTCACCATTCAGGAGCAGTGAAAAAGACGTGCTAATGAAGACGGTGGGGACCTGATGAAATGCAAGCCCTGCCCTTACAGCCCTCACACCTCTCCAGCAGCTTCTGTGTCCACCAGGACACCTCCAGCTTCTTTCTGCCAACGTGGCCCTATCTCCAGAAGTCCTTTGGGTGTGGCCTGTTTTCATTTCAAAGTGACCTAACGGGCTCTCCCATGTGATGCACAAGTGGTCCACGGGGAGCCTGCACCCCTCACCTCTGTCCCATCATCAGCAAGAGCACTGTTGACTCCCAATTTAGTTGCCTTTCTTTCCTTTGCCACCAGTGAAGCAGCTCCAGCCATACACTTTCTTCTTTAAATTTGCTTGTCAGGAGTTACACACCGGTTCCATTTTCTCTTGAAACTTCCGAGAATATATCAAGCTGTCCTCAGCGTTCTCTAAAACCCTCTCTCACTTGACGTGAAATGAAGAGAAAGTCCTTCTCTCCCACCCTCAACCCTACCATTAAAAGGAAGGCATGCCTCTGCGTTTAACTTTCTCCAAGGAAATGTTCTTCCTAATTTCCAGGTCCTTCTCAACCTCAACCAGTGTCATTGGGCAAAAGGTCACAAAATTGTTTTTCCCCCACCTCCTTTACCAATCCTTCCTAGGTGGTCTAGCATCGCATTTTTCAATGTCCTAGTAAGTACCTAATGTCTCATGGCAAAACTGAGACACACATTTAAGTGTGTGCTCAATGGGCCCTGAAGTCACCTGTTTGGAGATCAAGCTGAATAGAGGGCCCATGTCAGGGAGATAAAGACAAGAGCCAGTCAGATGGAGCCAATTGACAGTACACCTGACGTGCCAGTCGGAAGGGCTTGGGATTGACTTAACAGGCAATAGGAGGCTGTTACATATTCTGAACAAAAAAGCATTAGAATCAATCAATTAGTTCCATTAGGATGCGTTTCTTGAGCACTGTGTATAGCACTATGACAGTAATTCTGAAAAGCTTATGACCTACTTTTTGTGTTTACAGCCTAGGTACTTGAAGAGAACAGATATAAATATTTCAGAGAGCAATGCGAGCCAGTAAAGAATCAGGGACAAATTTAAAGATCATCAGGTGTCCCCTGATCACCATGAGCAAAAGTACAAAGGTGAAAAGCAGGATATCAGGGTAGAGAGCAGTGAGGAAGTTGAATGGGTGCAACCCAATGGCTTCTCAAGCCGGCTTCCCTGTTGGTCATGAGAATGAAGAGCAACTGAAGTTGCGAGAAAGAATAAGTGGGGCTTACTGACTAATCAGATATGGGGAGTAAAGAATGCAACTTTAAAGCCTGAGGTCAAGGACAAATAGGGGAGCCACTAATGTAAATGAGGAAATTGAAAGGGCATACTCATTTAGGGGTGGGCAGCTAGTGAGCAGGAGAATAGTTCACATGCAATGTCCCAATGTCAGCTAAACATGTGCATGATATATGCTCCAACAGAAGGCCAAGATAGAGATGGAGATTTGTGCACTATCAAAGAATGTGCTGGCTAAAGCTATGAGGTTTAATGGCTCTCTAAGTGGGTATAAATAGAAAAGGTAGAGGATTACAGTCCAAGGAATTTGAAGTTACCAGTTTGTAGTCGCTGAGTGCATGGTTGGGAAGAAATGGACAGTAACATCATCATATAGTGTCTCCACCATACAGACATAATAGATGCAAATAACATCATGAGCGTAAACATGTCGAGTAAAATCATTAGGAGGCAATGTGTTTGGAATATTTGTTGCCTTTGTTTTTAGTATACTTTATTGTACATTTATACGATTTAATATTTCATAATGGTTGTCTTTATCAGTAAGCTCAAAAAAGTTAACAATAGGCTCTTCTGAGCTATTGTGAGCCAATGCCAGCATACAGCTACCTTTGGTTGTCCCCATATTTAAGAGGCACAGTCATAAGCCACTGCAGACTAAATGTATATATTGAAGTTGCAAACCAGTGAAGGCATCAGAATTATCCTGCCCAGTGACTGGGTCCAAATTAGCACAGCATAAATACTTGTTTAATGAGAGGATCCCTTCACATACGTATTCTAGGCACAGTGCACAAAATTGAACTGCTAACCATGGCTTTGTCAGTAGCTAAACAAATAAAGAGAAATCCTATGTCATCAACCCATAAGTGGGTAAGAAGGTGGGCTGGAGCCAGGGATCCATGGCAATAGTACCTCTGAAGAGTCAGCATCTCTGAGTCTGAAGAAAGTGTAACTCAAATGATTTCTATCCTGGGTACATGGCTCTCAGAGTGGGCAAGTAATTTTCCAGAGTTTTGGTCTTGGAAAATTGAGGCAAATGGGGCTGTTCTTTTCTCTTTAGCTGGGATGAGGATAGCAGATATGTAGCTCTATGCAAAAGAGACAGACAAAAACCTCAGGCTGACTAATTGCTTTGAACACCAGTTATAAACTACCATCATAGTATCATAGTTGGAGATGAGGAAATTGAAACCCAGAGAGGCACACAGTAAGAGGAAGCATGATCTTGGGTTTTCTTCATCTGAATTTAGTGCTCTTTCAAATATATTCTCATGGTCTTCTTTTAAAGCTTAGATAATCACTGGTGAAATAAAAGGTTTAAGGACACAAATCCCATTGCACACGTATTTTAAAACAAAAAACACTCTTTACCATAATTATTTTAGGTTGGGTCTTATTGAAAACTCGAAAGAACTCCCTTTAGAATGCAAAGATGTTGTTAATAATATGAAAACAGCTTCTATCCAGACCTCCACACACATCCTTCTCTAAAGACCTCCACATACATCCTTTCTGGAAGGATGAGCCATGGTAAGAAGTATGTTGGTACTTCGTTGAACAGGCCAAAATAAAGATTTAAATTTAAGAGTTACCAGTGTGGAGATGTAGCTGAAATTAGTCCAAGGCCTGAATCAAGAATATACTTATACTGGAATTATAAAAACAAAACAGCATAAAGACGTCAGAAAGTTTGTAATGAGGTTCTGCACATGGTTTAAGTGTCTACTGGGAAACTGACAACATAGGTCATTTGTCTGTAGGTATTCCTTACCTCCCCCTTCTTTCCAACACTGGAGTGCAGAAGAGATGTGGCTAAAAGTTACTCTCCTCTTACAACATATTACCTACTTCCCAACTAGGGTTTCCAGATTTAGCACATAATAATAAAAGAGGTTGGCAAGTGAAATATGAATTTCAGATAGACAACAAACAATTTTTAGTATAAGTATGTCCCAAATATTGTGTGGAACATACTTATACTAAAAATTACTTATAATTTACCTGAAATTCAGGTGTAACTGAGCATCCTGAATTTTATCTGGCAACTCTATCCCCAGTCCGTATTCGGAAACAGTTCAAAGTAAGTTATGGATACAGGAACGTAATTCATTCCCAGTTTAGGAGCCTAACTTCACACATCTGGTGCTTTGATTTGCACCTGGCACACTCCCATATAGCACAGGAAGATAACTTCTTACCTTTCATTAGGGTAAAAGCAAACAAACAAACAAAAATCAAGTCGTTCTTAACCCGCAGTCTTTAGATGCACCAAGTCCAAAGCACCCACCGCTGTCATTAGGTTTTGCTGACACTGATCACTAAGTTTTCTGCTGACAACAGACAGGTCTCACAGCATGAAAGGCTTCTTACCCTGACACCCACCCAGCTATTTTCACTGCCATGTCAGGCTTCTTCTAGACCTAAGGCAGCTGGAAACATCTCTTTAAACCTTGGGAATTATTTCACAAGGCAGTAACAACAACAAAGACCCTTAAGAGATAGCGAACTCTAAATCATCACTAGTGCTGAGTACCAGGAACCTTGACCATCACATGAGAAAGGATTGGTATGGACCCAGAAGGGAGAGACTCCTTTCTTTTTGCTGGTCTGAGAAAGAAAAGATGCCCAGTGAACTTCACTTTCTGCATGTCTTTGGGGTCTCTATACTCCCTTCATGGAAGAGGAATTGGACAAAAAAGCTGTTTCTATAGGGGTGGCAGCATAAGAGACCATTAGATACTTTCCCTCATCATCTGACCCCTAAAAGCATAGATTAAAAAACAGATTCAAGATAAATCTCCTTGCCACCCTTCCGATACAAGTGGCACCTGTAAGCCACTTCAGCAGAGAAATTCTAAAGCTACCTTTGCCCTTTTATATAGATACTTAATAATAGGTACTTAATAATCAAAGAGACTTCTTGTACCCTGGGCTTCATATACAGCCTTGTTCAATAGCAAAAATCATCCTCACCTCCCCCAAACCCTCACACACCCTTCTCTTGCCTAGAAAACTGTCTCTCTTGCCCTACAAGAAAACCCAATCTTGGCTCCCTCGGGTGTCACTTCCTTCTGAATTATGCTGAGAGGAAAAAAAAAATCAAATGTCCTTTTGTACCATGGAAAGCAATCGCAGACCCCATAATCCTTTTTTCCCCCTTATGCAATTTATACATTGGCCTTCAGTGAAATACACCTTCTACAAATGTGCTTTGTATTTGGAAGACAACATCTTCAGCTCTGACCTTGTTTCTCATAAATAAGGAAACCAAATTCCCCATCCACAAGAGAACAAATCACTTTATCTTCTGGATAAATGAGTCAGTCGTAAAAATGACTTTCTCTTCGGGAAGTCTGGCTGTAGAGTAATTGTTCTAAATCACTGTGAAGCATCAGCATAGTAAATTGAATAGTTTTTCTTTAGTTTTCCTTTGGAAGAGGTCCAGTTCTCTTATGCTGTTTGTTGGGTAGCAACAAAATGTTTATAATACCAGCCATCCACCAGTGGTCAACTCTAGCCTAAATCTCTTTAGCATACGGCCAAATTGGAGGAACTCGGAAAGGCAAAACAGAACTGAACAAGGACATTCTAACAGTAGATAAAAGTGTTCCTTGGAACACATAATTGTATGCCTATGTTACAGGCTAGGAGAGCCACCAAAATAAAACTAGTAGGAAACACTCTTCTAATGGACAAAGGGTACATTTGCATAGGAGGAAGAAAGGAATCACTTTTGTTGAACAGCACAATTGGTCTCAGTGATTGACGTGCTTTACTCACATACTCCTTAGACAATCCGGAAAAGCTGATATGTTTACCTTCATTTCTCAGATGAGGAAATTGGGATCTGAGAGATTGAGGAACTTGTTCAAAAATCAAACAGGAAGTCAATGGCTGAGCCAGAACCCACACCCCTGGTTACTAAGCCGCAGCTCCTAACCCTCCTCGCTGTTACCTCTCAGACAACTGCTTTTGTGTGAAGGACCTGGGCACTTTCTTCATATTTGCAAGACTTCTTACTGGAGAACAGAAACTCTGTTTAAAGCCTCATTCTCTCTAATCTGACTCCGAAAGAGGAATGAGGAAAGAGTCTTTTATTTTGTAGAGATCTGTTCCATCCACAGTCAACCAACAGTGAGTTTCAGAATAAAACTCAACACTTAGTCTCTAGACAGTCTCACAAATTATCTCTCCTGGGCGGAAAGGTCCCTGTGGGTAAATCAAACCCAGGAGCACCGATTTAGCAGATACGTAATAATAACAATAGTATAGTCATCATTGGTTTAATGCATCTGGCTTTATGTACCACGATGAAGACTCCCAAATGTGTATCTCTAGCCAGGACCTTTCCCTGAACACCAGATTCATGTATCAAAATGCCTACTTGACATCTCCACCCATCCAGGGGTGGAGGCATCTTAAGCATAGCAAAATCCCCGATCTTCTCTTCCAAATCAGTTCCACCTGCCTTGTTCTTATCTCAAGAAACAGCCTCTTGATTCTTTCTATTCCTTGGGTAAAAATCTTTGAAGTTATCCTTGACTCTTCTCTTCTTACAGCCCACAATCAGTCAGCGAAACTCATGGACTTCCTCTTTGGAACATGGCCCAGATCTGACCACTTCTTACCACCTCACCATTTCCACTGTGGTTCTAAGCCACCCTCATTTTGTGTCCAGGTTATTGCAATATCTTTGCCACCCCTAGCATTGGTCTCCAAAAGGCTATCAAAAGGATCCTTTTAGAATACAACTCAGACTTATATTTCCAAACTCAAAATCCTTCAGTGATGTCTTTTCTCATTCAGAGTGAAAAAAAACAAGGACATAACCATGGCCTACAAGGTTAGATATGGTCCGCAAACCATCTTGACATACACCTCTCTGAATTCTCTTCCTCCTTCCTCCACTCCAGCCACTCTGACTCCCTGCTCTTCTTCAGACATGCTTAGCTCCCTCCTAACTCAGGAGGGACTTGCACTCGCTTTTTATTAAGACAAGAATACTCTCCCTCCCATTCAAGTATTCACATGACTTGTTCCTTCACATTCTTATTTTCTTTAATCAACCTTTGTAAAATAGTACACAAACACCAAAAAACAACAAAAAAAGGTATTCTCTCATTTTCTTTACCTCACTTTACTTTTCTCCAGAGCACCTAACAGATCAGAGTATATTTATTTGTTTGTTATTTTATTTTTGTCCTGTCTCCCCTACAGAGTGTTTTCCATGAAGGCTGTTTTTGTTATTGTTGGTGTTCATTGCTCTATCTCTCGCATCCAGAACAGTGCCTGGCACATAGTAGGTACTTAGTAAATATTTGTTAAATAAACAAATGAATGAACTTGCCCACTTACTCTCTGTGACTTTAGGAATAAATATCTTAATGCTATTATCCTTTAAATGAACATAATGTCAATGAATGCCTATCTTTATACTTCATTATAAAAATAAAAGGAAAGACTCTGTATAAAGCCTATTTAGAGCTCAACAAAGGACATTATTGTAACATTATAATTTATTGTTCTAGTCCTTATCATAATCATGTAGGATTCTCTATTAAAATTTTATATATTTCCAGGACATTATGACTACTACATATAATTCTAAAGGGGAAAACGACTTAATCTTCCACTAAAACACTGACAACCAAGAGAAGATCCCTTGCTGGGTTCACAGGATTCAATGACCTCGTCATATCTCTATCTAAACGTTCTCTGGGTTGTCCATCTGGAATTTGCCCTGATTGAGTTCACTCCCCTTAAATTCTTTAGTGACACTTTTCTTCCAACTAAGCCTCACACTGCAGGACTTTAGACTAGTTCCTGATCTTTTACCAAAGTAGGAGGTAGAATTTAGCTGTAAATTTAGTGAAACTTCTGTCAATTTGCTTTCTGTGTCCCTATTATAGTTAGCTAGTTAATACCTGAGACTCCTCTGCTTCATGTTAATTAATTCTTTTTGGAGTGAGTGGGACCCTAGGTATGGTGTCATTTGATATATTTTAAGGTGACATGCATTTCGATTTTCAAATTAATTACCATCATCAACCTAATGCAAAACTTTCTCTCTTCCATGTGCTTACAGCACCCTTTATCCTTCTAACTATCAGTTACCATGGCATATTAAAATTATCCGTTTATGTGTTTATCTCTCTCACTAGATTCAAACATATGTGAGGGTAGGTACTGTGTCTTAGTCATATGAGTATTGTTAGCATGTGGTCTCTGCTAGCCCCTTAAAAATTATCAATAAATGTTAGAAATAAAGGCTGTGCAGTGTGATATTATATGAATAGAAACTAGTACCAAATGATCTAAGGTTGAACACTGGCGCTGCCACTGTGTGAGATCAGGCAAGTTACTTAACTACTCTGCCTCAGTTTCCTCCTCTGTAAAATAGGTATAATAATATCATTTACCTCATAGGATTGTTACAAGGATTAAGAGAATTAAATTAAGAAGTGTAAAATGCTTATAACAGCATGCTTAATTAGTAGAATCATTATATATAATAAATATAATTTTTAGTACTTAATAAATGTTAGCTGTCACTAAACTGGAAAATTGGGTGGCCCTTTCATGTCATCTAATTCCAAAGCAAGCTCAGTCATCTTTATTATCAGACATTCTGCTCAAGAGATGGCGAGTGTGTGCCTGTCTGACACCAGTCACCTCTCCTACAGACTAAAAGTGGCCTTCTGATCTTTCTGAGTCCCTCAGGAAGCCACTACCAGTTCATTGGTGTTCACACAAGACATGGACAATTACCTGCCACTCTTGTTCTCATTCCCTCTCTCAGCCCAGATTCCAAACAAACGTGGACTAGAAGGAGATAGCGAGGGTTATACGTGTAAATGGAAGGTCACGTAGATGATCAGAGGCTCTTAGCCCAAAGGTTCATTCCTCAAAGAAGCTTAAGTGACTTGGAGATTTCAGACCAAGCCACCCTTTAAGTCCCCATCACCCATGCTGACTACCCAGTTCTCCACGTGGCGCCCCGGGACACAGCCTCACCTTATGGAATTGTGGAGGGTATATTCGAGCAGCCCCATGGTTCAACAGCAGCTGGTAGCAGATCTCAGGCTGCGCCGCAGGTCGCACGGAAGTGACCTTCAGCACGTACTGGATGGCAGCACAGCCGTTGATATCCATGAGATTGGCTTCAGCGCCGGCTTCCAGCATCATGTGCATGAGCACGTGGTCGCAGTTCCAGGCTGCCTTGTGGAGCGGAGATTTAAAGTCGTCATCCCTGGCGTTGACCTCGGCGTGGTAGTCGAGCAGCATGCGGCAGATGAGGTGGTGCTCCCGGCTGTATTCTTGCTCTTTAAAGCGGAGGGCCCAGTAGGTTGCAATCGCCAGGGGGGTCTCCATATGGGCGTTCACACTGTCCACCACGGCGCCGTGCTCCACGTAGAAGGCCACCAGCTCCGACAGACCGAAGTGCGCAGCTGTGTGCAAGGGCGTCTCCTCATCCTGGTTGTTGGTCTTCATATTCACATTCGCCCCTAGAAAGGGAGATTGAGGAAGTTAATTGTTTAAACTTGTGTTGCCGTTATACCTAAGTTTAATTAAACGGGACTTTTCTTGCTGCTTCTCTTTTAACCTCTGACTACCATACATTACCCCTTTTTTTCCAAGTTTCATTTCTGGGCCTCACTAAAGCCAGTCCTTTGAAACAACAGTGCCATCTCCTGGACAATTAGGAAATACAACCCGGACAGGGGGTCGGGGCTTGGTGGGTACTGGAAGGCTGGAGAATTGTTTCTTGAGTTTTAATTCTTACTCCCATGTGAACTGGGAAATACAAAGTGGTTCCTATAACTAATAACTTTTATCAATAAAATAGTAAATATCATTGAAAAGAAAGGTTATATCACAACCTTGGAAGCTCATACAAGTGACTTCAAAAATCATCAATTTCTTTGAATATTTCACAAAATCATGTTTTTCTTCTCTTTCAAAGCAGGAAAACCTGAAAGTTTGGTCCAAGAAAACTTTAGTGGTATGAAAGTTGCCCAGCCCTCTGACTGAAAACTGACGATATTAGAGCCATCCAAGTCGTAAGGCAACCCTGGAATACAACTGGGGAAAAAACAAAAACCACAAACACTTTGACCATCAAACTAGCCTAAAGGTCATATTTTTCATTGAAAGGGGTGGAAGTTAGTTTACTAGAAATACCCGTTGAAAGACAATGATTTAGAGATTGTAACATACTTGATTTACAGTTGACAATGGGTATTAGAAATAGAAAATTTTATGTTGTAGCAAATGGCACTATTTCATCTTTTCTTATGGCAGAGTAGTACCCCACTGTGTATATATACCACATCTTCTTCATCCAATCATCTATCAAAGGACACTTTGGTTGTTTCCATGTCTTGAGATTATTATGCTAAGCGAAATAAATCAAACAGAAAGTTGAGAACCATATGACTTCACTGATATGTGGAATATAAAACTGAAAGAAACACAGGAAGAAGACAAACAAATAAAGAAACAAAAATTCATAGATACAGACAATAGTTTAGTGGTTACCAGAGGGTAAGGGGGAAAGGGGTGGTAGAAGAGGGTAAAAGGGGTCAAATACATGGTGATGGAAGGAGAACTGACTCTGGGTAGTGAACACACAATGTGATATATAGATGATGTGTTATAGAATTGTACACTTGAAACCTATGTAATTTTACTATGCATTGTCACCCCAATACATTTTAATAAAAAAATAAATAAAATATACAAGACTTTCCCGAGATAATTTTCTGGCTGTGTGCTGAATGCTTTCTGAAATTGTAGGAAATAAAATGGAACCAACTGAAAAAGAAAAGAAATAGAAAATTTTAGTGCTTGGAAAGCTCCTCAAAAATTATTTAATCCGACCAACTTATCTAATGGACCTGGAAACTGAAGTGAATTTTATTTTTCTGGTAGAGAATGTTAAGTACTAGAATGATCAACTAGAGAAGCTGAAATTTTCCTTCTCTGCGTAATTTAATGGGATGAACCAAATGACCCCTGGGGAATCTACTCTATTATTAATTCTACTAGAATTTTTTTCTTTTACCCTCATTTGCTACCCTCCTCCCCCTCCCCCTTACCCTTTTGTAATTCTACTAGAAATGTAGTATATAGCTACTTCAAGTATAAATCTGGAAAGATTATTATTATTATTATTATGCCAGCAACAAATATCTATTAAGTACTTACCATGTGCAAAATTCTGAGCTAAATACTTTACATATATTGCCTCATTGAATCTTGCCATCCTTTGCAGGAAGTACAATTTTTACCCTAATTTTACAGATGAAGAAATTTATACTTAGAGAGGCTAATAACTACACCAAGCTAAGAAACAATAGATGGAAGGTTGGAAAACAGACAGCCTGCCTTCAAAATCTCTTACCACTATGTTATTCTACCTCATTAGTTTCCTAGAAGAAAACTTTTCTGTACTTTGCTTTCGTTTGGTATTTGAAAACTTGAAAGTAATTAACATAGAAATCATGCTGCATTTTGTTAATTTAAAAAATCGTTCACCATGTATTGCTCCTCTATGCCCCTTTTTTATGGCATCCTCTGGTCATACGGAACATATTTGAGAAAGGCAATATAGTTACAGACATGCTCAGTATCCTGTACAAAATCGTCCCCCAGTAAAGTTTTCGAGAGCATACTGCTCTGTAAACTGAAACTGTCAGTACCCTCCCTAACTTACAGAACGCAGAATTATAACCAAAGATCATCATTCATAGAGCCATCTGTGTTCATCAGTATTCTGCCCTGGAGAAGTTCTGGGTCAGGTCTCCTTTCAGGTCAGCCTTTCTTTTCTCTGGAGTGAAATGCAATGAATAAGAATGTCTTCCCAGAAGCCCTATGCAGGGTCACTTCAAACACTGGAGAATTTCCAGTAAAGAGGGGAATCAAAGGGTCAGGATGAAAACTTTACAGGGCAACTTGGAACAAATCACATTCTTTATTTTTTAATGTACTTGGACATTGACAATTGACCCTTGACCTCTTGATACAATAGATATGCCGCACAGTTTCCCTTTCTGAATAGGAGAGCCCTATTTTTATAGTACTTTAAATGTGTCTGTCAGTGCCTTTCTATTTCCAGGGAATATACAAAGTAGTATGATTTGACTACTTTTTTATTTTAGATTTTGTGATGTATTCAAGAAATTAAAGACTATAACATAAATACTTGGCAAATTTTTAAAAAATATTTTTAATGCAGAAGTACAATGTATTAGTTTCCTAGAGCAGTTGTAACAAAATACCACAAACTAGGTGGCTTAAAACAACAAATATTTAGTTGCAGTCGTGCAGACTGGAAGTGTCAGCTGGGTTGGCTCCTTCTGAGGACTTTAAGGGAGACTGTTTCATGCCTCTCACTTATCTTCTGATGATGACAGGCAATCCTTGGTGTTCCTTAGCTTATGGATGTGTCACTCCAAGATCTGCCTCCATCTTCACATGGCGTTCTTTCTCTCTGTGTCTCTATGTCTTCACATGGTTGTCTTATTTATTATATGTCTTTATATAAGACATGAGTCATATTGCAATAGGGGCCCATCCTGTTCCCAGTAATCTTAACTAATTACATCTGCAACAACCCTGTTTCCAAACAAGGTCATATACTGAGGTATTGGGGATTAGAACTTCAACATATTTTCTTTTTCAGGGGCGGGGAGAGGATACAATTCAACCCATAACATAGCATGCATTACATGATATATAAAACTACATACGTGCAGTTTGAAAAATATTGCAAAGCTCTCACCCATGTAATCATATTCTAAGTCAAGAAATCAAACACTCCCAGACCCAGAGAAGACATTCATTTTCCTATGCATCCTTCTCCCTCACATCCCCTCTGTCCTGCCTATTATCCTGACTATTGTGATAATCATGTCCTTGCATTTCTTCATAGATTTACCACCTTTGTATATATCTTTAAATAAGATAGTTTAGTTTCATCTATTTTTGAACTTTATATAAATGGAATAAGAAACACATTCTTTCATGACTTGCTTCTTTCACTCAACATTATGTTTGTGAAAATAACTTATGTGGGATTATTTCAGTCTCGTTTGTTCATTTTGTTGTGTTGTACCTCACCACACAAGTAATCCACAATTCTTCATCCTACTGGTGATGGGCATTTCCAGTTTCCGACCATTCCATACACTGCTGCCATGAACATTCTTGTACATGCTTGTACGCTGGTGTTCATGTGAAGGAGTTTCTCTGGGTTCTATATCTACGGGTGGAATGGCTAAGGAATTGGGTTTACGTATCTTCAGCTTCCTTAGATGGTGTCAAACAAGTGTACCAGTTTCCCCGCCCATAAGCCATGCGTGAGGGTTCATTCTCATCAACATTTGGTATTTTCAGTCTATTTAAGTTTAGCCAATCTGCTGGGTGTGTAGTGACATCTCGTTGTGTTTGAATGTTTGCTTTCCCAATTAACATTTGGGTGAGCCATATTTTAATATTTTTATTAACCAACATTGCCTTTTATTTACTATTATAAGCATTTCCATGTTGTTATAGAATCTTTTTTTTTTTAATTAAATTTACTGGGGTGACAATGGTTAGTAGAATTATATAGGTTTCAAGTGTACGTTTCTATAATACATCATCTATATGTCACATTGTGTGTTCACCACCCAGAGTCAGTTCTCCCTTCGTCGCCATGTATTTGATCTCCTTTTCCCTCTTCTACCATCCCCAGCCCCCCTTACCCTCTGATAACCACTAAACTATTGTCCGTGTCTGTGTTTTTGTTTCGTTGTTTGTCTTGTTCCTGTGTTGCTTCCAGTTTTATATCCCACATATGAGTGAAGTCATATGGTTCTTGACTTTTTCTGTCTGACTTATTCTGTTTAGCATAGTAGTCTCAAGATCCATCCATGTTGTCGCAGATTATATAATCATTTTAAATATCATTTAAAAATAATTACTACATATTATTCC
Source organism: Rhinolophus sinicus (assembly GCF_057876585.1). Classification (NCBI taxonomy): domain Eukaryota; kingdom Metazoa; phylum Chordata; class Mammalia; order Chiroptera; family Rhinolophidae; genus Rhinolophus; species Rhinolophus sinicus. The sequence goes on from NC_142504.1 coordinate 31,310,583, forward strand.
ATAGAGTGAGTTTACCTTACTGTTGGTCGTGAAGATTTTGTTACAAAGATTGATCTTATAACTAATGCTACAATTAGTAAGTTTGTATGTAAATTTTAGGATTATTTCCTTGGCATAAATTCCCCCAAAACAGTAATTACACTGAAACATCTAAGCGATTATAAGGATCTTTATGAATAATTACCAAAAAGTATATTTATATATCTCTCATTAATATGGAAGAGTGCTATTTCACTCACTAAATGTGTTGTTATACATTTAAAAAAGATTTTTTTTTTTGCTAGTTTGGAATGAAAAACTGGTCTTTGAAAAAAAATCTGAGTTCATTTGATTATTAGAGTTTGAACACTTTCTCTTAACTATTAACTAGTGGTATTTCTTCTTTGGTTAGTTGTCCAAATTTTTGTCCTTTTATACATTGAAGACTTTCTGCTTTGTTTACGTTTATATGAGCCTTTCATTAAATTAAGATGTAAGCCTGTGCTATCATAATTGCTATAAATTTTTAAACCAGTTTATTTTGACTTTTCTTAAATACAATGATATTAATTTTAGATAATCAAATTCAAAACAAATGAGTTTTTAAAAAATATTTGAATGGCCTACTCCTCTCAGAAGTTGCATAACTATCCAGATAAATTATAATTTAATTTTATTATAGATTTGAAAAATGTTTAACATTTGTTTCATCTGGAACTTATCTTGCTGCAGACATCAATTTAGGAAGAATTGATGTTCTTACAGTATCGAGTCTTTCCAGGCAGAAACATGATCTCTTTCTCTAAAAGGTTTTCTTCATATTCTATAAACTATACTTCCAAAAATATTGCAACTATTTTAATTCTACAGGAATAGGGTAAATTAATTCTGAGGTAAAGTACTTTTTAATGAGAGAAAGCCTTTTATGAACCTTTTAATTTATGCAAGATGGTCTCCAACAGTAGTCTGGAATGGTGGCAAATGAGACAGAAAAAAATTTTAATTTGCACTGCTTGATAAAGACCAAGGACTTTCCAGATTTCATCTATGGGCAAAGGAGACAGAGATTTGCGTGCACTGAGAATGAGACGAAGATGAGAGAGAGGATACGATTTTGAACAGAAAAAAAATGGGAGCTTGCCATAAGAAATGTTGCCTGGCCAGCCAGGCCTGGCCCAACGGGAAAGATAATCCTGAAGCCAGTATTACCGAGGGACACAATGCCAGTCAATATTAATTTTTTCTGTTCTCCCATACTGTGTGATAATATCCTTTCATTTTCCCCAAAACAGATAGAATCAATTTCATGACTCCTAATTATAAAACCTCACATTTCCTTATTTTTTTCCAAATAAAATGAAACTGCCTCCAAATGCCCATTGTTAAGTTGGCTACTCCTGGGTACTCAGTCATCACTGTGGCTCCATCTCCTGGGCTTTTCTACTCCCTACAGGCTACGAGTTGGTCCTCAGAGGCATCCACATTTCCCTCAAGTTCTGTCACCTCAAAAGCTACATGACAGTGAGAGCAGGGAGAGGTCTCTGTCACTGCAGAAACTGTCACCTTCCTGTCTTCCAAGATTCATGGAGTCCACACTGCATATCCCTGAACCAGCCCCGACCATCCTCCCTGTCCAAATGCACTTGATTTCTTGAAGATCCTGAGTGTCAGCAGTGAGATCAGTGGGGAGATGGAGGATGCGGCCAGACCCTGGCTACTCAACACTTTCAGACATGCCTTTCCTATTCTGCAGTAAAATTCATAGATAATATCATCTACCTTCACACATAATCTTTTAAAACTAAATATGATGTCTACCTAACATGTATAGGCAAAATGAAAGTAATTTCTAATAATTATCACTGCATAGTTATGATTGCTAATATAATATAAATAAATTACATTGAGGTCCTGTAAAATTCAACATGTTAATGACTATCCTAGATAACATAATGAAATCATGATTTGCTTTGTAGAATCCCGTATGTATTATAGAATCCTAACAGCTACATGTTTGAACTGACAGAGGTGTTTTGCATTATAGTTCAAATACCACAAACATCATTGCCATAATGAATGTTACTCCGCATGAGGAAAAATCTTAGTAAAGTTCTGAGTAAATCCAAGTCCAATCTTGCCTTGATTTATATGATAGTTGCATTCCTGGAAATGCCTATATTTATTTACAATTCAAAAGTATTTTGTGTTTATATGTAAAATGGAGACAGGTTAGAAATCTGTTGCTACTACCTGTAAATATCTGTTATTACATTAGCACCAAATCTAAGATTTTTTGAAAATTAAGAAATAATTTAAAAACACAGAAAACTCCAGGAAATATTGTAACAGACATGTATATACTCATATTTGACAGATGTTAGTTTTTGCCATATTTACTTTAGTTTTTTTCCAACATAAAATTTTACAGTCAAAGCCCAGCCCATTTTTCTTTTCTTCCCTCCATTTCTTTCTCCACAGAGACAATTACTAATCTAAAGTTGATTTTTATCATTCCCTTGTAAAATTTTGTTCTTTCATTACTCATATGTTTATCCATAAACAACATATATGTTATTATTTTGTGTTCTTAAAAACACGGGAAGTGGTATCTCACTTTTGCAACCTGTTCTAATCAGTGACCATTATGATATTGAATGGAGAGCTGATTTTCTTTTTCATTTTAACTGTTGAATAGAATTGTATTGAGTAATTAAGCTATAGTTTAGCCATTCCTCTACTAAAGACAGTTAAGTTGTTTTAGCTTTTTCATAAAAACAAATAGCTTTCAAATTGTGCAGGAGTTTCTTGCAAGAGAGAAATAGAATAGCATGAACATTTTCTTTTATCAAAAAATGAAGTAACTAGGTGATTTATTATATATTTATATCATGATTTTCTTCCTAAAAATTCAAAGCAGCCTAAATCAACTATAGGATATTACTGTAGCTTGCTGAACCCAAAGCCACAGTAGAAATAAACGTACCCAGGCAATAAACAAGTAGAATTGAAAAGAAGTGAAAAACGGTGTGAATTTTGTGGTGTCGGATAACTGGCTGAGCACAATGCCGTTCCCCATCTCCTGTCAAGTGCTGCAATACACAAATGGCTTTCTTTCTTTTTTTTTAAATTAATATTTTTTGGGGTGACAGTTTTCAATTATATAAATTATATTCATCAGTGGTTATATCAACTTATACAGAGGGTGCCAAAAAGATGTATACACATTTTAAGAAAGGAAAAAACTAATATAGTTTTTTAATACAAAATTGTATTAAAATGCAATTTTAATACAAAATTGTAATACTCACTATATACCGATAACAAAAGATGAATACAGGTCACGTTTGACTTCTGCAATGACAAGAGGTGCTCAAAGTGGTTACTATCAACATAATTTTAATAGTTTTTTCCTTTCTTAAAATGTGTATACATTTTTTTGGCATCCTCTGTATTTCCATCAGTATAGTTTGAAGATTCAACATCATTTCCAGTGCGTGATACTGTCAAACAGTAAATGTTCACCAATTAGATGGTATGAAAGAATATTTTGATTTAGTTTACGTCCCCCTGGTTACCAGTAGAGTATCTTCTGTTTACAGGCAATAGGATTTCCACTTGTATGAATTGTCTATTCATCGCCTCTGTCCATGTTTCATTGGGTTGTTTGTGTTTTTCTTATTTATTTTTCAGGATACAAATAAGATCATTATGAAAAAAATGATTAAAAAAAGCTTTATTGAAGGCAAAGAACTTAAATTTAAATAAATGCCAAGTTCTATGAAAGGAGAAAGATCAGATGTGTAGGTATGTTTCAAACTTCACCTGCTGCCTGAAGAGTTCTACCTCAGGTAGAGCAAGCTGGGTCCTGCAGTGTGAGCTGACCCACACGCTCAAGGTAGGCAGCAGGTAGAAAAGGTGGGCAGTGTGTGTCCCTGTAGGACAGCTCTTAACAGAAAATCAGAAACTCACCCCACTGTTTCTCCTACTTACCATTTGCCCCCCACTTCCCTAAATTTGTTAAGGTAATCTAGGATTCTTAATCTTGTTGTGTTTATTTCCAAATATAACAAAAGGGATCCTTCTAAAACAATTTTGTCTACTGCATTGGATTTTGTATTTACTAAACTACAGTGTGTTTTTTTCCTTTGTTTCTATGTGCTGATTGGGTTTCCATGTTTTAAACCTCTGCCAACTCCAGAAGGTGGCTAAGCTAGATCCCAGAAAAAGGAACTTTCCTGCTCTTCTGGTCTCTTCCCTCTTTTCCATGCACCAGCTCTACAGGGTTGGAAACCATCATTAGTATGGTGGGCAAGAAAGAGCAGGAGTGCTGAACGCAGGAAGAAATTATGCACCATTCCACAGCTGTACACTTCCGGTCTGCAGTGGACTTGAGCCAGGAGAGAGGACAGGGTCCTCAATTTTAAGTCAAGCTTGAATTATTCACCCTGGATATCCATGTTTTGGATTGAGACTGACCTGTGAGACTCGAAGTGACTATATATCTTTTCTTATCTAAGAGTTACCAGAGAAGACATGGACCCACCTGAGTTTTCCTCCAACAGTAGGGGAGAAACTAGATCCTCTGAATAATTTAAAGAGACACTGGACAACAAGAATAAAATTGTTTTGTATATTTTGCATTATCTAGTTAATAGTCACGTGTCCAATAAATTTTTTCAGTCAGGGCAACTTTTGGAAAATTTTCTAAGACCACAAATACTTGAGACTATTTTTGTATTGTCATCCGGCATTGAAAATAATATTTAAAAAGTGTAGAATTCTTGGATAATTTGCTCCACAGTATTTCATAAGTTTGTTCTACTCTTTTCTAATACTAAACATTATGAAGAAAAGAAACCTACCACGTTTTTTGTTCCATTACACGTAATCTACTTTTTATTTATTCACTTGTTTGTATACTTTTACTATTTTTATTGTTGAAATTTGATATTTTATTAAAGCTATATCTAGGCTTATATATTTTTTCATTTATTTTGCCAGAAGCCAAACCTACCCATTTCATATCCACATGAATGTGTTTTTTAGACAAAAAAAATTTTTTTCTTTTATTCTGTTTTAAAATATTGGTCCTATTCAAAAAAGAAACATTTCTTTGTGTATTGAAAACTACAAAAGCTCTTTTTGCTTAAAATGTACATCGTCCACAAATTGTCGAGTTATGGTCATTGATGAGAAATCTCCCACAGTTGTTAAACCTCATTTCTCAAATGCGTGTGTGAAAATATGGTCAATTACTCCTGGCTTTCTAACACCACCTTTTAAAATTCCACATTTCTTAGAAAAAGCACTAAGACAGGGTGAAGAGTATTTACTCCTTGGTTATAGTGGCCCCTAATATGTGTGAGGAAGAAAACATGGATTATTATCCTAGGTTATAATAGTAGAATTTGAGAAGGAAATTGGTTCAGTTTATTAACTTCAGGTAGAAATTTAGCATCCTCATTAGCTACTTGTTTTGTCAGAGATGTCTTCATCCTCATCAGCTTGAACTTCACCTGCCTTAGTTCAAAACCATGCTTCTATAGGCTTTTGTGCAGGTAAAAGACAGCACATTTGTTCAGTGTTCTTTGTGAAAATATTAATAATGTCTGATATTTTTGAAGTGCTCACTAGGAGTTTTACATATATTGTCTCGGTTGTTATTAACAGTACGCATTCTTCAGAAACATCTATTATTCAAAGATTAAATTTTCTTTCGTATTCAGAGCTTTTCATTTTCTGAGTGTTCTGGGATTGTTTCTCAAGTCTGCTTCTTTGTCAAGGATGCAATTTTGTGCAGTGTCAAGTTTGTTATTAACTGTCACCAAGGTATATTTTCAGTTGGCTGCTTTGTTCTAGTTTCAATTTTACCCTTTCAATCTACAATCTACGGCAAATATATTTTCTTGTATCTTTCGTAGCCTTGTCTTAAATGAAATCTTAAACAAAATACCATTTTCTCTAAGGCCCCATGTCTCTAATTCTCACATTCTCCTGGGTCTGGAGTTGACAACTTCTTTCATCTAGATCAGCAATGGTGTTTCTGAATCATTACTTTTTCACCCTTGTGTACAACCCCTCATCCACATCCAGTTCGTGTCGCCCATTGAGGTTATTCTGTACCCTTTCTTATTTACTATCTCACCAACTCCCACTCACTCTCCCATTTTCACTGAAGACATAGGAAGTATCAGTCTTTCTTTTATCTCTGTCCTGATGTCTTCAATACCTCTGCAGATGACCCACCCAACACATTCACGCTCACAATGCCAAATCTTCTGGGGCAGATTGTATTACCACTACCAAATATCTTGCTCCTTCTTACAGTGGCTTTCCTGTTGCAGGTTTACACATCTCCACCCTGTTGAATTCAGTTTGAATTACTGGTTCTAGTTGCCCAGTTGCATCACTAGCCTTCCCTAGCTAGGTTACTCAACTCTTCCTTAATTGCAAATATATTCTAAATTTTCCTTAGGTTAGGATTTAATCAGTATAGACTAAATCATGTTGTTGTAACAACACTCAAATCCCAGCAGATGAATGGAATAAAAGTTTATTTTTCACCCTCACAGCATCCACTATAGTTTCAGAACCAATGTCCTCTATTTGATCTCTCAGAAATCCAAGCTACCTCAGTCTTGTGGCGTCACCATCTCTACATGAGGTTTCCTCCACTATCACAACACCATAGGAAAAAACTAGACAGTAAAAGTCCTACATGGACTTTTCACTGCTTAAGCTTCAAAGTGACTCTTCTTTCTTTCCTTCAAATGTCGTCAGGTGGAAGAATCATATGATTCTGCTAAAATTCAAGGGTTAGATTAGAAAGTGTGGTCAATTTTTCATGAGACTGGAGAGCAAAACTACTAGATATTGATGAGCACTAGTTATTTCTACCACAGCTAAATTGAGCTTCTGTGGGTTGCAGTAAAACAAACAGAAATGTTGACTAATTCAATACCTACTTTACCTTCTCCCTTCATTTTAGAGAAGAGGGGTCTCTCCCTCAATTCAAGACCAATACCTCCATCTTTACAATTGATCATGTGCCCAGCAGTTGAATGTTGCTCAACAAATATCTCTTTACTATAATCCAACATCTCTCTTTCCATCAACTTTTTACCCTCATTTTATGAGCATATTTAGGTTTCTCCCAACCATTTTCTCCTTTTTAGCTACTCTCCAATTTCTTTTGATCTCCTTTTAGCCAAACTTCTTAAAGGTGTGGTCTCTGATTTCTGTACCCACCTCCTTACCACTCACAATCCCCTCAGTCCATCACAACCTGCATTCTGTCCCCATTATTTCACTGAAGCTGCTCTGACAAGGGTCACCAGTGGCCTCCAATTGATCATTCTTATCCACAGTTTTCAAATAAGGGACTTGTATCTAAAATATGTAACTGTTACAACTCAATAATTAAAAACAAATAACTCAATTTTTAAATAAGCAAAGTATATGATAGACATGTCTACAAAAAAGACATATAAATGGTCACATGAAAAGATGCTCAGTGTCATTAGCCATCAGGGAAATGCAAATCAAAACCACAGTTTGATATCACCTTATGCCCACCAGGACAGCTATGATATAAAAACAGATAGTAACAATTGTTAGTGAAGACGTGGAGAAATAAGAATGCTCATACACTGATGGTGGGAATATAAAATGGTGCAGCCTCTTTGGAAAATAGTATGGGAGTTCCTTAACAAGTTAAACACAGAGTTACCATGTGACCCAGGAATTACACTCAACAGAAATGAAAACATGTCCACACAAATATTTGTACATGAGTGTTCGCAGCAGCATTGTTCGTAATAGCTCAAACATAGAAACAATCCAAATGTACATCAACTGATAAATGGGTGAACAATGTGGTATATCAATACAATGAAATATTATTCAACAATGAAAATGAACAAAGTGCTAATATATTGTTTCATTTTATCATTTCAAAAAACATTGAAAACATTATGGGAAGTGAAAGAAGTCAAATACAGAAGACTACATATTATATAAATTCTATTTATGGAAAAGTCCAGAATAGGCAAGTATATAAAGACAGAAAGTAGATTAGTGGCCTAGGGCAAAGAGGATGGGGAGCAGCGGTTGAAGGAAAATGGAGGGTGATTGCTAAAGTATACAAATTTCTTGTTGGATGATCATGTTTTAAAATTGTAGTGGTGATTGCATAACTCTGTGAAAATACTAAAAGTCATTGAATTCACATTTAAATTGGTGAATTGTATGTAAGTGAATTATATTACACTACAGCAGCTGAGATATACATGACCAGTCTTGAGCTGATCCCTGAGCTTCAGACCTACCTGTACAACTACCGTTCTGAACAAATCCATCTGGAGGCCGGCTGGGAGCTAAAACATAACATGTCCCAAACTAAACGCCTTTCCTTCTTAATCTTCTCACTCATATAAGCTGTATTTCAATAAATGGCACCACTGTGGCCTCAAGCAAATCAAACTGAAAGTCAAAAATTCAGCTGCCATTCCTACTTCTTTCTCATTTCCTGGCCCCTTCCCATCAATCGCCAAGTCTTGACACCATTACTTCCTATCCTATTACCACTACCTAGTTTGTACATTTACATTTCCCCCATAGGCACTTATATTCTCAAATTCATCCTACATATTTCTAAGAGCAATATATTTAAAATGCATGTCTGACCATATTGCTATCTCTCTTAAAATCCTGTAGAATCCTTCCATTTTCTATATGATACAGTCTAAGCTTTTTATCATAAGAAACAAAGACACCACAATCCAGGTCCTACCTCCCAGGCTTCTATCCTGTCGTTCTTTGTCTCACACTTTGCTTTAATTACTGAGCAGCCTGTAGTTCTGTGCAAACACCAACATACCTTTGCTTATGTTGTTTCTTTGACCTGCAATGACCTGAATTTATTCTTTCTGATTAACATGACTCATCCTTCAAGGTCCAGTGCCATGTCTTCCAGAAAACCTTCCTTTACCCCTAGGCTCTGCTACTTGTCTCTGCACTATAAAAATTTTATTATCTCACTCTAATGAGTAACATATTTGGGTGTCTACTTTCTCATTTTTAAGATCCTTGAGAACAGATGCTATTTCTAGTGCTTGGTACATTTATGTCCCTAATACTTGGTATGTTTATCCATTCAACAAATATTTGTTGAGCCTCTACGATTTACCACTACTGTTCTAGGCTCTAGGAATACCATAGTATTCCCAGACAATGTCCCTAACTTCATGAAATTTACATGCTAAGGAAGAAAATTGACAAAACAGTTAATATATACATGTATATACACATACATATACGTATATGAAAGTTACAGGTTGTGATGTGTAATGAAGAAAAGCAAAGTTGGGTACAGTGATGGAGAATAATGAGGGAAGATGACACTTTGTAAAGGTTTTCTGAGGATGTGACATTTGTGCAGCAAGGAAGTAAACCATCTGAAGAGCTCGGGGAAAGTCTTTCCTGGCAAAGGAAACAGCAGGGTAAGAGACTCTGAGGCAGGTAGGAACAAGCTGGCTGTGCTCAGAGAACACAAAGAAGGCAAGCCCAGAAGAGGTGAGGAACATCGGGAGCAGTAGAAAACAGCACTGCTGAAGCAAGCAGGGGTCAGACAATGTCAAGCTCAGAAGGTCATGGGAAAAACTTTTGACCATATTCTAAATGTGAGGGGAAGCATGGGGGTGGGGGATGATCTGGTTTACCTTTTGTAAAGATCACTCGGGCTGGCTGTAGGAAGGGTAGACTGCAAAAAAAAAAAAAAAAGGCAAGCGTGAAAGCGGAAGTTATTGGAAGTTTACTATTATAGTCCAGGAAGAAATAACGTGGCTTGGGTTTGGTGGTCTCAGTGTAGGTGGATTGAAGTGGTCTGACTGGAGATATAGTTTGGTGGCGCCAACAGGGCTTGTGGGGTGTCAGGTGTGAGGGAAAGTGAGGAAACACAGATGTCTTCTAGGCTTTTGGCTTGAACAACTGGAAAAACAAAATTGTCATTTATTAAGATGGAGAACACAGAGGCAGGTACAGGAAACACAGTTTCAGTCTGAACATGGTAAGTTTGAGTGGAGATGGGTTATATGCAGTTGGATAGATGAGCTAGAATTCAGAGGAGAGGGTCAGGCTGGGAGGTACAAATCTAGGAGTGAGTACCATTTGGTAATATTTGGGATCAGTTTAGATGGGAAAAAGTGTGTCTTCAACTGATCCCTGGGGCCCACCAATGTTTAAACATGGGAAAGAAAAACAATCCAGGAAATAATACTGAAGGCCAATAAAGGAATAGAAAAACAGCTTGGCTCTATAAATGCTTATTAAACCAAGCCGTTTTTCACAGTCTGTTCTCATAAAAAGTTTCTTCTTTAACAGCTACCTGCATTTTTTAAAACATATTGAAAACATGAAGCAAATATCACAAACTATTTCCTTCTGTCTCCTGAAGCAAATCTTTTTCATATCAAAGCTTATCTGTCAACTTCACAGAATATTGCTTTTCATCCCTTGGGATACAGCCTTTTTCTCATAGAGCCCATGTTTATTTATTCTTATGTTTATTTTTAATTTACTCAACCTTAAGGAAAAGCTATCTTTCTAGACGTGAACAATCCAGATGCAAGCAATGAGCTCAGTTACCTTTTACTTACTTTAATTTTTATCTTTTTCATTAAAACCCCCCAAAAAAACATTGATTAAAATTTAGTAAAGTAACCATAGATAAGACTGAATAACTCAGACTTTGGAAAATGTATTATTATTCTACTTTGTGCTAATCTTGTTGGGCTCATCAAGTCAAACCATAGCTTATGATTGGGAAGGTGTTTGCACTGAAGGAAATGAAAGCTGCTATTGTCATTCAACGGAAAAAAAAGTTTAATCCTGGGAAGTTTCTTTGTTTTGTTTTTGTTTTTAACACCACAAATTTGGAGAAAGTGAATGATTTCTTCTACCCCTGGGGCAAAATTCCACCTGTTCTGGACTCAGAACAAGGGCTGACCTAGTTGGCCTAGAGGTGGAGGTGAATGGCCCTGGATGCATGGAGACAGGACTGGAATAAGACAGGGAGATGATGAGGTATGATGAGAGTGATACCCCCTCTTCCTGAGGCAAAATGAGAGGGGGAGGGAGAAGTGTAGCAAGGGGGGCACTAGGTTAGCAGAAACCAATTACATGAGAAGGAATTAGTCAAGCAAGAGTGGTCCTGCCCTTTTCAGGGGCAGCCCCACAGCAAAGCGATGGTGATGAAGCCCATCTCTGGAGCAGTCAGTGTTCTGGGGCATGAGGGAGGACGCCTTTAGTCCAGAGGGAACACCTGGGTTCTTTCTATACCCAGTAGCTTACAGAAAGAGCTATTGCCTGAACTGAAGTAAGTCCCTGCTGGGGATTCATATCATGAAAGGAGATTTGCGGGAAAGACTTCCCGCTAATACAGTCTGGAGAGGATTTGCATTGTTTTACTCAGGGCTACACGTGTGATATTGCCTATGTCCAAACTGGTGGAACTAGAAGTATGACTACATAAAGGTTGAGGACAGCTCCTGAGGTGGATGGAGGAAGGAAATTCTTTCTCCCTTTGCATTTCTGCCTTTATTTCAGCCCATGATCTGCTTAGGGTGGAATTAAGCATGAGGCTTCAAAATTTGCATCTGCTTCTCGCAGAAAGGCAGTTTCAGAGTTATCCTCTCCTGAGCTGTCAGGGTAGCATTCCTTCCCTGTGGGCCAGTGCAGTTTTCATCTATTCCCAGTTAGACTTCCTTTTGTCATCTTCATACTTGAGAGCTCTGTAAAACAGGTAGTGACTAATCATCTGAGAATACAGAATCTTCTCTAGTTCCTGACATGTTGCATGCTGGGAGTTGTACTCTCAGTGGACATAGACTGATAAAGAAGTTAAGAGGAGGAAGAATTTGTGCACCTCGAAGCCAGACATTGAACGTTGGAGTCAACCTCTTGGACTAACTCTTGGGGGGCCATCTGTCCTGTTTTTCTTAAGAGGGTATAGCATGCAGCATCTCATCAAAAACATACATCTCAATTCTCTCCTTTTGATGATATCATAAATAGAAATTTCACTCATTCTTTGGTGTATAGTCTGTTCATATGTTTAGTTTACATAGCTGTTGCAAAAGGGCTTTTTTTGTGGGGGTCAATTTTGTTTTGGTTTTGTTTCTTTTTAAATGTATTTTTGTTTCTCTTTTTTTCTTTCTTTTATTTTTTGTTATTTTTTTTTGTGGTTTTAATGTATTTTTATAGATATTGAACAATAAGTAGGAGATGTGTATTAGCCCAGGTCTGCGTTAGTCCAGAAGAACCCTGTTGTGGCAAAGAAGTGATAATGTTGGGGAGACAGAAGTTTAAGTCATCAGCCAGGAAGCCCAGAGAGAGGAGGGAAAGAAATGAAACTAGGAGGGGCTGAGAGACCTGGATAAAAAGAGGTACCAGGAATTGGAGTCACTATGACATTGAAGAACTGGTAAAGTATAACTGATGGAATGATGGTCGAAAAGATAGGAAGTGAAAATACTGGAGCAATATAAAGGGCCGAGACGTGATCACGTGAGTGGATGGCTGACCTGGATGAGTGAGATGAAGTTTGTTAGAGTTAAGGTCCAGGAGCTGTGAGGGAGAGTTTGTATTACTAATCTGTGTCAAAACTGAACTCCATCTTGGATGATGCAATCAAGGGAATAGACCAAAACAGAGACAGATGGCCAAGTCTTCAGTAGGAAATGACTAGCATTACAGAAGATGACAGTCCTTATGATGGAAAGAAGTGAGCACATTAGTTTTTTGTTGCTGCTGTAACAAATTACCACACATTTATTATGTTACAGTTCTGTAGGTGACAAGTCCAACACAGATTTCAGTGGGTATGATGGTTAATTTTATGCAGCAACTTGATTGGGCCACGGTGCTCAAATATTTGGTCAAACATTATTCTGGATGTTTCTTCAAAGGTGTTTTTTAGGTGAGATTAGCATTTAAATCAGTGGACTTGAGTAAAGCAAGTTACTTTCCATAACGTGTGTGGGTCTCATTCAATCAGTTGAAGGTCTCAATGAAACTAATACTGACCTCTGAGCAGGAAAGAATTCTGCCAGCACACTGTTTTTGACTTGAACTGCAGCTCTTCCCTGGGTAGACTGCAGGCCTACCTTGCAGATTTTAGACTTGTACCTTCACAGTCTCCTGAGTTAATTCCTTAAAATAGTGCTCTCTCTCCATGTTGGTTCAGTGATTTTGGAAAACACTGACTAATACAGTGGGCTAAGTTCAAGAGTCAGGAAGACTGTATTTCTTCTGAGTCTCTTTAGAAATCTGTTTCTTTTCATTTTCCAGCCCCCCGAGGCCACCCACATTCCTTGGTTAAAGGCTTCCGTCCTCCATCTTCAAAGTCAGCAGTAGTGGGTACAGTCTTTTTCATATAAAAATTTTTTTACCTTCTTTCCATAGACTTGTTTCCTCTGACCACAGCCATAAAGATCCTCCAATGGTAAGGAGATGGGCTAACTCACATAATCTAAGATCATTGCCCCATCTCAAGGTCCTTAATTTAATTACGTCTGCAAAGTTCCTTTTGCCATATAAGGTAACATAGTCACAGATTTCAATGAGGATATGGACATCTTCAGAGGGTCGTCATCATGCCTACTACAGTGAGATAGAATTTGCCCTCAGACGTGGAGCTGGAGAAATGATTGATGTACACAGAGCTGAATGCCGTTCTTCATTTGTTTGTTTATTTTCTTTGTTTAAAGCTTTTTATTTAAAATATAGCTAATATACAATATTACATTAGTTTCAGGTGTGCACCATAGGTGTTGAACATTTAAATACCTAAAGAAGTGATTACCATGGTAAGTCCAGCAACCATCGGACACCGTACCACACTATCACTATATCATTGATTATATTCCCTATGCTGTACATTACCTCCCCATGACTTATTTATTTTATACGTGGAAATTTGGATCTCATATTCCCCTTCCTTTTTCCCCCACTTTTTAAATGTATCAATTACAGTTGACATTCAATATTATTATATATTAATTTCAGGTGTACAGAGTAATGGTTAGACATTTATATAATTTAAGAAGTGATCTACCTAACTAGTCTAGTACCCACCTGGTACTATACATAGTTATTACCATATTATTGACTATATTCCCTATGCTTTACTTTACATCCCCATGACTATTTTGTAACTACCAGTTTGTGCTTCTTAATGCCTTCATCTTTTCACCCTGTCTTCAACACCACTCCATCTATCACCCCAACAAATCTAGTACCTATCTGACCCATACATAGTGATTACAATATTATTGACCATATTCTTTATGCTATAACACACATCCCCATAACTACTTTGTAACAGCCAATTTGTACTTCTTAATCCCTTCCGCTTCTTTCACACACACCCCCAACCCCCTCCCATCTGGCAACCATCAAAATGTTTTCTGGATCTGTAAGTTTGTTTCCATCGGTTTGTTAATCTTGTTCTCAGATTCTACATATAAACGAAATCACATTGCATCTGTCTTTCTCTGTCTGATATACTCTACTCAGCACAACACCCTACAGGTCCATCCAGGCCACCGCAGATGGTGAGAACCCATTCCATTACATGGACAAAATTATTCCATTCCATATATATATATATATATATATATATATATATATATATATATACATATATATATATATATATATAGAGAGAGAGAGAGAGAGAGCCAAAAACATGTATACACATTTTTAAAAAGGAAAAAAACTGTATTAAAATTATAATACAAACAGTGAAACTAGCATTCATTTGATTAACGCCATCTTTTGAGCAAATGTCATACTACACATTGCTACCATAATTCAATTCAATTTTGAAAAGTAATACATAGATAACATCTCTTAAAAGATGTACATTTTTGGCACCCCTGGCATATACCTATATCTATATATCTATACCATATATACATCACCTCCTCTTTATCCATTGTTCCAGATACCAGGTTAAATCTTGCCCTCACTCAAGTAGAGAGTGAATGAGGAGGAGGCGGTCAGGATCTGAACCCAGGCAGTCTTACTCCAGCACCTATGCTCTTAAGCACTATACTTGAATTTTTCTTTCATATCAAGCCATATTTGAGCCCCTTGGGTCGAATACCACCCCTGATCTAATCAGCTGTTGGGGGGAAGGATCCAGTGTTACAGAACATAACAACCTAAGCTTTCCCTTCATCAGAGGCTGTGAACAGGCAGTTGTAGAAGGAACTGAGCAAGTGGCAGGTTGATTGACCGATACATCCAGGCTACAATGGAGATGAGACTCGCAGAACAGGGCCAACAGGGCAGTCCCAAGACCAAGTTACACTTACTGTCAGAATTCTAAGCAGCAAAGGAGAGACAGCACACCACCTAGTGGGAAAAGCCGGGCTCTGCATGGAGGTCAATCTGCATTCAAAACTCGGTCTTACCATTAAGCAATTTGTCTACACTCAGGGTTTTAATCTGCAAATGGGGGCATTAGTATTAACCTCATAGGATAGTTGAAAGGATTAAAAGAGAATATGGGTAAAGTGCCAGGCATGCAATAGAAATGCCATATCCGGTTGTTCCTATTTTTAATTATTAAGTCCAAGCCGACCTTTTCAGGGGCTCTTATTCAATTTTTGCCTTCTGCCCCCACCACGGTTAATTCAATTTTGCTTTAAGAAGTGAATTTCCTTCCTACCTTTACCACTACGTTCTTTGGTTGGCGCTGCCTTCTTAGTTAGAGGGTGTGTGAGGGGTGCAGAGACTTCTAAGGCTGCTGGAAACAAAAGCAAAGGATGCTCTGGGCCCTGCCCAGAAGTACGTAGCCCTCTGTGGCTCTCAGTGGGGTGGGCTAATACCGCTTCTGGCTGCTTGGGAGATGTTTTATCTCAGAAAAGAGAGGGGGACATTCTGCTTCTGTTCCCATTAGTTTTCTAATTAGTAGAAACTTCAGGAAGCTGGGTTGTGCTTGATTCTTAGCCTCCAGTTCTGGTGCCTTTAGCAGTTCACAGATTTGTGTGTTTTCTTGGTTAGCTTAATGGAAAAATGAGATGGAGACCTCAGGCTCTTGTTTGATTTACCCATTTTACCTCCAAATCTGGGCCCTAAAATTGTTTAGATTATTGTCCATAGTTATGACTTGTGGAGATTACAAAGAAAACACTTGCGTTTCTGTTTATAAATCTGATACTGTTTGCTAAATGGTGCTTAAAATGTTCAGAGGATAATAAGACCCAGGCTCCTCTAAGTAAGAAACAAATTAAAGAGGTGCTGATAGAAATTAAAAATGAAGTAGTGCAGGCCCAAGGAAATTTCATCCTTCAATTTGTAGTTTCAGAGGCTTCTAGTTATAAAACAAAGATAACACACCCAGACTGACTACTCCAGTGCCAGTCACATGTGGCCTTTGATCAGAGAATTTAAAGTAGAGGGAGCAAGTTGAAGAAGGAACACTAACAGAGGGAGAGGAGGTTGTAATGAACACTTTCCCTCTGAAAGAGCACTTGGGTATTGCCTGGCCAGCATTAAGCAACACAAATTAAAGAAAATAGACCTGGGATATTCATATAGGTAAGACCAAAAGAACTAGTATTTGGATTTAAAAAAAAAACAACACACAACAAAAACTGCTAACAGCTAAGTTTAGTGGCAGGGATATTTAACTTGTACCTAGTGGCTTCTATTTAATTTAAACCTTGCTATATCACATTGTTAGAGGTAGAAATTAGAAATTGATCAAAGTGTTGCTTTAAATTAAAGAGTTTAATTTTAAGGAAAACGAATGAGTGGATTTTTAATATATCTTTATTAGTCACTTAGCTACACCTTTGTCGGAACAAGTCCAGAAAATCCAAATAAAATCGATATACTAAGAAGGAAAAAATCAGCTTCTATGTTGAGGGTCTGCTTATGCAACTCCAAACCTTCTATGTACTAGGAAATGGCAAGGGAGGGATAAATGATTGCTGGGGGGGGGGGGGGGGGGAGAGGACCCATTTTGGGAGAAGCATTGACAGTTCTTCGCATCTTTTAATTAAACACACTTCTAATATACCCAGAAGTCTTCTCATAATTTTTTTTTTCAAGAAAAACCTTTTAAAACATCTTATGATAGTGATTTTTTAAAAACTAATGGACTTCTAATACAGCATTTAAACTGCTCTTTTCTATAGCCACTGTCACCTTAGCACAAATTTTTCTCCTAAATTTTTAATTAGCCAAAAGTCCCAGAAGAATAGGCAGTACCCTGTTTCCCCGAAAATAAGATCTAGTCAGACAATCAGCTCTAATGCATCTTTTGGAGCAAAAATTGATATAAGACCCGGTCTTACTTTACTATAAGACCGGGTATAATATAATATAATATAATATAATATAATATAATATAATATAATATAATACCCGGTCTTATATTAATTTTTGCTCCAAAAGACGCATTAGAGCTGATTGTCCAGCTAGGTCTTATTTTCGGGGAAGCACGGTATATAGAATTCAGCAAAGCACTGTAGGACCATTGTAAACCAAACCAGATAGAATTGGGTCTGCTTGAATCCCACCAATCATGTGAACTGGGGCCTTATTTAACTTCTCTGAGCTTCTGATTCCTCATCTACAAAATGAAGAGAATAATATGCACCTCACATGATTGTTGCAAGGATTAAATGAGACATTTTATTTTAAAGTACCTGACATGTCACATCATAGATGCTTAATATACATTATTTTCCTTTCCATTTTCCCCTTCATATGCATATATTCCAGCAACATCGATTTCCTTTATATGGAAAGCCAATGCTGTTAACTTTATTAGGCTAGATTTTCCATTAAGCATTTATCCTTATTCATTAGATAGGAGGATTGACGCACAAAGATATTAAATTATTTACTCAAGTTTAATGAATGAAATTGAAAACCTTTTTTCCCTGCTTAACATGAATGTGCCCTTTTCAGTATGCAGAGCTTTGTTGCATTTATTCAGAAGCTATCTCTAAGTGCTTAGTTTGGAACACAGGATTAATGAGTCCGGAGACAGGGTGTTCATCACCATGGCAACCAAACTAGCTTTGCCCTGTTCCAAGCTCAAAGAACGGATGCGGGATGCTTAACTCTGGCCTGCAGTATATAGCTGGGTGTTCTTTTTCATATATCTGACTCCCCCTTGCTGCTTCCAATTACTCCCTAATTCTCTTGAAAAAAACAAAAATTAAAAGAACATCCTTGCGTCTTTGGGGCTCTGCTTTTTCATCTGTACCACTTACCCTCCTTCCTGAATCCATTTATTTCCCCCATCAGTTTCTAAAGATTTTGGCACCTGACTCACATTATCCCTCTCTGCACAAATTCTGGGTGACTTAAACACACAGATGACCACCCAATGCCCTGGTCTCTCAATGTCTGGATCCCATTTTCTCCAGTTACTTTCTCCTCCTCTCTGACCTGGTGACTCCCACCCACAGTCATGTCTGGACTGAGTCATTACCATTAATTGATCTGTCTCCAGAAATTATGAATTCCCACATTCAATCCTTTGACTATACAGCCCATCTTTGCATGCTGGTTTCATTAGAACCCCATCCTGTGTTCTCTTTGTCCATTAGATGTGCCTTCCTTTCCTTCCCTTCCTGTCCAGCTCAGTTCCATATTCCATCACTTCAATTACTCTTTTGCCAAAACCTTAAATTACTCCAACTTTTCATAACACTTACCTGGTGCTATAAATGAACCCAATTCTCTACCGTCTCAGTGCCTGCATCCAAGCAGCTGAGAGCTGTACGGCAACAATCACACTACAGGTGAGGTGCCATCTGTACAAGCATAAAGTCAAACACAAAAACTCAACTGTTCCTTAACACTGCTCAGTGATCCCTTGCCTCTCTGCTTAATTTATTCCCCCACTCTCCATAACAATTATCTCAGACCTTTTTCTTTCCTCAGTCCTTTAACCCCTTTCCCTCTCTCTTCAAGTTCAGATCTCCTCACCTCTTATTTTACATAGTTGATACCTTTCAGATGGAAAATTCCTTAAAGCATTACTGCTGCACATATCAACTCCCATCTGCTCCTTTTCTGCCTCCAGTTCCATTGGAACAGGTGTTCTCCTCTCTAGAGTCAATCCTTCTACCTGGTTCTAGATCTCATTTCCCAAACTTCTCACAATCCTTACACCGTAAGTTTCCTTCCTCTCTCTTCTGTCGTCAGTGTCTGCTCCACTAGTAGATTTTGCCACCAGTTTTTTAAATGCTCAGGTTTCTGTCATCTATAACAAAAAATTTCTCATTCCTACCACATCAATCCTCGTTCCCCCTCTTCACAAATACTCTTTAAAAGGCTTGTTCATGGGGCAGTCAGATGGCTCAGTTGGTTAGATCATGAGCTCTGAACAACAGGGTTGCCTGTTCGATTCCCACATGGGCCAGTGAGCTGAGCCCTCCACAACTAGATTGAAGGACAACAACTTGGAGCTGATGGGCCCTGGAGAAGCACACTGTTCCCCAATATTCCACAATTAAAAGACACACCCAAGAATGAAAAAAAAAGGATTGTTCATATTCATAAACAAACTTCTTTTTAGTTATTCATCCCCTCTACTCTGATTTCTGTATCCATCACTCAATTGATTGCTACAATCTCCAAGTCCTTTCATGTCACTAAATCCAATAGCAACTTTTAACTCTCAACTTATTGGATTTCTCAGTAGTATTTGACATTTCTGACATCTCCCTCCTTTCTGACATAATCTCTCTTTATATGAGAAAAGAAGCAATGAGTGCAATAGACCATAAACTGAAAGTGATTTTGCCAGTAATGGTGATGGAATTGCTCTGATTCAACCACATCTCCTCCCTAGCTCTAGCACTTGTTCTTAATTAAACATTCAACAAATATTCAACAATAGTGACAAAGGCTGGTGGGGGAAGGGCCATGTTAATTTCTTACAGAATCTGTCCAATGATTAATGTTACTTCCTTTAAAAAACACATTCAACATAAATAAACAAATATTCAACAATCGACAACCAATATGTGCTATGTAGTGGGTTACGCTTAGCAAACTCTGCCCTCATGAAATTTATAGTTTAATGAAAGAGGCCACAGTAATGAAAAATTAAATAAAATATTAAGTGCCACAGAGAAAAAGTACAACTTGCTATGAGAATACGGAATCACTTAGGGACTTATCTTAGTTTAAGGGAATTCAGGAAGAATGATCTTTGGAACTGATGTCTGAACTAAGGCCTTAAGTAGGAGTAGGAGTTAGCTCAGCCGAGAGGAGAGGGCACAGCATTCTAGAGGGCACTTACACTGCCTTTGTGTTCCCAGCCCTTTCCCCCAACTCAACACCTAGAATACTGGTAATCACACCTTAACTCTCCAGAAAAAGTCCAGTGGAGTTTTCTTTGGAGAATCTCACCAGTGTAAGAAAAAAGATCTAAAGCTACTATGTCAGGGATACCTCAAATAAAAGGTCCAGCTAGATCTCACACAGTGAAGCTAATAGTCAGCTAACCCCACCTACCCATCTAGCTTCCAAATTAGCTTTTAGTCACTCAATCTTAAATATCAGCAAACATCCAAGGATGATGGGTTGGAGCAAGTCTGGTGGCTCCCGAAGGACTTTTTCAAGAAAATAAAACTGATAAAATACCCATTGAATTGAAATATTTTCAGAAAAGATGAAAACTATTGGCAAAAAGTTGGGAGTTAATAGTGATGATATATAGAAAACTAAAGCAAAAAAATAAGACAATTATCTCTAGGGAAAACAAAAGGTTGTACAAAAAAGGAAAAGTTCTCTGACTTTCGTACAAGCCTCATGGTTATAATGTAACCACATTGTGAGAATGGAGGACAGGAAAGGTACCTGTACGAGGGTGGGGGAAGGAAGGAAGATGAGCCAGATCCTTACCTTCCATTATGATGAATCAATAGATGATCAGAAAATTGCTTATGTTGCTACTTATTCTTTTCAATTTTATGCATAAAGAAATGGTATTTATTTAGCAATATGGAGATAAATATCAAACTAATCAACTAAAATAAATGAAAGTGATTGCCTCTGAGGAGGGAGGAATCAAGAACTGCATTTTCCATAATAAACCTTGAATAAGGTATCTTTTTAATGTCTTTTAATCAATTTTTATATTTCTTCCACCCTTTTGTTGAATATGTTTTCTAGACCCCTTAAATTTCTTAAGATATTATAAATATATCTTTTCTCACATTATAATTTCTCTGCTTGTTTCTGGTATATAGAAATGCAATTGATTTTTGTATATTGATCTCAAATGCAGTACTTCTGCTGAACTCAATTACAAATGCTAACCATATGACCTTAGATTTTCAGTGTTTTTTTTTGTTTGTTTTTTTTTAAAATGTAGATAAACATATTATGTGGGGATAAAAATGTCAGTGCTACTTCCTGCTTTCCAATCTTCACACTTCTTTTTTTCTCTCTCTCTTTGTGCTGGCTAGTACCTTCAGGACAGAGCTGAAAAGATGTGGTGAAGGCTGCAAACTTGTTTCACTTCTGATTCTAAAGGAGTTGTTTCTAAAATTTCAGCACTAAGGAGAGCATTGACTTTACAAACCACTGCTTAGGGGAGTGCCTCCCAACGTGTGCTATGATTTTGTGTGGGACATTTTTTTACCGTCCTGGAGTACCTGGTGCCTGATTGGGTGTAAGAGACGGCCTGTAAACGAACTTTAACTTCACTCATTCACAGCAGAAGGATTGGAGGCAACACTTCTACTAGAAGAAGCAGCGACCAGAAGACAAGGCTTTTTAGAGTAATTTTTGCCATCTGAGAGAAGCGGGTCTCTAGGAAGATGGAAGTCAAGAATTTGCCCATTACTGGGGTGGCCAGATGGCTTAGTTGGTTAGAGCGCGAGCTCTCAACAAGGTTGCCGGTTCAATCCCTGCATGGGATGGTGGGCTGCGCCCCCTGCAACTAAAGGTTGAAAATGGCAACTGGACTTGGAGCTGAGCTGCACCCTCCACAACTAGATTGAAAGACAACTACTTGGAGCTGATGGGTCTTGGAGAAACACAGTGTTCCCCAATATCCCCCAATAAAATTTATTTTTTTTAATTTGCCTATTATTATTTACTGTTACTATTACCTTCTGTGTATGGCAAGGGATTTTGCCATATCTTTTATAGTGATGAATCAATTTTTATAGTGATATAAAGTTTCCTTTAGAATTAAATTTATTAAGTAATATCAATAGGAAGAAAATATTAAATTCATATAGTACAGGTGGTACTAACAGTACATCAGATGGGGCAAATATCCCCAAATTGTTTGCAAATGACTAGGATGGTCAGATTTGTTCTATTAAAATGTATAAAGTAAGAGCTAGAAGATGGAAGGTGATGGCTGGCGAAATAAGGATCTGTGAAGCAAACATAGCTTTTTCTTGACTAACACAAAGTCCAGTGACGTCTTGCCTTACCAGGTCTTCCTCATTGAATAGAGACTTTCCTAACATGTGGGTCACTTGTGTCACTGTCACACTAAGAACCAGAGGACAATCTGTTAAAAGGGATGGTCTCCTTTACATTGCCTCATGCTACATTCGCTAGGAAACATTTGAATTTTTATGGTTTTCCTGCAGTAACAGATTTTCCTCCAACTGTCAGGATTTGCTTCATGCAGAGTAAAGCAGGCAGCTTTTCTTTTCCTCTGTTGAGAGGAAATAGGTAGAAATAATATGCTGCTTTTCAGCCAGCTAAACCTGACCTGACTCTTTTTATTCGTAGGGAAATGCAGGATTCACAGAGAGGACATTTTCATTGAGGTAAATAAGCCTTCTCAACTGATGAACACTATTATACTAATACCAAAGGAAACAAAGGCCAGAAGATGGGGGGCATTAAGTAGAAAGGGCAACAGAAAATTAGCAGACAAAATCCAGCATGAGGACAAAGCAGGCTCTGCAACATTGAAAAAAAAAATAGAGGAAAATCCTTTAAGAGAAAATTGCATGCAATTTTTTGGCCTCAATTAGCCTTTTCCACAAAGAGCACTTTTCCACAAAGAGCCCATTAAAGAGCAAATGAAATTACATTGGTTTTCAGTTGCCATGGCATTGGTTTTTCTGCTAATGGACTTCTCTGGTCCTGAGTTTAATGTTAGCCTGACTTATTTTCCTTGTCTGTAGGCTGTCTCAGTTCCCTCTGTCCAGCCACAAAGTTGATGTATGTGACTTCTCCTCAAAGTGCCAAACACATAATCCAAGAGAGAGAAAATTCATCCTTGAGCTATCTCCCCAGAGACTGAGAGGGTAAAACTGACCAACAGCAGCATTTCATTAACCATGAACAAGACAGTTTCCAATTGTTAGATGGCAGTAGTTCCCATCCATGTACTCAGGGCTCCTGGAGCCATTCCCAGATCAGTCAGAGACCATTTATTGAGTACCTCCAATGTGCCAAGCACTGTCCAAGAGGCTGAAGACATAAAAATGCAAAAGAAAGGACCCAAGATGCTCACAGTCTTCTAGAGTTTCCAGATTAGGCGACACACCTCCAAACACTTACCTTCTCCTTTTCTCTGTTTATCTATCCATAAAGTGAGTAAAATTTATCCCCAATTACCTAATTCACAATTTTGTGTTGTTTTGAAATATTTGCCAGGTGCCGCCTTAAAAAAAAATTCTTATCTTTAGAGTAAGGATCTAGAATAACACATTTCCTTTTTCAAGTTGCTTTGCTCTAGCGAAATATTAGCTATGATACCAAGTTTGACTCTGACAATTTGGGTATTATTTTCTAATATAATTATTTTCCAATCACATATAATTTTTATAAAAATAAACTGATGCAGTTCATACTCTCTTATAAACTTCTTTTTAAAAATCTTTGCATGTCAGTGAACATTCTTGCACATCATTTTTAATGTCTGTATGGTATTGAGGTAATACAGGTTAAAATTTTTCTATTAGATGTGCAAATATTTTCCAGTTTTTCAGTAATGTGAATAACTCTCTGAGGGCAAAAAGAAATCAGACAATCTTTTTGAGACTCTAAATATATTATAAAATAATAAAATAATAAATGCCATTTTTAAGTTGTGGTATATTTTAAATGTATTCCTTAATCAATCCTTTTAGTGAAAAACATGTAAAATAAAACACACTATAACTAGCCTATTTAGAAGGCTTACAGAATTAGGAAAAAAGTCTCTTAATTTCTAGTGTGGTATAAATCATGTGACCAAGTACAATTCTGTTACGTGATAATGTCTTTTTTCTTTCTCATCAGTTACCTCTTTGACTCACTGTATAACCTTGTTTGGAGATAACATCCAAAGTCTGCATTTGCGGCCCTATATAAATGAGACCCCTGAGCCAAAAGGTCCAGGATTAATCTCTAATCCTAGAGATGGACTTTGTGAGTTAAAGCTTTTAAGCTTTTAATATTGCCCGCCCAGTCGTACCCATTTACATTCCATTAAGAGTGTGTGAAGCCATTTCCCTGTGTGTTTGTGAACATATGTATTATCATCTTTTGTCTCTTTGTTAATGTAATAAAAAACAACAAAATCATCTAATTGTTATTTTAATTGCTGTTTTGCTGATTTCCAAGGCAGGTGATCATTGTTATCTTTATTTGCCATTTATATGCTTCTTTTCTTTCTGAAATGCCTGTTCCTGCTCTTGGTCCTTCCATTCTTTTATTTATTTCTCTTACTTGTTCAGCTCCTTACTTAAGTTTTAAGATTTTTTTATATATTAGGGATGTGAGCCCTTTGTCATAAAGTCTGAACTATTTTTTCCCATTTTATGATGGGGTTTTAATTGTATGATCTGTTTGCCACACAGACATTGAATAGTTTTGCTTAATCTAATTTATCTTTCTTTTCTTTACAGCTTTGACCTTTGATGCTATGATTCTAAAGAGTAAGTGTATTGTTAATGGACTTCCACTCTTCCGCCTTGATTGTAATCAGCCTAATTCTTTGTTGTCAGCCCACAAGGAACGTTGCTCAGTGTTCCCCTACCTCTTCATTCCTTCCAATCTCTAGGTAGTCTCTCTCTCTGCGGACAGGGATAGAGGAGATGGGAAATAACTGTGTCCTCTGGGAAAGATGTGTGGTAACACCTCTGAGGAGTGAAAAGGTTGGCAGCTCTCAATCTGTGGTTGATGAAGTCACATGGGAAGGCATCAATATAGAAAGTCAATAATGAAGCAAAGATATAATTTCTTAACTATCAAAAAATAAAAATCTTAAAGTTTAAATTCATTACTTAAAATATAAACAAATGTAAAAACTAAATCTAAAAGTAAATATAGAAGGAAATGTGAAAGATGGTGATGGCCACATGTGGTAAAGTAGATAAGCTCCAGCAGATGACGCCTACCACTCTACAGGTGTCTCTGTACCAGGCTCTTTCTCCCACAGTGGACAAGAAGGAGAATAAGCTGGGCTGATTTTTTATTTTCCCCTTAATTCTCATAGGTTGAGAAGACCACAGCACCTGTAAGCTTGTTCTCTCATTCTTTCCCCATGACCTTTCCATAACTTCCTCTCTCTTACCAAAATTTCCACCATTTCTGCTCACATTTTTGGCTGATGACTTTCTTCATACGATATTGAGGGGGAAAAGCCATTGGATATAAACTCCCTCATCTTATGACAACCAAATCTATAAATGTGTTGACATTTAAAGTCATCTTTTACTTTGGCTCATCTGTTAAAAATGACAGGTGTCACGTGGTCTCTGAAGTTTATCCTGTCTCAAATTCTCTAAGATTTGGACCTTTCAGTTATCCTGTTTCATGCATCGTCAACTGTTTTCTTTCTACAAATCATCTTCAGCATACAAACATTTCCTTTTATCTCCAATTGTAGATAATAGTCTCCTGTGACCCACCACCCCTTCAGCTACCATGCTATTCTTATACTCACTTTTGAAGCCAAGCTTTTTTTTAACAATTATCAACACATGCCATCTCTAGTTTCTAACCTCCCATTTACACCTTATATCATTCTAATCTGGCTTCAACACCCACCATTTCACCAAAGCTGTTTTTGTCAGTGATAATTCTGTCACTTTATCTAATGGACATTTTTTTAAACCTCTCAGTAGCAATCAACACAGCTGACCATTCTCTCCTTTAACCACCTTTCTTAGTCTTTGTGATGAAAAAAAAAGAAGAAGAAAAAAAAAATGCTCTTGAGTTTTCTCCAACTTCACTTATCAATCCATTGTACTCTCATGTCTTGGCTCCTCTCCATTTTGTTAACATCTAAATGTAAGGATTTATCAGAGCTTGGTCCTAGGTTATCTTTTCTCTCTCTACACTGTTTATCCAAGTGATTTCATTGATTTCCTTGGCTTCAAATACAATCTATAGCCCAACAATTCCTAACCTTATAGCTTTAGTCCAGAGCTCTTTTCTGAAATCCATATTTTTTTTTTATGTCAAGTGCATCCTGGACTTATTCACTTTGGCATCTCAGAGAGATCTGAAACTTCTCACGTTTAAAACTAATCTAGGAGTATTCACTGCTTCATTAGAAGTGATTTGGAGGCTAATATAAAGCTACAGCAACCAAGTCAGTGGAGCATTAGCAGATAGATAGATAGATAGATAGATAGATAGATAGATAGATAGATAGATAGACAGACAGACAGATAGATGATAGACAGATATAAATGGACCCATACGTATTTGGCCAATTGATTTTTGACAAAGATAAAAGACAATTCAATAGTGAAAGAATAATCTTTTCAACAAATGATGTCAGAACAGTTGGACATCTATATGCAAAACAAGATGAACTCAATCCATACCTGATATCATATGCAAAACATAACTCAAAATAAATGACTCAAAGACCTAAGGGTAAAACCTTTTACTTCTTGAAGTAAAAACTTCAAGAAGAAAACAGGAGAAAATCTTTGTTACCTGGATTAGTCAAAGATTTCTTAGCTAGAACACAAAAAGCACATCCCACTCTAGGTATTTACCCAAGAGAAATGAAAACATGTCCACACAAGAAACTGTATGCACATGTTTATATAAGCTTTTTTCAAAATGGCCAAAACTACGGAGTGGATAAACTGTTTTACATCTATATAAGGAATTCTACTCAGCAATAAAAGGTCTAATTTACTGGTCAGTGCAACCACATGAATGAATCTCAAATGCATTATACTAAGTGGGAGAAACAAGACTCAAAAGGCTATCTATTATATGATTTAATTTATATGACGTTCTGAGAAAGGCAAAACTATAGGGACTGAAAACAAATAAGTGGTTGCCAGGGGTGAGGATAAAAGTGAGGGCATTAACTAAAAAGGGCATCAGGAAATTTTTTTAGATGCTTGTGGTGATGGTCTCACGACTATATGTTTCTCAAAAATAGTGAATTTTACTGTGTGTAAGTTATAACTCTGTAAACTTGACTTAAAAAAAGACTGATATAAAGATCTTCTCCACATACAGCTTGTTCCTCAAGTTTCTCCATCTTTAAAAACTGGCATCACTCTCCACCCATTTTCTAAAGCTAGAAACCTACTATTATTCTTGAAACTTCCTTTCCCTTCACCCCACCCCAATCTATATCTAATCCATCTCCAAATCACATAAATTCTGCTTCTAAAACATGTTGCAAACCCATCTTCTAATCTTCCTATCCAAAAATGTCCCTTAGTGCTAATCACCGTCCCTTGTCAACTACACCATTGCAATCACTTCCCTGATGGTCTCCCAGCTTCCATTCTTGGCCTCCTCCAACCCAATTTTGACATAACACCAGAATGATGATTTTAAGTGAAAATTAAACCATGTCATTTTCTTGCTTAAAAGTTTTCAGTGACTCCATTTCTAAACTCCATCCCTTGGCCTACAACACGCCATATGTGGTCTAACACATCCTGTGTCATCTGGTGACACCCTCCTCTACCTTCTCCCACCCCACCCCACAACCATGATGCTCTGGCCTCACTGGCCTTCTTCCATTTGTTGAATATTCCAAGTTTTTCTGTTCTCCTAGGAACTTTGCAAATGCTATTCCCTAGACCTAGACTTCTCTTCTTTTTTTAATGGCTAGCTACTTCTCATAAAGATTCAGCTTACATATCATATCGTTAGTGAAGCCTTGTGCATTTTATAATAGTTCACTCATGACATTCTCTTTCATTACACCTTGTTTTACTCCTTTCCCAATTTATGATTTTATATTTATGAATTTATTTTGTTAATATTTATCTCACCTGCTAGAATACTTGAATATGCTCCTTGAATGCAGAAACTTTCTTTTTCGCACTTATTTAGCACATTAGCTGACACATATAGGAGCTAAATAAATATCTGTCAAATGTGTAAATTCACAAGCCTCCTACAATTAAAGAAATAATAATATGATTCCAATGAGATCATCATTGAATGACCTGGGTCAACATAACGTATCTATTTACCAATCTATCTATTGGCATATGTATTTTTAGGGTCTCCTGAAATAGGCTTAATGAATGGGAATATCTACAACACTGTCTGAGACAAGTAAGAATCACCAAGTTTCAAAACCACGAGTGTGCAAGTGTATGAAAATGTCAGCCACCCAGAAAGACTTACCTCTCCAAACCAATTGCTTGGCACAGAGAATGGAGCTTGGAGTTGTACAAAAATGTAAAGCTGTGTGTCCACTTAAGGAGTAACTATTGAGCTTTGCTCCATGGTCACAAAGGATCTTCACACAATCCAAGTTGGCCATTTCACAAGCCACATGAAGAGGGGTTTTCCCATTGGGTCTACAGTTGATTGTAGCATTGTGGTCTAGTAGCACCAGAAGACATTCCACATGACCAAACAAGACAGAGAGATGCAGGCCTGTTGCCCAAGAAGACTTTAATTTATAACTAGGCAACCAATAACCTGAAAAAGAAAGGAAGAAAGTTTAACTACTTGGCCTAGGATTTCTCCATGTTTTGTGAGGATTTTACAAAGTATTTTACTTTGATCACATTCATAAAATTGGGGGGGTGGGTAATGATGATTCAGTAGTTGTAAACTAGTAGCTGATGGATCTACAAATGTTTAGTTAAGTATCATATTTGGATGTACGTACATAAATGGGACAGGTGCTCTCAAGTTCTCACTGTCTCTACTAGTCTTTGTGATCTTGTTCCTTTACTTCCTTTACCTTCCTGGCGTTCCCAGGCATATGAGTTTGAGACCTTCATTTATGTGGCTGCATTTTATTTCATGCAGTGAGCTACATGAATCTCACAGTAAAGAATTTTTTTAACCCCCTATCATTGTCTTCAATGATGCCAAAGCTGTTAATTACAAGCTTACAACTTTTATTCCATCACAGTTATTTTTCCCTATATTTGCTGCTATTGTTGTCAGTCTAGGTGTGAATGTATTTGATGTCTTTAAAAAAAAATTGGCATGCCAAGACTTTATTTGCCTGTCAGTTTATACAATACATTTTTTCAAAGAAGAATTTAAAGCGACTCACAAATTTTACACTAGACTTTTTAATATTCCAGAAAATAAGAACAAGTTAAAAATAAGGTAGGAAAATAAAAAGAGGACAAGGGTAATATAGGTACCCAAAATACAAAGGTCTGACAATTAAGTTTACGAACTTGCCACCATGCACTTACATTGGCAACACTGTACAAACAGCTCGGTAAGGTTTCATAACCTTGGTATATTAGTGTCTCACAGCTGTGTTTGTGTCAACGTGTGGTGGTGTCTTGCTGAGTGGCATTCATTATTGTTGCGTATTTTTGTGTGCCGTCATGAGACTGTCTGAGCTTGAATAAGAGCAACAAACAAACATTAAATTTCTTGTTAAACTTGGCAAGAGTGGAAGTGAAATCAGGGACATGTTAGGCCAAGTTTATGGGGATAATGCCATGAAGAAAATGGCAGTGTACAAATGGATTAAATGTTTTTCTGAGGGCAGAGAATGCATCACTGATGAAGAGAGGTCAGGGTGGCCAGTAATGAGCAGAACTGATGAAAGCATTCATCAAATTCATCAAACACATTTATCGAATTGAGTGTCAAAATGGTCAGCTGACTGTGAGAAGCATAGCAGGCCAAGTAAATACCAATAGAGAAACAGTTAGGAAAATCTTAACTGAAAATCTTGGCATGAGAAAGGTGTGTGCAAAAATGGTCCCAAAGAAGCTCTTGCATCACAACAATGTACCAGGTCACACGGCACGTCTGTGAGGGAGTTTTTAGACAGTAAACAAATAAGTGTATTGGAACACCCTCCCTACTCACCTGATCTGGCCCCAATGACTTCTTTCTGTACTCAAAGGAATACTGAAAGGAAGACATTTTGATGACATTCAGGACATCAAGTGTAATAGATCGACAGCTCTGATGGCCATTCCAGAAAAAGAGTTCCAAAATTGCTTTGAAGGGTGGCCTAGGCACTGGCATCAGTGCATAGCTTCCTAAGGGGAGTAATTCAAAGGGGACCGTGGTGATATTCAGCAATGAGGTATGTAGCTCTTTTTCTAGGATGAGAACTCAATTGTCAGACCTTGTCCACACTGCGTCTAGTACACTAGAACCTCATTGCAAATTTGCTTTTGAATTTTATAGCAGGAAATAAACAAGAAAATTTGATATATTACACAATTAACTATGCCTACCAGCTATCAGCTATACACAAATTAATTGGTCAGAAGCGTAGTTGTTCCTAGAACTCAGATCTTACATAAAAATTTCCCATGAGTTGTTGGAAAGCTCTCTCTCTCTCTCTCTTTTGCCTCTCCTTTTCCCCTCTGACCTATGACTTCTAAACACTGAGCTAGTTCTTTTCATCCAAGTCTCCAATAATTGCTATATTTGACAAGCTATAACAAAAATAATTTTATAAACCTTCTTTCAATGTCAATACCTAGAGCCATGGCATTAAGCTAACTAGGAGGGGGGAATGGAAAATAGGTACAGGAAGACGAAATATTGATGAAAGATGAAGGTGCAGAGATAGCTCAACAGCTTAGAAAAGACTCTAGGGCTGAAACAACAAAATAAATTTTAACATGGATAAATCAGAGGTTTGCTTTGAGGTTATAAAAATTCCACTATACAAGTACAAGGTAAGCAGGGTATGGTTTAATGGCAATTTGTTTGAGAAAAGACCTGGGGATTTGAGTTGACAGTAATCTCAAAATGAGCTAACAGTGGGATGGAACTGCCAAAAAGTTAATACAATCTTAAGCTACATTAATAAAAGTGCACTGCCCAGAACAAGAGAAGTAAAAGTTGTATTCTTCACTGATTAGATGAGGTCAGAATAAAGCTAGAATATTGTGAGTACTTCTGGGTACCAATGACGATCATCAGGAGGGCACTCAGGGGGTGATGACAACATTAAAAATGGGCCTAGTGATCAGGTATTATCTGATCACTATATAAATTATCTCATTTAAGTGAAAAACACTACATATGTGCCACCTGGGTATTTATCTTACAAGTATAATCACTCACGTGTGAAATGCCCTTTAAGGGCCACTGTGTTGCATGATTCCCAGGAACACCACTTGTACTGAACTCTTTGTGAAGAGTATGAAGTTCCCAGGAGTTATGGATCCTGGCAACCTGACCTGTGGACAAGAACATGCACTACACAAGAGTGAACATTATTCTTAATGGCTAACCATTAGAAACAACCTCAATCTTTATCAATAGGAGACTGTATAAATACATTATGGTACATCCGTACAACCGAATACTATAAGCCCTTATAAAGAAGGGAGCAGTTCTATGTATACTGATATGGAAAAAAATCTCAAGGTATATTATTGAAGAAAAGAAGCAGGGAACTGAACAGTGTGCATAATATGCAATCATATGCAAATACCAGGGGTGCCCAAAAATGCATACGTGTGGACACTTTGGTCAACGTTGCTCAAGCAGTAGTTGCCATAATCAGAAGTGTCTGGACACTGATGGCAACCACTTTGAGCACCTCTTGTAATTGCAGAAGTCACACGTGACTTGCATTCATCTTTTGTTATTGGTATATATCGAGTATTACAATTTTGATAGTTTTTTCCTTTCTTAAAATGTGCATACACTTTTTTTGGCACCCTCTGTATACTTATAAACACCTAAAACAGAAACTGGTTAAAATGATCGCCTCCAAGAACTGGGGGACAAGGACAAGGGCATAGATTTAGTTGTCCTTGAACGCCCTTTTTGAGCTTTGACATTTAGTACCTTGTGCGTGTATTATTATTTATAAAAATAAGTAAAATTAAAATAAACTACTGTCCCCCTGTTCAGAGAGGGAAAAATGGTTTAATTTAAAGAGGCTATTTATAGGGTCATGTACAATGTTTGTTAATCACTAGGAAATGAATGAAATCAACCGAAGTTTATTTTTCTGTAGCCCACCCTCTAATCTACACACACACACACACTTTAATCCCTTTTTCATCCCATCAGAATTCTAGAGCCATTTTGCTTTCTCTTCCTCCCAACTTTCCCATTATCCAAATCTGTTCTTTAAAAAGAAATCCAAAGTTAATCCACACTAAGTTCTAACAGACCACAGAGGGTTTAAAGTGTAACTCTTTTGAGATTATCTGAATTTATGTAGACGTCTGTATTCAATGAAAAGAATTAAATTCTAAGGTACTAATTTAAGATTCTAGACACTGAGAATGGAAGGTATTTGGCAATATAGACTTTTCCTGCGGAGACAAATAGTATCACAGACAACCTGGGCTTGAGGGTATCAACCCTGTGCCTGTAGTGTCTGTGTGTGTGTGTGTGTGTGTGTGTGTGTGTGCGTGTGTAAATAGATATGCACATACAATATATGTGTATATATACATTTATATCTATTTACCTATGTATATTGAATCTGTGTTCTAAGCAGAGTTGTTAAGCTATATGATACGCAACCTACTTTTGATAATGAGTGAATCACATTTAACATTAATACTTAGTCACTCATTTTAATACTCAGACTTCCTCGACAAACAATTTGCAAAGACAGGCTCTTCTAACTGTCTTGGAAAGAAGCAGGTTCCAGATCTGAAAACCAAAGTGTGTTTTGCCTGCCGATTTAGCAGCAAAGATTAGGCAGCTCTATGCAGCCACTGATTGGAAACTCATGCCCGCTTCTGCAACGGGAAGAAAAATGATTTCAGAAAGGAAGCAGCAGAGAGCTGATTAAGAAAACACCATTTTGATGTAAAATCAAAGGCACACAGAGTGTTAGCGCTAGAGGGAAGATTATCCAGTCCAAGTCTTTCATTTTCCAGATGAGAAAACTGCCACTTTTTCAGCCTGCTAGAGCCATAAGTTAATGGATATCTGCAATGCAGTGTTCCCATCTGTCTTTGTCTTTGTGGAAACAGAATAGGTTTAGCGCCAAGCCTGCTTCACAAATCACGAGGATGGAAATAAGATCCCACATCTCTGATATGCAAATGCATTTGCTTGTTGGTTTTTAAAATTCCTCCTAAATTCCAAATAGCACCTAGAGAATTTATCCTGCCTGTTTATTACATGAATCAACCATCCTTGGCCTCTCAGTCAATTTCATCTGTGTCTCCTATAATCATAATAATTAACTGGTAGATTGGGCTGAGAGAGCATGAGGTCCTGGAATTCAGCCAGTCCCTGAATAGAATTGTGCCTACATCTCACCTCACCTAAACGGGAATGTGTGGAGGTGGGTGGCAGCAAGACACGTTAGCTGGTGCCCCTAGGGAGCTGAATGGAGAACTAGGAAGGGGGCAGATTGACAGATACAGATAGGGTCTGCTGAAATTTATCTTTGAGCTGGGTTGCAGAACTTAGATGGTGGTATGGGGGGAGGGACAGAGCCTGCTGCAGACAGAAGCAGCTCATAGCCAGGAGGCCACCCACATACAACGAACACCTTAAAATGAGGCTGCAGCCACAGGTTGCTGTGTACCAAGTTTGAAAATGAGCAAGAATGTCCTTTCCACCATGCCTGCCCTCACCAAGGACCAAACCTGAGGCAAAGCCACCTTCAAAAACCACAGTTATGCAGTTCCTGTTAGCATACTTGTGTCCAAGCTGTTATGT
Source organism: Rhinolophus sinicus (assembly GCF_057876585.1). NCBI lineage: Eukaryota > Metazoa > Chordata > Mammalia > Chiroptera > Rhinolophidae > Rhinolophus > Rhinolophus sinicus. The sequence goes on from NC_142504.1 coordinate 31,344,645, forward strand.
CAAGAGATCTAAATCTGTTCTCCAAAGTATATCCACCAATGGTCACAGCATGACAGAAATATGATGAACTAATCAGGAAGATTCATGTTTCACACTCTCCATTCTTTCCACAGCAGAATTTTCCCAGAGCTTCAGAATGAATGTGATTTATTTTTAGCATTTGTCTTTCAAGGGAATCCCCTCTGCTCACTTCTGCAGAGGACAGGCTGCTTTCTGACTATGTGCTCAGACTGCACAAAAGACAGGGGTGGAGTGGAAGCTGGGCATGAAGCCTGTGAGGGGGGAGTGAAGAAGCCACTGCCTCCCCCTAATGCAAACCACTCACCCTCTCCCCCAGGTTTGCTTTCTGGGTGTAGTGATGGCTCCTTGCAGAAGATCTCTGCTTGAGCAAGGAGGTTAACTGAGGAGAGGAGAAGAGAACAAAGATTCTTTCTTCTATGCAGAAGTCCCACAGAGAACTCTCAAATCCAGGCCCTGCCCATGTGGATTTGTCATATCTACAGTTACTTTTTACCTTCTCCAGATCATAACACATAATCTGTGTATAATCACCTCTTCATAACACCCGAGATTGTCAGCATGCACAGGATTTAGAGAGGATGTTGACAAAGCCTTCACTTTACAAATGAGGATAAATATCTTGCAGGGATTAAGAAGCATAAAAGCATAAAGTGCCCATGTTTCTGTAACTAGTACACAGACGTCAACTCAAACTCTGGTCTCCCCCAAATCTTTAAGTAGCCGTTGGTGAGCTGAGGGCTACATGCAGTTCACTTACAAACTAATATCACTTGCAGGCAAAAGTTCTAAAGGGATTTTAGAAGTTTTACTTCAATGAAAATACACAGATGAATGCTGTCTGTGTGTTTAATTTAAACTGGAAATCAAAGAGACGTGAAGTCTGAGTCCTGAATGGAAAACACCCTGGCTCATGAATCTGGTAATGAGCGAAGTGTTTGAGCCATCTTTTGGATTGATCCTGCTCCAGTGTTTGGGGGATGTACACATCTCTGGTAAACCTCCAGCTAAGCCTGGGCTCTACAACAGTTATCAGCTGTAATGTTATCTGAGTCCAAAGAACCTACACTCGAGAAGCCTCTGTTATTACAGCCAAAGGTTACACACATTGCTCATGGCTGGATTAGCAGACATTTGCTCTGCCTGTGTCCATGTATTTACACAGTCCTGAAGGATTATAGACTGCAGCACAATTCTTGGCTATTTATTAATAACTAGTATTTTCAGGATAAATCTCAGAGTTTTCCCAGGAGAGGAAAAATAAGTAAGCCTGCCATGTAAAATATAAAAGAAAAAAAACTGAACATCAAGGAAGGGAAACGAACCCTAGGATGGTAATAGGAAAGCTGGAGAGCGAATTTCTGGCAAAGAGGAAAATTAGGTGAAAAAGAGATTATTTGTTAAGAGGGTAGAAATAAGAGCTTTCAAGCTATTTGGATGGCAGTTGCTACTTAGTAAAGTAGATAGAGTACCTGCCAGAAAGTTTTCCAGTGAAATCATTCACTGGTTATTTTAATTAAAAATATGACTACCAACCAAAGAACCTGTGGCTCTGAGCCATAAATGAAGTACTTAAAGTACATTACACTGATTAATAAAAGGACTCCGACTAACCTTGCTGACTAGGGAATTTCATCCCAAAAGGTAAATATGATATCCTGCCTTTATCATTAATAAGGCAGGACGCATATATCTGAAGGAGAATCGAGATGTGTTGTTGGAAAAACCTTTGCAAACAGTTTTATGGATGTTCAGTTTCCAGTATTCTGAGAACCAATCGGAATAGCTTTGAGTTTTCTTAGAGACCTTGCTTTCACTCTAACTACTGCATGTCTGGCTCCTAGTAAACATAATTAACCATTTATTGTATCCAGCAGTTAAAAAGTTGTTCATATATTTAACTTTTCTTCACGTCATTCCCATTTTAAAGTGATCATCTAGTAGATGCAATTTTGCTTACTTATTTTTGCCTTTAAGACCCACATCTCTGCCATTCTCTAGGAAATATCTCAAAAGCCAACTGGAACATTTTTAATGTTTGCATTACAAAGTGTGAGGGTTTTTTAAATTAACAAAATATAATTTTATCTGAAGGTTCGATTATGAAGTTTAAACTAACTTGAAAAAATAAAGTGGGATCTCTTGAACTATAAGAATCATTATTAGGTGCTGGGACTAGGCAGGACCAACAGTTTGAACTTGAGCTCTGGAAACTGGCTTCTAAACCTGTGCTTGATCACATGGGTGAGAGAAGCTGCTCAATGAGATGGGAAAGCAGGAGTGAATTTCCAGACGCTTTGTTCTACCTTCCTCACAAAATCCACATTTTATGTTTGCTTAGGAAGTCACCTTTTGATTATTGGTGTACCAGTTAGATCTTGGATTTCAGAGGGGAATGTTTAGATCCCAAGTTGATTTCTTCATCAATAGAGTTTCCAAAAATTATAAACCTTCGTTCTGGTTTAGGCATACTATCCTTAGGGGCAAAATGTGGTTGCTCTTAGAAATCCTGTGAAACGTGCTAAGGTATGTCCTAAAAGAAATAAAAATTGTTTGAGATTAATTGTACCGCTGTTGATTTTCCACGTGGCAATCAAATGTTGAATATAGCAAATTTAAAGGTAGTATGGCATCTGTTATATTAATGTTATAGTAATAACACATTGCTCTGCTCATTAAGTCAAAAATAACTGAAACCTGAGGATTCCCCATCTTAAAAGTAAATAGGCAATGTTCTGTTTCCTCATCCGGATGATGGTTACAGAGGTTTGTTTCTTTTGTGAAAATTAATCAAGCTGCACACTTAAATGATTTGTATACTTTTTGTATACTGTATAGAGGGCTGTTCAAAAGTGCTTGAAAAAATAAAAAACTAGTGTGTAAGAATTCAAAGTCCAGCAGTCTGCTGTGATTTAATAAAGTACCACAAAGTTTAATCCAGCTATAGACCCTTCAAGGTCACACAAGAAGGGTCTCATTTCTTAGAATTATTCAGAAAGGAACTAACTCTCACTCACTCACTCACTCACTCACTCACTCACTCACTCACTCGCTCTTTGGGGCCTGCTCAGCTCTTCCCTGGGGATTCCTTTGTGACTTAAGACATTGATACAACCACTTAGATCTATTTTGCTTGGCCAACAATTAGGATTCTATTTATCATTTCCATTTCTGACTGAAATATTGAAGGAGTTGATGATTAGGCCGGATGACATGAAAAAGTTTGAGGAAACTTTGAAGAAAGATGAGGATTTAATCCAGGTTTAAGATTAAAGAGACAGGTTCTTGTAGCCATATTCACATTAAACAGAGAGTAGGTGTATTATTCTCTATACACACATCTGTACGCGTGCACTTACACACAGACACATACTATTTTCTGCATAAGCCCTGAAGATATGACCACAAGTCCTATTATTTCTGTGCATACATCCACCTGGCATGCATAAGAATGGAACTGTTCCTTTCCTTTCCCAGAGGGTGTAATTTGCTCTCTCTTTAATTGAAAGCCACGTCCCACAGTCCTAACAGCCATTAGCATGGATGAAAATTTAGCTCTAGAAGGACCAGAGGAGTCAGCTCATACTGACAGGAAGAATTTAAAATGCATTTTCTTTCCATCAGGGGTGATGACACCATTGGAAGCAAGAGAAACAACACCCTTCTTCCCTGGAGCCTGCCCCTAAAACTTTCTCACAAACTTCGCATGCTCAGGAGATGAGAAAAGGCTGTCTTCACAAATCAGGGTCAAATAAATTACCCACTGACTTGGACCTAAGTTATTTTACATTGAGCACAAATAGAAATTTAAAAACCAAAAACCAAAAACCTTGAAAATGCATTTAGCATTCAGAGTCTTCCACTGAACAAATTCATACAATGAAAGTAACCTAATTGTATGGTATATACACTCTTTTTAACAGTCTCCCATCAACTACTTTTTAAAAAACAGACTTCTTTATTTTCTAGTCAAAATAACAATGTTAATTTATTGTAAAGCCCTCAAGTAAAAATTATAAATACAGTAACTGGTCTCAACTAGTCTATCTAGCCTTCCTTCAGAACTCAAAATCAGAGTATAGTAAATTAATGTAGAAACATATACCCTTAGCATTAGTTTCTGAAAATTGATGTTACCGATGATTTACATATGAATGGAAAGTATTTTAAACATGAAAGAAAAATTGCTGTTTCTCTCTAAATGCCATACACAAGACCTTATCATCTATTTTGTTTAAACAGAAGTGATGTTGAACATGGTGTTTGTTTGCAGTCTGCTCACCAGATGGCCTCGCTACTCAAGTTCCCCCGTTAACTAGCTGATTTGGGAAATCAGAATCTGCACTCTTCTAATGTATTTCTGATTTATTAAGCCTGTGTTCCAGAAAATCCCTTGATAAAAAAAAAAAAAAAAAAGATCGGTTCTCATTTTTGTTATCCTTAGTATTTTTTAATAAGGCAGATAATGTGTGTTACGTATATCTATCACTTTGATCTATTATTGAAGGGGAAAAAGTTAACTTTTTGGTTTTTCTGGTTTCAGCTTTTCTGCCTTAACTGGAAACTCATTAAAATGACGAGGACCATCAAGGTGCATCAAGACACAGCCTTACCCATTCATTAACCCTCCAAATGGGGGCAAAAATCCTCTTGTTCATACAGATGGACATCAAGATGATATATCTTTAAATGGCTGTGCTAACAGTGAGTTAGCAGCCTGTCCCCAAGCCAGCCACACCATCTGGATTAGATCTGAGCCGTCTGATAAGCCATAATCTAGAGATGTTTTCTCTATTCTATGTCACTATAGACAGAAGAAAAGTTAGAAACAGAAGGAAAGTACATTGCTAAATATTGTTGTCCAGGATTTCAAATTCCAGGCACAAGGATAGAAAAAGGAAAAAAGACAGAGAGAGAGAAGAAAAGAAAAAATATATATACACACATATATATCAACCCATGATGTGGTCTAGTTTAAAAAGAAAGAAAAGATGAACTTAGACATATTTTTAAAATACATACTTAAGAAAGCAATAAGCATTACTGGTTTCAAGTGGGTGACTGACACTGTGCATTAAAAAAAAATCCATTCTCCATCGATTTTTACCAGTTAGACCTATAATTTTTACCTTGTTTATAAGACGCCAAAACCATATTCTCATCTTCAACTTCAAAAACTGTGTCCACATCTATTTGCCTTTGGATTAAAATGGCCTTCAATTTTCCGAAGTCATTTGACTTTAGAGCCTCAAGGAAATTTCTCTTAACTAACTTGGCAGCTGCAGATTTAGTGATAGGGGTGGCAGTGCCGTCCATCCTTCCTCTTCTTCTGGAGGCTTTGTTGTGATTTATCAGGAGAGCGGCACGAAGCAAACAGGCACATACTGGAGAGCCCACAAACTGTCGGCTAATTTTATCCCAAAGTTATGCTGATCCGTTCTATTTATATAAGGATCATTTCAAACTTCAAAATATCCTTCTTGGCTGTCACTGCATTTTCAAGTCTTTTAAACTGGTTCTATACTAACTGACTCATTGAATAATATACCATGTCAATATGAAGGAAAACCCTCACAATACATTTCAGACTGAACTATCACTATTATTTCTCATATGATCAAAGTAATAATGTAAAATTTAAAAGCTCTTAATGCTTTTTTCCCCCCCTCAGTAAAAACATCTGGTGCCCAACTGGAGCTCCAGTGTCTTGCTCTTCTTAACCAATAGCCAAAAATAAAAATTTGTCACAGTTGCTGATACACGTGCTTCTGAAAATCTATAGTAATTTTGCAATATTAGCCTGCAAAATCAAGCATGGTCACACACAATTTGAAAACAAACAGAAGGTTTACAATTGACCTAGACATGAAAAATGTCCATGTCGTGAAAGAAAGCTGGGTGGGATGATGGTGGCAGGGGACTAGTTTAGGTAAAAAGAGACTACAGAAACAAAACAGCTAAATTCAATGAGTGAATGAATTTTATTTAATCATGTAGTTTTTTAATCAGGTAGAAAAGTCTATATTGGGACAATTGTGAAAATATGAATATGGACTAGATATTAATACTATGGAATTATTGTTAATTTGTAAAAGTGTGGTAAATGTATAATGGTTATATAGAAGAATATTCTTGTTCATAAGTGACGCATTAAGGGTAAATTTTCAAGATGTCTAAAACTTCTTTTCAAGTAATTCATAAATATAAAAATAAATATGTATATATATATATATATATATATATATATATATATACACATATATGTACACATTTATAAGTGTATGTGCATGTGCTAAAAATTGACAAAGCTAATGAAAGATCTATGGATGTCCATTATATTATTCTTTCAGCTTTTCTATAAGTTTGAAAATTTTCCAAATAAAACGTTACAGAGAAAAATCCTCAATTTTTGAAATTTATAAATCACTAAAAATTAGAAAAATGATGACAGTAAGTATTAGTTTGAATGTAAAAACATCACCTTTTTATATGGTTGGTGGGAGTCAAAACTGGTACAAACTTTCTGCAGAATAATTAGTAACATGAATTTTAAAAAACTTAAAACGATAATAGTATGTGATTCCTAGGATTTACCTAAGGATCTAAAGATGGGTGCAGATTATAACATAATTTTTAAACTTACTTCACTGATGTGTAACATAAATATAAGAAAGTAGAAAGTGAGAAGTCATAAATACACAGCTTGTCAAAATGTTTTACAAAGAGCACACCTGTATAACCAACCCCCAGGTCAAACATAAAATACAGTATTCCTCCCATATCTGTGGGTGATACATCACAAGACCCTCAGTGGTTGCCTGAAACTGTGGATAGGGTGAACCCTATACAAACTGTATTGTTTCCTATATGTGCATACCCAAGATAAACTTTAATTTATAAAGTAGGTGCAGTAAGAGGTTAACAATAGCTAATACTAAAATAGAAAAATGATAACAATGTACTGTAATGAAAGTTATGTGAATGTGGTCTCTCTCTCAAAATATCTGATAACTGAGAGGGCTACTAAGTGATTAATGGGCAGGGATCATACACAGTGCACACACTCAGGAGAAAGGGATGAGTCTTGTACTGAGCAGGATGGAGTGGGACGGCAGGAGATTTCATCACGCTACTTAGAATGGCATGCAATTTAACACTTATGTATTGTTTATTTCTGGAATTTTCCATTTAATATTTTTAGACTGCAGTTGACCACGGGTAACTGAAACCCCAAAAAGAGAAACTGTGAATAAGGGGGTCTATTGTAGTTCAAATATACTTGAAACCCCCTTTGTGTCTCCTTCCAATAAAAATACACACCTGATCCTCAATGACAACCATTATCTTGACTTCTAACATGTCGATTAGGTTTACTTGTTTTTTTCAATGTTTAACATAGTTGTTAATATTCTTAATTTTTAAATCTTTGACAAGATAAAATTTCAAGCTTAGCATAGCATAAAAAATTTGTCCTAAAATAAAAAAAGAATGGATAAATGAATGACAATGTATGTGTGGATGATTACATTATCAGTAATAGTAAAATAATTAGGAGCAATCTAAATGATCAACAGTAGTAAATTTTATAAATAAATTATGACATATGCACATAATGGAACACTTTTCAGTCATTATGACTAGGTAGATCTATATTTACTTTAAAATATCTGTGAGACAAGCAATTTCTAAAAGAGTATGTATAGTATAAATATCTTTTTTACATGTCTATACTTATATAATGTACAAATATATGTTTGTATATACTTATATAATTTGCATAATTGTATATACTTCTATCATTTGTATATATTTATATAATGTACACATGTATAAATCTATGCATTATACATACACATAGGAAGAAAAGCCTATAAGCATCTATTCCCAAATATCAGCTTTTATCTCCTAGTGGTAAGATTAAATCTGATTTCTTTAACACTTTCTTATTTTCTGAATTCATCTACAATGAGCAAATATTACATTTGAGCAAATATTATGGAGAACATTCTTTCATTACATATTTAACAACATTTAGGTTGGTAGCACTGTATAATTCAGAGAACCACAAAATAAAATGTTTACTATTTTCTGAGGAAGATAATTTTTCTGATCTAATTTCATAATATCATAAAGTAATATCTTTCCCTTTTGAATGACTTATATCAAACTAATATAAAAAGGATCACATTTATAAAAGTATTCAAGAGCTTCATCAGTTTTACCAAGGGCCTCTCTTCATCCTTTGATGTTCAATGACATTCAAATTCAGTGGCTGGAGTTTCCACTGAAGCACTTATGAAATTCTCATGTTTTCAAACTTCCCTTATTCAATTATTAACAGAAATAACCCTGCCAAATCCTCACTGGTAAATGGTTTTGTTTGTGACTTGGGCAGTTCTCCAAAATTTTATCAACTTCATAACATCTTACCTCATTTGCAAATTTTGCAATTTCACTTTGTGATAGACATCAGATAATTAGAGTAAGATATGGACTCAACATTCAAGGATATGTTCTCATATTTGAGTTTGCCATCTTGGGACCTTACGGACTGAGATCACAGATAATCAGTTAACAGGCCCCATCATTTTCCACAGCAATAAAGCTTTAAATCGAACCCTACCCTTCCAAATTAAACATTTTCTGCTTTCAAGAATGTACAAATGAATCGAGGGGAAGGAAAGCAAATACTGATGAATACAGAAAAGAAAATACAAGACAATATATAATTAAATCTCACATGCTGGTTCACAAAGGAATCCATTCCATTATTGAAAAATTAGATTCAGAAGTTTCTTTGTTACATTAAGCTAAAATTTGCCTATCCATAACTTTTTTCTGTTGGGTCTAATTATGAACATGCAATCATACATTTATTTCAGATCCATCCTTGATGAAGGTCTTTCTAACATTTGAAAATAGTGTCATATCTCTCAATTATTTTTTTTTTCTCAAGTAGTGTCAACTGTTCACTATTTGGGGGTGGTTTTCAGAATTCTTTTGTTCTGCCTGCTCCCTTCTGGATCCTCTCTAGTTTATTGATGAATTCCCCTTTTAAATTTTGGTGCCTAAAATGGAATATAATGTTTCTAGAATGAGCTGACAACTATAGATTGGATGACACCAGGGATACTCTGTTGTTGTTGAAATTGTATTTGGATTTTTAGGGGGCATTCTGCAAGTCTGCTTCACGTTATAGTTGTAATTCCTTCAATAAATACCTATCAAGCACTTACCATGTGCCAGACACTTATTCTGAGCACTGGAGATACAGCAGCAAACCAAACAGAAAAAAACCCTTGTCCATTAGCATGCTAATGGATTTAAGTAGTAATGGAAGTCCCCAGATATCTCCAGTCTCCTGTACACTAGAATATGTCACAAAGTTGCAATTCACTGAATTTCATACAGAAGTAATAGTTTGTTTATATCCAATTAATTGATCTGGCCCTCCCCCACCCCATGCCCTTATGAGTTCTCCACCTTACTTAGTGGCAAAGGAAAGGACAAATTAATTTTAGTCCATCCTAATATGTTTAATCTGATTCAAATATTTAGCAGTCTCTTTGGATAAAATTCTCTGTCTTTGAGACTTCTGACTTTTCTTCTAAGATGGTTTCTGGAAATATGGGACACGTATAGAAGCAATATCCAAAATACTAATATTTAACAACCAGTATCAGTTAGAAGAGACTTTGGCCATAAATAAGCAGTATGGCCAGACTAGTGTATACCAGGTAAATATCAGTCAGTGGTAGGAATGCAGCTTAAATGACCTCATGAGGGGAGAGGGGGTCCTCAGATGGACTCATTGTCCTCTGGGCCCTCCCTGATTGCCATGGTAGAGTAGCTCCGCTAAATTGGTCCTATGTGGCTGCATTCAGATTTCTGGCTCCTACCAGTGGAGCACTTAATCCTGGCCATTTGCTTCCAATTTTGATATTGCTCTTGGCTATGTTATTCCAATCAATACTCAGAAACTCTGTGCCCTCCCTCCCTCATACTTCACACAAAGGCCATGAAGAACAAGCAGCTTACTCTACCTGCCTTCTTGCCATCCTTTTAAGGCTAGAATGGACAGGGACCTAAACTGAGGGCTGGAGTTCTCCAGCGGGTCCACATTTTACCTGATGCTGGACCTCTCATCTCAGGGTCCTCAGACCTTCTTAGGCATATTTGATTATTTCTAAGTCCCCTCTCCCCTTTACTGCCACTGAAGTTCAACCCTGGAAGAAGTGTGTGAACGAGGATGAGAACATGGAATACAACCCCTCAATAAACTGATATCTCCTCTCAGAATCCCTCAAGACTTCCTGGCTTGAAGGGTCCAGTTTGGGGCTTTTTATTTCCTCTTTAACTTTTCCTTTTCCTCCCTAGGTCAGCAAGCTCACTGACCTCCCTCCATAGGTGCAAGAGTTGCCATCGTTTCATTGTGGAATAAACTCCATGATCTGAATCTTTCAGGCATGGTTCCTGATATAAAGGAGATAAAGTGATTTAGAAAAATCCTCATTTTCTTAATGCCTGTTTTTCACGACTATATTCTTTCTAACACTCAGCATTGACAGTTAAACCTGATTAATGGCCAACTTGTCCTCAGGTACTACCATACTTTCTTTCCTTGGGTTGATAAACCTCAAGACTTGGCCCTGAAGGCTACAAGAAACATGATTTAAGAATGAAATAAAAAAGCACTGCTTTTACATTTGGAAACATATTTATAATTTTCACCTAAAGAGAGGACTTTAATTTTTCTTACAGAAGCTATTTCAGTCCCATCTCAGAACTGTAAAAATAAATAAATCTAAACTTTGTGGAATAATTTGAGAAAACAAAGCAAATTTCCATAAAGAAATGTATAAAATTGAGAAAGTCATCTGTATTACTGTGCTAAAACAATCAGTTATTGACCAGTTTATCTGAACTGCCAGAAGATAAAACTAAGAGATTATTATTTGTATTTATAAAACAAATAGCAGTTTAATTAAATTGCCCATCAAAGTTATTCTAACATACAAGAAGTAATGTGACTAATGTTCATAAAACAGATTTGAGAACTGCCTACATTATCCAGACCACTGTTTCAAATCTCCCTGGGCCTCTGAAGGCCAAATTACACAGTGGCCATATTTCACACTGGCTATTCAGGCCTGTCAGAAGTTCCTGTATCCTCAGTTCTTAAAAATGAAAACTCCCCATCCTGAATGATGAGTTGCTTATTAGTGTTTCACAACATGCCCAGGACGGTGTCCTCTGCTCTTGGAACAAAATGAAGAGTTTTCTGACAAGGCTGTGCATTGTGGCAAGTGTCCCCTAAGATCCCTGTGTACTTTCTGGTGACCTGTGGAGGAGGCAGCAAGCACAGAAGCCCGGCTGCTTGTTTTCGTGACATCTGTGTACAACACAGTCTAGCCACTTGGAGTATATTCTCTGGGACACAAATAGTTCCTTGGTCCCTTGTGGCATTTAAACATGAATTTGATGCTAGTAAGCCAACAATTCCTTATCAAATGCAACCATAGAGACGAAATCAGAAGCCAAGGTTTCTAAAATATACCTAAAGAAAACAACTTTTGTGAAAAGAGAATCCCTTGGGCCTCCCTGACTTCCCCAGGCAGATGAATTAAGATGTTCTTGACATCAGCAGATAAAGTGGTCTGACGTCTCTTTCTTCTTAGCTGTAATACTTAAGTGTGCCATGGAGCATCTTACTCATTATATGTTATTTTGCTGTTGTTTCATATGTGAGTGTGAATACTTTGTATAAAGATGCTTGTGGTTGTAGGTAACACCAACAACTGGAACTGACTTGAATGGGAAGAAGATTTATTGGTTCACAGAATGGATCATTCCCGTTGTAGCATGGATTTCAAGACAGTTCTGATCCAGGGGTATCCGTTGTCAATAGGGCTCTTCCAGGTTGGTGGTACTGTTAGTAATATAATTGTAATTGTTATTATTTCTGGTTTACAGATTAGAAAAGCTAAGAACCAAGGAGTACAAGTGAATTATACAAGGTCAAATAGCAAATAAGTAACAGATCCAAGATTCAAGCCTACATCTTGAGACTCCAAACCAATCCTGCTGTTGAGCAAAGGCTTTTTATTCAGTTTTGTTTAGGTTAATAACAGAATTATATTGTGATCACTGAGTAATCTAGGAAAATAAATCTGCTGCCATTTATCCCTTCACTCAATAAATATTTACTGGGAGCTTACTATGGACCAGGCACTCTATTTGTTGTCTCTTGCTACTTAACAAATAACCCCCAAATGTATTGTCTTAAAGCAATAATAATGATTTATTATCTCTCATGGTTTCTGTGGGCCCAGAATTCAGACAGGACATTGTGGTAAAGGCTTGTCTGCACAACATGATATGTGGAGTCTCAGCTGAAAGATTTAAAGGCTAGTAGTTAGAAGATACCTTTACAAAATGGCTTGGTCATTTGGCTAACAATTTGCTGCTAGCAATTTGGTTCCTGTCTGTGTACTCCATAGAGCTGCTTGAATGTCCTCATGACATGGCAACTGGCTTCCCCCAGAATGAAAAATCCAAAAGAGTAAGTTGGAAGATGCAATGCCTTTTATTACCTAACCTGGAAGGTCATACACCATCACTTATACCATGTTCTGTTGGTCACACTGAGCACAGCCCTGATTCAGTGTGAGAAGGGGATAAAAGAAAGGCATGAATACCAAGAAGTGAGAATCATTGGGATCCATCTTAGCTACTTCAGGTGTTTTTCCTCTGTGGCTACATTAGGAAAATCCCTACCTTTATAGAGCCTGTATACTAGTGGAGAGGCTGTGGGGGATCAGATAATTAAAAAAAAAAAAAAAAAAAAGACTGTAAAATATATAGTTCGTCAGGTGGTAATATGTGCCACAGAGAAAAATAAACTTGGGAAAATCTAGGGTCGCAGCCAGCCCATAAGTCACCCTTGTACAGAGCAGGAAAAGGTGTGCTCCTCTGATCCAATAAATAAGAAAAAGCTTCCTCCATTTCCAGGCTGGTCCTGGGAAGGTGTTATAGTCCTGGAAAGCCTTGCAATTTCAAATATATGGTCAGAGAGAAGTCCTTACTTTCCCTGAGCAAAAACTTGAAGGAAGTATGAAAGCAAGTCACACTGACATCCAGGGAAAAGAGCTTTTCAGACCCCTGGAGCAGAAGAGGCTAAGGCCCTGTCATAAAGGAAAGGTGACCCTAAGAGGCTATCCTCATTCAGATACCTCCGCCTCTTCTCAGATATTTATAAATTTCAATGACTCTCAGGAGTGGACCTGTGTCATGCGGGAGACCCTGCTCACTGCGCCATTTGTCCTGCAGGGCGGCCTGCAGGGTCTCTGCTCCCGCTCCCCACATAAGAACACAGGATATGGTGAGGCCAAAAAGGAACACCCACGGAGCCATAGATAGAGGAGTCATACTAGTATATTCTCGCTGGCGGCACTATACTCTCACTGGAGGCTGGATACACTGTCCGCAACCTGTCATCCTAATCCGCGCTTGCCTGCCCAGCCGCCATCTTCTTGCTAGCCCCCATTTTCCTGCTAGCGTAGCCACAGCACTTATATTAGTGGCCAATGGCTCACTTTTTACAGCTGACGGCCAACTAGCCACAGCTGATGGCCATCTGTCGTGCGGGAGACCCTGCTCGCTGCGCCATTTGTCGTGCGGGGAGGCCTTCTCGCCGCGCCATCTTTCAGGCAGGGCGGCCTGCGGGGTCTCTGCTCCCGCTCCCCACACAAGAACGCAGGATATGGTGAGGCCGAAAAGGAACACCCACGGAGCCACAGGTAGGGGAGCCATACCACCACGGTCTCACTGGAGGCTGGGTCCACCGGACGCGTGACCTGCCGTCCGCCTTTCCGCCAACCGACCGACCGACGACTCTCCTCCACTCTCTCGACTCTGCTCCTCTCTCTCTCGGCTCTGCTCGGATCCTCGGCTCTCCTCCGTAGCCGCAGCAGTTATACCAGCGGCCAATCGGATAACCGGCCACAGCCGACGGCCAACCAGCCACAGCCGACGGCCACTCACCACCCGAGCCAGCACCCTTCCACGTGAGGCCGAGAGCCTGTAAACTACTCTCTGGGGCTCTGTCCCCACACCATCCGATCACAGTTGATGGCCATTTACTACCTAAGCCAGCACCTTTCTATGTGAGGCCGAGAGCCTGGAAACTGCTTTCTGGGGCTCTGTCCCCACAAACTAATCGATATCCATTTATTTCATTTCTTCTACTTTTTGAATCTAAGTCCAATTCACTCAAAGTTAAGCCTGGAACAACATCTTCAAACTCTCTGTGTGTCTGGCCTGATACCTAGTAGTTTCTCAGAAATAACTCTTATTGATGATAGTTTTATATTTTCCATAGATAAGTGCACATTTTATTTTATTTGTGGATATTCAGTATTGAAGTGGAGCAAACAAGAAATTTCGAAACCATACTAAGGTTTCAATTCTCTATTCTCAGAGTCCACTGTATCCCCCTCGGTGTTGGGGCACAGCCATAGGGTTATAATAGAGACCTAGCGAACTAGTACAATTAGAACTATACTTCCACAACAATGGAGATCAATTCTGTTTGCTAAGTATACTATTTGGTGAGAATTATTCCCACATTTGTAAGAATCAAATGAAACCCTGTGTATAAACATGCTTTGCACGCTAGAAAACATTCCAGAAGCATTCCAGGATTACTATTGCTGCCGTTCATAACGGGCTAACAGAACATCACAACTCTCCTGAGAAAGACTAGATGGTGTTACTGTAAAAGAGCATTGGACTGGGAACCCTGGCTGGTGTTCCTGCTCTGGTGATAATTAGCTGTGTTTCAAATAATTAAAAAATACCTCTCGGTGACTCAGTTTCTCTTAAGCAAAATGAGACCTCCTGTACCCACCCCTCAGCCTTTAGGTTTTGTTTTGTTTTGTTTCTCTCACTGAGTATAGTATCTCCTCGATACTGGCAAAGCTTAACAGTGTTTACAATGGCAGTAGTCGTTCCCATGATTTTCTGAACGGGCTGCCCACCGCCCCTGCCCACAGACAGGCTCAGGTTCCGTCTTCTACCAGTTGGAGGCGCTGGAAGAACTTTCAAAACCCTTCTTGTTTGACAGTTATGCAAATTTATATTCTTGGTGGTGATTACAAACCGGAAGTGTGTGTTTAGCATAAAATCTGTTCTTTAAAGATCCCACAAATGGCTGAAATGTTTGCTTTGTGAAGAGCAGGGTCCAAAGTTCTGTTCAAGCACATCTTCCCTGAGAATTCTCCTTGGGGCCTGGCATCCCTCTCTTCCGCATGCTGAAGCGATTTGTTAGCCACACCCTTCTTGGAACTAAAATCAGTAAACAAACCAGCTGTCTTTCAAGTAAGAGTATTTAAACTGAATTTTTGGTGAACCACTCTGAGCTTTCCTGGAGCATCTTGGTCACTGGCACCATATTACATTGTTCTTTTTCGATTGCCCTGTGTAGGTGGCGGATGACAGAATGGCTGGATTGATCCAAGCAATAACCAAGCACTGGTCCACCTGAATTGTGACAGACTATACATTTAATGCCATCATTGACTGAAAGACATGGTTTCTTGCGATGAAACATCACCGCGCACACGGCGGAAGGAGGTGCAGGGGGAAGGGGGCATTAGCTCTGAGCTTTAGGTCTCCTAGCAACTGACCTGCATTTACATGTCCTTCCAGCGCAGTTTAAACATCAATACCAGCTTGTATTTCCATCCCTCACCCTTCACAAAATCAACTCGAGGGAATAATTTACCATAATTTTGTCTCAGCCGAGCATTATTAACCTCACGACTGTACTCCAAGCAGTATTTGCACCTTCTTTTCACTTCTGACAAATGTATAAAGCAGAAGGTGTAGTTAGGGAAGAAAATTGCCCATTCCTTTCAGGTGTTAAAGACATCAGACTGTTCAGAATTATCTTTTTCTAATATTCTGGAACGTTCTTTAAGACCAACAACTCTCAGAGCCAGTAGGCTGTTTACCAATTGCAAAGATTCGTCAACTTTATATTTGTGGAGATACCTGAGCTGTGAATGCCCACAAAACGCTTGAAAACCCTTTGTACTGGAGTGCTGCTGAGCACCACACATAATCTCTGGGTTCTTGCAGAGAAAATTTTGCATGATGAGTCATGCAAACAAAGCTTCACTTAGGGCTGGGGGAGGGTGTGGAGAGGAAGGAGAAGCATATTTACAGGACAACCACAGGGACATAATCTACATAAAGAAAAACAACATTTTTGCTTTTTCAAGAACTTGTTCACTTGTCAAGTAGAATCCCAGAATTACCAACTGGAAAACAGTTTTAACTTAAGTGTATCAAACCTACTTGTTCAAGAAAGAAAGTGCTGAGCCCAGATAGTTTATGTGACTTGGTCAAGATGACATAGAGGCAAAGTACAGACACCAGCCTGGTGTCAAGCTTCACACTTTAGTTTTTGAACTACATTATTCTGCCTCCTGCCAGTTCTTGTTCTATATCTCCTCTCCGTAAATTGACTTATCAGTGTGAAGAAAATATAAGCAATCACATTGGTGTCCATGAGAAAGGTATCTTAATCACTTTAAAGTGGATCAATTTATGAAAACTTTACAAATTTATAATATAAGCAGTGATCGGTTATTTGAGATATGTGATGTTTTTGATGTGACCACGATATATGTGGGGGATTCAAAAGCTGACACCGAATTCATCTTTAGGCAAATATTTTAAGGGTGCTGTTTTAGAAAGGCATCAATACACACAGCTTCAAACAACAAAGCACATTTTAAAGCCACAAACATTTTTCTGGAGAATCAACATTAAAACCATGCTGCTAATCCTCTTTGATGAGCTGTCATTAACATATCAGGCCACTTGATGGCAGTGTTCCTCGGTGAATGAACCTGTAAAACCAGCGGCAGTATCCCAGGGAAAAAACAATCTGAGCCAATGCAGATAAAACGTGATCCAGATGAAATCACAAATATGGATGAAAAATTGGGGGGTTTTATCCACATAAACCATCTTTTTAAAATTGTATTTCCCTACAATGAATTTATGTGTTCAGAATTTGCCATGGGTTTATGTTATAGAAAGAATTTCAAGACATGAGTGGCTAACAAATACATAAATATAAACATTGTTTGGAGGGGGAGGCGTTATCCGTTTATTGCTTGTTTTCACGCAATGGTATTAAGAGCACCTAAAATAATAAACTAAATATGTTTTGTACCGTGTGTCTTCAGGTCCTTTCCAGAATGTTATTGTCTTCGGAGTCTCTGTCTTTGGGTGTGGGAAAGTAAGATGAACTTGCTTCTCATGCTCACAATTTTCCTCTTAGGCTGAAAATATTCTTTATAAGACCAGAGTGAGATTTCCTGAGTCTGTTCTAAAAAGGCGTGAAGCCACAGATGGAGGTTAAAGCAGCAGCTACTGTCAGTCAAGGCCCCAGGCAAGGCTGTGAAACCAAAGATTTGTTCCCAGTTCCCAGCTCTGTTCCTTTCTAGTGTCTATATGCTGCCCCTTGATAGCTCCAGGGGGTAAAAGAGCTAAGCTCATCCTCTGGATCTTTCTTCTATTTCTTGATCCTTCCTAGGTGGATTTTGTATTTTAAACACAGGTTATATGCTTTCAATAAACCTTAAAAGAATGAATGTCAGTCACCTGCAAGAGAATATTTTGGGACAGGCATGCAATACACACCTAACTCATACAGTTAATAACTTTGGTCAAAAGCTATCTGATGACTCTGAGCTTGGCTGGCAGGCCTGCCACAATTCAACAACTACTGACAGTTATTATTATGTGTCTGACACTGTGACACACGTGGCAGAAAGATGAGAAGGATGCAGCCCCTTTCTCAGGAACTTATAGTCTAATCAAAGAAATTAGACAATACTGACGACATAACAAAGCAGAATAGAATATACTGTGAGAGAAAATCGAAGCACAGGAGGTGGGGGGCTAGGGCATTGTAGAAGGGAGACCTCACACCTTTTGGTGTAAGGAAAGATAATCATTAAATACAATTCATCATCTATTGTATTCCATTGGCAGCCTGTATTATGATAGTGGTTCTCAAACTTTAAGGTACTTCAGAATCATCTGGACGGCTGTTATATCACAAACTGCTGGGCCCCATCTTTTGAAGTTCAGATTAAATTTGGGTGAGACCTGAGAATGTGTTCAATGCCACTGCTGCTGGTCTGGGGACCACACTTAAAAAAAATTGGTTTATGGGCTCTCCAGAATATTTGTCAGGTTAGAGAAAGTCATCTCATCCTAAGGCTCATACTGCAAAAATACCTCCTAAGTTCCTCTTCTTTAGTTATTGTTTCTATATTTCAATGATCAAGAACATCAAATCGTTTATCTTAACCACATGCCTGTTAGCGATAAAAAAAAAACTACTTTCCTGTTGAAAACATGACATGCATAATGAGGTGAAAATGAAATGTAAAATTTGTTTAATCTTCATCACAGAAACCATTGATTTAAAACTATGTTAAACAATCACAATCAGTTATTGGGAGCTAGAATAACTTTGAATGTTGAAAGAAATACATAAAAACAATAAAGACACAGGAAAAAAATTAAATGATAATAAACAAGATGACCGATTATCCCATTTGGTAAATTTCATTTCTTTAAAAAAATCAAAGCACACAAGTTATTATTAAGTGCTACAGTCTATGTATATCTATTTTTATATTTTGGCAAAGAAAGGAAAACAAATTACTAAAATAGATGATAGATAGATAGATAGATAGATAGATAGATAGATAGATAGATAGATAGATAGGTCTTGGGCAATAATTAAATTGAATAAACAAGAAAAGCTAAAGGGCTGAAGTTCAGGACACAAATACTCCTTGGAGCTAATGTGAGATCAGGAAACTGTGTCAATCCGACCACGTGATCTTCAGTCTGGGCCATTATCAGTTGCGGTGTGTCTTGACTTTTAGCAGATAAATTTTTTACAAAATGTCAGGATTCATTATATGTTAAAGCTGGAAGGAGTCTTTGAGATCATTTATGGCTTTATTTTACAGTTGAGGAAGGTGAAGTCGAAAGGTTTAAAAAAATGCCCAAAGCCACCCAGTTTCTTCCTTCCATCCCCCCATCCCACCTAACTCCATAGTCAGTGAGTAAACACCCTTGCCTGCTCTCATTTCCCACACCATTCATGGGCAAAGACCACACTGCAGCATTTGCTTACACCAGCTCTTGAGTCCCTCCCTATTGTTCCCCATCTGTTGGCTCTGTCTCTCCAACAATGAATGCAAATGCCTCAAAAACGGGAGCCGCTTCTTCATCCCTCTCCTGAATTCCCCTCGGATACATTAAGGGGCTGATTATTCCATTTATTAAAAAAAAAAAAGGAATCTCCGAATTACAAAAGCGCTCACAATAGGATCTGTATTCTATAGGCTCTTTCAGGTTGCAAGAGCAAGGGCGACCAATCGTGCTTTCCTCGTTAATGGGGGTTTATTGTGAGGACAAACAGGACGCAGCCTCAGCACACTCAGCAGCTGCACACACCGCCAGGCCCCACCGGGAACTCCTCACCGCCTGCTGTTGTATTGGATGAACCTGTAGCTCCTGCAGCTGCTCCCCTGACTTAATGGTTTACCCTTTCTTTGCCTCAGGTCCTTCACCTTCAAAGTGGAGATAATAATAATACCTACCTCATTGGCTTGTTGTGAGGATTAACTAGGTTGACATGTGTATAGCCCTTACAAGGGTATCTGGGGCACAGTAAATGCTAGAAGATGTTAGCGGTCATTATTAATTCACCATAGCCCCACAGATCTCCTTGAAGATGAGGGTTCAGGCTCCTCTGAACGATAGATGCGCAAAATTCCCTTTTTGTCTTCTTTGAGAAGTTGCTTCCCATCCCTCCCCTCCCCCCTCCTAGTTTCTGCTCACTAGTATCATTACTGCCCTGGTGGAGAAAATCAGCTCACTACCCTTCACATCAAAAAGGCCTCAAGAGCAACTGATTCCATGGAAACTCGCCACTGGTGAGCAATTGTTTATTCTGGTGCCAAACAGCTGGAGCATTGAGAGAGGAAATAGAGGACTTATCAGATTGGCTTCCTTGTACTGAGGCAGTTTGATTTTCTCTACAAGTTTTGGCAAATCTTGACTTCAGTATAGCATGCTTAAATTATACAAACACTGTGGAATGGGAAATACAAATTTCCAGGAGGACCAGAGCTGGCATTTTATGCATAGACCTGTGTTACCCTGCAGGAGTGCTCCTTGGGGCCAGTTCCAAATCTTGCTGAGGTTAACAGTGTTTTATCTTTCTGCAAAGAGGGTCCCTTGTAGTTAACCCCACTGTTGAATTTGGAGCCCGTCCTGAGCTTTTTTGTTCCAGGCGATGCACGTGGACCTTGGCAGAACATCATTAAAGCCCCTATTAGTAAGAGCTGACTGCTTTCCCCTGTGAGGAAAAGTATTACATTGCAGTAAAATGCAAATCCACTAACAGGCAACTGCAGATTTATAGCACTGCAATTCCAGAGGAATTACAGGGAAATAGAATCTTGTCTCCCCCGGAGCTACAAACGTCTCCAGATTGCTCAGGATTCCACACAGGACTGGCTACATAATTTGTAGGGCCCAGTGCAAAACAAAAATGTGGGACCTCTTGTTCAACAATTATTAAGACTTTTGAGATGGTGACAGTAGAATGTTAATCCAAGTGCTGGGTCATTCAGAGCACTGGGCCTTGGATGACTGCTCAAGTCACATGCCCATGAAGCTGGATCTGCTTCCAAGTGTCACTGAAAAATGGCTCTTTCCATTGTGATTTGAATCCATCATATGTTCGATGGGGACAGAATATGAGTGCACATATCAACCTTGTTTGCCCAGTTCCTTCAGCCCTGGGGACAACTACAGGATGGGGCAGGAGGGAGGAGGATCAAAATGGCATGTGTTGCTAGGCCCCCTGCCTAGTTTTGCTACTGATATATTATAAGTCACCACCACCACCACCACCACCACCACCACCACCACCACCACCACCGCACATGTACGTACTTCCCTTTACTGTGAGTCTGAGGACACTCACACTCCCGCTCTGGTCCCTGTGTTTTCTGCTTTGTATCCAGTGGCACAGTGCTTAAGAGCACAGGCTCAACCCCACTGCCAGTTGTGCAAACATGGGCAAGTTATTTCATCTTTCTGTGCCTCAGTTTCTTCATGTATAAAAATGTGGATAACAACAGTACCTGTGTTAGCAGACATAAAACACTTAGAATTGTCCCTGGTACACAGTAAACGCTCAGAGGTATTAGCTGTTGTTAACCTGCTACCTTTGCCCTTATTGCATCAACTCCCGTGTTGCTACAACCGCTGTCCTCTGGACTCCTAAAGTTCATGGTGGGGCATTCTTCTATTGAGACAAGAAGGCACTGGGCCAGGACTTCAAATTCATTAAGGGCCGAAAATGTAGACATTTATTTTTATGTCCAAAGGAGGTTAGATACACACAGTCACAGAGAGACCCTGACAGCATTGGAAAGTCCTTTGCTCCTCTTACAAATGTAACCACTAAGTGTAAATATTTTAACTACAGTACAACCCTACTTTGGCATTTCTTCATTTTTAAATATACTGAGGCCTGAAAAAAAATGGAACGGCCCACTCCCCACCCATCAGTGTCAAAGGTCCTTGACACAGCCATGCCTGACCTTCATCTTCTCTCCATTAGTTAGAAAGGCAAGAACTGGAATTTACATTGTTTTGCAAATGAGGGAGCCCACAGGAAAGAGGTGGGAAAATCACATGGGCCCCAGAGCGGGCGTTCTGGGGATCCAACCTGACTCAAACACCAACCCTATTTTCCAGGGGGCAAGCCATGTCTGCCAAAGGGACCGCACATCTGTTTTTCTGTTGGATGGGGCTAAGAATGTACATTCTCGCTAAGTTACAGGGCTGCTGACGGTTAGAAAACAGTGAGAAGGGAGCCAAGGGGGAAAGGAAAAAGGGAGACATTTCAAAGAGTTCATCAAGAACTAAATCAGTCTGCGGCTGGAAATGGAGATATGGCATAAAATAGGGATTGAATTTAAGACTCTGGAAGAAAACAAAAAGTTGAGCTTACTTTGTAAACAGGATACTACACTATGAGATATTGTGTGAATTTCTTTCTCTTGTTTGGTGAAAGATTAGAAAGGAATTTTAGGCAACACATGTAAATATCTATCCTAAAGAGGGGGGGAAAAACGCCTACCTTTAGTTTCAAATGAGTTAAAGGATAGGGCAGTGTGTTGAGAAGCCTATTACGTAACTGCGAGCATTATCAGCCTTCCTGCTTATATTCAGTAACCACAGCTGCAAAGCCTGTCCAAACAGCAAACAGGAAATAAGAAAGTAGCTTCCACTGCAGCCTCGGCAAGGTTTTATCGGCCTCTTGGAGATGCAGGGGTAGACAGGGAATCTTTAGCAAATCTGTGTTCTCTCCGCTTTATAGATAAAAAGAATTTTATTGTGCAAGGTTTATAAACATGGCCCTTTGAAACACGTTTGTTCATTTAAAAAAAAAATTTAATGGAAAAGTATTATTTGCTTAGATCTATGCATTTTAACAGTCTTAAAAAATAAGTACAGGAGAGGTCTTGTTCCAGCATAACGATGAAAGAGAGTTGATTTCCTCCTGTAGCTATTTGTTCAGGCATTTTTTTATTCTGACATGTTATTTTGTTTTTTTCTTTACAAAATGGTGCCCAGAATAAAAACATAATCTGTATTTAAATGTTTACATCATATTTCTTTTGTTAGTCGAGAAATTGTGTGTGCCCAGACATTTAGTGATCATATTACACTTATCAGAAACTGGAACAAATACTCGGAAATTGTGTACCTGTAATTTGGGGAAATATATTTAAAATAAAAACAAAATAAAAAAAAAAAACTTTTTCCAAGAAGAGGCTCTAGGATGGGGCTACTTTGATTCAGAAGCTGTTGCCATGGAGACCGACCTGGGTGCCTAGTAGGCTCGGTAAGGGAGGCTACTGTGCTAATTATATAAGCTGAAGTGCTGTTGAATAACCCCAGGAAGGCAGGACTGCCACAGTGCAATTTCTAAGAAACCACTATTTTAAAATTCATATATCATAATACCTTCTTTTATATGGAAATTTGCCATTTTAGTATTTTTTGTATATAAATCTGATAAGACTGATATAGTGGAAAATAAAATTTACTAAATTCTGAACATCAGAAATATGCCAAATGAACTGTATTGTAAACTAATGAATTTATTTCCAACATTTTTTTTTTTTTAATGAATGGACAATCAGCCACCAATTAAATGGCTGTTTCTCATAATAGGCTGCATGTGACTTAGTCCTTTCCTTTAATTTGTAATATAAAATTATTATAAAAACGAGTTGATTAGAACAAAAACTCAATGCCATTTTTAACTATACAAACATTTAAATGGGTTCATTGTGAAGTGCAATTAATACATATTTTTCAGTGAAAAATATATTTCAGAAGAGGAATTCATACAAATTTTCTCATTCTTTTTCACCTTTTACGTTTAACATTGTCACATATGTGACAGGCCATGCTTCTAGGAGAAAGATACATAGGAAATTAGTTTCTGGGAATGATGTAATGTTATCATTCCTTCCTTCAACAAATAGTTATTTAATGAGAAAACTAGATATTTCACCTTAAACATGTTTTTTCACCTCCTCAGGTCTTCAGTTTCCTCATCTGTATAATAAAAGTTTGTACTGAGGACCTTTCCAGCTGGAAAATTCCATCATTCCAGGACTCACAAGATAAAATAGCCTGTATGTCTTTTGTTCAGTACTTTTACTTTGAAGTAAGAAAAACTAATATTTATTCAGTACCAATCATATCCTGACACTGTGCTTTTTAAATATTTTATTTGTATTACCTATGGCACTGTCAGGTAGGTACTATATTACCATTTAATGAAGGAAGAAACAGGTTATATAATTGGAATCTGTCCAACTCAAATTTCAGGTACTTTGTATCACACCACGCTGCCCACATACTGGTGGAGAATCTTCAGGTATCTGTATGGATGGATGATTTTTTGTGATGATAAAGAAATGGTAAGTACGATTGTAAGACATGTCAAAAACTCTGAGAGCATTGATTTTTTAAATTATTGATGAACTCTGGAATCAAAGTGACAAAAGACTAAATTGAACTGTCACGAAGTAGGAAACTCCAGATTCATCCAAAGGCAAGGGGATACAGACAGTGGACACCAATGCTAAAAATGGGACTTGGACATTCGCTTACTGCTCATTAGTACCCACTTATGTCTAGTCATACTCAAGTAATCATGGATTTAGGTCTGATCAATTGAATTTTATAAAAATTAAATGCCGGTAAAAAAAAAATCATTATAATGAGCACTTAAAATGACAGACGTGACTTAGTGCAGGCTTCGTTCATTAACCTGAGTGTTTTTCTTACTACTCCTCTGAAAGCACTTTCTCTCTCCCTGTATTTGAAGATGAGGCTGATAATGATGCTACTATTCAGGTGTCCACATTTATTTGCAAAACCATTGTGTGTTCCACAGGCTCCTTCCATTACATACATAGTCTCGTGTTCAATAGCTTTACATACTTTTTACTGAGTCAATACTGGCCCTTTCCTGTCTGTCCATAGAAGAGGCCCCATGCTTTATAAGTCAGTGAATGCAATTCTGCCTCTTTATCTTGGAGACTTCTTTGCCTCAAGTCCCAATGTTACACCCCATCTCGTTTTTTGTTGTTGTTGTTGTTGTGTGAAAGAGTGGACTGATGACAGATTTCATTTCCCAGAATTTATTACCTATTGTGTATATTGCAGTTCAGTCACAATGACCCCATCTGCATTTAGGTTGAATGGGGGACCCCACCCTGACCCAATTTAATAATAAAAAAAAATAATGAGGCCACTCAAAGCTCATAGATGTGTCAGCACTATGAAAAGGGTCTATAATCAATGCAAATGTGAGGTTTTCTTGCTTTGTGGAGCACTAAGGTTTGACACCCATCTCTTTTGCTGGATCAAATCAGCCTCTCTCTTTGCTTTGAGAATCTAATGAAAGGTATGGACTCTCTTCTCCCTCATAAAAAAAAAAAAAAAAAAAATATGCATGTGGCTGGATAATTTATTGAAATGTTAATTGGTGAGTTGTTTTATGCTCTATTTTTCCCTTCCCCATCCCCTTCCAAGAATGTAGTCAAGCCTCTTGAGATGTGAATGGTGCCCCTGAGGTCGTGCAGAGCATAACCTGCCAATCCTTTCATTGGAGGCCTCCCAGAAAGTTCTGGAACCTTTGTACTGCCCAAAGATGGGGCTGGGAGTGTAGCAATAATGAGATTGGATTTCCTGCTGTCCAAGGCAGAATGGGAGTTTGAGGTCTAGTTTAATTTGATTTGAAGTTTATTAAATAATGTGATGTTTTTGCACACTCATATGTAGATATTAAGTCCCTTCCTTTCTATAGTTGTATGTGCCCGCACACACAGTTTTACACAGTATTTCTGAGGATTTGTGATCCCCATCTACTTTACTTCTTGAGGTCAACAATAAGAACTTTAATACTTATTAAGGACTTACTATTGAGTTTTGACAAAAAATAATTCATGTGCTTTTTTCATGAAGAGGAGTAAGTGTTAAGAGGTTAAATAACTTTCTCAAGGTCATGTACGTTGTGTTGATCGAGGCAGAATTTGAATCCAGACATGCGTACTGTAGCAGTAAGATATATTGTTATCACAAAAGCCACTGTTCTAGGATACTATCCTCAGGAGTGGATTTTATTTCTTTTCTCTTCCTTACTTTCTTAGAAACACCCTTTAGAAATACACAACCTTGAATCTGGTCATAATGTACCTTATTGCCTTACAGAGGTGAGTCACTCTTCACACTCCTGGCATGTTAAAAGAGGCCGCTGCTACACATCATTACCTGTTTCACATCATACCATCCCCACCTCTTAGAAGAGCTGACTGGCTATTTCCCCTCTCCAGACTTTAAGATTCCTTATCAGTAAAATGGGGGTGATAAAAATGCCAATGGCGTGAGATTGTTGTGTGAATTATATAAAAAAGCAGGGCACCTTAATTACTTGGCATAAGGCTTAGTACACAATAACAGTTCAATAAACGGCAGCTCATTGTAATAATTAAACCACATTATTCTAATTTTGAATACTTGACCTCAGTTGATACTTCTTTAAAAGCAGATAAGATCTGGGAGGCCTTCCGTGACTCCTTCAGGCCCGGAAATTCTTCCTTTGCATTCTCATTGTATTTTGAACACATTTCATTGTTGCTTTTTGGATTCTGTAGAAACTATGTTTTCATGTATCTGTTTTTCCCTAACTAAACTAATAGCATCATATTGATCTTTGACAACTCAATATCTTGCACAGGTACAAGCACTTAGGCCAGAGACTCCAGAGGGCACCATTCATATTGGTTTAATTGTAAATGGTACCCCCGCCCCCCAAGTTGTGCCTCGCCGTGACCTGGATATGCCCAGAATAAAATATTGCTATACTAATAATGACTGTGGATGGAATGTATGGAATAGGAAGTGTAAAATCATATTCAAAATGGAATAGAAAATAATAAAGTACTATATTTTCAAATATTTTCCCTCCTAGTATTAATCTTCCTCCCACCCTTTATTGAGAGATAATTGACGTAAAAGTACTAATCTTTTTCTGAATCCTCTATGGTGTCATTTAATTTTCTACTATAACAGAAGTCATGGAATATAGTAGTTATTCCTAAAGGTAACACACATCTAGCCATCAAGTGTAGCAAAGATTTTGTTAGGTATTCTTTATATGATTTAATTTAGAATTTAATATGGAGAAAAATAACTTATCATTGACAATACACACAAAATTTCTCACCTTTTCCTACTGTGTAAAAATTGAGATCATTATATGTCAAGATTGGTAACATAAAGTGTCTTCAAAGCTGGTGCACAGAACTCTCAAAGAGTTGAAAAGAATCCTGATTTCATCAATTTACTATTGATGTGACTCATGGAGAGAAGGGTTGACTATTAACAAAATTGTCAGTCTTAAGGAAAGGTTTCAGAGAAAGAAAATGAAAAGCATTTAAATTTTAAAATGTAAATCAAGCTTTTAGCTTTAGAACAGAATATAATTCAGGCCAGACTAATTTCAAATTTATGATAATTTCATTAGCTGCATTGAAGCTTTCCTTGATCCAATCTATGAAAAAGTAGTTTGCTAATTAATAATTACAAAATATGGGAGATACTTAAGGCATTGTTTTCAAGCCCTATTTGCATTTGTTGTTTTTAAGCACCATTTGCTCACAAGCCACTAATTATAATTTTAATTCATTTATTAATCTAGGTCTAACAGAATCTCTAGAAATGTTTTACTATTCATTACTAATGTTTTTGTAATTACTTTAAAATTAAATAAATGCCTTTATGTTCAAATAATGTAACTCAGAATTTTTAAGGTAATTAAACTTCATTTTCTGGTATAGGATATGAATTAGCTTTTAATTTACTCAAAAAAGATTAAACAACCTCTAAATTCTACTCTCAATTGTATAGTGAAGGATTGGAATGCTACGAAGAAGTAAATAAATAAAACATTCTTGTAAATATTGAAAACCTGTCAATTATTTTTTTATTAAGCTACAAAATTTGTATCCATCTGTCTTAAACTCACACTCATCAGATAAAATAATTTGTTTAAGCTATCTAATGCAATAGGGCATCTTTCCACTTTAATTAAAATCTTTACATGCCCACAACTGTCATAATTTACTTTTGTAAATTATGTTAATTTCAGTGGTAAAATGGTAAGTAAGAGTAATTATTTTAATGGATGATTAAGTTAGAGACAATTTATATCAACCCATGGTTGCTTTTCAAAATGGTACTGTTTTTTTTCTACCTTGGGAGTTATATAGAACTCCCTGATCCTCCAGTCTTCCCCTTAAACCTCTGATACACCTTTTTAGAAGTCCCCCTAAGAAACTCCTTCTTTCTCTTTTTTCTGGGTTTCCCTTGGGCTTCTCACCTGAATTCTATTTCCCCTTCTGATTCACCTTTCATCTCAATTGTTGCCATGGAGTCAACCATAGCAACGATTTCCAAATCAATAGCTGTCTGATTTTTCACAAGCAGCTCAATCCAATAGCTCAGTTTTTCTCTGTGGTATTTCTTTATAAATGTAAAATCAGAAAAATCCCAGTTTTAAATATTCAAAAGCTTTATTAATTGATGCATGTTTTTTTTTTGCTGAAATTAGTATTGCTTTGCATAATATGATTTTGTTATTCTCAATGAGCATGATTTGTTAAATGAGTTTTAAATGATTTCGTTTTTATATTCTGTAAGTCTTTTGCATAAAATAAATTTACAGAAATGTTTTTATACTCTGGTTCTAGATGACAGACTGATCCCATGTGGAAGCCTCTCCCTTCCACAGTCAATAACTAAAAATAGCAAAGAAGATGTGTGATTTAAAAACCTATTACCACAGAGGAAAACATGAATGGGTGACTTTGGAGGAACCTTAGGAAGATTAAAAAATATATATGGAATTAAATATTAGGGGGAAAAAACTGCTAAAACATAAGTAGGAACAAACTAAGATATAAATCAGCTCTGGAGACTGCTGGTTGCAGACAAAATGGAACCACTAATTCTCAGACGAATCATACCAAAATATCTTGGACACTAAATGTAAGACACAAGACTCTGAAGGGAGGAGAAAATAAGATGGAATCTCTAGGGACCTCAGGACTTGAGGAACAACCTAGCAGTGAGTTCCCTGAGTTTTTTCTTGCCTCATAAATACCTCAGCTTGGATGCTAAGGAATCTCACCACCTAGAAACACCAACCGTCACAGACAGAAAATAGCTACAAGAAAAGTCTGCTTTATCTAGCTAGAGGATAAGTTTGGCCCAACAGGACAGAAACTCTTTAGTCATACCTTCCTGTTCTTGGGGTGAACACCAGGAAAAGCCCCATGCCCTTCCCCACCAAATTGGCCCTGCAGTGGCAAAGCCAGGGGGCAGAGCTCTGTTTTCTACCCTTCCCTCTATAATAACAAGGAGGGTACCCCTGTGGGCAGAACTCTGACTTCCATGTGCCACCTCGTAGCAACAGGCTGTGCTCCTCCCTTCAGAGTCTTTGGGCAACACTCTGACTTTGATTCTCTTCCTGTAGTGACAGGGCAGTGCCCCTTGTCTACAGAGCCCGTGTATAGATCTCTGACTTATAACCTCCCACTTCAGTTACTGAGATTTGACCCTCCCTACATGAGCCAGAGGGTGAAACCTTGCCGTCCAAACTCTGCCATGCAACAAAGAGGTTGTACCCCTCCATCTACCAAGTTCTGAGAGATTGTGGGATACAGTAACGTCATCTGAGTAACATACAAGCAGAGCAGATTAGAATAACATAGCAGACTTGATAAACTAAACTGACAGTTGAGCTACAGCACACAAAAAGGGTATCAGGATATACATTCTGAACCTAAATAGATTTATAAAGAAGAAGATTTAACAGGAACCATGGTCTTATGACACAATACTCAAAATGTCCAGAATATAGTAAAAAATTATTTATCATACAAAGAATCAGGAGAATCTCAATTCAAAGGAGAAAAGATAATCAAAAGATGATAACACCTAGATGACTCAGATGTTGGAATTGTCTGAACAGGATTTTCAAGACGCTGTCAAAAATGCCTTAACAAGCAACTGTGAACACTTTCAAACAAATTTTTTAAAATAGAAAATATCAGCAAGGAAATAGAAGATGCAAAGAAATACTAAATGGAAATTCTAGAACTGAAACATACAATAATCTAAATAAAAACTCACTGGATGGTCTCAATAGCAGAATGGAAATGACAAGGAAAGAATTAGTGAACTTTAAGATAGGTCAACAAAAATTATTCAATTAAAACTCATAAAGAAAATAATTTTATTTGGATAAATTGAGCCCTAGAGAACTATGGGATAATAACAACAGATCTAATATTCATGCCATCAAAATTCCAGAAAAAAAGAAAAAAGAATGCAAGACTGAAAAAGATATTTGAAGAAATAATAGCTAAAACCTTCCCAACTTTGATTAAAGATTAAACCTACAATTCAAGACACTGAGTGAACCACAAACAGAATAAACCCAAAGAAATCCATACCTACATATGTACATCGTAGTAAAAATTCTGAAAACTTAAGAGAAAAACTTTTTGAAAGCAGTTTGGAAAGAAACCCAACATATTATCTGCAAAGAAACAATGATTCAAATAATAGTTGATTACTCCTTAGAAATCATAGAGTTCAGAGAAAGTGGTACAAAAAAATGTTTCAAGAGCTGACAGAAAATAATTGTTGATCAAGAATTCTATATCCAGTGAAAATATACTTCAGGAGTAAGAAGAATCAATACATTTGAAGATTTTTAAAAAACTAACAATTTATTGCTAGCAGACTAAAAGAATAGCTAAAGAATTATTTATACAGAAAGAAAATGATATCAAAAGGAAACTAAGGACATTAGAAATGAAGAAAGAACAACTTAATGAGTAAATATATGGGTAAGTCTAATAGATTATTTCTTCTTTGCAATTAAAAAAATTGTGTTTAACAGTTTAAAGTAAAAATTATAACAATGTCTGATACGGTTCTCAATGTATGTAGAAGTAATATTTTAAGACAACTACTATGGTATGTCATAAACGGGGAAGATAAAGTGACCTAAATGGTGGTGATGTATCCATATCCCACTTGAAGTGATAAAATATTGATAATAGTAAACTATAATAAGCTACATATAGTTCATGTAATCCCTAGAACAAACACTTAAAAAAAATACATGAAGAGATAGACTCTATATGAAGAGATAATACTATAGGTAAATCAAAATAGAATACTGAAAATATGCTCAAGTAGCCCAGGAAAGAGGAAACCGAGGAGTAAAAAACACCCAAATAAAAAAACAGCAGACATAAATTCTGAAATATCAGTAATTACCTTAAATCTAATGACCTAAACACATTAATTGAAAGCCAAAGATTGGCAGAAGGAATTTTCAAAAACAATATGATTGACTATATGGTATATATCAAACTTACTTCAAATGTAATAATATTAGTAGGTTAAAAGTAAAAGAGTAGAAAAAAATATAGCATGCAAACACTAAACAAAAGAAAGTCAGAGTGGCTATGTTAATATTACCTGATGATACAAGGGTCAATTCACTAAGAAAACATAAAAATCTTAAATGTTGTGCACCAAATGTGAGAGTGAAAAAGTACATGAAGCAAAAACTCACAAAAATGAAAAAAGAAATAAAGAAATCCACAATTATAGTTGGGGACCTCAACACTCCTTTGTTAGAAATTGATAGAAACAGTAGAAAAAAAAAATGTCAGCAAGTATTTAAAAGAATCAAACAATATCATCAACCTATGAAATCTAATTGATATTCATAAGAACACTACACCCAACAATAGCAGAATACACATTCTTTGTAAGTGTGCATAAGACATTCACAAGAGAGTATATCTTACATCGTAATATAAACCTTAACAACTTTTAAAAAGTTGGGATCATATAAAATATATTCTCTGATCATGATGGAATCAAAGTAAAATTCAACAACAGAAGAGTAACACAAAAGTCACAAAAACTTAGAAATCAAACAACCTACTTCTAAAGAATCTATTTGTCAAATTAGTCTCAAGGGAAATTTTTAAAAAATCAACTGAATTAAAATGAAAATACAACCTATCAAAACTATGGAAAACCACAATGAGCTTAGAAATGAAGAAAGAACAACTTAATGAGTAAATATATGGATAAGTCTTAATAGATTATTAGACTTACATACTTATGCTACATACCTATCAGAATGGCTAAAATAAAAAAAAATAATAGTGACAACACCAAATTCTGGTGAGGATCTGAAGAAACTGGATCTTTCATAAATTTCTGGTGGATGTGTAAAATTGTACAGGTACTCTGTGAAACAATTGGTACAGGTACTCTGTGACCATTCTGGTGGATATGTACAGGTACTCTGGGAAACAATTGGTACAGGTACTCTGTGAAACAATTTGGCAGTTTCTTAAAAAACTGAACATGCAATTACCACAAGACCCAGCAATTGCCCTCCTGGGAATTTATCTTAGAGAAATGAAAGCTTATGTTCACACAAAAACCTATAGATGAATGTTCATAAAAGCTTTATTTGTTACAACCCCAAACTGGAATCAGTCCAGATGTCCTTCCAAAGGTGAATGGTTTAACAAACTGTGGTCCATTCGTTGACCATGGAAAACTACTCAGCAATTATTTAAAACTAAACTATTGATACATGCAACAACTTGGATGGAATTCCAGGGAATTGTGTTGTATGAAAAATGTCAATCCCCCAAAATTACATACCCCACTTATACTATATAAGCATACCTCATTTTATTGCGTTCTGCCTTATTGCTCTTCACAGATACTGCATTTTTCACAAATTGAAGGTTTGTGGCAACCCTTCATCGAGCAAGTCTATGAGTGCCATTTTTCCAACAGGTTCAGATGATGGTTAGCATTTTTTAGCAATAAAGTATTGTTTATTTATTTATTTATTTTAAAAAATCTTTTTCTAGGTTATTATTTTTACAGTTGACATTCAATATTATTTTGTATTAGTTCAGGTGTACAGCATAGTGGTTAGACATTTATATAATTTATGCAGTGATCCCCCCAATTAGTGTAGTACCCATCTGGCACTATACATAGTTCTTGCAACATTATTGACTATATTCTTTATGCTCTACTTTACATCCCAGTAACTATTTTAGCAATAAAGTATGTTTTTTAATTAGGGTGTGTGCATTGTTTTTTAAGACCTAATGCTACCACACACTTATTAGACTACAGTATAGTGTAAATATAACTTTTACATGCACTGCAAAACCAAAAAACTCACTTTATTGTGCTGCTCTGGAACCAAACATGCAGTATCTCCAAGGTATGCCTGTAACAATTTTGAGATGACAATTTTAGAAAAAGAAGACAAACTAGTGGTTGCCAGAGGTTAGGAAAAGGATGGATGGGAGGGAAGGAGGGATGGATATAAAACGGCAACATGAGGGACCCTCATGCTGGTGATGTTGGAACTGTTCAGTACTTTGACTGTGGTAGTTGATACATGAACCCACCAAAGTGATAAAATTGTGTAGTACTTAACACACACACACACACACACACACACACACACACACACACACACGAGTACAGTAAAACTGGGGAAAGCTGAATAAAATCAATGGATTTCATCAATGTCAGTATCCTAGTTGTGATACTGTACTATAATTTTTCAAAATATTATCACTGAGGGAAATTGGGCAAAGTGACAAGGGATCCCTCCATATTGTTTCTTACCACTGTATGTGAATCTACAATTATCTCAATAGAAATTTTAACTAAAAATATCTGTGTTATGTAGCTAAATAATATATAGAGGAAAATATATAGAGAGGAAAATTTATAGTAATAAAATGTTTAACCTTTCACCCAAGTTGCCAGTAATTTTTGCTCACAAAGCCCTGACTGTGCAGAGACATGTAAATATTAGTTGCTTCTGGACAAGTACTCATATACCATAGATTTAAATGTAAAATGTTATAAAACTTTTAGAACAGAACATGAAGAAATTCTTCATGACCTAGAATTAGGTGAAAATTTCTTAGATATGGCTCTAAAGTCATGATTCATAAAAGAAATAATCAATGAATTGGAGTTCATTAAAATTCAAAATGTTTGCTCTGCAAGGTACCCTATTAACACGATGAAAAGACAAGCCAAAGACTAGGAAATCATATATTCAATAAAACAGTTATATCCAGAATGTATAAAGAACATTCTAAACTCTATAGTGAAACCAACAATCCAATTAGAAATGAGTGCAAGATTTAAACAGTTTACCAAAGAAAATATATGAATGGCAAATATGTATGTTTAAAAATGTTCAATTCCATTAATATGGTAGGCAGAATAATGGCCCCCAAAAGATGTTCACCTCCTAATCCCTGAGACCTGTAACTATGTTATTTTACTAAAGGGACTTTGCAGATGTGATTAAGATTTAGGACCTTGAGAAAAGGAGATTCTCCTGGGTTATCCAGGTGGACCCAATCTAATCACATGAGTCCTTAAAAGGTGAGACCCTTTTTGGACTATAGAGATATGTCACAACAGAATGGTCAAAGAAATGTGATGTTGCTGACTTTGAAGATGGTAGGAGAGCCATGAGCCAAGGAATGGCTCTGTTGACCTCCAGAAGCTAGAAAAGGCAAGGAAACAGATCTTCCAGAAAGGTACGAAGCCCTGCCTACACCATGATTTTAGCCCAGTGAGATCTGTGTTGGACTTCTCACCTATAGAACTATAAAAATATTAATTTGTGTTGTTTTAATTTGCTAAAGTTGTGTTAATTTGTCATGGCAGCAATAGAAAACTAACACAATTAGTCATTACAGAGATGCAAATTAAAACGATGATGAGATGCTACTATATGCCTATTAGAATAGCTAAAATAAAAATTACTGACAAGAGAAAACACTGGAAAGTATGCACAGAAACTGGATCTCTTATAAATTGCTAGTGGGGATGAAAAATGGTATAGCTACTCTGGGAGACAGTTTGGAAGTTTCTTATAAACTAAAAATGCAGCCATCACATGACCCAGCAATTGTACTCCTAAGCATTTATCCTGGAAAAATGAAGCTAATGTTTACACAAAAATCTGTAAAGTAATGTTCATAGAAGTTTTATTTGTAATAGCCCAAAACTGGAAATATCCATCTGTCTTTTAATGGATGAATAAATAAAACTATGTTATATCCATACTATGGAATAATTCTCAGTAATAAATAAAAACAAAACATTGACACATGCAACAACTTGGGTGGATTGTAAGAGCATTACCCTAAGTGAAAAAAAAGTCAACCTCAAGGGGTTAAATAATGTATGATTCCATTTGCATGACATTCTTAAAGTGATAAAATATAGTGTTGGAGACCCAGTGGTAGCCATGGCCGAGCAATAATCCATTGTATATATGTACCACCTCTTCTTTATCCATTCGTCCATTGATGGACACCC
The DNA here is from genome assembly GCF_057876585.1 of Rhinolophus sinicus. Classification (NCBI taxonomy): domain Eukaryota; kingdom Metazoa; phylum Chordata; class Mammalia; order Chiroptera; family Rhinolophidae; genus Rhinolophus; species Rhinolophus sinicus. The sequence goes on from NC_142504.1 coordinate 31,379,850, forward strand.
AAGTTACCACCACATCTTGGCTATAGTAAATAATGCTGCAATGAACATATGGATGCCAACGTCCTTTCGAAGTAGTGTTTGGGTTTCTTCAGATAAATACTGGGTTCTTCTTTGTCTCTTTTTATAGCCTTTGTTCTAAAGTCTATTTTGTCTGGTATAAGTATTGTCACCTCAGCTTTTTTTTTTTTAATTTCCATTTTCATAAAATATCCTTTTTCATTCCTTTACTTTCTGTCTGTGTGTGTCTTTCGATCTGAAGTGAGTCTCTTATGTGGCAGCATATGTAAAGGTCTTGTTTTCTTATCCATTAACCACCCTATCTTTTTATTGCAGCATTTAATCAATTTATATTTCAAGTAATTGTTGATAAATATATAGTTATTTCCATTTTATTACTTATATTTTTTATCTTTTTCTTTTTTTTTTTTTTGGATTTTATTGGGGAAGGGAGCAGGACTTTATTAGGGAACAGTGTGTACTTCCAGGACTTTTTTTCCAAGTCAAGTTGTCCTTTCAGTCTTAGTTGTGGAGGGCACAGCTCAGCTCTAGGTCCAGTTGCCTTTGCTAGTTGCAGGGGGCACAGCCCACCATCCCTTGTAGGAGTCGAAACCGGCAACCTTGTGGTTGTGAGCCCGTGCTCCAACCAACTGAGCCATCTGGGAGCTCAGCGGCAGCTCAGCTAAAGGTGCTGTGTTCAATCTTAGTTGCAAGGTGGGCGGAGCCCACCATCCCTAGCGGGACTCGAGGAATTAAACTGGCAACTTTGTGGTTGAGAGCCCACTGGCCCATGTGGGAATCAAACAGGCAGCCTTCGGAGTTAGGAGCACAAAGCTCTAACTGCCTGAGTCACTGGGCCGGCCCCTCATGTTTTTTATCTTTTTTTTCTTTCTTCTTAAAGAAATTTCTCTAACATTTCTTGTAATACTGGTTTGGTGTTGATGAACTTGTTTAGCTGGAAAGCTCTTTATCTGTTCTTCGATTCTAAATGATAGTTTTTGTTGGGTAGAGTAATCTTGGTTGTAGGTCCTTGCTTTTCATCACTTTGAATATTTTGTGCCAATTTCTTCTGGCCTGCAAAGTTTCTGTTGAGAAATCAGCTGACAGTCCTATGGGAGTTGCCTTCCAGGTAACTGCTTTTCTCTTGCTGCTTTTAAATTCTCTCTTTGTCTTTAACCTTTGGCATTTTAATTATGATGTGGGCCTCTTTGGGTTCATCTTGTTTGAGCTCTCTGTGCTTTCTGGGCTTGTATGTCTATTTCCTTTGCCACATTAGGGAAATTTTCTGTTGTTATTTTTCAGCTAGGTTTTCAATTCCTTGCTCTCTTTCTCTTCTCCTTCTGGTACCACTTATGATGCAACTGCTTATATGCTTGATGTTCTGCCAGAGGCCCCTTAAACTGCCCTCATGTTTTTGGATTCTTTTTTCTTTTTGGTGTTCTGATTGGGTGTTTTCTGCTACCTTGTCTTTCCAATTGCTGATTCAATCCTCTGCTTCATCTAACCTACTATAGATTCCCTGTAATGTATTCCTTATTTCATTATTGTGTTCTTCATTTCTGACTGGTTCTTTTTTATGTTTCATATCTCAATTTTCATATCTTATCTCTAAATAATAAGTTATTTTTAAGAAAATGGTGCTGCTTCATGCACATGGATAAAAGACATTAGGAGTAGGAGAGAGCCTGGGTCAGCAGACAACAATATAATAGGGTTACTGCAGTAAGATCAACCAAGTAGGTCAACCACACCATGCTTCTGTCTGTGTAAAGCAACAAGCAAAAGCAGTGCCCACCTTCAGACAGCAACGATACATGTAGGGGCCTCTATTGGAAAGGATGGCTTCGGGCTTTGGGATAATGGTCAGTCAAGAGGAATGAGGCGTGCCCACTCCAGAGACTGGCGATAGGTCCACCCCCATCAACAGTCTGTTCTGCCTCTTCCCTAAAGTGAGGAGTCCACTCCCAGTGTAAACCAGGCATCTCCTTCACATGCAGACTAGAGTAATCTGATGGAGTTTTCCCAGAATGGTCTAAAAAGGCATCATAAATACAAAGACACACACACGACTGTTCATCAGTTGAGATGCACCAGCATCATGAGAGAGGCACAAAGCATGGAGGAATGCACACACGCAGCAATAGTTAATCAACTAGGCAGCACTGGAATTTAGAAACACTATCATTATTTCATTTAACACATATTTCTTGAGCCTCTCTAATATGTATTTAACTTTTGGAGATGCTATCATAAACACAACAGGCAAGGTTCCTGCCTTCATGGACATTCTAATTTAGTGATAGAGACAGACAAAATAAATAAATAGATTAATTAAGCAAAATACCAGAGAACAAAATATGTTTTGGATAAGCAAATAAACCAGAATAAGTAAGAGGTGGGGGAGACAGAGAGAATGTATGTTAAGGTAGTTAGGGAATATTTTTTTGATGAGGAGGTAACTTTTGGGCAGAAATCTGAATAATGACCAGGAGAAAGCTTTATAACATCCAGGGGGAGAATAGGGCAAGCAGGGGGAAGAATGGGTATTTGTGTTTGAAGGGTTTTATATATTGACAACAGCTGGGAGACCAAAATGTCTGGAGTATAATGGGCAAGTGGGTGTGGGGAGTTTAGGTCTGATCATCTAGGACATTCTAGGCCATGATAAGTATGTGTAATTTTATTCTAAGCTTAATTAATACAGTATTGTGGGGACAGAGCCCCAGAGAGCAGTTTCCAGGCTCTCGGCCTCACGTGGAAGGGTGCTGGCTTGGGTAGCAGATGGCCGTCAGCTGTAATCATCGAGCCATTGGCCACTAATATAACTGCCGTGGCTACATTGGGAAGTCGAGGAGAGTCGAGGGAAGTCAGAGAGTCAGTCGTTTGGCAGAAAAGCTGATAGCAGGACGCACGTCGTGTGAATCCAGCCTCCAGTGAGAATATAGTGGTATGACTCCCCTACCTATGGCTCCGTGGGTGTTCCTTTTTGGCCTCACCATATCCTGCGTTCTTGTATGGGGAGCGGGAGCTGAGACCCCGCAGGCCGCCCCGCAGACAAGTATATTCCAAGAGATGCAAGAGAGTATTTTAACCAAAAATTTTTTTAAAAAAGGAATCAACCAGCAATCACGTAAATTAAAGGCTTCATCTTTGAAATGAATCATTGAGTAGACAAGGAGAATAGCAGATGGAATACAAAAAAAGAGCAAATTAGTGAGCTGGAGGAAAACCCAAATATGCCCCCTCTCCCCCCGCCCCCCAGAATACAGGACACACACACAATAAAAAGATATAAAGTAAGAAAAGGAAAACAGAGACTCAAACAATCTATCCAGAAGATTCAAATTTTATCTAATAGAAATGTGTTGGAAGATATTATTAGAAAAGTCCTTTTAGGAAAAGTGGAGAAGAGATGATATTCAAAACAATGTAAATGTATACTTGACTAATTCCATTAAAAAAATCTTCAATTTTTAAGAAACAGAACAAACTCTACACCTAAAAAAATGATATAAATACTTATCAAATACCCAAGGATCATGACAAAATTTGACCATATACACATAATGAAAAAAGAAGCTACACAGTTGTCTTATAAGGCTATTATAATCTCAAGTGAAAACAAGGCAAATTCTACTCAAGAAATAAAATTAGAGGTCAATTTCACTTAAGAACACAGAGGTAGCTTCCTAAATAAACATTAGCAAATCAAATCTTGCAGTGTATTAAACAAATGACCAAGTAGCTCTTTAGCGATATGGTGGTGAGGTGTGGGCAGAGGGGAACATTCTATAGTCCTATGTCTAGGTCTCAGTCTTTTGATGAGTGTGTTCCCCTGTACAGTGAACCTCACCAGTGCGTCTATGTTTCTCCCCTTCTTAGGTGGGAAAGCATGGCTACAGGGGGCTGGAGTGAAGTATTTTTCTTTCCATAGGTAGATTAGACTCTGATAAAACTCCAGCAGGTTAGGCTCTGGTTAAATAGTTTCTCCTGAAGGCAGCCTTTGTTAACAAAGAAAGAATGCAATGACGTATTTCAAAACGGTTACTCTTCTCCTCTCCCTGCTGGAAGGACAAGGGGATTTTTTTCTTTGACATTCACTGTGAGAACCTGGTTGAGCTCCTAGAGTAAAACCTACAAAAGTGGGGGGATGCCCCTTGATGATGGAGTACCCCCAGGAGTTTTTAACTCTCAGGCTTGTCCATACTAAACTTCTAGCAATTCTTTAATTATTATAGTTAAGGCTCCTGAAGAGGTTTCTCCTCATGGGTTTCTGCTCCACTAAGTTGTAATTCTCTGTATCCACCTGTCTCTTCAATGTGGGGAGCAGCAGTTTGCCTGGTGACCTAATTTCTCTCATGAATCAAAATAAAGTTCTTGATTTTTCAGTTTGTTCATCTTTGTACTTGTTGTTTGAGTAGAGTAGTGACTTAACTTGTAAAAAGTACCTACCAAAAACCTAAATAGTATTTAATTAAGGACTTTTCTAAATGTCTCCGTTTAAAGTGTTAATCTTCAATGTATCTCGGAGGGCTTAAATAATACCAAAAAATGAATATAATATGTAAATACTGGAAAAGGAGGCAAAAACTCTATTTATTTGCAGAAAATACTATTTTCTACTAGAAAATCCAAAGTAATATACTAACAAACACTTAGAAGTACAAAGACAGGTCAGTAATGCATAAAATACAAGATCAATTTTTCAAGTAATATTTCCATATATCATTAAAAACAAAGTAGAAAATACAATTTTTAAAAAGGTCTCTTTCAGATAAACAACAAATCATAAAGTATTTAGAACTAAGGCCTTTGGAAGGTGTATGGCCCTACCCACACTTTAATTTTGTACTTCTGACTTCCCTAACGATGAGAAGATAAATTTCTGGTGTTTTACGCCACCAAGTTTGTGGTAATTTTTTATGGCAGTCCTAGGAAACTAGTACACGATTCATGAAACCACAAAAAACTCTAAGTTACCTAATTTGTACACAATCTTAATGATAAAAATCATATATTTTTACAGAAGGGCAAAAAGAAGACCTAAATAAATGGACCTAAATACATGAAAAACAATCTGAGTATCTACTAATTAGAAAGAGTTCAACTACGGTACAATCACACTATGAGAGCTAGTAACATGGAACATACGCATAGGCGACTACATGTTCAGAGATATAATTTAAATATCTATCAGAGTTTTATGGGGTCTTAATGATAGGCAATATTGATAGACAATAGAGTTATACACAACATATAAGACAGTGGTCCCACAAAATTAGAAAGGAGCCCAAAAATTCCTATTGCCTCGTGATGTTATAGTCATAAGGTCTTGGTGCAATGCATTACTCAAGCGTTTGTGGTGATGCTGGTGTAAGCAATCCTACTGCGCTACCAGTCATATAAAAGTATAGCACATACAATTATGCACCATTCATAATAGTTGATAATGATAATAAATGACTATGTTACTGGTTTATGTATTTACTATATTTTACTTTTTACCATTATTTTAGAATGTACTCTATAAAAAAACAGTTGGCTGTAAAACAGTAAGCCACGTTATGCCAGCAGCCTCATACATCTTGTGTTTACCAAGTCTCTCCTGATTGCATTATTTTTTCTTGTACTTGATTTAATTTCATGTTTTGTACAGTTGTGTGCTGCAGCCTAGGAGCAACAGGCTCTACCTTGTAGCCCAGGTAAGTAGGAGGCTCCACTGTCTAGGTTTGTGTAGGTGAGCTCTATGATGTCCGCACAATGACAAAACCACCTAACAACATATTTCTCACAATGTATCCCCGTTATTGAGCGGCACATGACTGTATATGAAAAGAATAAAGATAGGATTTGTGCAAGCTCAAAGGTCTTTAGAGTTAAATGGAAATACATTTACTTATTTTCACCTTAGAAATGCAAATTTTAATCAAGTGATGTTGCCAAATGGGTAGGATTTCAGTCTGATCTAATTTAAACTATATTGTGATGACTAATTGTATGTGTCAATTGGCTGGCCCACAGTGCTGATATTTGATCAAACATTATTCTGGATGTTTCTGAAGGGTTTTTTTTTTTTTTTTTTTTTTTAATGAAATTAATACTTAAATTGGTGGACTGAGTAAAATAGCTTTCTCTTCATAATGTGGGTGAGCCTCGACCAATCAGTTGAAGGCCTTAATAAAACAAAGACTGACATCTCCTAAGCAAGAAGGAATTCTGTCAGCAAACTGCCTTTGGACTTAAACTGTACCTCTTTTCTGGGTCTCCAGCCTGCCGGCCCACTCTGCAGATTTTGGACTTACTAAGCGTCCAAAATTGCATGAGCCAATTTCTTAAAATCTTTCTCTCAATCTATCTATCTATCTATCTATCTATCTATCTATCTATCTATCTATCTATCTATCTATCTATCTATCCATCCATCCATCCATCCATCCATCCATCCATCCATCCATCCATCTATCTATCTATCTATCTATCTATCTATCATCTGTCTATCTCTCCAGCCTACTGATTCTCTTTTCGTGGAGAACCCTGACTAATCCAGTAATGACAGGACTCAAATCCAGGGATATAAACTGTATCTTTGGCCAGCCCACTCTTCAAGTTATGTAGTCATTGGCTTTGCAACTTTTCATATAAGGATCAGTGCATACCATCATTGTCACAGGGATCCAATTATGTAACAATCTATATCTTCTATTTGTTACAAAACTCCATCATGCAAAGAAAACAACCCCAAAATTATATAGGAAAGTAACTCCAAAAATTATATGAGATAACATAATTTTTCTTTACTAGATTAGCATCGTTCAACCCTAAGAAAACTGGAAATTAACAATATAAATGTCAAGATAAACAAGTCTGTGTTTTCTATAATTTAATGTTAAGAATTTTGCATATTTTTGTATGCTATACACATGTAGTATTTAGAATTTAGTCTAAGAATAATAGTTTATTAGAACAACAATTTTGTAATTCCAATTTAAAATATATTATTATATAATTTGTTTAGGCTTGTGATTTTGATGTAATATCTCTGCTTCATAAACATTAATGGAATATTGTGCAAATTTAAGAATCACCTTTTGAGAAGTTTAATTTATTTAGTACATGTTATTTAAGTACTTGGAAATTTTTTGGTTTTTAATTGAGACAATGTAGAACTTTAAAAGAAAATAGAATATATTACTTTCATAAATACAGAATGAAATAAAGAAGTTTAAATAACTACTTTTATAAATTCGTCTTACTATAAATCAAAGACCTCTTACAAGTTATTGTTAAAATTTTCTATGAACAGAATAATAAGATTTGTAAACTCTACCTCAAACATAAGATCTAGGTTTTATTGGCTGTAGCTTTAATGAACTACTGATTTTTAAAACCAAAGTTTTAAAATAGTGTTTTAAACACTCTGAATAGTGTTTTCTACACCAGGAAAGCCATCCCCAAGGCATAAAAAGAATTCATTGACAATATTATTTAGTAAACACACACTCTCACAATAATACCTTACATTTCTAGGTACACGTGTAAGAAAACAATAGACAATGAAAAGCATACATATGAAACAAAGAATGGTGTTTTCCCTCAGAAAAAGGTCAGGGAGATTTTAATTTTATCAGTAACCCTTGAATATTTTGCCATGCAAAGCATTCATGTGTTGCTTGTGTAAGTAAACATAAATTAAAGAAAATCCTTTGTCAGGTCATGTGTACCCATTTGGGTTTAATAATCAGGGTCAACAAGGTACTTCTGACTCTCTATGTTGACTCAAAACAAGTCTACCTCGGACGGAGTTAACATTACTCCTTTTGTATTAACACAAAGCCATTCTCCTAACACTACCTTTGTCAACCGCTATCCCACTTGAGGGGCTTTATATAATGGGTAAAACTAAAACGTACAAACAAAACTCAGAATGTAATTTTAGTACTAACGTTGAGTGTTTAGTTTGGTGTTTGTCAATATTACCATGGCAAAGGGTGAAACATCTTATAATGATTTAGGGAATATCAATGAAAGAAGTAGGAAAGCATGCTCGAAAAGGGCCTTTGGGGTGGGGAGCTATTGACATACAAGACCATATTTTCCAAGTGTAGCCTGGAGAAAACAGTTGTTATTTTCAAAGAGCTAAAGGTAAAATTCCTCTTGAGCCAAGACCTTGTTTGTTTGCTAGCAAAAGAACCTGCAGTCAGGTTTGATGTGAAATAATAGGCTTTGGGGAATGATCTGGAAGAGAGGGAAGGTTAAAATTCTTGGCATAAAGATTTCGTCCTAGAGCAAAACTGAAAGTGTCCTAATATTGAAGCCAAGTGTCCTTCGATCAAGGTTCCTTTAAAATTATCATCTATGGTGCTGTCTTGAACGAATAGACAAGATAAAGTGGCATTGCTGACTGGAACTTGTATACAAAGGTTTTTGAAAGATGAGATATTTCATTTAAATTACTGCTATTTGTTAAAAACTTGTGCTTAGAAAATTTCATTAGGTTGTAAAATGATGAGGTTTAAAATTTTGTTATTATTTTTCTTAAGAAATAGATCAGTAGCACATATTGTCTTCCCTGGCTAAGGCTTTAGTAATCTCTCATATGATTACAAAACTCCTTCTAAAATTAGGTGTGAAAACTTGCCCAATGCAGGAGACAGCCCCACCCTGATCTGAAAACCAGACACACAGAAGCTGAAATATTTGATAGTTTTCCATTGTTCCTACATGTTAAGCCTTAGAAGAGGGAGAGTCCCAGGCTATAGAGGTGAGATGCCCAATTCTTGGGCAGAGCTGAACTCTGCAGGAACCTGCCTTCTCTCCCCTCCCACACCCCCTCCCCGCCCCCATCCCCAGGTGCGCAGTGGCTCCCCCTGACAGAGGGCAGCGTCTAGGGATGCTGGCAATAAAAATCGTCTCTGTTCCCACATAGTCAGGATGTCAGGTACGATTATTCAGTGAAGGACCAATTGGGATAATTTATAGAGAAACATCCTTTAGTGCTCTCCTGGGTCAATAAGAAAACAGAGAACTTTGTTTTTCCCCTTGGAAACCTGAGAGGGAGAAAGAGGTGCTGGAGAAATAGTTTGATGGTCCAGTAAAATGGTGGCACAACTGGACACAAGGAGGAATTATGACCAGAGAGAAATGTCCAGGGATGAAGACGACTGGGAACTAGAACAAGAGTATGTAAAATATGGATACTTAATACTAGCTTTTATACTGTTTGTTTGGCTGTGCTGTGATGTGACTCTCCTCCAGTCCCCACCTACCTGAAACTTCTGTGCCGTCTGCATGAATTGTCTTACAAGTTCTTTGTAAATTATTAAAGGAAAGGGAAGGGAGCTGCATACCTTCAGGTGGAGGAAAGAGAAGAGACACAGAAAGAAGAAGAGAGCAGAGGTGAAGAATTCCAAGTAAGCAAGAAAAAAGGGTATAAGTGAACATGGGTGATTCCTGAACTTCCTACTGAGGAACCTTTGGAGCACAGTATATGAGATTGTGCTTGAGCAAGTTTAAAAATATTTAAGGAGAAAAATAATCCCAAAGTGTGTAGGTCTGGGGACCACCCAGGAGGCTGTGATGTGGATTACACAATCATTGACACCAAACATGGAGAAATGAAGAGCTCAAAGTATGGTTCCATGTATTCCTGTGACGCTGAGGTTCATAATCTACCTTTCTGTCCATCCCTCTGCCCATTCAGTTTATTTATCAACTTTTCCATTGCCAATTTCCCTCAATATCACTATTTTCTCTAAACCTTTAATGGTTTCTTCAATGTTTAAGGAAATTTCTTTTCTAGTTAATAATAGTGGTAGAATTAGTAAACACACCAACCTAAAACCAAACAAAACACACAAATTCCATGAAAGCAAGGGAAATGGGTGGAGTGAGGAAAAAGTGCTTTTTCTTCCCTCTTTGGTGAAAGGTGGTCACTTACCAAAGATTTAGGAGATTGCCTGGGTGATTTTTTCTGTGGTCTCTGGGATGCCATAGGGACAACTTTAGATCCCAGGTCAGCTCCAGAGTTGCTTGGAGAAAATTAGCAGAGGCTGCTGCCCACAAGCCCATCATTCCCTTTAATGCCTTCCTCCTGTGTACTCTCTACTGTCCAATACTGTCCTATTTCCTCCACCAGGAGTTTTCCATCATTCCACTGGCCTGCCTGGACACACACCTGTGGTTTCTCATGGCTTCGGGCCTCTATGCAGTGTCTTATGTTGATAAAATTGGTTTCATTTCCCACTTTTAAGACACTCAAGTAACTTCAATTTCTTCTCACATAGAAGAGTCACAAGACTCACTTTTTAAGGTTTTAAAATATATATATGTATATGTGTGTGTGTTTATAAATATATACACACACACATATACATGTCAAAGACTATAAAAGAGGTTATTAGAAAAGAACTCTAAGGTTACAAAGAATACTGAGGACTTAATTTAGCATACCCCTCCATCTCTGCAATTAATCATTCTTCATGTAAACAGCTATTATGTTTTTAAGTCATAAAGTATTAAGTCAACATATATGATAATCACTATCTGTATTTGAAAAAGAAATAGGCCTGCCCCTAACTCCCACGCTAAAAGTGAGCTCATCTTCTCCCTTAGGCACCCAGGCAAATTCAAGCTCTACAGCTTCTGTAAAATATAAAATAATGAAAAGCAATGCACAGGCTTAAAAAGAAATAATGATAATGATAATAATAATAATAACAAAACACTGCCTGCAGGAAAACTAAATGAAAGGCAGAAAAGGAAATAGGTCTCCAGAAGTCATTCCTTTAGACTCTCACATCTATTCTCCTAAAATAATACATATCAAATAAAATCAAAATTAATCCTGGCTTGTCTATGCTTTACACGCATAGTTCATTAGCAAAGGGGATAGGATGCCTGGAAATGGGAGCATTAACCCAGTGAGCAATTTCCTGGTCTTTATAACATTGCCCCCAACAGATACAGCTCTTGACCTGTCCCACTGCCCATCACTGGTCCGTTCTCTGACCTGAACAATGGTTGCTTTCAGCTTCCACTCATTAAAATGCTGGCCTGTCCTCTTGACCAGGTGGCAGTCAGGTCATGATGTCCCTGACAATATCAAGGGCTAGCCCCAGAATCTGATCGTCAGCTAGCTAATCTTTAGCTCTGTTCCTGAGATGTTTCCTTGAATGGGCTTTGAGTCTCTGTCTAAAACTGAAATCCACCGTGATACTCTTCCTTTGTCTCCTGTGGCAGGCCCAGTTCTGTCACTTGCGCTCCTTTTGTCAGCCTATATAAGTCAAAGCTGTTCACCAGAACAAAGAATAAATGGCATGAAAGGGTACTTAAAGGCAGAATCTGTACATTTTTCAGAAAACTCACCTACCTGAAGAAATTACCAGAATAGTTTTTCACTAGTGCTTACTGGATAGGAGCATATGGTGACCCTCAGAACTTACAAAAAATATATATAGTTCTAGTATACTACTCTGGATTTACATACGTATATGCTATTTCGGTAAAAAAATAAATAAATAAAATCATATTATAAAGAATCAGCACTATGCAAAGTGGAATTAAATGGAGTATGTATGTAGTGAAAGCCAATGGTTTTTAAAAAGAAGCCAGACATCAAAACAGGGTGAAAGAATTTTCAAAAGTGGAGTACCAGGAGGGAGAGAGCTAAAAAAGGTAGCAGATGGTGACTGTAAGATGATACCTTAAAATTGAGGTTTGGGATGTGTTGTGATTACTGGCAACGGCAAAATCATAAAGTGGCACCATACGAGTAGTGGCGAAGTAGGGTAGAGACAAGGTCATTGAGAGAAGGAGGTCACAGACCTGAAAAGTTGGGTCTGGAAAGGTTGCACATGTCGATGTTTAAATCACCAAAAATTTTAACAGTGTAGCATAAGTAGCTGTGAGATCCGGGACAGATGGCAAAGTGTCCCGGGGTTGGGGGCCAGTAGATAACATAGAAAGTTGAAGAGAACATTTAGAGAAGATGCTGAGGGCATAGGAAATTTTGTTATGACTAACTATTATGAGTTCCAGAGGATACAACAAAGGTGTTTGGGAAGTTGGGGTGAGAACAAGAAGATGGGAGAAAGGACCCAGCAATATGGGAAGAGTCTGGAGGATGAAAGTTCACTAGGGTCCTGGTGATCGCATAACTTGGAAATAAAGGACCTAATGAGATTACTCAAATATTGGAGGTGGAGCAGCGAGTGTTGAGGAAGAGAAGTGAGTGTTGGAGAAGAATTCTTGCCAGAAGCAAACTCCAGGGCTCTCTTGCCACTCTTGAGCATGTAGGAGGCACAGAAGCCGGGAGAGAGACTGTCTTGTGTCAAGCACAAATAACTCTGGAGATTTCTTTCTAGTTGTCCCCACCTTCATCTTCCGCATGGTTCCCAGTCCCTACGGTGGGATAGCAAATAAGTTTCATTCTCCATGGGTAGGCAGTGAGTTTCTGGAAAACTGAAGTATGAAGAACTTCAAGGCCACATCCAGATTCAGGAGAAAAGGCAAATGGCCACCTCTATGCCAGTATCTGCTTTCCTTAGTTTAAGGGGATCCCTAAAGCTCGATTCAATTCCTAACTCTATCCCACTCCCCACTTTTCAGCCCACCTTCTGCCACCCAGAAAGCTTTTAGGACTTCAAGATATACGATATCACTCCGGGCTGCAACCTTAACCCTTCCTGAAGGTCATCTACCTAGTGTGCTGCACTCTCTGCTAATGAGCCCCAAGGCTCTAGGTCCAGACAGGACTCCATTCCTGAGAACAAAAACTTGTCTGCAATTGTCTCCTGGACTCTGAGCACATCACATATGCTCTTTAAACGATCCCTGCCACCCCAAAGTGTTCCCCTCCCATCCCAGTTAGTGTACAACCATTTGTTCATTTGAATGACCCAAGTCATCTTCACCTCCTCCTTTCCCCCCTTTCCTATCAGTCACCCATTTCTATCCATTTTAATCTTTGAAATTCCTTCAATCTGCCCTTTCTTCTCGCTTCCCACTGCCTCTGCTTTGTTCACATCTGTATCTTCTCCCAAGTAGCTTGGGAAGCGAACTCCAACTCACCTTCCCACAGCCAGCAGACTGACCTTTGTAAAACACAAATGTTTCTCCCTTCCTTAAAAGGCTTTAGTGGTTTTACCTCAGATACCAGATAGAGATCAATGTTTTTAGCCCTTGACACAGGACATCGCATATATTTGTCCAGGTGCCCCTCTCTCTTACTAGACTATGACCACCCACAAAGCAGGAATATATGCCTCTTTTTTTTTTTTTTTTTGACTTCCCTGTTATTGTTTGGAGATGCGGAATATACTCAATAAATGTAAACTAAAATAATGCCAGCAGACAGAGGAAAAGTATAAAAAGCAACCTAGTTTTAAAGACTCTCTTTCATAAGACATGACATGATATTGGTTTCAACAACTCTTACTACCAGGTCATTCATTTCTGCTGTTACCATGAATAGCAAAGGAATAGCAATCTTTTTGACAATTAGCAAAATATATAGCAAGGGTGGGAATGGGGTCTTGATATAAATGTTCTTATATGGGATTCTGGCTGTGCCATTTTCCAGGTGTACCCTGGGCAAGACACGTAACCTCTGGCCTCAGTTTCATCAATTATAAATTGGAGATAATAACAGTACCTAATTCAAATGGCTGTTACAGGTTTTAAATGAGGGAATATATATAAAGTGTATGGAACAGGAAATGTTCAATAAATGATAGCTGTGGTTGCTACTCTGCAAGAGGTTTCACCTGTGGTCCATTAATAGAGAACTAGAAACTTTATTGTTATTAGGCAATGGAATGCAAGCCTGCATTTCCTAGAATGGGAGAAACATCTTTATTCATAAGAGTTCAGGCCATATAGTCAGCCTCTGAAGGTGGTTAAAAGTTTTTGTCTCTGGTCCCCCCGACATTTCTCTCTCCCAGTGTCTTTTACCCCTCTGTCCTCTCCCTCCAAGGTCCAACTGCTCTGAGAAGAGCAAATCCTATAGCCCTCTGGAGAAATAGACTTGGGTCTAGTAGGGGCAGGTAGGCCATCTGGTTGATTTTCAATATTATCTCGGAATTTGTTCATTCATCTGTCATAGAGATACATCGACACAACTGAAACAAGCTCATTCATTTTAAACGTGAGTTCCATTACTGGACCACTCCTATAGTAAATAAAGAATAAATTTTTTAATGAATTGTGTATTTTGTGACTAGCATATTACATTGTATTTTATATTTGTGTGTGTTTTTTACCTCTACAAACAGCAAGTTCACATTGTTTAATGTTAATTTGTTCATTATAAATATTAAAATATAAATAGAACCATTTTTCTGTTATTACATTTCTTTACTTTTTAATATACCGGAATTCTTAGAAAATGACTTGGGGGAATTCTCCTTTACCCTCCAAGAAAACCTAGAGTAAAGCATCTATAAAGCAAATCTTTCTTGTACCGATAACTTTCTTGTACTATCTTTTATAACATCTCTTGAATGTATTTTTGTGTTAAAAGATTTTCCCCCTTTTAAAACATACAGAATAGCAAGGAGAGGAAGGAATGAAAGGGATATGGAGGGACCAACTCCCCATCATGTAGTGGATAAAATAGCAATAATCATGAGTCACTTATTGCACAAGGTACCAGGAACTTTGCACATGATAATACACAGCACAGAACGTCAAAGAGGGAAAAGGACAATTGTGGAAGGCTGTCCACTGATAGCGTGCTCCAAAGTCCATTTTCAGTCTGTGAACTCTGTTTCTGGTTCATGGTGAGCTACGTATGAAAATTTGAGGGTGAGCATTTAGAAACTGTTATATAAATTTGACAAAGTAATTTTATGTCTGTTGCATCAAATAATAAAAGGTTTGGGCTTGTTTTTTGTATGTCTTATTTTTTTACTTTATTTCTAGTAATTTATTTTCATTGTACTTTACAAAGGCAAAGAAAAACCCGCCTTCATTACACATGGTTTGAGAAGCATTGACAAAAGGTATTATTATTTCTGAAATTTTGCTTAAGAACCATTACATTTCTCACACAAACTCGTCATATGTCATTATTTTAGAAAGACTATTTCATACCAAGTGCAAGGAGTTGCCAGCATACAAACAAGTGCCAGAACAAATTTGTTTTGTTTCGGTATCTTGGTTATTTAAGAGAAGCCAATTTTCCCATACAATTACATAAACGTGGGGTTACATTCTTGGTGTAGCCTATCAACCCAATTACCTCAAAAGGTTACTAAGTTATACCATAAAACTTAATAACTAGAATATACTATAAAAGTTAACAACACGTCTTCTTCATCCTCATACAACGGAGAGAAAGGCTTCTGATTTCCAAATCAGAAAATCTCTCTTCTCCATTTGCCTGTGAGAAACCGTGTTTCTGAGCTCTAGCATGCTGTTGGGGATGGGGGAAAAAAGGGGGCTACTTCTGCATAAGCTGTTTCAACAGCAACACACAGAAAATGAAAGCATATGGAGCTACATAGAGTAATAAGGGAATTAGGAGGTCGAGTTTAAGGGAACTCAGTGGTCATGTGAATAAAATTAAACTGAGGTGTCTCCAACATTCTCTGATTGAGGTTGGGTAGGTTTTGCCGGACTCTTGTTCTTTATCACAAATGCCTCTCTCTGTCCTAAACTCCAGAGCATTCGTTGTTCCCATTGGTGGCCCAACACCAAGACGGTGACTAAGCTTCATCCTGAATTGAGGTCTGTCAGTGGCTACCTCAGGGATTTTTACTTCTCTTTTGTTGTTGTTTGAAAAGATTGTGAGGACAAGTCTAGGTTTGGTTAAGAGGTACTGTTAGAATTCATTAGCGATGTTTACCATGGGCGAAGGAAGAACAGGGAGAGAGGCTGCCTAAGAGCTGTTATTGCTATCCTGAGTGCACCCTAAAAGATATACTTTCAACTCTTTCGTTTCAGCTGATATCAGTCTGAATTATTAAGGATGTGGGAAAAAAAAAAAAAAAAAAAAAGGAACCTGGGCATAGCAAAAGGAAAATAGACATAGAGAATAACATACAAGGTAATCTTATTTACCATTTAAGCCTCCCTCACTTTGTGATACATGTAGCAAAGGCGATGAAGCCTGGCTTCTGTCCTAGAGTCCATGAGGCATAGTGTTATGTCTTCGTTACTATCCGGTATCCTTAGACAAAGATTCTCAGAGCTAAGTCTGGTAATAGTCCTAGGTGCTCTGTGTTAGGTCCTCATTCTGAATTCTGATTTCATATGTGAGGCTCTTCTCTTCTCCAAAGATTGATATCAAACATGTCCCTAAAGAAGAGATCCCATCCCTACCTACCTGGTCATAGGGTAACTATGGAAGAATTCTTAACCAAAGTAGTCTATGGATAGAATTCCAGGCGTTTATGACCTTGGCTAAGAGAAATATCTTGATTTCAAATGGAATTTAGCACATCAATTTGAAATCCCTCAATCAAACTCACATCAATTTGAGTTGATCCCTCAATCAAACTCAATGAAAGTAGAAAACGGACTGCAAGAGCATCAGTAGTACTTGTGACTATTACTAATGGAAATATTTTCATTATTTCAGTACAGAGTAGCAGGTATCTTGAAATAACATTCATGTTAATCACTATTTGGAAAAATGGTGCTAGGTCTTGTTATTTAATGCGTTAATAATGTAGCACACATTACATGACTATATACTACAGCATACTTTTGAAAGAATATTTTGATAATTGCATTTGAGTGTAATTGTTCTCCTTTGCAACCTTCTGAGTGTTATTGTATACACGTAAAAATATTATTCTGAGAAGGTATCTATAGTGTCACTACTGTCAGAGGGGCCCGTGACATGAGAAAGGTAAGTCTCCTAGGCTTTCAAAGGACAACTATTTCAGTTCTGCATCTATCATCAGAGATACACACAGAAGCAGAAGGGCCTTTATTATTTATTTATTTATTTATTTATTTCTGGTGGGAAGCAGGTGAGAAACTGGAGTCGGCTTTTATTTACTGGTTGTGTATAAAACTGGTATTTGTTGAAAATTGGCAATTGTGAACTCTTCTGCTTACGTACTGTAAGGTGGCCAATTAAACACTTGCAATCATGGAAAGTTTATTTCAGGCATACTCACAACTGTCTCAGTCTTAATGGGAAGTTTCCCTTTTATACATTTTTCTTTATTCATGTTCTGGTTGTTAAAAAAGAAAGAAAGAAAGCACTCCTCTTATTTCCATGAACGGAGTTTAAATCAAAAAGAAGTGTCCAAATCCTTAGGTCTCTAGTCTAGATGAAGCATTAGAAATAGGATGTTTCTTTTCTCCCACCTACATCCTGTTATAAAAAGTAGTGATTCCAACACAAAAGAAATATTTACAAGACATGACCCAGTATCCTTTCCCGTAATAAAAAAGAATCTTTAAAACTTCCGAAGTTTCTTACTGGAATATGTAGTAAGGAATGTCTTTGAAGACTAGGGAAATGAAAAAGGTAGGCGCGTTGCCCAAATTTCTTGTGGGGTTGTTTGTTTGGTAAAGGAGGTGAAGGAATCCAGACTTTCACTGTGCCCGGGAATGTGTCTGGGGACGTAGGTTTGTGGTGACAAAGACCCAGGGCCGGGCCTAGGGCGGAGCCGCGGTCCCGGGCCAGGAACCGGCCTAGGCCGGAGACGGGGCGGAGCGCGGCCCCGCGCGGCGGGAGTCGAACGCGGTTTGGCCCGTAGTGCTCCCCAGCCAGGCCCGAGCAAGCGGCGCCGGCTCCCGCGCCATGGGGCGGCTGGTGGGTCTGACCTTGCTGGGAATTGCGCTGGCGCTGCTGGGCGAGAGGTTCTTGGCGCTCAGGTAGGTGGGGCCCTCTCGGACCAAGCCGTGGGCGCCCGGCCCGGCCACCCGGCTCCGGGACGCCCTCCCTGGGAGCCCTCCCCGCCCGCGAGTCCCCAGACTCAGGTGGCCGCGGGCTGCGGGAGAGCGCGCAGGCCGTGGAGGGCTTCTCAGCGCCGGGGATCGAGGCCGGGTGAGGAGCCCTTGAAGGCTCTGTTCCCCAGCTGGTTGAACCCCCTCATCCGAACCCCAACTTCCGGCAAAACCCAGCACAGGTTGGGCTGAATCTCAAGACTTTCTAGAAAGTTTATAACCCTTTGCTGCTTGCAAAGTTCTTTTCTACCTAGATTGACAAGCAAGTGCTTTGCAAGTACTCAAGGGCAAACCTAGTGCTTTAACTTGAAAAGTAAACCATCCCTCATGCATTGAAACTTTAGCTATAAAGATTTATTTCAGGTCTTTGGTGCTGCTTCTCTTTGTTGCCCAAACCAGCTCGTCTTAATCAAGTTTTTCTCCATCTCTCCCGTGCATAGTGTGAGAAACTCTCTCGTCTTGGCTCTGTGAATCAAAGATATTTGAGATATTCGGCTACTATTCTTACATCACTTCCTTATTTATGTCTTCACTCGGGAACCCTTAAGTCAGAATGCCAAACAGCACAAGCCCAGTCCATCCCACATTTTATAATGAAAAAAACGCGGGTGGGTAGACATCATAGTTCCTAAATTACCAACTCAAATATTACAAGCCTCGTGCAAAAGAATTCCAGAAATATAGAGCACCTCCTGTGAATGGTTTGCTTTCCTAGGCTCCCCTAATAGAGCAAAAGCACAACCCTCACCCTAAAGGAGTGTACAGGGAAGGAGAAAAAACAAATATATACATTAGGATGTCCAGGGCAGGTACAACCAACCCCTACAGGCTTAAGGAAGAAAGATTACATCCCCTAAAGGTGGAGTTCAGTAGGGAGAGACACTGGACATTGGCCTTGGAGGTTGGGTGAAACACAGAATGGGGATGAAGGAGTCCATTCCAGATGGACAGGGCAGCATGAAAGGGAATAAGGTGAGGAAGTTTGGAGACTAGCAATAGAATAATTTGAGGGGAGCATAAAGTGAAGGCGAGAGAATAGTAGCGGTGGGGGAAAGGCTAGATTTTGAGATGGTTAAATATAAGTTACAAAATTGGGGCCTACTTTGATAGGCAAAGGGGAACTATTGATGTTTGTTGTATATTTTTGTTTGTTTTAAACAAGGACCTGTGAAACCATATGAAGCACAATCAGTTGTGCGGTATGGAGATGAATCTGGAAGGATGGATGGAATTAAAGCAGTAGTTCTCAATCCTGGCTGCACATTAAGATCTCCTAGAGGGCTGCTGCCTGGGCCATATCCCCAGACATTGTGATATTGGTTGGTCTGGGTGGGGTGCAGGCACGAGTAGTTTTTTACTTAACAAAGGGTTCCTGATAATTTTATTATAATAGGGAGTTAGAGTTGAGAAGTTCTAGAATGGAGAGCAAGTAGATATGGGGAAACTAGTTAAGGTATTGCAGTAGTTTGGAAATAGTTTGGAAATAATAACTGGGCCCCGAACTCTGGAACTCCAGAAATGAAGGGAAGTCATAGGTGATATACCAGAGTTTTGGGCTCTAGTGTCCAGTAGCTGTAACTTCATCTGCAAATACAGGGATAGAAGGAGGAGGAACAGTGTGTGCGTGTGTTTTGGGAGTGGGGTGTGGTTAGAGTTGGAGAAGAAGCTTACAGGTAGGAAATGGACACGTTGACCTTAATTTTCATGCAATGTAAATGCCCATCCTGCTCTGCAGAACATTCTTTTTTTTTTTTTTTAAGATTCATTTTATTTTATAAATTTTATTGGGGAATATTGGGGGACAGTGTGTTTCTCCAGGGCCCATCAGCTCCAAGTAGTTGTCCTTCAATCTAATTGTGGAGGGTGCAGCTCCCTGGCCCATGTGGGAATCGCACCGGCAACCCTGTTGTTCAGAGCTGTGCTCTAACCAACTGAGCCATCCGGCTGCCCCCAGAACATTCTTGAGTTGGATGATTTTGTATGATCTAACCAGTTCTCAGTTTCAAAGGCAAGATAACTAAAATTCACAAACTGATTAAGTTGTCCCTAATGTTCAAACCACCAGTGTTTCTACAAGTTGAAATTTTCTCAGTTAACACTTTTCTTATTAATCTTAAGATTTTAAATTTAAGTCCCTTGAAATGATGAATGTTATTGTTGCAAATCTAAGAAAAAGTAAATAAAGCTTAACAGAATACAGCTGATAGGTAATTTACAATTGAATGCATCTTAATAAAAACTTGACTAATATACTTTATTCAGCAGTGACTTTATAGGGTGGTCTGTTCATTGGATAGTTGAAGCCCCAAAGCAGCTGATGTGAGAATGTTGGGATGAGTGATGGGTGGGTAGATTTAGCAAATAAAAATGCAGAATGCCCAGTTAAATTTGAATTTCATATACGCAATGAATCCTTTTTTAGGATAAGTATATTCCATGCAATACTAGGCATATAATCATACTGAAAGATCATTCATTTTTTCTGAAATTCAAATTTAACTGGGCATCTTGTATTTTATCTGGTGACCCTATGATTGCAGAATCAAGTACCTACTGTTTACAGAGTTTGGTGGAGTGCATACCATTTCTCCTTTCAGACCCTTAGAATCTATTTCTAAAGGCAGCATGTTCCCAACTCTCCACAAGGAAAGGTTCTTCAAAAAACAGGTTTTTGTTGCTGTAATCTGGCACCTGCTATTTCATTACTCTATTTTTTTGGAGATGGTACTTTGGCAATCAAGTTATTTCTCTCCCATAGGATGCCCACTTAAATTTCAACTTGAATTTCAGATAAACAATGAGTAATTTTTTCGCATAAGTATGTCCCAGATGGATAAATGGAATCAAAGTTGTCCCTTTCCTTCTGAACTGTAACTGGCTAAGGTTCCCAGGAGAAGATGGCATATCACACCTGACTTTTCCACTTCTCCCTTGTTGGGTAATAAAAGAGAAAACAGAAATGCACAAATATCCCCAGGCCAGCTGCTTCCTGTTGCAAAGTACATACCTTTGAGTGAATTAAGAGTCTTGAGTGCATTAGAGACCTGTGTGTGGGCAGGAATCCCCAAAACAAGCATCTGAACAGTCTGCTTTTGCCTGACGCTTTTTATGACAGTTCCCCCAAGAAGCTATGCAGTCTGCTTTTGAATACTTCTGAAGGGTCAGGCTTTTTTTCTTTCTTCTGAAACCACCATCCTTCTTATTTATTGTGTGACTATAATGTGCTGGTCACTGTGTCAGAAGTTTCAAAAGTTCTTTATATTAAACCCAAATGTACATTTACCAACATTTGGAAAGTAAGCCATTTTACATTTATGACTTCATTAAGTCTTCATATATGTCTTCCTTTCTATATTACACATGTGAAAACTGAGGCTGGAAGAGGTTAACTAGTTAGTGCTGAACCTCTACTGTAAGCCAGGTCTTCTGATTCCAGGTCCCCCACAGCCTCCTAGCGTTTCTGCCATTGGAACAGATATTCCGCAGCTTTGCGGGCCTAAACACAAATTCTTAGTTACCAAGTGCAAGCATTACAGGGGCCC
The DNA here is from genome assembly GCF_057876585.1 of Rhinolophus sinicus. Classification (NCBI taxonomy): domain Eukaryota; kingdom Metazoa; phylum Chordata; class Mammalia; order Chiroptera; family Rhinolophidae; genus Rhinolophus; species Rhinolophus sinicus. The sequence goes on from NC_142504.1 coordinate 31,401,293, forward strand.
TACGGGTGAATTCCAAAGCATTTTACAAGTCTGTATATAAAAGATAAAGCCCCTGTCTACCTGTTTTTTAAGTCTGTACTAAAAAGATAAAGCCCCATCAATGGCTTGTAAATTCAAAGGGAATGAGATATGGAATATAGTGATGCTTGGTGGTAAGACTGTTCAGTTTGCTCAAGACATGTTGGCACCACAGTCTGGGGCCCCCTTACTGCTACCACCCAATAAGGCAAGATAGTAGCTAACCGCCCCTGTCTCATTCCACTCTGGATGGGTAATACTGTTTTCTGAGTGAAAGAAATATTGATCGATTTCATGATAATGACTGATGGTTCATGCTTTGTGGCCAGATAGCCTGAATTCATTTCCTAACTCTACTGTTTACCTGAGACCTTAGCTTTTTAATTCACTTTTCTGTGTCTCAGTTTCCTAATCTGTAGGATGGGGATAATAATACTACCTGCTCCATAGTGGGGCTGTGGAGGTCATTCTTATCAAGTCCTAGAACAATGCCAGCCACATGGTAAGTACTCAGTAACAGTTACCTATGATGACAATGATGTCCCAGCAGGTGTTCTTAGACTTGTTATGCCGTCGATCCCTTTGGCAGTCTGGTGAAATCTTGACTCCTTTTCAACATTATGTTTATAAATGCATAAAATAAAGTGCACAGGATTACACAACAAAGTTAAATATTATTTAAGTTAATACTAATTTAAATACTTAAATACTGTTGCCAAGCTTTTTAAAAATCTAATATATGATATAATGACCTGGGCTTCTTTATTAAAGCCTTAAATAGATCTAGAGGTAATTGAATATCTAACAGTAGATATTTTGAAGTAGTGATGAGTATAAATGGTATTTTGAGACGTCTACAACAACTGCCATGTGATGTAACAATGTTTGTAATTTTATCAATGACGGAGTTACAGGTACTAATAGAAAGTCCTAAGATTTGTTGCCCACGGTCATCATCAAAGGAAATATTCAATTTCAGTTAAAGGTTTAAATAAAAATGTATTTTTCCGCATCCGAGTTCATGGATCCCTTAATTTTCCCCATAGATTCCTTGAAGGTCACTGGACCTCAGATTAAGAACGCTGAAGTACGTGTTTTTGGTGGCCGTCACTTGGGGAAGGATTGCTGGCTCAGTTGAATGAAGGCGCTATATGAGTATATTCTTTCCTGTATTATACCTATCCAATACTTGTAACTAAAAGGCAAATAACTAAATTTTAATGAAAAAGAAAAGGAACATGGGAAAAACAAAAGGAACCTAGAACAGAGAAGGCAAATAGCTTTTATCTTGAGTGTCCATTTTTATGGACTGGTAGTCGTTATGTGGAACATCGTGTCCATGTCTGAGGCTAGCTCCTGGTCATAGGGAAGAGTTCTGTGATTGATTAACAATGTCTGCATGACAGCAGAGGAGCAACAGCTATTCCATCTCTGACCTAGTCCCTTCATAAACATGCTATGGACATAAAGTATTAGGGAGCAAATAGGTTGTAACAAATATATCACTTATTTGTGTTTGTACCATTTATCTTTTTTATTTATTTATTTATTTATTTATTTATTTATTTATTTATTTATTTATTTATTTATTTTAGCATGAATACATTTAGGCTTATTGATTTGCTAGTCCAAAGAAGTTTGTATAGTTCTCTTTTGTATATTCACCAAACTTCTTAAATCTATCATTTAAGAGTGCTTTCAGCTGCAAGAACATACATCAAATTAATGGTAGCTTATACAAAGAGGGGCTTATTTTTCTCACATGATAAAAACTCTGCAGGTGAAGCATTTTGGAGCTTGTCCATTGAGTCAGTGATCACATCAAGGAACTAAGTTCTTATACTTTTGTTCGTAGATCCTTTACTGATGGCTTTATAATCCCACACTTGACATGTTAAGGATGCTAAATGGTTGCCATAGTCCCAAGCACTGTATGTGTAGTCAGATCTTGAAGAAGGGAGAAAGAGTGATGCCAGTTTACTCTCTTCTTCTGTCTGCTTCTATCAGGAACAAAAATATCTTTCCCCAAAGCCTGGGTCATATGATTATCCCCAAATACACAGGAGCCTGGGAAAGCAAATATTTGGGTGGCCTGCCTCTGCAATGGAGAAGGTCAAGGAAGAAAGGGGGTGAGCATGGCTTTAGGTTTGTCAGCTAACAGGTTTTGCCACCCTGGAATGCAGAAGTCCACTGATGAATAGGGAACTGACAGTTCTGCCAGGAAAAGCCTAGCAGTTTTCTACAGAAAGAATTTGAGACTCTTGATGGGCCACAATGGATGGAAGCAAAATCCTCTCTTTTATCGTAAAAGAAAGACAAGAAAACCTGATTTGATTAACTAGAACTTGTGCACAGACTTTGTGTACCTCTTCGGTGTTAATAGTGTTCAGTCTGCATATCTAGAGATGATATTGTACAACTAAACTAGTTGACGAAGATTGCCCTATGAGCAAAGTACAATCATCAGTCATTTATGCAAACCTAAGGTGACTCTGAAAAATACCGCATATTAAACTGTTCAAACACGTCTGAATTTTATTTTATCCATATCATTTATATTTGAGAAAGGTAGATAGAATCAGCATTACCCCAGGTTTTATATAGTCAAATGGGCATAATAGTAAGTTGTATAAAATTCACACCCAAACGAGTGATACAGAAACTTGACAACTGCAGCTGTGACCTCCTGACATATTTACACCTGTTTCAGGAATCCTACAATATCAGCAGAACCTTGGAAGTTCTCCGGTCTCATCTTGATTTCATACACAAAGACGACTGAAGCCCATAGAGAGAGATTGAGTGACTTGTCGATGTGCCTTGCAGTCTTACTGCTAAGACAGAAGTACAGATCTCTTCACTCCTTTCTGAGAAAAATCCCAGAGTAGATGAGAGCCCTGTCTCCCAGCTGGGCTCCAAACCTCAGGAGGGTGGCTTCACGTCTCAATCCATTTTCTCATCTCTACGATGAGGATTATGGTACCTGCTTCTTAGGGTTGTAGTAAGAATTCAATGGATGCATTCATGTAAATCACATAGAATTGTGGGAGAATCAATACATTTTAACTGCTTTTATTATTGATTTCCTTGTACCACCTACGATGACCAGAAACAGCATTCTCATCACTAGTATTACTGCCACTCCTACATTAGGTTAAAGACACTTGTTTTCCCCTTTAAATCACTCCTGCACCTTGGAAATGTGAGATTTCTTGTATGTCCTATAGCTTTGTTTTATATTTTATTTGTTATTTCCTTTGTTTTAATTTTTCTTACAACTGTATATTATTTATTTATTTTATCCATTTATTGTTACTTTATGGCTATTTTATTTCAGGAAATTTAACACTATTTGAGTTCTATGATTCCAGATACATACAGATTAACATTTTAGTTAGAAACTTTATGTATGATATGCATTGCTGACATATGTAGCAGTTGCCACCACCTGTTCGTGACTCCGGGTTATCTAGGCCTCGGCTTTCTTCCATTTTGCAGCAGCTTCCTGCATATTCGGTGTCGGAAAGTCAGAGGCTGTCAAGGATATGAATAGGAGAGAGACAAGTGGCAAATTGTCCCTTGGTCTCGTAAATGTGGATGTGTGAACCACTTTGAAAAAATATAAGCTACTCTGTGAACGCTATGTTATTATGTGTGACTATAGAGAACAGAAAGGGAATGTGAGACAATGAGGAAAAAAGGGGGGAAGCCTATATCTTACGTGGCCTTCAAAACAATAGGTCCCAGATGTGTTTTTCCTGGACACGTCTCTGTGACCCTCTACTCCACGGTGGGAAGGCAGGGGGGGATATTTTATTTTATTTTATTTTCCTTTGGTAGTGTTTGTTTGATTTTTTTATTAGTTTCTGGTGCACAAAACAATGTAATACTTAGACATTTATCATTTATATCCCTCACACTGTGTCAACCCCCCTCTGTATGATTTTTTAAAAAATATTTTATTACAGCTCAACTTTTTCTCATTATTTCTGAACTTTGGATTTTGCAAAACAACCACAGCAAATAGTTTTGTTCAAGTAGGTGGTGCTTTCCAACCTTCTCACCCCAGTAAAAATTGTTGTAGGGATGGGACCCTCTCTACTTATTTCTTAATATTTTTATTTGTAGGGTGTCTTCTGCGTGCCAGGCTCTGAACAATGCCATTTTCTGTTGCCCCCCAACCCCCACCCCGCCTTCAATCACTGTGTCATATTGCAGAGGGGACTGAGCATTTCTCGGCTCCCCGGAGTCCTCAGAAGGAAGACAGGACTTCCGGTTCTGCATCTGGAACTCTTCCCACAACACTAGAGCCATGAGAAATGTGACCTGGTGCCAGGTTTACATTTGCATAGGAATTTGCTTGAGAAGTTTTATTTGTTGAGTTACTGACTTTCTGTACAACCCACGTTCACCTATAGAACTCTGTGATATGTGTTTTTATTTTAACTTCATTTCTGGTGCTGTTTTATTTTCCTACCGTTGTCCTTCTATCGTCTCTTTGCTTTAGACTTAGGCTGTGTTTTCTGTATAGCTATAAGCCTCTTTAAAGGTTTTCTGCAACAAAGCAGGGAATACGTAAACAGATTTTTTTTTCTTTTAAACAGGAATCGGCTTAAAGCTTCTGGAGAAGTAGAATCCATAGACCTTCCAAACTGCCATCTGATTAAAGGCATTGGTAAGCATGAGAAAATGCTTGTTATACACCTTATGGTTTTTGGCCACCAACAGCCAAATACTTATTAACAGTATTTTGGCACGCATTTACTGTTTATCAGAGGAGAAATCACAGTAGCTAAACAAACCTCTTCAGCCAACCTCTTTTGATCTGATGTGCCCTGTATTTCATCTTCTCTCTTTTTCTCACTGTATTAATTATTAATTAGTTAATTAGTAGTTAGTTGTATAATCCTATGTTTATTGTTTGCTTTCTTACTTGCTTAGTGACTTTTCTGAACTAGTGTTGTAAACTCTGTAATCCTTGTCATGTGGCCACCGAGATCTGTGTTCCATTAGCCTAGTCGTCAGCTAGTGAAGGTAAGACAGAAGAAAAAGAAGTTATAAAATGGAAAATAAAAATCTCTCAACATCTCTATCCCCCACAGACATAATCCAAGAGATGAAGTTTCTTTCTTATCCTTCCTGATATTTCCAATGCAAATGCAAACAAATACAGGCATACCTCAGCGATATATTGCAAGTTCAGTTCCAGACCATTGCTGTACAAAGCAAGTATCGCCATAAAGCGAGCTGCAGTCCTTTCGCTGGCAGAGGGCTTTGATTTCAATTTGTGAAAAACAATAAAATGAGGTGTGCCTATATATGCATACATATACGTCTCTAATTTTTTTCCACTGATGGCATTTTAGTGTTAAGATTATATTCCGCAACCTGCTTCGTTCCAAACACACTGTGAACAGCTTTCCACATCAGCACATGTAGATAAACCTCATTCTTTTTAGTATTTGCATGTACCGTGATTTATTCAACCGATTCCTTCTTAATGCATATTGGGTGGTCGCTGTTTTTTGCACCTACAAACAAATGAATGTGCACATTATGGTGTGTATAGCTCTTGTATTTGTTTGTCTGTAGTAGAAATCCTCAACAGTGGGAATGACCTGCAGTTAGTATATATGTTTAAAGTTTTGATAATCATTGCTACATTGCCCTCGAGTTGGCCACACTCCTACACTCAGTACCTTGTATTAATAACCACGTTCTCTCCAGACAGAGTTCACAGTGATCTTTTAGAAAAAACAAAGTAGTGATCCTTCTTATCAAACAGAAAGGCTTCACTTTCATGAACCCTATCAGTTTTCAGAAGAGATTTTTCCACTTCAAACTTTCTTTCCAATTCTGTTATTCATCTCTCCTTTTTTGCGCATCTATTTCTTAAATGTTCTGTCTCCTTTTTTTCTGTTGCTACTTTTCTATCTTTCCCAGTCCTATCTCCCTTCTCCAGACTCCTTTGACTTCTTTCTTCTGGGGCTTCTCTTTTTCAATTGCCCAAAGAGCAGGAGGATACAAATTCAGTATCAAATACCAGATTGACTAGATCTGTGCTGGATAATGCAGACAGTTCTAGAACTAAGGTCTGGAATCCCAAGACACTCAGCAATGCACCCTGCCTTCTGGCTGCCATCACGGAGCCCCCTCAGAATTGGTCACTAAGCAAAAGCCAGATGGCATCTGGGAGGAATGTTGTACAAGGTTGGGAGGTTGAGTCAGTGATCTCTGAAGTTACTTTTGCTACTGAATTAATAATCGTCAAATTATTAAGCAGCCCTTGGCTTTGCAAAGCCCACCTTCTGTGAATTGAAATCTCAGAGTAGACAATAGGGCACAGCCAGACACATTACAGGACAGACTGCCAAATGTATTGCTGTTACAACTCACTGGGATGGAGGGCTCCTCAGAGAAAAATAAGCCCAACAACATTTGTATTCTGAACAAGCGTCTGTCTATGTTTGTGACCTTTATGTTGTGATGTGTGTGAGCTGCTGTCTGGAATTGGAAAGAATGAGGAAATATGTCACCTATGGCCCCTCTTGTGAAGTGTTTAATGCCTCTGAGGCACTTCAAAAGGCAACAGAGCGAAGACAATGAGTGATTAGAAGCACATTTGGGAGACATTTTTAGATCTAATTAGAACTGAGCCCTTTTTTTTCCCTTTCTTTTTTGCTTTTGTTCTGTGGTTAGCATACACTATATGAACATTTGTTGAATGCTATGTTAGCAATGCATAATGGTTAATAATAGCTTGTGGTTGTATGTTTTTAACAACAGTTGCTTATTCAGTGGTCTTTGATTACAAGGAATAACAGTGTGCTGGGCATGCTTTCCCATCTAGGCAAAAGCAACTTCTTATGGTGTGCAGCATTCTCCCTGTTAGTCCACTTTGGAAAGAGTAGTAGTCATGTACTAGAGGCCAAGTTGTCCCTCCAAGAGCTAAGACCACTTCTCCTTTCCCCTGTACCTCATCAACACACACACACACACACACACACACACACACACTCTGCAATGCTACATTTACCATGACTGGAAACGAACTCTTTGTAACTCTTGGGTGCTTTATACATAGCATATCATCTCATGTCTTTCTGTTTTAATAAATAATAATCATCTACCTCATATCATACAGAATGTGTACCTTCTTGGGACAGAAAGTAAGTTCACTATTTATTCCATATTTTTGTATTCCTTCCCAGTGTGTCTTAGAGAAATTAAGCTTTTACACACCCAAGATTTGGCATAATATCAATATCTAAATAATAAAAATTATGTTGACAAGAATTAGTTAACTCTACTTGCGGCTTAAAAGTTTAAAACATTTTCTAAATGTCTTTGAAAATGCTGGCATTCAGTCTTGGACTAAAACAAAATTTTGAATATATTGTCTCGAGTTAAGTAACGATTTTGTATACTTAGCAATCAAGACCTTTACAATAACTGCTGCATGGGAGGTTAAAAAAAAAGCGTTAAAAATTGTAGCACTTGTCATCAAGTACTTTATGATCTACCTACAAATAGGAAAACAACATTAATCCACTACTGTGAGATAATAGATATCTTTTTTCTTTTTATAAGAAATAAGGACCCAAGACTCAGCTCAGAGAGGTTAAATAACTTTTGCAAATTCACTTTCCTATATCGTATCTTCACCTAGAGTGATTAACGCACATACCTGACTATGAACTAAAAAAGTGGAAAATAATAGGCTACAGTACATACCGGATACTCTATTGGGTATGGCAAAGCCGGATTTGCTGTTATATTTGACAGTAAGTAACTTAGAGAAGAGAGAAGTTTATTTCCTCATACTTGACAGTTGAAAGAGAAGCAAATAGGCCTAGGGTGATTAGATGACTGTGCCCTGTGTGGTCGTTCTAGGACAAAGGCTAATGAAGCAACACCACTCTCTGCAACATACTGCTTCCTTGTCGACCGAGACTAGAACTCCAGTCTTGCCATTTCCCAGCAGTAAAGGGTAAAAAGAAAATTTACGTGACTATGATTTTTTACTTTATTTTACCTAGTAGTTGCATCCATCTTGTACTACTACCACATCCCTAATCTAAACTTAGACAAATGACCACATGTACCAGCAAGAACGGGTAGGAAATGTGTGTAGCTGTGTTGCCATGTGGCTGTAGCTGAAAAGGAAGAAAGGGAGTGTGGCGATTAGGGAGCAGTTGGCCATCTCTGGCACAGATAGATAATTGCTAAAGGAATAAGAAGGGATTGCAATCAGATGTGCTAAGCTAGAAGATTTTCTAGAGAAAGAGGGTTTTGAAAGAGGTTTTAAAGCAAAGTACAGGATATGAATTGGTAAAAATCTTGTTGAGAGGCAAGGAAGTAAACATTTTGGGGGGGCAAAAGCCTACATATTAAATTGACCACCATTGAATTTACAAAGTGAAGTATCTTTAGAGAGGAACCAGGGGATGGTTCTGACAGAAAATTCATTAAATGCTAGGTTGTACTTTTTTCCCGATGTGTTTTTAAGTCAGAACAAAAGGACTCGAGTCCCATCTTTCCAGTGATCTTGAATTATTTGCTTAACCTTTCAAAATCTCCATATTTTATACTCTAAAATAAGAAAGAATGATAATGCTTCTTAGGGTTATGAAAATGGTATGAAATAATGTATACAAAATAGTTACATGGCGCCTGGTACTTGGCAAACAATATATGTTAGTAGCTATTACTACTGTTACTATTTTTATTATTGAAGAAAAAATTTTCCCTGTGTTGACTACCCTTGCAGTAATCACGCCAAAGAGCTGATATGAGATGATAAAGACCTAGTGTAGTAATGGCTATAGAAATGAAGATGGGAGGATAGACCTTGAAAATATTCAAAATATAGCTATAGATAAGATTTATTTATTTTATTGGAATTAGACACAAGATTAAACAGAAAGAAGTTACAATGGAGTTGACATGAAAATATATTTTAAAAACATTTTTCTTCTTGATTATTAAAACAATACTATTATTCATGGAAAACTTTAAACAAAAAAGTATAAAGAAGAAAGTGAAAAATCACTCACAATCCTACCATCCAAAGAAACATTGTTAATTTTTTTCTGTATATCTTTAGCTGTGTGTAAGCATGTACACATTGAGATTAAGTTGTCTAAAGTAATTTTTCAGGAACAACAAATTTTAATTAATTGAGCTCCAGAAAGCAAAACTTAGACTAGAATTCTCCGTGTGTGTGTGTGTGTGTGTGGTGTAGGCTTCCTCTGGTCCCTACCCATTACCAGTTGAGAACCACCATGGGACTAGGGTCTAGTGGTTCTTGTCCGTTTTGGAGTATCATAGACCCTTTTTGTTTGAATATGCTGAAAGCTCAGACCCTTTTCACAGACAATTTCTCATCTGTACATATAGAAGACATTTTGCATTGCATAGAATTTCAAAAGGTTCATAGACTCTTTGAAACCCATTTTGGCTCCTTAGGCATCCACAGACCTCAGGGTAAAAGCTCTTCCATTCTACCATGCTTAAGCTTATCTGTATCTCCTTTCCGAGCAACAGACCGTCGGGTCATCTTTACGAAGTGAAGTTCTTGGCATTTTATTTTCTTTTACTTTTCTCCACTACAATAGAGTCAGCAAGCAACACTGGAGGCAACTGGCTAAAGGCAAACTCATGAATCAAAACCAAAATGGCTGGATAGATGCTGTTTGTTTTTGACAACCTAGAAATAATCTTGGAGAAATCCTTTGGAGAGGTCTTGAAGGGGAAGATTGGATTTTGTGGACTCAAAGAATGTGTCATGATTTGGCTTCATCTAAGCCATTTTTATTCCTCTTTTCTTGTGTTTGGGTCTATTATCTGTCTGCGGAATTTACACAGTGAGACCGCTGGAAGGTCTTATGTCTAATTATTTGCTGTGCTGTGTGGAGTGTACTGCAGACAATCAATAAACAATCAATAGTAATTGTAGCCTGCCTCAGAGACAAGCGTTAGAAGCTTCAACTGGCTTAGGTGCATGGTATTTCTCATTAATTTTCTTTTGCTAGTTTTTCTCCCCCCTGTAATTTAAAGCCTAAATTTAAAGATTAAACAGAAAGCTTTCTTTGCTTATGAGAACAAGTAGGCATTGTTTTTTAAAGAGGGAATATGTAATCCCAAGTGTTTCATCTCTGATAATGAGAGAGATGTCTATGTTTGCTTCAGATTGAATGAGCAGAGAAAGGGACAAGGCTATTTGCATGGTTAAATGACTATGAGCCCTTCATTCTGAAAGTACTATTCCCTTGATGTCAATTACTTTTGTACAGACATCTGGATGTTTATCATAAGAGTGTACAGATGTCAACTTTTTCTGTATTATTGCTGGAAATGTAGTGACTACTTGACTTTGATTTCAGTAAACATAAAATATCTAACATTTAAAGTCAGAAGTTCACTGCAGGAAGGGATTTAGATTGACGTTTATTGAAGAGAGTAGTTCCTTAGGAAAAAAGCAGAATCGTTCCTAAAGATACAGACACTTATAAAGTAAACAAAGTCCTAGTTATGCTCTATTTAACAAATAAAATTTGAACATGACATTTATCTATTTCTTGAACTTGCAGAAACTGGCTCTGAAGATATTGACATACTTCCCAATGGTCTGGCTTTCTTTAGTGTGGTGAGTACTTTCTTCCTTCCCCAATCTCAGTGGAGGAGATATAAGGGAGTTTTATGAGGCCTGCAGAGTAATAACTTATTTTTAAAATTCCTCACTCTGAAAACTATGTTCTGCAAAAAAGACAGGTTAAACAGGATCTTGGAAAATTTCCTCAAACTTATATAAATGTAGAGATGAAAAAATGTTGTCAATTGATTTATTGCTCTTTATGTCCCCACTGCATTGCACTAAAATGTTCCAATGCAATCTGTGTTTTAAAAGTTTGTCATTGAAAAAGATATTTTGGGTATTATTTTGAGTATTCAATACTACATTATACTATTTTATATGCAGCATCTACCTTTCTTTCCATTAAATATTTAATTTTGAGGCTAATATTCTTGCCATTATTATTTATTTTCTAACAATATACCAACTTCCCTAGACAAGGCCAATGCTTTTTCTTTCTTTATTTTCCCCCTGAATAGCCTGTCATAAGTGGAAAGTCATCGGCTGAGTTCATTTATACCTTTCACTTGTGCCTTAATTCTTATGAGCTGAAAAATGATAACCTTTACGGGCGTACGAGTACATTAGAAAGATTTTAAAGTTGATTGGTAGTGTGATCCTGGCCTATACCAACATCCACTGTAATTGGAAAACTGTATAAGCAGGCTGATGAGGAACTTATGACCACCTTTCTACCCTGGCTTGGGTCTAGGTGAGGAGGGTCCTGGGCATCTTCATGGGTTTGGTTTTTCTTGAGGAAGAAGTACGAGGTGTGATAAAAAAATAAAGTGAATGTTTCAATTAAAAAAATTATTGCAGTAAAAGACATATTGCCATTAATCCCCCTCAAAATACTCCCCTAGCTTTGAACACACTTAATTCCATCATTCTTGCCACTTTCTGAAGCAGTTCTGTACGTTCTCTTTTGCAAGTGTCTTTACTTCATCCTCCATCATACCAACACTCTGTGTCACACATCACTTCTGGTACTGCAATTTCTGTCAAATAAAAATATTATGGTGTGTCCTCATCCACCTTATTCATTGTATCTGGCACCATGTGACTTCTGGCTCTTCCCCAAAGTCAAAATGACCACGAAAGGTAAACGTTTTGAATCAATTCAGGACATCAAGGCAGCCATGACAGCACAACTAAAGACACAAAAGAGGACTTCCAGAAGTGCTTCAGAAAGTGGCAAGAACGATGGGATAAGTGTGTTCAAAGAGAGGGGGAGTATTTTGAGGGGGATTAATGGAAAGCATGTCTCTTACTATACTATATATTTTTTTAATTTAAACATTCACTGTATTTTGTGATCACACCTCATATCTGACTTTGAAGGCAGCCTGTAATCATTCTGTTTCCTCTCAGCATCCGTTATTTTCAGGCTCTGAGACTCAGGAGGATGTGAAAAAGTTGGAGATGCTTTAGAAGAGAATCACAACACTAATAAAATAGTTGTCAGACTTATGAGAAAGGTGAGAGAACTCAGCTTAGATGAGAATGAGGGTTAGATCACTCTTCAGGCTCCTGATGGTTTTTACATGAAAGGCTATGAGCAACTGCTTGTTACCACTGAGGGAATAAAGAAATACTGTGGGCTTTGACAGAAACACTAATATTTATATTAAATTTTTAAAATACAGTTTTAAAACGTTTTAGTTAATTACTTACACAGAATGAATAAAATGATATTTCTAGTAGGACTCTTGATTGTTTCGAAACATAGACATGCTTGCACATATGTCTATAGGCTTAGGAAAAAACACTGGGACTACTAGTCAAAATTATTCATAGCTAAAGATGCAAAAATCCTCAGTAAAATTGAAGGCAGTTGTTGTTTTTATTTTTAGTTTTTGCAAAGGAGATGTTCTTAGAGACTTGTGTAATCCAGCACTGACCTGTTTCAAGACTTTCTCCCCATAGGAATAAATCTGAATTAGGAGAGTGAGGTCTTCAAGTACATAGATTTATAACCATTTTAGCTGAGAGGTTTATTACAGTCACAGTGATCTTATAGCCATGTCAACAGAATTTCTTCTTTTTTTCTTCCTTGCTTATATGACATTTTTTTCTTTTTTCAAATTTAGAAACAATCCTACTGTACTGCTGTTTTGTAATTTACTAAGCATTGTCTCTACTATTCCCCAGAATATGCTCCTTTCTAAATGAATAACTCATACATCATGGCAGTTGTTTGTTTTTCTTTCAAACATTTTAGGCCCTCCAACCCATCCTATACCATAGTTACGGGTTTGAAGGTCACCTCAAAACTAACATCACACTTAATGAGGAATTGGATGACACAGACTAGACTATTAAAAAGATTTCAACAACAATGTGAATGTGCTTCACACTACTCAACTGTACACTTCAAAAGGGTGAAGATGGTACACTTTATGTGTATTTTACTGCAAGTAAAAGTAAAATAAAATTTTAAAAAAGAGGAAAAACAGATTTAAATGATAGGATAGTTAAAATAACCATGAATAGTTATCACCATCACTGGTAGAGATTCCTGTGCATGGAAACCATGCTATTATTTATGGGATATTGATAAAGAATAGAGATTCTTAAGCACTGGAGTGGCCTTACCATGTATCAATAGCATAACTCCAGTTTATTCTACTTACTGAGCCTGCCAGCCTTGATTTTATATAATTTTGTTAGGATATTTTTTTAATTGGAGAGAATGTCTGTTATGTCCAATTTGGTGTGTAAAGTGAGACGTTTTTTGGAATATTAAATTTGCGTAAAGCATGACTTTAAAGATTAAAAAAACAACCACCTAGATTATTTCAGTGAGTGCTGAAAAAACATTAAATAAAATTCAACACTCATCCCTGATTAAAAGCTCCAAGAAAACCAGAAATAGAAGGAAACTTTACAGAATTCTATAGCAAACATCACTCTTAGTCATGAAACATTAGCTGCCTTCCCATTAATGTTTAGAAAAGGAAGAAAATGCCGCCAAATACTATAACCATCAGTAACCTACTAGAGTTCTTAATAATCCAATAAAACAAGACAAAGAAATAGCAGGTGTAAAAGAAGACAAAACTGCCCTTATTTTCAGAAAAGGTGAGTACCTTTTTTAAAACAATCCGAGAGATTTAACTAACAGACTATTAGACCTAAGAGGAGAGTTCAGTGAAATGGTTGGATTCAAAATGAACATATAAAATTCAGTGGCTTTCCTATAAACTAGGAAAAACCAAATAGAAAATGTAATAGTAATAATGTCATTACCAATAATAAGTTTCCATCTGGAACAGCAACTTAATTCTCAAAGTTTATAAGGAAAAATAAATAAGCAGAAATATTTAAGACTATTGTATAAAGGCAAAGCAATGGGTGTGGGATATGGAGATTGCTATACATACATATATACATATATACATATACATATATACACACACATATATATATATGTACATATATATATTGAAATCAACCTATCTATATCTCATGTTATAAATAAAGCTATAGTAATTAAAAAGCAGCATTTTGGCCCAGGCATAGGCATGAGTCCCCTTAGATCAACATGCAAACAGGGATCTAGTACATGATGGAGATGACATTTGGAATCAGTGGGAAAAGGACAGACTATATGCCATTCACTGATTCAGGCCCTGGAACCTAGCAGCGAACAAATGAGACAAAGTCCTGACTCATGTTCCAGTAAAGAGAGAATTAATATATGTCACATAGTGGCAGCACTTTAACAAAAAATAAAGTAAGGCGGGGCATTGGAGAGTGACAGCTGTGACGAAGGTGGAGTCAGGCTGCCATTAGTATATGTATAAATATGTATATTTGTCAAATGGCAATAAGTGACATTTGACACAGATAGAAAGAAGTTGAGGGAAGGAACCCTAGATCTCTGGGAGGAAAGCATTCCTAGGCAGAGGAAACTGTGTGTATAAAGGTCCCCAAGTGAGATTGTGTTTGGTTTGTCCAGGAAGCCAGTATGGCCAAAGCAACACGAGTGAGGACAAGACTAATAGGAGATGAGGGCCCAGACAGAGATGGAGTGTTCGGGGTGGGGGAGGATGGAGGAGGCTGAGCGGGGCAGAGCACATAGGGCCTGGAGGCTATCGTGGGAATTTTCACTTTGAGTGAGATGGGAGTTTTGATCAGAGATGTGACATCATCTGACAAAATTTGGATACTCGTGTGAGACTAGATTTCTGTAGGGAGTTAAAGACCGAAGCAGAAAGGCCAGTTAGGAAGCTATTGCCATAATCATGGTGGTGGTTTGGACCACGGCAGTCATGAAGAGAGTGGTGAAAAATATTCATATACTTATGAAGGGATATGAACTTTCAAGGTAAAGTCAACAGGATTTGCTGATGGATTGCATATGGGGTGTGAGACAAGGAGGGGAGGCTTGACTGACTATTTACCAAGACTCCAGTCTTTGTAGAAGCAAAGAAGGTCAACTGTCAGTAGACAAACTTTCTCTTATCCCCACCCTCCACTCCACCTGGTACTTCCCAGTGCACCAACCTTCTGGTTACCCTCTGAAGGGACTAAATGCCTAATCTTTTACTTCAACTAAAAAAAAATCAGTTATTGTTCATCTTTATTATTTTTCCTATTGTCTCCTCTCTGCTTTCTTTATGTTTGTAGCTTTAAGCAACTACTTTAACCAAAGTCTGTGTCATTTATTTATAGTCCACAAAAATATTTAAGCCTTTATATTTAACTTTTCCTCTGTTTTGAAAAGGGTCTAAAATATCCAGGATTCCACAGTTTTGCACCAGATAAGCCTGGAGGAATACTTGTAATGGATCTAAATGATGGAAACCGGAGGGCATTGGAATTAAGAATCAGCCGTGGGTTTAATTTGGCTTCGTTTAATCCACATGGTATCAGCACTTTCATAGACAGTGGTAAGAAATGATGAGCTACCAATATTAAGAAACGTATAATGGTTTGTAAATGACTATGGAAAATAGTTTTGGATCCTATCTGTAATAAGAGAAGAACAATTAACTCATGAATTATTTCTGTCTTCTTCATACAAATAAGTTGATCATTTGCCTCTTCAGCTCACAGTAAGTTATGCTACACTTTGAAATTTCGAACAGTTAACACCTGAAAGAATGTTTAGCTTTCATAACCTTTTCATATACCTATCATTGCATTTAAAAAGAGCTATATTTTTGAGTTAAACTATAAACAGATTATTCATGAATTCTGTATGTGGAGTGGGAAACACTCTTTCTTAAAGGTCAGGGGACCAATGATCAGAAATAACACCAGACAAACAGTGATGGGAAAGACAGGGAAGGAGAATGATCTGTTAGGTTGCCTAACAGCTTAGACATTCAACATTTCCTTGCCCGTGGTATTTAAATGTCAGTGTCTGCCCAGAGGTCCTATGGTTATATCTTGGAAATTAACTCTGTTCTTTCCCTTTTTTAGATGACACAGTTTATCTCTTTGTTGTAAACCACCCAGAATTCAAAAGTACAGTGGAAATTTTTAAATTTGAAGAAGAAGACAATTCTCTTTTGCATCTAAAAACCATCCAACATGAGCTTCTTCCAAGGTACTTAACCCTTTGGTTCATTCTCCACTTTATCTCTAGTATTTTCAGATATTCCCCATGGTGATCTTCCCACCTTTTAGAAGCTGAAATACACACACACACACACACACACACACACACACACACATTAGTGTGCATATAATTTCCTTGCAGAGCAGGGAAAAATCGATGTCCCTTATTATAATAACCAGTGTTCTATATGGACTCCCTTGAGAAATGATGAAATGCTGGACTACTGGGGAGATGCTTTTCAGGGTCATCTGGAGTAGAAGACAAACTCACCATTTTTCCTGCTGTCACCTTCCATCTCCTATGTCTCATCACCCAACTAACAATCCCTGTCCTGCCAAGGAGGAGTGGCCTGCTTTATATGGATTTTGTGTGCTTCGTACAAGACTAATACAAAATGCTTTCATAGCTGTGGGCTAATGGCCCTACAGAATTAAAGGGATTCAAATTGGAAGTTTGTATCCAATCAAGAACACCCAACTAGTTGATAACACAGCCAAATAATCACGTGTCCCTCCCTGGCTCAGCTTGCATTAATTACTCTACTGCTTCTTTAAAGTTTGAATTTGATGAATATTTTTAATTTCTACTTCCCTACCTTGGCAAGCATGTAACTTCTAATCAGTCTTCCAGAAATGCACTTCATAATAAATAGGAGCATAAGTACCACCCAGGCAGCCTCTGCATGATGGAGGTCTTTCAGAAAGAGGAGACCCACCTGCTCTGTAGCTGTGTTTTTCCTTGAACAAAGGAGAAATCAGCTCTTTCAGAAATTTTTGCATTGGGTAATGGGAATTTAAATTTAATAACACCCTTGCCTAACTGGTTTTAAAACTGTAATTGTTTTTAGCATGTAAGTCTCTCACCTGAAGCATTGTACTATGGCAATTTCATCATCCATCTCTCTGCAAGTGTTTATCGAGGGCCTATTCATTCTCAGCTGGTTGGCTTCGTGAGTCAGGTAGAAATTGAACAGTCAACCTTAGTTTGACTAATAACTAAGCAAAGAAACTCAGGAAAATCCAGCAACTGAGTAAATGGAAGCTAGGTAAATGTTATTGGCGTCCCAACTAGCTCACCAGCCAAGGAGGCTCTATCCAGCGCCAGACTATGTGTAGCTGTGTCCTTATATATTGCTGTTAAACTCAACCTTTTTTCGGTCAAAAAACATACTGTTGGCACCAAGTTCTTTTTTATAATAATCTTGCCTTAATTACTAAATGACCTGTCTTCGAATTACCTGGTACCATACCAAATTGTTATTTGGCAAATGATATTATAGTAGATTGCATATAATGATAGCCATGTGATTTTTACTGAGCTTTCCTGGGAAACCTCTTACTAAAAATTTATAGCATGTATTGTGTGAACCTTCTGGATGTCTAATCTTTAATATGGAGACCAACTGGCTTTTTATTTTCTCTCACATGTTATTTCTCTCTTTCAGTGTGAATGATATCGTAGCTGTTGGACCTGCACATTTCTATGCCACCAATGACCACTATTTCTCTGATCCTTTCCTAAAGTATTTGGAAGTCTACGTGAACTTACACTGGACAAATGTTGTTTACTACAGTCCAAATGAAGTTAAAGTGGTAACAGAAGGATTTGATTCAGCAAATGGGATCAATATTTCACCTGATAAAAAGTATGATCCCTTATAAAAGTAGCTTCATTTCTTCTCAGTCGTGTTCATGGGCCAAATTCTTCACTTTGCTTTTTTTTTCAGGGTGGAAATAACTTACTTGATATTTTGGGTCTATGATTTGTGCGTGTATATATATATACATATATATATATACATATGTATATATATATATATATATATATATATATATATATATATATACACACACACATACACACACATACATATATATGTATGTATATATATAATGTTTATACCAGGGTGCCAAAAAAACTGTATATAAGTGGACACTTTGATCAACGTTGCTCAAGCAGTAGTTCGCCATAATCAGAAGTGTCTGGAGGCTGATGGTAACCACTTTGAGCACCTCTTGTAATTGCAGAAGTCAAATGTGACTTGTATTCGTCTTCTGTTATCGGTATATGTTGTTACAATTTTAATACAGTTTTTTCCTCTCTTAAAATGTAAGTACATTTTTTGGCACCCTCTGTATATATTATTAAACTTATATATTTATATATAATATGGTTATATGTACTATAATTTAACATATAATATCTAAATTTTGATATGTATCATTGTAGAATTTAATTTTATAAATGTAATTTTTTTTTATAAAATGGGATCATATTTATATGTACATATCTAAGTATCAGGTAGGTGTTTCCTTTTAAATAAATATGTCATTGTTTTACTGGATGTATATTATTCCATTATAAGGATGATTCTAAATTTAATCAGTTCTCTGTTGATGGATATATAGGTAGTTCATTTTTTCTTAAAAAAACACTTTGTATTTCTCATTTACCACTGAACATTATCTAAATATTTTTTAAGAAAAACTCCCTAAGGTAGCATTATACCACATTGGTTGAATCTTTAGATTTTGGAGTCATATCGACCTGGGTTCAAATGCCAGCTGAGCGCTAATGAACCCCTCCTCTTTGCATATTTGTACACGTGTTTCTGTAGAAAAATCCCTCAAAAGAGACCTACTTTCTCAAAGAGAGATCTCTTGAAATGTTAACGTTAGTCAATATTGCCAAATTGCCCTCCAAAATTATCTCACTATTTTTATGTTGTCCAACTGCCGCCTACAGGAAGGATGTTAAATTCTTTTTTAACTTTCCCTTTTACTGCCTTAGCACATTGTAGAATTTGCTACTATTACGTTTAAACTATAAAAATATAACATGAAATGAATTGGTCATTCCTTGACAACTAAATGTCTTTATGTTTGTGACACAATTTCTTTCTTGTTGATTATAGAAAATGAATGTGTAATTATTTAATTTGTCTATAACTGACTCATTTTGACCTCTCCAGCCAAATCTGTTTTTCTCCACAACTCTCATCTTTCTGAGAGTCAAACTTTCCAGTCATTCAAGCTAAAAAACAAAAATGGAAAGGGCTTCAGATTTAACGTCTCTTTCACCATCCCTATCCAGCCAGTGAGCAAGCCGTGTTGGTTCTACCTGAGCTTCTCTTCCTCACTCTCACCACCTTTCCTTTCTGTTGTTGACACCTGCCTGGTGTAGTTTCTCATCCTCTCTGGCTAGAGTATGAGCCTGTTTTCCAACTTGTTTTCAGTCCACTTCCACTTTATTTTTGTCACTGTTGTCAATTTTGTCTTTTTGTATTCCACTAGCCTTGAAGAGCCTCCCAAAGAGGGAGCTCTGTCTGCTTGATATTTGACTCTTGCTGAGCACCGCCAGGGGCAAAGCAAATGCTCAGTCATTGTTGAATGGAACTGACCATTTGTTATTATGCCTCTTTGTTATTCTAAACATTCAGTGATACCCAATTGCTTATTAAATCCAGGCAGGTTAAAAGGTTGGACTTTCTTTAATACGCTAACTCCAACCCCCTTTTCTACTATTTTCATACTTTCCATGCTTTAGACAAAGAACTCATTACTTTGCAAACGTGCCTCTTTCATTCTTGCTCCTGTGCCTTTGCTCACATGTTATCTTCTTAGAAGGTGTTTGGTCCTCATTTCCTCAAATCCGGCTTCTACTTCCATCTCATGGCAGATGCCCCTTCCTTTGTGAGCCCTTCTGTGTTCTCAAGAGTTAGATACTTCTTTAGTCTGTACACCTGAAATGTTTCTTATGGTACTCATTGTGCTGCGTTATTTGTTTAATGTGTACAAAGCAGTCAGATCATTCCACCACACTATAAACTTTTCAGGGAAAAGGCTATGTCTTCTTCATGTTTATATCTGTCACAATACTGAGTTCATGGCTTTACACATTTTAATTGCCCAATAGAACAGTTGTCATGGAGCAGTCAATTCAATGAGTAAAATTACCATAAAGTACTCCATTAATTCACCCTTCTTGGGTGTAGGCAGATTTGTTCTGAATAGAGACTTAGCTCTTACTCTTAATATTCTCTATATGTTAATAAATATTTTACTAAATATTAATGAGATTAATAAATATTCTAGTAAAATGTGTTCTGTACCATAATGTAAATGATACCTAGACATATCAAATTATATTATGGATTGTAAAAGCATTTTTCTGAACCCAAACATTTGTTTTATTGTCCGTTCAGTGGCAAATATCACAGATTTTGTACCCAAAATTATATTCTGTATTATTTTTCCTTACAAACCTTTTGAAAAATAATTGAACAATTCCATGATTTTTGTAGCAATACTGAATTGATTTTGAAAGCTTATTTTTTAAATAAAAATTGACCTTTATCAAGCATTCCTTGAGGGCCCATCATTGATTAACAACTTGGCAGGTTATTAAGCTTATTCTTGCATGTTGTGTTAATGAAGCTTTATCTTGTCATGGAGCGCTAACCCATGTGTCCTTTCTGCAAAGGTACATCTATGTTGCTGATGCATTGGCTCATGAAATTCATGTTTTGGAAAAACATCCTAATATGAATTTAACTCAACTGAAGGTAAAATATTTCTTTTTATATATAAAGTAGACATTAATCTATTATACTTTGAAATTACGTAGTTATATTATAGCAATACCTCACTTAGAACAGACCGTGGATCCCAGTGTTACTACGCTGGGTTTTGCACTATTACCACCTTCTAACTGGCCGCGTCTCCTGTTCCCAGCAGTCATGAGGACTGACTGTGATCGCATGTAGCAGTGGGTTGAGAGTGATATTTGAATCAGATTTAGAGCCCATTCTTGAAGTACCGATGGCACCTGATGAATTCCAATAAGAATTTTCACAATTGAAAAGACTAATAGATGAAGTCTGAAATGAAGATTTATGCATATTGTCAGTTCTTTCAATAATCAATGAAGGTAGAAATTGGGTTGCACACCCTTAATATTTTCTTCGTGCTCGACAACACATATTTCAGATTGATGAGGAATTTCTTATTTTGCTTTGAATGAGTTCTTTGCGCTAACTGATCATCGTGCATCTTTTAAGGGAAAAGGAGGTCATTTTTCAGAGAGATTGATTATCACCCAACTTTCTTAGTTTCAGAGAAGATGAAAAGTGACTCTTAAGCAGTTTATTAAATTTACTTTAAGCAATATTGGTGTTAAAGGGGTGGAAGCAGGGAGATGTGTATAATTTTCCCACATGCATAAAGGCAGGAAAGATTAGACCTAAATTATTTAATCAAGTTGCTCATGTCATTTCGGTATTGACATTTTTTTCATTTGGAAGGTACTCAAGTTGGATACAGTGGTGGATAATTTGTCTATCGATCCTTCCTCAGGGGACATCTTGATAGGCTGTCATCCGAATGCCCAGAAGCTCCTCATTTATGACCCGAACAATCCTCCCTCATCAGAGGTTTTTATACTTTCAGTTTTTCAACCTTAATTATTCAAGTGTTTTTGAACTAATAATGCAATAAACTGTCACAAGAATAATTTGTTTAGTCCTTTTAAACCAATAATGCAGTGAACTAATGTAGTGATTTACAATTGCTTTAAGCCAATAATTGGCAAAATTTCACATTGTTCAAATACTTTTAGAAGGGTAATCTTTTGATGTATTAAATTATGGTGGCAACTAATCAAAAGGCATTTTTATAGAGACATGTGCCCTCCCTATGTGGTATCCTGGCAATTTTTAAAATACCTGGCTTATTGTCAGCTCACCACATGACATGACTTTTGTTCGTATGAAAGTAGGCACGTTAGTGTGGACGTATTTCTATTGATGCTCAATTACTATAATAACACTAAATCCCGTGTTGGCATGAAATAGCTAGATGGTTTAAGAAAGTACTTTCTTTGAAGGTTGAAGAAAGTACTTTAATTTAAACATTAAAAAGATTGGTAACTGCTAGTTTTCAACAGCATATCCTCTTAATCATGGTGTCATTGTGGAAGACGGGGATTATTCGTGATTGAGTGACACAGGTGTATGGTGGTTCTATATTAATCCTTTGTCTCTCCTGAATAGGTTCTCCGCATCCAGAATATTCTGTCAGAGAAGCCTACAGTGACTACAGTTTATGCCAACAATGGATCTGTTCTCCAGGGAAGTACTGTGGCCTCAGTATATGAGAGGAAACTGCTTATAGGCACTTTGTATCACAGAGCCCTGTACTGCGAACTCTAAATTGTCCTTCGGGTATGCAAGTGTGCTAACTTCTTAACAATGAATTTTCTACGAATTGCTAATGCTGAGGGAATTTAACCAGACCCCGAAATGTATGACTTGTATAGTTGATTTTATTTCAGTAAGGAAAGGCCCCTTCAGATGTTAGAGCACTTTTAGCATAAAAGGCAAATAAAGAGTTTTTTTTGAATGCCAAGAAAAGGAGAGAGAAGTCAGCTGCCTATGGTCAAGGGAATAGTCTGCACAAAACAAGCCCCACCTCTTCCTTCCAACTGCCAGAGCATGAATTCCACTGAAACAGGATAGATCATGTTTCCTTAAAATGTGAGTGACCTCAGCTCCAACAGTGCGACCACTGTGACTGCTCAGAACTACTGATAGCAAAATGTTTGGATGTTTTCTACTTACATCTTTGTTTACTACTAAAGAGTTGGAGTTATATTAAAGACTAACTAAAATTCAAGTTTTGTCTCTGTTTAATTCTCAAGGCGTGTCCTCAGGAGGAATGAGAAAGTGGTTGCTTCCTTGTGGGGTTTCCTTGGGACTGGCATTGTTAATTCCTGTCACTGAAAGCTGAATATAAATGAGCTCTTTTTTTGAATAAAATAAAATAGCTGAAAATGGGACAACTTGACTTCTCAATTAGTATGGGTATGGAGTGTTCCATCAGCTCTCTTCCTTAATGGGAGACCACCTTGCATAAGAAGAAGAGATAAAAGGTTAGAGAGCTGGAAAGTCAAGCCTCCTCCTCATTGAACACAACTGTGAACCTCCTCAGGAGAGATCAAGTCCAGGGCCACGTGGTTAATCCACAACGCTAGGATCAAGGCCAAGGGTACCTGTCTCAGGGTGGAGCTCTTTCCACTCACTGTATCTCCTATAAAATCATCCTAAGCCCTGGAGAGAGACTTTCATGTGGTTCTTTCTACTGTCCCTTATCAAAGCACTTTATTTCAGTTCTCATACTTTTCCCACCTGTCGATTACTTACCATGTGGCAGACAATGGCCTAAAAATGGTACATTCGTTATCTCATTTAATCCTAATTACAGCCCTGAGGGAGTAGGTACTGATATACCACTGTTAACATTTCACAGATTTTCAAAGTCACCCACCTAGTAAGGAGTGACTCTCCATCTATTTCGGATGCAAGGGGCTGTACCATCACCCACTTTACATGAAGCTACTGCCATGGAACTAGTCAGGATCTGGTTATTGTATAGTTTCTTCTGTTTTCTCTATATGTTTGATTTTTGCTTTTAGACAAATCATTTAAGTGGCTTTTAGGTGTAGATTGCTACAGTATTCTTAAACGTGGCCTCTGTCCATTTGGCCTGTGTTTTCATTGACAGTTTTAAATAGTCACTAATATATATTGGAATTATTTCATGCTAACATAATTGCTTTTTTTTTGGTGTTTCCATTATCCATAGGAAAAATGTTAAGTCACAGATGAATAAAGTAAGATTAAATATTGTTCACTAGGGATCCAAAACCAAGAAGCGTATATTTGAAATTTTAGGTTATAACAATGACTCTTAAAAGCAACATTCATAAAAGGTACCAGAATACAAAAGGCATAAAATAAACTTGTTTTCTACTGTATTTGTTAGAAATTTTATTTGGACAAAAGCACATATAAATTAATAAGCACATGCATTTTTTTTTAATCTTAAATATACAAAAATAATTTTTAAAATAAACTCTGGCTTCTTTTTGGCCTCTGTGGCCATGAGGGGTTCTATTTTATGTAGTCATAAGTATAGTGTTCGTTTATTTATGATGTTCTTACTAGGATCATGTACTGAGTTTATCAGTTTTGCTGGTAATTAAGAGGTCAAGTCATTTAAAAGGACTGAAATTGGAACTGGAATATGCCACCACTAGTTGGATATAGGTCTCATAGGGGATGTGTGTGTGTGTGTGTGTGTGTGTGTGTGTGTTTAATCTGACAGCCTGTTCAGTGACAATAAACATCCTTTTGGGTTTTTTTGTTTTTTTTTTTTTACAAAACCTCAGCTCTTTGGCAACAGCTAAATATGAACATAAATACCTAATACAGGGAGCAAGGAAAATGAAAAATAAGCTATAATGCAGTCTTTTTTTTTTTTTCTCATTTTGTTTATCATTTGATTACTAATGATACCTAATCTAAGCCTGGTCCTTTTTCTAGAGTTTGATTTGCTCAGTTTGAATCCTTTCCTGGAGTCACAACCTAGCAGGCTGGAGAATGTCCACTTGGCAAAGCAATGAAGAATCAATGCCACCACCACACCACCCACATGCACCTTTCTTTGGCTACTTGTACTTTTCATTACTCACTCGGCTTCTCATGAAAAGATTTCTGGTTGTGAGAGAAGGAGGGTTCGGAGAATCCTAGTAGCTCTCTCTTAGCTTTCTGCTCCTGGGTTTCAAGAATTTTATTTTGTAAAAAGAAGACAGAGAAGAAGAGAAAAGAGCCTAGTCTAACTTTTATAATTGCAAAGAGAATAACTCAGTTCACTTTAGAACTTTGTCATATATTGAATGGCTTTTCTGTAGCCATCCCTGAGCTAGGGATGTGAACCATACACAATGCCTGTGTCCTAATGGGAAATTCAACAAATGAGAAAAAGCAGATGATGATAGATACAGATAGCTCCATGGAGTGATTGAAGGAACTAAACAAATGTGATTAGCGAATACTTTGGAGAAACCTACACCCTCCCCACCACACACAACTTTTGAAAAGTTTAAGCCTAGAGAAGAGCTGAAAAACTAGTTCAGTGACTGCTGGCATACTGTTTACCTGTATTCACCAATCACAGGTTATCATTTTGCAACATTTGCTTTTTCTTTCCAAGTACAGATGCTTTTAGTTTTCGGAGCCATTTGAAAGCAAGTTGGAGATACCATAAAACTTCACCTCTGCATATTTCCGCTTGCATCTCCTAAATATGAGGACATTCTCCTACATAACCACAATGTTATCATAACACCTAAAAGCATTAGTGATGCTTCTATCGTGCCATCTAGTATCTGATTCAAAGTCAAATCTTCTCATTTGTCTCCAAATGCCTTTAATAGTTACTCTCTTTCCCTTCCCCCATCCCTGCCCTAATCCAGGATGCAATGGACATTTGCTTGTTATGCCTTTTCATTCCTTTTTAATCTAAAACAGTCACTCTATCATTTTTTTTTATGGTACTTTTTTTTTTTTTTTTTATCAGTGCAGGTAAGATGTAGTCTGGAATGACCTACATTCAGAATTTACTGTATTTTGCCGTGTATAGTGTGCACTTTTTTCCCCAAATTTGTGAGGGAGAAATAAGGATACACATTATACATGGGTAGTACTAATTCCATATCTATATAAATGTTTTTAATTCTTTTACTTATGCTTGTGAATTAAAAGTGTAACTCCAGAAATCAGTAACAATATCCATATGCAAAATAATACCCTGGAATACGAGAATCAATTTTGCTGAACTTAACGGCAAACTTACAACGATGAAGTGTTCTTGACCTTCTATGATGTATAAATATCATAAATTTGTTACTGGTGCATAAAATTTCTTGTACCTTGTATCTGTTCTTGTGTTTTGTAATTATTTGTTACATAAAATTTCTTGTACCATAATATGTTAAAAAATAAATGCTAAACTTCCTTTACAATACAAAAAAAGTACCTAAATGTAAACAAGTAAAAATTTGAGTTAAAAAATTAAAATGAAACATTTTATCCCTGAAAGTTTGGGCCAAAAATGTGGGTGTGCATTATACATGGGAGTGCATTTTACACAGCAAAATATGGTACTTGATCGCTTATTCTTGGAGTATTTAACTTAATTTGGTATCACATATTTCCTATAAATTGGAAGTTACTTGAGGCTTGATTAGATTCAGGTTAAACATTAAACAATTTGACAGGAATAATTCATATTCTTCACAAGTACTTCACGTTTCATTGCATCTTAATATAAGGACAGGTACTTCCACTATTTTTTTTTTTAAATTGTGTTTTTCCAGGACCCATCATCTCCAAGTCAAGTAGTTGTTTCAATCTAGTTGTGGAGGGCGCAGCTTACAGTGGCCCATGCAGGGATAGAAACGGCAACCTTGTTAAGAGTGCTGCACTCTAACCAACTGAGCTAACCGGCTGCCCCAGTAATTCCACTATTTTTTTATATTAAATTTGAATAACTGATGAAGGTGGTGACTATGAAATCAACAGGGTTATTTCCTTTCTTTTTATAAATCCGAGTGCATATTCTGTTCTCTAAAACTTTTTGCCTATTTGGTTTTAGCATCTATTAACAATTCGGGCCTGAATTATTTTTATATTGGAGTTGCACAGTGGTGATTTTTCTCCTGTTATTTCCAGTATTACTGTTGGGGGGCTGTATCTCTGCTCTTCATCTCCCCTTCTCACTCTTCTACATTCACTCTCTTTTTTCCTGGAACTCATTTACTGTCAGATCATAGAGAGATATCTCATTTTCTTTCACAGATTTCTACCTGAATTTCTACCTCTAAAATCATTTTGTAGGGATTTATTTAGTTCAATGATCTTATAAAAACTGAAAGCCTCTATCCCATTTTCCTTCCCAGTGACGTAAGACACTACACGGATAAATCCTCCAACATGCAGCGTCTTAGTGCCTAGGTCTCCTCATTCCCAATACCCTTTTCCTCCACTCTGCCTCAGCCATCCATTCCCATGGCCATATTCTATTAACCAAACGTCCTGACCTTTGAAACCTTTATTTCAAGTCTCAGACTCTCCAACAACCACATCCCGCCTTCCCAAGTCACTTGTTCAGGCAGCGCCATTGTTATTTTTGAAGTTGTTCCAGCCTTAAATCCATTGACAGATAACCCCTGCCCCAGAACTTTCTTGCTTTCCAACAGTCTCCTCTGTGCGTAAGTTCTCTCCTTGTCCGGTCTAGCTTCTTCCTTCCTTTAATCATTTCCTTGAACATACTCTCAACCCCTTTTGTACTTCTCTCCTATTGTGTTATGTGGAAGAACGCAAATCATTTCTTTACACCCACACCTGAGCAGCTATATGTTGCTTCAGAAAAAAAATCACAGAACAGCTGAATGGTTTCTCTTTAAATTAATGTCAAATCTCAGATTTGGTCTTCAAAATGCCAGTAATTCTGCTCGGTTTCTCTAGCAGATACGATTTTCTACTCCTTGCGTTAATAATTTCATACCTTCTCTTTCTCTTCAGACTGTCCACAATCCCTCACTTACTCACAATTTTACCTGAAAGCCTTGCCTTATAATTCAATGAGAAAACAAGCAATCAGACATGCTCTCCCTCCTATTTTCCCACCAAATTTACAACTCTCACTGTAGTTGCCTCTATCTTCTCCTATCCCTGCTGTCACAGTGGAGAAGTTGTCCTTGCTATAAAAGTCCAATCCTTCCAGTTCTTAGGATTTCCCTTTTTCTGTTATCCCTTCTTTCTGCTGCTTCATCAAATTTTTTGTACTGATTCATTTTCATCAGCACAAAGATATACTAATTGCATCTCCCATTTTAAAAAACAACACTCCCTTGACCTTACATTTCTAATCACTGCATAATTTCTCTGATCCCCACTGTGGCGGTTTAAAATACGTCCACAAGTTTGACATTCCTGCCTTCTAAAGGTGAGCCTAATACACCACGCCTTTAGAGTGGGCTGGATTTAGTGACTGACTTCTAAAACATACAAAATGGCAGAAGTGACAGCATGTAACTTTTAAGACTCTGTCATAAAAGGCATTGAGGCTTTCTCCTTGCTCCCTTGCTCAGATCACTCACTTTGGTAAAAGCCATAGCATGAAGACGTTTCTCAAGTAGCCCTATGGACAGTTTCACTTATCAAAGAACTAAGGCGTCCTGCCAAAAGCCATGTAGGGGAGCCATACTGGAAGTGCATTCAGATGACTGCAACCTCAGGAATGAACCTGAGCCAGAACCAGGTAAAACCAAGATGCTTCCAACGTATGACCTACAACAAGAGGTAATATGTTTAAAATAATATGAGATAATATGTTTTAAGCTGCTATGTTTGGGGATAATTTAGTGCCTCATAATTAATACACCTATCATAAATAAACCCCTTGAGATACACACTGTGTCCACTTATTCATTACCCATTCACCTCTCAACCAACTATGGTCTAGCTTCTGTTTTCACCACACAGAAACTGCTCTTGTCAAGGTCATCAATGACCTCCACGTTGCCAAATCTAATGACCTCTCTTCTCTGCTTTCATCTTCTTGACTTCTTATCAACATTTAGCCTGCTCTACTATTCTTTCCTTCCTGAGACACTCTTCTGTCTTGGCTTTCACAATATTACTCTCCTCTTACTTCACTGGTTACCCCTTTTGCCTCTTTTGCTGGTTTCTGGACCTCATCCAAAACAGAAATGTAATGGTTCGTTAGGGCTAGAATTGGGTGCTCTTTCCTCTTTCATCTCGCCCATTCATTCCAATGAGTTTACCACCTCTATGCTGATTACAGATGCTACTGTATGTATGAGGGGATTATGTCCCCATAAACGTTTCTATTGCGTTAAAAATATCATAAGTCAAAAATGCATTTAATACACCTAATCAAATGAACATCATAGCTTAGCCTAGCCTACCTTAAATGTGCTAGAACATAATACCCATAAAAAGCTGGTGACACAGTACACTGTAGAGTATTGGTTGTTTACCCTCACAATTGCGTGGCTGATGGGGAGCTGTGGCTCACTACCGCTGCCCCATCATGCCAGGAATCGCTAGCCTGAGAAAAGTTCAAAATTCACAACTTGAAAGACAGTGTTGAATGCGTGTGGCTTTCACACCATCCTGAAGTCGAACAATTATAAGTCACACAAGTCAGGGACCATCTGTACTCCAAAATGAATATTGCCAGCTCCACCCTTGCAGTCATCCTTGATTTTGTCTTTATCTTTCACCATCAGAAACTCTACCTGATTCTATCTCCAAGTGATAGTTCAGACCTATTTTCCTCCTATCTCCCCCGCCAGCTCTGTGGTTGAGCCCTCCACTACCACTTACCCAAAATAGCTTTCCAAGTGAGCGCCTCTGTACCAGTATTTTCCCAATCCAATCTGTACTCAGTAGCAAAGTACTCAGATCACATTATCTCCTGCTCAGAACCTTTCTGTGTCACCCAGTCTCTTTTCGAAGGCTTGCCAGGTCTTGCTCGTGTGATCCGCTCTTCTTCCTTCTCCTGCTTCACCTGGCACCACTTTCCTCCCTGCAAATGCTTGAGCCATGCTGAAGCAGAGGTCCTATACCAAGCATGCTCTTTCCTTCACCTGGGATGTTCCTCCTCCACTCTTTACAAACCTAGCTTCTTCTCTTATTTTCGGTCTCAATTTAATGTCACCTCTTGAGAGCCCTTTCCAATACTTAGAGCAAAAGGCTCAGCAGAGCACGTCTTTGGTTGGCAAACTAACCAATCTGGAGACCTACGTCCTCTATCCCGCCCATACACTCCAGGAGACAAGGTTCTGCTGTCATAATCATACCCGGTCCAGGTACCAGGCAAACGGGGACCACCTGATAGCCCAAAGCCCAGTGAAATTATTCCAACCAGTGAATCCTAAACTGTTCAGCCTGCCCTGTCTCGCCTTTCCTGAGGAAACCCCAATAAAGGCAGGAGCCTAACACTTCCTCTTCCGTCTTCTGCCACCTGACCACCTGGTGTCTTTGTCATGTAGTCCTGCCTGTTGTGCCAGGCCTCTTGTCTCTAGGACGTGTGAGTGTAATAAAGTGTTTTTGTTTTTGTTTTGTTTTGTTTTTCCTGAGCCTCTCTGTCTCCTTTTGTAGCCACACTTGACTAACCATTTCATAAAAGAATACAAAACAATTTGCTTGTTTACTGTGTCTTTTTTTGCCTTCCCCTTTCCTCCCTCTTTCTCTCCTTCCTTCCTTCCTTCCTTCCTTCCTTCCTTCCTTCCTTCCTTCCTTCCTTCCTTCCTTCCTTCCTTCCTTCCTTCCTTCCTTCCTTCCTTCCTTCCTTCCTTCCTTCCTTCCTTCCTTCCTTCCTTCCTTCCTTCCTTCCTTCCTTCCTTCCTTCCTTCCTTCCTTCCTTCCAAAAATGTATGTCCCCACCAGAATGTACATTCCTTGAAGGCAAGGGTATCTTCCTTGCACTGTCATCAGTGCTGAACAAGTAGTCCTAAGTGATCATCAAATATTGCTAAATGTTGAATGACAAAAAATGTTTCTCCCCTTCCCTCTCAATCTCCCACGGGCCCACCCACATACCATTCTAGAAAACAATGTGCATCCAACGGACATGAGCGTATCTGATGAGTCATCACCGTATAATGATACATGTGGCCTGTTTTTCTTTGAAACAAATGTGCACAGTGTTAGCGTTGACTGAGTGAAGACATGTGAGGCCATAGCTGCTCAGAACCTCCACACCATGTGTGTTACATGTATATATTTATGCATTTTCTTCTGAAATATGGGTCATTGTTTCCATAAGTGTTTCTTTCACAAGTTTCAAAGATCAAAATGATATAAAAACATATACAGTGAGAAGTCTCCTTCACATCTGCCCCAGGAAATCAATTTATTACTTTCTCATGGATCTTCCTAAAAATTTTATATACATACAAGCAGCTACAACTACATATTCTTATTTTTCCCCTTCACAAAAGGTATCAGACTACACACAGTTCTGCGTATTCCTTTTCTCACTTAAAGATAATTTTTGACGTTTCACATCACTACAAAGAGAATTTCACTAATTCTTTTTTTATGGCTGCCCAGTATGTCATAGTTTATCAAACCAGTCCAATTATTTGCTCTGCAATAAGGAATCTTGCTCATACTTTATTTTGTATGTGTATAGGTATACCTGTGCAATAAATTCCTGGAAGTGAATCAAAAGGGATAAAAGCTGGGTCAAGGATAAGTGCATTTTGTAAGTTTAACAGGTATTTTATGACTCACTGTAGGAACTGCAACATTTGGCACTGTGTAAGAATTTCCTGAAAGCTTCACCAACATGTTTTGTTGTCAAACTTTCAAAGTTTTGCAAAACATTTAAAAATTATATCCCAGTGTGTTTTAATTTTAATTTTCTTATTACAAGTGAGGTTAAGCACACTTTCAGATATTTAAGGAGATTTGTATTTATTTTTCTGTGAACGTTCTCGTCACTTTTTTTTTTTTTTTTTTAGGATGTTGGCCTTTTTCTTATCAATTTCTAGGAATTCTTAAGTGTAAAGGATGAAATTATTTTTCTAGCTTATCTGTTATGCAATTCTTGATAATGTTTGAAAGTTCAAAGAAAAGATGCTTCTCACTAGAGCAGAAAGTAGTACCCAGGTTTTCAAACTTTCAAAATCATGGAACCCAGCTGTTCCATCACTTGTAGTATTAGTTGCAGGACACATTATTCAGATTTTTTCTTCAGAGTGAATGTAACCAATCAACCAATATACTTACTTGCATGGAGCCTGAAGGCAATGATCACGATAAACATGACGTGCCACACTCCACTTTGAAGAAAACTTAAAAGATTTCTCCTATAATATTATAATGGAAGTCAGAGCTTTCAAGGACTCACTGTTTTTTCTATCTACATTGCTCCTGCTCTCTGGTCCACATATCCATGAATACGACCCTCTCTACCAGATTCTCCAAGCCTAGGCACCTTCCTTAATTTGTCCCTCTCCCTCACCATCCCTCTGTCCACATCCAACCAATTGCCAATACTATCAGTACCCCACCTTCACCTAAATATTCCTCAAAGCCATCCAGTTCTAAGGGCATTGGGAAACATTTAATCCCCATTGCTTCTCCAATTACCATCATGTATCTCATCCAATTACTATAACAAAGGCCTCCAAGCATTCTCTCTGCCTCTAGGAGAGACAAGTCTCCTACTTCCTTCTTACTTCATTCTCATCATTATGAAGTGATGTTTCTAAAACATCTACTGGGTCATGTCACTCCAATCGTTTCCCAATGCCCCTAGGATATAATTCAGTTTTTTAACTTGACCTACAAGGCCCTGCCTACCTTTCTTGATTCAATTCTCACCACCTTCCTCTTGGTTCTTTATGCTGTAGTCCAGTGGTTCTCAAAGTGTGGTCCTTGGACCAGTAGCATCAGCATCAGTGTGAACTTGTTAGAGATGCAAATTCTCAGGTCCTGCCCCAAATCTAACAAAACAGAAACTCCTGGGGGTGGGGCTCAGCAATCTGTGTTTTAAACAAGCCCTCCAGGTGATTCTTATCATCTGATATGAGAATCACTGCTCTGTCCATTACTGGATTTATCTTATTTTGGTTCCAATTCCCCAGTACTTTGCAGATACCCTGCCATATTTCTATGGGCCTCACCACCCCTTCTTCTGCCTGACTAACTCCTACTTCTCCTGGTCATATGATTCAACAAGTATGGTAAGTTCTTGTTGAGTCATTTGTTATAGTTTGTTGGATTCACCTTGAGGTATAATCCAAACTAGACTCATTGAGGATCTAAGGATATTGATGAGGGAGTCTCTTTAAGGACGTAAAGTGGAAGATTAATCTGGTAAGGCCCTGTCTGGCAAAGAAGGACCCCTGACTGTATCCCCCCCTTCACTTGGTACTTGTGTCAGCCTGGTTGGGGTCTGGTACTCCCCCTGCTAAATACACTCAGCACAGGCAACTCCCAGGACGTCACAGTCTGTACCTAAGTCCTGAGTGGGGGCAGACCTTCCCCATGGTGTTCAGGAAGTGAATGAACAAAGGATCAGACACTTACCATGTGGCTTCATTATTAGCTGCATCCTCAGAATGAATGTCGTGCGGGAGACCCTGCTCGCTGCGCCATTTGTAATGCAGGGGACCCGGCGGGGTCTCTGCTCCCGCTCCCCATACAAGAACGCAGGATATGGTGAGGCCAAAAAGGAACACCCACGGAGCCATAGGTAGGGGAGTCATACCACTATATTCTCTCTGGCGGCACTATACTCTCACTGGAGGCTGGATCCACACTGTCCGCAAACCGCCATCCACACTCGCCAGCCCAGCCGCCATCTTCTTGCTAGCCCCCATTTTTTCTCTCTCTTCCTCTCTTCTCTCCTCCGTAGCCGCAGCAGTTATATTGGCGGCTAATTGGCTAACTGGCTACAGCTGACGGCCAACCAGCCACAGCTGACGGCCATCTACTACCCGAGCCAGCACTCCTCCACGTGAGGCCGAGAGCCTGTAAACTACTTTCTGGGGCTCTGCCCCCACAATGAAACTGAGAACTTTACTTAAATTCAAGTATACCATATTCCCAAAACAATGTAAATCAGTGGTCTTCTAGATTTCTTCTCCTCCCAGCAGCACAAGACACGTATCAATGACAGGTCGTTGTTCATACCCTGGTTTTAAACATTGGTCACTATGGCTGAAGATAATGTTTCCTAATGTTCTAAAATCCATATCCTCTTTAAAAACAAACAGCTTTATTGAGATATAATCACATCCTTTTTTGATTTATTGTTCTCTCCTTCTATCACCGTTTTTCCCCCCTGGGCCGGATTCACTGATACCGATGATCTTTTTAAACTAAAAGTTGTATGATTATAAACGTGATAAAGATACATGGTCTAACATTTTCAGACATCACAGAAGGTCATACAATAAAAGCAAGGGCTCTATCCATAATCATTCACCTCCCCAGTCTCCTGACCCCAATCTTCCACTCATGTAACTACTGTTTAATTTGTGTCTAGATTGTGTTTATGTATACTGTACACATACATACTATATAATTTCCCCCATTTTTTTATATGATTGGATTATAATATATGTACATTCTGCCTCCCCTGAATGGCGTTTTGATTATTAGTGGTGTTGGCTTAACTAGATCTATACATTGTGTTTAGACAAATACTATTGCATTTGGTCCATGTCAGCTCTTTGAAAAGCCCTACTGTACGTGTAAAAAAAGAAAGACCCCGAGGCAATAGGTGATTTTTAAACGTAAAAGATAGTTATACAAGAAGCTAGAACTTGACCTCAGGACTTTTGAATTCATTTGTCCTTCTCTTTCAATAACAAGTCCCTTTTATGACACCAATGTATTCAAAATGGTCTCTGGACCAAGCCAATATGGCCTCTTCACAGGATCTTGTTGCTGAGTGACATTAGTAGCCTTCAAAAATTAGATGTGGATGAGGGCTATAGGTCCCTTTCCCCACAGTCTTACTGCCAGGTGTCATGATTCAATAAACACAAAGTTCAAACCCAAATTGATCACACACAATTTTTTTTTTTTAACCAAGGAAGCATGAGAATCATCCTATGATCCATTGTTCTGTGAGCTCAGTGGAGTTCCAGCTCTGTCCTCTAGTTCAATAAACTCTGTATTTCAACAAGCACATGACAAAAAGGTTCAGTCTGAGACAAAGTTCTGAAAGGAGGATTTAGATAAAAGCAAACTCTTCCTTGGTCAATAATGTGGACACAACTCACAACAGTGTTCTAGAGCCAGTGCTACGGTCTGAATGTTTGTGCCCTCGCAAAATTCACGTGTTCAAATCCTAACCCTTTGTGGAGATGATTAGGTCCTGTGGGTGAAGCCCTCATGAATGGAATTGGTGCTCTTTAAAACAGACCCCATACAACAACCTGGCCTCTCCTGTCATGCGAGGAGACAGCAAAAAGATGGCCGTCTAGGAAGCAAGCTTTTACCTGATACTGAGTCTGTTGGTGTCTTGATCTTGGACTTCCCAGCCTCCAGAAATGGGAGAAATAACTGTTGGTTGTTTATAAGCCACCCAGTCTATGTTTTTTTGTTACGACAGCCCTAATGGAGTAAGACAGCCAGGAACCCATTCCATCTGTGTGAGGATGCTGGCTTCCTTGCTCTGGTTCTTACTCTAGGCGAGTTGGAGCTGCTTGTACAACATATCTTGCTAATCCACATATTTTGCCTTCACCATGAATAATTATCTCTCATATCACTTGAACTAATGAGTGAACCTAACCAGGCTTGGTATTTGAATGACTAATTATGCTATTCAGATGATATCTTAACTGCCTATAAGGTTTAAAGTGAACACACACACACACACACACACACACACACACACACCACCCCTCTGCCTAAAGTGAAGAATTTTAAAACAAATTATAAATGAAACAGCACCCTCAACCCAAGAATGTGCCTCTTTCTTTACCCCCTTCTTCGTGCTATCCTGGGAGGCAGCAAACACAGTGATAAGGAATACAAACTCCACAGTCACTTGACCTGAGTCCAAATGGAGTCTCTGACACTTCTCAGTTATGTAACCTTAAGCAAGTTATTACCTAATCTCTCTAAGTCTCACTTTCCTTACTTGTAAAGTGAGGATAATAAGAAGATATGTGATAATAAAGAAGTAACACAAAATGCTTAGCACATGGGATAATTATTATTTCATCATCCATTCCATTTCTTTTTAAAATCCAAATTTTCCTTCTCCCAAGTCTACATCTTAAATACAAAGTTGTGTAGCTAGCACTAGAAGACCCAGTGGTCTATGAGATGGGGGTCTCTCCCCACAATGAGTCTACACTGTCACATGGAGGTTCAGATTTAATTGATAGTTAATGTTTATTGACTTCTTACAATGTACCAAGTACAGTATTGAGCAATTTGCACTCATCATAACACTTGATTTTAAGCCACCTATGAAATGGATGCTCTTTTACAGAAGAGGAATCTTCAGTGTAAGAAAGATGAGCACCTTACGCAAGCTGGATCCAAACCTGGGCAGCTTGAGCCTCAAACCCTGCATGCCTGTACCACACCTCCCGGCCCCTCACTTTGGCAGCACTCCTCACTTCTTCATATCTCTCCTCCTAAGTCCTCGTGAAAACAGCATTAAATTCCTCCTCTGCTTGAAATTTAAAATTAATCATCTTCAAAGTAATTATCAGTACAACTCTAGATGTTCCCTTCTTCCACAGCTTTAACAGAGGCAGCAGAGTAAATGAAACAGGCTCCGGAGACAGACAGACTGCCTGACACGGCCCTGCCACTAGCCAGCTGTGTACCTAGGGCACGCTACGTAGCCATCCTATGCCTTAGTTTTCTCACCTACAAAATGGGGATAATGTTACCTACCTCAAAGGTTGTTCTGAGAATTCAGTTAACATAGGCAAAGTTCTAAGCACAAGGGAAGGCACATAGTAGGCGCTGCACAAGTGGTAGGCTTTGTTATTTACACTATAATTATGTATTCATACTGTAATTAAGTATCCCATAGGTCAAGGACCACCTTTTCTTTTTGTTTCTTCGTATCTCCAGGTCTGATAACTCCTGTTCTCTCAACACATATTTTACTAAGTTGAACTCAATAGTACTATTTCTTTCTGTTGGTAAATGAAAACAGATCATGCTTGGAGCTGCTCTTTTGCTCTGCCCAAATTGCTGTCTTCCTTATTCCCGTCTTCCCTCTCTCTCCAGTCTGATCTGCATTAGGAGAGGGGAATGTGCATTTTTCCACTGAAGAACTAGAAGAAAGAAAGATTAAGGAGTCTTTTGAAAGTCTAACCTCCTCAAAGAACTATTTTCCCTTCCCTCCACTCTGCTCATTTTCCTGTTACCGATTCATTTCTGTTCCTTCACTTTTCCCTATTTTTCTTTATCCCATCCACGATGGAGGAAGATACTGATATTCCCAAATCCCCCCAGCCCACAGATTGAACTGGGCACCCACCACATTCAGCACTTTGAGGCAGGGCATGAAGGCCGGGAGATAAGGTCCTGCGCCCTGAATCTTGAAGAAGGGTGAGTTAAAGCTCTTCACTTTGATTATCTTCTATTATTACCTCTCCCGGCGTGTCAGGAGCGATTCCCCGTCTCATATCACGTTCCACCTTCCAGAAACCTCAAGTTCAGTCTCTGAACTCGAGCTTCCTGAGCTCCCTTCAGTTTCCCATTCAGTCCATTTAAAGAGCTGAGGTAGAATTCCGCAGCTTTTAGCAGCAAACTCCCTCGACCCATCAACGGCTGTGTTCTTACCAAAGCTGCCAAGAGAACACCAGACTTTTACCTACAGCTCCGAGCTCCCTCTCTATACTTTTAGCCTTGAAGAAAAAAAGAATCCCGCGAGTCAAGATTTCATCTTGAACCTCGCGCAAGAAGGTGTCCTCGAATCTCCTGCGTCAAGGTAGCACTGAATCCCGCGCATAAAGATGGCCTTGACCCAGGCGCGGCAGGACGGGGCGGGGCCGGGAGACCAAAGCCGCGGCGCCCTAGCAGCTCACCTGCCGGGAGGTGTGGGCGGGCGGGGCGTGGCGATCACCAATCAGGGGGCGGAGCCGGGAGCCTGACCTCCACGCCCTCCCGGAGGATGGAACCGGTTTATCGCCACTGGGCACCCAGACCCTGGAAAAGCTATTGGTCCTGACCCTGCTGGGGCTGGCCTGGCCCTGATAGGGGAGAGGTTAGCGGCGTTTAGGTGAATTGGCATCTTGATAGAGCGTTTTCGGCTCTGTTTCCTCTTCCAAGTTAGGTCAAGGGCCACCCGGTGCCGCCTTCCTACCAAGTAGGAATGAGCAGCTTAGGAACCTCACTCCTCAGGTCCACCTAGCGAACTATCCCTTGAGAAGCACTGATGGGAAAGTGAGCTAACTGCCTACCTTTCCTAAGATAGAGCCGAAATGCCCCCATTTATTTTCTGAAAGTCATACCTACCCCCTTCCAGGTAGCTCTCAGCATTCTCCTGCAAAAACTAATTCAGTAGGAAGCACTGGCTTTGGGGGAGGGGACCAGGCTACCACCTGGATGTTTATGGCTGACTCTGGATTTGCCCAGAGCCAGTTAAGCATCGAGAAGCACTGGTTGCAGAACTCATCCCAGATTAAAAGAGCTATTCAGACAGCAGGGGAATGAGCGGAAACCTGCAGGTGGGAACGGGCATGTTGTAGGTATCTGACTTTTTGAAGTGGAAGAGCTAGTGGTGATAGCCAGAAATATCTCAGGAACAATAAATACTGGGCCAGGAAGAAGAAATGTTAGGAGGGGAATGCGCATTTCTGAGTGGATCTAAAGCCTCTGCTTGCCTTCAGGGTGCTTTTATTTATTTCTCTAAGTACAAGCTGGTCTCCTTAGAGGCTCACATCTGGAATCTATTGAAGAGCCTGATGCCTTTTGCTAATACTTTCTAGTTCAGCTTGAGTGTATTTATTTTATTGTTACATTTGCTCCCTCTCCATCCAAGTGAGAGAATCATAAGAAATTATTATTATTATTATTATTATTATTATTATTATTATTTAAAACGTGATTATAAGATAATTCTAAGTGTAGAGTCTTCCTGAATACAATTAAACAGATTCAAAATTATCTCTGGTATTTAAAAGAATGTTTCACTGTGAAAACAAGAACACTATTGAAAAATAATGTGGTCAATTGTTTAGATTGTGGTCAGTTTAATAAATTTATATGTTTGCAAAGTAAGTCGGAATAAAAATTTAAAAATTAAAGTTAAAGCAAAGGCTAAAGGATTTGGCTATTAGGAGACCCTGTTCAATTTGGGGAAAGCAATTTGGGGGAGGGGATGGGATCAAAAGGCAAAACTATAGTGGATTTAGGGGAGCCAAGGTACAGATTTATAATAGACAATACTTTATCAAATTAAATAATATATCTTGTACATTTAAATTAATAATACTGTGCAATTAACCATATAATTAAATAGTATCATTTATTTGGGCAGTCAAGTGTTAATGTATAATTGCATTTTAGTCTTTCAACAATAACTGGGAAAGGCTAGCTGATACAGTGTCCACATTATATAAATAAATGTA
Source organism: Rhinolophus sinicus (assembly GCF_057876585.1). Taxonomy (NCBI): domain Eukaryota; kingdom Metazoa; phylum Chordata; class Mammalia; order Chiroptera; family Rhinolophidae; genus Rhinolophus; species Rhinolophus sinicus. Next base: position 31,440,514 of record NC_142504.1, read on the forward strand.
AATAAAGGAGGTGCCTACTTGTTATATCATCCATAAATTAAGAGAAAGAGAGTTAATGCATATGAAGGTAATTAAAAACCGTGTTTAGACACTGATTTTGGAAGTCGTGCATTGACTTCTGTTGACTTCCAGTGTTTTTGTGTTCTACAGACAAAGAACTAATGCATCTTGATAAATGGAGCCAGTAGAACTCCAAAACTGCCACCTTATTGAAGGAATTGGTATGTATGTGACAGTACCAAGAGGGGCCAGTACAGTTCCTTGGTCACCATGTACCTGACTGAGGCGGCCAACTGCTTTAATTCCCTGCTACCCTTTAAACCCGCCTCTGGGAGCTTCCACAGCATACACTTTACCCAAGGGGTCTCTTAAGTGTCAAAACCAGTGGCTTTTTCTCAGTTCTTTTTCTTACTGATGTCTCTCTACCATTTGAAGAATGTCATTGACTAGTTCTTGGTTCGTCCCTTGCTAAATAAACTCTCCTCCTGTCCCTTCTATGATATTTCACACTCCTATCTGTCTTCTCCTGTTGCCTCTTACTTCTTTTCTTTCATCTTCCCTTTCCTTGATGATATTCTTGGCTTCAAATGTCACTTTCTTCAAAATTTACCTGCAGGTACCAAGAAGAATATGTCTTAACCCTTAGCCACCAGAACCTCACAGCCTACTGAGATATCTTTTTAAAAATCCATAGCAACATAGATCCCTAACCTCTCCAACAGCAGGCCTTCTTTTCCAGTTTCAAATCTACTTTATTCTACATAACAGTCCTAGTATTTCCTCCCTCACCCACCCACAATCAGCTCTTGATCTAAACTTCTCCTATGCATGATACCCCCTTCTCAAAGACACTCAGTTCACAATCCAGGCACCATGTATTTACCCCGATACGCCTACTAGAAAAAAAAAAAAAAAAAAAAAAACTCAGCTAGATTCTGTTCACTGTTTTGGGAATGTGTTCTTTCACTCTCTCACCTTTACTTATGAAATTCCCTCCACTGATTTCTTCATCTCTGCTTGCAGAAATCAGCTGCAAGCTGGAAGGTTCTCTCCTGCCTCTGAATTTTCACAGCACTCTAAAAGTCTGATTCACTTATGACACCTACCACAGCTTTATTTTATAGCTAACAGTGTTTTCTCTTTTTCTCTATATTAGATTGCAAACTCCCTAGGGTCAAGGACTGTGACTTACTTATCAATAAGTGACAGGATGACAGCACAGTTTATTGTGATATGAGTTTGTTATAGATCTACCTATGCTAGATAGACAGATAGATAGATGATAGATGATAGAATCATAAAGAATAAGAATCCTTTTTGATTGCAGTTTTCTTTTCTTTTTCCTCTTAATTTCTAAAAAGGTTGCCTGGCCTTTGTACTCCCTGGTCTGAGAGGAGGTTCGTGCAGCTGGCTAGAAAGCAGAGGAGCTGAAGACAAGCTCCTTCCTGACTTTCGTTTCCAAAAGCCTGAGCTCCTTCAAGGAATTCCAATGGAGAAGTTCATATACCCATGTAGGACAAGGAAGTGGCAGAACTGTCTAATTTAAAGGGACCTCACGCGCTTGGCAGTGAGTAATTCGGTGGTGACTAGTGTAGAATAAAGGCCAGATGGACTTCCCCCAAACATTCTGCTTCCTTTTAAAACCTACCACCTACAATCTTTGCACAACGTTGGCAGAGAGACCCAGTAACAGCTCAGATTAAATTTCCCGCCAGTTTAGTAGAGTGTAGGCTCAGAGTCAGATTTAATCTGATTTTAAAAATCAGGACATGTAACATCCAGTCACTTGTTTACTGCTTTGTGGAGTAATATTCATATTTACTACACATATATCTCTCAAAAGACATGAACATGCCAAATAATTTAGAAGGGTGATTAGACTAGATGATTACTAAAGTCTAGTTTGACGCTCAGATTGTGTAGTTCAAACAGATTTGAGAAGCTAAAACTAGAGTTAATATTGTAAAACATAGATTAACATACTGATCATCCATATATTCTGAAGAGAATGATTTGAATGGTTGAAGCTGGCTGGGAGCAGAAGAAAACAATGCTGTGTTACGACTTGTGTCTGATGGCATATTTGCATTTTATTTTGGAGAACTAAACGAGTTAGAATGATCATGGGTCAATATTGTCAATAGAACAATATTGATATATATTTAAAAGTATAATAATACTGCCTTATCATAGGCCTATTGTCTATGAACATCCTGCTGTGTTCTTTACAGACACTTACATCATCCTTAAGCTGACCTGTGAGGCAGGTGCTGCTATCTGTCCTTGCCTTTAGGAAACTGACATACAGAAAAATAAAGTTACTTGCCCAATGGTCCAGAAATAGAGGGTGACAGGTCTAGGTTATGAACCAGGTGGTTTTCTTCTGTGTACTCTCTGTTGTGTAACACTGCCTTTCTTATCTACTGACAACACATTTTTATTACGGAAACTTCAGGAATGTGCAATGGCAACAGAAAACATAAAATCTGAGATGCAAAATGGAACAATATTAATAAGTAGGGCTGAGCAAAACAAGGCAGGCTGGATATTTAAATAAAGATCACTAATGAGATAATATTCACAAGACCCAACTATCTGATGTGTGAATGGCTTTATGAAGCAATGGGAAAACATTAAAGGGTTTTCGACAGGGTGTGGTGGGTGGTAACAGTTGGGGGAAAATTCTGATTTGTGTTTTCTTCAACCTAGCCCTTTGTGGTTCATTTTATTGGTGGAAGAAACTCTTTCTCTTTTTGTTTTCCTTCCCTAATAGTCTTTCTAGGTAAAAAAGATGAAAGGCAAAATAATTCTAACTCCCAGAAATCATATTTCATAGATCTTTTGTATTTTTTTTTAAAGATTTTTATTGGGGAAGGGAAACGGGACTTTATTGGGGAATAGTGTGTACTTCCAGGTCTTTTTCCAAGTCAAGTTATTGTCCTTTCAGTCTTAGTTGTGGAGGGCGCAGCTCAGCACCAGATCCAGTTGCCGGTGTCAGTTGCAGGGAGTCAAACCAGAACCTTGTGGTTGAGAGGATGCGCTCCAACCAACTGAGCCATCCGGGAGTTCAGCGGCAGCTCAGCTCAAGGTGCTGTGTTCAATCTTAGTTGCAGGGGGCACAGCCCACCATCCGTTGCAGGAGTTGAGGAGTGGAACCAGCAACCTTGTGTTTGAGAGCCCACTGGCCCATATGGGAATTGAACCAGCAGGCAGCCTTCGGCGTTAGGAGTATGGCGCTCCAACCATGGGCCACCAGGCCAGCCCCAGATCTTTTTTCATTAAGTTTATCATTTTCCCAAGGCTTTGAGGGTCAAGGATTATTTTACCAAGCAGTTGTTTAGCTGCCCTTGGTATCTACTCAAAGCTGCACTTGAAATCTAAATAGCTTTGTTAGGATTTGCCCTGAGCAGAATTATCAAGTAGACAGCCATTGTGTTTGGTTTCTTTCTATTAATATTTTCCCCTCCATCCCTTTTCCCCTCCTGCAGCTTCCTGCATTTCTAAGATCTATTTCTCCCTAGTAGGTTCCATTTGTTTTCTTGGCTGGCTGTCAGAACCTGCTCTCCAAGATGTGACATGATGATAATATTAATTAATAGTAATGTTTTGGTATGACCCTTTCTAAGGGTGCCTGTAGGGGATGCTCTCTCTACCTTGTGTGGACTCTCAGTAGTCTCTCCTCAGTGCTTTAAAAGTAGCCAGACTTCTTACATTTAGGTTCAGGGCTCCCAGGGCTCTCTAGGTACATGCCGAGAGAAAGCGAGTGACAGTGGGAGAGCGAGAATGAGAGAGAGAGAGAGAGAGAGAGAGAGAGAGAGAGAGAGAGAGAAAATGAACCAGCAAAAGCTATGACCGTGACTTTGCCTTGTACATTAGTTCTGTGGCATCACTTCCACCTTATTCTATTTGTCAAAGCAGTTGCAAAGGTCTATCAAGGTTCAAGGGGAGAGAATATAGACTTTACCTCTTGATGGAAGAGTATGAACATCATTTTTTAAGAAAAGCATGTGGCCATGACGCATATTGATTCTACTATATTTGTAAAATCCAGTTTGCCGCACTAGCTAACCACTGTCTTCACCCTCAGTCCTGCCTGCTTGGGACCATGTCATTTGCATCGCTCTACTAGGAGCCGTGCAAGCTTCTTTTTCACCCTGGTCTCTGTCATAACTTACTTATTATATGCTTCTTTCCAAAGAAAAATTCTCAAGACTAGCTCTCAGTGGAAAGAGATCTGACCAAATTCTTTCGAATTCATTTATATTCAATAGTCTATCTTAAGACCTATTGCCTTTATAACAGAGAGCAATTGCTTAATACTTTTCCAATATGATTAGATAATGATAGATTTTTAGGTCTCAACAACAAGTAGGAAGAAGAGAAATGCTTGTCAGAGAGGCGTTTAAGAGACCTTCACAATGATGGCTTTCCAAATGTTATCACTTGGTCTGTAGATCAGTCTTCTAATGGGGAATAAAGCTGAATCTCTCAGGACAGACCCTTCAAGTCATTATTTAGAGAATAAATCTAGGATATCAATTTACTTTATAGTTATTTGCTTTTATCTCCTTAGATGGAATTCTAAAAAACATAATTTGTATTTAAGGAAACTGACTCAGGTTTTATTATACAGTAGCATGCCTGTGGGATTCTTGAAAGTTAATATAGTTTCCCAAGTAAATAGTTGATAAAAGTCAAGGTAGTTTCCAAAACAAGTTCAAAGTTATGACTGTGAGATTTATTTCTTAAGCCTTCAAACATGCATCTTTCTGATCCTCCACTTCTTTTGCAGAAAATGGCTCTGAAGATATTGATATACTTCCTAGTGGGCTGGCTTTTATCTCCAGTGTATCATCCATGCCCCTCAGATGCTTGTGTCAATAGCTGGATAGATAGCACACTAATATCGCCGACTAGAACTGCCAGATGGACCCCTACACACTCATCTCACCTGCAGGTGAATCAGTCAACTAAAAAAGCCAAAACAGGATTCTGGAGGGCTAATCAGGACACCGTAGGAATGCCCAGGCTTGCTCCTGAGGGCAGCTCCATACTCAGTAGGGTCTCAATAAATGTGTATTGATTTCCGTTCAGTTCCTAGACTAATCTCCATATTGTCCTGTTGCTGTCCATTCCCATCATTATCTTATCCGGCTGGGCCTCAGCTTCTAATAGTCAACTCACTAACTGGTATTCCTCTTGCCGCGCCTGCCTGTGTTTGGAGCTCGGTATATGTTTGTGGATTGAATGTTAACCATGTGGCTCAATTCAAAACCCCGAGCGCTTTCCGTCTTGAGTTCCCCGCCATTCATTCTAGGTCTTTTAAAGAGAAGTAGAGAAGAGCCTGCATTTTATTCCCAACACCGTTTTCACAGGTCTGGGATGATCAGGAAGCTATATGAGGGATTGAATTTCAATAAATTAAAATATATATGTTGTGAAAATGTTGAAAATTATCATGAATTTGTTAAATCATATGAAACTGACTCAGGACATGCAATTCGAGAAATTGCATGTCCTAGTGTTCCATTTTGGTCAATAAAATATTACCAAATGACATGAACTTTTAAATCTATATCATTTTTCCAAAAAAAGGGCACATATGATAACCCTTAATGACCTGAATTTGTAAGCTCTTAAATATGCACAGTATAGTCAGGGTGTCATTTGTATTTTAAATTGCTGCTGCCGGTGGTATATGTGGGGGGTGGGAGGGATTTTATTTCTTTAGTTTTCTGCCAAAACTAAAAGATAAAGCAAAGTTGTCTAGAAATGTGTTTTCATTGTTGACGTAAGTTTTCTATTGTCAATTTAGATGTTCAATGTTATGCCAAATAGACCTTTCAAAATGACCTTTCTATAGCTAGGAGATTTCTTTGCTGTTAGGAGATAACATTTGTAGTTCCTACCATATGTTGCTTTTCTATTTTCATGGGAACTAAACGTATTGAGTGCTATATAGAAAGTAGAGATTTTCATCACAAATGTTAACATAAAGCTTTAAGTAACGGAGATCTTTCTGTAAACTAACAAACAACTTATAGGATAAGGCCAATGTTCTTTGCTTATTTTTAATCTTTATGACTGTCATAAATTCAGTCGTTTTCTTCTTTGTTTCTCCTGTCCCACTTTCTTGCCACCCTAGACCATGTTTGGAAGCTTCTGATTTCAAGGGTAATTCTGTGCAATAGATATTTTTGCTCTGTTTAGAGGTGCCGAGCAGGCTATTTGCTTCCTTACCTGGGCCTTGGCATGCTTCTCTTTGCCTGCAAGGTTAGTCCCTTTTCCCCACGGTATCAGCTAACTTTCAGTTCTCTGTGAGGCCCTACTGTGGTGGCACTCTAATTCCTGAGGAAATCTGCCTTTACACTCTCTTGCTGGGTGAGGTGCTTCTTCTCTGGTCCCTCAGGTTCCCTGTGCTTCGGCCTTTATATAACTCATCACATCTGATGGGCTTGCTTGGTGCTGCCTCCCTGGATTTCAAGCTCCTTGAGGCCAAGATCTTGGAGTGTTTGTGGCCATGCTTAGCATCTGACACCTAACTACTTGGCATGTCCATGTGCTTGAGGATCTAGTGAATGCATGTGCTGGTGAGTGAGGACAGTTGAAGGATTCCAGTGTCTGTCCACACATACCTATAGTCTATTGGGGAAAATAAGATGCCTGCACCTCCAAATGATTTTCACCATTTTCAGTGGTGAATGATATCAAAACAATGGCTTGCAATCACTTGCCACAGATCCTTACCCAATTGCCTTAAACAGAAAACCAGTGAATGCGAAGCCATTTGTTAGAGGTGTTCCATTCATCATGACACTTAATCTAGGCCAAGTGTTTTGCAGTGCTCCATCCTTATCAAATCATTTTAACTTCTAAACTATCCAGTCTTTCTGCTAGTTGGCAATGCCCTCACATTCCTCAGCTACCAAGGTACATGCTGTGGTATTCTGCTGTGAGCTGCTTTCCTGAGTGATCTTCTCAACTGTCAAATCTTTCTTTATGGTGTGGCAAAAGAGACTGTACAATTAATGATTTCAGTGCTTTAAGCAATTCGCGTCTCGGGGCTTAATTTTCCTCAGGTGAAAAGGGAAGGATTAGATGTCTCTGACATTTCCCCCCCAATGCTACCATTATATAAGCAACTGGACTTGATGACAAATTGACTATGGGACAAAGAGTAGACTGGGGAGAAGAGTGATGCCCTTAATGGAGAATAATAGATATCAATGAGAGGCAGCATTCAAGAAGAGAATGTTGATTTTGGTTTTCATAATTTGGTTTTGATTTGCCCTTAGAAGGAAATTGGGAATGCAAACTAGAGCCCCAGAGTGAAATTCCAGGTAAATGTGCAGATTTGAAAATCACTGGTATAGAAAAAATACCTAAAACCTTATGAATAAGATCTGCAAGGAAAGAATACAGACCAAGAAGGAAAGAGGGATGGATGAGGATGGAAGGAGGAAGAGGCAGGAAGAGAAGCAGGACTTCTATCTGGAAATTCTACTTTTGTTTTTTTGATAAGAAATAAGGGGGGAAACCATAGTGTCAAATGCTACAGAGATATAGGTAAGGGAAAGTAGAGGGGTTATCAAGTAAGATATTTTGGAGACCATTGATATAACCTTTATAAAGGCATTTCTACAAACTGGTAGGATACTGATTTTAGGCAATTGAGAGCTGGAGCAAATCAAATTGGGCAACAAGATCAAGTAATGTTTCCAAGAAATGTGACAGTGAAGGGAAGGCAAGATAAATGAATGCTCAAATGAGTATTAAAGTTAGGGGAAGATTTGTTTCAAGGAAGGAGAAATGAACAATTTTTTAGGCAGAAGAAGGAGGCCTCGGTGAAAAATGAGTGTTAAAGCAAGAAAGAGAGGATATAATTTCTAAAGACAGACCCTAGAGAAGAAGGAACCAAATAAACAGGCGGTGGCTAACTTAAGAACAGAAGAAGGATACTCTTTCCTTAAGAAAAGAGGGAGAAAGGAAAAGACTGGATAAAACTGAAGAATTACTGAGTCAGGAAGCAGAGAATCAAAGAAAATTCATGTTGAATGGCATGTTTGTTTGTTTTCAGAAATATAATAGGGGAAATCTTCCACTGAGAATAAAGAGGAAGAATGTGTGGGCTCTGGAAGATAATGAAAATTTAGAATAGATGCTTGAAGACATGCAATCGATTACCTATTAGAGGGAACAAAATGATTGATAAACATCATTGATGTCTGGTTGAAGTTGGGATGACAACTTTGCAGTGGAGGCCCTGTAAGAGGTGGACAAGGGAAAGATAGCTGGAAGGGGATTTGATAAGGAGGCAGAAAGCAAAGGTCGTGCCTTCCTTAGAAGACAAGCTGTTGATTGATAACAGATGTTAGGTCTGGAAGCAGAAGTTTGTAACTATAGGCATGCTGATCTCTTCTCCAGTTGTGGCGACCTAAGGAGAACATAAGAGGATATAGCACCTTCTCTGATACACTTCAGGAGTGTTGTCTGAGGGACAGTGTTGTCTGTCCCCCAGTGTTGTCTGAGGGAAACTCGGGTTTCCCATAAGATTTTGGCGTAGAAAGACTATTCTAAGAAAAGCTTGAAGAGGTAGATTCACTCCACCAAGGGTGAGATGGGGGGCAGTGGAAGAGCCAAAGATAGTATTATTTTAAGTAAGTGTGTGTGTGTGTGTGTGTGTGTGTGTGTGTGTGTGTGTGTGTGAGAAACGGAGGGGAAAGGGAAAGAGAAGGGAGAGTAGGAAGAAGAAAATTTTAATTGAGTATAACTGGAAATGAGAGTACAGGAACAGATACAAGGTTGTTGATATTGATATAGAGCAGAGTGATGGGGGAAAGTTACACGGAGGAAGTGGGCTGAGTTTTCTAACTGGTGTAGAATCGACCAACCCCATGGTTTGACACAATGACCAGGATGCAGCAAAAGCCCAATATATTCAAGATGCATAAAGATTTGTTGATAAACATCTGGTCCTTCCATTAGACAGAGCCACTGTCTAAGTTTCTGGAATGAACTTTTTGCAATACTTGGAGAAAAGGATTCATGTCTGAATTTTCAGACATATCTGTAGGTATAAAATAGGTCAGAAATAGTCAAATCTCAGACTGGTTCCCCTATGTTAATTCTTGGTTAATTCTACTGTTTGTCACTACAAAATATAATGGATATAGGGATGGGAGCAATACAATGAAACCATACCCCCTTTCTTTCTGCTTTGAGGAAGGTTAGTTATAGAATACTAGGACTGGAAAAAACCTTAGCCATCATACATTTTAACTTTCTAATTTTATAAATGAGGAATCTGGGCACAGATAAGTCAAGGGACTCACACAAAGTAGCACAGCCTAATCTCTTGCATTGGACTTTTTGGCTGAGCCCCTTTTCTGTATATTAAATTTGACCATGGTTTTCCCCCCATATTCCCATTCCCATTCCCAGTGGCTTAGATGACATTGGTAATCCCTCAGATCAGATAATGGCAACAGCTGACACAGTGAAAACAAATCCCAGAAATCTAAAAGAAATTTAGAGATTTGAACACTTTTGTTAGGCTTTTGCTTCCATATGAAAATGTTGGTTTGATATGTATATATGTGCATACTTATTCTCTATTTTTAAAAGGGAATAGAATACCCAGGGATACCATACCTGGCACCAATGAGACAGGACAAATCTTCATGATGGATCTGAATGAGCAAAACCCAACGGTCCAGGCACTAAACATCAGTGACGGTTTTGACAGAGCATCATGTAATTCACATGGGATCAGTACATTCATTGACAAGGTAAAGCCCAAATGCTTAAAAATAAGGGGGAATGAGGGAAATACCAATCAATCATCCTCAACTACTCAACATGTGCGTGAAAGGAGAGAAGATGCTATTTTACCACAAAGAATGATAAGATAAATGTATATCAACGCATTTTTAAACATCACATTAGAGAAGGGAGATTAGAAGTGGTGACTCCCTGTTTCTCCTACCTCCTGTTCTTCTCATTTGACCATCAAAAACAATTTGAATATTGTTCTCAGAAATCTAACATATAAACTGAAAGTCAATCAATTAGACTTCATCAAAATTAAAAGCTTTCTGTTTCAAAAGACACCATGAAAAAAGTGAAGAAACAACCCAAAGAATGAAAGAAAATATTTGCAAATCATATATCGGATAAGAGGTTTGTATCCAGAATATATAAATAATCCTTACAACTCAACAAGACTAAGACAAATAATCCAATTAAAAACTGGACAAAGGATCTTAGTAGACATCTTTCCACAGCGATTTACAAATGGCAATAAACACATGTAAAGCTACTGAATATCCTTAGTTAACTAGGGAAATGCAAATGAGATACCACTTCACACCCACTAAAATGGCTATAATGAAAAAAGACAGGCAATACCAAAGGCAAGGATATGGAGAAATTGGAACACTCACATTGTGATTGGTGGGATTGTAGATGGTACAGTCACTTTTGAAAGCAGTTTGACACGTCCTCAGAATGTTAAACATAGAGGTATCATATGATCCAGAAATTCCACTCCTTGGTATCTACCCAAGAGAATTGAAAACATAGGTCCACACAAATATACACAAATGTTCATAGCAACATTAGTCCTAATACCCCAAAGGTGAAAATAACCCAAATTCCCACCAACTGATGAATGCATAAACAAAAGATGATATATGTATATAATGGAATATTATTCAGCAATAAAAAGAAATGAAGTAGTGAGCCATGCTACAATATGAATGAACCTTGTAAATATTATCCTAAGTGAAAGAATTTAATCACTAAAGGCCATATATTGTGTGATTCCATTTATATTGTATCCAGAATAGGCAAATTCATAGAGATAAAAAGTGATTGGCAGGGCCTGAGGGGAGAGTGACAGCTAATAGATATGGGTGTCTTTTTGGGGGTGATAAAAATGATCTGGTACTAGATAGCGGTTATGGCTGCACAATTCTGAATATATTGAAAACCACTAAACGGTACATTTTAAAAGTGTGAGTTTACTGGCAACTGACTTACATCTCAAAAAAGCCGCTATAAAAAACAAAACATAGTTATTATTACATTGTATGTGCTTTAAAAGAACAATTTCCAATATTATTTTTTACTTGATAGTTCATAGCTTCAGACTAATTTAATTTTTAAATATTTGTGGGTCTATAGAGCATGTACAAAGTAAGAATAATGAAACTTCACTAATAGTAATTACATGAAGGAAAGGCCAAAAGAAAATGTTACAATTAAGAATTTTTAAAGGATTGGTGTTTTAATTCTTCCAAATACATACCGGAGTTACAATGTATTGTTAAGTATAAATTTGCTAGACTGATTTAATGAAGAAAACGAATAACTAATAATTATTTCTATCTACTTATCCAATTCCTTTGGTGTGCTCCAACACAGACTTGTTCAATTTTAAATAAATGGACACCTTTTAAAATGCTTGAATACTATTTTATTAAGTAGGTTAAACATTCCCCTGAAATCTGTTATATGCTGTTTATTTCCTTAGCAAGGCCTTCTTTAAAAGATCATTGTATCTAACAATTTTGTATTGCTTTAGAGTTTACAAGCACTGTCATGTATGATTTATGTATTCTTCAAGATAAAATCCCGGTCCCAACTTGACACTTCTCCTCTCCCTGCCCCATTCAGTCAACTAATTACAATGTTCAGTCCAATTTACCCCTCCATCATCTCGCCAAGCCGTCCACCTTTCCCATCCTAACTGCCACCACCCCAGTCTAAGCGCCCAAGATGTTTTTCCTGGATTCTGCAAAGGCCCCCCTGAGTGCACCTTCCATCTTATACTACTTCGATTCATTTTCATAAGCAAGAGTTACTTCTTATGTGCATCTCATCATGTCACTCCCTTCTTAAAAGTCTCCATGTTGTTCCCATTACTCTGAAGATAAACCCTAAATCCCCAAAATGACCTGGGTTCCTAGGTGCTACCCCTACACATTCTGGCATCTGGGTGCTCTCTCCAGTCTCACCAGACATCACTCTTCCCCTGGCCTCTGGACCAGCTACATTGGATTTCCTCTAGTCCTGTAAAATGCTACATGCCTCAGGTCCTTTGCATCTGCAGTTCCCTCTGCCTGGAATGTCTTTCCACTACTTCTGGCTTACTCTTTGTCATCATTCAGACCTCAGTTTAAATACCACCTTCTTAGGGAAGCCTTCCCACAATCTTGTTTCAGGGTATGAACCTTGTTATATTTCTTCTCAATGTACTTGTTCTTTCAGCACTCATCAAAATGGCAATTAATAATTTTTTTATTAATGTTAAAAAATACTGGCCTTCTTTCCCTCTCCCACAATTGCTCTATAGTGAGCTACTTCTCACCTTAAGAGTCAACTGTAACTGTCACTCTTCAAGTGGGTGCCACTCTATGAAGAAAGGTAAGTTCCAACTCCGGTATTCTTTTATTTACCAATTATTTTCTCCCTGTTTTCTTCTCTAGGATAAAATCACCATAAAAACATGTGTGACTTGTTCATTTCTGGATTCCCGGAGTCTAGAACCGTACCTACTGCATTGTAGGTACTCTGTGGACACGTGTTAAATGAACAAATGAATGAACCCTGTGAGACAGGCAGGTCAGATATTAATGTTCAGTTTTATAGATGAAGCAATGGAGTTTAGGGAAATGCAATGAAGTGTGACTTCACTCTGTCATTAGTAAATAATGGCAATTCCAGAACTAGAACTTAGGTGGTCGTATTTCTTATCCTACGTCCTTTACTCGGGTGAAATTAGGGCTCCAGGCTCTATTTAAGTAATTCTAAAGTTACTACTTTTTTGCCTGACACCCAACTGGACATCTGATGCTTCACTAGAGAAGGTGCAATGAATGGTCAGATTAACTTGGAGCTATTTTATGGCATGAGATAGTGTTAGCGGGAGAGGAGCTTTTTTGTGGGTCTTTATTTTTGGTTTTTTTTCCGGTGGGGAGTAGAGGTTGGTTTGTGTTTTGTTATTGTTTGAGATGGGACCAGTTTACTCTTTCCAGATTAACCCTCAGGCATATAATCGCGCTTTCAGAAGTTGAGTATATTATGATTGACATTTTATTCTTAGTCACCTCCCTTAATTATGCATTTAATTCATAAGGCCAGAACATTCCACATAAATTGGAATGGAATGAGAAGACAGAAAAGAAAAAAATGTTCTCACCAAGAATTGCTTATATGGAAGGAGGTGTCCAGTGGAGGTCTAAAGGAGTAAAGCCAGGCCAGCACATATATTGTTCACGCTGCGTCCGGCAAGAGTGGCTGAGGGGCCATGTGGGGGCTAAAATCCAACTCAGCTCTGCTTGCCAAGTCCCAGGCCCTGAAACAGAGCTGGATCAGGCCAAAAGAAAGATTCACCTGTGTGGGAGCATCTTTCCTTAACGTGGGTCAAGGTGCCTGTGTGTTTCCTGGGCCATCTCAGGGCCCAGGCTTGCTCCATTGTATACTTGCGAGCTCCATTAAGGGAAGGAATAGGGCAGAAGAACGCAGACCGAATCCTGCAATGGGAGGAGGGGGCCAGGCCTTTTCAAACTCCATAGCTCATCTGACCTCGAGCTCCTGAGAAGTCAGATCCCTGCCCTCAGTCCTGCTCACAGCTGCTCACATTCCAGTATGAAAACAGATAGGTGAATATTGTTGAGGTTGGTAACACCCAGGTTTGGCTAGTCAATTTCCTCTTGCATTTATATTTACATTCCATGTCCATTGGACTCACTAAATATTGTTTTGCAATCTCAGATAGCTGGTTTGTATCCAAAGTTCATTTTCTACCTGAAAAGTGTTGTTTATTTTAAGATATTCACACAGCCCAGACATTTCTTGAATGTGTGTTGCAGTGTAGGCAATTCTCACAATAAAGAACTCTCAGCAAAGCTTTGTTTGCTTGCATCTCCTTCTCTTGTTGAGGGGCCGTGCAGGGATACCACATCCATGTTTATGCATCACTGTTGTTCTGTGTCTTCCTGTTAGAAGAGGGTATACAGGTGAAGCTGAAGAGACCATTGCAGAAACGCCTGGTCTTGGCTCTGCCACTTGGTGGTGGTAAAATTGCTGACAGGTCATTCACCTTCTGAGTTTCAATTTCTTCAATGAAATGCGGATTCTGACATGCATCTGCCTTACCTGTCGGATAGACTGTGGGGATCAAATGCAAGATATATGAGAAAAATCTTTGGATGTGACCAAGTTGTACCCCAAGTCTAATAATAGTTGTAAGAGAAATAAACTTCTTGGAAATTATGCCCATTTTCCACTTTAGACCAGGTTGTGTATCTTTTTGTTGTGACTCATCCCCACATGAAATCCACTGTGGAGACATTTAGACTTGAGGAGCAACAGCGTTCTGTGGTACACCTGAAAAGTATAGAACACGAACTTCTCAAAAGGTATGGAATTAAAGTATTTTGCACTTCTATTTATTTTGTCCCTCTGCTGTGTGCTTTGTTTGTTTTTTGTTTTGTTTTGTTTTGTTGTTGTTGTTGTTGTTGTTTTTTTTTGGTTCAGCAGTCTTTCTTCAACTTTTGTTTTGTAGCAATTTTTTTTGTAAAGCTTTCTAAAGGTTCCCATGGTGACACTGCCCAGGACCTCACTAAAAATTGCTGTATTTAGTATTGAATATCTTTGTATTCTCCAACTTTTTGAAAGCATTTTAATCCTGTAAAGGCGCTCAATTAGATTCCCAGCTCTGATTCCATCCTCTATGCTACAGCAATGCAATACCTATTGTGGGGCCCTCTTTAAACACCTATACCCATTTCTAGGCGTCCTGGTAGGTTGTATTCTGAGAGTTGGACCCACTGGGTGTTATAACCAACCTCCAGATGGGCTATTCCTTTGTTTGGTGACAGTTTAACAGTAGAATTTCAAAAACGCCTATGGGCACATATAAAAATTCACATTTATCAAGCATTGATTATGTGCTAGGCACTGTACCAAAGCAATTTAATATTCACAACAGCCTTTAGTAATAGGCATGAGTAAACTGAGACTTAGACTTGGATTAAGTAATTGCCCATGTTACATAATTTGTAAGTGGTAGAAGCAGGGTGTAAAACTAGATGTGTCTGAATTCAAAGCTGGGCTCTCAACCGGAATGATAAACATCTTTTTCATTGTGTTGAAAAAAAAAAAAGTAAGTTTATTAGTGGATAGGTTGCCTGTTTCAAGGCTGTAACAAACAATGAAGAATTTTTCCTATATAAAATAGACTCAACACTGAAAGACTGATTCCAAAACAGTAGAGGTCAATTTTTCCATGGGATAGAATAGGAAAAGAAGAAAGAAGTTCGCCTTTTCTTTTCTGTTCTTTGTCTCAACATCACATATGAATTTGTCCCATAGAATTGGGGGGCGATAAAAGGGCAGGAGAGGTAAGAGAAGTTGGAATTACTGAACTCCTCCCATAACTCATGGTGCTGGGTTCTGAGGCTCAGGTAGGACCAGGAATGCCATGGAGTGACTGAGAGCTTGGACAGATCACTTACCCGGTGCTTCAATATTCTTAGCAAAATGGGGTTCTCTTATTGACCTGACTTACCTGACTGGTGACCAAATGCAACAGCATATGACCTCACAGGAAGAGTTTACTCAGAGAGACAGCCCGAGGGAAAACTCCATGCATGACTATTTATTTGATAAGGGAATATGATCTCAGGACTCAAAAGTGAGAGACTAGCCTGATGCAGGGAAGAGGGGTTATTATGGATTGAGTTGTGTCCCCCCATGCAGGATACAAGTATGTTAACCCTCATACCTCACAACATGACCTGATTTGGAAATAGGATCACTGGCAAATGTTATTAGTTAAGGCCCACTATGCTTGTAGGCCTTTAATCCAATATGACTTGTGTCCTTACAAGAAAACAGACCAACACACGGGGAGAATGCCATGAGAAGATGGAGAGTGAGATTGGAGTGATGCATCTACAAGCCAAGGGACGTCTGGGGCTACCAGAAGCAGGAAGAGACAAGGAAGCATCCTACCAAAGAAACATCAAAGGGAGCATGGCCTGGTCAGTACCCTGATTTCAGACGTCTAGCCTTCATAACTGTGAGACAATAAATTCCTGTTGTTTTGTGGTACTTTGCTATGGCAGTACTTCTAGGAAACTCATACGGAAGAGGGTCCATAGCAAATACTTTATCAAGCCAGCCACCACTAAATCCATGGGATTATCCCCCAATAAACAACGTAAGCCTCATGGCAGGACAATCTGACCAAGATAAGAAAGGAAGAAGAGTTTACCCAACAGCCCTACCTCCCATTAGTCAAAGGTTTGCCTCAAGGGGTATTAACTCCTGTACATTCCTGGTTGTGCATGTACAAGTCATGTCTGGTGATATCTTGTGCTTTGATGTTAACACGAAAGCCCGGAAGTGGGAGAAAAAGGCAATAATAGACATGAGGTAAGGCACTGTAAGGTTGCACTATGGGAAGTTTGTCAGATTTTATGCAGAGCTGTTTGAAGTAGTACCCACTGGAACAGGGCAGGTGAGGCTTTGAGGATCTAGAGAGCAGCATGAGAGGTGCCCTGATACACACATTGACCAAGCACTTTAAGGGTTAGGATGAGGTGCTATGGACGTACATTGTGAGGGGATTTAACTTAATCTATGGGGTCAGGTCATGCTTTGGGGAGGATGGAATGCTTAAGTTGAGACCCAAAAGATGAATAGCTCAATGAAACTGGGAAAGTCATTATACCTTAAAACCTCAAAGTATTTTCTGATTCATTCAAATTTTTTTCTTCCAATTTAATCCAAAAAGGTTTATTTATTTAGTTTTTTTTTTCCTACATTTTTTTCAAGTCACTGTCTTAAATGAGTTTATTCGGTTTATTTTTGTTTGTTTGTTTGTTTTTACTGTTTTAAGAGTAAGACTTGCTGCATTTAAAATTTTTAATGGTATTGAAGAACATAAAGAGGAAAGAGTAGCACTCATAATCCTACTTAGTCAGAGAAAATATAAAGGTAACGTACTGGGTTATGCTACAATAGCAAAAAAGAAAAACCCTCACTTGTTTTCTCACTCATGCTGCATATCTAATGTAGGTGATTCAGGGATACGGTTTTATATCATCCTATGTAGGGCTCTGGGAGACCCACACAGTCATATCATCAGAAAAGATGCTGGTTGCTGTGAAGTTGTTGGGGAAGCATGGTGGATCACATATTGGCTCTTAAAGTCTTCCATCAGGAAGTCACACACATCACTTCATTTCATTGGCCGAAGGAAGTCACATGGCCATGCCTATCACCAAGGGAATGGAGAAGACTAATTCCAGGAGGAGGAGAACCAGAAATAATGGTGAACTGCTCTACGACCCTCACAAATAACTATTATTAACATTTATAAGTCAACAGATTTGGAGTTCGATGCTTATTTGTATATTTGTTTCTGCTGATTTCTGTGGAAGGGAGGAGTGAGAAAATAGCAAATACCTACAAAAAAAAAAATTAAAAGTACCATCAGGGCAATTAAAAAGCATGTACTTTCTGTGGATTTCTTTATTCCATACTAGTTCATGTATACTTTGCCAAGTTGATGAACATATTGGCCTTTTTACAGATTTAGTAATTTTGAAAACAATCTCTACATTTAATACTCCATGGGTTGCTCTCACTCTCACTCATTCTCACTCTCGCTCACCACTTTAGGGTGAATGACATTGTGGTTCTCGGACCAGAACAATTCTATGCCACCAGAGATCACTATTTTACCAGTTTATTCTTGACACAATTAAAGATGATCGTGGATCTTTGTTAGACTTTTATTCTTTTCTGTAGTTCAAGAGAGGCCAGAGTGATGGCCAAAGGATTTAGTTCTGCCAAGGGATCACGATCTCACCAGACAAGAAGTACGTAAGATCTTTTATAATTTTTCTACCCTTTCCCCTTGACATTTTAGTGGACTCCTTTCCTTAAGAGATAGTTACTTTCTTAGGCTTAAGTAGTCAATATACGTGTGGAGGGATCAGGCATGACCACGGTTTATACTAACTGTGTGATCTTAAGCAAACAATTTGCCCTCTTGCACTTCAGGCTCCCCGCTAATGAAATGAAGGATTTGGACTCAGGATATAAAGTTCTTATTCCAAATTCATGTGTGAATCTAGAAACACACTTACCTAATACACTAAAAAGGAGAATAAATGCACAACACCTCTGGTTCTTATGAGTCTAGAAGGTTTTTAACCACTTATGCTAAGTTCAGTTACCTAAAAGTTCTGGAGAAGGAGACACAACTTATATCGGGCATTATGATTGTATAAGTTTCATATTTACTGATACACTGCAGCAGACTTTTCTAGGAGAAAACATTATTTTATGCAGCATGAAATTTTATGAGAAACATTCTTTTTAAATGTTTAAAAATGGAAGATTTTTTAAAAAGAAAAGTACCATCATTATTAATACATAAATTTGAGGTAATGAATAGAGATGATCTCTGTAGAAAACAATTCTTAATGTTCTTTCTCTTTTTAAAAACAATTGTGATTTAGCTTCATGGTCATTTGATTCTTCTTTTCAAGGACTAGTTTTTAGAAGTATAGACTCTTTTGACTTTATAAGAGGTCCACTTACTTCCATTGAATTTAAAGACTAAATCATCACTCCTAAGAATTGAGATTCAGCCTATAAGTCATCTAGAAACACCAGTTCCATTACTTTATAGTCATATCTCATATTCAAAGCTTATTTAAAGCACTTAATGAATGTTAAAATTGCCACTTTGTTATCTTCTTTTACTGTTGTTTAGAAAGGCATTGCAGTGGTACCTTGAACTATTGTGAAAATGTATACCTCTTCTCCAAAATAAAATTTAGTGTCATCTCTCAATACTACTTGCTTAAATGTACATGTGATTTACTTCAAAGGTATATCTACATAGCTGATGCAGTGGATAAGAACATTTATGTAATGAATATACATGATTAACTCAACTGGAAGTAAAAGTACCCTGGCTTGCCCAGACAACATGGCTTCTTATGTTAGCTCCCATGCTTGACTTAAGAATGTGCTCTCTGAATGAAGGAGAAAATGTTGGCAAGAGTGTGCTTGCACTTCTAAACTTCAGTAGCAAAGCACCTTAAAAATACCAATTTTAGGAGCCAGAAGGAACTGGCGGGAGGGAGGAGGGGTAAGGAAGAAAGTTGAAACTATGCCTTCACTACTTCCTTTTTCTTGGAAGGTAATACATTTGGACACCTTAATGGATAGCATAACTGTCATTCCTGACATATTTTGTCAGGATGCCCTCTTAATGCCCTGAAGCTGCTAATCTATAACCCCAAGGATCTTTCAGGGTCAGAAGTAAGTTCCTGTACTTCTCTGAGCTCACAGGCAAGGCTGTAAGAACAAACAATTTATTGAAGTGACTTGGAAGAATTTAGGGGGTCACATGCGATGCTCCAGAACTGAACAAATTGTATATACGGAAAGAGTAGAAATTTTGTCAGGATAATGAGATATGGCCCATTAACCCTTTCAGGTTACCAGGTACCCGCCAGTTTAACATCAGTGGTAAACAATGTTCCCGTACCTGCAAGGGCTGTACTTGCCACTGCAAATAATGGGGATATATGAGCTTGATTATTCACACTGACTCAGATTTCCATATCATATTCCTAATCAAAGCAGGCCCTGAAATTAGGTGAAGGGAGAGTCATACATAGAATCATCTTCTTTCACACTACCCAAAATTAAGCTCAAATGAAAGGGTTTAAATAACTATAGTCTCAAAACAAAATTAATTTTTGCCACTAGGTTCTAATATACATGGTAGTGTTGAAGAATGTCTCATTTGAAAGATGTTATTTATTCTAAATAAATCTCTTCTAAAACAATAGCATATGCCATTGAATTTTACATGGCATGAAAAACAATAACATAAAGCATTGCATTTTCTATTGCATTGAGTTTAAGAATAAAAAAAAAAACCTCAAGTGAATTTAAATATAGACATAAATTCTTGGCAGACTTGCTCTGAGAGATTTATTCACAAAAATTGATTGAGCACTTATAATATACCAGACTTTGTTTTCATGCTTAGGATATATCAGAAAACAAAGTATACAAAGATCCCTGCTCTTAGAAAGAAAGACAGTAAACAATAAGCATAAGAAATAAGTAATATATAGTAACTTTGAAGGTGGTAAATTCTATCGGGATAAAAAAGTATAATAGAGTGAAGGGGATTAGAATTGCTGTGAACAGGGGGCAGGTCCATTATTAAATACAGAGATCAGGGCAGGCCTAATTGAGAAGGTAAGATTTGAAGAAAGATATAATATTATAATCTAGGTTTGGGGAGTTGGGAAATTGAGATTTGAACCCTAGCCTGGTAATTGGCCCAGTGGGTAAATTAGAACATACAGCTATTTCTGCTTCTAATATTGCTGTTCTTCAGTTTAAATATATATATAGATGTAGATATAGATGTCTATGTATCTATATCTATGTATCTCTCTCTCTCTCTCTCTCTCTCTCTCTCTCTCCATATATATATATATATATATATATATATATATATATATATATATATATATATATATATATATATTTCTCTTATGAACATGTTAGTCACAACTTCTTTAAAAAACAGGAAGAAATGTGAAAAACAAAAGTCCAGCCTGAGCCTAGAGCTTGAAGGATTGTTACCCTACACTAGCAAGCTACCCTTGCCTCATATATGTACCCCGCAAAATGATACATATTCTACAAACACCCAACTACAATGTTTGCTTTAAGAGAATGAAAATATGATCCACACAATGATTTGAGAATTGTTTAGGATCTTTTTCATGTCTCTATTTTCAAGTTTAATCATTTGTTTATTTTAGTTAAGACTTCTTTCTTCACAGTCACGGATGCTCTTTCCTTTGCGTTGAGGTTAGTGTTTTCTACATGAGTTCCAGGCTTGAATATTTTCATGTAACAACCTGAGATAAAATTGTAGGATCTTCCTTAAGATAAAAAGACAAAACTCAATTGAACTCTATTCTAATAAGAGACATCGATATAGACTTGTTACCGGAGGGGGAGGGCCCTTCTCAAGGTGATGCCTGAGCTTGGTTTCCATACCAGGGGTTGAACCCAGGCCCCTGGGAGGAAAACTGGGAATTTTAGCTGCTACATTGCCGAGAGTTGAGCCCTTCTCAGCTCAATGTCCAGGTTCTTGGTCTCTTGAGCAAAGAATTGAATGAGACACAGAGGTAAAGTGGTGAAAGAGAAGTTTATTAGAAGAGATAGTACACTCCAAAGAATTAAGAGTGGGCCTGAGCACAAAGAAAAGTGGTTCTAGAGGCTGTGGATCAAAGGCTCAAAGGCTTTGACTGGCGAGGACTTGGAGGAGTTTTTATCCCTTTTTTTCTCTTGAATGGGCTTTCCCTCTCAGGGCGTGGGACCACTTGATTGACGCCTGTGATTGACAGGAGGCTATTACCTCATTTTTTTACACTGCACACATTCCTTTCCAGAATTCACTCTGTTATAATGATATTATAATGAACTTCCGGGCATATGTATGATATTACAATGATAGTATAATGAGGCCCCAGTGAAATGAAGGTCTTTGTGGCCTTTGCTGCGTAGGTGTGAGTGATTGGTTTAATCTATTTGAGTATTTTGTACCCATTTGTTTCCTCTTCCTCATAGGGGTAGATAATGAAAAGGGGAAGTTTTAGGTGGAGAGGGGAAGTCTTTTGGGCAGTCACATTCTGTGGGTTGTGTTGGAAGTGCAGGAATGCAGAGACCCAATCCCTATCTCTAACTGCCTGCCTTGTTTTCCCCTTGAGGGATTTGATCCCCATAAAATCTCTATGGGAAGTTGAGTAACAGGAGGTCTTTTCTTCTGTATCTGCTTCCTGCTGGGCAGGGGAATAGAGCTATCTCTACCTACTGGGGATTCATGGAACTCTTGCCCTATCTGATCTTAGATGAGAGGAAGGGGTCTCGAGGTCTGCCTGGAAGACCATGTTGGCTTCTTTGGTTGGGACTGGTCATCTTGCTTTGGTTAGGATTGGTAATCTTTCTGGGGTATCATCTGTATCCCCAAGGCCCCTGCATGAGGCAAAATAGATTTTAATTAATAAATTTAAAAGTGTAGGCTTAAAGAGCAGAGCTCAAATCTATTGATGTGGGGTAGCTACATGATGGAAAACCCGTCAGCTCTTATGGAGCCTGTGGCCATTCAACGGGTCATTCAGGTGGCATCAATTGTCCAGGAGCTGGGCCCAGAATGTGTTGGAGAGAACATTAGGCTTCAATGATTACAATTAAAAAGTATAAGTCACAAATTTCAGGATAATTATCTAAAGGGGGTAAAAACACTTCTTATGATTCAGGCTAAAAACAATCTGTTGCCTAAGATTAAGAAACTGATTTACAAAATAATTAAGAAGCAGGGGGGTAGGAGCTAAAAAACTGGCGAAAAAGAAACTTGGGGAAAAGGAAACTTAAAATCCCTATAGGAAAAAAATTTTAAGTTTTTTAGTGGAGGGTGGGGAGGGCTACTTGCTAGGCCTATATCACACTCACGACTCTTGAATTTCTAATTTTTTTTTTTTAATTTCTAAAATGTCCTGTTCGAGTGAATTTCATCCAGGCTATTTGGAAACCTGCACACTTACATATTTACTGATTAGCAAACTAAAGTGTGTTAACCTTGGTGATCAATAACGGTATTAGGCAGTGATACGTCAGATTGAATTCCAAAGTGCACATTCCTAACGCTTCCTACCCACTTCTCGATTGTGAGGCGGCTCCAGCTGTGATGACTACCATCCTACTGGTTATGAGGTTGGCTTGGCTTACTAACTACGTGTCCCTTTTTCATTTCTTCCTGTGTTTCTCTCCCTATGCTGTAGGCCCAGTCAAAGGCAGGCCTCTTCCCCCAGAGAAACACTGTTTGCTCAAGAATTAGATAAGCACAACCACTGCTTTCCACCTCCTTCTATAGGAGATGTTTGAACTATCAAAATTGTGTAAACCAGCTGTAGAGGGGTATGGTTAATGTCAGACAACTAGTCCACTTGATTGCATAGATATTATTAGGACATTCATACTTTTCATCAGAAGGAAAAAAAAATGATTGAAGATATGCCAATTTTAGCTTATTGATTTCTGAGAAGTACATTAGTCCTGGAATATTTGGGAAGGAAAAAGCCACTGATGGCTGTTTGCTCACGTAGTTTACTAACAATCTTTTCTTGCCAGGTATTTCGTATCCAGAATGTTCTGTCTGAGAAGCTCAGGATAAGCACTGAGTATGCCAATACAGGGTCTGTGCTTCAGGGCAGCTCTGTGGCTTTTATGTACAACAGGAAACTTCTCATAAGCACCATATCTCACGAAGCTCTGTACTCTGTGCTCTAGACTCCAGGTATTCCAAAAAGTGTTCGTGTTTGGTAAAAGTAAACCCCTAATTCTCTGATAAGTAGAACTGTAAGTAAATGATGAACATCAACAAAAGTGTGCTCGGCTTTGCTTTTGGTTAGAAGAAGCGGAGAGATTACATTATATCCACCAGCTTGCAAGTGAAGACAGTGACAGTCCAACAAAAAGTCAAACCTCTCCATTCTTTTTGTCTAGCACCCCCCTAGTATTCTTTCTACAATAAGATGTGTGGACTGTGGCGAGCGAGGTATCCAGTTAACTTAAGGCTCATTGATAACGGTGTGACAAAATCGCCTCCTACAACTGTCATGTTCTGAGTCTTCTGCCATTTAGACCAGAAGAAAAGCTAATGTTCAATTTTTTTTTTTTTTTTTAGATTTTGTTATATATTTTTGTAGTGCTCTTCACAAGTGAAAAAGAAAAATTTTTTTTTCACTTTTTTTTTAAAGATTTTTTTTGTGTGTGAAGAAGGGTTGTATTTAGAGGCCGGTATCTAGAGATCTAACCAGTGGATCTCTTGAAGCACTACCAGGCCTTAAGGCCACCATCTGAGGGAGGATGGGAAAACTATTATTCACCCAAGCCTCCGGAAGTGTAATGTACCAGCAGGCAAAAAACAGTTCTTCATGTAGTACAAAATGAAACGAACCAAAAACAAAAACAGAAAGTAAAAACAAAACCAAAACATTTCTTAAATTCTAGTGCTATAGATTTTTTTGTTTGTTTCTTTTTTGTTGTTGTTTTATTCATAAGAAAGAGAGAAAGATACAACTTATCCATCAGACACAGTGTGGGGACAGAGCCCCAGAGAGCGATTTCCAGGCTCTCGTCCTCACGTGGAAAGGTGCTGGCTCCGGTAATGGATGGTCATTGGCTGTGACTGGTTGGCCATCAGCTGTTGCCGGTTGGCCTTCGGCCACTGGTGTGGCTGTCGTGGTTGAGCTAGCCAGCAAGGAGTGTGGATTGCAAATTATGGAGAGACGGATTGCAGTTAGCAAGTGAAGCTGGTTGGCAGAGAAGTGGACGGTGGGTTGCGGATCGTGTGGCTCCTGCTTCCTGTGCCTCCAACCCAGCCGCCAGCAAGACTATAATGGTATGACTCCCTTATATATAGCTCCGTGGGTGTTCCTTTTTAGCTTCACCATGTCCTGCGTTCTGATGTGGGGAGCAGGACCAGAGACCCCACATGACACCCTGCATGACACATGGGCCTCCTCATGTGGTCGTTGAACGGCTCGATTTTGTCAAACTTTGCTGGACAAACGGAGCAGATGTAAGAGGTCCCCTTTGTGCAGGCCACCACCCCTGGGGAGCCAGTGCGAGCTCTGGTGGCTGTGCCCATGGTAGGGGTCCCATTGCTGTCACTGTGCAGGGCTATGAGCCGCTCCAGGAGGGTCTTGTGGGAGAACTTTTTGCAGATGTAGCTCTGGTAGAACTTCTTCCCCCTCCCCGTGGAGGTGCAGAGAGCTCTTCTGGGTAAAGCGCTTGTTACAAATACTACACTGGTAGGCCCTCACTCCCGTGTGTGTCACCATGTACTTGATAAGGTAATCCTTTAAAGAGAAGGAGCACCAGCAGATGCTGGCTGTGCATGTGGGAAGAGACAGCAAGCAGGCCAGAGCGAGGCACAGCAAGGGAGGGAGAAGGAGAGACAGAAAAACAAGACAACACAAAACAAATAAACAAAAAAGAAATTGAAAAAAAAATGTCTGCTTCGTTAATGGATCACTCTTGATCAGAAAGATACAGTCCTTAGCCTCTCATGCTCTGAGAAACCTTGCTTTAAGGTAATGCCAGGGCAGTTTAGAGTTTTCTGTTTCTCTGTCAGGAAATGGCTCTCTTGGAAAGCTACAAGATATTCCCCAATAAAAGGTCATCCTGTGGAGAAAAGAGAGGGCTGCTTTAAGGGGGTCATTTTTAGTGTCATCATTAGGGGATATAATTTTATCAAACAAATACAAGAAATAAGAGAGAGGAAAGATTTTTGGAGACATGGGGTTCTCTAGAATCTTTGGGAACCGAAGGACAGTGGTTACATAGCTTGGCTCTTTAGAGACACTCTCCATTTCCGGTATTCCATCTAGTAAGTGCACTCATACCTTGGTTTTAGGTCTGGAAAATATTGACCAATGTAAGAATAAGTCATTCTGAAGAGCTACACTTTCAATTTTATCTATTTTATACAGAAATCTTCCTAAAAGGTAACTTAAGAGTTAATCGGCTATTCTGTCTTGACTGCACTAAGCTACAGATTGGCCTTGTCTGGTGTGGAGGTTGAGTAGGTGGTGGACAACACAATGATCTGAGAGTCCAATCGTCCTGTTCAAATCCAGGCCCAAGCACATGGCATGCCACTGACAAATCTCAAAAACAAAAAACAAACAAAAACAAACGTTCAAATATTTATCAGTCTCTTCTCTTCCTCCAATTGTGCTAGGCACTGTTAATCAAATGCCCAGCCCATGAATAAAAGCAAGAATTGGCCTCCTGGGACTGCCCAATGCCCACCTCAAATTTGCATTCTCTCCAGTAGAAACACACAGGAAGTCAGGTTCTGGGATATCTGACAGAGACAGGCCTCACTTAGGGCAAACAGGGCTGATCTTGTCCTTTGAATAGGTCTTTATTTGTACAGTAGTTCCCCTTGTCCGTGGTTTCATTTTCCACGGTTTCGGTTACTCTTGGTCAATCACAGGCCAAAATTCTTAAATGGAAAAATTCGAGAATTAAAAAACTGTTTTAAATTGTGCACCATTCTGAGTAGCATGATGAAATCTCAAGCCATCCATTCCCTGCCACCCAGAACATGCATATCCGCACTGTATATGCTACCCTCTCGTTAATGACATAGTGAATGTCTGGATTTTCAGATTAACTGTCAGTATCACAGTGCTTGTATTCAGGTATTCAGGCCTTATTCTACCTAATAATGGCCCCCAAGGTATTTGCATAACTTTGATTACAATACATTGTTACAGTTGTTCTATTTTACTGTTATTGTTATCAATCTCTTTCTATGCTTAATTTATAAATTAAACTTTATCATAGGCATGTATGTATAGGAAAAATCATAGTATGTATAGGGTTCAGTACTATCCACAGTTTCAGATATCCACTAGGGGTCTTGGAACATATTCCTCACAAATAAGGGGAAACTACTGTAGCGATATCTGAATATGAAGTATTATCATCAGCTTGGTTCTGAACCATGAGATAGAGCTTCAGAGCTGTTAGCTTTGACTGCTTTAAACTTGCTCTTCTGGTTGATTCCATAAACACTTATTAAGCAATGTCCCATAGACTTGTCCCTAAGGATTCAGAAATAAATAATATGGTTCCGGCCTGAAGTCCTGTCTTGAGGAACAACTCAAACTTAGTTTGATGAGAATGAATAGAAATATCCCTTTCTTGGTCAGAAACCAGGACAGCCTTTAGCAAATCATTAATGGGAATCAGCATAGCCAAGCACACCACCACACCACACTATCCCTTCCCTTTTGTGACTTTTATCAGGAAGTGGTTGGTTGATTTTGATTTTGATTTTTTCTCTTCTGAGGATGGGGAGTTGGGGAGCCCTCCTTATTTCCTAAAAAAATTGCTCAGTTAGATGTAAGTTTTGCTGAGCAGTTTTGTAGCTGGGTAAAAGACTACTTTTTAGCCCATGTAACCCTTGTGATTTTGATGTAACATTGTAGTTTCTATTGCTTCAGGAGAGGAATGACTCAGCAGAATGTTATAGTCAATTCTCAGATTTTAAATTTCAAAAGGCTAACCATCAAGTGGATACTGAAAAAAATAATAACTAAGAGTATGTACACAGTCAGTTTTGAAAAATATAAGTCTTTTTTCCCCTTTTCTTTCCCTAACTGTTATACCTACTAGATTAAAGTTTACCAGACCAGGGGGCACACAGAAAGTTAGGGATGGGAAATCTAAGGGCATTTAGATGCTGGTGGGTTCCTGACAATTGGCCCCACCCTGCCTTCTCCCCAGGCCAAGTTATGAAAGGCTGGATGATAAAACTCCCAGAAAGATTTAAAGGATTTGATTGCTGAGGCACGAACATGTCATTTCACAGGAAGGGCCTAGAAAAGTCACAAGGCTCTGGAGTTCCCCTTCATGTAGACACTCCTGATCTTTATGTGATTATCATAAACCTTTTGCCTCACTTGGCTTGGGAAGGAGAGGGATTGCTCCTCACAATAAATGTTGCATTTTAATGATTCATTATCTTCCCTTCCCCAGTCTTTCTGTTTAAATTGTAAGAGATGTGGGTGGGGATACTAGGGTGATGATTAGGGGTACTTGAGCTCAGAAAAAAGTAAGGAACAAAAACCAATGTGGTAGACAGCTATACAAGGTGGGTGCACAATGATATTTACTTCCTGGCCTTCAATCCCTTGTATAGGTAGGTCCCTCCCACATAAATATGGCTGACCTGTGTAATCAATAGGGTATTCTAGAAATGATGATGTGACTGCCAAGGCTAGGTTATATAAAAACATTACCATTTCTACCTTGCTCACAAAAATTGTGCATCATGATAAAAGTTTCTGATTGTTTTAAGATGCCAAGTTCTGGAGTAATTTATTATAATAATTAGTCAACCAATGAAACAGAAAACCACATATAATGTAGAAATTCAACAAAAGCCAAAAGTTCATTTTCTAAAAAAGAGGTATGCTAATATACAGCTGGTGAGTCTTATCAAGAAAAAGAATGGCTCAATTATACAATGTCAGAAATGGAAAAATAAGACAGGCAGATGCAATAGATTCTAGAGAAAGAAAAAGAGGAGTTGATAAACCATTTTATGCCAGCAAATTTGAAATTTTGATGAAAAGAACAAACTCCTAGAAAAAAACATAACATTCTATTAATTGGGGTAAGGCTAAATTGCTGTTAACATATAGAATAACAACAAAAAATATACAATGCCTCAAAAAAAAAAAGGATATTTATTTCTCTTTCATTTTCCAGTTCTTGGCAGAAAGATTGATGGGGCAACTTCCTTTGATGGGATCATTCAGATCACCGGTCAGGACCTTACAGGAAAGAGAAGGTACACTCAAAGAGGGTTATTGAGGGAATTTCTTTAAGGAGATTATTGACACAAGGGTGTGAAGGTTAAGGGAAACTAACAAGACACAGAACAACACTCCAGTGCTAGCAATTGAGTGGAAGAAATGTTCTAAAGAAAAGGCCAAGGACTCTTTCCAACCCTTGGTTTGAAAGAACACGGAGTAGAAACAGTTACTAGAACCAGAAGAGAGCAGATAAAATGGAGACTCTTCCAATAGATGCTGTGGTCCTTGGTAAATAAGGCAGCCAACTTGTGACAACTCAGCAGAGAGAGCAGAGGAAATAACTGTCTTGACTTAATTCTCCTTCTACCCTCCCAACTAGAAGCCAGAAGACAAGGATGCTATTAATGGAGCCTGTAAAGCCTCCAGTACACAGAGCACTGGGGAGTTGCATAGAAAAGATCTTGAGCAGCAAACAGCTTCATCATGTTGCTGCACCACCGCCTGGGTGATTGTAGTTATCTCCATGGTGGAAGCTAGGTCACCACCATGTCTGTGTTTCATCAAACTAGAAGGAGAGAGAGGATAGAGGATGCCAAGGAGAAATACCCAGTGTCTTAAGGACCAGACTAGAAATGACAGTCATTATTTCTGCTCCCTCCCTTTTACCAATGGTAAAAATTGATGACAAGGCAGCACCTAACTAACTACAAGGAAAAATGGGTGATGTAATATGACTGGAGAGACATATGTTCAAGGAGAAGGAAAGAATAAATTTTCGTGAGCAATCAGAGGTCTGTACCACAATCCATCCTTTGGCCACCAAATATCCATCTGCATCCTTCTCTTACACATTGAGATCCTTACCAAGGAATATAACTCAAAGTTCCATCTAATTTCTGCATCCACCTCAAAGCACAGGATCTCTAGGTGATGATTTGGCCTCTGCATTAGGTCCAGGTATTGCTGCATGTGGCAGCGTAGGAAATAACATTATTGTCCCTCCCAACACATTTCATTACAATGGTTGAATATGAGCTGAATAATTATAATAAACACTTTTTGTAAAAAAAAAAAAAAAAAAGGAAAAATGGAATATACTCAGCGGTGGCTGGTCAATAGCAATGAGATTATTCCACCAGGGAGGAAGTTTTCCTGCCTTGGCAGTGGTCTACCTTCCCATGTCCTCTATGATTTCAAATTTTGAGGGAATTCTATCCAGTACATTATACTTTAAGGGCACATCTGACATGGGAATTAGAAAGGCTATGCAATTTTGGTAGCCTCCTTCCTACAGGTGTAGGTTTGAGAATCTGAGGATATTTTCAGGCCAGCCTTTTGATTGTTTTTGAAATGTACGTGTAAGTATCTTAGAAATTTGATAGGTTTCTGTGTTTGTTTCCAGTCGAATGCCATCTGCCAACAATAGCACTCGATTTTCTTTTTGGAGCATAGTTTTTAAGCCTATTTTACTTCCTGATTTCCATGCCTACTCATTTCTCTCTCACTAATTTAAATGCTGTCTCCTTTGGGGCCATCTGAATGAATGGGGAAAAGGAGGCATAAGCATTAATATAATCTCCCACTGTGCTGGATTCCTTGGCTTTCCTAATTGGGAGGCATTTGGGAAAGGCTATCAGCTATAACTATCTTGCCTTCTGCCCTTGGAGCACAGATCCAAATTTCTAGACCTCTGTAGCCTTCCACTTTATGCCCAATACGTAGTTCTTACCTGAGAACATAATTTCCTTACTGTCCTCGACTAAGAACATCAAGGAACAGCCAAGACACTTCAATATTCTGGTTGCTCTCTGGGTAAATGGAAGCCTTTCAAGTACTGCCGGAAACGGTTTTACTAAATATTTTTACAAGGATGACATTAATGTCCATTTTCAGCCTGCAGTATCGGTTTCCTCAACCCTAGTCTACCAACATATTTGATGAACCCGCTTCTAGGTTCAAATTTCTATATTTTTAAGGTCGTGCTAAGCTGTTGTAACAAAGTAACCCCAAATATAGTGATTTAAAGACTATAGACATTACTGATAGTGGGTAAGAGCAGAGATTGGAGAACCCAATTTTCTGGATTTGAAGCCTAGTTCAGTCATGTAGTAACTGTGCAACTCTGACCTTCTCTATGTCTCAGTTTTCTCATCTTTAAAATTGAAGTAATAATAGTAATTGCCAACTAGTGTTGGTAAGAGGATTAAAAGGGTTAATATATGTAAAACTTGGAACAGTGCTTATTACACACCAGTGTTATATAATTCTTTGCTAATACACACACACACACACACACACACACACACACACACATTTAGAACAGGGAGACGATGGTTATCAAAAAATTTAGGGTAGTGGTTGTCTCTTGGGAAGATGCGATTGTGGTCAGGGAAAGACACACGGGAAACTTCTGGGGTGCTGGCAATATTACATTTGCTGACCTGATGGTAGTTTACATTGATATTTCTTTTGTCATTTTTCTATAACTGTACATACGTATTTTATAAATTTGTAGGTATATGTAATGTATCTCACAATAGATTTTTCAGGTAGATGGAAGAGCAGAGTCAACTTCAAAAAATAAAAATGAAGAGCAGGGGCCAGCCTAATTACTAGTTCAGTATCGGTGCCAGAAAAAAAAAAAAAAAAAAGATAAATGGAATAGAACAGAGGTCTTTGGGGAATTAGTATAAGATTAAGTTAGCAGTACTAATTAATAGGGAAAGGATGTTGTTTAGGAAATGGCATTGGGAGAATGGACTTACTCTATGAAAGGAAGTAAAACTGTTCTATTAATACTTAACCTTACTAGGTAACTTCCAAACAAGGGTCTATAACCTTTAGAGTTAATAGAAGATAATGTAGGAGAATGTCTTTATGACCTAAGGGTAGGGAAGGACTTCTGAAACAAAATTTCAAAAATATAAACCCTAGGACAAAAAAGTTGGTTGAATTTGAGTCATCAAAATTGAATAATTCTATTCAGGGAAGGACACCATAGGCAAAGATAATAGATTAATATCAGAATGAGAAATATTTGCAATGTTAAACTGACAAGGTATTATGAAGTAGAACATACTAGAAACTCTTGAGAATAACACAGTGGAGATAGTAACCCCAAAGAGGTCAATGGTGTGAAGAGTAGGGGCAGGGGGAAATGAAATACATGAAAACATGCTGAGAATCTTTAGTAATCAGAGCAGTGTCAATTAAAACAGAATTCTTAAATTGCTTTAATCTATTAGACTTGCAAAAATTAAAAGGCTCTATATTGCCAAGTGTTGATGGGGAGGTGGGGATATAAGGAACCTCATGCATTGTTGGTAGGAGTGAAAATAGCTGCAGCCATGATGGGTAAGACCAGAGCTTAAGGAATCGTAAGAACTGGAGGGTTCAGAGCTTTGAATGCAGCCAAACTTCACACTAGCAAAACATACTTGTAATACTGCCTCTTTCTCAATCAGTTTCAAATTTTAGCCTTGCTCAAGCCATTCTGATTTACAGACACAAAATTATGTCCTGCACTGTGGCTTCAAGAGCGTTGGGGAAATATAGGCTCTAGTTTCTACCTCTGTAGGGAAGGAAGACACACTGGTATTTTATAAAATCTCCCTACATGATTCTAATCCATAGCCAGGGTTTTTAAAACACTGCACCCAAAGGATATTGGAAAAGAAGTGGAAGGTGCTGGTGTTTCTATCACATCATCACAGAACACCTGGTGTCACTTGGTATTATTGATGTCCTTGTGTTCATATTGTTTATCACAATACTGCAGGAATTTGTCTATAGCAAGAAAACAAATCACTTAGCTTTACTTAAAACTCATTTTCCCCATGCAATGAAGTTGTTCAGAAAAGCAATTTACTGGAGATATAAAAGACCATAATAAGCACAGTCAAGGACACGTCATCCAATTGAGGAAAACCAAGTAGGAGCAGAGAATGTAATGGGAACTTTTAACACGCAGTTTGGTACTCTCTAGAACAGACATAGCAGAAAAAGCTCAGTCCATCAGGGGTGACTCTGGGAACTGGTGAAATGAATACTTACCACAAAACTGTGTTAATCAAGCTCCAGGAGCTCTGTGGTTTCTAACAGCTAACTGGTGAATCACATAAACCTGTAGAATGTCATTGGTTCCATTAAGAAGTAAAACGTAAATGAAGTGCAGGTGGAGCATTCTGTGGACTGTTAGCAATTTCCACTGCAGAAAAAAATAGTGACTTCTGCGATGAATCTGAAGATTGTAGGTAGAATGAAAACTCACGAGCTTTGGAAAATAAATTGTCTGTGAATGGATTCTAGAAAAGCCCACTAGTATTCAAAATAATCAAATCATATGCTAAAAGTCACATATACATATGAGTACATACACACAATACATACATAAGTGATGGAAATTATAAAGTCAGATGTGCCCTACCATTAACAAATTTAAATATTATAGTCCTTTCCCTATCTTTGTCTTGCTACCCTCACTCCTTTCCAGGATTTTTACTAAAAAACACTTTCTCATTAAATCATGTGCTTCTGAAATCCTCTCTCAGCCTCTATTTCTAAGGAACCAGACACAGACATTCAATATGATTTCCATTTGCCCAAGAGAGAAGCCAGATACTCACCTGCTCAACCTCTATGGTAAGCTGGATAACTGTTGCCCAAATATCCTGGTTCTCTTCTTGGTGTGCTACCTTCAGTGGGCCGATGATACATCTCTGTACTGCTGAGCTCAAAAGTGGCCATATGACTTAGTTTGCTCAATGAAATATTGGTAGAATTAACCATATGTGTGGGGACAGAGCCAGGAGTGCAGTTTCCAGGCTCTCGGCCTCACGTAGAAAGTTGCTGGCTCAGGTAGTAAATGGCCATCAGTTGTGATCGGATGGCCATCAGCTGTGGCTAGTTGGCCGTCAGCTGTAACCAGTGAGCCATTGGCCACTAATATAACTGCCTGGCTAGGCTAGCAGAAAATGGGGGCTAGCAAGTAGACGGTGGCTGGCAAGCGCGGATTGCAGTTAGGACGGCGGGTTGCAGACAGCGTGGCTCCTGCCTCCTGTGTCTCCAACCCAGCCGCCAGCGAGACTATAGTGTTATGACTCCCCTACCTATGGCTCCGTGGCTGTTCCTTTTTGGCCTCACCATATCCTGCGTTCTTATGCAGGGAGCGGGAGCAGAGACCCCGCATGACACCTTACACGACAATATGTCACTTCCAGGTAGAAATTTTAAGAGACTGTATGTGTTTCACTGTGTCTCTTTTCTCTTCTTCCCCAAGCTTGTAACATTCTAGATCCAATCTGTTGTGCCAGACTCTATCCTGGATTGGTGATGATAGGAAGCAGAGCTGCAGCAAAACTACAATGGACGTGTAGCATGAGCAATAAATAAACCATTGTTGTAAGCCTTTTTTTCTGTATGCTGAAGTAGTTCATTCTTTTTCATTTGTTATGTATAGTATATTCGTTGTATGAATATACTACAATTTATTTATCCATTCAACTATTGATGGACATTAATGTTGTATTCAGATTTTTAAATATTATAACTAAGCTGCAATGAACTTTCTTTCTTGTATGATGTATTTTAATGCACATATATGAACATTTCTGTTGTGTACATATGCAGAATTGGAAGTATTGGATGATGAGGTATGCACATGTGTAGTTTTATTAGTTTTCCATAGTGGCTGTACCAATATACTCTCCCACTCATAATGCTGGAAAGTTCTAGTTGCTCTACTTCCTTGCCAGCAATTAACAGTGTCAGTTCTTTTCTTCTTTTCTTTTTAATTTTAACTATTCTGATGGGTGTGTAGCAATATCTATCTCACGGTGGTTTTTATTTGCAATCCTCAGTTGACTAGTGGAAATGAACATCTTTTCTTATGCTTAATGACCATTTGGTGTCTTCTTTTGTGCAGTGAATGTTCAACTTTTGGCCTTTAACAAAATTGGTTGACATTATTTTTCTTATTGATTTGTAGGTATGAGTCATTTGTGGATGTCTGTATTGAAAATATGTAATACTTTTTGTTGAGTTTTTTAATTTTCTCAATCATGTCTTTTGATGAACAGAAAAATGTGCAATTTTAATGAAATCCAATTTATTGATATTTTCTTTTATGGATGTGACACTGTGTATTCTGTTTAAGAAATCTTTGCATAGATTATACAATATGCTTTTTGGTTATCTTATAAAAATGTATTTTTCATTTTCCATATTTAGATTTATCATCTATCTGAAATATATCTTAGGGTATCCTGTGAGTAGGAATCAAGATTTATTTGTGGCCACATATATATACAATTGATACAACATTGTTTATTGAAAAGAAAATCCTTTCCTTAAGCATTGGCACTTTGTCATAAATAAGGTGGCCATAGATATGTGGGTTTATATCTGGACTCTTTATTCTGTCAATCATTACACCAACATCACACTATTTTAATTATAATATATTTATAATAAATATTGATTTTAGGTAGTAAAATCCTTTACATTTGTCCTCAAAATTTTTATGGTTATTCTTTACTTTTTGCGCTTCATTTAAATTTAGACTCAGCATGTCAATTACCACAATACTTTGGTAGGATTTTGATTGGGATTGCATTGGATGTATAGATCATTTGGGGATAATGGACATCATTAAAGTTTGAGTTTTCCAATAACTACAGTTGGTATATTTATTCATTTAGATCTTTGGTTTCTGTCAGTAAAGTTTCATAGTTTTCTGTGTAGAGATTTTGTATATCTCTTTTAGATCCTAAGAATTTAGTAGTTTGGTGCTATTATAGATATTACCTTTTTAAAATCTTCTTTTGCTAATTATTGTTTACTATACAAAAAGAAATAATTCTGTATACTGATGCTGTTGCTTACTACCTTGGTAAATTCACATATTAATTTTAAGTTTATCTGCAAAGTGTTTTAGATTATTTACATTCCAATCGTGTTGTCTGTGAATAATAAGTGTTTTAGATTTTATTTTCCAATCTTGGTATCTTTTATTTCTTTTTCTTACCCTCTAGTTTAATATTGAGTATATGTGATAGTAGCGATCATCCTTGTCTCTTTCCTAAGCACCATAGAAAGCTTTCAATTTCTCACCAAATATGATGTTTGCTACAGCTCTTCCCCTTTGGTAGCTGTTCTTCATGTGACTAATACATTTTCACGCTATTTCTCATTAACTAACAGTTTTTAAATAAGCATTAATATTTTTGGGGGGTGGAACATTGGGGAACACTGTGTTTTTCCAGGGCCCACCAGCTCCAAGTCAAGTCATTGTCCTTCAATCTAATTGCGGAGGGCGCAGCTCAGCTCCAAGTCCAGTCACCGTTTTTCAATCTTAGTTGCAGGGTATGCAGCCCACCATCCCATGTGGGAATTGAACCAACAACCATGTTGTTAAGAGCTTGCACTCTAGCCAACTGAGCCATCCGGGCACCTGAAATAAGCATTGCATTTTTAAAAATAGTTTTTCTGCATCTATTGAGATGATCATATTATTTTTCTCGTTTATTCTATCAATTATTGCCTTAAGCCAAACTTGTATCATAGGAATATACCCCACGTGGTCATAATATATTATTTGTCTATACACGGTGGATTCCATTGTCTAATACTTTGTTTAAGATGTTAAGGTCCATGTTCATGATAAATATTGGTCTGTAATTTTAATTTTTTCTTGTAATTAACTTGTAAGATTTTGGTTTAAGGTTATGTTGGTTTGTTAAAAGAGTTGAGAAAGAGTTTTTCTATTTTCTGGAAAGTTTGTGTAAAATTTATTATTATTTCTTACTTAAATATTTGGAAGAATTCACTCATGAAGCTATCTGAAACTGAAGATTTTGATTACAGGTTCTGTTTCTTTAATAAATATGAAAATATGGACACTTCTGTTCCTTTTTATGTATTTTTTTTGTAAATTTAAGAATTCATCCTTTTCATCCAAATTTACAGTTAGTGGAATAAAGTAGTTCATAATATGCTTTTTGAAAATATCTTTAGGACCTGTGATATTCTCTTCTTCATTCCTTATATTTAGTATTTCTAATGTCTATCTATCTATCTCTATCTCTATCTCTCTTTCTGTTAGTCTTTCTAGGCAATTATAAATTTTATTAGTATTTTCAATAATCAACTTTTGAATGTTTTGTCTTTTCTACTTAAGTTTTTTTATTGTGGTAAAATTCACATATCATAAAATTCACCATTCAAACCATTTTAAAGTATGTGGATCAGTGGCATTTAATACATTCACAATATTGTGCAGCCGTCACCAATATCCAGTGCCAGAATATTTTCATTACCCTAAAAGGAAACCCATACCCAGTGAGCCGTTACTCCCCATTACGCTCTTCCCCCAACCCCTGGTAACTACTAATCTGCTTTCTGTCTCTGTGCATTTGTCTCATCTGGCTATTTCATATCGCGCAATACGTGACCTTTTGCATCAGGCTTCTTTCACTCTGCATATTTTCAAGGTGCATCCACGTTGTAGCATGTATCAGGACTTTTTTTTTATGACCGAATAACATTCCATAAAGTAGACATTCTCTCTTTAAATTTGTTTTCCATTTCATTGATTGCTGGTCTTATCTTTATTATCTCCATCCTTCCACTTTCTTCAAGTGTTTCAGTTTCTGCGAGTCATGCTTAGATAACTGAAGTGAAGTGGAATAGTTCTGTTTGTTTTTGCTTTATATATTTTGAGGTTCTGTTTCTAGGTACACATAAATTAAGGATCACCAAATCTAGACATACACATTTGGGGCTCCTATACTTTCTAACTAGATGACTGCACATGAAATGGGGATAATAACATTGGTCCTATCCCATTTCCCAGGATGTTGTGAGATTATGTAGGTAAAAGCAATTTTAAAACTCATTTCTACACTTGGATAGAACTTGGTTTGCACTGCAATTGCTTTACATTTGCATGGATTTCACAGATATTTCCTCATTTATTTCATACAGCAAACCCACAGGAATTATCTTCATTTTACAAATGTTATTTTTGCTACTATAGAATTTCAGGAAGTGACCAGGCATCCAGTATTCAAAAGCCAGTGTTTTGTTTGTTTTTTCTTTTTTTTCTGTCTTTCCTAGAGCTGCCTCATGCCTCGTGAAGAATAGTGTTATTAGAGTTCTTAGGACATGATAATTTCACACTTTCAGACCTTGAGAACATTGCAGCTACTGCTGACAAGATTCAGCATCCTCTCATGGAAGAACACCAAGCACAGCCACCAAATCAACCCTTCTGAGCCTGCACAGAATTCAATTTTGCAAATGGGCTCTCTGCCAAGGCATTGACAGTTTTTACTAAATACTCAGTGCATTAGGGTTTTTGTGGGAAAATAAATGAATTAGCATATGTGCTTTTTACCAAATATATTTATTGCACATTTGAACATGTACAAATAAATATTTAGCGCATGAAGACTAAGGGAGGAAAGGAATTATGAAAGTCAATGTGATATATAAGTGTTTTATAAGAGCTTTTATTTTAATGTTGGGTTACGGATTGCTGGTGATAAAAAGAAAATGTTTCTTTAAAAAGCTCCATAACTTCCCATAAATTCAAAATTTTTATATTTCATGGACTCTAATATACTATTTTTACATATTTTAACAACTCTGAAATAGAAAATTACTATATAATTGAGAGTTCCTTAGAATTCAGTTGTAGGTTAATTGATAGTTTTTGTCTTTCTCAGTGGTCCATAAAATAATAAAATACTTGAAGTAATAAAAAATAAAGTAATCATGTATTTAACACTAATGGCACTTTTAAAGTCAATAAAATACTGTATATTGAGGTATTCCAGAGGCTGCTGTAATAGTTTTCAAACACTTATTCATTTATTATTCAACAATATTGAGCTCTTAGCCTGTGTTAGGTGCTATACCAGGCGTCTGGGCTATAACAATAAACAAGGCAATCATATAGAGGTTAATAATCTAGTGAGAGAAACAGAGAAGTAATAGAGTATTAATAATAGAATGGTAAGAGCATGTTGCAACGGACATATGAGAAGGGTATTTAATATTTAGGGGTCAAAAGAGACTAGCCAAAGTAAATTCCAAACCAATGCCTGAAGGAGCAAGCAGGATTTGGTCATATCGAAACCAGGAAATAGAGAGGTTATGGAAAAAAAGGGTTTCAGACAAAAGGTCAAGCACCAAGGCCGAAGGCAAGAGTTTCAAAGAGAGTAGACCATTTCAAAGTAATTGATAGTCCACTGGATATCATTGATTATGCAAGAGTTTCCACTTTTCTTTTAGACAAGGATTCTTAATGAGGCCCTGGTCATCACGGACTTCAGGAGTGGTATGTGAAACCACTGGTATCAAGTATGAGTGTTTTGTGGATGTATGAATCCAAAAGAGGGTTTACTGCATTCATCAGTCTCAAAGTTGTTTGGGTTCCTTTAAAAAAATGTTAAGAACTACTGCTCCAAGATCTCACAGAGCCAGCAAACAAATTCATATATTGTATAATTTATACAACAAATAAATTAGTAAGTTAATAAGTTAACT
This sequence comes from Rhinolophus sinicus, assembly GCF_057876585.1. Classification (NCBI taxonomy): domain Eukaryota; kingdom Metazoa; phylum Chordata; class Mammalia; order Chiroptera; family Rhinolophidae; genus Rhinolophus; species Rhinolophus sinicus. The sequence continues at coordinate 31,479,522 of NC_142504.1, forward strand.
GGGTCAAAGGAAGAGAGAGTGACATATCTTGTCTACTCCCCAACCCACCTGTCTCCTATATCCCCCATCCCTTGCCATTCATTCATTCTTTCATTTCTTCTCTAAATTTTTGAGCACCTATTCTGTGTCAGAAACTGTTTTAGGAGTTGAAAAGAAGGTAGATAACAAATTAGTCAAGATCTGTGCCCTCCTCGAGTTTACATGCTAGTAATAGAAGTCTGTCTGCATAAGAATAAACAAATAGATAAGATGGTTTCATATGGTGTCTATTCGGGTCCTCTGCCAGTTTTTTAATCGGATTGCGTATGTGTGTTTGTGTGTGTGTGTGTTTGTGTGTGTGTGTGTGTGTGTGTGTGTGTGTGTTTAATTGAGTTCTTTGTATATTTTGGGTATTAACCCCTTATCGAATATATCATTGGCTAATATCTTCTCGCTAATCATCAGGGAAATGCAAATCAAAACCACAATGAACATTCACCTCACACCTGTCAGAATGGCTATTATCAAAAAGTCAACAAATCAAAAGTGTTGGCGAGAATGTGGAGAAAAGAGAACCCTGATGCAGTGTTGGTGAGACTGGAAATTGATGCATCCACTATGGAAAACAGTATGGAAGTTCTTCAAAAAATTAAAAATAGAACTATCATATGATTCCACGGTTCCACTTCTGGGTATTTATCTAAAGAAAGCAAAAACACTAATTTGTTCATTGCAGCATTATTTACAATAGCTAAAACATGGAAGCAACTTAAATGTGCATTAATAGATGAATGGATAAAGAAGATGTGAGAAACACAAAGACACAGATACATACCCACACACACACACACACAGAGAATATTACTCAGCCATTAAAAAAAGAAAAGAAAATTTTACCATTTTCACAACATGGGTAGACCTAGAAGGTACTATGCTAACTGAAATAAGTCAGACAGAGAAATACAAATACCATATGATCTCATTTCTACATGGAATCTAATAAACAAAACAAATGAACAAACAAATAAATACTGTTAGCTTCCTCACCATGGGGGAAGCCAGCTGCCTTGTTATGCTGCGTGCTCTCTGTGGAGATGCCTGTGTGGCAAGGGACTGAAACCTGCCAGGAACCATGCGAGTGATCATGGAAGTTGATCTCACTCACCTCCTCCACTCCACCTCAGTTGAGTTTTCAGATGAGACTACAAATCTATTAGTCAGGGTCTTCCAGAGAAACAGAAAGAATATATATATATTCTTTCTGTTTCTCTGGAAGACCCTGACTAATAGACTAATATATATATATAATTTATTATGGAAATTGTTTCACATGATTACAGAGGTCTGAGATATGCCATGATATGTTGTCTGCAAGCTGGAGCCAGGAAAGCCAGTAATGTAATTCAGTTCAGTCTGAAGGCCTGAGACGCGAGGGGACTTCTGCTATAAGTCCTAGAGTCCAAAAGCCTGAGAACCAGAAGCTTCTATGTCCAAGGGTAGGAGAAAATGGATGTCCCAGCTAAAGTAAAGAGAGACCAAATTTCTTCTTCCTCCATGTTTTTGTACTATTCAGGCCCCCAAAGGATTGGATGATGCCTGCCCACATTGATGATGGTTGATCGTCTTTACTCAATATGCTCATTTCAAATGTTAAACTCTTCCATAAAGACTCTCATGGACACACCCAGAATAATATTTCACCAGGTACCTAGGAATCCCTTAGCCAAGGTGATACATACAATCAACCACCACAACAACTCTGTCTGACAGCTCAGCTGTCAACTCATGACAGATCTTGAGCCGGAGTTATCCAGCTATGCCAGACCTAGATTCCTGACCCACAGAAACAGAGACAATAAATGTTCGTTGTTTTTAACTGCTAGGTGTTGCTTAATTTGTTGTACAGCAGTAGACAATACAGAAGTAGAATCTATGGGACTGATTGATAGATTTGGTGCAAGGATGTGTGAGAGAAAGGGATGAACGAAGGAAGATATCTAGATTTTGGATTTGAGAAAATGGATGGTAGTGAGTGGTGACATTTACTGAAGTGTGGAGAGTTCAGAAGATATAACACATTGGGGTGGGGGAATCAAGAGTTCTTCTTTGGACACATTTTGAAGAGACTATTAGACATCCCAGTGGGAATGTCAACCAGTCATTAAATGTCCAATAAGGGATCACTCATGGCCAGACTCTTTTCTGTACTCTGGGGACAGAGTAAGGAATAGGACAAAACCCATGTCCTCAATGAACTTCTATTACATTAGTCAGCAACAGACCCACAAATGTATAAATAAATCAATGAGATGGTTTCAGAAACAATGAGTAACGAAAATAAGAAATGGCATAATGTCAAAAAGTTGCTGGAGATGGGTTATGCTACTTTACCTAGAAAGATTAAGGATGATTTGTTAGAGCCACAGTAAGAGGTTTGAGTTAGATGTGTACATTTTGGAAACACCAGCACACTGATGGTATTTAAATTCACTGGAATTGATGGGACCTCCTCGAAGGAAAATGTAGAAAGAGAAAACATCTCAGAACTAGTCCTGGGTCTTCATCATTTAGAGGTCGGAGTCAGGAGGACCCTGCAAAGAAGACCAACAAAGTAAAAGAAAAACTGGGAGAGGATGGGATCACAGAATCCAAGATAGGAAAGTATTTACCAAGAAGGGAGTGGTGATCTGTGCCCAATGTGGTTGTAAGTTGAGTATGATTATAGCAGAGAAGTAACCACTAGATTTGATAAAAATGGATGTTATGGATGGTTTAACAAGAGCCAATTCTACAGTTGAGTGTAAAGAACACAAGCTATATTAGAATGGGTTAAGTAAAGAATGGAAGATTGGTTCAGCAACTAACTTTAGGGAATATCTCTGATCATTTTCTTGTGCTTACAAACAATGAATAAGGAATTTGGGCAGGGCTCAGAGGTCAATTTTTCTGTTTCACCTAGTGTCACCTGGGGTGCTTCAATAGTATTCAGTTGGTGTCTGGACTAGTCTGGAGTGTCCAAGAAGGCTTCACTCATATATCTGATGTTTTGATGGAAGGCTGGCCTTAGCTGACCATTTTTCCTCTCCATGTATTGCTCACTCCAGTGTGGTGGTCGGATCATTTTGTAGAAGAGTAAATGTTCCCAGTGACAATAGGTGGAAGATGCTGGTCTCCAAGGCTGGGCCCTCAAATTTGAATAGCACCACTATATTTTATGAATCAAAGCATTCATAGAGTCAGCAGGGGTGAGGTCCTGTACCTCACTTCTCAATGGGAGGAGTGTCAAAGAACTTGTGACCATCAATTACAAGAGGTGATAAAATCGAAGCAGCAACTGTTGACAAGTCTAAGAGATTTAATTTATGTTTTTTATTTTTTAATTTTTTTTACTCGACGAGCAGAGAAAGAGGGCAGTAGTTAGAATGTGGGACCAAAGAGCATTTTCTCCAGAAAACTGTTATATAAGTGACACTAAAACACTTTGGAGTCTGGTGACAATATTCCAGAAAAGAGGAAGACATGGATTTTATAGGAGAGAGAAGGTGTAACTGGGACCAAAATCCCTGAGGAGGAAAGAAGGAAAGGGACCCAGAGAAAGGGAGGGGCTGGCCTTTAATGAAGCAAGAAACACCTGATTCATGGTAACAGGAGAGATGGGTGTACAGAGACACCACCCATCTGGCGTTGCTCAGAAGTCCCCCTATCAGTGAGGCCTTCCCTGACTCCTCTTCCTTAAATGGTACCCCAGTACTCCCCATCTCCCTTCCCTGCTTTATTTCTCTCCATAGAATATGTGCTTTATCCACAGCACTATATATGGAGTACTGATGTATTTCACTGATTTCTGGCGCAGAGCAAGTACTCAACAAATGTCAGCGAATGCTGCACCGACGTAGTTGAAGCTGTACGGTCAGGAGTGTGTGCTGAGAGAATGAGATGCTCGATATCCAAATGTTTGAAGGCGACACAGCGGTATCCTGGTAGGAATAAAGTTAGGTCTTCGGGGTACAAATCACAGCCCTCCCTTCCTTCTGTTCCTTTTCTGGCTGAGTTACTGAACCCCACTGAGCACAAAGATCAGGACTTCCTTGGCACAAAGTGAGAGCTCATCAAAGCTTGACTCTCCTTGCCCAGAGCTCTCCAATTTGCTCCGACCTGTTTGTTCTCCCCTTCTTTCCTGGTCTAAGCCGCTTTCCTTGGTTTCCTCTTTTTAAAGTCTCCTGGAGCACGCAGCTCTTGGAGAGAGGCGGGCGCTGACCCGGAGCCCCCGCTGTCGGTGAGCCAGGTCACCCGCGGTGGGGAGGGCGGGGCGGGGCGGGGCGGCCCAATTTGCGAACAGCAGGGCTCGGGTTGCAGGCCAGTCGGCAGGGTCTCCCCTCCGTCGGTGCATAAGTCCATCTATCGCTCCTCTGTCTGGGGCCATGGCGAAGCCGGTGCTGCTCACCCTTTTGGGGCTGGGACTGACCCTCTTGAAAGATCACCGGTCTTACGAGTAAGTTGGGTTGTGGGGAGGGCTGCAGCCCTTGTCCTCCCCGCCCCCACGCCAGCCCCAGGAACCCCCCCTGCCCCCCCCCCACATCTCCAAGTGGGGTCCAGGATCTTAACAGAAAGTCTGCAGGGAAGTGGTAGATGCATATCGCACAGGGGTTCCCCTAAATGTTTCTCCAACTTCCACATGCCTGCCACCTAAAAACTCCTTGCTCACGGTCTGAGAGACCGGGTAAAGAGACAGTTGTCAGTGGTGTGAGTAACCAAGTTGTTGCCCTACACGAATTACTTTTTCATAAAGATCCGTGTGCCTTGGCTATAGATTCACTTCTCAACCTGTCTTCAGAACAGATAACTAGACTGGTAGACACCTTGATATCGTGTGAATTAGGGAAAGGAGCCCCTGCTGTGGCTGACTGGCCATGGCACAAACCTTCCCTGCTTGGAGATTCTTAATTTGAGGCCCCAAGAAGAGAGACAGAAACCTGGCGAGTGGAGCGGAGCAGGTGGGAACGAATAAGCGCTGCGCTGGCCCGCGTGCTCCACTGGGGACCCGGCCCAGGAAGAACCCTGGAGCTGGCATTTGATGTCCTGCGTTCTCTCTGTCTCTGTCTCTGTCTCTGTCTCTGTCTCTCTCTTCCATTGTGGGATCTTGGGCAAATCACTTTACAACTCTAACTTACTGAAATGCTAATACTTATATAGGAAGTAACTAACACAGTGTCTGGGACCTAGGAACTATTTGATGAGTGTTAGTGCCCTGCTTCCCTTAAAGTGTTTTATATATTGTGAGATACTATACAAAGGGGAGGAGATTAAGAATGTATCAGTTGTTACTCAGCCATTAAAAAAAAATGAAATATTGCCATTGGCGACAATATAGATGGACCTAGAGGTTATTATGCTAAGTGAAATAAGTCAGACAGAGAAAGACAAATACTGTATGCTCTCACTTATATGTAGAATCTAAAAAACAAAATAAAAAAATCAGAAACAGATTCATTATAAAGAACAAATTGATGGTTACTAGATGGGAGTGGGGTGGGGTGGGGGTGTGGGTATGGGTGAAAAATGTGAAGGATTAAGAAATAGTTTTAACAAATGGGTATTACAAACTAGTCACAGGATGTAAAGCACAGCATAGAGAATACAGTCAGTGATGTTGCAACAACTATGTATAGTGCCAAGTGGATGCTATACTGATTGGGGGGACCACTGCATGGATTATATAGATGTCTGACCACTATGCTGTACTTCTAAAATTAATATAAAATAATATTAAATGTCAACTGTAACTGAAAAAATAATAATAATTAAGAAAACGAATGTATCAGTCATTTTGTGTAAACTTTTTACAGGGATTCAAAGTCTAGAAACCAACTAATCCCTAAGATTTACGTAATAGTACCTTGTTATTTACTTTGAAGTAAAACATTACTGAACATTAAATTGAACATTTTGGACTTTTAAAAAAGTATATAACCCCATGGACTGATTAGAAGCTTATATTCAGAATAGGTTTTAAAAATACTGGGTGTTTTTTTTTTCTTCTAATTGTTGGTTATTTTTGGAATCACAAACTTTGAAAAAAGTAAGAAATAGTGATTTGGGGTTTTAAATCATGTGAAAATTACAGTTTGTGGATTTTTATTAATCATGGTACTATTTGCTCCCAAATGAGAACATATTCAGAGGCTGCTAAAAAAATATATACACATTTTTAAGAAAGGAAAAACTGTATTAATTGTAGCACTCACTATATACCGATAACAAAAGATGAATACAAGTCACGTTTGACTTCTGCAATTATAAGAGGTGCTCAAAGTGGTTACCATCAGCATCCAGACACTTCTGATTATGGTGGGACTACTGCTTGAGCATATATAACATCTCTTAAAATGTGTATACATTTTTTTGACACCCTCCGTATATATAATTTGTACCACCATATGTGTGGGTTATAGTATCATCCTGGGAGGAAGAGAAATGAGATGAGATAGAATCATCTAACATCCAGTTTAGGCTTTCTCCTTTGGATTCTCAATTTCCATCTGCACCTGGGTTTGTTCTGTTCATATTCACCTAGGTGCCCCACATGGAGATCTCTTGCAGAGAATTACAGATTTGCCAGAAAGGAGTGAGGCTCTATCTTGTGGTTTACCTTCTTTAATTTACTCTAAGAATGGAGACTGCAGTCATCTTGGATACATTTTTGTGTAAAAGTAGAGCATTACCACCTTCACCCTAAAAAGTTTCTGTCTCAGTATAAGGTCTTAGCTTATTTTATTCAATATTACTATTTCCCCAAGTCTGTTCCTTGGAACATGAGTCTCAAGACTCGCTCCACAAAAAATATGGACTCTTCAGACAAATAAATTTGGGAAATTTTGTCTATTATAGCCTTCTAAAGATTGACAATGCACTCTGGTATATTGAAATTTTGAAAATTCCTTCAGTAAAAAACATGGTTTTGCTTTATTTAAGTCTTTCACAGACTTATTTGTCCATGACCTCCACTCCCTTTTTTGGTACCATCCGTGAACATCATGCATAACTCTCTGGGATAGTTTGAGAAGGGATATTCTTCTATACCACTGACCTGCACCAACACTTAGATTTCAACCTGAAGAAGTTGGATCCTGGCCTTGGGTAGCAGAGGAAGCTCATATATAGAAGCAGAGAATTTGTCAAGGGCAAATGGTTTCTGGGCCCAAAGCCTGATTCTGATCTTCATGAGAAGGACCAAAGCACACTGTGGTCATAGCTGAACACACGTCAGTCTCTGCGAATCTTTGTTGGCATTGCCTGTGGTTTCCCAGTGTGGATAGGGTGTCTGCAGGAGACACTTAGCGGTATGGTAAGACCCAGAGTAACATTCAGCACCTAGATCCATTGAGGGGAGAGAGGGCCTCAGTTCTCCAACTTCTGGTTATGATCCGATGACTGAGTAGAGAAAAGTAAAATGCAAGTGGGATGGACCTCTGGTTTTAGAACGGAAAGAAGGTTAGAAGAGCAGGCTGAGAGAATGGGCGGTTACAGCGATGGAGGATGGGTGTAGAGCCTTCTGGAGCAGCCCGTACAGGGGAAGAAAGGGAAATTGCACCCACTGTCCATAAGGCCCTAAAGCCCCCGCTACTCAAAGGGGCTATGGACCAGGTCCGTGAGTATCACCTGGGAACTTGCTGGACTTGCAGAATCTTAGGCCCCACTCCACACGATTGAATTAGAATCAGCAGTATTTAACAAGCTCCCCAGGGGATTTGTATGCACTTCTCTAAAGGACATTCAACTCTTGCCATCACCCATGTTAGAACCAGATCAAAACATCCTGGAGGATCAATAATTTTATCCCCACATTAGAGATAAGGCCCGAGTTCCAGAGAAGATCGTGAATCTGCCCAATAGAGAGAGGGCAGATTCACGAAGCCTGTGTCAGGGGTAAGCCAGATCTCCAGAGTGAATATATACTTTCTTCTTCAGGGATGAGTGTGTGGGAGTGGGGCAGGTTCACAAGAAGTTACATTGGCCTAAGTTAGTAAATACCTTCTCTCCGTGAGCGCTGGAACTTCTGGAAGGATCCAGGAGTGTCTTGGGACGTTCTCTGACGCTTCCGAGGTGGTAGCAACACAGAGGAAGGGACTGGGAAAGCTCCCCTGGAGTAATAGCCTCCCCACCCACCTTTGCAGTCAGCTGCCTGTGGCCTTGCAGGTATGACTGCGCATGCCCAGGGAATGGACTACGGTATTAACAGCGCCCCCTGGGAGCGAGCTGTGTTTCAGCCCTGTGTCTCTGTGGCATCTTCAGTATTACTAAATTGCCCATCTTCAGTATTACTAAATTGCCCATCTTAATGCGTGAGCCCACTTCATGAGAAAGAGATCACAACACTAGCCTTAGGCCTCTCAGTGCATTTCTGCCACCCCCATGGCCACTCTGGACAACACACTCTAGTGGGTAGAAAGCAGTGGTGGATTCCAGCCGACCTGGGTTAGATCTCATTTCTATAACTTTCAAGTCATTTTTCCTTTCTGAGCCGTTTCTCCACCTAAAAATTATGGGATAATAGTATATATTGCATATATAAAATCTGGCACATGGAAGGTGATCTGTAAGTGTTAGCTTTTATTATTGCCATCTGCTGTCTCAAAAACCCACTGATGAATGATCCACATAATGAGTGATACTTGAGCATATATTATGGTACTACCTCACTGCGACCTTAGGCTAAGGACAAATGACTCTCCAGCCTCCCCTATCAACGCAACCAGCACCATTTCCTCCATCTGACGCATCAGCCTACCAGTGCCATAAAACAACTCAGTAAATACCTTCTCTCCGTGAGCGCTGTGTTTATGTTGGGAGTCACAGGGATGAATAGGATGCAGGATGCACTCATAGATTTCAGAATTTACTGTGAGGAAAAAGACCCAAACCTGTAAAACATATGGAAAGAGTCGATAGATGTGTATGTGAAAGTTCAGGAGGATAAATGAAGGGGTAACTACAGAATGTCGTAAGTAGTCTTCCCAGTGGCTTAGGAGGTAAAGGACATTCTAGGTGGAGGGGAAAGCATGAGCAAATGAAAAGAAGTGTGAAAGCGAAATAGAGACAAGCATCCTTGGTATCATACTACCTAATTTCAAATCTCAATTATACCCTTTTAAATAAATGTCCACAGGCAAACTATTTAGTTTTCTTGCATATAAATCAGGTAAAAATATTAGTCCTTGCCTCAGAAGTGACTAAGGAGATTAAATGAGGAAGTCTCTGTGAGAGCCCTTAGCACAGGGGTTGGCACATAGTAGGCCCCAATAGGGAATATTGAATGAATGAGGAGTGGGTAGTGGCAGAAAGTAGACTGATGAGGGTGAGACTGGTCTCAAAGAAAGTTCCAGAATGGATTGTCTTCTAGTGCTTCCTCTAGCTTTTCAGCAGTGCTGTCTGTAAATTTTGCTTGGGTAGAGGACTGAATGTGAGCTTTGCATTCATACTTGAGTTCCAATCCCAGCTCAGCCACTTCATCACTTTGTGGCCTTGGAAAGCCACTTAATCTTAGCCACCTGCAAAATGGGGATAATAATACCTCACGGAGGTGTTTGTGGATTAAATTAGGGTATATACAGTACATGAACTGTAGTAGCAATGATTATTCTGTTGAGATATGGTTTGGTTTGGCCACAAATTTGAACTCAAAGAAACTTGGTGCTGAGTTAATGCTTCCTTACCTACCCTGGACTACTTTTAGCTGTGATCATTCTATGTTTTCCAGGTTAGAGATTATTTTCCATGAGAGAGAAGCCTGAATTAAACTAGGGGCTGAGTAGTTCTGCTTTTCTCTGCTCTCTGTGAACCCATCACATTAAAAGAACATTGCAAGCCAGGCAGCATGCCTATTCTTGCGTGATTTTGACTCTAAGGAAAGCTAATTTGGCTATCCATGGCAAATGTTGGCCCATTCAGCAATTTCACATCTTGAATCTCTTCTTTCATGCTACTCTCTGTACTGTCCTTGATTATACCTTCACCCTTAACATCTTGTACCTGTCCTTTGAGTTCTACGGGGCACTGTATGAATATTCACTGAGCTTTCTCTAGACCACCGTTTTTAAAAATGGTGGGTCACAAAATCCATGTAGTAGATTGTGACCAGCATTTTAAATAAATGAAATAGAATTAAATAGAAAAGTCAAGTATGCCTCACACATATTAGTGTGCATATTCTTTTGTGAACCTTATTTCAGATATGTGTGGTGTGTGAGTGTGGGTGCTGTGTGTTTCTACTATGTATTAATAAAATGCTTTTCCTAATGTGGGTCTCAGTCTGAAAATTTTCAAGCCACTGCTCCATCACTTTCCTTTTTATTTCTTTATTGTGAATTTTTGGGGTTATATGTTTGATTTCCATTTCTGAAATACCTTTTAGTTTCTCAGGTCATGGGGCAGACCCCAGACTTCCTTTGAAGTCTGCTTTCTAAGTTCATGTCCATCATTCAGGGAACTACCAGCTCCTTGCAGGCTAGGCCTTCCTCGTCTCTGGATCTTTGGCACCCAAATTGGTGGTTCTCTGTCCTTGTTGTCCATCAGGATGAACTGTGGTGCTTTAACAAAACGAATTATTGGACCCCACTCTTAGACTTTTAGGTCAGACCCTCTTAGAAGGTGGAATTCATAGCCAATGGCATGGTAGTAGGAATGTGCTACATTTTTCTTTTCTTTTTTTTCTGAATGAATGACAAAAGACCAATTGTTCCAAAATACCTGTCATTTTGTACCATGTTGGTAAGAATTTTATCCAAAGTGCCCATTCACCTCTAGCCCATCCTCCTCTTTCTGTGAGACTAAATTATCAGTAGGGCAAGTTAAGAATTTATTGGATAGTCCATCTTTAGCCAAATAAGATTTGCAGGGATTCTTGGATAATTGTTGCTGCTTACTATGCCTATGACAATATATTATATTGTATCATTAGTTATCAAAAAGTGTTTATTGTTTAAATCTCTTGGCTGTGCTAATGTTGTGGTCCATTTCTTTCAAATGCCTCATCAATAGCTTTGCTCTGCTCAGGCAGCCTGCTGGTACTGCCTTTTCACATCTGTTCTTTTTTCCTTTGTCCTTCACTCAAATATTCCCCTCGATGCTTATACACTCAGATTATTAAGTTGCTTTTGGGTGTGTTTGTGTGAAATGCCTTTTTAAATGCTGGCCTTGGGTATGATTTTCTGAAGTTATAAATCCTTTTAAGCACACCTGCATTTTTCAAGTAACACAGTGGAAAGCAGATGCATAGTCCAAGCTTTGGAGTCAGACTGGGCAGATGGGCAGGAGACCCATCTGTCAACAGCCCTAAAACATCAATGGAATAAATTGGAACCATGTTGCTATTTAACCCAAATTTCCACATAGGACTCCTTACACAGCTGATGAAATAGTTTCTGTTCTTGCCAAAGAGCACAGAGCCCTGGAGAGGACATTATGAATCTTCTTTGTGTATCTATCCACCTCTGCTAAATAAATACTAAATGTTGTGCCCTGAGGCTCCCCATATCTGGCTTTGGCCTTGCCTGATAGAATCCAAGGGACCACTAATCCTGGGGTTGAAACCCAGGCAAAGTACATTTAAGGAGAACTTTACTGGCTACTTACTTTTACAAGTTAATTATAATTTCTGAATAGTTTTATGTGTGTTTGGTTTCTTTTTCCTCCCTAGAGCACGACTTAAAGCTTTCCGAGAAGTAGAACCAGTACAACCTCCTAACTGTAAATTAGTGGAAGGAATAGGTAAGTACGTGAGAGGAGGAAGTATTTCATTTGAATTTGCAGTATTATGTTGTTATTTACTTGATTAATACACCTGTTTAATTTTGTTCAAAAATAAAACTATGAGCCAGAGGAGTATTAAGTCAGTAGTTAATTTTAAATAAATTATTTGACTTTTGACTTCAACATTTTACCAAGGTGTTGATAATGTTTTGATCATTTGTTTTTGCTTGGTCAGTATAGCAAAAACAACAGAACAATTTGATTTTTATGGTAATATAACTTGAGGAGATGGCAGAGGAAAGACAGAAGAAGGAGAAAAAGCAGTGAGTAAAGCGCAAAATTTTTAAATGCTCTCACACACGTTTGCAATTACCACAAAGCTTCTCCTCATGCAACTCTCTTTTACTATCAGGGAGGAAAATTTTTCCTAGAAGCTCTCAGCAGACTTCCCCTTAGGTCTCATTAGTCAGAGCTAGACAACAGGCTGGTGCCCTAGCTGCAAAGGAAGCTGGGAAAGTAATTATTGGGCCTCCATTGTGGAAAGCAGGCCCTGTCAGATAAGATAAAAGGGCAGGGGAAAAGCAGCTGGTAGGCAACCAACAAGGAATGTCACAGGACTCTGATTCCCATCTGACTTCAACCAACCAGCTTTGTTATTTGAGGACAACTTGCTTAAGATCCACGCTTTTGATATGTATGGTTTATTTATTTTTTTTTTCTGTTTTGTTTTGTTTTTAGAATTATTTTTCTCAGTTGTCTAAGGTTAAAGAGGCTAGACCAGATGCCTTATTCAGATAGCATTGATAAGCTTGGCCAGGTATCTTATAGTGCAATTTTTTTTCTAGAAAACAAATATGGTATTGATATTAAATATCACTGGTTATTTGAAAAACAAACATCTCCACTAAGAGTAGCAATACAAAAATAAAAAATCTCATTTGTCTCTAGATTGATTGAAATTTTAAAAATGTACATATACTTAAAGTTTAACTAACTTTGTGACATTTTTACTGATGTTTATAACTAATAGTAAATGTGTACTCTGCATATGAAATGTATACCCATTTTAACAGAAGGGTTTGGCGTTTGCTTATATTTCCAAAATGGTTTTCAAAGAGTTTGTTTGATTTGGAACTATTAAGTATCAATATATATTGGTAGTTTATTCTGTGTCTTTAAAAAAACAGCAAGCTATTTTCCAATTAGCATAGCTTTTGTACATTTTGTGAATTTCCATGAACTTTATATAAGAGATTTCAGATTCTGAGGAAAAAGTTCTAGTCTATAAATTTAAAACAAATAAAATGTAAATTTTGATTACACTTACTTATATTAATGTCTTTTAATTTTTATATAGTCACATTAGTCAACTGGAATAAATAAATGAAAGAAATAATTATTCTGAATCTATCAAAGAGAACTAAATATGTAACCCCATTTTCAAGTTAGGAGCGATAAAGAAAAGAACAACTAGCTTCCTGCAATAGTGTGAAACAATCTGTGCTATTCTCTTTTCTGGCAGAAACTGGCTCTGAGGACTTGGAAATACTTCCTAATGGACTGACTTTCATTAGCGCTGTAAGTGGTTCCTTTCACTAAACTATTTTCTAGAACCAGTAGCTTAAGTCTTTTGTTTAAACTTTCTATATACTAATGCTCACTTTCAAATAAAATGAGCAGTTTGGTTCAAAAAACAAACTGTATATGCATTTACACTGCTGTTATAATGATGGACATATGTGTTTCATGCATATTTGTGTATATGCTGAACTCTTATATTAACTTATCTTCCATTGTAGCAATTTGTAATCCCAATGAGATAAAGAATGGCTTCCATTTCAACTGTCTATGCCTTGAAGCACTTAAGTGGTGTACTCAAATATTTGCTGAATTGAGTGTATGTTCATATATGTGTGTGTGTGTGTGTATGTGTGTGTGTGTGTGTGTATGTGTGTGTCCCCTCACATGTCATTTAGATTTTTACTTTTTTATTTTACACTTTTCAGAATAAACTCTTTCATTTAAAATTGCTGATAAGTAATTCCATAATTTCCACCATGTTTGTGGAAACTTTTCTGCATACAAATCACTGTGGTAGTGCTAGAGCTCCAAACAAAAGAAGTTGACAATCTAGTATAGAATAAGAGAGTTGATAGGATCCAGAATAGTGGTCAACCAGCCATTGAAAATGCTTTGCTGTGTGTTGTAATTTATTTAGCCCAGTTTTCTATTATGAAGATAGAGGACTCGTCATCCTCTCTAACAGTGCCTTGCAAACTTTTTAAAAAGCAACAGAATACATATTTTAAGCAAAATCTTACACGGCACCCAAATGTCTAAAACCAGTAAGAGCTGTGTTGTGTTAATTGAAGGCTAGGGAGTTGTTCCCTGGCTCACTAGATTTTCCCCAAACCTCTGTGCCTGAGATACTTTCGAGGAACCTGCCAGGAAACAGTCTAAAGGATATAACCAATAATCACTTTACATGCCTTGCTTATATTATTGAAGCCCGTTAGTAAATGCCCCTTCGGTCTGCTCTTCCATTTCTTATCTTTCTCATGGGTTGTAGCTGTGATGTGAGACACACATGGCTTCACTGCTGGTGATGGAAGGGTCTGTGCCTGTGCATTGTGGGGTTGCCTGGTGGAAAGCATGTGGCTTCCAGAGCCCCTTTGGGCCGATTGCTCAAGCCAACGTAGAGGCTCCCATATGGCCCTGTGCCACAAAGCAGACAGTGTGAACCCATGTGCCATATACCACCTTGAAATATTTGTCATGTGCCTATTTTTTTCTCCTTCATTAATTTATAAGGGATTAAAATATCCTGGAGTAAAGAGCTTTGAACCTGATAAGCCTGGAAAAATACTTCTGATGGACCTGAATGAAGATAATCCAACAGTGTTAGAATTGAGGATCATTGGAAGTAAATTCAATTTGTCTTTATTTAACCCTCATGGGATTAGCACATTCACAGATGAAGGTAACAATATTTAATGTTTACTAAAAATGAAACCAAATTAAAAACAAAACAAAACACAAAATAGAAAAATATGTTAACGCATGAATATTTCTTTTTATCCTACAAAAGTATAATCATGAATAATGTTCTTATTCTGGATTTTAAACTTACCCCTTATATGAGAGTAAATCAACAAGTTCTGGTCAAGAAGTCGGAGTAGGGAAATGCTGTGCTTGCATCCTTTCACCACCACATCAAAAGTACAACTAAATTATAAAACAACCATAATGTAGTTGTATAACTAAAGATATACAGAAGAAGCCACATTGAGACTGGTAGGAGGTGTGGAGACACAGAATGGAGTGGTCCCACACCCATGTATGACGGTTAAAAATCAGGAGGGATATCTCAGCTGCAGGGGTTTCTCCCCTGAGGAGTGAGGGGTCCCAGCCCCACACCAGGCTCCTCAGCCCAGGGTTCCAGTGCTGGGAAGAGATGTCCCCATGGCTTCTGGCTGTGGAAACCAGTGGATATTGTGGCTGAGAGAGACAGAGGGCAGCTGGAGTCCTGGGTGTTCTTAAAGGGCTCACGTATGGATTTACTGGCTGGGGCAGTGGTTTGAAGGGCACCAGGGACATATGGGGAGTAACTGAATTGTCTTTCTTTAGGGTGAGGGCTGGAGAGGCTAGGGTTGAGAAGCACATCTATACACATGGCCTCATCAGACAATTCCTTCTTCAGTCCTTCTTCTAGACTTGACCCATGTGGGTGGCTAAAATTGCTGCCTTGAAAGTCATCACATAATAATGTCCTTATTAACAAACCTTCTCTCTCTCTTCCAACTCTTCCTCTCTTTCTCATCTTCCTTCCCACCATCCTTCTTGTCCTGCCCTTTCTTCCTTCCGTCCTTCCTTCCTTCTTCCCTTCCCTCCTTCCTCGACCTCATTTTATGTTATTGACCACTTTCCCCTCCAAGTAAATTGCTCCTCTTTGATATTCCAATACACTTACATGTCCTTGTTCCGATCCTATTGCAGGTTTTCTCTCCTGCTCATTGTTTTGTCACGCATTTCAAAATCTCTGAGCATCCCCCAAAGGACTGCTCTTTTGCCTCCTCTTTATTTTCTCCATTTCAGAAAGTTCAACCATGTCACAACTAAAACTGTGCCCACTTTCTAGGACAACTCCAATGGGGTGTTTTTTAAATCAGCTGTTCAGTTCCATTCCTTTGGGTTACTGATACTTTCACTGGGTTCCTCTCTTACAACCACTTTAAACTCAAAATATCACAACATGATTTTCCATCCTTTTATATTCCCTTCTTCACTTCTACTTTATATGACTTCCCTTCTTTTATATATAATATATATGATATATTTTCCCCTTTCAATGTTCTCTCCATGTATTTATCAACATTGTATTTTACTTCAAAATATTTTTAAGTGAAAAAAATATACTGTTGGGGGTGTGTATTCTCTTTTGAACAAAAATGAGGAAATACTACACACATATTACCCAAACCCTTGTATAAGTTGCTTTTGCATTAAACACTACATCATGGACTCCTTTTTTATGACAATGCATTTAGAGCTACTTTGCAATGGCTGTTTAGCTCCGTGGGGGTACTGTAATACAATGCATCTGTTGATTCAGTCTGTTTCCACTTTTATGCTTATTGCAAATAATGCTAAAATAAACATTCTTGTACACATATCTTCTGTGAATATTTCCTTAGGATAAACTCCAAGAGGTAGATTCTGCTGTGCAAAACATGAATCCAGGTTTTAATCCTCACTTATGTTTTATTTCCAACTCCCTTATTTCTCAGGGGCTTTTGATACTTCCTGTCAAATGCCTCTCATCTCCTTCCCTGCCTTTCTTCCTGGTCCAGTCCCTTCTCTCCATGTGCCTGGCTTACTGCTAGAGTCTCAGGTCATATTACTCTTGGCTCAAACCCCCCATGAGAGCCTGGATCCTTACCCTAAGCCCCAACTAGACTGACCTTGGCTCCCTACCTCTATGGCTTCAGCCCTTCCACTCTTTCTGTTACTCACTCTGCTCCAAGCACAACCTTACTATTAAGTGAATGTGCCAAGGAAGCTCCTGCCTCAGGTCCTTTGCACACGCTCTTCCTTCATCCTGCTCTTTTACCAGATGCCCACATGCTTTCATCTCTTACTTCGTTTAGGTCTCTGCTTTAATATCACCTCATCAGAGAGAACCTCCTTGACTCTCCTGAAGAAAATATCATTATTTTTCATCGCTTTATTCCATTCTATTTTCCCTTTATCTCACTTACCACCAACTAAAATAAATTAAATACTGTTTGTTGAATGAAGAGCCTCCTAGCTGGCTTCTCTGCTCAAATTTCTTCAGTTCAACCTATTAAAGTTTGCATTGTTTTCCTTTAAACACCAATTTAGTCACATCAAAGGTTTCCAAAGACTTACTGCTTAGGAAGGCAGACACTATAATCTCACTTCACTTGCCAACTCTGGTCACACCTTCTTGACCACTTAGACTGTTCTCTTTCATGTCCCAAGTCACAGGGACTCACAGAAGTGGCTTCCCTTTGACTCTCTCTCTCTCTCTCTCTCTCTCTCTCTCTCTCTCTCTCTCTCTCTCACTCTTTTTATGGAATTTATCATCATACACTGTGTAAATCACACCTGAGCATGCCTTCTCAAATTAGTATTTCCCACCTCTTTTATCTCTTTTATCTCAACTCTGCACCTCAGTGAGACCATTTGTGATGGAAAGCTTAACAAGCTCTTTGGAGTTTTAGTGTCAAGCACTGCTCATTTTTAAGTTGAAGATATTCTTCCCCCTGTGGAGTTTGGAGTTTTTAGAGACTGTCAGTGGTTCTTCTGTTAGTCATTTCTCTTTGGCGTAATCACAAATGCTGCTCTCTACGAAGAGATGAAAATATTCCATCTGCATGACACCCTAAGTACTAGTTGGAGGTGGGTTGAAATTGTTTTCTGGAGGCAGGGCTGACAGCTGAGAGCTCAGTTAATGTTTCCGATTTTTGTTTTTAATCTCTTCTCAGATAATACCATATACCTGCTGGTGGTGAATCATCCAAATACAAAGACCACTGTTGAGTTGTTTAAATTTCAACAAGAAGAAAAATCACTTTTGCATCTGAAAACCATCAGACACGAACTTCTGCCCAGGTACTGAGACATATCATATTTTTATTTCCCTTTAACACTTGTGGATGGTTAAATCCACTTTCAGTTTTTCCTTTTGGCTGGGGGGCGGAGGGCAGATAGAGAGAGGGAGATGATAGATAGTTGTACAGCTCTCCTGTCTAATGACCACAAACTCCTCCAAATGTTCTTCTGCAGAAACTTTTGAGGATCCAAGCCCCTCAGAGAAGACCCATTCTCTTCAGCCCTCAATTTCCAGGCTGGTTGGATGCTGGCCTCAGAGTATCCGATTTGCCAAGAAAAAATTCTGCTGTCTTCCAAAAACTGACTTAGTATTTCAAATCCAAACCAGTTTCATAGACACATTTTACATCTTGAGCTTATTTATTTGTTATTTATCTATTTTTATATTGGAAAAAGATGGAATCTTAGATGTTTTTGAGAATTAGAAACACATACCTAAGAGGAGATCTGAAATTTGGTGCCTCTAGGACGTTTCTGCACTGTCTCGGCTGTTGTTTGGTTGCACACAATTTATGAAATAGCGGGATCTCCAATAACACTCAATTCCATCTTAAGCCTCTTGACAATAGAACATATGGAAAAATAAAACACTCAAGGAATCCTGATCCCTATCAACCCAACACAAAGTCAACTTCCTTGCTTGCCTTAGGATTTGGTTTATGAGGCGAGTGATGTGTTTAGGACAGTTATTCGATACTATCTTCCCAAACAATTTTTATCCTCTAATCATTGTGGTGTTCTAGAATCCCAACCTCTATTTGAATAATTTACATACAGAAATCAACTACTTCAGTATTTGTAAATCTAGATTTCTTTAAAGCCATGTGTCAGTTAGCTGCCTGGCACACAGTTTGTGCTCAGTGATACCAGTGTCCCCTCCTCTCCTTTCTTAACCTGGTGGTTTTGAAGATAAGGAAACTGAGTTACTGGATGAGGTCAATTAACCAAATTGTAGCCAAGAAGGAACTGGAGCCCAGGTCTTATTCTACATCTTTAGAAAGAATGAAAATCCACAGAATAGCTTTTGATAGGAGAGTTTATTCACACATTCATCCCACAAATATATTTTTTGTAAAGAGAATGATATAAAAAATGTGCCAAGCACCAAGATCTAAATTAGGAAAAAGTATGAAGAATGGAGAAGCTGGGCTAATAATAAATAAGAATAATATGAATACTAAGCTTTAACTATACATTAGGTGCTGCAGTAACCAATTTAAACATTATTAATTTTTTACAAATATGTTCTTAATTAGGTTGATTATTACATCATTTTGGAATAAAAAAATTTGAGCCCTGGAGTATTTAACTCATTTCAGATAATATCATCAGTAAATGGTACAGCTGGGATTTCAATCCTGGAGCTTGAGTCTGGAGCTGGGTATTCTGAGCCACTAGGAAATAGTGAAAACTTATTTTTTGTTTCAACATTGAATCTTGGAAATCTTAAATTTGTCCAATTGCCCAGGGTTAGAGTATTTATTTTTTTCTGGGCCAATTGCAAAAATATTGGTCTTTGGCAATGTAGAACCAAACTGAAAATAATCATAGTGCCACAAGTAACTAAAATTCTGCTTTCTCAATCCAGGGGACTAGCCATGTATATTTTCTGCTTTATGTGTGATGGTTGTTTATAGCATTCATATTTGAATTACCAATGTATTATAATTTAAACGTGTTATTATTAATAATAACCTAATGGTCATTGCTGGTCATGTACTATATTCCGTACATGGTGCCAAGGTTTTTACATTCATTATTTCATTTTATTCTTACCCAGCCTTTCAGGATATAGCGAGGAACCTGAGGCTCAAAGTTTAGTGACATGCTGTGGCCCCACAGACTATAGCAAGCAACGTCAGGACTCAAATGGAGGCCATCAGGTTTCAACCGTATTACTCTGAACCATTCTGCTCTACTCCTTTGTGTGAAAAATGGGAAATGATTATGAAGCATACTAATTTCAGAAATTTTCTTTTAAAAAAGAGAGGGGGGAAAGTCCAGCTTGAAGGTTTATGCCTGGAGCCTATATAGACGAATCCTAAATTCTTAGCCCTCCTTTCTCATGTAGTAATAATGGCTACCATTGACTGAGGGTTTAGTGAGAGGCAGCCTCCCTGCAAACACACAACAGGCATTGTGATTCCCACTGCAACTCCACAAATTAGGATTCTGATCCTCAGTCTTGTACTAATGAGCTGTATGACTTTGGGAAAACCATTTAACCTCTCTTTGCAGACGAGAAAACTGAGGCTTGGTGTGCTTATCTAACTTGCCCAGGAGCTCAGGGCAGCGTCAGTGCTGGCTATTAGGCCCTCTGCAATAGAGCAGAGATAATTCTCTCCCAGATAATGGCCCCGGGGAACTTCTGTCACCTCCCTCTGCAAAGAATGACTCACTTATGTGTTCACTGTTGTACCTATTAAAGCGGAAAAATAGACTCATACATCTTAGATTTTCAGTCACACAGAGAGAAAATCAGAAAGGAAAAAAAAAAGCCATAGCCTCCTATTTCTGAGCATTCTTGTTCATGGACGTTTTACTCAGTTTAGAATCATGAAACTTTAAGGCTGAAAGTGACCAGTCCATCTCATCCTCCGTTTACAGATAAGGAAACTGAGGCCCTGACAGGCGAATTGATTGATTTCCCCTAAATCACACAGCTAATAGTAGCCGAGCTTTAATTAAGATGCAATTCTCAAGATTGCCAGTTTTTCTCACTGCCTGATGATGTCTCGGGCTGTTCTATATGAGAGCAAGTGCTATATGAACATAAATAAATTTTGCCTTGATGGTGGTACCTGGCCTAATTTGATGAATTTAGTATATCTACACACACACACACACACACACACACACACACACACACACACACACACCATAGCACTATTTTAAAGATACAGTGAATAGAACTTTTATGTTATATTGCTATAATAGCTCCTTAGGGTTTCTTAGAGTAATTATTGTCTTTGAGGATTGTATAGGTAGGACTGATTTCATATTAATTCTCTACCACAATGTCTAGAGGGAAGGCTCCACCCCACAGCTTGATTTTGGGAATAGATACTAATAAATGCCAATGCACAATCCTGTAATGTACAATATCTTCATCGGTTCATATCATCTGTGTGTGTTTGAATTGCAGTGTGAATGATATTGTTGCTGTGGGACCAGAGCACTTCTATGCCACAAACGATCACTTTTTTACCGACCCCTACTTGAAATCCTGGGAGTTATATTTAGGTTTAGCGTGGTCATATGTTGTTTACTATAGTCCAAATGAAGTTCAAGTGGTGGCAGATGGATTTGATTTCGCTAATGGGATCAACATTTCACCTGACGGCAAGTACGGAAACTTTTTAAAAATGTCATACATTTCCCCAGATTCTCATTAGATATCTTTAGAACATACTCCTTTTCTAAATAATGTGATACATTTTAACATGTTATCCTAGTAAGAGGAAATTAGTAAAAATTTAAAATATCTTAATTTTTCACAGGGTAAAATTTATCAAATCAAAATTTTCTATTTTGTGAAGATATACTTTTAAATTTCTTTTGTTTTTTTGGGGGAAGTACATTTCAAGAGGGTGAATAAACATTTAGCTTTACTAAATAATACTGTGGTAATCATTTAGTATTACTAAATAATACTGTGATAAGCATTTAATATTACTAAATAGTTTTGCTTTGAGGGAAGATTTTTTAGTGTATAATGAGATTATTAGTATGTAGGCATATATGTGTATATATATATATATATATATATATATATATCACTAGTGCTAATTTATGACATGCTAATTTATGACATGATAAAGAACTTGTACCAAAATATAAATGACAGCACTGTTTCCTTCATTAAAAAAGTGTTACTATGGGGAAAAAAGTCAACTTAACTAAGCAGTGTGCTCAGTGATGTAGTTGATTTACATTATTATCTGATGGTGGCCCTAAAACAAACAATTGATAGACCAGCATTGGTCTGGTGACCAACTTTGGGTAGCATTGGTATATATATATATATATATATATATATATATATATATATATATATATATATATATATGAAATCTACACGGTCTGACAATTAAGTTCGCAAACTCATCCTAGAAAAAGTGCTACATACCTCACTGCTAAATATCACTATAGTCACCTTTGAAGTACTCCCCTTGGAAAGCTATGCACCAATACCAGCGCTTAGTTCACCCTTCAAAGCAATTTTGGAACTCTTTTTCTGGAATGGCCATCAGACCTGTCATCATGTTACCCTTGATGTCCTGAATGTCATCCAAATGTCTTCCTTTCAATATTCCCTTTATCTTCGAGTAAAGAAAGGAGTCATTGGGGGCCAGAGCAGGAGAGTAGGGAGGGTGTTCCAATACAGTGAATTATTTACTGGCTAAAAACTCCCTCCCAGGCAGTTGGTGTGAGCTGGTGCATTGTCGTGATGTAAAAGCCATGAATTGTTGGCAAAAATTTCAGGTCGTCTAATTTTTTCATGCAGCCTTTTCAGCACTTCCAAACAGTAAACTCGGTTACCTGTTTGTCCAGTTGGTACAAATTCATAATGAATAATCCCTCCGATATCAAAATAGGTTAGCAACATTGTTGCAACAAGTTCACGAACTTAATTGCCAGACCTCATATGTCTCCATCCATCTATACCCTTCCTCATCTTACATCACCACGGATTTCAGAGGGTTAGTAACATAGTTAGAGAGAGCAACTTGCACAGCTTTCAGTCATTCCCCGGTCTTCAAAAATAGCACATAATCAAGCAGTCATTTCTCCTGACCACAGGTCTTCATGATGGGTGTGACATTGCAAAATACTAAGTCCACAGGGTGAGGACCAGACTCAGGGTAGAAAGGGAGGAAGACTTCCTCAGATCCAGGCCAAGCAGTTTATCTTCTCTCATACTTTCTCTGGCTTTAGACAAGGAGCTCACTGTCAAAGGGTTTTCCTGCCGCCTGCTTGAGAAAACTCCTGTCCTCTGACATGCAGAGCTGGGGCTTGCCACTCTATTGACAAACTCAGAGAAGCACTGTAATGCATGTTGCTCCCCGAGAGTCAGAGCTGGCGTCAGGGCTAAGTTTGTTTCCCCCTACTGATCAGGGCCAACTAGGTTCCTACCCTTAGAAAGAACATTTCAGAACTAAAACTTCTTTGTGCACTGTAAACTCATTAGTTCTTTCAGAATTTGGTGTGCTTTGAAGTGGGTTCCATTTTCCAGTCTCTAGGCAGAGTGCTTTCCTAGGAAAAGTTATCACAACTTCACCATTAACTTTTGAATCACATATTTCAAGCGCTTTGATGTAGCTCTTTCTTCTTTGAAGGTATGTCTATATAGCTGAACTACTGGGTCATAAGATTCATGTGTATGAAAAACACGCTAATTGGACTTTAACTTTATTAAAGGTAAGCTGTATTAACCCTATAAGTTTGCAGAGTGATAATTAGATTCTAATTGATTTGCGAAATTAAAAGTGAGGAAAAAAGGATTGTCTAATTGGGGTGGGTGAGAACCAATTTTTCACTCCTTTATTAAGAATCATCAGCATCTTATGTGTTTGTTGTTCACTTTTACTCAGCTGTGGAGTGGGAAGCAGCAGGCCACACATCTCACTTATGAAACTTTTGATTCTTTCTGCTCTAGTGAATTTTAAACTTGGCATTGTGTTCCTAGATCTACTTATGTCTTCATTTCTTTCCTCCCTCCCTCTTTCCCTCCCCCCCTCGCTCCTTCCTTCCCTTTCTTTCCTTCTTTCCTTCCTTTCTTCTTTCCTTCCTCCTTCCTTCTTTCTTTCCCTCCCTCCTTCTCTGCCTCCCTGCTCACTTCATCTCTCTCTCCCTCCCTCCCTTTCTTCTCTCTCTCCCTCCTCTTCGCTTCCCCTCCTTTCTTTCTCCTTCTTTCCTTTTCTTTTTTGCCCCTCTATGCTGATGGAACAGCCAAGAAATAGCCTCAACTTGTATTTAATACGACAGTGCTCTCCACAATATTTAATTGTTTGAATTTTTAGAAGAGTTTATTTGAGCCAAACTGACAACATGGCATGGAGCAAGATCTCAAATTCTCTCCCCAATATTATAAAGCTCAAGTACTCACAATGGCCGTGGTGTACCCCGGCAGCCCATCACTTTGCTGCTTTTATCTCCAACCCTTGCCCCTCTGCTCAGCCTCTCCTGCCTGAATAATCCTGGGGTTTGCCTGGCATGGCCCTGCCTCAGGATGGGACACTGTTTCCCCTGCTCAGGTCATCTTCCTCCAGGTCTCCATGGCTCTCTCTTTCATATCCTTTCAGATTTTACGAAAATGTCACCTCAGCAAGGCCTCTCCTGGCTGCCTAAGCTATACTTGCAACTCTGCCCCCTGCCCCCGCCCTGGCCTTTCTTTTCCCTTCAGCATTCATTACTAATGTACTATATATTTTATTTATCCTCTCTATTGTCTGCCTCGCCCACTGGCCTGAAAGCTTTACAAGGTCAGATTTCTTTTTTCTTCTTGTTTTCTATTTCTGGAAGAGTTCCCAACACCTAGTAGCTTTCCAACAAATCTCTGTTAAATTAATATGATGGGGCTGGATGTGCTTCAGGGGTTCATCTTCTACCCTTACTAATTCTGATATGGTCTGAAGGTTTGGGTCAAAAGAGGTAAAAACACAAAGGAGAGGAAAGAGAACATAAGAGCAAAGTGGAGCCTTGTGAAAGTAGCCCCCAAGCCCCTGAAAAACAACAGACCATTGCTCTCCCGCCATAACCGCCCACAGCATGAAGCCCTGTCACCAGGCATTGTGCAAACTGTTCCCGTCAGCATATCTGAGGTACTGTGATGAAGGGCTTCACCCAGAGAAAATCACCTCGAAGCAATATCAACAGTAACATTATGGTTGACATTGAACATCATTGGCAGAGCCCGTTTGGTATTAGGTAAAGTAAAAAGGAATTGCACACACTCATGCTGACTGAGGGAATGAAAACAAACTGTGGTTAGAGCCATACGTACTTCTGTAAATTGAAAGTTAAAAGAATTTTGTAAGACGAGAACCCAATCCAATAGCCGTTCAATGCACACTAGTAAAGGCGCTTCTCCTGCCAAGGCAAGACTTAGGGCAAGACTTATTCCAGCTTTGGCTCCCGCTTTTGGCAAGAGAGCATCCCCGTCTCCAGACATCACAGCACAGTTGGGACTACCCCCACGATTGTAATGTTATTCTTCCTTTTGAAGAGTCATATTAAGGAAGCCAGTTCATACCTGGAGTGCCAAGAAATTTGTCAACTCTCTGAGACTGATCTTAGAATTTTCGATGAGGCGTGAATGCATTTATGTCCTGTCCAAGTGTGGTATATCCATACAATGGAATACCATTCAGCCTTAAAAAGGAGTCAAGTTCTGATATGTGCTGCAACACAGATAAGCTCTCCTTGAAGACATTCTGCTAAGTGAAATAAGCTAGACACAAAAGGAAAACTATTCTAGGATTCCATGTATATGAGGTACGTGGAATAGGCAACTTGACAGACAGAAGTGGAACACAGCTTACCAGGGGCTGGGGAGGGAGGGAGGAATAGGGAGCTATTGGGCAGTGATTCTGGTTGGGATGATGAAATGTTCTGGACATGGATAGTGGTGATGGTTGTACAACATTATGAATGTACTTAATGCCACTGAATCGTACAACTGACAAAGGTTAAAATTATAAATTTCATATTATGCATATTTTATCACAATAAAAATAATGTTTCCCCCCTCCCCGCTCCCCCCAAAACAAAATTCAAGGCAGCCACTTCAATGCATTCCAGGTCTCTAAAACTTGGGATACAGTTTTTCCCAAAGAGAATAATTTATTCAGTTTCCTTGACCAAGGGATGTAAAATTTTCCAGGTGGCTTTGTGGAAGCATGAAATGTAGCATGTGTGTGCATCGTGGTGAGTTAGTATTGCTAGGAATTACAGATACGCAAGAGCCCAGCACAGGCTCCCTGCTGGACTGTCAGCATTTCCTGCAGGGACCAGGTCTGCCCCCTACACCATTCTCTCCAGGTGCTGAACTCCTTACAGAGCACAGGGAAGGAGCTCAGGATTTGTGTGGTGAACGAATGGGTTCACCTCAGGTTCCGTGCCCTTCCACCAGCTGTCATCTCTACAGGATTTCATCTGCCATGGAATTCGCCAATTGCATTTTATCCCTTCCAAAGATAACAGCAGAGCCCTGAAACAAACATTTCCCTCACCTTAAAAAAATGAACGTTTCAGAGTAGGGAGTCTGGCATTGCGATCGATGGGGGCTTGGTGGGTGGAGATGACTTTGCCCAGAGCATGCTTCCTCAGCCACCTCTTTTAGCCAACTTTGCCTCTTTCCAGGGTAAGAATGAGTGATGGCTGTGCACGAAGGTGAAAGGGAGGCTCTGCCACAGTGCTTGAGCCTTCTAGTTCCTTCACTGACATGTGGGGATGGTTCTCATTTTGAGTAGGAAGCATAGGGCAGCGTTGGTTCCTTGTGGCTGCCCACCCATGCTCTGGCCTTTGCAGCAAGCCACCGCCAGTTATTACAGGGTCTCTGGACACTGAGGCGTGCTGGTCTCTGTTTGAGGTACATGGTAGATATTGCTTCTCCAACTGAGAGTGAGCCGTAAACAAATAGGTGTGATTTCCCCCTGGTAGAAGGCAGCCAAGATGATGAATGGGGGAACTAAGAATTGGTATTATTTATGATCGTGGTACAAAACCTTGACAGCAATCTGTGCAGTCATCACATGCTTGCAACTTATATTTAGAAAATAAACAGCAGAAGAACAGGGAGTTGAATAACATCGGGAAACTAAAGAAGAAACTTCTTCCCAATTCCAAGGCAAAAATTAGGCCCCAGGTGATCAATTTGTCCTCTGGCCACATAGCCTCTGATTAGTCACAAAAGAAGAGTCTACACATGTCACTGATGCTCTCATCAGAAATGAATCTCCATTTCCTGGCTGTTTTCTGAATGCTTGCTTATAAAAATATCATTTGCACGTGCTGTTTTAGAAATGAACATTTTTATGCTGCACTTAATTTTTTTTTTTTTTCAGTTTTAGGTTCATGCACAGATGTTAGTCCAAATGATTTCATCTAACTTTTTATAGTCATTTTTGGCTTTCTTATCTTCCCCCTCCCTCATCTGTCCTGGAAACTGATAAAATACGAGCCTGGGTGGAAAGCTAGAGGAATTCCCTGAGTGCTATTGAAACGGGCAGAACTGTGGTGTCCCTGGAAACAGCAGAGTGGTGACCGAGGGGCAGGATAATAGTGTTCCCTGACGAATTGCTCTGCCATCTCTCAAATGTTTTTTCACTTTCTGTCTTTTGTTCTTTTTTTAATCTGGAAGTCTCTGGTCGCGGATACACTCGTGGATAACATATCCGTGGATCCTGTGACAGGGGATCTTTGGGTTGGATGCCATCCCGATGGCATGAAAATCTTGCACACCTCGAACAGTACTCCCGGGTCAGAGGTTAGTTTGAAAAATGAGGTTTTTGGTTTGTTTTTACTTTATTGGGGGGCAGTGTGTACTTCCAGGACTTTTTCCAAGTCAAGTTGTTGTCCTTTCAATCTTAGTTATGGAGGGTGCAGCTCAGCTCCAGGTCCGGTTGATGTTGTTAGTTGCAGGGGGCGAAGCCCACCATCCCTTGCAGGAGTCGAACCTGCAACCTTGTGGTTGAGAGCCCGCGCTCCAACCGACTGAGCTGTCGAGGAGCTCAGCGGCAGCTCAGCTCAAGGTGCTGTGTTCAATCTTAGTTACAGGGGACTCAACCCACCATCCCTTGCGGGAGTCGAGGAATCAAACTGACAACCTTGTGGTTGAGAGCCCACTGGCCCATGTGGGAATCGAACCGGCAGCCTTCGGAGTTAGGAGCACAGAGCTCTAACCTCCTGAGCCACCGGGCCGGCACTGAAAAATGAGTTTTAATCAGATCAGCGACCTGATTGCCAGATGTTTTTCAATTAAAAACATAATTCTCAATTATATGGACAAATAAAAGGGGGGTCATGAATAGAGGATCCAAATGATCAGATATAAAAAGGAATTTGACTTTAGGAGGCACTTTTTAGTCAGAGTCTCGGGAGGAGACAGATGATACATTTAAACTGGGAACTTCGAGGGGATTTAATAAGGACATTTTATACAAAGGTGTGGGCAGAGTGTAGGGAAATCAAAAGGGAAAATGCAATACCCCAGGGCTAGCAAGGGGGCAGGAAATGGTTACTAGAGCCAGAACAAGAAAAGAGCTGTGTATAAATAAGGTCTAAGAGGACCCTGGCCTCTGGTTGATGGATGGAACCAACCAGCAAGGACCCCTGCGGAGGATGCCTGGAGAATGAGAAACCCACCTGCCCCTTGTCCTCCCATCCCTTGCTGCTACTGTTCCTTCATCACCCTAGCTGGGAGCTGGAGGGCGAGGGAGCTCTCAGAATAGGCTTTTGCAAACATCTGAGCAGAGTGGAGAGTGGACCTGGGGGGCTGGGTTAGTGCATTAGATAATGGACTGTTATTACTTTGTGCTAGTCTTTAACCAGATCCATCATTAGAAAGAATTTTTTTCCAGAACAGCAAACCAAGTCCATGCTATAGCAAATGACCCAAGTTCACCAAATGAGCTAACAAGCAAGAACACATTAGAATCTAACGTTCTGCTGAGTTCCAAATAGTGAACACACCATGGCTGACATGTCTTCAATTCTATTAAACATAGCTAAGAACTAGCAAAAGGCATGAAGGATTGGCATGTAAAGACAATTACAATTGTCCTGTAAACCTAAACATAAAAGGTATGTAAAGCCATCGTGTAATTGGAAATATACATTTGTTGTTGTGTTTTGTTTAGGGTTAGGCCCATATCTTTATTCCTCCAACTTGGGAATTCATAATAGTTTCAAAAATACAATGTATATCGCATTGCTATGGTCTCGTTGTTTGTTTGTTACCTGCCTTCCTATTCAAGCCCCCCTTCTGTGGGTCAGTATATGCGTAAGTTAACATGGTGGACTGGTCCTAAAGCACGAAGGGCCACCCTCTAACCCTCCGTGCAGAACGGGAGGATAAATCACTGGCTGGAATTACTTGGATCAGAAGACCTTCTCTTCCACCTCAGGTAGAGTACCCAGTGACCCTCTGAGTGTCCGTGGGCTTGATGCAGTAGACTATTTCGGCAGTGCAAATATGAATTTGACACTCACCTTACCACAGGCACGTCAATGTCTGCTATGACTTACTTGGGGTTTTCTACTGTAAGTTTTTAGTATGTTTTAATTATACTTGTTATTTACATCAAATACATGATATTTTGACATAGTCCACCGCTATGTATTCCTTTTAAAGCTTAGTTTTTAGAGTCAGTTTCAGACACACTGCCCCCTCCAACAGAAAAAAAAATGTATTTTATAGCCTGTGTCTTGAATTTAAAAAAAAAAAAAAGAAAGAAAACTAAATGTGTATTTCCAAGTACAATATGGCCTTCCATACCTTTTATTTTTTAGGTTTACAGGACAATTGTAATTATCTTTAGTGGCAATCCTTCATGCCTTTTGCTAGTTCTTAGCTAGTAGGGTTGCTGTATGCTGTGTTTAATAGAATTGAAGACATGTAGGCTATGGTGTGTGTTCACTGTATGCAACTCAATAGAATGTTAGAGTCTAATTTGTTCTTGCTTGTTAGCTCATTTGGCGAACTTGGGTCATTTGCTATAGCATGGACTTGGTTTGCTGTTCTGGAAAAAATTCTTTCTAATGATGGACCTGGTAAAGAATAGCAAAAAGTAATAACAGTCCATTATCTAATGCACTGCCTCATAGAAGAGTGATTTTGTTTTATTAAAAGAGGCTCATTTACTTAAGCCAAGGTTCACCAGTAACTATTTCCCAGTAAGTAACTACTACACTTTAATGCTAAAGCAAAACATCTGTCTTTGGTGCCAGTTGTTTTAAAAAGGTCCTTTTAAATGCTCGCACTGACCCTTTAATATCCAGGCACTGACCTTCCTAGTCTGCCATATTTAGTATTTTTGTATATAGGTATCCTTTCTTCAAGTCATTGTTATTTTGTATCCTAAAAGCTTAAAACTAGAAAGTTAGAGTTGAAAGGGAACTTAATCTACTCCCACCCGCCTCATTCTATAGATGAGAAGCAAATGGTAAGTAGAGGATCCAGACCATGACCCTGGGCTCCATACTTACAAGGTGCCCTTTATAGTAAGATGAATGATCTGAAATTGCCATTTTATCAGCCAAATTAGTCAAGTATTGGCTATTACATGTAGTCAACCTAACATACTACTCACTGCTGCTAATGATACAATCATACTTCTGCTCAACTAAGTGAAGAAACTGAACTTATGAAATCTTATACATTTAGAGTTGGCACCATAAGTTCAGAAGAATGGATGAATATGGTATAGAGAGGTATTTTCTTTTTGGGGCCATACTTTTTTTTTTTTTTGATTGCCAGCATTTTAAAAACAAGAATTAAGTGTAAACATCCAAATTCCTAGTTTATCTGAAAATACACAAAAACTCTCCTAAATTTCAGCATGACTGTAATTTGACTTTACTGAGTAACAGCCTTCCTCCCGTTTACCGTAGTCCCTACTACTCCCTAATGTCTCACACCCAGGCTGTAAAGCATATTTCTTGCCTCACTTCTGTAGGCCTGTGTGTCTCCACTGCTATTTAAATCACCTGATCAAAACCTGTCATTTTTGCCAATGAGAAAACAAGTGTCTTATATAGAGAGTAATTTTAGAACAAAATATGATTTACCTAGAGGCTTCTTCTTATGGAGAAATGACCCTGGGTTTAAAGTTGTTTTAAGTGACTTAAAAATATTTTTTAACCTAATGTTATTTCTTTGACAGGTGATCCAAATACAGAACATTTTAACAGAAGAACCCAAAGTCACACGGGTTTATGCAGAAAATGGTACAGTGTTGCAAGGAAGTACGGTTGCCTCTGTGTACAAAGGGAAATTGCTGATTGGCACCGTGTACCAAAAAGCTCTTTATTGTGAGCTCTAACAGGCGGGTTTGAGCCCATGTCATGGTGACCTCAACATTTTCAACTGCTTGTCACATTGAAGGGGTCACAATGATCTCATCTGAACAATGAATGTTGACCCTAAATTAGGACCTCATGAGGGATGAAAGTGCAGTTTAGCTGGGAACAAATATGCTGTATAAGTCTTTTGTGAGAGTATGATATCAAATCAGTCTTGGAATACTTGAAAATCTCATGTACCGATAAAAATCCTCTTCAATAAAATGGCTAAAATGGTCATGTCTGTGGTCAGGTATTAAGTAATGTAACTGTACGTGACTCACAAGATACTTTCCCTAAGACATGATGAGTTCCCTGAGTGCACATTATTGCTGCCTTGCTGTGTCTTGTTCAGAAAACAGGAGAGCAGGATGGTCTCACCAATCACCAGAACTCCAGGACTCACTCAGGGACTCGAGTCCACAGGCCAGAAAATGAGATGTGCACTAAAGCTACTCCTCAACTCCAGGCATGTCTTCTTAAGCAAAGCCATTAGACATACTGTATAGTCAGCCTTATTTATATTTCCCCTTATGTTCCTACTTGGTCAGTAAATAGAAACTTAAATACCCCAATTGTCCTTTTACTCTGGCTGATATGATTCTCCTCTAGCAAATGGCATGTAAAAAGAAATCTTAAAATTCTTGGGAGGGTTGTCCCACCTGAAAATTATGAGTGTCTTATCTCAGCACACATTGTACATTTTGGTTTCTTTGACTTGGTAAAAGGAAGAAGTTTGCTAATATCAGTGATTGGATATGGAATAAAGCCCAACACGAATTCAGGGAAAGCTAAGTGCCCCCGAAGACACTATTGTTGAGCTGGTGCTGGTGGTGGTGCTTTTTCTATTCTAACTTGCTGTGGAGGCTAAGAAGAAAAAAATAGAAAAGTAAACAAACAAAAATTAGAAAAGGTTACCAATCTTTGGCTCTCTTCTGAGGGATGTGACTCAGAAGATGACTTGAGCATTTTCTTATAAAAGCCCTATGAAAAGTTGACCTATCTTCATTTATTTGTCTGTTTGTTCTGATGGTATGGCTTCCAGGCTGGATTATTTCTTTGGGATGTTCAGGCAGTTACATTAGAAACAACGTGTTTCTAAGGTACTTACCATGACCATGGCCTGGCATTTGGGAAAAATGTTTTGTTGCTAAATTGAAAACCGCTAACAGTGTAAGACCACTGACTTCAAGTAATAAACAGGAACATTTTGTTTGGATTGACAACCACTTTTCCTCACATCGGAATAAAAGTTATTTTTAGTAACGATTTCAGGGGCCATGATGTCATGTGCCCTATAAGTGCTCAATTATTCAGTGACGCTGTTCATAGCCCTTGAAGTCGGATTCTCTGAAATATTGTTTTGAAACTATCAATCGCTGTGGTGCCTAGGTTGAAAAAACCCACATATTTCCTTTAAAAGGAATCACTTGATATATCAATAAAACAACCATACTGTTCTCTTGTTCTTGACAGAATAAGCAAATTACGCACCTCCCTCTCCCCCTCTCCCCCAAAGAAAAAGCTATCCAATTTGACATAGCCTACACTCAAAAGCATTCAAAGGGACACATGCTTTCTCTTGGTTAGGAATTTCTTAACACACTCCAAGGAAGAGAAAACAGCTTAATTCATGTATTCTGTGATGCTCAGAGCTAAATTGTTTGCAAAGGTTTAGTCACAGATAAATTACGGCGCGCGAGAGAGAAATTAACACCCCTCATTTGTTATATTCAGTCTTCTGAACATTTAAGGTTTTAGAAGTAAAATTGTTGAAAGGAACCCCATACTCTGGGATGGCTTGACTCTTAGCTTGCCCCAGGCTGTGTGAGGTCCACAGCCAAATGGATTTCTCCCAGACCTTTTCCTGGCTGATGGGTATCAGATACTGTGATGAGGTTGTGATGGGAACAGAAAGGTGGGTGAGGGAGCTTCTAGTGGAAGCTTTGATCTTCTAACTTTATGCCCAGTTCCATAATTGTGCTTTCAAATGTAATTCTAGCTGCCAATTTACGCTTTACCAGGGCTAAAGCTTATTTTTAGCTTCATTTCCATGGAAAATGTGCACTTTGCTCTTGATTGATAGTTATTATTTTGACAGTTAATACAGGTTTCCCCAGTCAAGGCTTGTTTTAGTTGAAGGTGAAAATGGAAAAGGAAAAACAAAGTTACTTCAACAGATTTTAGTATTTCTCTTTTTATTGCATTCGTTGTCTAACAACAATAATACTCATTGGCAAGAAGTTTATTTACACTAACAAATTAAATTTAATCACAGATTATTTTTAGATTGGTCAGAAAACAAAGACTGTTTTGCTTTGAATGCCTCTGAAAACCAAAGAGTAAGAAATGTCATTTGAAATGGAACAATCTAGAGAAATACGTATTAACCAAGCACAAGAGAACAATTCAGACGTGGCACTATTGTCTCTTCCATGCAAAGCATCAGACACCAAATGTACAAATTAAAAGTTTCAGATAACATGCTATCCATATTTATTGGACTTAAAATTATTTTCAAACAATTTTTCTCCTTTATATAAAGAAAGATTAAAATAAATCAACTTCTTACAATGGAACAGAATTCATTCTCTCTCTTTTTTCGTTTTTCAGGTGGTCAGTTCTGTTAGTGCTATGTAGCAGGTATACCAGTGGTTTAATTGCGACACCATTAAAATTTCAAAAGCAGCAGTGATGACCATAAATAATATTAAGGAAAACACACATAAATATTGAAGGGATTTCACTAAGCACTAACTGAATCCGATGTTGTTGGGAGGTGTTATCTAGCTGGACTGCCTCTTAATTCCCACTTTTTAAGGTAATTTAGCTATTGTTGGCCAATTGTTCTTTCATGGATGAAAGATGAAATCCTTAACAGAAAACCTGGGTGTGTGAATAAAATAGCTGAGAGAAACACAAGTGTACACCTTCCAACAACATACTCACACTCATATATCCACTTGGGTCATATTTGGCAATGACCTTATCATGCCATCACTCTGCAAAAGAAGAAAATAAATGGTCATGTGATGGCTAGCTGCCATCAGAGAGCCAGTAGTTAATTACGCATCACAGCTACCAAATATTTGTAGTAGAGCATGAGCGAATGCACAAGAACACACAGTGCAATGTTTAGCCAAGGAAACTGCAGTCCGCAGTTAAAAATGCCCAAAGCTGCATAAACTTCTGAGTTACAACTCAGCAATGTGCAATGTTAACATCAAAGCATTAACCCAACATTTGAGGAAATTTTATCTTACTAAAATACCAAGTTTCTAATAAATCAATTTTACCAAAATATATAAACATGTAGGATAA
Source organism: Rhinolophus sinicus (assembly GCF_057876585.1). Lineage (NCBI taxonomy): Eukaryota > Metazoa > Chordata > Mammalia > Chiroptera > Rhinolophidae > Rhinolophus > Rhinolophus sinicus. Next base: position 31,513,770 of record NC_142504.1, read on the forward strand.
GTGCATTTAGTAGAAGAAATACATTTAAAAAAATCTCTTCAAATTTTATGAGCCATTCAATGTCTACACAACACAAAAAGTGGCAATAAAGCTATGATTACTGCTCTGGTTCTGACATTACCAAGTTCCACATATGCTATCTACTTTTTTATGCCATGTCATTGCAGTGTGTGTGTGTTTAAGGTGGGAGATATAGTCCCACATATGGAGTTCTGTATATCTACACAAGTGGCATGCACAATATTGAGAAGTTGCCTCTTGTTCTCTTATGCCTTACCTCTTATTCATTCTTGAATCCCTAGCAGTTTGGTTTGGGGTTGGGATTGCGGTAGCGCCAAGGATTGGAAATCATGTTTTTTTTTTCCTTTCTCACCCCGTAGATCTGGAAGCAGGTCATGTGCTGTGCTTGGTCCATATATTACATATGTGAGCCTTCAAGTAACCACCATACCCTCCACACATCCACCCAGGCATTCATTTTCCAGGGGGAACTGATTCTGTAGGCTTTTTCTGTGCCCTCTGACTTCTCGGTTGGGTCTATTCTATCCTGCTACTGTACGTTATTCAAAGACTACCTGTGTAGTATATGGTGTTATTTTTTCCCCCAGTGTTTGGAACAAGAATAAATTTCCTGAGACTTTAAATATCTAAAACAAATATCAATGAAATCTGCCTGCACACCCAGACTGTTTTCTTGGAGTGAATCGCTGTAGCACATAGACTTCTTACAACACTGCTTTCTTTAGAAATTGACTTCCCACCCCGTCATCATAATGCAAACAATTCTGGTAGAAAATATGAACATTTTAATTCTGCACTTCATCCTTAAATGCTTAGTGTCAGAAGAGTGTACAGGTAGATCCTTGATTAAAGATAAATTTGAAAAGATACTTTAAAAAGCCTGGTCTTTTCTTTCCCATTTTACTTTTTCATTCAGAAAGCACTGAGGACTTAAGTAGGTGACATGATCCCTAGAGACCGCTGTCCAACAAAGTGAAATGCCCCTCATCTGCAGCTCTATAGGGACAGTACATTCAGTTACTCAAATGGAACTTGGCAATTCCTAAATATCTCAGTGTAATTGAAGGGGCTACAGCACATCCAAAGCGTAGACATTTCTTTCAGAATTGTTGGGACACCTCCGTTTAGAATCTTCTTGAATATTATTGGTAAACACTGGGTTTCCTCTCTTGAGGCTTGGCCTCTGTGACCTTTAACACTTATAAACGAGTCAGAAAATCTATAGAAATGCAGACTTTCATTTACCTTTTAAAATGTAATTTTAAAGCACATGATAATCCAATTACACAAGGAACCTAGACAAGAATTCTTTGTTTTCAGCACAAACCATAAAGGCTAAGTAAGGTGCTAGATCAACCCAGGGCTATTTTTGTAGACAGGCCTGGGCTATCTTAAGATTTCAGGCTGGAGACGACAGGACAAAAGGCAGTGGCAAGGGTTAATTTGCCCCCTCACTCATCCTCTTGCCCCTTTGTTCCCAACAACTTCAAGGGAGTACGTGTTCCCATTTCGTGCCCCTTAAAAGCTGAGTTTGGCATCAGCACCTATCATCCTGCAATCGTGAACTGCTGTGGGTTAAAAATGCTTACGTGATGTTGAGGGTGTGACACCCATGTCAACCCCAGCTAAAAGAGGACAGCACAGAGTAACTTTATTGTCATGCAAGTTAAGGTAGATTTCATCTGTGTGTTAGAACGGGCAAAATTAGGTTTCTGCCTGAACGTATCACTCTGCAGTAACTTCTGATTCAAGCAAAAAAAAAAAAAAAAAAGAGTTAGAAAACTATTACATAAACTGTAGGTTACTTTAAAGGAGATAATCTTCAATAACGTAATTCTGTTATAGAACTAAAGTCCTTTAATGGAAAGCCCTGACCCAGACACTCCGCTCATACACCGCTGTCTGTCCACAGCTGGGCCTCACCATGCATCCCCTGCCCCCGAAGCATTACCAAAACCCCCAAACACTTTTGGCGATTGTTAGAGTCACACAGAGCTGTCGTTTAGGGAATATAATTCATACTAACCAGATATTCCCTTTTTGTTCCGTTTCTGATAAATAAGAAAACTGCAAAGTCTTTAAGGTTCATGAAGCAACAATTGTGTAAAATTGCATGGACACTGAAAACCACGAGCATTAAAGTGGGAACTGTGTGAGACATTGGAACCTCGGTTAGGCATCATGCACTAGCGTCAGTTAAAAAAATAACAGGAAACAAAATGCTCACAAGACCGGAGGTCCTTCACTTCGTTTTCATACCCTTTTATCAGTCAGTTTCCATTTTATCCTCTGTCGGACAATCAAATCAAGTGCCTCTTATAATTTCAGCAGTTTTAAGTAGTATCATTAAAAATAACTCACAAAGATCTAAAATTACTATATTTAACTTAAAAAAATCAAAATAGTTATAACACAAACTAAATGATTTGAGGAATCACAATTTGATTAATAATATTGTCGATTGGTCATTGACCTAAACATTGGAAGTGTACAAATAAATTTAAAACAGAGGACAATACTTCTAAGACATTTTAGAAAATGCAATATAATAGATCATAAATTATGTGCAGAGACTATGAGACATCTGGACATTCCCAGTATATACATCCATTTTCAAATATTACCAAAGTGTAAACATAACTTAAGATAATCATCCTTCTATTTCCAATCTTAAAATGAAAACAGTGAAACTTCCAGTGTGATCCAGATCATTTTTTTCAAAGAGAAACAAAAATTTACAATAGCAAGCACTAGTATTACCAGATTTTAACTAATTTAGTCTTTAGTATTAGAAAAGATTTGCTGGATTTGGTAGTTCATTAATAGTGGTTCCTTGTTTCTCATGATATTAATAAATAGCAAAGCACCACACATTTCAAAATATTAATAGAGTATCCAGTATGGCAGTTTCATTATCATACCCCAAATGAAGATAAGACAGGAAAACATACATAGTGACTTTGAGAACTGTAAAGCACAATGTTACTTTATGATGGTGTTTCTGAGGATTGGTGACGAAAGAAGTGAAGCTTAACAGACAATACTGTCACTGAAAAGGAAATGGGCCTTAGGGAAAGAACAGAATTATAAATATCTAGCTTAGACAATTCCAGATTTCAGATATTCAGACAAGCAAAAAAAAATTAAAATCACAATGTTCTAAAGAGAGAGAGAGAACTATATGGGCAGGAGCCCCTTTACATTGTGTTACCTCCAAAAGCCTCCCCGCCGCGCTCTGCGTACATAACATTTCCAGTGGAAGATAGAGATCCAGACACCCCATGTAGCAAAGGAAGTAGAATGCCTGTCCAAGAATTTGTTTGACCTCAACCCTTATTGTAAAACTCGTCCCTCGGAAAGTGGATGACCTCATGTTTAGAGCTACTGCAGCAAAGAGAACCAGATACATAAGCATAAAAAGCAAAACAACAACAAGAAAACCAACCCATCATTTCATATTTCTCAAGAAATTTTCTCCTCCTCTGCCCCAGTCTCCTGCACTTGGATTAGTTTAATGAAATACTGAAATCCTTAACACTGGCTTTAAAATATGCCTAACTGCCTCCACTGTAGACTGTATCCTACGTACTTTCTTAAACTTTAAGTGTAAAGTGTAAATCTCTAAAGAATGGAAGAGAACGGCTCAGAAAAACCATTCAAAGCATCTCTAAAATGTAACTGACAGCTCTCCTTTATGGGAACATCCTGTGTGCTCAATAAAATTGCTTCTCTGGTTGAATGTTACTCAAATTTAAATTTTTTTCGAACTGGTATTTCTATTTTTCTTAAAAGTACATTTGTTAAAACACTAACTGAGCCCACTTGGGAAATCTTGAGTAGAAAATATGTGATGAGTTCCTGACTGTGTCACAGTCAGGCTGAAGACCAGCCGGAATGTTCCCCAGGAGAGGAAACCTGAAAATGTTGGTTTCCTCAAAAATCAGTTTCCTGTTCAATTTGTTGGGGCAAAAAGGAATTTTGCTGTGTGTGTCAGTGTTGCTGAAAGTACTGAACATGGAGTGGTAGTAAAGTAAACAACAGATTCCACTATCCCATGGCTGCATTAACATCTGATGTTTTTCTTTGTTTGGCTAAATCTGGAGGCTAAATGTTACCCTCAGAACCCCAAGGTCATACCCACATCCACATTCTTAAGGCTTTTCTTCCTTCTGGGGTTAACAAATAATCATAATTCTTTCCTCTCGTTCAGATACCCAGCAAGCAGAGCAACGGGCTCGCCTGTGGCCACAGTAGGTGGTTATGTGGCAGAGTGCCCACATTTCCACTGTGGGGTTGTCTCACTGTCCAGACACAGAAATGAGGGGAACTTCCCCCACATGCTGGAATACATGCTGCAGCCCAGGTCTCATGGCAGAGTCGTGCGCTCAGTCATGAGGCTACATGCCACTGACCAGTGTCAGCATCCCATACCGGAAATTCATGGCCCTCCATTAACCCCAGGGTGTGTCATGCACTTGTCAGGCAGGGTCATGCTGGTTCTCTCAGTGACACAACCCACCCAACACAACACAAGATGTTGGTAAGTAAGAGAGAAACATAGTTACTTTGCATCTCTCACAAATGAGCTCCTCGGTTTGTTTAAGAAACTAAAGGTGGTTTGGGATTATTTCAGCAGGTTAAAATTAAGAGTGCATTCTGTTATTGCAGAAAACGCAGTTATTCAACACACGGTTCCCCAGTCTGCCTAGAGCACATTACCCCTATCATCAGTTCCTTCTTCATCCTCCAGAGGAGAGCAGGGCAGCGACAGGTGGAGACCCTTTCAGGAAGAGGGTGTGAGTTAGGGCTCACCGGCACCCTCTGTGGTAGCTGTCATCTTTTCCGTCTTTTTAGACTTTCTCTGCATTTGCTCCTGCTCCTTCCTCCGCAGCTTTTCTCTTTGTTTCTCCATTTTTTCTTGAGCCTTCCGAGCCTTCTCTAGAGACACCTTCATTTCCTTGAGTTTTTTTTTGACCACTGCTCGGTCCTGGGATGAAGTCATTCCAAGAGCCTAAGAAAGAAATATAAACTGAATATAAACTAATAACTTCTCTGCTTATGATGAGATTGACATCACAGTATGTTCAAACTCAGAAACTAATTTAAACATCCTTGAAGAGGTAAAAAATGAGGGAGAGGTCATTACATTTCCAAAAATCTACATACTGGGGGAATGAAGCTTTATTTGTTCTTTTGTTGTGTGACATCCCTAACACAGTACCCCCTGAAGCTCATTTAGTAAATGCTTCCCAAATGGGTAATTAAGGAGTGAATGAATGAGAAAAAGGGCACAATTCCGCTTATCCAACCTTCAGGCTGTAGACATTTACAGGTAAAAGTATTGCTAAACTCATCAAAATTTTCCAAAGATAGGAGTGGAGGACCCCTGCTGCCTCCAAGAAGGGCAGGAAGAATTGACATGGCTTCCTTTCTACCAATGCATTTATTTAGAAAATGAGGACCAAAAATGTCTTTGGGGCCAGAATGCTCATGTCAGCATGACTAGCCGTTCTCTCCCTGTAGGCAGACCTATATGGGAAGCTTAATTATAATGAGGTTGCTCAATGAGCTTGGAATTCAGAATAGGGGGAATTGGTTCCGTACTTCAGATGTTTCGTGACCTTCAGAATCAACAGTGGGATGCATCCATCTCCCCCCCCCAGGGACGGCCTTGTCAGTGGGGCTTTCATATTCCCAGGCTATTGACTGATCTCTAACCTTTTCAAGACTGTCAAGACATACTCATCTGCCCGTCAGCCCAGCAGGGGGCTGAGGTTGTGGGTGGAGAGCTGGCTGTAAGCTCCTTTTGCCCTCTTTCCACAGGGATGGGTGCCATCTCAGTTTCTAAAACAGATAGACTGGATGGATGAATATGAGAATGTGATGAAGGGCGAGGGCAGACATGGCCTGCACATATTTGGGGAAGAAAGTTCTGGGGAAAATATCATCCCGGTTTTGGAGCGGAGTGCAGGGAAGAGTGGGAATGGAGGAGAAATGACTAAAGAAAAGAAGACACATGGGATTTGGATTTTAACTCTAATGTAATGAAAGAGTCCACACTGGCCATTATAAAAACTCATACTACATAGGAAGTGAGTTAATACACGGACCACGTGCTACTAGGTGGAAGCAATGGAATGAGTCCCTAGCTCTCCCACCCAGCAGCCTACCTACTGTTTAAACCCTTAATGACTTTCCGAAACTTCATTTACTCCTCAGAAATAACTCAATGTCCTTTTTGGTGACCAATGATGAGAATTACCTCTCAGATATGCAGAATGCTCTTATCTAATGAAAACATGGCAGGTGCTATGAGCAATACAAATTATACCGGATACCTGAACACAGACATAACGATTCTTTACCTTAAGTTTATTTCCATCCAACTGCAGGAGTTGCTCTCCAGTGATGTTTTGGGCGCTGAATTCAGATACATACTGCTCCAGATTCAGGCTCATTAGCCAGTGAGAGACCTGCTGCACACTCCACTCGGGAACAGCCCGGTTCTGACACTGGCTGTGTTTGGGGGACTGTCCGTCATCAAGGATCTGAGGTAGGAAGGTTACGCAGTGTTGTTAAAACGCCAAAACCCCATGGCTCAGCATGGTGTATCATGCTGTCAAAGGAATTTTTTGCCTCCTAGAGCCATATTTATTTTTAAACGATAAAATAAGCCAATGGTTCTAGTGTGTGTAACACACATATGCAGTTAATAGCTACATGTTTTTAGGTACTCAGAAATTTTAAAATCCCCCCAAATAAAAGAGCATTATTAATGTAGGTCTTGATTTTGAAAAATACACTCTAATGTTGCAAGCTTTTCCATTAAAACACCTCGGAAAGATGATCTGGTGCAGCAAAGAAATGTTTCATTCATCTCTATATGCAATGCATCACTCTGCATTTATCCTCTGAGAAGGCATTGGAGATACGTAAAAATACATTTACAAATATTGAGGTATCTTTCACTTAGGAGAGCATTAAGCCCTAGGCATTCTTAGGGGAAATTTCACAGCCATTATTTCATTTGAGCAGCAAGCAAGCCTATGAGGAATGGAGGACAGACAGTATCCATAATTATTTTTAACAAATGAGGAAACGGAGACTTAGAAGTCTGCAGATCTGTCCAGTGCAGAATGTTACTTTTCATAGCGCAAAGGGCAGCTGGTTCCTAGAACCACTAAGCTGAGAGGAGATGAAGACAATGACAGATAGTTGTGGGCGGAGAAACCGAAGTCACCTCAGTGACCCGCAGGGGAAACACACAGAGGGGATGGATAAGCCGAGATGAAGGCAAAGGAGGTGGGACACAGTGGACTGTCTCAGATAATGGTGATGGGGGATTCGGGTGGAATGTGGAATTCCTCCTGGCTCGGGAATACCTTTTAAACTGAGGTATAGACAAGGGCAGAGAGTGAAACTACTTAACACAAGGAACTCCTCCACTAGCAAGGAAAGTGCTCTTGTATTGTTTGATATTTAAATCATCTGCAAAGAGAGAAAAGGTTCAAACAATACCAAACAAGCCACCACGCACAGCCCACTGATAGCTCACCTCGTCATCTATCATATCCAGGCTCTGAGGGAGCAACAAAGGAATCAAAAAGAAAAGCGTTATAGAAACAGGAGACACAACATATAAGGTACAAAGTTTGAATACAATTAAAATCACGCCAAGCCTGATGATATGGGTAGAAAAATTGAAGAGGAAAAAAAAAACGTTTTACAAAAGAAAAATCATGTTAGAAAGGAATAACTAAAAACAAACATTTAGAGCAAAACTATCTTTACTTACAGTGCCTCTCCCACTCCCACCCACTCCAAATATTGGCATTTCTTTCCTCTATCTCTTGGGGTACTAAGTTAATGACTAATGTAATTTCCTGCCTCTCTTGTATACACATATCTCCTGGGAATTCTTAGCAGTGCTATTTTGACCCTGGCTTCTAAATTAGTGATTCTTACCCAGTTCTCCTTCCTTATCGGAACTCTACCTCTCCCCTCTCCACCATTGTGATTTTCAATCAGGGGCCACGCCCAACTCAGAGGGAATATCAGAATCTTAGGGTAGGGGTGATGGTGGGGAAGGAGAGGGAGGAAAGGAACAGAGGATCTGGAAACTCCGTGTCATTTCTGAGCTGTTTCCTATGTTTGCTCTCCAGTCCCCAGCCTCCCACCGCCACACCTCTGTTGAGAGTCACCCCATTAAATCAGACAAAGTCCAACTATATAGTAAAGGAGCTCCCTTGACATCTTAAAGGGGCTGAGAAATAATACTTTGCTTTCATGGTAAGACAGAGAAGGAGAGAAATCAAATATAAAACCGTGGTCTCGATGATCCCCATGCAACATCTACCTTAAAAACACTTTCCGGGTGATAATTCATGGGTAACATGTGTGTCTGAGAAAGCGGTTCTATTGTTGAGTGCCATGAGCATACCTCATCAGAAGAGAGCGCTAAGGACTGAGAGAGCCCTGGTGTTTTGGGTTCTGCTCCTAGGCCGCTTAAGTCTGCCGAACTGGTACTACTGGGACTGAAGTCATCATTGAAGGTGAAATTCTGTAAAAATAAATGAAGCCTCAGTGTTAAGTGAGCACCATGAATGAACCAGAGGTAGGTATGTTTGCAAGTTCTAATTAGGTTATTTTTAAAGTAATCTTAGAAAAAATTCATTTTTGGTTCGGTGATGACCTTCAGTCAGGCAGTGGTGGAGCACTGCACCTTTTGAGGTTAATATGGGATTCTGGGTGCTTTCTCCATCGGATGAATGGATAGGTGTTTTAGAGAAATGATTCTTCAGTCTCTCTTCAAGGGTACAGCATTCATTATCCTCTGCAACTGCTCAGAGGGGTAATATTAATGAGTCTCTCTTCTTTGACCCTAATCGTGATGAGTTAACAGTGTTAAGTAAAAATACAAGATGGTGTGGAGAGCCTGAGTTATTAGAAACAGATGGCAATCCATATGAGAAAGGTAGCTCGGGCATCCCCTGGGAAGCATCGCTTGCTGTTGGCTGCGATAAATGCTGTAAGAAATGGCAGATCCTCTCCTGGATGTAACCTTCAAGATGATGAGTTCTGGGGGAGGTCACAGTCTGACACTACACTAGTAGTTACACGCTCAAGTATAACGCTCACATGGTACCAGCCGAGTACCAGAGAGGCTGCCGCATGACCAGATACACATCCATAAACAATCACCTGGGGGCATGGGAGGGTGGGGGCGTATAAATAAAACTTCCCCAGAACTTCATTAAAATGTTCAGTGGATAGTAAAGTAAAAAAAAAAATGCACAATGATTACTTAGCTGCATTCATGAAAACATTTTAAACCAAATCTGGAGTCTCTCCACTGTAAGATAATGGTACAATTATTTGAGTAACATTGAGATATATCAGATCCAATACTGAAAATGTTTCCAGGCCAAAGTGGTCTATTGCTATCAAAACTCCTTTTCTAATTCTAGAATGACTGGCTTCCCAGGGGCTCCTAGCACTTGACCAACACCATCTTGTTTCATACTACACTTCCTTAGAAATTGGACTGTTAGTTTTCCATTAGGTTCCCTTGTATTGGGTTTAGTTGGTTGTTAAGAATAAATACCATGCCAGAGGCTGGAGAATTCAGTACCAAACAAACTCCAAGGTTTGGTCAATCTTCAAAAAAGGAGACTAAATCAGAACACACGGAGTTAGGCTAGCAGAACATTTAAACCGGAGGGCATTTAACACAGCACATTACCATTTGATACTATCAGGAGAGATACAGCCCCAAACCCCGTCAAAACCCTGTGAGCTGTTTACATCAAGAAAGGAATTAAATTCGAGGAATGTTAAGCAGACGTTTCTGTTTGAAAAGAAAAGTGAACACAGATACATAAAAGGAGACCAAACATGTGAAAGTTAGCCACCATATGTGTTTCAATAAAATTGTTAGAGAAGGTTTGCAGCGTCATGCTGGAAATAACCATCATGCATTAAAAACAATAGCATCCATGCACATGATTCCTAATTCTGCTCAAGTTGAAGAACCTTCAGGATAGAGTTACAACAGTTGTTGGACATGGAAGTCTGGTTTAAAAGAAGAAATAAGTAAGGGTGCTATGTCAGCAATGGTTTGTTTTAAAGAGTTTCATTTAGATGTACTGAACTGATATTCAGCCCCAAATTTATTTGTTTTCCAGTAAATCTTGAAAAGCGCAGCAAAAGTAGTTTTGTAACGTAATTTAAAGTGGAATACTTGGTAAACAGATCTATCATACACTATCCCATGATTCAAATGCATCTTTCCCAGCATGGCTTAACTGTCAAACTGAGATTAAATAGCAATATGTGTGAAGACAGGCAAACCAAAGATTAACAACAATCTAGAATGGAACAGTATTAAAGAAGGTGGTGGTTAAATGAGGCTTTCTTTTTCCCCACACAGGAAATACCATGCATTGTTTATTGCAGTGTTATCATATTGGTTTCTTGGATCCAGAGCATACACACAAGTTGAGAATGCTTTCCAAAGATTGAAGAGAAGGAAGAGATTGGGGGTTTTCTTGTTTGCTTTTTTAATCCATGTATTTTCTACCTTGGACCCCTTTTTATCTGAAATTAGAGTTTCAGGAGAAGGCTGGAGGGGGCTTGTGGATGAAGGCAGGTTCGTGAAGGAATAGCATCCTTTCCGGCTGTCATTAAACCACGAGAAAGGCATGCAAGGTGAGCGAGGGGAGGCCTGCGCTGCAGAGGGTGGCTTCGGTTTCCAGTGTCCCAGCCTGCCTCTGAAGATCCTGTTTTATGAAAAAAAAATAATGGGTGTGTCAGACAAAGAAAGGGCAGGTGGCAAACTTACCTAACTTCTGAAGAGACACTGGATATAGTTCGAAATAACAGTCTGAGAAACTGTTCTACACAACAGCTAAAAGTAAATATTTTGCCCTTTTGACTAGAACATCAATCTTAATTGTTATCTTTTTTACATCTAAATGGATTCTGTAACAATCAGCGACATTTTCATATTGCTATAGCCATGGTGAATTTTAAGGAACTGTGCCTAATAAATGTGGATGAATTAAAATCAGGGAGGACCACAGTCATCCAATAAAGCATTCCCTTTATTTGGGTCATACATCAGTGCCTCACTGCTAGTGACACTTAGCTCATAACCGGCATTCTTTTCTGGCCTCATCTGAACACATGTTCCCGAGTCTAAACTTCATAAAACGATATATTTAAATAATTTGGAAAGTTAAGGGCTCCTGATACTTGGAGCAGAACACACACTTTATTGGTTTTTCATCATCATCGTAGTGCATTTTCATAGAAGCACCAGACCGGAAGTCTTAACAATCTTTTTGGAGATCCAGGGTTTATCACCTCCTAAGGACATGGCCTTGGGCTTTCTCTCAGCCTCTATTTCCTCATCTGTAAAAGCTGAATATTTTATGTAGCTCACATATGGTTAAGAATTAAATAATATGTGTGATTATTAAGAATTAAATAATAGGTGATGTAATGTTGTAAAAGTGCTTTGAACACTGTAAAAGTACAATGGTCTATGTTTATTGTTTAACATTTAAAGGATTCAAAAGCATTTGAGAAACAGTTTGAAAGCAGGTATTCTTAACATCTTGCACATTTATATTTATGTTTTAGTCAGAGGAAAATAATCATCATGAATTGAGGCAGGAATGGGCAGTAGTTTCCATGCATCTTGGAAGAGGTCACCCTTAATATGTTCAAAAGACATTGGATTGCAATGCCTATTGTTTGCTAGCTTCTGATGTAATGACAGAGATTCCCTTTCAATTAAAAGTGCATCAACACCATAGCTAGACAACTTATGTCCCACATGGATACTGAATATCAACCTTCTCACGTATCATTTCAAGTATTTTGAACTATTTCTAGTTTACATAAATAGTATAACTCCTAACAATTCCTGTTCATTTCCAAAGATTACTCTGAGAATCAAATGGGACAATGAACGTAAAACCATCTTGTAAACTGTAAAGCGGTGTACAAATGAAAAGTGATTGTAAGAATGGTAACTAAAGAGAATGAAGTCAGTGACGTTTTGATAGAACACTAAGATCATAGGTTGGGTGAGCAAAATTGTTAGTCACACTAAGAATTCCGGAAGATCTGATGATTTGAATGGTGTAAAAAAGGGGGTGGGGCGGGGTCTGCTAGGATAATAGAGAAAGACTCACCAGAAATGTATCAACCTTCAATTTCAACCTAAAGTTTAAACAAAACAACAAAACAAAAACAAAAACAAAATTTTGTATCCTTAAATCCACTTATTACTATCAAAAGATGGAGAGAGGTATAATAACTGAAGGTAAGGAAGCATGCGAGCGCAGTATGACCAGTCTTCTGTAAGAAGTGCTTTTTATGCCTGGGTTGAGGACCAGTGCAGTGTTTCCCAAACAAGTCTGATAAGAATCATCTGGGAAGCTGTTCAAATGCAGATTCCTGGACACCCACACTTACTGAATTAGAATTTGGGGGAAAGGAAGGGAGGCGCTAACCTGGAATCTATTTTAACACATATCTGAGCTGACTCTCAAAGTTTTTAATACCTATACTTATTAATATTATCCGAAATGCAAATATGAGGCTTCTGGAGCAGAACAGGTTTATTACAGAAAATTATTGCACTGGCTCCCTGAACCCTAGGTTCCTCTTTCCAGGATGAGACAACGAGAACCAGTTGTTACCCTATACTTGGGCTACACTGTAGATGAGAAATCTAAGAAATATGAATCTGGATGGTTATATAGGAGAGGGACAGCTGTGTCCCCCCTCCTACCCCCAGAAAGAGAAACCTTATATCCTTAATATCAACAATTATTAGGTTGGTGCCAAAGTAATTGCTGGTTTTGCATTTTTTAACCTTTTCAACTGCAATTACTTTGGCACCAACCTAAGACAACTTGGGAAGGATCTTGGGTTCTTAGCTTTGTAAAGTAATATATGTCCTACCATGTTTCCCCGAAAATAAGACCTAGCTGGAAATCAGCTCTAATGCGTCTTTTGGAGCAAAAATTAATATAAGACCAGGAATTATTTTACTATAAGACCGGGTATAATATACAGTATAATATAATATAATATAATATAATATAATATAATATAATATAATATAATATATAATATAATACTGGGTCTTATATTAATTTTTGCTCCAAAAGATGCATTAGAGCTGACTGTCGGCTAAGTCTTATTTTTGGGGAAACATGGTAGTTCCCGTTGCATCTCTAGCTTTACAACCTCGGAATGTCTCCATCGAGCTGGGTCTCATCTCCCACTCCCCATCCGCAACTACATACTTGTGGGGAGATAAATCTCTCTGCAGATCTCACTATCTAGCCAATCATAATTTAACTTTTAGTGCTGGTCTGTAATTTCAGGTCCCATATTCTAGTAAAAATGCTCAAAAAGCTCCAATTGTGCAGAAACAAAAATATTTTCTCTGTAGTCTCACACTCATAACTGGGCATATTTGAGATAAACTGGACTTGATGATTATTTCCCCCTTTGGCTATACATTTCTGTAATCAAAGTAACATGGGAAATCAATCTTTAAAGAGGTCCATTGACAATTCAAATAAGGTATGGCAGCGCTTCAATATATGGATACTGTTTCAAAGTTTATCTACAGGCTATTATTAACGATAGTGTGACTATCTTGTCCTACTCCTAAGTGAAAAGTGAACTGCCTTTGTAACAATGCTTTTAGAGTAATCACCACCACTTAAAAAAATTTAGAAAGGCATTAAATAAGAATATTGTGTTCTAATTTTTGTCATTCTAATGACTTTTTGAAATGGACTTTTGGTAGGTCAAATCCTGGCCAGGTAACATTTCAAACAAAATTTGAAGACCACATCTAAACTCTTTCATAACATTCTCACTGCCAGAAAAATATTCAAGACTGATAATTCCAAGTGGACTTGTACATCCAGCACTGACTACCGGCCTCCAGGCTGCAGAGTCAGCGTGATGAAGGAGATCCCTGAAGCTGAGCCTCAGGTGATATCCAGAGGCTTTCTTAGATAACGGAAGATAATGGAAGGCATGGAGGCAAAGTAACACAGATAGCAATGCAAGCCCACTTTTAAGGAAGGTAACATTCTCACAGCCGCAAACCACCAGGTCTGGGGTATTTTGAAGATTTCCCAAGTCTCTAGGAGGTCTGCCTGTGCTCTGTTGAGGCTGTATTGTGCCCTCCTCATTTCCTTGTGTATCCTTGACTCTAAAATTCTGTGAACTGATGTAATCTCTGTGTGTTTGCCAGTGTCCATAAATAACTGAGCAGTGGTATGTTTCCATTTGCTTGGACCTAGAGTATAGACTATTCATTTTAAAAAGCAAACTCTCCATTACTGTAAAATTATAGATCTGTCAGCTTACCACACATGCTTTCTAAAATAAATGTCATTTTTCCTTTTTAGATAAATTGAAATCTTGGGCCTACAAAAGGTGCAGAGAAGTTTTGGTAACAGTTATTCTATTATTGACCACTCTTATGGTCTGTTTCACTTAGTGGAGAAATATAAAAAATATGTAAAATATGTAAAAAATAACATAAAATTCTTCCTTCCTTCCTTCTTTCCTTTTCTTTCTCCTTTCTTCCCTTCCTCCTTCCTTTCTTAAGTTTTTGACTCTGAGGGCAGGTTATGGGCTAACAAGCTCTATATAGATCCTTAATAGTCCTCTTGAAAAATCAAGATTGGTAGAAATAAATTCTTACTAGATCTGAAAATAATTTCTAGGGGATCAAAATATGTGTGCGTCCTGTACTTCCTTCACCTTTTGTAGCTTGTACACTATCACTTTAGGAAAAAAATAGAATCACAAGTCATAGCTATATCTCTGATGGTTTTATTGTTAGGAAGGAGGAGAAAGGCTTCAAATTAAGTCTCTGTAGCCCTAAAATATCATGTGGGGGTGTGGGAGGTGAGGTGGGGGGAGTGTTGCCTGGCATTTAAATGGTTTATAGTTAACAACTCTATAGAGCAATGAACTAATTTACATACATTTTGAAACCAGTTTAACCTGGGGCTAGCACCCCAAAGTTAAATTTCTCAGGTAAACAATCATGGTGACTTTTCTTTTTGGTTGGTTGGTTTTAATTTTCAATACAAGGTGTATGAAGTATTCAGAATTTAATTGGATGTTGTCAAAACATAATTAGGAGTTCAGGAACTGCCAGAACAGAAAAAGCACAAACAGAACATAGAATTCAAGCAGGTAATAAAGGAGGTTAACTGAAGAAAGTTAGGTGCAAAGAGAGGGCTGCAGACTTCCATTTACTTGCGTCAGATGAAGTAATTCTGTAAGGTTCTAACATCCACCAAGGAGAGTGAAGCTGTAAAGCCAGACCCTTCCAAAGGGGAGCTGGAGAATCTAAGGCAAGCTGGTGTCCATCTGCAGCTCAGGCAACCTGGACAGATCCTGTTTCCAGATCCTGAGTTCTGCTCTAAATCTCTGATCAATAACCAACAGCCCATCTGAGGTGGTCACTGTAGAATGTTTAATCTTAACTTATGATTTGGTTCAGGATATGCTACCTTAAAATACGGCACCTTGTCACATCAAATATTTTAAGCTGAAGGAATCTAAGAAGTGGCAGGTGCAGGAAAGGCTTTCTGATCGCCCTCATGTCCCCCAAAGCAGGTCGTAGAAATAAACTCTTAATAGGTCTGAAAATAATTTCTAGGGGATCAAAATCGGTGTGTGTCCTGTACTTCCTTCACCGTTTTTTAGCTTGTACACTATCACTTTTGGAAAAAAATAGAATCACAAGTCATAGCTATATCTCTGATGGTTTTATTGTTAGGAACCAGGAGCATCCGTACTTCCATAGATAGAGGGACAGGAAGAGGAATCTGAGCAAATGAACTCACGGGTCTTGCTAAATGTCCCCTTGTTCACTACCCTTATCTCATACTCTTCTGTTCTATCACATTTTCCCACGACTTTTCACTCTACATCAAACTTATTATAAAAATGGTCAGGCTTAACCCCTTCTTTCTTCATTTCCTTATGATGGTTCCTACATCACAAAAAAATATATTAAATAAATTTGTAAGCGTTCCCCTTGTTAATCTGTCTACTGCCAGTCTAATTTACAGGACTCCAGCCAGATAACCTAAGAGGCGTAGAGGGAAAAGTATGTTTTTTTCCTTCCCTACACTCATTTGAGACAGAGAAACTGTTCCCCTAATGAGTCTTTCCCATACAGAGAAGGTTTAAAATGAAACAGCAAGATGATCATGTAAATAAAAATACATATTATCAAAACAAAAATGTTAAGTTTAAAAATAACACATTGTTTAGGATTTTTAAAAAATTGTATTATTAAAAATCTGAGAAATTTGTTTGTTGATTCCATGAACATATTTGATTTCAGATTTAACTGATTACAATGTAAAATGACCACATTGATAAGAATATGGGATGTTTAGAATCACTATAGTTATTATTTTAATTTATTAGATTTTTGAGGGTTTTTTTTAAGAATGGAAAAGGGTTGACTTGATAAGAATATAAGTTTTTCAGGTTTCAGGAATTGAGAAGTACCTCAAACAAGAAAATTAAATAGCTTAAATTTATAAAGCAGCTAAAACCAGAAGAGGCAATTATGGGGGAACGAGTCTGTTGTACTGAGGCTAAGCTAACATTATTTAAAGGTCTCCGTGAAAGTGTCTTATTTTACGTCACATTTTACTAGAGCTATAAACAAAATGACAAGATTTGTAAGTTAAACTGAAACTCACAAAAAGCTAGGTTTTAAAACTGGAGACTTCAATAACTTCCTCTTAATTTATAACCCTACTAATCCTCTTTTTAAGAACAAAGCTACCTTTGGACATTCTGAATGTCACGTGAAGGGGAGAACCCACGGACGTTATGTTGCCCAAGTTGGGTGTCCACCCGGTGCTTCACTGAGTTTTCATCCTTGTGGTTCATGGCCACACAGTGGCTTGGTAATATCTGCTTTCAAACTTTCCAGGCTCTAATTAATCTGCCTTCTTCTAATGCCTATTCTCTGCTGGCCATTTACAACTGCGTTTTTGTTTCCTGTTGCTTAAAACCTTTTTTTAAAGGACAGTTGTGGTTCCGCTTTGGGTGCTCCTGTGGGCCAGGTGTAGGCAGAGGTGAGGTGTTTCTCTTCCTGCACATGTGCTCGGCCAGCCCCTCAAGTCTTCTGAAAGGTTGTGTTTCCACTCCAGCTCAGGAGCAGAGGTTCTGCCCAAGCTCAGCAACAGGGCAGAGTATGACCTCAAACTCCCTGTAATGTCATCCTTTTGTCTAAAGCTTCTTTGAGAGAAACATCTATGAAAGGCTGTCTGAACTATAACCGACATAGTCCATTCATTCTTCAAGATATTACCAAAATCACCCTTGGATGAACAAGAACGCCAGCAAGACAGATCCAGAGAATACTTTGTTTTATATCCCTGTGATCAGAATTCTGTTAAATATAATTATAGCTGTTTATATTAAGGACTTACAACGTGCTTAAATGGGATTCTTTCCATCCTCCCAATTCTCTAACGAGGTATGTGATGTATGTATGTGTTTCTGTTTCACAGATGAGGGAACTGAGGCACAAAGAGGTTAAGTAATTTACCCAAAATGGTAAGTGGCAGAGCTGGGATTTGAACCCAGGCTCTTAACCACTGTGATACTAGGCTCTTGGCTTTTACTGAAGGCCACTGTTAAATTTACTATTAAGTTTGAAGATGTTCTATTTTAAGTACCAACCTTACTTTTTCCTTCATCTTATTTTTCACTATCCAATTTACTTTTAAAATACATTATATTGCATCATATATACTTTTATATATAAACAAATCATATTTGGAACAAAGAGAAGTACATATAGATTAAAAAAGAATAAACAAGAATACATGCTAATTTATAGATCAACTAAATAATGAGTTAGAAACCAAAAGAGTGTGTGTTTTTCATAGAATCATATAGATCAACACTGTCCAATAGTGATATAACATGAACCACGTTACATAAATTAACACTTTCTTGTAGCCACATGAAAAATCATTTAAAGGTAAAATTAATTTTTATAATACATTTTATTTAACCCAAAATCTTCAAAACATTTCAACAAGTATTCAGTATTATAAAATTATTAATAAGATATTTCACATTCTTTTTTCTTTTTTTTATACTAAGTCTTTGAAATCCAGCATGCATATTCTCAGACAACACATCTCAATATAGACTAGCCACATTTCAAGTGCTCAATGGCCCATCTGACTAAAGCTTCACACTGGACAGTGCAGATAGAGATGGACAGGCAGTTACAGACTAGGCAATTTAAGTCCACCTCACTGACTTTTTGGGAGGAAACCAAGGTCCAAGGAATTCAGAGACTTACCTATGGCAAGATCAGCATGAATACTTGGATTCCAGCTCAGTGTTTTCTCCACTGCTCACACTTTCAGGGTGAATGCAGATTTACTTCCCCAGAGGAGTGCCCTCTCCCTTCCCCGTCACTTTCCCACACGCCATCAACTAGTTTGGTTCTGAGTAGCACAGATCTGCTGACAGGGCCCTCCACTCAGTGACTAAACTGGGAGCTTCTCCCAAAGAAATCCAAAGCTGACAATCCACCGACATCAGTGGCTACTTACTCTGGAATTTAGGACAGTATTTTATTTTACTCTTTGGTGTGTACTTT
Source organism: Rhinolophus sinicus (assembly GCF_057876585.1). NCBI lineage: Eukaryota > Metazoa > Chordata > Mammalia > Chiroptera > Rhinolophidae > Rhinolophus > Rhinolophus sinicus. Next base: position 31,532,494 of record NC_142504.1, read on the forward strand.
AAGGGATGAACAAGTTCTGACAACTAAAAGTTTCCTATTTTTTTTATCTGCTATGTTACCGGTTTAAATCAGAATATTCACTGAGCACATATTTGAAAAGGATAGAACTAAACCCTATTTCTTTGTGTAGGGTTTACTAATGAATTATTATTTTAACCTTCTCTATTTGTGTCATGTTGGTCCTGTAGTTGAGTCATTATGTCTTCACAAGGAATACAAAAAACTCTTTTTGCTTTTGGGGAGGGAAAAAACTAACACCAAGACCAAATTTATCAAATGTCTTGCCTCATTAATGTCTAATAGTCTCAGGTTATAACTGAATGAATGACCTCATTAGCTTTTTTACAACCTTATAGAAACCGGAAGAAAGGCCTAGGAGATAAGATTACTAACTCAGTCTTTGAGTCATTCCCTCCTTTTTCTGAGAAAGCCTCACAGGGGTGATGAGTTTATTCCCAGTTCTTCTCTGCAGCTGCAGTGGGAATTTGCAGCCACTGGCGCTTATCACCCTTCCAGCCTCAGGGGCCCTATGAAACCAACTCAATTACATTAAGCAACTACTGCGCAGTAATTGTTTTTTCCTGGAATATCTTTTGTAAGGTTCTGGACCCATTGTCAATCTACATAGGAGAACAGAGGCTGTCATTAGATGTGATTAGTGTTACCCAAGAAACAGAAAAAGTCCCCCTTTTTCCCTGTTCTACTATTTCAATTACATGAATTCCTTTCTGTCCTGTCAAAATTCTACTGTAATTATAAATAATTTGACAATTATGATTCTAATTCAAAACTATTTTGTAGCATTGGTACCTGTGGAACTATCTGTGACTACTGAAGCCGAGAGACTCCAGAGTGAATGTTTTAAAAATACAGAGCTAGCTAGGCAGCCAAACTAGACGCCTGGCTGGTTGCTGATTCAAAAGTTGGCACTAGCTGTGGTGACGCAGCACGCTGATGACAGCCCACACCTACTCCCCATACTTCTGCCTTGAGGAAGGTGGGCACTTACCAACAGAATCAAAATTTGCTTGATTTTCATCTGGAATTTACACAAGGTGGTGATAGTCTCTGGCTAGCATAATGAAATTTAGTCAACCCTTCTGGTACCCGCTGAATGGCTGTGCTTACATCCCTTTTAGCCTCAAAGGTGAGAAGGAGTGACTGCCTCAGAAGCCCAGGGGCCAAAGGGAGGACAGTGTCCCTTCAGAGGTGCCCAAGTTTCTCCTCTCTCTCTCTCTCTCTCTCCCCGTTTCTCCCTCCTCTCTCTCTCTCTCTCTCTCTCTCTCTCTCTCTCTCTCTCTCTCTCTCTCTCTTTTTCTCCTTTCCTCTAACAGTGTCATCATTTGTTGCTTTTTTCCCCCCGAGTATACTTGATAGTTTTCTATTCTTAACTTTAAGGCACAAAGTAAACTGTTTTATATTTCTCACTCCAAAGCCACACAAAGTTACATTTCTTTTGAGTTGCATTATGGCCTTATTTTTCCTGAGATTGTTGTCATCAATATAAACAAAGCTTTCTACCCCTTTTCCATTTTGCAGCATAAAGGAAACCCAGAATAACAAAAATAATTAATGTAGCATTCTCTCTCCTCATTCCCCACCCCATTCTCCTGTAATCCCAGGGAGAAGGGACAATTTCATCACCAAGTTGTATGCCAAAAAAGAGAAAACAAATAAACAAACAAACAAACAGCAGGGGACAACCTATGAAATGGATAAGTGGTCCCCAAATGATTTTACCATCTTTTATTCTCAGCATTTTGTCTGTTTCTTCCTTAGTCTATGCTTTTGAGATGATTCCCAAATTTCACAAAGAAACATAAACACCATTAGATGCATAAGGAGGTGGAGATGACCTGGAGTGTTGGAAAGACATCTAGACAGAAGGCACAAGCCCCAGCTAATTGGCATTAATTGCCTATTGAATAATCCTGAACTAATCAATTAAATTTTATAAAGGTGAAGTTCTTCATCAATGAAGTATGGTATTATTATCAGCCCTCCCAACCTTATTGTAAGAATCAAATAAAATGATAAATAGAAAAATTCTCTGTAACTTGCAAATAATAATAATAGCAAATTGTTACCTTCGTTATTACTTTTGAATACCTCCTCTGGGCCAGGTACCATTTTAAATGATTTATATGAAAACTCATTTAACCCTCACACTAATGTTATGAGGTAGGTACTGTTATTACCCTCGTTTCACATATGAGAAAATGGAGACACAGAGGCTAAATAAATAACTTGCCCAAGATTTTTAAATAAATAACTTGCCCAAGATTTTGAAGTCCCAGGCAGTCGGACTTCAGAGCTCTATGCTTTCTTGTCTCCCTATACAAGCCTAAGTTTAAGACGATGCAATCTCAGAATAAAATTGGGAAAACTTGACAACATGCAGTAGAAAGCTCACTCCTCTATAGGAAAGTTGTTATTGGACAGTAAGCATAGCTGGTAGGGCCTGCAGTCAATTAAAGGGCTGAGTCCAGCAAGAGGCGGTGGCCATTCTTACACGCGTGTGGACAGAACAGGCTTGAAAGCCAACAGGTACGTCTGTGCACAATTACCCTTGCAGAGTTAACAAAAAGAGAAGACATTGGTATTGTGAAGAGCCAGGCAACACAGCTGAAATATGCCTAAGTGTTTCAGCATATATCACACAGATATACTTATGCTGTGTTTAGATAAACATTTATTGAAACTGTTCATGCAAACGTCATTCTGAAATTAAGCCAATGGATATAACCAAGGCCACGTGGAGGCTGTAATTGGAGTAAGACAAATACAAACCGCAATTTTTTTTCATCTCATCTCTAGGTATATGACTTCAGCTCAAAGACACTGACCACTGATTTTTGGTTAACAATGGAAGGGGGCCAGACAGTTTAGATATAGAGATAAATCGGTGTTCTTAATCACCCACCCATACCTGCCACCTGGAGGAAACCTATTGGTTTCTTTTTCTTTCCATTTCTTTCCTTTGTTGGAATTCCTTCGTAGTGGTGCCCTATAATGACAGCACACAGTCAGAAAGGGGAAGTTGACATTTTCTCCTTTAATCCTACTTTTACAGAGGGCTTGCTTTTTACATCTTAAAGTGCTTACCCCAGATCCACAAACTTCCGCTTAATTTTTCCTCCTTGCGCCACCAATGAACTGGATGCCCTTAATGATTTGGGACCTTTGGCACCATCTAGGATATACACATATGTGAAAAAGACCAATTATTATTATTTTCTTAAAGCCATGAGTCAAAGTCCCTCTACATCTGAGGGATTTGCCTCAAATCCTAAATGTAAAAGAAAATAATGGATGCTTTTTTCAGATATAAGTAACATAGCTATGTTGAGGAACATTCTGTTAAGCCAGGAGATGTCCGGTTGGACTAAGATCAAATACTTTAGCTTACAGCTAAAGTTATCTTTCAGCATGCCCAGTTATCTGAGATGATTAACAAAGGATGTTTTAAATTTGATGCATATTTGAGTGTGAAACTACCTTCATAATCACAAAGAGCTTTAGCTTCAAATATATTGGAATGAATAAAATAAGGAAGAATAAACACTATCAAATCTCCCTTTACATTCAAAGCAGGAACAAGACTTTTCTTTTGTTTCTTTTCTGTCTCCCACTCTTTTCTTCAAATGCCTGGACTCTGACTTCCATGCCTTTTGTGTCTTTGGGTTTTAGTGCCTTCCGACAAGAACCCACCCCTCATATCTCCAGCCCAGTACTGAAAGAAAGTCACCCCTGAGAGTCTGGGAGATTTGGGGAGAAAGTGAGAGCCAAAGCTTTCCCTTCTGGTCTCTCCCTTGCTAATGCCCTGTGGTCAGTTCTAGGACAGAGGCAGGCAGGACATGGGGGAGACTCTTTAAGCAGGGGCTCATCTTTAAGACATTTGTATGTTTGAAAGGTCTCTCTTTGAAGTTGGGTTGGAGCACAACTTGGCTGGCCTCCCGTGATGCTGAAGACGCCAAATGCTCCTCAGTGTTTGGAGCTGAAGGATCTTCACCTCTGAGTTATGCTGGCACTTTAAAGGGCGGCAGCTTCTGGGGATGGGGACATTTGAACTGATGCCAAAAACCAGTCCATGGAGAGGCTTTGTGAATGGAGTTCAATGTCAAATGCAGGAACTAGATTCCACTGGTGTCGCTTATTCCACCTTGGACAAGGCAGGTAAGTCCTGAGGCTCTACCTGGAACTATTTAGCAAAGGAGGCTGTTCGGTGTTATCTTTCAGCATGCCCAGTTATCTGAGATGATTAACAAAGGATGTTTTAAATTTGATGCATATTTGAGTGTGAAACTACCTTCATAATTGTCTGGTGTCGGTCTGTTTGTCTCTATCTTTTAAAAATGAAAAAAAAAAAAAAACCAGCAACTTTCTGGCATGGAGTGTAGAGAGAACAGTCCTCTTAAGAAAGTGTTCAATTAACCATATAGGTTAATTTTGCTTAAAATTTCTTTTTTTAATTTCAGGAGAAATTTCTAAACACACATACTTATAAAACTGAAGTACACATACAGTTCTCATTTAGGAATCTATGTTTAAAGCTCTAAAGCAGCACAGGATGTTGACAGACACTCTAAGGATTTTCAGCAATCAGCTTTTCATATTTTTAGCTAATGATACTCAGATTACAATAATCAATTCCATGAAAAGTACATACTAAAATGCAAGAGTCAGAAATATGTCCATGTCAAAAGGCGTTTCTAGCCTCAAATATTTATTACAAATATTTGCATCATTAGTCTTTGGGTAGCTGAATTAAATAGCCACAAATGCGAGACAGACACATAAAGAAAATCCACAGACATGGCACAAATGCCTTCTGAGGTGATTTTTCCAATGGACATTAAAAACAAAAAGGCACAATTTCAATTTTCCTAATACAAGACCAAGAAAAGTAAGTGCAGGATTTTTCCGGCTCCATCCTAAAACAACTCTTAATGGCTAGGACTGTGCAAAGTTGAAAAGAAGACTGCGTAATGATTTTCTGAATTAGAGGTAGCTGGGAGATGTGTTAACGAGTGGTGAGAGGACCAGATGAGACAATGTACATGGCAAGACTCTGTAACCTATTAGTGTTACAGTTACTGGACATCTCGGGACTAAAAGCCTCATTCTGCCCATCACAGACCTGCTGCTAGGCAACCTCACATCATTATCTCACACATTTGCCAAAGGATGTTCCAAGGAACACTTAAACGAATGCTTTCAAAAGGCTGAAGAGGCAAGATTAGGTAATAATGCACTTTCCCATTTTAAATCAGTGAAGTACACATTAATGGACATCAGAACTTCAAGTCTGCATTAAGAACCAAAGGTGGATTGTTATGATTTCAGGAAAAGAAACAGAGATGTGACATTTTTGTTTGTTTACTTAGTTATTCAGCTTGATGTAAAATTTCCATTAGGCTTTCTGCAATTCTTCCAATGCTACCCTCACAAGCAATTAGAAGTCTACTGACCCAGTCCTCATGTTCAAAGGTAATAAATGACCCGACAGCGAAATACTAAGGCCTGTTTTGGACTTCATTCTCCTCAATCTCACTGCAACAAGACTCTTGACTACCTCTCCCTTTATCGTGGGGACTCCCACACCCACCTCCCAGGGCCTGGCTTCTTTCCTGAGCTACAGTCTCCTCTATTAAAAATGAGTTAATCATTTTCCCCCATAATGTTTCCGATTTCCTATTTTCTATTAATGACAAGACCGTATTTTCTGAGGCTTAAAAACCCTGTAATCAGTTTTGACCTCCTCACTTTCTTCTCCCCATATCTAGTCAACTTCTGTTTCAAAGGTTCTTGTATGATTCTTTCCTGTCATTGTCTATTGCCCTCCTTAGAGGTTATCATCTCCTAACTCATCTTTCCCGTATCTAGTGCCTTTTCCTTTTTATTCCTCTGCTCAAACATCTTGTGGTTGCCTAGTAAGGTAAGGTATCTAAGGTATTTAAATTCTACAGCTATAAACTTAACCTACCTGTTCAATTTTACGTGCAACCACTCTAACCTGCTTAAACAAACTCCTTCAGGCAGGCTGGGGCACCCCTGTTCCTTTAAATTCATCTTACGTGTACCTGTCTCTCTTAATGACATCTCCCTGCCCTATATGCCTTCCTTACCTATTTTTGTTGTTTCAGTTCTTCAGTGGTTACTCTAATTGTCTGTTCTTTGTCAAGTCTTGTTAACCAATCTCAGGTAGAAATAACTTTGCCCTCCTCTGAGCAATAATAAAATTCACTATTTCTATCTGTATAAAGACCTAATGCAACATATTAATAATATATGAATCTTGTAAATATTTCTATATACTTGCCAGGACATTAATTCAAAAAATACTTTTGAAGGCGTGTTCCGTGTCAGGCAATGTGCTAATAACTACATATAAAATTAGAATAATAATCTTAAAATCATGAGTAGAAAACTCATAGTGCTTAATTTACTTAACCTTGTCTGAACAGAGGTCCATTGCTATGTAAGTCTACAGACCAAATTTTAGTTTCAGGCTACTCAAAGAACAGGCATGAGGAAAATATGTTCATGCCTTCTACTGCCTTATAACTTGCTTTACAAACCTCTAAACTTTTACTTCTTCTAATTTTAACTGAAATGGAGTTAGATGTTTATCATTTAACCAGTTATAATGGGACTTCTTCTCTCCTAGTGTCCACTGAGGTCCCACAAATATGACGACAAAATGTTGGCTTATGAAGGCAGTATTGATATGATTTAGAAAACACCCAACTTGAATTAGGTATTTAATACCAGGGTGTTATCCTTGGGATTGCAACCAAACACAGCTATAACTTAATGATTACCTTTGCAGTAACTTGATAGACCAGAAGTCATGGTATATTACTTTTAAAAATATCCAGATAAATGGCAACCAATGACTAAGACATTTTTAGAGTTTATCCAGCAAAGCTGAGTGGAAGGAAATATATGTCTAAACCAGCGATCAGTGATCTTTTCCTGTAAAGGCCTAGATAGTAAAAATTTTATGTTTGTGGACTTCTGTCTTTGTCAGGACTATTCAACTCTGCTATTGCAGTATGAAATCAGACAGTATGTAACTGAATGAGTGCGGCTGTGTTCCAATAAGACTTTATCTATAAAAACAGATGGAGGCCGGATTGGGTTCGATGATCTCGGTTCTAGAAGACTGGCATTGGTTATCTGGAGAGAAACACTTATTAACTTCTTTTTGGACATTCATTTTTTAAATTAAATTTATTGGGGCGACAATGGTTAGTAAAATTACCACACTTATTAATTTATCCAAGAAACTTACTATGCATCAATTATAAGCCAGACGCTGCTAGGAACCAAAAATCCAAAGATGAACAAGATGAATGAGAAAACTTTGGCTCACATTTGAAGACTAGATCACTTATTATCATCATACACAAAGTGATGGAAGCAAAAGTTAAAATTTCTGTGGGATCAGAGAGAAGAAAATAATTCACTCTCTCTGGGAATGGAGATGGTATACTTAGGGTCCATAAAAGGAGGTGAGATTTAAGCTGGGCTTTGAAGAAGGACCAGAGATTTCCTGGAGTGGAGTGTTAAGTTAGAATGTAACATGAAGTTTAGTTTGTACTTGTGAGTATTACTAAACTCCACAATAGTTCATTTATTCAGGAGCCAACGAGTTGTGAGAACCACACATATACACACACATAGAGGGAAATCAGGTTAACCATATTTAATATCTGTTGAGTCTTCTCGTTGGTCTGTATAACAGATTAATCTTATACAGCAAGGAACTCAAGGATTTTACAGAATGTTATTCTCCAATTTGGACTTTTCAGGGCAACGAAGCTAGCTCCTACTGTTGATCTATGTTGTATCAGCCCCTATAATGTCATAAAAATGAAAGCATGGAATTTCCCTAATGATTTAATAAGACTAAGGTCCACCTTGGGAACTGGGTAGGGAGAGTCCTTGAGAGATGTGAGAGAGCTGTAGTCATGCTGGTGCTGCAATGAAACCAGCAATTCATCAGTCAGCACAGTCTAATGGGCATACTCCATATACACAGTTAACTTGATTCTGATTTTATGCCCACCGAGCAACTTTCTGATTTATGAACCTACCAACCAGGAGAGAGAGAACGAAACAAATCAATGGTGTTGGTTATTACGTCAGCTGTACCTCCCAAAGTAAATCAGCAAATTAGTATTCTGGTTTAGAAATCAGTGTTTTCTAAGTTCGAACGGCATGCATAGTTCACGCTGAACTTGCTTAACTCTGAGTGTACAAGCATTACTGAATTTCCGAACTTAAAAAACAAAGGTCTAGAGTCTTGACTCTCCAGGCACTGACTCGTAATAGGCTACTTTCTGAGAGCCGGTTGGCTGACCGGTCTCCTTGACATCCTTTATACTTTTTGCTGAGGACAAGAATACAAAGATGAATGAGATGAATGAGATAACCTTGGCTCACACTTGACAATTAGGATCAATTATCTCACACAAAGTGATAGACCGTAGGTCAGAGCCTGAGAATGGAAGGCAAGAAAGTGTAGAGCCTCCCCAGTTGTTGATGGTGGTGGTTGTGGGGTGTCAGAGGGACAAGGTGTGTCACAAGACAAACAAACAAGCAATAAATGAGAGTAGAGAGAGAGAGAAAGAGAGAGAGAAGGCAGACAGACTAGTTGGCAAACTCCTTGAGGGAAAGAAAGGAATTTTATGATTGTAGACTTTAGCACAATGCCTGACACAGAGAAGGTGCTCAATAACTACGTGTTGACTGACTACGTGAACGGACAGATTAAGGCCAATGAACATGGAAGACACAAAAAACTCTTTTTCAAGGCTGGAAACTTTTATCAAGGGAAGGAAAGAATGTGAGGCACTGCTTTCATCTGGTCACAGCTAATACCCAACAAAGGTTATCAAACTAGTAACTGACTGTTTATAAAGTCAGTAACTTATAAAATCAAGTATGTGGTGATGGAAGGAGAACTGACTCTGGGTGGTGAGCACACAATGTATATGTAGATGATGTATTACAGAATCGTACACTTGAAACATACGTAATTTTACTAACCAGTAACCCCCAATAAATTTAATTTCAAAAAGGAAAAATAATTACGTGAATCAAAATGAAAACTCAATTAACTGCTTCCTCTTAGTTACCCAGAAGTACGATTAGCCCAGGAAAATAAAAAATGGGAAAGCTCAAATACTTGGTCTCTGGAAAGGAAACTACTCACCCCCTACCTCTTGGTTCCACTTACTACAGCTGGGAGCTTCATCCCAATGAAGCTGCAGTATCAAACAAGGGAGGCATTAGGGAAAAGATGGAATTTTACTGGTAATTATTGCTAATTACATTTTACCATACATTACTGCTAATGGACTGCAAAGCACAATTCACATCCATGTAATACCTCTCCACTCTGAGAGGAAACATCTGCTGACTTCAAAGATTCATAAATACAGTAGAAATAAAACACAGAGAGAAATAATCTAGACAAGAGTTAACCAATTTTAAAAATCTTTGGGTCAGATGGCATGTGTGAGTGATCCACTCCCTATATGTAATTTCTTTCAAATAGCTAGTTATGCCTGAGAAACTCCGTGGGCCACAAAGTATTAACCTGTACCTCCAATGCCTCTGATGTTTTGCCTTCTTATGGACCAATGAAAGTCTATACATACTTTTTCTGAAGAGATGATAGCGGGCTTGTTTGACACAAGTATATTTATATAAAAGTGCTATTGTAACCCACAATTTAGGTTAATGAGCGTTTTTGAAGCCTTTCATTCTGTTGGAAGTAGGCCAAAATCACCGTGTAAGTCCTTCACCAACTTGATAACCACTTTCGATGAATTAGTGGGCTTGACATATCTTCTCTTGTCTCCATTAGTATTTTGTTCTCCCTAAGTACTTCATTTTTACCTCAAAACTTCTAGCAGATCTGTACTTAGGATTGATCTATGGAAGATAATTCTAGCAATCGACAGACTCAGGAAAGGAAAGGAAACCAGGGGAAGTATCAGAAATAAAGCTACGATGCTAATCAAGAGTTACAAAAGAGATTGAGCCCCCACAAAAAACTGTATTTCTATGTTCACCATATAGTTGTAGAAAGATGACAACTTTTGATCTGGTAGAGGGAAATGAGTATGGACTTTCCAAAAAGTGCAGTGATGTACAATCAATCATACCTGCCATGTAGGCGTGTATCCCACACCAGTGCTGGCGCTGGTGGGTGGAATTAAGTTTGGGCAACTTGATGGGCATCTTATTCAAATGACCATTTCTGTGATCATTCATGAGGCTGATCATCTTTCCATATTTTATATGTAATGCAGATTTTCTCTTCAGTGAACTTCCTGTTTACTTTTTGACTTTAAAAAATTCTTTGAAGCTACTTGTATATTAGAGATAAAATCTATCAATTAACTTTGTATATGTCGTCCTTTTTTATGCTTGTTGTCTACTGAAATCAAGAGTACTTATAAAATTAGTTGCAGCATACAAAGAACGCAACAAACACCCATTTCACTGGTCACCCAACCCGTTCTTCTCCATTTCTGTTCCCTGATACTGCAACCCCCAAGTAATTAACATTGTTATTCCCATTCATAACCTCAACATTTTGTTTGTATCTCCAAATAATCTGCTAGTTTTGCTTAACTCCATGTAAACAGAATCATATGTATTCATCTGTAATCTGTTTTATCCTCTTGCTGTCTTGTTCCCGTGGTTCACTCCTGTGGTTACGTTTCAGTGTGGTTTATTCATTTCCTGTCCCGTACAGATTCATCATAGGAATATACTGCTATTTGTTATCTATTCCACTGGTGATTATTTTAATTACCAGTTTTTGGTTGTTCCCAGGTCATGCTATGACACAACAAGGTTTCTGTGAATACTCTTATACATGATTCTTAGTAGACAAGTGCAGAATTTCTGTTCTTTTTTGAAGTCAGGCAGAATTCAGTTATAAAACCACCTGGGCCTGGTGCCTTTCTAAATGAAAGCTATAAAAATACGTTTCATATTTCTGTGATTATTGATTTATCCAGGTTTTCTTCTTCTTAGACCAATCTGAGTACTTTGTATTTTGATAGAAAAATCCTCCATTTCCTCTAGAGAATCAAATCTACTGTCCTAGAGTTGGCATCCTATCTTCTTAAAAAATAATTCTTTTAATCTCTGGATCTCCTTTTAAATTTCTTGATTATGTGGTTTATTTGTTTCTCTCTCTCTTTGTTTGCCCTTAACCTGTCCTTCCAAGAGGCTATTCACTTTGACCTGGATTAATTTATACATTTTTACAACATTTTTGGCGGGGAGGAGAGAAGGAGGGGTTAAGACTAGACTTTCCATTTCAATACAAATTCATTAAATTCAACTTCTATCTTCATTATCCTCTCCTTTCTATTTTCTGGGTTTGTCTATTCTTTTCCTATTCCTTTGAATATTTTCAGTGTTCGTTTTTAACAAAAAAGCATTTAAAGCTATACATTTTCCACTGAGTACAATATACTCTCACTACCAATTCAACTTTTGAAAATGTATTCTATAGAAATAAAAGCATTAGCATACAAAAATGTAAAGCTCAGGGACGCTTGTTATATCTTTTTTCCACAGTGGTTAAGCAAATAAGTAAATAAGCAGAAACAAACCCCCTAGGATGTAGCCTAAATGGCCATCAACACTGTCCTGGTTGCTTAAGTTATATTATAGGCTCACCACAGAAGATTATCTTGTCATTTAAATGTTTGTATATTGCCCTATAGGGATGGCCATCAAATATTATTATATGTAAAAGAAAATTGCAGAGTAATGTCATTTGTAGAATTCATTTTTGTAAAAATAGTACACATAACACAAACACCAAAAATCATGTGTGGATATATACACCTAGAGTGTAAAAACAATGTATCCACATTTTAAGAAAGGAAAAAACTATTCAAATTGTAATACTCAATATATACTGATAACAAAAGATGAATACAAGTCACGTGTGACTTCTGCAATTGCAAGAGGTGCTCAAAGTGGTTACCATCATGTCTAGACACTTCTGATTACGGCAGATTACTGCTTGAGCAACGTTGACCAAAGTGTCCACATGTATACATTTTTTTTGGCACCCACGGCATATTTATGTACATTTCAGATGTGAAAGATAATACAGTTGACCCTTGAACATCATGGATTTGAACTGCATGGGACCATTTATATGCAGATTTTTTTCAATAAATATACAGTCATCCTTCTGTATCTTCTGGTTTTGCATCCAGGGAGTCAACGAACCATGGATTAAAAACAGTGTTTTTGATCTCCCATTGGGAATCCACGGATGCAGAGGGTCAACTGCACACCTTATGCACCATTTTATATAATGGACTTAAGCATCCATGAATTTTGGTATTTGTGGGGGGTCCTGGAACCAATCCCCCATGGATACAACGAGATAACTATTTTAAGTCCTGGGGAGTCAGAAGTTAATATGTGGAATTTTGACTTCACGGGGAGTCAGCACTCCTAGCCCTACACTGTTCAAAGGTTGAGTGTATTTCCCAATCTGCTTGGTTACTTTAAAGGAACACATCAGATGTGGTCGAAGAGAATGAACCTATTCTTTATAAATCTCTGCATCATTTAACTTGTTTAAATAAGAGTTATTACATCTATGAATTGAAACATACTGTTAGAAAGACAGAAGTCTCTTGACACTGTTATACAATTCTGGTGTTAATTCTAGAAGACTATTTTAAAATTTAATTGATTAATCTCCCTGCATTATCTTTACCATAACTTCTCTATCACATTCTTTGTAATATACATCATTATTCTGAAAATTTCTTCTAAATAAAAACCAATTAATGGGTTAAGACCTATTAATCTGTATCTATCTATACCTGTATCTATCTATCTATCTATTTCTATATGACTATGTTAGTGCTTATTAAACCTCTGAGCTGCTATTCTACAAAATCTCTAGGCCTCCTGAAGAAATTTCTTCAATAGTACACTTAATGGGGAACTGAAGAAGTAAAACTACTAGCCAGGTAAGAAAAGATAAAAAAAATAAAATAAACGGAAGGGGTGTTCTCTCATCCCATATCATAAAAATGAAAGCAATATTTATTATTAGCTGTGAGAAGAAAAAGGACTTACAATTATGAGAAAAAAGCCATTTTTATATTGCACAAATGGAGATGTTAGTGAAATTAGACAAAACAAAAGAGAAACAAAAGAAATTAACAGTACCTTTTTCTTGTGATGTTTTCTTGGTGGTGGCTTGATGGTGGCAAGGAGATTCTTCCATATCATGATCAGATTTTGAAGGAGAAGAGAGTGAAGTGTCTCCCCAAATAGAGGAGAAAGGTTCCCTTTCTGGGTGCAAGGATCCTTGAAATTCAGCTATGTGGTCAGACGAGAAGGGTATACTGCCAGCCACCGAAGTGAGGGATGGAGCACCAGAATCTGATTCTGGAGAAGAAGTTCTCAAACCCTTGGGCAGAAGTGATTTGGTAATATGCATGTGGTTATAGAAACTGTCTGAAGGCTGTTGGTATAAGAGATTATAAAGGAGGTTATGCCACTGAGCATCACTTCCATGTAATACTTACTTTGCAATTGGACCGAGCTTTTTTAGTAAATCCCCATGAAAACCAATTTTTGTTTGTTGGTTTACAGACGGGACTGCATAGTTCACAACTCACCATATTACCATTGTAACTAACACAACCTAGGACATATAGAAACAATTACTTGTACATTCATTATTTCCCACTAGGTAAAACCAACAGCTGAACATAAAAAGCGCCATCATGAAATATGACAATACGAATAATGCTCTTGGTTAGTTCATTGAATGAATACAGAAAGAATTTGAATTATCAGGTTGAGTAAGAATTTAGGAGACAAAGAAGGAACTATTCCAGCTGTTTCCAACTAGGGCATAGAATCTGGTTGCAGAAAAATCACTGTCTTCTATAAGCTGTAGGAACAAGGACACAGCCCAACACTATAAGTCAGAAAATGGTCCAGGGTACTCACCTTTCTCTCTAGACTGTCCTCCCCATCTGTTGAACTGACACTATCATAGAGTCTCGTCCTAGAGGGCCTCTGGCGTCTGTTTTTCACGGAGAGCTGGGCTCGGGTTTTCAGTGCTTTTGAATCCAGGCGCTCTGTTTCTGGGATTGCTTCATTCAAGTCTAAGAAAAGCATATTGCAAAAAAAATCAGGGAGACAAACACTTGGAGATGACTTCCAAAGAGACTGCAGACACTGCTAACAAAATCTCAAGGTTATTAGTAACACCAGGCAAGAAACAGGTGACAACTATGATGGCCTGTCTGATATCCCATAGGTAACAAACACATCAGATTGATCTGGGAGAAATGTACAAAGCCTAAGGGAAAAAAAACAACACTAAAGATGACCAAGGCACCAACAAAAATCTAACATTCAAAGAGCATAAAACTTTCGTACAACATAATTATACAAAGTACTAATTTGTATTTATTTATATGTATGCATGCTGGAGTGTTTGATGAACAAACGTACAAGAGGATGGTGTATCAAAGTTGGAAGATCTTAGAAACCAAGAACAAAAACTTACTAAAGTCAGGTGCCAGGTCAAGTGTGATAATAGGTGACCATCAGCACAAATTTTCTATAGCAAAATTTACCAGTAAGCTTTTTTACCTTTTTACTTTTACCTTTTCACAGTGGGAGTCATTAAATGAAGTCAGACTATTCAAGGAATTAATAATTAAGTGCTCCTGGATTTAAATTATTAAAAATAAAGCAAACAACTAAGTTGCAAAAAATTAATATGTACTGATAGTAATAAAATAAAACAATTTCTTATAGTAGTATTCCCCCAGGAAATTCCTTTTTACAGTATTAATATGAAGGTGTACTCCAAACATATTTATTATACAACCAAAACAAGAAAGCACCTCAGGTGTACCTCTCTTATTTATGGAACTTAGCACTGGCAGACAGTTATAACAAATAATCATATTTTTTCCCTATGAGATACATCAATTAAATGAAAATATTTACAGAAGGTTTTGACTTTTCATTTCCTGCACTTGAAATTAAATAGTAAGAAAAGTCAGATTATTCAGTTATATATAAAGGACAACTAAATATTTTCCAATTAGTAGTCTACTTTTTACATGTCAATGGAGAAAAAATAATCTCCTTGATCAGTTTAATTTCCTCCTTCCAATAAAATCTAAACTTGTAGCTATCCATTACGAATTCATTAATTGTGATAACTGCAACAAAATCAACCTTACAAGCTCTTGTTTACATATAAAATGTGGAAAACACCAAATAGATGAAAGCAATAATATAATTAGATATATTATCGTACATGCACGTTTTACAGCTTACCTCTTTCGTATTTGGATTGTATATTCTGTAACACAAAGCACTGTCACACACACCATCTCATGTGTGCCTCACAACAGTTCCAAGAGACAAAGCAGCCAAGTATGTTGTTTCCTCTCCTGAAGCTCAGACAACTTGAGTGACTTGCCCTCATCTATGTAGATGATGAGCTGTCTAGGAAATTCACTAGTCTAGCAAATTCACTTCAACCGGCTACGTATAAAATATTATTAAAAGAGCATAAAAAAAGAAGATGTGTTGAAAACTATACCAATGAAATGATTTATCAGATAATTTCTTATATGGTTGGTTTAATAACAGCTGTGGTTACCTGGTGACAAAAAAACCTAAGGAGGAAGCTCATTCTACTTTTGCAAATATGGCTACTTTTGCAATAGAATCCTGGCCCTGGCAGACCCAGCATAGCACCCAACAGGGCTGCAGTAGCTACTCTGTCTCTAGGTACTGAAAAAATAACATGAGGGAATAGGACAACTACCTATCAGCACAGTTTAGAGTACAGAAAATTTATTCTGGGGCTTCTGGCTTCATTATTCTTCAGTAATTCATTCACCTGGTATTCATGTCAATCAACCCCACAATGGCAACCTGGTATATTTCCTTCAGTATCAGCGAGCACTGACTAGGGGAAAACCATATGGAACTACATCTATTAAAGATGAAGTTAGCTGGAATCTGAAACGCAGTGCCTTAAATTCATTATCCAAGTGCCAACAACACATTGCATCCCGTTAACAATTTTTGAGTGTCTGAAAACAAAGACCTCAGGGCCACTTATTAGTAGTGACTCATGGATGACAAATCAGAAATTTATATTCCATCCTGAGAAAAAAAATTTTTTTAAGTAAAACACTGGAAAAATGGAATGTAGCTGAGAAGTTCCACTTCAACAGCTCTTATAGCAGAAGAGAGTTGGAAACAATGTTGTACAGAACACATCACAAGTAATAGCCCCCTTACAAGTGAGTATGAGAGGAGATCTGTGAAATAGGAGGAAAATGTGTACAGGACTTGGGCTGCTAGGTAACCAGAAGATTGATATGTTTGACCACTAGAAGCATCTTTTTCTATCAGGTCATATAAGAATCAGAATATTATAATTCCAAAGAACTGTAAAGACTCTAGCCCACCCTTCTTTCTTAGATAGGAAAACCAAGGCTCAAAGGTTAGTAAAGTGTCTACTGTCACCGTTAATCCGTGGAAGAGACTGGATAGAGTTCAGTCCTCAGAAGCCTATCCTCCTTCTAGAAGGTTACTCTCAAGTCTGAAAGTCAACTTCACGAGTAATCTGCCTTCTTTGAATCCCCTATTTAGTCTTACTTTATGTTCCAAACAAAAATACATGTCAAGGGCTAGCTCTGCAAATTCCCAGAAGTATACAGCACCAGAAGGAAACACAAAACTAAACAAAACAAAAACTAAGGGATTTCATTTGTCTTTGTATTTATCCAAGAAATAAAATTCTTACATAAAAACATTTAGCTATCAGTTTTGTGGATGGTGATGCGGCAGGAGAAATCCAACTAGCTCACGTGCTACTGCATGTAACAGCTTAGGTGGCTATGTTCTCTCACTGCCGTTCATTCCCTACAGATATCTTGACCAATAGCATAACAAGGCTTTTATAAACCCAAGACTCTGGGTTCTTCCTCTACCCCTTCTTTGTAGTGCTCTGCTGCCCATAAGAATCTGAGGAACATTTCCTTTTTCTTTCTCCTTTCTTTATTCTTTCTTTCAGACCCTCCAGTCTCTGAAATAGCCTCTCTCTGACTCAAATTCAGCTAGAAATACAAAAGAAGAGCAGACTCCAGTGAATCAATAAGTATAGACAGACAAATACAGAAAAGATGTAAAGTAGCTAATGATAGAGCAGTTTTGAGTAGTCTGGACTCCACCCCAATATACCTGCATCGTGAGAATACTTTCATTATTGCTTCAAATTGGATCATTTCAAAGAATTTAATGGATTTGAATATGATTTCAGCAGTTGTTATGAAAAACGTTCTGTGAAATTAGGATGTTATATATCACATTACACAGAGATCAGTTCCCTAAAGTAATGCTGTGAGTCATTCAGTTTTTTTCACTAGATTGACGTTATTTTTGACGTAAATGGAATGCTGCCCACGGATCAGATATAGGCAGCAAGGGAAGCAGGGGAGTGGAGCAGCATAACAATGGGGTCGGCTCCGCATTCTTCTGTGCGTTATTCTCCTCCAAAACAGCCAGACCTTACACCATCACTCTGCCTGGCTTGTGCTATTATCAACTGAAATGCTGAGCATAATGAGACACTCGGTGACATTTTTAAACTTGAACACTATCTGCATATCATTCAGTCCCTGCAAGTTCATGAATGATGGGTCCATGGGGCTTTGGGTTCATACATATAGCATTCGCAGGTAGGTTTATAGGGGCGTGTAAAATAGTTAACATGAGCGTAAACCTGGAGTTAGTCTTCCTTGAATAGAATCTGGAACAGTGGCTCTGCCACTAAATTGGGCAATTTACTTAAACTCTCTGTCCCTCAGAATCCTCAGCTGCAAAATGGGCATGATAATAGCATAATAATTGCATTTTTTTATGAGGATTAAATGCATTGAAAGATATACAAATGCTTAGAATAATGATTGGTACACAATCATTCAAAAAATGTATTTACTGACATGAAAAGTTTAGCAAGATATTCTTAAGTAACGAAAGCAAGTCGCAGAACAATAGGCACATTTCTCTCAAATAATTATAAACAGCAACATAAAATATATTTTCTAATGGTAAGTAGATGCATATGATAGGAAGAAACTGGAACAATACACTTCAGACTGAAAATGGTGGTCACCTCCAAAAAAAGTATTCAATTTGGAGATGTTAGCCAACAGGTACTTTAACCTCATTTGTAATGTTAAAACTTTTTGTACTATGTATTTTATTTTATTTTTGCACTTAGGTATTATGTAGCTAAAATTAGTAAAAAAAGAAAAAAAAATTTAACACACTTTCTTATACAGACATCTTAATTTCATTCTAATCTGATAGCTCCAGTGTTTCAGGACGCAGTATTCCCAGATGTTGATATTAGCCCAGGAAACTGTAAAAATCCGTGTAACTGTCAGCCTGCCTCACATGAAGAGGTTGTTTCATGACACCTACAGAGACTGTTTGCCTGCCTTTCTATGTTTCTGCATGATGATTTGGCATAAAAAAGGCCCTATGGCTTAGATGAGAGTTTTCACTTTGTTTTAGTACTGTATGGGGAAGATGTATTGCATCAGATATAGTAATTTGAAACCAAGTTACCTAACTTCAGCTCATCTTATGATAGCACTTTGGTCAGGGACCCCTCATGGGCACCTCTCACCCTGAACTCTTATAACAGCTGCTTTCTTTGTAAGTACTTAAAAACTGATCAATTTTGTACCCCAAGTAGTATTTATCAAGTGTTAGAAAGCTGATTTCTTATTGTTGCAGAATAAGTGGATTAATGCTGTTTCCTAATATTTTAACTAGGTCTGATTTTATTGTTGTATAAACTATACATCTCCTACACTAATCTTTGAAAAATATTAAGGAAATCCTTTTTTTTTTTTTAACCTCTTTGTCAATAAAGGCAACCTTAAAACTATCTGTGTGGCCTTTGAAGCATATTTGTTTCAGTATAGCACTTCTCCAGAGCAGTCTGATAGCCTGCTTAGCCTTCTTCAGCTTAAGGTCAGCCTACGCTCCTGTTCTCAGAGGGCAGTGAGGTCCAAATTCTGCTGTTCATATCACAGTAATGACCCCTTAGTAATGCCACTATAGACTGCCCGTAGAGGTAGTGGCCGCAAGTCAGGAAAAAACTATGTGAGATATCCTAAATTCTGTATCTATCATTTGAAACATTTGTTAGGGCTGCTTAATTTGGAGGTTATGACATGATACAGAATTTAGATTTAGACAATAGGGAAAGGCATTTAACTATCTCAGGAGTCCTTCAGTATCAGATGTCTTATAGGGAAAGGCATTTAAGTATCTTAGGAATCCTTCAGTGTCAGATGTCTTGAGAATCTGATACAAAAGATCTGCATAACCTAAAAATCAAAGAAATGTAAAATCCAATCCATGGGCCAACTGGTTGGGAACTGGCAGACTTCTGGGAGTAGAACTATGAGGTCACACGCAAAAGTTGGGACTAAGAAGGTGGGATATGTACATGTCCTCTGCTTGACATTATAGCGTCTTTGACATGACAACAATACACAGGCTTCTGTATTCGCACTCAAGGTTGACTACAAGAATCTAATTAGTGTCTCAGTTAAAAATTTCTGGACAATAGTAATCCCAATCATGCTAACTAGGCAACTCCCCAAATTATGTATTTTGATATAACAGCTTCCTTAATTAGTATAGGAAGAATTCAGGTCTTATGCCTTAGGGAGGAAAAAACCTCAGTTACCTGAGATGATAGTTGTTGGCTAAGGAAGCCATGAGAGAGTATCTGTTGATTACCGTAAGGCTTAGATATGTACAGTATTAGATGTACGAAAACAAAGTTCACAATACTTGTACATGTCATATACTAGATGTATAAGAATTTCTAAAGTACTTGTGAAGATTGTCAGTTACTAATCGTACTTAAAAAGGAAATCAAACGTAACAAATTTATAAATGCAATTTTAAAGGTTAGTACATGTTCATTTAGTGAAGTCTGTAAACAGGAACTAAATATTCAAAGCTCCCTTAATAGTGATTTGTACACACAAGCAATAGTTTTTCAGGGCACCTACATTCTAGTGTTTCTTGAGTTTCCTCGTAAGTGGAATTTCCTCTAGGTCTCAGACATGGAAGCACAATACTACTTCATGTCCACCTAAAGGAATTCAGTGATAACCTGATGTTAGTGCCTCCATTAACAGAAACAACTTTAAGGATCTAGATCTTATAACTACTGAAACAATATGGTTGGCACACTGTTCAAAACCATATACACAAGAGGATTTTCTGGATCTAATTCTGGAAATAGCTGCTCATTGCTGAGTTTTAATTTTACAGATACTGTAACCTCATAATTGATCGTGTTTCCCTCTTGGCCAGGAGATATCTTAAGTGCAATCTGTGGCCCACCACAATCCACAGGAGCCCACGCATGCACTTTATTCACACAAACCACTCCATGCAGCATCTTCTCCCTTCCACGTCTACATCCCTCCACCCTGTTCCCAGGCGATTCTTTTAGTCAGTTTACCTGAGCATAACTATATGATCTCTTCCAATCTATATAATTACCATTCATGCTGAACTAGAACATGTTTATAAAATATAAAAAGCATTTCAGAATACAGCTATCTTGTGTAGTTTCTTGGAAAAGGGGCTACAGCCCACATTTGGGTTAAAATTCTCGTTACTTCCAGAAGATCATTATCCATCGATTGCAAGCAAATAAAATTCAAAAGCCAAAATCAAACATAAAGTAGCCAACTTTTCCTAAAATGTACAAAAAGTTACTAAGATTAAACTCATTCTGACAAAAATAACTTGTTTTCCATCAAAACAACTGTAGATATTTTCTTGTACTAATGTGTACCTCAGTATGACTGAAGGGTCTGGTGACTTCTGCGAACTTATGAAGATTCAGTGAGAAATATGAACCAAGGAGCGTCGTCATTTTGCAACTGAATACCTCCTTTTGAATGCCGTGTTGATTTGGCAACAAAAGTCTTAATGGCTTACTCATAGACATATGCAAAACTTGCACAAAACTTGACAGGCAATTTAGGTGCTTTGTTTTTTTGAGTAAGAGGACAGATTTTGGTTTTAATGATATGCCAGAAAACAATCAATAAGTATTGATTTCTCATTCATTTGGCTTGTTCATTAAAATTTTCCACAGTGATTTACTAGGAACGTTCACCCTTTAATTAGTGCAATTCAATAATACCTCATGGTCAAAATTATTTATCGGGGATTAGTGATTGAAAATCATTTGTTCAGGGAAAATGAAAATTGTGAAAGTTTAACAAGAAATTATATCTGAATTCGTGATAAAGAAAGCTTGACTCAAAAAAAAAAAAAAAAAGAAAGCTTGACTCTACTCCAGGATTCTCCCTCACCCCAATTTAGAACTAAACAATGACAGTATGGAGTAATTACCTCACTGTCCTGTAGCTAATGCTGTTGTATAAGGCTCCTGATAATGTAGTGCAAGCATTCCCTTTCCTTTTAATGGCTTTCCATTTAATGAAGTCTGGCTTTAATCATGCTTTTAACCTTATTTTAAAATTCTGGGTTGCAATGCTGAAAGTGAATACTGAATGTACTCTCAGGCTCTACCAAGAAATGAATCAGACGTGGCGGTAGGGGTCTGACGTGGCCCCCAGCCACAGGTATCTGAAAAGAGCCACCTACACTGAATGCTCAGGCAAAGGCAAAAAAGACAACATGGTTACAGCCTCAGCAGAAAACGGTATTTTGCAGGAGTCCAGTGACCTCGGGAACTTCATCGATGTAAATGTCTGCCTAGGGCTGGCTTTGTTTTTTCTCACTAAATCTTACACTAATATTTTTAAGCCTAAAAAAATCTTGTGTCATTTTTCTCATTCTTATCTTTCAATTATGCTAGTTAATTTTTTTTCTATTTTAAAATATGTCATTTATACAAAATCTATGCCATATATAAGTCATACAGAAAAAGAAAAAAAATAAGACATCCATGTACCTACCATCAAGCCTAAAAAATAAAATTAGTGGTTTTGAAGCCTTCTCTATGCCCCATTTCTAGTTGTAGCCGTTTTTTTTCTCTCCTACTTGTTTCACAACAGTATCCCTAAAAAATGTACTGATTATTTTTGCTTGCTTTTTAACTTTATATATATGGTAACAAATTGTACATAATATTCTACGAATCATTTTTTTGGTTGTTTGCTTCACATTATGTTGAAGAGTATGACTAGGATGGCCTTTTTACTGAAGCTATTCTGAATGATGCTGCTGTGCCATTTTCAACACGTCTTTTCAACACATGGCAAGTTTCTAGATTGGATATATACACAGAGAAGTTAACTTACTGGGCCATAACATTTACACATCTTCCATTTTACTGGATAATATCAGGTGGTCTGAACAAAAATAGCTATATGAGTTGTCCTTTTTCCTACATGCTGGCAATCACATACTACTGTGAAACTATCCCTGCCAATTGTTTTATTTTTACTAATGAGGGCGAATGTTTTTTTATGTGTTCACCAACCTTTGGGTTTCCTCTTTAATGAACTGACTGCTTATGTGTTTTGTCCAGTTAGTTGTATTTTCCTATGACTGGTGTGAGCTCTTAGTATATTCTGGATAACAATGCTTTTTCTTAGTTATACAGGCTGCAAATATCTTCTCTCAATTTTTGGTTACTCTTTCCATGTTCTTTACCATGTGTTTTGAAGGTGAGATTTTTCTTAATATTACGGTGATCAAATTTATCAAACTTTTCTTATGATTTGGAATTTTTGCATCTTCAGAAATCATATAAACATTCTCCTATGTTGTCCTTTTGTTTTTTTTAATTAAAGTTTCCTGGGGTGACAATTATTAGTAAAATTACATAGATTTCAGGTTTAAATACTGCAGTTCATATTTGAGACTAATCCATTTGGAATCTATTTCATAAATGATATGAGGTCGAATCCAATTACATTTTTCCCCATATGAATGGTTAATTTTCCCAGCACCATTTGTTAGTCCGTCCTTTTTCCACTAATCTGTAGTGTCAGCCCTGTATTATCCTCAAATTGACATAAATGGATCAGTCTGTTTCTGGACTCTAATCTTTTGCACTGGTCTACTTGTCAATTGTTGAGACTATACCACACTGTGTTAATCAGTTACTTTATAATGAGTCTTGGGATCTAAAAGAACAAGTTCCCTCAACTTGTACTTCTGTAGGAGTATCCTGACTATGCTGGGCCAAGTTGTTCTTTCATGTACGTTTTAGAGACAACTTGTCAAGTTCTAAAAAAATAAATTAAATTAAATAAAGGCCTTGTTTAAATTCACATACATCAAAACTGTATGAAATATACAGACTCATTTAGCATAATGGCATTTTTATAACATCGAGACCTATTTACATAGGTCTTCTTGAATGTCTTTTCATAGGTCTTGAGTTTCTTTTATTAAATTCATACTGCCTGCCTTATCTTTTTGCTATTATAATTATCTCATAAAAAATTTTACATTTTCTGTTTGTTAGAATGGATTGATGTCTAATGATTCTTGGAGCTAGCCACCTTGCTAAACTCTTAATTCTAATGATTTGTAGACTCTTGAGTTTTTACTTTATTCAATTTTGTCATCAATGAATAATGTTAATTTTGCTTCTTCACTTTCATGCCTTATATCTTTTATCTCTTTTGTTTGCCTAGTACTTGCTAGGACCCCTAGGACAACACTGAATAGAAGTGGTCATAGCATATTTAGTGATGAGATATTAAAAATATTCTTAATTTTAAAGGAAATTATTGATTTTAACATTTCTCTATTTAATGTGATGTTTGATACAAACTTTTGTTAGCCTCACACCAAGTTAAGAAAGTTACTTTGTATTTCTAGCTTGATAAGTTTTTTTTATCATGAATAAGTGTTCAATTTTATTAAATGTTTGTCTTCATCTAATGAGATAATTATACACATTTTTCTTCTAGTTAAACAGGTGAATTATATATGAGTTTTCTAATGTTAAACTAACTTTGTGTTCCTTGCATAGACACAAGTTGGGAATGATAATATACAAATTATCAGAGCGGAGCAAGAACTCTATTCTGGAAGAATATATATATTTAAAACACATTTCTGAATTTAATGTATATCTTTATGAACGAGTAGATTATTATTTTTTTAATGGAGAGAATCCTGGCCAGCCAATGGGTGTTCACTCTGGTTACCTCAGAGGGGAAGAACAGCTCTATTCTGGAACATAACTGTGTTAACTTAAATCTCATAAAAATGCATTAACTGCATCTTCATATTCGTTGTTTGTTAAATATACTCCATTAGTTAAATACAAAACCATACTCAATCCATTTGCCAGAGAATAGGACCTTTAACTTATTGCCACTCAATAGTTATTAAAAGTTCATTTAAGAACTACAATACTTGTAGTGCATAAATGGTATGTTTGTTCTTTTAAAATAAAAAACAAAACTCCAATCCTTTGAGGATTTTTATCAACTATTTACTCAATAATGCAGGTCACATTGTAATTATGAAAGTTATTTATTTATTTTTTTACTTAATTGCAGTAAGGAATCATTCCTGAACAAAATAGTCATGACTTCACATGAAACCAATAAATGAATTGGTTTCAATAAAATAAAGACAGGCAATAAGCTTGTCAGGCCATCCATTCATTTGCAAATATTGGTTATAAGGTGTAGACATTGATATTCTTTTATGTTGAGAAATTTTTTCTGTCATTATTTAATAAAATGTTTTTAGTCATGCTAATAAACTTGTTTGGAGATAAAAAAATAAATTTAAAGGAATCACAATGGTTGAATGAATAGCTTACTAAATATTTGGCCCATCCTCTCCTGCAAAGATTCTAAATGGTATCTGTAGGTATCCATAAAAAGAAGAATAAAAGTTAACATAGAGAAAAATAAATGTAAAAATCCTCACTTTAAGGCAAGAAAGTAAATAAAAAGAACAAAAAGGTGTTCTTTTTGTTATATCATAAACAGTAAGATGTTAGATTTAAACTCAATGTACTTATATCAGTAAAAAAATACATAGCAACTTTCTAAGTTCATTTTAAAATAAATATTGAGAAAAATTTTTAAAATAAGATTGAGAAAGTACAACAAAGTAAAAAACTATACAAAGGACAGAAAGAGTGCAGTAAAAGAATGGGAAAAAAAGATATACCATACAAACACTAACCAAAAGAAAGCTGATATAGCTCTTCAAATATCAGACAAAGTCGATAATAAGGTGAATTATTAGAAATAAAGAGGGACATTTTCTAATGATTAAAGGTCAAGCTACTCTGTGGAGAAAAAGGAACCCTCATACACTGTTGGTGGGAATGCAGACTGATGCAGCCGTTATGGAAGGCAGTGTGGAGGTTCCTCAAAAAATTACGAATAGAATTACCATATGACCCAGCAATCCCTCTCCTGGGTATCTACCCAAAAAATCTGAAACCATTTATACATAAAGACATGTGTGCTCCAATGTTCACCGCAGCTTTGTTTATGGTGGCCAAGACATGGAAACAACCAAAATGTCCTTCGATAGATGAATGGATAAAGAAGTTGTGGTATATATACACAATGGAATACTATTCGGCGGTAAGAAAAGATGAAATAGGAACATTTGTGACAACATGGATGGATCTTGAGAGTGTAATGCTGAGCGAAATAAGTCAGACAGAAAAAGCAGAGAACCATGTGATTTCACTGATATGTGGTATATAAACCAAAAACAACAAAAGAACAAGACAAACAAATGAGAAACAGAAACTCATAGACACAGACAATAGTTTAGTGGTTACCAGAGGGTAAGGGGGGTGGGAGGTGGGAGATGAGGGTAAGGGGGATCAAATATATGATGATGGAAGGGGAACTGACTCTGGGTGGTGAACACACAATGGGATTTATAGATGATGTAATACAGAATTGTACACCTGAAATCTATGTAATTTTACTAACAATTGTGACCCCAATAAATTAAAAAAAATAAATTAAAAAAAATAAATTAAAAAAAAAGGTCAATCTACTGAGGAGATATGATAATTTTAAATTGTAAACAACTATTAACATCACCTCAAACACATAAAGCAAAAAGTGAGGTAACCAAAACAAGAAACAGAAAATCCACACTTTCAGTGTGAGAATTTTTTTTTTTTTTTAAACCCATCTCTTTCAGTAACACATTCTAGAGGTTTTGAACATGGTTAACAAATTTGACCTGACATACATGACAGAGCACCAAGCTAGGTCAATAGAGCTAGGTACCATCATATCTCATCCTTCTCCCTCCAGTAATTTAAATTGCTTTTACTGAACACTACATTACTGTGTGATGCCTTTCATCTACACTGAAGGTCACTGTGTGAAAATGTCCTAATACAATCATTAATGAATCTATTGTAAGGATACTATCAATATTAATATGACTGCTCCAAATCATGCATTATTTGTACCAATAGTTGTACTTCTCTTGAGCAGATTTTTTTTTTAATCTTATGAACACTTGAATAATGCAATGGACAAAGTTTCCTTCCTTCTGGTAATTGGAAAGCTTAGAGCCAAATTAAAGGCCTAGCCTCAGAAATAGTGTATGTATGTTATATATACTTGCAGCATCATTTCTGGTTCCACACTGTCTTCATCCTCATTGTTCTCCCTTATCTTTCCAGTTTCAATTCACCCTATCTGTCATATAGACGGGTCTCTTCAAGTTACTTCCGGATACTACATGACTGAATGAAGGATAAGAATTTAAAAACACATGGGTGGGGAAAAAAAGGCAGCTACACCTAGTGACAGTCGGTTATCTCCCTTTGCTCTTCCTAATAAAGACTTTAAGTCTGAGTAAATTTCATAGAAGTGATTCAATTAAAAGAAATCATATTCCATGAAAACAAATAAGCCAATAACTGGGTCACAACAAGCCAATCCCGTGTGGATGGGGCCTGATGACCAGAGAATTGGGTCGCTTGAGCATCTAAGCAGGCTTGAGAGCTCGACTGACATGCCCACAAGTCCTGGGTGTGGGACCACACATAGTGCGTTCAGGATTCAGGTGCAGACAATCATCTTTGGGTCAAGTTTTGGGAAATCCGGAACCTTACTGCAACAGACAAACCATCTTGTGGGAAAACAAAATAAAGGAAAAGAGAGGAAGCAAGAAGGTATTATTTTCATATCCTTATGGTCCTTTCTCCAGGATATTCTTAAATTACCTGGAAAGTAGCTAAAGACACCCAGGAGTAAATAATTAATACCAGCCACAATCTATTCTGAAAATTTAGACTTTCCTATAATTCTTGCTCAGTTCTGGTTAGAGCTAAGGAATAGTTAAGTAACTAAGGATAAAATACCTTATATAACCTTGAATGTTCACATGCTGGGGAAAACAACATGCATTGCTATCTAACTGGTGGCCCACTGGCTGAGTAGATGGGTGTGAGAAGGAACAAGCATTTGGTAGTAATACCCAAACTCCACAGGGATCCTTGGATTAAATTTACTAAATTTATAAAGCTACGAGTGACCTAGCTTCTGTTATGCCTGAGAACTGTTAATGGGTCACAATGCTTACAGAATTAAGTATAAACTCTTCTTCAGGTGTTCAAAGCCTGTGTTTACTCCAAGACTACCCTATAACACACCTTTGGGTCCCACCTTTAATGTAAGGTCTATAAAACAGGAAAAATTATTTTAATTTTTCATTTTTTCCTCTTCTTCAAAAATCCTCTTATCTCTTAAAATGTTTATATCATCTATTTATTTGTCTCATATCAAACTGTTCATCTTCTGCACCCTTGGTCCCAGCCACCCTACAAATCATATACCTTGTTTCATACTTACCAGGGCCAAACACTGTTCTTCCTACTTAGTAGCCACCCTTCCTCTTACAGGTCAGTGTGCCACCAGGCTTTCAGTGTTTAAAATAACTTTTTGAAAGGGGCATCATACTTACTTCTCATCTCTTACGATAGGGTAATCATAATCTGCCTTCATATAATTTCTACCTATCAGTCCTAGTCTTTCTTTCAGTCTGTCTATAGACTATGCATAACCTTTACCAAAGAGCATTTAAAATATTTGAAGCTCAAAACAGTATGATCATAAGGATCCCGGAATATCTAGAAGCTTAGGAAGAGCATGTTGATTAAGTGACTTTTGTAGGGAATCTAATCAAACTAAGACGACAATGCTTTTTCCTCACCAAGATCTCTCATACATGCCTGTTCTCCGCTCTTAGTCTAGTCCTGACTTAATCAGCCATAGACACATTCAGACATACTTCAGGGCACTTGGAGACAACGTAGAAAACTCTTATATAGATCAGAATTACTTCGACACTAAGATATGACAAACATGAAACATTTGGGCAAAATTATTGTTTTTCACATCCTGGATCACATAAAATATTTGACCAGCACACTGGCATAGATTAGAAGGGATTTGTGATTTGTTATGGTTTGTGGTGAAAACATAATTTTTATATTTGCTTTACCTATTATGTTAAGAAAAATACAGAATATAATAATAATAAATTTATATATATACTCTATCAAAAATTTAATGAGACACTTGAGTGGGCTTAGTTTATAGAGAGAACCATATAAATGATGTTTAAATATAACCGTGGTAAATTTGTGCATGGTTTGAAAAATGGTTTTATCATTGTAAAATTTTACAGTAGGTCTATATTCAGAGTCACAGAATCCATCCCCAGCTGGGAAGCTCTGTCCTAGAAGAACATGAGCACATGTGAAGACATGGCTGCTTATGTGCTCTTCACTTCCTCCTCTTTCCTTCCTGACTCCTCCACTCTCCCCTTCCCTTCTCTCTCTCTCTCTCTCTCTCTCTCTCTGTTTTTTTTAAATTATTTCATTTTAACATCATTTTTCATTGACCTATCATTGATAATCCTTTTGCTTCATTGATCTGCCTCAAAGCCTAAAAGTATGCTAAACAACTCATCCTATCAATAAAACACTCCAGTGCTTGGAAAGCAAGTGAGAACCGGACAGTTCACAGGAGGTGGGGAGGCAGAACACTGTCTAAGGGGCAGGAACTCGTGGAACTGACTGTAACCACTGTGCTCATCCTGCTGCAAAAAGGTGTGTGTTGGGGGCGGGGGTGTGTGGGGGGGCAGGGGGGTGGTTCTGCAACACCCAAAGGCCTGTGGTTTCGCCTGCAATTCTACTGCCTTTTCTAAACCTCTAGGACTTTAGCGTTCCCTAGCAACGGAAGCAAAGGATCAATTTAGAAAAGTGCTTTCCAGAGCATTCCTATCTAGTTACTGACCAAGCCATTTAGTTTATGTAATCAAGCAATTGAAATTCAAGATTTATCACTGACTGTCTTCGGCAGCAAAACTGGAAGAGCAAGCACCGCTTGATATGTATACTACTAATGTCTGAGATGACTGATTCTACCTCTACTGCACAAGCATGGGTTGGTTTCAGCAAGAATTAGTAGTCTTAGCATCTCACTGTGAACCGACAGTGTTGCTAGGGAAACTGGTAATTATGTGGCAAAATGGAGGCTGTAGAAGAGAAAAAGGGTTCAGAAGAAATGTAAGGTTTTGATCCAAATCAGTATGTTAAGAGTACAGTTTGTTGATCTTCTATAGTCATATAATTTAATAAATACCATTAATTATATGTTTAATAAGATACAGATTTCTTAACTGAAAGATGTGAATGGAAATGAATTGGATTCTGGAAAGCTACTGGTTACTGATTATACTTTGTGCATGCCACAGCAGGCACATATACTTACTATAATCTGCAATTAATTTTAAGAATTAAAATATTCAACAACATGAAAAAAAATTTGATTTGATTTCTGAGATTTTTCTTTAGAAATTAGTTTTACAGAGTTCCAGATATAAATACTGTAATTCTGTGAAGGCTCTAATAAAATTGCTTTTTTGTTTTTACCCCATAGACTAAGTCATATACCCTTAAAACACCCTTTAGGGTGGGGAAGAAGGAAGTGTTACTATTTTTATAGTTTACATAGTAAAACCAACCCAGAGAAGTTGAATAACCTTCCTGAAATCACAGAGCTCTTCAGTTAGTGGTAATGCTGGAGCTAAATACTCCAATTTAAGCTGCCCGGGAGGCATTATTTACAGATTATATCTTATGAAGGGAAAACCCAGCAAAGATACACACACACACACACACACACACACACACACACACACTGAGATAATGGTCTCAAATCTCTAAATATTGCTTTAATTTTCAGTGAAGATTTCCATTACTTTTCATTTTTAATGGCTAAGAGTTTAATTCTACAAGTTAACATGATCTAAAAACTTGTTTATCAGGAAAATCTCTTTGGAGACATGTTAATACGTGAGGAAGATCACCAAAAATTTAAACCTCTCATCAGTGAACAGTTTTACTGCGTGTCCAATCACAGCCTGTGAGCTGTCGACTATCTCAGGACAATGCTGTGACACAACCATTCTTTTATTTTCACTTTTTCCAAGAACTACGAGGTAGCTATTTTAAAAGATGTAACCCAAAGCTTTATATCCTCCCGTATATTTATCAGTATAAATTCTTGTACATTTCCTAATTTATAAATATACTATAGATATTAAACCATTCATTCACATTCATATACACACAATTTATGTATGGGTGTATGTGTGTTTGAGAAAATCAGTGATTTATTTATGGTTGGTGCATAAAAGAAGACAATCATTTATATAGAAAATGTTTCCAGTGTTTTGGTCTGATTTGGTCTTTGACAGGAAAGAATGAGAAATACACCACACACACACACACACACACACACACACCTGGGGTTCCAAAAAAATGTATACACATGCTTTGTATTCATCTTTTGTTATAGAAATACATAGAGTGTTACAGTTCTAATACAGCTGGTTTTTCTTTCTTAAAATGTGTATACATTTTTTTGGCAACCTCTGTATATAGGACACCAAGGGAAAAGCACAAAACTTATACAGAACTTCTTAACTCAATGAATTCCAAGTGCTGGAAGCAGATAGTCAGTCTTCTGATGCTCTGAAAAAGATCTTAAGTGATTTAAAAAACTTAAGCCTTATGCATTAATACCTAAGTCGTGTAGCTTACTCTAGATGGGATGAATCATCACTTTAAGGAATTTTATTAAGTCTATCGATATTATGATGGTTTTAAAATATCTGGCTTGTATTAAGTTGGAATTTTGTTATTTCTTTACATCAAAGCACTTATTTTCGATAAGATAAGTGCTACATGATAAATTCCTATTTTGATAAGCCTTGTTTTCTTTCCCACAGTAGGAAGGCTTTTTCAACTTTTAAACCTCGGGGTACGAAAAAGAAGAATGTAAGGCCACGTTCTACAGTCATTAAAAGCAATCTTTGCAGTTAGGTGAAACAAACCTTGACTTAGGCCATCCTGACAAGATGTCTGCTTGACATCCAAGTTCTCCAAGGTATCTCCTTTCGAGACTTCACCAAGAGATGTTCTTCTCTCAAAGATGTTGTTGTTATTATTAACTTGAGTCCCATTTTGCTTCAGCAACCTGAACACTTCAGCTTCCAAATCTCTAATCTAAGAAAAAAATCAAAAAAAGCCACGTATAAAACACTAAACCAGCACTCCTCTCCAAGTGCTAGGCAAAACTATCCCATTATTTAGTGGCTTTGAGCACATAACTCACCCGTACTTGGAGGCCTTGAACTTCCACAAGATGAGCTTTCTCCAAATCTTCTATTTTCTTTCTTTCTGCTTCCTGTCTTTTGATGAAATCAAGTTCCCTTAAGAAGAAAATAATAGATCTGATTGCATCAAACACTCAGTAAATGAGAAAATGTGAAAGTTCGTATCAGAAGCAATGAACTGCACAGGTAAATAACTGGACAGCTATTTAAATAACTAAAACTCAGTCACAGTTCGAGAAAAGGTATATAATAATGAAAGCAAATAAAACATTTCAATGCATCACAAAGTAAAGAAAAATGCTTTGATTCTGCTTATGATGATTTTCATTTGTAGCACCCATATATATTTAGATAGGAGCTAATGAACAAATGATTCACCATAGGTAATTTAGTGGAGATAATTACATGTCAGGTAGATATCATTCCACATTTACAAAGTAATATACCTAGTAAACTGATGGAACTGGATTGTAAGAGGTTGAAAAAGATAATTATAATAAGATTACTTCCTATGAATGACAATAGAAAGGGGCTTGGGTGGACCAGAAAAACTGAGGGGGAGCTGTCACTTATACACCTGAGGATAATATGAGGAGGAGAAATATCTGCATTTTGAGAGCCTGGAATATAATATGCAAATTTAGCAAAACTTATCATAAAATTATTACACGAAATGGAGATAGATATATTTTTGGCAAGAAGAGTTAAAATAGCAATGTACTGAATTCACGTTTACAAAGAACAATTTTCCCCTTTTTAACAATAAACTTTTTATAGCAATCTCTTTTAAATATTATGAACATTATTTCCATGAGAGGATATAACAGAGATATAATGAATCTTGCATATATTCTTAGCTTTTGGGGCTTGGCATGGAAAACCAGAAGTAACACTGGCATTACGTTTTATTGTTTTAGTTAGCCAGAAGTAACTGATGAAAAAAAATCCAGTGAAAGTCTCCCTGAAATTAGACTAAGATCCAACAGATAGAAGCAAAGCAGCACTGGAATCTCAGAAAGAGCTGTTGAAATTAAAGAGCAGAGTGCGGTGATGGTCTCTTACTGCAGTGAAGTGGCAGGGCAGGGGGTCTTGCTAGTCAATATTTATACTCTCTGTAGTGGGAAAATTTTGCAGTTACTGATTCTAAGAATAGAGATAGAAACAGCCTCAGCAAGGCCCTAATTGCTGCTCTGCATGTACTATGTCCAGTAGTCATTCTGCATGACTTCATCTGGGCTTTTTGCTTCTGAATCACCAAGATGTTTCAAAAAGGATAGCTAGTCAAATGTTTTAACAGTTACTATTATTGATTAACTATCAAAAAAAAAAATCATGACGTAACTGGTTGCCAAAAAAATGGTAAAAGAAACAAAATATAATCTCCTATGAAAAAAATGGTAGAAGTGATTTCTAAAACTTAATGTCTATTTTTGCTTTAACTATGCTTCTTAGAGGGATAACTCTGAGGTCATCTTTTCTATTTCATTAGATATTGCAAAATTACTGGATATAAACCTTTTTTAAAAACACATAACTATTTTTTAGTCATTAGACGCGGCTTACTTTTGTTGAAAATCCTTGATCAATTTCTTCGCCTTGTTGTATTTCTTTTCCAAGGCCTGATATTGGCTTTGAGTCTCTTTGAGGTGTTCATTTACTGTGTGGCATAATGTCTGAGCCTCAATCCAGTAGCTCTCCAACTTCAGCATTCGTTCTTTATTCTCTTCTATATTCTGTTGGAGTTGAGTTTTTTCTAGTTCCCACCTCACTTTCTCATTTTCTGCTGCTTGCAGCTGGATAAATAAAATGTCAAGGCAAAGATAATCTGGGTACTTACTTAGCAAAATCCGTTGTATTTTTATAGCATGTTTTAGATTAAATTCAATTTACATATACTCAATCACCAAACACCTTGAGATGTGAAGAGCAAGTGTTATTTTCATCATTTCATAGATTATAAAATGAAAGCCTTGAAAAGTGAAATGCTTTGTCCAAGGTCATACATCTGATAAATGATAAAACGGGGGTTTGAGTCCAACTCCCATGATCTTTCCGTCACACTATGTAGTCTGAAATTCTGTGAGCAGTAAAGACCATTTCAGAGTTTGACTGAGTCTAGCCAATGAATTTCAACATGCTTTCTTTTAGGGGTTATTTATTTACTTATGGTAAAAACAAACAAACAAACAAACAAACAAAAACAGCTAAAGGTAGGGAAGAGGCAAACTGGGAAGGAGCGAGGGCCAGAAGCACAGTGGGGCCTAAGGCTTAAGAAGGAGACTCGAGTCATTCAGTTTAGATTTGAATCCCAGTTCTGCCATGACTGGCCTTTAAACCTTGAGCAAGTAACTGAAGTTCTCTAACATCAGCGTGCTTGGACTAGCTCCTTGGACATAATAATCTGGTAAATCTTAGTTATTTTTACTTTGTTTTTAGCCCTTTTGATGATATTATTACATCCTTAATTTCAATTGACATGTGAACATAATCTGTAGCTTATTATTTTGCTGGCAGTATTCTGAGCCTTATAAACCCTCATCTGCATAAAAGTATAAAAGACGGGGTTTAAGTGAAAATATAAATTATTGCTTAATTAATTTAAATCCCTCCAATGCGACAGAAAGGCAGCTTCTTGTGGTTTCTGCTTCCAGGGACTCTTAGGAATAGACCGTATACTAGTCCAATCTCCTCATTTCTATAGAAACTCAAGGCTGATCCTTTAGGTGAGAGGTCAAATGCCATTTATTCACTATAATTGTTTGATCTTTAAGCTAGTACTTCATCTTTTCCATATTCCTCTTTTACAGTTCAAAAGGATGCAGAGTCATTATAAACCATCAATTTTCAAAATCCAAGACATTCCAAAATCATACAGCATTCTGCAAATGAAATCTATATATATGTTTTTATGTATATTTTAAACTAAATACACTGGCAAAAGAGGTTAAAAAGTAAAAAAGTAGTCAAGAACATTTCAAAATTAGGAATTCTATTCTGTCTAAATTCTGTCTAAATATGGACACAGAATCATAATAAAGTAAGCTAATCTGTGGATATTATATGCCAATACAATAATGAGAAAAAAATATAAAATATTAATTTATAGGATTTTCTAAATAAATGTTTACAGTCTAAAACATAAGCTTTGTTAAAGCACTTACAACCAAAGGGGAACTTTTTTCCCTGATTGTAACCAACAATTTTTAAAAGTCTTTGATTCTTCCATTCTACACCAAGAAACAATAGCAATTTAATACAGGACCAGGTTTTTACTGCATCTTTTTAAAGCAGTGTTTTGTACTCAGTTGTTTATTTACCACCCAGTACTAATTTAAAAATTATTATTCACAGAGCTTGGCTGACACCATGAATGATGTATAGACATGTTTTGACTAAAGAGCTACAGAGTTATTAGCTGGGAATACCATTTAACCAAAATAGCCTTGCTAATTCATCTCCATTTAAAACACATGGAAAAAGCAAAACAAGTGTTCAATGTGAACAGGAAAACAGATCATTAGTGGTGGAGGAGAAATTACGTTTTCATTTTTAAAAGAGCATAAAAACAATAAAGAACGTTGTTTTAAAAGGAATTCAGAAGATACTTTTAAATCTCTGAAAATTACATATTTGATAAAACTAGACACAATTCTAGGAATATACAAGCACCTTACACATTACCAAATAAAAATGCCCTTTTGAATTTTATACAGAGGGTGCCAAAAAAATGTATACACATTTTAGAAAAGGAAAAAAACTATTAAAACTGTAATACTTAATATATACCAATAACAGAAGATGAATACAAGGCACGTTTGACTTCTGAAATTACAAGAGGTGCTCAAAGTGGTTACCATCAGCGTCCAGACAGTTTTGATTACGGCGAACCACTGCTTGAACAACGTTGACCCAAGTGTCACTTATATGTACTTTTTTGACACCCCCAGTATATAAACTAAAAATACATACACGCTTTCATCATGACCTGTTTTTTTCCATAAATTTAAATAATGTGAACAACTAAATATTTCCAGTAGCATCTGGCACTTAAAAGCAATTATTCATATATTATACTAAATTTCATAGTATTTATTAGGAATTGGATATTTTTTCTATAAAAATAATACATGTGCTATGTTAAAATACATTGTTTCCAAAGAATAAGTTAAAAATAAATGATTAAAACTATTAAAAATAAGATAAAGCGAGATACAGTATAACAGCTTGTGCTTAAGGAATCAGTGGTCAAAACGTAATTTGGAACCATTAAAAATGTTTACTTTTTGAGGAAAGCTCAGAGGAAAACACATATGTGTAAATAAGTGTTTTTAATGTATTGTGCTAGTTTCACTAAGGGGGTGCTTACCCCCTAGTGGGTACATGCTATCACTGGCAGGTTTCTCTGTGCATCTAAGAGTGGAAATGAATCTGTCACTTTTGAATTGTTTTAAATGCATGGGACAAATATTTCAGTCCTAGGGTTGAATTTATTCATAGCATCCGAAGCTTAAAAAGTACAATTTCAAACACCACGTATTGAGTGGTGCTTACCTTGGTCTTCAATTTTTGAATCTCTGCTTCTGTAACTGCATGTTTGATTTGCAACTGAAAATTGAAAAGAAAGAAAAAAAATCTGAACAAGGAAAGCATACCTATATTTTTAAAGCCTCAGCAACTAGAAGAGTATCATATTACATAGCAAAGTCCTAGAAAAGTGCTGCAATGCAGCAGGTTGTAAATTAAAATGTCTAGTGTGTAAAATGACTCACTAGGTGCAAACTAATTAAACACAGGGTTTATGGCCCACACTCCCTAACATCAGATTAGATTACGAATTTAATTGCTCAGAGACCAAAGAGAAGAAAACACATTTTCTTGTCCCCTTTGCAGCTCTTCTTTTATGATTTGAGTGTCAAGGAATCGTTTCCTTGCTTGTGGATTAAACAGTTGAAGCAGGCAAGTTGGCCAGTGGCAGTGTGAAGATTCGATTCCAAATCTGGAAGGAAGGTGGCGCTATAGTACCGTGAGTCATACGCACACACTAGGCTGAGCAGCTTTTTACAGCTCAGGCTGCTGCAAGGGGGGAGAAGAAGGGGATGCAGTTCCACAGCGAAATCTCTTATTATTATTATTTTTAATTGCAGGAAAGGTAAAGATGTAGATTTATGTCCTCCAAATATCTACTCCTACTGAGAACCCTGACCCCAAAAAGCTTTGCCTACAGTTTATTAAATTCACGAGAGCCTCCTTAACATGTTTGTTTTGCTTCTCTCCTCCCCTCACTTTGTTTTCTCTGCAAAGGAAGGACAAAGTATTCATTTCCTTAAGGGATAAATAAACACACCAACATTTACAGAAAGCAATTTATATTATGGGTTGACAAGTCTCTTTTCTGAAATTCTCAGGACCAGATGTTTATGGAATTCAGAATTCTTCCAATTTCAGAAAGGTAGTAAGATGCATTTTCCATAAATTGAGTATTCTGTAAATTGAGTATTACAGCAGGGTCTGTGGAGGCAGTCTGTAATCAAACACATGAATATTTCTGCCACCAAACATGACTATCCCCACTAAAGACTGTAAATAGTACCCTATCAGTTTTGATCAGGTTCACTCCCAAAGGAGTTTGTCACAAAATTATTTTAAAAATCAGACC
The DNA here is from genome assembly GCF_057876585.1 of Rhinolophus sinicus. Classification (NCBI taxonomy): domain Eukaryota; kingdom Metazoa; phylum Chordata; class Mammalia; order Chiroptera; family Rhinolophidae; genus Rhinolophus; species Rhinolophus sinicus. The sequence continues at coordinate 31,569,941 of NC_142504.1, forward strand.
ATTTTGGATTTAGGATTGTACCAGAGGGACTGTACACTTCTATTACTGCAATCACATAAGTCTAAGGTTTTCTTATCAGAAAAACGTTAGTGAGTCAGCTGGTGTTAAGGATAGAAACAAGAACCTTTAGAGATCAAAACATCTCAGAAACCTCAGCTCTCTGTTTGGTTTATAACCTGCATTTGCTTGGTGTTTACCAGACTAGGAGGGGCATATGGGAAGGATGAAGAGGAGAAGAAGTCAGAATCAAGGACAGGTTGAATCCACACAATTAGATGCCAATGAATAAAAGCCCAGAATCTGAGGGCCCCCAAGCTTCCTGCAAAATGGTCCCTCCTTGATGCTTTTGGGGCTCTTGTTATGTTTAAGGCACTGGGTTCCATACTCCTACAGCTCTGCTACTGCTCTCGGTCCTGAGCGTTAATCTTGAAACTGTTTTAAGTTTGATTCTGCCCCACTCACATCAGTTACCTTACTTTCCCACATTAGGATCTGGTCACTCCTGCAGTATTACCCATGTGGCTCTTTCTCCATTCACCGTCTGGATTCCTAGGGGCTGCTTCTGTGTTCTAACAGCCTCTAGAGAGGAGGAAGCACCCTGGTCTGAATGCATCTTTCCAGACCTGACAATGCCAGGCAACCCAATCTGACTTGCTTGAATGCCCACCTGCAGAATCATGAATCCTTACACTTATGGACTCACTTTAGACATGGAAAACCATGGCTCCTTGCCGGAAATGGACCTGGTCTAGTTCTCACAGTGAGTTGCTGTTAAAACCAGGACTTAGGTCCTGGATCTTTTGGTTCCTGATCCAGTGCCTTTTTCCTTAGAAAATAAGGGTTAATTCAATAGGCACTTATCAAATAGCTGCTATGTGCAAGATGCTGTGAAGATCATCCTTTCTTCTAATATTAGCGATAATCTACCCCACCGATATACGCTAATAAACTCAAATGGCAAAAGTGCTGAAGATGTTAAACATGATATGTTGTTTATATATAGATAGAAATATATACACATGCTCACGTACACACACACACACCCCTATAAGAAATTATTTTCCATGGAGATTCTGTACTTCAGCGGGAACACACTGGTGCACCCAGCAAATCCATGTGCCTCTGTGATTTTGGATTATCTGCAATTGTTACCGACAAGATCAACTCGTTGTTCTTTCTACCATGTGCCAAGTGTGAAGAGTACAGCACGTCCTTGAAAAATGTCCATTTCATTCAACGCTGTTTCCTTATAGTGATGCTATGCCACACGAACTGAAGTCTTGTTTATAACAATTAGCCTATAGTAACATTGGTTTCATTATACATCATTTCACCACAGTTCCAAGAACCTACCGAATACATTAAATGAGGATTTACTGTAGTTAAGTTGTACTGCTTGAATTCATCTCAGGCTTATCATGTAGTAGCTATATAACTTTGGAAAATTACTTAACCTCTCTTACCTTCACTTTCCTCACCTGTAAGATGCAGTTCCTCATAGGTTATAACACCCCTTACTGGAAGACTAAATGAGATAACCTGTGTAAAGCTTTTAGCATAGCACAGTGGCTAGCATAGAATCAGCCCTCTATAAAGGTAGCCAAGATCAAGAAAGAATGATCAGAAAAACTCAAATATGATTACCCCAACTCTACTTCTCAGTTAAAAGTGCTAAATGCTGGAAAATGTCACACCTGAAATAAAATGAACACCTCTGGTTCTATCTAAAGAAGAGCAAGACAACCGAAGGCAGGTTTTGTGATGAACACTGGAACTATGGGAAGCACCAGATTTTATTTTCTCACTGGTTAACTCCCTGTAGGGTAACCAAGTATACAGCAGGCAGTTTGTTGCGACTTTGGGCTTTCTTTGCTCAGTCGCTGTGGCCTCTAGTAATTTGCTTCTCTGGGCCCTGGTTTCCCATGTGAAAAAGGAGAGGATTAGATGGGACGAAGTCCAAGGCTCTTACAAGCACTACAGGTGTGACATTTTTAAAATGAAGAGCCTGGAGACGGTTGTCATGGTTACAGATTCTAGAAATTCTTGTCCCAAGCCGCATTTTCATTGCTATGAATGCACATGGCAGATTAATCCACTGATGTGTGGGACAAACGTAGGTAAAACTGTGCAACAACCCAGTTGATCTTCAGTTATCAACCTCCCCCCTACCCCCATCTCACCGAAATGGGTAACAGAAGAGAGCTGAACGCATTAGCAGTGAGGTGAGGACACTGAGAAAAGCCTGCAGTGTTACTAAGTACAGCCACATTCTTTAGACATAGGAAAGGAGAATGAAGTGTATAAATTCAGACATGATTCAGAAGATGGACAGAAGTTTTAGTGCAGTTTTCTTAGTACGTAAGCCCAGAAATTATTGGTATGTGATTGCTTTAAGTCTGTATGCACATGAAGAGAATTTCTACAATCCATCACTATTAACAGAAAAAGCATCAAAAATAAACTAATCAAACTCTTTCATTTTATAGAAGAAAAAAACTTTTTCAGTAGCTTAAGTTGCAGAACTAACAAGTGTCAAAGCTAGGTAAATTTCAGTCCGGAGTCTTTCCACTAACACTAAAGTTCTCATGTTTGTAGGAGCCTGTATCTATTTCCTTTGTCATGCAAATGAGTCTGTGAGGGAAGCAGGATGGGCAGTGCTAGCCTCATGGTTCAGAGGGGGAAAGATGCTCAGAAGTTACATGGCTTCTTCAAGTTTGTGGCACGTGCAGGTGGTGGAGTGGAAATTATCCCGGATCTGACTCCCCCAACCCATTCCCCCATTCACCACGTACCTAATCTGAACCCACTTTGGGATACATTTTTCATTTAAACCTCACAAAAATCCTAAGGCATAGGTCCTCACTGTCACCTCTCAGATGAGAAAGTATTACTCGGACTGGAAGCCATGGATCACTCTGGTAGTCTCTGGGTATTTCGACACTACATACAAAGTGGCGCTCAATCAACTGCTGTTATTACTTACAGAGCCTTAGGAAGAAATACCTCCCTTGTTATTCAACCAGCATTTACTGAATGAGATTATATAGCAGAGGCTGTGCTGGTCACTGCGAATACCAAGAACGTGACATGGAATCTACCTACCTACCACAGGGAGATTAATAAATGCTGCCTCCTAAGAGAAGTTCCCAGAACACCCTGAGAGAAACATCGAAGGAAACCTGCTCACCCACAGCCTGACTAGTCTTTTATTGCTGTAACCAGGTCAGATGACATTTGGCTTTGGCCTATTAGTCATGTCTCCAACTTTACCCTCCAGGAAAAGTTGGCACAACAGGCCTAAGATACTTCCACTTCATGAAAAAGAGAAAATTGTTTTTGGAAGAGGTAAAGCAAGTTGACAAGCAAAGTCGAGTTGGTAAAAGGTCAAGTTTTCGTATTCTAGAGTAGCTCTCCTTCCACATATTCAATAACCTTGCCAAAGTCCAAGTCCAAGGGTTTGCACCTCACCCGGAGATTGGTCATGCTGACTACAGGGAGAAGAGGTCAACAAGACTGGTTAATGGAAACAGAGCCTGAAAGACCTGTCGGAACTTTTGGGCTTCAGAGAATTTAGGACTGGAGATAAGAATTGGGAAGAAAGGATATAAATAAAATTGCTGGTCAGTGTATTTCAATTTAGGTCTCTCTCTTTCATCTCTTCCGTCATTTTTAACATAAATACCATAGATATCCACCTCAGGATTACAACACAAATAAACACACACATTCCTACAGAGAACAGTAGCTTTCATATAACATTCTGCAGGTGTACCTGCTGAGTATATATTGTTTATTTCTTTCAAAAGGATGACTACAGAACATGTGCTCATATAACTGAATCAGTATAATCCAACTACACTGCACTCGAAATAGAAGTATCCTTATGCAAAAACATAAATAGTAAGATTGAACTTATGCACTCTCTTTTCTTATCCTGTGCAAGCAGGGAAAACATTTTTCTTTAAAAAGTGAAAAATATTATCTTTGTAAATATTTTAAAGATTTTAAGAGAGCTCTAGTAGTAGAGATTTTATAATCAGATAAGAGCCATATTCTCTGCTCTTACTTTACAAGGGCAAAATAATAACTGATACTTGCAGAGAACTTTATAAAGTGGTTTCAGCACTACAATCAGAATTTTTACCACAGAATTTTTGTGGTTATTTGAAGTTTGTCTTACCCATGACATTGTAAGCTCCACAAAAAAAGGAATCGGAGCTGTTTTTCCTATACTTGGCAGCTATTCAAATGAAGCTATGCCATAGTTCTTTACAATTTCTGCTCAATGCTTTATATATGGTACCTATCTTTACATTAACAAAAGTGTTTTTCTCAGGGAATAATTGATGTAAAATGAGCTGAAACCTGCTGATTGAATGCCATAATCTAATCTGAATGACAACAGTAATTGCAGCCTATGTAACACAGGAAGAGATACTCCGACTAGGTCACTCTGTAAGTCAGTACTCATCACCTGGTGATTAACGATGAAGGTACTGGATGTAGGTGATAGCCTGTAATTACAGCTCCTTTTAAATAAATATCTGTTTACTGCTAAGTCAGTAAACACTTTATAACTTTTCTCCATGTCGATGGAAAGTGCCATCAAGAAAACTTTATTATATTAATGCATTTATATATTTTTTAGATTATTTTTTGTAGATTCTTTATGATCTAAGTAAGTAAAATAATGTGATTTTTACACTCCATGTTTTCCTCAGACACATGTAGACCTGTTTTTCCCAGGCACTGATATCCATGACTTCTGAGGAGGACAGGTGGACGGGAAACACTGTGCAGCCAGTTTAAATGGCACCTGATCAGCAGTTTCTGATTCAGTTTCTTCCTATTTCCCACTAAATTTCCAGTGAAATCACGTTAAAAAAAGGAACACTCACAACTAAACGGAGACCAAAACAATAAACAATTGTCACTAGAATATGAAAGAGTCATGAAATTGAATTAAGAAAAACCTATACAAGCTTCACTCCAAGAATTGGGAGATGCTGGGTGCTGCTTCTGTGATTGCTTGAGATCAAGAGTCTGTCCAATGAGAAACCCGGCCAACCTCTATTGTCTTTCCCAGGAACTGTCCTCAAACCAGGTTCTCTCACTGTCTCAGTATTCCAGTCATTCAGAAAGCAGCTACTAGAACAGAGTAAGAATGAAGATGGCTGATAGTGGTACCACACTGCATACTTTTAGCTGCAGACCACAAAATAGAGCAATATAGAGAGGAGTCAACATAGTACTAGGTGCTTCGATAGCAGGGAATCATCTTTTTTTTTTTTCCTTTAACTTAGAGAACTGAGTGGTGAGATTTGGACATCTCTCACCTTAGTACAGGAACTGCACTAGATTACAGACTGCCAGAAAATAACAACCAGGATGGAAACTAGGCACCTAGTTATTTCCTCCTGATGCAAGTCTAGAAAGGGAATTCACAATCACAAAAGTAGATAATTACTGACTAACATCAAATACAAAAGAGGTTTTTCTCTCATTTCAAGATAAATAAAGGAGAAAAAGGCATCTGATACCTTCAGTTCAAGGTAAAGAGAACATCAACTTAGAAACTCAAATAAGTAAACCTGTGAAAATGATGTATTCTATAAGTAAAAAGATATTTTAAAGTAATTATATGGAATACCAAGATGACGAGAAAGGGAAGAAGCATGAGGACTAGGTGGAGAGTAAGGAAACTAAAAATTTAGTAAAGAGAATTAAGTCATGTTAGAGGTGGTAAGGAGCATGAATGAATATGAAGTTAAAAGCATATTTAATACTACAGAAAATAGAATCATTGATATGAGAGGACATATTTGGGAACAACCTCAAACATAGAAAAAACAGAAAATAAAATATGAAAAAGATAACACTAAAAACATAGTGTTTCTAGAAAAAGAAACAAAAAATAACAAAAAATTGAACCCATCATAACTAATAAACATAAAATACAAACATAAAACAAGGAAAGTAGATTAGAAGAAAAATTCAATGAAAGGAGGCCTACTTCAAGAAATTATGATAAAAATTTAAAGTACAGGCTAAAATAATACAAGCATCCCATTGCCAAGTTGGCACCAGACTTTTCCTTTATGATGTGCAATGCTAGCCTAAAACAATGAAGCTTGCTCTACTACACTTTCAGGAAAGAAGTTTGGGAATCAAAATATTAAACCCAGATAATTCCTATGTCATGTCCCATTCTCAGTATGGGAAACTCATGAAAACTATATCCTCTATGAGCACTTAATAAATTACTCTAAGATATACTCTGAGAAATAAGATCCAGAACTTAAGAATTAATTAGGAAATTCTGGTGTAAAGAAAATAATAGGTGAAACTGAGTAAGCTGAGAATGTAACTATTTGTTGTACATATTATTATAAAGCTAACTGAAAACATAAGTTTTTTAAAAATGTGGCAATTAAATTTTAACAATCTTGTCTTAGAAACCAAGATTGTATCAAAAACTTACATATGGAACATTCAAACAGTACGGTTTTGTTCTTAATTTTGAAAATTATAGAAATAGAGAACTTTTTTAAAACTTGAAGATTATCCCTAATAAAAACCAATAAATATAAAAGAAGTATAAAATATCAAATGAAATCAATTAGACCTTGAATAATTATAATAATTTTAAATTGCTAAATTTTGTTATTAAAAGATAGATTCCAAAATAGTATTTTATAAATTTACAATAAAACAAAGTACTGCCATTAGGTTTATGTTAAAAATAGGTACATATACACTAGTGTTTATCCAACAACTACAAACCAAAGTAGCAGTCAGATTGTTAACATCAGACAAAAACTTAAATATAAAAAAACTTTAAATCATACTTTATGTGCTTTCAACATAGCATTGAAATAATCAAAGCTGTTAGACATGAAATGTAATAAGGAGGAGTATTTTACTATATGACTTCATTTATTAGGTTAAATAGAAAAAATAAATAAGGATACAAAAGTTATGAAACACATAATCTCACTTTTATCATAAAACCCATACTAATCTATAATATAATAAAAACGCTACCTTAAAAAATCAAAACTTGTAAAGACAATTATCCGACCACAATGTAATAAAACATTAAGTTAATTTTTAAAAATTACAAATTAAGAAATGTTTCCTCTATTATTCAAGTAAAAGAGAAAATGAAAACAAATAGAAAATACAGACTATTTGCAAAATGATGACAATAAGAAGAATGCACATTGAAACTAAAGATATGGCCAAAGGCCTAATCAGAGAGAGATTCATAATTTTGTGCTTAAACAATAAAGTATTATAATAAATTGTTTACTGTAAGAAATTAGAATTTAAAAAAATCAAGCATTCCTAAGGATGATAAGATGATGGAATAAAAAAAAAATAATAATAAAGGCAGAAATTAATGAATTAGGTAGGGGAGAGCTTCCAGTTTAGTACAACATAGCAAACTAACAAAAGGTTATTTAATGCTCCTCCTGAATTCATCTTTGGAGATGCCAGAAAAGAAAAAAAGGGTCATTGATGGACTTCAGGGTCTCATTCATCAATTAACAAAAAAGCCTGTGAGAAACTCTTAGAAGACAGAACACAGATGTTTCTAGATGTTTTAGGGGGAAATAAATTTCTTGAAAAATGCAACCAGGAATGGGAGTCAGCAATCTAATTAATCTTTAATCTTTCACATGTGATCCGGGTAAACCTGCATCTGGAGGTAAATCAGGGACAACCTTTTCCATTGCCCTAAAGTTTGGACTTCTTGGTCACTAACATAACCTTTCGTGCCATGTGGTAAAGTAGCAGCACCAGACTGATGGTAAATTAACATCAGGGCAGCACTGAAATACATTAGAGTTAGAAAGAAGTATAGGTGAGTAGGAACTAATTATTGGTAACAGGCATACCTATAAATATATTTAACTAAAACTCTTGAACTACAAAAAAAAAAAAAAGGAGAGGGGAGGAGAAATAGATGAGAGTATGCTATAACTATTATTTTGTTAAATGGTAAAGACATAGCTATTGATTAGGAGAAAATAATACTGAGTCAAACCTACTCGGGTAATCTCTAGAAAAATAGAATAAAATGTATAATTTTTAAGCAGCAGATGATAACTGGATGTATCTGAGAAGTAGGTAAAAAGAGAAAGAAACAAGAAGGAGGCAGGGAAATTGTAAAATAGGAAATAAGTTGGCAGATGTAAATTCTAACATTAAAGTGATTAAAGTAAATGTAAATGAGTTAAACTCACAATTAACTGACAAAGAGTCCCTGGGTAGTATACATGTAGGATTTAAAATAGGTTGACTAAAGGGAACACATTTAAACAAAAGGATATGGAGTGTCTAAAAACAGAGATAGAAAAAATAGATGCTGTGAAGAAATATGAAGCAAAAGAAAAGTAGTGTTGCATTTTTACTATCAGACAAACTAGAATGCATTTGGGGTAAAATGCATCATAAGGGACATGAAAGAGGTTATAATAAATCAAGAAATTGTAACAATCCTGAATATATATGCAGCTAACAACACAGATTTAAAATACATAAAACTATTACTGATAGAATTATATATTAAAAAAACTGTAGCTTTTGATTTTGACACGTTTTTCAGAATTAGTAGATAACAAAACAAAATCTAAGCCATGTTATAGAGAAATGTATGTATTGGTATTATTAATCTTATTTATATAAATGAAAAACATATATAAATATCATACCTAAACAGAATATGTGTGCTTTTTGCATACATGAGAAATATTTACACAAAACTGTTTAGAATTAAGCTACAAAAAGTGTCAAAAATTCTACACAGCTATTATATGTACCAAAGTGTGGTAAATTTAGAACTCCATAACCAAAGGATAGCAAAATCAAGTTCATGTCTAGAATGTAAAATATACCACTAAATAATTTTTGTGTTAAAGAGGAAATCCCAAGAGAAAAGCAATCTTAAGTGACAATGGCATTCTAAATGTAAAAAATTGTGACATGCAGCTAAAGCAATACTCAGAAAAAATTATAGCTTTAAATATACTTACAGAATGCAAAAGTTATCAAAAATAAATGTAGTAAGCACAAGTGATTAATGCCAATAAAGAAGAAAAGATGAAAAATAAAGACATTGGTAGGAAATAATAAAATAGGTACTTTTCAATTTAAAAAATAATAATGTAAAACATAACATTTTAGACAAAATTCTAGAAAACTAAAAAATGAAAATACTCAAATAAAGAATAAAAAGGGTACCTAATTATAGATATGAAAGATTTTAGTATTTTAAACTTGTATTATAAAAATATAAGTTAATAAATATGAATGCATAGAGGAAATTTGTGAATTTCTTGAAAAATGCAAAAAGATCAAAACTGGCCCAAGAAAAACTTGAAAACTTGAATAGAGTAATAGCTATTCTAAAAGGTATTTAAAATCTTCCTCCACGAAGGCACAGATGGTTTTATAGCTAAGGAATAACAAACTTTCAGGGAACAGTAATTTCTACCGTATGCAGGTCATTAAGTCTCTCTTATTAAAGTCATTCCTGAAACTAGAAAAATAAAGAAACCTTAACTTATATCAAAGCTAACATAATCTTCATGGCAGCTTTTGATGAATCCACTCTAGTTAACATTTTCTGTTACTTACAGGTGGACGCTTATGTAACTAATAAAGGGGACTCTAACATTTTAGAGATCAGAAAAAAAATACTGGCATTAAATGGCTATATTCCCTAAGCTTAGTTTTCTGCAAGTTAATTTAGTAGTTTAATGTAATTACAATAAAAATTACAAAAGTTTTTTCAAGGGAACTAATAAAGTGATTCAAATGTTTTCCTGAATAAGTTGAAAAGTAAAAGAATTTCTGAAGAGAAGAGTTAGATAGATTAGAATCATTCCATCAATGTTTAACATGTAGTCTCATAGTATTTTAGGAAAGAATGAGAAAATCGAACAAAATATGAAGACCAAAAGCAATCCAGAGTGTAAAAGCACAGATTCTGTAGCCAATCATACTGGCCATCCAACCAGACAGAAATGGGTAAGCGAGCATTTAATAAAAGTGCTAGCCGTCTTGTCAACTACTTGGAAAAATTAAATTAAGTACCTGTCTTGAATTATACAACAAATTCCAATATAGGCTTGAGAACATTCATTCACCAAACATTTAACCACTACTCTATGCCGAGGACTGTGCAAAGGCTGAGAATATAACTGAGCAAAACCGGAGGAGCTTAGAGTCCAATACAACATGTTTATCCACCTCCATTCCAGGTTTTGTGCATAATCTTATGAAAAATATCTATGCAATATAGCTATGCAATATCTGGGCCTATGTGTTAATCACATAAAGGAATTTAAAACTGTGATAGTAGCATCTGTACAAGATATGGGTGCTGTGTAAGAATGCCACAGAGTGAGACTTGGTGGCAATCTCCTGAATATATTAATATGTTAAATATAAAACAAAAGAAAATCAATGAATTAGAAGTGCAATGATGTGGTATCTGTCTGTTCTTGAAAACCAAACTTAAAAGAAAACTATAGATTTGGTTACTCAGGCTGAAAATAAATCAGCCATGTTATATAGAATCATGCAGCGGCCGACACAAAGGTCAGCAACCATTTTCTGTAAAAGGCCAGATAGCAAGTAATTTAGGATTTGCAGGCCCTATGGTCTCTGTATAACTACTCAACTTTGCTGCTGTAGCACGAAAACAGCCACAAATAATAACTAAATGGATGCCCATGGCTGTGTTTGAACAAAACTTTGTTTACAAAAAAAGGCAGTGGGCTAGATTTGGCCAATGGCTCAGTTTGCTAAACCTTGATCTGAATCATGTAGTTGTCTACACAATGGTGCACACTTCAAATAATATTTATGAAGCACAGAGTCCTTGGCTCAATTCAGAAAATGAAATATATAACCTTCTATATACTATTTCTGCTTTTTAGGCTCTTTAGCTTCCATAAAAAACAACAACAACAACAAAAAAACAACAACAAAAGAAAAAAACATGGACCCTACTTCCAGCTCAGTTATCTACCGAAGAGAAGGGACCATACTCACCTGGCAACGTGGAAGAGCTACACTATAGGATTTTGCCAGAGCACACCTTGACCTTACTGCCTCAAAGTTGGAAGAGAGTTACAACATACTAGGAAGATTTCTTAGAGAACGCAGTCCATCCACTCTTCTAGATAATCTTTATTCTTGGGCCAAATCAGAGCATATGGAGATAAAGGTACCTAAATTACACCTCTTTCTTCCACTCAGCCACTTCCTGCAGAAGGATTTTCTTTTTCTGCAGTGCTCTTTGGTTTAAAGATATCAGGAAATCTAGAAAGGCTTTATAAGAAATGGTCCTAAGACACCTATTGCCACGCCTACTGCAAAGGAATTCTGAGTTTTGTGATCATTATATAATAGCGTACTTCACTGTCACTGAGACATTTGTATCTGATCTACGTAGAACTAGGAATTATCATAAATCATCTGAAAACCCATGTATTTTGCCTCAAGGACTCTGTGAACTATATAAATGGAAATGGTTCAGCCTGACCAATAACAATAGATGGAAGAGAAATGGGCACTCTCAACACATAAATAGATATATTTCTGTGTCAACAAGAAAAGCCATTCTGGTGACAACTTAGCATTAAGTATCACAAGTCCCTGAAATACTCATATTCTTTGATTTAATAACTCTAGGGTGAGAAATCATCCTAAGGGTATTATTACACAGATATTTATTGCAGTATTGCATTTAATAACAATTTTAGAAAGACCTGCAAAAAAAATGTTCCAAAGCAAGGAAGTGAATCATGAAAGATCCATAAGATGAAAGTGAAGAAGCATTACTTATGGAAGAACATTTGATGACATGGGAGAATCCTAATAATACAAATTCAAGTATAAAGTGTAGGAATTTAATACAGTATACACTGTATAATCCCAAATACCACAATACTGGGATTATGAGTGATTTAGTATTTATATAAATGTTTTTCCAAAATTTATAATTAACAAGTTTTTTTTAAATAAAAACTTATACTTGAAAAGTGCATTCATTTTGATACTGGTCTCACCAATATTAATTTGTCATAAGGAATTAAAAAGGTAAGTCAATATATTAGGCAAGTTAGGTATAACATCAGAACATATAAAATTGACCTACTTATGATAAATCAAAATTAGAAATTCAATAAAATTAGAAACTATACATAAAATTAGAAATTATAAATCTGTAATTATCAACCTTGTTTTTCATATTTAGGACATTTTTCTCCAAGTTCCTAACAGACTCGAAACCACGGAACAGTGGTTATTGTGGGGCGGTTGTAAATGACATACATGTCTTCAATGATGGCGGATGTTCCCTAAAACCATGAAGAATGAACTGGTTGGGGACCTACTTATCACTGTTCCTGTATTACATGCTGGGCTTCTGAGTAGTTAATTTGGAAAAAGAGTTTGTGTGGTCATCTGCATTTGCTCCTCAAGGATCCATTTTGGGCCTTTTCCGACAGCTCCTGCCTTAGGAGTGTTGACCGCTTCAGATTTCAAGACTACATCTTGCAAGCGCCCCTGCCCAGGTTTGGCTGATGGGAGGCATCAGCAGGGCCAGAGAAGGATCTGGGTATATATCACCCTTGCCCCCAGCATGTAGTTTTTAGCAGTGGCTGCATCTAATAGAGGTGTCGATGTTGAATGGCCCTCCTTCAAAAAAAGGTAACCTCTTCCCATCTTTGCCATTAAGCCAAAAGATGATAACAGCTTCCTGCTGTTGCCAGGCCCTGTGCACTGTACCATCCCTTGGTAGTTCTACTAACTGTACAAAGTTCATTCACTAAACTTTCTTCAGTTAAACCATTTGGGTTGTGTCATTTAATTCCTGCTGGGACCTTGCCTATTTTAGGGAAAAAAAAACACACAAAAAAACCGTTTTAGAAAAATCACTGCCTTACAGGAAAGTTTATCAGCAGGTCCCAAAATTTCTACAAAACTGAAAAAAATAGAACTTGAACTTATCACGAAAGCTGCACATTCAAGCTATAGCTTGAAATTATGAAATAGACAAGTTGTAAGCTGTCACGATGACAAATAACAAGCATTTAAACGAGTTGTGGAATGAGAACCACTTACATTTTACCTTGAAATTCAATGAGATTTAAGACAGTCCATTATTAAAAGGCTCTATCGTGAAAACTGATTATTCTTAATACATGTTTCAAACCAAACTATATATTTAATAATGATATGGACAGGTATAGAAAACTATTTTGCAGATCAGCAATCTTACCTCTTTGAACTTGTGACTAAGCTTGCTTGTGTCCAGGTCTGATGGGGAAAACATGTCCTCATTCTCAGGCAGCTCAAAGACTTCAATGGCCATGTCACTTCCAGGAAGGATAGGTCCTACCTCATCTTCCTCTTCATCTGTGGCATATTCTCCTGTCTGAAAGGAAGGGGATTTCAGAAATCCAGCTGTCCTTACCCTAGGTGGAGGTGGGTTATTAGAAAATATTTTACAAGAGAGAAAGAAAACATGTCACCACATGGTAAAAGTGTAAGTAGGCTTTTAAGTCAAGCATGCCTCATGCAGCCAAGGTTATAAACAGATGTTAGTTCAAAGATCCAAAGTGACATGTTTATGCCATATATAAGTGCATTTCTAAAAATCTAATAGCATCCAGTAGCATTTTTAGTACAACAAAATTTGTTTTCAACCTAAGTATTTGATGGTTTCATTAAATAAAATTATGTTGCTAAGGGAAATAATTCCTTTAAATTCTCACTTGTGTGAATAAGTCACCCAATATTGGGACCAGGGAAGAAGGAAGGGGAGATCAAAAGATTCAGAGTTGGAAAGGGCCTTAATTAAGCCTTACAAAAGCTGAGTAGATTAATTCACCTAAGCTTTAAAATTCAATCAGCTCTGTTTCATTTAACTAATGTGGTGGTGAACTAGTGACCTAAACAATAATCCAAAGGTTTCTAATTTACAGCCCACACACATATATTGCTTTGCCTGCAAGAGTACTTTCATAAATCTTAGTATTTGGTCAATGTTAAAATTTTTTTTCACATACGATTCTAGATTTCCAGTGTTTCTTGAGGAAGCCAAAGATCTGGCAATATAGGCACATTGTGGCATGATAACAGTTGGCCACAATCAGCAGTGGTTGCCCCTTTTTGATGGGTCATGCACTTTCTAATACACCACAACTTCTGTAACTCCATGTTGTTCCACGCTGCTAGCTTCACTCCTTCATGATACCCGCAGGCCCCGGTAAGTATCTTAATTCATGACCCCTGGAATAAAAGTTCTTCCTCAGCACTAACTTCCTTAACATTATTAGGAAGCAGCTCTTCTCCTGGTAACATCAGACTGAGACGCTAACTCAAAGTAACTGTTTGAAATCTATACCGTATGATATAATTTAAAGATAAATCACTGCCTCGCAGGACTGAAAAACAAAGTTCATTTAATTCATCTTTGTTCCTTCAGGTAGTTACATCTAATACATTACATAGATAGGGATTCATATTGCCTTCAAAAAACTTTCATAAACAGTTATTGAGTGATGTAGTCCTTTGATTAGAAAAGCTTAGCATCTGATTGCTGCGTGTTCTTGTGGTTCTGTACTATGTTCTTGAAAAGGCTGAAGCTCTTTCTTTTGCCATGTTTGCACATAAAGAAAAGATGGTCATTAACCTCAATGCAATAATTTCTAATGTCTGGAAGACCATTATCAAATTGCCATTCTGACTTCTCTTTTTCAAGTAAAACATCTAGTTTCCTCATAGGTTTCATTTTCTGTCACTGTCTTTGTACCTTCACTCTGTTTCTCTCCAAGTCTCTACAGTTCTCTTAAATTGTGGTGCCCAGAAGTAGACACAATTTCTAGCAAGGAATCTGAGGACCACTGACCATGATGAACAAACTGCCTGGGCACCCTTCAGACTCCACTTCCCTACACGGAGGCTATGATCATGAAGACCTTGACTTTGGTGGCACCTGTGTATAGAGGTAAGCTCAGGATATTTCATACAGAGCAGTGAATTTTCCAAACTGGTTAGTTAGAACTTTTCTTCTCCCCAAACAAAATCAGAGATGCTTTGACCAAAAGAGAAAGAGTTTGATGGCCTCCATCTTGATCCTATATAGCTCCTCAGTACCTGGAAATCTAGGACTCTTTAGAAACCAGTCTGAAAAATGTCTAAACTATAAACACTATTCCAAGTGTCTTTGGCATTGGCTGGAGAGGTAGGTGAAGAGGTGGTGACTGGTTCCAGACAGCTTCCGTTTGTTGGTATGACTAGATCCTAATCATAAAAGAACTCTAATTCCAGATTTGGTATTTTTTATGTGTGTGATATTCTGTACATTAATTCACCTACATATATATGTACATATGCATGTGTGTGTGTGTGTGTGTGTGTGTGTGTAAAAATATAAAACCAATAGGTACTTTGTAAATCCTGGTGATATTAATCAATAGGAATGTAGCAAGGTTGGCAAGTACACAATCTCAAAACACTTTGCTGAAAGTTTTGATTTAGAGATGTAAAACCATGTTTTGTTTTGTTTTAGAAAAGATTTGTATTAAAATGCAGTTAATGTACATTAGATGAGTTTCAGGGGTGCACCATAGTTATTCACATTTGTGTACCTAAGAAGCGGTCACTGTGATGAGTCCGGCAACCACCTGACACGTGACCACGAGTACGCTTGTTTTTAACCCTATAATTAAAGCTAGCAGCACAGCCACACCTTTATTATGAAGGCCTAAACTAGGTATATAAAATTCACTTCTATGTCATCAATTTGATGAATATAATAACTACTAAAGCTAAATTATATTAAAGCATAAGAAAATATTAAGCTAAATTGAAAGTCTGACAACGATGTGGCACATTTTAAACATAAGAATTGAAATGAAGTATTTGATTTCCTTTTGCCAGCTTGAAAATAGATTCTTCACTGTGTGTAAGGCGATGAATAGAAATATGAGCCCCAGATGCGGCCTGACATATAACAGGATCTCAACAAATATGTTTATAAGAATAAATCCAAGAATGCCAATTGCATTTACTTGGTAATATCTCTAATCTCCTAAGGATGTTTTCAGTAATATCAAGAAAACACATTGCAAAGTTATTTGGTAAGAGGGTAGCATTTTGCCACTTTTTTTTCTTTTTTAATATTCTTTATACTGAATGACAGATTAGGTTATACACAATATATGCAATTCTTACCTCTAAATATTGTGGCTTTGTCATCCATTTTAGTTATCAGAATTATCTTCATATATGTAAGTTATTAAGATTTCTTCCTCTTGATTCTTTTATTTTTGACTTCACCAGTCTTCTTTCCTTCTCAATACCCAAATTACCTGCAATTCTGCTAAAATTCTTTTTATTTTTCATTTTATCTTTTTATTTAGTAATATTTTCTTTCTAATTAGTCTTATAAGCATCCTGAAGACAATATATGTCTTTTACTGTCTTGATTTTATTTACTACTCATTAGAGGCTGTGGATAGGGTGTTTAAAAGTTTATGTCACCATTCTCTCTCACTGATCATTTACCATTCCCACCCTGAATACGCTTTAGAATAAAGGATGCATTATACTGCAGAACCTCATAAACATCTAGAAGTTATGAAGTTACATTTAGTAGACTAAGAATAATGTGTTCTTCTGATTCTTTAATCTTTACTGAAAATGAACACTACTTTTATGGTAATTTGCAAGTAAAATAAGTTACCTGGGATGATATGTTAGCAGAATTTCATAAAACTCAAAATTAGATTGGACTGAACTTGACGTTTACAGAGGAAGATGGACAATGTACAAAAAAGCAATTGTCACAACAAAGTATTTCCAGTGGTATCCAGCTCCTTCTCTCTATTTTTGGCCAGATTAAATATCTTTCAAGTAAATTTCTTTGTCCCCACCTGAAAATCTGCTTTAAATGAGGTAAGAATAGTTAGTGTAAGATTGACAGAGACAATAAATGTTCCTTCTCACCTCCTTACCTTCCTTGTTGATTAATACCTTAGTGTTTTTAATAGCCCACTCCCCAAAAGGGGCAAAAAGTGAATAACAATTATGTTGTAACTTACTGTGTGGCCAACACTGCACATTTCTTTAACATTGTGTGATATAAGTATTACCATGCTATCTTAATTTAAGGAAACAGACTCATAGACTTTACCCAAGGTTAAACGAGTAGTTATGTCCTTGACGCTGCATCTAACCAATTCCAAAGCCCATGCTCTTTCTTCTATGCTGTGCTCCTTGCAGTCTACAGAAACTAAAACTTCACAGGGAAAAAAACCCAAAACGAAAAACAGAAATACATTCTTTTAATATCTCCCCAACCAAAACCCTAGTACATAATCCTGTTGTGTTGAGATTCCCCCGCCATGTGTTTGAACATTATCATTCAGTTCACTTTGAAGATTTTGAAGACTATCTCTAGTGAGCGCCAAAGTTCTTTCCTCTTCTTTTCTCTCCTAATGTGCTCACCCTGGACAAGTACATAGAAGCCTCCTTCAAAAGATTTGGCTCATTGGTCTGCTGACTGACGTTTTATGCACTCTTTTTGATATAAACCAGAAGCACAGCATACAACCTGTAGAATTATTGCAGTGTCTTAAAATGGATGAAAAAGATACTTGCAAGGCAAAATGTGTGCCACACTCCTCTCGGTTTTCACCGTTTGTCTCTTTTACATTTCTACCTCATGTCTAATTTTCTTGACCTACCAGGCATTCCTGAATCTTCCCTAAGCATTTTATCTCATTTGCATACACACAACTTCCTTTCTACTCATATCCCATCAGAGCATTTAATAGCTTATTAAAAGACATAATTACAGCAATAACTACAGTGGACACGTCCTGCCCCTTCCGAAACATAGAACTTTTGACTGGTGGGAGCAGAAGCGTGTAGACATACGAGAGCCCTGAACACTCAGGAGAGCTGTAGTTCTCAGTCCAGCTAGATTTCACAGAAGGAACGGACAGTATCTGTTATATTGGTGAGTGGGTTAAGTGGAGACCAATGAGGGATTCTTGGTTTTGAAGTCACACAGGCCTGGGTTTAAATCCCAGCTCTGTGATAACAAAGTTGTCATGAGATTAAGTTAGATGGTGCTTGTTAAGTGTCTAACACAAGGCTGGCACATGGTAACTGCGCAAAATGAGTATCTGCTGCTGCTGCTGCTGGTGGTACTAACACCACATCAGAACAGTGTGAAGTTTCTCCACATCGATCTTGTAACCAGATGTTTGCTAATACATTTTGGTCTCATAAATATAATGTCCTAGAAGACCCTGCCATTTAAATCTTTTATACGGAAATTGGTTATTTCTGGAGCAAAAGTTGCCCTTTCCCTAAACTTACTCCTCTTCTTGTATTCCCAGTTTCAGGATAGGCACCAGCTTCTAGCCAAGACCAAGAAAACGCCCAGGCCTCTGTCCTCCTCACTTAACTAGATCCCCTCTTACCTCAGTGACCAAAAATGAAGAGCCATCCACTTAGCACAGCCTATGATGCTGCTGCCTTGTCTCTTCTAATCCAGTCCTTTATGTCTCTGCTATATGCCTTATACCACTCATAAAACTTGACTATGTTCTATCTGTCTTCTCCCATCAACTTCTTTCAACTATAAATTCCTTGAGAGTGCCAGGTATGACTGATTCCTGCAATCCCAGCGTGGCCAGCAAACTGCTTGGCATACAGTAGGCACTGAAGAAATGTTTGCTGAATAAATTAATACAGTTTTAGCCACATCTGCACAGCACAGCAGAGCCGGATTCTCCCGTTAATTCTCAGCTTTCAAGTAAGAAATATAGTGAAGCACAGCTGCAGCTGGGGCCTAAATGACCCTTTTGGGGATTTTCTCTTGTTGTTAGGTTCAACCATTAGTAGTAATTTTTGCTGTAGCAATGTTTGCTCTGGTAAATTCAGGGAAACTAAATGGTGCTAATCATAAAAATAGCCTTAATTATGCAGTTTTTGTTGGAATTTGTTTACTGGATTTGAATTTGGTTATGTATATTTTCAGACTCAGTTCTGTGAAAGAATAGAGGACAGTTGCTTTTTCTCTAAAGAAGAAAGACCTCGAACGAACACTTTAATGTTTAAAATTCCTAAATGTGTGCCAGCCATCCAGATGGCTTCCAGCAAAGTATCCCCTTCTCTGCAAAGGCTTCTCTTTTCGTTTGCTGTCAGTTGACTTCTGTGTGTCCTAGTTTAGCAATGTTAGGCCACTGTCTCTTTCAGTGTCATTTGCTCATCTATAAAATAGAAATAACAGCACTTCCTTTGTAAGGTTGGTGGATTTCCAATAGTGTTATGTTCAAAGTATTTACCACAGTATGTTAAATGACTAGATGGCTTTTGAATTCTGGATATTTTCCCCATCCCTGGTTTCTCCAATACAATGTCACAGAGCAGTACAACCATAACAAAAAAGCATTGGCCTCAGGGAGGGAGAGACCAAAACAGAAAAAACACACACAACACAATGGCATGGTTGCATGATAGTGGGCAAGTTATTTAGCTTGTATCTTTTATGCTCTCCTCTTCCGTACAATGGTGTAAGAGACACCAATCTCATAGGATATGGAGAGGATCCAAAGAAATCAAATACATAAAACATCCACCACGATGCCTGGCCTATCTCTCCTCTCATTTATCAAGTCATTCAAAATTTTCTTATCAATCTTTCTTCTCGGAATGCTTTCTGATATTTCACTCCATTGTTACTGTCCAGTCACCAAATCGAGAAGCATCTGAAAATCTGTATCTAGGTTACTGATCAGTAACCGAGGCCTGCTGTGTTCCCTGCCTTCAGGGGCTCAGCTCTCCACTCAGGTCACTGATAATAACACTGACAAGTCAGTCTTCCTAAAAATTCTGACCAGATTAGTTAAGATTTGCCTATAAAATCTTTTATAACAATACAACTCAACTTATCTCTCTCCCTTCTTAAAATTTTCTAACAATTGTGGTAGACAGTTCATAAAGTAGCATTTGATTTTACAGTATTTTAAAGCTTTCTTTAGTTTTTCGACTCCCTTCCTCGTAGAAAATGTACTCCTCCAAAGCAGGGACTCTTTCTCACTATGGCAGGCAGGCTCTAACAGGACCCCTAACGATCCTTTCTTCCTTGGTAATCATGCTCTTGTCTAACTTCTTCCCCTTGGATGAGGGCTAGACTAGCGACTCGCTTAGCGACTCGCTTCTAACAAGCAGAATATAACCCAAGTCATGGGGTGTCACGTCTGAGATTCGTTTACAAAAGGACTGTGACTTGCATCTCTCTTTTGTCCTCTTGCTCTCAAGAAACAAGTTGCCATGTTGTGCGTGGCCCTCTGGAAAGGCCCACATCAAAAGGAAGTGATATTTCTGGCTGACAGCCAGGAAGGGCCTGCAGCCTGCCAATAGTCACATGAGGGAGTTTGGACGGGGATCTTCTGTGTTCTGCCAACAGCTGTGAGTGAGCCTGGAAGAGGATCTTCCCCCAGTTGAGCATTTAAATGACTGCGGCTCTGGCGGACACCTTATTTACAGCCTTGGAAAAATCCTGAGCCAGAGGCATCCAACTAAACTGACCCACAGATACTGTAATGTATAAATATTTCTTATTTTTGCTGCTAAGTTTTGGTGGTAATTTGTTATACAGCAATAGAAAACAGGTATAAAAAATACAGAGAAATGGGGAAGCGGCTTTGGAAACAGGCAGTGAATGAAGGTTGGGAGGATTTTGAAAGGTGGTCAAAGTAAGCCTAAATTGCCTTGAACAGACTGTAAGTGGAACTCTGCAAGGGGGACCTTTGTTGTGTGGTGGCAGAAAGCTTAGCAACAATCTCACCCTCTTTCAGGAGAAAGTAGGAAATGTCCCCAATGAACTGAGAGATCTAGCTAAGTAGATTTCCAAGCAGAGTGCTGAAGGTGCTGCCTGATTTCTTCTTGCTGTTTTTAGTAAAATGTAACCAGAGAGAGAAACTGAGAGGGCTGTTAAACAGAAAGGAACCAAGACTTAAAGGTTTTGAAAGTCTGGACTCTAAGAAATGGCCTCCAAACAAAGTTCAAATTCTGGGTACTAAAGGAGAACATGGTCTAAAAATAAAGCAGAGGGTTGACCATGAAGTCTTTTGTTAAAAATCTGAGTTTAGGCAACTCAGACTGGGTGGTAAGGAAAGTCTGTCATCTGCCCTAAAGAGAGACATTATCTCTATTTTCCAAGGCTGTTCACTATACATACATCATTGAAAAGATAACATGAAACAAAGGCCATCAGTGTCTCTGCTCACAAGACATGCAGAGAAGTGAGACTCATAGAGGAATTGTCTCCAGACAATAGCCACCCTCGTTTCTACATGCTCTTGGCTTCTGGTGAATTTTCCCCATGAGTGTGATATTCCCTCAGCTACCCTGATCAGTGTGTCCAAGAGTGGCTAGGACCAAATCCATTCCATCTATCTCACAGCACATAATTAAGAGACCTATTAAAATAAGTCCAAGCAACAGAATGAGTCCAACCGATAGTACTAGGATCAACCACTTTCCCCAGGCTTCCAGACCCTACTGGCCACATAAATCCCACAAATCATCAGGGTCTACTTTAGAAACCCAGGCAGATTTCTCCTTAAGCTTCTTTACTGACCTTTCCACTTGGACTAAGGTATTAATTTAGATATAGCAGAATTTATCAGTGATTGCACAGACTCGGCATTGGTCTACAAGAAAGAAATCTAGGGTTCTGGGTAATTCTTTCATACATAACAACCCTGGCCAGTGAGCTGAGGTTGAGCTGAATGCCTTACAGGATTGAGGTGGTATCATCACATTACTTAAATTCAGGAACAAATTTTGTAACACCTTATCAAATTAAACGAATCTGATCGTAAGAACATTGAACGCAGGATGTATATAAATAATGTCAGCTCTCTCAGGAAAGCAACCCTGAATAACCAAGAATAGCCTCATTTTGGAGGGATATCTGGAGTCATCTGAGGCTACGTGATCTAATGACGGTGTTTCTTTACATACATGAAGGCCTCTTAGGACCATCCCTAAGGTACAGCTACATGAGCAGCCCATAATTTGTTTCCATAATTTCCACCCCAAACTTAATCTGTTAGTCTGTAATTTTCTAAGTGACAGACCAAACAGTTGGGTCATTTGACAGTAGCTCAAGAGTAAGTAAAAATATAGCAAGGTTCATCAAGGGTGTACGGGCCAGAGCTATAAGAAGGGCCTTGGGCTCTGCTGATTGAGCAAAGTGACCAAGTCCATTTCCGGGTGTGCAGAGCTGGTGCTGAGGTTGGAAAGCAGTAGACAGCATTAGACAGCTTAACTGAAGCATCAGTGAATCAAGCCCAGGCATTTAAGGAAACCTCTATGAACTAAAGGCCTCACTGAGCTATAGGCCTTATTTCTCGAGGTGGAGTGGCAGATAAAGCTTCCCTGAAATGGAAAGCTGCTACTTGTTCATATAAATCTAAAATGCTGGTGGGCCTGGCTGGCAGTTTTTTTAAATCTATCATTTCCATTGACAAGCAATGTTTGTTGGGCCCTTCCAACCTTATTGGTCAGTGAGTTCAAGCTGACCCATCTCAAACTGAGAATATTAGGCGAGAGAGTCACAAGGCCTTCATGGGTCAGGCAGTTTCAGTTTCCATGACAGCTTAATAGCAGGTTAGTAGCGGCCCACTTGTGTTTGTTTGTTTGTTTGGTTGGTTGGTTGCTGCATAAGTGTTGTTGTGCTGGGAAATGGCCCAAGTATTCTAGCAGCCATCAAGTATTTAAATAAGCTGTGATTTCCCCTTTTCTTCCGGAGATTTTATATTGTTTCTGCTGCACCACCTGGGAGAAAACAAGGAGAGTGATTTATGTGTCCTACCCTACTGATCTACACATGGCAATCCCTGAATGGGAGAATCTCCATTGGCGTTAATGGGACAAAGAAGTATAGGCATATAACACATCAATTCCATTAGACATCTAAAAGTGGAAGCCACAACAGCACTACCTTGTATCTGCCCAAAGGGTCCCAAAGGGAAGCCATTTGAGCTTCCCTTCCCACTGTGAACTCTGCCCAAACCAAATCAGCTGAAGTTGGGGATCCTTTCTCACTATGGAATTGGGTGGGATGGTGATCTGTGAGTTGGTATCCACAGAACTATAAAGTTTGGGAGCCTCCCCTCCCAAAGTTCCCCAGCATACTCAAGGGCTTCATATAGCATTTGGTCTCTCCGGAGGACAAGGAGATCTTGGCCCAACCCCTAGTCAACTTTCTCCTTAACGTTTCTGAGGTCAGGGTAGAGAGAGGCGGCACCAAGGGGCAAGGAGGAAGAGAGCAGCTCTGTGCCAGTGACAAGGTGCATTCATTTGCAGTTTTGAGCAGCGCAGTTACTCATGTTTTAACCAAACTTCCAGTGTCCACCTAAAGCATTATATAAGGTGAGTCATCCTTACTGACACAACCTATTTAGATTTGGGGAGTCTGACTCAGCTGTCACAGTCTTTGACACCCACTGTGGGGACCCTGTTATGGAGTCCATATCAACATGGAGTCCATTTGCAAATCTGGTTTGAACATAAGAAATGGGGAAGTTTTCCACAGTGGTGAGGCTGACTGTAAGAATTTGGGACAGGTTCTCATTGTCCAGAGGGTTACTTTCATCAGCATTACAGACCAGTTAGGATCCAAATACTCATCTATGATTTTCAACAGAAGTTCATCTATCTCAAAGAAATCTCCCCGACAGAGCCAATATTCCCTTTGAGAAGGGGTGTCCAAACTTTTTTCAACGTTTTTTACCAAGGGCCATATGCGGTAAAATATACAAACAGCTGGGCCACTTGCTCGAGGTGAAGTACATATTGCCTCACCTGGTTTATTTAAGTGAACTAAATATATTTTTGGAATTTGCTGCAGGTCAATTAAAAATGGATTGTGGACCGCAGTTGGCCCGCGGGCCGCAGTTTGGACACCCCTGCCTTAGAGCAACCAAAACCCACTGCAAAAAGCTTTGAGATCTTTTTCTGTCTGAATGAACCTAAAGTTCTCATGATAAACTGCAGGAGGGGCTGAGTCAAAAGGATGCCCTACTGTTGCTATTTCTCCTTCCCCAGCATTGTGTTCCTTGCTCCATTATCTCTCCAGTGAATCAGCCAAACTTTAAGGATTTACCAGGCTTCTGACCATGGTGATTGCAAATTCTTTTCCTTCATGCCCAATGTCAGTGTTTCTCTGGAAGAGTTATCTGAACAAGGTCAGATCTTCCTCTAGCCCAGGATGGGTCTTTGTATTAGTTGACATAGTCTATCACGATTTTTGTGCTGGTACTTCAAGTCACAATTTCCAAAGAGTGATAAGAAGAGCGACAGCTGATGTCTACACATGTAGACATGTCAGGAGAGGAAACCAGAGCTCGGTAGCCTGCATCTTTTATAATAGGCAGCAAATATTACTGCCCTTGCACCAGAGGGAAAGACAATTTCTATCTTCCAAGACTGTTCATACACAAACACTTGAAAAGATAGTCCAAGTCAAAGGGGAGTGAATGTCTCAGGTGTGTGAGAGCCCATGGAGCATTGGTTTCCAGTATTATTTAATGGAAAAAATGTCTAAATATTCAGCTGATTTTTAAAGTTTGTACGTATTGTTCAATTTACCTTTTCAAAGACTTTCCAACCACTATTCCTTTCTATATACTCTGCTCTGCAGGTAAACTGGTCTTCTTGAACATACCCAATAATACTGACCCAATTTCTCAATTATAGAAAACAAACAAAAACAACAAAAAACTTTCAAATAAAAATTGAAATCACAAATCTCAAATTCATTCTTTTATTTTGTATGTCCTTAGTTGTGATGACTTTTTTACGGTATGGTTATCTGGCTTTTTTACAGGTTGCTTGAAAATGATTTAAATTCTTTACTATATATATGTATTGTTTCCACAGCACAATAGCAAGCTTCCTGGGAGTATAAACTATATTTTTCCATGACTCAATATTCCCAATTCAAGTCTTCTTAATAAATGTTACCCATTTACTAGGACATAAATGTCATTGTTTTTTAAAGTCCCTGATTAATATATTCTATATGAGGAGGGAACCAGTGATCTCTATTTTTCCCACTGAGATCCAGAACCAAACAGTCAACAGACCAAAGTAGACCTCTGTAATTCAAGTGTCACACTGCAATTTCAAGTTGGCAGCTTTCCTTGAGTTTCATTTTACTTGCCATAGAAACAATGAAGCACTTATTCCGATGCCAACAGAACTGTGGGAAGAGACTAAGAGAGCCGTATTTCCTTGAATTTTAATCTGCAGAAGAGAACAACTACATGACCAAAGTGGTACATGTTATTATTATTTTAATAATTCTATAATTGTACAACTGACCGAATCTTGGAAAAATATGGTGTGTTCATATAAAAACTGATGCAGATGACTGTAAAAATGATAACCGGTCCTCAAACAGAACCAGAAGTTATAGTTACAGACTTTATAGTAAACCAAAAAGTAAAACCAATAAAAATGTCATTGATG
This sequence comes from Rhinolophus sinicus, assembly GCF_057876585.1. Classification (NCBI taxonomy): domain Eukaryota; kingdom Metazoa; phylum Chordata; class Mammalia; order Chiroptera; family Rhinolophidae; genus Rhinolophus; species Rhinolophus sinicus. Next base: position 31,595,522 of record NC_142504.1, read on the forward strand.
ATATTTCTGTGTGGATTATCTATGGATTAATAATAAATACAATCTCCATCTTACAATTTCCTTCAAGGGAGAATAACTATCTGGTGGTTCATGGCAGCAATTCCTTCCTGCAAACTCCCTGCAATACCAGGACTCCAAGGTCTTGACATCAGTTTCCTGGCATCTTCAAGCTGGACAAGTCCATCTTTGATTGCCTCTAACCCTTCCCACAAACTCCCATAACCCTAGGCCCCCTACAGTGCATATTCTGTAAGTCGGAGGCTGGGTGGAACATTTGGTACTTCTGTAATTTTAAAGAAGCACTATGAGATTCCCACATGGAAGCAAGTTTGAGACACAGGATCTTAAGTCATTTTAAAAGTCCTTGGAGAGCAGGAACTATGTCATATTCATTTTATATCCATATGACAGCTAAATATAAGCAATTGTATGTGGCAGATTTCAATTTTTTTCATTAAATACTGAGCTGACACAGAGAGTATTTATGTAACATATAGAAAGTATAATGACCAATGACATAACCACCACCAATCAACTAACAATCTAGTTCAAGAAAAGGAGCAGTACCACCACATTTTAAATATGGTCCTCTGGGAGTACCTCCCTGATTCTATTTAAAGAGCTTGCTCTACAAGTAATCCTGCTGAATTTTATCATTCTTACTTTTCTCTAGTTTTATTGCATTTTAGTATAACTAAGCAATGTGTCATTTATTTTTACATGATTTTAAACTTCATGTAAATGAAATCATATTGTTTGTATTCTTCTGTGCCTTTTTGCTTTTAATGGTAAAGTCAATGAGCCAATTTATATTTCTATGTGCAGAGAATAAGAGGTCCTTTTACTCCTCATCCTCACCAAAACTTAGAATATCCTATTTAAATCAATTCAGGAGGTATGAAATATTTCATTTTGGTTTTTAATTTTCACATCCTAATTGCTAATATGGTAGGGCATCTTTTCATATGTTCATTGGCCACTGAGATTTCCTCTCTTATGATGTGACTGTTCAAGCCAATGGCCTGTATATACTTATTATTGGCTCACAGAAATTTTTATATAATTCATTTTGTTATTTATTTCTCAAATATTTACTTCCACCTTCTGGTTTGTCTTCTTGCTTTTAAAAAGATATTCTTTTGATGAACAAAGTTCTTCATTTTAATGTAGTCAATTTTCTCAATTCTTTCCTTTACATAAGGTTTTGCTTTCTGAATTGTCTCATGTAAGAAACCATTTCTTACACCAAAGTCATAAATATATTCTTCTACCACGTCTTCTAAATTTTATAGTTTTGCTTTTTGCATTTGAGTAGTTAATCCACCTGGAATGAATTTTTGGGTACAGATTGAGATGGGGGTTGCAATTTCAGCATTTTTCCTTCATTGAAAAGCCTAACATTTCTCAACTCATATAGAGTGTTATTGATGTCACAAATCAAATTTTCATATACGTGAGGGCCTGTTTCTGGGCTCCTTGTGCAACATTCCATTCTTTTGCCCTAGGGTCTAAATTGCTACAGCATAATAATAAATATCTCTCTTCTAAGGCATGTAAAATGTCATGGTTATTTCTGGTGCATTGTTCTTTCATACATATTTTTGTAATAGCTTACCAAATTCTATTTAAAAATTCTTTAGAGTTATTTTGCTGGAATTACATTGAATGTATAAATCAACTTAGAGAAAGTTGACTGAATTAAACTATTGAGTCTTTAAACCATGTCCATTTTAATCTTTCTTTAACATATTTCAATAAAATTTATTTTTCTCCATGAAGGTTTTGCCTATCTTTGGTTAGGCGAGGCTTTGCCTTTCACCAAGGGCATTTATAAATTATATTTTCCCTCTCTAGACACATCAAAATAGATGTTATATTTTATATTATTTATGTATCAAGCAAACTTGCTAAAATCTTACATTATTTCTAACAATTTATCTGTAGGTATGCTTGAGGTTTTCTAAATGAACAATTACATCACTTGTGAATAACAGTTTCTTCTTTTTCAGTCTATTTGTAATTCTTCTTCTTGCCTTCCAGTATGATGTCGAATGCAAGTAGTGACTGATTTTCAAATGTTAAACCATACTTACATTATTGGCTACACTTATCTTGGCCATAGTATCTCTTTTACATGTTATTAGATATGGTTTGCTAATATTTTGTTGAGGGTTTTTTTGCATTATTTTTATGAATAGCATGGGCCCATAAATTGTCTTTTTCATTATTATTTGGTTTTGATATCAGGGTTATACCTCATTACCTTGTGCATCTCACACTCTTCATGTTTTACTCACTGAATTCTTGGTATCAGAGTTGTACTACTTTCATTTTTTGTCTTCTGGACTCTGTTATATGTGACTGGAGATATTTGTTCCAATTTTATATGATTGATAAAATAACGTGGACCTTATTATTCTTTTCTTTCTCCCTTCCCTCTCCCTTGAACACTCTCCCTCTTTTTCTTTTGCTATTTGTTACTTATGGTGATTTATTTCCCTGTGAGTTTTGTACTTGGAAATTGTAAGCTCATATTTCTTGAAACTTTAACTTTTAGGATCTGATTGAAGGTGAGTGCCTCAAGAAAGAATATGCTTCCCCCCCAAAAAAAAAAGGTAGCATAAATTCAGGCTGCTGTGATCACAATTTCTCAAAGAAAATTTTTCTTCCTTTTCACTCAGCACTGAGGTTTGACACTGGCAATTTCCCGTGCAGTCCTTAAGGTAGATGATTAGATCTATTTTCATCTATAGAGCAGTGGAGCCCATGGGGATCTAGCTTTATGCTTAAGTTCTCTAATTAGACATCCCATTTTGGGTGGGCCCTGAGCTTTGTCCACTATAACTCAAAGAAATACCAATTATAGTATCATCCTAATATACAGAACACTTAGGATAAATATGATATGAAAAGTGAAAGAAGCCAGATATGAAAAATTATGCACTTTATGATTTCATTCAAATGAAACTCCAGAACTGAAAAAATTAATCTATAGTATCAGAAAGTAGATGGGTTGCTTTGGGCTGAGAGTAACTGCCAAGTTTTATAAGGAAACTATCTGAGGAAATAAAAGTGTCCTATATCTTGATTGTGGTGGTTGTTATTCATTAAACTGTTAATCTAAACACATTTAAAATTGGTGCATTTTATTGTATATTAATTATTCCTTACTAACATTGATTATAATGTGAAATATACATATATAATAAAAATATGAAATCATACAATTAAGATCTGCACATATTACTCTATGTCAATTTTATGTCAATAAAATAATTTTAAAGGCCCCTTTAAGAACCAGAATTACCACCACCCTTACTAGCATCAACATCAGTTTAAAATAAGTAGAGCCCTTATCAGACCTGACAAAACTCCATGACAAGGCAGTTTTAGGACATTAGTCCTTGGTCAGGTCACCATTTAGTTTTTATTGCCCATGAAAATGTATTTCTATGATTGAAATCTGTTTCTGAGTTAATACATTGGACAGGAGAAGATGGCTGTCTATGCGATATTGTTCTTGACATCATTTAGGCCATTTTGATTATTCTGTTTCTATTCTGTGTTTATTCAGTTATGACTAAAAGAGAAGTCATGTAATATGAGTCACAAAATTGCTATTTCTAAGGTCCCAAAGGTTTTCAAGGAATTAAATACACATATTCATTTTTTCTTGTTTTACATGCAGACGATTTTGGTGCAGTGTGATAGAGCTAGGGTCTTCTTGAAAATACATGGTCTCTCAGGACAATTAAAATGTGGTAGCAAAAGACCACAGAAAAGTGATAAATCCCAAAGTGTCAAGGGCAAACACAGACTATTGCTTCACTACTTTCCCTATCTCCAATCTCTAGTCTTACAAGGTCCGGCATTCTTTTTACACCTGTATTCTATGCCATTGTTTCCTCACTGTCTCAGATTATGTTCCTAACTAAATTTCATTCTCCTCATTTAATTCTACTCTCAAATGTTCATCTTAACATCCTTTGAGTGATTCAATTCAGTCCAACTTTTTGGCTTCCTCTAATCTTCCTAGTGCAGTGCTCATCTCTGGATGTATTAAAAATCAATCAGTTATTTGAAACCTGTCATTAAGAGATTACACGCTAGTGGGGGAAATGTATGGGTGAGTGATGACAAAGAGATATACATAGTGCTATTGACTCTAGCCCAACTGAGAGAGTCCACGAAAGTGTGTGAAGGAGCTAGATGAAAGCTGAACAGAGCCCTGAAAGGCGAACAGGATTAGTGCACATAGAAGGGCAAACAAGAGTCGGTGCAGATTACAGCATTCAAGGTAGAGGAAACGGGCCGAGGAGCGCAGGCATAGGAAAACCACAGGATCCCTATGGCCCGCGGGAACGTCAGCCTATTTCCCAAGATAGTAAGGCCCATCTCTCACTGTGCCTTTTAATATTACAGAACATTTTAGTAAAAGAATTATACTCAACTTATGTTTTTAAAGCTGAAAACAATACTGCAATTTCTGTTTGTTTCTATGACATCTGTCTAACACTGCAAACTCTGTGGTTCATCACTGTAATACAGAATTGTTCTAGCATGGTTTCTGGGAAGTACAAAGTCTATACTTTCAGAGGAATTTAATTGCATAGAAGAATTTGATAAAGTTCATTTGTTTTGTTTTATAATCTGGCTCATGAATAAATATCATCACAATGTGGTAGATTGAAGAGAATAACAAAAAAACACATTCAAGTCACTTGAATTATGATGAACAAAATAAAATAAAGAAAATGAGCTACAAGGAGATGACATTATTTAGGCGACGGTTTCTACGCATATTCTAACCTTTGTCTCCCACTGATACTGCTCATCTTCCTGTTTATGCTCAATGTTATAATATTAATGTTTCTATGTACAAATAATATTTCTAAAGAAGACCTTTCAAGTAGAGGATGCTATCCACCTCCTGGGGATTGTGTGTGTGTGTGTGTGTGTATGTGTGCATATGTGTGCACACACCAGCGGTCCCACGCATACAATATTTAGGTTAAATCAAACATGGATACAGGCTTCACCTGAATATATTCCAAGTACCTTATAATTCTGGGTTTCAATGACAATAACCACTACTGTCAATGTGGGGATCAGAAACCAACAGACGTAATTATATTGAATGATTTTAAAGATCCAGTCAAACTGGAGTCTGTAAACAAGTTGTTAAAAATGTTTTATATTTCTCCTATTCTTCAGGCTCCTCTAATTACCATAAACCAGTCTCCCTTTTAAACATGAGTGACTTCCATTTTTAAGCTCCTCTATCCCTGTTACTGGCAGCTAACGGTAGTGAGAATTATTTTCAGTGCAATACGGTTTTAGACATTTTGGTATATCTACCATATAAATTGTGCAAATAAGTACTACAATAATTTAAAGATATATGCATCCATTTTTTTTGAAAATTTAAGAACTTGTATCAAAAAATTATTTTCTTAAAACAACAATGGATTTAAAAAGACAATGTAAATCACTGTGTACACTGTATTGTACAAACATCGTACAGCCTTGCTATTGGATATCTTTTGTCCCTTTAATATAAATTACAAAATATTAAAAGTGTTAGGGGTTAAAAACATCCACGGTTAAATATTAGGAAGTGAGTCCGAATTGCAGAACCTGCATCTAAACTATGTGCTATGTTTCAAGATTAAATATTATTTTTCAAATGGTAATTTTCAAACTATTATTCAATATACAAAACATACAGCTTTGGAGAAGTTCTTCCTAGCATAGAACTAGTTAATAAGACATAGAATATTTAATTTCACACGTGAAGCAGGAAGGTACAGATAATAAGCATTACATTCCATCAGAAAACAAACCTTAAGGAAATAGTTGTTATTGTTATTGCAGTTGCCAGATACTCCTTGCAATTCAGCCACAGTGTTCTAAAACAGTCGACAATAAAAATTAAAGAAGGCTTTTTCCCCACTAAAGAGAGCAGCCTAATGAGAAAAGATAAAAAAGTACACTGAAGTTCCGGTGCCTGCTGTAACATACACTTTTGAGAACTAAGAGAATGGCCTCACTCTTTGTTTCTCAACATTATAAACACAGTATAAAATCAATTCACATTATTAAAATGCCATCCATAAAAATTGCAATCTCTTGTTCACGCAACACAAGCTGTTTAAACCAGGAACAGCAAACAGCATGAGTCAAATACAATATTATCCCTTTAATGCTTTCACATATGAATTTTATTCTTGTAAACCTTTTAACACTTATACAAACCATAGCTTCCATTATTTTTGCCTCTAATTATTACATGTTAACACAAGCCATAAAAATGCATATCCATGTAGACAGCTGCTCAAAATTGTATTCAACTTTAAAAGATTCTAAAAAATTAACTAATGTTGCTTGATATAGTTATAATGATATTAATTTTCAGCAGTAAAAACAAATTATGAAAGATTAAATTATGTTTTAAGAAAGAGGGCCTCTGTTTCTGGAGTGATAATTAACACTGTGATGAACTACTACTTAAAGAGACTTTGAAATGCCATCTATAATCTAAGACTTTTAAATGCAATAAATATTACATGTTAAGAGGATATAGAAAGAAGCAAAAGCAAAATAACCATATAATTTTAAAAGTGCACGTAAAATAGCTCATTTTAATGTGAATGGCCATATGTATTTTCTAACTCAAAAAAGTGGTAGAGTACCAGTTCACACTTTGTCCAGTCTGAGCACACAGCATTTCACATTGCAAAATGCTTTTTGATAGAGATACCCAAAATATACATACATGACCCACAGAACACAAAACATACACCAGAATTATATTATCTCACCACTCTAAGGCTAAACATTGATTGTTGTGGAATATGACAGGAGATTTAATTCATTATTGAAAATTAAAATCTAGTTGAAAAATTTACCATACCCCCAGAATTTCATGGGATAGTGTTGACTGTCTGAAGGGTTTACTGAAATCCTCCACGGTTACCTTTCAGATTGTTTAAAAATAGAAAGAAAGGGAAGGAGGAAGAAAGGAAAAAAAAAAAGGAAGGAAGGAAGGAAGGAAGGAAGGAAGGAAGGAAGGAAGGAAGGAAGGAGGGAAGGAGGGAAGGAGGGAAGGAGGGAAGGAGGGAAGGAGGGAAGGAGGGAAGGAGGGAAGGAGGGAAGGAGGGAAGGAGGGAAGGAGGGAAGGAGGGAAGGAGGGAAGGAGGGAAGGAGGGAAGGAGGGAAGGAGGGAAGGAGGGAAGGAGGGAAGGAGGGAAGGAGGGAAGGAGGGAAGGAGGGAAGGAGGGAAGGAGGGAAGGAGGGAAGGAGGGAAGGAAGGAAGGAAGGAAGGAAGGAAGGAAGGAAGGAAGGAAGGAATGGAGGGAGAGAGGAAGGGAGGGAGGGCAGGAAAAGGCAGGGAAGGAAACAATAATTCTATTAAATCCAGAAATGCAATCACTAATAATAGATCTACATGTAAAATTTTTCAGTTGTTCAGATTTATAGCTCCCTCTTCTTTATAGGATCTTTCCTTTTCTTCTTCAGCCTTTAGGCAGAAACATTTTAACTTTTTTGGGTTTTTCATCAGAATGTTTAACAGAGTGGAAAGAAACAGGAATACAAATTAAAATTGAATTGGTTGTTTGCTTATTTGAAACTCTTCTAGTTTAAATACTTGGAGGATAAAAGCCTAGAAACATGCAGACATTTAAGTTGAGATTGGAGATTATCTATATATTTTAAATTCTTTTGGAGTATGGCTTATAATTTCCTAAAGCATTAAAACATATATCTAAGCACACACAATACATGATAAAGTATTCTTAATCCTAAATATGGTTCTTATAGAAGACCACTGTACTTTTACAGTTTCAAGATATAATTCTTACGTTGCAATGTTTTCCCTGTAGGCAATTCAAGCAAGCAACTCTCCTCTGTCAATGTGACTAGTTCCAATTTAGAATCAACTTTGGATGATTTGACCCAAACTAGAAGCTATCTATCCTTCAGTAGACATTGCACATCTGAGTACTGGCTCTGGAAATTACTTGGATGATCTTGGTTGTTCTGCATTGAATTAGAGGCTTTCCTGGTTGGCTCAGGGAATGTCACAGGGAATACTATCAAACAAAAATGATTCTAACTTTGAAATCTAAAGATGGCTCTACAACTAATAAGAAAAGTGAGAAACCAGGTGACTAATTACACAATTCAGGATTAATCAAGATATGTATGTACATCAATAAACTGCTCAAGTGCATATAAAATTAACTAAATTATTCAAGGACTATTCATTTACCCATTGGATAATTAGTTCTTATTTCTATTATGTCTCTTGTACATTTTACTTTCTATGAATAGGGAGAGGGCTAGTAATAAAAACTAGGAATATAACTCAAATCAATGTAAAAATATTTGGCAAAATTAGTGAAAAATGAATTTAAGTCAAATAGATAAAATGTTTGTAAGAGAGTACATTTTCATCCTTTTTACAGCTTTCAGCATTCCTATGCACAGAAAATTAATAGTTGATTTCAGCTGAGCCTATTTTGGTGAGGCAGTATGTATGTATGTACCACACAAGAAAGAGAGAAACAAGTCAGAGAGGAACATGAGAGAGAGAGGAGAAAGCTCACTGACCATTTCAATGCAGCGAAGATTACTTGGGGTAGCATAGCACCTGATTTCTATTTCTACAACTTGCAGACAGAAGAAAACATTTAACTTAGCTGAACTCTAGCTTTTTGTAAAATATTTGTATTCTCCATTATTCTTCCCTTTAAGCCCTACTTTCACAGGCTACTTTTATGGATTAAGTATTTGCCTAAAGGGAAAAAAAATTATCCAAGTATTTGATTCCCCTACTATTAGAAATACAGAACAAAGAATCACAGAACCTAAGTAGTACACGAAATTGCATCACCCAAAACAGGAATCCTCTTTCCAACATCTCTTGTTACCGAGTTTTTCTGTGTGTACCTGAACACAGACGGAAGCGCCATTAGTCCACTCCATTCAAAAACGGCAATGTGGTAGCGTCCAGGCTCTGGAGCCAGGAACACCCTATAATTCCCATTCTAAATTTGCCAACTACTAGCTGGACCACTAGAAAAAGCGTCATTTGCTGCATTTCTAGGAAAAAAAAGGTCTTTTCTGTTTGTTATAAAGATTACATAAACTCATGTGGGAAAGGCAATTTGCAAGGTACTTCTCACTGAATGTTTATTTACCCACCTTCAGCCTGAAAATATCCTCTCAGGTGATAACCAACTCTGCCTTCCTTACAAAAACAGGCCAAAAAAAAAAAAAAAAAAAAGAAAAAGAATCCATATGATGTTCTCCTAAGTATAAATGTTGGAAGGAATTTAGGAATTTAGAGATGGAGCCCAATCTCTGTGCTTTAAAGACAGAGACATTGAGGCCCCCAGAGGCAGGAAAACTTGGCCCCCTCACCACCCACCACTTGACATCATCCATACTCCCCTGAACCTCAGATCCTTTCTAGCATAGCGAGCAAGTAAAAACCAAACCTGCAGAGAATGATGCTACCATCCTAACATCGGCTCGCAGCCAGAACAAATCGGTGTCTGGGAGAAAACCCAAAATACTAGCATAGAGAACTGGAAACTAGGAAAGATGAAAGAAGTTCAAGTATTGGAGGAGGAAATCGCTTTTTTAGTTTCTAAATCCAAGATAACATTTTCATATATAATATTTCAGTACAAAGAAAAATTCTCGCCATCTCAAATGAGCTCTGCAAGTGAAAAACTACCACCAACTAAATAGAACTCTAAGAAACTAATTCATTCATGTGAAAACTTTCTAATGTTTACTCTTTGATCCAAACTGAACTGATGCACTGTTTTAAATTTCCTACTGTAATAAATGGAGAATGCGTCGTCATTATACAACAAACACATGAAAAATTAATATACATTTGGGTTAAACCTTCCAGACTAAAAATACACGAAACATATTTGAATGTCTGTTTATTAATCTTCTTGGCTAGAAACCACATCTTGGCTAGAAACCAAAAAAGTTCTGGACGAAGAATATACACAGAGGAGCAGAGGATGAACACAGGAAGTTGCGCTGTCCTTCTAGCAGCTGGCATAAAGAATATTTATTTCACCTGAAAACTTACTATGGTTATAGAGCATGAACTACTACAGCTAAATCGCTGATGGATCTTTTGACATGCCGAAATGAAACACGTGCATGTTTAAAATAAAGCATATTGTCCCAGTCTATGGATGTATGTTTGGCATTTACATTAGAAATAGACCAGCATCTGTATTATATTACAAAACACAAGGGTTCCGGACAGCCGTTTTCACTTGGGGGTTAGCATCTATTCATTCACTTGATCTTCTACAGAGAACAGGATGCAAAATTATTCCAATATGTATCTGCTCTATGGAATACGTGCTGGTGGAAAAGCTTTGTCCTGTGTTATGTTAGCACAAATCACAGTGAGCAGATCCAAAGAACTTTCTCTTCCTGGAAAAAAGAAAACCCTGAAAACACTTAGCAATGCTTAATACTTTTCTCTGTATGTTTGTGTGTTTTGTTCACCCCAAATCTTTACTGATTTTTTGAAAAAAGCATTATATACTTACTGTAGAAAATCTGGGACGAAATGAAAGAAACATAAAGCAGAGAGAGAAAATCCACCTAATTCCAACAATAAAGACAGCTGCTATTCACATTTTGGTGTTTTTACCCTTTTTTGTTTCAATGAATTTCTTTTAAAAGTGTGGTAAAAGATGACTGATTTGATTCCCAAAGTTTTCATACGGTAAATAGGATACTATTACTTGACACACAAATGAATAACAAATGCAAGTGATATTTTTTTTCCATGAGGTTGAACGTAGATGCATTCTCCGTGAGAAACTGCAAAGAACCTGTAATACTGTTCTACAATAGAGAGAGTTTTATAAAGTAGGAATGCAGTGAGAAGAGAAGCAGGAAGGAGAACGTTTGCAAGGGCTATGTACCTCGTCGTCATCAGCGTCATACTGGGCGTAGTGCTGCTCCAGCAGCTCTCTCTGGCGCCTTTCCTGTTCCAGCGTCTGGCTTATCAACTGGGCAACCTCACTCACTTGGCCTGGTTTTTCTCGCCCAATAACAAATCTATTGGAAGGGTAAAGAAAACAAATACAGTTAGACTCTCCAGTGAAAAGGAGTGCTAAGAAAAGTAAACAAGCGTGATAATATCTCATCAGGATCCATCAAATCTCAACAAAACAAAACAAAACAAAACAAAATAAAAAAAAACAATATCACCTATATACTTGAAATGGCAGGCCTGGGTGGCAGGAGAGGTTAGCTGAGCTATTAGAGTGATTTTTGCAGACACAGCCCAAAGGAAAAGAAAGGAAAAAAGCAAAGGATCATAAAAAAAATTATTACCTTGGGAGAAGACAAAACAGATGTAACACATTCTACAGAACTTTACACATTTTTGATGCCCTACATATGGAAGCAAACTCATAATTTCCTGTACCATTGAACTTAAGAATCATTTCCATAATGTCCTCTTTATAATGCAAAAACTGCTTCAAAGTTTTTGAGGTTATATATATATATATATATATATATATATATATATATATAGAGAGAGAGAGAGAGAGAGAGAGAGAGAGAGAGAGAGAGAGAGGCAATAAATTTTGCTAAGTTATTGTAACTTTGGAGATAAGAAAAATGGGGGAAACAAATGTACTTGTTTCGGCTTAAAACTGAAAATTTTAAAAAAAGGAGAAGTAGTGAATTCACTTGTTTTGGAGAAAGATGGTATGAGGAGGGGTGTGGCTTCACATAATAAAGGAACTATGGGAAATATCTGTTGATATTAATTCCTGAAAAATAAGAAAAGGTATAAAGAAAAAAACAAGGAAGTCATTTATCGCAAGTTACAGTCACATATCATACATCCTCATTAACACTGTGTTTTGCTTAACATACGAATATTCACTTCACGTCTTTTCACACTACTATATGGTCCTATTTGTCTGAAAATACAAATAATATATCTCCATGATATAATTTCTATATATATATGCTTTAACATCATTATTTTGGATGTGACTTAGTTGTTTTATACTTAATTGATGCTTTTCTATGATTATAATATATTGCTGCATTTTAAATGAAATACTTAAGCATTCTCTGTACAAGTACCCTAAAGGTCCAATTTTTTATATTTAAATGTTAATAATTGTCTTTCTATAAATATTTTTATGAAGTTTCAAACGGGACTTAACTTTGATATTACGTGTCAATGTTCATTTAACATTTGAGTTATTTTCCTTTGGGAATCAACAAAAATTGCATTTGTCAATACTAAAACGTTCATCTTTATTCAGGTATAATTCACACACAATATAGTACATCTATTTTAAATGTATAGATCAATAAGTTTGACAAATGTATAAACCTGGAATCACCACATCAATAAAGATATAGAACATTTCTATCAACCCAAAATATACTATTTCCCTTTCCAGTGAATCATCCTCACTTTGGGCCATATTAGATTTCTCTTTTCTAGAGTTTAATATAAATGGAATCACACATTGTTTGACTTCTTTGGCTCATTACAATGTTTTGGAGATTTATCCATGTTGTTCCAAGCATCAGTAATTTGTTCCTTTTTATCACTGAATAGTAGTTCATTGTACCAGATGTACTATATTTGGTTTATTTACTTCTTCTACTGAGAGGTATTTGGATTGGATTTTGTATATTATGAGTAAACTTACTATAAACATTTGAGTGCAGTCTTCCTCGGGACATAAATTTTCATTTCTCTTAGTCAAATAACTAATAGTGGAATTAATGTCAGATGTCAAGTGTACATTTAACTTTTAAAGAAATCGCCAAATGTTTTTCAAAGTGGTGGTACCACTTTGCATTACTAGCAATACATGAAAGTTGAAGCTCCTTTACCTTCTCACCATCACGTCTCATAGTTTGTTAAACTTCTCTCTATTTCATGTTTTCTCAAGTTATTATAAGTGGTACTGATCTTAAAATTTCAGTTTCTGATTGTTGCTAGAGTATAGAAATACAATTGATTTTTGAATACTGGCTTTGTATTCTGGGATCTTGTTAAACTCATTTATTAATCATAGTAGTTTTTTTTTTATATACTCCTTAGAATTTCCTATATAAAAGATCATATCCACTATGAAGAAAGACATTTTTTCCTTCCTTTCCTAGCTATATATTTATGCGCTTGTTTGTCTACCTATTTACTTACTGCTTTATTGCACTAAGACTTCTAGTATATGTTAAGAGGGTATAAGAGTAGACATCCTTGCTTTGTTTCCTATGATTCTAGAATATGAGCTCTGAATTGCCTAGAGATACACAGAGTGATTTCATTTGGAGATATTCTAGTTTCTATGATGGAAGATACATAAAGTCTTTAATGTGCCCAACTAATCTAAAGAAATGACTATCTTGAATTCATTATATTTTTGGCAACAAGCTAAAAGTAAGAAATCAGGTCTAGGGATACAAATATAAAGTAATTAAGAAATTCATATCCTAGGATGGTAGATTTAGTAGAACCTAGATTTATTTTTTATCTTTCTTTCGATCCATAATAGAGTGGAACTTGAGGGAGTATCATTTATCTACAATAAAGTTGACAAGAGATAGAAGGAAGCAATTAATATACAAAATGCATATTAATCAAACACAGTAGCCAAGCTCAAAGTAAAAGGTAAATTACAATTCACATTCATTTAAGGCATAAATTCTTTAAACTCATTTGAGGATTCCACTGTCAGATCTTTTAGTTTAACAGCTTCCCCTAAGAATTGAGAAGTTTCTTTCCTCTGCAAGGCAAGTCATTTAAAGTTACTCTGAACACAATTCAGGAAGAGAAAAAGATTTGGTCCACTTGCCAAATAGTTGAAACCATTGCTGTTGATTTTAAAGATGAATGAAGGAATCTTAAGAAAGATCTTGTGAGAAATTTTAAAGCAGAAAATTATTTTTAGTATAAATTATATTATGTATAATAAATTATGTAATTACATAATTAATCAAAATTCCAGTGTGATGTGCTGGAAAACATGATCAAAACATGATCCCTAATTCCAAACTAGAATTATTGATAGATGCTAAAACTGAAAGGAACGAATGCATACAATCAAAGTCTCAGAGGAAATAAGAATTGTTCCATATTGCATAAGAAACTAGCATTTTAAATCATGAAGGCGTGGTTGCTCAAAATCACAGCTTGGCTTTCTTTCTGAATTTACCCCTACAATTTAACATTATTCACTATTTGTACAATATCAATTCATATTCAATATCACTTCACAGTTGATGACACAGAAGTGATTAGTAATTGCATATAAAATAGACAATTCATCTCATGAAATATACTCACTTTTAAAAGTGTTATGTTAAAGTACACATCTCTTCATTCAGGCAGGTATTCTGCGTAGCGTTATAGCACCCAACTGCACACACCTTTAAAGTCTTGTCATCCAGTATAATTTATAGTACATATTTCCAATAATAGAATGTCATCCTGATGAGTATGGTACAGAAGAAAAACACCCAGAACTGGAACTAAACTAATCTCTCTGTCTTATTTCCTCATGTTAAAATTAATATCTGCTCCATAGGTCTAAAGGAGTGGTAAAAGAATACAATGTGGTATAGACATGAAATGACTTGATATCACTGTTATTATTATTATTGTAACAAAACTGATAAAATCTCCCATTTGAAAAAATGTATAACCTTCAAATTACCTTTCTATATGTTCTTAAATGTTTGGTCAATGTTTAAGCAGTCTTTACAACAGTATATGTATAATATAATACATACAGAATTTAGTAGAAAAGTAAAATTTAAAGTAAGGTTATTTATTTCAATTATGGATTCACCGTATGTTATGCTGTGAGAGTATAACTTAAGGGTTAAAATGGTCTGTAAAAGCAACAAATGGCTTTAATAGGACAAGTTCACTGAAACATAAACATGACTTACTGGCTCTGTGATCTTGAATATTAATATTTCTAATCGTTCATTTCCATATTTGTAAAATAAATATAAAAATTTAACAAATAAATATTATATAATCCATAAAACTAGCTTAACTAATTACCTGGTACCTAGTGTTTAGTCAATGTTTGCTGTTGTTTTTATCTAGATAATGTATTAATATCTAGATAGGGTTGAGTGCATTTAAAAGTACTGTCTGTACACACTGTTCCAATTACCTCTTTTTTGAATCACGCTAGTTTTGAAAACAGAGTAGGCTTTTGTGAGTCAACCACAGGGAACAGATAAAATCCTTGTACTAAAGTATATTCTGAACATGTTAATTTCAGTTACTGTTGAAATATAAAAGTATAGATTACTGATCACTTTAAATTGAATTTTAAAATCTTAAAAAATATAACAATTTGCAACAATCAGTCCCTCTAAATATGTGTGATGAAATCAACCAATACTTATACACAATTGATTTGTAGTTTAGACACATCTCCAACTGAAATGACATATATGTATTCAACTCAGCCTTTTTCTAAACAAAGATTTTTTTTTAAGAAAAAAATATTTTTTCTTGTTACTTTCTAAAAATTTTGATTCTACAAGGAACGGTGTGATCTTTTTATTTTTTCACTATAAAGAATGAGGTAACAGAAACCAAACTGTAATGGATATTTAAATTTTAAAAAACAAAAAGTATTTTCTAGGGTTATGATTGACATATAATGGCAATACTAAGACTAAAATATACAATTAAGGTTTACGTTTTTAGCATGGCTTGTTTCTAGTATTTAAAACAATCACCTTGTTTTAATGTGAATTATTTCACCAAGAACTGCTCCCTCTCACCTCGTGCTGAGCTACAATAGGCAAAGGCAGATAAATCAGTTTTCCCTTTTCTTTTCATCTATTATCAGAGTAAGCAACGTCCATGGTCCATGTACTGTCCTTTGGAGTTTAGATGACAAGATTATATGGAATTCATTTAATTAGTTTATTGAGTTATTTGGTAAGCTGTCAAACGAAAAATAAACAACTATCCCCATAAAATGGCATTTACAATTTGCTTAAATGAAAGCATAAAGATCCTACACGTTCTGTGTGAATCATGTGAGAGGTTATGTTGAACAATGCTTTATGAGTGTCTTGTTTTTCAGAAAAGCTATTCCCATAAAAGTGATATACTAGTCATAATGACACTTAATGTCAAACTTTAAAAATTCTCAAGGCAGAGTTAAGCTAGTCTAAAACAGGAAAAGCTATACCACGATATAGTTTTTAGCTCTTAGACAACCAATTCTTTCATTCAAATATCTTTAAACAAATATGTGTTACATGTACATCAAAACCTGAATGATATATCTTTAAAAAAACAACAACAAATGGCTGCACAAGACTGACTCTCCTTACACAGTACTTGAGCCTGGGATCACAAGATCACGTGGTATTTTTAAACATTTCTATAAAAAGTGTCTCATTTTTCCTATGTTTGATCACATTTTATGGCCTTAGACTGAACTCGATAGCTTTTCAAATATTTCACTCAATTCTACTGGAGCAAGAGGTGGTAAATGTATATCCAGCCACTTTCACTGAAATTTGTTGATAGTATTTAAAAGTTAAAGTCCTACACAGCCAAGCTTTTGACTCTTTCTTGTACTTGCACACACTTACATATTTTTGCTTTCTATACTGGGAGCGAGATGAATATAACATGCTACATAGTTAACATATGAAAAGTTTAAAATTCATCTGGAAAAATGTTTGTTTTAAAAAGCTAGACCTGTAATATCTAGACCTGAAATATTTAAATTTAATTGTAAGCATTAGTTCTTTGAAATGAATTTTATGTCTAACCCAATACTAAGTATAAAAACATTTTTCTTCACTATATTTCAATGCAAAACAAAAGTACAAAACAAAGTACAGTCACATGCCGTATAATGACATTTCAGCCAATAATGGACTGCATAATACAACGGTGGTTCCATAATTACAATGGGCTGAAAAATTTCTATGGCCTAGTGGTGTCATAACTGTTATAATGCCATAGTGCAATGCATTATTCGCATATTTTTGGTGATGCTGGTATTTAGTGTTTATAAAGTCTACAGTAGTGACAGTCACGTCCAAGGCCTTCAAGTTCACTCACCACTCCCTCACTGACTCACCCAGAGCAACTTCCAGTCCGGCAAGCTCCACTCATGGTAAGGGCCCCATATAAGTGTACCATTTTTTATTGTTTGTACCATATTTTGACTATAACTTTTCCGTGTTTAGATATGTTTAGATACACAGATACCATTGTGTTACAATTGCCTTCAGTATTGAGTACAGTAAATGCTGTACAGGCCTGTAGCCTAGGAGCAGTAGGCTAGACCATACAGCCTAGATAGGTGGTAGGCTGGACCATCTAGGTTTGTATATGTGTACTCTTACGATGTTTGCACAACAAAATTGCTTAAAGAGGCATATCCCCATCATTAAGGAACACATGACTACAGTTGAATTCTTTATGAAACATTGTTTAACACATGCTACTGCAAGGACTATGTGCTATGTGATAGGTATACACTTAAATGATGTTTTCAAAAATGGTACATCCTCTCAAGAAATGATAATTCTCTATCTAAAAGTTAGCTTTGATGTCTCAGGTTTAAATATTTATGCAGATAAACATTTAAAAAGAAATCTTTAAAATGTTAATCTGTATATATTGACATCAGAAAATGTCTCATTAAGCCAAAGTCCTCTTTAGTTATTTGAAATCTCCACTGTTTTCAGTCTTCCTTCTATCACTAGTGACTGTTGACTATTCTCATACATAACGTGTTGCCCCAAAAACAAGACCCGGTCTTATATTAATTTTTGGTCCAAAAGACGCATTAGGGCATATTTTCAGAGGATGTCTTATTTTTTCATGTACAACAATCTACATTTATTCAAATACAGTCATGTCATTTTTTTCTGGAACATTGTCATAATGTACTAAATGTGTCCATCTGGGTAATGATCTTATCTGGGATTTATTTTTGGGGAAATAAGATACAAGATTAAAAAGGTCTACTATCCATCCATGGCCCCAAATCCATAGTGGCTGCTCCTCTTGTCTGTGGGCAAGAGGACAGTCTAATGAATAATGCAAACACAAAATCCACAAGGACTGAAGATTTCCATGAATGTGGCAATCCCTTCACTGCCCTCCATTACATGACACTCAATATTATGCAGAATCATGAAATCACTTTGATAAAAAGTGAAAAATCTCAATTTCCCCTGGTGTTGTAATGGCAACGAAAACTGTCATTAAAATGATGTGAATGAAGTGAAAACATTTCAAGATTTAATGCATTTCAAACAGAAATCTCAGATATACCAATGATTTTAAGTGAAATTTAAAAAACAAAACAAAAACCTTCTATGTTAAGAAATTAGATGTCCAGGAGTGAATCCAAAATAAACATGTATATCTATAAAAAAACTCACTTATCATTCATTCAAATTTTCTTTTCAATATGATAACCTCTTCAAAAAAGGATAGATAGGTATTTAAGACGCTCAGGTTAATTTATTTTCTGTTGTGTAAACACAATTCCTGTAACAGTCTGACCTTCTCAAGTGGTGTATGGCTCAATATCAAAAAGTCATTAAATACATGCTAGGAATAAAAGCATGATGAATACACAATTATTGATCGTAAGTAGCAAATAAACTTTAGTGTCAGTGGTGTTGAGGAGCAAACATATTAGAAATTTCTTATACTGAAGCACGATCTCTCTCTATAACATCCCTTTCCTATAACTGTCGTCCTTCAGTACTAAGACAGCCGTCTGGATTTTAAAAGAATACCTAATCCTTTTTCCAGAGTTCACTCTTTCAAATGCTTCACAGGTGTTACCATGTAGTTTTAAAGTTTTCTATTTTTTAGGCAAAAGTTTGCAGAATCTTTTACTTTTATATATAGAAGGAAACACGTTTAGATTTCTCACCATTCTGGTCAATCTTTCCTAAGCAGTCTCAAAATTTTCAGGATTCTTCTTAAGATAAGGTACGCAACATTAAATAAATTATATTCTGGCATAACACTAATCTGTCTGCCTATCTGTCAATCCATCTGTCCATCTGTCCATCCATCCCATTGAACTAGTTATTGATTATTATATAATAAGAAGTGATCTCTGACTCCTGATA
Source organism: Rhinolophus sinicus (assembly GCF_057876585.1). Classification (NCBI taxonomy): domain Eukaryota; kingdom Metazoa; phylum Chordata; class Mammalia; order Chiroptera; family Rhinolophidae; genus Rhinolophus; species Rhinolophus sinicus. Next base: position 31,614,707 of record NC_142504.1, read on the forward strand.
GTCATGTATTGTGCAATTCTCTCCTCTTGAGTGTGGGAGGAACTTGTTGACCCACTTTTATCAAATAAAACACAGAACTGATGAAATGTCACTTCAGATATTAGGTTATGGAAAGACGGCAGACTCCATCTTAGGTACTCTCTTGGATCACTCCCTCAGGGGAAGTCAGTTTTCATGTTGTGAGGCAGCCCTAGAGAGAGGCTCTCATGGAAAGCTGGGAAGTGGAGAGCAGAAACTGTGAGGTAGTAAAAGTTTGTCATTTTAAGTCACTAAACTTTGGGGTAATACGTTATGCAACATTAGGTACATTAACTATGCTAGCCACAGAGAATTCATGAACAAGTCAGGCAAGGATCCACTTAAAGCTGTAGACCAAAAAAAAAACACGAGTTCTTAAAAGTTATACTGCAAATCCATGTTTGACTAAGGACAAGCATCCAGACATAAAGAATTTTATACAGATACATTTTTTTCTGCTAAAAATATCAATAATAATAAAGTAGTTTTACAAGTATCCAGTATAACAAAATCTACATATTGCTAAGGAAATTCATTTTGACTACATCTGCCTTTCGTTAAAGAGACTTGGTTCTCCTTTCCAGATCGCCATCAATATAATTAGCATGGGGCTTTTGAAGTTTCATTCATTTTATTTTAGAAATCAGTTTTATCAGATCAACTTCATATACAATAAAATCCACCACAATTAAGCTGCATAAATTTTGACAAATACATAAACAGTGATGTACCAAATACAATAACCACAATATAGAACTTTTTCATCACCTAAAAAACTGTTCCGTCTTTCACCTTTGCAGTTTAAATACAGTGCCAAGACTTTTGTGTCTGGCTTCTTTTATTCAATGTAACAGTTTTGTGAGTCAAATGTGGTATTGAGTTCTGTTGGTAGTTCGGTTCTTTGCACGTGCTGTTTTGCATTCCCGCTGGCAATGAATGACCGTGAAAGTTGCTGCACGTCCTCATCAGTGCACAGTATTATCAGTCTGAGATTTCAGCCATTGTAATCAGTGTGAAGTAGGCCCGCACTGTGGATTTAACTTGCATTTGCCCAATGATTAATGAAGTTGAGCAGCGTTTCATGTGCGTAACTGTGTATCTTCCTTGGTGAAGTGTCCCTTTAATTGATTTGCACATTTTTAATAGGGTTATATATCTTCTTATTGAACTCTAAGAGTTCTTCATAGTTTCTAACTAAGAGTCTTCTATCAGATAATTGTTTTGCAAATATTCAGTCTTTAGCTTGCTTTTTCATTTTCTTAAAGGATATTTATCAAACAAATGTTTTAAATTTTGATGCAGTTTATTCTATCATTTCTTTCTCTTATATTTCTTGCTTTTGTGTCTCAAAAGATCCTGGATTAACCCAAGATCATAAAGATTTTTGCCTGTTTTCTAGGAATTTTACGGTTTCAGCTGTTGCACTTAGGCCTATGATCAATCTTGAGTTAATTTAGACTGTGTAGTATAGACTGTAGGATGAAGGTCAGGTTTGGGGTTTTTTTAATTGTGGTTATCCAATTATTCCAGCACCGATTGCTGAAAGACTATAATTTTCCCCATTGAATTACCCTGGTGCATTAGTCAAAAACCAATTGTTTATGTCTGCGCAGGTCTATATTGGAATTCCCTATTCTGTCCCATTAATCTATATTTCTATCCTTATGCCTCAACCAGGCTGCTGTAGTTAGTGTGGCTTTTAGGCAGTGAAAGTTCCCCAACTTTGTTCTTGTTAAAAAATGTTAATTTCTACAAAAAAAAAAAAAAGGTTACTGAGATTTTCATTGAGATTATGCTTAATCTGCAGATTTGGAGGAAACTGAAATCTTAACAATATTGAGTATTTGGATCCATAAACATGGTTTATTTCTTCACTCATTTAGGTTGTCTTTATTTTCTCTCAGAAGAATTTTGCTGAAGCCTTCAACATATTATGTCAGATTATCCTTAAGTATTTCATGTTTTTGATGTTAACATAAATGTTATTTTAATCTAAATTTTCAATTCTTTGTTGCTGCTAATATATAGAAATAGAAATGATTTCTGTACATCAAACTATCTCCTGTAACCTTGTTTGACCCATTTAGTTCTAGTAACATCTTTTGTAGTCCCTTATGATTTTCTACAGAGAAGGCCATGTTGTCTGGGAATAGAGTTTTACTTCTTCCTCTTCAATCTATGTGCTTTCCGTTTCTTACTCTTGCTCACTGAACTAGCTATGACCTCTAGTGCAATGCTGAATAGAAGTGGTAAAAGTAGACATACTTGCAGTGTCCTTATACTGCAAGGGGGAAGCATTTGGTCCTTCACATTTGGGATTACTGTAGGTTTCACTTACATGCTAGCTATCACATTGACAAAATTCCCTTGTATTTCAAGTTTCTCGAGAGTTTCTTTTAATCATATCTACTGAGGTGAGCATATGAGCATATTTTTTTCCATCAGTCTATTAGTATGGAAATTCCATAGGTTGACTTTCAAATACTAAATCAGTCATACATTCCAAAGATGTTACTTGCCCATAATTTCTTATCCTTTTTATAAATTACTGACTTCAATCTGCTAATATTTTATTAAGGATTGTTATAACTATGTTCATGAGGAATATTGGTATGTAATAATTTTTCTTTTAATGTCTTTTTCTGATTTTGGTATGACGGTAATGCTGGCCTCATAAAAGTAGTTGAGATGTGTGTCGCCTTGTCTATATTCTGGAAGAGTTTGCACAGATATGATGTTAGTTCTCCCTCTAATATTTGGTAAAATACACTGTTGAAACAAACTGGAACGGAAATTTTCATTTCTGGAAAGTTTTAACTCTAAATTCATTTTCATGTGGGTACACATTTTTTTCTTGAGTGAGCTTGGGTACTTTTTCCATAGTATTGTCTTCTTATAATAGAAATTTAACCATTTATTCTGTTATATTAATTAGCATAAAGTTCTTCACTATATTGGCTAATCCTTACAGTAGCTGTTAAATCTCTAATGATGGCCTCCCTTCTAATCTAACTTTTATCTTCTCTGACACGAATTACATGAAACTTATAGACATTTTATCTTCCATAGTTTTTCTGAATCAAAAATTCAGGTGAGGTTTGCCTGGGCAGTTCTGGCTTGGTGTCTCTCATGAAGTTCAATCAAATGATGCCTGGGGTTGCAGTCAGCTGAAGGCTTTGCTGTGGCTGGACGATCTTCTTCTAAGATTCCTTCCTCACATGGCTGGCAAAGCGGTGCTTGCTGTTAGCAGGCTTAAATGTTTCCTTGTGTGGGCCTCTGCAGAAGGCTATTTGAATGTCTTCTCAACATGGCAGCTGAATTTTTCCAAAGCTGGTGATCCAAAAGACCAAGGAAGATGCCACATGCCTTTTCTTTCCTAGCCTCAGAATTCACACATCATTACTTCCTTCAAATACAACATTACTTCATTATACAGACTAGACAGGAGTCAATGTGGTAGAGGACTAAACAAGAGAGTTGATGCCAGGAGGAAAGGATCACCAGAGAATCATTAGATGAATGCGATGTAGAAAACACAGTAATGTGATAGAGATTGACTTGGGGTTTGGACAACATTAATAGCATAAAATGAGAAGAACTCATTTACTGAGAAAGTTATTTCTGAACTAAGACTTGATAAGAAGAAACCAGCTAGTAACGATCATATGATATCATGGTTGTTGTTTTTTTGTTTGTTTGTTTGTTTTTGTTTTGTTTTGTTTTGTTTGAGGAGGGCAGGAAACAGGAAATGGTACAGATAAAGAATAATACTTTGAACGTGTTAAACTTGATATGCTTTTTAGAAAAGCACATGAAGATGTCAAATAGGAAGATGGATAATTCTCAAGTTCAGGCAAGAGAGGAGAGAGCTTTAAATAGAAAGGGAAAATAGAGAATAGGGGCTAGAATAGCTAAAAAAAAAAAGGCCATGGCTTACAAGTAAATTGGTAATGTGGAAGATAAAATTGAGAAAACCCTTAGAATATATTAGCAATAACATAAATAGATGGAGATCCTGAGAGAAAAGAAGATACTGGAGAATATGCCCAGGACACTGAATCCCCATTTAATACTGGTTGAGAAGAGAAGACCAAGACAAAGAGAAAGAAATAAAAATAATAATAAACTAATAATAGAAAATTTCCCAAACCTAAGCCTTCAGACTGGGTCCCACACAGAACTGCACAAAAACAAACAAACAAACACATATCTAGTTACAGCCTGATAAAAATTAAAAAACAAAACAAAACCAATTTTGAGAGGGAAAGAATCCAAACAGGAAAACCACAGATTACAAATTAGGTTAACATCAAACTTATTACCAACTGTACATATTACAAGACAATGGGCAACGTGTTGATAATACTGAAGAAAAGGGACTTTGAAACTCACTTACTATACTTAGCCATATTTGAGGGCATACAAATTCATTTTCAGACATACAAGTACCCTTTCAACTATATATGACCCAGAGGAAATCAAGAAAGCTAAAAATAAATTAAGTCAGGTTCCATTAGAACCTTCATGCCTTGAGAAGTCTTCCTTTTTAGTGACAAAGATGAAATGACATAAAATAACATTTCATTCTCTACCAATTCAGTCACACTACTTGATTCTACAGTGAATAATATTTTCAAAACCATACACTGTAAATACTGGCTATTGGTCTTAATTTTCTGAAACAACCGATACAAAAAGTACTCAAGATTTGTAGTTATATAATGGAAAGAAAATGCTATAAACTTTTTTATTTTCTTTTTTTTTAATTTATTTTTTAAATTTATTGGGGTGACAATTGTTAGTAAAATTACATAGATTTCAGGTGTACAATTCTGTATTACATCATCTATCAATCCCCTTGTGTGTTCACCACCCAGCGTCAGTTCTCCTTCCATCACCATATATTTGATCCCCCTTACCCTCATCTCCCACCTCCCACCCCCCTTACCCTCTGGTAACCACTAAACTATTGTCTGTGTCTATGAGTTTCTGTTTTCTCATTTGTTTCTCTTGTTCTTTTGCTGTTCTTGGTTTATATACCACATATCAGTGAAATCACATGGTTCTCTGCTTTTTCTGTCTGACTTATTTTGCTCAGCATTACACTCTCAAGATCCATCCATGTTGTCACAAATGTTCCTATATCATCTTTTCTTACCGCCGAATAGTATTCCATTGTGTATATATACCACAGCTTCTTTATCCATTCGTCTATCGAAGGACATTTTGGTTGTTTCCATGTCTTGGCCACAGGCCATACCACCCTGAATGCGCCCGATCTCCTCTATAAACTTTTTAACAGAAAAATTTGGTAACTGAAGGTTGTATAACAAGCAATCATTCGATTTTTATCTAAAATTGAAGAATGAAAAAATGAAGCCAAGACTTATATTGGTACTTCCAGAAGAACTTAAAAGAGAGACTGCTAACAATGCTTTCCTCTGCAGACTAAGGCACGGGGCAAGAGGAAAAGAATACTTGACTTTTAGTTTTATACTATTGAACAATTTGACTTTGTTTGTTAATATGTATTCATTTTTTTTATTTTAAAAAGTTCAAGATTTTTTTTTTTAATAAATGAAAGAGGAAAATGGTATACATAGAAAATTACAAAAATTAAAGATCACAAGGATTAGAAAGCTAAGAATAAAGTTATTATACAAATTCAATGGCTATAAAATGAACTCTGGATTTTCTAGCAATCTCATGAACACCTAAGAAGTGACCAGAGTTTTCAGAAGAAAATAATAATAGCTAAGAGTTCATTGAATTCTAACTTTTTCTAGGAATTCATTTAAATGCAAAATATGTACTTACTTGTTTAATGCTCACCACAAACCTATGGGGTAGGTACTATCACGATGCCCATTTTTATAGATGGAGAAACTGAGGCACAGGGAGATTGAAACATTTCCATAAACTCATATAGCTAATAAGTGGTTAAGCCAGAATCTGAATCTATGAAGACTGGCTTCATATGAAAAAGGCAGTTACACAGAAAGACAGTATTTCCTGGTACTAAAAGCAGAGATAAATATCAACGAATACATTAAATATTATTTATAGTTGGTAAAAGAACTAACCTCTATGATTTTACTTATCTGTTACTTAAACTATAATTCAAAACATAGTTTTCCTCTTGTCTGGAAAGATATAACTCAAGACATTGAGCCAGATGTCTAAATTTGGGACATCTCTAGCAAAACGACATCACAGAAGGCTAAGTTCTATATCCAAAAATAAATCAAAAGTAGTTTTGGATAACTTTTAATCAGCCTATGAATATCTAGTGATTATTACCTTCTTTTCGTAGGTATACAACCAGTATTTTTTTTTAAATCTTTTGCACTACTTCTATTAATTTTTTCTATTGACTTTATAATTTCAAGTTTAAAATTACTTTTCCTATAACTAACCGTAGACCAACAACCATGAGGGCCTTTTCAGTATCTCCAAGAAGAGCATCGTTTAGTAAGTTCTAATGTAAAAGTGAATTGTGAATGGGTAGATAAACGTGCTAATTTAAATGAATTGAATGTAAACTATTTAGATTACTTTTTACGTAATGCAAGATCTGACAATGAGGACAGAACTTTATTCTAACTTTTAAACTAGTTACATTCTATCAACCACCAAAAATATTATAGGTTTTAAAATAACTGATACATTTTCTTTTTAGGTTTTTACCAGGTAACATTTAAATGTACAGTAAAGACATAATAAGTAGTATGAATCTATAGTCAAAAAGAATCTAAAGTAAATGTGTTGTGCAATATGGATTACATAGCATGAGTTAATTTAGAGCCATTCTGGATTGACCAAGTTCTTATCTCCAGAGTCCCCCAGAGCATAGATAGCACTGACATTATTGGTCAAAGTTGTGAAAGGTACTAACCAGATAAACGATGCTTCACAAACATGGGTCCATGAGCTGTTTTCAAGGCAAGACGTACCAGCCTACCAGAACTGTATGGTAACAATAACTGGGTTTATTACCTGTACCTGGATTTGGTGGAGTGTGGGTGTTTACAATGATTGAGCTGGTCACGTAGTAGGAATGTACCTCCACAACCAGCACTATAAGAGACCCCTACCACACACACACTGTGGGCTTCTTGGTACCAAGGTGCTACGTGAGCATGTCCATCCATGGTGGTTTAACATCTCGAGATGAACAAGTCCTGAGGGACCCAGTGGAGGGATAGTATAAACTATGTGTGAGTCCTCCATACCCACCCCTTCAATGCTTACCTTTCTCCCACTGTTGCTGTGTTACATCATTTCTAAACACAAACTGTTGGAGTCCTGTGAGTCCTTTGTCAATCAATTTCTTACAGCAGTTAACATGATATTAGCACAGTACTCATTGTCAGTACTTAGTTTACATGATGTTAGCAAAATGGAGGAAATAATAATCATTTCCCAAGGCATTCAGCTAGGCCTCACTTCCCATACCCCAGAAACCTAGCCTGGTTGGAGGTGAACCACTTCTTCACAGTGGCCTAATATGCTTTAACTCGTACAAATGATGTAGGATTGAAAAATATATATACCCTTAAAAGTTATACTAAAATATTTGTATTATGAGGTCTCCATTGTGTTTAAAATGGTATATTAATGGAGTCTTCACTAGTACTATTACTTCATAAACTCAGGTATAGCAATTCAAAGTTTAATAAAATAAAGCAGAATAAGAGGTCAGATAGAAAAAGTAATTCTCTATAAGTGTGGGTGAAGTCACAGAACTTCACTGTGTGATTTTGATTCACCTCCAAATGCAGGCACCAGTTTCATACACATTTTCAGGAAATACATAAAAGTCTTGATCTCTAATACTTAAAAAATAATCATGTCCAAATCTAAGTTTCAATTTTCTCATCACCTCTAGCTTATGTTTCCCCTTTCTGGCTCTTTAAAAGCCATGACTTCCAATACATTCCTTCTAGTTCTGTGCTTAGTAGTTAGAAAAGTTCAAACTAAATTTAGTAATTTTTCAGATACAGTTTTCAAAAAATAAATTTTAGTCACTACTGAATGTGGTAGCTCAATCACCAATGAATAAGAAATACAGAACTATACATATTTGAAACCCTCAGTTTAAAATACTCCATTAAAAACACAAGTCTAGTTTTTGGATCCTGTTTTTTACATTAATACCTTATGAAGAACCACCACATAAAATATATTCAGGGGATTCAAATATTATGTTTAATAAGCTGAAGTTGAGAAAAGACTTTGTTTCTTACATTCAATTCATTGAGATCCTAGGTCACATAATTTCAACCAATTAAGACCCAGCGTTAAACACTTTGGGGGAACAAAGGAGGTTACAGATCCCATTTTAACAACAAGATTTTTGCAAAGTGAATGGGAAATCATATGTATGCCTTTAAAAGACTAAAGTAGAATGTTCTGCAACCTCAAGGTCAAAAAAAGTGGTATAAATAATAAGTGTACCAGGAGGAAGAGATAAGTAGGGGATAGAGAGGTCAAGGAGGACTTCTTGGAGGGAAAAGAATCTGAAATATGTTCTTCAAGATAAGTAGGTTCTAAACAGGAGAGAGCATTTTAAACAGGAAAAAAAATGGCAGCGAGGAAGGCACCAAAAAGAAAAATGCACAAATCACATTTGAAGGATGATGACTGTACTTATAGGACTGCAGCAGAGCATGAACACAGGGAGAGGTGAGTGACAAGACCCGGTGGTCAGCATTTCTATAAGTCTTAGTTGTACTGCTAGAGTTACATAGAATGAGTCAATTCCTTTTTCTGATAGCCCTTCATATATTTGAAAACTGCTATTATGTTCCTCCCTTAGGGATACAGATTCAAGAAGGGAGAGATTGAAATCAGGGAGACCAGTAGAGAAGCCTTTGGCAATGTGTACAAGGCTTGAAACGGTAACAACATGAAATTATGAGAAGAAAGAAAGGGATGGTGATCATTTCATGTAACTACAGACTTTTCTCCAACTGAGAAATGTTCTTATAACTTGTGTATCTTATTTCACTTTTAAAATTCACTTTAAAGCCTAATGGGCAGTTTCAAAACCAAGTTTTATGGACACAGGAAAGTGCTGTCTCAAGAACTGACAGCAATCTCCAGAAAGACCATCGCATTTACTGAGGGGATAGTACGGTTCTGTCCTGTACTCTTCCAATTACTTTACATACTTTTCTCAGGACTATGGGTATTCTTGAAGCATCAACAGAGCACCCATAAAAGTCACTGAGGCTGTATTCCTTAACACATTCCCTTTAGCATTAAAGGGTGCTTTCCAACTGAAAAAGTCTAAATTCTAAAACTTTAACTCATGCGTGTGCAACATAAAATATGCTGCAATAAAATCCTAACGTTACCCTCTTTATACCAATATTAACTCAATGATATTTTCAGAATATTGGCAGTTTCATTTCAATGATGATAACACTAAAACACTTTTGTAATTACACATAGTAAATCATGTCTCCTATGTGTTTCTTCATAGGACTTATGGAAAAGTATAAGACATAAGCAATACTATATTTAAAAATAAGTACCCTATGACCAAATAAAACGAATATCAAAGCTTGACCTTAGTTGGCTCAGGACTACCTTTTATTTGTTTTCCAATCTTCAATTTTCAGAATCCCAGGATTAGATATAAACTTTAAGGTCCAAAAGAATGTACCCTCTGTCTTATTAAGTTGGAAAAATTATACTTTACTGAAGATTAGTCCTGCCTAATTCTTTAAAACAATAAAAATATTTTAAAAATACATTTATCAACCTCAAATCATTCAGCCTGCTTGTCTAAATAACATGTATCATTGGCTATATGTATGATAATTTTAATTTACTGTATAACTGGTGTTATTAAAAGGATTTGAGCCTAAATTCCTATTAATTGAGGATAGAAGTAGGAATTCTATCTTCCTAGTAATTCTTATTATATTAGCAATAAGACACACTAACATAGCTCAGTAATCAGCCATATTGATTCACTATATACTTCATATCTTCATGTCTTTCTAGAACAACATGATTTTTAGTTTTAAATTACATTTACATGAACTAATTATAATAAAGAAGGAAAATGAAAAACTAAAGGCAAGTTTTAACATTTAATAAAATCTCATTGTAATCACATATATTTATAAGTACAATTATAGAAAACTAAAATTCAACAAAATATCAAGTAACCAAATTGTACATATCTGAAGCCGCATATTTACCTGACATTGCCCTTGGTGTTTCTGAGAACGGTTGCAGCAAAATTCTGTGTGACACCCACCAAGCTGATTCCATCCACTTCCACAATCTGGTCATTGACTTGTATTCTTTGGGAAGAGAGAAAAAATTAACCACAATTAATTTTTCTGATAATACATTACCATTCACAATAAATGAGTTGACAAAATACTTGATTTTTAAGATACTCTTATTGACGCAAAATTTGTCTTTTGTATATAAGCTCCAAATCTTATTCAAATGCTTAATTTTATAGAAATTAATACAATTATACTAATTTTAAGATTAGTTTGGGGAAAAATGACATTTTTATCGTATTGACTCTTCCCATCAATAAAAATTGAGCTCTACTATAATTACCCTGGGCAAGTGTCATGTATATCATATGTTGTTGCCATGTGTTAAGAAAAGTTATTTAAAGCTTGGGAATAGAAATAAAAGGAGGGCAGCACGTCCTTTCAATGTCATGTAGGTGCATTACTTAACAGGCCCAACCAAGGATAATTTGGGGGAATGTATTTTAATTGATCCACTCTTTAAAATTGATTAAAAGTCCTGGACATAAGGAGTTGCATGTTAACTTGTAGATTTTTGTCCTGAAAAAAATTCAGATACTTTTCTTCTGTTAGAAAAGATAATCCCATAAGCAAGTTTATTTCCCTGTAGAGTATTTAACTAGTTTTGTATCTAACTTAGCAATGCTATTCTAATATTACTTTATTAACTTGCGTTTAAATGCCTACTCCTAAAATGGTCTTTGTACCACATTTACCATGTGACTGGTTCTCCTAATTAATGAGTTGAATAAAGTCTGATACATGTTCATGTTATATTGATGAACGTCATCTTTTTAACTCTTTGACTATTAGCCTATAATAGCTTTGAAGATTCCACTAAGATTCTAGAGCGGATTCACAAAGTCCATTCAACTCTGTTATCAAAGAAATGCACTTCACGGATTGTTAGCATCTTAGCCTGGTCTCCAGAGTGATTCCAAAGCAGCAATAGAATTTTATCTTTGCTACCATGGTTTTTTTTGTGTGTGTGTGTGTTTTTCTAATTTAGTACCTTTGTCTTTCCAGGTTTTTGGCCAGTTTAGCTCTGGATCTAGTTTGCACTAGAAAATAACAACAACAATAATTCCCCACTGGTAGCAGCAATGATTGGGAGTGTAATTTTATAATCTGACCATTCAAGACCTCTATTAGTATTACGGGGATCTATTATCATTACCTAATACTACATGACAAACAATAAAGAATTTGAGTTGCTATCCTTTAATTATTTGTCTATGTGTGAGCTCAAACTACTTCATTTAAAAATTTTATGGTTACCGACTATTTTTCAAAACCTCTCACCTTCCCCTTATCCCAACCTCCCCGCCCCTCTAGCAACCCTCTGTTTTTCCTCCATGTTTCCAAAACTGTCTCTGATTAGTTCATTCACTTATTCTTTTCTTTAGATTCCGCATATAAGTGAGATCATATGGTATTTGTCTTTCTCTTTCTGACTTATTTCACTTAACAGTACCTGAAACTAATTTAAAAAAAGGCTAATATCTATAATATATTAATTCTTAAAATTAAAGGAGAAAAGGACCAAAATTGTGATAAATGGGAAAGATAATATGAACAGATAATTCACAGAATTTATATAAAATGGTCTTAAACATATGAAAAGATGTTGAACCTCATTCATAAATTACCCTTGAATATGAATTTCTCACCTATCTGAATACCTAAAATTAAAAAGTCTGACAGCAATAAAAAAAAAAAATTTATGAACTCTAGAAAGGAAACTAGCCTTTTGAAAGCTTGACCAGTGAATTTTTGTGTTTCTTTGATCACTTAACCTGTTCCTGAGGTTGCAGAGCTGAAGCTACAAATTCTCTGAGTGGCTGTAATTGAGAGAAGCCATTATGTCTTACTGTGTGCGCATGAAGTAGGTTCCTAACTCAGGAGGGTATTTAATAAATTAAAGAACCAATAATCTCAGTTCACAGAGAATACTAAGCACTTTCATAAATCTCATATTCTAAGTTCTTATATTCATAAATCTTATATTCTAATCTTATATTCTAAGTATCTAATGAAAACTTTAAATGTGCTAGACTTTTAATTTTAAAAAAGCCTTAAATGCTACTAGATGCTCAGAAATATTTTTTTATAAGAGCCCAAGTTCATGTAATAAAAGTGAGCCTTTAGACAAATAAACTAATTTAATAATTTTGGTTTAAAATGTAAAATTATGTTTCCTCCATGATTTTGTGAAGATGTGAGTTTGTACTTTCATGAAGAGACTAGTTAATCTGAAGTTCCTAAAATTCAGATCTGAATACTAATCAGACAAACTGATAGTACTCCTACATAAAGTTGGAAAGCACACAAAAATATAAAATGTGTTCAACTAAACTGAATTATAACTCTGACAAACTTTTATATCAATAGTAATTATGTTTTATACAGTATCAGCTTAAAACAGGATTTCCAAGATTTTGGTTATCTCTAAAACCTTGGTCATGAAGCATAGCTTTTCATACTGTATATGATGAGCACTGTAAAATTTCTGTTGAAAAACAAAAGTTCAAAACCATGTGTATTAATTCTCCTTGTCCCTTACATGTTTTGAGAAAATGTATTTTTGGCTTTGGCTTAGAGTTATAGATATTTGAGTCTAAAACCTGTAGTCTAGTTATTTTATGGTTATGCATACATTCATCTTTAATAAAGAACAGTCTAAAGGAAAACTTCAGTCTAATGGAAAACTTTTTAGACCATTTCCATAGTCACTATAAAATACTACCATCAATTGTCAAACTAGCATGTGCTGATTTTAGAGAATATTTTGAAGTTATAAACATAATACATGTTCATGGTTGAAAATTTGGAAAATGTGGAACTATATAAAGAAAATAAAAATGTCATGTAATCCATCTAGAGTTGACCACTATTAAGAATATGCTGGTGAATTTCCTTCCAAAATTATTTTTTGTATACACTTTTGTTTACTTATCAAAATTAGTGAATCTATAATTCAAAATCACTTGAATATATAGTTTTATGGGGTTAATACTTTTTATTCATGATGATAGTATTTGTTGAGTGCTTACTTCATGTCAGGCACTGTTCCATGCTCTTTATATTTTGCATCTTATTTAATCCTGCTAATGGCCCTGATTAAATATATTACTATTTCTGTTTTACACACAAAGAAGCTTTGGCTCCACTTACATAGTCATAACAAATAAGTAGCAGAGCCTGGCTGTGAACCTAGGATATCTGACTCCAGCATCTATACTTAAAGAATACATTATGTGATATTATATCATTAAACACTTTTCTACAACAGATCTCAAGGATATGTTATGCTGTAGTATTATATATGTAAGCCATTTACATAATTGTTATACTAGTATGGTGTTTTGAGCTTGACCAGGTTAGCATTTTTATATAAATATCACTGTGAATATCTCTGATTATTTCATTCAAATTACTTCCTAGGAGTGGAATTACTGTGTGAAGGTGCATTACATTTTAAATGCCAAAACGCCCTTTAGAAAGGTTGTTCAATTTGTACTCCCCTTAGCACTGTCAAAGAGCAGTGTACTGTACTTGTATTAAAATTGAATACAGTGTTAAAAAACATTTTAATAATTGATAAGTAAGACATTATTTTTAAATTTTAATTTCTTGTTTATGAGCCTCTCAAGATGTTTACTCGACACCTGTATTTCTTTCTTTAAAAATTATTTTCAGTATGTTTTTCCTGTTTCATTTTTCACAAATGTGTCATCATCTGTTCTTTTTTTGCCAATCTCCACAAATAAGTCCATACCAACTATCTTCACTTCTTAACTACATAGAACTTTCTCCTTTACTCCCCCAATCTAATAACAAAAATGTTAAAATACAATAAACAGAATTAAAGTGCAACTCTAAACTTAAACACAGTAAAATTCTGTGCTTAGCTTCAACCTTTAATTTTCTTCAAATTTATCGCTTTGAAAATTATTTACCTACTTTTTGAGACATCCAGTACTGTTTTCTTAGACCAAATCATCTTAAATTTTTCAGTTTCATATTATAATCGCTTATTCTAAAGATTGACTCACCCAGAGAAACTTCCAGTTCTGCAAGCTCCATTCACGGTAAGAGCCCTATACAGGTACACCATTTTTTATCTTTTTTTTTTTTTTTTTAAGATTTTATTGGGGAAGGGGAACAGGACTTTATTGGGGAACAGTGTGTACTTTCAGGACTTTTTCCAAGTCAAGTTGTTGTCCTTTCAATCTTAGTTGTGGAGGGCATAGCTCAGCTCCAGGTCCAGTTGCCGTTGTTAGTTGTAAGGGGCACAGTGCAGCATCCCTTGTGGGAGTCGAACCAGCAACCTTGTGGTTGAGAGCCCACTGGCCCATGTGGGAATCGAACCAGCAGCTTTCGGTGTTAGGAGCACAGAGCTCCAACTGCGTGAGCCACCAGTCCAGCCCCCGCCATTTTTTATCTTTTATACTGTGTTTTTACTGTGCCTTTTCTACGTTTAGATATATTTAGATACACAAATACCATTCTGTTACAATTACCTACAGTACTTATTTCAGTACAGTAAGATGCTATACAGGCTTGTAGCCTGGGAGCAATGGGCTATACCATGTAACCTAGGCATGCAGTAGGCTATAGCACTAGGTTTGTGTAAGTGCACTCTATGGTATTCACACAATGAAAAAATCGCCTAATGGTGCAGTTCTCAGAACATAACTTGATAATTAAGTGGCACATGACTAGATATACAACTCTAAGCACGCCAAAATGTTACAAAGTTACTGTAATTTTGCATCATGCTAAGAAGTGTGTTCATCTTTGCACTTTAAGAAGATACAAAAATAGTATGTGTGACTGCAGAAAATGATATTTGTTAGTCTGCTAAATTTCTTGTGTATGATAGGCAATTGTTATCAAGTTCCTATCTGCCAGTGAAAGTTGTTAAATAGCCCAGAAGTTCAATTTAATATGGATAATTGAGACTATGCTAGAAGCAATAGTGACAGAAAAAATATAATTGTGCAGATGAGGTAATGGGATGAATTTTTTGTCCAGAAAAAGGATAGTGGTTTAGTCCTAAGTAAAGTGTCAGCCTGTTCTAGAATATGAAAGAACAATGAAGATAAAAACTTGAGTGTGTACATTAAGTTGAGGAAGGTTTGAAGAAGTCATTTTTATTTGCTTGAATCTCTTACCCTGAGAGAGCGTAACTTTTAGATGCAACCTCATAGAACAATAACACTGATAATTTCTCTCAAATCTTGGCTCACAATGAGAAACACAGAAAAGACAAGACATGAATCCTGGTAGTAAAAAGTTAATGGACAGCTCTCTGCATCAGACTACGCCACAATATGAAGAATACAGACAAGCTGGACTTTCCAAAAATTTTCCAGAACAGCAGAGAAAATAACCTGTTTCCCCCTGGAAACACTGTCTACTGGAATGGAATTTATGGAAATGTACCTGGCTAATCTGTAAAAGGCATTTAGTCCTGGTCATTTCCACAAGTTTCCATGCGCCAGTAAACACAAGTGTGCATCGCTACGGCCTCACAGTCTGGTATCTCTGATATTCCTCAATTCCGAATCTAAAAACCAGTATCAATGGGGGTTAGGCTAATAAAAATATGTAAGTTGGACTATTCTAGGGTTGGTTTAATGTTATTGGGTAGTTATTTATTGGCATGATGTATCTTGCAAGGGGAAACAAAAAACAAAAATCCTACCTCAAAGGACTTATGTAAACAAAACAAGCCACGATAAATGAAAGGGAGACCAACGGGAGCAACAGTAATGAACTTTGGTCAACAGTCTTCCCCAAAAAGCTGAACAGCGAAGTTCTAACTGTATGTGAAAATACATCCATGTCAAAGCAGTAATAGCCCAACTCTCTAAAGGGTGAAAAAGCAAAATATTGGGGCAGAAGAGTGACACAAGAGTGTGTGCAGAGAGGACACCATCAAATTAAGGAATCACAACAGAGGGACACAATTAAAACAGCAGTTTCCAACCATTCAGGGCTGTCTCAGGCTTGAGGGTACCTCAGGGGCACAGATGGGTCCTGCAGGAGGGAGTCTGCTGCAGGGTAAGCATACAAATAGGACTCTTCCTTTGTTTTATGTCACTGCTACCCAAAAGCTAGTCAAAAACAATTAAAATCTTTTGAAAACCAACACTTGAATGAGGACAAACTACACAGCACCTAAATTCCACATTTGATAACCTTTTCCAAAAAACCTGAAAAGGACTGTGCTCTAAAATGATGATATTTAAAAAGCTTGAGAAGCAACCATAGAAGCCATAAACAAAGCAGATCCTAAATACATTTTTAATTTGCCGCTTTAGCACAGCATTATTACTATCTTATGTCAGTTATCATCCATGCAATTTATTCTATCAGCATTTTCACTTGTTATTATAAAATTCATTTTGCTTTATAGATTTATTAAAGAGAATTGGAAAAATAATTAATGTATTAAAAGTATCCTATATACAATCATAAAATTTCTGGTAATAAGTACTAATGGTTAATCAATTTAATATTATTTTACTAAAAAAGTAGAACTAAAACAGAAGATGGAAATAGCTATCATGTCACTCAGCTAAATTATAAGTTACCCTATATGAGGTAAGTTTGCACGAGAGAGAGAGAGAGAGAGAGAGAGAGAGAGAGAGAGAGAGAGAGAGAGAGAGAGAGAGAAAGATTAGAAGAAGAAAATAGTTAGGCCCAAGTAAATGTTTTGAAAGTGATAAAAGCACAAGTATTACCGTGTTTCCCCAAAAATAAGACCTAGCCAGACCATCAGCTCTAATGCGTCTTTCGGAGCAAAAATTAATGTAAGGCCCAGTCTTCTATAAGACCTGGTATTATATTATATTGTATTATATTATATTATACCCGATCTAATATTATATTATATAAGATCCGGTTTTATATTAAAATAAGACTGGGTCTTATATTAATTTTCACTCCAAAAGGCACATTAGAGCTGATGGTCTGGCTAGGTCTTATTTTTGGGGAAACACGGTAACTCATTTAACAAATATTTACTGAGCACCCTCTACCTTTCAGGCATCAGGTGAAAAGGTATAGACAGACATGAATAACTTAAGACACGAAAATTTAGTAAGCAGGACATAATATCAAAGAATAAGAAAGACTCAAAACTTTTTAACCACAATAGATGACTCAGGAGATAAATATCCCTGGCGAATTGTTTCAAGTACTCAAAATGTGGTGAGAGTTTATGAGACATATGGAAGGAGTAAAAGCAATCACAATAAAAAAGGCTTCTTGTGTTGGAGAAGAAGAAACAAGGAAGAAAAGAATTTTCTACACAGGTCTGTTATTGAACACCCCTTGAAGAAAGTGTGACCAAATTTGAGATTAAATTGAAATACTTTTCTTAAATAAGGGAGAGTTATGAAAAAAGTAAAGCAAGTTAGAAAGGTATAACACAGACTCATATTTTTAAAGCTAAAAGGAACTATAAAGAACTTCTAATCCAGAACTTTAATAATGTCCACAACTGAGGTCTGAAGAGTAACTTTCCCGAGGTCACATGGTGATAACATTATTTTTAGTTGTAGTTTAAAGTACATATATAGAAGTTTTACATATTCTCTATAGAAAAATTAAATATTCCATATTAGCTGAATTTAAAAAAACACACAGTCATTTAACACTTGGTATGTATTAATTCTAGGCTTTTTGAGAGAGAGAGAGAGAGAGAGAGAGAGAGAGAGAGAGAGGTAGGTAGGTAGGCTGAGGGGGGAATGAATAAATAGAAAATATCCACACAAGAATGGCATCATACTAATAATCACAATGTGTGAATCCTTAATACAATATATTTTCTATATCTATAAGCATATATATAACATAACTTTAAAAATCATTCTTGACTGGAGGCAGAAACTAACTGTTCCTTTTGTAATTTTTTTATACTGATACCTTTTAAATAGGAAACATTTAAATCCTGTGCATATGAGCACACCAGTAATTGTGATAATAATACTAATTTAAAAGACGCAAACACTACCATAGGTCTAATAATGAGACCGCTTATTTTCACATATAGATATACCTTCAATTTTCATACACATATAAAATGAAATGTATGAATTGAAACATTTCTAAAATCCCTCTGACCATCAAAGTTTTATTATTCTGTACATATACTATATATATCTTTATATAGCTTTCATAAGACTTGCCGCACTATTTTCTTAATAACTTTCAAGCTTATTCCTACTTCATTCAAGAACAGTTTCATAAACTGTACTGTAAAAGGTGTTTTATTTACATAAGCTTATTTAGTACTTATAACAACAATGTAGGTAACATGAAAATTAAGTAATTTGTTCAATTATCCCACAGCTATAAGTAGAGGGGATGAAATTAAGACTACTGGTCACATGATCCCAAGGATTCTGCTCATTTTCATTACATCAAGTTGCCTTTCTTAATATATTCACTGAGGCATTTATTAAGCATCTATTATAACAACAACAGGATTATTATACTAGGAAAACATTCATTTGAAAGGACTGTGGAAAGGCACATTGGGACTAATAAAGCAAAGCGCTCATATTGGCGGAAATACTAAAACTACTCAAAAGAACAAATCAGTAAATAGGTTAATAGAAAACAAGCCTAATGTTTAAAATGAGTAATGGAAAACAAACAGGGCTGAGTTTAGAGCAACAGGAACTGGCTGAGGGCCAACTGCAAAATTTTCTACCTTTTTAATTTTTTAATTAATTTGTATTTTGGTTTCATTTTATGGCTCATTTACTTAAGAGGGATGGTTCATAATAATTTAGCATTGTTTAAATACTAATAATAAGAATTATTTCCTATCACTTTAGGATGACTTAAGTTTTACATGAAACAGAGAAATTATGCAGATTTTACAAACAGATTTTAACTTACTTGGAAGAAAGATTCTAAATTAATAATGGAAATATTTACTACTACCATTATGTAATTCATTTAAAAGGCCAAAGAGATTATATTTCCTTAACTACTCTGAAATGCAAGAAGACTGTTAATAAATTAGTTTTAAACACAAAATATTAATATTCCACTTTCTTTGTGTTAAGTGTGATTGATACACATTCAGTCAGCTGGACATTCACTCAAAAGACTCATTTCAGACCTTTTCTATTCAAGTGCTATGGAAATACAAATAAAGCTACTGACCAAGATGTGGCCCCTAACCTCATGGACAGAGATGATACTGAAGGTGTGGCTTCTATTTTAATAAATTAATTTAGTTTCCCTTGGGAAACATCTGTGTGTATCTATGTTTTTAGGATTATGAAAGAAATAATGCTACTAAAGGTCTCAACAGATATTTGCAAATGATTTTCAACATGCTTTATTATTTCTTGAGAAGATGGTTAAGTATACATACTTAAACCTGGCAGGGGGTGGGGGGGATCAATGTTTCTAGAAAAATAAAATGCCATTGCTTTGAATTTGGCACTCCTATTCTTGGGTCTACCTTTATTTCCATTGCCAACCTTCTGCTTCAGCCCCAACCTGATGATGCATCAGGAGCTTCGTGGGAAGATTAATCAAAATCTTTAAAGACACTTGAGATGTTGAAAGCTAAGACAAAACCATGACCCTCTGTTGCCCTGGTCTACAACCAAATCGCCCAAGGTGGATATTTAAAGCAAAGACTGCCAGACCCCTCTCCTAGAGCTTTAATTTCATAGGTTGAAGTGGCACTCAAGAACCTGTGCTTTTAGACAGAACACATTTTGAGAGACATTAACCTCCTGAATTACCATCATCGCAGAATTAGAGTTCCTATTTTCTCTTCCATTTCTGTCATTTTCAAAAATTCCAGAACTATTATCATTTGTTTCAATATTTCTTTTTTTAATTTTTGTAAGAGTTTATTTGAGACAAACTGATGACATATGCTGGGACCCGCAAGATGTCAAATGCTCCAGAGAATAAGTTTTGCAGCTTCTTTTAGGCATTTGAAATTAAGGAGGGAACAGTAAACCAGATTACAAGGAGAAGGGGAAAAGCAAGGTGGGGATTGGATTACAGCAAAATTAACAAGATTACATGCTGTTTTGAGTGTGAATACCCTCTTTGAGGGGTATTACCTCTGGCATTTCAAAGGTGTGTTAACCTAGAAGCATAAGAACAATGGACAGGACTTGCTTAAGTAAGGCAAAAATAAACCATTTAGTTATACGCCTCGGGTGTGACTATCCACCATCATCTGCCCAGTTAGGAATTCATGATCAGATCACCCTGTGAGGTTACTTGCCATAGAACCCCTTTGTTTTGTCCACAGTTCCCTCCTTTGGTTATAAATCAGTCTGAAGGATGCAGTGATGACCAACCTTTTCATCACATAGTGTGGTCTCACAGTGCAAGGAAGGCTCATTCCTATTAAGTCTCAGTATCAACTCATCTTGTTGACCACTGGGGATGGGGCAATATCATAACCATGGGATCTGAGTTGAGGCTGAATTTTTCCCCGAAAAGGGAAGGGCAGGTAAATGGAAGGCAGTCAGGTTTTATGGCCTTCACTGTGAAAACAAATACACTGGATCATTTCTGTCCTGTGAACTATCATGATCTGAGTTTTGCCTTCTGTCTTATTTTTCCGTTTTGATATTTCTGAAGTGAATCTACATGCTGATCTCCATAGTACATATTCTCCCCAGTTCCTACTAGATAGATAGGTGAATTGTTGATACAAAGATAGACATAGAAAACAGATCCATCCACCCATTTATTATCAGGAATTCTGCCAACAAAGCAGAAAGCAATTGAAGTGTTCTAACATTTTCCACATATGAGACACACTCTGACATTCTGTCCTAAAAAATCAAAAGAAGAAAGCTAACCCTGGAAAACAATTCCTAGAAAACCTTCCTAGGTTTCAGTTGTTAAATAACAGTAGTTAGCTTACCTGCCATCTCGCTGAGCAGCACCACCTTCTGTTACTGTCTTAACAAATATTCCCAGCTTTTCAAGTCCAGCATCTGCTCCAACACCCATTCCGATAATACTTATACCAAGTCCATCCTCATCTATGAAAAAGGGGAAAAAACACAAAAACCTAAATGTTAACACTAATCCTCAATTAGCTGGTGAGACCTATTTGCTGCTTTTAATTCTGTTCTTTACGGACTATACGATATGCTTGCCTTGCAGAATTTTTGTTCTATGCTGGGGAGCAAGGGTGTCAAATAAGACCCTCCATAAGTTTAGTCTCACTTTACTATTGTAGTTAGATATTCATTGTGATCCCAAGAAAAGCTAATAATTTGATTATTAAGTAATCAATCTACCTTAAAACACAGCCTATCTAAACAATATAATATTTTAAGCACAAAAACATATATACTCAAGCACATTGATTTTATTTATTTATTTATTTATTTGGAATAAAATTCTTGAAGTCATACTTTCTTTCTTTGAGAAAAAATATTTTCTATTGTCTTTTAGTCACTCTGAAGGTTGTCTGATTTCATTCCCATTAATTATCCATTTTGTTTTTGTCCTGCTTTCACAAAGAATTTTTTTTTGTTTCAGTAGTTTTATAACAATGTATCTCTAGCTTGACTATTCTGGCTCAATTTTTCCTGGCTGAGACATATATATTATTTTAAATAAATGTGACCATAATGTATCTGGAATTTCCCCTTTATTTATGTAGTCTTCTTTTCTGTTTTACTTGTTCCATATCCCTATTCATATTAACAAGATGGTATGTGTCTTTCAGTACTTTTGTCCTACTATACAAGGATGTAATCTTATCACCAAGTACAGTATATATATATGTGGCTTGTTTTTCCTTCCTATTTGCTTTACACAAAAAAGGTCATCTTATACCTACTTCTCTCTTCAGCTTACTTTTCTAATTCGATAATACCTCGTAGATATCAACTTATATAGATTTAAATCACTTCTAATGATTGCATACTATTTTGTGGTGTGATGGTATCATAATATATCCAACCATTTCTCCAGTGAGAGGCATTCACTTTCGTTTCCATTTTATTGGCCGTGTGAACAATACTGACAAACACCTTGTTTTTAATTCACTTACAAATCATGTGTTTATCCGTATTTCCATTTGTCCTTTCTATAAACATATCTATTTTAACATCAATGAAATAAAAGATACTCTATTTTGCATTCCACGTTTTTTTGGTTAACATTCAAAGTTATTTTCTGATAGCCTCAAAGTCTTTGTAATTATGGTGTATTCTCTGCATAAAAAAAGTGGATACTAACTAACACTGGTGGATTACTAAAAGAAATCTGCTTCATGTACTAAGCAGAATACCCAATGCTTTCAAAAGATTTTTTAGCAATAACCTTTAATATACTAAGTATTCTTAATGAGCAATGTTTTGAAGAGGATTCATCTCATTGAGTATTACTTGTCACCAACTTCTACTTTACGTATAAGTACAATTCATAATCCCACATTCTAAATAAAGATGTTTAAAAATACATCATTTAGCAAAAGTGTGATTTGTTTGCTCAGTTGTGTGCTGAAGAAAGCTTTACAGAATGTTCTCCCTGGAGACACTACCTGACGTGACCCCCAGCTGAAGGCACTTCCACATTGGTTCTGGGCACAGGTGTCTCTCCTGTGGGAGAACTTTAATGCTGACTAACGTATGAGTGACGGCTGGAGACTTTTCCTTCATTTCTTACATTTAGAATGTTTGCACACAGGTGACTTCCCATATTTATTTCATTCAAATCGTTCATAAAGAGGCTTTTTCTTGCTAAAATTTTTCCTACATTCATTACAGTTTTAGAGTTTCTCCACAGAATGAGTTTTCTTGTGCACATGAAGTTTGGATCTGTGCTGAAAGTTCTTCCTCACTGGTTACATGTATAATGTTTCTTCTCTCTTACGTGAATTCTCTTATGTGTATAAAGATGAGCCGTACGGCTGAATTCTTGCCTGCACTTATCACATTCATAGGGTTTCTCTATAGAGTGTGAATTTCAGCATGTGATGAAGGGATGAACGACGACCCAAAGCTTCTCACCATTTTTATTTATATCCAAATAAGTAATAAGTTCTCCCTGCACGTGTGTTTGCTACTGTTTTAAGAGATAATCACTGTAGACTCTTGCACATTGAATAATGCCAAAGGGTTTCTCTCCTATATGAAATCTCTGGTGTATATGAAGTATTAGCTGAATTCTTCACATTCATTGTATTTATAGGAGTTTCTCTTCATCATGAATTATCACACATCAAGCCAAAGTTCACCTGTAAGTGAAACTTTCCCATACTCGGTGCATTTAAAGGGCGCTTCTCAAATGTTGATTCTCTGTCCTATCATGCCATTTAATGGTTTCTTCCTACAAATATCCTGCATGAAAGTTGCATCGTAGTTTTTCAATCCATTTTCCCTGCCTGGACTCAGTCTTTAGCAAAATTATCTTTCTTCCTTCCATAGCTCCTCTTGCTGCTCCAACTGGGAAATTACTTAGATTTGCAAATCTGAAAACCCAGTTGTGGGAAAAGTTATGTTAGTTTGAGCCATCCTCAATTCCCGTGCAGAACACCCAGGACACAGGGTGATAACTGACAGGCGATGAAAGGAAGAGTGCAATGAACCCACGGAGTCCAGAGGACTGATCTATCTCTGTACAGCTTTCTCTGAGCTGTGTGTGTCACGCCTGAGTGAAGTCCAGAGCCACAGGCCTGAAGGCCACTGATTCTTGTGGCTGCACTGTCACGGACCCAGCAGCCACCCTGCCTTCCTCTGTATACACCCTCCCAGGGGCAGGCTGCTTACTAAATAGGCCAAAGCAGCCAGGTAAAGATGGAAAAGACTGGGAGGCTCCGTTATTATGGAAGATGCTATCACCATGCTCTGGAGCTCAGAGCTTATTTTTTCTCTCAGGGAAGACACTTGTGTTGGTTTAGAATTCCCCTCATTGCTAGTGAGATTTGAGCTTGCATTCATATGAGCATGGGTCATTACATTTCCTCTTCACTAAACTGCCCATTTTTCTATTGAGTTTTACTTGTCTCTTTTTTCCCAATAATTTGCAAAGATTGTGAGCATAACATGGATATTAACTCCATGTCATCTACAATAAAGATTTTCCTCCCTCAAATTTATCACTTATCGATGACCTTTAATTGACAACATTACTTTTAAAAGCTTAAATTTTTGGATAATTTAATTGTTCCATCTTTTCCTTTATAACTTCTGGTTTTCCATTTTGGTTAAGCCCCTTTTCCCACAAGCCTAGATGCAATAGGTAGTCTTAAAAATCTTTGTTAAATATATTTATTATTTTATTTTTAATATTTAATTATTTAATCCATGTAGGGTCGTTTTTATATATTACATAATAAAAATAAAAGTGTCCAACTTTATATTCTTTCAGATAGATGTTCAGTTATATCAGAACAATATGTAAAACACTCTGTTACTTCTAAATTAGAGTATCATATGTGTCATATATAACATTAAATTCTCATGCACACTAACATCTTTGTCTGGATTTTCTTTTTTGTTCCACTGATCAATAGCTATGTGAATACAATTTGTTCTGATTACAGAGGCTTTATATTATATTCAGATATTTGGGAAGTTAAATAATTTCACATTTATTTTCATTCTTCCCTTAGGTCTACATTTTTCTGTATAAAATTTAGAATTATATTATAGAATCCCCTCCCCTCACCCTCTTTGATGGCAGTTCTATTTGAAGTGCATTAAATTTACTTATAAATGTATAGGTATCAGAGATACAGTACAGGAGAGATTCTTCTATACTGACTCTTCTCATCCAAGAATATGGTATAGCTTTCTATGTGCTTAGATCTTACATCTTTCAAAAAGATGTATTTTCTACAGATAAATTCTATGTTTTTCTTGGTGATTAATTTAATAGTATTTTGTTTTGGTGGTGCTATTATAAATGAAATACTGCTCCCATTTTCATTTCTAGATTTTTAATTTAAATATAGAGGAAAAAAACCTGTTAATTTTCCTATATTTATCTGGGGCCTGACCTCCTCTTTTATAAATAATCTTATTAATTCTAATATTTTTAAATTAGAATAAATTTGGTATATATATATATATTTGGTTTTTCATATGTAATATATATATATTACATGTTATATATATATATATTATCTATAAGCAAAAGGTTACTTTTCAGGTTTTATTTTCTATTGTTTATACTGATTATTATATTTAAAGATCATTCAAAATGTGACTTCTGGTTTTAATTGAAATAATTTTAGTGTTTACTCAAAAGTACAATTTTCTGTTAGCATTATAATCTATAATTTATATCATATTTAGGTTTCCACACACTAACAACAATCTATCAGAAAGAAAAATTAAGAAAACAATCCCATTTACAATTGTACCAAATAGATAAAATATCTACGAATAAACCTAACCAAAGAGGTAAAAGATCTTTACACGGAAAGCTATATGACATTGAAAGAAATTGAAGAGGACACAAATTAATGAAAAGATAGCCCATGCTCACGAGTTCCAAGAATACATTAAAATGTCCATACTGCCCAAAGCAATCTATAGATTTCATATGATCCCTATCAAAATTCCAATGGCATTTTCCACAGAAATAGGACAAACAATCCTAAAATTTGCATGGAAACACAAAAGACCCTGTATAGCCAAAATAATCTTGACAAAGATGAACAAATCTGGATGCATCACATATCCTGATTTCAAAGGTATAGTAATCAAAACAGTATGGTACTTCCATGTAAACAGACATATAGACCAATGGAACAGAATAGAAGGCTCAGAAATAAACCTATATATACATGGTCAATTAATTTACGAGAAAGGAGCCAAGAATATACAATGGGGAAAGGACAGTCTCTTCGATAAATGGTGCTGGGAAGACTGGACAGCCACCAGCAAAAAAATAAAACTGGACCTCTATCTTATATCATACACAAAAATCTACTCAAAATGCATTCAAGACTTAAATTTAAGACTTGAAACCATAAAACTCCTAAAAAAACAAAACAAACAACAACATGGGCTTAGGCAGCTCCTTGACACTGGTCTTGGCAATAACTTTTTGGATTTGACAACAAAAGCAAAAATAAACCAAGTGGGATGACATGAAACTAAACAGCTTCTGTACACCCAAAGAAACCATCAACTGAATGAAAAGGTAACTGATGGAATAGGAGAAAATATTTGCAAATCATATATTTGATAAGGGGTTAATATCTAAAATATATAAAGAAGTCATGCAACTCAACAGCAAGAAAAAGAATTCAGAAATAGGCAGAGGAATTGAACAGACAGTTTTCCAAAGAAGATATACAAATAGCCAATGGGCACATGAAGAGGTGTTCAACATCAGTAATGATCAAGGAAATGCAAATCAAAACCACAAAGAGGTATCACTTCACATCACTTAGATTAGCTACCATCAAAAAGACAAGAGATAACAAGTGTTGGCGAGGATGCAGAGAAAGGAGAATACTCATGCACTGTTGATGGGAATATAAATTGGTATAGTCATTATGGAAAACAGTATGGTGGTTCCTCAAAAAATTAACAATAATTGTACTTCATTTGGTTCTCTTCTAGTTCAATCTTTCTAGTTCGACTTTTATTATGAAATATAGCATACAAACATAAGTTTTATGAAATCATTCATTTGCAAAACATTATGTTTAAAGAATAAAACATTCATATACTAACAGAGACACAGAATATTAGCAATACCCAAAAAGCCCACTATGTACCCCTCTCTGATATAATAACTCTTCCCTCAGTAATCATTATCCTAAATATTGTGTACATCATTCCCTCCTTTTGTTAATAATGTTTTTAAAAACCACTTATCTGTATATCTCTAAACAATACACTGTTTAATTTTTCCTGGCTTTGGAATTGAAATAAATGAAATTATATCGAATGGCTTCTTCTGTGATTTGCTCTCCCTCCTCCAATTTTATGGTTGTAAGAATCATACATACTGCTGCATGGAACTGTGGCTCCTTCATTTTTTTGCTGAGTAATATTTTATTGAATACATAAGCTACAATTTATAGATCCTTTTCTATCATTGATGAAAAAATGATTGTTCAAATTTTTTTGCTATTATAGGCAATAAAATGACCCACAGACAAATCCACCTGTTTTTGTATGGGCCATAAGCTAAGAATTATTTTTACATTTTTAAATGAATGAAAAATGTAAGCATCACTCTTACATTCTATTTAAGATCAAATGAGAGTGTCTTTTAATGGGAATGATTAGCCAGTCATAGTTAGTGTAATGACTGGTGTTCTTTATATTTTTTTCATCCAAGTAATTTTATGCTTAATACTACTTACATAGTTTTCAATTCTTTTCCCCTCATTTTCTGTTTTCAACAAGTCACTTGTCATTTCTTTCCCTCACTGCTAGTTGGGAATTATGTGAGTAATATATTCTTTAAATCCTTACATAACAGCAAATTTCTTTCACCAAGATAGGTAAATGTTCTCTGGGATGGATGTAGGATTCTTAGATTACCATCTTTTT
This sequence comes from Rhinolophus sinicus, assembly GCF_057876585.1. Lineage (NCBI taxonomy): Eukaryota > Metazoa > Chordata > Mammalia > Chiroptera > Rhinolophidae > Rhinolophus > Rhinolophus sinicus. The sequence goes on from NC_142504.1 coordinate 31,642,554, forward strand.
CTTCTCAGTAGGGTGTGAAATATGTTATGTCTACCCACTGACAGTGTTACAAATGAGAAATCTGATGATAGTCTAATAATTTTGCCTTTGCAAGTACATTTGTTTCTTTGTTTGCTTTGATTTTGTCTTGCTGTTTTGTAAGATTTTCACTCTACATTTGAAGATTTTTTCCCAGCCTATGTTTATGTAGAAATTTTTTAAAATCCTTGCAAACAATTGGCTAAGCCATTTCAATTTCAAGTATGAGGTTCAGGTATTTTTTCAGCTCAGAGAAATTTCTTCTATTATTTATCTAATGTCTCTCATCCTCTATTGTCATTTCCCATTCTGTTACTTACAATTTACATGTTGAGTCTTTTTCATGATTTTTCTTGAATTTTTGCTCGGTCATTTGAGAATTAGTTTGGGACATTTCTTATGCTTGAACTTCTAGGTTACCAATTTGATCTCAACAATAACTGTCCTTTCCTCTTCAGTTCCCCTACTGAAATTTTTATTTTTAAAATCAGCGTTTTGTTGTTGTTTTCGTTACTGTTAATTTGATTAAGAATATCTTTTAAAAGCCATACTTGAATATCCTTATTTGGTTTTGTTTCTCTTTTTGTTATTCGAGTTGTCATCTGTTTGTTCTCATTTTTTCCAAAACTCCCTGTTCATTAGGTCACTGGGTGCCCATCTTATGTGATGGTAAACGTGGCAGTCTCTGGTGTTATGGGTCCCCAGTGACTACTGCAGGCAGGCTGTGGTTCCAAGGAGCAACATCACGAGGAAGTCCCTCTCTCCCGTTCTCCCTGCTCTCCTTTAGTCCTTTGCCCTCGTAAGTGAAGAGGATTCTATTGCTTTCATCTTAAAGTCCATAATTTTCTAAAGGCTCAGCACTCTCCATACGAGTATCTGCTACATTCAGAGTCTAACCATGACCACTCTCCCTCCACCAAAAAACAAAAAATAAAACACTGAAAACAACCATCTTCCCCAAGAGCTCACTTACAACAGCTCTCTAAGCTCACACCTGTACCAGCCCTTTGCAGGAGTACCAACCAGGCATCAAGCCTCACTCACACCTCCTTACTCCTAGCCACCATTCCAGCCGACTAAAGTGATGGGTTTTAGTTGGGAGAGGAGAGAAGCTTCCAATCTACCATCTATACAAGTATCCATATCCACTACTTTTGAAATTTAATAAGTAAAACCTTTTATGAGAATTAAAACTTGATCCAATCCTTAGGAGGAAAAAAGGCTACACTTAGGAAAAATAAAGTCATTTCTGTATTACTAATGTAGCAATATACTAATATGATAAACAATATAAAGCTCATATACCTTTCTCTAGTTCCACTGGGAAAAGTTCCAGCTTTTCTACACGCTTTTCAAGTTCATACTCAGCAGACGCAGCCACAGGGTCAACTTCATCGTTTCTTCTGTCATAGTCTTCATTGGAGTATGTGCTGAAAACCTGAAGGAAGAGGAGGTCAACAAAAAGATGATAATCCACAGAAGATGGCTTTCCTAATTAAAAAAAAAAAAAAAGAAAGTCTACAAAGTATCCAAAACTACCTAAGTTAAAAATGTAGCATGATGAATTTCATCTAAACAACTTTTGTTTTTAAAATCAATTGAGATGTTAAGAAAAGGAAAACTGAATGAAAATAAACGTAACTTACTAATTAAAAAAATATATGAGTCATTCTACCACTTTTAATAACTTGGGAGTCAACAGTAGTCACACCATCCATTTGGATAGTAACATTCACTACTTTTTATAGAATCAGGGCAACCCATATAAACTTCAATGCTCTGCTGGTTCCTGATAAAACTAAGCTGAAGCATCTTGCAGCTGCCTAAGCAAACACATGGGACCCTGTTTCATGCTATGACCCATACAAGCCTCAATGCTGTAGTGTGTCAGTACTACAATTATATTCCAGTCATAGAATCACTGAAACTGATTTCTAGTCTATACTGGATTAGGCTGTGATAAGCTCTCATTTGTCGTCCCTCATTTTACTTGCATGTAGATTTAAATTAAATTCTTATTGAACCTTCCTATGAAATGACTATCAAAATATAGCTTAAGAGCAGCAGAACAAATAAGATTTTGCCAGCTCTTTCTTTTCTACCTAAATCACTCAAAATGCTGAATGTGGTCTTCAGCTATAGCCATAAGAAATTTGATTGTCCTTATCTCTGCTGAAATATTTGTTTTGTTTGAAAAGTAACTGGAAATAGGTACACAACCCCTCAATACACTGAAGAACATGTAAAAGAAATACATATTTCATCAAATCCAATTAATGTGTATAATAAAAACTGACATTTTCAATTAAATTCAACAATTATTAAGTATCTAAATTGTGCCTGAAAAAACTCTGCAATGACCCCCAAAATCTTAATATCTAGGAATGAGTCATTTAAAAAAAATACATAAAAACCTATAATAAAAATAGAAAGCAGAACAGAAGGTGAGAGATGAAAGAAATCAAGTCTGTTGCCTATAAAGCTGGCTCTGCTAGTCCAGGTGTGCTTTACATTCCCATTATTGGGAAACGGGCAGCACTTATATGCTATATATGGTAACCTATAAACCAGGAATACATATTGCATCTATAGAAGCAGACGCGGTGTGGTTACTAATGGTATATACTTCCCCAAATTATGCCATTTATAGGATTTGTACCCGAATGAATTTGTTTTTCTTCCTGACTTTCAACATGTTTTCACAGCCTGGTGCCACTCACTTGGTCTCTATCACATTTCTCCACCGTAATAAACATTACTGCAGCACAATGCACATTCCTAAACCATGGGGTCTGTGCCTGTCTTATTAATCTTTTCATAAAATATGCTTCCTATGCCCCTTGCATAGAACCTTCTAATATTTTTCTTAAATTGTCAGATTTATGACTTTCTCTTACACAGCCCTTTGGATCTTTTACTTCCCTTATATGTTTTGGTAGTCCTTACTCATATTTATTCATTCAACAAAAATTTAGAGTACCAACTCTATGCCAGACATTGGAGAAGGCACAATCTCAAGTGACTTCAAGCTCACACCTTAGTTGGAACACAGAAATCAAAATAAACAACGACAATATAACGTGAGAACGGATGCAACAGAGAAATACATTAAGTAATTTTTTTCTTTGCCTGAGAAGAGGGAAGAATTTCATGGAGAGGAAAATACTGAAGTTGAGGCTTAAAAAACAAACAAAAATGCATATTTGAGTGTAGAAGAGGGGCAATGCATATTTTAAATATAACACTATAGACAAAAAAAAAAGTGTGTGTCTATATGTTTTGGAAAACATCAATAGTTGAGTGGACTACAATACAACATGCCTAGGGGAGCAATCGTTAACAACACACAAAAAAAGTTACCCAGATCTGGAATTTACATGTCCTGGAAACTATTGGCAGATATGACTGACAATTATTCCATCAATATTTCCCACTCATCTACTTCTACTAATAGGTCCAAGTACATGATTACAGAACAAAGACTTAAATAATATTCATTCTGCAACATAGCTCAAGTCTGCTACTACATAGTAAGTGAATAAATAAATGTGTGTATATATACATATGTATATGTGTATACGCATGTTTGTATATATACATATATATACATACGTGTGTGTGTGTGTGTGTGTGTGTGTGTGTAAAGTATGAGAGAATTATTTCAAATAAATTAACACCTTCCTGATATTTTTTCAGGATCCCAAAACACTCTGTTATTAAATATTCTTCCCCAATCAGACTGGTTTATAAAGTTCATTTAAGGGTATGTTGAAATCAAAGCAAACAAAAAACTATATGACTACATTCTAGCAACATATATGACTATCTCCAGAAATCAGATGACTACATTACCATTTCATTCTGTAGAAAAGAAATAATGTAAGATACTTTTCATCTTCAGCTTGCTTACAGACTGGTAAATTAATGTGGGCACATAGGAAAAACCTATTAAAAATTGAAAAAGAAAATCCAGAACCCATTATTTGCAGATTTAGTTATTGTTTACTTGGAGAATCCAAGAGATTTAACAGAAAAAGTATTAGCAATAATAAGTGTTCAGTAAAGTAACAGAATAAAAACCAATATAGAAAAATAAAAACCACAACATGCTCTAGAAAATATAACAGAAAAGATCAGGAACTATAAAATATCCAAGAATTACTAATTATAATGTGCAAGAATACCTTTCTCTATAAAATGTGACTGAAGACTACAAAAAGCCCTGAGTAAGTGTAATGCCATTCTATATTCCTGGATTGAAATCTGTATATTTTAAGACATCTATGCTCCTAAATTACTCTAAATGTCAGTTTTCCCCAATTTAATTTATGAATTCTGGGCAATCAAATTAAAATCCCACTCACATTTTTCATCGAAACTAACAAGTTGTTTGAAAAAGAAGAATAAGGATGCAAACAGACCCTATCAGATATTAAAACACATAATAAAACTTCATGTATTAAGGCAATCGTTTTGGCCCCAGGATAGATCTATTTTTGTACTCGGTTCCACTCTTCTACTTTTCTATTCAATAAATAGTAGGGAAAGAATAAGATAGCCATCTGAAAAATATCACTATTTCATATATATACCATTAACAAAAGTAAACTCCAGATTGGTTAAGAACAAAAAGAAGTTATAAAAGTATTAATAAAAATATAGGACAATGTTTAATAGGCTAGAGAGACCTTCCTACAAATCCACAGATCCTTGAAATAGTAAAGGAAATGAATAAACTATTTGATTAAAAATCAATGCTACATATGATATGTGCATGCAGTCACCACTTTGAGTCCAATCAACTGCATGGTGAATTGCCCGTGGTGGCACAAGAGTGACTTTTTTTGTACACGCCAAATAGAAAGTAGTGGTGAATGTCACATACCATCTTAAGTAAGAAGTTAAAATTAAAATCAAGATAAAGCTGGTGGTAAATGTCCCATCTCTCCATACACAATCTCTATACAAAAATGTAATGGACCACTTATAGTCCAGATTTCATTAAGAATTAGCTATATCTCACAGAGAAACAGTGAAAGCAATGCTGCTTCTTAAACTATGTAATTCACAAAATTAGGTTAAAAATATGTACCACAAAACTCAGACTTCCTAACTTTTCTATACCAACTGCTTTATTGTAATCATTGCCAGAGCAATGAGGTGATGTGGCATAATGCCCCTATTGGAATACAACTTCAGTTCATACAGTATGTTAGGGGAACAATTTGAATGTTTCTTCCACGTAAAAAAAATAAAATATTGTTCCTAACTGATGCTTTACAAAATGTGGTGATTCTATAAATTCTATATAGAAAGGCAATATTTGTTATTGAATCGGCCCCGATGCACTGATTCCTACGAATAATTGCAGGCAATCTCCTAAAGATATTGAATTTTAAGTATTTAAAAACCACTGTTCATTAACTAGCACAATATTAGATAAGATAGATTTTACCCTGAGATTTCTTTGAGCTCAATCACTGTGATGTATGTAATATTTCATTTCTAAATAGTCATTCTTAGGAAGTGAATGCGTGTTCAGTAGTACGGGTCATCTAAAAGAGGGAATTATAATATGAACATCAGGAGAATTAGGAAGTACCTGTAATTTTAAAAATTTGAGTTATAGATGGACATTTTATGATTATAAATCGCTTGGGGGCAAATGAATGCTCAAGGTGAACTAATATTTAAGAGAAATGGCTTTGAGAATATAAACCAAACAGATGTACTAGGTTATGCTAAGGTCTATTTACTTCCATTTGTTTAAACACATTAACTTATTAAAATTAAAGGAACTTTAGAAAAAAAAAAAAGAAAAACACCAGAAACCCATCTCTAATTGCTGCCAAGAAGTATATTAGCCTATACTTGTGGATTGATAAGGAATGGCCATTAACAGACTCAGATCTTAGTAAAAACTCAGATTCACTCACTGCCCTCTATGAAAGCTAGAGTAGAGTATTAAGGAAGCTAGTTATAGTCAACTTCCATAAAGAGTGCACCCCAAAAGAACAAGGTCTAGAATGGGTACATATTTTATATGAGAATAGGAAATGAAAGTATTAGAGAATTAGGTACCTCCCTTTGGCAGTTTGGGTATGAACTCGGGGGAGAGGGTGGCAACATACATTTACTACATACACAGCCCAGTAGAAAAAACACACTGAGCCGGCAGTTAGAGTGCTAACGTTCCCATCCAAATCCTGATACTTCTCTTCTGAGCGATTTTAAACCATACCCTGTCATTTTCTGGTATTAATTTCTTCATCTGTAAAAATGATGTATTTAAATTAGATATGGTATCATCCAATTGGAAAATATAAAGGCTGTATACATGGTAGGCAGAAATAATACCAGAATTCTAGTGAACAAATACTTTACCAGTCCATAGAAAATGTTGTTAAATAAAAACAAAACATAAACTTTGGAAGTGGGGCAGACTGACATTTTCTGAGCATTCATTATGTACATGGCAGTATAATAAGTTCTTTACTTACATAATCTTGTTTAATCCTACCAAACATCTCTATGAAATGTAAAGAGGCTATAGTTGTAATTTGCCCATTTTATAAAGGTGGGTTGATTAATACAAATTCTCAAAATAATTAAATATAAGAAAAACACTCTACAGGCTTAGCAATTGTTATGGATGATACTGCAATGAAGAAAAAATGGACTGAGGACCATTTTGTGGTGTAGGTGATTATTCAACCTAAAGATTAAACTTGGAAGCTTTAAACTAAATGTTCAAATGTTAGTTGTTTTAAGAATTTACAAATCCATTTATTTTTCTTTTAAATTTGTTTTCCAAATGCAATCAACAAAACAGAGTTAATTCTCTAGTTTTTGAGGGGATTAGGGAAGGTCAGAACTAAATGCTTACATTTTGATATGCTTTCAAAAAGCTTAAACTTGTGCAGGGCACATAAGCCATGTCAAAAATAATAAATGTTTGAAGCTAATTATTCTAGCAGAGATTGGATCTCTTCCTCCATGTATTAGAATAATGTGTCCACACTCTTTAATGTAACTTCACAAGCCTCTCCCTGTGGATGGGGTATACTTTCCTGCTCCATTGATTTAGGGATGGGTAAAACAAATGACTTGTTTTGGCCAATGGAATATGGATAAAAGTAACAGTGTGCAAGTTGTCAGCAGAAGCCTGAAAAAGCATCCTGTGCTTCCACATAAACTCCCAAGCTCCTGTGGTCCACGAATAAGAGCATTCAACAACAGGCCTTTCAGCCTAGGTCCCAGAATGAAGACAGAGGGAGGAGACCTGGACCTGAGAGGAAGCCTTGAAGTGAATCTATCTAGCCTGGCCCAGCAGAGCCCAGCTTAAATCAACGGACCTGCAGCCAACCTGTACACCTGGGAGCTCAAGAACATATGTGTGTTGTAAGCCACTGAGATTTTGATATAGTTTATTACTCTGCAAAACATGAATGATATAGTTCTCAAACTATTTTTAGTAGGAGTCATTTTTCATCTTTTTTAAATTGCAGAATCTTGTAGAGCTGAATGAAGAGAATTAATGCATTGCTTCAACGAATGTCTTTGACTACATTTATACAAATTAAATACTGTACAGATTTTTTTTTTTTTAAATCAATACTAAAAACTTCTAGACAACAAAACATCCAGTGTTTTGTGAGAATGTAGGAAAAAGAATACTCCTGGAAAAGTATGGGATAAAAGTATAACTTGAGAATAGCTACCAAGATTTTAAATATAAATGCCTTTGACCTAATAATGCTACATCTAAGTATTTATAGAGATACTTGAAAGTACACACAAAGATGTGTGCGCAAGGAAGTTCATTACAGCACTATTGTAATAGCCCAAAGTCAGAAATTATCTAGATGTCCACTAATAGAGAAAACGAACGTCTTAATTATGATATATACAAATGTGTAATTTTATGCAATGATTAGAAAGATCTATCTCTGCTGACATGTAAGGCTCTGCAATACATACATCAGTAAACCAAAAAAAGAACACTGCAGATCTATCTATCGATCGATCGATCGATCGATCTATCATCTATCTATCCATCCATCCATCCATCCATCCATCCATCCATCCATCCATCCATCTATGTTCCCAATTGGTAGGATCTCAATTTTAATCGAATTTAAAAACCTCCAAAATTCTCTAGCTATGTACTCTTGCCAAATTGTAAAACCACTCTAAGCCTATTTCCTTATTTTCAAAATGGCTATAATAATAATACCAACCCGATAAAGTTGTTTTGAAATGAAATGAGATAATTAATGTAATCACGGTTGGTTCAACATGGGGTGAGGGAAAGCTTTCCAGGCTAGTATGAGATACTATTTCCCCAGACACATACACTCACCTCACACTCTTGCTTATAAACGTTTTTGCATATTTAATCCACTATGATGCTTAACGCTTTTAAAACAAAACTCTAACTTGATATTAAAATGCAGTTTGGCCTGCCAGCTCCCTCCCTGTGTCCAGAGCCACGCAATGTCATTATACAATGGCTCATCACCTGCCATACTTTGTTTTTGCTTTGACCAGGGAGATGCTCAGAGATGAAAGGAAAATTTACCTAGGTAAATACTTCTTCTTTCATCAATAGGGTCTTGATTCTTTCAATAGCCTTACAGTAGTTCTACCATTTTTATTTATATTGCTGCAATTGCTTTGCAAAAATATGGTTAATTAACCAAATAATAATCGAGCACCATCATAATATTACTGCACCACAAAAAATCTCTTAAAGGCCAGCAGCATCCTGGACCATATATATATACCAGGGATGCCAAAAAAATGTATACACATGACTTGCATTCATCTTTTGTTATCAGTTTATATTGAGTATTACAATTTTAACACAGTTTTTTTCTTTCTTAACATGTTAACAAAAAAAATATTTTTTTTGGCACCCTCTGTATTTAGTTCAGTCACCTTCGCATTGTTCCTGTGTTATTTGACTGAGAAAAGCAAACAGACATATATTTAATTTTAAGACTTCTTGTTTCAGAACCAACAAGGGATATTCTGTTCCTTGATCAAAGAAACAAAACAAGACTTTGTCCCTTGCTTAGCAGCAGAGACCGTCTTTTAGGGGTAACAGGTTTATAACAGTTAGCGATGACATTTCTGACCCAGTAACCCTAGGGTATGAAAAATAAAGTTAAAATTTGCTTAACAGAAGATTTCAACTAGAATCATTCTTTTTCACATTTCTAATAGTTTGAGCTGCAATACTTTTGAGAACAACAGCAACATTTTTTCAAAAATAAGAAAAAAAACGTTATTTCTTTCCTTACAACACATTTTCTTTAATCAATGGAGGTCAAAATAAATTCAGGATTTTCTGTAATATTAACTGGAAGGCATCTCCCACATTGCTTCCCCAAAGCTGCAGTTCTGCCTGTCACCAGGGTTCCGCTTCATCTTCCTGACACATCAAAGATGGAAAACGTTTCAGGTTCTAGTAAACTGTGTTTCAGACGATGGCTTGGCATAGCGTGCTCCTAGAGATTAGCCAAGAATTCACATGCTTCCATGAACAGGTCCCACTTATCACAAGTTTCGTTGGCAGAACTCTAACTCACCTTCACATGATTTTAGTGGCTCTGCTAAAGAGACTCCAAATTGAGACTAAGAGAAAGCATGAAGAAGATAGTCTACATCTTGAAGTTTTAAAAAGAAATTTGGTGATAAACCATCCTGAGAAAGGAGGATCCTGACAGCCTTAGAACAATGTGTAAGTTCATCTTTCCTTTTCTTCCCCCAGAACCAAAGCCAGTTCACTGATTTATGATAGTAAGAATGACAGACAGTTGGTTAATGCCTCGTGTGTGCCAGGGAGTATGTTGGGCTCTTGTTGCAAACTGATGTAAGCTAAACCAGAGTTCACAGCTATCAGGCTTTGGGGGGTTACCATCGGTAGTCTCCACAGACTGTGAATAGGTGAGGGCTTTCTGCTGCATATAAAAACAGTGATGAACAGGAAGGTGCAAAAACAGAGCCACAGCTCTATCTTGTAAGCTCTGTTAAATCCCAGATGTCTATCCTTAAGGTACTCTGACAACCTGCATGAACGTGTACTTAAAGCAGTAACAATATTGTACAGTATAATGTGTCTAACCTTCTAATGGGACCACTCTACAAAATCCTACGTATCAGAAAACAGGACCAAATGAGTACTAGACTTAAGATGTTACTCCAAAAGCCGTTAGCCTGCTGGTCTTCTCTGACTCGAAGCCATTAACATAAAATATTTCTAAGGCCAATCCACATATTTTCAACATCACTCATTTTACCAATTATTTGTAACATCCTTAATACACTTTCTTGTACAGATTTAAAGTACCTATCTCTGGAGTGTAGACTTCTAATTAGCGTCTTTCAAATACTAATTAACTAATCCTAGAGTGAGGATTCATGATTGGTGTACCTGGAATGCTAATTGAAGGCTCCTAAAACAAAGTTATACCCATAAATATTGTGATGTATATGCTGAAGTAATTGGAAGTCTATTACAAAGAATATAAAATTTTACAAAAACTATCTTTGACTCTTGTGCCAACTGATTCAGTAAGGCAGAAAAGAGAGTGCCCACTTTTCTATTTTTACATAAGAAATTTGAAGCTCAGAAAACAATATACATGGTGTATGTAAAGATAATTAATGAAGACAGTCTATAAGGACAAAAGGTATATTTTACTGATTGTAAGCCTAGTGATTTCGTAGATAACTAATCAATAGGAAGTGAAAAAGCAAACATACTCTACAGAATGGGAGGTAGAGAGCAGACTACCTCAAAAGGCAGCAAAATGAAACCTGTATTTGTTAGGGTTCTCCAAAGAAACAGAACCAAGAGAAAATGGCATATATATATATATATATATATATATATATATATATATATATATGTATGTATATATATATACACACACACACATATATATATACACACACACATATATATACACACACACACACATATACATATACATATATATATTTTATATATGGTATTACATCTGTATTTGTAGTAAACTAGATTTATTTGAAGGAATTGGCTCACAGGATTATACACGCTGAAATACAAAATCTGCAAGGTAGGCCAGCAGGCTGGAGACCGGGGGAAAAGTTGATGTTGCAGTTCAAGTCCAAAGGCGGTTGGCTGACAGCATTCCCTCTTCTTACTGACGGTCAGTCTTTTTCTATTAAGACCTTCAATTGGTTGTATGAGGCCTACTCTCATGATAGAGGGCAATTTGCTTTATTCAAAGTCCACCAATTTAAATGTTAAATTCATTTAAAATCACCCTCACAGAGATAGCTAAAATAATGTCTGACCAAAAATCTGGGCACCATGGCACAGCCAAGTTGACAAATAAAATTAACCATTATGAATCCCCTAAAATAAAATATTCTGTACTCTAAAATCTAGTCTTTTGACTTCTGACAAAGATAATCATATCTTGAGAGTGTTTTTGTTTTTAATTTGGAGTCAATGTGCATATTCCGAGACATATTTGTAGAATGTATACAAAACCCATGATAAAATCAAATATTTTTGTATTATTGATGGCACCAACCACTTCATACTTGTAGATAGGATGTAAATTCTTCAAATTTAGAATAGCTATGGTTGACTCTGTGTTAAGTTATATAATATTTATGAAGACATTTAATGAAAGAATATTTCAAAATAAGTAGAGTTTTATTAAGGTCAAATATACATAAATCATCAATGAAATAAAAAGATTAGATGTTTTTATTAGATTAGATCTACATATCTTCATTTTGACAAAACAGAATTCAATTATAAGTAATATCGTTTATCTGCAAATATGTGTTGCAAAAGTACTTGAAATTTTACATTTTAATTTTTTTTTACTTTTCAATTATAGTTGACATACAGTATTATTAGTTTCAAGTGTAAAACATAGTGATTAGACATTTATATAACTTACTAAGTGATCACCCCAATAAACCAGAACCCACATGACACCACAGTTATTACAATACTACGGACTATGTCCCCCATACTATATGACTATTTTGTAACTACCAATTTGTATCTCTTAGACCTCTCCCCATCTTCATCAATCTGCCCAACCCTGCCCCCTCACCTGGCAACCATCAAAATGCTCTCTGTACCTGTGAGCTTGTTTTTGCTTTGTTTGTTTGTTTGTTTATCCTGTTCTCTAGGTTCTACACATATGTGAAATCATATGACATCTGTCTTTCTCTATCTGACTTATTCCACTCAGCACAATACCCTCTAGGTCCACTCATGTTGCAGAAGGCAAAGTTTCATTCTTATTTTATGGCTGAGTAATAGTCCATTGTATATATGTACCACCTCTTCTTTATCTATTCATTCATTGATGGACACCTAGGTTGTCTCCATATCTTGGCTATTGTAAATAATGCTGTAATGAAAATATGGATGCACATGTCCCTTTGAAGTAGTGTTTTGGGTTTCTTTGGATAAATACCTATAGTGTGATAATTGGGTCCTTCTTTGTCTCTGTTTATAGCCTTTGTTTTAAAGTCTATTTTATCTGGTATAAGTATTGCTACTCCAACTCTTTTTTTTCCGTCCCTTTACTTTCACTCTGTGTGTCTTTCCAAATGAAGTGAGTCTCTTGTAGGCAGCATATGTAAGGGTTTTGTTTTCTTATCCATTCTGCCCTGCTATGTCTTTTAAGTTGAGTATTTAACCATTTACATTTAAGTAACTTTTAATAGATGTGTAGTTATTGCCATTTTATTATTCCTATTTTTTATGTTTTTTTTCCCTTCTTCTTCTTCTTAAAGAAGTCCCTTTAACATTTCCTGGAATACTGGTTTGGTGGTGATGGACTCCTTTAGCTTTTTCTTGACTGGGAAGTTCTTTATCTGTCCTTTGAGTCTAAATGATAGCTTTGCTATAGAGTAATCTTAGCTGTAGGTCCTTGCTTTTCATCATTTTGAATACTTCTGCCAATCCCTTCTGGCCTGCAAAGTTTTTGTTGAGAAATCAGCTGACAGTCTTATGGGAGCTCCCTTGTAGGTAACTAATTGCTTTTCTCTTGTTGCTCTCTTTGTCTTTAACCTTTGTCCTTTTATTTATGATGTGTCTTGGTGTGGGCCTCTTTCGGTTCATTTTCTTGGGAGACTCTCTGTGCTTCCTAGGCTTGTATGTCTAATATCTTCTCCAGGTTAGGGAAGTTTTCCATGATTATTTCTTTAAATAGGTTTTCAATGCCTTGCTCTCTCTCTTCTCATTCTGGTAAACCCTCTGACGCAGATCTTGGTATGCGTGATATTGTCCTAGAGGCCCATTAAACTATCCTCTTTTTTTTTTTTTTGGATTCTTTTTTCTTTTTGCTGTTCTGATTGGTTTTTTTATGCTACCTTATCTTGCAAATTGCTGATTCCATCCGCTGCTTCATCTAATCTACTGTTAATTCCCTCTAATGTATTCTTTATTTCAGTTATTGTATTCTTAATTTCCCACTGGTTCTTTTTTTATGTTTATATTTCCATTTTTATCTTTCCTATATGTTTCTTGAAGTTCTCACTGAGATTACTGAGCATCCTTGTAACCAGTGTTTTGAACTCTGTGTCTGGAAGATTGCTTGTCTCCATTTTGTTTAGTTCTTTTGCTGGAGCTTTATTCTGTTCTTTCATTTGGGATATATTTCTTTATCTCCCAATTTTGGCTGCCTCCCTGTGTTTGTTTCTATACATTAGGCAGGGCTACTATGCCTCCCGGCCTTAGTAGAGTGGCCTTATATAGTAGGTGTCCTGAGGGGCCCAGTGACTCAGTCTCCCTAGGGACCTGAGCTGGGTGCTGCAGGTGTGTCCCTTGTGTGGGTGTGTGTGCCCTCCTGTTGTACTTGAGCCTTGGTTGCTGTCTGCATGCCAGTGGGAGGAATTGACCCTCAGGCTGATTGGTTATGAGGACTGGTTGTGACTACAGTGGAGGAGCTGTTGTGCAGGGGCTGATACTACAGAGCTGGGTTTGCTTTAGCAGGGCTCTGGTGCCTGCCCTGTCTGCCTTTTGGGTGTGTCATTTGTGGAGGTGTTGGGTGGTACTCTGGTGTGGTCTGAAGCTGGCCACCAGGTGAGTTGGTTCTGGGGACTCTTGGGAGGGGCTCTGTTGCTGGCCAAGGTCAGCCGCTGCCTACGCCCTGCATAGGGCCACTTGGTATGAGCTACAAAGTGATCTGCAGATGGCTGCCATTTGTGCTGGACTTGGAGGTTCCTGGGATAGGCCAAGATGCGAACTGAGACTGGCTGCCACAAGTGCCAGGCTCAGGGCTGCTTAGCATGACGTAAGGGGCACATCGAGGCCAGATGCTGCTTGTTTGGAGTTTGTGAACCTTTGAGAGGTTTTAGGAAAGTCCCATGAGCCAAGCCAGGCCATTTATATTTTTGACAAAATTAGAATTCAATTATAATTAGTATCATTTATCTATAAATATATGCTGTTAAAGCAATTGAAAAGTTTTAAAAGTGAGTTTAATATCTCCTTCGAAAACAGTTTATGCCACTAAAATAATCAGGAAGAAATTGTATCATAAATAAATATAACCATAGATCATTCTAAATTTGGACAAATTCTAAAATAGTGAAGCCCAAATTAGTGAGTTTTTCCAGTAGACAGTTTAACAGAAAACTGGGCAATTCCACTGATGTTCATGTTTTTCACAGTAATTTTCAAATTGCTATAAACAATTAAACATATCCATGGGAAATTAGCAATGTTCTCTTTCAGTTCAATCAGACTTTTGGTTTAAATTGGAGACATATGCTTTACAAACTGACAACTGGTGGCCAGCACGAAATAAATTGGTGGCCTTGGTCCAGCTCCCACTGGACAGATGTCACCATCACAGAAATTGAACTAATTAGCACCAATTGGCACCTTTGGGCGGGGGTGGGGGGTGGGGGGGAGGAATGTGATTATCTCCTAAAGGAAATAATTGACTTCTCATTCACAGAAGTTAATACTCTTATACAGATGCAACAGGATGAGTTAGTAAGTCAGGGTCTGTTCTAGCATTTGTCTTAGCAGTTGGTATTCACTTTTTCTTTCACTACCAGTGCCAACACTGTGTTTCTAAAGGCCCAGGGAGGGAGAGTATTCTGAATTGTCTAAACAGGAAAATAGTTGGAGGGGAATACTATAGCATGTGAGGGTAGTGAGGTTAAAGAGCAGAATGGGGACACTGGCCACAGCTTCTCTTGAGGCTGAGAAAGGAACGTGAGACATTCTTAGGGCATAGAAGTTCCTCAGGTATAGTTTACTCTCCCATGCCAAGCACCCAAAGGTGACCTCTGATGGGAGGGTTAAGGGATATCATGAAAACCTTGGGAAGAGCACCCTGGCCCACGATTTTGCCTGGAAACAGAGTAAAACTTCCTTGAAAAGAACTTGACCTTCTGTTCAAGGAGCTCATCAAAAGTAACAATGTGGGTTAAAGGCAGAGAGGCTCCTCAACTAGGAACTCTGTAAAACTTCCAGAAATTGCACATTTACCCAGAGTGGTAGAAGAAAATGCAAAAACATAAGAGAGGCTGAATTAAGAGCCAAAGAAGTGGGTGAGAATCTCAGGAAGCATAACTTTAGCATAGTGGAAGAAATTAATGTAATGTAAAGCATCATAGTGGTGGGTGAACTAAATTGATTCCTACTCCTTTGTTTAAAGGGGTTGATGACTCCACACACCAACTGCGATGGCCTTTTATGGTCAACTTGACTAGGCTACAGACTCCTGTTATTTAGTCAAACACTAATCTAGGCATTGCTGTAAGGTAGTTTGTTGAGGCAATTAAATAAAGTCTAAAATCAGTTGACTTTAAGGAAGATTACCAAGGCTAATTTGGGTGGGCCTGACTCAAAGGCCTTAGGAGCAGAGCTAAGGCTTCCAGGAGGAAGAAGACATTTTGCCTGCGGACAGTAGCTTCAACTTGTTGCAGAGTTCCATCCTCTCTCTCATCTTCCTGGCCTGCCCTTCAGATTTCAGAATTGCACACCCAGCCCTTACCTTTCCATAAGCCAACTCGTTGCAGTAAGTCTCATAATATATATTTCCTACTGGTTCAGTTTCCCTGGTCGAACCCTAAATGATACACCAACACTTCAAGTCTTCATCATAGGATAAAGTACGATTACTTAGAGCAGTGGCTTCTGAAGTGGTGACTGTGACGTTTAAGAGGGGTTACAAAATCAATCTAATGGGTCATGAACAGCATTGAGAAAAGTTAAATAGAAAATAATCGAATAGAAAATTTCATCATTACAAGTAGTAAGAGTATTCATTATACTTTAAAACTTTCGGTTCCCAATAAACACACACATATACACATACATGTGTATATACCATGTCTTGATGTAAAATGGTTATGATTTAGAGACTACAGAAACAGAACACTTAAGAAACAATTTTTTAAAAATCCAATCCACAGAGAGAATTCCTATTTAATTTATATTCTATTCAAAAAGTCAAAATAGGCAATACAAGTTTCTCAAACTACTGAGCCCATGAATGACGAATATTCATTCCTACCTTTGCTGAATATTTCTGTAATGTTTTAGGGTGAAATTACACAGAAATCGTGAATCTTTCCTTTTTTAGCTAGGAAAGGCCTAGCTAAAATCCTGCACTTAAGTAGTCTGCTGGCCTCTGGAAGAGAGAATTCATTTGTGAAGTTTATCACCACCTACCAGCGCTCAAATCATAAAACAAAGGTTGCACAATTTTCTAAAATCTCAGACAGATTCAAATACTGACAAAGCTAAAAACAAACATACAAACAAACAAACAAAAACACCTTGTTTTAGCAAGCATTTCTAGCACCAACTGAAACCTACATAGCCAACCAAAAATTTTAATGTTTGTAAAGGTCATGAGTAAAATATGCCTAAGTTTTAAACTCTGCAAGCTGAGGCCAGACATCACATGGTGGAAAAAACTGCAAAACAGAAAAACAAGGCTGACACACAATAACCAATTGTTAGGGAATGCATATATACATGAGGACACTGACACTACCGTACAAGGCTGGGCTTGTAAACCTCAGACTAGATGCAAGAGGAACTTTTCTGGGCAGCTGTGAGCCAATGTTAAGATTAATCATGTTACCCCACA
Source organism: Rhinolophus sinicus (assembly GCF_057876585.1). Classification (NCBI taxonomy): domain Eukaryota; kingdom Metazoa; phylum Chordata; class Mammalia; order Chiroptera; family Rhinolophidae; genus Rhinolophus; species Rhinolophus sinicus. Next base: position 31,659,710 of record NC_142504.1, read on the forward strand.
AAGCAAGAAAGACTCGGCTTTGTTAGAAACAAACTGTCCCTTCCATTTAGACTTCTCCAAGAACTATAGTCAAATGTAATTGACCAATTCCGGATCATCATTGAAAATGTCAACATACATTAAATCTACAAACGGTATCTGTCTCCTGCCTCCCTTATTTATAGGCAAAGCCTAAAGGGCAGGAGTGCTTTACAGGAAACATGATAATCAGCAGTCTTTGTCAAAACATGTGGAAGACAGTGCTGTCACATTATTCTTGGTGTGTTTGAGGTGAAAGCTGCCATCACTTCCATTACCACAGGATTGATGGTCAAATCTGGGGATCACTGACCATTGAATCACCCTAACTTTGACCTCATATATCTTGTAACAGAAATGATGGCTCTGTAAACACCCTGTGAACTGCTGTGCTTCTTAAATTAATTGTCTCCACAACCTCAGAAACTGATCATAAAAAAGGAGATACCAGCAAAGCTAAATGGTGACTCCTTAAAAGTAGGTGAATGCTCTGTAAACAGAGAAAAGGATGCAACAACCACTGCTACTTGGATCCCTGATTCCAACGAGACCGTCTATGCATTTGAACCAGTTCAGTGCCTTCAGAGCACCTCGAGTGTCCCCAAACAAGACCGCGTGTCTCCCGTCCCCTACCTCCTGTAAGATCTCTCCCATTTGATAACTGGTCCTTTGAAAAAGCAGTCGGTTATATAACAAATCTTCCTCTTCCTTTCCCCACACACACCCACTTAAAATTAGTCAAAATCTCCTGTGGATTGTATCTTGACAAGGATTCTTGTTCTCATTGCTTCCTATTCCCCTGACTGCTCAGATCCCTAATAACTGAATTATCCTGCAACACATTCATTGCACTCTTCTCTCCTACAACTTATTATACGCCACATCGAAGTACCCTTCCTAAAGAGTTCTATTCGTGGCACTGTGGGTCAGGAACAGACCTGGGAGATGAGGTTGGGGTGGGGAACAGAAAGAGAGTGAATTTAGAAGTGATATTCCATTGCTTCTGCACACCCTTTTTGTACTTTCCAATTTCGTACAAGGACCAAATATTCAAATATTCCTTTCTGATGGGGGTGAAGTGGGAAGGACACTAAAAAAACCTCCTAACATTCTCCATTCCCTCAAAAATAAGTTCAAATATTTCAGAAGGACAGCAAAGTTCTCCAAGAGCTGACTCCGGCCTACATGTGCCGCCTTTACCCAGCACGACTTTGTTACATGTTTGGAAAGGTTTTTTTCATCCTTTTTGGGCCTCTTCTATAGAATTGATCATATTCTGCTCTATGCTGTATTTATCTGTGACCACATTTTCTACTCAAATAAACTGTCGGCTCCTTTGGGGAGCAGGGATAGTCTTATTCATCTTTCTATCAGCTACTGGTTTTGTTTTACAAAATAAATTTTATTGTATTATTCCGCTTTATTGAGGTCTACTTAACAGAGATTATACCTATTTAACAACATGATGTAACTGTTTAGCAACACAATGTATATACACATTGTGAAATGTTCCCCATAATCAGCATCACCTATGAACAACACACTGTTTTAAAAGCAATGGGTCTTTTCTCATTGGCAATGATCCATATTTGGATGGTAACTTAAATCAGAACTGCTTCTAAACGAAAGATACGTGACCTTCAGAAGGCAAAAGGGGGCCCATGTTTATCATGAAAAGCTTTAAAATAAAACTTACAACTTCAAAACAAAGACGTCTTCCCGTATGCAAAGTTGGGGATGATCTTTAGTGGTCGCCCATTAGCTAAATAAGCCTTTACAATACCCAGTTAGCAAATAGGCATTTGCAAGGCTGTATTCTAGAAGAGGTGACTTAACATCATGGTCTTAATGATTCCTTATGCCAGGGATCAAGCATTACAAAAGAATATTATTAAAATTAATTTTATATTCTATTGTAATTGATACGAAAAAAGACCACTACCCTCCTTTTTTTCGGGGCCAGTTAGCTCCCAGCAAGAAATTTTATAATTCTCCCTTTTTGATCAGATTAGTGTGATTGACAAGAGTCGGTTTGGTAGAACTGATACTTTTAAAACATATTTTGAAATGCTAATATAAAAACTGTATTGGCAGGAATAGGGCCGTGAAGGGTAATTAGCTTTATCGGTTATGAAAGTATATTATGTGAGAGATACAATAATATCACATATTGGGTTCTCTGGCTGAAATGAGAAGCTGACAGGAAGAATTTTAAAGTATTTCAATGGTGGTTAGACAGTGAATTTAAATACGTAAATATATAAAAGTAGTTTGCTCCCTTTGTAGACCTGAGTGCACCATCTGCCCCTAAGTAATTTGGGGTCATTTAAGGCCCTAATGTTCCACAATGTGGCAGATTTGCTGATTAAAATCCAGCAGTCACTTTTACAGTTTCGTGTTCCGGTCATAGTGGTCCATCCAATGAGAAACTTCATTTGATGGTGCCTGTCCTCTCTGAAGACAAAAACACACAATCCAGTGTGTAAGAGCTCAAGTCCACCAAAATCTGTTCCCATGTCATCTCCACCTGCCATACTAACATCGGGAGGGTACACGTGTGTGCCCTGTATCCTAAATTTGATGTATTCAAATGCCCATTTGCCTCTTGTGACACAGTTTGACATAGCCAAAGCACTTAGAAGCAAAGTTTAATACAAAGAAAAATTGTGCCTCACCCTTTCATTTTGGAAGAAACCAAAAAACACTGCTTCAAAATACAGGACTCAATTTGTTGAATAGTTTGGAGGTTCATGATAACCATATCCTCCAACATTCAAGCACTTCCTTCTTCTCCAGAACTCCTTGAGTCCTCTACCAATCATCTAGTACATATATCATGCCTTTTGCTAATAATATTATATGTGTTTAAATCTTATCACTATCTGGCATCTTCAAAACAAGACTGGTGTCTTATTCCCGCTGCACTTGATACTGTGCTTTACGCAGGGCACCTACTCAACAGATGTTTGCTGATGGAAATGCCTTATAAGGGAGACTGATACATTCAGTTCTTTTGGAAATTCTGCAACTAAACTCCCTTGAGTAGGTGCTCCGTTCATTCATTTAAACAGTTGTTCAAGTTTTCTAGATAAGCTGGCAACGTGAACAAAGGAATCTTCCTCCCTGTCCGGTCTGCCCTGCTGGCTTCCACTGCGAGCTCTGGCATTTAGGGCACCAAGATTCTGGCAGCAGCTACAGGAAGCATAAAAATGCAACACACAGAGCCAACCCTTAATGAAAAAGTCGTATCCGACACAGGCAAGAAAAAGCTGGTCCTCTGGTGGTTGGGCCTGTTCCACTGCTGGCTCTTCCCACTCCTTTCTTACTGTGTATAATGTAAGCAGATATAGCAATCAGCCCCCATCAAAAAGTATTGAAAAGATTTCCACAGAGACCATTAGGGGGACCATGAGCAGAACCTACCCATTCTGTTTACAGGCAAATAGCAGACTTGGATGAATCTTTCCCTCCATTTTGTTCAAAAAGATCTAAACAGAACAATGACAAGTGGATGATAATGAGATACGGAAGAGGGTAACTGTAGCTACCTTTGAGTGACTCTTCTGAGGTGTCTCTTTTGAATCTCATAATGGTCCTCTTTTGCAGAGCAATGAACTTCAGGCTCACATAGGACCGACAGTTTGCCCTGTCGGTCCTATCTATCTAAGTGACAACTGAAATCCAAGCCCAGGTCTGCCTGAATTTAAAATTCACACTCTTTACCGCATGCCGTACTGCTTTAGGAGAGGAAGCATTATTAAAAACACCAAAATACAAAGTAAGCCTAAATAGAATAAACACACACACGTATACACACACACACACACACACACACACACACACACACACACACACACACACACTGCAAAGGGCCAATAAATGGCGGGGGAATCAAACTGACTAGCAACTAAAAAAATGCAAATTAACTAAATATTTTTCATCTATAAAAATTTAAAACCGGGTAAGGGGACAGATGAACAGTCACTCTATACATTGTGGATAAAGTAAACTGGCATAACTTTTTGGAGGGCAACATATTAAAAATCTTAAAAACTATGGTATCAATTGACCTAATAGTTTCTAAGGAATTAATCTAATGAAATCACAGATGTATAGAAATATTTATGTACACTGACACAAATCATAGTATTATTTACAAAAGGGAAAGAAATTCAAAGCAATCTAAATGTACATAAAGGAAGAATGACTAAATAATGATATATCCACAAGATGCAACACACTGACATTTACACAGGTACCATTATACAATCATGCTCTGTAAGATTATTTAATGACACAGAAATGTTCTAATGTATGGAATGTGAAAAGATTATGACACCTCATGTGTGTGTGCACTCACACAGAATATGAACGATATGTATATACTCGTACATACAGATGTAATAATTTCTGGATTAGAAATGATTTTATTTTCTTTATATTGTTCTGGCTTTTTATAAAACATAGAGCTGTGGTAAATAAATGAAAAATAATAAATACTATTTTAAAAACACTCATTACCAAATATCGAATGCTCAATGAGCATAAGTCTTTCCACATACTGTAAAAGCAAGTTTGTCTGGCTTTATATTAATTTAAAATATATTCTAGTAGCACTTTCAGTGTTAATTATACAGTGATAACTGATGTCTACATTGATGAGACTAAGGAACAAAAAGACCTTGTGTTTTATAAAACTTAAATGCAAAATAAAAGCATTATTATGTTTTTAATGTAATAAGCATATTTGTGCCAAGCGGTTTAGAAACTACGTATGCTTTACAGTTAGAGCTGCATTGACCAAAAGAAAACATTTGTGAGTGTTTACCTTAAATACTAAAACACTACCAAAGCCTTGATCCTCAATAACAAACAAGACCTAGACCCCACTTCCTATTCCAGAGAGCTTAGTTACTGGAACACTCTGGTCTAATTCTGAGAATGTGCTATATGAAAGTCAATTGTACATTCTCTTCCTTCAGACCTCTGGCTGAGGGTCTGCTCAGTGGAAAATCACTGCTTATGCGGAGCAAAAAAACTAATCTGTGCTTCAGTTGAAATTTTGGGGTCTTAGTTCACAATGGCGCTGTGTGTGTATGCTTCTGTGGCATGCTTTTTCCATCATATGAAAGCAGAAGGCTGGTTCCCTGAGATACATCTATAGATAAGTATGCCATCTGATTAGTACAAAGAATAACTTTATCTAAACCCAGCAAAATTATTAATTAGTTAGTTCAGGAAAAAAATAGCTTCTAAAGTACATGATCACAGAATTTTACAATCAGATGGGATCTTGGCAATTGTCCCAAACAGGGATGCAAATAAACACCACACATGCCATTCCCCTCCTTCTGGTGGTGGGTTAACCAGCTGAATGATGCCCGCTAAGTCTAGCCATCTTCCCAGCATCTTCAATGCAGTCCTAACTGATCAAGTTAGCGGAGGAAAAAACAAACATATTTACCATATCTGGTCTAATCTCTTATTTCAGTTTTTGGGGAGGCAATTGGAGATCACACAGTTAATCAAAGCTGATGCTAGAACAATGATTTCCAAATGTGTTAGTTATAGTGTATTCTTGATGCTACCCTGTGTTTCCTCAGAATGCTTCCCTATAAAAAAGACACGTGTCAAAATAAGTCCCTTCACATGAATCAAACTGAGCCATCCTCAGAAAATAATTCCAATCTGGATGTCACAGTTATACTTCACATGTAAGTTTTATGCACTAAAAAGCATTTGAAAAAAATATATGTTACAAACGATGGTACTTGTTTTAAGGTAGATGAATTATGAACGTGTTTTATTGTCTTTAATACTCTCATGTTTTGGTTTTCTGCACAGAAAAAAAAAAGGGAAATGAGGAAATTCACTTAATTTTCTATTGAAAAAGCAATACATTATCATTCCTACTTATAAATAGATGTCAACTTGGTGACTCAGATGTGCTCTTCCACTCGTATTATCTTAAGAAAGTTGACCTTTTCGGCCCACATTTTTCCCATTTGTAAAAGTGAGAGGAGTGAAGTAAATGGTGTCCAAGATCATTTTCATCAGTACTGAAATTCCAAAATTATACCTATAATAAATCTGCTATTTGAAAGGAGCATAATATTCCACTAACAGTTTCCAGTCTTAGCAATGCCACCGACTGGGAGGATCTCCCTTTCCCCTGGCTTTACTTGTCACGGGAAGGGACACCAATTACTGTATTCCTCCAGGACCTCTCACTCAGTCACACCCCTCTGGCTTGTTCTTTAGGGATAAGAAACTAGGCCTTCATAACTTTGCTCGTCTCTTTGGAAAACCAGGCTGTCAGCAGAGAGCCTATATTCTGGTCTGCCTCTCGATGTTATAATTTTTAGGGATTTCTCTTAGTCTGTGTTCTTCCAGTGCCAGCAGGGATGGGGGGGTAAGTCTACTTTTAGAGTTCAGAATTTAGGAAGCCCCGTTATTTCTACAAATCTAAGCTACACCTTCATACCCAGGCTTTAAAAGTCGGGGATAGTTTGATCTCTACAGCTATTGCTTTTATTAAGTTATCTCCCAAGTGGTTCAGAATTTATCAGTAGATGAATATTATTCAAACTCTAAACCTCAGGAAAAAAATATAGTTTGTCAAGAACACAGGCAATTATGGGCATAGTTCATCTTCTTCTATCTTTAAGTTTGCCTAATTGCACATTGTTTTCTGAATACTTACAAATTTCAGTGAAACTTCCAAAATTCAAAGTTAGAAAGTATGTAAATACAAAATACGGAGTGGGACGGGGAGGGGGAAGAAGGAGGGGAACTTGATCAGCCTTCCATTTTTGACCCTCCATATTCTAAACTCCTTTTTCTGAACTGAAATAGCATTTTCATGAATTTCACTGACTTCTTGTCTAAAGTATCAATTACTTTATAAGTTAAATTCACTATTTTCCTTGATGTTATTTTCACTGCTCTTGAGCTGAACTTCAAATGTAGTATATACTCCCCCTTTGTGAGTCTCCAAATTTTAGAATGTACATTTTTTTAGTGAAGTGCAGCAGAAAAGCGTAAGAGTAAGCAAAAGAATGCTCGGCCTAGTACAGCAAAACTAGGAATAGGTCTTAGGAGAAACCCTTACTCACCATTCCAGTGTTTAGACCTGTCTACAGAGGGCCCTTGGTGATAATCAATTTCTTACATCAACAAACTTCACAGCTGTAAATATTACAAAATAATTCAAACATCATTTTGACAATAAGAAGACAACAGGCTAAACCAAAATGGCACCCAGTTTTTCATTTTTACTGACGAGTCCACATTTCCTAGTAGTTTCCTGAAAGCCTTCTATGACTAGACTGTGTCCTGGGTCTTTTGCTGATTTACGAAGGAGTTACTGCCAAGATCCGGAACCTTCTCTGTATCCCTGGATTCGAATTCCCTGGAAATTCCAGGTTCTAGGCAACAGATCCAGCCCCTCTATGGAATTCTAACATACCTCCAATTATAACCTAGCATATGCACTCTTCTACTTCTCTGCAAACTCATCTGCAGGTCTCAAACAATAAGAAAATGAAGGTAGTGTCTGCTCATATGTGTGTAGAGGGATGAGAAAAGTCAAATCTAAGAGTGGCATTCAAAGGCATTAAGTACCCACGCTGATCTTTATAAGACTGTATTTTTCTAAATTGTAGTGCAAAACTCTCTGTGGTCCTAAATGGGATAACTAAATTTAGATTAACTCCTGTTCCTTTTAAAAATCATTATTATTGTTATTGATTTATTGTTCAGTTCCTTTTTCACTAATTAATTAAGGATAACCTAATGTTAGATTAACCCTTATCAGATAAAAGATACCAAAGGCTAGGATAAAAACTAACTGAAACATAGAGGAATAGAGCGTCTGGGATGGTTAACCTTTAATTTGTAAATATGTCAGATTCACTTCACAAAGAAATCATTTTAGGTACAGTATGAAGTGGTAGAAAGAAAACCTACCTCCCCCCCCAAAAAAAAAACAAACCAACATACATATTCCATAAAATTATATTAGGTTTCAAACTTATTTAGCCAAAACATAGACTATTATTAGAAGCAGTGTGACCAGACAGAAGAAATACATACCAAATATCACAGTTTAGATTCCCCTGGCCCCAAAGTTCCCTAGCAGGAGGTACAGATGTTTAAAAGAAAAAGTTCTGCTAGAATCAAGAAGCCATTTCTGCTGTACCACACTGTTTTAAACTTTAAATTTAGAAAATACATACCAAAAAAAAACTCTACATGCTTCCACTTAAGGGAATGTTTACAGATTTTGAGCACCAGTGGTTCTTGAGTCAGACTTTGCATCAGCAAGTTCATATCCATTTTAAAGGTGAAAAGCAGAAAATACATCCAGTGATCTCTAAACCACACTATATTCTATAGATCTCCGGATGTCCAAACTCCCATAGCTTTCTCCTCTCCCCTGACCTCGCACTATGGTTTAATATAGTTTAGTCCGGATAGTTCAGTGGAGTTCAGTCTGAAGAATATTTCACACAGAGTACAAGAGATATTGAACATTATACTTAAAAACATTCACTTATATTTGTGTCCATATTTATGACACGATCACCCTGTTCTGATTTGAATCACCTTTAAAATATGCATACTGTCTTTAAAAGAGGTGAGAATCCTAAACTAAATTTCCATAATGTTTTTGCTGTGGAAAGGCAAGGCCCCTTTCTATACTTCTAGAATGTGTATCACAACTTGCTCCATCGTCTACTTCGAACCATACTAACGTAAGATGGTAACAAGCCAGGAACTGGTATGAAGTGCAAAGGAATTCTCTGTACTATCTTTGCAAGTTTCCTGCAAATCTAAATCTATTCTAAATTTTTAAAATTATTTGAAGTTAAAAGAAGTTGGGGAAAGTATTAGGTTGGTGCAAAAGTAATCGCAGTTTAAAAGGTTAAAAATAATTGCAAAAACCACAATTACTTTTGCATCAACCTAATAATTGATTGATAATCAACTAATAATCAACCTAATAATTGAAAAAGAAAATGGAAAATGAAGAAAATAACACATTAAATTTCACCCCTACCTAATATCATATGTAAAATTAATTCCCCAAACTTCAAGTGGATTAATGGATTAAAGATATAAACTGAATAGCAAACTCTTAAAATGTTTAGATGAACTTACAAGAGAAGATTTTTATGACCTTAAGAAGATCTCTAAAAATGACAGAAAGAGAGGATATATTAATAATTATGATTATATTAAAATTCAAATCTTCTGCATTATAAGATACCATACACAATGTGAAAATGTAAGTTATAAACTGGGATAAGATACTGATAAATTGGTATTCAATACATATTTTAAAAACTCAAAAATTAATAGTAAAAACAAAAAATCAAACAAATAGAATAATGGGGGAATGATGTAAACACAACTCACAGAAAAGGAAAAATCTAATGGTTCGTACACACATGAGAAGGGGTCCTATTTTACTAGTAATCAGAAAAATATAAATGGAAACAATGAATTTCATTTTACATCCATCAGATAGGCCATGTGTTGGTGACAATGTAGAGAAACAGGAAGTCATAAAGGATGTGAGAGTGGGTATAGCCCTCTAAAAAGCAACCTGGCAACAGATGCTAAAGTTAAGAATACATATACCTAAAACTTGGCTAGCGTACACACAGGAACCCAGTATGATGTGACATTTGCTTTCATGCATATATAGATATGTACAGGGATTTACACGGCAGCATTTTTTGTGATAGTGATAAACTATAAACAATCTTAATGTTTGTAACAAGAAAATAAATAAATTCTGGACTATTCATACACTGGAATACATGCACTAACAATATAAACTACCACTAAGTGGCCTATAGCTATAAAAACAAATCTCAAAATTTTTAAATTGAGAAAAATGTGTTACCAAAGTGTGCATTTATTCGATACAATTTATATATAGTTTAAACACATAAACGTGTGTGTGTGTGTGTGTGTGTGTGTGTGTGTGTTTTAAAAGATAAATATGCTTGATAACTAAAAGCACCAAATTCAGAGAAGTGATTACTTCTGGGAAGGGCTGCAAAATATTTTATATAGAGTGATGGATGCTGTGAATATCAACTAAGTCTGTAATATTCTATTTCTTTAAATAGAAAAATACAAAGCAAATATAATAAAACATTAAAATTTTACAAAGCTTAGTAATGAGTGCCCAAGTTGTCATACTACGTATTTTCAATATGTTCAAAATCCTTTATAATAAAAATATGTAGAGACAAAACTTGATGGAACGAAGTTAATGACTTTTAGCCTATTTTTCCAAGTTTTCACTACAGCTCTTTTCATCTCAATTTGTCCTTTTAATTGTTCTCTGCCCTCATATATCCTTCATATATCTAGGAACAACAGACTGATTTTGCTGTCCAATCTGACTTGAACAAACGAAATTTTTTTCTAGACTTCCCTCTTAACATAGGCTTTAAATTTTGTCAGTTCACTGGTGAATGGTAACCCATTTTTCTTTTCTCTTTTAATGAAGTAATGACTATGGCATATACATGCTATGTTAAGTGTGAACATTTTAAGGACTTTAAAAAATGTCCTTGCTTTGTTTTCTAGCTTTCATTGTTTCTGATAAGAAATCTGATATCTGTCATCTTTCTTTTTGTTCCCTTGTTTGTAATGTTCCTGTAGTCTCCAGCTACTTTTACATTTTTCTTATGACTCATTGGTTTTAAACATTTGCATCTTAGTGTAGTTTTCTTTATATTTCTTGGTGGTTGGGTTCTCTGGATTCCGTGGATTTATGACCTTAGGTATTTTCATCAAATTTGGAAAAATTTCAGCATTATTTCTTCAAATGTTTTTTCATTCCCACCTCCTTTATGTAATCCACTCACACATACACTTCGTGCTCCTATTTGTGGTTGTGGTGGGTGATGGTTAGTGACTTTCTAAATGAATTCTGAAAAGTCTACATTCTTTGTGTTGTGTGGCCACTCTGCTTGGTTAGCTTAATAGCTCACTAGTACTTAGATGAGATTTCTTTAGCCACCTGGAATCAAAAAGTCTCCCATTCTTTGCAGAGCTGCGTATGTGTTGGAGCACACCTTCCTCACCCAGGAGATAACTCTGCCTTACCCTTCACTTCCAGCTTGCACAGAGCCTCACTGTCAGCCAAAGCCGAGAGCTTAGGGCTTTTGCAGGTATTTCCTAGTATGCTCTCTACCCTAAACATGTGCACAGCCTTCTAGAGGACTAATTCTACCATTTGTATCATTTCAGGGGGAGTTTTGATTGCTTTTTCTTCTCATTATGCTTTTCTACCCTTCTTTGTATGCTTGGAAATTTCAAATTGAATGACAGATATTATGAACCTTAGATTCGTGGGTGCTGTATATTTTTGTAGTTTCACAAATATTCTTGAGGTTTTTTTCTGGAATATGGTTAAATTACTTGGAAATTGATACATTCAGATCCTGATTTTAAGCTTCATTAAGAAGGAATGAAACTGTATTTAGCCTAGGCTTTTTTTTTTTTTCCTAATCATCTAAAGAGGGAGACATTTCTTTGATGCTATAAGCCAGGTGTGCCCAAACATTTTTCAACGTTTTTCACCAAGGGCCATATGCAGTAAAATACACAAACAGCTGGGCCACTCACTCGAGGTGAAGTATGTATTGCCTCACCTGGTTTATTTAAGTAAACTAAATATATTTTTGGAATTTGCTGCAGGCCAATTAAAAATGGATTGCGGGCCGCAATTGGCCCGCGGGCCGCAGTTTGGACACCCCTGCTCTAAGCAATACCTACAGAATTAAGAGGTTTTCTAATCTAGTTACTAGAAACAATCACTATTCAACATTAAATGTAAGATTTGGGCACTGGTCCCTCTAATCCTTTCATTCTCCTACCTTCTACCTTGGGTGATTTTCTCACATGCATGCACGCATCAGTATTCAGCTCACTAGAGCAGTCGCTGGAGTTCTCTCTCTGCAGCTCTCTCCTCATCACTACTCTACCCTGGGGACTCTAACTGTCTTGGCTTCCCCAGACTCCCAGCTGTGTCACTTCATCTCAGTAACAGTGCCAAGCTCTGCCTCGGTTCCACTTAACTGCACCATGTTCTTTCTGGTAACTTCCTTCAGGTGAGGCTGGGCAATTATAGGACTGACCTGGTTTTTCCCCATCTCTCAGCGATTACTGTTCTTGACTGCCTGATAGCCAATGTTTTCACTGCCATTCATTCATACAGTTTGTACATTTTTGTTGTTGTTTTGAGGAAGAAGGTAAATCCAATCTTTGTTAGTACATCAAGAATGGAAGCAGAAGTTGAATTTACTCTTGAAATGAAAGTGGATAGACTAATTTGTATTCAACTTTATTATTATTTAAATTCTTCTCCAGCCAATGCACCTGAAGGGAAGCAGACTATGCTACCTCAAAATGCACCACTTTGGCATGTGAATTATTCAAATCTAAAGTCAATCAAGACCAAGCAGTCTTAAGAAATCTTTTTTTACCTTTCCCTTAACTGCTTAAGAGAATTTAGATAGGGGGCCTGGCCTATTACAAGAAAGAGGAAGCTATTACCAGAGATAACTTTTTATCTGAAAGATCTACCTGTATGGCAGGACAAACATTTAATTACCAAACACCTGCTCTTCTCATCCAGTGGATCACTCTTTTCCCCTTGGAAGCCTTGGACCCCTACTCACATTCCTTAGCTCAGGATGGCATATAAGCCTCAACAATACAAGTTGCCCTTGAGTCTCATATCTTTGGGACACCCGTCATACAAAATTAAATTTGCTTTTATTACTGTTAATCTGCCTTATGTTCATTTAATTATTAGACTAGTCAAAAAACCTAGAAGGGTAGAAGAAAAATTTTCCTCCTCTATACATCTCTGCATGGCCTGAATCCAGTGTCACTGATCCACATAAATGCACTGAGAAACATGCAGACACTAATCAAAAAGAACTGCATTGCATTACTGAGCTTTCTCAGAAGAACGTGTCTGTGTTTGTACGTAGTTCATAGTGAATAACCGGTCAGCCAATAGATGTATCACAACAAAGATCTCAATAATTGGAAATTGATAGCATGAAAAGACGGGTGCTGAATTTCTAATCTTTTTCATAGAGCAGAATCACAAAAAGCACGTACAGCTGTTTTTGTACAGCCCATAAGCTAATAGTAGTTTCTACATTTGTAAAGGGTTGTGGAGAGAAAATAAAAATAATAAAACAAAGAATACATGACAGAAACCATGTGTTCCACAAAGCCTAAAGTACGTGCTATTTGAACCTTTAAAGAAAAAATTTCCTAACCCCTGATAGAGAAAATGAAGACTAAACAGCTCCGTTAATTACATAATAATATATAAAATAATTACGATAAAACATTTCCTATGTAAAAGTAAAGTCAAAGAAAAATAGTTTGTGTTCAAATGGAAACTATGCATCTTACATAGCATACCCTCCTGGGTTAATGAATTCTAGTCCTTTTATTGTCTTTGGGCTATTTTGTAACTCTTTGTAAATTATAGTTAACTGGTAGATATGGGCATTCTGACCTGCCTGATCGTGTTTTAACTGACATCCTACCCCCTTTATAAAAACCAGTTTTGCTTCTCTTTGCAAGTCATCTCCTCATTTCTTTACCTCATATAAATCTGTGCTGTTCTGACTTCCTCTGAACCTGTTAAAACATCTACTTGGTTTCCTCATATCATACGAGTTAATTAAATTCTTTAATGAATGTCTGTTATAAAAGACATGGTATTACTTTTTTCTGAAAATTATCTTTTAACACAGTAAATAAAAGTGAAAAATATGAGAAAGAAGTCAAAGAAAAAGAACGGAAGTTGTAGAAAAGGAATATTTTTTTCTCTAACTCTCTTAGGTTCTGTGACTGAGGACTACAAATCAAACTGACAGAAGACATACTAACAGGAGAAAAGGCATACAGATTTTATTGGTATCTTTAAATACACAGGAGCTTCACAGAAAAAAAGTGAAAATCCAAAAAGGTGATTAGATCTGGGGGCTTATCAACCATTTTACCAAAAGGGAGTAAATTGTGGAGAAGTGACTAAATGACTAAATTTAAAAAGGGGTTTGGGCCCCTATAGGAGGTAAATTGTGGGAAGGTAACTTGGAACTGTGTGATAGAGGAGGGTGTTTAGCAAGGTCTGTTATGCAGACTTAAGTCACCTCCTGTGATGAGAATCATTCTCCTCTTCTTGGTACAGGAAAGGTGGGGAAGTACCTTTACAAATGAAATTTCATTTCACCTTTACAAAGAGAAATGTATTCCCTGCTTTTAGGCAGAAAGGGGGAGTGCAAAGAACTCCTCGTATGTCTGCTGTTTCTCAGTTGTCTTCAGTTAAAAATAATGCTTATGCCAAAATGGCATATTATGGGTTGGCATATTCTGATCCTCTTCAAAGTATACTAATATCTTCATACTCAGTTCACAAGTTGGTCTTAATTAAAAATAATCAGATTATGTAATTTGAATTTTTAAAGATCACTACTCAGTGTAAATAACAAAAAATATGGACCATAAAGTAAAAACCAAAAAACAAAGGAAGCAGTGGAAACAAAAAACTATAACAAAGCTGGTAAAATTACAATAAAATATTTTGTCATAATAATAATTGCTTACTGAGCAGTCATTTACATGAAGAAGAATTTTAGGCTGGATTAAACTAAAGTCAACTATATTTACACAAAAGGATCCTTTAGAATAAAGTCACTCAGAAAAGTTGAAAGTAAAATGACACATTTTTGGAAAGCAGCATCCAGTTAAATGAAACAAGAAAAAGAAATAAAAGGTATAAAAACTGAAATAATGGCATAAATACTGGAAGGAAAAGAACGTAGCTACAATTCTCAAGTGATACAACTAAAATAAAAAAGAAAAAGAAAAAATCAAATGGAAAATATTAGCAACATTAAAATTAAGGAAGGAGTCAGGTTGTAAAATTCATATATATATATATATATATATATATATATATATATATATATATAAATTGAAACTTTCTCATACATAGATAATGACAGAAAATCTAATGGAAGAAAATATCCCATTTATAATTACCTCAGGAATTAAGTCCCACTGAATATTAAGATATTAAGTCCCACTGAACTTATAAACTCAATGGATTTTCACTTAAAACAACCTACAAATTTTATGGTACTTTTATTTTGAAATAAGACAAAGATATTTATGTTTTCCAGGAAAAACACACTAAAGAACGAACTAAAAATTTCTGACAAAAATAGTGTTGGGGAGGGTAGCTAGATATAGGAGAAATTTTAAAGTACAGCAGGTCCTCGAGTAACACTGGTTAGCTCAGAGTCATTTCATTATAAATTGAAGAGATGTCTTATGCACTTAACTTTTGTTTATACCCATTAAACTGGTAAAATTGGTTTCATTATATGTCATTTTGCTAAAGGTTGTAGAACCTCAAAAATGTTAAGTGAGGACTTACTATACTACAAATGTACAATAATTAAGATTGCTTATTACTAGTGTTAATAGCAAACTGACAGACTGACGAACAAAATAGAGTCCAGGAAGAACCAACTTAAATATATACATGAAACTTTATTTAGGTTATTGTAATATTCAAAATAGTAAAAGGAAGATGGATTATTCAATAAATGGTATTGGTATAACATGCTAACGATCTAGGGAAAAAGTAAAGCTAGATTGTTACTTCATTTCTTATACCAAGGGGAGTTTGCAATGGATCACAGATTTAGTGGTAAAAATAAAATTACAAAAGCACTGAAGGAATAGGTGAGTGAATCTTAAATGTGATCCTATGCTGGAAAAGACCTCCTAAAGAATGACATAATACTCAGAAGCAATAACAAAAGTATGTAAATCTGAAACATAAAAAATAGAATAAGCATGGCCACAAAAGGAAAAACGATAAAGACATTTATTCAAAAATCAACAATTAACAGAAAAAGTTTACAGCACAAATGAGCTGACAAATGGTTACTTCCTTTTAAGATAAAGTATTCTTACAAAGCAACATGGAAAACATTGATAAACCAATAGAAAAATGAGTCAATGACATGGACATGTGTTTCATGGAAAAAAATACAAAGGGCCCAAAATATTATTCATAGACTAATTTTTACCTTTAAAATCTCTGACTTATTGTAAACTTAGCTTGTTATAAGAAATAAAGTAAGGGTCTATATTTTTTTCCCAAATGGTTAGCACATTTAACCAATCTATAATTGAATAATCCATCTTCCCTTCACTATTTTGAAATTATTCATATTCAAGTCTACTTATAATTAAATATCAATTAAAATAAAATTAGCCTCACCAGTCACTAATCACATTAGCAAAAATTGAAAAATCAGTACTGTGTAGTATTGGAGAAGACAGGAGGAAAAAAAGAAGTCTCACATTTTATAGGACAATTTAGCAATATCCAAAGAAATTCAAAATATGTAGTCTTTGACACAAGAATTATGCTTTAAGAACTATATATGTTTACATTACAAGTGTGCAAAACCATAAGAACAAAGACAATCTTTCTAGCAGTGTTTGAATAATATAAAATGGGGAAATAGCTCCTCAGTTCAAATGGGAGACAGATTAACAAATTACAGTAATATTAAAATGGGATACTCTGTAAATATTAGAAAGAATAAAATAAATTTAGATACCCTGACAGGGAAAAATAACAACTAATATACTACGGCTCGGTATTGCCAGGAGCCACTCTAAGTACTGTTTCTAACTAATTTATTAAATGCGTACATTAACTCTATGATATAGATACTAACATTGTCCACCATTTTAAACATAAGGAAAGTGAGACACTAAGATATTAAATACTTTGCCCAAGGTGTCATAGGTAAAAAATGCCGGAATTGGGGTTCAATCCCAGGCAGTGTAGCTCCAGATACTGTGTTTTTAACTCTAATGACAGTTGCAATATATCTGTACTGTCCAGTACAGGCCAAAGTGACATCTCATCTCAAACTTACCACATCCAAACATCCAAACTTTATCCTATGCACGCATGAGACTCTACATTACAGGGTTATATAAGATTAGTTTGCGAAATGAAAACCTTCCTAGAATAAATAATGTAATTGCCTTCTCTTTCATCAAAATACTATTTTGTGACACTTTTCCTAATCACTCTCTAGAGGCCTCTTAGGGTCACAGCCCACCAATTCTCTGCCCCCAAAAAATCTCATTGACACTGCTCACCATGAAAGTTTCTATGGCTCATATAAATGCCTTTCCTCTTTTTCACATCAGACTTGCAACTCTGCTTCATTATAATGACACTCTATTTGAACAGTCAATTTGAAATGGAAGTTTATTTTAACAATATTTACAAGACTGCAACTGCAGCCCTGCAGTCCCCCATCTGCCATCAAACACCCACAGACGCTACTGCTACTAAGCAACACTCCCCCTTTGAGAAAAGGAGAAACACAGATATAAGGACTCTGTGACAGCAAAGTCTGTGGTAGATATTTTTCTTTAAAACATTTAGCGGCTCTACTAGAAGAAGAAGGGTCATGTATAGTTTTATAATCATACTATAACAATCATGGCGGAAAGAGAAAAATAAATCACTCGTCTATGAACTGAGCTGCTTCTATTTGTAGAAGCCAGAAGGACCTGCAAAGGACATTTTTGGGTCCTTTGCACACTGACATGGTAAGGGACTGGGAAGACGGGGTGTGCAATGCCCTTCTTACGCCCTCTCAAATGTGAATCCTTATGTACTTTTCATAAAAACAAAGGTGAGAGTTTGAGCCCGAAGACACTGGTTTCTCAATTTGTACAATAACAAAGTCTTGGGCAGAATGCTTCACTCACCCTGAAAGGTCACCTAATTCATCTCTTCTGTCTTCAAGATATACACAACTGCCCTTGTCAAAGGAAAATGAGAACCAATTACCCGAGGATGCAAGCTAGTGAGACTCTCTTCAATTAAATTGCCTTGGTGGTTTAATTTAAAAATAATTCGGCCCCATTCCAGCAACTTTTCATGGTAATCCAACTTTGTTCAAATCACTAAGGTGTTTTAAGCAAATTCTATATTTACTAGTTTAGTAGGTCACTTTTTATTTTAAAAACCATTCACTTATAAGCCATTTTCAGGTACACTGTTCTGTATTAATAAAGTTTTATTGTATCATGGTAACAGTGATATTACTATACATCATGTTGCTAATAGAGACAAAACCAAAGCTTATTAAACACTATTCAAAGAATGATGACAATTCCGATTTTTAAAGGCCTGTTGTATTTTTAATGGTCCTATAACTTAAGCGATAATATTCTAAACTGCAGTTATTAGATATCACCTATAGACATTTTCCCTATTCACTTAATATTTTTATAGATATTAGCTCATACATGTTTAAAATTTCCAATAGATTTCCATAGAGAACTTCCCATTGGTAGCAATGTATCGAGCCTAGCACAAGCCTAGGAAGACAAGAAGGCCAGAAAATTCCTGCTGTCTTTTTTTGTCCAAGTGACTTCATTGTCTGAACATAGGACTCCCCTTACAATGCAAATGATTTTTAAAAATCCATTGTTATAGGATTCTCATGTGATAATAAATGTATATCTTAATATACATAATATATTTAAAGCTGAAGCACCCCATTTCCCAGACACTACTACTGGCTTCCAATGTTCCATCAGCTAGGAGTAGCTCCTCACCTAACTACCATATATTCATAGTCTGAATTACGCTGGGATTAATGGATTATTTATATTTAGGAAGAGGCCTCATCTGGAGAGTGTGTAGGTAGATGATATATGTATGAACTTGCTGCCACATGCTACAAATTTATTATGTTAAAGTCATATCTAAATTGGAATATAAATCACCTATAGCCAGACTGGCTACCTGACCCAGGGAAGTTAAGGTGGGGTCAAAGGGACAACTTTCTGAGGTTGCAAAACCACATTTAGATGATGCCAGCATCCAGATCGAATTTTAGCTTATGGGGAAAGTTTGGGAGCGTCTGACCTTATCTCTTTAACTGTGGTACACAGCAAACCAAGGCGGAGTGATTCGCTCGTCTCACTTATGTAAAGCCCTGATCTCACTTTACAATACTACTTATGAAAGACCCTCTCACTGAGCACTGGAGAAGGGGACGTGGCCTGGGTGATGAGGGGTCGTGGCCACTTCACATCTCTTCTACATATCTGCTCTTTATTAGCATCCAAGTTCAATTCCTAAGGTGTATCTTAATCTCTGCTCCATAAAGTAATTTATATAAACCCCCAACCCTGCCATACCTCCTTGCCCAACTGCATGGCTGCCTCAAACTCCCACTGTCAAGAGGTGTCCAGTTTGGGACATTCAGCCTACCCAGACACTTATCTGTCAGCCTCACATAATTGTGTGACAAGAACTCAGATACTTGGATTTCAGTTTCTTAAGTAGCCTGGACACATAAAAGGCTGGGCCTTAGCCCACTTAAGCCTGAAGGCACGACAGCACTAACTGAGCTGGTGTTTTACAGTCAGACACATACCCTCTACTGTGTGGGAGAACTGGGGGTGATAGGCTTCAAGAACCACCAGGACCATTTCCAAGTTGTTAGCTGGATCTCTCTTAGCCTAGAGCTTCTCCCTCACTTTAATCCCTCCCAACATCAAAGGCAAAACATCTCAGTCACACTTTGCTTTCGGAAACTCTTTGATGTTGCTGTGTCCTTTCCCACTGTTACAGGACAAGAGCAAAAGGGCTGAATGGGGGTCTAGATAAGGATCCAAAGTGTCCGCAATCTTGAAAGAACCCAGTGCACACTGGGAATGAAGAAAACAAAATAAAATTAAAATTCAAGTCTGGGTGGTAGAGTATTAAGCTACAAAATTATTTTGTACGGGCTAATACATCACAAAAAAATTTTTTCCCCTTAAAACCCACACGTAACGTACATTTATTCTATCATATTCAACCTCACACAAAACGCCAACTGCTTATGTTCTAGGATACAGAAAGATGCAGTAATAAAACATGAACTTGAGGACTAGCTTCAGTGCTCAAGCCATGGTCTGTTTTAGGACATATGCTCAGGCAGTTTAATCATATAGTCATATAGCCAATGTGCTCAAGGCTCTCTGTTCTGGGCCGAGAACCTAGAGCCCATTACTATCTTATGCTTCTCTTGCACGTTAGAGAGAGTGGGATTTTCATAAGGATATAAGAGCTATGTGA
This sequence comes from Rhinolophus sinicus, assembly GCF_057876585.1. NCBI lineage: Eukaryota > Metazoa > Chordata > Mammalia > Chiroptera > Rhinolophidae > Rhinolophus > Rhinolophus sinicus. The sequence goes on from NC_142504.1 coordinate 31,679,967, forward strand.
TAGATTTCTCCGGAACTTTGTAAAAAGAAACATGAGGGGATAAACAAGAAATTAATAAGAACGGTTGTTTATAGTGAGGTGAAAGGACTAGAAGAGGCCAGGAATGACTGTGAAGCCAATCTTAAATACACCTTTTCATCAAATTTTGATTATTTTTAACTATGCAATATCACCTACAAAAGTAAAGAAGAAAAAGGGTAAAAACTAGGATGGTAATTAGAAATGAAAAAATATAGAGATGATATGTGAATAACAAAAATGTGAAAAATATGTCTTTGACACAGGACCCTTCTGCCCCACGCCACCCCGCATCATTTTTTTTCCCCCCTTTGGTAAAGCCAATTTTCTAGTCTTCATTTTATTTCAGCTCTATGGCAGCTTCTCACATTTGACGAGTCCCTTCTTGAATTTGCCCTGATTGCTACCACACATCTTCCTGTCTTCCCAACTCCCAAGCAACTACTTCACAATCTCCCTTTTCACACCCTTTTCCCATTTAACCCAAAGCTAAAGACTGTATTCCTGCAGGCTTCAGAGGAGGCTTGCTTCTCTTCTCAATTTAGATTCTGCCCTTAAGAACTCTTATTTACTAGTTTGGTTCCACCTACAGCCCAAACATACATATCTTCTGATACATATGTATTTTTTCTTTGTCCAGGAAAAGTATCTTACAATTCTTTGCATTTCCTACCTTACCCAGTATAACATCTAATACTTAGTAATAGATCCATTAGTAGTCCAGTTAAGGGGGTGGGGGGGGAAATAGTCCAGTTAATTTAGGTTAGCCTAAACCATCCTATTTTTACTTATAAGCCAACTAAACAGTCCAGCTAAAGATAAGAGTTTCGGGAAGTAAATTGATAGAAGAACAAATGTATTCTTTTTCACTTTTTAAAGCAATCCTTAGAGTATCACTTAAGGTGACTTACAAGAACAATGCTGTTGAACAATGCTTACCAAGTCAGAATCGCTGGGTACACACTTGAAAATATGTGTTTCCAAATGTTCTCTATGAATTTCTAGTCCTCTAACAGGTTTCGAACCATTGAGCTATGTATCTCTTTAATTGACAGATATGGTTACTCCACCCCCAATTATTCAGAACAAAAGTCTTTCCAATTCCTGATGTATGACCCATAACTAAAGCTCAAAATGAGAAGAAAAATGGACGACTGGGGAGGAGGTAAGTGAAAAAAATGTAAGAACAATTGTTCAATATAATTAATTTCCCTTCAATACTATCCTGAAAAAGTACAGGAAGAAGGAATCAAATGGATTCTGTTACACAAAAAATTATTCCCAGTAGAAAACTGAGTAAGTGGAAGGGATAAAAATGAATAAGAAGAGGGTTATTAACAAATGAGTTTAGAGAGAATTAGAAAAAAATGAAACCCTGGGGTGGTTTTCTAAGTTTTAGAGGTTGTCCACGCTGTCTGTATTTATTTCTTTATTGTACCTAAAATTCCTCTGCCAGTTCCTTGTTGGGAAAATGCCTCAAGTTCATAGAGCAAATCCAAATTAAACCTCTCTACCATGAACATAACTTCTTATAAACCACCCTAGAGATGTAGAATATTCCACATCTGCACTAAATGAGAAACAAACCACTAGTATTTGACGTTGTATTAAAAGGAAGGTAGTTACTACTAAACTATAGCATTTGGCTGCGTAGAATATTCAATTACTATGGAGACAGTTTAAATTTTCTCTGTTTTGTTTTCTGTATTCTCTGCTTTTCTCCATATTCAGAAAAAAATCAATTACGTACAACTACAGTTTGTGCCATATCTAAAACAGCTGTGGCTGAGTGATGTAGTAGTATTTGAAATCCCCCAAATTATGTGAGTGCAAAGACTGAAATTCTTGGGAACACGAACAGTAGAAAAAAAAACAAAAACAAAAAAAAGAAGTCATAGTATGAAAGCCAAACATATTCCCTAATGAGGCTTTTGATGAAGTCATAAATTCCTCTTTTCCTTTCTAAGTGAAGTTTCTAAACAATATATGTGTCACAAAGACAGAGACAGAGAGAGACAGAGACAGAGACAGAGAGAGATCAAAATTCAATAATTTTTTAAAAGCAGTAAACTGCATTAATAATTTAATCAACATTTATATGCAATTGGAAGTTGTCTCACAAATTTTAGTGATGGTGTATACGATTATTTTTAGAATTGCCCTGGCTGAACTACACGGCAAATGCCAGATACAAATATTTCATTTATATTTTGGTTTTTTCAAGATTCAGTGTTGTATAAGTTCAAATTTTCTTAACAGCTGCTGTTAAAACAAACACCTGCAAAAAAATCACTAGTTAAAATATCTAGTTTAAACAGATCAGTGATAAGTTTCATGAGGTAAACTGACATATACAGCTGTAAATACCATTAGTATTATTTCAGGCAAACTTAGCTATCATCAAGTGACTTCTGGGAATATGGTAATATAATGCATGCAGTATTCACAAACTGAAAAATGCAACAAAATCATAGGGCAGGGGAAAAAAATCATATGGCAAGAAAAGCCTGGTATTTTTAATGCCATAAACTCACCATGGCTAATAAGAATGCAACACTTCATTAACCTCAAACCACTGTGAGCTCCAGGGTTTGAAGTAACTAGTATTAAAAGAAAGAAAAAAAAATCCACTATGCTGCACAAAATATTCTACTATTATACTGAAATTATCTTTGCATGACTATAAACCAGTGTACTGATTTCTTGAGGGGAAGAGTGAATGCCACATAAATCCCACGGTCATAAACTTGTTCCTGGATAATGAATGATTACAAGGCAATTAGCAAATTCACTGAACTTTTGTCATTCCAATTTAATTGTTTAGACAAGAACTTCTTGGACCATTAAAGTTCTTTAGCACATGAATTCATAGGTATCAAGTGTGCTGGATGATAAGAAAAGTCAGCCTTTAGGAAATAGCATATATGCAATTTTAACAAGTATAAGTGAGAATTTAATATTGCTAATAGTATATGGCAGTGAAGAAGTATGAGACACGGGTCTTGCCTTCTGAAAGCTTTCGAATATTTTATGATGAAAGCACATTTATATATAACAGTTAAATAACAAAACAAGTTAGTAAATAACTGCTTTAACATTTTTCTTGGGTTGCTTTGGATTGATTTTTGTAATTATTAAATAAAAACTTTGAATATTATTCTTGGCACATGGTAGGTACTCAATAAATGGAAGCTAGAAGAGGTACACAATGTTTAGGTAACAGAATATGTAAGAAGTTTTTAAAGTACGTTGAGATTAAATGTGGGGTCTCTTATCAGGACAGGATTCCTGAAGGAAAAGGTAGTTGAGTAGAGGAACATTCTAGGTCAGAATGAGAAACAAATGGGGGAAAAAAAACACGAAAAAAACCCCACCCAGAAATGGGTGTATTAATTAATAAGAAACTGAGAACATGGACATGAGGCAGAAATGAATGAACATGCAGAATCTGACTTCAGAAGGTCCCAAAAACCAAGCTGAAAAATGTGGAAAATTTCAAACAGGCTGTGGGGCATCACTGAAGGATACTGGTCAACATACCCTCTTTTAAGAAAGAATAACCTCCCTTTAATGAACCAGAGATAGAAGAGGAAACAAACATGCTGAATGTTATCATAGTACTCTAGGAAAAAGCAATGAGGCACTAGAGTTGGGTGTTAAGTAGTGGTAATAAAAACTGATATTGGAGATGCTTCAAAGGAAGAATTAACAGAGCTTAGAAATGCTTAGTTAAGTTTATTTTATGCTTGTTGTTGCAATTGCAAAATATCCTAGGTATTTTAAGCTTTTTGTTGCAATTGCAAAAGGAATTGTGGTGTGTTTTTTTTGTATTTTTTTATTTCTGTCTGAGATTTCATTGTTAGTATACAGGAATGCAAAGGATTTTTGTACATTCATTTGGTAGCTGGCAAATTTGTTGTATTCATTTATTGTTTCTAATAGCTTTTTGGTGGAGTCTTTAGGGTTTTCTATATAAAAAGCATCACGTCATCTGCAAAAAGTGACAATTTAACTTCTTCATTCCCCATTCAGATGCCTTTTTCTCTAAACAGGACATACAGATGGCCAATAGATATATGAAAAGATGCTCAACATCACTCATCATCAGAGAAATGCAAATAGAAACCACAATGAGATATCACCTCACCCCAGTCAGAATGGCTATCATCAACAAGACAAATAGTAACAAGTGTTGGAGAGGCTGTGGAGAAAAAGGAACCCTCATACACTGTTGGTGGGAATGCAGATTGGTGCAGCTGCTATGGAAGGCAGTGTGGAGGTTCCTCAAAAAATTAAGACTAGAATTACCATATAACCCAGCAATTCCTCTCCTGGGTATCTACCCAAAAAACCTGAAAACATTTATCCGTAAAGATATATGTGCTCTGATGTTCATTGCAGCCAAGACACAGAAACAACCAAAGTGTCCTTCGATAGATGAATGGATAAAAAAGTTGTGGTATATATACACAATGGAATACTATTCTGCCGTAAGAAAAGATGAAATAGTGCCATTTGTGACAAAATGGATGGATCATGCGATTATTATGCTAAGCAAAATTAGTGACACAGAAAAAGTCAAGAACCATAAGATTTCACTGATAGGTGAGATATAACAATGAAAGCATCAAAGGAATAAGACAACAAATAAAGAAACAAAACTCATAGGCACAGACAATAGTTTAGTGGTGACCAGACGGTAAGGGAGGAAGGGGGTGGTAAATGAGGGTAAACGGGATCAAATGTATAGTGCTAGAAGGAGAACTGACTCCTTCCAGGTGGTAAGCACACAACGTGATGTGCAGATGATGTATTACAGAATTGTGCACTTGAAACCTACGTAATTTTACTAACCATTCTCACCCCAATAAATTTTAATTAAAACAAAAAGCTAAAACTAATAAAGTCAACTGCAAAAAAACCCCACAAAACAGAAAAAGGAAAACAAAACAAAAAAAAAACCAAAACAGAGCTTAGAGACTTAACTCCGTGTCAAGAACAAAAGAATGGGCGGAGTGAAGAATATGTAAGGTGTTTGGCCTGCAGGTCTTAACAGAAACGGGCAAGTTGGAAAAATAGCAATATTTTAAGTGGGAGAGACATGGAAAAGGTATAGTAACACCTTCTAATTATAAAAACTCCTTAACAGTTTGTCCAGTCCTTTCCCAAACGTTTGTTTTATATTAATAATAGTGAGATGGGCAATGCAAGGGTTATTCCTACTTAACGTATTTGGAAACTGAGGTTCAGGAAGGGAAGGACAGTCAGTGAAAGTTTACGGTAATCCAAGGAAGTAGTCCTTTCTGCCTCCTACACCAAGGTTCTTTCCCCCCCAATAACTTTTGTTTTAAAACCATGATATAATTCATCAGGAGTGGATCATTTGAACTATAATAATTAACTTGCTCTTATTCATTCAACAAATATTTTTGAACCTTACATAGCAGGCATTGTCCCACGCACAGCAGGTAGGGGAATAAACAAGATAAACAGTCTTTTACTTTCTGGGTAAAGACAGACAAGTAAGTAAACAAATACACACATAACATTTCAAATAATGTTAAGTGCTATGAAAAACAAACGGTGGTGTGCTGGGAAGAAAGAGGACTTATTTAGAAGGATAAACAGGGAAGCTCTCACTGATGAAATGATACTTGTGCCAAGACCTGAATGGTATTTGTGCCAGGACAAATGAAACTTGTGCCAAGAAAGAAGTTAACCATGTTAGGATCTGAGGGCAAAGTGTCTCTGGCAGAGGAATTGAAAGTATAAAGCCTCTAAGGCAAGTATAAATGTAGACCAGTCAAGAAAGAGCAAAAAGACCAGTGTGGAATGTGGGGAAAAGTGGTAGATGAGATAGGAGGGGCAAACAGGGACCAGGGCCCCAGAACCCCTAGGACCTGAGAGTTCAGGTAACTATGCATCCTAATTTGCCTAGGATGGGGCTAGGTCCTGCTGTTCTCCAGGTGTAATTAGTAACAGTACTTTCACTCTCAAGAGGTCTGATATCGATGATAAATTAAATGGTCATCCTAACTCCAGGCAGCACACTGTAAAAACTTAGAATTAAATTGCAAATACAATGGGGGAATCAT